>NC_087478.1:18906473-21383973 GCF_036417665.1 Passer domesticus
TGTTTTGCAAAGTGGTAAGTTCCCAGCAGCTGTAATTTGAGATGATTCAGTTAACCAGTAACAAATTTAAGTAATGCAATTTTATGGAAAACCAGCAAAGATAAACAAGACTTTTGTTTACGTCATTGGCTTACGGACTGACAATGAGAAATTTCCTACCTAAATGTAGATATTTTTGCATCTTGGCATTATTTCATGACATTGTCATGTCAGCTTGATCAAATTGAGTGCTGCAGTAACAGTACACCAGAATACTGCCTAGCTGTCTAAAGGAATGGTTATTTTTAAATACAATGTCAATTTCACTACATTAATTGAACAAAATAAGGTTGAGGCTTGCCTTGAATTTAGCCCTAAAAAAAAATTATTAAGCAAGCAAGTTGTCTCGGTATTTAATTTTTAGTTTTATCCTTGTTAAATCCCTTAATTAAATATAATATTAAATTCAACATTAATTAAAGATTATTATGAAGGTTAAAGTAATATGTTTAAATGTTTTAAAGGAGGCAGAAAAACAAAACAAGAACACAAGTTAGGCTTATAAATAGATTTCATATAAATAAAAAATTTAGCATTAAAAAAGTAACATCCTGAATGCATGGGGCATTTTTTCATGTTTGCTAGCACAAAAGTAACAGCAAAGGTTAAAAGCAGTGGAGATGGTATACATTGTACAGACAGGGAAACAGCAGCAAGGTCATCAGCAAGAAGAGCAGCAGGACAGTGCCCTTATCTGTCCCTGTTCACACCAATATTGTTCACACTGGTATAGTTCACTCACCTGCAATTAAGAAGTGAGGTGAGGAAGCTGGTTTCACCTACTCAAATTCAACAGTCCCATAAAAAGGCTTACTTTGTCCAGGAATCAAAGGTTTATGGAGACAAAGCCAATGTAGCATCTGAGAATGACACTAAAAATTATACTCAAGCTGCACAATCGATGCTAAGTCAATGATGAAAATAGATTTGCAATGGTTTCCCTCTAAGTCTGTAATGCATTTGCTTTTCTAAGCAGGGACAATTCTCAATTTTTGTTGCCAGACACAACAAGAAACTTGATGCCAATATTCTCACTTCTTTGAGGTTATAAAATAATATCCCAAATGGGCAAGTCAACCTGCTTTTTCTGTAAAATACCACGGACAGACACATTGATTTGAGAGAGTTACCTTCCCTCCCATTCCCATCGCATGCTAGGAGAAGGAAGAAACCTGTTACAGTGTGGGTGACAACCACACAGTTGTATTCACCAACATTTACAGTAAGAAAAGGACAACAGTTTAGGCTGGTACCTTTGACAGAAATTTGTCAATGAATCTCCTCTTCGCATCCCCCCAAAAGTTCAGCTTTAATATGACAAAGAACTGATGTGAAGCCCTATTTTACCGCACCTAGGTTTTCTACTTGGTTTTGCTAGACTTGGGTAAACTGCTTTTGCCTTCTCTTGATCTCTCCAGGATGCAGCAGCCCTTGCCAAAAATAATTTTCCTTCACAATTCCCTTGCAGAGGTTTGCACTGTTTTAATGCTGTAGCATCACATATCATTTTAATCCCTGCCTACACATTTTAACATTTCAAACACATGATTATTTATAAGCAAAATGCCACCAGGGGTTTGGCGAGGTAAAGTGGTTTAGTGGGGACTGAAACTGGGGAAGGGGGAGAGGGGAGGGTGAGTCATCATTTGGTGTTTTTAATCCTTCACTCCTCCTCTATTGGGCTTTGTCATTAGCAGTAGCATTTACTCACTTTGAGCAGGGCCAAGACAGCAAACAAGTTCTCTGAATTTGAAAGCCAAACAATTCCAAGTCCTAATTCAGCCATGCATGCCAGCTCCAGGCTGTTCAATCCCTTGAGACCCTTTTTGTAGCCTAGCCTTTTCCCTCCTTTAAGTGCCAACTCATCCACAGCTTTTGGCTAGGGTTTTGTGCATTCCCACCTGCTCCTGCAAGAGGGAGAACAGACTGGGATGGAGTGACGCCATCCTTAAGTTTTGTGTTGTATTCAGGGCTGGGCATTGCCACACCAAATGGAGCAAACAGGTTACAAAAACTGTTTGCACAGACAAAGCAAGGCACTTGACAATCACCACCACTCCAACTAAAACACCATTTGGAAACAAGTTGCACTGCACACTGAAGGGGAGACAGCACTTGTTCAAAATCTCCTCTCCCTTTCAGTCGTTGCTCAATAGAGCAGCAAAAAATTTGTCCTCCAGCCCAATTATACCACTCTGCTGATGCTCTAACAAAAGGAGAGAGAGCCATGACAGAAATAACAAGATAACCTGCATCTCTAATGGAAGCAACAGCAGGAGGTAGAAGAATTAATTTCTGTCACACACCATTTTTCTTTCCACTTCAAGCACCCTCTCCCTCTCTAAAAACTCCTTCTATACATGTCTCCTGCAAAAAAGAAAAAACATCTTTGAAGAATGATCTTCCCAAGACTACCTATATCTCATACTTTTTTTCAGTTCCACTGAGAAACAACTCTGCCTTAAGGTATGAGATCTGGGCAGTACAGGGACCTGAGCCCGACCTGGGAATTGACAACATGAAGGTTCCAGCTCTGGGCTTTTTAGGTCTGCTTAAGTTTTGAAAAAGTCTTTTAAGGGTGGATGCCTCGGGTTCAGCTGCTATACATACCCATGTTTCTGCACCAAAATACTTGCACTTGGTTTCAAAAGAGTGAGTACACTGGAGTTCTAAGCATAATTTAGGACAACTAAGAATATGAAGAACCTTTGAGAATTAGACTACTTATTTCAGTAAATTAACTAGGTAGCAACTGTGAAAATGCTGATGTTAGACAGTATTTAGCTTCCTGGGCTATAAATGGATATAATTTTTACTTACCTGACAGGTGTGTCATGAGAATTAGCTAATATTGACACTTTGATCTTTAAAATGCTTTGCCAAGTATTAATTAAGGAAGGAACATTTTGCATTTAAAATACCAAGTGTTTTGAAGTTGAATTTGTCTCCATCCCTCTCCTAAAATGGAAAAGAATCTACTGTTTGTTTTTCTACATATTCCCCAGGAGATAATTTCAGAGAGACATGAGAAAGAAGACTGACATGTGGGTCTGTGTTTCAAGGAGGAAGAATGAATACCTCTAAACAAATAGCTGCGTTTTGTTGCAAGAATCTGCTCTCCTGTGGGTCTTCTAGCCAAACCTGTAGACTTAGGTGTTACTGGATTAGGGAGAAAGGTCACATACCCTCCAATAAACCACGTTTTTATAACTAACCTACAATGTTTTTTTACAAGACAAGTCTCAAAGTGAAGTATGAGAACATAACATGTTTCAGATATTCAAGTCTGCAACTGCTGGTAAAGTGTGGCCTCATTTCTCTGTAGAGGGAAAGGTGCCAACATATGGGGAAAACTATTACAGTTTATCTGCAGCTAGTGATATGAAATATGTAAGAAGCTGTGCAATGCTTTTGTTAGATGGGTCACCCTGTAGGCTTCTGCTAGAGAAAAATGGAGAGCCAAGGCTTGCCTGTGGAGCCAGCTCTCTCCTAGTGACTCCATCCTGGTTAAGGGTAGGATGAGGGCAGGACTTTGACTATGGGCACTCACATTGAAAAGATCTAGCAGCAAAGGCATGACATTTGGCCTTTACATGACCCAGTGAATATAAACTCAGATTAGAGGGAAATAAAAGATTGTATTTGATGGCATGTGTGAAAACAACAGCATAAATAAGTGTGCTCTGCACACCCTGGAGAGATCGTTATGCAGGACTTTCCTGTGGTTGTTACTGCTGGTGGTTACAGCCTGACCTGGTGTCACAGGCTACTCATGCTTGTAGTGCAGAGATGTAATTTCTCCTGGAGCTGAAGTATTCTCCTTAAAGTTAGCCAGGCAACACAGGGAAGACCAAGACGGAGGGAAAGAAAAAAGCCAGGATGTAGGTACTGGGAGATGCCAGAAATCACATGCATGAAGACAGATGCAACCTATGTGTAGTGCCCTTGCATGCTCTTTAGGGCTTCGCTGTGACAGGGAAAAAAATATGTGGGAAGTTTTTGCAATGTCATGTTCTTGCCCATGGCCCAAAGCATGCTGAAAATATGGAACAATTTTTACCCATTTTGGTGACTTAAGTCTTATGGATGTAAAGACGTGTCTTAGAGGTGATTCTGGGCACTTAAGTCTGATTGATTGTCATGTATAGAATTAAAGTTCTTTATGCAACTCCTTCATGATAGTCTCTATAATGGGAGACTTCTTCCCCTGTTTCCCTGCCTCATTTCATGCACAGCATAGACATTACTTAATGAACTAGTAACTCCTAAATATTTATTTTTCTCCTTATTATCAAGTGTGAATCTGTGCTTTATTTACTTTATCCAAATGTTGCTGAGAATTATTTATAGCATTCACAATATAGGAGCCAAGCTTTTAGAAACAATAATTAATTTTAAAATAGCCAGCTGGATCCTCAAACTAAGATGGACATTTTTGAGATGGACACTGGTTTTGAGAAAATATTTTATAATTCTAAAAAGCATCTCTGTAGACTTTCCAGGAAGAACCTGCCTGCCAGCTAGAAGAGCTTGGTGACAGCACATGACATGATGGGGTCCTCACCCTTCACAAGGGTGTTTGAATCAGGCTATTTACAATGCCAGTGCAGACATTTTACATAAGGAATACTGCTGAGAACAGTGAAAAAACACTCAGTGCTACATTAAGAACTAGTTCCTGGGATTGCAGATTACAAAATGTGCAGCGAGAACCTAATTTTGGTATCTA
The DNA here is from genome assembly GCF_036417665.1 of Passer domesticus. Lineage (NCBI taxonomy): Eukaryota > Metazoa > Chordata > Aves > Passeriformes > Passeridae > Passer > Passer domesticus. The sequence goes on from NC_087478.1 coordinate 18,911,242, forward strand.
ATCAGGGCTGAGTGTTCTTCCCCTCATCCTGTGCACTCTCTTGCCTGTGCTCTACTTGATGGTGCCTGCTCCTGATTCCCTAAGGTACACACTCCTCTTCCTTCTCCTTGCAGTCACTGCCTCAAGATTATTTTGATGTATCATCAGCATAATTGGCTACACAATTGGCTTTTCATCATCTCCACCAGACCGTTTTTTGTTATTGTTAGCCTTTCCTTATTTTTGAGTGGAACAAAACCCTCTCCCTCTCCATTTCTTTTCACCTCTTTGTGAAGTAAAGAAACACAGCAAGCCAACATTTCACTGGGTTTATCCAGCATTCTAGCTTGGTCTTTCATCTATTTGAAAGGTCAGTCCAAAATTTCATTGGATGAGTACGAGCAAGAGCAAGTTTATTCCACCTTCTGGCTTTATGGGTAACCAAAGCTAAAATTCTACCAGTTATTCTGCCAAACCATTACAATGTATTTAAGCCAAAGTTTCAAATTTAATTTTCAATTTTGACTAAACCAAAAATTTTAATAAATATTTCTAGACATGCTACACATCAAAACGGATGATTATAAGAGCATGTGCAGGATTTCACAGATTCAGGGCTCTACCTCCAGTTTGTCAGTGGCTGGAGGTAAAGCCACTGCTCCTCTTGGTTCCCATAAGGTCCCCTGATCTTTCCCTTCAGCTGTCTTTGTATGTAAGAACATCTCCATAGCCACTTTTGAGATACAAAACTAAAAGTGCATATGAAAAGGTGTTTTCTCCTCTCCACAAAAACTTGTTGATTTGGTATTACTGCAAAATGCCCCAGCCAATTAATTTTTGAAAATGACTGATGTTTAGAGGGATAAGTCTCTAATTTTAATGTCAGATACCTGAAAGAGCCAGATCAAAAAGTAGGTTTACATTTAGGAGCTCAGATTACATTTGTACAAAATCAAAATATCAGAAAAACAACATATACTAGAGATAATATTTATTTTTAAATGAAGGACAAAATGCTAGCATCCATCTTTGCAGCAGGATGTATTTAGTCCTCTGCCAGTTTCAGGATCAGCTAATAATCACATTGCCAATATTACACTCCTCAGTTTCCTGAAATACAGCTCTACTTCCTGTGTTTTAGTTGTTTCCACATACATACATGAAATGACATTTTAACTGGGCAGATATCTTTTATAGCTCAACTGACACTCAAATCGTGCTCTCCTGCTAAACAGACCCTTGAAAACAACAAAGAAGAAAGAACAATATTCTGCTTATTTCACAAAAAATAGTAACTAAAGATAACCCTTCCTGAGTTTCCCAGAAGTAACAGTTTGAGATCAAGTGGTGAGAAAATGTGAAAGCAACTGACAAAAAACTTCTACATGTACAAACTTGTCACACACATAGGATAATTCAGGAAGTGTCACTGGCCTGAACAGGGTCATTTGAAATGTATTTTTAGGATCTTGAGACAATTAAAGTTGTCTCAGTAAATTACTTCAGACTGCATTGTTTTGCTCAATACATATTGGAAGGTTTTAAAGGATTTCATTTTATACTTTATAAGCCTACATACATTTCAAACTGGGCCAGATACTAGCAATGGAAATAATCAAGGCACTGCCTAATCTGTAAATCTTCAATTTAGGTATAATGTTATCAAATCTAACAATCTTCATTTCAAGCAATCTTATATCAGTAGACAACTCTACATAAACCAGACAGTACTTTGCAATGCTATATGCAGCTCCTGCAGTTTTCAGTACTGCTGGTCAGCCAGTAATTATTGAAGACAAGTTAGTAAAACCTGAAAGGCTAGAATTACAACTGTCCCAGCTTGTTAGACATTTAAGACATAATCACTGTCCTCTTTAACATCTAAGTCATTAATTCTATACTTTATTCAGCATTTGGAAAGGCTTAGTTGCCTGCTTCCAAGCTCATCAGTCAGGCTCTGGGAAAAGGAAGGTGAGATCGTGGGAAAAATGTAATATGAAAAAACCACAGGAACGAGTCTGTGGTAGCTGGAAGTTCATGACTGTTGCTGCCCTGCACATCAGAGCCACTCAAGGTCTCCTGGGGAGTGACTTGCAGAGACACAGCTTTGCCTCATACACAAACATATACATACAAATACACATGTGCAGGCACACATTTAGGGGGTTCACATTATTATGAAATACAGATAAGGAAGGAAATTACTTTAAGAAAAATAATGGCGTATTCACCAGCAAAGTAACAGTTTCAAGAGGTTCTAGAAAATGAACCAGAGCTCTTATTGTTAGAGAACTATTGACTCCAGGTTTGAAAAAGTGACCTCAAGTGAGCAATGATGCACTTAGCCTGGAACTTGCAGCTGCTGTATTTCACTCTAAATTGAATTGCCAATCCACAGTGCAATCTTTTTCTACTATAATCTCACATCTTCGGGGCAAGTATACCAAAAATTACTATATATGGGGTGCATTATTCCAAGTTAGACTAAATTCCTCTGGAAATGGAAAATATGTCTGCATTACTGAATTTAAGAATCCCTGTGGGTATTTGTATGGGAGTAGTGGTTTTTTTATCTTTTTAAGGGTGCTTAGTGACAACTTCATGTCATTTTCCCTGCAAATAGTTCTTAAGCATGCAAGTGACTAATAGCATATGGCCCCATTAAAAGCATTTAGGTATATATTAGCCTATAGACCCACATAATAGATATTCTATACCACACACACACATATGCACAGTGATCAGATCCTGCATTCTCACCATAATAAAAATGGCTGCCAATTTAGCATGATTTATGATATCACCAATGTCAGTGGTTTGCAAAGATAAATAATTGACACATGCTCTGAAAGACTTACATTCACTTTTCCACTAAGTCTTCTTCACTATAATCAAGTTATTTTCCAGGAGAGTTTAATCTTCTTACTAAATAAAAGAAGGTAACAATTAAAAATATATTCATATGCATTAAGCTATGTTCAATCACATTAAATTTATGAACTTTAAAATATGATTTAGGATCATCTATAGTGTAATATAAACTTGTAATTTGATTACATACAGCCAGTTTTATTACATTTTAAACACAACTTTATCACACTATAACTTTCCATCCTGAAGCTAAATGGGGCAATGTTCTCTATTTCAATAGCTGCTAGAATAGTAAATCAGATGGACAGTTGCTCACAGATGTACAACTAATTACTGAAAAACTGAGAGTAAACGGATGTATTACCCAAAAGAATGCCTAGGATTACAGATGGGTTGTTGTATGACTTGGTACTCCTCTAGCCAGAGCTTGAACATGCTCTGACCAGTGGGAGTACTTGGCACCTCCCCATACCAAACATTTAAGAATGGAAGAGAAGCAATGTCTGTCCTTTTAGGGAAGGATAGAATACCATCAAATATTTTTTAACATCACTGTATATGCCAAAAAGTGGTAAAAAGGGTTCATGTAAATTGTTCAACATAAATATGAAGATAACAAATGTCCTCAAAAAAATATCCCAGGCAATAGACACAGTGAGTGCTGTATGTCTCGACCTGTTTCTTGCACAGCGCTATCTCTCAGTGGCTTTGAGGAAAGCAAGCAATGCACCATCTGTTTACAGCACAGGCCAACACATCTACTAAAAGACCTCCACATGGCAGTTCCCAGGTAAGAGAGCCCGAACACCTGGCAAAGTCCACCGCCTTTTCCCAATGCCATCTCATCTCAACTGAACATGACTTTTAGACTCACGTAACACTGGCTTTCAGGGAAGTCAGACACAAACATCAGCAGGACTTTTATCTTCTCTTCATGCTTCTTGAGGCTGCCCAGTCTTAAACCAAACTTATTTTGCTAATGTTCCATGGGATTTAATTTCCCGTGTTCATACCCTATATGCAGTTGCTTTGGGAAGATGTTCTTTCAGACTGTGTACATTCATCTCTTTGCAGGGAAAAGCTGTATGAGAGAACAACCCTCACTGGGTAGAGGATGAACATGTATGCTCAGCAAAATTGTGAGATGAGGCATATGGGAGAAGAGCTGGGTGAGATATTTAGACCACAGCTGCATGACACAGCCTAACTGGAGAATGTAGAATTGGACTGAGGAAGGTTGTAGGAGGGAAGTGTAAGTAAAGCAGCCAAGCCAAGAAACAAACAGACAAAAAATTAGACTGTAGGACCAAGGTAAAGGGCAGATTTCTTTCTATGTCTTACCAAGAACAGGAAAAACAGATCTGGTGCAACTTAAACATATAAAGAAAAAGAAAATTCAGAGTTAAAAGGAAGTTAAAAGGAAGTACAAAGGAATGCAAACCATTATCATCCTGTTGACAGCCAAGAAGGAAGGAGGTGGAGGTAGTCAGCAAGGAAACAAGACTTGATCCTGCTGAGAAGTTTGCTTTTTATATCCATGTTTTCTCTTTCCTTATGAGCATTTTTGCAAGCACTGTTGAACAGTAATTTAGGCACGTCTTGCACAGTTGGTTCCCCTTCCAGCCTTGCAGATGCCAGAACTGAGGTGCATGGAAATTAGTATTTGGCTGAGCCTCGAAAAGTAATCAAATGCTGTCAACCCTAACTGTTATGTCCAGCCAGCTACACCCCCAATAATAAAGGTATTATTAAAGGTATATCCTTTGCTAAAAATATCAGAAATGTATTTATTGAGAGGACTGGTTCAGTCATAACCCAGGACCTGGCACAGAGTCATCTAACTACTTATGTGGGAGTTCTCACATGGATACACCAGGCATTTCAGTCTGTAGTTCAGCTGTGCCAGAGAATGATGCTACCAAATTGTATTCAATTTTCTGTGTTATAAAATTGGATGCCTTTTCTGTAAGAGGCTTGGGACACAAGCCAGAAATCTTGCTCACTGTCTCCCTATGTATTCAGACTGAGTCATCAGATTTTCCAGGTTTCTCCACTCAAATGGCACACTGCTTTGGATGGACACAGGTGGTACCATCTGCCACAAGGCTTCTTTGGTTTGTTTGGTTTTGTTTCTTCCTTCTACCTCCTGCTCCTAGCACAGCAGCTCTTTTTCAGTATCTTATACTGGATCTGGTTTTTCATGGTATGGGTTTGGCCCGCAGGCCAGTCAAAATGGACTGCTTGAACTAAAGGAGCTTCAATACATAATTGTTAGCACAGGTCCTCTAACAGCTGGAGGCACTTGCAAAGTGACCTGAAGCAAAAAGTACTTTGACAACATAGACAATTTGTTCTTTAAAGGTGACAGAAACCATGAACACAACAGAGCAAGTTGGTAGAGGAATGGGTACATAATCTAACTTTAGTCTAACAAGGCTAATCTTCCTGTTTCTTCTCTCTCCACTAGCTTGACAGAAAGAGTCCTGCCATGGATTGTCTTGTGGATTTGGAATCAATCTTTCCTGAACTACTTTTTGGAGAGGACTCCTTCTCCCCTCCATAACCTGCAGAGGACAGAAAGAGGTTATACTACTTTTAGTTCTTATCCTGTCTCAGTCTGAACTAGCTTAATTGCTCCCACCTTTCACATGACAAAATTTCTGCCTTTCAAATCAAAATACACCTTTAGGGGAAAAAGATGAAGACCACCTTGTATGACCAATGACCCAGCAGAAACAGGAAAACCGTGAACAACCTCCCCATCCTGCAAATGCCCTCTCCCTTATGAGGCAACTGCACCTCTGTATTCAGGGTCAAGGTCTCAAATGCCATCATTTCAAATAGATGAAAAACTCAGGCTTATTGCTTGTGTCCAAGATCAAAATTTTGCAAGCAGGTAACATGCTGCCCTGGCACTGCAACTGCCAGGGAGATAATGGCTTCTGAAAGCAGCAAGGAACAAAATGTGACACTTGTTCTGCAGCGCCTAAAGCTGATGCTGCTGTAAGTATGGGTAAGAACACATTGAGTTCTTTTTTCTTTTTTTTTTCTTTTTTTTTTTAATGCTTGCTTCTAGAGCTAAAAACAGATCATAAACCACTTTTCTTTGAGGAAGGATCTTGTTTGTTTGTTAAAAAGGGCAAGCACTGGGTCAGGGATGGAAAGCTGTGCTATCCGGTTCCCAGACACAAACCTCATTCCCCTGAGCCTTCAGCTATATGTAACATATGGAGCAGATACTTTTCATATAGACTTTTACATGCCCATGGAACTTTTATCCAGCTGTTGAGCTAACAAGCACAGTGCCCTTGATAGGATGAAGCACATAGGATAACACTACATACTGCTTTTTGAGCTTGATTTTGAGAATGGATCTTCACATTTAAATGTTGGGAATGCGACATGACAACACTGAGACCATGTCCACACGGGAACAGGATATAGAATTTAATCTTAAAAACTTTAGGGTGATATCAGATGTAACCTAATACTCTAAACATTGAAGTGTATTTATATCTCTAATTAACTCAGAATCACACAATATCTGGCCAATGCATTATCTTCCCTCACCTTTGATTCTCGAGCTTACATGACTCTTGGTCATGTCTATTCTGCCTTCTCCACCTCCTTGACCACAGACACCAGATTTCACTCCTAGCACATGAGCGCCTGAGTTTTATTACTGACTTCCTTTCTCCTCTGCTTGGCTCACCACTGTTCTCTTGGCTGGCTCTAGACAGCACTTTATCAGAATGTAAGGACACCGACTTTTTTTTCTGAAGCCTCCCCCTTTCTTTTGAGAGCAAATGGAGCCAAGGCCAGCCAGCATGACACACCCCCTCCATGCAAGGGACCTATTTGTGCAACCTGTTGGTCTCCCAGCAATGCAAGATGCTCCCCACGTCATGAGCATCACCTAACACAGGACACAGGAGATAGACAGCATTACAGCAGAACAATGTTTACTCTTAGTTTTCCAAGAATTCAACATAATCCTGGCATAACCAAATTTTGTGTCCTGGTTTCATCCAGAACAGAGTTAATTTTTTTGCAGTAGCTGTGAGGGGACAGAGCTTGGAGCTGTGTGGGCAGTCCAGGTTGTTATTCTATACCATCCACATAATCACTGGTGGGGGAGGGGTGTGGAGAGCTGGGAATAAGGGACTCTTATTCTAGGAAGAAAAGTGTGGCTTTGGGTCACACAAAAAAGTGGCAGGTTGGTCATTACTAATTTTCTCAGGGTTGCATCATCTTGTTGGTTGGTGAGCACTTATTTCCATGTAAATCACCCTCTTTTTGTATACTTTTGCTATTAATACTGCTGCTTTAACTGTTCATTTTTGTATCTCATTGCTGTTTCCAGTGAATTGCTTCTTATCTCAACCTATAATTTTCCCCTTTTTATGTCTCCAGTTCCCAACTCCACCCCTGGAGCAGGAAGGGGAAAGAAAGCAGGGTGAGCAAGTGCGTGGTTGGTTTGGGAAGAGTCTTGGTGATATGGGGGGGAGCACTTATCTGAGGAATGCTGTTCCATTTATAAACCATGACACCCAGAATTAAAAATTAACCAAAGATCACAAGTTCAGTTTTCCCTCTACTTTCCTACTCCTTTGAAGTCCTAAAACACTATTTCTGTTTCCCTCTGTTCTCAATTCTCATATAGTCCTCTTTTTCTTTAATCCTTTGGCCTCTGTGGGACAGGGAAGAGGCAAAGAAACATATGGGAAAACGAAGCAGACTGCCATCTGTGTTTGTGCTGACCCTAAAAACCAATATAAACACAGACCAGTTAGACTAGTTCACATTCGCCAGCAGTTTTCAAAGTACTGAAGTAGCCCAATCATTTCAAAATACCACAAGCAATCCATTGACAAGAATTATTAGGAATCCTGTGTTATTCTGGTGTTATGCAGACTTACAGGTAGCTCTGTGCTTGCCATGAAATATTCTGCAGCTGCTGCTTTGGTTTAAAACAGCCCCAGCAACACCAACCATCAGTTCACAGCACAGCTGTTAACTACTAACTGGAGAACACAAAAATTCACCAAGATTGTTCTACAACCATTACTGTTCAATCAAAGTAAATGGTGCAACATCCAAGAACACTGCTCCAGAGCCTCACACCTCAAAAAAGAAAATCAGCATCTGTTATATTACATTCTCCCTTTCATCTTTGTGCCACTGAAGGCATTCCACAGGCAGTTTTACTTCTGACAGCATGATTTTCTATCAGTCTGCTCTTGTCTGGATTTGAAATAGGATCTACATGAAATTGGATCCTGGTAGCCTCAAACATGTCCAGGCTTGCAGAGGAGGTTAAACAAAAAAGAAAAATAAAGGGTTTTTTTAAACACAGGGTGCTAGTAAAACTGATTTTAAAGTGCCACTTCATTTCTCTCAACTGGAAGTAATATATTGCCTCTATAAAGTATTTTATACTAAGTTCTTGAAATTCTTTATTTATACAATGCCATTGGTGCTCACCTCACCTTAGAAATTCACATTTTAATAGTCAACCAAAACGATACAAACCACCAAAGTAAATAAGACTACTTTAAAATTGGCTTCACTACCTTTTCCCATGTATCTGCCAAGCTAGGGCCCAGTCCTGCAGCCTCTTTCATCATGTACTCAGTACTCACAGAAGAATTTGAAGGTTTACTCCTTGAATTACAGAATGCAGCCTGCCTTACTGGAGAAAGGAGCAGGCATGACAGTGTGAGTGTGAAAAAGGAGAGGAAAAAATGCAAAGTGTAGCAAGGTAAAAATGTTAAATGGAGAATGAAGCATGGATAAGAGACAATAAGAGACATAAGGAGACAGCAGCAAATAATGGTGTGGAAAACAAGAGAAAAGACATAACAGAATGAAAAGTTTATCCTCAGCACTGTAGGGCTTTAAAATGTATTTGTATGACATTCAACAGAGAAGAAAGTAGAGGAAGAAGTGGAGAGATGTGAATTTTATTTTTAATTTTATTTAAAAAGTAAAAATCACCCAAAGTTCACTCCTTTGTCATCCTGAACTGAGATGTCCATTCCTCTGAAGTGGGGTATGAAAGGATGTAAGGACTACTGGTATGATGAGCCAGGCAAGCCTCACCTGAGACCACTTGGATGGATCAGTGAAGTTTCCAGTGTCTGCTTTTATAGTGACTGATTTCTCCCATGATAGCCCATTGCACTGCAAATTTCATTCTTTTGTTTGTTTCTAAAAGTGGAAAAAGGAACCACTACAAAGCCCGGTTGGAAGCTTGAGTGAAATTTCATCTTCCCCACTGAGAAATGTATAAAAATCACAACCTTCTCATTAATACAACAGTGGCCTGCCTGTGCCTTTTGCTGAACAGATCAGAAAGCATCACAGCATTCCAAAGTTATAACAGCAGGAATATCTCATTTGTCCATCAAATCCAATGAACAAGGTGAATCTCAGCCTAATTGCAAGCAATATAAGAACACTTTCCTCCTTTAAATCAGAGAGAAGGGCTCTTCTCATCTTCAGTGCCTCTCAGAGAATCAGCCTGATTCTCTCCACACTCTCCCTTGCTTTCTCTGAGACCTGTCTTCCTAGTCTGGAATCCTTCAGAGCTGGGAACGGGATCCCCTGCCTTGATTCCCCTCATCTGCACTGATTTATGTTAGCAAGCCAGGCCAGCTGGCCCCTGCACACCCAAAGAGCCCCTGCACCCTGACACTGTTCACTTAAGAGAAAAACAAACCAAAACCACCCCCAAACACCCCTGCCCCCCAACCAAAAAAAGCACAACAGTCTAGTGTGGCTTTTCCTGCCAGGCTAAAACTTGGTCTCTCCCTGTGAGCCTAATCTGCCTGCTGCTGCTGGGCACGGACACTTCCCTGGGTGTAGCTGAACCCTTCTGCAAATATTTCAGAGGTTTTTATTTCTAGGCCGGGGAAGGGTACAGGCTACTGTTTCTGGTTCATTAGGAAAGATACATATGCTGACACTTTTTTAAAAAAAGAAACCATTCCCAACAGCGAGCGGAGCTGGCTCGGGCAGGCACTGTCCTATCTGGCCGAGCAGGTCACAGCAGGCTCTGTAATCCCCGGCTCTGCAAACACTGATTTCCCCCCACCCCTCCGCGGGACCCGAACTGCCCGGTGCTCCCGACAGAGGATGAACACATCTGAAAGCACTGACAGGGAATGGATGGGCAAAACCCCGGCTGATCTCCCCCGTGTTCAACCAGCTCCAGCTTTTCCCTTGCCAACAACCAGTTTTTAAATTTCCTTGTTTTTTGGTGGTTTTTTTTTTTAAATTTCTTTTTTTAGGTGTGATTTTTCTTGCCCCCCGCCCATAAAATTTCTGTCTTTCATGCTTACATGGGGCATGAGCCACGGGAATAAATGCTTGTTCAGTTCAAGCACTTTTTTTTCCGCCAGCAGAGCAAACCGCGTTTGGATGCACACGAAGGGAAAGGCAATATTTATAAAGGAAGTTCCCACACTTCCTCTTCAAACAAATCACTTCTGGCTGGTTTTGCAATTACAGGCCTACCGTAAAAAGGGGGTGGAGGAATAAAAAAAACATTGGGTATACTATTTCCTTTTAAAGTCGCTTGCTCCTGAAAATCAAGCTTCCAGAGAGGAAGGAGTTAAGCACTCAGGACAAACTGTCAAGTTTTCAGTAACTAATTTACTCTTCCTGTAGGCCTGGAGGAAATCCACAGCTGCCACAAATATTCCTTGCTCATTTCAATACTACTCGTTGTGAAATGGATTTTAATGGCCAAGCAAAGCCATCCAAACCGCAGATGTAATTAAAGCCACTGAAACTGGCTCCACAGAAGGCTGGGAAGCACCCGTGCCCTACCTGGGGGCAGGTGCCGTGGTACAGGCTGGCAGGGTGGCAGTGACACCAGGACACCTCACCTTCATCCTTGGCACAGCACACAGTGCTGCTGCTGACAGGATGGATCCTGCTCGCTGCGAGGGCAGCAGGGCTCATGGCAGACAAGGTGCAGCAGGCCATGCACAGGGAGCCAGGATCAGGGCCTCTGCAGGGCAATGCTGCTCCATCTGGAAGCATTTGCTCTCACCCAGTTTCCATCCCATGCCCTGCTCCCCGGGTTATAAAGCTCTGCCACCCCAAAGGCTCTTGTTTGCAGTGTTACAGTGCTAAAAACCTCGTCATCCATGGGCAAACTGTATTTGACAAGCTAATTTCTCTCCACACAGAGTGGCTAAAGTCTGCAATACTAGCACAGGAAGTAAAGATTTTTTTTCTGACAATTCACAATAAATCAGCTTCCTATTTGAATTGACATACCTTAATTTCTTCTGCAGTGAGTCAAATTACTAGTTTACCCAAAAGGTTGGTAGTCCCCTGGTATTGAAATCTGTATTAGATCCATACCCAGCAAAGGAAAAATAAAGTTTTCCCGAAACTCTTATCCAAAGCGTGGGAGGATGGAAAATAAGATCAGCATACCTTGCTGAAAATAGTTCTTGAGATAAAAGATATGATTGCTCTGGCACTAACCTCCCTCCTCCTTAGTCACAGTGAGGTGCAAATGCCTTAGGAAACTCCCTGCCCCTACTATGCCTTTTTTTCAAGTTTAATCTTAGGTTAGAACACAATTGGATTTGTGCTTGATTAACCTTTCATGCAAGAAAATTCCCACACCTTTCAGTTACTAATTTCATTTGATAACAGCTGCAGAAAACTTGCTCCATATTTGTGAATTTAAATCCCTGCCAAATTCTGTTTTCTGGTGCCAGCTGCTCAGAATAAAGCTAAAAAGCTTTCCAAAACAATTATATTTAAATTATTAATTAACACCACTTGGAATATTATGACTAAAATTAATTAGTTTATGCAAAGGTACCTACAAACCTGAAACATAGTAACAGTGAAAGAGGTTCTTTAGTTGATGAATAATTAATACAGCTTTTCATTTGTTTCACCTCATATGCCAAGTATGAGGCAAAAGGAAAGTCATTAATGCAAGTGGATCACAAAGGTAACAACAGTGATCATTACACATTTATAGCCACTAAACTGTTTAAGTGAAAAGCTTGCAGGACTGAAAATACTTCTGCAATATCAGATCCAGAACAAACTAAAATACAGTTTTGACCATCTGGATGAAACAACAACGAAAAGAGAAGCAGAGCTGCCTCCTCAGCTTATTTGCTGTAGGTAAGCAGGAAGATCTGTCATCAGCTGTAAGAAGTTAGGTCCTCTGAAACCTCTGTCTTCAGACCCCCAAGATTCATCAAAGTGGCTTCCCACTTCTGCAAGCAAAACACCATTGTTTGGCCAATTATCTTCACATTTTTTACCATGAAGGCATGTGATTTTATACCCACATACACACTGTTTCCTCTCAGGCGCAAAAGAAGCATTTTTGTAGTCTGACATGCTCCAGGTTTCCTGGCAAAGCACAACTCTTTTAAAAAAGTGGGTTTTGGTAAACAGTGTGCAGATTTCCTGGGGATTACCAGAACTACATACCTCTTGTTAAAATATGCTTCCGTGACATGAGATGATGTCAACGGAAGAACAGCATAAATCATTAATTGCTGCAAAACTAAAAGCTTAGCATGTGTTAATTTACAGCATTCCTCGACTTGATTATGCGACTAGGAATCAGCAAGCAGTTGCCATTATGCCAGTGGTCTGACACTACTCTGTTTTCATCCTACTTAGCCATTAAATTTTTACACAATTAAAAAAAAAAAGTTGGATTTATACATGTTTGTTTTTGTTTTCAAAATTACTCAGAGTATCTCTCCAGAGAAATGTTAGAGACTAAAAAGTATATCTCAGTGGGAGAACACTCATTTCAGTTTAAATGTTGAATTGCAGCAGAGCACTACGAAATGACGTAGGTGTTTGATCAAAGAGTTTCCTGTATGCCCTGTTAACAGCTCCTCTGTGTGAGGCAACAATAGGGATATTTTCACACTGTGCAAACACTAACTTTGCAACATTTCTGCTCCAAACAGGAGGCACACCTGCTTTCCTGAATATACAACATACCTTCTCCTTCCTTGTTACTGCTACTGCACTTTTTTTGTGCTTTTCCCCATAGCCTCCTTTTATATTCCATCAGCTGAAAACAGAGCCAGCAACATTAGACTTGAAGTTCCTACCTCCTGACATAAGCAGACTCAAAAAGCTAGACAAAACAAGTTGTCCCATTTCTGCATTATCTATGCACTGATTTCAGAATCTTGAAACCCTTTTGCTCACAAATGACAAATGATGCGGCTTCCTTCATGATAAACTTTCTCCAAACAAAGCTTACCCAACTGTGACACAAAGCCTGCCTTGCCTTGCCTGGAACTGTCTCATACATGGGAAAAAAATTCCATGAGTCTTATCTTCACCTGCCTCTTAGGGTACTGGAAATGAAAGATTTTCCATTCCATGAACGACCTGCTTTCCTTGCAGAACCCCTCCTTACTGGGTCAAAACTTTTACACTCCTCCTAATTCCATGCCTGCAACCAATATGTACTGACACCAACCCGTTAGCACATACTTTTCATATCTTTCAAACAGATGGTAGTTTGGGGACGAATTACACTTGGTTTCACAGCTAGCCCAATCCCAGGCACAGTGTCATCACCACAGACAAGAGCCCACAGATCTGTTTCCATTTGACTATAAAGGTCTGCTCCACCTTTGCAATGATAAAGTACTTAATGGACAAGATTGTGGCTTAAATATTCCCCAGACCAGGGAGACTTTTTTTTAAGAAGCAGCACTAGCTCACTCTGCTCAAAGGGAAAAATGATCTTTTGGCTGAGAAATGCTCTCTGTTCTGCTGTGTTTGGGTCTCTGTGGCTACAGAGCTGCATGGAGGATTGTGAACTAAAAGTGATATTAGAAAGGCAATGCCGTGGTTTTTCTGGCATGAAACCTATTTTGTACCCTGTGCTGAAAGAGCTCTTGACATATTATGGTCTGGAACATACATGTGTTATGCCTATGGCCATAAACTGGACAGTTTTGATTTCTGGGTCTCAGCAATAGCCAAGTAACTAGAAACAAATTGTTTTGCCTCTACTTACAGAATGTTATAGTGAAATGAGATCCTGGGTGAATGTGATGATTTTCCCCTTTCTGTAAAGAAGCTGCAGTTTTTCTCAGTATTTCCTCTCTATAGAAATACTGTGCTAAGGAACCACTTGCACTGCAGGACCCGAAGCACCCCATGGCAGAGCTGTCTCTAATTGGCATGCCTGTCTGCCCATCTCACCCAACAAAAGAAAGCATTAATCCACATCTTCAAGAATTCAATAGTCATTTAAGCAGAAGGTCAGGTACCTAATGGGCTGTCAAGTTCAGGCTGTCTATCCCTCTGTCTTCCAGGCTCCCCAAGTTCCCAAGCCTTGACTGAAGGTCCTTAAGATCTGAGTACTTTGTTTTCCTGCCAGAGCACTATGAAGGCTAGAGCACAAGTGACTGCTTTGCAAATTTAAGTTGGGATGACATATTTTGGCTTCATTGAAAGAGAGAGGGGAAAAATAGCAGCCAGGAACAGAGCAAGGCCTGAGAAGGATACTAAGGATGCTGTTTGTCCTGTATTACTGGCATACTTCAATAGAATGTGAACATACATTCAGTAGTCTGCATTGTGCTTTTTGACCTGACCCTTATTATGACTGCCGCAGTTTTAGGATGCCTCACAATAAGGATAACTGCGTGTAAACACTGTGTGGCATCAAGTGGTATTAAATTTTATATATATATATAATGCACTAATCTGTTTAGTAGCACTAAAGGTAGACAGCATGATTGTACACATTTCCCAGGTCTTTTTCAGTGCCATGAGTTATGGAGTGAGCTTGAAGACTACAGTCTGGAATGCAGAAACATTGTTACAGCTCCCAGAAATTTCCAGTAGGTACACAAAGAGGAGGGAGCCCCTTCCAGATTCGCTGGGACACAGCCCACTGCACATACTTGCTTTTGAACAGCCTTGTAAAACCAAAACATTTTTTTCCAAACAGATCACAGGTCACGTAAGCTTCCCAAGGGATATATTGGTTACAGATGTTTTCATGTAATAAAATATTCCACTCAACTGCAGTATTTCTAACTGATAATGCTAAAACTAAATTACCCTTGTCTAATGGTTATGTCCCCAATGTACTCCTTACCATGGTAAACACTGGCTCATTTGTTACCATTTAGACACATAAAATAATTTTTTTTTAATATGAGCACGCCACAAAGATAATGTATTTCAAGTTTGCAAGAACTACTTGAACTTTTCAATAATATATACTTAAAATTCACTATTTTTGCATATTTCCAGAATAAATTATATCTCTAAGTTTCAGCATTATCATATAAATTTGCATTTAAAAGTTATCTCATTCTTTAAACATGAGTGAGTCTAATAATTTTCCAATATTTATTCTTGAACTTGGAATATTTAAGTAAAGTCACTCAATTGTCTGAATGGTATAATACTAATAATGAAACATTCAATTTGATGTCCTCCTGGCAGAGTTGTTAGGAAAGGTCATTGTGATTGTATCTCTAAAATGATCAAGCAGTTCAAAATAAAAAAAAATTTAAAAAGGAAAAGGGGAGAAGGAGATAATTGTCTCTATTTAAAATATGCTTACAATATAGCACTAACAAGGATGGCTATGAAGAAGGAAGAAAAAAAAATTGAAAAGAAAACAAGTAGTCGTTGACTGTAACAAGAAGCCTCCCTCAAACAAGAGAAGCTCATGCAGTTGGATGGGACTACATCTCTATAAAAACTACCACCTCAGCATTTTTATGTAAAAGATTAAATTCATTAGGCTTGAGATAGCTATTCATCATTGCTCTCCTTTTTGGGACATCAAGATACTTATGTTTGGATTTCAAATACAGACATTAAGGGCAAAGCAACAAAGTGACTCTTGATGTCCTATAACTGTTCTATGTTGCCACTTCACAAAGTCAAGCTAGTCTAATTACATTTCAGTAAGATTGGAAACAGCAGGGGCAGAGTATCCTTTGTGGAGGGAGACACAAGCCACTTAGCACTACTGGTGTTATATCAAAAGTAGAACCTGTCTCTTTTTAGGAAAATGTGTGAGTTAGTAAAAATTGGAAGCAGGCTGTCTACACTTGATTAAAGAAAAGGAATTCTTCAAACTTCACAATGCCATAATCCAGGTATTCACTGCTTTAATGCTAGTGTTCCTTTCTGAGCTAAATGTAGTCACCAACATTGATAAGCAATTTTTGCAGTTATCCAATTCAAATGCATGCTTATGCTAGGTAAAGAAAAACATCATATTGTTGCAGTGGTCAGAGGCATTCTTTAATGACATGCTATAGGGGGAAAATGTGGGAGCATTTCCCATCCCAACTGAAAGGATAATTCAATCTGCAGAAAATCACTTGAAAAAAATTTAATTCAGATTGATGGAGATGCTTTCTAAACAAAACATAGCTGAACCTGACCTGAATACAGTGTTTGGAACAGGAGGACTTTGTTTTGGTTCCAAACAACGTGCCAAGAAAACTTTACTCAGCTAACATTTTTACCATAGTCCTGCTTATCTGCCTATCACTCTCCTTCTCATCACCATATTTGATTAACTGTGAATTTATTCTGAGGCTGATGCAGTAATTAAGATTGCTCCCATGTACAGGGGTAACAATGGTTCTCTGATGGCTCCAGCATTTGGGAGTGAGGTTAATGCAGCACATGAAATGCAAAGCAACAGCCCTGTTCTGTGGCTCAAGATAACATCCAGGATAGGAACAAAGCAGTGCTTTATGACAAGTCATTTGCTTTCTGAAAAAAAGTACAATCCAGTTTTTCTAAGCAGATGCTCTTACACAGAAAACAGAAGCCTGATCTGATGATATTTGAATTTTTTAACCAATTTCACAGTTTTTAGGGTGGTATGACTAAACAGCACTAAGAGCAGTGATTTTTGTGCAGCAGTGACTTCAAAACATATGAGTCTTGGAAACTCAAGCACTCCTTTCCTCTCCCTTTAAAAAGCCTTTAGCATAGCAATCTGGCCTAATGGGAAAAGGACTAGCTTTCTGAAATCAAAATCACCTGGATGCAGAAGTGGACCTGATCTGCCAGCACTGCCCCCAGGAGCTGTGTTCCTGTTGAGCAGCAGAATGCTGCCCATCGAGCACTGGCTGTCACAGTACCTTCCACGAGCTCCCCTTTTCCCTTGTTATTTTTGCTGCCTGCCACAAAAAACCTCAGCTAGTTGACATTACACCCTGGGCAGGAACAGTCTATATATTTGTAGTGCATGAATAATGTGAGTAGCAGGAAAGAGCACAAATAAAACAACCTAAAAGCTCATCTATAGGAGGGGATGTGAGTGAAGCAAAACTCTTAAGTTCTGCAACTCCTGACTCACGAACATAGAGCTTGCAGGGTGAAAAGTTATTATTTTAAATCCATTTTTTGGTATGTTTTGTGATATCTTCTTCTTGCCATAGTTGTTAAGGACAGCACCCAGAATGCATAGCTAACTAAGATGTCCAATAGTGTCATTTGGCTGTTGCTCATCTTCCTACCTTCCCCAGCCCCCTTAGCTATGCAGTCATTCATCACATTCACGTTCCCTGAAAAATCCCTTTGCCCAGGATTTTTCTCCTGGGAAGCTGGGAAACCTCAAGAGAAAAAGGAAAACAATTTTATCTCATTTGCTTCTCTTGTGTTTTGCTCATGTGGAATGTGTTTGGAGATTGTTTACCCGCAGGTGATTGTTTCATTGGTTTCTGGTGTGAGTTGTTTTGACTCTTTGACCAATCAGTGCCAAGCTGTGTCAGGACTCTGGAGAGAGTGACAAGTTTTCATTATTATCTTTTAGCATTCTGTAAGTGTCCTTTCTGTATTCTTTAGTATAGTATAGTATTCTTTAATATAATATAGTATCATAAAATAATAAATTAGCCTTCTGAGAACATGAAGTCAGATTCATCATTCCTTCCTTCATCGGGGCACGCTGCAAATACAACAGTCAATACCATATTCAAAACCAGACTCTAGCTCCCCTGGACTAAAATTTTTTCATTTTCAAATAAATGCCCAATTAACTTACCCTTTACTTTAAACTATTGTATGCAGCAAAATGCTCCAATTAAAAATGGAATGTCTATTAATTGAAGCCCAAAAATTCTGTTAAGGCAAGTTTCATGAATCCTAAAAATAGAAATGCATTCATAATTTTTTCCTCACTTTAATTAGGTTTTTTTTTTCCCTGGCTTGAATTTAAATATCCCTCTGCAGTATCTTCAACTGCATTGCAGTAGTAGGAACCGTGCACATAACACAAGAGCCACAAGATGAAAGATTACTTGCCTTTTCCATTCTTTCTCTGAAAGGAGTGTGAAACAGAGGAATGCATCCCACAGAACAGAAGTGTTGCAGTTAAATAGAAGAAACTTCAGAAAATGAGACTCCCAGAAACAAATGAAACTTGTGGTGATTTGTGTATAGACAGGTCTACAGTCTTAGGTGATGTGGAAGCAAACAGCACCGTGGCGGTCAAGGTGAAGGTGATATAACTAATGCTATAGCAGCCAGACTAAGGGCAGGTCAGTTCAAAGTAAGCTGAAAAATATGCTCTGTGTAGCTCTTTGAATGACATTACTTATAGCAGCCACAGAATGCAAGGTCATGCTTCTTCAAACACAGGTTAAACTTGCAGTGTGGTGAACTAATCTGGAAAGCAGTGACTTGAAGGATGACTTCAGGGCCACGGTGAGCCGCAGCTAAAACTCTGGCAGGGATGCAGTGGTTAAGATGATGAATGAGATCTTTCAATACCTGAGCTAGGGGAAGACACAAAGCAGAAAACATCATTGTAGCACTTCAGAGGAGCATTCCTAGGAACAGACAAAGCTGAGGTTATCCAGGTCAACTGGGCAGTAAGCAAAACAATGCTAAGCAGCAGTCATGGGCCTCTGCCTGTTTTGCCTATGCTGGAGCCCAGCTTCCTCCTGCTACTGCTGGCAGGATTTTTCCATTGAAAAATGGAGCTTTGAGATATAAATTCAGGGAAAAAATAAGGAAGAAGTATTAGAAATTAATGCAATTAAGTCACTGGAACCTTTCACATTTGCATGAAGTAAATTTGCCATCACCTAAAGTCATTAAAAATAAACAAAAGAGAAGGATGACTTTTAAAATTGGTATTATCTAGCTCAGGCAGAACTTTCAGGCTAAGTGGTGAATTTGTACAAAAGTATAATACTACTAGCTGACCAAACTAGAGGAACACTATATTATGAAATCCACGAACACATATTTATTTTTTGAGTGGACTGACGAAATCCATTTTTTTCTTTATGTGCTTTAAATGGATACACCAGTTTTGCTGAACCCAATCTGAACTTCTAACTTGAGCATTCTGCTGTAGATGTGATACACAGCCAGTTTCTTTCTCTTCAGACACGGCTAAGAAGAAACTCAAATAACCAAGACTGAGTGCAAGTGAATGCGGTGAATTTGAAGGCAAGATGCACCTGTAGGCTTTCAAGCAGCTCCACTAATGCTGGAGTCTGAAAGCACTGGCATACTTTCCAGGGGCATTTCCAAGCCACCTTGGATTGTTCCAGCAGGTGGGATTAGATGGAGGGCAGGGATTTACCACCTAGAACTCCTTAATCCTGGCCAACCCAGTTATGCCAAACAGGACAGTAGGGGAGGTATCTTACTATTAAAGCACCTTTTGGCCACAAGGCAAATAGTTGCACCAGGACTGTGACACAGAAGAATTGTGCAAAGCAGAATAGTCTAGGTATGTCCAGGTTTAAGATAGTTAAGTTGTATACTTTTGAAATTCACTGTAAAAGTACTATACACTTTAGTTTAATAAAGGAATTAATATCCAAGATGTGATATTATGCAATGGCAGCATTTCCTCGTAAGCAGTGAGCTTAGGAATGATGCAATTGTGTGATCAGGAAACAGACTTAAAAAAGACACATTCCCTCCTCCAGTTCAGCTCCTCTGATCAATTGTTTACAAATCCATAGTCCTTTTTTCTCTCTACCACCATGAGAGGTATTTACTGTTTTAATGATCTCAGAATGGAAAAATATTAAGCTGAAACAGCAGCAACTATTGCCTTTTCTTCTCAAATCTGTGTGGTATTAAGTATAATTACATAAATAACTGGAATGGCAGAAACAGACAATTACTGGCTTTGTATTGGTATTGGAAAAGATTATACTGTTTTTATCATGTCTCTTGAATAATGGGTATCTTCCAAGTCTACTGTCAAAAATACTGCTTGCTGCTTTAATGCTGATATGAAAATAATCCTGTAAAAATAGTGAGAGGGTCTTTCCACATACTTTCCACCAAGCATGATTACTTAAATAAATGATTTAACTTGCTATTGATCTAAAACCTAGTTACATAAAGATTTTAAAAATTATTATCCATCCTGAGTAGATAAAAGTAATCCAGCAAAGTTATGGATAACATAGGAAGTCCCTTAATAACAGCTGCATTGTCTACAGCCTCTATTAGCATATGATTTTTCTACTGGCAAAGCAGATTGAAATGAACTATAAAAACACATGTATGTGATAGCTCTTCCTCTTTGTAAAAGACTGGAAACAGATACATATAAAGGAAGAGTAAAAACCTGCAAAGAGCTCTTACAAGAAGAACCTCAACTACTTTTGCCCCATTTTTTCATTGTAAACATTGCTATACCTTCTTTTTAAAACCAGTAATAAAAATTTGAGACACTATAAGAAAGCTAAATATAGAGGTTGTGTCTAACCATACCTGAGCTACCACCATCCCAAAGTCAATAAGGATGAGTGCAAACAGCATTTACTCCAGTTTGCTGAACAAATGCTCAGAAGCAGCTAAGATAATTAATTGGGTATGGTTCATGCAGTATGCACTGGAGATACAAAGCTACAGGCACTCCAGTGTGAGCAAAGAGGACAGTGTGCTTATCAACCTTTAAAAAGACTATCTCAGGAAGGTAGACAGTGGCTTCACCTACTAATTAGTCCCCTATTTTTAATATCCTCTGTTAGCTGACATTGCAAGAGACTGCTCCACTCTGCAGTGTGTGATGAGAAGAATCTCTTGAGCATCTCAACTTTCCTCCCCTGCAATCAAGGCAGTGATGCCAGATGCAAGTTTGGAAGTCTTCAGCATTTTGTCTGACAGCATAAATGTTATGTTTTTTCATGAACAGCAGTCATCTGGTCTGCTGCATGCTTTCACCACCTGCTCATATCAGGCACATAGGAAGGGATGCTTGCGCTTCAGTGACCAAGCTGGCCAGTATCTAAAGCTTTAGCTGCTATAGGATCACCCAAATCTTTGGGTTTGTGGGTTTTTTTTTTTTTTCAAACAGATCACAATTCTGACATTCCCTTTCCTCTGTTTAATGAAATACCACCTTTTCTACAGACTCAAACAGCAGCCATGTGGTCCACAGCAGCATGCTGGAAATGTTCAAGATGCTGTTAACATTGTCCACACAACTTCAAAGAGATACAGCTGCCCCAGGAGGTGTTTTCTGGCCATATACCTGACCATATGCTGCAGCACTAAAGACCGTATTTTCCATACATGCAGATCTTTATCCCTTCTACTTCCTTTGGGACAGGTCTGTTTGTTTTTTTTCCTGAAATCATTACTAAATTAATAATCTCACAGCCACACACATTTCCACTTCCTGAAGTGTTAAAAGAAAAAAAACAAACGAGCTCTTGATATTTCTGTCAATAAAGACAGACTCAGGATCAAAGAAATGAAAATGCTAATTATGGTGCACTCTGTAACACCTCTCTCCCAAGCCAAGTGCTCTGATTAAGTTAACCATCGTGCTAATTATAACAGTGTTTAGCACAGCTGGGGCCAAAGAAAAGCCATCTTCTACCAGAGCATGGTTGCTGGCCTCAGAATGAGATCCAGCATTTGTATACTGTAATGGGAACTTGCCTACGAGTCACCAAATAATAAATTTTAAATGTTCAAAACCATGTTCCGTTTCTTTTATCATTAAAAAGAAAAAAGTGGACATTTAAAAAAATTGATGTGGTATGTTTATTTTTTGACATGAAAAAATGCTGGAGTCAGAAGCTTATTGCACAGGAATTGAGTTACTGTCTCCTAAGGGAACATAGAGCAAGATAACACATCTTTGCAATTTAAAGGGAAGCCACTCTTCTGTGTTTTCTAAGTCAATACCATACGGCTGTGAAGCATGCCAGTGATGAGAGAGGAAGGCCAGTGTACTCTATACTTTCATTTAAAGTGGAATGAAGTAGCATGCAATTACTGGCAAAGCCACCTGCCACATTTCAGCAGCACATTTGGATGGAGAATGGGGATGATAGTACCAGTGAAAAATGTCATCAGAGTGTAAGTGAAAGTTAATCCTTCCCACCAATTCCATGGAGGAGAGAAAAATATAATAAATCAATAAATCCCTGCAGCTCAGAAAATTGTATCTTCAGTGGATGCTTACAATGCTTGTTCCACGCAGCATAATTGGAAGACATTTTTAAATGGTTATGTAGTTATAACCATATCTTTCATTCATTACTTCCCTCCTTGAAGAACTCTTCAGCATTTACTGGCAGTACCTTCCAGTGCACCTGCTTGAAGGATAAGCACTACTTACCACAGAGCTAAAAGGTAAGAAAATTGCCTCAGATTCAGTATCACTCCTCAAAATGGCTGTTTTGTACTTGCTCAGTCTCCCTGAGACTTTGAGAAGCAGCAGATGAGCAGACGGTTTTTCAACATGAATTCAATCATTAACTCTGAATTATACAAGTCATCTAAACACAATGAGGCAACTAATGCTCCTGAGTGGATATGTACTTTCCAAATTCCAGGCATGTTCACAGTACTCCTATTTCCCTGCACAGATACAGCAATCACTGACACCCTTATTATGGGCCACCTTCCCATTAATTTCTCATGCATTGCATTGGCTCAGTTAATTATATACACACACATATATATTTTAATAAATACAGCACTGTTTTATGCAAATTGATAATCTGAGTTCCTTACTGCTTTAGTAGGGTGGTAAAGGCTTAAGTGAGTTTAATCCACTCTCTGGGGAGAAAGGCTAATTATTGCTCTGGTTTGGAAGGTAGAGACGAGAGGTTCCTCAGAGAGAAAACCGAACAAATTGGCTGAGATGTTAGAGAAGGTCAAAACACGGGAACAGCACCCTTGACATGGTGGAGACTGTGACACAATGGAGAACTAAACCTCTTGGGCAGGAGTCAGTGCTATTTTGGGGGTTTGTGGACCCTCTGAGAGGGTTCATGATGAATTTCAGTCTGTCACACACATTAAAGAAATATAGCAACACAGTGAAAATGAGGGCATGTTAATCCTCTTCTTTTTCACCAACATCCTTGGATGCATGACCCTGTGATTGAGTATAACCCCATCTGCCTCCTGCCTTCCTGGGAGTCAAAGCTCCTTCTAGATGTGACTGCTTCACTCCAGCACCCTGCTCTGCATTCCCTTGTATGAGTGAGGGAGATGGGAAAGGCAGAAAAAACAGGGAGGGAAAAGTGATCTTTCATTATCTCCCAGTCCCTCCCTCTCTCAGCTGCTAATTAGCAATGGCCAAGCCCTGTGGAAAGTATTACAGGATGTAAGCACAGACTACAACTGCCTGGTGAAGAGTAATGGACAAGACTGGT
The DNA here is from genome assembly GCF_036417665.1 of Passer domesticus. Lineage (NCBI taxonomy): Eukaryota > Metazoa > Chordata > Aves > Passeriformes > Passeridae > Passer > Passer domesticus. The sequence continues at coordinate 18,934,758 of NC_087478.1, forward strand.
TATTTGGCACTTAGGTACTGCTCACTGCTGCACACTTAGGGTGACAATGGTACTTTATTTTGTATATATCTTCCAGCCCTTAGGTAAGCTCAAACATTAATTCTTACTTACAGTTTGCATTTTACAGCAAATTAATTTCCACTTTATGCATGTATACATCTAGGACAGGTGGAGAAAAGATTATGCAGTAGATACTCATGTACCATGGTGATGTGCATAATAGGAAAAAAATAGGGGAATAGTAGAGGAAGCAGAAGACTAAATTGCATACTATAAAATATTAAGACAGATATAGTTTCCTGGGAGGACTTTTATGGGTGTTTGTACCCAGAATGCTCAGGAATTACAGGTCACCTCCTGCTATTCCTTCTCCTATAACCCATTCCAAATCACTAAGAACCTTCCAATAAAAAGTGCAAGGCAAAGTAAACTGACCTGCTTAGTTTCTTTTTGCTGAGTTTTATTACAACAGTGCTGATTGAGAGAAAAAAAGGTTGCTGTAAAAGTCAACACCGTTATATATTATATACTGTCTAGTTATCTCTTCATAATAAACTAATCAGAGGACCATGCATTAAAGCATGGTCACCATAATATTTGGATTTGGCTGAGAGTTAGAATAATAGTTACACAAACTTTAACTCTTGAAATAATGATCAGCTAATGATACGTGCTTCACTTGGGAGTCAAACACTTAAAGTAAAAGCTGCTGTCTGACAAATTGAAAGTAATTTCACACTGAAGTAAATTAAATGAATTTCCCAGATGTTGCTATAAGAACAGATTCTAGGAGGTGAAATGAAAGTCACAGCAGATGCATTCAGACACTTACCATAAAGCTCCCAAGAAGGAAATATTTTAAAATGAAACTGTGGAAAAAGAAGAAATAAGAGGCAGGAAGTTTACAATCCCATCTACAATCTTCATCAGAGCGACTTGTGGCTCTGTGTCATTTCACAGGGAGTGGTCCACATTTGTGTATGGGAAACCCTAGGCAAACACTAGAGTGAAATCTGTCTTGTTCAAAGGGTGTTGGATAGTCAGAGCAAGCTGCTCCTCCCTTCTGAGTAAGGAGAAAGAAGATAACAACCAAGGCCTATCTTTAATATTATATTGTTTTCAGTACCTTGCTGTGGCAAATCTCAAAGTACACCAACTTCTCCCTTTAAAATAGGTTTTCCAGTACAGAGAAATATATATAATTGACTTGGGCAAATGTCAAAAGATAGCAGCATCCTTGCATGGAAACTCTCTGGAATACCTTTCCTTCCCTTCTTACCCAATTACTGCCAATCCACTTGAATTACATCTTCTTCTACCATATCCCAAATCGAATAAAGAGCCCATAGGTCTCGGAGGACAAGAAGGAAAGGAATTTTACAGTTTGGGAGGGTTGTATAACCAGATCCCAGAGAAGCCTATATGCTCACCTTTCTCTGTTGTCAGCTGGGGGCACAGACACAGCACTGCCCACACACCAGCCACAAGTGCTCTTCTTCCCATGCAATCCTATTTTTCAAATTCTCTGCACATTATGTCTCAGCAGTTTCCTCATCCAGCCCTTCCTCTGGATTCCTAGAGGTGCTTGGGTTACTATTCCCTTCCAGTGATGGCTATGTGAAAGAAAGAATACTCTCTCCATATTTGACTCCCGTCTCCAGTACCCCACATGGATCACGGGGTTACAGTATGGGTTTGCAAAGCTTGTTCATCATGAAATAACTGGCTATGCTCACCTGTTTCATCGATGTAATATTTTCCTTAGCTACTTTTTTTGCACTTTTCACTAAATTATCATCCAATAAATTAGAAAAAAATTTTGAGAGTGGTGATTATGTCATGCCTATCTTCTTAGGTTTTCTACAATTTACTTAGAAATCTGCTTTAAAGGCCAACTTTTCATGCTAGACTAAGAAGAGCATCTATTCCATTTTCATCTGGTGACCAAGGCAGCATATCAGAGAGGAAAGATCAAAAAATACTTGAAAAGAGTAAGGGGGTCCAATTTTCAAGGAAAAAAACTCCACCTGAAAGTCTAAAATGGAATACCACTGAAGAAGTTATAAAACCCCACACCAACAATAATCTTTATGTAAAACACTCCATATTTTGGTGGGGCTGTTACTGTAGCAACACTGAGTTCAGTTTCTTGGGACATAGTGATTTTGCTCTCTTAGCATTTGAAAGATTGAGAACTTTCTAGATTTAGTAGCTACAAATGGAGCATTATAAAACAGATTGCAAACTTCAGATGCATATTTCAAAATGTTTTGGCAGAAAAATTGAGACACTGCTCTATAAATACCTTTCCTGTTTCACATTATCTTTCTTTGGGTATATCCAGTGGTACAGCAGTAAGAGCTAAACCACAATGCCAGAACATTACACTAGCCCCCACCCCCCCCTTTAACTAGAAAATAAAAATAATTCTGACCAATACCCCTATTTTTAAATATATAGGGCAATAAGAAAAAACTGTTCCAGATGAAGCCTTCACCAACACCTCCACAAATATCAGCAATCCTGGCTGGTCGTGCAAGTTCCTCCTGTGAGACCATACTCCTGGCCAATACTCATTTGTTTCACATTGCTCAAGCATAAATGTGAATTACTGGGGTTTGAAACAAACTGTATCATGCAAATGTGGCTCACTTCAATGTTCCACAAAGGGATGGACAGAAAGAGCCAAACCCCTCCATTCTGCTACCCCTCTTTTTTTAAGACTTCCTGAACATGCCTTAGACCAACGGATGCAGAATTTGTCCAAATTGAAATAACTGCTTCAATCCATTTCTTAAGAAAAAAACCAACCAAGTAACAGTGAGTACATCAGCTTTTTCTTGGGGATCCTCTCTTAACATGTTTTGTCAAATAAAGAAACCACATTGTTTCCAAATATTTCATTCTGGTACAGCAGTTCAGCAGAACAGGCACAAGCCATTTTCTCTAATGCCACCTGAAGCTGAAAAAGCAGTTTTGAATTGGAGGAACACACATGGACATGCAGAAAAAAATACTCCATGAAGTGCTCTGTGATCTTCAAAGTATGGAACACTGGTTATAAGTCTGATAGACTCTTAGTGATGGTTTGAAATGCCATCAATGAACTCAATGAAGTTAATTCAATGAAGTTAAGCCATATATCAAAGTACTCACTTTTGTCATTCTAAAGCACCTAAAAATAGAACCCCTACTTACCATTTAGGATAATAATGTTTTTGCACTGTCTCCTCCTCACTAACACAATTTAAAGGGAATGAAAATAAATCCCAAAGGAGGATGTCAGTGAAAAAAATCTGAAATTCACAAATACATTTTCTTTTAATGGTGCCTTTGGGGGGGAGGGGCAGGGGGGTTGGGTGTGGATACCTGGGTATGGATGCATCCCCTTTCATATGGAATAAGGGGGTCCTCTGAAAGTTGCCATGAGCACACCACTGTACACTGGATGACAAGGTGACCTTTCCTTGGTAAAGGAAAAAAGAAAATTTTATTCTCTGGTACCAAGACCTATCAAAGCATTTCCTTGCTTTTCCTAGGCTACACAAAGTTCATACACCTAAAGGAAGAACATTACTCTCTGATAAGAGAAAGAAGGAGGAAAGCAAGAAAAAAAATTGAAAACTTCAGTCTGGACAAACAAGGGACTCATTTTTACCTCCAAAAAGGTTAAGGTCACCAGACTAGTGCTCACAGTTTCTCTCTATGGGGACAAAAGAATACACCACAAAGCCAGTAGCGCATGTATCACAATTGGCAGCTGGCTTGAAAATGGTCGAGTTCAATTGACTATGAAGAATGAATTACCCTTATGTTTGAACAAAAAAAAAACCCTCAACCTGATCTCACCAGGCCAGAAGCACAACCACATTCCAGGCACAATGTGTGACAGCGCACAGAAAGCGAATTTCAATTTATTCTGCACATTTGAGCACACACAAAAGCCTATATGGTTCTCATTAAAATAAAAGATATCTTCAGTCATCTGAAGGAGCACAGAGTGATTTAGAGTCTTACTTTCATTCAGAAGAAATAACTTATCCTCCTGTTTGTGCTTCCTCCTGATCTGCTACTTAAGTCCCTTATACCACTTTTCATCTTTATAAACAACCACCAGTAGATTAAAGATCTTCTCATATTCATTCCACACTCTTTTTTTAAATGGAAATTTCTTTGACAAAGTGCAACAAAGCATTCTCTCCGAAAGAAAGAGCACTGCAGATACACACCACTTTCAGAGAGGACATTCAGATGCAACTCCTCAAAGTTTAGTAGATTAGCTTAACAATGTTTTCAAAAAAGGAGCTATAAGCCTTGCACGAAGGGTAGCTTTAGTGGTGGCAGAGGTTTAACAAGCTCATTCACTAATGACCAGTGTCTTTGGGGTGCTTTTTGGTGGACCTTCAAGGAGCAGGTGTTTCTGTTTTCTCCCTGCTTTTCATGGGGTCTGGCACATTCTCCTTGCATGCGCGGCTGCCCAGTGAGCTGGGCTCATCCGCCAGACCCTGCTGAAAGGACAGCTATGAACTACGACACAGAAGGAACAGAATGTATAACAAAAAATAACTCACAGGATTATCTTTTTTTTTTTTGCATTCACAAGCTTCCTCTCATGTATTTCTGTGTGAAACGGTGATTGCAGTGTAAGTACCTGCAAGAGAAATGTGTCCTGAGATGTTTCATCTGGACCTTGTGTAGGACCAGCTCAGGCACAAACAAAAAGCTGAACAGGCAAATGAGCCTGAACAAAAAGCTTCATAGGCAAATGAGGAGAATAGGTATCTATTTAATACCAATTAAGAAAAGACGCTGAGGAATTAGAAGAGGGCTACAATTAAGAAGTTCTAATGCAATCACTTTATTTTGGTGTTTAGGCCCCTACCTATGCAAGGTTTTCCTTGCTGGAACATCAGCATGCCTTGCAGAGGCTACTGCTTGTGTTTGAGAGACTATCAAACACCTTTCAAAACATTATGCAAATGAGTCAGAAGGGGCTGAGAGACAGCAAAATTCTAAGAATACAATGAATTAAACATAACTGAAGTGCACGCAACAGAAGTCAAGAAACAGTCCATTTGCATCAGCTGTAGGTGTTTATGAAAGAAAATTATGTCAGTGTTTGTCATGTTACAGGAAGCATTCTGGCTTGATTTGTAATTAAAAGGGAAGCTTAGTGCATATAGCTACTTTAAAATTATGTACTTAAAACTTAGGCAAACTATTGTTTTAATTAATTAAAAGCCAGTGATCTGATTACTTTGCACAAAATCTTGAAAAAGCCCTGTAAAATCAAATGAAAATTTGAAATTCTACTTCCCTCCAGCAAACTTAATTCAAATACTATTACTAGGTTTTTGCTGACATATCATCTAAAGGCAGGACAAAAAGGCTGGAAAAGAGTGCTTGACAAGAAGATAATTAGTCTTGGTTAAGTCAGAAGCTACCAAGAATTGCACTCCTAAATATTAAAGAGAACATTAACTTAGTAGCAAATTTCAACAGGAAGTATTTTAGTGTTTACAACCTGCAACAAAATAATTAAGAACAAAACATGCTATAATAATATCGATTCTCACTGCAACTGCTTTAATGGGTACTCTTTTTTTTGTTTCTCTGATAAAAAGATAAATATCTTAAATCTCTAATAGCACTTATGTGATATTTAAAATTCTGATGAAAAGAAACCTTAAATGAAAGTGAAAGGAAATGCCCAGATAGAATTTGTCTCACCACTTTAAAACATCCATTTTTCATTAGGAGAGGCAATAATTGTGCCAGTGGCCACATTGCATCCCATTAGGTTCAGAAAATTATTTTGCAAAATTAGAATGCCCCTGTGAGCAATGAAGACGCATTAGGTCTCTCCTCAGGAATTACATATGAGCTGTATATTCCAGTGATATTATAGGAAATCCATATTCTAGAAGACAGGCCACCACAGTCAAAGGCATGCCTTGCAGCAAACAAAATCCAAAAAACCAGAACAAAATCCAAACTAGAAAATAAGATCAGTAGGCGTTAACTAGCAATCAAACCACCTTAAAAGATGTAGGGGGAATACTACGATACTGTGCTGACCACAGCAACACAGTTATTCCATTCTGGAGGCTGAGCCCTGGCTCTGTCATCTTTACAGCCTTCACCTCCATGTGGGTTACTGCAAAAGGGAAGTTGCATTCCAAAAGGTGGGGCATTTGGGGTTTTTTTTCCTTTTTTCTTTTACCTTTTTTTATTCCCTTTTTTAATGGCAGACACTGCATTGCTTTCACTTCCCCTAGCAAATAGCTCAGAGCTGGAATGCAGAATAAATGTCTCAAAGACTCCTCCGTGCTGGAGGGCTTACAGAAACCCAGCAGTCTCAATACAAACCAGATGTGTCACAACAAGTTTTGGAGGAGAGAGATGTGTTTGCTCAGGGTCTGAGAGTGCTCAGGAGGGATTCTCTCCTACAATACAGGCACAGTAACAATTAAGGAAGGTGGGAGTAGGCTCAGCAAATATCTCCCAGCAGGCCTGATCCCTTTCTTTAAAGCACCCCAATCATTCATTCCCCAATATTTTAACAGGGCCCTGATGAGATATACACAGCATTTAGTTTGTGTTAAGCAAAACTTTCAGAACAGAGAAGCGCCAAGAACCCCAAAGGCCTCAAAGCTTTTCCACAAGGGCAAGCAGGGTAAAGTACATGATGATTTTGCCAAAAAATCTGGAGTATTCTCAGGTTGACTATGATCTTCAAGCTGTTTTGGCCTCCCCAAAATAAGAACACAGAAGCCAAATTTAATCCTGGGTAAGTGCATCTCACAAGCTCCACATAATTCTGAATTATTCTCTTATGATGTAGCCATGTAAGGCACTTAAAGAATATGTGCTTGCTCCAAGCAATCCAAGAATCTCATCTAGAAGCAATTAGGAGTAGGCAAGTACTTAGGGAAATTAGTCATTAGTTTGCAAATCCAGATTCAGAGAGTCTCTCAGCTACAATAATCACTTGGGTTTAGTTCACTCTCTTTTTTAGGTTTTTTCTGTTTTTTTTTTTTCTGAAAGAGCATAGGGATAATGCTGTACAGTAGTAGAAATCTGGAAGTACTTGCATAGATCATCCCACAACAATTAATTTTGTTAAATGATGTAGAAGGAAGAAAATGCTTGAGAAAAAATATTTCTAAATGGAACAGAGGAAAACAAAAGAAAAGCAGAATAGCAGGAACACTCAAACCCAAAAAAGGTGGAAATCCAGGGTGTAGACAGATGTCAGGAAAGAGAAAGGAACACAGCAGGGAAAAATAAATTTCTCATCCACCCCTCTGCTTACAGTTTCAAATTTCAAAACAATGCAACAAGCACGAAGACCCACCTGTAGCAGGCAATCTCTGCCTCCAAAAACTCCTTGCACACATTTCAGGTCTAAAGCATGGAGAGCAGGCAATTAGCAAATAAGAAGCCCTGTCTGTAGGCAGGCACATTCCAAATCCTGCAGTCATACAATGCAAATACACAAGTACAGTAATGCCAATCTAGATGCTAAATGAAAACCACCTGTGCTGCAGGCTGAACTCGACTTTCTTGCCTCACATGTGTCTATGGACTCAGCATTACCACATCATCCTACTTCTTTTTTTTACATAAAGGGGAAGTTTGTAAATATGCTAGAGTAATGCTGGATGTATCTAGGGGAGACCTGTGGTTTCCCACGGGATCCTGAGCCTGTCTATGGGGCTCCTATGTGTTGTGGTAATGGCAGCTACAGCATAAACTTGAGCACTACTCTGCTACTGCCCAGGATCCCTCAGCTGACTCAGCCTGCAGCAGGTTATAAAAGGTGGGACAGTCCAAGTGGTGTCACAGTTGGAGCCTATAAAAGGCAGGTATGGCTGTGCTGGGCAATTGGTGGCCAAGTGGGCACAAGAGCCTGTCCACCAGGAGGAAAAACTTATATACTTTTCATATTCCTTGCCTAATATTTCACCTAGGAGCTGAGACCAACCAAGTAGGATCCAGGCTGTAAATGGGACAAGGGAATGGCTACATGGATGTGGTGGAGGGAGGAAAAATTCTAGATCTGGGAACAGCAGCCAGGAGCTCAGACTGGGGCACCAATGGTGATGCCACTGCTGTATAAGCTGTAGGTTTTGGAATCAGTCAGGCATCAGCTGATGTGCCCCACTGGTGCCAGACATGGATGGGCACATATACTTTGGCTCCAAGTCAGGCTTCAAGATAACTTCATCGTATTTTGTGTCAAGCAAACTATTTATTTGGAATTGATGTGGAGGGAAAACGGCAAAAGAGACTGAAGTGTTTGGCACTGTCAAGCACACAGAGATATTTTATGCATTTCTTAAAGGGCATGCTCATGCCTTGGCATGCCAGGCAGCTCACAGTGCTCTCTCTGCAGAGCAGATCCTGAGACACACTGAAGGATGAGTGAACAAAAGCACACAGAGCATGTGGGCTGAGGGAGCAGGAGAAGCACATAAAATAATTTTGGACGGGTCCTGGCATTAGAAGATGCAAAGGTCTCCAGTGAGGAGGGCATGCAGCACAGCTGGGACATCCACACTCACTCCTCATGCTGAGAACATGATGGTGAAGGGAATAGGTCAAGGGTCCCGGGTGCTCCCAAGAATTAGGAGCAGGATTGGTGGGGGAGTCCTTTTCAGGTCACCAGTGTGACCCAAACAGCAGGGAGTGGGGGTGTGTGAAAGCACCCCTCTGCTCTCACTCCTCCACATACAACACATTTTGAGCAACTCAAAAGACACTTACGGATGACCTGTCTGTTCAGACAAATATATTGTAGATGCTCTGCCAGCAGCCCAAGAAGGCTGCCTGCTATTATTGCTGTCTGTAGGCAGATAACAATGACATCGTTTGGGAGACCCATTTCTGGCATCATGTCTGGGAAACGTATTCCTAAAGAATCAGTTCAGCCACGCAAGACACTCTCTTACCTGCCATCTATTCAGGAGGATAACAAACTTCCTAACTGACTTACAAGTGCACATATTCATAATTTCTTATCAACGAGGCTTGATGTAAAACTAAAGCTCAAACAACATGAATAATGAATGAAAATGACTTGTACTCCTACACTCAGCAGGGCCCAGGGCTTTGGCTTAAACTCCCTTTCTTCCCAAGACTCTGTATCTCTCCCTTTTCCTCTGTATCTCAGTATGGGTTATATGGTTTTGCTATGCCAAAGTAGAAAACCTGCCCTTACAGCTTGTGCTGCAGTACAGGAGAGGGGGTGGGACTATTTTGCAGAGTTTGGAAAGATGAGTGCCAAAGGACTGCATTAAAGAAATACTGCAATGAGCCTTAAGAAATACTAGCAATTATATAGCAACTAATGCCACAGCAGCTATAGCATCCTGGTGCTACAAACCTGAAATACATGCATGTACACATGGACAGACACACTCTCCCAAAAGTTTAAGACATGCATCTTGGTGACTTGAACATCTCCAGCCCTAGGTCTGAAAAATCAACAACAGGAAGAAATATAAACGAGTGACACAACTGTCAGGAATGCCAATCTGAGTATCCTGCAGTCACAGTTTTCCAGCTGATCTCAACTATTTTGGTAACAGAGTGGTTGACCAGTAACATTTTGTAAGTAGTTTTAAGTCTAAACAGAGCCTGAAGTGGGTGGACTACTAAAGGAGAAGAATCCCTCAGCAAAGTTCAGGACAGTAAATTTGGGCTTAAAAAAAAACAACTACAAACTATGTGCAGTAGTTTTTGCCTTGTTTTGGTGTTTCTTTGCTAAGAGGATGTATTTGCTTATGTACTACCATGTTCTGGGCAAGAGTAAAGCATGAAAAGACGATTACAATTAAAAGAAAAGTGAAATAGGAAGTTGAAAAACAGGTAAAACTGGATCTGAAGAGTTTCACTTCATTACAATGGAATTCAGCCCATGGCTGGAGGATAAATGTAGGTAGCACACTTCTTTTCTAAAGAAGAAAAATACCTAAACCTGACTTACTTAAGGAATTAACTTGTTGACTTTCCATTCAGTCATGGGAGTACTCGACATTTTCTCAGTCAAATGAGTTATTACACGGTGTTTGGAAAACTGACAGAGTCACATCTTTTCCTCTGTGCTTAAATGGAATTATTATTATCACAGACACCAAGAAGAACTCAAAAGTCCCTGTATTTTAAAAAAATTTTCCTAATATAGTTTGGGTGACAAGGCAGCAGAGGAAAGGAGTTTGAGGGAAGGATGTCCTTCATAATATTACATAAGAACTATTAAAAACAATTAAACTGCCATAACAGGAGTACCAATTCTGTCCTGCTATACCACAGCTCAAAGAGCTCCAAAATTCTGCTCTGAATTTTAAAGTGAGGAAAACGCAGTGCTGGCACCAGCCTGCCATTCACACACCATCCCATGTGTAACACGTGAGCGAATCCATTCAATTTAAATTCCTTTTGCGGGGATATTTTTGAGCGTCAGGAGCCTGCCCGAACAGCAAGGCAGGTTCCTGCAGTCTGGGCTTCCTCAGGCTGCTGCTGCCCTTGGCTGGCTCAGCGCTCAGCACCTGCCGCTGCCCCGCTCGGGGCGAGCCGTGCCCGGCAGGAGCGCCCGGCCGCAGGAATCCCGCACCCGCCCGGCGAGCCCGGATGCTCTTTTCAAGTTAATTTCGCCCATAGAGGTCTCCAGAACTATGTCAGAGCAATGCTATGGAGCTGGTTGAAGTCACGATTATCCCCCTGTGACAGCTACACTGCAATTTTCTGAGCGTCACCTGGAAGACCTTATTCTAACCCAAGCCTCTTTCAAATAGGAAACTATGAGGTTTCTCAGACTGAATTTTTATCCTCAGAATAAATCAAAACAAACAAGTTTCTGACCAAGTAAAATCTGAACCTTAATTGCCTGAGTTGAAAATTACGGCAGGTTTTTTTTTCTGCAGTGACCACAGCAAACTCTTTAAAAAACAACCCCCTGCAAAAATCCTTGTATTAAAAAAATGTCATTTCCATTTTGTGTTCCATGTAAGTGATTAACAATATTACTCAAGCTCCTAACAGCTCAAGTGGGAGGGTTTTTAAAAGAAGCTGTTTTTGTGGTTATTACTTGCCAGAGTATTTTTAGAGAGGGGAAAGCCCAAAATGAAAACAATGACCTTGCAAATAAATGCACATCAGAAAGACGACAGGAGACGTCAGACAAGACCAATCAATCACAAATATCTTCCAAAATCTAAGTGTCTACAAAACTGCAGTCAAGTTATTGAAGTTCAAATTATGTGTGTCCATGTCAGCCACTATTAGGCAAGAAATTCAAAATGTCCATTTTAAGATACCTTCTTTTTGTTTTTCTCATCCTTGTCTCTCCTGCTCTCTAACCAAGTGAACAAACCATGAAATTATCTAGCTCCAAATCAACCCATCCATGCAATTACCTCACATTCACCTGCAAAATTTTGTTGCCTAGCAGAAGTAAAATTAAAAGCTTTACTTAAAAGTTTGAAAGTAACCAGAAGCCTATTTTACAGACTGAGACAAAATAGTATTGTTCAAATATATAGATTTCATCACTGATTGAAGTCTCTCAGTATGTTTGAAAAGGAATAAAGCAAATCCACAAAGTTATTCTGTGGGCAGGAATGCTTTAACCTAACCAACAGTGAGGACCTAATTCTCCTAAAATAAGGCTTTTCTATTATTGTGCATAATAGAAGTGAAACTCTTACAGATTACATTGGACCATCAACAAATACAATTTACAAATGAAGAAAAAACCCACCACCACAAAAAGAACCAAAAAAACCAAAAACCCACCAAAAACTTGCCAAGGTGAGACTTAGGGACTTGGAAAGTATGTGACATACAGCATCCTTCAGCCTTTTCCTTCCTTTCAAGTAAAACCACAGCACTAAATCACACACAGCTGGCCAGCTGAACGAGGGGACTGCATGTTGGTAACAAGAGTGACTTCCCTGAGCAATCTGGTGTGATCCAGCCAGGACAGCAAGGATAGCCCTCTGCTCCAGTGGGACTTTGCAGGCTGTAGGCACAGCCAGGCATGGCAGTGAGCAGCTCTACAGAGGCAAGGTCACAAGTTGATTCAAGAGGTGGAATGAGGAAATGCAGTATGCAGCCAGAGGTTTTGCAATTTCATGGGTGGCGGAGATTTCCCACTGGATTCCATTCTCTCCTTGCACTGAGGAGGAGACATGGATCCCCCACCCACGCATTGCATAGCTGCTCTGATTAGAGGGTAGCTCTTTTCTTCATGATCTTCATTTTCCATGGTTCTCTGGCACAAAATCTGTTTAACTGGACATTTATAGAAACAGAATATTGCTCCCATTAGAGAGAAGGAAAAAACCCCAACAAACCTCAAAAAAGCCACACAACCAGAATATACCCAATTCCATTTTAAGATACAAAACATGTAAGATCTAAAATATATAAGACACTCATTTATCAGGAGACATACTTGATTGACTGTACCTTGTTAAAAACACAAAACTAACTCTTTTGTCCTCAAGCAAAACTAACCTCCTGTGAGATACAGACACTATGCTACACAGGCTTTTGCTCTTAAAAACTGTCTGGGAAAGTACTTTTCAGTAGCTACACAACCTCTCAACAAAAATACAGATCAGCTTGCATTCTGGACTTCGTGAATGATTAATGTAATTTGAAATCTAATAATAAACCCATTGCCACCTAAATATTTTAATGGAACTGACAAGTAGGACATACACTTTCAGCTAAAGAACTTTAATGCAGCACCTTTCTATTGCCATCTTGTTACAAAGGTTTCATACCTTCTTGGTGGTTTCTCATGGGCATCTCCTCACAGCACTGATTCCTTCTTCTCTTCCTCTGCACAGCCAACAAACGCCATGTCACATCTCGACCAGCCAACCTGCTCTTTTATAATACCCCTCTTAATTGGATCCAGCTGTGGCCTGTTAAGGGCAGGCTTGTTCTTAATGCTTGACAATTAGCACAGCTGTAACTCCTCAGGGGTGAGATTACCTTCACCACTATCTCTATTCTCCTACCTTCTATCTATCCACACCTTTCTGCTGAGAAAATTTGAGTTTAAAAACAGAAAAAGTAATACATATAAAGAAGAGTAGTCTGGAAGAAAATAAAATCTTTTAAGACGAATGACTGCAATGTTTCATACTACTGTTTCAGAAATAGATTGTTCAGTTGACCAAGAGAAGATGTAGTTTATTTTAACTACCATGGTATTTTTTGCTTTTCAACCTGTAAGTAAAATGTATCATGTTCTCTGTTACTATTAATCATGATTAGATGATTAATAGTAACAGAGGTGGTTTCTTCCAGCAGTGGTTACCATCCACCACATTCTTTGAGAAACTAGTGGCAGAACCAGTTATGGGAGGGTAGGGGAATGGGGATTTTATTGTTAAATGGTAGGAAATATACCAATAAGGTGTTTATCTATTGGCTGTATGCCTGAGAGATGTTAAAATTGCTCTTGAAGCTTCAATTTTTGTGTGCTCAGCAGGCAGAGGGGTGAAAGCCATAGCACCATGGCACGAGCACACCAAACAGGATAAGGAGAATGCAGCTGGTCATGCACTTTTCCAGTCGCAGATGTAGAAATGGGGAGGAATTCCTGCTAACTACAAAATAAAGAGAAAGACAGAAGAGTGTGAAGGTCACCTTCACACTGTGTGCTCCAGTGAGAACAGAAGTTTGAAAGCCACCCAACAAGTGAAAGCAGCTTCTAAAGCCACAAACAAACTTGAGATATGGTTAGCAGATACCCACATATCAGGTCTGCTGTGGAGATGACTTGTGATCTGGACTAAAAACACGGGCAGGTATTGTGTGTTTCACACCCATGTGGACTGTCCTCCCTTCCCTTCTGCCCCATGAGGTCCTTCATTCCAGAAACCAGGGAGTTCTGACTGCAGCCCTGCCCAAAGCTGGCCAGGGTCCTGGATACCCTTATGGCATCTGACCATGTAATGATCTTTAGCACCATTTAAATGGGAGTATGTTCAGCACAATTCAGGAGAGCAGCACTGTCTTATATAGAAAAGGGCTTCAGCATGTTTTTGCTGTTAAGGCATTTTACAGCCTTTGGTATTAAGCATTAAAGGTGCTTAACTTGACTTGGAACATACCCATTTGAACATTATCAATTAATAATGTTGTGTTGACTGAGAAAGGATGGTCATTCTCCAGCAAGAGCAACTGCCAAATGAAATGGGGGATCAATTAATGTGTTGCAAGGCTCCTCCCAGATGACTCAAGAGCACTGAGGGGCCACATGTTTCACCAAGCGTTTGAAGAGATGTGAACAAGCATAGCTGGTACTGTTGTTTTGACCTGGTGCCTCCATGTTCTTACCCTTGAGTCAATCTGCATCTGCAGGAGTTGTAATTTCCCGTTACAGGGAAATAAAAGAGAGCATCCCAGACTGGAGCATTTCAATACCTCCCCTCTCTGAAGAATGAGGACAATTTGGCTGGTTTATAACAACATGCTATCTGGCAGGATATGGGATTTCAAAGACAAGAGCATAAAGATAGAAAACAGGCAGAAGGGGAGTGAAGAAGATTTTGAAAAAGAGGCACTTGAACAGTAAAATTATGAGATGCATATGAACATCAACTTATAAAACCCCACATCAGTATGAAAAAAATATATGGAAAGATAATTTCAGTCAGAAAGGAGAGACTTGATTAACTAAATTAATCACACTTCCCACTCTCTTTCCTTCCCAGTCACACCTGCTATGCTGTGTCTACATTACATGCTAACAGAACAAGAGTATCTATTTAGAGGATTGTTTACCTATCAGTTTATTTCCATCTTCCACAAAATATGAGGGATCTTGCTAAGAAATTCAGAAGGGACCAGGATAGAAGACATGTGGCTTGGCATTCTACAAAATTTGCTTCAGTCTTCTGGCAGTCTCTTTTCTGACACTCACCCACCCCACTCCCTGTATATTTTACTGGAAAGGTTTCTTCTAAAGAGTTGGCATCTACAAATCTAGCTATTAGACATTACTCCAAGAAAGTGAGGTTTATTTCTCTTGCAGGCAAAACATTTCTGTTTTTTCCCCAGTGTGTTGTATGCAGGCAGAAAGGTGGAAGACAAAATACTTTTGCTTTTTTGCCACCTCTCAACTCTTACAGATGGACTGCTCCACAAATAATATGCATGAGTTTGTGAGCATAAGCTTTTGGTTGCACTATGACCTGGCAAGGGTTGCTCTAATCTGGGTTAAGCAATTTACAGCTCTTCAGCATGTGAGATAGCGAGGACTGTAGGTATAAAATGATTTAACTAGAATATTTACTCCTGACTAACTTATGTGCCTTGGTAGCTAAATATTTTATTTGTCATCCATAAAATTAAAGAAAAAAAATTAGACCTTGATGAAGAACGCATACTTTGATAAAGGCTGTTCATCTAGGCAAGAATATTCTAACTTACAATGTTACCATATTTTGATACTACATGCTCATAAAAACATCTAAATATTTTTGCACACTGATCTAGTACAATAGACTCTTCTAATTCTTCAAAGGTGAATCTGAAAGATCAACAAAGTTTTTCTGCTTACTTTAATGAATGCCTATAAATAATGAAGGCAGCTTACCCCTATGTGCTCTGGAGGGACTGTCATCCATCAAGCCAATAATATCTGGTCAAGAAACTTTCAGACATTAAATTAAATTCTCTTTGGAAAGGACTCATCAGATTTTGTATCTCCTTTCTTGTAAGAAACATGGCACCTCCCCCACTGATCAGCAAAGGAGTTGACAGGAAAATATTCTCTCTGCCATTCAGTATTGTTAGTAGAGCAGCAGAGAGGAGAATCATGGGTTTGCATAGGCAAAAAACTAGCCACAAATCCCCTGGTAGAACAGAGATGCAAAGCAACTGTGAAAAACAGAGAAGATTGATACTGAGAGCTTACAGTTAGTGAGTTTTAGGGACAAAGCTCCCCATTTCCCAAGGGCACTAATAAGACACTCAAATGGCGTAAGTAATGCATTGAGATGCTGCATAAAATCACAATATTTTTGAAAAGTGAAAAGGTGTCCTCTCTCAAGGGATACTCTAGTAAAGATATTATGCATTTCATTTTAAAAATATGCAATATGCAGGTACTGTTCAAATACATAGGTGACTAACAAAAAATTAGTTTATTAACCTTGGACAAAACATTCTTCTTTTTTTTTCTTTCTCGAGTCTTTACTTTTCCAAATTCCCAAAAAACAAAACTAAACTCAGAAAATACCTCCCCCATCTCCCCCACACACTTTCTCAGTCTTTCAACTTGTCTTGTGAAGAAGCAATATATGGCTTTCTTTTCCAGTTACCCCTTTCAGAGTCACAAGTTTAATTTCAGTGCAATCTCCCTTTAAATTAAAATGAATCTGCACGCAGGGCTGCACATACTAGAAAAGACTGACAGGTGTTTTGGTGTATTTCTTTAAAAACAGTAAGAAAAAAATTATACCCACCATTTTTTTATTAGTGTTTATAAAGTCAAATGGCAGCACTTATGTTTTAATAATATGCAATAAAGAGAACATCGTTTTCCAATGACTAGTCTAAATTAGCAACACTGCTGAACGCTAAATGCATAAATATTTTATTCCAAAACACTTACATAGCCTGTGGTTTATAGCTCAAGTAAGCTGCACATTTACAGTCGACCTGTGATGATCAAACCACAGTACGTTAATTCTGAAATGTATTTAATACTATTTCTACTTTCAGAAATACTTATGATACCATTTTACAAAACAAAAAATAAAAAGATGTTCTATCTTAACCATATATGTGTGATCATGTGGCTGGCTTTGAAGTCCACCATTATACATTTCTCTTTAGAGTACTGTTAGAAATAATTTGTTCTTTCTTTTTGCATCAGCAATTGCAGTAGGTTTCTATCAATCCTTGGATGGCAAACTACAGCTTAGAATCAGGACACCTGAAAGCAGGTTTAGGACACTGAATTGATGCACTGTGTTCTAGAGGATTCTATTTCCCAGCAAAACCCACATAATTATTAAAAAGAGCTAACTTTCACGGTATGCATTCAGCATGAGTTGGACATGAATTCAGACTACTGTTTTAAACCACATAAACAAAAAGTTTCAGGTTTACACCAACATCAAATTCTCAGCCCCAGGATTAATCACGAGAATGTCAAGGATTTTTTGATTCTTTCAAAGCCTTCCTCCTTCTCTATTGGAGGAATTCTGTGGTTCTCAGAGGAGATGGTAAATGTCCCCAAAACAGAAATAAATACAGTAACACTGATTCAGATGTCTTCTTTTCAGGAAGGTGGCTCTTTTTTGCTACTCAGGGCTCAGTCTTACGAATGCTTAACAAAGTCCTGGCTCTCCTCCCTCTCACACAGTGTGACAGCTTCAGTACTGAAATGTTAAGAGGTATCTACCTTTCCTACATGGAAGTATATATTCAAAGGTGTCATTTCTCTTCTGAGTAGTTTTGAGCACTCCTTTTGATCCACAAACATTTGTACTCATCAAGTAAATTTTAGTAATATGACAGAAGATATAAAAATATATAAACACACATATTTAAGGACTGCTCACAATGCTTTTACAGTCAAGATTTTTTTCATATCCAAAAATGTGTTTTGAAGTATGATATTTAATCTCTAATGTGGAAGGGTAGGGTGGCAGGAGGAACCCCACTTTGTGGCTTAAAATTTAACCTCAGAATGCAGTTAAAAATATATGGAAGCTTGGAGCAGATAATTTATCAGAACACTTGTCTGCATTCCAAGGCTGCCTTCCAAAGCATCATTTCATTAGTGTGTTATTCTGGGGGAAGAAATCACTGTAAGTCTTAAAAGAAAGCTTCAGGATTTTTTGACATTAGCTTGCTCAGCTAATGAGCTAACATTCCCTTTCAATTAATTCTCTAATTTGCCCAGGCAGTTAGCAGATATATACATCTTAATATTACCTGAGATGCCTTTCAAATTATTCCTTTCAAATTATTCCTGTGTATATACTTTTTTAATCCTTTTTGAGCCAGTGACTAAAAGTTGTTTTTAACCATGTCTTGCCCTTTCATCTATTTAAATATAACCAGCTTCAAAATAAACTTACCCAACAGACCAGGCTCCCACTTCAATAGATGCAGTTCTGAAGCTAACAAGGGCCACAGCGAATTATTAACACTAGGCTGATCACTGCACATAAAAACTGATGTAAGGCTGTGTTTACATCCTCATAGGTGTGGTTACTTAACGGGAGAGAAGGGCACTGAAGAACAAGAAGAGCAAACGCCTTAAACCCTGGGGTGGGGAACAGTTAGGCCATGATCAGAGAGAGGAAAATAAAAAAGAGAGAAGAGCTTGGAGGGAGTAGGGCTAGGATGCAGAAGGGAGCCAGAATAACAAGATCCTGCAGAAGGAGGTTGCAAGGAGGAGTCAGGCAGCCCAGAAAACCACAAAGTCCCATCCCAGCTGGAGGTGGTCCCTGACACTAGGTGTTGTCCACACAGGCTGTTCCTCTGCTCCCAGTCACAGCTGGGCTCCTGTCCCCATCTCTCCATGTTCTCTGACACTGGAGAGGAGCCAAGGGCAGTCAGGATTGTCCCTGATCTGAGGCTTGCTCTGGGGAGTGGCTCACACAGAGACCCCGTCCCTGTAGACACAGCACTTGCTGCAGTGCCCCTTTCTGACCAGCCAGCTGCCTCCTATAGGCATAGATTTTTTTTTTTACACCTATGCAGTTGATCCAAAATATATTAATTTGGCATTGAAGTAGGTTCCATTTCCCAACAAGGGCTGTCCTGCTCAAGGCTTGAGGGTCCTCTCTACTCCAATGCAGAGAGAGATTGTTGACTTTACACCAACATTTTGTCATACCTAGCAAGTTTAAAACAAACCCAGATGTCCCTGAAAGGCTACATGATTTATGTGCATTAACAGCCTTAGAAATACATTTTAAAAGCAGGCAGGATCCCACAGATGCCTAGAAGTCCTCCCGCCTCTCAGCTATGCTCCAATTTTGGAGCTATGGAGCAAATGTTCAGAGTTGCAGCCATCCACAGGAAGCTTCACCCACACATTTCCCCTGACAGACAGAACTGTATTCAAAATCAACACCCCAGAAGCACAACCAGCAGGTTATGCCAGTTGTATTTATCATCCACAACTGTGCTGCCACAGCCTAAACTAATCATGCAGAAAAGCACTTACTCCTGTAGCTTCAAAAGTCAGCTCAGGCTCCAAATTTTAAAGAAAGCATTTTGATCCTCCTAACTTCCCTCTCCATCTGACACATCCTGAATGCACTGTAAACTGAGGAACATTTTTAGCCCAGATTCCTTTTGTCCTTCATTCTTAGTATATGTAACCCACAAAGAGACAAGTCCCCAGTCTGTGCCCTAACTTTTCCAGCTGCTCTGGATGCTCAGAGGGAAGCAGCAGGTTCAAGGAAGTTGGAGGCAAGAACACGCCATTCTGAACAATATGAATTGCACAACCTTATCAACTCATATCTTCTAGGGATGGCTGCATAACATGCTGCAATTTTGGTTTTACTACTGGCAAACAAATGCACCTCAAACTGAAAACAGTCTCTCTTGTTTGTACAGTATGTTTACCTCATTACGTCAATTAAAATAATCCTGACCTGCCAAGAATCTCAAGGTGCCCATAAGCATGCAACACCCAAATTTTTGGTACAATTTTTCAATGCCACTGTTAAACTACCAGCTGCTAACAGATGCAACAAAGTATCTGACTTGTTAAAAGAGCAGTAGAAACATGTCATCTTAAAGGAAAGCTTAAAACATTAAATACATTGCTTAAAACTTTTTTTAAGCAAAATATGTTGAGACTATCTGTTGGGTTCCTGAGATTTACTGGGGTTTTAAGAACCTTTCCTTGAGTAACCAGCCCTCTCTTGGGCTGGAAAAAAAAAGAGCTCTCTCACAAGCCAAGTAACTTCTCTCATTCACTTGTAACAAAGAAAGATATACAATGTGAAGTGCTGAGCAACATCAGAAGAAAAAACAAGCTCAGGAAGAATTGTATCCACTTTAGAGGCCTAAAGATTTTCAGTCGCTTCACACTAGCTCAAGAGATTTTTATCCTTCTGCCTTTTGTTTGCTACCCTGACTTCCATTTTTTCTTTTCTCCTCCTGCACCATATTCCATCCTTTTATAACTGCACAAGGCCGGTATCCCGCCTCTTTCTGCCTTTACGCCTTACTGGGTGAAGCAAACTTAGCAGCTGCCTCTGGGTGACGAGGAAAAGTAGCCCCAGCCTCTCCTACCACCATCCACATTTTCTTTTCCTGTACATGGAAACCCATCCATCAGCTCATCATAATGTGGTTTTACTTCTGGTAGTGTGCAGCTGCTTCTGGATTTGGGGTACGATCCCTCAGGGGAGTTTCTACAGCAATATTTTACAAGAGCCTTGCTACCATTCTTTTTTTCATTATGGTTTTTCTTTTCATAAGCTTCCTTACCTTCTTCTGTGTAAGTAAACAAATAAACACATCAAAGATAAACAGACACTGCAGGTACAAGAGAATGCTACCCTTAGACAACTACTTTGATAAAACTGAATTGGACTGCCCACCACAAGAATACATATTTTGAATTACAAATTAAAAGACATAGTAAATTATTGATTTTTTGATACATGGAGAAGAAATAAACAAGGTGGTCTGCAGCTCTATAAAGAATTGCTTTTCATGTAATTCTATATATTCTCCTTTGCTCTCACTTTCCATATCCAAGCGAGCAAAACAACGACAGCTGAACTGAATTAGTGAGCATCCAAAAATATCCAGCCCATCTTTCTTAAAAACACAGAGGGATGTTTCTAGTTTGCCAAAAAAGAAGCAGTATTTTTAATACTGCGGTCCTCAAATAAACTGCCTCTTGACTGTCTGAATTACAAACTACTGTCTTAGGGAGATAAAACAAAGAATATGTGAAAATACAGCCGTGTATAGAATGCGCAGCACGGGAATCAGTTGGCAGCCATATCTATACTGTCCCCATCATATTTTTACTAATTTTTATTCAAACCAATGACCTGTAAAGTCAAGAGGATTTTGCCAGAGTATAATCTCAGTGTCTAACATGGGATTTGTTACGTTGGTTTTTTTTGTTTTGTTTTACATAAAGCTTTTCCTCCTTTCTGCAAATTTGGAGTCATCTGCAGGTATTTTTACCTTCCAAGACCAAGCTGAAATTTTTCCATGGGATTAGGGGCAGAGGAGACAGCAATGGTAAACCCCATGTTGAAGAAATCAAGGGAAACAAAAAATTTGGAAACACTAGTCATGTTGGAATCCATATATTAATATCAGAAGACATGCTCTCATGTGGTGTTAGGGTCCAGAGGACACATATTTGAAATACTGAGCCTAGTCATTTATTTACAACAAAAACATAGCCAAAGCCAAGTTTCAAAAAACTACAGGAATCTTAACTGTTGCAGACTTATCTGTGAGCCAGCACAATGCGTGCTTAGGCCATATAATGAGTATTTACAAGCAAAAATCTTTTCCATCATCTTCAAAGGGAGTTAGACATCACGTATGAGTGGTTTAAACTGGAAGAAGTCCATGCATAAAGAAGGGAGAACTTTATGGTTGGCCACAATCATGGAACTTTGCTCTTGCAGGAGGAGATTAAAATAGAACCACCTAGACAAGCAACTACAACGTGTAGCATTTGGAGATACCTTCTCACGGATAATACATGCAAATAATTAAGCAAGAGACTTTGTTGTTTCTATACTGTGATTATTTCTGGTTTTAAATGGGTGGTGTTTGGAAACTATGGGCAAAAGGTAACTTGGTAGAATGACAAAACAGATTTGAATTTTGAGGTAGGGCAGGGCAGGGCATTAAAATAAAGTGGCATCTTCCTACCATATAAATGTAGATATGTTTTGAGAGAGAAAAAAAACAATTACAGTGCTGCAGGCTTAACTAAAGAAGCATTTGTCTCTCTTTTATTTTTTTTTTTAAACAAACAAAACACCTCTAACCATTGCCTCTTGGTCTGTTCTGTTACGTTGCCTGTCCAAACACACTTAAAAAAGACAAGGAAGCTATTGAAGGGCCATACAAGGCTCACTGGGTAGCAAGGCAGGAAAGGTGAAACAATGGCCAGCGCTTAGAAACCTCTCTTCCAACAAATTAGCTGAGTTTATAGCTTTGAAGGACACCTCACACCGATCCTGATGGCAGGGCTGCTTGCCAAGCCTGGGGAAAGAAATCAAAGGACAGCAGCATTTCAAGAGTAGGAAGCACTGAGCAAGTTCAGAGTCACTGCCCTGTGCCTCCAGGAAAACAAGCCGGCTGGCTTGGAGCACCAGCATAGGAAAAGCTGCACCATCTGATAAAGAAGCATGAGCAAGTCAGATTGGTCTGAAATACAGGCAGATACATCCCTTTTTGCTCTGCTGAAGTGCAAAATACGATTTTGCAAGTGATAGTTTTTGGAAGGACTTTTCCACTCGCTCCAGCCAGCTGCTAAATGAGACTCTCAAAGAGAAAGCTGGACAGGTACCCACCCATCAGACCTGCCGGGTCCTCGGGAGAGCCCAGCAGGCTGCCCCCCCACAGGCTGCTGCACTGGAGGATGCATTTGGGCAGAGAGGACAAAATGCCCCACTTTATCCAATATCCAGCAGGAGCCTGAGAGAAGGAAGGTATGCAAATGGTCCAGGAAACTGTTTCCTTTCAAAAGTGAAAAGCCACAGATCAAAGCTTACTTTTTCTGCTATTATGCTGCATCAAAAAATATGCCTGCAATCATGAGTCAGAGACCTTTAAATAATGTATTATAGGCCCATCTATTTCGAAAAGTGCATTTCGATACTAAATAAACTAAGATATTAGCTTTATATGTATATATATATATATATGTGTGTATGTATTTTATATATATAAATCACTACTTGATGTATAATGAATTAAAATAAAACACATGCAATGCATCTTTGGAAAGCTTCCATCTGATACACAACTGAAAAAGCTAAGAATATTTAGTTAGTAAAGAAAATGAATAAAATTAAATCATAAACAATATAGACTCAAGCACATCAATTTACCTTGTGAAAATTCACAAGCTAATAAAAGAAAATACATTTTGAAAAGAAAATACAGTGCATGAGTGACTGACACTGTCATCAAGACCATTAAATCAACACAACAGAGACAAAGACCAGACGATGCTGGCAGGAATTAAATCAACAGCACCAGCCTGATTAGAGGATTGAAATTCAGATATAAGTGGGGCTTTGGACAAGTTCTTTCTTCAAGGGGTAGCTGGAGTGGTACAGGATTACCACTGCCCCCCAACACTTGCCACGCTGGCTCAGCACAGCCACAGAGGAAGCCCACTAAAGTCCTGTGCCTTTCCCACAAGACAATTTCTTTGCTCTATCAAAGGAAGTATCTCCTGTTACTGCAATTCTCCTTGGGCACAGGAGCTGATTAGAGTTATCCAGTGGAGCTCACACCCCCGTGGATGGGATCAGACCTGTCATAGGAGGACAGCTATGGCTCAGCTGCTCTGCCTGGCCAGTTCTGCCTGCCCACACCAATGTCCTCCAGCAGCTCAGCTGTTCGTGGAGTGGGCATGGAGCTTTAGCCTAATGCACACTTCTCCCTACTGCCTGCTGCAGGACACCATGTATTTTCATATAAAAATTCTATGCAGTGCTGTGTGAGACTAAATACAGGTGGAAAACTGCACTGATATGGGAGGGAAAAATCCTTTATAACATATTACAGGTGCAGAAATTGTTACTGTCCTAAGCATTTTCCATCCTTGTCTTCTGTGCAAAGTTTGAGACCATCTTGAGGATAAACAGCTTTTCAGAAGGCCATCACCAGCCCTTAATACAATTCATGGAAGGCAGAAGTCAAAATTATGTTGATCTTAAATAGTGCATCCCATTTTCTGCTTTATAGTGAGAATAAAAAATATGTGAAATATAAGATAGTCTCAAAACATCAATTTGGACTGAGTTCCCCAAGCATAGCAGGGAAAAGGCTAATGTTAGAGAATAATCTGCTTACTACAAGTATTGGTAAAGCTTTCCTGGCACTAGTGTGCAAGAGTTCTAAGGAAAGGGATATGAACAGCTTATTTTTGAAGTACTTCAATAAAAAAAATCAGCTTCAGTTTGAATATTCAAACTTTAAAGCAATCTTTTAAAAGCCAAGCTTGCCTCCCAGAAATAAAAACCAGACAGGGTAGGGGGAGGAGAAAGGACCTCACAGATCAACTTTGCCATGTGAACTGGAGGCACAAGCTAAATAGTTTTTAGTACCTATTTATTTGTAAATAGAAACATGGGAGAAGAGACACAGGTCCTTGCTCAGCTGTTTCATTGCTGAAACCAAAATGCTGGAATTTTTTCCTAATTTTTTCCATTGCACAGCAACAGCATTGCAAATAGCTCTCAGAGGGAGCCAACCAACCTCTCTTTATCAGCTGAGAAAACCAGGAACTTGGAGAATGCAGTTACTTTTCTCCAAGGTGGAGAGCACAAGTGCTGCAGTGGATAATA
This sequence comes from Passer domesticus, assembly GCF_036417665.1. Lineage (NCBI taxonomy): Eukaryota > Metazoa > Chordata > Aves > Passeriformes > Passeridae > Passer > Passer domesticus. The sequence goes on from NC_087478.1 coordinate 18,959,327, forward strand.
TTCCAAAGTGTTCATTTTTCCTCGGCTGATTATGAAGAAAGCCTGGATTCTTCAGTTTCTACTGTACTTGTATTTTCACCAAGAAGCATTTCATTCCATTCATGAAGAAAAACAAGCAAAGCTCTCAGCTCCCAAACTGGAACATTCTTGTCAAAGAATTTAACACATTAGACTGTCAAGATTCAGGAGACTTGATGTGAAAGAACACAACCAGGCAGTGATGACAAAAGGGTAGCTTGACAGCTTATTGACTGAGAATGGCTTTCACACCAGGAGGAAAAGAATAAACATATTTTTTTTGCATGCCAGATATGAAACATGCACTAATATAAGTAACCATGCAGATGGCTGACTCTATGGCAGACCTTACAGATAACTGCAGGGTAAAAAATAAGTTTTAAGCCACAAAATACCCTTTAAGCATTCGGCCATCATCTAAAGATCATGAGGCAGATGGAAAAGTTGGAGACCAAGGATAAAATTTTGAACACAGAGTCCAGAGAGTCAAGTCCCTCTGAAAAGGCTTGGAGCCCTACTGCTTCTTACTTCCCTAATGATGCAATGTGGCTTAACAAAACCAATTCTGTCTCCTCAGAAGCCTGGCTTCTCTTATGGCATGCTACCATGACATAATCAATTCTCTGTTCTGTTCTAAACTCAAAAAATAGTTTTGTGTTAGCCCATAAAGTTTCCAGAAAGTTACACTAGGTCAAGCTCTACACAGCAGAAATGTCCCTGTTCTGAAGTGCTCTGCTAAATTTTTATCCATCCTCTTCCTGGCTTCTTACTGCTCCTGCCTTTCTGTTATGAATTGCTGCTTTCTGATGTGTCAGACAAATTGAATATATGTCATGCAGAAAGGCAGATTGCTTTTATTTGCTCTCCTGTCCAGCTGTAACCAATCCCTCTGTCACTCTTCTAAATATTCTCCTTCCATTTTAAAGCTTGCTACAGCATTTGTGTTGCTCTTAGTGATGTGTGAAATTCTCTCACTCCCTTCTCCTTACCAGCCCCTGGCTACATGCATTCATGCAAAGTAGAAATGTTAACATAAGGTACAGGATGGAGAGGAGTGTGATCAGGGTCCAAGAATGGCACCTCAAGCCTGTTAGTCCATGAGGAACTTAAATTACAAGATTTACAAGGGGTGCACTAGTTGATATGAGAAGCTGGATGCTGCCCACTGCTTAAAAAAAAAACAACCCAAATTACTGTTTTTTCAAGGTGTTACCAAGGGATGCAGAGTCCATTTATAGAAGCACATAACACTTTGGTGGCCCATAACCCAGGCTAAAACTAAACTAAACTAGAAAGTGAATTAATACAAACCATTTTGCATCAAGACTCAAAGATCTACAATTAAAAAGAAGAGATTTTTTTTCTCTATAGTTTGCCAATACTTTTTGGCAGTTATGAACAAAGAGCCACCCTTAAACAGAGTGTTTGGATAGCATCTTTAAGCAGGCTCTTTCATTCCTTTTTGGGAACCTGAACAACAGCAACCATGATAAAAGCAACTTCAAGTCATAATAAATACATTGTTCCCATTTAATTCATGTTTTCTCAACACAAGTGGTATGTAAGAGGTCAGAGGAAAAGAAATTTGTATACTAGGATGATCATGCTGTCAGGTAGCACATTAAAAACATTTTCTATGACTGTTCCACAATAATAAAAAATGCTTCCATAAATACATAAGCAACAAAAGAAGGGCTAAGGAGAATCTCGGTCCTTTACTGGAAGTAGGGGGAAACATAGGGGCAAAGGATGAGGAAAAGGTTGAGGTACTTAGTGCCACCTTTGCCTCAATCTTTAAGACCAGCTGTTCTTTGGGTACCAAATCCCCTGAGCTCAGAGGCAGGGATGGGAGTAGAATGAAGCCCCTGTAACCCAGGAGGATTGGGCAGTGACCTGCTACACCACTTACACACACAGGTCTGTGGGGCTGGATGGGATCCACCCAAGGGATCCACCGAGGGAGCTGGCAGAACTTCTCACTGAGCCATTTTCCATCATTTACCAGCTGACCAGGGAGCTCCCAGCTGAACGTACAGGTGGGCTGAGATGGGAATGGCATGTGCACCAACCAATAAAAATGAATACAATCTTTTTAGCTTTACCTAAGCTTAGCTGCACCATTTCAATTTGCAAACACCACCTTGAAAGTCTTATCAAAGACCCTTGTGTTTTCCTTATAACCAAACCTCTCTTTCTCTCTCTCATTCCCTCACCTCTAAATACAGTATAAAACCCTTAGAGGTTGGAACAATAGAGGAAAGTCACAGGTGAAAGAAATCTTCCTGATACACACTGTAATGCTACCATCCAGAGCACAGCAACCACAGCTTAACATGTGTTTTTGTTCAAGATTAACAAAACTCTAATGAATGTTTCTTTTCTTTATCAGCACTAAAAATATTCCAACATCCTCATGTCAGCAGTTACACATTTTCAAAACAGAGATCTATTAGGCTTGTTTACGATCAGCAAAAGTAATTTTGCAGTATTTTGCTTTCCAGATTCCCTCCCCCAAACAGCAACCACCAAGCACTGCTGATATCTTTAATTTTTTTTAATAGTTTGTCCAAACAAACATGGAAATCAGTTGTCATTCAAATGTTCAATGAACTCAAGAGTTAGTTACAAAGGTCTTTCTTCATGAAGTAGTTTTTTTTTCTTTTCAGGTTAAACATATTCTTTTGTATTTAAATTGGATAGTAGTCATGGTTTGGTTTGGTTTTCAAAACATGCTTCTAATCCAACAACTAAATTTAAAAAAAAATCCAGAACTGAGCTGTAACTAAGTGTGAGCATATGTAAAACTGAGCACACTGAGACCATGCAGGGCTCTGTTGATCTTGGACACTCAAAGGAATTTTATTGAAAGTTCAATGATCTTCAGCAGTGACTCCCTCAACCTCTTAATTTTCTGTGTTACCTCAGGACACTTCATGTACAGCAAAATGAAAAAAAAAAAAAAAACAGAAAAACCTGAGTCTCAACTCAACTTGTTCAATAGCTCCTGGATAAGTTTTTCCACTTCTTCTCTTAAATTGACAAAATCTAGTGAACTCGGGAAAAGAGAGGGACTATAGGGAAGGAACAGCTTTCTTCAGGGAGTATTCTAAGCTCATCTGCACTCTAATGTAGTCCTTTCTTGGGACAGAAAATCCATTCAGAATGTAAATCTATCAAATATGGGAGTATATAAAAGACAATGAGAGCACTGTGGGGTGAAAGAAAGGGAAAAAAGTAAGACAGTGAACGCTGCCAGCAGTCCCTATTTGCACCAGTGTTCTCACTAAGGGGCTGCCACTGAAGAGGAAAGTTAGGCACCATGGACTGCCCATCACCAATATATAACAACATCTGTGTGGCATCTACTTGGGGCCAAAATCAAACCTAAGACTGGTGCAGGAAGGCTTTCCACTGCAGCACCATTCTCCACAGTCCTTCCTCTTTCAAAACCAAGTTTAAGCAGTATGAACAGAGGTGCTGTCAGCCAGCTAGACACGTTAACAAACGGTATGGTAATCACCTACATATTAAAGGGGGAAGTTGAAGCCAAGATTTTATAGTATGATTAATGGTTTCTGGATGTACAGTTCAAGGTACTGTGAAGAAATGCTGAGTTCAGCTTCTGGAGAAAAAAAAAAAAAAATCAGGCTCCTCTAACATCTCTTAAGCTAAAACAGCTTTGGGTTCCCCAGCCACTGTTTTGGGATACTTGCCATGAGGGCCTTGAGAGAACTACCTTCTACCTTGGGAAATTAATTAAGCTGCAATACATCACATTTAAAAGCCTGTGTCCTTGCTTCAGGTTGCACTTCGATCTTTGCTCAGCCAGCCTCTGGGGTGGGGTGAATGTGCATTTAGAGATGGGAAAAATAAAAGGTCTTTCCTGAGTGCCTGGACAGGTGAGTGAGTTTCCATAAGGTAAGCAAGGGTGGGAGCCCATGGGCGTGCTGCGATGGCCCCAGTGCCTGCTCGTCCCCAGGGTCCACAGGGCACCCTGCTGCCAGCAGAGCACACAAACACTCACACACGCTCACACACACACACACACTCACATACACACACTCACACACTCACACATACTGACACACACACATTCACACACACACAGTCACACACACTCTCACACACTCACATACACACTCACACATACTGACACACACACACACTCGCACACACTCACACACATGGTGGGACCATCCCTGCTCACTCTGCAGCTCCAGCCTGTGCTGCCTCAGTGCCCAGGCAGCCACTGCCACAGCTCAGCAGGGACAGAAGGCTGGCTGTCCACCCCAGCCCCAGGCGGTGCTGTAGGGAGACACTTCACCCAAGAGGGGAGCGAGCACGTGGGGGAGAGCAGCGGGCTCATCTGGAGGGTGGGCTTGGCCTGCTGATGCTGTGTGACACCAGGCAGACATGGGCAGTGTAGGTCAGCTGATTTGCTGGTGATGACTGTGAGGAATGGGGTCCAAAACCACCTGAGAGCATTTGGCTTTGGCTAGGTCACTGTATGCCTCTCACACAGCAATGATCCCTCAAACATAAGCACAACAGCTACAGCTTGGTATTCACAGAGGTCTCTCTGCTCTCCATCTCTGCTTCCCAAACCTGAGACTGTCCTTTGCTGACCTTCAGAGCAGCTCTGCTCTCCAAGCATGCAGTATGGGTGGCCACCAGAGCCTTCTGGCTGACACCCAACAGAGCAGCTGCCCTGCAGCAACAATCCAGGGGTACCAAGGGCAGCACACTGACCTCCACTACCTTTGCTGCCTTGATGGGCTGGGACTCTGAAAGAGCCGAGGAACACCTAGCATGTGCTTGTGGAAGGGGCAGAGATAAGACCAGGTCTGTTTTCATACAAGGCTAAAGATAAATCAGCAGAAAGGATAAAGGACATCAGGACACTGCGATGAGTCTCTGTGCAAAGGCAGCTGAATCCCTGCTGAAAGGGGATTTCAGGGAGCTTATGACAGCAAGGAATAGTTGTCTCAGTCCACTGAGCTTCAAGTCTCCCCCTCTCCTGACATCTAATATACCCCTCAAAGTTGATCTCTGTGTGTGTAGGGGCCATATCAGATAACTACACTGTTTAGCTGCTCCTGGGGATATTTCTGCAACAAAAAGATTAAAACAGCAAGAAACTCAGATCACCTCTGTTCTGGCATTGCCTGAATACCAGAAGGCAGCTGGAGAAGATGCTTCCTTTGTCTTCATATTTAACTGCTTGTAGATCTTGGATGTGTTTATGGCTCAGCCTGAAACACCTGAAAATGTCTGTGTACTAGGCACACTGGACTCATTCAGCAGAGCCCAGTTTTATGAGTGAGATGAAGCTCAGCCTTCTCTCTACACTCACAGAAGACACACATTCAAGCTTAAAAAAAAAAAAAAAGCAATCCTTCTTTTGATTACCAAAGACACGAATCAAATGGCACTGGCAGACTGTTCTCTTTTCTTGGTTCTACATAATTTTCCATGCAGAAAATATTTTATGTACCCACTGAATTCTTTCTTCCATGCTACTCTGTTAAACTTTTGATTAGAAGACAAAAAACATATTCTTGCAATAGCTGTTTCCATGTACAGGTGGGTCAAGAATCTTCTTCATAGCCACAATACCTACATAGTGCAACTATCCACCAAAGAGAAACATAAATTCCATGGAATTACTGCAGCAGCATTGAAGTGCATAAAATGCCAAACCATACAGAAAGTTAATAGATTTGTTTATGGACTAGACAAGGTTTAATTAAACCAGGCAGCTCTGAAGAACAGTAAATCCTCTCTCTTTTTGTTTTCCCCTCCCCCCCACCCCTTTCTTTTCTAGAGTATCTTTCTCCTAGTGGCTTTCCTCTTCCTAATAATCCCATCACAAATGACAGATATGTTATCAGTCATCACTGGGATTTGACACATTCTTAATACCTGTCATGACAGCTCTGAAGTCTGCATGCTACTCCATTGTATTCCAAAGCATTTGCAGGAGGTAATGGACACATCAAATACAAGTCAATGGCTCTGCTTTATTGAACTGCTGAAGGCTTGCAATATAGAAGGAGATGCTTTAAAAAAGCCTAATTGTGATTGTTCAAAATTACAGACATAGTAATTAAATATAAAACTGTATATAATGTGGCAGTGGATTGCTGTCCTCAAACAGAGTCTCTCCTGGTACCTTGGGTCTCTATTTTACTTTAATAGAGAACCTAATGCAGAAACGAGGTGCGAGTCATGGCTAGAACCAGAGTCAAGATCAAAGGTGGACACCTGAATTGACACAAGGACAGTGGGATTGTGAAGTGTGTCACTCACAGCAACTGCCAATACTGCCAAGGAGTAAATGTGAGTGCAGTAGAACATGAGTTTGAGAAGTGTTTCCCTGATGGGGACACAAGGAAAAGACAGCATCTTACCACTGAGCAATAAGGACAAGGACCACCAACTAATAGGTTTTGTATGAGTCCATTGCTAATGCCTGTTGATTTCTGTGGACCTCTTAACACAGGTAGTTTTGTTTTCTTTTGTTCAAGCCCTCAAAAGAGCTGCAACAGATACAGCATCCCACAGAAAAAAATCAATACAGAGCTCTCCAAGCAGATAAATTTTATTTTGATCAAATTCTAGTATTATTTCAGGTGATTCTGCTCATCTGTGTGTAATACTTTTCAGGCACAAAAAAAAAATAAATTACTGAAACATTTTTTCCAAGCCTTAAACTTGCAAAAGCTTTCTCTCAGTTGAGCCCAGCTGCTGCAAAGCATCATATAGCTACAGTCTCTGCCAACAGCATATGAGCTGCATGACAGCAGTGTGCTCTGCCATTAGTAAATGCAATGGCTTGTTGTTCTCAATTCATTTACAATTTTGCACAAAAGCAGAAAAAACCCCACCCCCAACAAAAACAAAAACCCCACACAGATTAGAGACAAAGCAGTCCTGTGTAACTCAAGGCCCTTTCAGCAAGGCGATAAAGCCAAGGCAGAATTGTGAGCTGGAGTCAAAAGGAAGTGTCCCATTGACATAATGAGCTTTGGAGCAGGTCTGCAGGGAAGAAGACAGGCAAAACACATTCAGCCACCTAAGTGATTTCATGTCCTCTGGACAAAATTAGTTAATGAGTATGTTGTTGTTTAAGAATCTTGAGGCATTGTTTGCATGTACAAGAAATGGATGAGCAAACTGGGATTCCTTACGATGCAATTTTATTTAGGAGAGATGCAAGAGTAAGTTTTGCACCTATCAAGCACTTGGGAACAACGTGATGGTATTTAGAGGGGTGGGAATACTCTCAGGATACAGCAAATCCTATTCCAGCGATCTAAAGCACTGCAAGAACAGCACTGGTCGGGTGTAGGCTCATCTACCCAGCTGAAGCACTTTGAAAAAAGCTGAAAGGTGAAGTTTACTTTAGTAGGCTTCTCACCAGATCAGATACTGCCACTTCTTGAGTGGCCAGTGTGAAAACATAGCACAAATGAACATGGTATCACATTTTCTGATGATGATTTTATACCAGGGCCAATTACAGATCAAATTTGTACTGTGAGCTGAGCTTAGGTTGCATGGAGGCAAAATCGTGGCAGCACAGCCCCACTGAGAAGTCTCCCAGCAAATATTCCTGTCTGGCTTCGGTCCAAGGAGCATTACTGCTTCTCCTGCTGCCTACACTCCCCAGTTATTCCTTTCATACACTCTCTCAGCTGTAAGCAAATCAACATGCCAATCCCTTGGGACACATGGCTTAGCTTATACTTAAGACTTGCCATTCTGCTTTGTGCTTTGGACATTGATTTCCATTGTCTCAGCTATCACGCAACAAAAGGGCATTTAATTGCTGTCTCATTTCCTCTGGGGGAGAAGAGGAGAACAACTTTTTCCAGCCCTGATTGATGGCAGCCATTAGCACCTCCTAGCACAATACTGACTTACTAGAAGCATGATTTACATGTGAAGTTCAATGCCACACAAGTGAATCAGATTTGCAGCTATGCTTACTTGAACAACTTCAGAGACAAAATCTTCACATGAAATGAATTTGCAGAAATGCTTACACTGGCCACCTATTTAAAGAGAAAACTTCAAAGATTAAGGAGGTTTGTTGAGACCTCCCAGAAACAAAAGAAAGTTCAGCAAAGATCTCCCAGTTTTTGTTTCACTTGTCAAGTGCTCTACCATGTAGATGCTTTAACGGTTGTAAAAGGAAAAAAAAACCCCAAACCCCAAAAACACCCAACCAACATGATTTATACTTATTTACATACATTTATCATTAGGAAACACCTCATATCCACTAGGCATCAAAATTCCCAATTGCATACTAAGAAAGGCAATGCTGAAGAATCCCATAAACTGTTTTCCCTTTTTCATGTGAGCATTTCTATTTTCTTTGTGATGGAGGAAAGAAGAAAATTAATATCCACATTTAATATCCTCCAAGTTCTGGAGAGCAATAAGCCACATGTCTTGGTGTTCAAGCCAAAGTGCTGATAGTGGATTTTTAGTACTCGTCTCATTTTATTAAAAAGCAAAAGGATGCAAATCTCCTTTTCAAAGAAACAACTAGATTAGTGAAGGCTTCTTGAAATAGCACCTTTAATCAGTCCTGTTATGTGAAACTTGCAGTAATTTCAGTAAAATTTGATGTAGTTTGATGCAGCTTATCAAAACATTTAATAATTGCAAAATATAAGATCAAGCACCTTTTGAACACCAGACTTTCCAGTCAGACATAGAAACGAGCTGAGGCACTAGATATTATCAGACACACGTTTTTACATTTTTTTGGAAGATGTACCACAGGAGAGGCAGATTGAGAAAAGCTGACTTTCAGCAAGGCAGTGATGTACAGCCAAACACGCAAGCACTGATGTTGTCTCAGCTGTGGGAGCACTAACCCTGGCCAGGCAGAGGCTTTCTGCAACCATGCTAGCTATACCCACAAAAAACCACTTCTGACTACTTTCAGAACATATGCTCTGTTGTTCACATAATTGGTTTAAAATTCCACAGCAAAAATTACTCTGCAATTACTTGCTTTCAGTGAGTCCACTTCTTACATTCGCATCCCCCACAGGACCAACCTTTGTTCCTCAGTGATACTCATCCTGCCTGATGTGCATTTCTAAATAAGCTTAAATAGTGGCTATTTCTGTGTTATTTCATGCTTTCCCCTACTTTTTGAAAAATCATGATTTTAGGTACATAAATGAGTGTGTGGTGGCAGAATGCACATTTTTGGTTTAGAACAGCTGTTTTCACTTTTATTCATTCTGCAGCATATATGCATGGAAAACTGTATTTTGATTCTTCCTTTCCCCATTTGTTTTTGAGGGAAAATGAAACTTAACACACAGAAGCATCCAAAACAAACAAACAACACCCCCCAAAAAAACCAAACCAAAACAAAAAACTACTAAAAAACCTAAACAAAACCCCTCCCAAACTAGCATGAGGTCAGATATTAAACACTAGAACACACTTGTTTCCTTAACTTGGCTCTTCCTAAATTTTGTTTTCCCCTCCCACTGTTTCCTTTCTCTTTGATGCTGGGCAGGAGACACGTGTTTCTCTTGCTGGAAAGGCTGAGTGTTATATTCCAAAAAGTTCAGTCTATGGAAGTCATTACTGGTAACTGAGAGGAAGGTGGCTCACAGGATCCCAGTCTCTCCTTCCCCTCCAGGCTTGTGCCAGACTGGAACTAGAACTCTCAGTGGCAGCGCCTCCAGGAGAATCACAAGCACCAAGAAAGCTGCCAAAATGGATTTAAACCACTTTAAAGAACAGCTAAAGAACAGACTGAGAACCATGTTTGTGCAACCCATTTATCAATCTTGCTTCAGATCTCTTTGGCCACTCGAGAATAAAGAAGAAGGTTTTACATGCTGGTTTCTGAGAAGCCAAGCCAACACACGCTAATCAATGTGAACAGGTCCTGCAAAAGAAGCTGATCAAATCTCTCCGATCATCCTCAGAGTCACAGTCAAACCCACACACCTTCGAGATTCAGGTCAGCCACACAGCTGCTCAGCATCCCCTGGGAGACTCAGAATGTGAGTGCAAAATTAGGGCAAGCACAGCAGTAGGCTGCAGCGTGTTGCTGGCAGAGGCACAAACCTGCTCCTCTACCCAGCACACCATCTATAAATAGGTTTATGAATACAGAACCTCTGCCAAGCTATTCTTGCTTTTTTTTTCCCCGTTGCGAATTTTTAATGACTCTTGCAAGACTGAGTCCTGGAAGTTTTATCTCCATTAGTAGTAATAAACACTTATTAAATGCTCCAGCAATGGCCGGAAGTCTTGATAAATAGCAACAAATTTGTCTAGAAAACTAGAATATGATTTTGCATTTAGAAAACTCTATTGTATTAAAAAAAAAAGAAGAAAAAAATTAGCTTACCTGAAAACAGAAAATTCACATGAAAAATCTGTGCGCACTCCACAACTTGGGAAACAAGAACCCACTTCTTCTGGCACTTCAAGAGGAGACAAGGCGGTGTCAGTGCTTGCTCTTGTTCAGCTGTGCTCCTGGGGGTAGCAGCTGAGCCCCAGAGCTGAGCCCCTCACTCTTCGCACCTGGAACAAGAAGAGAGGCTCTCAGCTCCCTCGGCACAGGAGCAGCACGGCATTCCACAGCCCAGGCACAGCGAGGGATGCCAACAATGCCCCACTGCTGCACACTCAACACAGCCCCAGAGAAGGGGAAACTCAGCACAGCTGCCATTGGTGATAAGCATGGTTCTCTGCTCCTCTGCCCTGCAGGTGCCCTCTCACATGCAAAGCTCTCTACAGAGTATCCTAACTCTCCCTCGGAGGGACCACTTTTCTAGATAACAGTAGCCCCACAACAAACCTGCTAAAGCCCAGACTATAACAAGAACACTTTATGGTAAGAATTTTGCCAGTTTTTGGGTGACCAAACCAACCAGGACTAATTTCTGACAGGGACATTAACCAAGGACTTAAAATACCTTGTACTTTCATCTGGTATCATTCTCTTGCAACTCTGTTTTTTCCCTTTCCTTCTCAACCCTTACATATTTCACCATCCATTTTCAAGGATGGATGACTAAATGAAGCCCTTTATTAAGGCTCAATTTCAAAAGCAATGTCACCTTCCAGTTTCCCTTTGCTTCAGAAATTAGCTTCTAGGGGCATTTTCTTGAAAAGCCTACATCTATACTTATTTAAACTTTCTGGGGAATTATTGAGTGTGGAAAGTAAGGTTTAGCCTGATTAAATTTTTATTTCCATCTAAAAATAAAAAGAAATGCATAGTGAAGAACTCAGAAAGCTTGAGTCTCCCTATTTTTTTAAACTTCTGAAAGATGAAGACAAGGGAGACTTATTACAATAAATTTTTTTCTTTTCAAAATTCCCAAGAAACTTATGACCATATTCTTACGTTTGGAGCTATGTAGAGTTGACTGCTAAATACTTCATATCTTCTGAGCTAGCTGATCTTACTGGCCCTGACTTGAGCCATAGGACTGCACAACCTCTGGGACTCCTTTCCAAACCCAGTTATCCTATTATTTTTTCCAAAGGGAACGAAGACTAGTCTGTGCTTTTCAGAAACACAGCCAATCTTTTTTCTGCATGTTTGCCACCACTTTTACTGGATGCATCTTCTCCAGCAAGGAACCTTTCAACAGCCAAAATCTATACTCATTTTATATATGAAAACTCTAAGTTATTTCAATTCCAAATTATCAGAAGTACCTTGTCACACAAACAGATAGGATTTAATGCATTTAGGTAAAACTAGCCTGGTAAGAAAACTAGGAATGAATCCTAAGTCTTCTACTAGGTAACACTAAAGAAGGAACTGGGGGTAAAAGGCTGTGGTGGGTATTTCCTGTAGAAGAAACTCCAACTTTACAGAAATACATTTTCTAGCTGTGGTTCTAAAGGCAGGACAGTATTTTTTAAACCAGCTCTCATGTCACATGGCTGTCAGCCCGGTCTGCAGTGAAAGCAGTGGAATCCCTTGCACAGTCCACAGCTCTCCTTGCCAGCACCACCCTCCAGTCACAGCTCCCTGTGCCAAGGCCCAGGGTCACACACAAGCCCCATCTCCTGTGGATCATCACACGGCCACTTCTCAGCCCTCCAGCTGCCTCCATCGTGGCTGTGCATCAAATCTTTTAGCTGGCCAACAGGTTTACTCCACAGTAAAAACCTGACTTTTCAAAGAGTCTCTTAGAAGATAAACATTCTGAGGCTTTCTTTCCCCCCAAAATTCTTAAGTGTGTGTGTTTCTTTATTAATACTAAAAAATGTGCAATGCAGCAAGATCTTTTTCTGTTTCTCTGTGTACCTGCTCTCAGCAGAGAGGAATAGAGACATTATTTAATAGATAAGATATTCAGGGAATAAAGTACAGGAATGCCAGTCCTAAAATATCAAAAGGACAAGATATTAAAATAAAAAATAAAAATACTTTCTCCATCATTAAGGATGAAATAATGCCATACAGGGTTGGAAATGTCTCCTCAAATCTAAGTGAGGCTTATTCCTGTTGCTCTGACACTTCCGTCATGGCTGTCTTCTCCCTTCCCCTTCTCCAAGGGGGAAATGCCTTCTATCTTAACCCCAACAACACACTAGCCATCAGACTCTGTCACTGCTCTGCTGCACGGGAACACTGAGACAAGGAAGGGGTAATCCCTTCAGAAAACCACTCACGTGGGTCTACCCAGCAAGTGGATCCATATTTTTTCTTCCCTCATTTTTCAAGAATCACAGATTCTTCTCTATTCTAATAAAATTATTTCAAATAAATTAACACCATGACCACTTTTAAAGTTGAGCCTTAGCCTCAAACAGATTCTAAAAGAGACTGTTGTTAGATATGAAGAGCTTTTTCTTCAGCATGCCCATAGTCTGCTTCAAAGCTCATTGTTTAAATAGGAACAGTTGACATGCAAAGTCAAATTTAAGGATCCTGGGAATAGCTGTGCATGAGGGGCAGCTGGCAGGCAGGTCTACTGAAAGGATGCAGTTCTGCACATGAAGTCACAAGAGTAAGATTCCTAATTATATGCAGTAACCAAGGCATGGAAGAAAAACCAGTTCATCAGTTAGCATCCAGCAGCACAGTGAGGAAGCTTTGTTCTCATCTCTGGAAAGAGGACAGTCGATACTGCTCATATCAAAGCCTGAATCCACAGCCCTCCAGGCTTAATTAGAAAATCATGAAGAGTACAAAATGGCATTGGATACAAAAATGATCATTTTTCAAGTAAATTTAGTGGAGTGAGCACTCTTACATTTACAATCCACACTCCCTTATCCACCCTTTTTTCCTCGTTAATGATACAGAGTTGGCTGCAGATGCAACAAAACCTGTCAGCAACTGCAGGGTGTCCTAAAGCAAGTCTTGCCTATTATTCCAGCTGTATAGATGAAGGTCGCTGACACTGCTAACACCTCTGACATTTTATAATCAATTGCCAACATTTACAGAGGAGAAAATACCACTAGCTTTGAACACAGAAAGAAAGAAAGAAATTCTTCTCAATTAATTTTAAGCTTGCTCTCTCTGAGCCAAAACATGAGGCAACCTAACAAGTCAAATATTAGTGAGATTGTTTTCTGGCAGCCAATGCCATATTCTGTTTGTATGTAAACAATTGTAGTTTATCCATCTCTTCAAAACAACTGCAGTATGAATCATTATAAGGACAATGTCAGAGAAAACTGCCAATTATTTGTAGCTGAAGAACAATAATAATTTAAGTTTAAAAGCAACTATGAATATTAGACTATCAGCATTTGCTAACACCAAATACCTATCAGAGAAATCTAGTATTTTGTGGATTAGACTCTTGGAAGATGAAAGGGGATGACCTTTACCTATACCTTCACTGCTGGTAAAGAATGATGAAGCTCTTGCCATACACTGCACATTCACCTTGTGCCTGCTTCTCAGAACAGGAACAGAGATTGCTGCCTTTTAAACTAGCCTTACATTGATTTTTAGCCAGCTACAATATTCCACTGCTATAGCTAAGGATGGAGGGTTAAGGAAGAGATTTTAAAACAATACTTTGTAGAGGGTCCACAAGTCCTGTCTGATTTATAAACTGTCAATGTGCTTGATGAGTTCAGCAGCTGAGAAGCCCTGGATTTGACATTACTGCCCTTACTCAATAGTTCAAAGCAATCATTTTGAGTTAATACAGGGCCTCAGAGAACATGGGGATCTCTAACTTAAGACCTTCTAAAGACCTATATTTGGTCAAATCTCTTGCTCCTGACAGGCCTTCTTACCCTCCAGCTCCTAATTCAAGCAATCAGTCCACCCTTGCTTTTCACAGGAGCTTGTTGCTGTACGTTGTAATATTTGCATCAAATACAATTGCCAAAGGCACTCCAATTTTCACTAATAGTTATCATTAGGAGGAAAAAAAAAGTATTTTTGTCCAAAAAGAGCCATTTCCTGATGTTCAGCATAGGCAGGGTAACGGTCACAGGCAGCATCTTGGCTCAGCAGGCAACAGTAGTAGGTGGTAAATGAGAGTGCTGGGGTGGAGACAGATCTTTTTCCAGGGGGGAGAGGGGGCAGTGTCTGCTAAAGGAGGCACCCTGATGGCAGTAGATTTATGCATCCACTCTTGTCAGTCTAGGAGGAGGGAATCATTATGCAGGGCCAGCTGCAGGGGTGTGCTCTGCTGTCGGGAAAAATTAGAAGTCTAGCAATGAACTATAAAGAAGAGAGAAATGACAGAGTGAAGGAAAACTCCATGATAAACCCATTTAGGCTCTCTTCACCCTGGGATGAAATATGAAGCATAATCTCTTTGGCATATATGCTGGCAGTGACTCAAACAAATATGCCTAGGTACTCTCAGGCACACAGCCCAGAATGTGCAATGACAGTGTCCCCCCAAAGGACCGTAATGTGGGGCAAGAATCCTTTCTCAGCTAAGTCCTGGGGAAGGACCACAGCACACTCAGATGCTTTTGGAAGAAATCTCTCCTGCCGAATGCCTTCTTTGTGCAAATACCTTGGAAAGAAAGCTTTTCCATCTGAATACCTTGAGGGAGTGTGGGGGGTCGGGGTGAGCAGAGAGAACAGATGACTGGACTATAAAGAGTGAAAAGCACCCAAACGAAGGCCCTGGTATTTCACCCTTATTTTAGAAAATGATAAATTTCCAACTTCATGTGGCATTCCTTCCCCTAGGAGAGTTTCTGAGGTGGGAAGGTCTGCATAACTTCTTGCCCTGTTTAAGGCAGAAGTGTGGGTTTTTTTCTCCTTTGTTAATGCATTCAGAGATAAGAAATATTCCAAATATTTATTCATTGTGCTGCTTATAAAAAACCCAGATTTTTGGTCATACTGGTATCGGAAAACAAGGGAATAGGGAAGGAGCAGACAAGGAAAGCAGTGCACTTTAATACACTCCCAAAAGCCCCTGGTTACAATTCAAGCCCCAAGCCTAAGAGGGAAAGTGTTTGGTAGCTTTTCCTTCTGCCTGCCCTGACCACTGTTCAAACCTAGGGGCTGGTGAAACTCTTTCTGGAATGCTAATGCCTTGCTGAAAGCCAGAAGGTACAAAATGGGAGCTGTTTGGAGAATGCTTTCCTGGGGGAAAAAGGGAGGGAGGGATGTACTTCAGTACCTTATTTTAAGTTACACATAAGGACCCACAGCGTTATATTTTTACCAGGAACAGAAGAAATCTATTTTGCTCAGCATGCTATCATTGTAAATTCTGCTACTGTATGTCCTTCAGTGTAAGCCCTTGGAGATACAGTTTGATGAGAAAGGTTTGTTCAATTAAGTGTGTGAGAATCAGGGAAAACAAAATAAAAACCACAAGTAGTTCTACTGTAAAAGTCCTACTACACAGCACATTCGGAAACACAGGTAATTATTTAATTATCTGTAAAATACTTTGACTCCATTTGCCTTTTTTCTTAAGGCAGCTCTTCTATAATTCTTCCTGGTGGCATCATGTATCAAGTGTAAAAAATATTTATGCTACTAGGTGTCAGATTAAGACACCACTGACCACATTGTAACTACCTGGTGTGTTTTACAAGCATTTATTACCTGCACCGTGTAGGTCTAACAGCTTAAAAAATGCAAAAGCTCAAAAGTACATTAAAAAAAAATCACTCCAAAACAATGTTGATACATTGTTTCATTAACACTGTGAAGGTGTAAATGGAGTACTGAAGTGAAGAATGGGGTCTTCTGATGAAGTAAATGGAAGACATCTACATGCATAAAGGCTCAAAGAACATAATTCTGAAGGCCACTGTTTGATCAAAGCTTTGTGAGAAAACACAGAAATAAACCACGAGCTGTTACAGTGAGCAACAGAAATAAAACTGGCAAATTCCAAACTATGAAACCATATAACTGTCAAAGTGCAAACAATACTTTTTACAGCTCCATGGTTATGTTTCACTTTTTTATCCTAAGGAAAGGAAGGACAGGCAAATGTATAATTTTAACATCAATTCAGGAAAAGCTTTAATAGTAAGATATCAAATATATTCTGGAAAAGGGAAAAGGAACACAGTTATTTATCTGACTTGAAAACAGCACAGTGTCAAGTTAATTTAAAATTCAATTTCAGTTTAAAGCATTACAAGGAAGAAAGAATCCTATGTATCATAGGCTGTAAATTGAAATCCTAGCAAGGTTTTTGTCTGCCTACTAGCTGTGTATCAGCTATAAAGCCAGATTGCAGGTGCTTCTTTTAGGAGATTGGGCTGCAAGGCTCATATTCCGAGAAGTTTGTCATTTACTATTCCCAAAGGCATTTTATTAAAATTTTTTTATAGTCAGTTAGTTAATGGAAAGCTGGCAGTACAATAACCCAGAGGTAATTTCAGCAAGGTGCAGTACGTGATGCAAAAGCACAGAGGGTCCTACCCTGTGGAAGTCACCAAGAAGGTGCACATTCATATAAACATATCTTTTATAAAAGCAAACATGCAAAAGCAGTTTGTCTGCAAAAACAGCTTTTAAGGTGACAGGAATTTAATAAATAAATATAGAAATCATGGAGGTTTTTTTCCCCTTTCCAGAAACTATACCTGCACAAAGATGTTTCATTTAAAATCTACACAAAACCTTGAACACAATGGTTTGAGGGGAGAGGCAAGATAATCCTCCCAGTTTTCTGAGCTGAGGGATAAACATATTTGATAGAAAGGACATTTAATTCACCCCTGAACTCCAAACTGAATGAAAGCCTACTCAGATTTGGTACATATCATAAAAATAGTGACTCAAGGACAACCACTAGACTTCCAGCTTCAGAAGGTTCCTGCAAAGTGCCCCGACCAGTCTGATCAGAAAGGCAAATTCTGCTCAGAAAGGCAGATTCTGCTCCTCAGCCACTAACAACCCAGCTGGCCAGCAGACAGGAGCAGGGCTGGAAGGGCATAGAAAACCTGCACCAACAAAGAAAATAAATGTATATCCCTGACCTCCGCTCCTCCAAAAGAAAGGCAAAGAAAAGCTGCCATTTACAGCAGCTGGGCTACTTTTATTTAGTCACACAGGCCTTGAACCTCCTTGTACAAACACTGTGAAACCTCAAAACCTTGCTGAGGGAGCAGATGAGCACCTTGGAAAGCTTTAGTTTTGTCAAAGTGGAATTTAAGGTGTGTGCAAATTGGTACTCAGGAAAGGGTAATATTTGAGGACATGAATTTATCTCCACTGACATATCCACAGCTGGGAATCAGTATGAACAGCTTCCTCATGCTGATACATTCCACTTCTTTTTCAAATGGAAAGATGTGGAAAACATTATTAGAGGTGATAGAAAAGTGTTTTCATACGGCTTTTATCCTATCTTTGAAAATTACATAATTTTGTGTAAATTTATCATATATACCCATTCTATAGAGCTACATTTTTCATAAAACAATAATTTCTAAAAATGCTGGAAGATTTACAAACACTAAGGAGGGAGGAATTTGATACAGGTTGAGATGGAAAAAAAAACCTTCTGCCCCTAAATGTTTTTTTTTAAATACATCTGGGCCTCTTCCTGCTCCCACAGCAATACATAAGTCTGTGGTTATGCCCCTCCCCAATCCCCTCCAATTCCCCACTTAAACCCTCACCATTTAAATGGCTTATTCACCTTTTTGCCTTACCATGCATTTTTGGACTTACGGCTTTAAAGTAAATTTCGAAAAACTTTTGCTGGCACTTAATAATATGGAAACTACCACCACTGCACCAATATTTGTACACATGGAATTACAAAAATATACCATTTACTCTAATATACTGCTCTTTCCCTGCTTCCTACTCTAGCAGAAAACAGAAACAGGTTTTGCAGCAATAAAGAATTGATCTAGGACATCTTCACTGTGCAGTGCCCGAGTGAAAAAGGTTTAGATCTCAATTATGCAGTGTCCCTTGCAGAGTGGCCAAAACAAGCCTCAGTTTGCTTAAATTTCTGTGAAGACTAAGAATCACTGTTTAAAAAAAAAAATAAAACCACCAATATAATCCAAATTTAATAGCATGCTTCATCTTTTACTAGGAAAACCAGGCCACAGCGCAGGGATGTTGCACACAAGAGGACACAATAGTTGCTTTCTTTCCAAGCTGTCACTGACACAGCATGTGACTCTATTCTAATGCTACATTTTAGTAAAACATTTTTTGGTTGCCAGGTGTTGCACAACCCTAAGAAGGAGGACTGGAAGCTGGAAATGCCAGCTGCTCCAAGATAACTTGCCTTGGACCAAAGCAGCCTGAGACTGGAATGTTCCGCACATGATGGAGAGAGCCTTCTGTGCAGGCTTGAGGCTCCAGATTTTTACCAGTTTGATGGAGTTTGGGAATTCAAGTTTTACCAGACTCTGTAGCACTGTCTGATACCATTTGATTGTGATATGGGAAAAACCAACTAGCAAAGGTGATCAGAGATGATCGTACACAGACACGACCACAGGGTTTTCATAGGAAGGCTCACAATGTACCACGGAGTGGGTAAAAGGATTAAATCCTGCATCAAACTCCATCCCACTGCACATGTAAGAACAAACTGTGGTGCAGCAGAAGACTAAAAGCAGCCTAAGACTTTATATTTAATTGTCAATCATTTCATCTCGAAAAATTAAAAAGAGATTGTTTTAAAATAATTTTAAATGTTTCAATTCTTCCCCTTACATTTGGTTTGCACACCAAAGTGATAAAAAAAGCTTAAAATATTCCAGTATTATGCAAAAGAAGTTTAAAGTATTGGTAGCACTTCAGAAAAAAAAATCAGATAACCAAATATATAATCAAATTCTTTGAAGGCACTTTCTGTTCCTCTAAGACTTTTATACTAATTGGTGAGACCCTCATTTAATCTCTTATCATTACTGATCATTTTGAAATGACTGAGATTTAGGATACACTATTTTAATACTGATGGTGTGCCTAATGAGATCAGATTTTTAATAAGATTCTAGGCATTTATATTAGAGAAAGGCTTTGACAAAAAATAGGAAGGTAGCTGTATATCATTAAGAGTGAGCCTGTTCAGATCATTATAATTACATTTGCTATTCTTTTTTATACTCCATTACATGGTATAGGTGAAAATCACAAAAATATATAAATCCTTGACAGAAACACAAAATGCCTGCAGGTCCATTTATATCTCATCCTCAGTATATACACAAAACTTTCAGTCAAGAGATGTTATGGAGGATAAACACATGCCACTTGTGATTAACTTAACCAGATCAAATTTGGCCAGCAAAAATGTTAGCTACTTCCTAACTTGTTTATTGACCACTGTCAGAAAAATAATTCAACATCCCTGTCAGTACTGATATTCTAATTTTAGATCATTTTTTATTCCGTATCTTGCCTGTGAAATACATAGTTATTAAAAATAATTATAATAATTTTATATATATACATATACATACACACACACACACACACATATATATATATATATATAGGTGTCAATAACTACTACTAAAATTCTGCTGCTTCATTTTTGTGCAGAAGTATATCTAGAGCTACTGCAGGTTGCCAATAAGACTGCAGTGTGTCCATATGTTAGGTTATACACAGCCTAAGCAAATGCTGAGGCACATCATCTTTCAGTAGTATAGCAATTTCAGGCTTGAGCTGATTTTCCTACAGAAATACAACCAATTAGTATTCAGTTTTGAGCCATACCAGAAACACTCCTTCAATAGATTCAAGTGCCTTGATCATTTGCAGCAGCTCTTTTGAAATGGCTAACCTGAAAAAATTAAACAGACAAGTATGCTTTATTTCTGTTCATTCCTGAGTTTATTGCAGCTCCTGTTTCTGTGCACTTCTCTCCTTCACTGGGGTCCAGTCCAAGCTATCCAGTCCTCCCAGGACAGAGAGAAATCCTTGACCCACATTTGGAGGATAAACTCGTGGTGGGCTTCTGGGCTTTAGTGCAGGCAGCACGAGATCACCTGCACTGCTGCTCTTTCCAGGCTGATGACACTGAGGTCTCTGTATAAAGTACTGATTATTCAGAAAGACAACAATGTGAAGAGAGGCCTGGCCATATCAGGATGAAACAGATCTGCTTAGCTCACAAGGAGTCATGTGCCTCCTGAAAGAAAGCCCTGGAAGAGCTTCTCTGGCTGCTCAGCTGAGCCTTGAGACTGTGTCTGGGAGATGTCATTTGCTGCAGTTTGAAGTCCTTTTACCACTGTCTACATAAAGGTAGGGACTATCTATAGTTCCTCTACAGGAAAAACTCTTTAGAACCTACAGCGGTATTTTACCACTTCGCCTATTCAGGCTAGAGCACAAAGCCCAAGAGAGCAGAGAGAAAGAGATGCACATGCAGTCAGTCAACACCACAATCCCTGACGATGCAGTGTATCTCCAAAGCACCTGCTGTTGTCCATACTGACTTCCCTGCTGAGGGAACCCCTATTCTACACCTATAACCCAATTGTTCCTGCAGAGACAATTCAAAGGTAAATGTAGACAGAGTTCTGTATGCTCCCAGCAGTCTTCCAAGAATTGTCCACAGATTTAGTCAATTGAGTACCTATTCAGCTTGCTATCTCCATCTTAAACTGCTTATAAATAAGACATGAAGGATAAGAAGTTTTGATCCAACCACAAAACATAATTTGTGCTGAAAGCTTGTGTTAGTGCTAGTTACCATTAAATCTCACAACTACACTGCAAGTCAGCCTGAAGAGAACATGTCCTTCTATTGCTAGGTATTAGTCAGTTCACAAACATGGTGTGCATAGAAATAAGAAATTTAAGGTCAGGATCAGTGCCAGGATACAAACATATTATGCCTTCACATTGTTATTCCAGTTCAAACACTCTCACCTACTCTAGTTCTGAATTGTATTAGCTTCACTTACAGTAAATACAACTGTAATGAATTAGTATTCATTAAAGAGACTACAAATAGAATAGACACAAATAAATAAAGATGAGATTTTCTTTTTGTCTTTGATGGGGAACTATTACAAGAGACTTACATGCAGACAGAATGGCCATTTCCTAATACAGAATCCATCACTGTCACTTAACATATGACTCTCTTGTAATGTTGTGTTATGAGACAGAAAGTCAAATAATCTCTTTTGCTTTGATGAAAGCATGAGGAAGTTGACTCAGATAAAAGCAGAGAGTAATCTGTTTAAACAGCTTGGGTCCAAAGTTGAAAATGAAACAAAATCAATAACAAATACAGGCCTGCTCTATCTGGAATATGGAGAATCTGCCTTGAGCATTAAATAAAAGGAAAAAAAAGGATTAAATGCTACTACAAAAATATTTCAGGCCAGAATATTCTATATATGAGGTTTGTGAAGACCCTCCTTTGTTTGAATTTACATGAGTTTATTCATGTATAAATTGATATAACACACACTATTTGCTAGTAATTATGTAGTTTAAGAAGGTTTTGGCTAATCTAGAAGTAATGAAGAACATCAGGGTAAATTGATACTTATTAGAAAAGCAAAGAAAAAAACAACTGAAAGGCCTCAATATGTTCTGATTATTTAGACTCCAATCTTAGGTAATACATTTCTGGCACATACCTATTCAGGTCAGGTTTTTATCTGAGCTAGTGATGTGTTCAGAAGGAGCACAAAAATGCCTGAATCTTGGGTCACAAAACAATTTTTAAGGAACCAGCCATTCAAATCTTCGGGGAGAGGTATACAACAAGTCATCTCTGCCTTTTTAGATAAAAAGCAAAAATGTGCAGGTTATGTTTGCAAAGTAAAAAAGATAATTCCTTCCCACTCCATCCATACAAGATATGGCATGAGTACTTACACAGTGGTATTAGTAAGAATACTTACACAGAAGACAACAGCAATGTTGACAAAACAGCTTAAAATTGGATTTGAATTTGGTTTACTACAACACAGCCTTCCTACACCTTAATAGCCAAAGGTGTGAAGAGTTGCAAAGAGAGTAAATGTGCTGACTTTAGTTGATAAATTCAAGTATTCATGAAAGAAATCAGAACCTAAAATCATCACTGCAGGCTTCTGAGAAAAGATATTAAATGTGCATGAACCTTTTCTACACAGACAACCTGCAAAAACCTCCCCATTAACCTGTCTGAGATCTTCTGAAGTAAAAGCAAACTCGAAACCCCCAAAGCACCTTTCAATTTTCAAAATTATTTTTCCATGATAGTCAGAGAGAAAGACCAGTAACAGTTCATGCTACCTTAGTGAAAGCAGGGAAGTGTTATAACATCCAAAGCGTGCCTGTGAACATAGCTTATTAAATTCTCTTAAAATGAAGAATTACTGTAATCAAAACAAGAAGAAGCATGTAGCACAAATCATCAAATTTATAACTGACTTCCTTTTACCATCTGAGAGAAAATAGCTTTTCAGATTTTTGCTCTTCTTCTCAGCAGCCCAAAATAATGCTCCTCAAGGAATTGGACAAGTGAAAAGGCCAAATTTTTCCATAAGAAAGATGGGGAATAACATATTAAGCTGGCCAAAATAAATAGTTTCAGATTCTGATTCATCAAGTAGAGTACTGTGAATGGTATTTTATCATTATGTAGCAAAAAAACCCCTCAACCCAAAATCACATTCCTTGAACAAAGTTTGTTCTTCCTAAATATTTAGAGAGGCACATGTTGATCTGCAGTCCTGTGAGTGCAGTAACTTTAGGCCTTGTGGTTCCATTTGTCTCAGAACTCGAAGTGTTTGAACAAAATCCATGACACCCACCTGGCCAAGGTTAAAGCAACCTTTCACAAGGAAGAAATCAGTCTTTGTGGTTCTTGGGATGGCTTCAGGCCCATAAAGAAACAATTGCATTACGCCCTAATTACTCCAGCTGACTCAATGCACAAACTGGGATCCCTCTGAAAGCATTTCAGAACATTTTGTAATACAGAAAATTAAGGTGTTGCATTATATTTCCCAGACCTGACAGCAAGTTTTTTTGTAGAGCTCATTTAAAGCAGAGCCAATATAAAGAGCGAGGATCAACAGGCATGACAAAATTATGCAGAGGACAGGACATGCAGAGAACAAATTTCAGCTATAACAATGGACTGCAGTGCATGGCTCTCAGAAATGGCAGCACTATGCTCCTATTGCTCTATTTTCCCCTGCAAATTAATCTAAGTAAATTTCAGTTTAAAAAGGTTTGTTTTTTACCCTCACTAGTTAACACCACTGTTGTCCTTACCTCCTGGTATAAAGGAGCAACACCTGCAGAAGATGACCTATAAAGTTTCCCAGCATGCCTGTGAGGAACAGTATTTAATTGTTCAATTTGGTTTATCCATAATATATATCTCCATCTTCCATAGTCATGGATAAGGAGATTTGATGTAGCAATTTATTACTGGGGAAAAGGAACTTGTATTTTGTAGGGAAGAGATACATATAAAGACAGAAACATACAATACAGAATTATAAGGAAAATCTGCAGTTTCCTACATTCATATGTATCTCTTTCTGTGTATTTTTCCTGTGTGTATACATGTACATTACAGATATGCTAGGAGTAGTAACACTAACTCTGCAGGGTTGTATCTCTTTCTCACATTGTATGTATTCCTGGAATTCAATCATTTACAAGGACAAGCAAATATCTACACTGGCAGGTAGCTGCTCGTATTTGAGGCAAGACATATATATTGCTGCCTAATGCCAAACTAAAATCATAAGGTCTATATATTAATTCAATATAAAATAAGGTTGGGAAGTACTTGCAATAAAATGATACCCTGTAACATAAGCTACTATTTCCATTTCCACACCAGCCTGCAAAGTGAAGCAGCCAAAGAGCAGGGATGTGCTTTTAGCAGCCCTGGCTAGTGGGCTCCATTTCCCTGACGGGAGCAAAGCTGCTGCCAGGGAGGGACAAATGCTGCAGCTCACCCCACAGCATCTGCCTGAGTCTGGAGTCGGAGCCTTACACAAGAGATCTGAGTCAGGACTTTAGTGGAGAGCGAAGGCAAAAAGCACTAATGCACATTTCCAACCTCAACTGCTGGCTCTGCATCTGCAACAACATAATCCCTTCTCCCATTTCCAGAACACTATCTGGGAACCTTGTCTATGTTTTGGCATTCATTGCAAAGTTTTCATTCCAGTTCTGTACACAAAGACTTCCATGATGTACTTTCTTTCTTTACACCCTAAAAAAGTGTAAACTTTGATCTTTTCAAACCACCTTCTCATCTACAATCCAATTCCACAGCAAGCCCTGGACAAGCACACTGTGCTTATGACTTACAGATGTTCCTCCTGGGCAAGCATGTTTATTTATGGATTGCAATGCAATCCTGTAGCATAGAAGTAAACAAATGAACAACCCACTCCTTCCTACAAAGACACGTGAAAACCTAAATTTATTTCCTCATCATGAGAACCCATCAGCAGTTAAACTATCCATCTTCATCACCATAATTCAACAGCAGGCTTCTTTTTGTACAACAAGACGAAAATAAAGCTGCTAGTAACTATTATTTTGATGTTTCTGGCAGATAGAGCATAGCACATCTATTCAGCCACTGCACTGAACTCAGTATTCCTGTGGTCAGAAGCCCTTTGACTCATCTCAACCTCTACCTTGGTTAAATTTCTCTTTTGGTTTCTCCATCATGACTGTGGGGCAGACAGCAAATGCATTTGCCTCCCCAGGGAGGCATAGAGCACAGCTGCTCCATGGTGACGTGCAGAGGAAAACTTGCTCTTTTATATTTTTTCTCTGCTCAATCTCAGGCCAGACACACAGGTCATCCTATGTACACAGGATTTTAAGTGGAGGCCACCAGCTTGTCTGATGCACGTAATTAAATTTGTTTTACAAGCTTGTAAGTAATTAAATATCACTTCTCAAACTGAGATTTTAATTGTCCTGAGTTGCCTGACAATAGCATTTTTCTCAATCTAGTTTGTTCCCAAGTAAATGTGAAATTTTAAAGGAGCTACCACTGATAATTCTACAAGAACTAAAAAGCAACAAAAATGGTCAACTATCCATAGCTTTAAGACAATAATTATTACGTATTCCTAATAAAAGTTTCAAAAGTGTGTCCACATTTTCATCAGCTTCTTGGTAATGGAAATGTTAAAAGACAAACACAGAGCATTCTGCCTCTGTTTTCATGATGCTCACAATAAATCCTGACGCAGATCTGAACCATGGTTTTAAATCCAAATCCAAATCCACGTTTCTCAAGTCAGAACTACCTCTAAATTACCATAAGAGTGCCTGTAGATACTTTCTTAATTTGGAAAACTCATTAACTGTTTGGTTATGTAGAATAATGAAGCCTTAATTTCAAGTATTATTGTAAATTATTCTATTTCACAATATACTAAGCAGCATCTTAAATTTTCAAAAACCTACAAACTCCCTGGAGGAGCCACTACCACACAAACTTGTCAGATGTGGGACAGAACTCTTTTTCAGGATCTGAAACGCAGCATACAAACTAGTCAGGTTTGTACCTGCCTCCACTGCAATGGCACTTAAACAGTCACACCCTGGCAAAGTCCAGTTATAGACATAACCACATTTTCAAAACTTGAAAAAGCAGCCTGTTTTTCCCTGCAGCTGTCTGTATTCGATCCTAAAGAGCAGACAATCCACATTAGGTTTTGGAGAAAAGAGCTTGCTTTTGTGTGGCCAGATACAGAAGAGAGATACAGATATGGCTTCCCACTGATAAACAGGTCAGGACTGTACTCCAAGCAGGCAGATTCTCCTGCTCACTTGTACAACTGCCTCAAATTTCTTTCAAGCCATGGTAACTGTTCCCAAACTCCCTAAGCCAAAAGAAGAGGAGGGAAGAACTGCTCTCTGTGCAGTTACCCCATGTTATGTGGGTGGAGACATAAACAGGTATCTCCTTTTAGAGTCCCTCGGGGGGAGCATTAGAGTCATCCCTTCAAGATGCTTTGAGAAGATCTATTCTTGCCTTTGACCTGGAATGATGTTAGAAATAGGATTAGGATACAATGACAGGAGTGGTTCCTCACAGATTTACACCAGAACAACCAGGCCAGTGCAAATTTGCAGAAGATAAAGGCAGAATTAGAGGGGCACCTTCGAATCTACCAGCAGGACAGAAACTTAACTAGAAGCTACATAATTACCTTGCTCCTTCTCAAAATATTGAAAGACTCAAAATATCCACATGTCCTGAAGAAGGCCACAGAATTAAAATATGTATATGGACAATAAGAGAGGTAAGTTTTGTATCAACAAACCCTTAGACATGAGACTAAAGAGCTTAGAAGTTGAATGCAAAAAAGATGCAGAAGGATACAATCAAGGCCAAACACCATCTCATAATATTGAAAACTACAAGGTCATCTGAAGTCAGATGTGCAGATAGCAGCTCTCCATGCAGCTACAATCTGTGTCAGAAGTTGAAAGTCAAAAAGAGCTCATCAGAATCCTAAAATCCTAGATTGTTTTGGGTTGAAAGGGGACCTTGAATACCATCTAGTTCCAACCCATCTGCCATGGGCAGGGACACTTCCAGTAGTCCAGGTTGCTTAGAGCTCCATCCAACCTGGCTTTGAACACTGTTAGAGATGGGTCATCCACATCTTCCCAGTTCCTGTGCCTTTCCACCCTCACAGTAAAGAATTTTCCCCTAATATCTAATCTAAACCTACTTTCCATCAATTTGAACATATTCCCCCTTGTCCTGTCACCGCATGCCCTTGTAAATAGTCTTGCCCCATCTTTCCTGTAAGCTCACTTTGGGCACAGGAAAGACACAATTAGGTAACCTGGAAGCTTTCTCTTTTCCAGGTCGAATAATCCTAATTTTCTCAGCATTTTCTCATAGGAGATGTGCTCCATCCCTCTGGTCAACTGAATCACAAACTAAATTTTGAAAGAAAAATGGATACTAAAATACAGAAAAGGCATGTGGAGTGTTCAATTTGGATGCTTGTCCTTGGAGAATTTGATTAATTTATTTATTTAATTTTTTAAAAATCATTGAGTATGAGTCTATCCTTCAAAACTACAGTATTCTCACAATGGCTCTTAAATATTTTGTATTTCCCTTGTGAGATTAAATGATGATATATGATTTAACTCCCACATAATGTGATGAAGGGAGATGCTATGTGCTTCTCTTTCCATATTCTTTTCTGTCTAGTTTTGGATGTTTGACCACTTGTGTGCTGTCGTGTTCTTAGTCTCAGCATTTATGGCATCCTGAGAGACGATATTCACAGAAGGGAACTGCTAAGATGTAATTGCTTTAAAACTATGCAGGGGAGGGGAAAAAACCCACCTTAAATAAGGTATTAAAACCCTACTACAAACTCCTGGACCAGCAGCACCAATATCTCTTAAGCACCTGCTACCTATTTAACAGAGACAATTAACCCAATACCAATTACTCAAACTACCTTCTGCTCTACACTGCAGCTCAGCAATTGTGATGGGTAGTAGACTTAAAAACCCAACACTTAAATTACTATAATACTTCAGAAAGTGGTGACATATCTTCATGGACACTGTTAAACTGCAGGAAGTGATTGCAATAATGAGTGTATGTTTACTATATAATTACTGTCTTTCTAAATCCCAAGGGAACAGTATGTGAAGTAAAGTATTATGTAAAGTATTAATTCAATTTTTGAAAATTATCTGAATGCATACTGAGCTATAAGCTCCTAAAAACTCTTACTTACATTTCAAATATGTGTGTTTGACTCAACCAGCTTCTAACACTATAAAGCCAATCATTATAAACTGCTGACTGTAAAAAAATCTAGTCTGTTAAATTATTTTTATTATGACAATTACAATAATTTCTTTCATGGGGCATGCTACCAGTTGTGCAGGCCATGATCTGAATAAGAAATAGTGTCAGTTGAAATACTGAGGCAACAACATTCATATGCAATTCCACACACGTGCACTCTGGGCTTCAAGATATGCACAAGATTGTACAAGGTATGCTTGAAGCTGAAACCCTGAAGATGGTTTAAGCTCACCATCAGCTTACATGAATTATTGATGATTATTAAGTATTTACTGTGATAAACACAGAAACCCCCAACAAGGTTTTCTACTTGGCCAAACCATACACATGGTTTCTACAGTTTCATATTTATAACTGCTTCTCTTTGAAGAATCCCTGAAATGGCCTGAGATCTCAGGTAAAACTTCTGGAAAATTTTGAGAACCTACTCATCCTTCTGATGCTTTTCTGGACTTGTAATGATAATTAAGAAATTTCGAAGCACTCTCAAAAGGAGAACAGCCATGGCAGCTGTTCTCTCTTGCCCAGTCGTTGGGGAGAAAAATGTAAGGAATGTATTTAACTAATGCAGTTGAGCAAAACCCACTTCATCATCTTGAATTACTTATTTGTAATGAGTTACTCGTTCAACACTGGCCAAAATAAAGTTTATCCACTTACAAAGAACTGATCAAGTCAGAACTCTTAGAATTCTGTTGCAATACTGTTAATCTCTTATTGTTAATTCAGAAAGTTAAGAGAAAGGAAACTGATTTTAATTCATTTAACAGAACCCCAAAGACAAGATTGTTCTGTTATTAACAAATGCTTCAAAGATTTTCTGCCAGTCCTGTTTCCTCTCCAGCTGGGAATAAGTTTTCTTCCCTATTAATACAAGTCAATCATTCTCTGCCTCAAATTCATCTTTGAAGTTTCCAGTGATGTCAATGTTCCTTTAATGAACACAGATTTCTTTTTAGTACATAAGAATTCCTTCTTATTACAGAATATTTTAATTCATATTTGTTGGTTAAGGTTAGAAAAGTTGAACAGTAAGTTTCATATGAAAAGTACTAAAAATACTGGGAATTATTTATGATACCTATACACACATTATGGTCAAAGGATGTTGTCCTGGTACTTTCAAGAAGACAGCCATGTTCTGCAGTTGCAAAATACCTATTTTTCTTATGAATTTGGATACTGTACACTGTGCTGTGAGGTGATGTGTCATATTTTCACCAAAACCCTCTGAAAGGTGGTGGCTGCAAGAAAAGTTGTCTGACACTAATAACAAAGAACAACAGCCAGCTATTCCACACAACAATCATTTAGCCTCAGAAATTAGAGCAACAAAGTCATTAATTTCCATACTGCTACCGAAGGCTAGCAGTAATCTTGTCTCTGGAATTCAATTTTAACATGAGAACATACTAGCACATGGAAGAGTGCCAGTATTTTGGTTTATACTACAAAGGTGCTTACAGAGATACCTCTTGTCATAAACAACCAGTTTGATTAAGAGTTTAATGGGGCAGACTGTCCTCACTGTGTCTAGGCTCATCACCCTGAGTCTTTACACACTCACTCCAAACTCTCCTCAGGGAAGAGCAAGTCTGCCATATTTTAATCTGATATTAGTCTTCAAATATAAATAATACATGGAGATGAGCTAAAATGTCTCATTGATTAAAATTCTACTGTGAGCTTGTCACATTTCAACGTGCAAATTGCTTCTGTCTGGCCCGCATTCAGAAGTCAGTCATCTAAATATATATATACACAGTTGCTTGATTTTAAGTTTAGTATCACAGCTGAACCACAGATTAGAATCAGAAGAGATTTTTCCCTACAATGAATTTTTAAGTAATGATGTATCTGGTCAACTGATTACCTAATGAGATGACTGTATTACATGATGTGGCTGCCTTCACACAGCTGTGAAGAGCTCAGCCAAGCCTTGGGTTGAAAGCAAAGCCTTAGGTTTCTACCATGGTTTGCAGCACTTTAACTATAGCTATAGTCCTCAGAGAGTCCAAGAAATCAGCAAAATGGAAAGGCTGTGGATACTAAATTTGCATAGTAATAGCTTTTTACATGTTTACAAGCAATTCTTAAACATCCCGTGTATCTAGGTAGTTTCCTTGGGAAGCAAACACAAAAGTCAGTTCTAGTAAGAGCGAGGATTAATTATTTGTCCTCACATACTTATGATTAGTACTGCGGAGTCTGTACATAAAGTGGCAGAGAATTATGATGTTACCCTGCCACATGCTCAAAATGTTTGGATTTCAAAGTCATATACACAATATTCAAAGACTGAAATGTTCCCTTTGAAAGCAGTGGTCAGACTTGCTTAGGCACCTTTAGAGAAAAGGGATGTTAGAGAATCTATACATTTGTCATGCACAATAACTTGTTTCTTAAAACCACCTCAGAATGAGAAGCCATTTCAAAGTGACTTCTGCTATTTGAAAGCACTATGTCCATACAAGCTCTTCTTTTAGGAGTTTGCTTTTATTTGCAGGTCAGATACCAAATTATTTTCGAGATTAAGAAAGTATCCAATAAACTCAATACTTCAACAACTGAGCCATATACTCAACAGAAGAAATACAGTCCTGCCTTGACCAGAATCATATTTAAATATATTGCTGTGTGAAGAACCTTCTCTCAGGAAGACACACTGATTGAAACACAAAAATGGAAGTAATGGCATTAATGGCCACCAGCAAAAGAAACAGGAGGAAAAAATAGATATAAACCACTGTCATGCTTTCTGCCAAGAGCAGAAGGAAAAGTTTACTAGAGCTAGGACCAATAAGGTTTATTCCTTAACCTATTATAAGTTTGGAACAACTGATATTGTCTTTAACTGGTGAACATAAGGCAAAGATTGGTAAGGTCTCCATGCTTACCTCATAAAAAATAAAAAACCACCACACAATCACACAGCAATAGCAAAGAACTACAAGACGCAATTCTTCTAAGAATGAAGGTTATTAAAATGAAATTATTTTTGAAGTATTATTTTCTATGGCTTAATCTTTAAAAAAATGCATTTTTTTTCTTTTTCAATCTGAGTTCATGCTGTCAAACTGACGGTTTTAAAGAAAATATGGCACCTGCAGAGACATCTT
This sequence comes from Passer domesticus, assembly GCF_036417665.1. Taxonomy (NCBI): domain Eukaryota; kingdom Metazoa; phylum Chordata; class Aves; order Passeriformes; family Passeridae; genus Passer; species Passer domesticus. The sequence goes on from NC_087478.1 coordinate 18,990,702, forward strand.
TCCAAATGAGAAGTTAAAAAACATTTATTTGATTTGTTATTTAGTTATCATTTCATGATTATATAATGAAGGGAGTAGAAGCTACTCAAAACAGAAGTAATATATTGCACTAGATTTTTTTATGAAAAAAATCTAACATATATAATACCTGTGGCCCAAAACCACATATGCACAGAAATTCATAAACAAACAAACAAACAAAAGGGCAGATAAATGTCTGCTGGTAATTTGAGATTATACATGACACATTCTGGCATGTGCATCATATTGATATGCACAACAATTTCATCTTTATCCATTTAGCTGTGTGCAGTGGGTGACAGTGCAGAAAGCAAGAACCATTTCAGAAAGGCAAATTGCATGGAAATAAAGTCTTTTTCAATTGCCCAGGATTTTCTGAGGGTCAAGGCCATGCACTCTGACAGACAGCTATAAGGATGGAAAGACTGATCTGCAGCAGTGCACACATGCTGCATTGACCCAGGTTATTAAGATAATGATAGAGTAGCTATTTCAACATTTTGGATGAATGAATAACCTGAATTTTCCACAGTAGTAGAAAATACTAAGAAGAAAATGGTAAGTAACCTCACAGTAAACTGACAAACCACACAGCTATAAAGGAGTTTTGGCAGGCAGTTGTCACCTCCATAACTTTGTCTTCATTGCCAGTCATCAAGACACAAACCAAAGATACCTAAAAAGCATTAAAGTAATTTGAGAAGATGAGTGTATGCCTCTGTTGGAGTTCATAGGAAAGACCTGAATCCATCACATTTTACGGGAAAAGGCAAATCATGAAAAAAGGTAGTAATTTGATTTTCATTTGTGAATCCTTCTTGCATGTTGCACAGTTCTGCTGAGATAAAACAAGACTTTGTTTCCTGAAAGCTGTATACTCTTCAAAACATCGAATGGTATCTAGCCTGCAAAATTAGTGCAGTTTATTCCCAGGGATCAGATCCCACAGAAGGAAAAAACCTTAATAACTGACAGAAGTCCATGAAGAATTCCTGTGAAACTAGTCTTTTAACAGCAACACATTCCTCTAGTTTTCTAAAAGCTTCAAAACCTGTCTGACCTGAATTTATTTTATGGACCTGAGAGGAAAGCCTTTCCCTCCCTGCACTTCTGTGAATAAACAGAAGAATGCCTTCAATAATACAAGTGTTTTAAACCCTGCTTTACATGTGCTGAAAGGTTAACCTCACCAGAAGCCCTGTTTTGAAACATGGCTTGAAACAGGCAACACAGCATGCTGTAACAAAAGGAAAGAAAAACAAATTCTTGGTTGTCTTCCTTCAAAATAAAAGAAAGTACTGCAAAGCTCTTTCAAGAGGTGAGCTAAAACATGCCCTTGCCCTTCCTAAAATTCTGAGGGAAGTCTGTGACAGTGTGGCCAGACATGTACACGTGTGTTTGCCTCCAGAGGCTATTGCATCTGCTAGAGGTTACAATTTCCCATAAGCAGCATGCTCTCTGTTGATGTGAATATATAATCTGTATAATTTTGGTGAAGTTGTTAGTGAGGTACCACAAACACCAGCCTCCTAGCCCTACCATAATGTAGTGTGGGAATATGAGTCCAAGTAGTTAATGCCTGGTGGCAGATGCCACCCTATACTGTCAATCCTACCCATCTGCTGGAGGTTGCAATCTCTGGAAAAGGATGGCCAGCATATTTCAGCACAAGTTAGCATGCTGGGATGTGAACTGCAATGAGGGGGAAGTCGACTTTCATTTCCTTCAGCCATCCCAGCTAAAGAAACATAGCTGACAGCTGGAACAGTAACTTCTTAAATCAATTCAGCGTGAAATTCCAGAGCACTTCTCTTGGTGCCCTCTAAAACTAGATGGCTTTAATCAGCAGCTGGCTGGGTTACTGTAAGTAGATAGGCAAGGTGGCATGCCTGGTGTTCCCTCTTGTTATCTCTTTATGCAGCAGTGTCTGCAGGAGACCAAGTATTCATTAACTCCTGCCACAGTCAGCCAACAAATGCTTCCTGCCGCTTGCAAGGGACTGGCTAGCACTTCAATCTTTTCTTCTAGAAAAGAAGGATGATTAACAAAACACCCTGTAAATATGCACAATTCAAGCCTTTTTTTTTCACTGCCAGGTGAAGACTAGAACTCCAGTCTAATTGCTCAGCAGCACATGGTTAACACTGCGGCAGAATCTTTCCCATAAAATATCTGGAAAGGTTTTCAAGCATTCAGACTGAGCTGCTGTACAACGTTAGAATAACATGCAACCCTACTGCAGTCTGAAGCACTGTCTCTGTGAAATATTTTTCAGCACAGGAGGTTCTACAAAAGAAACAAACTATCACATCCCCAAAGTGATACACTTCCATTTTTTCTTCTCCCATAGTGATACAGCAGACTTACATTTTCCCTGAAATAATTTTTCAAAGTTTTGTTGAGTTTAATTAACCAAATGAGGTAAAAGAATGTTCTTTAAAATCCATTTCACCGCGAGACATGGGCATTTACAGCAGTCAGTGACTTGTGGAAGCTGTTACTGTGAGATACGGAATTACTGAGCTGAAGAATAATACTTGCCACAGACTCGACTTTAATATTTGAGGGTGAAGGATCACCTGTGCTGACAGAGTCTGCACTCAGCATGACTAGGAAATAGGAATAGCTTCTCTAGCATCCATCCATTTTTACAGGTTATAAGACAAATGCTTTTATGAGCACTGGGATAAATGAAATTTGTTGTCTAAACCAATTTGTCCTCTTCTGCTTGACTGTCTCTTTCAACAGACTTGCTTAAAAGTAAAGCATATTCCTCAAAGAACCCACATTACAAAACACATGAGAGAGGCACAAAGAGATTAATGTGGTTTCTCTACAGTGTGGGTTTCACTGAGTTTGCATCTTGGTGGATACCCAAGAAGGAATGCTTTGGGCACAGCTCTGAGTCAGCTGACCCAGATGATCCACACCACCAGGCAGGGGGACCTTCTCCACTCCTTAGCCTGCACTGTGCAGTCTCACATCTTCCTTGTAGTTGGCCCTCAGAAGTGAACTGATTTGACTCCCTAATGTCGCAAAAACTTCATTTTCTTTGGACTGGTGCAGTTCAGCTGTGTAACAGCTGAGCTGGCTTACTATGCAGACAGGCAATCTGCAGAGGAGAGAAAGGGAAGACTGGGGACAGCACCACTACTTTGGGCAGTAGGAGTCAGTAGGAGAAAGTGGCTGAGAGGATGCCAGAACTAACATGGAGATCACCAAGCTTTCCTGACCAAGCTACAAAAGATTTAATAAAACATGTATTACAGTACCTGAGGCAAACCTGTAATGTCTTTTCTAACTGTACACCCAAATCAGGAAAACCTCAATGGTTCAGTGGAGGTTGGTCATTCTCCTTTCAACTCTCTCTCATCTTCATCTTCCCAGCACAGCCAAAGAGGGGGTAGAGCACACACTGTGCTCTGTGCACAGCAAAATGGCTTCTCCAGCCCCCAGCACTGAAACACAAGCAGAAAGTTGCAGGGATGGGCTCTCCAGACATCTTCCAGGAATGTTTTCCTCTCAGACAGGCCAGTCTCAGGGCCAACAAACTCCTGGCAAACATGAAGCATTTCAACTGGATCCTGCTGAACAATCTGAATAAGGAGAATGTGCAGGGCCTTGCAATGGGAGCGGCTTGGGGGCGGGAGCCCTACAAAAGCCCAGATGTGGTGAACAGCTGTAGGATCCATCTCACTTAGAGCTTACAATTTTGTTTCCAACTTAAGCTGGATCGAAACCAAGTCATTTGTCAGCAAAATGTAAACCACTGTCTCGCCACATTTGCGGGTACACAAATAGCCACACTGTTCCTGTGCCTTCCTCCAAAGTGTTGCACAGGGCTTTTAACCTCTGCAGGGCCAAATAAGTGTTCCCCCCTCTCCCCACTAGCTTCACAAGGGCTAATGTGGGAGGACTGTCTCAGACGTGAACCCTGGGGGAAGGGCTGCACTTCCACTGGGCAGTTGGACTGTGTGATCTTGGGTAATGTGATCTCCTATGCTCAAAGGATCACTTCAACCCACCGTGCTGAGGGAAAACTGGCTTTTAAAACACTTGCCAAAACGTTCTCAAAGGACTTTTTGGAACACAAAAGACCTGAAGAATCATCCCACATGTTGTTCTAGATTATTTATTTTTGTGAGTCTGAATTAGACCCAAAAGTTATTTATTTGTTTTCCAAATTGTTATGGGGATAGAAGCCTTCTGTCATCCAGACTCTTAAAATTAGAGGCACCATGGATAAATCAAACAGGTATGATTTTAAATGCAATTTTTTTTAAAAAGCAGGTATTGATACATTAAAACTTAATAGCTCTTTTCAAGACATTGCATTTCATAATCAAAACCTCCTTAGAATTTTCATTAAAAAATGAAATTGCTGATCCAACAAACCATAACAGCTGCAAATTGGGTCTGAAAATAAATACTTATGCATAAAAACCTACTTATTAATATTCTGATGAGGCTGAGATGTATTTGAATGAAGAAAAGGCACTCCACAAATTAAAAATCCACCCAATACCAACAGAAACAACTATTGACTTTCATGCGAGAATACTCAAGTGGCTTAAAACTTATCTCAAAGGTGGCCATTAATGGTGAAAATGACTTATCAAAATTGGATAACTTGTTCCTTTTTGGCACTGAGGTTGGGAAAAAAACTAGGGGAAAAAGATTCCAGGAAAGGTATCACTATACCCTGTAGGAAAAACACACACAAAACAAAAAAGCAACACTACAGTTTTTTATCCTCTTGAAATTGAGATCTTGACTGCACCAAACCCGTTAATAGGATGCCTGGAGACAAGAAAGCAAGAAATATTTTCTCACTCTTGTCAGGACCAGCCTTTTAAAACACTATTTATGAAAATTCAAGCTTGACTACCCAGTAGGGCTCCCCTCTCAGGATCCCTCCAGCCCAGCCCAGCTCCCTTTGCTGGAGAGCTACACCACATCTTCCTGTCCCAATGAGACTGTGGTAAAACATTGTGCCCCAGGGAATCCTCAGGGATTAATTTCCGTTCCTTCTTCCACAAGATATCCAGAGCTGTTATGCACTTCAGCCTTCCCACCTGAATTAGCAGGTTCTGGATCTGCAGCAGTGGCTGGAAACAGCACTGCAGCAAATCAGCAGCCACAGCCCAGAGGGAGGTGCATTTGTCCCCACCTCCTCCATGGTCTCTCCCAGAGAAGTGCAGCACCAAGGGGCACTGGGCACCCACCTAAGGGGGCTGTGGGAGGAAGAGAGTGGAGGATGAACAGGAGGTAAGCAGGATCTTCATGGTCTTGAAAAAGCAAGAGCCCAGTCTAGGCAATGCAAAGGAGGGAAGTTGTGGTGGACATAGACTCCCAAGCAGCTGGCAGCTTGGGACTTCTGGGGCAGGACAGAGACTCTTTCTCTGCCCTCAGGTCTGAAGAGACAGGACGGGTTCTGTGATATAATGGCCTGGGTTGAGGAGCAAACTCCAAGAAGTGGGGTTTCAAGGTCCACAAGGCCTTAATTAAGTATGACCACCATAAAAAGGAGCTCAATAACAGTGGTTGGAGATTCCCTTTTCTAGGGCTCAAATGCACCCACCTACTGAGGCAAGATGCTGTCACAGGAGATAGTTTATTTGTGGGGTGCCAAATTTGGGGTGATGAAAAACTGAAGCTTGCTATCCTATAGCTACAACTATCACCCCTTGTTGCTTATCCACGTAGGCAGTGGTTTTATTGCCATGCTAGGCCTGGAATTGAAGAATCACTATGGGTAAAAGCTATGGGTAAAGGCTGGAGTCCAGGCAAAGGTCTCCTTGATCCTAAATGCAAAAGGGAAAAGTGCAGGTAGGAGTGCACAATTCCTGCCAATCCATGTCTGGCTGCATGATGACTGGTATCTCAGGCAAAGATGTGGCTTTTATGACCACGGAAATCTCTTAAGCAACAGAAACTATGAGAGAGATCCACCTAAGAAAACAGAACAATGCAGAATTGTTGCCCTTTACAGAAAAGGAACACTCAAATGTGTGGAGCTCATTTATGGGATGGACTATAGCCTGGGCGAATACTTGTGTGTTGGCATTAAAAGAGAGACCAGTGAGGGTGGCACTGTGATGGAGGTTACTGCAGACCACACAGTGAAGAAGTTGATGAAGTCTTCTGTAAACAACTCTAGGAAGTCTCTAGACCACAGACCCTAGTTCTGAAGGGAGACTTCAACCTCTCTGAACTTGAAGAGGGAAAAGCATCCCAAAACAGATTTCTGGAAGGTGGCAGGGACAACTTAACACCATTGCTAGATGGGCCACAAGGGATGACACTCTGATGGTGGTTCTTAAGGTTATGGTGGTATGTCTTAGCGAGATGAATTAGTATCCAGTAATATGCATACATAAAATAAATATCATATATATATATATCTCTATATATATATCTATATACAGATATGGTTATATCAACAACACTATATTTCACATACACACGACTCTCTTCTTGCTCAAATAACTTCCATGTGTATTCCAGAAATGTGGTTTAAATCACATGCACAGATACATACAGGGAGTAAGAGATTCTTAAACTGAGTGCAAAATCCAGGCACTTTCTTTTTTAAAAAGCTGCCATCTTATCTTCCAGTTATCTGTTTTAAGGCCAACAAATCAGACCATGTCACATAGCAAAAGGAAAACCTCTATTCAATATTTAGTCATGTAACTTCAGTATGGAATACAAATAGCAAAACTATCCCCTTTTCAAAGGCTTCAAACCAGTCATTAGGGCAAGCATTACTTTAAATTTAGAGATGGTGACAAACAGCAAACAAACTACATCTTCTGTTAGATATTGAGCCCTCATTGTTAGAAAACACAGCTGTTGAGCATTACCTGAAGTAATTTAGCTATGGAACTCAAGTAGTTTAAATTAGCCAAGTCCTCAAATAGACTTGCACACCCTCTAATCATGACACAGAGTATCAGAGGGTTCTCAGGGTTGGTAATCTACATAATTTCCCACTTGTAGTCAAGATACTCAGACCTTATTTGAAGTAGTTTTTATTATTATTGGCATTTCTTTAAAAGAACACCTTTCTGCCAACAGGCATAAGAAAACCCTAGCTAATCTTTTCATATGTAAAGCCAAGTAACACATGTTCATTGGACAGCAACTGCCTCTCTTTTGAGGTATCTTCACAAACTAGAGTGACTTGCCTCTGGAGGATAAGACATGAAACAGATCCAAAACACACAACCACATGCAGTGTCAGCAGTTACCCGGTGGGAACAGCGCAGACCCTGCAATGGGAGCCCTGCAAACTGGCTGTTCAGGCAATGCACCTGCAACAGCTGTGCCACACTGCCAGAAACCATCCACTGCACTCTCTGCAGGCCTGCTACCTCGTGCTTCTAAGCAGCTCCTATGAAAAGCCAGCATGTTATTAGGAGGTTTAATTTCACTGTAGTGGCTTGGCCCAGGTTTGCATTAGAAACTTTGATGGTGTCAAAAGGCAACAAGAGATTGCATGATCAGACAGACAATGCTGGGACAGACAAGGCTGTTTCCCACTCTGCTTTCCCAACACAAATTTTAAATACTGGAATTCTACAGACATTATTAAATACACATCAGACTGAACTACATGAGTTCCCCTACCTAAAACACTATCCAAACGCCAGCCAGTGGATGACAGCAGGTCTCATTTCAATTAATTTTTTATGGAGACCAAATCTATGATTTGATCTCTCCTTCAAAGACTATACATTACTTTGACAGAAAATGATGGTCCAGAGAAAATACCAAAATGCAACTTTCTGAATTGTTTCTCCAAAATTAAGGGATTTATTGGCTGACTACAATGCAAGAGATGAAGTAGATTTGAGTACAGACAGAAAAACACACCACAACTGAATTAATTATGGATTTACTTGGGAGAGAAAGAAAAGACTTGAAGAGCTCATTTTCACTTGAGCTACCTGGAAGGTATGTGTATTGCAGTGGGATCCATTTTTCTCCTGTTGGGAGAGCATCAGTCAAAGACTCACCAAATTCTTGGAAAATACCACCATGAATCAAGGAAGGAACAAGCCTTCAGTTTCACTTGTTCAATGGTTTTTTGTTATTGTTGCTGAGTCTGAAGACAGGCTTCAAGGAAAATGAAGACTTAAATGAAATTTTTTTTCAAAATACAGAGACACCTTTGAAAGCAAGAGAGGCAAATTACAGCTAGGGCCCACAGGGAAACTCAGCTCCTTCAGCACTAAAGGGAACAATGCATCTTTGTGCAATGAAACAGATTTCATCAGTCTGCTTTGGAGGAGAGCACAGTTATCTCTCACACCATGGCACTGAGAGGACAGGCAGCAGAGCTGTACAGCCTTACTCCCTGGAAGGGATCTTCTGAGCACAATGCTGACTGGAGGCATTTTCAGTCCTTCCTCCTCTTCCACAGGCATCAGTTCCTACACCTTCCACACCTCTGCTAGAAGTGACCACTCTTGCCATGGCAGTGCTTTTTGTAGTACTTCAGGGACACTAGAGCAAAGGCGTACAGAAAGCTCAACAGAGAGATGAGGCTGAAGGTTCACAGCAAGGTCCTGGCAGCACTCTCTGCTTACACTGCTTACACTGCTGATGTGTCCTTGCTCCACAGCCCATCATCAGCTGTGCTGCATGGAAGCAACTCAACTCACGAAAAGGCTGCCAAAAGTAGGGGGGGAAAAGCACAGGCTGGAGCAGTTCTGTGAGATACTATTAAAAGAATTTAAAGGAAGCATATGTGTCTGTATGGTTTTGTCTCACACACACAGACCAAACAGACACAGGACAAAAATTTTGTCCCACAAAAAAGCAGTTTGACTTGGTGGTGAACTTCACTGGGGACAGAGAAGAAGTTTGAAAAGCTGAAAATTTTCCCTCTGGTTTTGCTGATGAAGGATACAGAAAGTTGTCAAATTCTTCATTCTGCAAGTACCACCACATAGTGTCCTTCCAGCTCACAATGCTTCATGAATCACAGAATCTTTAAGGTTGGGGAAAAAACCTCTACAATCACCAAGTGTAACCATTAACCCAGCACCACTACATCCACCACTAAACTGTATAGCCAAGAGCAAAATCTACATGCCTTTTGAGTACTTCCAGGGATGGGGATTTCCCTGGACAGTCTGTTGCAATACCTACCTGATCAGATTTTCAGTGAATAAATTTTTCCCAATATCCAATCTAAACCTTCTCTGGTGCAGTTTGCACCATTCTGGCACTTGTTACCTGACAGGAGAGACTGACAATCCAATGAATTACCTCCTCTTCTGAATCTGTACTCGTGCATGCCTGTACCATGCCAGAAGAACACTCTGGTCTAACTACACTATAAGATCAACAGACCCTTTTACACCTTTACCCTGACTTAATTCTCTGTTGATGACTGCATTTGTTGTTATCTTGAGGTTTTCAAGCATCAGTTGGATATTCTGTGGATCAGCTTCTCATAGTACCAAGTTTTGTTTTCAGGCACAGCCACAATGCTTGCTGTACTCCACCCACCAAGGTCTATACTGAGGTGAGCTCAGTGTTCACCTTCTTTAAAATAATATGTTCTCTGAACATTCAGAGAGCAAATAATGGCCACCAGCTGTGACAAATCCTCCTGGATCCCATAACTACATACCACAGCTAAGAATGCACACGACAACACACCCCTCAGTTTGAAGTACACACTTCCTTGATTATGTTCTTACCCAAATTATTCAAGCACAGACCAGGAGAAGAGTTGCCATAATGCAAGTCACAAGCACTAGTCACAACTTGTAGCCAGACACCACCTCCCAGGTTCAGTTCCACCAGCTAGAGCAGTGACTGTCTTCAGCAGAGTGCTTGTCCAGGCTCCTGTGGATATTACCAATTTTCAAAGCTTCCAGCAGAGCCATTTGGATGATGCTCCCTCCCTTGCCTGTATCTGCCCAAACCAGCCAGGTATGTGAAAACCTATTATTCAAACTATCCCTGGTAATTCTGACCAGCTGACAGAGTTGTCAGAAGAGGAGCTGTGCCCAACAGCTCTTGACGTCAACTCTTGTGTCTCTGGAGGATGAGAGAAGAATAAAAGCAAAACTAGATATTCACCTCCATGACCAAAGGGGAGCACCTCTCACCATCAGCTAGGGAATGCTGGCAGCACAAGATGTGTTTTATCTTCAAGCAGTAATGGAAGGGAACAACTGCAAAATCAATGAAGTGCAGGAAAGACCTGAACTGACTGTGTGTTCTGACAGAGCAACTGAGGCACAACACCTTCCCTAGAGCAGCACGAGGAGGCTGTGGAGCAACTTAACCTTATACCACCTTCCCTAAGTAGACCACAAATATATGAGTGGTTGTGGAAGCTACCCTTTCTAATTGGAAGAGTTGTGGGGGAAAAGCAGTGTGGAGAAGGCACAGGGTAGAGAAAAAATAGAATTTATTAATTGGAAAAAGGAGTAGAAGCTGAGTACTCCTGTACACTAGTAGTCCTGTCATAAACAAGTTTCCCTCAAAGCCTCCCCAAACTGCTGCTGGGCCAATCTTGTTCTCTCTCCAAATACTTCTATTTCTTAAAGCCATGCCCCTAGCCCCTGTAAGAGGAAAAACTGCTGGTGCCACAAAACATATAAGTAGTAGAGTGGTGAGGAAGTCATTAAAACCAGAACAAGTATATGCACTTGGGGAGAAAGTGTTCACTGCTTACAGCCCAGAGAAGGTCATAAGGAACAGTGGCACATAACCAAAGAAATGATAAATGGATTTGGCATGTGCATTAACTTCTTCTTGGTAAAATCCCATGAAGACTTTTTCTGGCTTTTATTACTATGTGTGCACAAATCCAAAACACACATGCTGTGTTGATTTAATCCACAACCACAGTGCTTTTATGTGTCCATTTTTGCTCGGTTCTGAGGTCTCACTGCTTCCTCTTTTTTCCTGCTGAAGTAAAAATTTTCTCCCTTTCTTGCAAGCAAAACTATTCCTGAAAAATAATTCTGTTTACCCAGAAATGGTTCCCAGCCTTTACACTTGGTGAGCAGAAAGCAATACGTTCTGTGAAGGATTTAGACTGAGAGAGCTTTGGGGAGAGAGCACTGCAGTGCTTAGGCTCGTTTCTCACACTCCACCACAATGGTTAGTCCACACAGCATGATGAGTATGTGCAGGGCTCCTCTGCTTCCCTACTCTGTGGTTTCAGTTTCTAAATGGATGACTCTAACTATAAATGTATAATGGGCTTGAAAAATAATCTTATCCAGGGCAAATGGAAAACCAAAATCATCAACTTTGGAAAATGAAGGGTTTTGCTAAAAATAACTGTGGTATTTCTGGTTTTGCCAAAACCAGTATTTTCAAATAAGATAGGGACTAATGTATGTCAGTGGCCACTTCCTGAGCTTGAAGACAGATAGCAACAGTTTCCTTCTCCTTCCAATCAAAAACCAGCAGAATGAAATTACTAAGTGCAGACAATTTAACTCCTCCATGAAAAACTCACCATTAGCACTAACCAGACAGGCAAGAATCACACCAAATATAGACTGCTGTTCTTTGGAAGACCCATAAAGAACAGCTGAGAAATGGGAGAGGAGGTGATTGGAGAGGCAGAAGGACTGGAAAAGACTGAAGAGAGGACCAAGCAGCAGAGACTCTTTTCTGAAGCCTCAGGAGAAGTGCTAGAGGGATGGGGAAGTTAAAGCTCCTTCACTATTAGGGGATTATAGGAGCAGAAGAAGCAATACCTTTCCCCTCTGAGCACTTGGAATACAAGGGAATAATAAAACTTTTAGGCATCTACAGGCAAGGCAAAATTCACAGTGAATAGGCAGCATTTATTCCTCAGACATGGGTCAGGAATGATGGCACAGCATTACCTCCCCAAACATCTGCCTCCTGGGAGAGTCAGTGGTGTGCCACCCAGCTTCCTCAGAGGTGGGAAAATTGCTGCTTTCCTCCTTCTTGTCTGTTTTTTATTTCACGCTATAGTTTTGTCAAACTCAGAAACTGCCGAAACCCCGAGAACTTTCAAAATGGAACTCAGAAGCTTAAGAAAAACAAAGGAAAGCTTCAGCCTCCATGGCACAACTGCTATGCCAAAGTGCATCTTAGGTAATTTTTAAAAATTATTAGCTCCAGAAGGGTGTCAAAAATGAAACCTCATAGCTTGATAGTTGAAGTATGACAGTTTGCTATTAATGCAACAGAAAAAAATAGCTTCCTCATAGCATTTGTTCCATGGGTCACATGAAAAGAAAGGGCAAAGACTTTTTTATAAGTAGTATTTGGTAGCAAATGTTAAAAGAAGTCAAATACCTAATTATCTTATTTGAAGAGAGGAACAGCTGGTATGTTTCAGTGAAGATAAACATCCAGAGTCTGTCCTTGCTGTGTGAGAGTTGATCTTTTTTCTTCACAGGCTTTTCTGAAATTAGCCACTGCCTTACTTGGCAGCAGAAGAGGAAGCTACTGCTAAGCATCAAGTAATTAATTCTTAAGTTCCAAGAAAGGTAATATTAAATATGCTTATCCATATATTTTTCTGAATTATGTATGCATGGAAAGATAGGAATTGTGATGAAGCTGTGGAGGGGAGGGGAGGGGAGGGGAGGGGAGGGAAGGGAAGGGAAGGGAAGGGAAGGGAAGGGAAGGGAAGGGAAGGGAAGGGAAGGGAAGGGAAGGGAAGGGAAGGGAAGGGAAGGGAAGGGAAGGGAAGGGAAGGGAAGGGAAGGGAAGGGAAGGGAAGGGAAGGGAAGGGAAGGGAAGGGAAGGGAAGGGAAGGGAAGGGAAGGGTGCAAGATTCCTCTATTTTAGAGCTTTTTTTTTCAGAAAAAATGTTAAATAGCAGCAATTAAAAAAAAAAAAAGTCCTGGTAGTAAGATGAGCTGTCACACTTTCTGGAGAAGAGTATAAATGAGCATTTTAAAACAGAAGACTTTGTAGACACAGATTGTGTTTTCCACATCAACTGCAACTTTTCCTTTTGTAATTTATACTGTAATTTGAAAATGCCAATTGAAGGGTTATGCAAGCTTCTGCTGTGAAACAAAAACTGGAAGGTGCTTCCATATTTCTCTCTAAATTAAGATGAAGCAAAGAGATGAAAAATATTCTAATTAATGGAATTTCTAAAAAGCCTTATTTTCAATGAAATTGTACAGTGGCTTCCTTCTGTGATCAGCTTTATATTCTTGATTGAATATCTCAGCTTGTTTTTTTCCTACTGATCAAAACCATACCCACCCAGGTCCTCCATGTTTGTGCACTAATCTTTCAGATGCCAATCTTCAGTGCCCATGTCAGAGCTGGCAGCATGAGCAGTTCCTGTGCACTACATGGCTCGTGGCTTTTGAAGATGGCTGAGTGAATGTCACTCATTCCCAGTGCTCCTCTTGGAGGTTACACACCTCTCTTACAGGGATGCTAGAACATACTCCATGCTTTCCTGTAATGCCCACTCAAGTAGCCAGTAGTGGGGACCCCAGTGGCAAAGGTCCCCCCCTTACCTCCTCATGCCACAAGCCAGCATTTGGCACATCTGTGCTCTGAGAGCCAAGCAGAGGTCCCTGCCTGCCTGTCTCCCTTGTTCTTGACACCATCTCTCCTTCTTTCTGCAGAAGGCTGTCACAGGTTGGTTCACACCCGTGCTTTGTGGCTCCTGCTGGAAGCCCAGGGTGCAATGAAGAGTGTAATGCAACTAGTAGCGTGAGCAGCTGCTTCCTACCACATGCCTGCCAGCAGATATAGGTGAGGAAGCCAAGAATGTGTGTGTATAGAGGCACATATGTTACCACTCTCCTTCCTATTGTCCTCCCTGGCCAGCTAGGTCAGAAGTCAGCAGCAGGGGTGCCAGCAGGGTTTGAATGGGGCACAGCAGGATCGAGGGCTCGGGGCCAAGGGATCTGCAAGAGGCAGCATTTCCTGGCTCCCATGGGGTTCGCCTAGACACAAGGCATGATGGCCCCCAACAGCATGATGTCTCTTCAAGGGACAAGATTTCTCAACTCTTGAGTTTACAGGCATAGCCTTTATGGGTCAGCCTCTCATTTGAAAAAGCAAAGCCTGGCACAGCCCTCTGAAGACACTGCCAACCTACAGCTGCTAATTTATGAATTACTAATTCATAAATCTAGAGCTTTGGGGAGGTCTCTTTGTCAAAAAAGCAGCACAGACTGTCTCTTTCTGACAAGCAGAAGCAGTACAGCAGGGAGTTAGAGGAGTTATGAGACACACCCCACTCCCTGCTCTCCAGCACTCATATGTGTGGGTTTAAGTCTTTTTTTTTTTTTCCTACAATGATTCAGAGGCACCACTCAGCTGTTTGACCTGCTAGACTTAGGACTACTGCAGCACCTCATGAATATCAATCCTCTCCCACCCTATTCACCTTCATCAAATGAACATCAAAGACTCTCCTGAAGTGCTTGGGAGGGAAAGTTAACATTTACTGTATGTTAAATGTGAACTGGATACACTTGAGTTCACCTTTGCTTTTACATACAAGTCAGAAGGCTGAATCATACTGGGACAGGACTGACCTACTCAGGTTTTTCTCAAGTTATTGAGGTTGCCTAGTTATTCCTTTTAAGTCAGACTCTTAAAGAGTCTGGCAGACAAGGCTGCAGGGGAGCTTCAATGTTTCTGAAAATCTCATTAGGCATCTAGCTGTAACCTGAACCCACAGCCTTAGCATACAAGTATTTGACCTTTCATTACTAGACCCATGTTCTGCAGAGGAGATGCTATTGTGAAAGCTCTGCCCTGTCTCCTGTGAACATTCTCAAACAGCTACATTACACATCCTGAGGTACTGAGAAACTCCTGCATTGCAAGGAAGAGAGGACAACGTAGAAAATTTAAAGAGGGGTCCTTTCTGCTTCTAGTACCTGGGACTAGATATACAATCATTCTGGTTTCAGAAAAAAATTGGACACTTCCTGATGCTTAGACCCATTTATTCAGAATTAACTGCATGTCTCTGTACTCAACTGAGATATCTTCTGCACAGCCAGTCCCTCTGCCAGCCGCTAACTAAGCCTCAAGGATGGAAGGAAAGAAGAAAGAAGCAAGCTGCATTTTTGCCTTGTCTGCCAGACTTCTCCCTAAGACTGAAAACCTAACTTGCAAAGAATGAGTTTCCTTACATGAACATTTTTAAGGCATAGTACAGCAAATGCTAGTCCCCAGCCCTGCAGCAGCAGCTTCTGCTAGGGCAGATGTAGGGATCATAAAACCAAGGGAGGGAAAAAAAGTAAATAAAAATCTTGATTCCTTACATTCTTGATTCCTACAAGGCAGTGTAAGAGCACAACAGGATTCTGAACTGCATAATTTTATTTTTCATGCTAAAGGCAAATAAACCACCCTAGACACTGACTCCTTAACCCTCAGGACAGATTATGAGCACAACTCGCTCATCACTGGCACAACCCCCCAACTCTGAACAGTCAGTTTATTTAAAACCTGCAAGCTAGATTTGAGCACAGAAAGGTCTAGTATGCCAAGTTGCAATCCAAAGTGACTCTTACTACCAGACTATAAACCCCAGAAAATAGGGCTAAGAGTTCATTATGAAGCTGGTGACAGACTCCTAATTATAGTGGTGCTATCAAGCATGATAAAGGCTGGTTGGTTTTATTATAGTCTCATCCAAAGACTTGTTGGATGCTGGATTAGCTCATCTTTTCATTCCTGTTGAACTGCCATATGTTTCTTTTTCTCCTTTATGTAGCATTTGGCAGGAGTTATTTGTCAGCATTTAGAAAAAGAAAACATGTCTCCAGAAACTTCATTTCTAGTTCTTTCCCTGCAAAGTTTCTTGTTTTACCTGTTAAAACCTTAGAAATTGCATTTTCATGTCTAAAGCAAAACAGGGTAAGAAAAAGTTACCATTAAAACATAAAATATAGACAGCCTTAAACCGTCCTGATCACAACACTGCACTGTAACATCTCAGTATACTTTAAGGAAACAGATACCTCCATAAAAAGCTGTCTCTTTCTCCCTCCCCTTCCACATCAATTCTGCCCGATTTCATATCCACTTCAAATATCTGCAAGTAAATCAGAGCAAAATGCAGCATTTTACTAACAGATTTCATTATTTATTCATCACTACCACCTACCAGCATTGTTGCAAAGATCCGAGTTACACAGAACAAGTCACAGGAATAAAAATAATTTTAATTCAGGCTTTTTTAAAAAGCCTCTTGTTTGCAACTGTAAATCCACTGAATGTTACAAGCTTAGCTAATATACCACAGGAAAAAGGATTTAATTGCTTCTAATGCAGGATATCAGAGAGCTGGGAAGAACTAAGCAGCACCTGTATGGAGACAAACCTGGAAACCAGAATAGTACTGTGGCTGGACAGAAAAGAGAGCTCCAGGAGCCATTTCTTGACTTCATAGACTTTGGAGAAAAACTGAAGCAACAGCAGAGCTCCACTGCCCTTCCTCCCCTCCCTCAGCTTCCTCTTCAGTAAGAGCACTTCTGCTATTGCAAACAAGGCATTCTTCTGAAGGCATCTCCGGTGAGTGACATACCCCCCAAACAATTGTCATGGGCTCATCTCCAGACAGAAAGAAACACAGTTTATTTCAGAGGACAAAAAAAGAAACAGCCTTGAAAGGGCACAAAAAGTGACCTAGGGGCAAGATGATGAGAACTAATAGAGCACTTGTGAGAAAAGGAAGGTCACCTGCCACAGTTGCTATTCAGCTCTGCTAAGTGGTTTTATTGATGGGTCATTAAAGGATTCTCATCCACCTTCAGCCTCAAAGCAGTTTTATAAAACAGACAATCAGGAAAAAAAAAAGAAAACAAACAGAAGTGCCTTAGGTTTAAAGTGTCTTAACCTGATATCATTATGCACCAAGAAGTGCATAATGACGGTATGAATTGTAATTAAATTTTATTTTTAAATTTAAATGCAGTCTTCCTGCAGCCATGCCTTATCACCAAATGAAAGTTCATGTCTTCGGATAGCTGAATCCCACAATAATCCAGTTTGTCTGAAAATAAGTAGTATAATTGATTTCATGGTTCTCTGAGCCCTTTGGTGTAGGCTTTCAGCTGCCCCACCATTTGCAGGTGTAGATATGTAGTAGATAAAGATTAATGCTTGTGTGCCAACCCAGAGATGCTGAGCCTGCCAATTTTAGGAGCTCTGCAAAACAAGCTGTGAGATGCTCCCACAATTTCAATGTAAGTAGGCCAATAGAAAACTGAATGAATAAGACCATTTTGATGGCTAGGCCATAGCTACTGTAAGCAGTGGACTGGCAGCATAGTTAAAAGCAGCCAGACTTCCTTGCTTTCCCTTTCTTTTCCTTCAGACACTGGAAGTGAGTGCTGTAGGGAGGAACTGAAATTTCACCAGCACCTGCAGTAACATGCAGGGATGAGTAGCACCCAGCTTCAACAGTGTCTTTATAGAATACCAAAGAATTACTAAAGAGCCACATGCTAGTGGTGAAAAACCTACAGTGAACAAGAGCAAAAGTAACTTCAGTGTTGATTGCCTGTAGTGTTCTATGATAAATAATGTTATTTCAGCCATTATATCCAGAAAAAAAAAAAAAAAAAGATTGACAAACACTATCAATAAATTTGATTTTTGGCTTGCATTTTGTAGCTTAACAGACAGCAGTTACAAGGAATGTATTAAGCTAACTGCTACTGTGAACAATGTATAGGTGCACACACCTCTATTACCTATAGGGTCCTCCACATAACTTATACACACCCTAAAGCTCCCAAAAGCATTCAAAAATTGTCTTGCAAACACTAATGCATTCTGCCCCATTTAAATTTGTCATCCCCCTCCTTTGTATGGCCCAGGCTCAGTCAAGAGCCACAGGGACTTGGGCACTGCATGTCCCAAGTGTCTGCACACAGAGCCAGGCTCCTGGGGCTGGGCAGGAACCATTCCCCGCTCTGAGGACCAGACTTGCACAGCCCGCAGGCATCACCTCTATGGGCAAATTAGCTGCCATGAATTAAAGACCTGCAGGCTGGTGTTAACTGAAATGTTTTCAGAACTTGCACGGCAACCTGTTTTGGTCAATATTCAGAGAAAAGGCACAAGCATCTGTGACAGCAACTCCCCTCTGCTGCCAAATACTGCCTCTGAGCTGTTAAAAGAAAAGGTCACTTAAATTTAACAGGACTAACAAGGTATTTTCTCAGTCCTCTTTCTCAGAAACAGCTGAGTTGCTCTGGCTAAATGCTGTTTTTTTCTTTTTAAACAATAATAACAGAATATTCAGCAAGAGGCAGACATCAAGTTAAAGAAATCTCAATGCAAGCTTTTAAAAATTGGCAAACTTGTAAGTGGCTGAAAATAGAGTCTTATAATGGGAAGTGTCAAACAACCTTGATAATAGGCAGCATTACCAGTCTGCTCTGTAATTCAAAATTATGTTTTATTATAGTGTTAAATATGCCTAAGCTCCATTTACCAGTTCCACCATTGCCAGCCCAAGAGCAGCTGCTGGCCGATGGCAAATTAACAAGTTGTAGTTTTCCTGGTGTAGACAAGAGGATAGTTGTTTCTGGCTTTCAGCAGTTGGAGCAGGTTCATCTCAGCAGTTTTTATAGAGCTGAGCATGTTGGCATATGGCCATTAACACATTTCTCAGGTGGCTCCCTGCAGTAATAAGGTGGCCTGAACATATGAGAAGTAAGATCAAACCATGTTTTTCCAGAAGCTGGTGTAAATGTAGTCAGCAGGTGATCTTGAAGAAAGTAAAAGTACACACATTCCAGAGGTTTTGCTATTTCGGAAAACAAATTATGACTCCAGTAGACACTCAGTAAGCCCAGGGCCTTTACTGTACCACAGGATGAGATTTGTATGGTCAAGTTCACAAAGGGGTCTGGGGACATTTCTTCTGAGACAAAGTAAGAAGTAGTCTGTTTCTGTATTTCCTTCAGGAGAGTGAACGGCCGTTACAGAGCCAAACCATGAAGACCACCAATATTTTCCTGCAAAAGATGACCCACATGAGTTCCCAGCCTAAAAGACTGTCACTTTTCAAAAATTCAGAAGTTTTTAATGGCCTCCAAGAAGCTCTTCAGATAAATCATGCAAAAGGGCCTTTTCCAAGGTGCCAGAATTGCATGACACCAACCAAGCTTTCACCACTCAGGGCCAGTCTGCAGGAAAGGCTGCCAGTTCTAAGTCTAACATTGAAACTGCAGCTCACATTGTTCCTATGGAATAAAAAAAGGTGGGGATGGACACGATGCTCTTCCTAGGCTGCGTGCCCTGGGGAAGCCAGATTTTGGCCAGCACAACCACCCTGGAAGCAAACAACTACCTTAGGTGTGCCGTGCCAGAGAGCAGCTGCCCAGCGCCAGCGGTACAGAGGATAACACTTCACATGAGGATAGACAGGAGAGCATGAAAGATGAGTAGTTGCTGTCAGCACTGGGCTGGGCACCCACTGGCATCTCTCCCAGACAAGTCTCAGCAGGGAGCTGAGGCAGTTGCTGGCACAGCATCACACTGACACAAACATGACCATATCCCCTTCTTGCCTCCCCGTTAACTCCCTCAGCCACTTTCACACTTTATTCTTCCCTCCACAAATCAAATGGCCCCTCTTGGGGGCCAAGGTTGAGGCATGGTGATGATTTGGAGCTGTGACACATAAGATCCCAGAGGTACCAGGGCTGGACCACGTCATTCAACCTTCCATTTCTATGTCTCCAAAGTGAGACTAGTGGTCCTCACTGGCACAGAGTTACAACAATTCATTTTTTATTTTTGAAACTTCAAAGCATCCACTATAACAGTAAAGGATCCAGAGAAAGATTCTGCTAGCAGTATAAAAAAGCAAAAAGAATGGATTCATATCAATGGTGCTGCTCAGCGCAGCAGTTCCGTCAACTGCACCTTTCGCCCTGGGGATGTCAGGAGGTGCATCCCTGGGTAGTGGGACAGAAACCACTGCAAACACAAGCAGGTGCTGCCCCAAAGGTGGTGAGCATTGGTTTCATCATACTGGCACACAGGGCCAGGCGCCAGTTTCCAGCTACTGGTAGTGCTGGCTTCTTTTTTACCTGGTACATGCACAAGTTGAAATGCAAAGTGGGCACTGGATGTTTTTCAGAGAGATTAAATAATCTTTTGATCTTGAGAACAGAGGACAGCATCTTCAGAGGCTGCATGTGCATCTTTTTGTGATGATCAAATCCCTTTGAGGTATTTTAGAGAGGACATGCTCAAAACACCTCAAGTCTCAGGCTGTTTGGCTAATCTAGATTCCAGAAATCTTGTCTGTATTCAGCAAAAGTATGATTTGTTTCTTCAACATCTCTTACAGCCTCTCAGCTACATTTCCCCCATCTCAGAAGCAAACTCCACTTCTCTGATTCTTTCTGTATGTCTTCCAAAAGCAGAATCTTTTACAAACCAATTCTTGTACACTGGTCCCAAAGGATCAGCTCAACATCTCTGTGGCTTCAGAGCCACTTGTTGCAGGACTCCTGTTGCCTATGAACAAAGTATACCCTGAAAAGCATCCAGAACAGCTGAGTTTTTAATTCTGAGACCACCAGGGCCAAGGTGAGATGCTGGTGAACTCTCAAATGATCCAATATAGGAGAGTGAGGAGAAGGGAGAAACAAGATGTTTTATCATAGGAGGTAATGGGGATAATGAAATAGATCCAAGTTGGACTAAAAACCAAGATTCTCCTGCAAGAAGGAAGCAGTAGAAAATACTTTTTACAAATTGTAGCACCATGATAATAGGACAGAGACTCACTAGACTATTTCTTCTCAGGGACTGAGATGCAGCAGGCTGGATTTCTCTTTTAGATTCCAGGTAACTTTTCCATGTACAGTGACTGATGGCTATCATTTTGTTCTGAACTTGTCACTTCTACTTTTCAGAAAACAATCTTAGAAAAATAGCCTTATGAGGCAGAGAAGAAAAGAATTGCAGTCCTTCTAAATAGAGGCTCTAACAAGTATCAAGTGCTGTGTCCGAAGGAGTAGCTGTACACTAAGTCTTTTTAAACAGAAAACATGGCTTAAGAAATTCCCACATATGACTCTGTATTCTTCAACATCAGCTGTGCCCATTCTTGTACTATACATTGTTAATTGGCACCCACAGCACGGGTCTAAAAAAATAAACAAAACTATAAAGTTGTTTATATTTTAAAATAAATTAATAAATCAACTTACTTCAGTTGTCTCTGGCCACGCAAGCACTGAGAGCAACAGAAGAAGAAGACATCCTCCTTAGAATGACCAGTAGAAAGGCACTCAGGGGAAAGGTTAAGATATCCCAAAACCACAAAGAGATGTGAAATTTGGAACACAAATGGAACCTGTGTCCTAGTTCTGCCTGTCTGCTATAGCACTGGTGTGGATATGGCAGAGCAGTCATTTACAGAAACATCTTGCAGTGCTTCAATATGGAAATATTCCTGGTAACTATGCCAGTCCAAACTAAAAATAAAATATAACTGTTAGTCATTTGATCTCTGTCCAAAATCCTGGACAACTCATTGCAGGAAGTTTCCCTGTGAAGCAAGGACAACAGTAATAATACCCAACAGCTCTTGAAGCTATGACCGCTGAGATGGTATTTTTTCCTTATATAACTTTCTCTCCTATAATAGGATTTGTTATAAATATATATATATATATATATACATACACACACATACCTCAGCCTCATGCTATTGATAAGGGTTTTTCTTTGCAAACTACTGTTTACTTCAAAGGAGCACTGTCATCAGTGGAGAAGCAACTTGTTCAGGCAGGAAGGTGTAAAAGAAAATGACTGTTCAGCATTCAAGGAGGAGAAATAACTACTCTGCCCCAGTTCTCTCGCTAAAGAAGTACACTGCAAATTGAGAGAGCTCTTATAAGATAAAAATATGTGTGTTGCCACAGAGTGCTTTCTATTTGAAATGCAGGAAGACTTGGGGGTCAAAGTGGGAGAGAGAGGGACATACTCCAATCCTTTGGCTGTTTTAGGGAAGGGCCCAGCTATAGCTCTGTTAAGAAACTGAAGACACTGAACAAGAGAGTGAAATAAAGTGCTGCAGCAAAATTTTGATGGAGCATATCAGGAAATTTGGGCTTTTTTCTGCATGAGAAGAGAAATGAGCAGAGGTAGCATAAGCAGCATCTCTCATGTTTCCTCCAGGCTGGGGAGAGCACGGCCACCTCCCAGCTTCCTCCTCCCTCCCCAAACCACAAACTCCTTTCCCAGCCTGAAATCTCTCTTCCCACTGCTCTGGCAAGTCTTTCTCTTTCCTTTCTTTGTCTTAGCTCCAAGTTGCCAAGCAGGTTAAAAAAAAACAGAAAAGAGCTGAGCATATCTGCAGAAGGATGTGGGGGTTAGGGAGATCCTGTGTCATTTTAACAGACCATGAGAGTTTTGTTCAAGAATCACCTTTCTGATACGGTTGGGAAAATTATTAACTTCTTTTAAAAATATGGATGGATGGATGGATGGATGGATGGATGGATGGATGGATGGATGGATGGATGGATGGATACCTATTTTCCTCAGATAACATTCCACTGCGTTTCTTTTCTCTCCAGCACACACATCATTAAATATAACAATTTCTCGTTAGCAATGCAAGAACATTCAGATTCAAATAAAATGGGAAGCAGAACAGCAAAGTAAATATGGAAGAGCAAAATACCACACAGCCAACTGAATTAGCATAACTACTCATCTTTCTTTATGTCTAGCTGAAATCTGTTTCAAGATTGAAAGCATTCAACAAGACTAAATGATGCTAAGAGCAGGAGGAAAGAGTTTCAAAGAGCTCATTTCATAAATATCCCTTAATATGGTAGGATATTACCTTAAATTAAGTTGAAGCAAGCCATATTTGTAAGATTAGACTATGGCTGAATTGCAGGTACTAATAGCAATAGAAAGCAAACCATGCCACCCTGACTGTGAACAGGTCAGCATTATATTCTCATCAGACACCTTTCAGAAAAATGGAGAAGCAAATGTGTCCCAAAAGCTGCCATTAGCACAGCATGGGCTGCTGGGTGCATCTGGCTCAGGTGCCCCAATTTTGGCGGTGGCTTTCCATTCACCAGTTTTTGCTGGAAAACCTGAGGCTTTCAGGCACACCAACTCAACCTTTCAGGGCACCCACTCAACCTGCCACAGCAGTATTTCACTTGAGTACCTTGAGCAGGTACCATTTTCTGAGAAAGTCACAGAAGAATTATACAGAATTTTTAAAAGTTAAAATGTTGAGCTGTCAGCACAAATCATTTGCTCCCACAAGTTTATAAGTGTGAGCCGAGAAGCTGTTGAGGTTGAAGACTTGTTAAATATCACATTATAAGAATGCTTCAGACAACCAAACATGAAGTGTTTTAGCAATATTTAGGGACTGAAAATAACTTCACTGTGGAAACTGCAGACCATTTAAGACATTAATCTTGAGCACCTAAATGTTCATAGAAAATGAAGAACATACAAAATTAAGAAACAGAATCCTCAGGAAAATAGTCAATATAGCTCTAGGAAAATCAGACTTATAATCCTACCTAGAAAATGTCCCCAACCTGACAAATTTAGTTAAAGAAGGCACATGATGTCTTTCAGCACACTAAGCATCTTATAACTAAGCTCCTATAACTAAACAGTTCTATTTAAAAACAGATGCCACACAAATTAACAAAGCAGATTAAACAGCTCATCATTCTCAATGATTATCATTCAATCCTTGGTATACCAGCTCTCCTCATCTTCATAAGAAACAAAACCTGAAGCAAAAATCTTTCAGGAACATGAAAGTCCTAGTTAAGAAAGATAATGCTGATACAAATCCATCATTCCATCAATTTTCCTGCAACCTGGACAAAAGCACAAGTCAAGTTCAAAGATATGATGACGTGGATCACAAGGTACAATAAACTCAATTGAACAGCAGCACTGCTACTGTAACCAAACAAGACCACACAGAAAGCTGATCCAAAATTTAGTTCACAGTGTTGGAATATTATTTGGAAGAGAGTAACGTAAAAGATCATTAGGGTCACAGTTGTTTACCTGCTAGCACAATCACTCCAGGAAGTGTAGAGAGAGAGGAAATGTGATACTCCAACACACACAGTATCAAAGCACCATGTTGAAATTGTGAGATGTAATTACATAATTTAACACTGGACTTCCTAAAACATATCTGTTTCTGACATTGACTACTTGAATCTAATGTCATCACATCACTAAGAGCTCAGATGGGAGATATACTCTCTATTTAGAACCAGACTTAAAGACAGACACTATAGCCAACCCATTTAATTTAGTAGAGAAGAGGTAAAGAGAGAATGATAAAGAGGTAATAAGCATTGTCTGTGTCAGCTCATAGATGTTAGCTCTTTTTCTTAAGAGTTGATTTTATCAGAGAATGCCAATCCACTGGATCAAGCTGTTCTTAGGAATTTGGCAGATTTTATAAGCACTCCCACACCTCATTGATTAAATAAATCCTTGAGGAAAGGCCACTGGCTACTCCCCAGTCAATTTTCTTCACAAAAAAAACCAAGGCAAACCTACATTTTGGGTACACCTGCATCTGAACTGAAGAAAGAATACAAAATGCCTTTTCATCTCAAAAGTAACCATTGCAGACTACTTGATTTTTCATGTTTTTTCCAGTCAGCCTCTCACCTGTCAGACAGTGATCATCAACTGCTTCCATGCGTCCCCTCTGACCGTCAAAGCAACAAGTGCAGGGGCTCATTTCCATGAGAATCTGACCCCAGCCTCTTCCAGGGCCAAACCAAAAGTCCCCTTTTTGGATAGACAAGTTTTGCTGCTCTGACATTGCTTCCCTCACAATGTTTACCCATATTCAAGGCACACCAGGAAAAACAAAAATGTGACTTTAGCACAGGAATAATTGAGAACCATTCAGAAACCATTCAACAGATGTGGTAGAGTAATATAATGCAACTAACTTCTCTAAAGCCATGTCTTTAGCTTCCAAGCTTCATCCTTACTGAAATATGGCACCGAATTTTTAATTATACTGCTATTATGAAGTGGTAATGAGCATTAGCCGATGACTCAGAATAATAATTACTAGGTGGTGCTATCATGAAGGTACAATTTTAGAAGCCAAGCAGGTGTTACTTTCCTGAATGATTCAAAAATCACAAGCAGCCAATCCTCCAGCTAATTACACGCGGAAGCTATGCACATCTGAAATGCCTTTTTTCACATGTCCAGAACAGGTGGAGAAGGAAGTTTTTCCTTAATGCCGCTAAGCTGATTGGTTGTCAGTGTTCAGAAATAATTCCCCAAGTACAAGGTTTGGCTTTTTCATGATGTGTCAAGCATCTCTCTATTAAAAAGGTTAGGTTGCCTTGTCTTGCAGAAAGAAATATTTCAGGCTTGCTTCCACCTAAACCTCCCACAGCCCCCAATTCTGAATGTCAGTCATTTTGTATCAGTGGCAACAACAGCAATAAATGCCTACTTATAATTACAGCATATTGGTTTTGACATTACAGGGTCTGTAATAAATGAATATACATATGAAATGTACAAAAAACCTAATTAAAAAAAAAAACATCAAATGGGGGGCTATTTTTGAAGTAGCAGAATACATATTTGAAAACTGTAAGTAACCCTGCAAAATTGTGCAGAACAGCCTTATAGCTCTGAACTCTGGTAACTTGTTGGAAAAGACCTATTATAAAAGGCTTCCCTTTTGTCCTGAATTATTCTCCAGGTTACTCCACTGCACCATAAATTGAATCATGTGAAGATTTCCATGTCTCCATTTCTAATGAAAAGCCAGCTGACTAGGGATATATCTATGATATTTGTAATACTGAGTACTTCAACATGAGATTGTTTGTGACAGCAATCCAAAAGTACTCAATCTCACAACTCCCTTCTCTCCTGGGTGCTTCAGTAGCTCTTTTTTCACTCTTATTTCACTTGAAATGGCAATATGATGGAGTTACATAGGACTTGTTATGGGGTTTGTTATGGGAATGATAGATAGCTGATTAAGTGTGGGGTTTTTTTTTTTAAACACAGCTTTTCCTTTTGCATATCTTAAATCCTCTCCCACAGCACTGCTACTTAAAACAATTCAATTAAAATTTTGGGTGATAGCATGCTCTTAATTTCTTTATCAAATTAAGTGGTGTGCAAAAAAAAGGATGATTGGAAAGCCTTTCCCCATGATATGGTGATTTTTCTTTTTTGTAAGGGGTTTGCAGGGACTCAGTGATAGAGGCAAGAAACAACAAAACCCTGGGCATGTTGGGCCATCAGTAGTGACGTGGGCTGGTGGAGGAATCCTGTCTTCCACCACAAGCATGCCCACGGTGACTAATGCCTTCACACCCTGCAGCATGGGATCACACTCACCCCATGGTTATGTCATTTTTAAAGCATCTGGTGGTAATTTAGAAATACAAAACTAAAAACCAGACAGGCACGTACTTGGTAGGTCTACTATTCATAAAAGCAGTGATACAGTCACATGTAAAACAAATAAATATTGAGGTTCACCCTTCTTTAAATCTGAGCTGGGGAGTTTACCTGTTTACTACCTTGCTTTGAACACCAAGAAAAGAAGAATTATTCACCTGTTACAACTGGCAGTTGAGCAACACAGAAGAGATGTTTGCAGTGGTAGATAGATGAGCTTCATTACTTTGAAAGTAGCCTCTTGTACGGAAATGCTGTACCCATTTTAGGCCCTTACTAAAGCAGATTACTTTATCTATTATCACTGCAAGCAATCTCCACTATATTTAAGTTATCACATTAGGCAAGCTGCCCTCATGGATGGTATACAGCCAATTAAAACACCACAAGAACAAGGAAATCTGACCTCCTCCAGATCCCTCATGTGTACACACTGCCTCAGAGCTCCTCAGTGGGCTCTTCCACTGGCTCATGCCACCAAACCCACATGCTGGTGCTCAGCTCTAGAACCCCCAGCACAGAACTGCAGAGCTCTTTATTACTGCCTGTAATAAATATAGCAAATAAATAAAGATAGCAACTTTTTATGAAATTAATGACATTTGTTCTCTTGGGCACCTCTGGAATGTACTGAAGTGAACCTAATGTAGGATGTAATTCAGGAAATGTAACTACATTCATTGAAGGCATTTAAATGTTAATCTGTAAGCATGGTTTTCCTTATTCCATCAGGATTTGTTTCCATTTCTTTGAGCGCTTGAGCCCCTCATCAGACAGCACCATCTCCCTTAGAAGGCTGGAAGCAAAAGAAGATGATACTACTGAACCTGGCCATTTCAACTAGAGCCCACCTTCACACACACAATCATCCAAAACCATCCCTTGCCACTCATTGCTGAATGAGCTCAAGACCCTCTTGAAAAATAGCCCAACACACCCACTGTGATTGTGCTAAGCCATTTTTAATTAAGGCCCCTGGTACCATCTACTTTGATGCATAGCTTTGTGTGGTTCAGAAACCTGAGAGCTGCCCTGATAAGACAGAGGAAACATCCTCTAGTCCAGCACACTCCCCTGAGAACAGACTTCATCTCACTTTCTGCAGAACAGCCCAAACTAGTCATTAGGTTATTTCTGTTTTCAAGGAGACTGAGCCCTCCCAGGGGCAATTCAGCTTCCCTAGTTTAGGTGCTTATCTCAGGCTTGCATGAATCACCTCAGCCTCCCCTCTTCCCATCCCCTGACGATTGTTTGCTGTAAATAAATGTACAGAGCTAGAAATTAGGTGTCTTGCTGAAGACAGTCAGGGAAAATGAACCACATTTTAACAGTAGCCAGCAGCAGCCACCGTAGACCATTCATTTTTCATGCCAGATATCTTCCCAGATTTCTAAGAAAAATGAGTTTCAGGACTTCTTAAATTGAAAGTTGCATCAAGGCATTAAAGTTACCAAAGGCCTTATTTTCTATGTATATGCCTAATCTTTTTTCCATATCACTGGCATCTAAAAGCTTCCTGCAGCAATTCTGTGATTTAGCTTTCCCTTGAACAGGAGATGGGGCAGAAGAGGGAACTGGACTTTAGGCCTGCTGTCTGGTAATTGTACTGTTCCTAGTCGGTAGTTTTAAATTACATAATATTTTCTCTCTCATGCTTTTTTTCACATCACCTAAAGTTTTTTTTTTCTAAAAAAAGGTTCTGAAATGATCAGAACCCTCCAGGGCATCTAAGATCCGAAAGTTTATGGATCTATAAAGTCACAGGGATAATTATGAGTTTGCCCTCTACCCTTCTCCTAGTATTTCTCACTTTCTATTTATTTTACTGACCACCACTGCAGACTGAACTGACATATAAAAAGTATTATCCACTGCACCTCCAATAGTGTGTTGAGGATTTTAGCCCCTCAGAAAGAAGAGGATTATTTCCTTCCCCCCTTCATGCATTATTTTGCATTCCTTGACACTGAATTTCATTTCCCCATATTTTCAGCTCTGTGTTGAAAGAGTCTGCAACTAATTTCAGGCAGCTTCAGGTCAGATTACTGTAAATAATCTTAGTATTCTCTCCAAGTTCTGTCATCTACTTAAAATCAGATCATTGATGAATACATTGAACAGCTCCAACAACAGATCCTTGATGGACTTATCCCAGGAATAGCTGCTACAGAACAAGGATGCTAATCAGATATTCCACTTCTTTGTTTCCTATTTTTAATCACTTAGCACTTTTTTTTCATGCCCTGATAACTGTGGTTCTAAAATATTTCTGTGAAATATAGCTTGTATTTTAATTTTCAAAGAAGCTTTTTACAAAGTACCAGCTAGATCTGCTATATCCACATAGCAGCTTCCCTCCAAAACTTGCACAGAATCACAAGAAGCAAATTCCCTTTACAGAAGACATGCTCTCTGGCTCATTATATTTCTATCTACTGCTTCTATTCCTACTCTGATTTCTACAAAACTACGTAATACAGGAGCAAGATTTACTGATAATCTCCTTACATGACCCCCAGAATCCTTCACTAGACTGGTATATTATTGGTTCATTTAAGCAGACAACAAACTAGGAGCAATTTCTTATTTTTATTCCTCTAGAGCTCTGCGTGAACAGCATCCAGCTCCAGTACCTTGTTACCAGAAATTGTTTGCTTTTTTTTTTAGCATGAAAAGCCTTTTAGAACTGACATTTCAAAAAGCACCAGGCGACTATCAAAGAGACATGTCTGGTCCAGTGAAGGCAAGTCCCTGCAATCTGGCTGCCTTGAAGATACCAACAGCAGTTTTAGCAAAGCTAAGGATCTGTAGCCCAAGAGCAGCAAAGGCATGAGAAACCCCAGAGTACAAAGGTAAAAGGATAAGGGATGAGTCATGCTATTTAAAATAACTGACATCTAAGCTTCCCTTCATTCTGGCACCTGATAACATGCGTGTCCTCAGCCCACTCAGACTGGAGGACAGGGGTGTAGGCAGGAGCTCTGCTATGAACCTACCACATCCAGGTGCCACCCTTAGCCCCCTGGGCTGGGACACCTTCATGCATGTTGAGTCAGTCTGCATTAACACCTCGGTCAAGGCGGGTGCATCATTTCCCATGTGCAGCAGCGACTTCCAGTGCTGAGGATCCCACACCACCCTAACAAGGAGAGGAGGAAAGATGAGCTCTCCCTTTAACTTCAGTAAACCTGGATCTGTCCTCCATTTAGGGTGGTGACAGCTGTAGCTTAGGTCCATCAGAAAATTATGGAGGAAGGGATCAGAGTGGAATTTGAGCACATTACCACTATTTGCTTTGGTGAATGGTACCGCAGTTTGCACTGGTTGTGCCAACCCCAAATATTTCCAGAGTAATGACTCAGATGACTTTTCTTCCCATGGAATAAAAAATCAACCATAAAGTCAAACACATGGGGCATCCCCATTCCTATTCATACGTCTTTATTTTCATTGTGTGATTTTTGAGCAGTAATGCACTTCCATTGTTTTTGTCTTTCACTACATTTTTTGAAATATAGGAATTCAATTGAAAGCTGGAATTATTTATAGTGTGACTTAAGGGAACTGTGCTTAAAGAAATAATATCCCATGAAATATTGCAAGATTCATGGAAGAAGTTGTACTTCAGAGCATACTTAAGAGATGCAGCAACAGTGGAAATTTAGCATGTGTATCTGCCAGTAGACAATTAAATAGGTTTGCATCTTTCAATAATGTAATTTCATAAATGCATTTCATAAATACACTTGCCCAAGCATTGTTCAATATCACATTGACCATCCTGGCAAAGAAGCCAGGACTTCCAAGGCTGGATTGGTTTTACTGTCCCTCTCAGAAAACATATAATTCAGGAAAGCCCAAGTGCTTATAATTTATTTTTCTGGAACAAAAGGTCCAAGCAGAATATAGCTTTGTGGTTCCCTTCAATAATTTAAACACTCTCAACATAAAATATAAGTACTGCAGTTATAGCCTCTTATTTAGAATAAATATGATTCGAAAAGCTAGGAAAATTGTTATTACACTCAGATGATTGTTAATTCTTCCATCTTGAAGGAAAAAAACCCAACAAATTTAAGAAGCTAAATTAGTAGCACATAACACATATAAACAGATTTTTAAAGAAGCTGTTTGAATTCTTCAAATTAATTTTTGCCAAGAGCCCATCTGGGACTGACTTCCATCACCACACTATGAGAGCTTCATTAGAAAGGTGTTATAACAATATTCCAGAAACAGCAGCAGAACAGAACACAGGTTTTCTTTTCTCTCTTTAATACAGCTTGCAACTTTTCACACAGAAAGATGAGCAGGAAAGACTGTCTCCCCTGTCTGCCTACAAAAAGCCTACCTGCAATTTTCTTCTTCAGCTTCATATAGATGTAGGAAACAAAACAGATTACTCCATGAATGAACAAGCAAACTGTCAGTCAGACCAGACAATCTCAGCACAAATAAAGGAGGATAAGAGGAAAGTACACGGTTTGATAGGGTGACAGAAATCACTCTTGTCAAGTTGTATACAGTGACTTGCAGGCTACTTTGGGTGCGTTACTTCTCCAAACTTCTTTTTTTCTCATGCCTGTAAATGATGAACTACATATTTCTTATGACCCCAGTACAGGGTTGTTGGATTGGTTTTGGTATGATTCATAATCAACTGCTTTAAAATCTTATTTTTTCCCCCATGATTTAAGTGAATGTGTCATTGTCACTTGGGAACAAGCAACAAAAAGCATGAACAGGAACATGTTCAGCACAGTGAGCAAGGCCAAATATTTTTGGATCTCTGTCTTCCAGCATAACTAGAATAATTTCAAAGTTTCTCCTGTAGACCTTGCTGAAAACTCCTACCACTCAATGAGAATTCAGAAGTGGCTGTGCCAGTGCAGTCTTTCATTTTAATTAAATCTAAAAATCAGGAGTTATTTAACATTATTTTATACTGCTTTGAGCAGTAATTGGACTCTATGTGCCTTTTTTTTTTTTTTTTTTTTTTTTTTGCAGCCAAGGGCATAATTCTGGCAGGTTCACACAGCTTTTGCTCACAAGCCCCGAGTACACAGATCCTTCAAACCAATTGGGACACAGCTAACAGATGCTCGGAGACGATGTTATGGGTGGTTTTTATAAGGGCTAGGCTTTCTTTGGCTGCTAGACAGGATTCCTCACAGAGGTGAGCCAGGAAAACTAATACCTAAGTAGAAGTTCCTTAGCAAGGCAATTACAACACAGCTAATGCCCATGTCTTTTCCAGGGCTATGATAAACCCAGCTCCAATGCAGGAAAAAATGAGGTTACTGGAGAGGAACCCAGGCACAGGCACTGAAAATCTCACTCAGAGTCCAAGGGCCTTCAGCCTCGGCCCCTCTCCAGCTCCATTACAGCACAACCATTTCCACTGATCTTGTGACTCATCCTGCATGAGAAGACTCGTTGTGTTCACAGATACAGCCCAAGCTTGATCACTTTGTTTTGGACTAGAACAAAATTGGAGTGATTTAGCTATAGAAGTGTGTACAAGGTGGCCAAGGCACACCTGGTTCAGCACTGCTGTCACACTGTGGAAAATGTCCCCAGCTCCCCTCCAGCCTGCTCGGGCTCTCTCTGTACTTATGGCAGATTGGGCTATGTCTTCAGTTCTGTCACTGAGGAGTTGAAGTAAAAGTTTCTCCAGCTCTCAGAGAGTTCCTTGGACTCTGTTTTACCAGCTTTTAGGAACAACTTTGGGGAGGGGTGGAAAGTGCAGAAGCGCCTGGGGATGGATGCCGCTGCACCTTGCCAATCCTCTGGCAGCGGCAGAGCTGGTTTGGGGAGCTGCCTCCTTCCCACTGCTGCCACCCCTATGCCTCCCTGCCTGCACAGGAGAGCTACCACACCTTTCCCCTGTGCTAATTCAGCTGCTTACCTAACCACAGGCAAGTTGGGTACACGTTCACACATAGAGTTTAAAAATAAAACCTCTAAAAGAGCACTGTGTTCTTTAAAACAGCCCAAACAAATCACCCCCAAATCAAAACATCTCACAGGTCTGGCACAAAGCACAGCCCTTCCAGAAGCTGAATCAGCTGGGGAGGAAGCAGTTCCCACCAGCTGCAGAGAATGAGAAAGAGGCACAAGGAACAGGGGGCAGGATGGAAACCACCGAACTCCACCCCTGCCCATAAAGAAAGAGGAACAACACTCAGCCTGAAAGCTACTTTTGCAGACAAAGGATGACTACAAGCATATTAAAGTCTCTTGGAGGTAGCCCAACCAGCACGACACATGTTGGCATATGCACAGCCAGCAGCAAGCCTTTATTGTGGGGTGCCTGCAGTCCTGCAGCACCTGAGCCACCCAGACCCCTGGGTGTGCAGGCTGCAAAGCCATCTGGGTCCTGGCCATATCAATGATCTCAGGTCCACTGGTGGCAAATAAGGCATGTTTTTATTTACCTTTCATTTTTAAGCATTTAGATTTAAATTGCTCTTCCTTCTCAAGTTAATACCAGCAACAGGGAGATTAATATTTTGTTAAGAAAATGCTTACATTCCCTCAGTCATTTGATTCCAGAAGCTGGGCATTTAAGCTGGTGATAAACTATTTTCAAGACTAGTGATAAAATTGTCCAAATTGGCATTAACCTACAAGACAAACACACATCTCCCTCTGAAAGCTCTCCTCCTCACCTGTCAAGCAAAATTTCTTGCAAACACTGCCCCATCTCCCTGTGTCTCTGCATCTTGCTCACACAAGCAGCCTGGCAGAAAATGAGCTGGGGGTCCAGGTGTATACCAGGTTCAGCATGAGTGAGAGACATGCAAAGAAAGCCTACGGTGTCTTGGGCTGCATCAGATGAAGTGCTACCAGTAGGTCGAGGAGGTGAGGCCACACCTGGAGTAGTATGTACAGTTCTGGGCTGAGTACAAGAGAGATATCAGTATACTGGAGAGAGTTCAACCAAGAGCCACAAATACAACTGAGGGACTGGAGCACTTCTTCTGTGAAGAAAACCTGACAAAGCAGTGACTGTTCTGTCTGGAGGAGAGAAAGCTTGTGGGGGACCTTGTCAATACATATAAATAGCTGAAGGGAGAGTGCAAAGAGCATGGAGCCTGATGCTTTACAATAGTGCCAGTGACAGGAACAGAGGCAAGGGACACAAAATGAAACATAGGAGATTCCTTTTGAACATCAGGAGACATTTTTTCACTGTGACAGTGATCAAACATTGGCCCAGGTTGCCCAGGTGTAGAGTGTAAATTCTTGGAGATATTTAAAATGGCTGACTTTAGGAGGAGCTATACTTGAGCAGGAATGTTGGACCAGATGACCTCCAGAGGTGCCTTCCAATTCTCAAGCATTTTCTGATAATGTGATCTCAGGAAATAAAGACCACACCAATCTGTCCCCAAAACTTACTGTTAGTGGTGGTTAGTATGAACCAATACCTAAACTAGGGTACCCAAACACAGTTAGACCTCTTCTTGAAGATGAAAATCAGCAGTGCCCTTCAGTAGTAGTGTAGGAGTAAGAAAGCCCTGCAGGACAAGGGCAGTGGCTCTCAGACCATGGTCAGATACTGGGTGCCATGGGAAATGACACCCAGTTAGTGCCAAAACAATAAGCAGTCTGCCTCAGCCGTGCCTGGAGAGCATCACCTGTCAACTGTTCATCCATGCAGCAGCCCAGCAGAGAAGTGAGAGAGGTTAAGAGGTAACAGTATGTGCTGGTTCAGAAAGCTTGGAGGCTGGTGGGATAGGAAGGTGAAAGGGGAAGGAAGAGTCCAGACCTTCTTCAGCACAGTAGCAAATGTCCAGGGTTACAAAAACTATCAGCACAACACACTATCTAGAGGAGTTTTAAAGGCCATGAATGTCTTTAAGTTCCATAATACTGGAAAGGTGAACAACAGAGAAGTCCTCACTCAGCATTCACCCTATGTATCCATTCCTATGAAAGAAAAGGTTAAACGTAGTATTCAAAGATGCCCTTTAACCAAATCTGCAGAAAAGCACCACTGCTTTGCAATTTGGCTAAAACCTATGTGCTGTCTGAATTGGCAAATGGCTTGAATAGTCCTATGGATGTTCCCAGGTAGGAAGGCTGGGGACAACTGGAACATATGAAAATATCTCTTATAGACTACTGAATCAGCCTCCAAACATGTCCCAAAACCATTCAGTGCTGCCAGAGCATCTTGGAACTAATCATTGCTGGAAGTCCTAGGAGATCTGTCCTTGTCAGAAACTGAGCTGCTGAGCCCTGGCCTCCAGCCAGCTCTACCCAGTGACCACCTTCCTGGGGCTAAGGACATCAGCACTAAATGCTGAACCTGGTCCACCAGAACAAAGAGCTTTGTCTGCACTGAAGAAAGATCTGTTCAGTCAGATCCATCACACACCTCCCACCGTGCCACTGCTACCCACTTTTCTCCACCATCTTCTCATTTGCGGCTTGTCTGTGCCTAAAGGCAGAACAATCATCCGCCCTGAGCAGAAAAGAAAGATGTGAAAGCTATAAACTTCCTAAACATCCCTCCTGCCAACACCTGTCATTCGTTTCTACATTTCCTATTTGCTCTGTTTTCATTTAAGGTATTATATGACTCAGATGAGGCCTCAACAACTTCAAAAGAATTCCTGTGTCTGACTGCCTCAGCTTTATTAAAAGTAACTGAGCCATTGATCATCATCAGAAGATGTAGTCTCAGGAGAAACGATATCATTTGTAAACAAATAATCCTGTGAACACAAACACTCCACCAGTTGTGAATAACAGGGAAACAAATACGTGGTCGGGGAGGCGAGAAGCCCTGCCAGCACACCAACAGACCATCTCAGGGATAACAAAAAGAGTTGCACCTTTACAAGCAGCCCAGCTAACAAGAACATGCTCTTCCAAAGGCAGGGTGGGGGGGAGAAGCAATTTTCTTTTGCTGTTTTCAAGTATCTAAAAGCAATTTCATGCTGCTGGCTTAGGGTGCGAGCAAGCAAGACTGCTCATCCCTAATACAACCAATTCCCTACGTTCAGAGGGTATTTTTTTAGCTGACAGTTTCTATACACACCCTCACATTCTGCATTTCATGGCTGACCAAAGAGTGAAGTCTGGGGAAGGGAATGCATGACTGCATGGCAACACCTGTGAAAAATCAAACTATTTTCCTTCCCTTACCTCCAGCTAGCTACAAACAGGATCACCCTGCCTGAGATATGAAACTGGTGTTTACAGAAACAAATTAATGAAGATCTGCACCACGGATTAGAGCA
The DNA here is from genome assembly GCF_036417665.1 of Passer domesticus. Lineage (NCBI taxonomy): Eukaryota > Metazoa > Chordata > Aves > Passeriformes > Passeridae > Passer > Passer domesticus. The sequence continues at coordinate 19,026,428 of NC_087478.1, forward strand.
CATAAAGAGTGAAAGATGTTATAGAAGTCCACTGACACATCTGCCAGTCACTCATTCTTCAAGAGTAGTGGACCAAATACCCATAAAAATGGACTTTTTAAAATAAATGCCTTCATATAAAATAAATGCCTTTCATATGAAAGGTCAATGTTTCATATTGCAAAATGTAATGGACAACTCCTGGCAAACATTTAACTTCAATACAGTCCAGGTTCAAAAGCTGCTGCTGGAATGGAGCAGCTATTGTGCAATTCTGTTTTTTGGAAGGAAAAGGATGCCAAAATCTGCACCAGATGCCCTGCATTCCCCAACAAGGAGTATGTTTAGCATATTCAGTTTAATAACACACCATTCATATGGAAGCCATCAAGAATCTGCAGAGGTTTGTCAAACAGAAACTAGGCATCTAACCAAGAATAGCCACAGCACAGCAGACACAGACAAGGTCCTTTTGGTCTGCAGCCAGAATTCTAAATACCTAGAAATAATGGCTTGGTAAGACAGTGCCCCTGAATCAGCTGGGGCAAGTTCCCACCTTTCCAGAACGCCACCTGGTAAAATCTTCTTTGAAGAAATCATTGAGCATGGAGGGGGGGGGAAAGAAACAACCTCATATTATCTTCACTGCTGGGCAAATACATCATGAAATCTAAAGCATGTCAACTAGCCACCAAAAAGCCCAGCTGAGCTGATGCCTTGAAGTGAAATTCAGCTTGCTTCAGTTCATACAGAGCACACCTATCAGCAGCTCACTTGCTTTGGGGGCTAAGGGTATTCTTCAGTGTGCAAAGGTGCTGAAGGAAAGAAACAGCAGCACTGCCATGTGGTTCTTCAAAAGAAATGCTGCAGCAGTCGGCAAATTCAGGCCTCATCTAAACTCAAACAGCTTCTCTAGGCAGTCTAGAATTTCCTTTGAAGTATATCTCAACGAGCACATATGGTCCTGGAGCACATCCACACACATTCACCAGAAGGGAATGAGAGTGGGTGGAATACATAAGACTATCCCTAGGAAAGGGAGAAGGAAGAGAGAGAATAAAAATTCTGGCATAAACAAACAGCTGCTATTTCTAGCCCTCCTGGTACCCCTTCCTCCAGCCCAATGCCACTCTGGAAGGTGCCTTGTTCAACTTAAGAGACAAACAGAGAATTAAAAGTGTAAGGCCACGCACTTTTACAGCCCAGTTATGACCACTTACAAACACACTGTAAATCACTGCTTGACACACCAGGTACATCCCAGCAAATGCATTTGCTCAGTGTCTACTCAATGTTGCTTGATATTCTCCATGTATCTTGAGTGTGCACATTCAAGAAATAAAAAAATTAAATAAACAAAGTCTGGATTAGAGTCAGTCCACAATAGCAGGGAAAAAAGTGTAATTATTGACAGTGGCTTGGTTGAGCTTACAAAAGCTTAATGGAAAAAGATTTTTCCATAATTGCCATCTCTAACCTTTTATCCAAGCTCAGTGGGTACATTACCTAAGTCAGCAGGAAGTTTAGCCACTCCACATGAAATTAATAACATTTACGGGCTGACCCATAACCCATAGCTTTTAAAACAAGACCTATGAAGTTTCTGTCCTTCCATCAAGGAACAGTGCATACCACACTAAGTTGCTTAAAACAAAACAAAACAACCCCCCCACTCCTCCAGGCAGCTTTAGTCCCTGAAGACTGAGCCTTCCTCTTTCACATACTCAAGAGGAAATTAACCTCACATACTAATTAGAGGAACAAAAACAAGCATCTCAAGAGCAGTGCATTCCATCTGCTGACCTGCCATTACCTTTGAGGCAGCAGCTTCCACATCATCAGGGTACCCCTCTTCTGTCACCCAAATGCCCTGAGAAGTGCTCCATGACCAAAACCAGGAGCTTCCCTGCTGGCCTCGGCACACCTACCCCTGCGCTTGCAGGCCCATCCATTCACCCACCCAAAGAACAGATCCTGCTGATGTTGAAAGGATGTGCTCCAAGTCTGGACGCCTATAAAAAGGACCTGCATGCCAAATGAGAGCTTTCAGCCTGGCTTCATATTTATGTATACAGAGAACAAGATAAACTAGTTTAACTAATGCTAACCCAATTCCACTTGAAGAAGTGGAAGAAGAACCAAAACAGATATGAGAAGTTGAAATATATTCCTGAAGAGATACTCTTCATCTGTTTTGAAGTGGCAAGCATGAAATATTTGGGTATCTGTGCTAAAATTCTAGGTGATGACCGAACAGAGCAAAAACAGATCAGCAACCTGGCTTAACAAAATTGTGTTGAAAACCATTAACAGGAATACAGCACACATGCTTTATAAGATGGTACTTTTCAGTGTCATAGACTAAGACGAGAACAAGAAAAGTCAAGGGGAGGATAAACAAGGCTGGCTGGGAATTGATTGCCACCTCTGAAATTTTAGTAGAACAGTTGGAGCAAGAAGCTGACTGCAGCGGAACTGAAAAATCACTATCTGTAGCTAGATTACTCATCTACTGTTAAACCAAATTAAAGTGTTCTTCCCACAGGCAAGGCTGAAGATTTCAGAAAAGCCATAATTTATAACTCAGGAAAAGTTTAGAGGAAAGCTCTGCTAAACCAAAATGAATTTTGTACTTAATGGGCAGGAAAACAAAGGACAGATGGAACTTCATGTTTCTTGGTACAACAGTAAATACTACACAGCACGCAGGATGCAACTGAGCCAAGAAGCTGATGAGCTGCACTAAAGAAGAGTTCACCTTACGCAGGTCCCAGCCTTCCTTGCTCTGCAAATCACCCTTTCAAGATGCTACATAGCAGAAGTAGAATAAAAAGTAGATTTTGAGCAAACCAGGCCTCTATTGCAACCTTAGGAAGCACTATCAATACAGTTCCAGTACGCAATCCTCCTTAACCTGTTTCATAATTAGGGAGCAAACTCATTTACAGGAAGCGCAAAGAGCGAGCATGCAAGGCACAGAAAAGCACCACAGTATTTCTGTCCAATTTGTTTTGCAGGAGTGATCATGCCTTGGATGGAAGCCTATTTCTAACAATTTATTTTTCATGTCTGGACAAGGCAATATTACTTCTTCACAATTTAATCTCTTTGCTAATAGACTTAACTGTTATAGCTGAAATACTCAAGCTTAACAATAAGGCTAAAATACCCAGAATACTTAAATCCAAGAAATGTGTTTGCTGGCTTCAGTTCAGGACAAGTAGAAGCAATCAGCTAAGGCACAGCAGACTGGAGAACCACAGCAACACCTGCCAAGAGGTTACATTGGATTCTGCACAACTGACTACAGAACTGAGCAAAGCACAAAAAACATCTACAAAAAGTCTTTAATTGCCAGTGAAGCTCCTCCAAAGGACCAGGAAGCACCTGGGCACACCAGCAGCTCGCCTGGGCTCCTTGGGTCAGCACTACCCTAAAATTACAGGGATGCTGGGCCAAGTCTGCCCCCCCCACCCCCCCCAGTCATTTGCCTGTCACACTTCCCCTGCATTTCGTTCTGCTTTCAAGCTGCAGTTCAGTGAACAGGCTGCAATTTACCTCTTCACCCTCACCCTCAAATTTGTTTGGATAAACAGGCTCTCCTTTGTTCCAGACTGCTACTACATTTACACATTGTATTGTAAATCAGCCGGTACAAAGCAAGGCAGGCCCTTGAATGAAGACACTAGCTGTTCTGTTCACAGCAAAATTAAACAAGAGGCACAGAACCCCATTTATAACCCCAGTCTGGAAACAATTGGATTGTAAAAGGTGAGAGGTTTTAAAAAGTTTACTAAACAAACCTATCCAGTTACAGAGTCTATAGTGAGCTCACAAACAAGTTCAAGGCTGTAGAAGTTGCCAAAACAGTGTTATTTCTTGAGAGAAAACTAGCCAGTTTAAAAGCTTGCTTTTTTGCTGTTTCAAGGACCCAAGAATTATTGGCAAATGATTTAGCTTTTACTGAGTATTCAGCTAGGGAGAAATTAGTCACAGAGGAAGGGAATGAACTGTTCACCAGGTCTATTAAAGACAGGAGACCTAAACAGCATCTAGGAGTTCCAGGAAAAACATCAGGAAAAACTTCACAGTAATAACAGTTGAGCAGAGGAATGACAGCTACAAAGTCTTTTCCTTTAGAGGAGGAGGCTCAATTAATGGCTTAACTACAGCTGATTCTCTGCCTTATGACAGAGCATGGATTCTATCTGCATATGGCTTCTTCAAATCCATCCTCAAATCTATTTTCCATTATTTTAAATGTTCTTTTAAATAAACTGAGTTTGCTGAGACATCTCCCATGGGCTGATATTACAGAAGAGTCCACAAGAAAAGAGATCGAAACTAACCATTATTTGATAGCTGCCCAAGTTTCCTAGGAAGCTATCAGCTCAGTCCCCAAAGAGAGTAGGTATTCAGAAAAAAAATAAAAATAAAAAAACCAATTGGATGATCCAAGGGCACTGCATTTGATGTTGTCTGCAGTCCAGAATTGAGGCCCTCTGATGGGATTCTACAGAGAAACTTCAGCTGGACTTAAGTAGGATGTCATTCACTGCTGCAGAGAGCCCTGCATCCTTCATAAACATCAAGCTTAAAAAAACAAATCCCAAGTCTGAAACATAAGCTTGAGTGTCAACAATATTTTTATTCCTCTGGTTACTTTAATGGAGAGAGGGAGAGAAACATGATAGGTGCGGGTTTAAAAACTTTTTTGCCCTGATTATGAGAAGTATGTTACAATATGAAATGTTATACAACTCCTTTTGGTACATCTATCATTAGCAGTACAACAAACCATCACCTTCCAGCAGTTTCAGATCTAAACCATAACAAATTCAGGAGACAGAGGGCATACCTCCATTTGACATTTCAGAAGCCAGGGCATCACTGTCCATGTTGAATTCTGACATGATCCCATGGCCAAAAAGTACTTACCAAGCAAGATCAAGGGAAGCTCAACCTCTTCTTTGCCACCAGCCCCAGCAACACTGCCCAAGCACAAGAGCCAAATGAGAGGTCACTACACAAGCTGCTGCTCTGGCCACAAAAAATAAAAACATCTAATGGAGTTGTGACCATGGCAACTTCCCTTTGAGATTCTTGTGCTGCTGGCTCCCATTGGAGTGAGGCCTGCCCTGTCCTCTGTCAGGGAAGGAGGCACTGTGGCACCACTGCAGCTGCTGTAGCACATCACAGCCAAACTCCCAAGCAGGGCAAGGCTGCCAGAGGAGCACACTGGCTTGACACAATGCCTCCCACAAGCTGAATTCATCCCAGGTCCCAAGCAGCTCATATCACCCTCTGTGCCCTGCCCCATGCTTCCAGCCCTGCTAAATGATCCACCTTTTATCCAACTTCTCTCCATGACTAGCACAATAATCATCACTGGAGTGCTTCAGCTGCCTCCAAGCTTCACTTGAAGCTTGACCTGAGCTTTGCCCACTCTCCTCCCTCTAGGAGGGAGCTGTCCTTCCCTCTAGGATCAGTGTTTCACAAAGAACTCACCAGTTTCACCCCTTTCACCTGAAAATGATGCAAATCATGGAGGGAACACCTCATGAGGCAAGCAACATTGTCACCTGAAGCTGGACACCTTTCTGTCCTGAATCAACAGAGGTGTATGAAAATGGTGTTCTGGGGAGTGAAGAGAAGCCAACAATCCACAAGCATGCAAAGGTAATTTGTGCAAACCCTGTAATTTGTGTCCTAAAGAGAGATTACAGCCCATCTGTCCCAGCTGGAGTACAATAGAATTCAGAGTGATTTGTGCTCTACCTCCTCACCTCCCCTGGCCCCTGTTTGGCCAAATAACTAAAGCAAGTACATATAGCCATGTCCCTAACTCCTTGAAGTAAATCTGCTCCTTTGTCACTGCTACAGCCCTTGTGAGGGCGTAGATACTGCACTTGGGAAGTCACAGGTTAGCCAAAATCATCTCCTGGAAGCTGGCATGGCACATGCTTTCCCTGAGGTTTGGTCTCAAACTGTACTGATGGGCTCCAAGTGCTCCATCAACAAGATTTACTTTCCTGCTTGGAGATAATGCCATTGAAACATCTGTAAAAACAAATACATTCACTTTAATGTTAAGCCCTTGCACTAAGTATTGAAGTGACGCTGCCAGATTAAAGGGACTGTAATATATTTTTTAATACCCCATTTTAAAGGCAGATTATTACCCATGAAAGAGCTCTTAATATCTCTTCTTTGACTGAGGTGTGTGACACCTGTCTATCCTCCATTTCTGCCTCATTTTTGCTCAGGTACACAACACTTACCAAGGCCCACCTGGCACTTTACTAAGCTCCGCTCCAAAGAAAGCAGTGGTAGATTTTGGGGGCACCTACACATCACCTGCATGTCACCCACACAACAGAGGGCTGGAACAGTGCAGGCCCAGGGTGAAGGAACACTGTGAGGCAGACGTTGGGAACAAGCTGCCATGATGTTGGGAACATGCTGCCATGACGGCAGCACCACCCCAGCCTTCCACTGCTGGAGCAGCCCTCAATCACAGACACCAGCTGCTCTTCTGGCTGGCACCTGGGAATAGCTGCTCACTGCCAGCACGAGATGGAATCAGGTATTTCAATTTTATAACAATAAGCAACTCTCGCTGTCACTTCTCATTTTAATAATTTCTTACTCTGACAAGCAGGGGCAAGTTTGACCAAAAAACTACTAACAGGAATCAGAGAATCACAGAATTGTTGGAAGGGACCTCTGGAGGTCATCTAGTCAAATCCCTGCCAAGGCAGGTTACACACAAACAGGTCCAGGTGGGTTTGAATGTCTCCTGAGAGGGAGACTCCACAGCCTCCCTGGCCAGCCTGTTCCAGTGCTCTGCCACCCTCAGTGTAAATTTCTTTACCTTCTTCTTTCTCATATTGAGATGGATCTTTTTGTTTTAACAAGACCATACTGAGTCCTGAACAAAGTGCTCAAAAGCTCTCAATGTTCACTGTGGTGCACACAGACAAAAGAAGACATAAGAAGCTTTTTTGTCTTATCTGTCTTGACTACAGGGCAAGTAAAAACAAAAGCAAAATCATTTAGCAGATGACCCTCAAAATCAAAACAAACAAACATCCCCCAACAATATTCCTCCAAACACACAAAAATATAAATTGGTTTAATTTTTGTTCCTAAAGATAGTCAAGAAGAAATTGTAGCTGCCCCTGGAAGTGCTGCAAGTGGGAATTGCCAGAAGACAGGACAATAGAGATAAGGCACCCTCGATGTCACTGCCTCAGCCCTGTGCCCAACAAGTTCCTTCAACTATTCTGGGTCTTGGTTTCTACATCTGCAGACTGGGGATAATAACAGGTCTTTACATCACAGGGGTGTTACAAAGATCAATTAGTTAATGTCTGAAAAGCGCTTTGAAGATATAGCAGGTGGTGAGTATTATTATGCAAATAACATGATTTAAGAAAATCACAAGTGCTGGATTAATACTAATCCCTTTGATATTTAAAAGACACCAGTTTTTTTCATATTTTAAAGCAGTGAACATTTATGCTATAGCTTTTCACGGCTGCTGCAACCACAGTTTTTAACCTTTTCTTTTCATACAGCTCCATACATAAAACTCCTCTGCAGACATCTTCACAAAATCCAATCTCGACTCAAAGCTAGGAGTAGTGGAAGAAATTATGCATGTTGATGAACTGGATAACTAGATTCTATGCAGGAATATTTCTCAGAGGATAGAATGTCACAGGCCTAACTCACTGTAACAAACAGTATAGAGTCTTTCAGTTTTAGGGCTTTTTTGGGAAGCACACCAATTTCACGCATAGAGGCATTTGTAAAACAATATAGCTGCTATTTAATTATGCTATTTTATGTGGTAGAAAAAAGTGGAGGAAAAAAAGGAAGCTATGGTTCATTCACTTCTTCCAAGGCTGCATATCTGAATTGTTAAAAAAAAATAAATTAATGTCTCATGACCTCATTTAGTGGTTTCACAGGAGATCAGGCATTGCAATGCTTCCTCCAACTTCCAGCAAGTGGTTGTACAACCACTTCTGCTTTAGGTGGGATGCAGGGAGTGGAGTGGACAGCCACAAGCCAGCCCAGAAACGCATCCTTCCTGAAAGCTTGTCACTCGCCATGAGAGAGAAACACAAGTCAAAAAGAGAGCCAAGGTGGGATCAGAGCAAAGAGCCTGAGGTGAGCAACAACATCAGAAACCAAGGTGAGAGCACAGCCAAGACTAGGTGTCCCTCTGGTTTTCAGTGTTGCCCTTACCAGACCTCACTGTGAAAGCAAGATATCCTGCCCCATGCTTGAAACCTCCCCATGCTCCCAGGACTTACACTGCCACGTTCCCTCTCTGTGAGGAAGCCTGTTTCTTGTCTCCTGCACTGTAAAATTTAGTGCAAACCAGCTGGTGCATTTTGTCTAGGAATCTGGAAAATATTGCTGTGATTAAAACCAGCTTAATATTAACCCTCTCTGGAATGCAGGCCTGAAATTGATATTAATGAAATAAGATCAGATATTAATATTCTGTACAGCTGGTTCCTCAAGATGTGCTGTAGCGTCAAATCAAATATTTCCCAAATCAACATACCAAATACAAACATAGGATGGCAGGTAGCATGCATGTGTGAGGAGGCAGAAGGAGCATTTTAAAACTTTAGAAGCTGTTATGCTTGCAGTTATAGGCAGCCATGCTTCCCTTCCTGCCCCATCTCCCGCAGCAGCCATATTAATAGCTACTCAATACAGTAATAGAATGCTAGCTGTACACTTCGTTGTTGGAGCTTTTTTAATCTCCAGGTCAATATTAAAAGCATTTGGATGCTTTTTAGGAGGGAGAAATGATTTTGCACTCCAGGAACAGTGAAGCATTTGCAGCATTCCCTAGGAATGCTAGCAAAGGATTTCCTTCACATGTCTCTGCTCATGACTGATGTAGTAATACTTTATTTTAACTGGACCCAGCAGTACAGATTCATAGTTCAATATTGTTGCATAAAAATGCACTCTGTATAACATCTGTGTGATCTCATTAGTTGAATTTATACAATTTATGTACAAAATAGATCCAAAACACCACTTGAGGGTCACTCTGCAGAAGGAGACACTGGAGGGTCTCTGAACAAAATTGTTTGGACACACAATTTTTACTCCTGGATATGCAGGCCTGGGGAAAAAATTCTGCAGTTCTGATCCTGAGCAAGTAAGTAACAGATCCATCTTTCACTTTCCTCTCCTGATAAATGGCAGCCACCTCATTTCCTGAAAAAGATCTAACGATAGACCTCTCCATTGAAGAACAACTCCCAGGTGGGAAGATGAGTCAGCATGATGCTTCCTCCATCGTCACAGAGTAGAAAGTCAATTTCTTTCTCAAGAGTACTCATTTCTCTCTCAAGAGTGCCCTGCAGGTAGCTTGAGGTTTGGTGTACTCCATTTCCACACCTTCAGTTAATTCACCTTCTCTGAATGTCTTGAGTTTCCCAACAGCTTACTTGAAGAAAGCAATCTGATTTTCTTGTAATCTGCTATTCATTTTGAAGCACACAGGTTAATATTAAGTAGGCCACAGATATTTACAGCTAAAGTTAGAAACAAGAAAAATATTCCAGCATTCTCAAACTTTCACATGCAGCCTCATACCACAAAGATAATACCTAAATTAGATGACACCAAGTTTTTAATCCTCTCTTCAAACAGCCAAATAATATAAAGCTACTGCAAGGACTACTCCCATTAGTCAACCTTCCCATAATTCAGCAGTCTGTTGCCAGGTTTCTCCAGATGAGAAGATGAAAACTATACTATCCCCACTATACTTAACAGGCCCAGTCTGAAGAAAAAGCAAGGCTATTGCAAATGTGACAGAGAAGTAGATAAGACAATGCCTTCTGTCGCCCACAGAGCAAGAGGAAAGCCATTCAAACAGCCACACAATGACAAAAAATAAAAAATCTGGACTCCTATGTGGTTTGTTAATCTTTGCACCAAGTAGAGCCAGAAAGTTACAATCTCTCCCATTGGTTTTTGGGAGAGATTGTAATTTCTCTGCCTTTTCTTTCCCAGGAGATGGGCAAAGAATGGGAATGGGTATGTACTGAAAAGAAGGTTACTCTGATAATTTGCAGCTCATACACAAAGTTTCTGGGCCGACAATCTCCTGGCTTTGCATTGCAATTTGCATCACATTTGTAATTGTATTACCAGGACAGCTTTAACTTCATTAAGGATTCACAGGTAAAAAGCAGATGCTGAATCAAATCTTATAAAGCAATGTCTGCATTAAAGGGAGCTACACCAAGCAGAAGCTAATTCAACAGCTTCTCTTTTTGGTTTGTAAAGAGGATATTCATAATTTCACTCAGGAAAATAAATATATATGTGAACTGAGGTAAGGTTTATTTGAACTAAAGAGCAAAAAATTGTGTGGTTTGGAATGTTTGAGTTCATGCTGCATTAAAGTGCAGCTATTTAAAAAGAAATTATTCCAGGAACATATTATCCTTTCCTGTGGCTAATATATATATAAATTACTTTAAAAATTTACTCAAATTGTAATATTTCCTCTCTCTCCAGTAAATATAAGAGCTTAGCATTAAATCTATGTTTTAAAAAAATCTTATATATTCTAGGGACTACAAGTTCAGCCAAACGAGGCCCTTGCAGCCGAGTTTGCCGCTCTGCTTTTGGCACGAGTACAAATGAAATACTCCAGAAGACAGATATGTTACATTCTTTCAGGTGTTTTGAGTTAACATCCACGGAACTCAAGGAATTTCTGTAGAAAAAAACCCATCTTCAGAGAATTTCATAACCTTCAGTTGGGAAACATGAAAGGAAAGTTTCCATAAGACAGAGCATACTTTCCTTTAAAAACCATCAATAGCAACTATAAAATATATTATACATATTGTATATAATAAGTTCAATTTTATATAATTTTTTAAAACAGAGATCCTGTTTCTAAAAAGGAGTGGATATGCACTCCATGCATAGAGCTACTTTTATGAAGTGGATAGAAATGTGTGAAGGAGTACCACTATGGATTGTTATCATACTGTCCTTTGAGTCATGCCAAGGAAGTAAAATTGATAATGAAGGATCTTCTTTTGGGACCAGGAGAGCTCCAGCTTCCTGCTTGTGCTGTCACATGCATGAGCATAAAATGGAAGTTGTGTTTGTATCCATTGCCTCAGATTATAGCTCAACTGTTGATTTGAATTCCCGCAGCCCTTGTACTCTTGGGACCTACCCTATCTCATTTGAAGGAGATTGCATACTGTTTTTCCCCTTTACAGCCTCACCATCACCTTGAAGCTAAGCCTCTCTGTTGATAACCTGAAGTCTCATTTTCACATTTAACAAGTTTCCCTATAGGTCAATTATTAAAGACTGTTCAATACCTAGGATGGAGCTAAATAAATTAAGAATTAACCATTTATTTGTCAACTTTTTCAAAGTCATATTTTTCAATAGTTGCCTAGACTTGTCTCCTTTTAATAAATACACCAAAATGGCATCTGCATATCCTGTTATAGGTATTGGACCCTGTAACTGCTGCATACCCACCATTACAGCATCCAGACTCACAGTTTCCAAATCAAACCTATAAACATCATGGTGGCACTAGAAAATCTTTCTAAGCTCCCTCCAAAAGCATACCAGAGGTAAGAATCTTCCTTGTATTTAGGTAAAGTCTGCTTCAAAGTTATTTTTTCACATGTGAAGAAGATTCTCTGTATTTCTTTTAGCCCATCCTAGATATTTCAGTTTTCTTTCTCTACTGCAAGCAATAAAACACTTTTATGTTCAATACATGAATAGTAGAGATTTTTTAAAGCCTAACATTTTACAAGGTTTTCCTAAAGCTTGTAAAATATGAATGATCTGTGAAATGGCTCCATACATTAAAATGCAACTCGGGCATGCCAGTTCTCCATCTCTCCCTTTATTCATTACTTAGAGGGCCAGGACCCATCCTGGGATGCCTTGCACTAGGAGGGAAAGCACATAACTAATTTCCTAACTGCTCTGTTTACTTTGCATACCTTGTGGGCAAAAGTTGGCAAGAAAGGACTGGAAGCTGTTTGCTTTGAAATTATCACCCCATTTACAAGATTCAAGAGCAAAGTCTTTTAAACTGAGGTAAGAGGGGAAAGGAAGTGACTCTCTGCATGGTTAATGCTTCAGGAGAGTGCTAGCAGTGCACTGGAGGCCATCAGCTGAGAAAGAAAGCCGACACCAAAAAAGCTTCCTCACAAAGTGCACATGGACACAATATTTAGAGCACCAGAGAGAATAAGGGCACTAGCCAGATCTAGGTAAAAGGGTTGTATTTAGTTTAAAGCCACCTCGTTTTACTTGAAACGAAAGAACAGCTACACAGGAGCCTAGCTGCTATTGAAAGTACAAACTCAACACCCTAACTCTGTTTGCAAAAGCCTCTTCTTCCCTGACTAATAGGGCCACCCAAGATGGGACCAGCAGGAAGGGAAGAGCGCTACAGACACAGGCGGGGCTTGATAACACAAAGAACTTGGCAACAAAATTACTTTAAGCAGGTCTTGAATCCTCCTCTTCTTTTTTTTTTTTTTTTTTTTAATGGGCAGGGTGTGGGGATTGCCTTCCAGCTTCTCAGTCCAACACTGCAAATTATCATGTGTTTGCCCAGCCATGCTGTGAAATACAGCAGAGATGAAGGGAAACGTCTAAATACTATTTTCCAAAGCCCTATAACAGCTACATAAAATACAGTCTAATGCTGGATCAACTCTCCTGTCTCGCTCACAGCCCAGCTCCACACAACAGCATGGCAGCACAACCAAGCAGGTACTGGCCACTGATGGCAGGAACTACTTACAGCAGAGCTGCCACTGAAGATTTCATATCATTGAATGATGGTCTGTGCCCGCTGCTAACCCGCTTGGAACAAAAATGCTCCCTCCTGCCAAGTCAACTCATGGATACAGAGCCCAATGTGAAAGTGCTTTGTAGGAGGCTCTGTTCAAGCCAGGAAATCTGGGATGCAAGGTTTACTTTTGCATAGGGGCTTTTGGGAAAGCAACATGGGATAATTTAAGAGAATTACCAGGTCCCTATTCTTTCTGGTCAAGAAGGAATGCTGCAGCATCTACTTGCCCTACTTATACTTGACAAAAATACCACCAAATTGTGCTTTTCTCTACAGATTTCCCAAAATTCCACAAAGTGAAGCAATGAAAAAAGCAAAAAAACAAACCAACAACAAAACCCACACCCACCCACACCCCTCCCCCCCAACAAAACAAAACACACCACAAAATCACAGAGAAATTAAATTGCTTGCTAAAGACAGCAACAAAACCACCATGCTGAAGTCCCCAGTGAAGAAACCTACAGCACCCCACTGCTACAGTGGCTTCCATAGATGGTAGACTGGGCACCAAACCTACTCACAATCAAGCCCAGACTTCTGGTATTCCAGTAAGTATGCCAGTTTCATCTGACTGATTCCACTGAATTATTAGCATGGTGTTGGAGCATCTCAGTTTGGGACAGAGACCTGTCTATCCATGCCAAGTTATCACATGGGAAAGGTCTGAGAAAATAGAAAAGTCTCCAAGAGGGAGGGAAAGGATGTGAGTATGTAACCATTTCTGGCCACAAGTTTACAAACACCTTCTTTTACCAACAAGCAAAGTAATAACATAAAGTAACTCTTCAGCACTGCCTCATTCATAAACTCCTAACTTCCAAGGCTGCTAAACCCTCTTCTGGTATCAGAGTTCCTGTTCAAGTATAATTCAAGTAGATTAATTAAGACACAGACAACAGGAAACACAGTCTGCCTCTTCAAATTATCAGTAGGAGAAAATAGCATGAAGAGTTTAGTTTCAAGAATGCTGTTTATATTTACTCATTTTACAGGCATCAGGATCAAAATTAAAAGAGAATAGCTAATTGCTACAACTGGGAAAAGTAAATAGGCATTTAAATTTGAACAGTGGCAACAAGCAAAACATTGCAAAAGTGAAGTGGAAAGCGTTACTCTGAGCAATTGAGATACTACCTTTTGATTACTAAGTTAACTTTGAGCTGATTCACACCCACAAGTTGCTTAATGTCCTATTACACCACAGGTCCAGGACACACAAAACTATGCATAAAAATCACTGTGGAATCAGACAGCATCCAGGACAATTACAAAGTAAGTACATTTTCATGCCAGATTATTACACTAAATTTGAGGCGGTAACATTTCAACCTAAACCCTAAAGTACAGATATCCCACAGACATCTCTCATCTTGCTGCACCAAGCAGTGCAGTGCTCTACACAAGAAACTCCTCCTTCTCAAGCAAGCAGCACAACACTTTGGAAGAAGAAATGGAGGTAAAAACAAAACCCTCAGTCCAAAAAGAGTTTTTAGCCCACCTGAGCAGCACAAGCGTTGCTAGTGAAAGGGATTTCTTGGGGCTCAGGCTTCTGTGCAAATAGGGTCCGGGATGAAATGCCTTTTGATGTGCACTTGCTCCTGCTGGAAGAGACACAGAACAGATGCTTCAGAGAACACATAAGACAAGGGACTAGGCAATATGCACAATCAAACATAAAGAGCTTGCTCAGGGGGTCTATGGGCATCCTAAGTGAGGAATCATTTTGGAGCTGACATCTTAAGGCTTTGCAGAAAGTTCCTCATTTTTATCTTTATAAGAGTAAGGATGGTGAAGTCTATTGCTTTGGCATCACATTGAAGGCTTTTGCAGCAACTGAAAGCTTAAAGATGCGACATAAGCAACAGATATCAGATCATTGGGATTTTAAAAACAGGACATCAAAACATACAGGACAAATATGTAAAAATTAGTTAACTTCAAGATCTCAGAAAATCTATCATAAGTAACATCACAATGCAACTGTAATGCTTCTTTTGCAGTTCAAAATTACTGGGATTATGCTCTACATTAGCGAAGTGTTTTATTAGCTACCTGGAAATAAGCAAGTCCTTTATGGTAAAATTAAGAGATTACATGGTTTAGTAACATAAGAAATAAAGAAGGCAAATCATAGAGTTAACACAATTACTTGCTAAACTGTGCTCATTCCAACCAAAACAATCTTAAGATACCTGAATGCAGATATATATCTAGTAACAAGGGATGCAGGTAAAGTTTGCAGATCAGAGAACTGTGACCTCTGAAGCAAGGAAAGCAAAAGGGATAAGGTCAACACAGCCTCACAGCTAAGCATCACAAGCAGAGCTTCTGCTGTTATTAGAAGGGCTAAGGTGGCTCCTGGGTTCAAAGATATAAGAGTGAATGGAAATAATGATTGGGGTAGCATGGGGCAAGAGTAACACTGAAATACTCTGCCCAGTTCCATGGCTGATGCTCAAAAAGTGATGTTGAAGATTACAGAACATGCAAAGTAGAGCTACAAAAGCAATTAACATCTGGGGGGGAGGGGGAGGTAAAAAGCATTATGTATAATCAGATTTAAAGGTTCAGTCCTTTTGATAAGCCACCCAGACAACTGACAGTTTACTTGATCATCTTTAAGGAAAAAAAATTATCAGCAACAAAAAGTCTTTAATACAGCCACAAGAAAACTTAAAAGGCATGAACAGATGCAATTTAAAACCATAAAAGGCTATTGTTAGAAACAAGATGAAATTCTGAAAAGGCAAAACCAAATGGGAACAAACTCTTAAAGGTGGATTCTTTTTTTCTCAGAATGTTCAAGGTAAAATATGCTTTAGTCCCAGAATTTGTTTGGCCCATGAGCAATAGCCAAATGAGGTGTTCAAACAGTTGTGAGACTTGACAGTTCCACTGACCTTAAACTATAGATGACAATCTCAAAAAACCCCAAACAAAACCCAAAATCAAAGAAAAAACCCTCAATCAAAAAATTTTAAAAAAAGCCCACAAAGATATTGCCCTGCATTTTCATCAATGTTACCGAATAACAAATTAAATGCACAATGGACTGTGAAATGCTTACAGATCTTCCCCCAGTTAAATGTCAAACCAAGAAGCCATCTGTTAATAAACAGAGATGTCACCTCTCCAGAGTTTTATCCAACCTACTAATACATAAATTCATACCACCACTTAGGACTTTGGATTGCCAAGGCAAATAAAGTCTTATGGTTTTTTATCTTAACAGCTTGGGGAGGCAGAAGGTGACAACACCTGGACCACACAGCACATGCATAATCCGAGCCATGAAGCCAGCTTTGTGGTTGCAGAGTTACTGACTCTTGAAAAACTTCTTAAAAGTACTCGCAAAGACACTTCCTGTCTGTGTAGAAGCTTTTCAGACAAAACCATTGCCATCTGACATGTGTGGGGGAAAAGGAAACCTCAAAGTCACCCACATATACCCATATGGGAGATGTGCACACATCATAACCACAACTGCAGTTTACATGAGGTGTTAGTTCATGAGGGAAAAGTTCCAGTTGCTGATGATGCGTGTTAAAACTGCACAGAAAAAAATTTCACAGCTTTTAAACTACTTAATCATAAAAGACTGGAAATAGAAGAGGTCAAATTACTGCTTTTATTGCCCTACAATTCAACAGGCCCAACATTAAGTTTATACCAATTTGTCCCAAACTGATTCAATAAAGATAGCATGTAAGTTCAACATACACTATGACAATACACTAAGGAAGGCCAAATAAATGTTCTTCTGATATATTTAAGAGAGATATTGCATATTTTGGACTTCCAGCTGCTATGAGCATAATCAGATCACTTAAAGGGAGATTAACTAACTAACTGAAGCTGAAGGAGATCATACCCTTCTACTATTAACCATTCCAAGTGCCCTGTATCTTCAGGAAAGAAGAAGCTTTTATTTGCTTTGCAGGCCTAGTTTAAATCCCAGCAAAAGATGACTAACTTGTCCTCATTCACGATGATAAACTTCACCTTGTATTTCAGTTGCACCCTTTTTACCAGATCAATTTGGTTTATATTTTCAGCCCTCTGCTTTCTCCCTGTGGCTGAATACATTTGACCAATAACAATTTTCCTACAGAGCAAACATTGGTTAAAAAAAATGGTCCTTCATAAATTCTAAACAGTGATGCCAATAGGAATGTAAGAACTAGATCTTCTTTATATACAACTCTTAGACGTCAGAAAGAGATAATATCTCTTCTTAAACTATCTAGAATATAAACAAGAGGCCTGGGGAAAAAGATGTGAGGAGTTCACCCCTCAAATTTTTACATATTTAAAACACAGTCAGTAAGTAGAGAGAGAGAGAACATTAAGCTTTCTGCATTCCTTCTCTAAGACACAGAGCTATCATTAACAATTCCTCTAGATACAGCACGATTAGCATCAGGTTTATGAGAGCGTCCTTCAGTCCAAGTCAACATGCAGACCTAATCCAGTTTAACTAGAAATATGCTAGCCAGGTCTGTTCAGCAATTAGCATGAACATACCTTGTTAAAAAAAGTAAGTTCTGGTACAATTCAATTTAAGTGCTGAACATCTCATGGATTTTTATTTAAAATCATGTTGTTCACAGGCAGTTTCCATGTACCTAATCTGGAAGAGTGGCTGTGATGAGTCTACTTGAAGGTACAGCACAGAATTAGGACATCTCAGGTGCAAAGTTTTTCTACAGCTTCCTGGATTATTGTAAGATTGAGAAGGCAGAAAAAAATATATCTGCAACATGAAGATAACTGATTGTCAAGTAATACCAAGGCCATTCACTGCAAATTATGTAAATCATAGAATCAGAGAAAGGTTTGGGTTGGAAGAGACCTCAAAGATCATCTCATTCTAGCACTCCTGGATACCTTCCACTAGACTAGGCTACTCAAAGCCCCATCCAACCTCACCCTGGCCATATCCAGGGATGGGGCATTCACTCACAGCTTCCCTGCACAACCTGTTCCAGTGCCTCACCACCTTCACTCTACAGATTTTTCCCTAATAGCTAATCTAACCTACTCTCTTTCAATTTGAACCCATCCCTCCTTGTCCTGTCACTACATGCTTTTGTAAATAGTCTTGCCCTATCTTTCCTGTTAGTTCCCTTCAGGTATTGGAAAGCCAGTTAGATCGCCCCAAAGCCTTCTCTTTTCTGGGCAGAACACCCCTAAGCCTCTCAGCCTGTCTCCACAGGAGAGGTGCTTCAGCCCACTCATCTTCATGGCCCTCCTCTGGACTACTCCAACAGTGCCACAACCATCTTATGTTGCTGTCAAGCTGCTGGCCAGGCTTCTCCAATACAGCCCAGAACACAGTTGGCTTTCTGGGCTGCAAGTCTGCATTGATGGGTCATGTTGACTTTCTTGTTAATCAACAGCCCCCAAGTTCCCATCCTTGGGGCTGCTCTCAATTAATTCTCCATCCAGCCTGTACTTGTGCTTGGGATTTCCCCAACCCAGGGCAGGAACTTGGCCCTGCTGAACTTCATGAGCTTTGCACAGGCCCACCTCTCAAGCCTGTCCAGATTCCTCACAATGGCATTGCTTTCCTCCAGCATGTCACTGCACCCCACAGCCTGGTGTCACTGGGAAACTTGCTGAGGGTGCACTCAATCCCACTATCCACGTCATGAACAAAGCTGTCAAAAAGTGCTGATTTCAATACTGATCCCTGAGGAACACCACTGGAACACCAATGGTCATCATGCCATTCACTACAGCTCTTTGAGTATAACCATCCAGCCAATTCCTTATAAGCTGAGAGTCCATCTGTCAAATCCATGTCTCTCCAGCTTCGACAACTATACCATGTGGGACAATGTGAAACTTTGCACAAGTCCAGGCAGATGACATTGGTTGCTCTTCCTTTATCCCCCAACACTGTAAGCTGGTCACAGAAGGCTATCAGATTTGTCAGGCACAGTTTGTCCATATTGAAGCCATTTTGCCTGTTACAAATGACCTCCTTCGTTCCCACGTGCTTTCATGTAGCTCCCAGGAGGATCTGTGCTATGATCTTGCTGGGCCCAGAGGTAAGTCAGGAAGACTGATTGCCTTCATTTTTTACTTGTGGTCTTAAACTAGTGACGCCAGTTAACAAGAAAACAACTGAAACACTAGGAATAAGGTTTTAATTGGATAACTAACTTCTTGAAGACACTCTTTGATTGAATAAATCAACTACTAAATTCACTTGTTTGCAGAATTGCAAAGCTTTTTGACCGGGGGCATGTCAAAAGTGAAACTACAAAGGCAGAAACTTGGAAGCTAACTACAAAGGTGGAGCAAGGTCAGAAGTGTTTCAGAAGGTGCCAGGTGGACTCTGTCCCCTGATGCGTACGGAGGCTGACGAGCCTGGGGAACTCAGCGTGGTGCTAATCATCAATCCGTGCTGGCGCCAGCTCCCAGAAGCTGAATTCCAAAGGGAAACCAAGTGTCCCTACAAGCACGTGGCTGGTGACCACAGCTCTGCTGACACATTCCTGAGGGCAAACTCTGTCCTGCATTATGGTAGTGTAAAGCTGAGCAGTGAAGCAGGGGCTGACCATCACACTGACACTGAGAGTTTTTAAAATAATTATTAGTAAAATTTATTAAGCACAGACATTTTAGACATTACAACAACTAAGTATTCCCTCAACCACCTGAGATGGAAACCCAGAGAGTTCAAAAAATTATATATTTCCAGAGACTCGACTGCAGAGACAGAAACAGGAATACTTGATTTTAACAGATAACTAAATTACTATCTGCCTAAAGAAAGTAAGCCCCAGGTCCACAAGATCCCCTGAACAGTTTTCCAGTCTCTCTGGTTGCACCAGGGCTTGGGCAAACATGTGTCCTCTCCTCCTCCATCCGTCCTCTGCTGCCTCCAGAGCAGCAGAGGCCAAGGACTCCAGGTCTCCTTTTGTAGCCAGATTTGATCAGTTTTATAGACAGAGAACTTTTTGTACCATTAAGCCACTGATCATTAAATAAAATGTCTATTTTGAACTCCTTATTTCTAAATGTGTTTGATCAATTAAAAAGTAAAAGGCTAAACAACATACTTTCCAAATACAAAGTTTTTGGTTTTGTCACAACAGACACCCCCCCTCAATCACTTACTCAGGCTATGTGATTTTATTTTCAACAAGGATTAACTGACCAATGTCAAATCCAAGTCAGACTCATATTTAAACAAAACTCTTTAAATAATACTCCACTAATCCTAGTTATCCCTGGCCTTATTACAACTAATAATATTCTTTTTCTTGTTTGTTTGGGGTTTCTTTCTCTAGCAGAAGCCATTTAAATAGACCCTCCACTATAAGCTGAGCTTTACAATTTCCTATGGTGCATAAGAAAACCTGCAAGAAAAGCCAAAACAAATATCCACTACTGAGTTGAACAAAAAGGTAAAAGTGAAGGAGTAGGAGGAATACCACATCGAGGTTGTTTGTTTACTTAATTTCATCATAATTATTTAGACTCTCATCTCACTAATAGCTGTGCAGGTGCTAACTTTCCTTCAAGAAGGACCTAGAGTTTTTGTTTGCATAAATCAAGTACATTTAATCAAGTGCACATTAGCTCATCAACACATTGGATCTGATGAGAAATTGCATAAGTGACAATGCCAAGCTATTTCGGTGAATATTCATGATATCTCTGTGGAACAGGCTGACTGGAGGAGAGTGAGAACAAAATGACAGTAAAAGAACGGTAGCAATTACTTTTCTAGCAGTTAATGTTGCCATTAACTGCTTGCTGGCAAGAGCTTAAAGTTGCAAACCCCAATTTAAGCTTGTTACCTTAATTTTACAATTGTAATTCAATATTCTGAATGTGGCACCAGTGTAACAAATATCTTCATTCAGTGCTTCATACAATAAATAATTTAAAATATATGAAATTTTCCAAATTATAGCCATTCCAAAAATATAAATGCTTAGTATTACATCTTCATAAAAATAAATAAATGTGCAAATCTTTTTCTCAAAACTGACCCAGAATCCAAACCCATTTGCAAAATTAAGTGGGACTTTTTTGCTCTTAATAGGCATTCATGAACAGGTCTCCCTTCAAAATGTAATTTGTCCTTAGTGATCTTCTGCATGCAAGGCAAACAACTCCCAGTTTTATAAAGCTATACAAAACCTTTATCCAACTTCCAATATCATCTGTAGAAAATTCAGGCAGAGCAATGCTGTGCCCTGAGTGAGGATATTTTACATAACAAGTCCTCAAGTAAGATGAACTAAGAAAGTCTTAGATAAAAGAACACAAAATCTTGGATCACTTTTAGATTTCTAGAATGGATGAAGGAGGAGAGGAAGAGAGAGCTGATCAGGTCAGCACCATCTACTACATCCTTCTGAAACCCAGAGCCTTGTGTGCTGCTGACCAGCCTACGAAGAAGGTCACACAGCTTCTCCTCATGCAGAGCTGCCTCCCCGCCACCACTGCCCACCAAGTTCTAGTACGAGGTACTTCACTGGACTCACACCTGCCATTTCAGAAGAATTTAGATGCTTATGGACTATGGTTCACAACTGCAGCTCAAGTCAGCTGACCCCAGCCATTGGCTTTGTCCCTCTGTCACAGGAGAGAGATACACAGGAGATTCATGCTATCAGACTTCACAACACTAATGTGAACAGCCATAAAATACAGTTTACATTCATATGCCTGTCTGTAAACTCTGGCAGATTCAAAGTTCAATACCAAATAACCCTGAATGGCAGAGTAATCTCTGGCAAAGGGACAGGATGAACAGCTGAATGCATCAGCTTCTGGAGCAAAAGTCAGCGTCACAAGTGTATTTATTGTGCTATCCTTCCCATGTTGTTGACAATCCAGGAGTATCAAAGAAGCCTGATTATCAACACTGTTGTAACAGACTATCACAAACATCCAAAGTTTCAGTTGCACATTTTTGGGGGGTTCGTGTTACTACAAAATACAGTATCACATTTTGATGGGTTGACCCTAGCTTCTTACAATAATCTCCGATGATTTAAACTCCTTCCCAAACACTGACACCATTTAGTTTCTGTACTTAAGTAATATATTTTAAGAAAGACTGTTTTCTAGTTCACAGGCAATCACACTAGGCTTTAGATCCACAAGTGCTCTAGGTAAGGAGAATGAGCCATGCTAGGCTTGGAAGTAGGCTTCCTTCCTTGCTCCCTTTTGTTTTGGCTGGAAGCATGTTCTATTCTGGTGTATCAATTGCAGGCAGCAGCCCCCGTACCCAGGTGTGCTGGATCTGTCTCACAACCTGACAGGCAGGCAGGGCATTAAGCATCAGCCCAACATGCATGTATAATCTCACTCCCTAGCAAATAGTGAACAGGTCTCCCAGTTGATTTGCCTATAGCATGGTACATAGCTGTTGCAAGACCAGTTGCACATTTCAAGCTTTGGGGGGGAAAAAAAGGAAAAAAAAGAAAAAAAAAAAAGAATTTTTTTCAGCCCAAATTTAGAATTGATGTATTTTGAAAAAAACTATTAAGAAAACTGAAATCAATCCTAGGTACATACCAGCAGCATATTACTAACCAACCTTTGCTTCCTCCTAGATTCCATTGCAATGAGAACATAAACAGTAAAATAAGCATATATCTCCCTCAAATGAATTACCTATTCAGAGTTCCCTCTGGTGTTCAATAAGCTCATCATCACATTCAAGGTAACAGCCTTCGTTACAAAAGAATAAGTTCCCTCACGAGCAAGTTATCATTTGATGATGAGCTCAGCAATAAGGACAGAACCATGGTGTTGTAACTCGTGGACAAAAGCAATGTTATTTTCCATCAGATTTCAGAGAGGCGATAAACTTACACTTCCTCCTTTGTATATTCAACCGAGTGTCTGATTAACCTCGAAAGGACCCAAAGTGTTAAAGATCCTTTCTGCCTCCCAATGTCACCAACACCGACGAAGTCTCGGAGAAGGCAAAGTCACAAATTACAGGTACAGCCCGTCTGAACGCGGCACGCAAAGATGTTCTGCACCTCCCGAATAACTATGCTTTGAGTCACAAGCCTTTCCAGCCTCGCACTCCCATTCGCCTCCACGGAACATGAGCAAAGTACAGTGTATCTAATTAACAGTTTGGAAAGAAAGTTTAAAGCTGCCTCTGCAAAGAGACAAAATGCGTTTGCAGGAAAATCCCAAACGAGGTCCCGAGTCGGCGGTGCGCAGGCGGAGCGCGGGGTGGGCGCCGGGCCAGTGCCAGCCGCGACACCGGGGCTGCTGACCCCGGCCGCCTCGGGGTTGCGAAACTCCCAGGAAGAGCAGCCAGCCTCCATCGAGTGGGGCGGAGGGAGCTCGCCGGACACCGGCGCACCCCGGCCGCCGGTCGGGAGGAGCCGATTCCCCGCGCCTCCCCCACCTCCCCGCCCTGCACGGCGGCTGGGAAAGGCGCTCCGAGTCCAGAGCCGCCGCCCGGGAGCCCCTTAACCAAAACCATCTGGTCACGGGCAGCGCGGTAGAAAGCCCCATCCGCCCCGGCCCTCGCCGCTTACCCCCGGCCCTGGTCCCGCAGCAGAGGAGGAGAGAAGCTGCTCTACCCACAACTCAGCAGCTCCCGAGCTGGGGGAAGTCTCCGAGGATTCCGCCTTCCCCCTCCCGTCCGCGCCCCATCCCGCGGCGCGCGGCGGCAGGGCTGGGGCTGCGTTACCTTCAACAGGTGCAGGCGCCGGCGAGGCAGCCCGCGGGCACGGACCGTCCGAGCTGCCCGGGCGGGAGCGGCGGCCCCGGCAGCCCGGGGTGGGTGGCGGTGGGCTGGACAGAGGCGCTACGGCAGCCCCCGGCGGCCGCCCATGCTCCCGGCGGGCCCCGCCGCCGCCGGAGTCAGCGCGAAGGCGGCAGCGGCTGCGGCCACCTCCGAGAGGAAGGACGAGAGCGGCGGGGAGCGAGGGAGGGGGAGGCAGAGAGCGAGAGGAGAGAGAAACCGCCCCAAGAGAAATAATCATCACATGGCGGTCACGATCCGCCGCCGCCCCCCGACAGCCAGAGCCTACGCTTGGGAGCCGGGGAAAAGCTGCGAGGAGGGGACACACCTGTAGGCGCAGCACATATCCGCTGTGAGCACAATGCGAGACAGGAAACTGAAAAAACAGCCCAGGGAAGGAGAGAGGCTCCCGTTCGTCCCTCCTTCCCTCCCTCCCTTTCTCCCTCCCTCCCTCTGTCCGTCCTCCTCCTTCTCCTCTCTCCACCCCCTGCCCCCGGTCAGGATCCGCTTGCAGCGCTGTCTCATGCAGGGAGATCCAGGCAGAAGGCTGGGAGGCGGCAGGAGCCGTACTTTCTCCCCGTTTTCCTTTCCCTGTCTGCGCTTTGTTTTGCCCGGCAGCCAGGCAGAGGCCAGCTCGGCGAAGCGGGGCCGCCCGCGGGGCCGAGCGCTCCCGGAGAACCGGGGCCGCTCCGAGCCCCGCCGGGGGACCGGGGCCGGGCCGAGGCTGCAGCTCCAGCGCTGCGGGCACCGAGCCCCGGCCGGCCGTGAGCCCTTGGGGTGAAGAGCGGGGAGCGGCGGGACTGCCGGGAACTGCCTCCGGGCCGGGGTCGGCGCTTGGCCTCCGCGGCGCTCTCCAGCGGGGCGACGGCACCGCTGGGAAAGGGTCTGCCTGCTGGTCTGTACCTGAGGGCCTTGGGGTACGTGTCGTATCCCGGTGGTGTTCTGAGGACGCTCCTGGACATGAAGGAACATTTTAATTCCCACCCCTTATCTCCTGAGCAGCGTCTCTGAGCACCCAGACTTTTCCTCCCTTCTTGTACACCCTTGTGGATGAGAGGCCCAGAATATGTCACTGGCATCACTTTTACTGAACTTGAAGTACTCTGGGGTTTATCCCTGTAAGGTAAATCCTCTGCAATCACAATTTCTGCAGGTTGTCTCTCTGCTCAAGCACTCTACTAAAAAGCCTGTGTGCAATTTTTTCATGCCTTCCTCCATAAACAGATCAACAGAGTTATTGCAGAGCTCACTTCCCACCTGTTGTGAACGCGGCATCACTGTGCTGCAGCATCTCCACGTTCAGATGTTACATTTGTCTCAACTATAGCTAATGTAAGGATAATCTATTAAAGGAGGGATGTCTTAGGATAATGGCTCAGGTAAGCTTTGGTCAGGATGTTTATACTTTGTAACTTTCCATCAGTGAAATGTGGACCAGCAGTGTTTCAAGGAGTAATTAATTAACTGCTCTTGGCACTTTGAGTGCAGCTTCATTAAATGCTGTGTGTTGTGCTCCTACTAAAACACCGGAGACAGGCGGTCTAAACGCCATGCTTCCCAAACAGGAAGCTGCTGAAAAGTTACCTTTGCATCTCAAAACAGCCACAAATAAAAAAATAAATTAAAATCAGCTCCAAAAACCTGGGCAAGAATAAAGTTATACTTTTGGAAGAGATGTTAAAAGTGGCTTTCAGACCCTGTCTGTGCAAAGTGCCACTGCAGACTTAACAGTGGGTTGGGAACATTCAAACATTATATAGAGTTTTGTGGGGTTTTCCCTTTGGGATTGCCCAGGGGAGGCAGACTGTGCTGGCCGAATTTTGCCAGTCTGGCCCAGTTAGTGTGCTAACCTCTACCAGTAGGCCCTTGTCCTTGTTTTTTGGCTTCCTTCCTGCTCTTCACTTGACTGGGCTTAGTCACTGCAAGATAAGAAAGAACAGCTCTGGCATAACTCTAGTGTTTCAGAAGGTCTGGATTCCCCTTCTGTACCTCTTCACTTACTGGAAAGCTGAAAGGGAATCTGAAGAGAGAGATGGGACTTCCCTAGGAAAATGGAGTTAGTCACGTCCTGCAATCCTTGTGAGGAAGCCAGTAAGGAGAAACTCACAGGCTGCTAATGGGCTTGGTAACACCTGACTTTCCAGGCTGCTTTCTCAACATCTGGGCTTCTGGCCAGGTTGTACCCTAAGTTTTGGCAGAATGCCCTGGAATTACCAGCCTGGCAGCTCTCTTTGTGCCCTGGGCTGTGAATCTCTGCCTTCCATCATACTCTGCCCCAGGGCCTTTTGCTGGGGTCTCTGTCACTCATCCCCCTACCCTGCCTGCTCCAAACCTAATGATCTTCCCTCTGTACTCTGGGGAGAAGCCCACATCTGCTTCATCTGATGACCACTGACCAGAACTGTACTTGCCACATTTTTGCTGTTTTAAGGTGGCTGTACCCAGGTTAAATCTAAGCCTTGCCCCCTTCCCAGCTCACAACACAGCTTCCTTCAGCTTCTGTTCAGCCCCTGTGGCTCTGGCCTCATGACAACTTTTTTTTTTTTTTTTTTTTTTTTTTTTAAGAAGCCTGCCTGTGAACATATACAGAGCCAGAGCAATAGCAACAGTTTATTTAATTCAAAAGAAGAGCTGGTGAAGTGAAGCTGTGCTGAATCCTCATCCAGTCCATAACAATCCCTTGCTGTGCACCTGACCTTGCCTAGTGTGACTGGGATTGTGAAGCTGATCTAGATCTTGAGGTGGCCACACAGCATCCCACCCCAGGATAACTGTCTTGTCTGCTAACCCTCCATAAGTTGCTGTTCTGCCAGGCACATTTGGATCTGCTAAAGCAGCAGTGTGGCATATTGGCCCATGTTTCTGCCAGCTGGGACACAAATGTGCACCACAGCACTCTGGTTACTGAATTCCATGCTGAATTCGGCACTTGGCCCACTTGCACAGGTGAAAAGAATTCACAAGATGTCTTCTGCACTTCCTTGCCTTGGAACTGGCACACCATCCTTCTGACTCATGGAGAAGTGATACAGGGAGATCTCCAGTGAACCCAGATAAACAGCTGCATATCAAAACCTGTCATTTGTGACTGAAGGATTAATTCCTTCTCTTAACATCATCCACCAAAAAAGAAAAAGAAGTAAAGAGGTCACATCAAATACTAAATGTAGAGAGAATAGCAACAAGTAAAGGACTGAATGATTAACAGCTTCCTAGACTCCTGGGGATCTTCATTGCAGTCATGCACATGCACAGGGTGTGGCTCAGGGCAGAAAGCTTTGTTCCCTCTTTCTCCAGCAGCAGGACACAGACGACAGGGCTGTGTTTGAATAGAACTCTAGTCCAGATTTCAATTTCCTTTTTATTTCCTTCCTCTGCATTTCGTCTGTCTCTCCTTTCTCTGTTATCACCCATTTGTTGCTACCTAGGGTATCCTCCTAATTTTTTTTTCTCTGCCTATTTTTTTCTGCATGTTATTTTCTTTTCACTGAAAGTGACACCTGTGCCTCTTCCCTGCCTCTTTCCCTTCCCAGTGCCGTCGGTTCTGAATTTTGTCCAAGATGCAGCCATACATAGTATCGTTCCTGCTGCTTAGACCTTCAAGGCCTGTAGAAAAGAGCCGAATTTTCAGCTGTTATTGTTAAAAACACCTTGTTCCACGATCCCCAGAACTAATGAAGCCAGGTTTCCTGTGGTTTCCCGGCCCCCTGGCTGCGGTAGGCTCGTCTCCCGCTCTGTTTGGTGTCCGGTGTCCCGGCGCTGCTGCGGGTCCCGAGCGCCGCGCGGTGCCCGCTCAGCGCGGCTGCCTGCGCCGCCCCCGACAGCGCAGCTCCTCCTTCAGCTCTCTGTGTTGGAACACGAGTCTCTAGTCGCTGACGCTCACAAATCCCTCGGAACTTAATTATCTTTGAGGTTTCTGCCTCTTTTATTCATTTGTTTGCAACTAGCCAATGTGTTCTGACATTTTTATGAGGGGCTGATGGGCAGATAAACAGGCAGATGATTGATTCGCAGTCTTTAGGAAGGAAGGTTGTTGCCCCGTGGTCATGGAGATAACCTGGGAACAACCCAAACAGCTGAAAAAGAACATCAAATCCTTTATAAAATTTTGAAAATTGCACTTTCTGTGTGCAGACAGTTTTGATTGTGGCGTGCTCACATGTCTGATCAACCTCTTTTCCTCCTGCTTGGGGATGTCCCATGTCTCAACTCTCTTCTGAAGGATGGGGAAGGGGAAGAAAGGGAAAAGAATTATTCTTCATTAAGCAGCAATTCGTCAGCTGTACTGGGTAACCACTGAGATTCAGCCTGCCCTAACACTCATGCTGCCACCATCCTTTATAAGAAATTTTTACCAATAATGGGAAAGCAAAAAGCACAAGAAGTAGGATTCTACCTGAATAGGTTTAGTCTCCCAACTAAAGATATAGTTTATATACAAAGATATAAACAAAGCATATATAAGGATTTTTTGCTCTCCATTTGCTGCTTCTGGTTTGGATAGGGCACTGCATCATCTTCTGCTAGTGACTGAAATGACCCAAATATACATATTTATATTTCTACAGTCTATAAATCACTCTGGGATCTACTTTTTCTGTATAAAAATGCCAGATAAATCTAAAGTGTTATTATTAGATTTGTGAAATGTCACTGTGCACATCCTGATTTTTATGCCCTTTGCACCAAGCTCACATAGCAGATCAATTTGTAAACATCTGGGGTTGTTCTTTACTTGATGGATTTCTCAGTGTCCATTTTCCAACAATCCAGAAAAAAAAATGTTTAGGGATGAAATAATCTAAGGTTAACTGTGCAATTCCCTTCATTTTTTCTTTTGATGCTAGAAAATCTTTGATCCACCCAGAGCAAGTGGGTTTTGGTATTTCCTAACCAACCCCCACTTGATACATTTGTTTACCCCTGTGCAAAATGCTACCCAGTCAAAATTTTCCTTTTGTTTAGTTTTACATATACTTTTTACAGATATAAATTACTGCACAAAGGTATGAGATAAAAAAGCAGCAGGCACTGGATACAATTTCCATGTGGAATCCAGAGAAAGCCTTATATGGATGTGTGCAACAGCTATATGCATATGCATAACTATTACAAGTAGCAGCCCTCGCAGTCAGGAATTGATGTTCTGACATTGCCCCAGTTGCACCTGGCTGTGTGTGAGCCTGGTTAAGAGATCCTTGGTTAATGAAGAGGTTCATATAGGCAATGCTTGCATTTTTTAAAGCTATCTTGATTTTTTTGAGAAATGTAATGAAAAAAAAAATTATAAGAATGAAATTTCTATGAATTTTCATCAGGAAGTTTAGTGGTGTTTCAAAATATAAAATATTGACAACAAATATTTGGCCCTGCCATTTCTTTCTTTCTTCTTAGGTTGCTTAAATAAGCCCTTCACAAGCACATATACACACACATCTGTATATGTATAAAACAGACAAATAAGCATGTCCAACTTTTATTAAGGCAGCTGCCTAGCAAAACACTGGAACCATTGCTCTGCCATTCATTTTAACCACAGCCAATATACTTACACTTGGTGGTATTGGTAATTCTTCAACTGGTTGAAGAGTTGGGATCAGCTAGCTGCCATGCATGATTCTATAAATATATTTATGTTGTAAAAAAATTATATAATGATTTTTATAAAAATAATATAATTGTCTATTAAAATTTGAACTCATTTTATTATGGAGATGTAGGCTGTGGGAAGACAATTACAAATAACTGTTTGTGATTACAGCATTCTGTTCAAAAGTGGAAAATCAGATTTACCTCTTCTGTGCTGGAAATAATGCATCTTTTTACATCAGTAACCTCAAATACTGCATGATTAGTATTTTCTAAATATATATTGCAGAAAATTTATGTTTATACTATTGAAGTGTGTCTGAACTATAGTAATTTAGAATGCAGCTTAAATAATCGGAGTTTAAGATGGTACAACAGCATTAAAGAAGTATTTGTAATTTTAAAATATTTAGACCTTTTAAGAATTCATCAAATGACACTTCAGTTAAGAAGGAAAATTAAACTATTGACTACTACAACAGAAGCTGTATTTTATCTTTTTATTCAAAGGAAGATTTCCAAGATAATATGTGTATTTTAAATGACTAGTCGAGCTTCCCTCATGTAATGGCAACTAATCAATAAATCATGTGCCATTGTTGTAGCTCAGCATGTCAAATAGCTGCATTTCAGTGTCCACACTTTAAGGTGTTGAACAATTTTTTTGTTCTTGTACATTTCTAGCTCATTAGCTCATATTCTAGGAGTGGTTATTTTCATGTCAATGAAGTTGGTAGAAAAATCACATCTTACCTGCTTCTGCCAAAGGGAGGAGAAGGAATGGGGTAATGAATGGGAAACTTCTGTTCCTTAGCACTGCTTGCCACCCCATGTAGGTTTGCTAAAGCAGCTTTTCCTTGTGAGCAACATGGAAAATAAATACACAGCATCCTGCTAGACATACTGGACATTTTGATGCTCATGGGAGATGGTAAAAGGATGAATGTATTTGAAAGCAGCTTTTGGCATACATAAATCATGAGGTTTGTACCGAGGCCTGGGATATCCAACTCAATGGATTTTTGGTTAGATAATAGCATGAAGATGGACTAATAAACTTTAAATTACCCTGCACATCTCAGTTACATTTGCCTACCAGGACTCCAGTGCAATCTTCATCTGCCATATGAAAACTGCCCTGCATGAGCAGGTGAAATAGGTGGCCAGTATGCATCCAAATCTCTGGTTTGAGAACAGTGGCAAACAGCTGAAAAAGTATTAACCTTTGTTGTGATCTCCCATTGCCATTAATCACATTTGGAGTGCCTTTGCCACTCTGTCAGAGTATCTAAAAATGTTCTTGATGAAAACGGTTGGTTCACTTGGACTCAGGCCAGAATAAAGTGGTGTTTGTCCTCAGAGAGATGCAACGAAGAACTAGCCAAAGTGCAGTTGCTGTCTTTTGTCTGCAGTAAACAGCTCTAGTTCATCAGGATATTGCAAAATCTCAATGTCCTCTTTTCATCAGCCTTAAAAATGCCTGTTTTTTTTCATGTTTTAATTTATTAGAAGATTAAGTTATTTTCCTGTGGACAATAACTCAGGATGTAATAAACCCCGTGTTTATCACAGGCACATCACATAACTGGAACTCATGCAATCTGAAGTGAATTGTAAGGGTTTGTGTAGGTTTCTGCAAATACAAAACACAGATGCTCCATTTTCCAGCGGATCTGTTTTATGTGTGTGTATATATATACATGTATATGCATCAAGTCTGTGCTTGTACTCCTTTCCTGTATGCAGTGCAAGAAAGCCTGGGGTTTCATTTCCAAAGTGATTAATAGTTGAGGCTGCAGCTATTTTTCATTCTAATAATTCTTGCATAAACTGTGCTCCTCTGAGAAAGCAGATCGCAAAGCCTGGTATAAAATTTGTGAGTGCTGAACAAAACTCAGTCACATCATATCAGCTAAGGAACTGTCTTGCACAGTGGCACAGGCAAATCAGGATTTTGGTATCAAAATCACCTTTTTGATACTTCTGAATACTTCTTTCCTTCAAAAAAGCTCCTTGTCCAGAGTGGTGCCTCCTCCCAAGACTTGTCACACAGAGAGTCACCACTGAATGCAGAAGGTGCTCTGAAACTTGTGGTTTTTCTCCTGGGACCATGTCTACAGTGTGACCTCACGTGTAGAAGTTCACAGACCCAGGCAGCTGGAAAGGATTTCTGGGGTATTTAGAACATAGCCCTGGCTTGGAGCAGTATCACATACACCTACAGGTAAATCTTAACTTGTTTGCCCAGAGGAGGAGCACGGTGCTGATCAGAGGGCTGGAGCCCCTTTCCTATTAGGAAAGGCTGAGAGAGTTGGGGTTGTTCAGCCTGGAGAAGATAGGGCTCCAGAGTGACTTTTCGGTACCTGAAGGAGGCCTATAAAAAAGACGGGGAGAAACATTTTAACTGGGCTTGTTACTGTAGGACAAGAGGTAAGTATTTTAAACTAAAAGAGGGTTGGTTTAGGGTCGGTAAGAGGGAATTTCTTACAATGAGGGTGGTGATACACTGGTACAGGCTACCCAGAGAGGTAGTAAATCACTGGAAATACTGAAAATCCAGCTGGACAGGGTTCTCAGCAACCTGATCTAGTTGTAGCTGCCCCTGCTCTTTACAGAGAGTTAGACTAGATGAGTTTTACAAGGTGTCTTCCAACCCAAAGTAGTCCATAACTCTGTGATTCTGTGTTCTCCTAAAAATCTCCATTGATGGAGGTCTGAACATTTTGCAGGCCATCTGTCTATCTCTTAACTGTTATTGTAATTCTAATATCCCATCTGAATCTTCCGTACTGCAGATGAAACACTTCTCCCTAAGGGTTAACAAGGATGTGAAAGCAGGTGGGTTGTTCTTGTCTCTTCACAAAAACCCTTTATGTGTTTGAAAACTGTGATTATGCCTTCTCTAAGCCTTCATTCTTTACACTTCTCCTCTACCATTTATTCAAACTTCTCATGTAGGCTGAATTTTCTAGGTCTCTGATTATTTTCTGCGCTTGTGTAACTGGGCAGCTTCATCTCTGAAATGCAGTTCTTAACAGTGGCCCTGATCCTTCAGCAGAGCCTTTGACAGTGGTGAATACAGTGAAAAGATTGCCTCAGTTGCTCTGCAAGTTGTACTGCTATTATATAAAACTTGGAATTTTGAGCTAAAAGAGCCTTGGGAAAATGGTGCACTGAAATGGAGAAGAATTGAACCATGCTGGTAAGGGAAGTGTAGATCCTGTCAGTAGATGGGTTTACTTATTAAGTATGCAATGCTTCTAGTGAAGGTAAAGTCTACCAGGATTAGGTGACCTATGCCAATGTCATAGTACCTCAAAGATGTTATTTAGTCTTGCTGGATTTGTTTTGTTTTGCATTGAGCTTCGTTTTTTAGCTGACTGATGAAGAAAATTATATAAAAGTAATAAAATATAACTTAAATTAACTAGCAAAATAAGTGTCCAGGAGGATGAACTTTACCATCATTAGAGAAAAGAGCCAAACATGGAGATCTAACTAGACAAAAAGGTATACTCCTTTTGCATGCTGGAATTAAGCCAAGTCCTGCATAGCTGCCCAGTGCCCACACTAAAATTCCCTCAATGCAACCCTAACCCAGTGATGTGATTCCTGCAGCAGTCGTCTCTCATCTAACAGCTCAGAGTCTGAAGCAGGGATATTGAGTCTTGAGACTGTTCATCTAAAGGCATACTAAAGCAGCAACTGGAGCTTGTATCTGTATCTTCTGTCTCCCAAATACTCACTCTAACTATATTTCTGCTGCCTTTGGCACCTCTCCCAAGCAGTTCTCTCAGCGTGGTGATACATGGAAGTAAGGAAATGAATGCTGAAAATAGCAAATGATGATTAATGAACACCTAGTCCCTCTGTTTTAGTGTCCTTCCCCTTGTAACACGTCCTTGATAATTAATTTCTTCAAGAGGGGTTTCACATTATAACTAAGCTGGTTTAAGGTTCTCTTCAATGATTGATGGTTCCCATCCCCTTCCCTGCTTCTGGCCAAGTAATTCCCCAGCCTCTTGGTACATATCTGACTCTATAAAATAAGACTCTTTTGGTGGCCAACAATTAGAAAACAAGAAAAAGAGATCTATATATTCTGCTTCCAGAATGCCTGATGATATTTCTTCTTGAGCTGGTTTACCACCTTTCCAGGATGGTGCTAACAGTGGCATATTGGAATGAGATTGGAATGGGATGAGAGAATGGAAATGCAGGCAGCAGACCACTAGATCAACCACTGGGTAAGCCTCAACATCCCTTTTTGCTGTTAGAGGGGAAAAAAGTCATGGGAAGCAATCACTAGGCTCTTCATTTTTGTTTTCTCTTCTGAAATCTGTGTTTTTAATAATTGACTTTCAACTTCTACATCCCACTGAAGTTGTGGCTGTCTGTACTTGAAGCAGGTGGAAGGGTTAAGAATGAGATTGTAACAAAGAGTCAATGCAGTTTCCTTCTTTGATAATCTGTTTTTTTATTTTTCTGTAAGATTCCACTCCCTGGCCCAACCTGAGAGCAGCAGTCAATAAGGCAGTAGGACATTCCCATATTAAGCTTTCTGCATACCAGTTAGCATGGGGCATGAGAGTGCTGTGAGTGTGAGCTCCTGCTGCCACCCGCCTCTCCTGCCTCCATCACTTGCAGCAGGAGGGGCAGCACAAGCCAGAAATCAAGCAACATGAGAAATGGCTGGACAATTGCAACTGACAAGCAAGAGACTTGCAAGAGGCGAAATTTAAAGCCTCATTTCAGTTTTCCTTGTTAGGATGCTGTTAGGCCTCCTACAACAATGACAAGTCAGATATAATCTAAGCAATATTGTATAGCTGAGAGCTGAATGGGGCTCTATCAGACATTAGAATCTCTCTCTAATGTTTTGCTTCTGATACCCAGGAAATTTTGTTCTGCACTTGGAACAGAAGAGAAATCATCATTTGAATAAAACAAAGAAAAACAACCAAACATTTGGCAAATACATTATTTTAATTGTAAATGTGGTAACTATTTGGAAATGTTGATGTTTTTTGGCAAGCGCAGTGCACACATGTATGTTATTAGTCATCCAACACACTAGATTTGTGATAAATATATTTCTTAAAATAGATTTGCTCAGTATTTAGAATTTTTGTCTTCTTTATTCAATGACTCTCCAAAACTGGAACAGATGGGTAGGGGAAAAACATTTTTGACCTCAGAATGGAATAGTTTGATGGAATTGCAACAGACAGATGACTTCTGTGTGTTAATAACATCTTATTCAAAATGGTTACTTCCATGGATCACAGTGCTGTATTACAGGCTTATGGTAAGTCTTTCTCTAGAACACATTTAAATCTAGTTTGGCAAAGAAGGTTAGAAAAAAACCTCTTCATTTACTCTGTCTGCTCCTCGATCTTTTAGCAGTTTTTGTAGTTTGACAAACATACTTATTTTTGCCATGTTTTCCTAACAAAATAAGTCTTATGAACTGATGGTTTGGATTTTTATTCCTTCCCCCATAACAAATTTGGAACCATGTCCTAGTTTGAGGTTTTTAAAAATATTGATTTCCCGGAAATTTTATTTTAAAAATGTATAGAGATAGAAGTAGCCAAATAAAGGAAAAATGTGATGTTAGTGAGGTTGGTAAGTATGAAGGGATTGAAACAGAAGAGAGATTTAGGTATGCTTCAGTATGGGAAAGGGTTCATACAGTTGCTGTCATGGTATTAGGCAGTGAAAAAGAGCCATAGGATTAGCTGCAGAGATGACTAATTTTGATAATTTTGTTTCAAGATACAGTTGTGTACATCACCCAAAGTGAAGGAGATGTTTTACTTCTTTTTTAGTTGCTTTGAGTATTCATAGCAACAACAGCCTACAACCAAAATCTTGTTTGTCTCTGAATGTTTGAGATATGTGACCCACTGAAACTTCTGCAGCCTTGATCCCGTGGGTGGCTGGTAGAGGAGTCTTGCTCACAGGTCTTGCTCTCACGACCAGGTTTGCAGACTGTGGTTAGCTCCCTGCATATTGATAGCCCAAATGAGAGTATTTTCATGGTTTGAAACAAAGCTCATGCATAATCTTTGGCAGGGTCAGTTCCCACGAGCTCTGTGTCTCCATCACCTAATGGAGCAGCTCTCTTAACCCAGGTGGGGTTGACACGGGTGCCCTACAAAAGGTTTAATTCTCACTGACAGCTAGTGTTAGCAGCTAAGTGTTCACATTGCTTCTTTGTTTTCCTGTGGTGCTTCGCCTGATTCTGAATACCTTTAAAATGGTGCATGCCTGCAATTTCATGTGAAAGCAATATTCATTGTCTTTTCAAAACATGTGCTGCAGGAGTCCAAGAGAGAAAACGAAACAAAAGGTCTTTTTAGGTGTGAAAAACGTATCAGTCTGTGTTAACAGCTGATTTCAGCAGCCTCTTCTGTCACACTCCTGTGGCTGGGAAAAGTTATTTCTTTCCTCAAAGAAAAATGGCCCCCTAGCATTACTCTGAGGCAGGGTGAGGGGAGTGAAGGGGAAATTAGTGTTTCCTCTCGTTTGGTAATTTTATTCGCCTCAAAGACTCTTACTAGCTAGTGAAAGCAGTTGTGCTTCTGTTGTCTGCTTTCTTTGTGTATTAGGCAGAGGGAAGTGGCAGCCTGCTGCAAAGGAAGGGCCCTTTTCACCAGCAATCATGGAAATTCCCTTATCCTGCCCCCGAAGCAAGCAAGCAGGGAAACAGCAAGAGCAGATAGCACGGTGTGTTGGCAATGGAGGGGAACAGCCACAGAACAATTGATGTGAAAGCCTTCAGCTGAAATCAGCATGTGGCCCACGCAGCTGGCCAGCCTGCCTGCCTGTAGCTTCAGTAAGGTATTTACACCTTGAACAAAGTAAGAGGAGTGCTAAAAAAACCAGGAGAGAATCATTAGACCGTGTTTATTAACAGCACAGTGCTTTATCTTCAAAGTGTTATGCACAATTAATCAATATATTCAGCAAGTGCAGTAAGTGAATAGCATTCATTATCACCCAGTCACTATCTTACAAACAGATTTAAAGTGATGAGAAGAAGATGCGCTTGAAACCTTGTGAAGGAACATTTTTAACCTACTGTTTGAACTGGTGCAACCCTTTTTTGAACTACTTTGTACCACCTTGTCCTTTCAATCCCAGTTTCATCAGGCAAGCATTGCCCACAGGGCTGAGAGGGCATTTCAGTGTCCTCTCTTATCACTTTGATATTTGCCTGTTAGGAGCTAGAATGAAATCTGTTCACTTCATAGAAAGATGTGATTAGTCTCAGAGGATAGTCATCACTTTCAGTGATTTTAGCAGCGGTAGTCCTGAACCAATATTTTAAGTGAGCATCCTCATCAAGTGAATGAGGCAAATACCAAAGTGCCATTCTGGATACAGAAAAGCTGGACTGGAGTTGTGCTTGGTTTGAATCTAAAATATGTTGCCTTCTTCAGGTTCTGTGATATGGGTGTTCAATGGCATTTGTTTCAGTCTCTAAGGCCTGGCCTGAATTCAAGCTACTGACAGCAGCAAAATAAAACTACAACCAGTCCCCCAAGGCAGGCAGATTCTAGTTAATATCTGACTAGGTATAGAAATTATATATAAAGTCAGACATTCTTACATGCTTTCACACAGTAGCATAGGATGTAGAGCACAAGTGTTGTGAAGAGCAGCTGGGGGAGCTGAGGTTGTGTAACTTGCAGAAAAGAAGGCTGGAGGGAGACATTATTGTGCTCTGCAACTACCTGGAAAGAGGTTGTGCTGAAGTGGGGCTCTGTCTCTTCTCCTAAGTAACAAGTGATAGGATGAGGGGAAATGGCCTCAAGTTACACCAGGGGAGATTTAAGTTGGATATTAGAGAAAACTTCTCCACATTAAGAGTTGTCAAGCATTGGAACAGGCTGCCCAGGGAAGTGGTTGAATCACCATTAATGTCTTTATAAGAAGCATGGATGTGGAGCTTAGGGACATGGATAGTGGTGGACTTGGAAATGCTGGTTTAAGGGTTGGACTTAGTGGTATTTTTCAACCTAAATTAATTCAGATCATGGAGAGCTCTTCTAACATAAAACAATACAGCCTTTTCAAAGTTATCTTGTCATTCATAGGACAAACTCACTTCAATGTGGATGCACAAGTACTAATTCCAAGAAGTACTGTCTATCTTTTCATTGAAGTTTCCCCCTGCCTTTCTCTCTCCCTCCTGCCATCACTCTTTTTTTTTCCCCAAACAAAGCATTGCACAATGACAGCAAGAGGAAAATCTGTGAAACTCCAGGTCAACAAGAATAATTTCTTGGTAATTTCTATTATATTTGTTTGGAACCTCTAGTATTTTGGGGTTTTTTGAAGAGCAGATTCTAATGCTGCTTACTTCTGTAGACTCTTTGTAATTTTAGACCTTTCAACATTATTCTGAACAATCCTTTGGATGATTTTTAGTGCTTTTAAAAGAAAATCTACTCATTATAAACATCACTAGCTTCAGTAAAAATTGAGATTATGCAGTAGTTCCAAAGTATTTCCTTCTATTTCTATTCTGTGTAGCTTAATGCTTGAGAGATTATTTGTTCAGATAGGTTTTTATTTGTTTCAGATAAGATAGCCTGATAGAAAAACTCAGTGATTAATTTATATTGTTATTAAACTATCAGGGCTTCAGGTAACACAATATAAATATTGTGAATCAAAGAACTGAGGAAATTAAAAAATAAAAATAAAAATAAAAAATATCTTTGATGGTACACACTTAAGTCCAGTTTGTACCGAAAGTAATCTGCCCATGAAGAGCTCAACAGGCTAAATTTCAGGTCCAAGCTGTGCCACAGATTCCTGTGCTGCCTTAGATCACCATTAGCAACTGCATTTTTTAAACAGTTGCTCATGTGCAACGTTTCTGTCTTTGTGTGCCCTAATGAGAAAGTAGCAGTCAGTCCAGGACTGCTCCAGAGGCCTTGGTGCTTCAGCTGCCTGGCTGCCATGGGCCACACCAGGCACCCAGCCTGCTGGAAATGAGATCAAGTCTCTGTTTTTGCACCCATTTGTGATTACAGGAGTCATATGTTTACAATGTGGCCGAGTTAACAGGATTTTGGTAGCTGTTATATTTTACATTTCTTTCCAAATGTAGTTAACTATCCCAAAGCCTATTATGTTCTAATGCCAAAACATTACTTTAGAAATTAAAAACATGGATGGGCTACAATACTTTACTCTTCATTTTAGAGCTGTGATTTTCACAAAAAATCTACTGTAGGTTTAGAAATACATGGCAACCTGCAATATTTCATGTACCCAGAGTCATCATCCCATTGCAGACCAGGAGGAAAAGTCCGAACAGTTTGATATGCAGCTATTGATTCTAAAAATCATGAGAGGATAATCACAGCATTTCTGTTATTAAATTGTGCTGCAGCCCAAACACATATTAAGGGGCCAAATGCTGTGTCTAAAACATGCAGAACACTTGAACTATCAGCATTCAGCCTTACTTGGTAGTTTGGATACTAAAGATCTTGGCAAAACAGAATAGATGCAGGACACTCTCTGGCTTCTCTGCTCTTGCATAGTCTCATATGGCTGGAGGGGCCAGCTCAGGTGGCTCTAAGGAGGAAGATCTACTGCAGCCTGTTCAGAGACACCCTGGCAGGAAAGTGGTAGAGACTGCCCAGCTGGGGTCTGGAGGACAATGGCTGTTAATATGAGACAGCCCTTTTAGGCAAAGTGCTTAAAACCCAATACAGATTTAAAAAAAAAACGGTGTAAAGGACGCATGGTGAGAACATCTTAGCAGGACTGTTGCCAGACTACTTTGGCTCTTGCTTGTGGAATCATCTTAGATGTGTTGCTGAAATGTAAAGGTGTTGAACTGAAATGCCACTTCATCTGTATGGGCACATGCACTGCTGTGGTGCACAGCAATTCTCCTGGATGCTCCTTCTTCCCTGCTGGTAGCAAACTGCCTTTTCATGATGGGGAAGCCAAAATGCTCTGCAAGCAGCATGCACAGGACTT
The DNA here is from genome assembly GCF_036417665.1 of Passer domesticus. Classification (NCBI taxonomy): domain Eukaryota; kingdom Metazoa; phylum Chordata; class Aves; order Passeriformes; family Passeridae; genus Passer; species Passer domesticus. The sequence continues at coordinate 19,065,652 of NC_087478.1, forward strand.
TCAAAAACTATAGAAATTATAATTAGCCTTTGTCCTCCTAGAATTCAGTCAAGGCTGTCACAGCAAGGAGGATGGAAATGCTCTTGGCTCACTTTTCTTTACTCATTGCTTTGCTCTGCTCAACATGTGGTCACCAATATGGGTTGCTGAACTTCTCATGGCCACAGTGCCTTCTTGCTGTTGTACATTATCATAATTTCTTCTTTCCTAGAAATCTGGAAGATCCAATACTCCCACCTGACTTCAAACTAGACTGTGATGGGCAGAAGCTGTATGCAAATAGCAATATGGTAGCTGATAGCAAGACAAAAACCTATGGCTGTGGCTAATGAAGTTAATGGAGCTGGGGTTTCTCATCAGGTGCTGGACTTTACAGCAAAATCAAAATTTGAAGTGACATGGTGCATATTTAAGATGAATGTTCCAGTTCTACTAAATATCTAAGAAGACAAGAGACTGATCCTGAATTTGCATTTAAACTAAACAATAATCAAATGGGGAAAATGTCCTTTTGGTGATGTGAGAAGGAAGGCACAAAAAAATGGGCAAAATGCTTATGGGCAGCAGTGGGAAAACCAGAGACTGCAGCATGAAAAGATAATATCTGGCTTACAGAATCTACTGCTACAAAGCCACTGTTTTTCTCCAAGTTGATTTGAGCTGCCTGCTGAATAACTTTACTCTGATCCAGACATTTGCATTCTGTGGCTTCAGTGTTTTTGACCTACCACTTAGGATACCAGAAAACGGGCTTATGAGTGAACAAGGCTCCCAAACAGGCAGATAAACAGCACATGATTGCAGCCCCAATTGTTTTGTAGTGTGACTTGCAGTTGCTTTTTCACTTAATATTCCTTCAGGCAAACAGGCTTTTTAATTCCTGTGCATTTCACAGGAAGATTTGCAGATCTGCCTTTAATGTTTTGCTTCATCTGATTGTTGTTGAGAAATACCAGGGTCTTGAACTTTAATTCTCTGCCTGGAGACATTTTTGTTTGCTTAACAGATGAATAGCCCATGCAGTGAAATTTGGAGCAAAACTTTCTGCAACTCCAAATGGTACTTCCTCTGTCCCTTTAAAGTAAATTTTATGGTGTTCAGTTATATGTGCATTCTGCAGTAAGTGATTTATCCTACCACAGTGTTCTTCATTAGTGTGGAATTCTTGGACTAAGACTCTTTTAGGGTTAAATTTTAGACTTGGTTTTTAGAAAGCCACATCAGTCATGATCTAATTGCACAATTTCAGCAGAGCTGACATTTAAAGTATGTGATAATTCTACCACTTCAGACAACCACTATTTCAAGGACTATCTCCTAGAAACTAAATTAAGGATCATCTAGATTGAAGTAAGAAGTGCTGAAGCATTGTTTGATTTTAAAAAATTAAATAAATTATTCTACAGGGAAAATAATTATGATTTGTTTATGCAGATATTTGAGATACACTGGCACTGAAAATATACATGTGGCTAGTCCACCAGAAAGTTTTCACTTACCAGAATTTCAAGTACTCTTTTTTCTGTTGCCATAAATTTTTTGGTAGGAAGGCAACCGCACTTGGTTTTGATGCTTAAAAGTGCATATTGGGGAAAATGGCCTATAGAGTAATCTTAATAAATGTCACTCTCGAAAGACAGTCAGTTTCAAAATCAATCTGTCAATCCCACCCATGTAGTTGTGGCTAATACCCTCTTTGTATTAAAAATAACTGTTCCCACTAAAATGTTGGAAACAGATGTGCTGTGGGGTCTCTGCATGGAAAATATTCTGCAAGGGGATTGTGTAGAATGACTGGGCAAACAAAGCAACTGTTCCCTTGCTCCTCCAAGATTATCATTGATAACAATAAAGTGAAATAAAATAACATAATTGAAAACAGCACATCTCTTGTCTTTGTTTTCAGCCTAGTCATATGTCACTTAGCGCAGATCTCTGCCTCCCGAAGGCACTGCCCTCACTCTGCCTCTGAAAAAAGCAGTTCCCATGTCTGTTTACTGCCTGCTCAGCTGGGAGAAGGAAAAGATTGAACGGGTTAGGTGCTGGCACAAGGTCTTGCCATGAATCTATTTGTTTCTTTTTTATAGGAAACAGTAAAGAACATGTGCTTATTTTGATTGTAAAAACAACCTTTTTATATTCCCATTTCTTATGTGGATTCATACAATTTTGATACATTTTACACATCACGGCATTTTCCTTGCTTGTGAAGCTTGAAATGTAAAAAGAAAGTAAGTCAAAGCAAATAAACACAAGGTAAAGTAGAGGACAGGAGCACAAAAAAAAGAGAAGAAAAGATAATTGTTTTTTTGTCAGGGTGAAATTCAGAGTGATTTTGAAGACAACCTACAGGATGAAGACAGGATAATTATTCAATTGCAGGGACCCATATAGACTGGAAAAATAATAAAGAAAAATTATTAGGAAGAGCAGAGAAATCAGTAGGAATGGAAAATGAAAACAACTGTAGCCAGTTTAAAATGTATTTAGTTTAAAGGACCTTTTCATACAATAGAACTTAGTATTTAGGGTATGGAGAAAAGATGTGAACACAAGGAGCTGGTCATGGCACAAGTAACCCTCCAAACTTAACAACTGGACAAAAATAGAGAATGAAGCAAGTACTGAAACTGTGTGGGCCTTTTGGGGAAGTGCTGGCTGACTGCACTATGAGGCCAGACTGCAGTGCCTGCCCACTTGGCCTCGCCAGTGTGGCTATGGACATACTGCTTTTTTACTTTGTGCCTCAGTTTCCCAGTTTCCTTAATCCAGTGTCATTGTGGAAAACATTGCAGTAGAGGAGTACAAATACCACAGAACCATCATAGAATCACCAAGGCTGTGAGAGAACTTGAGAGTATCCAGCTCAACCATCCACCCAGCACTACCACTGTAACCCCTAAACCACTAAACCATCATGCAGTGCCAGACCCAGAAAACATTTTCAGGGATGGTGGCTCCACCACCTCCCTAAGCAACCTATTCCAATGCATGACCACCCTAACAGTAAAAACATTTTTTTTGTTATCCATCCCAAATCTCCCTGTCTCAGGATAAAGCCATTTCCTCAGGCCCTTTCACTTCACTGAAGGCCTGGTAGAAGAGACTGGTCCCCACCAGCCTCCTTTCAGAGAGCTGTAGAGAGGGATGAGCTCCTCCCTGAGACTAAACAAACCCAGCTCTCTTAGCTGCTCCTCTTAAGACATGTTTCTAGACTTTCATGAGCTTTGTTGCCCTTTGCTGGACACACTCCTCAATGCCCTTTATAAAGTGAGGGGCCCAGAACTGGGCCCAGCACTCAAGGCGAGGCCTCACCCGTGCCGAGTACAGGGGGACCATCTCTCCTTTAGTCCCACTGGCTATGCTATGCCTGATAAGGGCCAAGATGTCATTGGCCTTCTTGGCTACCTGGGCACATGCTGACTCATTCTGAGCTGGCTGTCAACCAGCACCAACCAGCTGTTCAGTCCCTCTCTACTGAACAGCTCTCAAGTCCCACTCCCCCAGCTTGTAGCCCTGCATGCGGTTGCTGCAACTCAAGTGCACTATCCAGCACTTAACCTTTTTGAACCTCATGTATTTGTCCTTAGCCCATTGATTGAGTCTGTCCAGGTCTCTCTGAAGAGTCTTCCTACCCTTGAGCAGATCAACACTTCCACCCAACTTAGCGCCATCTTCAAATTTACTGAAGCTGCACTCAATATCCCTATCCAGATCGTCAGAAGGTGTTGAAAGGACTGGCCGCAAATATCCATGTGAACAGATACATTCATGTCTGAGACTCACATAATCAGACACTGCACAAGAGCAGATGGGACATATTCTGATTGTAAGCCCATATTCTGTGATGCTGGATCTGCACAGCAGAGCTGCTGGCAGTCACAAGGTTGCAGCCTACCTTTGCTGCACCTCTCTCTAATAGTCTCTATTTAATTTGATGGGAATTTCTTACCACTAATTACATCCAGCTTAAAAAACAGGATTATATTTTCATAAACACTGAGGAAAGCAAAGGCTCTGAGCACCTGTTTTGCATGTTGGTAAGAGGTGGAAGCTATGGGGAGCACTGCCATGTAAGGGTCCTCATAGGTCTGGTTGGGATCCCTTTAAAAACTCTGTCTCCATTTTGGGCATTTAGTTTAATGTGTACACCAGCACTTAAACACTGCAGATTTTCATTGTGGAGCAGGATTGAAAAAGTTTCTTTAAAGAAGGAGCTGTACACTAGCTTGGTTTCATTGTAGCTTTTCACACAGCCTCACATGACATTCTCATAAGCAAACTCAAGAAATGTGGTAAGTTCAGCTGAACTACAAGATGAATACAAAATGGCTGAAAAATTCTGCTTAGAGCAATTTAAAATTTGATAGAATGATGGGAAATGCAGAACATTTATCACCCTGGAAAGACTGTTATGCAGCCACAGCTTTATTAATCAATAACCTTATGTTAGAAGTAAGGGAATGATTAGAGAAGATATAGCTCCATTATTTATGGGGAGCTAAGCAACTAATGAACAAAACAGGGAGAAGACTGAAATATTCAGTGTTTTTCTTTGTCTCCACAGTTGAAAAAAAATCTAGCTCTGACCACAAACTATTAACTATGAAAAAAAAGTTAGAGTGAAGAGAGAGAGAAAGAAAGGATTAAAATATATTTGTAAGGCTAAAGATATCAAATCAAATTATTAATTATTTCAAGCCCCATAGTCTGTAAGAAAAAAACAAGCATGTATTTATCTACAATTGCATAATGTCAAATCAATAAGGCTTCCTTACTGGACAGGTTAACCAACTTATAGGATAAGAGGAAAGAGTAGAATCAGTATATCTTGATTTTAGGATAAGTTTTGGTAGAGAATCATGTTACTGACAGTCCAGAGAAAGAGGATTCAGATGAATTTACACAGAAGGTTAGAAAACTTCATTCAGAGAATTTTCCATTGTTCTTTTCTCAAACCAGGAGGCAAGAATGGTTCTATTCCTCTTCTGGTTTCAACAGCAGTGAATGGTAAGGTAGAGAGAAAATCTATGCTTACATAGATTACATAGGCTGTGAAAGGCAAGATCAGGATGACTTTGGTAAGCAGTAGAAGTGTTAAAATGGTAAAAGGAAGTTCAGTGATGAGTAGGACAAACTGGTATACTTAGGCAGCAAAAATTAGTTGCCAAACGCTGGCAGCAAGAGGCAGCAGAATTGACAAGAGGGCAATTGCAAGAAGAAGAATTGCAATTGATGTGTTTTATTATGCTTTATTTTATTGTGTTTTATTCTTGGATATCAGGAGGCCTTGTCTAAGGAAACATGTTCATCTTGTGTCCTACATTTTAAATGAAAATAACTGAAGAAAGTTCAGAGAGGAGCTAAAAAAATTGCTTAGTTTAGAAAAAATTGTTAGACTGTAACTCTAAAAGAACTGCTTTCTGCTACTGACAAAAGATTTTAGGTGCTAAGATGTAATTGTATGCTAAGAGCCTAATGATATATTGATACCAGTAGATCGTTACACAAACAAAAAAACAATAAGAATTTTCAGATTTTTGCTGAGTGCAAGGCAAGTACTAGTTAATTTTATTTTTGTCAGAAAGACTCAGTTATATAGCAAGGATTTTTTGTTTTTAATTTGCAGTCTTATTTTTTGCTACAGATGTTACAGAATATCTGGTCTTGGAAGGGACCCAAAAGGATCATTAAATCCAACTCTACAGTGAATGGCCAGTATGGGGATTGAATCTACAGCCCTGGCCTTACTAGCATCATGCTCTCAATAGACCAGAACTGGCTGTGGGGAGGTTGTAGAATTGGGGTTGTCAAGGAATTAAAGAGTCAATTTGAACATTCTGTCAAGAATGTTCAAATTACTGTTAGTCCTGCATCAGTGTAAGGGAATAGACTGAAAACATGCCTGGGGTGTGATGAACACCTGAACCACCTGGATGTGTCTCTTCACAGAAAGTGAAGAGAGGCACTATTATGCAGTGCACAGATTCCAATTTAGCTCCTCCAGAGTAAAGTGGGAAGACATTTTTAGGCATCTGACTCTAGTTTATCATCAAGATCTTTGCATTGCTATTGCTCTCTTATGCCCAGTTTATCATGTTCCCCATTTCATGTTTGTGAGGATCATTTGGCACAGCCCCTCAGCCTATGTGCAGGTCTGCTATGAGCATGGTGCTGCCTGCCTTTTTCTCTAAAGCAAAGGCAGCTGCAGGAGAGCTTGCTTTCATTCTACTCTGCCCTTATCTGCAACATCTTGCTCTCAGATGTATCACCAGGGAAACTATCCTAGGTCAAAAGTAAGAGGATTTTGTTATTGGTATTATTTAGGAATTCTTGCTATTCACTTGTCTTTTGCATGCTCCAGCAACCTTCATTTTTGGGCAGCATAGAGAAGGATCCTTGTACGTGTGAGTTTCTGATGTAAGTGCACTGCCAAGAGTGTAACACAAAATCCTTCTCTTTGCTGGTCAGCTTGGGTCACTAAAGCCTACAAGAGCTTTTTCTTACCAAAGACTTCATCTGACTTTATAGGAAGATATCCATACATTCCCAGTGTCTAGTAGGATGTCATAATGTTCTGTTCTTGTTGGTGTCCAGTGCAGCCTTGGGTTAACACAGTGTTTTGAGTGTGTTAGAAAGAAGGCAGTGTAACAAAATGTGGTGAAGGATCCTCTGGTTGGCTACTCACCAGTTTGCTGTCCAGATATGGATGCCTCTTTTCTGTGCTCCCTTCGGAGCCACTCTGAGAGCTGCAGTGCTCCAGGGAGACCCGGCTTCCATTTCTAATGCTAACATTCAGTAGACCTGCAGGATACCTGAGCAAACCAGTTTTGCACGATATTTCCAGGCCTATTTTCACTCGGGGGGTCCAGGAGAGATCCCAGCCCACCTCCACCACGCCAGGAGCCCCCGCAGCCGGGAGCCGGGAGGGCTCATTCACGCCCAGTCACCAGAGGGCAAATGTGGCACCTCTTCAGTCCTCTCCGGTGTGGAGGACCCCTGCCAGGTGACTTCCGACCAAAATCAACTTTTCTTTGCTCTCTGAAGCAGGAGCTGGTTTATTTCAGATGGTGATTACATTTCAGTGGGAGAGCACTTAAGCTAATTGCTCGGCATTGTTAGCTCTGTGCCAACATTCCTCTGAAGCTTTAGTTCAAAGACTTGTGTTGCAATCAAAATACTTTGCTGTTTGACATAGATATACCCGGGATTCATCAGCTGAAAGAGAATGACTTCATTGTGTGGACAGTGTGAACAGATATTGTGAAGGGAGCAGGTAACTAAGACTAAAATCTGAGGGTGAGATTTCCTGTCTGGGTTCCTGAGGATGAGCAACTGAGGAGCCCTTTTCCTTCAGCTGGTGCTGTACCGAAATCTACCTTCTCATCAGCAAGATTTACTTTATTGCTCAATTTCACATCTTGATAAAAGCAGTGGAGATACTTCTATACAGTTCATTTGTTCAGCTTGATATGACATACAGAAGCAGTGAGGCTGTTTCATTTGATAGAATTCCCACTGTAGTATAAAAAGCAAAATATCTGCAAAACCGGGTCATTTTGCTATTTACAACACATGCTGAGGCTTTTTGCTGCGAAATATTTTGACACCTATCAACAAAGGTTAGTGCAGACAATTTCTTGGGAAAATGTGTGAGGAGTATGAAATTCCCAGAGCACATACAGAGGCAGTATGGGTGGAATAGTGGCTTTCTAGAGAGACCATAGTCCATGAATCCATGAGTCCATAGAAACAGTGAGAAAATAGTCAAAAGTGTATGTTTTTCTGATTTTCTCTCCTCGTTTAAAATACAATTTACTTATTGTGGTGGACTTTTTTCCCCTAAAACATAGCTTTCCTGTGGACCATGCCTTGTAAGTGCATTTTGTGAGTTCTGTACATGTGCATTTAAACACAGATGTTTCAGCATACAGCACATCTTTGGTTAGTGACTTCCTTTTCCACCCAGGTAAAATCTGAAGTGCTTTCCAAACTTTAAAATGGGTTGGGGAGCCTTTTTGCTGACATGTGTAATTACTTTGCCCATTTTTACAGGGAAGCTGTTAGCATACAGCTATGCTGCGCAGTAGTTGAGAACACTAGAGCCAAATGAAATTATGGTGGGAGTTTTTAGCAGACAGGCTGTAATTATTCAGTTTGTAATTTGATCAAAGTGAAATAGAAGCTTGCCTACCAATAAACATATTTGAAGTACCATGTTTTTGAAGCTTTTAAACAAAGAAGCTTGCTTAAATGGTGTAAGTGCAGGATGGGAGTCAGAAAATCTGTGCTGCTGTGGCATACATTTAGGACCTATACTGGGAATTATTTAAGCTTTCCCTCACCCTTTTATGTTTTTTTCCCATCAGAAAGCAACAACAGAACAGGCCCTTGCCACCTCTTGTTCTCTTCATTTTTGCCCTGTATTACCTTGGAAATGATGATGAATTGACAGGAGTATCTTTTAGCTTTTTTTTTCTGGTGCTTACTGGATTCTCACCTGTGACTCCAGAGTGGCCTTGCCTCTATTAATTCTTTACTATGGCAAGGACAATTGTGTGAGTGTTTGCCTGGCGTGGCTCCGCCCTGTGCAATTGTCTATAATTTCAGCAATTATTTCATTTTCAAAGCAGGATTGACATTACTTTTTTATTTCAACATAGTATTTTCCCATGATAGGTTAGTCTATGGTGGCTGTGAGCTGCTCTGTGCAGACACCTTCTTTGCTTAGGATTTTCCCATTGTTCTGCAGATCTGCTTGCAAACCTCTAGGAAGAACAAACTATGCAAGCAGCTAACTGTGGAACAGCAATCCAAACCAATGTTTCAACTTCAAAAAGATATGTGAAAGTGAGGTTTTGTTTTCCTGTTGAAGTTTTGCCCATAATTTTCATGCCAGTATATGCTTCACGTGATTTTTGAAGCTTTCAGATTTTGCTGTCCACTAGTTTTGGCTCATGCAAGAGAAGGACAGAGCTTTAGCAATGCACAGGATGAACCAATGTACATACATATCTTGTAGTGAGGCAGGGCAGAAGGGACAAAAGATTGATTTGCTCACAGCTGACCTCAATTATTGGTGTGCTGCAAGGCATATTATAGGGCTAATTTTGCCATAAGTGTCATGGCATGTGAAAATGGCAATACAGGACGGTTGAAGTGACATCATGATATGCAGATATGGATAACTAATGGGAAGATATGCAAGCAAGAAGAGTGTATAGAGGCAAACCCTGTAGCCACTCAGGCTCAGCTTCTGGATACACTTGAAGAAACCTACCTCTGGAATTCAGTAAAGGTGAAGCACTTGAATCTATACTCAGCAAAATTAAAGTTTTGTGACAAAAATCAAATGCTTTTCTAAATTAAAGGTATTTATTGCAAATTATACCAAGTTAGAAGGATTGGATCTTTACTGGTATTGTCTTCAGTCAAGAATCTCCCAGGACACAGGAAACAGCTCTCTATCCATGCATTGTGCTGCAGCCAGGCTTAGCACAGGACCTCCCTCTGATTCTATCTTCACTGTGACAGAAGCCTTTTGAATTATCTAGAGAAAAGTATAAATTCTAGCCATGGACTTTGTGTAAATGAGTCAAAAACAGTTCTGACAAGATGGAGCAGATTTATAACTTTGTGAAGTGGAACAATCTTGTGATGTTGGAGCTACACAGCTAAAAACACACTTGAATTCTTGTAGTCACCCTGAGAACATACCATACATACTTTCACACAAACAAAAATCTAGACATATAACCTTTTCTCCTTGAATTTCTTCATTTTCCCTACTATTTCACAAACTAACTCTGTTTTCATTAAGGACAAAGTATGTTATGAATTTATCGCTCAGCTCAGCACACTGTCATTCTTGTGTTGCTTTCAACTTAGTACTTTTGGTTTTTTTATTTTAATAGGACATTATGTAAGGTTGGATTCTGGTCTTGGTTACTGTGGTAGTCCCAAAGGCTTGCCAGTGGCTGTAACTTGCCTTCAGAGATAATTAGGCAGCATTGTGCTTCTAAATTTTAAATCTGACCACCCATATTCAGATGTCTGATTCTATCAGTTAGAGAAACTAGTTCACGTTTGCTGTCAAAGTGGTAACAAAAGTAGCTCCCCAAAGTATTGGCTGAGGGAAGACTTCACACAGCTGAGCACTAATTTACATTGCCACATATCCCACTATCCTCTTGGACTGTATAACAGTGGTTAGCCACCATGTCTGGTTTGAAAGCTTTTCTAGATCTGTGTTGCTGGTATTAATTCTGTTTATATTTACAGCACAACTGAGTCTTCTATTTGCTTAAAGCAGTAAGAAAGCAATAGTCTATCTGTTAAAAAGGAACACACAGTACAAAAAGCTCAGCTGCTGCTTGAAACATTCCAATCATCAGAAGTGCTGCTAATTTAGGTAGGCAATAAATACCATTGAGAATATTTATGAAGACTTGTTTGTGCAGATGGACAGGACAATGAGAGAATTCCTTACTACACGAGGAGCTGGTGTTTATCACATGCTAGTTTGGCAGGTATTTACAATGTTTCCTTTCAGCATCTACATTTAATCTCTAAGTTAGGGGCCTAAACCTGGTTTTGTCTCATCTGACTTAAGCATTTAACTAATGTGGGTTCATTAAATCAGATCTGTCCTGGTTCAATTAAGCAATCAAAGTGAGAGTGGGGAATGGGGGGGTGAGTGGGGGAGAGGGGGAGGGAAAGAGAGAAAGAGAAGAGGAGAGGAGAGGTTGCAGGAGAGGAAGAGAAACACTTCTGAGAAAAAGCTTTTGAAACCCTGCAATCCAAGCTGCATTCTGGAGAAAAGATACTTAATTCTCCACTGATCAGAGTGATTTAGTTAAGTAAGTGCCTGAAGTAATGTGGAGCATACTTACATCACCTGTTAGAGTAGCCCTCTCAGTCTACTTACTACACGTGTAAAATGGCCTCCTTAGTAATTTAGAGTCTGATGATTAAAGTAAGTTGCATGAATAGTCCTATCCAGACTAGAACTGGTAGGAGGGAAATGGTTGTGTGGGTTATCCTTACCTCTAGGCTGTTTGGCCTAGGGGAAGTAAAATGTGGTAGATTTTGGACTGTTTGGTCCCAATCCTGTTCTTTCATTAAAAGAACCTTCATATGACTTAGGAGAAGTATTTATAAGAAAAGCACTCTTAAACCACGTGTGTGTGATTCAGGTTCATCTTCTTAGAGAGGCTTTCCCACTGTGACCCACTACAGCCAGAGGAATGTGCAGAGAGCTAGAAAACACGTTTTCTGCTGCTTCATCATTACCTACATGGGATGCCCTCAAGGACAAGAAGTTTAAGGAAGTTTTGTGTGTCTGATCATCCTGCCATTAATTTATTTCCAAAATGGTGTGTCTCATTGCAAAATATCATTGGGCATAAGAAAAGCTGAATCAGGCCACAGGACCCTCAGCACTATGTTATTCCTAATATATCAAATGCTCTTTTATAGGAGTTGGGTGGCAAGCGAACTTTCAGTGCTGCAGGGTTTAAAATCCAAGCATATTTAAATAATTTTGAGATTTCATTATGGCCCTTTGTAGATACACTGAATGTGACTAAAATGGTTCTATCCTTCCATCACCATATATTTTCTGGAAAATCATCCATATTCTGCCTGTGATTTTTCATTTTCCAGGCAAATCTGGTGTTGTCCAGCATTCCCATTCTTCATCAACCACCCTCATGATAGCTGTATCAACCAGCTGTACAACACGGTATATTTCCCATTCTGACCGCTGTTTTGGAAGGCTGCAGCTACTCAATGGCAGAACAATATATACACACTGTTCTGCCATTAAATACAATTTTATTCTTTCTTTCTCACATGGGTTTTCTAAATAAAAGATCACTTTCACTTAACCTGGAAAAATGTCATGAAGAGATTATTTATAATTTAATTTATAAGTGTTTATTACATTCTGCTTTTAGTACTCAGGGGAACAGTACAGCTCATTTACTGCACTCTAGCTGATGGTCTACAGTCCAGATTTGGTCTGTGGTGTACTTCCATCTGAGCAGAGAAGATGGAAATGAACTGTTCTTTTTTCTTTAAGGCCAAATTTTATGTTTTCAGTCCTCTACTTTTTTTTCTCAGATTTGGGGAAAAACCTACCCTATAATGCACAGGTTTCACTCAAGTTGTTAATAATATTTATCCCGAGGATAAAATAAACCTAAACCTTAAAAAGTCTGGCAAATTATTTTTCTCTCTTCCTCATTACTCATGTGATGGGCTGAAACTGAAGTTGAAGGAAATGGAAGTGAAAGTCAGGATTATGCAGAAATTGAGTGCAGTGAGTGATTCAAAAAGAAAATTGATTAGGCTCAGATTTTGTTTTGACAGTATTTTAGGTAAAATTTTGCTTTGATGGGGATTGTAAGAAGGTTGACTTTCTGTTCCTTGTGCTGTCTTAACACAGCATCAAAGAAAGCAATTACATACAAAGTTACCTCCTGAACAAAGGCTGATATAAAATGCAGAAGTCATCATTTGTTCAAGTGAAAGTTAATTCAGAAATTATTTCTGGCCTTTTTACTTCTCTCTTGGGCAGTGGTTAGCAAGATGTCAGAAATGGAGGAGGAATCATTCTCCAGCTACGCTAAAAAGAGACAACAACCAGTGCAGTTCAAGGCAAACTACATTCAGTGCCATGCGGGCCGAGGCATCTTTAACCTCCCTTATTGTTCCTGACAATACATACATGTTCACAATCATATTAAAACACAATAGCATCAAGAACGCACACATATCTGCAACCTAATTTCTCTAAATCACTTTATGAATCTGTTATTACTAGATTTTTTCCACCCAGTAATAATTTTCTGGATATCATTTCAATGCATTCTTTGTCCCAGTAAATAAAAGTAATTGTTGTAAAAGCCTCTATTTGTTAATGTTTAGTGAAAGATACAGGTCTGGTTGTTCTAAAAATTAAATATTGTTTATCTCTGAGAAAGAATAGCAGAAAATGAGAGTGTTTTGACTTACCAAACTATGCAGACCCTGACCTAAAAGGAAGTTGAGACTCATTCCCCTATGAGATTTTTTTGACTGATTTCCAGCTGGCAAATATGGGGAGTGTTTTTTTTTAAATGCAGACCCCTGTAAAGAGTAAATGGCTTGAGACTACTCCTTTACTTCACCTAAGCTGCTACTCAGAATCTCCTCAAATTCATGCATTAAATAACGTTAATGAGTTGCAACAGAGTAGATGCCCTAGCATGCACTGCAAAACCACATCAGAGATAAAAATTAAGTATCAACACCAACCATCAGGTACGCATCAATTTCACCAAAAAAAAAAAAAAAAAGTTAAAGTATCATACACTGAAATGTAGAATAATAGAATTGTAAAATGGAAGGGAACTTAAGGATCATTTAGCTCCAATTCCTCTGCCATAGGACACTTTCGTCTAGACCAGGTTGCTCAAAGCTCCATCCAGCCTGGTCTTGAATGTGGTGTTAAACCACACCACCTTTTACACTGTGACTTCTTTTTGAATAATAGGAATAATGTTCTTGCTCTTTGGCTTTCCTTGCACTAAATGGATTAGTGGTTACAAAACAGAGGAATCATCTACCAGACAAGTAGTTGAAGGAATGGATCAGATCTGAACATAGAGATTCTATCTTTTTTTTCCACTCAGGATCTCATAGAATTCCAGACTCTTATCAAGACTCTGCTTATATACTCCTAGGAATAGTGATCTGAAACTGGAATAATGCTTAAGCCAAAACACCAGTGTGAATATTGTCATTAAAATTACTTGTCATCCTTGGTGTTAATTGCTAGGTGAATGCTACAGTGCCAATCCACCCCTCAGACAAAGAGTGCTGCTTATTACAGAAAGACAGTAGGCTAATTGTGCTTTATGGCTCTTTCTGTTGAGCATGTAATGTCTGATGTACTTACTGGTTACTTATTGTTTGTGTTACCTAGATTGGATGGTACACACAGTACACACAGCCACCATGCTCCAGGCAGCACTCTGTACAAACATTGAATTGTCATAACCAAATCATGCTCAGCCTTCTCTTCAATGCCAGAGTGTGGTGTTCTTCCAGATGGCACATTCTTTGACAAAGAACTCCCTGTGCCAACCAACAGTGGGAGGGAAACTTTGTAAGTAAGGGCTGTGGGACCAAGCCAACAGCACTCACAGGCTAGTAATCTGGAGAGGTGTGTGGATACCTTGAACCAGCTGGAAATGTGCTGCCTTTCACTGGTTAGCATGGCTGCACACTCACTGCTTCAGTCTCTTTGAGTCTCACCTTCCCACAGCCCACTCTTCTTTGAGTGACCTGTTGCTCAGTCATCCTGGGCTGTCCTTCCTTTCCCATTTTCAGCTGTGGGATGATATGTATATTTTTAATTTCTTTCCTGGCACCCAGTTTTGTCTGTTACTGACTGCTCTGCCCAGCCTTTCGCTGGATTGTGTCGTTCCTTGCAGATCCCTGGTTTGCCATTATGCTTTGTCTAGTTTACACACTCTTAGTTTTATCACTTCCTTGCTCAAACTGAAAAAATCAAACACAGAGATGCAAAGAAATCAACAATTATAGCTTATTATTTATTTCTGTTTGTGTTTCTGTAATCTTTGTTTATGTCTTCTATTTTTTAGCACAAGGGAAGAATGACATTGAAGATACATAAAATATTTTGGCATTAAATGACTCACAAAAATTATTTATTGCTCTGTATAGTCTTCTGACATTCATAGAATCTTAAACAAAATTTCCCACTCCTTTCCATCTTACATTATATCTGCTTACTTCCCAAGCAAACAAATCATGTTTCCAGTGGATGAAGGTCCTAAGTGAATAACATTTTGTCAAGAACAAGGGGTAACTAAAAAAGTACAAAATTACAGTAGATGAGACTATAAGAAGAGGGAATAATTCAGGGAAATAAGGAGAAGTAGAAAAAGATGCATAAACAAGGTGGCTGCATACTGTGTTAGAACAAGCTCCTCTAAACGTACAGGTCTCTAAATGTACAAGTCTGTTTCTAGAGGTAAAATTTTTGCTTGGTTTTCCCAACCCCCCAAACCCCAATCCCAAAATGTTGGGTGTTTTAGAAAAGCTACTTTATGAATAGACTAAAAATAAAAGAACATACTATTTCAGTGAATTTTTCACTGAATTATTTTCCCCTTATACGTGGTGAAGGCTGTTATAGGAAAAGAGAAAAATTGAAATATTTTATTCAGCCCAGGAAGAATTAATGGTTTAAACTAAAGCAGAAGATTATTTCTTACAAATCTTTATCTTATGAAATGCTCAACTTTAATATGGGCAACTTTTCACAAAAGTCAGAGCTTCTCTTAAGCTGACATGTCCTTACATGCATTTGAAGCTGCAATTGCAGTAGGTGAATGGAAAAAATGAATCAGTAAAATATGGCACAACCTTTGCTTTCCAGAATGGTGTCATATTGCTGAGACCTCTGACTTTCAGAGCTGCCTCTTCTCACCTTAGCTGTGAGCCTGAGTCTGTTTTTAACTCAAGCAAAACCTTCACAGATGTCAAGAAAGGCAATGAATTTTGAACTTGATGATTTTTCAAGGTTTTCTAGTTTGTGTCTTTATAATCAACTTTCCCCCCACTGTAACACGCTGGTAATTTCTACAGGAAATAAGAAAAAAAAAGCATAAAGCCCCTAATGCTTTTAAGGGTATAGAGAACCAAGTCTACTGATATGTTGAGTAGCATCACCTCATACCGTAAACTTAGATGATTAGGAAAGATTTGGCAAAAAATGAAATTAGATTGTCAAACTGATTTCATAGACAGGAAATAAAAGTGCAAATACATTAAGTGAGGTTATTTTTGCCTGCTTTCAACAATCCATAGAAAAGCAAATGTGTTGTCAGTGATTTGATTTACTGACCTACTTTGCAAGATTTTATGGGAAGCTGTCTGTAGATGCTGATCATATTCTTTCAGATGAAATGTTGCTTTTTTGCTGTGTACATAAATATCAAAGTATTGTAATCATCTACACACACAAATGCTGAATCAACTCCAATCTAGGCATAACTTAGTAATGCAATCTCTGGGCTTTGGCTATTGGCAGAAATGTCTGCAGTGAAGGTGTTACAAGAAAAAGGCAGCAAAATCTTTGGCAGTGTCCAATACAATAGCTGTTCTTATTCTTCTCCTTCTAAAGCTTATATGCATTCCTGTCCTGGGTTGGAAAATGCTGCCCCTTACACCTACCTAAAATCTGATAGTTCCAACCTTCATGCCTAGCTATCCTTTAGCTTTAGTGATATGATTTTCCATCAGATTACTACTGAGGGAGAAGGACTCGTCATTTTACTGAAGAAAAGTGAACTACAGAGAATTTGAGTAGCTTCTTCATGGGTCCATAGGGAGTTTATTTTAGGGCAGGTGTTTGAAGCTAGGCTAGTGCTTTAAATATTAGGTCACTGCTGGATTTCTGCTTGCCACGTATCCACAACTATGTGGGTTGAAGAAATCACTATGTTTTCCCCCTGAAGCAGTGTACAGCAGTAATATTCAGGCTTACACATGAGGTAGGAAGTAAAATAAAAATCTACCAAAGCCATAGCGTAACAGGCAAAATTCATAATTAAAAGAGGGGAACATCTCTTACATTTGTGTCTATTATAATAATGTAAGGTACTGCTTAGAGCAAGAATTAACACTGGATATGACAGGAATGAAAGATAGCATTGGAAATGCAATTTGCAAGTAGATTGTGTACCCTTCATCATGCCAGTACTCTTCCACCTTTCCAATGGTCCTTTCTAGGAAGTATCTGCATAAATCAGTGCTTTTTTACTCAGCAGTCTGTTTAGGAAAAATTTCATAGGCTGTCTTTCTGTCAAACACCTCAACAGCTCCAATGTAAGGACCTTGTAATCTATTTTTAATCTCAAAAGAACAAGAAATAAACAAAGCCTTCTTTCACACCACTCAGCTCTTCAGAGTGAAGTCCTTATCCTTCTTGGCAAAGCCAGAAGTTGTCTGTCTCCCCTGTTACTGATGCAGAAGTCTAGAATTCAGAAGCTTGAACTTGGTTGTCTGGGCTGTGTCCTGATCCCTGTATGTAGTTTCTTTAAGAAGGACCCTGTGTTCCTCTAGACCTATGTAAGGTTGATGGACTCTGATATGTCACCTGGGTTATCATATAAACTCTTCTGCAAACACAGTTTTCTTTGTTCCATTTGTCTAATCCATCACCACAAAGTGCATACCAGTGCACTACAACAAATTTGAAAAAAAAAAAAAACCAACAAAAAAATTAAAGCAAATTGTTCAAGTGCTGCAACAAGGGATCAGATACAGAACATTAAGTTTTTTCTAAACTGGAAAGGTAAGCTGTGTGGTTTTGTTACTTGACAGTTGACTCTGCTATATTTTACTTGGTTTTTTTTTTGTTCTGTAAATAGAAGTATGCTACTAACATATAACTCATTCTGGTTTATGACCTAGCAGGGAAAGTCAGCTCTAACACTTTATAGCTCCAAAGCAGAATATTTTTTGTGTGTGGTTCTGTTGTGTTGGCTTTCTGCGGTGTAAGAACTATAAATCTATATCTAGTAAAGCTTTAAATATTTCAATTTTATCAATTAAACATTATTTCCCTCTTCAAGAAACCAAAATATGTCAGAAATTGCTCTGTATCTGATCTGCAAGGCATTCAAGTTTAACATCAATAAACATAGAGGAATGTCCTCAGTTTAGGCATTCTGATTTGTATAGCTTTGTGTACATGCGTGCATATGTGTTTGCAAATATATATATATATATATTCAAAAATTAAATACAGTCTCATTTTACTTTACTGGCATCTATAAAGGAAGATAATTGCTGGGGAAAAGGATAAGGTAACAGTGTGAAACAAAATATAAAGTCTATAATCTTTGAATATATATAACTTCTGCTATATATAACTTCTCTTCTAGAAGAGACAGTCCGTGTTCCCAAACACTCCTGAGGCTCAACGTAAAACAAATAATTCCCATGAATTAAAAAGGCAATTAACACCTCCACAATGTCATCTCTTCAACATGGTTATGTGTGTGAAGTCTGAATGCATTTACAGCACAGTCATGAAGATGAGACCACATTGGCCACTGGTGTGATAGGAGCAAAGACAGTTACCAGTTCATGTCCAGGCTATTGAAGCAAGCTCTCAGAGCAGGTCAGATGTTAGACATATCTTGCAGTGTCTTCTAGGACATCACTTTTTGTTTTGCTTGCCCCAGAGTGTAAAGAGCTTGACATCACATGTAAATGATAGGTTACTTATTATTTAAGCATATACCTAGGTGAGTGTGTGTGAGATAAAAAATCAATTTGGCAATTGATTTTATGTTTCAAAATATATTTAGCTTTTATAAGGAGAAATAAGGTTTCTTGGAAGACAAGCAAATGTGTAATTTTTGTAATAAATTCTACATTCTTTACCCAGAAAGAATCCAGAGGCTTGCAGAACTGGTCATAGTTCAGCAATGGCTCTTAATGGACAAGAAGGCTGAAATAATATGCTTATGAGGAGGGTGGCTGTCACTTCCATCTATTTACCTCTTTGCTAGCCTGGAAAATAACATTTTTCTTTTTCAGGCTTTCTTGGCTTTTACAAATGCTCTAGTAAGCACTGAATGACAACTTCAAGCTGTTTACCAAGAATAGCCAAATGGTTGGCATAATGGTAGCTGTCACAACAGTGGGAAACACTGTATTCCCTTATTAAGTTATAATTTCTGTTAATAAACTCATGTCCTCTTAACAGAAAACAGCAGTACAAGAAGAGAAATCAGCAGAAAAATGTTGAAAATAATACATGTTATTACCTAAAAAAGGCTAACACCAAACTGTGAAAACCATGCAGTTAATCAGGTGATTGAATGTGAGCAAAGTTATAAAATATAAGAACAAACAAACAAAAAAACCAAAAGAATTAAATCAACATCAGCATTTTGTAGAAACATTTCTGATGACCTGAAGAAGTGTTGTCTCTATGGAGTGAGTTGCTACAGACTAGGAAGAAAAAAGTGCTGTGTTGGTACTGTGGAAATATTCCCATGTTACTTGTATACTCACTAGTCTGAAAAAAATAAAGAAATTAATATTATCTGTAAGATATTCTACAAGGAAAGAATGCTCATTTTCAATGTGTGTGTGAGCCATTACCAAAGCTTTTTAAGAGAAGGTATTGATAGAAAGATGGGCATTGATCACAGGTATAAACCTCATGAAGAAACACATGGAAACATTCCAGTTTTGTGGAGAACTAAGCAAGAAAATGTGTTAGGATTTGTTAGGACTATCTTAATATCTCCAGTTTTGCTTCTGAGGACAGCTAACAAGCCATGTACAACAGCCATGGCAATGTTGTCTCTATGAGAGACAGAGAACTTTAGGCTTAGTTCTTGATCAGTCTGGAGAGCCCGCATATGAAATTGAGGAGAGAGAGAATAGTGTAGAGCACTACAGCCTCAGATATTCAACTAACAGCAGGAGATTTTGGAAGCCTGCTAATATTAGAAGATAAATTATATAAATTACAAGGAAGTTGCAATCCTGTGATGATGGTGTATATTTTTTTTCACTACAAAGCTGAGATAAGCTCTAATACATTACCATATTTCAGATTCTAATAAAAGGTTTCTGTGGTTTCAGATCTCTTGGTTCCACTTCCCCATTTCTAAATCATTTTGAACATATTCTGGATTTCCTGAAAAGTAGGATATGCCTACCACAGTAAAGCTTGCAAAGAGATAGGTAGAAGAGAGGAAGGTATGCTTGTATTAAGCAGCACTCACAACATTTGAGGCATCGGGGAGAAAGCAAGCACTCATGTTCTGGGAAGAGGTGAAGAGGAAGGTCTCAGCATTATTCAGTACAGGAAGAAACAAGTCTGGTAAAATTCCTTGGTAAAGGGAATCATTACAGATTTGGGAAGTCTCAGCTTCCCAGGCCTGAGCCATATCCCTGCCTCAAGTTGGGGCAATGATGTTCTTGTTAGCCATCAATGTCTGACAGGGAACTGCAGGGAACTCCTTACCCAGTCCCTGATCTGGGCAGCTGGAGGAGCATTATTCAAAAAGACAGGAGTGTGTCCCAGCTGGTCATCTAGACACAGTTTGAAATGCCAGGCAACAGTTACAGCAGAATGAGCTCTCTGTCTGGCAATATCAGGAGTGCTCTGCTGATATCCCAAAAATATTTCAATCATCCTTCTTGGAAGAGAGATTTTCAGCATTACAAAATTACATTAAAATACAGTTTGATTGACAAACGTCAGAATTCAACTCGGAGATGCAAACTTCATAAACTGACTATGCCACCAGAAAAATGTCCTTGTATCCCAAGCCACTGTTTTTGCAGATGGAGATCAAGAGAGACTGCATATATATGTGTATGCCTCACCTACACATTTACAGGCATTTCAATATTATACTGAAACCTCATGTGTAAGAGCAACAAAGAGGGGAAATCCATATGAGAAGCAGCAACAGATGTATGGCAGGATTTATCTCACCTATCTTTAGACATCCAGAGTGTAGGCGTCTCCATCTGAGCTAGCCAGCCTGTGCTCCATTTATAGTCAGTGGAGAGAAATAGGCACTTTCAGGGTCTGATTTGTCTGCTTTATTTTAGATCACATCCACATTACAAGAGATGAGATGACATGCATCCTGGAAATGCCATTTTCTTTCTATAGATTATGAAAGGACTTTGAAGTATCTAATTTAAACATAAATTTGAATGCTGGCTAAACTAAGAACTAAAAAACTCTTCCTTTTTTTCCCTTTTTTTTTCCCCCAGGGATTTTTTTAGTGTTAGCCTTGTTTCCTGTTCAGTTATCACATGGTGCCATTAAAAAATGTCTATAAGCAAGTGATGAGGCCTATGAGGCCAGAACTCTCTTAAACCATGTTGCTACAGATCTCTTCTGTTCCTGAAACTGAATAATGTTAATCTCACACAGGGATATTAAACCTTTAGAAATTGAAGATTGACCAGAAAAGCCAATCAAAAAAAGCAAAGCTTTATTTAGCTCAATATGCACAGATCTGGTCATCCTGCACCACAGTTAGCTGTGATATGGAGTGGTTAACCAAGTTACCAGCAGATCCAAGGACCCAGTATCTGGCATGGTTATTAGGTTTTCATGGCCAGATTTTTGCAGCAGGGGGGCTGCAGCAGTGGTTTCTGTGAGAAGCTGCCTGATGCTTCCTTCATGTCTGGCACAGCCAGTCCCTGGCGGCTCCAAAGATGGACATGCCACTGGCCAAGGCTGGGCCAACGGGAAGTGGTGGCAATGCCTCTGTGGTAATGTATTTTAAAAGAGTTTAAAAAAAATGTTGTTGCACAGTTGTAATTGCAGCCAGTGAAGAGTGGAGTGAGAGCCCATGACATGAACAGCCATGCATACACAAAGATCAGTGGAGAAGGAGGGGGATCAGGTTCTCCAGACACCAGAGCTGAGATTCCTCTGCAGGCTGTGATGAGACCATGGTGAAGCATCTGTGCCCCTGCAGCCCATGGAGGACCATGGGCATACAGAGATCCACCTGCAGCCCATGGAGGAACCCCACATTGGAGCAGGTGGGTGTGTAGAGGAGGCTAAGGTCCTCTGGGAGACCCATGGAAAGAAGACCCCCTGTTAGAGCAGCCTGTTCTTGGAGGACTGCACCCCATGGGAGAGTGACCCACACCGCAGCAGTCTGCGGGGTGCTGCTGCCCCTGGGATGAACTCATGTAGCAGCAGTTTGCAGGGAGCTGCTGCTCGTGAGATGGAGCCACATCGGAGGAGTTCATGGAGAGCTCTCTCCCGTGGGAGGGTCCCCACAGTGCAGGAAAGGAATGATTCTTCTCCCTGAGCAGCAGGAGAAAGAGTGACTCTTTGGAAGTCTTCCCTCATGGAAGATGGGACTTCCATTCCCATCTCCCTGTGTTGCTGGGGTAGGCAGTATAGCTGGGAAGGAGGGAGGAGTGGGGGTAAGGTGTTTTTAGATCTCATTTTACTTCTCCTTATCCTGCTCTGATTTTGTTAATAATACATTCAATTAATATCTCTGTCTCAAGCCATGAACCCTTTATTATACGTTCTCTCCCCTGTCCAGCTGTAGGGGGAGCGAGAATGAGAGTGAGAGGAGGCTTTAGTGGGTGTCTGGCATCCAGCCAGTGTCAACTCACTACACCTGGTTTGGAATGGGTATATATCTGGCTAATATATACATTGGCTCTTAATGACCAAATTTCTAATATTGATAGTTATGGGTGTAAAACATCTGAAAATAAAAGGATAAAAATCTTAACCCTAATAACTCTGATTTTTAAGACAGAACAGTGTGACTCTTCCCACATCCATATATTATAAGAGATGACTATGAGTAACTTCCTGTAACTTTCAATGTGTCCTTAGAAAACTTTTGCTGTAGAAGGATTAAACTCTATTTGATCACCTTCAGCTTTCTTTTTTTTTGTGTGTTTTTGTCCTCAGGAAGAGTTTTGGTACACTTTCTCATTCAGACAGGCAAAGTACATGCACCTACTGAATGCCCTTCCTGCCCTGCTCATGCAGCCCCATCCATCAGCTGATCTGAGACACCTGGAGCAGTACAAAGTTGGTATGCTGCAGTATGAGCCTCATGGCTCTTCACTTACAATCTCTATTGTGAGACAGATACAGGAGCTAATTTCCTTTAGCTTCTTACTTTAGCTGATTTACTAATCTGATTTCTAAATTAAATATATGACAAGGTGCATGCTGTAGCAATCTAATTGCAGAACTAGAGAACACCAGAAAATCCTCATTATTCAATACTTTGTTTCACATTCTCACACACTAAAATCTACTTTCCCATTAATACTTTTTCTGCCTTTCATTATCAGAAATTCAATGCCCAAGACAGTTATAGAATTATGGAATGTTTTGGGTTCAAAAGAGCCTTTAAAGATCATCTGGTTTCAATCTCTGTGAGAGAAAGACCAGGGTCTGAGCCTAAAGCAGAGAAAGAATGTATTTTGGACTGAGGATATGTAATATCTGTTGATGGCAAGTAATTTTAAGAGGACCATTTTTTTCTGTTTTCTCTCTGCTTTTTCTCCTCTTTCTTTTAGTAGGAGTTGATGCCCCAGCAGTTGGGCACATTTTTTAACATGACTTCCCTGTAAAACAGGCTTCTGAAAAGACTAATCTTAAAAGCATAATTTACCCTGCTCTCCCTACAACCTTATCCTGGATCTGCTGTAATAACACTATGTAAGTCCAGCCTGATTTTCCAGGTCCATGATTAGCAAGGCCAAAGTCCTCCTAGTAAACCCAGCCAGCCATCATTTTACCTATAAACTCAACACAGAACTGAATGCAGAGAAATAAATGATGGACAGTAACTGCAGGTTCCTACAATGTTGTTTTACAAAATCATTTTACTGTCTACCAAATCTGAAATAGTTTTTGTTTTAACAGCATAATTTAAAGCTTGCTTGAGATTGATCAAGTAAATAATAGTCTGGCAGCCAAAATATGCCAAAGGTACTAAAATTTACATTAAACAGAGATTTGCAGGAAGCTCTGGACTATAAAATCTTTCTGATTAAAGTGAGATTCTTGCTGAAAAGTGTGCATGAGAAAATGAAATCCAGCACCTGTTTGATGTTTACTCTAGAGATTTAGAATTTTCACTGTAACCTTATTCTTGTTTCTGCTGCAAAGCTTTCTCAGGTACAGAGGAGTTGTTCGGTTTTCTTTGCATTCCTTTACCCTATTATTAATTCAGTGTAAAATGAAGGGATTGTTCTGTTATCTGAATTTTTGTTGATGTTTGTGTGTACTATTTACAAGTATGATATACCTATTAGCACCTTGGTTAGGTGCTAATAATCAAGGATCAGGATTAATTGTTCCAGTCTCTGCCTGGGAGACCTCAGATTTAAACAGACAATATAGATGTGGTGAAATCAGAAACATAAGAAAATGAAATAATTTTCCTAATGTCTGGCAAGTGGGGGCAAAAGGACCAGAGCAGGAATAATAATCAGTAAATCTGACTCCAGCTCCAAGATTCATTCAATGAAAAAAATTATCTTCTGAGTTTATTTAACAAGAAATAGCCCCTGATCAAAACAGTTAAATCTAAGCACAATGTGGAAAAAAACCTTGCAGGCTGTATGGAAAAAAGAAGGCGGCAGTGTTATGCATTGACCAGAAATTTGCTCAAGGTGGTCTTTCCTGCTATATCCTATAAGCTCTTGTTCTATTCTCTTCCCACATCCCGTCCACCTGGTGGCACAGTCTCCTCCCTCCCCCCCAGGAGGGCAGAGCTCTGTTTTCCATGGACACCTTGCAGGCAGGAGGGCAAAAGAACTGCCTCATTGAGGGGCAGAGATGGTGCAAGAGATGTGGGTAAAATACACCTTCAGCTGAAGAGCCTAGAAAGACTGGCTGTTAGAGCAACTCTGTCTTCCCTGTCAAACAGCGCCCAAATGATGACATTAATTAATTTTTACTTCTCCAGTATTACTATTATTAATGAAGATTGCTATTGCCACTACTCAGGAGAGCAATGAGAATGCCCAGAAATCCTTTCCAACATCTATCATCAGTCTTGCAGAAATCCCCTTCTTGCAAAGAATTGTTACTGCTAGTGATGTTGTGAGCAAGAAAAATACCAGACTTTATTTTCCAGTCCCAGGTGAGCTTTGCAGAGATGCAAGATCATTGAATCACCCTGTGAATGGAGTATATTTGATTCCAAAGTCATTCATATAAGCTGTCATTAAACCATAAAGTATGATTGGCATAATTTTTCAAAGTTTAGTATTTCTATAGATAGCTGCATCTATTATGAAGGATTCTGTTTAGAGGGAAACTCATGCTCAGAACAATGGACATTTACTAGTTTGGATAATTATCAGTGTTGCTGTTGTGCTCAGATTTAACTTGTTGCTCCAAGAAAGTAAGAGTAAAAACTGTCCTGCTTAGAAGGTAACTGAGAAACTTTATCGAAGTGACAAACTGTGACAGCTGAGGAAATAGGCTTTTATGCACAGGGAAACAAGTGTTAAAGTCAAAACCACACAAGGCTTATTAAAACCATGTTGAGTGTTGGCAGTGAATAAGTGCAGATGGCTTTCTGAAAGCAGCTTCCTGATGGTTAAAAGAATAGGAAATAAAAACAAAACAAAAAAAAACAATTAACAAATTGCCCTTGTTGAGGTAAAGATGGGGGAAAATGGACAAAAAAATTACTGAGTGTCAGGGCAAATTCGCTAGTTGGTAATAATACTGCTTAAAAATTAATAGGTAAATGTACAAGTTCTCAGCTGTCAGCTGCCAAGAATGAAAGTTTCACATCTGGCTAATAAATTGGATTTGTTCTTGATTGCTCAGTTTCCAGTGGTGTTAGCTAAAGATGAAATATTCAAGAAGAAAGAAAAAGAAGGTCTTATCCCTAAGGACTCTTTTCTGAAACCCAGAGAAATATGAATCTTCCTCTGTCTATGCAATATCCCTTGGTATTTCCCTGTACATTTCATTGCATCCACAGGAGGGCTAGAATGCCTGTTTAGAAGCCTTCAGTTTTCCTGTGTTTTGGTTCTTGTGCTATCATCCAGGGAGATTTTTGATATACTCTATTGCCCCAGCCAATGGGGAACCTGCTGTTCATGTACGTGCTGAATGTCCTTGCTGCCCTGCCCTCCTGGCACCTTCCAGCAGCTGATCTGTGATACCTGGAACAGGAGAAAGCTGACATTCTCTGTCCTTCCAGATAAAGTGGAGGGGTGGGACAGGCCTGGGAGGATAAGGAGACAGGGTTGAGAAGGTAAGGTAAAGGGTGGAAAGAGAAGAAAAAAAGGGCTGAGATTCTAAGAATCTAACACTGGGGTGAAGGTTAAAATTGAAGGATGTGTGGTAAAGAAATATAGATAGATGACATTGTCTATCAGAGGTTTTGATAATCCCTATTCCAATTTATGATTCACATTATATAACATTTAAAAGCTTATGACAGGTCATGTGATTCTTCTTTCAGTTACATGAAATAGCCCCCTGCCCCCCCAGTGTTGGCATATTCTTTATTCTTTTGTGCCCAAACAGTTCACTCTGACAGCCTATTTATCACTGCTCAGTCTCTGAAGTCAGGGTATTGCAAGTCCCAGAGTTGTCAATAAACTCACTCATGTGTCTATGAACTACTTTTTGTTTCTTCTCACAGGCTCAGGCATTCACTATTGACTTAATACCATTTTGACAGTACTTTTTAGTGAGGTTAGAAGTTGAACAGTTTTACTGCTGTTGGGCTGCAGCCAATGATGCTTCCATCTCAGCTGGGAGGAAAAAAACCCCCAGAAAGTATAATAAATGTGTTTTTACTTAATTTTTCTATGTCAATCACAGCTGCTACATTTACAGAATAGCACAAGGCCTCACAGCCTTCTGGGCCACATGTGACTCACAAAGAGCTCCAGTATGACTCCCAGGCTGGGGATGCATTTCATAACCAAAGGTTATACTCATGTAATCTCTGTCTCAGGCAGGAAGAGAGTTGAAGGAAGTGCTGAAAGCGAGAGAGAAGGTTGCCCTGGGATTCACTTCAGTGTCCAACCCAGGTGAATCATGGAATGGAAAAGTGGGAACTGTGACTACTCCATGTATGTGATGCATTTTATGTGGCTGTTGGTATGTACTTTGATAAAAGTTCAGTATGAAACTTTACTAAAGTTTTTAGTGTGCAGCTCACGAGTTCAGGGACGTTTGTAGTTGCAGCTTGGATGGGAGCAGCAGTTGTGATGCAAATGTGCTTTATAGGGAGTCCAGGGCAGCAGTGCAGAATTTATCTTGATTTGGGCCTGGATTCATCATCCTTCTTGGCTTAGAGCTTTGTAAGTGAAGAAGATGTTGCTGTACCTCACCTACTTGCTGGAGAAAGGCAGGGACCATTTATGTTCAGGATTGCCATCTGAATTATTGCTTAATAAGGTGACTATAGATACAAGCCTGAGCCTGAGCAGATATGAATCATGACAGCTTTAAGGGGTCACTTTTACCTTCAATTATTAGACATGTTTAGTTATGAAGAATGCTGTGATAAAACCCAGTGAAAGTAAAGACTTCAGCGTGTCAAGGAAGCATTTAGCATACCATGGTGTCTCACAATACAACACAAATAATAGAAGGATTTTTTGTAACATGTTGACCATCAAAGTTGTAATTAGTAAACATTGCCAGCTTCAGGGCGGTCTTTCACAGTCCCACTTCTGAGCTGCAAATTGTTGATGTAACAGCCATTTCAGTAAAGCTGGACAAGCCATCGAGGCTGTAAGGATCAGTGTGCATGTAGAAAGAGGAAATAAATAAGACCCTCACAGACTATTAGGTCTTTAATCTTTTCTCCACATTACAGTACTCTTACACCCAGTTGGTTCAGTCACAGGAAATTAATTTCTGTACACAATCTGGAAGGTCGGTGGTTTGATGTTCTTGAAAAACAAGGGATATGCTGTTAGCAGATGCAAGTGGATGGGGAAAAGGCTGGCCTGAGAATCTCCAAAGAGTCCTGATGAGCAGAGGATATCCTTCTGCAAGATGTTGGAAGCTAGAGAAACTGAAGGACAAAACTGTGTCAGAGTGCCCAACTGTGTCAAGACACCCCTTGCACAGAAGTCTGCACAGAGTAAAGCAAAGTGGTGAATGAACCTCAGCAAGCTTGCTGTCAAAGTCAAGGTAGTGACAAGACTGGGCACTACCCAGAGAATGCCAGGAAGAGTGAAAGCAGGAGGAATGGCAAACAAATGTGACCACACAACAGCAGCCTAAGGCAGATAAGTAAGTGAGGAGTTCCCTGCTTGCTAACATATCTATCAGTCACTTCAGCTGGCATATGAACTCCTCTGGTGTCAATGTTTTTAAGGTCTGGCCCCCACTTGGAGATTTCTGAGGCTGCTTTTTAGGGAGGAGTGGGACTGTGACAGAGCCCACCTGCATTCAGGCACTGGTGAGAGGCTATGTCACAGCAGTGGAATGATGCTTTGGAAGTATCCAGCTACAGGCCAACAAGTAGGCCAGGTAAGTATTAAGGAGACTGTAGCTCTGTGAGCACTGCTTTATACAGCACAGAAGAGGTGAATAATGTGATATGGTTGTATCCACACAACTATGCATCCTTGTTTTCCACATTAGGCCCTCTAGTCTCATTGAGTCTTGATTTATTACCCATTGTTCCCACACACTAGTGTTTGTCACATTTTCCTTTTCCTTGTGATAAATCTCTGTGGTTTAACATCTTGGATCAAGTGTGTGAGACATGTCAGATATGGCTCAAGAGTTCTTAGACCACAAGGTTGTTTTCTAGATTTGTGTGTGAGAACTGAAGCTAGTTTTGCCTAAGCTTTGAGAAGCCCTTATTCTCAATAAGTAATCGTCTTCCCTGCTTAGCCGTTTCTTGCAGAAGAATTACATAAACATGCCTTGAGAATCTGCCAGGTGTAATATCTCTTTTGTTGTGCTTCTTGAGATAACAGAATTAAGCAGGAATATCATCAATTTCTTATTTAATATTCTATTACACCTCATAAAAACAATACCGTCTTGGGTATAACAGGAACAGCAACTTTCAAATTTTATTAAGTTGTTTGGCAGCTAAGGAGCCAACAACTCTCCTTAGATTTTAGATGCAGTGCTGGAAGAGAATCCAGATAAATATCCTTTATGATTTGCCAGAAGGGGCAGAATGGGTGCTACATAGCAATGATGAAAATGCTACTAGCTTAATCATTAGCTACTACAATTCACATCTGGTTTAGGTACATAACCTAAAGTCAATGGCAGTTTAAGTTAATTCACTGGCTGTAAACTGCAGCAGTTAAAAAACCTGATTCATGATCCCTGGTGGATTATGCTGTGACAGCTACTGCTCCAGCTGTGGGAGGAGGTCACCTCTCTAGCCTACTGAAACAAAATGTCACAAAGAAAATGAATCAGAGCTGTAAGGCATTTTCCTCTGATTTGGGGAGAGCTTTTTCATAAGGCTTTTTATTATACAGTAAACTTTGTGCATACCTTGCAGCAGTTTGCTAGGCTCCATTCAGTATCAACCACTCATTATTCAATGTTTCTTTTGCATCCTGCTGATCAAATTTGAGTGTTACAAAAGTTTTGTCCAACTCCATGTAGTTGTATATGGCTTGTGTTCCTAGAAAATGAAATTGTCTGTGGCTTTCATGCATGCCTGTCTACCTTGTTGAGTTCCATTATTGCTCAAAACATGTGACTTACTTCTGAAGACACAGTTTATTAAAAGAAAATTGGCAGAGCTATTTGGAGTATACTTGCTGTGTATTTTGGTCTTGGTATGCATATAGTATTTTCCACCACTGATATCTGTACTAATTAATATACATTCAAATAGCTAAGACAACAAGCTCTAAGGTGAGCGTATCTCTTGATAGCAAGACTGCATCTGTGCTGTCTGAATAACCAGAATACAGATGTTTTCCTCCCAAACACAGCTTCCCCTTCTCTTCCTTCTTTGAAGCATTCTAATTCAGTCTTACCAGTTTTAATGACTGACTTACTTTTACCACATAGAATTTCCATTTCTAGATAAATCTTGCAAATGTCACTGGTATCTGTGATCTGAAAGTTGTAGACATCGGGTCCCTCCATTATGTCCACATTTCTCAAAGACTGATGGTGTATATTCCCTGGCCCAGCTGGGAAAAAAAAAGAGCATAAGAAAACCCTTGGCATTTGTTAAGTTTAATTGCATAATTTGCTCTGAGACTTTTTTGCTGAAACTGAAATATATATTTAAGTTTAGGTCTTCCTGTGCTTTTGTAATGCACAAGCACCTGCCATGTTGCTCTTATTCATTGCTTCAGGCCAGAGTACCTGGGAGGGCAGTACAGTTCATCTGACCTAATCCTTGGAGTAATTCATCCAGGTTCTCTTAAAGTCAGTTTTGAGAAAAACACTTCCAATGTATGATTCATTTCATCCTAATATAGATATCCAAAATAGGTCAAGTGTATGCATTCTAGAAATGCCTGAAGTTAGAAAAGCTGAATCTCTTCCCAAGTGTCCCAAGAACTGCAGTCAACTGCAATTCTGCCAGAGAGATTTATTTCCCTGGTGTTGCTGATTGTAACACTTGGTGTCATTGCTATCTGTTGCAAATTCCTCAAAGCTGTCTCCACATTAATACACTGGAATCCTAGGCATCCATTTGGATTTCCTTGAATTTTAACAGTCCCTATTACTGGTTAAACTGATATTCTTCCTTTGTAAATTGATTCCTAGTCATGCTCCCAAGCATCTATAACTACTCAATGCTATGCAATATTAAGCAATGTACCCATTCACTTCTGTAATTCTTGGCTTTGGCAACAATAGTACAGAGCAGGCGGGTCATGTTTAATTTAGCTGAAAGCACATGAGAACAATGCTTAAGTATATGTAAATATGCACTGTAACTAAGTGCAGTTTAACCAAGTTTGGCAGTAATACCTCCTTTTCCCACTCACTTCATTATTTCTATGTATTTTTCCTCACAACAGAATGACAGGTATGCGACAACAGTGTGGTTGGTGAATTGTTTTTAACTATTTCCAAGCAAATTATATTCAGGAGATATCCTAGCCTTCATATGGAACTTGCTACAAGAATGCTGCAGTATATTGACAGGGTTTATTTTCTATTTATGTATGTAGTGTATGAATTACTTGTTCCCCATATAGTTTAAATATGTTAATAATTAATATATTTCTGTATCTCTAATATTAAGTATTCTTCTTCTCCTTGGGACTGTCTCCCTGCTGTAGGCTGTTTTAAATCTGTGTAGCCATGTAGCAAGCACAGGACCTGCAGCCTCCCTGGTGGTCAGCAGTCTGAGATAAGAAATGCCTAGTCATGATGACTGGACCTAAGAAGCCTCTCTTCCACCTTTGGACCCTTGTTACCTCTCCGTAAGATGATAGATCACTTTCCCTCGACCCTTAATACTGGACTATTTCCTA
Source organism: Passer domesticus (assembly GCF_036417665.1). Taxonomy (NCBI): domain Eukaryota; kingdom Metazoa; phylum Chordata; class Aves; order Passeriformes; family Passeridae; genus Passer; species Passer domesticus. The sequence goes on from NC_087478.1 coordinate 19,096,681, forward strand.
AAACTCCTGTACCCTATATAAACCCTGCTTCTGCTCAGTTTGGCAGAAGAGCTGTCACCAGGACCCTTTACAGAAGACACCAATAAAGGCATCTCTGTGGAACCTCACACAGCCTTCTCCTCTCTCTCCCAGTCTGCCAAAGGCGCTTAGCAAGCTAAGAGCTGAAATCCCTAATGAGCTGATAATCACAAAGACCTGATCTCATTTAAGAGCTGAGCTTGCTAAGACTGCCTGTGGCTCTGGAGCCTGCCTTGAGGGGCCTGGACAGGTCGTGCTTAGCTGGACTTCTCTGTCCTGGACACCCACAGCAGCTGGGGTCGGGGAGACCCCCAAAGCCCCAAAAGCTGCATTATATAGCCATGGCCTGTTATGGTCCAAACAGGGAACTCCTGTTGGAAGCTCCATCAGAAAAGTGCCAGTTTCCCCTTCCCTGAACTATTCTGGTGAATGTACAGCCACGTTCTCTGGAAGATATTTATACCTCTATGAAAAAGCACTGACTAACCTTACCCTGCAATGATTCTTAGGCTGTAACTTACTACCAACTTCTTGTGCTCCTCTCAGAGAGGAGCACAAGAAATGCTCCAGACCCCACTGAATGGGTCAAGAATGTTGGACTGAATTTAAAATTCTGCTGACAATTTGCAATATCCAAGCAGTGGTGCATATAAGTTTAATTAGTCTTTGCTGTTTGCTGTTCCATTTTGAAATCTGTAATGCTGTGGAAGTCTTTGTAACCTGCTGGCATATTCACTGATACCCCATTGCCTATTCATTATTTAGTTTTTGGTTTGCTCAGTGCTTCTGCCTTGTCTTTGCATTTCTGATAGAGCATTCAGGCATTATTTTTTTCCTCCACTGATAGTGTGCTCTCTCATCAAACCTTTCCCAGAAGTATTTTTTCTATATTTAATCTTGCAGCAGCTGCCATCCTCTCTTTCCCTTTTTGTGTATTTGTAATATAGACAGCAATACCAAAACAATGCTTACTATTCATGATGCAGTGGTGTGTGGCATTGAGCAAGAGCTGCTTCATGTTTTGTAGGTATATGGTCACAGCTTGATAACTCTGGGCATACATTTAGATTTCTTGCATAGCTCTGACAGGGGAAGACGGGGACTTTTTATTTCTCCTTTGTAAAAGAAAACTCATATTTACAGTGTATTCAGATTATTTCCCTTATTAAGGTAATATATATTTTTTCCTTCCTATTTTCTTTTTATGTTTATGTATTTTAAAAAACTGAAGGAGAAAATAAAGGCTAGGTTTCTCTATTTAAATTAACATTTTGGTTTGCAGTGGTACAACAGTTCTGAAGTGAAATGTCTGATCACCATGACTTGCTGCACTGGTTTAGTTTGCAAAGCCATGCTGGTGTGTGTCAGCTAGAGCACTTTTAGAGAAAACTAACCAAGAAAGTCTACTTGAGATCTGTATCTAAGGGAGTCAGCACAGTAATGGGAACCCAAAGAACCAAACTGATGAATAGGTCTTAGGACAGCCTTAACTCACAGGGGTGTTTGGAACATTTGGTTATGAATGTAGTCATCTCTATCCAAAATCTTGTAACATGTAGATGTGATCGTTACTGAACTAACTGCTTTGATCTACTAATCTTCTTCTATTGTGATAAATTATTTGGTAATGCAGATAAATCTCAGGCTGTTTAGAAAGATAATTAAAAAAATATGATCAACATGGCCTCAAATTCATTTGTACTATGTTAGTATTGGTACTTAGTAGCAAACAACTTTAAAAAATCCATTAGAAACAATCTACTCCAGCTGTGGTCTGAGAATATTGATTTTGAAACTAGAAAGTTTTAAATCAGATGGTTGCGTATGGGCTTCCCACAAAAATGTTCTAACTTTTAGGACTGATGTGATCAATTTCACTCGAAATGCTCTTGGTTATTACAGCTAGCAGCACATATCCTAGTAAAGCTAATCAATAAGCACTAACATGCAGATTGATACCATCCTCTGTCAGGCAGTTAGGAATTTAATGTATTTGCAGAACAGGACTCTGGGAGTGAAAAATAAAAGAAAAGTACTAGTTTATTGATTGTGCTCCTGTGACCCATTTCCTATACTTTTTATCTCCATTTGTCACAATGCAGCTGGGGTGCATATGCCTGCACACCATTCCATAGCAAACTAACAACTCTGAACTTAATAAATTTGACTTAATAAAACATTAACACCAGAAGCTTGTAGCCTCATCAGATATAATACCAATATTTAGAGAGATACTCAAGGATACTTTGTCAACAAGGGCTATCCACAAGCCAGATTGGAATGCTCTGCCTTTAGTGACTGCAATGGCAAATGTGTTCCATTAGAGAATTTTTGGAATGGAAAAAGAATTTGTTTTCTTTACTGTTCTCATGGTTTAAGGAGATAAAATCATTTTTTACTGAAAATGAAAACAAATGGACCTTTGACAGGCTATTTTTATTACCACTGGAAGTTCTCTGGAAAAATGAAAGAGTTTCACCTTAGCTTCACATGAAATGAATTCCAGTGGTATGGGAAAAATATAAATAGAAAGTAGTCTTTTTTCTGACAGTAGAAGCCTTTAATGCACTTTATGTCCTTGATGACTCTTATTTAACTCAAGCAAAGGAGATTGATTCTGACCCTTTACTGAAATACAGACAATATGAAACTAAAAACACAAGAAATGTCTTTTCAAAGAAATGGTACAAGAAGTAAATGAAATTAAAGAAGAATGTGAATACTGACATCTTAAGTGGATCTCTGAGAAACTAACAGAATTCCTGAGGAATTTAAGAAAGCTTGTCATCTACAGTGAACACATAAACTGTGAAACACATAACACATAAACTGTGAAACAAAAACACATAAACATAGGTCAATCAAATGAACTCTCTTGACAGCAAGGAAAAAAATGACCTCTCAGGAGAAACTGATTTGTTTGTGTTGTCTAAGGAAGAATTCTGCTCATTCTAAGTCACATATACTCCTTCTAAAGGGATATTATAATTGTGCAAGTGCAGCTTTGCACTAGATATGATAACTGGATAAGGAGTTATGCTTATTAATGCTCTCTCTCCCAGACGTAGTAGATTGGACATATTAAAGACTGTAAATAGGTATGGCATTTGGATTTCAACCTCTGATCCTTAATCTCTATTATTTCCAGTACGACTGGCTAATGCTGTCCAGATTCATAACCTGTGAACCACAGTTTGCCTACTGCAGGTATTGTGTTTAATATAAAGATAAGATTTAGAATTCTTGCAGCTTTTGAAGACGATGTAAGAAGTGTTTGGGATTCACAGAAGAAAGAGCAGACAGCAAAAGTTGAAGAAATGTACTGTCTCTAAGATCAGCTGTTACAATACTAGGAATACGTTGCATGCACATCTCTGATAGCAGTCCATGGCTGCAGGCAGTATGTGAGGTTTTTCTGAGGCCATAACGGGCTACCTCTGAAATGAAGTCAATACCTTCTCCACCTTCCATAACAGGGCAAATAAGGTGCCTAACATTGCTTGTTTGTACCAGAAAGCTTGTTATCTGGCCACAACTGGAATGAGTAAAGCTGATTTTGCCCCAAAATGTAACAGGTTAAATAAACCAGGACACAGCCAGGTCAGACATTCATGACTTGTGGGACAGAGTCAACTGGCAAAAATTAGGCATATGGTGCTGTGTGTGTGTCCTCCCCTGCCACCAGTGAAGGACTCCTTTTGGACCCGTCATGCTGTCAGTATGACAGAATAGAATAGAACAGAATAGAATAGAATCATTTCAGTTGGAGGGGCCTGCAATTATCATCTGGTTCACTGACACATCTTGGTTGTCTTAGGGAATCTCAGATGGCATGATGTGAGTGAGTTTGCCTAAGCAACAGATTCCTGAGCCTAGTAGCCAAACAGCACAAGGCACTCCTGAAGTTAACTAATTAGTTTTGGTATGTTAAGCCAGTAAGGTGTCTACAGTTCCAAACCCAAAATGGTGCTTTGGTTTGTTCAGTGTAAATTATGTCTGGGAGTAAAGATGTGATATTTGGAACTTTCACATGCAACAGCTTAACTTTGAAGACAGAAGGATGGATTGAAGAACTTGATGTTCTGTTATGTGCTTATAAATGTCTGAATAAAAGCTATCTTTTCTCAGACTGTTTGGCCTACTTGCAATTTTTATACTAACTAAATTGAAAAGAAAAGGCAGCGCTTCACAAAATAATGGGATGGAGAAGAAAAGATGAGTGAAGATTCTCAGGAAAATGAAATACAAAGAATGATCATGACTAGCCTTTGTTCAGAAACACTTCATTAGTTGGTAATAGAAAACTGGAAACTAATTTTTAAGGCTTTACTTGGGCTAGCTGCTTTCCTATCTCGAACCATTAGAGTTATGTACAAACATGGTGATTCCTCAGATCCAAGGAGAGCATTGACAGAAAGCACAAACATGGAGGGTCCTGTGATGAATACCGGAGTCAGGAAACCAGACTTTAAAGTGATATCAGCATTACCCCATTAAGCCCTAGACTGTGTGAGTTCTTAGAACAGACTCTTACTTTCCATGTTGACATATTTGTCTGCAAAGCTATTCCTGGCATTATAAAAATATAGAATCATTTACATAGGAAAAGACTATTAAGATCACTGAGTTGACCTGGAGAACTAATACTGCCAAGTCCACCATGAAACTGTGTCCCTAAATGCCACATCTACATGGCTTTTAATTATATCCAGGGATGACTCAACCACTTCACTAGGCAGCCTGTTCTTATGCTCAATAACTATTCGGTGCAGAAATTTTTTGTAATATTCAATCTAAACTTCTCCTGGTGGAACTTGAGGTCATTTCTTTTTTTCTTTCTTTTTGCTTGTTACTTGGGAAAAGAGATTGACACCAACCTGGCTTCAACCTCTTTTTGGGTAGTTGTGAAGAGTGAATAAAGTATTCCCTGGACCTCATTTTCACCAGGCTCCCAGCTCCCTCAGCTCCTTACAGGACTTGTGCTCCAGACTATTCTCCACCTTGCTGCTCTTTTTTTGGATGCATAATAATCTAAATAACAATGTATCTGAGTGATATCAAGGCTACTGTAGGATGTTCTCTAGTGGAAACAAGATATGGATAGATTTCATCTGGTATCTATACTCGTGCTCCTCTCAAGATGAATTAATTTTACTCACTTTGGTTTCTTTGTCAGTAGATGTATTTATCTAGCCACTTATCTGATATAAAAAACTGTGGTGTCCATCGCTGTGCAAACGTGACTCATAGTATGGATTTTTAATTTTGACTTGATGTTGCTATTTAATTTTTTACTTATTCATGCTCCTATCTTTTGAAGTCTGACTTGCACCATAAAAGAGCTTCACATGACAGAAGTGCTGAATCAACAGACGTTCCTCCCTCATCCCAATCTTGTTAGAAACTGGCGGTTTCTAGTAATAAGTTGTTAGAAGTATAGTAATACTTTCCATTTTCCCATTTAAATCCTCACTTTCCTAAGTAAAAGATTTCCCATCATACTCCATAGAATTTTTACAGCTTGCTGATTTTTATTCAATTTACACTATTTCTTCTCTGTTTGCTGTTTTTATACTAGAATAAGAAAACACCTTCTACTTACTTTAAAAGAAAGTAGAAAGTGCAAAATGAGAGCCGCATCAGCAAGTACAAAATAAGATCATGTTGGCATGGCTGGCTTGTGGTTTTGACTTTTCTGCAGGTCTATCTGCTGAGGACACAGGGAAAACAACAACCTTAAAATCTATCTGCATAAAACACAGGTGACTAATTTTTCTAAGTCGGAAGCAGCACCGGATCTGTTGAAATCAGTGGGAGGCTGGGTCCTGAAATATCCTCATGCATATGGTACTTAACGATATATTTAGACAGCATGAGTTCTACCTATATCCAAATGTCTTGTCAGCAGAGGAATGTTTCAAATTCACTCACATGACATTATGAGAATTAGACCAATTGATATGGAACTTTAGACAGAAGAACTTAGAATTTAGGCTCATGAACTGTGGAAACCCTGATATTTCCATGGCAGAGATACCTATAGGGTATTAATTTTCAGGGACTCAATTACCTATCTTCTCATAAAGCAGCAGTCTTTGGACACTATCAGCTGAAGGAGATCTATATTACAATTCTGTTAGAGGGAAGTGTGTTTTAAAGTAGAGCTGAGTTGAATCTGCAATCCCAGAAAGAAGGCTCCAGGAATTAAAAACCTGCAGAGAGATTTGAAATGCTAGTGCTGGGAGGTCTGGTAAGGGAAGCTATGAAATCCCCGGAACTCAAGTAACACAAAATGACTCAATGCAAGTTGAGTCAATTAAGATAAGGCTTGAGAAAAAAGCTGAAACCAGTGGCTCTAAGACTGTTCCAGATACCCCTTGGGGGCCCTCATCCTCAAAAGGGCAAAATGTATGTGTGGAACCTCCACAGCTTGAACACAGAAACTAAGTATTTTCCAGGTTTTAGCCAGCTACCCAAACCCTCATGATGTATTTGTCCTCTTGCTCACAGTGTATTCTGAGACAAGGTCTGTAATGACATGGGCTCAAACACAGTACTACAGTACATGGGGATTCTCCCTAAATCAGATGTTTAATTAGCTGGTTTATAGGCAAAAAAGGGTATTGATAGGCAAAATTGTATAGATGTTTAAAAAAATGGAGAATCTTCCTATTTTCTCTCTGAGAGATGAACATTCTGTTTTCAGCTTTGTATGCACAGTCTGTGGGAAATAAATGATGTGTCAGTACTCAAATGTGCCAAGAGAATGCTGATATATTGTGTACTTCACTCTTAATTATCCATGGACTCTTTATTCATGTTGCCAATTAACCATGCCATGGATGTAAAAAAATGAAACTGGCTCTCTGCACAGCTGGTTTGTTTTGGCTTGGATTACTCAGGTGCAGTTGAAGCATTCAATCAGTTTTCATGTGGTATAGACCTGAGACCAGCAACTCACATAAACCTGATCTGCTACTTGGTGTGGGTGTCTCTCTTTTTCCAGTCATCTGTGAAGTGACAGTTCTGGATGGCTTTGGTCAACTTTGAATTCTTAGCTCCTGTTCAGAGCTGATACTGCTGGACCTAAGGGTGGTATTGCAACATCTTACAGCCTCAGATTTTGAGAGGCCTTCTGTGAACAAAGAAGCATGACAGTGGTGGGGCAAATCTGATGTTGTGCTGTGTCTGAGTTGAGAAGCCTCCCTGAGCCAGTAGCACTGGAGGGTGGAGTTCACACATACTGTGTGAATAGTCTGAGTAGGTCTGGTCCTGCCTGGTAGAGCCACCAGAACACCTCTGCTTAATGCTTCCCAGGTTGCATGATCTGGGGTTACCCCAGACCCTGCTTCTCTGACAGAAAGTTTTTACAAGCTTAATTAGTAACAGAGCTACCAAACAAAGTCCTTATTTCATGGAAAACATTAGAGCCACAGTATAAATTAACATGAGTCATTTCAGCCTGTCTTGAGATAAGTCTGCTTGACTCCTCTCATTTTTCATTGCTCTCTGTTTGTTGTTTATATAAGACAAATAAGTTCAATTTTGCTACTATATCAGCAAAACTGTCAATTCTCTCTGTGTTCTAGTAACCCAGTCAGCTAAAATAAGCTTCTTACTTCTCAGCCTTCTGTCCTCTCTTCAGCTGGGGAACATGGGACAGATTTATTTCCAGGGTCATGGACTGCCCATTGGCACTGTATGTGAGGCATACACTCAGCAGCATAGTTGTTACTATATCATGTGTGATGAGTATATTCTCTCTCTCTCCCTAGCAGGTGGCTGTTTCAGGCTGTCCATTCTCATGCCTACACAGTAGTGCTTTCTCCCTCATTTGAAATCAAAGACTCAGTGACAGCAGGGCTGAGTCTTGAAGTTTATGTTCATTAGAATGAACCCTTTCAGTCCTTCTTCTGTGCTGTAACAGGCTGGTGCCACAGTGTGCTATGAGCAGAGCTGCTGAGGTGAATGCATGGAATATATTATTTCGACGGAAGAATGAGACAACTGCAAGTTTCTGTAGAGCTGGAGCAATTGCATAGATCCTTTTTTTTTGGTTTTCAGTTAGCTTAATTTGAAGAAAATTCCATAGAAAAAGGTACTAAATGCAAGATCAGGAAATTATCCCATAATCTTTTTCTATTTTGTAGAAAGAATGGAAGCTCCAGTCCTCCATTTTATAAAACAAGGTAAAATTTCCATGAATTACTTTGAGAGACTGACTAGAGTCCTACCAGCTGTTGGAAAACTACCAAGAGGATAGCTTGGAGGCTAGCTCTTCCTCACGGATTCTTTCCTCTGTCCCCTCCCTCAGCAAGGGGAGGCATGCCCACAGGAAAATTGATCAGGTCTAGTCTGCCTGGATCTGGACTCTTCAGGGAATTTTTATGGCAGCAATCAACTTCTCCTCTGCAATCAGTCAAATGTCTTCTGTCCAGAGCTGGAAGACATTACTTTTGATTGCAGAGTCATTTAGCCAATTTATGTGACTGAAATTATTGATGGCTGACAAAGGAAAAAACGGATGAGTATGACCACATAGGAAATTTCACAACCATGATGATTCTACAGAGAATGTGGGCCAAGGCATCACACATTTGTACTTAAACTATTCAGCTCAAATCTCCAAAACCTTGTCTCTTGACAGATTTCCTGCATAGAAGGAGAACTGACTAACTTTTAGGAGAACATATAAACGTTTAGGACTCAGGCTTCCAGACAAAATACTGTGTTTCAATAGCTTACCGTGCTGAAGTGAGCTGTGGTGACTGTGGGAATGCAGCTGATGCTGTATGGCTTCACGTAACACCTTGGCAATGCAGGCTGACAATCTCTGTATTCCAGCTGAGCAGAAGTCGTCAGGCCACAGAAACTTGATTGGGAGTAACTTGGTGCAATTATTACTAAGTTTTCAGTTGACATTATGGCTCAGATTTTTTCTGTTTTTTGAAGTGAAAATGTGAAATTGTTGTGGTACACAACATCTGACATGAGGAAGAGAAGGCAGAAAGGACAGAGTGTCTTCTCTGAACTGAGCTGGTCTAAAGTTCAAGCCTGAGGAACTATTTGTGGCACAGATGCTGTCAGGACTGACTGTTTTTCATCAAAAACTGTTGGAGATTTGGAGAGTTATAAATAGCACCTACTTCATTAGCTGAGACCTCAAAGACTTCAAGCACAGGTGCAGGGATTTCTACAGGAATGAGAGAGGGAAGATGACTCTCGGTGGAACTGCTGTGTCCTTGAGAGTGAAAAATCACAGGTCTTTCTTTTTTTTTGCTGTTGAGTAGAATATAATACATAAGCTGACATAGGCCACAGAGAAAGAATTAAAATAGATCAAATGTTGATTCTAGTACTACATCCTTGGATTACACTTATTTTTGAAATAATTTGAATAGAAGCTACTGTTAAATTGATAACATCTTGTGAAAAATATGTGATCACTGGCTCCCATAAACAGTGAGAAAAATGGATTAATGGGAAACATGAGCATGGTAATTGATCAGAATGTTAATAATCTCCATGCCTTGTACATTAGACCACAAGACAGTTAAAAAAATTATCTCTTCCATGAACATCTGTTACCAGTCAAGCAAATGCTAACAGCAGTAAGCAGCCTTTCTTTCATCCTGTGCACAGGTTCATCATTACACATCTCCAAGTTCAAAATGAAGGTCAGACTGGAAAGGTGAGAAACAAGAGTTCTACAGCACATACTCCAAAAAACCCCCAAGGTTATAGCTCTGAGCTCTCCTCCTGAGTATCATTCTGATCCACAGCTTGCAGAGATGTCATCTTTGTGGTACAAGCAGGAAGAGACAGCATAGCAACAAAAACATAACAGTGTCTGAGCAATAGTTTTAATGAAGAAGAGGGCAATAAGAAGACTTTACCTATTGGCAACAGAAGAGTGAAATAGTACAGTCAAGGAGCTTCTTAGCTTTGAGAATTTGAACTTTCTTTTTTTCTGTCTGAACTGAAACTTCTAAACACCTATTGAAGCCTATCAGTATGTCATAAGTTACTAAAAATAAGTCTGTCATTGAAACCTATAATAAATGAAATGTTTTTATTAAGGATAGTGGATTTGAAGACTGGGACCTATGCAAAAATAGGTCAAGATTCTTATAGTACTAAATAGGCTGAGATTTTTACAGCACTAAGATGTAATTAAGTATTCTAATTATTTTATAATTGCACAGCTGTATCCAGATCCCTTAAAATTTGTGACACAAGGGCTATGCTATTTTTATGTTTATACATTTTTTCCTCTATTTGTGGTCAAAAAAGCTAAACAAAAGAAATCTCTTTAACACATTGATCTGAAATTAAGATTATTTCTTAAAATTCTTCACATCAAGACTCTCAGCCTTAGATCTCTTATCAATAAAACCTAGTTTATGGTGATAGTACTATAAGTTTAATTTATAATATTTTGTTTGTTTTTGCTTTTTACCTGCATTACTATTTCATACTCCTTTGAGATTTCCATTGTATGGGTCAGAATACTTCAACACTTTGAAAATTGACTAACTTATAAAAATTGGAAAGCTGCAGGGTCAGTTCTGTAAATTCCATTAGAATCCACTTAAAACTAAGATATATTTTTGTCAGAAAAAAAAAAAGAGGAAAGGGGAAAGGAATTTGAGAGGTTACATTCTATCAGGCACTTTTGGATAGTTGCATAATGTAATTAAATTCAAATGCTATGTAAAACCAAGTAGGATTTAATTTGTCCCTTGCTAAACTTCTGAAAGTTAGGTCATCAACACATATACACACACACATATATATATATATATATATATATATATATATATACTGCCCAATGCAAGTCCCTCTTGTAGCTGTATTTATAGCTCTGTTTCTAAGATCTGCAGCAGCTTGGTGGGATTTTTCTCACACTATGAGCTTGTCATTCTGCAACACAGTTGATCAGTGCTGTACACAGTACTCAAAGTCATGAAATTCATTTGGTGACCTTAAGATTTTTCTATTTATTCTTCTGGAAGTACTTCCTGTTATGTTAGGTTCTTAGCCCTCTTTCTGCTAACAAATCAGAGGCCTCAGCTGATTAGTTAGGCATCTCAGTTCATTTCCTCCCAATCACTAAGTTCTTCCCATTTATAGCAGAAAAATTTTGTTATCGCTCTGTAGCAGCAGTATTTTGAAAGACCAGCTGCTATTCAATTACTGTTTTAAAAAAGTCTTCAAGGTTGTATGATATTGCATGAAAAAAAGATACTTCTCTGTATGGAAGAGGCTTCCAAATTTTGCATCATTAATCAAGTTCTTAGAGAAGAAAGCTCCTACCTTTTTTTTTCCCTTGAACTTCTATAAGAAATTATACCTTTCATTTTACATTCTGAACTATTGTCATTAATGAAAACTGATAATACTTCATGTAGTTTTCATAGTTTTCTAAGAAACTGAGGTGGTCATGGCTAAATGGTTTCTTTGTTTTTTTTTTTTCTTTTCCTTGTAGTTTGCCAAGACTTACTCTGTCTCATTCTCACTTTACACTAAATGTCCTGTGTTTGAAGACATCATTTTACTCTAATACTCCTCCCTCTGTCACCACAGTTCTGCATTCCTTGTGGACTCTTCTTCCTTCAGATCTTTTCCATAACACTTGCTATCTTATATTTTCCTTCTACTTCCTGATCTTGCCATGCTTTTGCTTTTTTTTTCATATGGACTTGAAAACTTCAGTAACTACCATGAATTTGAAATTACTGAATGTATTCTTCAACCAAGAGACCCATCTAATGGGACACTTGTGTCACTTGCTCCAGCATGAAAGATATTAATTCATTCTTCTGGCTTTACCAGAAGTGTCTATAACCTTACAGTTTCATCTAATTTGTATTCTTACTAAATGCATCCTGACAAGCAATGCATCTTCTGCTGGATCTGCTCAAATGACAAATCTACAATTTCTTAGCCAGGACTCTTGACTAATGAAAACCTTCATCTCCATGATTTTAAGAGGCTTCAGTTCTTTATTCTCTCTCTTCTGTCTAAGAGTCACGTTTCATTCTCCTCCTCAACATTTTGAAAATCATTTATGTTTCCCTTGGCCTCTCAGTTCTGGCCTTTTTCATTTTAGTGAAAACAGTTTTTCTTTTTTCATTGCCATCTTGCCTTTTCTATTCATTTTCTCATGGAGCAAGTCTGTGTCTAAAATGCTCTTGCCTCATCTCCCCCTGTCCCCATGGTCTTATGTTACCTCCTTCACTTATTTCTGTACTTCAGATTTTGCCAAATATAGGTTTGAAAATCTGAAGTTGTTTGTCCTTTTGGGATTTTTTCTCCAGCCAAACTCACATATGTGTTGATCACTGCCTACACTGGAGCACTGAGGTCCTCTCTCATGAGTCCTGTCTGTCCATACTTCATGAATTAACAGACTCTGTGAAGCATTCACTAATAGACAATTTATATGCTAAAACCTCTGCATCCAGTAATCCTGATGGTCTCAGCAAAACTTAAAAATTTTCTGGCTAAATGCTTAGCCACCATTACTGTATTTTCCTACAAGTTCACAGCTTTAAAGAAATAAACTTCTTCTGGCTTAGCTTTCATGCTTCTATCTTCATGCCTCTGTAAGCTTTTGTCTGGATCAATGCTGCCAGCTCACTGAAGCTCAACAGTTAGCTATTTTTCAGCTGTGATCAGTCAAAAGTTGGAAGATCATTTAACACCATTAGTTGCAATGCCTAATTCTTCCTCATGAAAGAAAGCTGTGATTTGAGAAGCTGGGTATATTCCAAAAAAACCCCAACAACCAAACAACAAACAAAGAAAAAAAAACCCCAGCGCAATAGAAAAGAGAGCTTTAAGCATATTACCTGAGAGGGACAAAAGCCAGTAAGTGAATAAAAAGCAAAATATTCTACTAACTCAATCCTAACATTCCTAAAACTGTCTAACAGTGAATAATCTTTCCTAAATCAATGAGAACAATAGAGTGTGGGTTTTTTTGGTACAAGGTTTTTTGTATATTTTTTCTTTTTTTTTAGTTAGTAAATTTAAAGTTCCAGTTCCCATACAATTATTTTGTGGTGGTAGATCGGTGAGTTTTTAGGTGGAAGCTGAAGCTTTGGTTGGATTATAATGACTGCTGTTTGCCTTAAGTAAGCAAACATACAAATACATTTCTGTAAAGGCAAAAGTACTTTACTCACCAATGCAACTAACCTATTGCTGAATTCCAGAGATTTTATTACTCTATCATTTTTCTGCTATGATATATATCAAAAGAGCTCTGGGCATCCTCCTACAGAACAACTACATGGATCATTTTCATTGTTCTTATTCCTTTTATGCCCCAACTCCCTAATCCCCTCTTTTGCATCATCTCCACAACTTGCATCTCCTTTGGCAAGAGAGGAAACTAAGGAATCTCCATATACTTACTTCAGAATTGATTTTTTTTCAGAGCAGGACTTTTCTTTCCTTTTCTAAGGACTCTCCCATCTGCCTGTCTCCTATTTTCCTCTTAAATGGAAGATCATTATCTCCAGTTACTTTAAATATTATGTGTGGATGTGCTTTCTCAAAATGCAAGGGAATTTTTGGTTTTAACCCAAACTGAAAAGTAAGAGGACAGACAATTTCCCTCTTCTGTACAGAGCCCTCCTGAAATGTTCTGGCATGTTTTCAACTTTTTGTCTTTAGCTAGACAAAAAATTACCTTAAATGATATTGCTAGTTTGTCTTTTCATCTTTATCAACTTGTTGGCTTTTTGCTTATAGGAATAGAAGTATTCCTTCCTCCTTCCTCCCAAGAGTTTTGGTTTTTACAGCTCAAGACAAATACAAGCTTAGGATTATGAAATCCCTCAGAGGAGTAAGATGACTACAACAAATGTCATGAAAGAAGATGAATAACAAAACCAAATAAATGGATTCAACCATTTCAAAAGGCGCTTTCAGCATGATTTCAGGAAGGGATGGTAACATATTGTTTTTTCAAGAAAACTACCAGTAGTCATAGTAGGTCTAGGGATAAATCATTAACTGGGTGCAATTTGGGATTCATTATTTAAATGAAATTAAACCAGTGTATGTAACTGGAAGAATCAGTCCATTTGAGTCTCTTTCAAATAGTAGTTTAATAGAACTGGAAATATTATGTGGAGAGAGGACAGGAGGAATCAAAGCCATGACATCTGATTTATTTCATTAATTGCTCCTTTTGGTTTGCTTTGTTTTGGGGTTTTGTTTGTTTGCTTGTTTTAATTTTGTTTTGTTTGGGTTTTTTGTGTGTGGTAGAATCTCAGCAAAACCAGTTAGAGGGTTAGAGGATTCACATTATATTGCTGTTTTCTGGATGTAAACTGTACATCCAGAAAGAAATAAGAATTGAAGGGCAGAATGACCAGTATTTGCAACCAAGACATGCTACAAAAAGGTGCTGCAGATTTTTACTTTACACATGAAGGGATGACCAATGAGTTTTGCAACTGCAAAGGGACACAATCATTCATTTGGCTCTAAGCTCAAATGTTCATGCTGGGCTTACTGCACTCCTGTTAAATGCCCTCAGGCACATGGTGTAGCTGTTGGGGTTGTCCTTTGCAGTATGGGGAGTTTGATAATCCTTGGGAATCCCTTCCAACTAAGGATATTCTATGATTCTGTGCTGAAACTGGGCATACACCTGGAAATGGATTTTAGAGGTATAAAATTCCTTTGGGTATTCCATCTCTCCAAAGAAGTTCAAGGAATAGGTACTGTTGCAAAGCAAAAAACACAAGAGTTACAAAGTGCCTTCTTTCTTCAGCAGAATGTCCAGGAAGCCATGCTCAGCATGTACAACTGCATTTAACTGGAGTATAAATCCCTGTAATGGATAAGTGCTGTAAAAATCCTGTAAAAGTCTTACATCATTGATACCAGAAGGTACAATTCAGCTAGACTGATTATAGCTCAGAAAGCAAAGGCTCAGTCTGCAACAAGTCAGAGGGGTTACTGTCATCAAAATGAATAGATATTCAAAGAAAGTACTGGATAAAAAGCTGCTCATATGCTCTGTATGATGGAGTTTCCATGGCAGAGTATGCATATTTCTTTCAGGTACTTTTACACACGCACTGTTGATGCTCAGTTTTTTTCTGCATAGCTACTTGGAAATGTCCCATGCTGTTTGATAAAACCCAGATGGTAACCAGATGGCTACATGTGACTCTTTGGAAATGCTGCTACAGACAAGGACTAAGAAACTGAAGTAAGTCTTACAAATACCTTCTTCTTTTTTTTTTTTTTTGTGACTTCCATTAATAGGGAGAGAAGATTACAATACTATATCTCCTCTGGTAAATAGTGTCAGATGTTGTGGGCATTTGCAGATCATTTTTCCATTTTAGGAAAAGTAAAAAAAATAGGCTAACCCAGATTCAAGGCATTTGCCAATGATGACTATTTTATTTACTTGATCTATCCTACACTGGCAAACTTGGGACAGTTTAAAAGTTGAAATTACTATGAAAATCCATAAATATTACACTATCTTCAATAATACAACAAAATCTGCTCTAGCTACTTCCTTTCTAAGAGCTCTCCCTTAGACCAGTTTAGCAGCCACCCCTCTGTTTCCTGAAGGGAGAGGTACACGCTCACATCAGTAAGAGATGACATACAGCCTGTACTCTTCTGTAAATCACCATACTGTTTTCCAAACATAACAGAAAACTATCTTATTTTACAGATTAACATAACCTGTAACACTATACATCTTTCTCTGTCTCTCACACATTGTTCTAGTTTGCTGTCAGTGAAAATATGCTGATGTGAAGATTTAAAAATACAAACGGGGCCTGGAGTATTTAAACGTTGTTAGTCTAATATTGCTGCAATGTCAGGGAGAGTTAACATATCCCAGTTTCTACCTTCATGGAAGTAGTATGCTTTTGCATTAATTTATTTTGGAAAATTCTTTATAAGGATTTATTTGACTCCAGATGGATTGTGTCTGCTCAGTCTGTTAATATTTCCCAATGTTGGTCAGTGATTTACTGTCAAGTTTCTGGTTTAGTCTAATTTTTCCAATTCTGTTTTACCCTAGTACAATCTTCTGTGTGATAAAACACAATAACACACCTTCATAATGATACCTGACAAGAACTTTTCAATGCATCATAGTTCATGGTACCAAAGCTTCTTGGCACCAAACTCTATATAATCTATGAGTACTAAATTAAGTAATTTTCATCTCTATAGGCAAAGGACACACTATGTTGGTTTGTAGCTAAGCACATTAAATATTTATTAGGAAAAGAAAATTAGATAATGCATGTGCATCGGTAGGAAAATGTACATGCATAACTCATGAGACAGAGGAGCAAAGGGATAGAGGGGATACATCTGTGGTGGGGAATACATTTAAATGCAGGAAAATATTGCCACTCAGACTAAGAACAAAGATGTTCTTTTAAAATATCATAGTTGTCATTTTGATGGGAGAAGCCAGTAATCACAATTACATTCATTGCAGCTGAAAGATTTGGTAGGAATTCACCAGGATCTGGTTTATGCTAATATTTTTCTGATTTGGTATTTTTAACTGTTAATGAACTACTTCAGGGGGTTCATTATTTCACCATTACTCTATTTTTAATAACACAAATTTTAATGAGTTTTTCCCTCTTGAATATTTACTCTCTGGGTGTTCTTCATTGCCCACCGTTCTGTGCTTCAAACTGTTCAGTCTTATTGAACAGAATGCAATAAAATGAACAAGGAAGAGCCAGTGGCACTCTGGAAAATTGCCACTGAAGCATTTGTTTTGTGTTTTTGTGCTGCCATCTTGAGTACAAGTGTAAAAACTACAGTTATTATGCACCCAAGCAACCAGGCCTTTGCATGCTTGAATGTGGTTTCAAATATGGCCAAATTAAATCAACTGTGCACTTTATATACAGGGATGTAAGGGAGTAAAGGTAACCAGGTAATCTATGATGATTATTCAACACTACCAAAACATCATGTTCAATAAACAGAAACCGGTATCAGAAATTAAGATGATTATTTGCCATGTTTTTTTTTCTACCAAAACCCAGGAAATACATTTAAGAATTATTTGTTTTCTTTTTAATCATGAAAATATTTTTGTAGGTCTCTGATCTCCAGGAATGTGATGAGAGAATTCTGGTTGGCAAGTACTGAACATTCATTCCCCCTTATTTTCATATTCCATGTTTTATATAACTCTCTGTTCTGGTCTTTTTCTGTCCTTTTCTTCAAGAATTAAGGATTAACCCCACAATATCTAGCTTCCATTGTCCAAACTGGTTCATGATTTTGAGACTAACATGACCCGATTCTCTGGAAGTTTTTAGCCACTTGCTCTGCCCTCATGCTACCTTCAGGATAGCGAGGCTGCTGGCTGGGGAGGCTGAGATGGTGGCTTAGTTAATTAATGCTTATCATTTGAATCTTGCTGCTCATAAGGGCCCATTGAAATGGTTGATCCTGCGTTTACAAGGACTCTTTCAGTGTAGGATGATAATGGCTGTTCATTGATAGATGTATATAAGCATAAAGGCTTACAGTTCTTATTTCTCAAAGCCCTGGCTGATGGTGTATCACCTGACATACATGAATCAAGATCTTCAGAGATTTCCAGATATAAAATGGGAATAAGCCCTCTATTCTCTATAGTTATAGTGATTTGATAAAGTTTTTTGCCCTTCAAGAAGCAGTACTCATAAACAGATAATCCCTTTCAGGAAAAAACAAAACCCAAACAACTTAGCTATATTAAAGGAAAGGCTTGTGTACAAGGAAAAGGCATATTTTAGGACTGAAAAGATTAAAAGATTTCACCTGGCAAGTTCCCCATTTTTCTCCCAGTCAAATATAATGACAGCTTTTAGAGAATGATTGGGATTTTTGTGGTCATTCTGACTTTGTAATAAAGAATAGATGAACAGATATATTTTCTTAATCAGTCCTCCTTTGCTTAAGTGACACATAGAACTCAAATTATATTCCTGTCTGCCTATTTTACTTCTGATTGTACTTAAGGCAGGTACAAAATTATGATTAGACTTTACACATATAATCAGACAATACTTGACTGAGTGGGCAGAAGAGATAGATAGATAGATTATATTATTATATCCTTATCACCAAAAAGAAAAGAAGAATGGAAAACTAATTTGATTACAGGTACATTTGGGACCACTGAAAAAGCTTCCCAAAAGAAGATAACAGGCATTGTCCTAAAAACACATGGTGTCAGGTTCACAGCCATGGGTCAGATTTAGGCACATTTCACTGTACCTTAGAATCTGTTGCACACCTTCAAATGTTCTTATCATTAATACTCTCATTTCAAAACCACCTATCTTGTTTTTGTTTACCTTCCTTTTTTTTCTGTTAAAAGTTTACTTGAAAATAAACCAATTTTCTCAATAGTCTGTATTTGAGAGTCCAAAGAAGAATAAGATAAAGATGCTTCGAAACAGAATGTGAAGTGGTATATTTAAATCTAAGGCAAAAAAATCAAATGGACCAAATGAAGACTTTCAAAATAGTCTTCCACTGTGTAAAACAGGTTTTACTAGAGAATATGATTATAAAATTAAGAAAATAATTTTTATTCTACTGACATAACTGTCTAATTAGGATAATAAAGCACAGAAGCCAAAGAATGCTATGAAATCTCCCGCATCTGCATAAAAGAATCCCTCCTTACCTTTTCTCTTGTCTAATTCTGTGATGTCTAGTAGAAGACACACTGAACTCTCAGTAATTTTCAGACCATTTGATTTACTACTTAGCAATTTAAATTTGGACAAAACGATAAGTTGTCCGTATATAAACACATCTCATTTGCACATGGCAGGTTTTGGCAGTGGGGGGGAGCTATAGGTATGAGAAGCTTCTAGAACCTTCCCACATATCCAGCAGAACCAATGTCAACTGGCTCCAAGACACCCCTCCTGCTGGACAAGGCTGAGGCCTTCAGCGCCTCACAGCTAAGAGAGGGAAAAACCCCACCTGCTCAACTACAGCTGGAGAGAGGAGTGAGAATATGTGAGAGGAACAGCCGTGCAGACACCAAAGTCAGTGAAGGAAGATGGGGAGGGAGGAGGTGCTCCAGGCCCCAGAGCTGGGATTCCCCTGCAGCCTGTGGTGCAGGCCATGGGAGGCGGCTGTGCCCCTGCAGTCCATGGGGATCCATGGGGGAGCAGAGATCCACCTGCAGCCCCTGGGGATCCATGGGGGAGCAGAGATCCACCTGCAGCCCATGGGGATCCATGGGGGAGCAGAGATCCACCTGCAGCCCATGGGGATCCATGGGGGAGCAGAGATCCACCTGCAGCCCCTGGGGATCCATGGGGGAGCAGAGATCCACCTGCAGCCCATGGGGATCCATGGGGGAGCAGAGATCCACCTGCAGCCCATGGGGATCCACGGGGAGCAGAGATCCACCTGCAGCCCCTGGGGATCCATGGGGGAGCAGAGATCCACCTGCAGCCCCTGGAGGACCCCACACCAGAGCAGGTGGATGTCCAAAGGAGTTTGTGACACCCGAGAAAAGCCTGAGATGGAGCAGGCTCCTGTCGAGGTCTCCGGACCAATGGAGAGAGGAGCCCACAATGGAGCAGGTTTGCCGGCAGGACTTGTGATCCCAAGGCAGGGGCTGACACTGGAGCAGTCTGTTCCTGAAGGACTGCACCTTGTGGAAAGGACCCACACTGGAGCAGTTCAGGAATAACCACAACCCGTAGAAGGACTCACGTTGGGGAAGATCGTGGAGTCTGTCTCCCCCCGGAGGAGAAAAAGAAGGTGAAGCATCCTCCCCCAGAGCAGGCAGGAGCAGCAGGGACAGCGTGTGATGAGCTGACCACAGTTCACATTCCCTTGTTGCCTTGGGCTTCAAGAGAGGAGACAGACAACTCAGGAATAAAATTAAACCTGGGAAGTAGGGAGGGGTGGAAATTAAATGTTTTGGTTTTATTTCTTATTATCCTATTCTGATTTGCTTGGTAAGAGATTAATTTTCTCCAAGTCTGTTTTGCTCACGATGGTAATTGATGAGTGATCTTTTCCTGTTCTAACCTCGACCCATAAACCTTTCACTATTTTTTCTCTCCCCATTTAGCTGAGGAGGCAAATGACAGAGCAGCTTTGATGGACAGCTGGCAACAAGCAAGGGCCAACCCTGAGCAATAAGGAACCTTAAAATGAAGGGAGGAGGTACAATTCAAGAAGAAGCTTAGAGATGTACATTTAAGCATTCTATAAATCTGTTTTCACCATGTGCTACATATTCAAACCAGAACATTAAGGTCAAATTAGTGAAACATCAGGAGGAGTGTGTAAACTACACTGAAAATGGTGGCAATTTCCCCTCTGCTGAGAGTTGGTGAGAAACAGAATCCAGCTAACCCCTAAGAAAACTGCCAGGCTGTGTAGGATAAGGTCAAGTCCTAGATTTCTATTCACATTTATTGACTCTTTAAGTGACACAATAAAGTCGCTACATAGATTCTTTCATAGTATTTTTCCCCTGTGGAAAGACAGAGGCTAGGAAGTTTTGGAAAGGGAAGTCACACTAACATATGCTGTCTGAAATGCTTTGAATTACTTTGCTCAGTACTATTAATTTCCAAGCGTGAAAAACCAGTATGACAGGTTACCAAGCAAAAAGGAAAATGGAGCTAAGAAAACCCAAACACTAAGGAGTATCCAATCCTCTTCAAACAAATGGAGGAAGGGAATAATTTTCTACAGAGCACCAATGGGTAGACTTCCACAGAAAAAAATGTAGACAAATGTTCAGGCCATAGTTCTCTGGAAAATGAAAGAAATGAAGGAGATCATGGAAAGGTCAATAGTGAAAATACAGGTTGTCATGATTTCAGACTGCATAATCTGCTCTTTATTTATACACTCTTAACTTTCATTTTTAATGTGGAAAATAGATCTAGATAATGGAGGAAGTGAAAAAGAACAATAATTTTAAAAATCACCTGTCTAATTAGGCTATGTACAACTCAAATATTAAATTTTATATGAAACTACTACTAATGTAGTTTTATATGAAACTACTAATGAAATTTAATTACATGTAGTTACCTTTCTTTACAAAGTTTTTGTGGTGTTTTTGATCAAAGAACAATGTTTGTGGACACTATCATAGGAGAGGAGCTGTTAAACACAAATGCTTTCTTAAGGTAAAGTCTCATCTGAAGTTTAAGAGACATTCGATTCCTGGAAAACTCTATTCCCGTTTTGGAAGGGATGCGGGGCAGCCATCCTGCTGTGCTGTGGTGCAGAGACACTTGATGGTGCTGTTGCACTGCCAGAAGCAGCAGCCCCGGGAAGCTGCTCCAGCTCCTGCTTTGCAGCCAGAGCATCTGAGTGACCGCAAGTCCCAGGACTCCTGCACCTCAGGGCTAGCGCTGCCGTCTAATTAATACACTGAGCAACTCATATGCTCAACATATGGTTCATATATGGTTCCTGCAGACCTTGCTGGAACAAGGAACAGTTTAGGCTTAGTTTGAAGTCATTTAAACAAATCCACTACCATGAGTGCAATCTCAGCAGCTGAACATCGCTTCAAATTAAGGTGTCCCAGGTATCACAATGCACTGGTAATGGATGCTCAAAAATGTGCAGCTCCTGGAACCAGCAGGTCCTGTAAAATCTCACTGGAAATTACTTAATCTCCGCGTCTATTCTGCCAGATGACAAGACCCATAATTTTTCTAAGTCATCGCTACCCTCTTATGTTTTTTTCATACTGGTTGGTAAAAAAAGTGAGCAGAGGTTTAAAGCAGAACACACAGGGACCCAACCAGCCAGCTCTGATGTTTTGGGTAATATCTGTTAGATATTATTGTGTTGCAATCCCAGTCTGCACATGCACAAAGATCAGACACAGCTGTCTGAACATTTTTGGATACTCTGTCTTCCACTGAACTGATCTCTATTCCCCACAAGTCATCATTAATATGTAAATGTCTATGAGCAAAAAGGTACCTGGTTTACTTCACCAGCTGTTCAGTTGCTAGCCTGTTCCTCCTAACCAGAGCTCTAGACCTGAGCAGGTCTGAAGACCTCCTTCTGCATTTAATAACTAATTGATGGTAAAGCCTGGATTATGGTTGCCAGACTAAAGCTTAATCCAGATAAAAGTCAAGATAATGCGAGATTGTGACAAGATAATGGAAAATCTGTAAAGAATTTTTTATGACTTTATGATATAGTACATTATTTGACATCTATGTAGCTGCTTGGTCATTCTTAGATGGCCTTAGATGACAAGAGTTTCTCTAAACATCTCTTTCTAATTTTGTGGCTACTTTTGGAATAAATTATGTTCCATAATATGTTATGATTAAAGCAAACACAAGAAATTTTGTGGATCATTTAGTCAGAAAGTCTGTGATTTTCTAAAACTGGATCCTTTGTTTGAGGGCACATTTAGATTACTTTAAATACTTTTCCATACCAAAAACTGCAGTTGTGAGGTAGAGCTAGCACCAGATTTGTTTGCAGGTCAGACTTATAACCTTTTTCTGCCCTAGCTAAACACAGAGTTTATTCGCCCCATCGGTTTTAATCTGCCATTCCTGCAGTGGTGTGTGTTGTATAGCATGTCTGTATTGTAAAACACAGCTCTTGTGAATGGTCTGGTTTACACTTTCAATCTTAAACTGCAGCCAGATAAATTTTCACACATTGTCAAAAGAAGCCACCACAATGGAAATAAATTCCCAGCAGTAGCACCCTACATAGACACTATTGCCTTTGCTGCTTTAAGCACAAATACACTTCCATAGTAGACACTTTAATTTACTGGAGTCCAATATCTAATTCTAGCAGCAGCCACTAGGAGATATTTCAACGCATCAGGAATCCCGTAGTCTGTGTGAATTACTGCAGGGAAAGAAAGTAAACTTGCAGTCCAAATTATTTTAGGGACTTTCCTTCAGAAAATGCTTTATTGTCCAGAGGGCAGTCAGGGAATTGAACAATCAAACTAAAAACCACAGAGCACCCAAAGGAGGCAGAAAGGGAACACACCCTTTCTAAGCCCCCTTCCTCTTTCTTTTATAATCTATCCCCCAGCTATTAGGACAGACCACTGGGTCCTAGTAACCCTCTACTAATTGAATGTTGTTATCCACTATGCTGCCCAGAGAGGAAGTTTCAATGGTAAAGATTTTTTACAGTCATAAACTCAGTTTTTCTATAATTCTATCATCCGATTTTAATAAAAATATTTTCTTCATTTAAATCTAATGAGCATAAAATGCTCATTTTCCCCAGTTTGCCTTCTTTCTGTTCACATCACTAAACCTTTTTTTCAGGCTTGACTTGATCCCACCTGACCCTCTTCCTACCTTTCCTTTAAATCCCTTCCTGAGCAGAGCTTTGCAATGAAGACAGAAAATAAGTAATGGATATTAAAAACCCTCTGATAAGTTACATAAATGCTGAGTTTTACAGCTTATAAGGAAAGGGTTCCATATACTACAAAGTTTGTATGGAAATATTTGCATCATCAGTGGTGTTGGTGATTTTACAGATTGCTGGGGAAAAAAAACAACTGCAGCAAACTTTTTCTTTAATTTGACATAGCTGTGTGTACAGCCTTATTGTATACTTGGAAAGAAAAGTTCTTTTTTATTAAAAAATATAGAAAAATATCAAAAAATGTAAAACATCCTCAATTTATTAGCATAGAGTTTTTTTTCATTACTAGCTAAGTATATATTAAGTATATAAGTACAGGGGCAGGACTTCTGTCCTCATGTTAAAAAGGTTTTCAGTTCTATTGCTACAAAATGAACTGAAATTCTTCTGACAATAAACCACAAATGTACGAATACTACTTAATAATTACCATAAGTGTAGTTTAATATCATAATAATGAAATGCATAAACCACAGCTATCAAGACTGTAATAAGTGAAATGTTCCTTTGGTGTGTTTTCTCATGCCATTGCCCTGGTTGAGCCTCAGGTTAGGCTCCAAATGGATTTCTCTAGCTCTCCTTTGCTTTCTGTTATATTGGATTTTTCCCTTGCCTCCATCTGTGGATGAAAAGCAGTCTCAGAATAATGGCTGCTTAGCCCCAGGTTAGAGCTGCAGCTCTCCTCTGCAGAAACAGAAATCCCTCAAAAGACACTGCCAGGAAATTGGAGCCATTATCAGTGCTGAGGTTTCACTGCCCCAGATGTACAGCTTGCTGGTGGCTGTTTCCTCCAGCTGCTGACTGGAGGCTGGACACCTACCAGGGCTTAGAAGGAGCATATTACACAGAATCGTATGACACACATCATATAACACAGAATTCTGTGATTTACAATCCATCTGACTTTGCTGATGGGTTTAGATTTGGTCAAGAAACATCTGTGTACACTACCTGAAAGATTTTAATGATTAATTAAATTTAGTGCTTTAAATGTGCTGGCAGCTGTGGTGAGCTAATCAACCAGATGACATTGTGATACCTTTGCCAACAACCATTTCCTCAATAAGTTGGCTGCCTGTTTTTGGGTGGTGGGCTCCTTAGGAGCGTCAACTGCAGTTTCCCCAGTCCCCAGTCTCAGCTAACTTTTAAACCACCTTGTGTCAACCATTTCCTTGGTCTCCTCACCTTTCTTGTGTTCTTTACTGGGGTGGACACAGCTCCTTAGAGCCCCTGAGCAGGGCCAGTAAAGCTGCATCCCTTAAGACCCCTACAGCTCTATGGTGTGAGACAGAGGCAGCAGCAGCTGACTTTGCTCACATCAGTCTCTTGGACAGAGCAAGAAAGACACAAAGAGAGGAAAGGGCAAAACTCTCATGATTTCAACTCTCCCAGAGGTGCAGAAAGATGGCTGCTCTTTTGTGTAAAGGAGTTTGTAGAATGGAGGCCAGGACCAGGTCACAAGGGCTGTCCACATGCCCTGGTGGTATCAGCCTCAGTGCAAACTGTGGGCTGTTGCTACCTCATAAATACTTTACCAGGCAGTTGAATTAAAGAGAAGTAAACAGCAGTAGTGACAAGGAAAGGCAAGTTTTCATTCCCTGTAGACACCTAGTTAGAATATTTTAATTTCTTAAATGACAACCCTCCCACAGCAACTTTACCTTTGTTACAATCCATTGCAGTATTGGGGAGCATGGCTACACCTCCCTTTCCAAAGTCTGTTTGAGTTTATGCTTTAGGCTGGCTTTTGAAAAACAAAAAGATAGATTTCAAAAAGTGTTTAGGTCTTCTTTCATTTAATTACAAAAAAACCCCTCAAACCAAACAAAAACAAAAAACCAATCCCAAAACCCCAGCAAAAGAAACAACTAATGTTCTTAGAAGGAAGATTTATCACAGATTTCAAGAGAAAGCAGAGGCAGATCAAGTGCTTCTGGAAATAATGTATGAATATTTTGGTACTTGC
Source organism: Passer domesticus (assembly GCF_036417665.1). Lineage (NCBI taxonomy): Eukaryota > Metazoa > Chordata > Aves > Passeriformes > Passeridae > Passer > Passer domesticus. Next base: position 19,122,110 of record NC_087478.1, read on the forward strand.
TGTATGTATCTGCCCTGCACCATTCAGGGGATGTTCACACAGGGCTGCTGTATCTATAAGAAAAGTGAGAATTAATGGGAGCACCCAAATCTATATTGGTGCAGTGACAAAGCAGGGAGTATCATTTCCATGTGCCTGAGATCAGTCAGCCAGAACTGCAGCTGGGGAAAGATCTGTTATCCAATCTTATACAATGAAATCCAATTTCACTTTGGAAATTGCTCCATTTTAGGAAGCTTGGAGAAAGGATTTTTATTATATGCCTGCAACAGCTGTGTGTTTTTTCCCAAATTACCCTGGCATGTAGAAAATGGTACTGAATGTGTGTGCAGGGTAAGTCATATGTGTCCAGTGTTGACACACCAGACCTTCTGAGTCTGTATTTGATGGGTGCCTATGCAGATTGAATCAGCACCATGAACACAGACTCTGACTGGAATGGCTCATTGCTGACACACGTATCAGGAAAGAATTCTGCATATACTTTTCAACAGGTGTGGTTGAGAGTTCTTTAAACTTACATAGGGAAACCCAGTGGGCTCTCCAAATCTGCTCAGTAGGCACAAACTGGTGTCTTCATAGTGTTACAGATACTATTTGCTGCTATCTGTTTCATTCTGCCTAAATAAATGGCTTCCTTTGTGAGGCTTTTATAGGCTAGAGGTTTAAGGATGACAAAGATCTGGAAACCAAAATACTATGTAGGTTAGGCTGTTGCTAGTTGAAGGTGGGAGGGACATGGAGGAGTTAATTCATTTTCGTGGGAGCACAGTAATCTTAAATTATGCTGGATATTTCTAGAACCCTAGGTAAAGGGAAAAAAATAAAATGCAAGACTTTGCATTTACAATCCTTTTCTCCGCTCTGTTATAATGCAAGAGTGCAGCTATAATCTCTCAGTATATTTAGCTCTGCTATTTTTCCTCATATTCCTTTTTCTACTTAACTGATGCAGTGATTTTTTGATTCAGCCAAAGCACTGTCCATTCTCTGCTCATCCTCTTTTTACCTTATCAGCTTGCCTTGTGTAGGATATATTTGCAGGAGAACCCATATGGCATCTGCCAACTCCCAGGCTGACTGAACACATTTGTCTCAGGCCATTTTAACATAACAGTCAAGAAAGACAAGGAAGGACCAGAGAGTCCATCAGAGGGCTGGCTCCTTCCCAGGTCAGCGTAAGGGGGTGTGACCAAGAATTGAGTTATTCATTGCCACCTTACATAATTGCCAGAGGTGGGGAAAAGGGACTCCCACTCTCACTTCCAGGAAGAAGAAAGAAGGGAATCCTTTTCCAGTGGAGCAAAGCATGGTGGGGTGGAGAACCCGTCAGCCATATTTCATTATCTCAGGGTCATGAACTGTGGGGTCAGGCCTAGTGAGCATTTTGCATGTAAATCACCCTCTATCTGTACACTTTTTGAGTTAATACTGATGGTCTTTACTGTTTGTTTTCTTATCTCATTGCTGTTTCCAGTAAACTGTTTTTATCTCAGTCTGTGATCTGTTTTTGTTTCCCATTAGAGGGGGGAGGGGAACAGCCTATAGTTTTCTTTTTAATGGGAGTACTAAACTGTACTAAATACAATTTCTAAATCATGACCTTAGGGGACTGAAGCACCTCTCTTATGAGGAAAAACTGAGGGAATTGGGTCTGTTTAGCCTGGGGTAGAAACAACTGAGAGGGAAACTTACCACTGTACACAAATATCTTCAGGACAAGTGTCAAGAGGATGGAGCCAGGCTCTTTTCAGTGGTGCTCAGTGACAGTATGAGGGGGAAGAGGCACAAATTGAAACACAGGAAATTCCATTGGAATATGAGGAAGAGATTACTTACTTTGAGAGCAACAATGTGCTGGAAGACGCTGCCCAGATGGTGAAATCTCTTTCTCTGGAGTTACTCAAAACCCACCTGCACAAACTGCTCTAGGTAAACCTGCTTCAGCAGAGAGCTTGGACTATAGGGTCTCCACAGGTCCTTCCCAAGCCCAAGCATTCTGTGATTCTGTTGTCTTCTTTGGATATTCCTTTCTACAGCTCTGAGTCAGAAGCTTCTTTCTGAAATCTTCTGAATAATTTGGTAAACATACAAATGGTGAAATCAAAACAAGATTTGGAAGTGGACATGAGTGTTCAGTGATAAAAATTTGGTGTCTGTTAATAAGATTACTGACAATTACTGATTTCTTACATCAAAAGGTTTGTTTATAAAACTGAAAGATGGTGCCAACCCTTATTTTTCTGCTGCATGTTTATCTGAAAAAAATAAAGCCTTCTTATAACTTAATTTCTGCTAGAAGAAGGATTAATTTCTGATTGTTAATACTGAAGAAAACTGTATAATGCTATTACAAATCTTGAACTGACAGGGATTTCACTAATGAGTGACTTATGAAGACTCAGTCTAAAGAAATAAAAGCCCTTAGAAACCTTGAAATCTAATGTTTTTACACTGACAATAGCAAAAGAAAGAAAAACTAAAGTTCATCTACAGGACAGATACCGAGTGTCTCAAACTCAGACTGAGTTTAATGCTTAGAGGCTTTGGATCTTGGAAGAGTGTGAAACAACTGTGAAAACTATTTGGTCTGAGCCATTTTTTTCCTGTATGACATTTTAATTCCACAGATTTTGATGAAGCTATTCCAGATTTGCATGCACGTGATGTTAGAACATGGCCTATCATTATCCTTTCTTCAGTATTCTGTTATACAGTTTGAATATGGCATTTTAAACTTCGTTGAACTGATTAGAACTGTAACTCATATGAATGAGAGTGAATTAGGTCGAAACTTGAAACTGCTGACATCAGTGAAGTCCTGGTTGACTTCAGTCTGTTCTAAGCACACACAACAGAAACAATTTCAGTGTGCAAGAAAAATGCACCTTTGTGGAAGATTCATTGGTTTGCTAGTAAAGGCTAGCCAAGACTGGATTTCAGCATGGACACACTCATGTTGCAACAAGGGGTTTTTAGAGAATGTCGAAGGTAATGATCTCTACAGGTGATCTAACTAGGGGCTGTGTTTTTCTTCCAGCCTCCTCTGGGAATACCTACAGCCTGATTCAGTTAACAGGACTTATTTGTTGGGAATGGAGGAGTGATTAGGCATTTCCAGGACTAGGCAAAAACTCCTAAGCATGTGCTTGAAGATCTTTATGTTTAAAATAGATGTTTTTGTAGAAAATTGGACACCTAAAAGTGTTTTTGGATCTAGTCATGAGTACCCGATGTTACAAATCTAGTGTAATAATCCATCTCTTACAGTAAAGATATATCTGGGACAAATATTAATTGAAGTTATTTTTTGAGGACAAGGCCACTTTACTTAAAGTACCTTTCTGTATACTACTCTGTATAAAACCAAACTTCCAACAAAGTCCCAAACCCCTAATTTTGACTGATTCTGGCACTTATTTGTATTGAATAAGTGGAATGACATGCAAATGTTTAGATCTGACAGATTTGTAAAAGCTCTAACTGTGTCTCTAATTGTATATATATTATTTTGCAGTCCAACTGCATCCTTTTTAAAAAAAAGTTCACTCTTAAAATACATTACTAATTTCACATTATTTTTTATCTTTTCTTTTTCCTAATATTACAAATAATGGCTTTCATAATTATGAATTAAAACAAGGTTTGTATGCTAAAAATTAATAATATTTACAAATATATATTTACTACATAGATTGTCAAGGCCTTTGTCTCAGTGGGAGCTATTTCTCTCTCCACAGGAACACTTTCTTGCTACACAGTATTTATTATTGACACTACACAAACATCACATAAAATATGAGGAGAAAACAAATACAACAGCTATATTTAAAGGGTACTGTTCAAAAATCTAAACCCTATTGGAAGTGGCAAACAAAAGCATCCAGTCAGCTCCATCCTACAGCAGATGAGTATAATATTAGTTGCAGGTGCTCAGCTTTTCAGTGTCTCTCTCTCAGCCTGATGTGTCCTTTAAGAGGCAATGGCACATACTGCTGCACATGTTCAGTTGCTCTACCTTTGTGCTGCAGTTTTTTGCTCTATAAAATGTTCTTCTCAGTACACAAAAGCAGCTGCTGAAGAAACTGCTTCAGACAGAGGGTGAGAGAACTGATGGCAGGATCACTAAGCAAACTCCAGTAGAGACTGAGAGAACGAGACGGTGCAGAGACACCGAAGGATCTTCTGTGAAAAACAAAAATATCAACAATATTGCCTGTCATCAAACCCCAGGTGAGATTGAAAAGCCACTAGAGCCTTTTTGGCTGTAGAGCTACGGACCTGAATTATGCTTGACTCAAAATGGTTCACCTTAGATTAAGAAAAAAGGATATTTTGCAGAAGTGATACCAAAAGCTTTTTCTATTTTCTTTGCTTCATCACTGATGATTTTTTTACCCTAGAGAAAAAAAAAAGTCACGGGGGACTTATCTATATATTTTGAAAATTTCATTGCTTAATGTTTAATTAATTAATTGAAAATTCCAATTGACAGAGACTTCAGGAATGTCTATGGCTGGCTAAATTATCCAAGCACTACATCTGTGCCTCCTGAAAATCGTGGCACAAAGCCAAATAGACAAAAATAGATGCTTGGCTACTTAATTTACTTATGTTAAAATATATTTTATTGGAATCATTTGTAGTGAGAGATTTATCCTGGAAGAGCCCCAAAAGCTTCATGTGAAACACGCACAGCTATTTCTGTTAGTGCTTTATTTCAGGCAAGGGTTTTTTGCATTGCTCTAGCCATGCAGCGATCTGTAAAGGGAACCTACTCTGATACAGTTTGAAAAGTGCATTTTGTACTTGGCTCTCCCTTTGATCGAATTAATCTGGTCTTTTTTGTAGTTCTAAATGAGGCCTATGGGCTGACAATGTAGCTGTTTAAAGGGGATTTTAGGGGATAATAGCCAATGCAAATAGTGCCATGAGAATGGCAACTTGCTTTTGCACTTTCAATCACATAATAACAGCAAAGAAAGCTTTTAAAATGAATTGAAATTTTGTGGCTTGCCATCTGGGATTATTTGGGGAAACAGTTCTGAATACTATGGTTGTGTAAAAGAATGGTACTATGGGACACTCTTAAGCTGACATGTTTCAGATGGCACCCTTATGCTAACTGCTGCAAAGTTGGCTAGCATTTTTTTTTTATTATTTTCTTTCTTCTGGATTATCTGCAAAAAATTCTCTTTGCTGGTATTTGGGGCTGAAAAACTTTTCTATTGTTAAAGAATTCAATTCAAACCCCTTGCAGCTGCTGATCCCTTTATTGTTCCAAACGTTATGTATATGCGTCTCAGATGAATGTAGCCAAGCCTTTTAGTGCCTTAATAGGTGTCTGTATAAAGGTCATTTATTCTGCAGTACTTGTTTTAACAAAAGTTTATACACAAACAACAACCACAGCTAAAACATTCACATTAATCAATGCTCTCTGCAGTGTAAAATGCAGAGAGAAAAAGCCTAAGTAGAGGAAGTATGTCCAAACATGAGAACTCTTTCTGTGTTTACCTCTGAAGCAGCATATATTTTAGACTCCATCATCAAAAACCAAAGGGAAAATTGTTACAAAGCCATTCTGAGCAAGTATTGGTAATTCCAGACTTTTCCAGGACAAGTGTAGTTTTGACGAGGTCACTAAAAATTATAATACACAAGAATCCGTGGATATGTGGTAAAGGTGTATATATATATATATATATATATATATATATATTTGTATAGACTTCTCCATTCCAATTAGTTTGGAACTGAGCTTTAGGCTAGCCAGCACCTTGACATTTCAGTTGGCATAGTTGCCTTTTTTTCCTCTTCCTTTTGTCTTAGCTCCAACTGGCTGCCCTTATAAATGGTCCTTGAGGAATTAGGGTGGATATCAGATGTTTCAGATGAGAAGAGTACACTTCTCTGGCACACAAGATTTTTCTTTTTATAGAAATATTAAAATACCATCTGTAAGTTTTAGGAATGTAGGTCATGTCCATGGAGAGTTTCAATTTGAGGTTATGACAGATGTTGGATGGTAAATTAAATATTTGGCTCCAAGTCTGTAAATCAACTTGGTTCCATTTACTTCCCTGGAGTTAGTTCTGCTGACACACATGTAATGAGATCAGATTTTGACTATCTAACTACTTAGTTGAGCTCAGCAGAATATAAATCCATCAGTGATATGAGGGATGAGGCTTGTCAGGAAAATAATGTGCAAGCTATGGTGGGGACACATAAAGAGCAGGACCAGAGAAGCCCAACTGCTTGATCTCTGATAGAAGAAAATAGAGAAAATAAAAAATAGAGAAAGCTGTACTTCCTTGTTTGCTGTTTAGTATTTTTTCATCATTCTTGGGAATTATAGATTGTGCTCTGATCTCTACATATGTGATTTTTTAAATGTATAAGAATGAACTAATTAGTGCTTCTGCTAGGGGCATTAGTGTATACCACTCCACAAGTCTGTGTCAAGAATTATACATGGATTGCAGTTACTCTGTACTTAAAACCTAAAAATCAATTGTTAAAGCAGAGGTTTGTGAAAAATTGATATGGATTCCACTGTGTTGACCATTTGATCTACTGCTGTGGGCTCTGGCAGGTAGGTGAGGACTGTTCTGCCAAGGATTGCAGTGAGACTGCCCTATGTCTCCAGTCTCAGATTCCAAGCTAGCACAGCTCAGTTGCTCTAAAATGCTGCCTCTGCCACAGAGGCAGGCTGCCTGCAGCTGCCTCACGCTTCCACTTTGCAGCCATATGAAACTAGGTGGAAAGTTCAGTGCTGGGAAAGTTGTACTGTGTGTCTCAGAGCCAACACTATTAATCTTATGGATAACTACATACTGCTCTAGCTGAAGCTTCCAGGTGGTCTTCAAACCAGCCACACGTAGAATGAATTGTAATAATCTCATTTGGCAACAGCACAGACACAGCTAGCTGTGGCTAGGTCCTCATCCAAGCAAAATGACTGCAATTTTGCCAGAGAAGACAAGGTGCCAATGCATTGACTAGTGTGGTCAAAATTCCACGTCAGAAAATGCAAATCTTTCTTGCTTTGTCAGGTAAATCCTCTTGCTATAAATACTCTAATTATTTAATAATAACAGCACAGTGATTCTGGGGGAGAGATACAGAGTAGCCATGGCATGGCACTGCAGAATCCACTACAAGAATAGCAGGAAGGATAGGGAATGCCATTATCAGAAGTGGAGAAAAAAATTTCCTCCTCACAGAAATTATAGCCTTAATTAGACTAATAAAGCACAAGGAACTAATCAAACCCAAGCAGAATGTGCTGTCAGTCACAGAGGCATGTTTCCTATATGAGGAACAGAATTTTCTGCGAAGTTCATTCCTCCCTGGAAGGTGAGGAGCAGTAGGCAGTGTCAGTGCTCTGACCTGGCCAGCAAAGCTGCTGCTGTGTGCAGAAACTCTGGGAAGGCAGCACCTGGCACCAGCTTCTTGAGGATATTCTGAATGAGCTGTCTTTTCTGAGAACAGGAGGAAATCCAGCACTATGCTTTAGGTTGTTGTGATCATGCCATTTTTTAAGTCAGACAAAGGCTCCATCAACACTGTTAAATATATTCATTGTTCTGGACAGTTTAATATAAGAGAATTCACAAAATAATTTGATTTTTCAGAAAAAGTGAAGTGCCCACTATTATGTCCATATCAGGTCCAATTTAATAAAATGAGGAATCAGTCAAACATCTAAATGGTTTTTGCAATTCATCTGCAGCCAAGTCTTTAGCTGGTTAATATCCTTTTATCTTGCATTTAAATTGCAGACCTGATCTCATGAATCTCAGATAATCACTCTTTAGTGTCTTTTTATTTCCTGCTTTTTAAGAAATTCTGTTGCTTCAATTTCTGCTGTATTAATGATGCAAAGTATGTGCAAAATAGGTATTTGCATCAAATTAGTGTTCACTATTGCATGATGCAGCAGGTGTAAGGGCAAAATGCATCTCTATTATCTCTGAGCAACACCTATAGTCCTTCAACTTGCTTCATCACTAAATCAGCTGTAAAAGGCTTTATAGCAACAACAAACTAATAGTAACATTTCATATTATATTCTGAAATGATGATTCTGACTTAAAGGCTGGAGTGACCACTAACAAAAAAAACACCAAAACAACAAAACAAAAACATGGATCATGAAGAAAGCTGGTCATTTGATCAGAGGTTTAAAACAAGTAAGGTTGCCAAGTGCTCATCAAGTGCTCAGAAACATGAGTCTACTGATTGGCGGCAGGAAACTTTTTGATTTGCTGGATGATCTACAGCAAGAAAGTTACATTCTTGTGTATCAACTCACACAATATTCTTAATCTTTGTGAGCACTCTATTCTTCCTGATGCAGCAAAGCTAGTAATTATAATATAAAAATAGCTAAATAGCCAGGATATATATAATTATTTTGTCACTCACATCTCAATTATTTTAGTTCAGTATGAACTGTGCATTTTGCCTTTAATACAGTACTTGCATAATGCCTTTACTAAAAATCCATAAACTCAAACTCAAAACCCTGTGGCAGTAAATGTGGTGAAAGTTTTTACATAAAAGACTTACACCAATTAGTTTGTGTATTGGAGGAGTTGGCAGGCTGGGCAAGAACTGCAGAAGTGCTGGGACTTAATATTTTCACAGTTTAATCTCCAGATTCTCTGATTAGATTTGTAGATAAATGATGATTGCAGCTGTTTCAGAAACATGTAGGAATACATGGTCTCTGCACTGATGTGTGTAAAACTGCCAATGTTGTCAGTGTGTGTGAGTGTGTTTTTTCAGCACATAGTTCACTAGTGCTTTTCATGGGAGATATTGCCAGTTGGGTGGAGGTTTTTTTCAGTCTTTCCCCAGTTTCATTTGAAATGTTTAATCTCCCATAAATAAAGCTTTTTTTTTTTTTTTTTTTTTTAATGGGCAAGGTGAGAGTAATAGGTTTAAAGTTACTGGTTCCTGTGATTTGGTGCAGGAATGCACCAATGTTCCTTTGTGACTTACAGCATCATGTTGGATCCATATTAACCAGAATGTACTTCCAGTAAAGAAATTAAAAAATAAAAGTGGTTATGCCATTTCTCTCTCACCCTTCTGTCTAATAAAACTCAGTATTTTCTTTGTCTGGTACCATTCACAGATACTATACTCCAGAGCTCTGAAACAGACTGAACCACAACAAAGAAAATCTTGCTTGATGTCTTAATCCCCTTGAATTCGGGTGAATCTTAACCATTTTGTACTTCCTATCTTAGATACAAATGACTGACACAGACAATAACCTCAGAATAAATCATGACATAGCTGGGAGGGGAAGAGCCCTGTGAGAGTCAAATTTAGATCTTACACTGAACACAGTTCAATTTGTCTAATCAAGGTCTGCCAATCTAACTTGCTTTCTGCAGATTTGAATATCTAGGCTGATCCTATCTCTTGTTTTATTTCCTGTAAATACTGGCATCACAGTAGTGCATAAAGCACATCTAGGAGTTAGTAATGTGTTGAGGAGATGTAGTAATGTTCTTTGATCAAGACACCATTCCTCTGAGCAAAGAAGGGCACACAGCTCTCAGGGAGAGTGCTGAAGCCCATACATGACACAAACTGGGAACTGGAACGTTTCTTGAACTCTCATTTACATTGAAAGAGGAAATGTTTTTTAATGTGCTGAAGGCTGAATTAGTTTATTTAACTGTTGAAAAGGAGCCTACCAATCACCAGACAAGTAAAGACAAGACTATTGTAACCTTGAATGACTACAGGATTTGCTGCCAGTTCAATTTAGCATTCAATTTGTTGCTGATGTTGCTTCTTTCCAAAAGTGCTGGAGCCATACAGTAGAAAACACAGGCACATACTGAAACATTGCTTCCTGGGTCAGCAAGAGTTTATTTAGATGGCTGTTACTAATGTGTCACTTTGCTTTGCTAAATACACTCTGGAAGAGGGTCAGGAAAGTTGGCTTTGTCATTAGGTGCTGAACTTGGAAAGCCTCAGTTCTCAAATCACGCATCTTTGTTCTGGAGAGTAATTATAGTAACTGATTAGAGAAGTAAGTCTTTATGATCTGTGAGGGCAACCAGTAGGGCAGTAGAGAAGCTTGTTGTTATGCTAAAAAGCAAGCAGATCCTGTTGCCTCTTTATCTGTTTTTCTGTAAAGCTTAGCTCCTCTTCTATCAATTTCTCATATAAAAGCTCAGCCCACTGCCAGGATAGGAGGAATGCTGCAGTACAACTTCACTCTGCACTCATCTCACTTTTTTGTAGGAAGGGAGCAATGGAAAAGATACCACATTGCTAGCTTGTTCTTAGACAGCTTTCATTTTAAGCTGCTGTTGTCCTGAAGAGTGATATTTTATTTCCAGGTTCCATCTTACCCTTAAAGCCATCCAGATGGAAAAGCTTTTGTGTTTAAGTTAAACTGCATCTTTCAGTGCTTTGCAGGATGCATTGCTTGCTCCAGTTGACATGCAGATCTCAGGAAGCAGCCTCTAGACATGCAATATGTGCTGGTGTGTATTTATTTTTTAGAACTGTTAGACACCAGCTGCACATGGATGTCAGCAGAAATGAATACCTACTTCCAGAAAGACTGGACATCAAGTCTTCACTTTTTGTCTCGCATTTAGTTCTTCATATCCGGGTGACTTACACATGGAGGTGTAGGTGTATTAATTTAGATTGAACTCTTGCATATTCTGAAAATGTAGGATTGTAAAGATGCTGTCTCAGTTTGGCACATTTGTTACCAACAGGTGTCAGTGTTGTAGTGTGGTTTTATTGCCCAGGGTCTGCTCCTGCTCTGCTTTGCCAGAGAAGCTTTGCTTCAGATGCTTCAGTAGCACACCACACACACTGAAGCACATATGGCTTTGGCACATCCTGTCCTCAAGAACTGCTACAAAAAGAAGCACTTTTTTTCGTGGTCATGCATGGTAATGAAGGCTATTTGGAGAATGTTTCATATTGAAGACTCCTAAATTAAACAAAGCTCATCTAGTGATACAGTAATAGACAATGACAGCGTTTGGGAAGTGAAAGAGAGGATATAAAACACTGTAAGTCTAGCTGATGGCAAAGAAACTTGCAGTACTGGCAGCTTAAATAAGTCCTAAATTTGTCTGTAGTTTCTTGGTTTGATTCATCAAAGGAAAATGTTTAAGTATGTTGCTTTAAGATGTTTATGGAAAAAAAAAATCTTTATTTTCTGTTCAGCAATCAGTAAATATATATATTTTTCTTTTATTCATAGTGACAAGAAGAATCTAGCCATAGAGACTTTTAAGTGAAATTGAGTCTACATGTGACAGTAGACTGGATCATTGCTGGATCGTTTTCAAACGTCAAAGCCAAAATATTTTAACAGTGCTGTCTAAACTAAAGATCTGCATTCACAATTAAGCCCATAAATAACAAATTTATAAAGAGTCTTCATCTTTTCCTTACAAATATTTGCCTTACTGAGTCTTCATACAACTCATAGAGCCTATGATTTGTAGGAGAAACCTGGTGTGGTATCTATATTTCTAAAAGATAAGAGCAGGTAAATTCACGTATTAGCTAAGCAGAACAGCTCAGCATCTATTTCTGTCTAGAGGCCTTCAGAATTCACGCACTGGGTGTCTGTATGCCACCCTGCCTGAAAGGGATGTTCTGAGCATATCTAGCCCACAGTGGCATCACTGAAAGAAAAAGATAAGGACATCTCCATTTCACATATTTCATATATGCAAGAGCAAAGAGATTTCTGTTTTATCTTTTTTTCATTTTCAGGGCCAAAAGAATTTTCTCTTTACTTCAGCATCATATTGAGACAACTCTTCTCATTCTCAATCCCATCTGCTATGACCTGTCAAGCATTTAACAATCTTCTGTCTGGATGAGTCAGGGTACTATTAATTTTTAAAGTTTTATTACTTGCTGAGGGTACTGTTCTGAGAAAAACCATAGGGACAGGTTTCTTTAAGATATTAAAGACTGACTGGAAAATCCTAGGTGGTGGTAAAAAATGGGAAGTTTCACTGGGTGTTGGGCTTAAAGGCAAGGTTTTTTTTTGTGCTATAATTTTGTCAGCCTGAGAAGTGTGAAAGCTATATCTAAGAAAGTGCCTGACTCAGAAAAACGGTTCATGTGTAATAGATTATAATCTGAGAAATTATTCATTTGTCACTAAGTGTTCCTTATTTATGCAGTTGTGTGATGCAGGACTGTCAGTCTCAGTTGTTCAATACTAGAAGCTGAACTCCCAAAGCCTTGTCTTAAAAAAGTGATTTAAAACATAATGGGTTTGTTGTCGTTTTAAGCCCAGCTGGAGATGAAACGCCCTGCAGCTGCTCACTCACTCCCCCTTTACCTCCCACCCTGGTGGAATAGGGAGGAGAATCAAAGTAAAACTTGTATGCTGTGATAAGAACAATTTCATAATTGAAAATAAAGTAAAATACAGCAATAAATGTAAATAACATTGATAATAAAAAGGAAAAAAATCCAAGTGATGCCCAGTGCAATTGCTCAAGACCCACTGACTGATTCCAGACCCCCTTCCTGAACCCAGATTTTTAACTCTTCAGGGTAACAGGGTAATATTCTGGGCATGATGGTGTAGGGTGTTGAATATTGTTTTGGTCAGTTAGGGTCACATGTCCTGCAGTCCCTGCTATGCTTCCTCCCAGGCTGGTTTTTTTATTTGCATATCTACTCACTGGCAGAGCATGAGACAAGGGGAAAAAAAGTGCTTGACTTAGAATAAACATGAATTAGCAAAACCCCAAAAGATCAGGGTGATATCAGCACCATTCTCACTATAAATCCAAAATATAGCACTGTAACAGCTTGTGAAAATAAATTAACTCTACCCTAGCTGAAGCCAGGACAGGGTTATATTTGCTAACTTATTAAAGCTTTTCTTTGTTCCTTTGAAAAACAAGATTAAAACAGCACACTGCAAAGCAGAAAAGATACCTTATTTCCCTCCAGAAGTGGATAAACACACAAGAGTAAGATGGTGGACATGTAGTTAAAATTGCCTTTTTCAGGAAAACTGTTGAATTTGGGAACTAAGTAATCACTACTGCCCAAGAGTTACCTGCTGCAATGTGCTGACTAGGTGCTGTATACAATAATTATAAGGAAGTAAAAAGCACCTGATACTTAAATGTAGCAAAACATATAAATGCTACATGTGCACAGTGCTCTATTGCATTGGCTCCTTGGAAAGGAAAGGTAGCCTGTTTCAAGTTTGTGTAAAGTAAATGAATAAATATCTTTGATTCAGTCCTACAGAACACGTGAAAAAGCTGAACTTGAGAGCAGAAGTTGATAGTAAAGGATTTTTATTGCATTGTGCAGTGTAGATGTTTGTGAAGAAGTAGGTGAAATAAGTAGGTCTATATTGCTACTGCTGCTGCAGAGCATATTTGCATTGCACACTTTAAAGAAACCATTCAACAGAAGTTAACTCATGAGAGTCTAACACTGTTGCTAAGTTTAGCAAGAAACCAGTCCAGAAATGTTGGCTTTGTGACACACCTGCAAGTGTCTTACTGAGCTTATATAATGGCAGCTGTTGCTGTTTTGTATTGTTGATAGAAACAAAGCCAGGGTTGAACTGAAGCCCAGTATCAGAGCTGCTCTGACTTAGATGAAAATCATAAAGATGATGCAGTGGGTTGACCCTAGCCAGCAGCTCAGAACTCGCCTGCTTGTTCATTCCCATATCCCCCTAGTATGAGGAGAAATTAGACAGTGAAAATATTCATATATCGAGATCAAAACAATATAATTGTTGAAGCAAAAGCTGAATATGCAAGGAAAGAAAAAAATAAGGCATTTATACATTGCTTTTCAGCACTTGGAAAGCAGAACCTCTGCATGTGTAATACTACAAATACAAACACCACCTCTTAGTCTTTCTTTCTTTGAGATTTTGTTGCTGAAAACAATTTAATGTGGTATGGAATATCCCTTTGGCCAGCTGTCCTGGCTTAGTCCCTTCTCAGTTTCTCACCTACCAGTAGCCTACTCACTGTGCAGGAGATGTTCAGCCAAAAGTGGAACACTGTTGTGTCATCAACACTGCTTTAGTCAGAGACCCAAAATGCACCAGCATATAGGTGTCTATAGGTGCCTATTAGAAGCTTAGGCTTCTAAGAAGACAGATAACTCTATCACTGCCAGACCAAATACAAATCATCAGGACAGAAAATGTGGGGCATGAAGGATTAATTAGAAATTTGTGCCTTCATTTCTCCCCTTGCCTGCCCCTCCCTCCCCTTACTGTCTGCTGCTTAAAAAAGTATTATCCTGGAAAAAAAAAGCAAGGTCCTCATCAATACCTGTCACACTTCTCTGACGGAAAGTGACAGAGGGTTGTATATTGGTTTGTTGTGGCAAGACATCCTGTTTGCAGACATCTAAATTCTTTCTGCAATATCATGTCACAGCTCTTCTGAAGAAGAATAGTAATTCCATAGGACATGCTGAAGCAAATTAAGCAGGAGTGTAGGTTCAACTTTAATAAAAAAGATGGCAACAGTGCTTGTAATGTGTCACACTTTATATGGCGTATGAAAGAAAATCAAATACCATCTATAACCTCAGTCTCATTCATGTCACTAGAAGTTACAGACACAAAACTGCAAATGCTCAGCAAAAGTAAAATGCATCAGTTATTTACTATATTAGTATAAAAGATGATTGGCATGGTATTGTTATTACAGATGATTCATATTAATATAAAGGATGATAAAGCATAAGATTTATGATTTAGCAGTGAGCTTATTTTAAGGTTCCAAATACTATCTAAATAGTTGCACAGTCTATTGGGGCATAATGCACCTCATGTCTGTAGGGACACACCTGAGTGTAAATAGGAAAATCATTGATATCAGAAGCATTTAACACTTTTTAGATAACTCTGCTGGGAAATGGAATATTATGTTATTACCAATGTAACTTGAGGGACTGAATTTTCTTTCTTAGAGCTGGCTGTGCCACCTAGGGCTTCCCTGAGCACAGTGCTCAACATAGCCTTGCCCTGTTCCTAAAGTCTACCACTGAGCCTTACAAGTATACATTCCTCTGAGGCTTCAAAATACATCCTCCAAACAGAAACAGAGCTGATCCCCTGAAATTCACATTCTAGAAATGTGAATGTTTCTCAAATTAGCAATTAACTAGTTAAAATTCATGTGAAGACACAAGATCACAGGGCAAATTGCTGGTTGATAGTCCCTTGTCTGTTCCTGGAGCTCTGTGAAGTGATGCTTCTTAAGGCAGGGATCACCTCACTCACAACAACCCTCAAGAGTGCAAAGAGTGTCTCCTGAAAGCAGAACTCTCTGGATATGAGTAGCCAGGATCTTTGTGCTTTCACAGACACCTCCTTCAAGGCACCAGCCATGAGAGTTAGACTGGCTCTGTGGGAATTTCCTTTGGGATCAGTGCAATGCATTCCTGTTCTGTCGTGTCCACATGCTGGCCTTGAATCATGTCAAGTAGAGACCCTGATCTGTCCCATTCATCTAGTTCTGTTTGAAAAGTTGCCAGGTGACAGCATTGTTTCTGGTCAGCAATCTGTTAATGTGGACTAGTTTAATTATTCCTTCTGGTTTTAGCTATCTTAAAAGGGTTGTAATCAGCCACTTTGACCAGGTAAAAATTAAATGAAACACTGAGGTGAAGACGATAGATCGAAGGCAAAATGAGCTGGCTGCAGAGAAATACAAGGGAGAAGGCAAGAAATTAACTTCAAATGTCAAGAGCAATACCGTGAAAAAAGGATTTTAAAGTCTTTCGGGATAGCAGTTTAAATAACCAAGAATCATTGCTAGTGAGGGGCAGGAAGCAGTTGTCTAGATAATTCCTCTAACTCCAGCACTGGGCACAGAAACCATGGCTTAACCCCAGATCATTTGCAGAGTCTACCTCCCTTCCAGCCCCCAAAGCACCCAGCAACAACAACATTTTTCTTCTTCACCTGCTGGCATTGAATCTAAATATTATTAATGGGTAGGCTGCTAAACCTGCAGTGTCAGTAGTGGTCCTCCAAAGTCAGTACCAAACATGCAGCCCCCAGAACCCGCACAGCTCACCTGCTAACTGGGAGAATGCAAAGGATCATTGAATGAGCGTTGTATGAACCAGAGTGACGTGGAACATGAAGTCAAGGTGCTAGGAAATGAGCTATATTCTGAACAGCCTATACTGAAATTTGTACTGGCACAAATTCAAGCAAGTAGAGTTAATGCAACAGAAGAAATAACTGTTCATTCTCCAGTAAGTTACTTCTCTTTACAATTCACTGACCATGAGCTCTTAGTCTATTACAGTGGCAAGAAAAACGGTTTATTTAAACTTAAATGCAACCTTTATAGATTAAACTGTCACCTGAATAGGTCACAGCCTTAAGAGACTTTCATCAGATGAGATATATTTTAAAGATTAATTTTCTTGCTGAAAGAAGGTAACTGTTTTTAAAACCTAGTTATAATTGAGATAGTTTATTTCCTATGCATCTTGGTTAATATAGTTTTCTTAACAAGTCTTTTCATCTTTACTATTTTTAGAGTGTATAATCCTTCATAAGTCATGCAATAACTTCTTTTCATGGCTAAAAATGTGACATGACAAACTTGATACTGTGCTCTATTAATGTCTGTAATCTGATGAAGCATATGCTTTGAAGCATACTAATCAAAAATGCAGAATACAAAAAAATTAACCTGAGAACAAAAAAACCTTTTCACTGATAAAGAAATAATTCTTTTTTCTACAATAATAAAATATTTTTAAAATGAGGAAAGCCAGGAGGCAGACATAACAATTTCCCAGACAAAAAGTGTTGAAGCTCACCAGATGTCACCATAGCTTTTCTTGAGACTTTAATTTCTTTTCCTGATGGAATTAGAATACAGGATTTTCCCTTTATTTTTGTTGGGCATGCATTTTAGCGTAAAGAACAGAATCTGAAGGGAAATCAGTCTTGAAGTACATAAAAGATAAATTGTAAGAGAGGTGAGGAGGAAAGGAAAAAAGCATTCTCCATATTCACTGGAGACAAGAAATAGCCATAAATGCTAGCAAGGGAAATTTGAGTTTAATATGGAGAAATTTTTAACAGTCAGAACAAATAAACCCTCAGAAAGGTGGCCAAAGGCACTTGTGTTCAGAATTTTTAAGTGTGGGCTAGATAAGAAGTTTAAAGAAGTTAGACAAGATTTTAAAGATGAGGTTAAACAACTGTAAGAAATTATTTGGATACAGTTGATTCTGCTGAAAGAACTAGGTTGGGTAGGTGGCCAATTTGAGTCTAAATTATTTGTTGAAAACACTTCCAGACAGGCCTGTTGCTGTGCCCTTCATCAGAAGCTCCTTCTCTCCAGCCTTAGGACTGGCCCTGGAAACTCCCGTCTCCCTAAAGGAAAGCAAAATGTGGATATTTTTGCACTGTCTTTGACCCAAGAGAGCTCAGCAAAATATAAACCAGAAATACATTTAACCTATAATGTATTATAGGTTAAATATACCAGAGTTAAATATGTTTAATCTACACATTATTTCTTTGACTCCGAGATTTTGCATTGTGGGAAAGAAAATAGTCTCTGTCCCTCACCTTTCATTCTGCACAACATTGTGCATGTTTACTTTTAAGAAAGAGAGTCACTCATAATGTGGAAATTTTCAGCATCAAAATTTTGTTTTACTTTTTTGTTGATGTGAATTTTAGAGAAATTTGACATCTTGGGGCCTGGTAGCTCAAGAGCTGAACATTTGGGGTTTTTTCTGAACTTTTGTGTACTCATGGTGAGGAACAGAAAGTCCAGTGAACCAAAACTCCTGTCTGCTCCTTCTGAGGATATTTTTTTAGCAAATGAAGATGAAAGCTACAGCATTTGAACATTCCTTGACTGAAATGACTTCCTTTTCTCCAGGCTGAGATTTGCTGCTTGTGCATTTACTCTTCCTTGGCAGGTGAAGTGATCGCACAGTGTAGAAGAAATCATACCACAGGTGTGTTAACCCCAATTTCATCTTTTCTGTGATGCTGCCAACAGTTTCATTTTAGCAATGATCTTGCCAATGGTAGATGACTAAGCTGAAGCACATTTCCAGAATTTTTCTGGAGAATATGGAAGTTATGTCAATTCTACTTTTTTGTACTATTTTTTCTTGGTGTTCTAAAGTTAACTGTTCATTTGTTGGTAGCTTGGTGCTGAATTTATTTTTCTTTTCCTAATGACATTATTCTAGGTATTACCCCTACTCTTACCTTACAAGGATAATTCTGAAAAAGGAAATGAAAAAAGGAAAAGGTTAAATGAAGAAAAAATTATCCTCATAGATTAGGGATTTTTCCTTATCATATAATAATAATAATATTAAGTCTGGTTCCTTTCTTGGGCTTCATCTACATTTCTGATTTTCTTTGATTAAGACCTAACATCTGGCTTGCTTTAAGGAGGAAGGGTTTGCATTTTAAATTCAAATATTAAACTTTGAAAATAATGCAACCTTAAAAAACACACATTTTCCTGCTTTCAGAAATTTTACAAATTTTCCATTCCTAAATGTAGGGTACACCATGTATTCTTGAAGAAAATGGCACCTAAAAGCTTAAAAAAATTGTGTAGGAGGGAAAAACTATATAATTTTAATTGTCAAAGCACTGCATTTGTGTGCTTCAGGATTTAACTGTCTCTACAATGTACAGAAAGTAAGTGCAGGGAAAACAGATATTTTCTCAGATATTTTCACATTATTTATATGCTTTTTTCACTTAAAATTTAGCATTTGATGTCAACAAATATTTCACATCTAATCCATAAATATATGCTGAAACTAACAGGTGGAAATAATTAAGACATTTTTGTTGCTGGTGCCTTGGGATATTCTCTGTAGTCTTTTGTAAAGGCAGGAGTGTCCACAGAAATGTTGCTGGAGAACATCTGATCAATCTATGATTTAAATTTCAAGTAAATCTTCACATCACATTCTGGATTCCAAGGGCAATACTCATACTGGCACGAGTCAGATCCAATCACACATGACCTACATGAGCAATGAAATCTAACTGAAACTTTTAAAGTTGTAGATGTTGGTATGAGCTGCTTGCGTGAACCTTCAGAGCGAATCTTGTTCATCTAATTATCCACTGTGTGACTCTGAGCAACAAATATAATTATATAATTAAAGAAACTGTAAGCTACTCTTCAACAGCTCTTGAAGAGAAGCAAGATTGATCCGTCCGGTTATTTGCAATGTATTTGTTCAGATGTAATAGAAGTGTTATCTGCAGAGGTTCCCTGCAGCAAATTATATCACTACTACTATGATGGCCCCTTGCCTGCTAACTTGATTCCTATAAAACTTCTACTAATATTTAGTATGTCTAGAGAAGGGCAGCAAAGCCAGTGAAGGGTCTAGAGAGTGTCATGTGAGGTGTGGCTGAGGGAGATGTGGGTGTTTAGCCTGGAGAAAAGGAGGCTGAAGGGAGACCTTATAGCTCTCTACAACTGCCCTAAAAGAAATTGTAGGAAGGGGCATGTTGGTCTGTTCTCCCAGGAAACAAGTGACAGGACAAGAGGAAACGGCCTCAAGCTGTGCCAGAGAAGGTTCAGATCGGACATCAGGAAGACTTTCTTCACTGAAAGGATGGTCTGCCATTGGAATAGGCTGCTCAGGGAGGTGGTGGAATCACCATCCCTGGTAACCATGACGGGACATGTCATTTAATGCTATGGCTTAGCTGACATGGTGGTGTTTGGTCAAAGGCTGAACTAAATGATCTTGAATTTTTTTCCAACCTAAATGATGCTATGATTCTATGACCTCCTAATGTCTACAGAATGTTGAAGCCAAGGCTGGGGCTGCAGGTGTGGCTGTGATGGAGGTGTACAGACAAGTTTGCAATGTCTATTGCTGCACAGCTTTTTAAGCCATGAACACAAATGCAATTAGTGTTCAGTGACATTATCAGGCCTTTCTACAGTGTGCATTTCACCATTACACAGAGTACAAAGGTTCTTCTCCTTGCAGTGTATCCATATTTCCTTTTTGATTCTTTAATTATGTCATATATTTAGCACAGGCATATTGGAAGTTCTTGTGCTTTTCACAGGTGATGTATGAGCGATGAGCTCAGTCTTTGCATTCCTCAGGCCCAGATGTCATGCTCAGCACACCTGGGCCACGTGGACCCACTTGTGTACCTGCTCTGTGGGGTCTGTGTGTAGGATGTTTCATTCTTGGTTCCTGACTGTTGTTCTAGGTCTGTCAGCAGGCGTAAATCTGTTTCAACTCCAAATGATGGAATTTGGTATGGGCCCTATCAACTTTCTGCTGTTTTCCATCACATCAGAGATGCATTTCACACTTTCATATTTCACTCTAATGGTATTCATTCTGGTTGATAAATGTTTAGATCATGTAAACATATAATTTTCTTATCGTTTCAAGATAACATACATCAACTTGTTTTCTCATTAGTCTCCTTGGTTATTTTGTCTGGCATCATGATCTGAAGCCTGGTATTTATCTTCATTATTCCTGTTCTTAAATTCCCAATTGTTTTAATTGTGCCACCAATTGAATGAAAGTTGCATTACCCTGAGAAGACAAGAAGTGACTCATGTTGGCAGCAGAAGACATTGCTAATTCTGGAAACTCTAAGTTGTCCTAGGTGCAGGTGCCCAGGCCCAGGCCATAGGGGCTGTGGAGGGGTGTCTGTGGCTGTGGAGAGGCTGTGGCTGTACTGTGATGGACATGAACAGCTCCAGGTGCCTCCAACTGATTCACACATGGCACAGCTGAGCCTCTCAGCCATGCTGGCAGTGCCTCTAGGAAAATGTATTTTAAAAAGGGGAAAACATTTTGTGGCAACGAGGAGTGAGGAAAAAGTGTGATGAGCAGCCCTGTGATGTCATGGTCAAACAAGGAGGAGGGAAAGAAGTGCTTCAGGTGCTGGAGCAGAGACTTTGCAGCCTGTGGAGGACCACTGTGGAGCAGATGGATATTTCCTGAAAGACTGCATCTTCTGGAGAGCCCACCTGGGAGCAGATATTTCTGAAGGAGTGCAGCCTCTTGGAAGGACCCACATAGAAACCGGGGAAAAGTGTGAGAAGTTAGGATTGGCAAAAAGGAGCTGTTCTGTGTTGACCATGACCACAGCCCACAGTTCTCCATCTCTCTGTGCAGCTTGAAGGTTAGGATGGGTGGAAGAATTGGGACTAAAGGAATGAAGCTGGATCTAGGAAAAGGGTATGGGTGGAGGGAAGGTGCTGTTTTAATTTTTTTCTATTCAAATCTAATTTAATTGGGAATAAACTAAATTTTCCCCAGGTGAAATGTGTTGGTCCTGTGATGGTACTTGGTAAGTGATCTCCCTGTCCTTATATAGACTCATCAGGTTTCTTTTTTCCACTTATTTTCTTCCCTTGTCCTGCTAAGGAAGAGGAGGGTGAGAGCACCCAGATGGGTGTCTGTTAGGCAGCCAAAGTCAGCTCATCATACATGTAACGTCATGATGCCAAAGTAATTTCAACTATTAATATATAATTTAAGCATTTTCCTATAAGTAACACTGAAAGTAAAGTTATGACTGCTATTTTTGAAATATAAAAAAATCTGCATACACTTAGGATCTCCTGTGGATTGGATGGATCTTCCATGTTTTCTCTTTCCACTATATTCTCCCTCTTGAGTTATCAAACTTTTTCAAGTTTATAATGCTACTTGTGAAAAATTGCAAATTGTCACTGTATGAATCCTCCTCCCTTGGTCCTATTAATGATTATGTGAAGACCTGCTTTCAAATAAAAAAACAGTTGGCAAACAAGGGCATGCCTTTCCACTATAAAACCAACATGATGTCATGCATTGAATAATGCAACATGCAGTATAGGGTTTGCTGCATTCTACTGACAAGAAAATTTCCATGTTGAAAATCTCTCTATGATATCAACAAAAGCAAGAACTGTGAAGAAAGATCTGCTTTCCTGGTGCAGGAAATAAGAAGAAAGCAGGAACAAGAGACCAGGTCCATTAATTCTGAATACTGAGTCAAGGTATTTTAAGAACTACTTTTGGACTAATTCATGAGGTAGGTGGTCCATTCTTTAATCTGTATATAAATTTTATTTTTTAATGTTTGTAATTCTTGATTTCTATTTCTGTTTCTCTCTTTAGACACCTTTTGTAATAAAGAAAAAAAGAATGGGAAAGCGAGGAGATGCATGACTGCCCTGTGAAAAATACATTTGGGAAGGGAGGAAGAGAAATCCTGAGCCTGCTGGAGACTTGAACATATATAATATGAATATATAATTTCATATGATTTATGCCAACTAAGCGACAATTAGTAAGATATTCTCTTTATATAGCAAAAAGCTTGATAAACTGGCCAAAACCCATCTCTCTGAAACACCATTGACTTTTAAAATATGCTACAGGACTACCACAGAAATATGTAACTTATGTAACAATATGCAGTCCTCACAAAGACTGATTTTAACAACAGTTTTACAAATCTATTATTCTGCTGGTATAAGTATTATAATTGCAAGTATAAATAATGCAGGTATTGGCCTTGAAACTTTTATTTCAAAGCCTTATTGTTCTTTTGGATATGGAATCTTTCATTAAAAAATTAAATCCTACCTGACTGACTTCCTTTTCTTTTGCACCAAGGCCATTTTTTGGATATAATTACAAATGGTACTGGATTTTCTGTGCAGTTTATTAATTAAAGGGCTGGAGGATATTAGATGAAAGACTTGCTTTATGAACAACTGTTTGTATTCAGAAGTATAAACTATGATATAGTATCAGCTTATTGCAAAAAATGCAAAATACCACCGAATCTTTCCCTCTGGAGTTTGAAAAATGCAATGGTTTAATAAAAAGCTCATCAGTTGAGAAGGTGGGGTACAGGATTTTATGCATAATGTAATTCTGATATTTCACTCAGCCTGTGAACTCCTTAGTGTGTCACCAATACTGGCTTTGTTCATATTAAACTAGAGCTATTTATACATTAAGGAAGAATTCTTACCTCTGGTGAGCTGCTGCAGACACCTCTGCAGCACCTACTGCAGCTAGTGAAACTGATCAGAATTGCACACATGGTGTACCTAGCTCCTAGTCTGATTTTCCATGACAAAGCATTTCATTTGGTTTTACTCATGTGAGTGGTGTTTAAGCTTCTAAACAGTAAAGCCAACGAATGATATTAAAAAAATGCTTACACTTTGGAAGAAAGGTTTTACTCAAAATATACACATTGTTTGAGGGGTATCATCAATGAACTCCCACCCCACCTTTCTCTGGTAACACCAAAGCATTCTTGTCACTTAGGTTTGGGAAACAGGCTGGATGGAGTCCTGAGAGGCATCACAGTCCTTAGATTTGTAATGATTATCATCAATAGCACTGAGGTAAAATTTGTGTCAAAGCAGTTGAGTGATGCTGTAGCTATACCTTTGTGCTACTGTATAAACGGCAAGGCTGTCAAGAGATGTGCTTATTGCTTTATATACTGTAGATGCTGTCTGTGCACATTTGAAAAGTATTTATAATAAATATTGGCATTTAATAGTCCCTGACACTTCCTTATTTGGTTCTTTTTCTGTTTAAATTCAGAAATGTAGTGTACATCTCTATATTGCTGAATTAAACAGGATTCAGAGTATCTTAACTGTGGTATGTTTATTTACAGATGTGCTCTCTAAAGCTATCAGCTCCCCCCGTATTTTTTCATTAAAGAAATCCCATAGTGCAAGAGCAAATTGGACTTAACGGTGGAAATGTCTCATATGTTTAAAAAAATAATAGAAATTTTCTTCATATTCAGGCTAAGGGATAGCAATGTGGACATTGTTCAGGATTAATTTCTGTAAATCTATTGCAATAGTGGCAAATGGCATCCTTTTTAAAGGATGTCGACATTTTTCAAAAATTAAAGATGATACAGTCCAAGGAGATCTAAGGCTTTATGAAACCTTTCTTACCTGGTTGTTGAGTAGAGGTTAAACTAGACCAGGAACCCAACAGTGAAATATCTATTGTGCACAGTACACCGCAACAAACTTCTTTAGGAGCTGCATGTTTTTCAGAAACATAGCACCAAATCAGAAAATAATCTTTAAAAAATTGCATGATCCTGTCAAAGAAAAATAAAAAAAAAATCATTTTGTACATATGACTGGCTTAAATTCAGATGGGAAGTTAAATATGGGAAGAGAACATAAAACTTAGCCAGAATTCAGCATAAGAATGCATTACATAATTTTGAAGAGCTGCAATATCTTGTATCTTTCAAAATGTTACTGTTCCATTTGCACAGAATAAAAGCACAGAGGTTTATAAACTTTATGTGTGTTTATTTTATGCAAACATTTTGGGAACAGCATTTCTGTGTTAAACTGACCTTAAAAATTAGACACGACTATCTACAGATAGACCTGAGATGTAGGTGCTAGTAACTCAAAAGACTGTACTGTTGAGGACAGTCATTTTGGGTTTTTCTCGGGTAAAATCAGTAAAGAGCTTTTCAGTAAAGAGCTGCTAAGAAAAGCCTTTAAAGCTACTAAAGGTACTTTCCTTAATGAGGGCAGCAGGCATGTGTGCTGGTTTTGTCTGGGATAGAGTTAATTTTCTTCTAGCAGGTAGTGTGAGGCTGTAGTTTGGATTTATTCTGGAAACAGTGTTGATAATACAGGGATGATTTTATGGTTTTGTTATTGCTGAGCTGAGCTTACACAGAGTCAAGGCCTTTTCTGCTGCTCACCCACCCCTACCAGCAAGGAGGCTGGGGATGCAGAAGGAGCTGGGAAGGGGCACAGCCAGGCTGGGTGACCCCAATTGACCCAAGATATTTTCCAGACCATATGGTGTCATGCTCAGAATATAGAGCTGGGGGGAGAAGAAAGGAGAGGATATTTGGAGTGATGTTATTTGTCTTCCCAAGTAACGACTAGGTGTTAAGGAGCTGTGCTTTCCTGGGAATGGCCTGCCCATGGGAAGCAGTGAATGAATTCCTTGTTTTGCTTTGTGTGCAGCTTTTGCTTCACCTGTTAAATTGTCTTTATCTCAACACATGAGCTTCCTCACTTTCACTCTTCTGATTCAGTTCCCCATCCCACTGAGGGGTGAGAGAGGGGCTGTGTGGGGCTGAGCTGCCAGCTGGGGTTAAACCACACCACCATGGAATGCATCAACACCTGGCTCCTGGCAATGCCACATGTAAGAGTTTATGCTCCATCAATTTCATATTATGCTTAACTTCTCAGTCCTGATTCATGGACTGTTATGGAAGGTGTCCTTTAGGCTTCCACCACAGAATGAGTTTGGCTCCTGCAGTGGATATATACAAAAATGTGGCCAGCTGGCCTGGAGCTGTGTTGTGTCTCATATCGTCTGAGTCCTGCACGTTGCACGTTGTGGTAGGGGAAAAGAGGCTGCTTGTAGACAGAAACAATCAGTGGATTGCCCTTGAACTTCAGGCCCTTTCTTGCAGAATGGAAAACATTTTTTGATTCTTTTTTCAATTAGAAAGCATTGAAGGAACTCAGCAGCTCACACAGTGTATTATGAGAAATTGCAAGGGAATTTTTATAAATGAAAATAGTAAACCAGAAGGTAACATGTTCATATTGCCAATGAACATGGAGAATATTTCTCAGGTACCTCCTGTGGATAATCTGGTCTCTTTCTGCCAGTCTCAAGGTTTGCCTGGATTCCAGGTTCTTCCCTCTATTAAAGCCTTTGCCAGAAGCCATCCAGGCCAATGTATCCTCTCCCCTGCACATTTTGCTGCCATTTTTTTTGTCCACTGTCCTTGTATGAATCAGGATACCAGATGTGTCTGTGGTAATATTTCTCCTCCGACTAAGGAAATTCCAGGGTCTAAACAAATCCCTACAACTGTAGCTATATATTAATATACCAGGTTGCAGCAAAAGATAACAATTTTTATTAGATCAATAAATAAAAATTAGCACAAACTCATTGGAAATGCCCAGGCATTTTTTCAAAATCAAAGAAGGATGACACTTCACCCTACACTTTAGAGACTCATTTTTATCTTCTGGATGTCACAACTACTGTTTCTGCTTCTTGCTTACTACAATAATGTCTTTTACATTTGAAATAGTCTTAACATGACCTGTTTATGATCTAAACTGATCTTAAAAAGATGACACAGGATTCAAATGGTACATATATGTTGTGCTAATTCATGATATTAGATAAATTTAATGAGATATTCATTACATTTGTTTGAAAACCTCAAGAGACTCTAAAAACAGCCACAAAGGGGCAGCAGACATTTGCATTCAAATGTTATGATGCTTGTATGCTTTCCTCACCTGTTCTCTTTGCTGTTTAACAAAAATCTCCCAACAATCTGGAAAAATTATGAGGCTAGGCTTTTCTTTTGGGGAAACACAATCTCCTCTTCACCTTCTTCCTGAAAATATCATAAAAAGATTCATACTAGCTAGAAAAAACTTTTATAATTATTTTTTCCATGGAGGTACAGTGCCTAATATTCAAGTCTAGGTCTATTATGTTACCCTCCTATCTTTTGATTTTCAGAGATAAGGTCAAAAGAACACACAAGAAATTACTGATCTTTCTCTGGAAGAGAAATTACTAGCTTTTGTTGTTTCTGCACTAAAAGCATCAAACAAGAGCTCTGAAAACTCCTGGAACAAGCAATTTCCTCTATAGCAGACAATTTTTACTATTGATAATATTGAATGTCAGTACTAATATAAGCCTTCTACAACGTAAGACAAACAAATCACATTTATGAACAACACTGCTTATTCGCTGATTTTCAGGACAGAAACTTGCAGATATTTTGGTAAACACCTTGCACACAGATGCACATAAAATTAAATTTTTATTATGTGCTTTCTGTCATTTTCATTATTATTACTGTGTTTTACTGTAAAACCTACTATTTTCAT
Organism: Passer domesticus; assembly: GCF_036417665.1. Lineage (NCBI taxonomy): Eukaryota > Metazoa > Chordata > Aves > Passeriformes > Passeridae > Passer > Passer domesticus. Next base: position 19,149,085 of record NC_087478.1, read on the forward strand.
TAGTGGTCATGCAACTAAGGTTATTTAAAAGAATTTCAGAGAATTGCAACTCCATTTAAAAACAGTAGCCCATGTACACTTGTATATGGAAGTGTATATGGAAGCCGATGGACTTGCATATCAGTAGTCTAACTTGATAGGATCTTATAATAAACTTCAAGTAGTATAGCAGCTTGCATATCCTTTTCTGAAACAGAACCACTTGAAATAGCAGACATGCAACATTTTTGCATGTCATTTATTGCAAAGTTTGTGTTGCAGTAACAGGCCTCTGAATAAAAGCACCCTGAAATTTTAGTCTTTCATTTTCAGCAATTTAATTTTTCCAGAATGTGACTATAGAAGCTAAAATTCTCACATTTATTCCCTCAGTTATGCATATTTTTCCAAAGTTAAAAGAAAATACATTCAGTTTATTTTTAATGATCTCAGTATTATAAATACCTCGTATTTTTCATATTTACAGAAAATTGTTCAGTTCTTTTTTTCCTCCTGGATAACTCAGAAATGTGTTAAATGTAATTCTTAAAAATTTTGATGAAGAAAATTACTGAGCTGAAATATGAACCTGAAGTATGAAGTAAATATAATATGAATATTTACTAAATTTAAACTGATGTGGCAAACCCCTTCAAACTCTGTGTCTCCAATATCTGTATCTAACACATTCCACACACTCAGTATGTAGTTTGCTACTAGTATCTTCAGATTTTCGTTCTGCAAACACTGATACCTACATATTGATGCATGACAGAGTCATAACTGTGCACACAGAGGCAAAGAGTAAACTTATTACTGTGCCTGAGCAGCTCGGCTGCTGGAGTTCTTGTAGGAGGTACTGCTCTTCTCTTAGCAACAAAATTACACCATAGGTGTTTCCCCAGTCCAACAGCTTGAGCTGCCCTCATTTTTGTGCTACCCATGTAGACTCTGTCCAAGCCGGAAGAAAGGAAAGACTTGCTAAGAAGGACTTTCACTTTGTTTAAATTCTGAGGATGCTGACAAAGATATTGATAAAAGGAAGTAAAGATTCCTTTTTCAATATAAAAAAGAGTCAGCTGTGCTGAAGGTAGAACATGTTTCTGACGTTTTCCCCTCTATTTTTTAATAAAAAAATCACACTACTCTCTAAATGTGATATTGTACCACAAATTAAAAGACAGGTGAAGAAATCAAGTCATGTATTTCTCCTGACCTGCTTCAAAAGGTTTGTTTCAAGATTTATCTTTACTGAAAGAGTAAGTTCAGATAAATTTAAGTTAACTTTCTTCCTCCAGGCAGCTTACCTACTATGAGAAAGGAGCAGTGACCTACAGCAGCTTTGTTAGAGTCACCACATTTTGTGATGATGCAACTAAAAGGAATAATCTGATTAGCAGACCAAAATCATAGCAGGCTGATTCAACTAGGCCCTGTTGGTACTACTGCAATATGTGCATTCATATGGACTTAGTGTACACCTATTCCTCTGCAGTACATCTATGAAATGATTTCCCATCCCCTGTTGGTTTCTCACTTGTGCTGTGACTCAGATTTTTTGGTTCTCATGGTAAACTGGACTAGCGTATTGAGTAGTTGTTCTTCCTGCTAAATTGTATTTCAGTTACATCAGTGAACCAGTGCAGCTTTCCACACAGCCTTACAAAACATTGGGTCAGCACAATGAAGACGGTAAATAAATGTCTAAGGCTGGTGAAGATGATTCTGCAAGGCTGCATTGCTGCAAGATAAAGGTGCATGGGGTCACAGTCTAAATGAGCATTAAGAACATCAAAAAGCTGCCAGTCAAACCTCATAAAGGTTATGGCACTCATGGACACATACATGATGGCTTGATGTATGAAAATGGAGCAAATCACATTTGTGGCAGCTGTTTACAAAAAAGCTGTGCATCTGAAAGCATGAGAAATAAACTGGTTGTTTATTTATAGGCATACAATTAAAATGTGACAGAATTACCTCTGATTTATCCAAAGGCAAATTTGTCGCTCCTAGAGCAGGGCCATATTGCTTCTAGAGGTTGAATCTTGTTTGTGGTATTTAAAAATTTGGGCAGCTAAAAATACTAGTTAACCCATCCACGTGTTCATGTCTTCTGCTGGATCTGTGGATGCTGCATTCACTGCAGGAATACTAAACTACTGCTAAGTTGGCCTAGCCCAGGTACTTTCAGTTATCAAGGCATTCAACCAGTGATTCTGTGAAAGTTACCCAAATAAATGCATATCCAGCAATTGCAGCTATTGTTGTTCATAAATGAATAAGCATCAAACAAAAGGAAAAGTTGCTTGCAGCTAAAAGTAAATGGGGGAGAAGAGGCCCTCAGAAATGGAGGATAAAGGAAATATTACAGTAAACTACGCAGGATGTACATGTGACTCCATTTATTATGACTTGTGAAGCAACATTAATATTCACTTAAAAGATTTCCAATTAAGAAATTCAGTCCAAAGCCCTCAGTTTTTATGTATCAATATTCAGAATGTCTAGAAGCAGAGGAGAGGTTTGCAGAGACAGAAAAAATAGTAATAGAGAATCTCACATGCCTATAAAGATTTTTGGAGCATGTTATCCACAAATACATATTGGTCATGACTAGCGCATGCAAGTGGGTTCAGTAGTTTGGGGATCTCTGCTGAATCAGAAATGGTAAAAAAAGTGCTACTGTAAATGATGTGCATTTGTTCCTCAATCATTTGCCAACTTTTCAATTAATATATACATGTTGTTTACCAAATGGCTTAGATGACAAGTTTTTATTGTATCTTGTTAATAACCTACCCAAACATTTGTTGTTAATTCCTTCATGTTTATGAAAATCAAGTTTCTTCATTACTTTGCCACAAGATAACAGTAACTGTTTATTTTTATGCTAGAGTATCAATTGTTGTAGAAACTTTTTTGCCTATAACAAGTTCTTACCAGGAACAGCAATTTCTCAAACACTGCCATGAACAAAACTCCCTTTCTATAGATGCTAAGAAAAAGTTAATAACAGGGGTCACTAAAAGCATCACAAACCCCAAATGTTTGGAATTTAGATGAAGACTCATGAATACTGCCTTACTAAATGCCATGCCACATTTATGACTTCAGGGCAAAATATATGAGCAACCAGACAATGTGAACATATTAATTAATGCTAATTACATCTCTGCAGTACAGATGGGTTCTATTCTCTTGACATGAGTATGTAATATGTTTGGCATAAATGTCAGTTAACATATTTATGCAGAAAAAAAAATCTGTAGTTTGCAAATACACAATCAGCTGTCTTTTAATTGTGAAGACACTATGTACTACAGCCCGTACACGTTGACCTGCAGTGTCAATGGTGCAGATCTTCACCATCATATGAGCTCTGTTACAATGGCTCCTGTGAATCCTTTTTTGCTGCTCCTGCTATGTGACTACTAGTACAGCATGGATGCTCATGCAGTAAAGGCAAGGGTTGCAGAGCCTGCTCTGTGTCACTCCCTCCTTGGATTTTCTCCTTCAAAATCCACTCTGAAATCCACCCCTGGTGCACATACTGAGAGTAACTCAGAACTACTTCATTGATCCCAGTGTACATTCCTATACTATAGGCACAGCTCTTTGTGCCAGCTGGTTATACCAACTAGTGTGGGTAGGAGGTAGGATTTCTGCCTCCATTCCTCCATCCCTCTGGAGTTCTGAGTATCACCATTACTATCCTCCAACAAGTATTCTGTTCATTCAGAATCAAAGAAACATAGAACCATAGAATCATACTGTGGTTTGGGTTGGAAGAATCCTTTGAAGGTCCTCTAGTCTAACACCTCATGCTGTAAGCCATCTTACAGCATCTTCAGATAGGTCAAGTCATTCAGAGCTCTGTCCAACCTGACCTTGAATGTTTCTAGGAATGGGGCCTCTACCATCTCTCTGGGCAACCTGTTCCAGTGCTTCATCGTATAAAGTATCTGAATAAACCCTCTTTTAGTCTAAAACAATTTCCCCTTGTCCAATTGCCGCAGGCCATACTTAAAAGTCTGTCTCCGTTTTTCTTTCAAGCCACCTTTTAGTACTAAAAGGCTCCAATAATATCTTCCCAGAATCTTCTCTCCAGGCAGAATAACCTCCATTCCCTCAGCCTTCCAGCAGGTGTTCCCTGATGCTCTTCCTGATGTCCTTCATTGTAGCAGAGTTGTTCCATCCCTCTGTTCAGTTTTATAGCCTCCTCTGGCCTCCCTCCCACAAGTCCATATCTTCCCATGCACAGCTGGATGCAGCCCTGCAGGTGTGGTGTCACCAGAGCAGAGGGACAGAATCACTTCCCTCTCCCTGCTGGCCATGCTGCTTTTGATGCAGCCCAGGACCCAGCTGGCTTTCTGTGCTGCAAGTGCACACGGCCAGGTCATGTCTGGCCTCTCATCCACCAGCACCCCCAGGTTCTTCTCAGCAGGGTTGTTCTCAATCCTTCCACCCCCAGCCTGTATTGATAAAGAGGTTTTCCCTGACCTACATGCAGGACCTTCCACTTGCCCTTGTTCAGTCTTGTAAGGTTCACATGGACTCATTTCTGGAGCTTGCCCAGGTCTCTCTGGATGGCATCCCATCCTTCAGGAGTGTCAACTGCATCACTCAGCTAAATGTCATCTGTTCAGTGGATCTGTCTGTTCAGTGGATCAAGACCTGCAGATTTTTGCAGCAGATACAGTCATTTGCATGCAGATATAGTCCAGTACCCAAGTCTTGGTACCCAAGAATGAATTTAAATAAAGGTCAAGCAAAACAAAGACAATTTTTACAGTTTACTCTTATATTTTCTAAGGTTTGGGATTAGATGGCTTATTATCCATGTAACTGAGGGAACCGACCTTCATCTTTCTTCCAACTCCTGCCATAAGACCATATTCTAACTATCCAAGCTAGTTCATACCAAAGTGAAACACCTTGATTGTGAGACAGAGCAACCAGTCCTTGTCCCTCACACACCTCACACTGAACTCCTCAGTTCCTTACTAGGTCACTTCAAAATTCTTGCATAGTCCTGGAATTTGTCTAAAGCTTTTCAGTGGGAAAACACCACTTTCCAGCTCAGTGAAAGAAGAAAAGGAGGCAAAACCTGATGGGATTAGGGAAGTTCCTTCCTCTGTAATGAAATATCCAGGTTTTATTTCTCTATCACATTACAAGTATGAACTGTTTGGGCTTAAATTCTCAAATTTTGTTGCCTTAGACTGACTAATAAAAATTTTACATTATCAGAGGAAGAAACCTTTTCTTACAGGTCCTTGGTCCGGTGAGAAACAAAATCAGGATAACTATTGCCGTAACCTAACTCAGACCCATCCTGCAATGACTAATAGGATGATTAGAATGCTGTTATTATGTCTTGCCTGTCAGTCATCCTAGAGTCCTAAAGGTATTGTTACTCAACCACTGTTGGCATTCACTTTAAGGAATCCAAAGACTGGGTTATTCTTGCAGTAAATGGTAGAGAATAAGCAATCAGCAGTGGGAAACAGTGCAGGAAAGAGAAAGAAGGAAACACTGGACTGGTCTGATGGGACAATCTTAGGAAGTTATTTTACTTTCTGTCTCTGTCACATAATTAAACATTATCCGAGGCTTCTCTTATGAGATGATCATAAGAGAACATGATCATCAATTTTGCATTTGTTTTCTGGATATTGGACTTGAAGAACTGCAATTTCATTTGAGAGAGTGCTCATAGCAACCTCTGAAGTTAACAGATGCACTTAAAGATTAATGAAGTCAGTATTCTGCTGTTTACACTAAAAAATCACATCAGGAGAGTCTCAAAATGACTAGTGAAAATTAGTAAGCACCTTCAGCCTTAATGTCTCTGTGTGTTTAATAGTTGTAAAAGAAGGAGAGTAGTAATCTCTAATATAATTTGTGAAAAAAATGCTTATGAAGTATTTAACTCTTATACTGATGTTATTATGGAAAAAAGACAATTATTAATTCAGAACAGGAGTTAAATTGTGTTCAATAAATAGGGCATAAACTACACAGCACAAGGAGGAGAAAACTGTTTATTGGAGAATTGGTTGTTAAAAGAGCTCAGTGCATTACAAGTACTGGGTGCACATGAGCTTTGCAACTTCACTGTTCTCCTAATGCAGTTTTTATGTTTAATCCTGTAAAACCAATTTCTGAAATCCTTCTTATTGTCTATATATATTTTAGAGTTTTGTGATCTGTGTAGAAAACCAAAGGTATTCCTTTATCTTTAAAATAATTTTCTGAAAATTTTCTTAGTTTCAGCTACAGAGACTCATAAATGGAATTATAATAAGTGAGAAAAAATTAAGCAGTCACAAAGCAAAGGAGGATTTTTGTTTCTATTTGTTTCTCTTAGGTTATCTCCGATTTTCTTCTGTGAAAGAAGTCAGGAGATGCATTTCCTCCTCAGACAAAATATAGGGCTTCCTTCTGCTGCTGGACTTTTATACTCTCACATCTGCTGATAGAAATAATAGGAAGTAGACTCTCCTGGTGCATCCTGTGTGCTCTGCTCTAGTGATCCATAATCCACAAAAAATTCTGCCTGTTCCAGTGTGCAGATGTGGGTATACAGAACATCAGGAATACCAGCTTGCTGAATTCTCAAGACCCATTAGGTGTTTTTTTTTACAAGTAGGCATTTAGTTAAGTGTGAACTCAGGTTTTAGAGCTTTCTGGAAGAAGAAATCTGGTACCTGTTCAGGACCTCCTTGCCTGCTCAAGCTCTGCCTGCACAGGCTGGTTCAGCCCCAGGCAGAGAAGAATGTGCCCCTGTGGAAGAACCGTGCCAAGAGAGTGCAGGGTTTGCTGTGGTGGCAGCTGTCAGTGTCAGGGATAAAGAAACACATATAAATCTTTGTCACCTTGGCTCCTTGTTCCTTGCCTCATCCTCAACTCTAACCTTAGAGTACAAATGCTGCCAACACCTAGTACTAAATTTATAGCAAAAAAGCATTTCTCCCCCAAGCATGATTAAGCAAAATATGTGGGCATCTTGACCTGAGCTTTTAACCAAAGGAATAAATATTTGCTGAGAGAATATATTGAATCAGGGGATGGTATTTATCTTAGTATAGCATGCTTAATTTTTACATATCATGCTTTTAAAGATAAATAAGTAACAAGAAATTTGAAATTGTTCTTATAAAAATGAGAACAAATTACCACTGGCTGTTTGAAAAATGAGTTAGGAGAATGACAAAACACAGGGAATAACACTAAACAGTGAGTGTCAAGCCAATGGAGAGGAATTTGACTGTGAGAAACAGTCGCCGAGCATGTAAATGAAATTATAGATGATTAGAGATGGAGTGAGAAATAAAATAAATATACACAAAGACAGCATGAATAGCTGCATGCCAGCATGCAGTCAAAATAATATGAATTGATCACACACATTTCAGACAAGCCATTCCTCAAATGTCAGAAAAAAATAGAACTATAATGAATGTAGAACACATATAGCCCACTTACTGCACTCAAACTGTAAAGATATGGGTCTAACCAATGTCTTAAAACCCAAGGATGATAGAGATTCTACACTTCCTCAGGCAATCTTCATCAGTATTTGAAATATTCCTGTTAAAAAATCCTCTCTGTGGTCTAGCTTAAATCTGCTTTGCCATAGCTTTCTGCATTTTATTCTTTATTCTTATAATCTACTACACATTTTTTCTTTCTTCTTTGATTTTACCTAAAGTTTTCAGAATACATTAAAGATTTACAATGCTTTTCATGTTTCTTATAGGTCATATTCCTTGGACTATTTTTATGCTTATAGATTTTTTTTCTGGATAATTTTTCTTGAAACACAATGCCAAAACCTGGCCAGTTTTCCAGCTAGTGATTTACCAGAGTTAAACATGAAGAGAAATATTCCTTCAAATTCATGTCTTTACTTCACCATTTGATGCTTTCCATTTTCTCTCTGACATATCTGACACTTGCTCTGCTTGGCATATACTATAACCCCAAGAACCCTTTTTGCAGAACTTCTGTGTAGAATATCACAAGCATTTCACAAGACTCTGTGGTCTTTTCTGCTTGTCTGAAAGGCAGTGCAACCCAGAACCACATTCAAAGCTGAATCCAGAATGCAAAGCTGCCAAGAAAAGCATAACAGTGGTCCTACCTGTTATGTCTTCTCAGTCAAAGTGCTTCCTGGACTGAAGGCCATAATATTTTAGAGCTACAAATGGATTTTGCTGCATCCTTTATCTACCAATCCGTCACTTTTGGAACTCATTTGTTCTTTTAGTTTCCAAAGTATTCTGTGACAATGAGACCCATAACTTATTTATGTAATATATTAAGATTTTGTAGTGTTGATATTGCTCCCTGATAATTTCCTTAAGAGCTTGATAGTTTTTGTGAGCTTAGAAATAACGAATAAACACTCCTTATTCATCTTATTCAAACCATTTACAATTTTCTAGCTCTATATCATACCCCTCTCTAGATTCTCCAAGCATGGAAAGTCTTAGCACATTTTCTTGTCCCTTGTACAGAAGCTGCTGCACTTCTCAGTGACTGTCCCTGTTTTTTAGTATTTAAAAAAAATTCTCTACCACCTCTTTTCAAAACAGCTTATTAGGTATGAAGTGTTCAAAAGAAGGAACAGGATGAGTTGACAGTGATAAATTGGATTGTCTGTTTTGGTCTCCTTATACCTAGTAATTTCTAACACTCTCTTTATTGTTTTTCCCCCATCTCCAATGGTTTCAGATCTCTGAAAGATAATAGATGCCACACTTTGAGACAGATGTTATATATTTATAATTATGGTATTTTTACCTCATGTGCATGTCATTATAGTTGTCACAATTTCATTTGGATGGTTTTACTGAACAGACCTTCAGTATCTTGAGATTTCTGTGGATTTGTTTGCATTCAGTTTTATGTTTCTCTAGCATGGATAATACATCATCATCTGAAAATTTTGTTCTTTCACAATTCCCTCCTTTTCCATATGGTTATGACTATTTACACACCAAATATTCTAACTCAGATTCTTAGGGGGATCTCCTCTCATAGTTTCTTCTCATTTTAAAATCTAATTTTTTAACTTTATTATTATTATTATGTCTTATGTATAACAATGTAAGTTATTTAGGCACCCTGGATAAGGATATCTATGAAAAAAATATTAAACAGATGAAAGGTATTTCCTTCAGAGATCTCTAACAGATGGTAAAGCATTACTCCCAAACAGAAGTTCTGTTGGTTGTCTGTCAGTACACTGCATTTATCTATGTATCTACTTGTGTAATATTTAATTAAATAGAAAGAAAACGGATTGAAAATATTTATGAGCCAGCAGTATTCAGAATTTCTCTTGGAGCCAGTTTTAAGCTTGGTGTAGCATTTTTTAATGTCCAGACAACTGGCACTGAGAGGCTGATTTACACCACAGGTTATATATATCACTACTACTCCTCCTTTCATGTTTGAATTTCTTTACAACTCTGGGTTGATCACCATCTTGTCCTTGTTACTCAGGGTGGTTCATTTAAGTAGTTTGTTCTAAATACATTTTTGTTAATATTTAAATTGAGACAGTTCCTCAAATTAATCACTCATAAAGAGGGGTGCTAAGAATTGATGTGACCTTCTCTTCGGTGAAAACTGATGCAAAGAACTAGCTTAGCTTTTTCTGACATTGTTTATGTTTGTTGAGTGCTGCTTGTGATCACAGATCTGTTGCACTAATGGTCTGGTCAGCTGCTTCTTTTCAGTGTGGTTAAGATGGCTGTGAACATTTATCTAGGGCTTCAAAATAGTCTATTTGGACTTTTCTGTGATTATGCCTTTAGCATCATAGAGATTCTTCATCCTTTTTTTCCCCTCTCTTTTGGACATGACTCCATTTTTATAAAAGTTATTTCTGTATTTTAGTATTTTTTTATAGTTGAAACACACCAATGTTATTTTGGTTTCAAATGCTTTTAATGCTTTTGATGCCTTCCTAGTAGAGGATATTTATTGACATCTGGCATATAGTATGATGTTTTTATAGTTCCCAATCCAAAGTAATTTTTTTTAACTTCTTCTTTCAAATTTTTCTTTTCTTCTAAAATTAGAAGTCTTGTCTCATTTTTGCCATAGCCTTCACAATCTCATGATGGGCTATTCACTCCTGATTGCTGGAAATCTTAACAGCATGACAGCAGATAATTGAAGACTGTCATTATTATAATTTTTGACCTCACGAATTTCTTCATCAGTTTGTAGTAATTGTTACCATTCTGGTAATATGATACTCTGCAGCACTAATATCATACTTCTTTTTGGGAATATAATTCACAGAGGTTCATATACACACATACTCTGTAGCATCCTTACTTAATTTCTCAGCATTTTTTAAAATTACTAATACCTGCATGCCATTCACACCGTGTCTATTCTTACCTTAGAGCAGAATTTCATATTTCCAAACTTGAAATATGCCTAGTGACAAGAGGACAGAGCCAGGTTCTTCTGAATGGTGCCAAGCAATAAAACAGGCAACGGGCAGGGACTGATGCACAGGAATTCCACCTGAACATGAGGAACAACTTATCTACTGTGTGGTGATATTGACCACTGTCACCACTGGAACAGATTGCCCTGAGAGGTTGTGGAGTCTCCCCTCACTGAATATATTCAAGAACTGTCTGAACACAATCCTGTGCTAATCTGGGATGAGCTGCTTGACCAGGGAGGTTGGACCAGATGAGCCACTGTGGTCCCTTCATACATGACCCATTCAATGATTCTGTGGTCCTTCTTGTGGACTGCTCTTTGAATTAATAATATTAATTTTCAATTCTCATGCTGGCCTTCTGTATGCTTGCAGATCCTTCAACTTGAAATAATCTATAAATTGAATAAACATACCTAGTTATGAATAAACATATTTAATGGTATTCAATGCTTTAAGAATTTTTATTCAATGCTTTCTAGTTTGATAGCAAACCACTGATAAATTCTCTTTGCACTTGGTTTTCTAATCACATTATCTTGCCTATGAATGAGAATCCCACATAGAAAAACACCAAAAGCCTTCCTGAAATCCTGCTAGACTCCACTTCTTGGTTTCTTGAGGCCTATTGCTCATTTAGAAGGAAATTAGGTGACCTGTTAATATTAGTACTCAGGAGGTATAAGTTGGCTTTTACATATCCCCTTTATCTTTTAAATGCTTAATAATGGTGTCTTTCACTGCTTGCTTAATTATCTGCGGGGACCAAAGGTAAACTGTCAGGCTTGTAAATTTTTCTCTTGCTCTTTTCCTCTTTTAAAAAATATAAATAGTGAGTTTACCCTATCGCAATGCTTATAGCACAGAATGAGTTAACATCAATAATGAATTAACAGAATCCAACTATTCTTTTGCTGTGCAATAGCCCAGGGCTACCACAATCCTGTATGGGCTGTACATCATTCCTTTGCACATAACACACTGAACTCACTAGCTGTCTGATGAAGTCTGTGCTACATAGTCTATGGAACAGTAAAAACTGTAAGACAAAAATGTTTACCAGACTAGTCATAAGACCAAATTCATATGGTTTTCAGAACCATTCTCTAATATTTATACTGCTTAATACTGTATGACTATTAACTCTGCAGTAGTTCAAGGACATATGTTATAGGCAAAGTAAATGACCGAATTAATTCACCTGAGAGGCAGCTGGCATGGTGCTTGGACAATATCCTTTGAGTGGCCAATTAAATATCACATACAAAGTTAGCTTGAAGGAAATAACAGAAAAGATTGCCAAGCTGATGAATGTAAAATTATGATTTGCTCACCAACTTTTTCTTTAACACATTAAAAAATACAATTTGTAGAACTTGTGGGATAAGAAGTTTTAACAAGAGTCATGTTTGACAAAATATCCTGTGCAAAAATATCCTCTGCCAACCTCAGTTCAGTTCAGTTTCATTAGCAAAAATTTCATTCACTCAAGTACTGTCAAAATCTGGAAAAGAAACCCAGTAGGTCAGCGTCAGAGCAGATCAGTCCTGCTCATTACAGGGATTTATTCTCTGTTTGAGGTTTGATCCCTTGGGATTATTTGTCATTGCCATCCATATTCAACTTGTATGGAGGTTGCTGAAATGTATTTACATGGATATAACTGCTCTCTTTTATTGCTGGATAGTATTTATGGGAGCACACTGAATAATATACTGAATACTATTTATGTAATCACTTATTAATCTTCTGATTCCTGATCTTTTAATGCATATCTTCCTTAAACATTTGTGGATTTTGAGCACTGAAATAGGAGCAGCCTTCTGTCACAATCTTGTCTGTCGCATTTACTGCACATTTTCTTTTACCCAGAACTGTGTTGTGCTTTGTATCTCCCAATTTGTACCTTTAGTTAATTGTGTTGTGCATTGGACTTCCCATTTGTACCTTTAGGTTACTGTCATTGACTTTATTTTGATGAATGTGTCCTTTATTTCGGACTTATAGTCCAAATTAGGCAAGTCATGTTCTGCCATCCAAAAAGCAAATCTAATTTGCAGCACAAATGTAAACTGCATTTAGCTTTAATCTAGTGGCAATCAACAGGCTATCTATCTCTTTTTGCTTTTCTGCAGGTTTTGCCTCCCTTCCTAAGGAAGCAAAATTTACTCTGTTGCACATTCTGTCAGTATAAATCTTGCAATAAGCTTTGGAACCTTCTTTAAAATTTCAACTGATTTTGACAGTGCTCAAGGTCTCAGTGTTACAACATTCCCACAAACTGAGTAGAGCCAGGCAGAGTGTAAGAAACCCAATCAGTCTCCCACTGAGGCCAGAGCAGCACCACAATTCATTTACATGGATTTTCTCTGCCTTAGACACTGTAGACTGGTTCATTACCTGCCTATCACCAGTTTTCCTTAGGCCATAAAACTTTCATTTTTCTTTCAGTTCATTCTGTGATTTATCATCTGCAGTCCTTCTTTATATGAAACAGTAATCTTATGCTGATTGGGTTAATTGTAGATTGCATTTCTACAAATACTTGTTCTGTGTACTTTTGAGATAGTATTGTTTCTGGAATTCAGCAATTGTTTTGTTTTGTTTTCATGGCTTGTCTTCAGACATCTTGAAATATTTGCATATGTTCCTTGATGTTGAGTAATATCTTGCAAGTTTGCTGCTGGAATCACAATATCTCAAAATTTGAAAGGTTCCTACTGCCCTGCATTATAGGACTCACTTTACATACAGATACATATATAAAAGAACATACAAAAATAGTTGCTTCCTTTTGAGTAGAAATGTTCTTATTTCAGTATTTTCTAAGCACTTTTGCTCTGATTAGACCCAGGATCTAGATGTTTATGTTTATGTTTATGCTTCCTTGCTTTTAATACAATACCTAAGAAAATGGTCAGCAAACAGGAGATAATCTCATTGCAAGTCATAGAACCCAAAGAAACCTGGCTTAATGAATTCTACTGCTTGTTCTTTCTTGACTTCCTACTTCCTCCTCTCCTTTTCTGCTATGCTTCTTGCTCTCAATCTTGCCTGCATTGCTTTTAAGCTACTGCGCCTTACTGCATCCTTTCATTCTGAATCTTTCCTGCACCTTCTTTGTCCCCTCTTCTCTTGAATCTCATTCTCCCTTTCCTTGTCCAAGTCTCATTCCAGATATATTTCTCTCACTTTCCTATTTCTCTCACTTACCTCTCTCAATCTACTACTTCCCATCCCTCCCCATGCTACATCCACACAATTGTGTGTGGACATACACCACACATGTACAAACAGAGAAACAGAAGTCCTTGTCCACTTTTCTGCAGGACTTTCCCCTCACCCATACATTTTGAGGTAAGTTTAGGAACATAGTCCTTTGTATTTTCCTCTGAAAGACTTAGAAATCCTTACATCTTCTCTTTACGCTCCTCCCTTCAGTCTTCAATAGTCTAGATCCTTTGCCACCTCCTTCATAAGAAAAAGACAGCTGGAAACACTTGATTTTAAAACTCAGTAGATTCATAATTAGGAATAGGTTTTAAATACATTATTTGGTAGAGAACATGATCACCTTGTGAATCAGCATGCTAGACCAGGTCTGCATTTGGCCTTAATTTGCTTATCCAGATGCATTATCCTCCATTTACCAGTGCACATCACAAAGCCTTAGAATATATATGCCTCAATTCAATGATTTCTGAAAGCATGAAGCTCATTTTGTTGCATATCTGTGTGTGTTTTGTATTAATCAGATTAATCAGGGATGAGAACATTAATTAAATTAACTTTATGTTCACTCTACAGGAAGAGTGTACAGGAAAAAAAAAAGCACTGGACTGGAAGAAAACTGAATGTGGTAAGAAGATGCAAATTCATTATATAATACTGTAAGTAAGTTCTTCATTTTTCCTAATATATTTTACTAGATTAATTCTTTTGTTAAGTAAAATACCTGTCCTGTGAGAACATACTTTTTTTTTTTTTTTTTTACCCAGCCAGGCAGGTAAGCAAAAAGGTGAGAATATTTACACAGAATAATGCCTTTCTTAAGAAAAGGTAAGACAAATTATTTTAAAGTGGCAAGTCATGTAGTACTTGTTAGTGATCTGTGAGGAGGAAAGAAGAATACTTGAACTTCTTGAAGTTGAGATCCCAACAGCACAAGTGCCCAAGTCCCACATAAAACACCCAAACTGTATCATCAATTCATTTAGACCTTTTCTTCCCTGTCTCTTGTAGGACTGGGTTACTGACTGCACTGATCTGATGATGCAGCATGTCTTCTTGGGGCATTCCAATGGTCACCTCTTGTCACCTCAGTTGCTACCAGCTGCACAGACTTTTTCTCAAACAGAGGATCTGCTCTGTACGCTCTCTAACTCTCCTGCCAGAACCCGCTGTCAGAAGGTGCAGCACTGAAATGGGTAGGCTAGATTCCAGCCCCCAAGAAGCCTTGCTGATGGCTGACACCAGCTCATTCTTTCCACAGAACTGCTGTAATCACAAGCTAAATTCTTTTAGGCCAGAAATTTTTTCCTGCCTCTGTGTGAAGCTGTGTCACTGTGCAACCAGGAATCAAAGCTGAAGGGTGTAAAGGGAAAACAACAGAATAGGTTGAATCCATGATCAAATGATGACAAGGACCTCCAGGGGAGAGATGCAATGCAAATTGTTCCCCCTGCTAAATTTTATAGTCATGCACCAGAAAGCACAGAAGGGAATTAGACCTCATGAGAAGTCTAATTAATTATGAGTTTTAATAACTTTGTAAATAAATGAATTGTGGGTAAGACAATACACATAGCAGGGCTTTTTTTTATCCCAAAAGGGTAATGAAGCTTTATGTTAATTGGGGAACAGAGCATGAAGATGCAGCTCTTTGTTAGATTGGAATACACATTGACTAAGATTCAGAATTATTCTAGCCCAGGGATTTTCTGTAAGATACTGTCAAGACTAAGGTATAAGAATAGTGTAAACATTGCAATTATGCAAATGTAGACTTGATGCAAATATAACTGAAATTAATTTTAAGATTTCACCAAAAACATGAGGTATGTAAGTATGCACAGTTTAAATACTGTAAGCAAATTGCATTGGATTATAAAATCATATAATGGTAATCAGCTCATATAATTTCATTTGTAGTACACTATAAGAAAACTTATACTTTTTTGGGGGTGACTGATAAAGGAATAAGCAACATAGAATTGTCTGAGTGATCTCACCTTTATCTCAAAGTTAACATATTTGTGCTCTAAAGACTAGTTTATTCATCTCCCATTAATACATCTTTGGATAGAAATAAATAAACAACATTGGGCATTGCAACCAGAACTCAATATTGTTTTCCCCTTCCTCAAGTTAAGCTCACTCGCAACAGAATCAAAGTGTCTTTATTAATTGTCTCTACAGACCCCAGCTCTTGAATTCCTGATTTAACTGTGCCTTGTGCTTAAAAGGGGTCTCTAACTTGTAGTATAGGATTTTGAAATCAAGATATTCTACTTCCTTGGCAAGTGTTCTATCCATTTGGCCATCATGCTCAGAGGCTCTAACAAAGGAATCTTAATATGCCCAAATCATAGAATATGCTGAGTTGGAAGGGATCCATCAGGTCGACTGAGTCTAAATCCTATCTCTGCATATGATACCCCAAGAATCACACCATCTGCATGAGAGTGTTGGCCAAACACTTCCTGAACTGCCAGTCTTGATGCTGTGACCACTTCCTGAGGGAGCTTGTTAGAGTGTCTGACCACCCTCTTGGTGAAAAACTTTCCTGATATCCAACTGAAATCTCCTCCAACTCAGCTTCATGCCATTCTCTCAAGTCCTGTTCACTACTTACAAGAGTGAAGAGATCAGTATCTGTCCCTCCCCTTCCCCTTGTGAGGTTGTTGAAGACCACAATGAGGACTCACCTCAGTCTCCTCCAAGGTGAACAGCCCAAGAGATCTCATCAGCTCCTCATCTGGATTCCCTCTAAGGACCTTCACCATCCTCGTGGCCCCCCTCTGGATGCTTTCTGATAACTCAGCATATTTTTTAAAACATGGTGCCCAAAACTGTCCCCAGCCCTGGAGATGAGGCTGTCCCAGCTCAGAGCAGAGCAGGACAATCCCCTCCCTTGCCTGGCTGCCAATGCTGTGTCTGATGCCCCCAGGACAGGGGTGGCCCTCCTGGCTTCCAGGGCACTGCTGATTCATCCAACTTGCATTGATATCAGGCCCCTTTCTGTGGTGCTGCTTTCCAGCCTCCTGCTCCCCAGCCCGTACATACAACCAGAATTGCCCTGTCTCAGGTGCAGATTCCAGCACTTGTGCTTAAACTTCATACAGTTGGTGATTATCCATCTTTCTAATTTGTTGAGGTCTCTCTACAGGGTCTCTCTGCCCTTGAAGGAGTCTGAATTTCTCTCAGGCTTCTATGTTTAACTTGTTGCAACTTTTAATAATTAATTTGTTTAATATGGAGTTTCTGAATACACAGTTTTCATTAGATGCTTTCAGCAAGGAAATTACATGAAGCCACATCAAATGAGTAAATAGACTAAAAGTGATACATTAAGGAATGCTGGAATGTCTGTATTTGCAGTGAAACACTTTATGACTATGAATTGTGATACTTCTTGATTAGCACATATTATACGTGAGGTCCTTCAGGGTTAATGCAAATTTACCTTCACCTCTGCAAAAAATGAACTCTGTTCAGTGCAGCATCACAGCATTAATTCACTCCGACTTACAATTATTTTCTCCTAGGAAAAATGACTGTGAAGCCAGGTGCTTCATCCAAAATGCATTCCAAATACAGAAAAAATGTTAGTGGTCATAGCATATGAGGAAAAGTTCAGTAATCAAATCTTACAGCTCTTAGATGTATAAACAGATGGCAAGGCATCTCAGCAGGTGTTACTGCCAGCCCTTTGGCAAGACAAAAACCTCTCAGTGGATACTAAACCTACTATCACAACTGTTTGAGATAAAACTTCAATATCCTCTACCAAAAATATACCTCCCTTGCTAGAATACTTCATATATTTTGAAAGCACAGTCCAGTCACTAAGAGAAACTGTTCTGAATTTTGCATTTTTAAAAGCCATATTCACAATCCAGAAACAATTAAAAAATAATTTGATCATCAAGTTGTAACAGAAGACTTACTTCAAACTTCTCACCATCTCCACATCATCTAAGAGACAATGAATAAATAAAGATTCTGCTCCAAAATCTGCTGGTTATGTTCAGAACATTAGCCAGAGAATGAAAGCTAAACTCAAACCCCCTCCCCTAATAATATATTTTATGCCTAGAATTTACATGAAATGCATTAAAAATATTTTCATCCTTACCTTTGTTGTATGCAAATGCATCCTGTACATTTTACACTGTATCCAGTTTCATTGTGAATTTCCATGTTCCCTGGATACAAGCTAATTATGGATTGTATGAAGAATTATGTATTGTTCTAAAAATCTTTTTCCTTTTAATTGAATCTTATCTACATATGACAAAAAGAAAGTTATTATAAATTTCAATTATTGTTCATAGTTTACAGAGGAATATTCTATTTTTCAAAGTCAGGCAACATCATATGCTTGCTCTTTTTACACACAATGAAACTCAAATTGGATTCAAGTTCCAGTTTAACCTCTTGGATGAACAACTGCAGCACTGTATTGTGAAGTGAGCTGTACTAGAATCTTTCCTAGCCTGATCCAAAATTCTCTTATTCAATGGCTGAAAGGACTCCACCCTGCAAGCACCCTCATGAAGGCACCTTCTGCTAGGTCAGGTGGAACTACCTGATCTGAGCTGGCAGCTTTTATCAGTCCCAGAGACGCCTTGCACATAACTGGCTGACTGGTCAAAATTTGGGTGTGGTTGCTTGCCCATGTTACTAATTAGTTACACTGTAAACTACCTGAGAAGTTAAACAGCAATGTATAGATTAGGGTCTCCCACCCACAACGAGGTTACAAGGTCAACTACATTACTAAGATTTACACATTCATGCAACAGTGCACATTTAAGGTCTTCCTTAAGTTATGAACACAAAGTTCACACAAAGTTATGGAACAGAAAAGTTATGAACATTTCTTTAAGATAGAATAAGATTTCAGTTGCTGTTTGGCCATCTTCCAAAAATATGCACTTTCACCTCCCAAAAAATACAGTAACAGAGACCCTGACCTTAGCTGGAATTTCTAAAATTGGAGAGGGCACATTTTGTATAACCCATGTCATTGTCTTTTATGATGAAATGAGTGGCTAAAACTAGCAAATGTCTGACATACTGGAGGACAGGGTTGCTCTGTGAGGACACCTTCAGCAAGCTGGAGAATGTCCTGACAGGACAAAGCTTTGCACCTAGGGCAAAAACCCCCTGGCACTGGTATAGGCTGAGGACTGACTAGTGAGACAGCAGCTCTGCAAATAGAACCTGTGGGTCCCAGTTAAAAACTGAAATGAGGATCAACACTGCAACTTCGGGTAATTAGCACTAACCACGACACCGTGCCCCGACAACAACACAGCGGGTGAAGGGAGATGGTAGATGGTTATTCTCTAGTTGCCATTTGTGAAGCCATATCTGCAACACTGTGTCCAGTTTGGGCTCCCAAGTATACAAGTAATACTTAGAATATCAAAAGTATCTAGAAGAATGTAACCAACGTGATTCCAGGTGTTGGAGCATGGGACCGAGGGAGAGGCTAAATGAACTTGTCTTCATCTTGAAGAGAACATTGAGAGGACACAATCTCAATGCTTCACTGAATGGGGGGCTATTAAGAAGAAGGAATTTTTCACTTTTTTGGAGGTGAATGGGAAAAGGGCAAGAAAAAACGGCCATTGGCATTGTCTGGATGCCAGTTGCCCTCCAAAGCTGCTCTATCCTTTCCCTCCTCAGCTGTACAGGGGAGGGAAAAAATAACAAAATCTCACGAGTTGAGGTAAGGATGGGGAGAGATCTGTCAGTGTCATGGGCAAAACAGACCCAGCCTGGAGAAATCAATTGAACACAATCAAAATTAGAGTAGGACAATGAGGAGTAAAACGAATTTTAAAAACACATTTTCCCCACTTCTCCCTCCTCCCAGGGATTAACTTTATTCCCAAATCTTTACCTCCTCCCCAGCAGTGGTGCACAGGGACAGGTGGTTATTATTGTTATGGTCAGTTCATCACATAATTTCTGCTGCTGCTTCTTTCTCAGGGACAGGAGTCCTTCCCATAGGCTGCAGTTCTTCATTAACTGCTTCATCGTAGGTCCTTTCTTTCAACAGAGGGGAAATCCTTCAGGAACAAACTGTTCCAGCATGGGTCCCCCATAGGATCACAAGTCCTGAGAGCAAACCTCCTCTAGCGTGGGCTCATTTCTCCACAGGTCCTTCCAGGAACCTGCCAGGGTGAGCTTCCCACAGGGTCACAGCCTCCTTTGGACATCCACCTGCTCCGGTGTGGGGTCCTCCAGGGGCTGCAGGTGGATCTCTGCTCTCCCATGGACCTCCAGGGGCTGCCGGTGGATCTCTGCTCTCCCATGGACCTCCAGGGGCTGCAGGTGGATCTCTGCTCCCCCATGGATCCCCAGGGGCTGCAGGTGGATCTCTGCTCCCCCATGGATCCCCATGGGCTGCAGGGGCACAGCTGCCTCCCATGGCCTGCACCACAGGCTGCAGGGAAATTCCAGCTCTGGGGCCTGAGCACCTCCTCTCTCCCCATCTTCCTTCACTGACCTTGGTGCCTGCAGGGCTGTTTCTCTAACATATTCTCACTCCTCTCTTCTCTGGCCACAGTTACTTCTGTGCAGTAACTTTTTTTCTTAAACATGTTATCACAGAGGCTTTACCACTGTCAATGACTAACTCAGCCTTGACCAGTGGTGGGTCCATCTTGGAGCTGGCATTAGCTCTGCAACATGAGGGAAGCTTCCAGAAGCTTCTGTCACTAGCAAAATCTTGACATGCAAGCATAATATAGGGCACAAGCTGCAAAAAGAGAAACTTTCATTGGATTAGAAGAAGGAAAAAAGTCCTGTTGAGAGTGGCTAAACACAGAAACCCGAATACAGCCAAAAGATTCTAAATTTCCATTGCTGGCTTATGATTTGCGTGTTGATTTTTCCTTTCCTACTTTTTGATCACTGAGTAAGATTGTATTGGTGACACAGCTACTCATGCTCATAGTAAATGTCCAAGATGCAAAGTTAAACTGCTATAACCCTGTTGTTTCAATATTCATTCAATATGATTCAGTGTCATCAGTGAGAATGTAAGATCATCTTTGAGCCTGATTCCCATGTCTCCTGGGAGGTGGGGAATGTTAATTCTCTAAGTTCAGTACTTCTCAGGCTAGTATAACAGTCAGTAGGCTGTTGTGCAGAACTAGAGCTGGCAGCTCTGTTCATTGCACTGTTACCCACGAGCTTTACAGCTTTATCCAAGTGTCCTCTACATAGGCTGAACACAGCTGCAGGGCTGGCAGAGACTATGCCTCTTCCACTGTGTGTCTAAAGCACAGCAGAGCTCAGGATGTAGCTAAACTCAAGGGGAAAGCACCTCTGGACATACACAATGACTTGTGTTTGGTTGTCTGACACAAAGGTTTCAATTGAGTTCTGCTGTTCCTCAGAGTTAAGATGCTATTTGGCACTCAGCTGTTTGAACTGTTCTGTGTCACTTAAGGGGTTTCCAGTTTATTAACCAAAATCCAAATGCAACTGATGGTTTGAATTTAGTCTCATGTTGCTTTGGAAAAAGAAGACTTATTGATAACATCAATGTCTGTATTTTAAAAGAAGACATTTTTGTGTACAAGTTGATGGTCACAGATGGTAAGGTCTCTCCATGTCTGATTTGAGCAAGTGTGAGACATCTAACTGTTGCACAGACTGTGACTTAGAATTTCGTCTCAAACCATCAGTCCTATCTCCATTAAGTGATGCTATTACAAGCCAAAGCTTCACAGATTGTTTTTGTGTTAGTGCCATCACTACACATTTTTTCCTGTGATGATGTACTTACTCCTGACATTACCTTACAGATTTTTCTTTAACAGCAGAAGCCGTTCCTTAAGTCTATAAAGACTTAATCTTACCCTTTCCTTTGGCAAAGGAACCTATTCAACAACCCGAGGTGCCTACAGAAACGCACTAAGACAGCACAGGACTGAACAGGACCCTGTGGAAACGTATCTGGAGACACCGGCTGCCCTGCCACTCACTGCACTACAGCGACGTCCTGTAGCCCGTATTTGGCAAAGACATCACACAATTCTCTCTCAGAACACGAGTTTTTCCTCCAAGTGTTCAAAACAGTAATCTACGCTTTTCCTTGGTAGGTCTATTAGAACAGCCAGTGGTTTGGTTCATAGTTTTTCACACTGTAGTAGCGCAGACCAGGCTGAAAGGGGGCAGAGATGCCAGCCCCAGGGATGTTGGCTGCTCCCACGCGCGTCCTGGCACCGGTGCCCCGGGCAGCGCTGCGCTCCACCGGCGTGCGCGGCGGTCAGCGCGGGCCTTTCTCCCCGCCGGGACAAAGACGGCGCCGGTTCCCGCGCTCTCGGCCCGCGGGTCGGTCCCGTGGCGGGCGCTGCGCCCCAGCCCGCGGGCCGGGGCTGCGGCCGCGTCCCGCACAGCCCCGCGGGCCGCGCCGGGCCACGGCGGCCGCCGCCCGGCACCTGTGCGGCCAGGCCGGGGAGCGGCGCCTGCGCACTGCGCGGGCTCGCGCCGCCAGGACCGCAGTCACTTCCTGCCCCCGTGCCCATCCGGCTCCGGGGTCAGCGGCCGCCGCTCTGGCGGGACAGGGGCGAATAAAGTTTAATTCGGGGAGGGGGAAGCCGCCCGTCCTCTCCAGGTAGGGCCGGCCCGCGCACCCGCCCGTCGCGCCCGCCCCGTCCCGGCGCCGGCGCCCGCTGTCACCTGCGGCCGCGCGCCCCTCCCGCCCGGCCGCGCGTGGCGGGCGCGCCCCGCTCCGGCTGCGGCAGCGCCGCGGAGCGCCCGGCCCGGCGGCGGGCGCGCTGCTGCCCCGGGCTGTCGGGAGCGCGGCTTTCCCCACGGGACCCCGGGGACGCCGTCCCATCGGAGGGGCTGCGGGACGAGGCTGCGAGGTGGGGACGGAACGCGGCGGGGCCGTCACGGAGGGGGCGCGGGGCCGTGCGGCCGGGCCGGGCCGGGCCGGGCTCGGCGGGGAGGGCGGCGGCCTGGGGCTCGCCCCGGCGGCCGAGGCGCAGGTGGCGGCGGGGCGGGAGCGGGGCCGTGCTCGCCGCGGCCGCTGCAGAGGGCGTCGTGGGACCTGCCGACAACAATGGGACTCTCTCCTGCGCCAGGGGTGCCGCTGCCTCCGGCCTGCCCGGCCGTGGGAAGTGGGTGTGCGGGGTTGGCGCGCTCCTGAGCCGCTTGTGCTTCGGCGGTGACTGCTAGTTTGCTTATTTTAGCAGAAACGGGCTGCTGGATGTAGAAGGAAAGTAAGTCGTGCGCACGGAAAATGCCTCTAAGGGACAAGTGTTGTCAGACTGACCACCATCACCATGGATGCTGTGAACCAGGTACAGTGGCGTGTGGTGCTTCGGCTGTTTTGCATGTCTCCTTCTTTGAAAGCTTGCAGGAACTTCTGTGAGGATGCGAATGTATATCATTAGTGTCAGCTCTAAGTATAAAAAGTCTCTGCATTTTGTTTGGAAATAGGTTTTTTTTTTCTATCCTTAAACTGTCACCTTGAAATCATTTCAGGAAGAGAGTATTTTAGTTCCTGCATGTGGGATAATGCTCAGGCCACCACATGGGTGTTGTATGAAATGAGCAGAGGAATGCAAGAGCTCATATAAAACAACTGATCGTTTTGTTTCCAAAAAGTGCAGTGTTCTCATGGTTTTTTTGTAAAATGGTGTTTCTGGCAATTATTTGCATTTGTTGTTTATATTTTTACTCTGTCTTCTCTGTTGAACTCTGGTGACATTGAAAATCTTAGTCTCAGAGGAGAAAAATCCCACCTGGAACATCTTTACATTCCATGCCTGAGTGATGTGAAAGATGCCATCAGTAGAAACTGTGATGAATATTCTGAACGTTCAGCCAACCCGTCAGATGCTTTTGTAATTAATCTGCTTATTATTATAATTAGGATTTTAAAAGACTATTTTGTTTCTTTTTGCCTTGTTGTGGAGTTTATTTGGATGCTTTCACTTGTGTTTTTGAAAGAAAGGTGCTATTTGGATGCTTTCACTTCTGTTTTGAGAAGAAAGTCATCAGTTTGGGGAATTAACAGATGAAAATGTGACACAGTGACTTTGATTATGCCCCTTTAGTAAAATGTAATTTGAGAGTAGATATTGTTCAGTTAGTAGAAACATTTCTTTGTGTTGACGATGAAATGGCTTTGAGTTGTTCTAGTGCTTTAAAAACACTAAAGTATTTTTCTTGCCTGACAAATTAAACAGTGATGTGTTAGGTCTGCTTCACCTGTGTTACTCCTGTTGCTGTCACTTAGTGTTGTACATGCATATTAGAGGCTGTATACAAACCAAAATGTTTTGTTTTGAAGTGTAGGGATTAGGGTAGTAGAATACAATATGCCATTGTGTTAGAGATCCCCAACTGATTAGCTAATTCGTCATGGTTGTTATGTGTTTGTATTTATAATAATATATTATGGGACCAGGATAGTTGGGTGGAATGTTCATTCTGTTGTCCTTTTTTACAGTGCTTTGTTTTCTGATGTTCTTTTCAGTTAGAATTTATTTATAACCTTTTAGCTCAACATTCCTGTCAAAATTTGTTTAGTCTTTTTGCACTTATTATCTCTAAATAGTTTTATACTGTGCCTCAACTGGCCTTTATAAAAAAAAATTTGTTAGAGATCTACATTTGGAAAATAAAACCTTACAGTGGGGTTAAAATCAAACCAAATGGTTAAGGTAGGAGCCAGTTTATGAAGTGCAAGGCTGGCTGTTTAGTCAATAAGAAATATAAAATAAGAACTAACTAATGATTTTGCAAACACATGCTTCAAGAAGTGTTCTTATTCTTGTAAATTTGGGTTCCCTCTGGGCCATATCTATATACAGCAATGGAATGCTATTAATTTTCACGTGCATACATACTGAATATTGGAATTGCTAAAAATTCTGATTAATATATGTATTAGTTTCAATAGCTTTTGCAAAGAATGTGTGCTGGTGGTGGAGAGAGATGGGGAAGACTGATTTGGTGATCAGAATCCAGTTTTATTGGGTGATGCAAATGCTTATATACTGTTTAAGGGAGACTAGTAACGTGTACTACAGTGATTAGGTTAAAGTCACATACACAAACTTTTGCATATAACAACATCTCTTGCTTGCAGAGTTTAGTGGGGTTTCCTTTTTCTGGTAAGCCTGTTTGATTAAATTTTCTTGCAATCTATGTCTAATTTTCAAAGTTCTGTTTGCTTTTGCCAAGGCATCCTGTTACCAAATCTCTTATGTTAGCCAGGTCGAAAGTCCATCATCTGTCTTGTGTCCCCCAACACTCCAACAAATATGATATGGAAAGAAACATCAGAAATAAAGTATTCCCTCAGCAGTTTTATTTGAGCATGAAGAGTTTATTGAATGTAGCTTTTGTGGTTAAAAATACTGTGATAGGTTTTTTTGGTATATGCTATGTAGCTATGCTTGTGCTTTTTTCTGATCATTGCTACTTTAAATTTGGCTTCTTTGTTCAGGTGCATACTGGCAATATTGAAGTCATGTAGTGTGCTGTGAAGTATTTGGTAATGGTAGTAATACAGTATTTGGTAATGCTGTTTTGTACATGTTATTTGGTTTTAGCAATGGAAGTCAAGTGGATTGTTCTGGGGAATTACTTTAATTGATGGACATTTCTAGCGAGTTAATTTGGTGTTATATATTTATATGTTTCTATGGTTTTTTACATGTAGCTTTGAATACAGACATAAAAAGTTACCAAAAGGACAGCAAACTCTCAGAAGGTGTCATAGCTGGGAAATTCAGTGTTGACTTTTTTAAAATTCAATATAAGTGAAAAGTTTAGAGTAAGGCTACTTTTACTGTAGTCCTGGCTGTTCATTGTAGCTAGTTTACTGTATGTATGGAAGATTCCTAAATTACGAAAATTTCCTGAGTGTTTTCTAATGGCTTATTATCCTTTTATATATTTCAGTGCGTCTGTTGGAACCTGGTGATCCTCCGTTATTGCAGCAGCCTCTGCAAACATCAAAATCTGGTATTCAACAAATCATTGAGTGTTTTCGATCAGGTAGGAGACCATGCCTGACCCCGAGGAAGCTCAGCTTGTTAAAAGAGTTATGTTTATTCAGTGTATAAAATAACAGCACCTGACTTTATGCATATTTGCAAAATATTTGTACAATTTTGGAATCAGGTATTCCTCTAATAAGGGTTTTCACAGAAAGTAATGAAGATACAGATCTTGCTGTATAGTTACACTTCAAAAACCTTAAAAATTAAGTTTGTTGTTCTGCCTTGTGTCATTTCTGCTGCTAATACAATGAGTTTATCATAAAACTCCTGAGGTGAAGAAAAAACTTAATCTTGAATATCTTAAATTGCTTAATCATATTACTTTTAAGGTGTTCTTTGGTTGATTTTGGGAGTTGCAATACATAGCAATGAACAGCTAAGCATTTGGGGAGGCATGCTGGGGAAGATTGAAACCTTCAATGTTTTCAAACTGTTTCTACACTTCTGATGTGGCAAGAAGTGCCACATTTTACTTTCATTTTACTTTACAAACATTTTACTTTCACAACTCTTGGTCTTTAGTGCTACTATCTATGCATTTCTAGATTTTTTTTTCCCGTAGATCTTTTAAGTATGTGAAATGTGCCATGTATAAAACACTGCTGCTGTGCAATAAGATGCATGTCTGGTCTGACTCTTGTAAATGGGCACAGTATTTAAGTTGTCCACTAGCGTTTCAATAACTTAATACAAAAACAGGATTTGTGATTATTCATTAGTAACCCTTTTAAGTTTGCTTGAGGCCTCAGAGATGTGTGACAGGCTTCTTTTGCTTGAAGCAGATTAATGGAATATCTACTGGTACTAGCACAAACTAGTTGCAGGTGCTTTGTCTCTGAGATACTTCCAGATCGTCCTCACTGGCAGGTGTTAAATTGATAGCTTACTTTGATATCATCAGTCACCTGCATCAGGGAGGTTGGACAGAAGGCAGGAGGACTTAGACAAAGATTTTAATGGCTAGTTTTGAACAAGCAACATTTCATTATGGAAAGAGAGTATTTGATTCTTGTGGTAAAGGAATAGAAATTTAAGACGGAGTATTGTACATAACTGTTTAAGGAATTTTATCAAAAGCTTCTGTAATTCAAAGCATTAAGAATAAAAAGTGAATTTTTTTTTTTCTAAAAAAGAAACTGGTTGCAAAAGGCATAAATTTTGGAATTTCTGATAGAGGTATTTATGATTGGTGTTCTCTACCAATTTATTGTGACTTTGATGTTATTCTAGCATCAACATTTAAAAATGTTAACAGAGTTCGACAAGATATCACCTGCATTACCATCACAATATACAATTAGATGTAACTACAAAATAGAGAAGACTTCAGTAAGTTAAATTTTTTTGCTGTTTTGAGAAGTTTCTGAATGTCTGCAGTTTATTTCAAAAGGACGAGTTATTTTTTTCACTCTCATCTGTGAAAAGTTTCGCAGATGCATAAGGATGATTTGAAGCCAGAAGGACTACCATGTCATATAGTATGATTTCCAATGTGTCATAAATCCTTTAATCTCATCCAGTAATTCTTAAATCCAGTAATTTGTATTGGAAAAAAAATATTTCAGTCCTGAACAGGGACTCAATATAACAGGGAATGAGGAACCTGTATGTCCCTTGGCTGGGTAGTAATGGAGAATTTTTTTTTTTTGAGAATCAGGCTTGTGGCTAGGGCATGCATGAACAGCATGGAATTTTATCTACATGGAGCATCTTCATTTTTGTTCAGCTGGATTTTCTTTATATGCAGAAATTCAAATGTTGGTGAGATCAGAGTAAACAACTTGCCTTTGGGGGGAACTCTGTACAATTTTTATTTGTTGCTATATCTAAATATAGTAGTATATATAGTAGTAAATCTAGTTTGGTAGTCTGTAAAAATGCAGGTCAAGTGAGGGTGAAGTTAGTAACACTCAAAGAAAGAGCAGTGGATATGGCTTGGGAAGGCATAGGAGGGGACAGAAACTGGTAGCCTCAGATGGCCAAGTTTGGATACCACTTTTAAGGAACTGTTGAAGAAGACACTGCTGTGCTGAAACTCAGATTTAGAAAGCTTTATTGCACCAAGAAATAAGTTTTCACGGTAAGACCCATTTCTACTGAAGAACTATTGCCTATTATGAATTTTTTAATATTTGAAAATTTTAATTTAGAAAATAGCTCTGCAGTGTGTTTGAACTTTGAAAGGAATTCTTAACAGAAGTGTGATGAGATGACAGAACACTTGACCTTGTAGTTCAGCTTGAAGAACGTCTTGCTGCTGCTTTTCCGTAGGTGTTTGATATTATTTATTGATGGTCCAGGTCATTATATTTTTCCTTGTTTGATTAGTTTTGAATATTTAAATTCTAAGAAAAATAAAGATAGGTAAAATAGCTGAATTTGGGTAGTTAGTGCTCCTTTTCTAATTTGGAGTGGGTAAGCATCATTTAGTAATCTCTTGGTAATTTTAGTCCTTACATTCATAATTTTCATGAAATGAGAAATTAAGGACTAAAAGTAAAAAAAGAGCAGGAGCTGGAATACTTCAACAGTGCTAGATCTAACTATCTTTATATACAATGCATAATAGTCTGGAAAGCTGGCACATTTTATCACATTCTATGTTTTAATAGAGATCTTTCAGATTTAAATTGTATCTATTTTCCTTTATTCAGGCTGAAAATATGCCTACATTTCTACTATCTCGTCTAAGTATCATCATCTTAGACTTGGGTCAGATATCTAAGTGTAGTAACATTTCTTGACCTGTTAGTTATTCTCTTTGATCTATTCAGTCCTTTAGCTTTTTGCTTTACCAGGTGCCATTTCTATACGAAATAGCTGTGTGTGTCTTGTTTTGATAGCACTGTAGGATAACCCTAAAGAAAAAAATACTACAGGCTTCTTTAAATGCTCTAGGTGCTTATTCTTTCCTAATGGGCAATTGTATTACAACAACCAAATATCGTAGTAAGAACTCTTCCCTAATGTTAGATGTTAGTTCTCATTGTAAATCATTGTACTTTCTCTGTAAACTGTGATGTGTGTAATCCTTGAGGGTTTTTTTCATCCCAGTCTTGTCTTCATAGTGAAACTTGGAACATGTGTCATAAACTTCCAGTACAAATGAAGTAGCACTACCAAAAGATAAAATGCTGTTGTAATTATTCATGGTCTAAAATGTTTCCACTTTCATGGGATGATGTGAATTAAGAAATGAACAGAAAGCCTTTCATAAGTGTAATATTTATTTTATTACAGGAACGAAACAACTTAAACATATCTTGTTAAGAGATGTGGACACCATTTTTGAGTGTAAATTGTGCCGGAGTCTCTTCAGAGGATTACCAAATTTAATTACTCATAAAAAGTTTTATTGTCCTCCAAGTCTTCAGATGGATGATAGTAAGTCTTATTAATTTCAATGTTTAATTAAG
Organism: Passer domesticus; assembly: GCF_036417665.1. Classification (NCBI taxonomy): domain Eukaryota; kingdom Metazoa; phylum Chordata; class Aves; order Passeriformes; family Passeridae; genus Passer; species Passer domesticus. Next base: position 19,178,223 of record NC_087478.1, read on the forward strand.
CTATGTGAAGTTGAAAAATTTGTCTTTCATTACTATTTACACAAATATACCTGAAACAAAATGCAAAAATCCAAGATGGATCTAAATTTCTGTAGTAATGTATGTAGATCACTTTTATGTTATTGAAGGAGCTACAGTAATGACAGTAATGACTTCATATGAACTAACAACCAAGAGCCATGCCAATATCATAAATAGATAGCTAGTTTATACATCTAGCCTTTAATTAAATGTCACTCTTTAACACTTTTTATTCCTTCTTCCCCTTTTTGTTTCCCATCTGTCCTTTATTGTGAAAGATACCAAAAGCATGTCAAAGGACTGGGAAGTGAATCTCACAGAAGACAGTGACTCTAACAGGCTGTTTCAGTTTTAGGCCATCATATCTCTGATGAATTTTGGCTGCTCCTGTGAAGTGACCTGGGTCAATCCTTAATATTCTCCTGTACTGAGAGAATACAGTGCTTGTGTCATGGACGCAGTCATTTGGTTTTAGTCAGTATGAAACACAGACTAAAAGTTTACCCTTTTTTTTAAGGATCTGTGCTTGAATAATGCTGTCTCTTCTCCCCTGCTTCACTTCACTGTATGCTGCATTAGCATATCCTATGTGATCATGCCTAGCCCAACATCTTTGTTGTGGAAAATGAGCTTTATTACTAAAAGAAGTTACTTAAATGATGAGAAAAAAGCTAAGAACTATATTTTTTGTGGAAAAAAAAAGTTATTACAGTCTCATTACAGTGATGATTTTTTGTTAATCTGAGTAAAGTTGATTAATTTGGAAATGTGTCAGCATTCAAAAGTGTTTGTAAAGCTAATTATCTTGATCTCTTCTCTAGATCAGTATAGGTGCAATGAGGATTTTTCTTTCCTAATTAATGCCTTCCTGCCTCAATATTTCAGAATTAGGAACAGAGATATGCTTTGATTGTTTTTGCACATGGTGTCAGCTGAAAGGAGAAGGTGAAAAGGCTGGTACTTAAATGAGCTTGCTTGGCCAGTTAGAGAGTCACAGAGCTTCCCTGTGACACGGGGTGACTTGTAGTTTCAAAGCAAGGTTAGAAGTGCATGTGACTTTAGATGTAATAGTTTCTAAACAAAGTAAGATTACCCTGAGCAAAGACTTAATATCCAGCTCCTGGCATTCTAGCCTTCATTTAACTTTCTGATTAACTGTCTTATGTTAATATGAAATAACATGCAACTGACATACAAATAAAATAACTTCCACTGTTCACTATGAGAAGAGCAAATAAAAGGAATAATACTACACAATCTGAATAAAACTGTTTAAGTACTTGTGCTGTATATAAAATTGAGTATAGTTATTGAACTAAGTGGGAGTTTTTTCAATAAATAAAAGATAGTGAACAAAAGGCGGGAATCAAAGTTCAGCACACCATGGTGAAAAATTTATGCACTCAATATCCTAATGAAGCAGTCTTAAAAGGTGCTATAAAATCGAAAGGAATTTTTACTCTTGGTAAAAACTGTATAGATAGGCTCATTTGAAACTGACTGTAAAAGCTGTTAAGAATTCAGTGTTAAAAAAATGGGTTTGGAGCAACAAAACAGCTTATTTTTTGTACTGACACTTTCCATGTATTGTTGGGTGTGTGGAAGGAATAACTCTCACTGTGGGTTTTTAATTAGCTGTTACCAGGACTCACATCTTTAAAATTATCCACAATAATTTGAACTGTGTCATCTCAGTGCCTCACCTTTTTGGTGTAGGACCCCAGCTTCCTGGTTTTGCCATTGCGGATGCTTCGACTGTCACACTGGGAACTAGAGCACTGAACTAATTTGGCATTAAAGAGAGAATATTACTGAGACCTGTAAAATATTATCTACTTATATCTTTATGCAATGCTCAGGTTACACAGATGTTTCATCTTTGGTAAGGATTGTTCAGAATTCACAGAGAAGAGCTTATTTCCAGAATTAGGTTCCTTTATTGAGAGTGCCTATATCCCACAGTAGGAAAATCGGTTTTTAATGATGCTTCAGGCTTAGTTGCACACCTGCAGAAGAAGCTTAGTTGAATGATGTTATTCTTGCAATTGATACAGTTTTTTAAAGACCAGCTTAATTCCAGTCATACAAATTTTTAGTTCAGGTGGCTTTCACATTAGCACGCCAGGAGGGTTATTTCCGATGCTGGCTTTTAATGAACAGGCAACTTGCAATGATTACTCAAAGCTGTTGAGTGGTCAGAGAGTACAAAAGAGGATTTGTGGAAATTTGTGGACTTAATTCACGTACTGGTTAAAAGCTACTTTGAAATTTAAATAATTGGAAATTACCAAATCATTAAAAAATACCCTTTCCTCTTTTCACAGACCTCCCAGATACGAAAGATAAGCAGAGTCAAGCCATAAATGACCTTCTTGAAGCAATCTATCCAAGGGTAGATAAGCAAGAATATATAATTACGTTGGAACCTATAGAAACTAATCAAAATGCTGTATTTCAATATGTGTCAAGGACTGCTAGCCCAGATGAGAACATAGAAAGTAGCCATACCCCTGATCAAGCTCCAGTACAGATCCAGGAACCCAGCACTGAGCAACCCAAGACTGTTTCAGCTCCAGCCCCAGTCCCAGCTGGGGATACTGTAGAATTACCTCCTGCTGATCCTGTTACAAACAAGGTGATACCTACTCCCGAAGAACAGCCACCAGCAGTAAATCCTGACTTGGACTCTCTGGATAATTCTGATTATGGCCACCAGTTGATTTGTTGCCTCTGTAGGAAGGAGTTTCATTCAAGACGCAGTGTACGCCGGCACATTCGAAAAGTACACAAAAAAAAGATGGAAGAACTAAAGAAGTATATAGAAACAAAAAAGAAACCAAACCAGTGCTCTGCAAGAGGACGAAATAAGAATGTTCTTGTCACATTAGGTAGAAGTTGTCCTGTGTGTTATAAATCATTTGCCACAAAAGCCAATGTAAGGAGGCATTTTGATGAAGTTCATAGAGGATTAAGAAGGGATTCCATTACTCCTGATATAGCTACAAAGCCTGGGCAACCTTTGTTCTTGGATACAGTTTCTGCTAAAAAATCTCTTAAGACCAGAAAACAAAAGTCGTCTTCAAAGGCTGAATACAATTTAAGTGCATGCAAATGCCTTCTGTGCAAGAGAAAATATAGTTCACAGATAATGCTGAAAAGGCATATGCAAATTGTTCACAAGATAACTCTTTCTGGAAAGAACTCTAAAAGAGAGAAAGGACCCAACAATACTACCAATGGCACAGAAATACAAGTTGAACCAGCAGATTCTGTAGAACCTTCACCCCCTTCCATTGTGCTTTCTCCACAGAATGAATTAAAGGGAACAAATCATTCAAATGAGAAAAAAAACACACCGTCAGCACAAAAAAATAAGGTTAAACAGGACCCTGAAACCCCTAAATCAACTTCTAAATCAACCACTAAATCAACCTGCAAATCAACCACTAAATCAACCCCTAAATCAACCAATGCATCTGCTGCAGGTGGCCAGCAAAAGGCCAGGAAGCCAAAACTTTCAGCTGGCTTTGACTTCAAGCAGCTTTACTGTAAACTCTGTAAGCGCCAATTTACGTCTAAACAGAATTTAACAAAACACATTGAATTACACACAGATGGAAATAATATTTATGTTAAATACTACAGGTGTCCGCTCTGCTCTTACGAAACGCGTCGCAAGCGCGATGTGATCCGACACATAACTGTGGTTCATAAAAAGTCACCGCGCTACCTTGGGAAAATAACGGCAAGTTTAGAAATAAGAGCAATAAAGAAGCCAATTGATCTTGTTCTGAATAAGGTGACAAAAAGAGGCTCTCAGAAGGATGAAGCAAAACAGATTGGTTCAAAACAGGATGTCACCTCTAATTCTCCCAATAAAAAGTATGAAGGAGCTGATGTTGGCATTGAAGTAAAAGTAACAAAAAACTTTTCTCTGCACCGATGCAATAAATGTGGGAAAGCATTTGCCAGAAAGGCTTTTCTAGAACATCATAAGAAAACCCACAAAGCAAACGTATCTCATTCACCTGAAGAAAGTAAAACCAAAGGCAGAAGTACAAGATCTAAAGCTGTTGTCTGGTGAGGAAAAAGAGAGATTGTTTTGTCCTTTTTTTTTTAAAAAAAAAAAAAAAAACAACAAAAAAACCCAACAATGCTACTGCATTTCTTTTGCTGTTGTTGATTTATTGCTGGCAACCTATTTTTTCCCATAGATTTTATGGTTTAGTGATTTAAATGCAAAAGTAGATGTCAAATTTGTTTCTTTTTTTTTTAGCATTTTGGAAAAGAGTTAAAATCTAAATTTGTCATTGTAGAAAGATGGAATTTAGATTAAACTGTACTAAGTCAACTCTTTAAACTGTCTTAAGACATCTGCTGTAATAAGGCTAATATAAGTACATTTTTAAAATAGTAATTTTTTAAGATTAACAGTAATTTTGTTTGGTTTGAATAACTTAACTCATTTAATTAACTTTGCTGTGACCACTTGAAGAAGTACTAAAAGTACTAAAGTAAAAGCTGATAACAGAAAAAATCTCTATGAATTTACTGGAATTAGCATTAGTAAATTTAAATTTTTATTTTAATGTGCATTGCCAACACACTGTCAAGAAAAGTGCACAGAACAGTTTTTTAAAATGTAATTTGGTTGCTTAGTTGTTTTGATTTAAAATCATTATGAGTTAGGTGTCTGCAAATACCTTTGAAGTCATCAAATTTAGAATTCCATTCTTTTAATGCTTATTTATATAAGCCCAGATTTGGAGACTTGTGGTCATTTAGTTTTTTTAAATTGTTCAAATCTTATCAAGGTTTTTGCTTTAAGCATTGATGTGTATTGATGTCTGCCCTAGAATTTTCTAAACTTTTGCTTATGTGGTGCTCTCGGAATTTTTTACACTTGGAGAGGTTGTATTTGTAGCTACTCAGTTTTCCATAGGCCTTGCCATGGCCTATTTTTAGAGGACCTTTTAAAAAAGAAAATATTTGTGTGCAGTCACTTTGTATTTCACACTGACCAACTGATGGCTGAAGGTTGGGGATTGTACAAAAGTATGATGAAGAGAGACTAGTGATAATTTGAGGAGTTTTTAACATCCTTATGCAGCATCATCTTTCTAGCATATTTGGCAAAAAGAAAGCAAAGTATATGTGCCTTGTCCTATGTTTCAACTCTGAAACTCTGTTTTCTGGGAGGTGATTCAATTTGAGTTCAGCTTTCACAGTGACTAACCACCTGGTTATATTAAATTGTGATGTGGTGCTTTCGTGACCATCTAATAAATCCTGACCAAATTAGGCAGAACTTCAAAAATTAACTGAGTTGAACCCTGAATTATGCTGAATTCTAGAGGGGGAGTGACTTCTACATTTTGTCTACGAAGTAAAAATGTAACCTTGTAAATTATTTATGTTGTGTAGTTTAAAAGATAATTATATGGGTGAACTCAAAGTATTAATTTATTCCCATTTCTCTTCAGATAGGCTCAAGTGATGTTCGGAAAGTTTGAAGTTCATTTGAATGAAAAAGACTTTAGTTTGTTGGTGGAACTTCTAATTCTTGATAATGGTACTATAAGGAGAAAATATTTTCATAAGCTCTTTTTTTTTCCTTACAATATTAATAATCATTCTGACTGCTTGTAGGACAATACCACTTCCCAAAACTGAAGTAGTTGAAGTGAAATGCACATGCCCCTAAATTAGCAGTTATCTCTATGTAGTTGTAGTTTGACCCAGTATAGAACAAACTTCCTGAAATTGAAAAAGAGTATACCAGAGACAAGTTAATGAGCAGCAGCGTTGGAAGAAGGTGGATTTTCCTCATTTAGGAAGTCTTCAGAAAACTCATGGTGCATGCTGGTCCTCCCTGGCAGTGCTAATTGATGGACAGCTCAAACTTTGATGTGATATCCTACTTTGGGAAATGTTGTATTATACACTGTTTTAAATTTATTACAAATGAATGTATAAGAGCAAACAATGTAGTGTTTATTGGCTGAATTCTACTAATTTTTAGTATTTGCCATAAATTCAGTTTGTTCATATTGACTAATTTCCCAGTTTAGGGACATCCTGAATTTCACTGTGCTGAAGTTGCTTCAAAGACCTCCATTTTGTTTCCATATGTGGTTCACAGGAAAACTTTGTAAACATCTAAAAAGTTTACAAGAATATCCACATTCCTCTATTCTTTAACTTTTTAAAAAATTATACACAAGCACTTTAATGATAGTTGCAGTTTATTTTTTCAGTTTATTTTTTGAAAGATCAACACACTAATGTTAATATGAAGGTAGTGAATATTTGCTGATGTATTATAGACAATCTGTGCACAACCACTTATAATGTTAGCTTATTTCATTAAATATTAATAAAAAGGGAGGATAGTTTGGGAGAAACTCAAAATATATTTTCTCTCAAAATCATAAATTACCAGTATGGGTAGCACTTGACTTTGTGTAATTGGAAAATGCTTAGGATACCTTTTTTAACCTTTTAATCAAGATTGTAGTAAAACAGGTGCATGCCTACCATTATGAAGTTCTTGGCAGGTTTCATGCAATCGTGGGTTTTGTTTCAGTTTTTTTTTTTTTAATTGTTGTTTGGGTTTTTTTGTTTGGGTTTTTTTGTTTATTTTTTACCTTTTAGAAAATATTTTGTTTAGTGATTTGTGTCAAATTGCTACAATTTGAAGAGTATTGTACATCAGAAGAAATACCGTGTTTTTTATATCGGTTCACTCCCTTACTTAGGGAGGTGCCTCATGTTCATATATACTTTTTTGTATAAAATATATCTAAATGTTGATCAGAAGATCAGGAGTAAAAATGCTTTTATGGATAGAGAATTATTTGGCCCTGTTAGTGCATTGCACTAAAAATACTGTGAATGGGAACTAAGATTGTAGCTTTGCTCAACATGTTCTATATTGAATGTACATGCTTTTGTTTGGATAAATGTACTGTATTTGATGGAAAATAAAGCAGACTGGAAATGATTTTTAAGTGGGCATAAACAAAAGATGTTGTATTTGTAAAATTGGGATATCTGTCACTCCACAGTCAGAAACTACTTTGTTTGCATTTTGTAAAGTTTTATTTGTTGATCATTGAAGCTAGTTCTTTGTAATATTCTGTTGTAATAAATGTTTTTTTGTTTTTTTTTTTTTTAATTAAAAATTTGGCACTTGTGGAGTGAACACTTCACACTGGTGGTCAGCCCTTGCTGTATTTTTGACAAACACTGCTCATACTGGCATTTTGTTCCATTTTTTAACTGAGGAACTCTTGTTATTGTTACCCTTTTAGAACAAAATACTGAAGAAGATAGGCTATGATAATACTGGTACTTTTTGTTTTGGTGCTTTCTTGCCGTTTCAGTCTAAGGCAGCTTGGATGTATGTGGTCTGTGTTTGCAGCACAAGACTTTCCAGTGCTAGCTGGTTCAGCTCTCTTGCCTGAGCTGGATTTGCTCTTTCACGTTACTTATATGCTTTGAGCCTGACAGTCTGCTCCTTTATTAGGGACAAACAATCTGCTTTGATGATCTTCCATGGCTGTTGATGTTATCTGAAAGAGCTGAGTGGGCTCAGTGGCAGAGCAGAGACCGAAAAGCGCAGTCCAGCGTTTGCAGCAGATCTTATCTGTACACGTGCTTACATTTTTTTCACTCTGTTGCTCAGATGTTTTCTTCTTCAGGATGTTGTGGTTTTGTAGTTCTCAGCTTGTGACTTTCTGCAGCAAACAAAGGGATTTTTTGAAGTTACTGTCTTGTGGCAAGGCAGGTGTGGTGAGTCTTAGACTGAAATGGATGTGTAAATTTTAATCAGCTTCCTTCACAATGTACATCTAAATTTCAACTCCTACTCTCTGAAGAAACAGCTACCTAAGAATGAACAAGCCTAAAATGGGTACATCATCCTTTAAGTGTGTAAAGCTGCATTTTCTATCAAAAATACATTCATGGTATTGACAGATAAGGAAATTAATAATCTGTCTCTGGTATAAAAGTGGCAATGGCTTTCCAAATTCAATGAGACATTTCTCTGCATGGTGTCAAACTGGTAGTACATTAGGTGGTGGCTGGGTTGACAAGGCTTATATCTGTGCTGTTTCAGAGTACTTGTTCCCATTAGTGTAAGCGAGGAAAACAAGGGCCATGACTTTGTTGACCTGCTCAGAGCTGAACAGATCGTGATTCTAGTCTCTGTACATAAATATTGCCATTTGCTTCCTCAAGGATCACTTGCATATGTGAACAAATTAGGCATTGGATCACTTGCATATGTGAACAAATTAGGCATTGTAAAAATGGTGTTTGACACTGAAAAGACTGAAGGGACTGTTTACTTAAGTGTCAGTAATGTCCTGATGCTTGGTCTGGAATCCGTTCAGTTTGTGCAGGTCATTGTTTTTGCAGTACAATAATATGCAAATGCCTCATAAATTGTACTTCATCTGGCATTTGCTATTCTGAGTTACTGTTTAATTATCATTATTTCATGATTTTAACTCCAGAATTTGTGTTTCTGCTATTCAAGATACTGGAGATATTCCACTTTGAAGAGTTATTTTCAGCAAGCTGTCTTTCAGTTTACAGTTACCTTATCTGGGTGCAGTGGTAGGATGTTTGCTTTCCTTGTTTTCTCTCTGTCAATGTAAGTAACTGATCACAGCAATGCAGAGTCAGGTACTCGGTTATCTTTTCACTGTGACTTTCAGAAAGAAATTTTGTCTTGGAGAAATGTACTGAGAAGTGTGGAGGATGCCTTTGAAACTGAGTGCCTGCACAGCTGTGGACTGACCCACAGCTGTGGGGTGATGATTGGAAATGGCCAGCAAACTATTAGCATTCTTGGCTTAAACACAAGACTGGTAACAGACTAACATACTTTTCCATCTTGAAAAGCAGAAAAAAAAAAGTTTTTGTGTCCTAGAGCTAATTTTCTCATCTTAGTAGATTGTTTGCCTACAGCAGTATAACGCCGGGCAATATAATGCAAAAGTAGTAGAATTCCTAATAGATTTTTAAACATTTTTGAGGGGGTAAGGCTCATATGTGAGTTAAGTTCTATTAAAGAAGGAACGGATATAACAATGTCACTTTGATAAGTACATTTGCACAGCTACAAGACAATTATCTTATTCTTTCATAAAAAGTCTCTTCCATTGTGGAAGGTGCTTGCTGTCATTTTTATATTTCCATTACTCACCTGTGTAGTTCCCAGTTCAATTTTTAGTATTTTACTGTTTGGCTGTGGTTGAATTTTCCTGAATTATCTATCTATCTATCTATCTATCTATCTATCTATCTATCTATCATGTTAGCTTCTTTAAACTCCTAATTTTTTGAAGTAGAATTTTTTATTTCTGTTTTGAAAGCTGCTTTAAAAATGCTTGGCGTTTGATAGTGTTGGGTCAGTGGTTTTTTTTTTTTTTCTGGAGGATGAGGTGATCCAAACACCACTGATTTGGGCGTTCAGAGTTTGGTTATGGAGTCTTCTAGAGAGTGATTTTGAAAAAGACAAGAAGAGATCTAGGCAGGAAGAGTGTGGACCCTCTTATATTTATGCCTTTAAAAATAGATTAGAGAAAACTGCCAGAAGTAATATTTCTTTCCCTACACTAGGCACCTGATAAATGGCTCAAGATTTTCAGGCCCCGTCCAGCTCTATTTTCTCACTATTTCTGTGTTCCTGAATTAGAAGTGAAGTGTTTATTTTTCTCTTGTGTTGTGGCTGTTTTTATTCTTTTTCATTTGCAGTTTGGTGCTCTTGGATTGTTTTCTACTTAGTTATTAAACTGTTTGGAGAGGTTGAAGGTAGCATGTAACTAAATTCAAATCATTACCAAATCCTGGTTTCTCTTCTTCAAAGGGGCTTGCTGCCTTTGGAGCTGCACTTTCTAATTTTGGAGCAAAAAATATTGAATCAATAAATAAAATTAATAAGAGTAACAAGGTAACTATGGCAAGACTCATGAAAGCACTTGGTGCTGGTGCTTTTGTTTTGAGCTGCCTTATTCTAGGCGCATGTGAGAAGAAGAGGGTAATTCCTACATCATTCACTGCCTTAAAAAGCAGTTCTAGTCTTTGCCTTGGTCTGAGGAGTGACAGGCGTTGTGCTGGTGTTTTGTTTGTGGGCAGGAGGGGCAGTAGGGCTGTAGTTACCATTGGGCCGTGGCTGTACCCTGCCATAATGCCACATCCTCTTCCCTGGACCACGGAGACTTTGGAAGAGGAGTCAGAAGACCTTGAGCCTGGAAGAAATCTCATTTTTGGAGTGGTGGATGCAAGCAGATGAACAGAAAGAAAATCTTTCTGTGGGAGCAGCTCAAGGTTGGTGAGGAATAAGGTTTTTCAGGTTTGCACTGGCCTTTGAGGAAAGGAGCCCAAGTGTCGGTGGGGAGTCAGTGCCAAGGAAGCCCAACAACACCTGGAGCACACCTCGGTCCTTTTCTGGGATGGAAAGGGTGAGCTGGGCAGTCACCCTGCGCCGCCTGAGCTGCTGCTCTGGCTGTCGGAGAATGGAAGGCAGATAATGGTTTCGGGCTGTGTGGTGGCTGTTCTCGGGGAAGGCCTCTGCGGCGCTCCCGGGCCCGGCCGCCAGGGGGCAGCGCCGCGCGGCCCGCCCTCAGCGCGCCCGGGGCCGGGGCCGGGCTCGGCTGCTGCGAGCCGGTACGGGGCCCTGGGAAAGGTTTGCTTGGGACTGTCACACACGGATGGGTCACTACCGTGAGACCTGTGAGCGGCTCGCAGGTCGTGACATTTGAAATTCTTGAATGGTGTCTGTAAGGATGGAGACTTACGGTTTGCTTGATTGCACTTGCTCTTTGTCCCCGAGGCTGTGGAATAGCTGGGGACAATGCATTGTAGAGGGGCTAGTGTCACCTGCCAAGGTGCTCTCTCAAAATTAGCTGCACAACCTGTGCAGCTCAAAGCACTCCTTTTTTGTTATTTACTCCCTTGCTGAGTATCGAGAGGATTTGTACTTTTCTAATGTCTTTCACCTCCTCTAAGCTTCATTTAACTTACCTTTATGTTTAAAAAGTGAAATGCTGAACACAAGATTACCTCCACCTTTTGAAATGCAGAAACTTTATCTTGGGAATGTGGAAGACATACCATAAATAGAAATGTCTGCACTGTTATGTTATTTAGCGTCTATTAACATGTTGTTTTCAGACCTCAAATACTATTTTATTCCCAGACTTATTGTTTGGAAAGGAGAAACATGGGTCATGTGTGCAGATAGATACCATCTCTTTTATACTTTAGGTATAGATGACCCCTAATTGCAAGTTAACACAGCTTCTGCCAAAAGAAAGAATAATATTAATTGAAAAGCAGTGAGTATGTTTTCCAAATGAGCCTTTGTGCAGTTTTGTCTTGAGGTGGTTGTTGTTGTTACTGTTGCTTGTTTGTTTTTTCTTCTTCAAAATGGAAAATATCTCAGTATCTCATATTCTAAGCAGTAACTGCAGGGAATACAATACTGTGTTAGTAGCTATAATGAGGCATATACAGGTCAGTATATAGTGTAGTGACTGTTCTGTGTTTTGGACGATGGCTAAAACCAGTTGTGCCACATTAGAGCACCTCTTTTTCACAGCTTCTAATTCTGCCTGTAAAGAAATGTGTATGTATACTAATTAAAACATCTGCAGTGAGCTTGATTATTCTGGTTGTAAACAGTCAAATCAGACCTCTTCAGGACATAGAGGATTTAATGTGTAGGTGCCAATCTGTTGTCTGTGGACCCATTTACGTGTGCAAGCATTCTGTAGCTCTTTGTGTCAGATTTATTGGATTCACACAGTGCACAGTTTAATGTTTATGTGAAATGATGAATTTGCTGAAAACGAGCTCTCTGCAGTGGTTATATCTGCAGTTCTGAACTTCCAGAAGTCTTGAATGCCTAAATTGTACACCAAAGCCTAGCATTGCATGGGTACTGTGAGAGTGCCTTGAGTCAGTGAGGAGGCTCCCAGCTCACTGGTGTCATGATCACTCCAGGTCCCAGCTTCTCCTGTGCTGCTTCCTGGGGTGTTCCTGCTGCACCCCAGCTCTTCACTGTCTGCAGCACCTACAGTTAATGCAATATCTTAGCCAGCTTCCTTGATGCTGTGACCCTTTCTGAGAAAAAGAAAATATGTGTTTTTTGCCATTCCCAGGAATGGCAAAAGGCCTTTCCTATTTTGGCCTTTTGTTTGTGTCTGCTTGCAGACAGCCCCTTTCAACCAGGTCACATCTATTGCTCATTATAAGCTTGGAGGTGTGCAAATAGTTCAGACTTCAGCTCCATAAAGAGTATGCTGCAGGCTCTGAAGAACTTTAGATGGAGGATCATTCCATCCTCATATCCATCCCTGCTTTTCCCTGTACAGCTGTTGCAATCACAGAATACACCTAACAACCAGATGTCTCTAACAGACATCTGACAGCATAGGAAGGTGTTTGATTTGCAACAATGCTAGATTAGTTTATTGTTTTCTTACTGTGGTTTGTGTATTCTTAAGGTGAGTGAAATGTTACCAGTACCATCATGATTTTTCAGTCCTTTCTGTTCACTTGGGATTTTTAGATCTTTCTGTTTTAGCTGAAAACAGCAGTTGAGTAGCCTATCTCTGTTATAGTACCCTGCAATTTTTAACAAAGACAACACTATTCAATCAAATTCTGTTTTATCTAAAGAGAAAAGAGAGTTTATATGAGACTAGGCTCTTCTTTTAGGGCTATTGTGATTCTGGTGATATCAATTGTAATATCAGTGATGGCCAGATAGAATCATGAGGAAGAAGCTGTTCATCCAACATGCAGACTATTTTTGTCTGCAGCGGAGGTGAACTAACAGGATGCTGCACCTGCCAGATTGACTGTCATGCTTCCATTATCAGCTGATCTACTAGATGAGTCACTATCCTTAAGGAACTCAGGTTTTAATGACCCCTGAGAAGCTCTGTGTTGTCAGCTTTCCCTCTGGTCACTGACAGCACATGAGCCATGGTGAGGCGCACAACAGCACCTGGTTTTGGTTGTGGTCTGTCATGGAGCTACAGCAGGTAAATCCATCCAAGGTGTTGTAGGAGCTATATGACATGCTTGCAGTGTGGCTCACATTTACATATTTCCATCAAAATGGGCTTTCAAGTAGCTCTAGTATGTAATGTAATATCAGTGCTCATGACAGGACCTTTGACAGCTCTAGCAGAACATGTCAAGGGACCTTGGGACCCCCTGAGACTTACTGACCTTCTTATGGGTTCATACCTCCCTCTCTGACCCTTCCTGATCCTGTAGTAACTGCTGCAAGGGAAGACTTTGCCTGTGTGTCAGCTTTTGTGTAGACAGAAGTAAGCCAGTTAAGATGTATTGCAATTTGCCATAGGGCAAAAGGCCTGGTTGTGTGAGTAAGTTGAGACTTCCACCTCCATCAGATTGTGCTGGAATATGGCTTGTTACATACACTCAGTCAGAACTGTGTGACTTTTATGACTTTTAAATAATGTTCCAGTGCTAGAAATCTGTATGAGGAGATCATATGTTACGAATCCAGAGTTACCCTAAGATAGGAGAGTCAAAGAGGATGATAATTTTGGCAGTCTTGTAGTCTTTTCTCAGAAAGATGCCAAGCAGCTACTTCCTATGAGACATAGCACTTCCTGTGAGGACTGATAGGGGGATAAATACTTGGCTAGAGATGTCAAGATTATAGGTAATACCTTTTACATGTGCCTTTTGCTATCATGGTAATAATGTAAAGGTTTTAGTTCAACTTAGATTTAAACCTCTTCTTGATTTTTTGCTTAGTATTCCCTTTTGTCTTCAAACATGTGTAATTCAGATTTATGAGGGTGGAAAGGACCATTATGATCAGGTAATCGGACCTGAACAGAGTCCACAGACTTTTGTCTAAGCTTGTGTCTACATTAAAGTTACTCCCTCTGGCTGACTTCCAACAGGTTAGTGAAAAAGATCTCCAGTTGGGATTTTAATATTAACCTTCTGTTGCTCATTCTCTCCTTGTCCCCCCCACTCCGCTTTTGTTATATCCTCTGTTACTTGTCTCCTGCTCCTTTTGGCAATTTCTATCATGCTTCATGCAGATGGAGCCCCTTTAATCTTTAGTTAATTGCTTTCCTGTTTTTCTAATAAAGCCTGAAGACTCCTTTTCCAGTAAGGAAAAAGGATTTTGTGTTAATTAACCTCTGCATATGGTTAGAGAAAAAATACTAATGTTATTGTGTGGTGGGACAGTAGGAGTCTAGAATCTAATCTGTGCTGTATGTCAAGGATTCATGAAGCTGTTATATAGCATAATTAATTTCAACTTTTATTTTTCATAGTAGGAGCTATGTTTTCATTATAACCTGAGAAATAAGAACTAGTTTTTTTTAAAAATAGTGACCCATCTTTAGAAGAAACTGTATTTTGATTTCTGATCCAATTATATGTTTGATACCTAGTGGCCCTGCCTGCTGAAATAATAAAAAAATTAAATACTTTAAATTATCACTTTTCTCCTTGATAGCTACTACACATGGAGCCTGAAATGCTGCCTCTTGAAAATATTTAAAGTTTACTGAGCTGTGATGCTTGGGAAGTATCTTGCCAGGTGTACCCCCATTTTATGTTTCAATGACAAGCACATAGAGTGTCAGGACTCCTAAAGGTGGTCCTAAATTCCCTGTCTAGTCAGCAAAAGTGTGTGGCTTTGATAGCTTTTAGAGAAATTGTCTTTGTCCTAAGTTTGGGCATTTAAGTCATCCATGAAGTACAGACAGGCAACATGGTGATGCAGAGTTGGGACATAATTTTACGAAGTGAAAATAGGTGTTTAATTGGACAACAAGACTACTTTGTGTAATGCACAGGAGTGGTGATTGGACTTTATATTCTTTGTATGTTAGGCAAATAAGAGGCTTATGTTTTCCTTGAAATAATTGTTCAGAATCTCAGAAAAATATCCAAGTTTTTGATGTCATCTTTTCCCATAAGTGGGAGCCCCTAGGTATTTCACAGGCAGGCTGGGCTTTTGAAGTGTGCAATAGTTGCTTATAAATGCTAGATCCTTATTTTGTCACTTAATTTACATAACCACCATATGGCAACAGTCCATCTACCGCATACTGGCTGTAACTAATTTTAACATTATTATTCATCTTTTTTCCAGCAACAGAAGGAAAGAACTTCTGCCATTTGGAATTGTATACATTACCTAACGTGTAGTAAAGTGGTGTGTTCTTGCTTAGATAAAATGCAGTCTCATCATTGCAGAGCTGAAAACTGGAAAACAGCACACAGAACTGTGAAACAGGACTAATTCCTGAATTGTTTCTGAGTATTTAGTGACAGTTTGTTTTGATTAAGGCTTAAGGTTTCTCTGCTTACCCATTGGTAATGTAATGGAGATGATCTGTTGAGTCAAGTGGTGCAACTTTGGGAATAGTTGTCTGAATAGGTGGTGGATAATGGAGAAAAATGACTGAAAGGAGGAGAGATGTTGGGCTAAATATTCAGTCTGCCACTTGGAAAGAGCTGAAGAGAGCTGGCCAAGGTCTAGATTAGCTGACTGATCTATAAGATGTAGTTTTGTAGCCAAATCATTAAGCCTTGAAAGGCAGCTATTAATCATCCATAAAGGGTTTTGTGTCCTCTCTAGAGCATTGCTCAGGGAAAACAGAGACAGGCTGGGCACGTGCACAGGGATCCGGAGAGGGGAGGCAGCTGCTCCAGACCAGGGACAGCCTGAGAGCTGGTCTGGGGAAGGTGAGAAACAGGAACACAGCAAGGCATCCTTTTTTAATCTGTGAAAGAGGCCAGGTGGTCATGATGAAGAGATTGCTTTGAAGGATGCAGGACGTTAAGTCTTTTTCTGACAATACTTAGGCAAGCTGAGAATAATGGGGGTGCAGGGAAGATGAGGAGTCTGTCTTTACTATGAGGCAAGGTCAACTGACCTTTTTCAAGGAAGCCTTGTCTGGCCTCTTCTTCAGGCAGTTCATTACATTTCATTATTCTTGCCAACAGAAAATTCTCTTGGCTTGAGGTGGAAGCCTTGGTGTTAAAATCTAAACCTGTTACTTTTTTCCTTCTCCTGGATGAATGTAGGAAACTGTTCAATCTCTTGCTGCAGCAGTGTTTTATGTGCTTGAGGGCTGTTAGCATATCAGGTTTAGGTCTTAAGTTTGTTTGGACTCAAAAACTCACTGATCTGTGTTTCCTCCAGGGTCATGTTTCCTGGAACTGCTCTTGCAACTCTCCTATGCATTCCTTCCAGTTGGCCCACTTGAATTTTTACTTATTTATTTTTGTATTGTGAGAGCAAGGCAGTATCACAGCTGTGCCTTGCAGAGCAGAGGGCTTTTACAGGTTTTGCATTCTGTATTCTGGCTCATGCATAATTCTGTTGGTACCTTAAGAAACCTGTTACAGCTTGATGTTGACTTCTGTTCAGCTTCTCTTTTATGTCATTCAAGGTCCTTTTCTAGACAACTGATTTCTAATTGGCTGTCTGCTGTTCTGTATTTGTGTGGTTCATTTGCTCTTATAATATCTTCACCTTGTCCCTGTTGGGCTGCATTCTGTTTTCTTTTTCCCAGACATTACTTCCTTCTTTAGTCCACAGTATTTTTTCCTTTGCAATAGGTTCATTTCCTTTTAGGTTCTTGCCATCTGTAAATTTAATATGCACTCTCTGAATAAAACCTGGAGTGTATTGCAGGCAGGACAGACCCCTGGTGAACCCCATGTGACACATCCTTCTGTTCTGATGCTTACTCATATATGGCAATGCTCCAGGAGAAAATGCAAATCTAGATTCCCAATTTGAGAATTTTTTGGCCACATGATTGCAATTTTTACTTTCTCTTGGCTTTATGTATTACATTAATGACATTCTCTCTACTTAATTTTGAGTGACACATGTACAGTAAGAACAGCTAAAAGAATGTAGAAGTTGAAAACTGTGTCTTGCTATTGCATATTGTACAGGCCTGCTTGCAGAGAAAATATTGGCTGATATACTGAAAGAAGAAAGAAAGACTGTGATGCTGTACCCCACCCCCCCAACTATAATGCCTTTTTTGAGGTAGAGTTTGTCTCAGCTGGCAGCAGATCCTGCAAACTTAAATGAAGACAAGCTTTGAGATTAAAGAAAAAGGCAGTTGTGGCTCTTTTTTTGGTATAAACGAATTATTTTAAAGTTGAAGTCAGAGTTGTACCAACAAAAACTTGTTTACCTTACAGCATTGGCCAATTCTAACTTTTGTTTTTCATGGAGAGATCAGACGCATTAGAAACTACTTTTTAAGAAGCACTTCTCATTTCCAGCTGCTGAGGGTTAAGGAGGAGTTGAGCACTTATGCCATCTTTTTTTTTAAATATAATTTTTCAAGAAAGACTACTTTTGATGTGTAACATATTTTTTACCATTTCCAATTGCAGTAGAATATTTTTCTCCAACTTTTGTCACTGTTCTTGGATGTTCTTATATCATCTCATGAGAGCAATAGGTGTCTCATTGCTCTGGGACTCAGTATCACAAGAACTTGATTGACTCAGTTTGGGATGATGGAGTTGCCTGGATGATGGGAAGGAAAGACCTTCTTGTATAGTTCTGTTGCTCGGCTTTTTTCTTTTGCAACCAGCAATGTCATGATTCCCAGCTTTCCTTTATCCTTCATTTCACTTCTGACTGCTCTTTGCTTTTCCTCTTCATTCTCTTTTGTTTGTTCTCTTTTGCACCTGTCTTCCCTGCAGGAAGACATTTGGTGTGTGGGGAGGTGAGGAGGCCTGTTACCAGTCAAAATATCTTGTATTTTTCCACTCCTTTCCTTCTTTCACACTTCCTGCTCCACTTCTGACAGGAGTGAAGCATCCCAGTGTGAAGCCTCCCTCCTTGCTCTCATAGTGGGGACAGCACTAAGGGCAGTCATCTTTCCGTCCCTGATGGGACTCTGCAACGGGCAGTCTTGTATTATGTTGTATTCTAAGTCAAGTTAGACTAAAGGTGGGTTTTTGTTGTTTTTTTTTAATCTCAAACAAGACAAAATTTATTTGAACAAAACCTAAAAAACTGAGTTTTTAAATTTAGAAACCCTGGAACTCTTGAAAAAGGCAAACGGGAAGTTAAAAAATCGCAACAATTTCTACTCTTTTGGGTGAGTCCTTGCTTTAGCTGATTCAGTAATTTCCTGAGTTATAGCAAACTCTATCCAGGCTCCTCATGTCTGGGAAATTCCTTTTGTTCTTCCCTGAGCTGGCAGGCTCCTTGGTGCTCCTTGGCATGCTCTCTTTCCCTGCAGTGGTTTCAGTGCTTCATCTATTGTCTTAAGCATCCTATAATCACAATAATCAACTCTCCAAAGATGTTCTTCTCTCTTAAGTTCTGGGTGATACTGTGTTTTCAAAAGAAAGTAAAAAGAGCATAGAAGCAGTATATAGAGAAGAATCTGTCCCACAGCACTTGGGCAAGAGGGCTTGTCTTGACCACTGGTGAGTAGATATGGTTCCAGTTGTTTGGTTAGAAGGAAACTCCTGATAAAATAAAATGAATGTAAAGCAGAATTCTGAATATCATTACTCATCTGGGATTTTGGAAGAGGAGCTTCATAGTTAAATCAGAGTATAATTTTATTTAAGTGTCCCTAGTGATTGTGATGTCATTATTTATTTATGCCAGTGCCTTCACTTAGCTATCCACTTTCCATACATTCAGGAAAAGACAGTCTCTGGCCTGAGAAATTGCAGTCTAAGGCTGGAGAGAGGTGAATATATACAGATTAGCTATATTTGTTGAATTCCTATTAAATCAGGAAGATTTTATTGCTTGATTTGATATGATAATGATTGCTTATCTGATACTAATGGAAAAAAATTGCTTATGATTGATCTATATGGTCTAAGAAGCGGGGTTTTTATCTAGATTAAGAAAGATTTCCTATACTGTAATACAGTTTCACAATTTGATCTGCTTTCCTGAAACATGAGTTATGCTAAGATTAGCAATGTGCAAAAATGTATATCTTATTCTGAAGCTCTAAGGTAAAACCACTACTGCTATGAATTTAAGAGGAACAATTTATCAGGCAGGTGTGATATTTAAAAAAAGCTAAGGTTGCAGTGACACTTGCAGAAAGACTGATTGGCAGGGAGGAAAAGTAAGGTGCTGGTGATCTGTGTGGGAAGGGGTCTTTCTTGTGATGTCAAGTGTTCAGTGTGTTGGAGCAGGGTGTGTTCATTCTCTTTCCTTTTTAGTTCTCTGTACTTCAGGTTTTAGCTTGTCCTCTGCTCCCCCAGGGATATTACTGAATTGTGAACTGAAATAATTTCTCCCACTGGGTTCTGCTAAAACAAGTTTCCCTATAATCTGATTTATTACCATTAAAAATATCTGCTAATATTTTTTTTTCTTTTTAGCACCTGCATAGAAGGTTATGCTTTAACCTTCCGTGTTAGAAGGTTAGGTGCTTTGCCCATAGTATGGTAGGTGGAATGGCTGTGCTTGTTTCACAGTATCTCCTTCTGTGCAAATAATCTCTTGTCTTCAGGGAGTGCTTCATTCTGCTGACTATGGCCCTTTTCCTCCCTGTCAGGCCCTTTGGTAAGTGATGCTCATTCTAGCAAACATGTATTGGTTACAGAAGGCAGCTGCCTGACCACAGCAGTGACTTGAGAGCTGCTTTTTTTCTTTTCCCAAGCTCACAGGCTGAAACCCAGGAGCTGTGAGAACCTCCTGCACAGTGTGAGCTGCAGGACATCCCTGCAGAAATTCAGTGTTGAGTCCTATGTTTGTCACTGAGCTGCAAGCATGCCTTCTAGGAAAGTATGTCATCTGAGAGGCTGCAAAAATTACTGATTTACAGTAATCTCAGTTTAGTTGTTCCAATGGGTAATAAATGTTCCTTTAATTTTAATTAGAATTTCTTTAGCTAGTGATTTCCATGTTAGGTTTTGTTGTGTTTCTGTTGATCTAATAAGCTAAGAAAGCATCCAAACCCTTGCTTTCAAACTGTATTTTTAAGAAATGCAACTCTGGAACATTCTTGTGGTTTGTTGACAACATTTCTTGGCTTTCTATATTCTTAAATACTGACATTGTACTTAGGTTCCAATATCTGAATTACAATCTCAGCTGACAGAAGGTATGGATTTTCAGAAAGTCTTTCTCCCAAAACAGAATAGAAAGAGAAGATGTTGACAATTTCTGTAACTATGGGCTCAAAAATAATCTGACAGCAAACTTGGGACATTTCATTACAGTTTGACTTTTAATAGGTTTTATTTTTAAAATTTTTAATATTATATGATGTCACCAAATATGCAAAAATCATATTATATTTAAAACCAAATAATGTATATTTAAAAGCACAAGAGAAGTGTCATGAAAATCAAAACATCTTCATATTCTTTTCTAAAATTCTTATTTAAACTTCACCTTCCTCTGAGAACATTGAATTTTCTGATGAAGAATATCAGGGAAAAAAAAAAACCCAATTAGCTCGTATCAGCTGGGCAGTATACAGTTGTCCTGCTTGTCAGAGATTCATTCTTATTTACACATCTGAAGTTCATACTATCCCTCATAATCACACAGTTACGTTATGAGTTGGGTTTTTTTTTTTTCCATTGGCTATTTCCCTTAAACCAGAGTTCTTTTGTAAGTCATTGAATTCCAGGGTACTGCTTTTCCAGATCTGGATGTTTGACCTATATTCTTTGTTTGGATGAAACTAGCATTTCAAGCACCACAGCCTCTGTATGGAACTGACCCATTCTTATCCCTTCTGCCATGCTGCCAGAATTTGTACACTAATGCAGTGATTCTTTTGTATTCAGTTCAATAATAAAGGTATTTCTTATAGTTGAGCCAAGAATAGAAACTCTGTGCAACGCCATTTGAAATACTTCTGTTTAGGAATGTACAAACCAACTTTTCAGTTGCAATTTATTTTATATTCAAGAATCTAGCAATGGGTGTTGAACTAGATACTCGTATCAAGTTTTTTTCATCTTTTTTTTCTTATAACTCTATACTTGTTTTTAAACATCTTTTTTAAACATCTTTAAAAAAGATGTTTTTAAAACCTTTTTTTTCTTATAACTCTATACTTGTTTTAAACACCTTTTAAAAAGGTCCTTCACCATGATGTAAAATAGTTGTCAAAGTGTCAAAGCCTGTTACGCCAGTATTATTTACATTGTCACCTAAATTTCTAATCTCTTGCAGTAATGGTATTTGTGTGACAAAGCCTATTTTATGTAATTCTTACTGAATGACCTTAATTATGCTACCATACTCATGGCAAATGACATCCCTATCAGCCTTCCATTGTTTTGTGAGCAATCAATACCAGTCTATCCCTTTAGGTCATCCCTTTTAACCTTCTTAATACCTAATTAACTTTTTGCCTTTTTTTTTCTTCTTTCCACATGATACCAATATTTCTTAAAAATCAATGTTAATCCTCTCCCAAACCTTCTTGTTTTTTGAAGAAACTCAAGGACAAGGCTCTTCTAGCTCCTGTGAGATGCTGAGCTGTCTCAACTATTCACACATCCTACTCTCAGATGCTGGGAGGGTGTTTGATCTAACGTTGTATTACACCTGGACATACACAATGAGGAAAGGTGTTTCAAGTTTCAAACTGTATACTTGTTTGACTGTAATTTGGAGAAACAGGTTAGACTGCAGCCTCTAAAAGCTTAGAGTGGTCTTGGTGAGATCATACACATTTACCTCTCATGTTTGATGGCACGTGGTCAGCTGGACAGAAGGATAAAGCAGCATCAAAGGCAGCATGTGGTAAGTCCCTGAGCAGGGCCCCAAGCTGGGAAACAAGAACTGTCCTGTGTCCCAGCTCACTCTGCCATGCCTGTTCTGTGGGACTTCATGTACCTTGCAGGTAACAAACCTGCTGCTTCCTTTTGTGAAAAACAAAGGATGGCATCTGTGCTCATTTGTTATATATCAAATAGTTGAAGTCTTTATAAATAATTTTACAATTTTGCAAACAGTTTTACAGTTTAAAAATGGTAAAATTGTATGTCTACTTCTTCAGTCTGGTCAGGCTTCTGAGCTACAGCCCACTACCTCAGCTGTGGTATGGAAATACAGAAAACATGTAGTCACTAAATGTGTGTGCATGCTGGGGGAACCTGGTTTAGGATTGTCTTGCACAACAAAGATGTGAAGACAGTAGGGGAGAGGAATTTGCTTTACTTTGAGTTTTAATAAACTTTTTGATACTTTGCAGCCTTGAATTTGGTTTGACCTATTGCAGCAAGGACCTTTGGTGTGGTAAGTTAAGGTATATTCACTGTCATTTGCAATTTGAGATTGGTATGAAGATGACACTAAAAAGACACCAGGTATCTGATGGCCCTATTAGACTCAAGTAGCAGAAAGGATATGTTAACATGTAAAGTCCAAACATGTACAGCATGAAGTCAGCACATGGCAGAAATGTATAATGATTTTCCAGTTTTCTTACTGTTTTTATGAGCCATCCATATACAGGCTTCTTTATCTCCTCTGGCCTGAGGAACTGGACTTGTGACTTGTTAAAACTACAAACAAGAAAGTTTGTTAAGTAAAACAAGTCCATTTTAGTCATAAGTACCTGAATTGATCATAGTATCATTTGTTGCACGTGACAGGAAGTATGATTGACCAGATAAAGATTACATGCTATGCTTTGGACTTCATAATGTGCATAAAATGTTGGTTTTACAGTGCCCAGGATTTAAATGTTCTTCAAATGTCCAGTATTTCTGAAGCACATGGGATTAAATTATTATTTTAGTAAACTGGTCCCCTTGAAGACAACAGAAAAAAAAAGCCTAGGCTAGTTGGCCAAGTTCCTATTGATTTCCAGCTGGCAGGTTGATATCATCTCCTTCTTCTCGCTTACATAATGCAGTCGTTAAGAAGTAATGTCTTGCTTTCTGTTTTATGATTGCATTTGATTTCTCCGAGAGTCTGTTGGAGCAAATGTGTGCAATATCAGCCTTTGTGACATTAAAAAAATATTCCATTTTCTATGTATAAAATTGGATATAATTTCATCTTTTACTTCACTACATCACTAATACGTATCTTTGAAAGAAATGTGAGATCCTTTTGATACTTTGAGGGCAATAGTATGCAAAGCTATCATTGTCACACACTCTTTCAACTTTTTTATTATACTCTAGTCTTCCACAGCCCATTTTGTATCATCTCTGGAACTGTGTGTGTCATCTGGCTTGGGAATATATTTGCTGTGACTACACTTGCCATGGGGTTTGCCAAGCTAAACAGAAACTGGCAAAAGCCTTCTCCATCCTGTGTCCAAAACAAACAGCCTGCTGTGGTAAGCACTTAGTCATGTCATTGTTTAGATGCTTATTTTGCTTACAAATCTCACTGGGTGGGCTTTCACTCTAAAACTAGTGGATTTTTCTCAGAAAGACCCATGAACAGATTTCTCTGTCTGTACAGCTGTAAACTAGTGTATAGTCTGATTGACCTTAAAAAGAGAGTGAAATTGGAGGCAGCCACATCTAACTTTATTCTATTCCCACTTCCTACAAGCCTCACAATGTGCAGCTGCAGAACTAGGTCTGTGCTTTGGCATGGAATGCTTTCCATAGCATTTTATTAATATGTATAGGTGAATATACATATTAATAAAATGCTATTTTATTATCATTATTATATATTAATGAATATATTTTAACTGGTTGTCACCTCTAACTAATTGGTATTTACTGCTGCTGACAGTATCTTCTCAATGTACCAAAATCCAAAAGCAAGCTAAAAGTTTGCTCTTCCTAATGTGGGGTTTGGTTATTATATGGCTTATTTCAGTTGCTAAAACTTTGTCTCCTCTTTCCATGTAAGATGCTACAAGGTACCTGCTGGCCTCTTGCTGCCACTCCAGGGAAGTGAATGTCTCCCGTGGGGCTGGTGGTGATCTCCCACTTGCACCTCCCTTGGGCAGGACAAACATTCCTAGACACCCTTTGCAGTTGGATAACTGGACCAAGCTCTTGGTGCCTTTTATCCACACATCCTGCCCAATGGCTGCCTAACCTTGAAAGTTTCTAAATGTCTTCGGAAGTCTTCTTCAACTCGGTCTGCAGTGCTGCCTCCCTACCAAAACTTCAGCAGATCCCAAAAGTAGGCAGAAGAGCATGCAAAATCCCTTGAAATGAGCTTGCCTGGCTCACTGCCAAAACTGTGTCCCACTGCCTAAACTGCCTAGTAGTAATTATATGTAAAGTGTTTCCAATGGATCTCTTATACCTGTAGCACTCACCCAGGAGGCAGAGACACACATGGGCTGCTCTGCTCCAGCTGAGGGACTTCAGGTTCACAGCCCCTCTGGTGTAGCAAAGCACTGCAGCCATGGGGCAGTTTGATGTCTCCTGGTGAAAGCAGGAGGGTGTGGCTCAGCAGCCTCCCAAGGACTCAGCTGTGAAGAGGCAGGATGTAGTGGAATGGGGGGAGCAGGGCTCTCACTGCTGATCAGGAGTCTTCTTCCCACTGAGTGACCTCTCTCAAGTTGTGGAAGGAACTCCGGTAGCTGACTGAATTTCATTCTGGAAGTCAGCCTGAAAGCTAGGTGTTGGCACCTTTAAATCTTTCACTGGATATAACCCAAAACAGTAGGAAAAAATATCTGAACTGTTCTTCTACACTTCTAATGATTTCATACGTATCTTTGCAATTGTGCACCCTGTAATGTTGATGGGTAAATGTCAGTGCTGACAGCGCTTGTGATTTGGGCCATAACTCTTGTGAAATATGTGACCATTTGTAAAGACCTGGAAGGTAGATGAAAACCAGGATGCACTAAGTTTCCATTAAAAAAAAAAAAAAAAAAAAATTTTTTTTAGGTTCGTATAAAAACCTTGAGAATTTGTCTTCAGTGGAAAGCTGAGGCCCAGAAGATAAATATGACTCCAAGTGTAATAAATGACCAACATTCCTAATTTCAGCTAATACAACTCTGAGCCCTGACATGACTTTTTGATTGAATTGTAGCTGCAGAACTGAACCTGGCAGAGTTATAGAACAGTCTGCTGAACATTAGAAGTGGTAAATGGATGGTGTGGGTACCAGACTGATCAGGCTCGAAAACAAGAAATCTCTCAGGTCATTCTAGAATAGATCAATTAGTCATTCACCTGGCATTACAGGTCACTTAATCATATATAAACTACTGTCTAGAAAACTTTTAAATTAAGCTTTATGGCAAGCCTAACAGGCCTGATAACCTTTTTAACTCTAAGAGAATATTTCAGGGTAATTTTTGCAAGAAGTCTACACACAGAGAAAAGTTTTCTGCTTTCCCCCACACTATTTTACATCATTTTCATTTAATGCTTTTTTCTACTGAAGAATGATTGTGTTACGTGGTACATGCAGGCACTGGTGGTATCAAATACAATGCATCCAGATGTAGTAGTCTTGTTACTACCAAGTATGTCCTCAATAGCTGCTGATGACTGCATAATTTTAAATTTTAAAAAAATTGTTCAACCTCTCTAGTCTTTATGCAAGCAAGTAGTACCAGCTGATTAAAACATGTTCTTTTAGCAAAGCCATTTCTCCAAGTAAGGTTGTTAATGGATGCAAATCTAATAACCTGGGGCTTATTTTAAGTTTTTAATAAGTTTCATGTGTTCCAAATACTCATTGAAGGCAGTGCTATTTTGAAGGGGTGATTGTTAAGGAAAAAAGTCTTTAAGCAAACATCAAATGAGAAGAAAAAATCGGAATGTCTCTATTAGCTGTTCATTTAATCCCAAAATTAAAATTTGCTCCACTGAGAGCTTTAAAAATTAGCTACATTAGCCAAATTAACTTCTCTAGAGATTTTAAATTTAATTGCAAAAGAATATTTTTAACTGGAAAATACCAGATTAAATTACTTTTTTTTTGTTTTTAGCAAATGTGTATATGTTTTAGTCTTAACTTCCTTTCAATCAATTAAACTCTTTTCATGGCTGATGTGACAGCTTTATATATTTCAGTTCAGAAGCAGAAGCATTTCAGAATCCCAGTGAGGTGTGCTTGAGTGAAACATTCCTCCACAAGGCTGCAGTTATGAGTGTTGAGCATTAAAATCCTTTTTATCCAATAGCTAGTTCATGGGATACAGCTGTATTGCATGAAGAAACCTGGACCCAGATGGACCCCCTTCTGGAAAGCTTCTAAAGAATATGGATGTGCTGTACACCAGCACAAGCTTGCTTCAATTTCAGATTCCTCTCTGGAAGGTGTTGTGCAAGATTTTCATGGCCCCTGTGGGCTTGCAGGAAGAAAAACTCATCTGCTGAATCAGGGTAAAACCCTGTTTCCAATTAAGTTTTGTGTCGATATTTCCTTTCCCCAGACTATGTGAGGCTGCAGAGCTCCTCTATTTCAGCTGTGTGAGTACCAATATATCTGTGCTGGCAGTGATCTAGATTAGGCAGAGGCTGGATTTAGGTGGAAGGGGTCAGATAAGATGCCCACACTGGCACAAAAACTTATGGCTGTGTAATCAGAGTACACACAGCCCACCTACACTCTGAGACCGTCCAGCTGGACTGTGCTCCTGCACTGAGAGGCTGGGTGTACCCCATGCATGGGCCTGGGTGCTGGTGTTGGGACTATGCTTTCCTCCTCCTTCCCATGCTCCTGGAGGAGAGGCAGCCCCTGTACATGAAGAGGCAGAGAAACCAAAGCTCAGAGCAGGAGCATCTGAGCTGTCTGTTCTGAGGTTATGGAGGAGGGAGACTCTGAGGCCAGTGAGGTCTAGTCTAAAGATAATGCACCCTTGTCAGTCTCCTGAGACTCCCTCTGTCACCAATGGAGAGAGACTGAGACATCTATAAGTCCATCTACCACCTTTTTTAGGTCACCTCTTTCAGGATGAAGTCTGTTACTGTTTATATGCCTTATCCAGTGGAGCATGTGAATCTTGGCTCCTGGACTTCCTGGAGGATCACTGGCGAGCTCCAAAGCTTGTCACAGATCATGGTGGACTATTCAGCTTAGTGACAAATACATTTAGCATCTCATCACCTGTGACCTGCAAACCCCAGCCTGAAAACCACTGGTGTAACCAACGCATGCTAGTTAGATGTTGTGAAACCAGTTATTTTGTAATGTGGACAAGCTCATTCAATGTGTGCTAAAGCTACTGAAGTTTATTTTTGCTCATTGCTTCATGTGTTTGAAATTTCAAACAAGAGTCTGTGCTAAGGTTTTAAAAGATTGTTAAGTAATAAAGATGCATTAGCATACTTAACATATTTTAATCCAATCTCACTGCATTTTAAAATGAGCATGAAGCATTGCATGTTGCAGTACTAATTTTGTAGCAGTGCAACTTTAGATTTTAGTGAGTACAGTTTGCACTTATACTGGAATACACTACAACTGCAGGAAAGAAAAGTAATTTTTAAGTCTTTGACTCATAAATCCATTGAAAAAGTATGAATAATTGTGTTTCTGTTAATCAACAAACTAGTGTTTTTATACCACTATGTACTGTTTATATGATATTTCCCCTGATATTAGGAAATAGAAGTAGAAGAAGTGATTTTCTGCCATTTCTTCTATGAGCTCTCATCCAACACTTAGCTATAGTGCTTGTGTGGATTTATCTCACAAACAAATTAGTGATATTTTAAAACATCCTTTTTAATTTTTTTTCTGATCTAGAATGAGTACAAGATTTTAAACTTTTCTATGAAGCAAAAATAATGAAAAGAGATGTTAAGGACACCTCAATGCATAATCATTACAGGATAAAATATCTCTCCTGGCCTGAAACTGATTTAAATCTTTGTTATTTTCTCAATGTTTATGCAGCATTCCTGCAACTGAAGGGAACTGGGGCATTATCACTACAGCCTCCTGAGCTGCTTGAGCAAAAAGCAGAATATCACCCCCAGCTATCACATCTGTTTGCGTCCTTTCTTGAAAACACTCTTTGCCCCAGTGGCTGTTTTTTGACCTGGAGCAGGAAACTGCACAAGAGAGGGAGAAAAGATGTGTAGAAAAAGTAATTTAGCACAACAGGAGCAGATCCATGGCATGGGCACTGGGGTCCTGTGTCCACACTGTCCTTGCTCCAGGGGTGTCTCCTGGTCTGGTGGTGAGGTCTGGCTGCCCAATGGAGCTGGGGCACAGTTTGTGTTCTGGCTTCATCAGGGGGCTGATCCTGTTGGTTTGGTCCAGGACAGCTCTGTGGTCCAATCCCAGTGGTGAACAGTGGTGGAAAAGAGTCATCAACACAACAGTCCTAAAGCTAGGATGCAAACATAGCCTTGTGCAGTGGAAGCCATCCTGGAGAGCGTTTGAAATTAGGGCAGTTTCTTGATGTCAGGGAGTGCTGGTTCCAATCATTGGGTGCAAGGAGTCAGGAAAAGGATGCCTTCATGGCAAATGGATAGCATAGATACAGGGTTGGAGCTCCCATCAGTTTCTCCTCTAACTCTAGTCCTTTATTTCCAAATTTCCTATTTGAAAGTGTTGAATGCAAACTAAAAAACCAAAACAAACCAAGAAACAACCCAAACCAACAAAACCAATAACGAAGCAACGTAATAGCACTTAGGTTAAAAAAAATAATGAAGAATAGATATTTTTTGTCTGATCCTCAGTTATTTATTTTACGTTTATGTTGTTTATTGCTTATTTCATCTTCCTTCAAATGTTTGAGCATTTCTAATTTAGTCTGCCAAATAAGGTTTAGACTATGGACTTTCCAACTAGATCATCCTCAGTCTAAATACAGAGATATGAAATACATCTCTAAATACAGAGATGTTCCCAGAGGAATATTTTATTTCTTGAAAGCTCTTGGGTGGGTACTTGAATTAATTCTTCTACTGAGGGAAAGGATTTCAGTTTGAGTTCAAAAGCTTTTTCCTCAGTTTTGCCTGTTTTACTGGGCAATGAGCACACATATTTTTGTAGCAACACTTTGTGGGCATTTAGAGTTAATACTGAGAGGAAACACAAGGCAATATGGGAGAAGCAGCCACAGTCAATAATAAATACACACATTTTTGGTCAATTTTTACAAGTGTAGTTGATGTAGTAGTTGTATTTCACACAAAAAACAGCTCTATGCCATTCCTGAGTTGCCCAACAAGACCAATGAGATGCTGGAAATGCTTCTGCTGCAGAAGCATCATCAGTGTCTGGTAAAATACTCACCTAATTATGCCATTAGTGGTTACCTGTCTTCAGGTCAGTTAAGCAATGAAGCACAGGAAAATAAATCATTAACCTTAATACCAATGACATGGCTTTTACATGTCCTAGGTTATTTTTTAAACACAAGAAAATGCCACTATCATAAGAGTACGTTACAATTGGTTCTTTCTTGATTGAACTACTACCACTCATTGTTTTGCACTTTAGTTACAGTTTAAACAATGAAGGGTTTTATTAAGATGACCTATCATTACAAATTAATTACAAATTAATGTAAGTCCTAAACTAGAGATGCAGAGCAGAACTCTGGATGAATGTTGTGTCGCTGTACACCTAATCTTCCTCCCAACAACCTTGATAGGGAGTTTGTTCTTCCAGTTGCACAGAACCTATAGCAAGGTTATACACACAAACTTTCTGGTCCTCCAGTCTATTAAAAAAGTTCTACCTTCACTTTATAAACACAAGATCGAATTGTGTACATTATTTACAGCTGGTAGCTATTAAATGAAGTGTGAAACTTCCCTGTGAAACATGCCATGCATCATGCTAGCCTTTAATTAGTTACAAAGTCTAGCTCTCAGAGCTTCAGTGCAGTCTTTCAGCCCTGACCCTCAGGGCAATACTGGGACAGTTTTCAAGACTGTAACCTCAATCTGGCATGGGCTATATTTATCTTAACAAGTCACACGGGCCAGCATGGGTCTATAGAGTAAAATATTTGGTGCTGATGAGCTGATGTTCACATCACATGTGGATCACCTCAGATTAGCTTGGTCTGCCAGCAATTGTAATGCTTTGAGTGCAGTCCTGGAGTGCAGGTTCAGCTTCTGTCCTTCCTTGGGAGGAATCCAGTCCATGAGCCCTTAGATTGCTCTGTTACATTAACCAAAGCACATCATAAGAAAGGACAACTGCAAGGTTTACTTCAAAAGTGTGCTCATGATAAGGAGTTTATGTTAACATGAAGTCCCCCCACAAAGTACCGTATGGATGTAAATGTCATCATGTGTGAATCTTGAGCAGCAGCTTACCTGTGTCTTGTTCATGCAGAGGCCAGCAAAAACCTGAACCCTGACTTTCTTTTTCACAAGCAATGAATTTAAATGATTGCTTAATTTTGTAACAATTAGGTTTTAGGGAAAAAAAGCAGAACTGTTTCCTTATAAATATATAACTTAATAAATACAATGTTTTGCTAAGTATTTTCCACTTTTAAATACTTGGCACAGAGTTGATTGACTTCTTAAGACCATTTTGACTATTTGTCAGCAACTCACTGTGGGAAGGGTAGAGGAAGGACTTATTAATGCTGGAGCATTAGCTAGCACCAGAACAAGCACAATGAGAAACTAGTCATGAGCTGGTGGTGTGTGCTCTCAGACCCTGAGCTGCTGTCTGTCTGTCTGCACCTTCCCATGCTCCAGTGGTGAATATACCTCACCTGGCTTTGATCACCTACACTGCAGCCATTTACATCTGAGCCAGTTGTTTAGACTCTTTTTATAGTTTATGGGGAGGAAAGGCACTTCTGAGGCATGATTTACATGTTCTGTTTAGACATCTATGCTAATATCAGGTGACTCACTGCCTGGAAAGCAGCTATTTCTTCCCATTTGTCTATTTTTCTTTTACACAGTAAGCCCAGAGGAATGTTTTAAATACAGGAGTTTACATCTTAGGTGTTTGAGAATATCTCCTGAGGATCTGTATTTTGCCCAAGAAAAGTCACCTCTGAGAACCCAAAAATGTATTTACATGATTCTTACAGAAGAGTTTCAAGAGGAATTGGCTAACAGGGCAGGCTCACACACTCTGATGGATCTGGGCACACAAAGTGACACCATAATGTACCCTTGTGAACTTGCATATCCACTCAGAGAATAACTTTAGGCCAAATGCTGGGCTGGGTATCTGTCTGCTGCCTCTATGGACTCTGTATGGAAGCTGTGGCTTTAGGGGAATTCTCAGAGCCTCATCAAAAATGCTCTCCCTGCTGCATGAGGGTGGGTCTTGCAACATTTAAACTTACAACCACATTTTAAAAAAGGGTTTTTTGGCTTCAAGTGAGTCTCCATTCATTATTTTGATGATTCCTAGAGCTACAATTCTGCTGCTTCTGCAACAAGCCATGAAAAGAAATGACTGTTCAAAATAATGCCTTGAATTCTAGACAATGGATCAATGGTTTGTTTTCCAGTAGTCTAACAGGCAGTATTCAAAGTAGAATCAAAGTTTACTTTATAACAAGCTTTGAGTATTTTATTTTAATCTAGGGAGTACACAGAGATTCTGTACACTTAGTTTAAAAAAAGTCTTCTGCCTGATTCTGCTGTCCACAGAAATGATAGGAATACCAGAGCTGAAGATTAGCTATTTCCATGCGTTGCTAACTGAGAGGATTTTGCCAAAAGTTGACAAGGTGTCTGGAACAAGGCAGAGCCTGATCAGCTCCACTTACCTTTTGGCAAATTACATTGTATGCAAATAACTTATTTGGAAGGGTATAGAAATACGATTTTTTTTTTTACAGCTATGTAAAATATCTGTATCCATCTGCTGTCATTTAAGAGGAAAGGTTCTCATGTTGAGAAGGTAATGTGGCTTGGCTTTCTGATTTATAAACCTATTTTGTACCTCACCTCAAAGATTTCAGCATTTCAAAGGCTAGTGAAGTAATCACTATATATAGCTTTTTATCAGTTTTTGTAAAGTGGCTTAGAGTGAAAGGTACTCTAAACATGATTTCATTTTTCCTTTTACTGAAGGACAAAATGAATGACTAGGGGTTTAGAAGCAGCTGTACGTAGTACCTCTGTAGACACTTAATCAATATAAAACTATATAGTCATTATATTAGAGGACACGCTAGTGGAGACTGTTCCCATTATAACGGTGTAAGAATGGATAACTCCCTTTAGGAATGTTGTAATTTTTAGTTAATTAGCATTCAGTCTCTTTTTAGCAAATGTTTTGTTTCACTGCTGACTTCAGTGTTCTGGCTGGGGTGGGAGAGTATTTTGCTGGCTCATCATCCACTTCTATTTTGGAAACACTGTATTTGATTCATAAATAGACTATATCCTTTACTTAAAAGTAGTATGTGTCCACCATTTTTGACTTCCAGATGTGTCTCCTTCACATTTCAATCACATTGAGAGGCAAATTCTTATATTGTGCATTAAGAAAATCTATCAAATTTTATGACATGTTTGGGATGTGTCACTGTCATCCTCTAGCTCTGTGCAGAAAAAAGAGATGTAAGAGAATATGACACAAGGCTTTGACCAGTATATAAATGAGGGCCAAGAGCCCTACTCTGCTCCCATGGTTTTGGCAGCCAGTAGTCAAGGCAACTCAGACACAAGGCAATGGTGTGACCCCAGGTGAGGCTGCTGAGGAGAGCTTTGTGAGAAAGCTGTGAGAAAGCTGTAAGAAATCTCCTTTGGGCTCCCCAAAGCTGTTTTAAGGTCTGATATTCCTTCTTTGCCCTTCCTGGAGCTGTTTCAGCCATGCTTGTGCCTTGCCATTTACCCCTCTAATGAAGTTTCTGATCTCCCAGCTTAACTTCCTGGCTTGACCTCAGACTTGCCTTAGCATTGTGACTTGTTTAGCAATCTCTGGGATGTGCTGACTTTGGTTGCTGCCACCAGACCTGCTCTGCTCTGCTTCGTAGTTTGGCTTTGGTGGGACTTAGTGTCCCTCCTGTTTCAAAAGTTTCAAAAACCCATTTACCAAACAATGTTCATTGTGCTGCTCCTTCCAGCAGAGCAAAGGTTTCCAGCTGCTAAAATCTTCTAGCATGCTGGAGTTTGTTAGACAGATTTGGAAATTAGAAACTGAAAATATTCTAATTCTGAAAATATCTTGCTGGAAACCAGGCTGCCTTTCCTACATGATGGCTATCTTTCTTTTTAAAGTTTAAGCTTTTACATCCCCTGTTCATTGCTGAAACATTTATTTGAAATGAGCCAGGGTTGGAGCCTTCTAAAGGTATATTGTGGTTGCACACTTTCTTTGGCCTCCACATAATGCTTTCTGTCATAGTTACTGATGTGAAATGCTTTTCTCCACCTTTTCTTTTTTCTTCACATAATAAAATTTGTAAAAAAAAAAATTAGTCTTAAAGAAGTACATACAAAGCACCCAAGTTTCAAGAACTTTTCTTTAATGATTGTGTTTCTTGAAAAAGTCAAACACATTTTTTCTGTAGCACCTTGTAACTCAGAATCCAGTAGTATCCACTATCACTTTAATGGAAGGCAGTGAGTTTGTGGTTCTGTATTCTTTAATGGCTATTAATCAGCAGGCTGTTGCTGAACAGTGATTATTCAAGAGGTTTTATTGCCTTTGTGAGTTTAATTCCCATGTCTGAATAACTCAGAAAGTCACATTTCTCATGTAAGTAGCAACAAAAACCTCATCCAGAACTGAGAGTGTCTTCATACCATTTCAAATTTAAGAAATAATCAGCTCTATTTGAATGTCATTAAAAACTGTACTGGTGATTGTGGTTATGGAAGAGGACCATTGGAATATGAGTTACTTTGCTGAAATCACTGCTTGAATACACAGAGGTTCAACATCTTCTGTGTAAAAGAGGCATAGAGAGGCACAGATGGATTTTGTTTTGCTTGGCTTTAAAGAGATGTTTACAGTAAAAATTTGTTCCAGGCAGTAGTTAACCTGCAGCCTCTCAGGCTGTGCCTCTATGGTCCACTTTAGCATGGCCCTGCCAGTCTCATAACGTGTCAGATGCTGCCTGTGATGGTTCACAAATTAAAAAAACCCCATAATTTAAGATCCCCTTTATGACAGCTTGGTCTCTAGAACTGGATTTCTTGCCTTCCAAGTTACTTGTGCAGGTAGTAGCTGTCACCAGTGCTGACATTAGCCTTCTGTAGAATCTGACATTACCTACTGTTGGGTCTGAATCAGAATGAATCCTGCTCAGAGAATCATGGATATGTTTTGCGTCTCTCCTGTGTCATCTATCCTCATGGAATGGCCATTTTCATGTGAAGCTTCTTATTATCCTCCCTGCCCTGCCCTACCTCCCCTGCCCCCAATTAATTTTCTCTGCTTCATTTAGTTAAAACATAGCAAACTTCAGTTATGCATTTATTTATCATATTCCCACCAAAAAGTCATTGTGGTAATCACTGTAAATATAAGTAAAAGATACCCCCTCAATGCCCTCAAAATGGTGCTATAGAAAAGATGTGGCTGGAAGAAATAGGGGGAGGCATCAGGTTACATTCAGGTTGGTGGCCAAGCTGGAAGCACTTGGAGGTTTTGTATCCTAGTCTTTTGACCCCAGCCTGCTTCTCCAGCTGCAAGCTTCACACAAGAGTTCAGGCATTACCTGTGCCCTCAGGATATCGCTTCCTTTTGCTTTGCTGGACTCTCTGTTAAGCTGCTGGAGAGGCAAAGTATAAATATAGTTGGAAATTGGTCTATCTAACACGGATAACTCATACATGGCTAATTTTCCTGATGGGAGTAAAGGAGGATATCTGTTTTTAAATGGAATTTTGCTCACGGTTGAACATCAGGACATTGAGTCACCTATATGACTATATTCCTGATTTCTGAGATAGATCATTGAAACCACATCTCCATCTTCTGTCATGGAAGGTTTTGAGAAAAAACAAATTGAAACATGAGATAATATATCCTGCCTAAGACCTGGCTGTTTTTCCAGTGCCATTTTGCAATTGTAAGAGACCTTTTGCATAAGAGAAGTTACAGGCTTGAACGACTCATCGAGCATTGTCTGAGTCCCGTGGTTTGCCCGGGGCAGACCTTTAACATAAACACAAGCAGTAACACACAACAAAGATGATCATGGAAGCGCTGGTTGGACATATTTAAGCACTCCTGGAATTCCTCCTTCCAGCAATGATGTTCTAAGTGAGACAGCCCCGGGCAAAGCGAAGAAAGGAAAGTGGTTCAGACCAGCGTGAAGCGGGAGGCTGGAGAAGCTCTGCTTGGTGTCAGGAGCCCGCCGGGCCGGGCACCCCCGGCCTCTGGAGCCGTCCCGGCGCCGCGGGCGCAGTTGCGGGCAGCGCCCTCGAGGCGGCGCTGTCTCCCCGAGGCTGAGCGGGCGCTCCGGGCGGGCGCTGCGGCCCCGCCGGGGCTGCGCTCCCGCGGCTCCGCGGGGCCGGCCCGGGGCTCCCGCCCGGCGGCGGGGGGCATCCCTGTGCCATGCTCGTGTGGTGGGCAGGGCCTTTAGGAGCGGAGCAAACTTCCAGAGCCGTCCGGCGAGGTGCTCCCGGCCGTGTCCCTTAGCCTGCGGGATGGCCCTGGCTCCGCGTTGCCGAAACCTCCCTGGTTTCGGAGGATAAATGGGAACTCCGCCACCCGGCATCCGAGCTGCGAGCCAAAACCGGGGACGGGACAAAGAGCATCGGGAATTTTACCCTGTGGCGGGAGACACGACTCCGCCGCCCGCGGAAGGCGGGATGGGGATGGAGGCCCCGCACCCTGGGGGAGACCGCATTAAACAGACCCGGCCCGGGCCGGTGATCCTCCTCTGTCCCTCTCCTCGCTCCCGCTCCCCCGCTGCCACAGCCTCAGCCTTCACCGGCTTCCTCTGCTCAGAAACCCCGCGGCACGCGTGTGCCGGCACCGCGCCCCGGGCGGAGCGGCAGTGCCGGGGAGGGCGGTGCCGAGCGCGGGCGGGCGGGCCCGGAGCCGCAGCCCGCGACCGGCTGGGGATTCACGTGGAGCCGCCTCGCGCCGTGCCCTGTCCTGCCGCGGAGCATCGCCTCCTTCAGCACCAAGAACAGCTACAAGTGTGGCTACGCGCCCGCCCCGCTGAGCCGAGCCGAGCCCCGCCGCTCTGAGCCGTTCCGTGCCGTGCCGCGGTTCCGTGCCGTGCCCGTCCCGCCAGAGCCGCGGTAAGCGCAGGCAGCGTCGTGCCACTCCCTCCGACGCCCGGGGCTCCGAGCCGTGGGCTCCTGGCGCGGGCCGCTCCGCCGGCGCTGGGGCCGGGCCGGGCCGGGGGCGGGCGGGGGTGTTTTCGTGCTTGGCTGTGAGCGGCTCGGCCGGGGCGGTGCGTGTGTCTGCCGCTGCGACTGAGCGGCAAGGCAGCGGAGGGTTGGTATAGTCACGGCGGCTGAGACACTGACCCCAAAAAGTTACCTTGTGGATTTTGTTTTTTTGGCTGTTGTTGTTTTTTTAGGGTAGGGGAAGAGAAGTGAGAAAGGAGTCAGTGGAGCAGGTTCGGCTTGGCTGTTCGCGAGTGTTAAACAGCACGACTGAAACCGCTCTGCTGGATACCTGTCCCAGGCTGAGCTCTCGCATATTAAGCTGACGCTGCTGAGGGAAGCTGTCTGAAACGAGGCTTGTACAGAAATTACCTCATGCCATTCCCGATCGACACCGAGTATAATTCCAGGGACCTCCACAGTAACATGGATATGCAACTCTTTTCGATCAAGGTATTTGTGTATCTGTGTGTGTCGTCTTTAGTTCTTAATTTAAGCAGACAGGAGAAGGCAAATAATGCGCGTTTTGCCTCAGTTAAGATTTTTCGACTGGGAATCCCGGGCAATCCTCTCTGTCTGTTTCGTGGCGCCGGGAGCTTTTATTTTTTTTGCCTTAATTATTTATCATTTTTATTGTCGATATCCTCCCCCAATCGGATCTAACGAAAGAGATCCCGGACACGGTGCCGTCACAGCAGCGAGCAAAAAGGGAGAATCTCGGAGCTCCCGAGCAGTGAGGTCTCCCCCCGGCCGTCTTAGCCGGGTCTTCTCCCACCCCCAGGGGGAGGGGGATGCAGGGGTTCCCCCGCGCTCCCCGCCGCCTTGTTCACGTTTCGCTGGCCAGGAGGAAAGTGGGGGCTTCCTCCGCTCCGGGGGCACGGGCCAGCCCTGCCCGCGGCCGCCAAGTTCTCCGGGGCCAGGGTCGGGCGAGGTGCCGGCCGCCCGCCCATACCTTGCCGGGTGGGCTCAGCTTCCTTGACTCCGCCGGGGACACCCCCGCGTCCTTGGGGAGGGAAGGAGCAGGAGGATGCCCGCCGAGCTCCGGGGGCTCCTTCCCCCGGGGAAGAAGGCGAGAGGCTGTACCGACGCGAGGCTTAAGTGTCCTCGGCGTGGAGCAGCATCCCCAGCGCCGGCATGTGCTGGTTGCAGGAATGCGAAGTGTTGGCAGGTGAATGTATGACACGGTTAAAAAACCCAAACCAAACAAGCCAACCAACAGCAACAACAACTAAAACCAGAGAAATAAGAAAACCGAGCACAAAAACCGTACAACACAACTCAAGTAGCAAAAATCAATCAGTGACCCAAAGTGCATGGAAATCCGGCGTTGGCGTTTTGGAGTTTGCAAGCTTCGGACCTCTGGGACCAGGGATTCATTAAAAGAGACTTAGGTTTGCATCGAGGGGGGAGCAGAAGCTCATTAAAGCTGACTAGTTGATGCAAGGAGAGGAAGGGATCACCGGCTGCTGGAAATAAAAGGCGACGCTTGTTTTTGCATCGCCGGTGAGGGAGGTGCAGCGCTCCCGGCCGGGGACAGGAGCTCGCAGGGGACCGGCGGAGCCCTGGCTCCAGCCGGGAAATCCGTATGTGCCCTCTGTCCCCCTCACGGGCCGCCTCGGCTGCCAGGCCGCGGCGGGAGGCAGCTCAAGCCCGTCCTACGGCCGCTCGCTGGAAGGAGCGAGGCTACGAGGAGAGCCGCGACGAGGCTGTGCCGGAATCCCTGCACAGCACACGCCAGCTGGGGTACGGATGAGCCTGGGAAGAGACAAAAAATAATAAACCGCTCGGCTAAGTAAAGTGGAGAACAATAGGGGGCTCCCTTCAAGGGAGAAGCGCGGCGGTGATGGGCGATGGTCGCGGAGTTGCGCGGGGAAGCCGGCTCGCCCAGCCCGGGGGCGCTCCCGGGGCCCCTCCGCTGGGCGGGGCCGGCCTGGCTGCGGTAGCCCTTCCTCGGGCCGGGAGAGGTGCCGGGCGCGCCAAGAGCCGGGAAGGCACGGAGGGGCAGCGCGGAAAGCCGGTGCGTGGCCGGCGGCGGGCGGAGTGCGCGGGGTGCCGGGCGCGGGCCGCGCCGAGTGCGCGGTGCAGGCTCCGCGGGGCGAGCTGCGGTGCGCCGGGCGGGCTCCGCGGTGCGGTTCGCGGAGCGCTGTGCGCCGGATAGAGAGAGCGGGGTGCGAGAGCGGGGTGCGGAGCGATGCTCGCCCAGGGCACTCGCCTGGGGTACTCGCCTGCTCGCCGGGTCCGTCGCCGAGGTCGGGAGTGGACACAGTGGGGGACTTTCCTGCTGGGTGCCCCGGGACGATTTCGGCGTGCGGCTGCGTTTCTGGGGGCAAGCCGGTCTTGCAGAGCACCGGACTGCACCAGCCGCGCTGCTCTGGACACAGCTTTGAGGAATGGGAGCGGGAATCTAGTAGGAAGAGGGGCAAATGAAAGCAGAAACAACAACAAAAAAAGGAAAAAGCTCTCCTAGGGTGCATGGGAAAATCTTGATCATCGTTTGCTAGACCAGAGGTGAAACCTTTTTCTGAAGGTGTTAATACTGATGGGGTTCATTAAAAGTCCAAGGGCAGAGGAAAATACTCAATGTAGTTTCCTTTTTAAAAATTGTAGGCTCCTCTTAGTCTCACCCCAGCAGAAGGACCTGTGTTGGATTTGTACAGGGTAGCTTGTTTGGAAAATTGATATTTTTAGGGTAGGAAGTGAAGGCAGGTGTTCTGGGGTATTTGAAAAGGGGCTGATCAGGCTGAGCGTAGACATCAGACTGCACAGGGAAGAAATAGTTCCTGCAAACGAGATGCTGAGAGTGATTCGCCTTGAAGTCCTGATTATTGTGTAAAGGTTACCTCTGTGGCAGGGGCACAGCAAACCATTACAGAAGAGCTGAGGTAGATAAGACTACTTACATCAGTGAAGAATTCTCTTGCAAGTTAGGAGTTGCGAAGTCAAGGCCAAAGGTTTTCCAAATTCCCTTTTGTTGTCAGCAAAACCCATTAATCTTCTATATGTGTCGGGCTACTGTGTGCAGGTGGCAACTCTTTACCTGTTCTGTGTGGAAATTCAGCTATTTTCTCCTTGTGGAGTGCTGTACAGGAGAAAGAAGCAACTTTTGTGAGCATTGAAATGAACATTAGGTGGAGAATTCTTTCATAGTTCAGAGGTGTCAGTAGTAAAATGTCAAAATAATAAAATCTGGGTTTTTTTTCCTCCTCAGAACTTAATAATGGAAATTGCCATTGTTTTGTTTTCATTCAGTAAAACCAGATCAGTTTTGTATTGACTGGACAATCTGATATTTTGTGAATGGGTTTTCACTCTAGAACTTCTTGTATTCTAATTCACAGAATATTTGCTTTATTTTATCTTGGTGCTCTTCCAACTGTGCTTTAAATAAAATAAGAGATTTGTTTTTTTGTTTCAAACAAAATTTTAAACATTTTTTCTGAGGTATTTTCCCCCCTCACTTGATAGCTTATTTTGTCCCTCAGTAAAGGGTTCATGTATGTCTGTCTAGCAATGTCAGCTGTAAAATGTCCATCCTACCTATGCTCCAGAGAGTACTCCTTGCTCCTGCTTCTGTCTGTGAGATTTTTAAAAACTGTATTTCCTGATGAACATATTGAATCTTTCTACATGTTTTCAGTGAAAACTTCCGTGCCAGCTGAAGATGCTCTTTCAGGAACCTCGTTAACAAAATAGAAACATTTCCTATATTTATTTAAGTATCTGTCACTCAACCCATTACTTAGACCTTTTCATTAACATAAAGAGGTTCCATAATGAGCCTTTTAGTGCAATGAGTCTGTGGTTGGAGTAACGACTGGTCTGGGATCATTCTGATGCCCTGGTTCTGGCAGTGTGGTACAAAAATACACAACCTTGAGTACCAAATATCTGATAATGATGAATGATTTTATGAAGGAAGTAATTTCAGAACCAGACACTACATGCAGAAGTTTCCATCTCCCCTGTCTTGCAGTACTCCGCCTCCTTAGGTTTAAAAATAAATATATATTCTAGCAGAACAAGTGGAGGTTTGTGCTGAAATACTGACTTTAAAAATAGCAATATGTTCTGATAATGCCAGATATTTTTAATGAAATAAACCCAAGAGAAGCATGTATTACAAGGTGACTGGAAGAGACGCTTTGTGGTGCACTTACTCTTGGGCTGTGCAGGGGAAATACATGAATTTCTTCTCTGAACTCAAGCTTCTAGTGAACACCAGCTACTACAGTGGGGAACCTGGTAAATCAAGAATATATTTGCATTAATTCAAACTTTTATGGTCATTTGGAAAAGGACAGCATTTTACTTCAAATGAAATCTCTGCACATGAGAAAAGTTCATTCAGGCTTTATAGCCCAGAGGCCTGTGCTTTTTCACTAAAATTCATTGATAAAAATGGAATTAATTTAGATCATATGCTTTCTGCTTAGCTACACAGACTTGAAATGTTCTGTAAAAGGTAATGTTAATCAATATATAAAAAGCAGTGTGCCATGAATAAATTAGGCAGTATAATAGAAGCTTTTATTTCTTAGGTAACATTAAAAAAAGACTAAAAGGTCTTAAATTTTTAAAAAGAACACTTTAAAATTTTATTTCTGTTTTATAGACAAGCAGTGGACACTTGCAGCTAAGAAACATACTTCTTCAGGAAACCATGCAAGCTGAGGCAAAGCAATTAATGCTTATGAAGGCTATAATGTTGAAAAATGCTAATTGCCAATTCATTTGATTTTCAGTCAGTTCCAGATAAAGTATTAGACTGATGATCTTGGGATCACTGTAGCTTCCCTATTGTTGTTAGAATTTAGGTTGCAATAGCTGAATTCATTGCTATTTGTTGTGATTTTTTTGCATGAAGACTGACACTTGCTTTAATTTCTGGGCATTCTTTGGCTGTAAGGAATTAATCTGCGGCTGAGAAAGGGGAAAAAGCTGTGTTTCTTTCCTTCAGGAATACTTTCCCTTTGTCAGTGGTGCTTTCTTGTTCACCATATACTGTTAAATAAGAGTAGTCTTTTATTACCTTAGTGAATTTCTCCCTGCCTTGTTTGTACATACATGCATGGACTACTGAGTTCATTGTGGAACCATAAAGCAAATTGCCTCCATACCTTTTAGGTCTACTCTTTACTATTTTGAACCTTTTTTTTTTTTTTTTTTCTACTAAGGCAATCGAAACAACGGATAACTGTGGCTAGTTAGTAGTTCAATCTTTTCTCTATAATGTGGACCATATGAGAAATATCCCATGGGCCTGGATCAAATTGCACTGTAGTGTGAGTCAAGTTGTTCAGTTTGTGAATGACGCTGAGTTTGGCTCACAGGGCTGAAGCCCAGGCAGCTTTGTAACCTGTGTGTCTAAAAAGAGCCAAGTGAGAATGATGGGATTATCACAAAAACAGCACAGATTTTGTGTCGCTTGGATTGAACTCTGAGCCAAATTCAAGGGAAACTAAATGTCAAGAGGTGCAGTGATTTTATTCATACCCATCAAGTGTTTCATTTTTAACTGATTCTAATACCAGATCATGGTGAGATAGTTTCACATTCAGTAAAAGACTTTCCATTGTAAATCTTTTTCTCAGGTCTTCAAATAGCCATCATTTGAAGACTACTTCAACTTTTGTGAGCTTCATGTTATCATGGAAGAAAAACATGTAACAAAATTAGTGTAAGAACAGGATTATCAATTTGAAGCATTATCAAAGTGCATTTTGAGTTTTGTTACCACATGATATATAAAAGGTTTGTGGTTTTGTCTGTAGTTGTCATCCAGTGTGACCATATTTTTGGTAGTAACCAGTCAGATCACTAAGGAAAAAATAGATATTTACAGATGAGCCTGATGCCTGGATTTTCTGTACAGGCAGTGATATAGGCACTTGTTCAGCTTGATCAATTTCATAGGAAGTAAAACTTTTCTCAGGAAAAGGATAAGGTAAATTGTACCCTAGGATGTCCACTGCTCTCCATAGCCTGTAACAGATGTATTGAGAGACTGGTTCAGATGCAATTGCCCACAGTGTGCCTATCTAGTATCAGGTAAAATTACTTCTCTCTTTATTCTCCTCAGAGGTTTAAAAATTTATTCAGGCACGTATAATTTTGTTAAGAATTGAAATAAATAAATGCCTGCACTTGAGAATTAAAGTGTGGGCAATTTGGAGATATTTATAACAGTCAGTCAGGTGTTTAGATATGTAGGCTGAAATCCTCATCTCGTTAAAATCAGTGGGATCCCTCCAAATGTCAGTGCAGGCACAACATTGTTCCTATTTAATGTGGTCCAAATGCAAGCAGAGAATAGAGAAAATAGACCTTGTTAATGTTAAACCTCAGCTCAAGTCAAATGTTGGAAAAGGAACATTGGATGTTTAGCTGATTTCCTAACATAATATGTTGTGCTCTTTTTACTTGAAAAATCAGCTACCATTTCATAAAAATAAATTAGTGTTAGACATTATCTTGAAGGAGATTTAGATATATAGTTAGGCCCCCCTCAAAGTGAATTCCATTGGAGAAATAACCAGTCTAACATCCAAATGAATTGAATGTGCTTGTACTGCATTGGGTGAAGGGTGTACTTAAATTCAGGCACCCTGATTACTCCATTGTCATAAATGAGACCTCTCCAGGAGTGAGAGTGTAAGTGGTTATTGCACTTCTGTAGGCTGGAGCAGAATAATAAAGTTGAACAGAATAATGCAGCAAAACAGAAAATAGAGTGTGTTATGGATCAGGTTTGTTTCTGGGTGCCATGCAACGTGAAGGTAAATATGAATTACTGTTCAGAATCTGAACACCAAGCTAAGTTTAGTTCCCCTGATTCGGCTCTTGCTCTGCTGGCATCATCAATTTCCTGGCTTATAGTACAGTGCAGCCAGGTGTTCAAATTCACTGAAGGCCAAGATTTGCTAAGTTAAAGAACATTGAAAGTAAAACCTAGGTGATGTAACTGCTATTCAAAAGTAAATACACTGTGTGACAGGTATAAAACTGCTGAAGTAAATGGTATTTCTCACTGTTTTTTAAAATTATTTTTTATTTTTTTTCAGAAGTACCTCAGCTGTAGGGCAAAATACAAGGACATAAGCTACTGACCTCCTTTTAGCATCAGGACCAGACATACTACCCTACTCCTCACCATCAATTATGAGCAATTGAAAAACCGCCTCAGAAAAGCTGATCAACCCGTTCCATCAGTGGACATCTTTTGTAAAACACATTTTATGTACTTCTGCTGAGATCTTCTTTTCTACCTACCCACCACATGGTTCTATATTACTTATTGGGCACTGATGGTAGCCTCCAGAAAGTGCAGCTTCAAATGGTCAGCCTCATCCTTTAGCAAGAAGAAAACCTGGATACTGGATAGTAACAACGTCTTCAGAGAAAATGGTATACGAAGGCAAACGGTTGGTTTCCTGCCATTGTTTCTTCCTGTTAACAGCCAAATTCTACTGGATACTCACTCTGATGCAAAGGACTCACGGCCAGGAGTATGCCCACTCCATTCGCCTGGATGGGGACATCATCTTGGGAGGACTGTTCCCTGTTCATGCAAAAGGGGATAGAGGGGTGCCTTGTGGGGAGCTCAAGAAGGAGAAGGGGATCCACAGACTAGAGGCAATGCTGTATGCAGTTGATCAAATTAATAAAGACCCTGATCTTCTTGCCAATATCACCTTGGGTGTCCGTATCCTTGATACGTGTTCCAGGGACACTTATGCATTGGAGCAGTCCTTAACATTTGTGCAAGCTTTGATAGAAAAAGATGGTTCAGACGTGAAGTGTGCAAACGGTGACCCACCTATTTTCACTAAGCCAGACAAGATATCAGGTGTGATAGGTGCTGCAGCAAGTTCTGTGTCCATTATGGTTGCAAATATTTTAAGACTCTTTAAGGTAAGTAACATTTTCTATCTTTTTTTTTAATTTAAAGAACAATGAAATAAGTGAAGTGGTTTTGTTGTCATGCCTTCAAAAAAGAAAGGACACTTTTCACATTCAAAAATCTGAAATGGCTGGTTTGCCCTTTCAAAGCAGAGGGGGGAAAATTACCTAAAAGAAGTGTTTTCAGACTCCACTTTAAGGTACCAACT
This sequence comes from Passer domesticus, assembly GCF_036417665.1. NCBI lineage: Eukaryota > Metazoa > Chordata > Aves > Passeriformes > Passeridae > Passer > Passer domesticus. The sequence continues at coordinate 19,222,550 of NC_087478.1, forward strand.
GCTTCTCTTAAAGTTCTGAGCAATCTTTGAACATTTTAACTCTTTAGGAATTTGTGTCCTTACTTGTATACTACTCAAATTTGCTCCATGTTAAGCATTTATGCTCATCAAGACTGGGTTAGGATTCATTTCTCAAATTTCCAGGAGAATGAAAGATAAGATTTTCACACAAATAAATTTTTTGGAGGACCAGATAATTTCCTGTCATAGGAAGATATGCCAGTAGTAATCTAGTGCTACTGATGTGCATGTCTAGCCAAACAAATGTACTGTAAAATCTTTGATTTTCTTGAAACTTTATCTCCTCCATATTTTCTGCAAGGTAATATTTTTTACAGACTTTGTTATCACTTTGTGAGAGATTATTTTTAGGCAAAAGTTACAATGGCATTTGTTTCCAAAAACTTTATGAAGCTCAGACATTCTAGGTAATGGAAAAGTAAACCTGCCACTTGTAAATTTACTGAGTTAGATGGGAAGATGAGCACATTCTAATCAATCAACTTGGAAGAAAATGATCAGGCAGCACATATTTAATTTTTAATTCTTTGCAATGACAAACAGATGATGGTAAGCTGAGAGCTTTTTCCTATGTGCAGAACAATTGTAACTTATGTCTGAATCTATTACTGTCCTACCACCCACTGTTCCTTTCATCCATTCAGAAATCTTGCCTTATTTCATACAAAATCCACTTAAAGACCATTTCTTTGGCTTTGGTGCAGAAGATTCTGGTAACGTTTAATATTGCTGTTATGTGTTATGAAAAGTGTTGCACTTGTTTTCTAATTGTTGTAACGGAGATTGATTAGTAGTAGAGAAAGACTGGCCTTTTTATGGTTTCTCAGCAAAGTGCATTTCAGTCATTTGAATGGAGGTTTTCGTCCTTCATTTTGGTTCTCCCTTGAAGGAAATAATGGCGGATTTACAGTTCAGTGGAGGAGCAAAGTGACTGCTGGGTTGTGGTCAGGTTTTCCTTTCAGTCTCAAAACTGATGCTCAGCTGCAGTTACTGCACAGGTTTCACAGTAGTGAACTAGTTCTAGCCATACATTTTACTTGTGAAAATCAAGTACACAAAACTGAGCTAAGACTTAAAAAATGTTCTATATGGAGAGCACCTCTGGAGTTGCTCCTGGTGGGGAGGTTTATCTGTCCTGGGAATCATCAGGCATGTTGCAGGAGTTGTCTATTTTTCAGTTCACATCCTTTTTTGAAGTTGCGTCATCCTATTAAATTATGCATATTTATGAAATAATGATAGATGGAATGGTCACTTTAATACCCATTGTAATGCATGTAGACTACAACTTACACCCAGTTTTGAGTTGAATAGGGTTCTATGGACTGATTTAAGAAACTAAGCCTGGTAAGACATGCATTAACTGTGAATTAAGAGCAGCAAGAAGGAAAGAGGCCTATGAATTGTCTAAGATAGCGGCAATTTGTCTTCTGAAACCTTGACAGCTACCTCCTGATTTACATTATGCAATAAGATTGCAAATAACATTCTACTGCAGTCTTAATCAATAGAGGGTCATGTGATATCCCTTCTGGGGAAAGATCTTATTTACCCATTTAATTGATGTAACACAGCTGCTGGCAAAAGGAGGAGACATCTCTTTTGGTTTTAAATATAGATCCTGTACAAATATTCTTAATAATGCAAAAAAATGATAAATTATACCCTTTAATGTCTGATGATGGACCAGCATGTGAAATCTGTTTTTACACTTTCCTCTCAGAAGTGAATCTCTTCCAGAGTAAAGGCTTCTGGATAAGGCTCTGGGTTAGAAGCACAGTAGAAACCACTCACAATGGTTATAGTCAAGAGGATTAGGAAATTAAGGGTAATTTTCCAGAAACTTAGATGTATAATTCAGTTTGGATTGTATTCAGACCAAAGACATAGGCTGAAATTCTCAGCTGAAGCATCCCCACAATATTGTGGCTGAGGACCTGGACCTTGGCCTGTGCTCATAGAAGCTCCAGGCATGAAGTTGTGTTTATTGTATCTTGGTATAGGTCGAGGTGGGACCCTCAGCTGGGGTAAATGTCTGTATTAAAGTCAGCAATCACTATCATGGAAATGCCTATTTCCATTTTATCAAGGATGGGTGTGATTCATCCGTATTTCTGTTTAACAGTGCTATTTAGAAAGTTCAACCTGTAATTTCGAAGTTCAGTATTGCTTTAATACCTGCTCTGAAGTTTCGAAATGCCAGGACTACATATTTTGGAGAACATTATTATCTGACAAAATTTTAATTTGTAATGAAATTGTGAAAAGTATATTATATCTCTCAATGTGAATACACAAAGATAGTCTAAGAAGTGCTACTCTCAGCAGCTTGAACTTTTATGCTGCTATTTTTCTTTTTCTTGCAACTTTTTTTCTTTCTTTTATTGATTTTATGACAGAAAACATACAGGTCAATAGTTCTATCTGATGATCTGGTGGATAGCACAAACTGATAGTAAATGTATTCTTTTATCTCAGTGTTTCTATGAGAAGAGGGGAGGGAGGCCACCACAGAAAATGACCCCCATCTATAGCTTTTCTCCTGATCAAATGGCTTGCCTTGAATTCTTCTCTCTCCTTTTCATTCTGTGAATTTTGAAGTGCCTTGCTGTTTAACAGGTGATTTTGCATTGGTCTTACCCTTAGTAGGTCCAAAAGACCAAGATACAAATTTGGACAGACTAAATTTCACCCACTGATGGTTTTAGACTTTCTAAAGGCACTTTACATAACACTGAAGCATAGAATTGTGTGAAAGTGGACCTGTTATTCCTTGATTATCATCAGGTTGTTGGTTTTTGCCATAATTTTAAGTTGTTTTTATCAGGAAACATCAGGAGTGGGGTGCTTCACAAAGAAAACAGAGACAAGGGACTGTAGACTGGTAGGATCTATTGAGGAACTGTCTCAAGTTAAGCAGCTCTCACTATCACAAAGGAAACCTTTCTATTGACTCAATCATTCAAAATATTGCTCTTACCTCCTTCCTTATATTTATTTTACAGAAATTCTGTTTTCCTGTAGGGTGCTTAGGCATGACTAGATGGGAACTTTCACCTGTTTTGTGTGACATTTAGGAGCATGTGGGTTGTTTCCCAGGCCCCCCAAACTTGGTTTGGAGGAAACAAGAGACTATGTAATTTAGTTCACTTCATGTATTCTGTACCCTGTATTCAAAGCTTCTACTTGTTTAATGTCTGAATAACTTATATCAGTGGTTAAAATCTGCTGGAAAAAGAGAGGTGTTTGTTTATGCTTGTGTCCTCACATTGAAACCCCACACACTATTTCTGCTCTCCTTGGTACACTCCATCTGTCACCTTCACACATCTTCTCGCCAGTGTCACACTAGGAGCAGCCTGGGGAAGATGGTTTGCATGCAAATTGAGATGGGTGGACAGTATGCTTGGTGAATTGTGATCTCAAGCTTTTATGTATATATTTATGTGTATAAGGCCAAATATTTGTCGACAGCTTTATTCCTTCCTTGCCTTACTTTGCCTTGCCTGGCTTTTCCTTGTGTCGCCTTCTGTTTTCATCAGTTTCCCAAGGCTAAATTACTTATTTCCTCTTTATGGTCAAATTTCCTTTTTGCTGCAGAGCTGTAATCCACTTTAGTAGGTGCTGTCTGAAGGGACTAATATTCACTCCATGTACATTTGCCTTATACATTTCATACACGTTTACCTCTAGAGAAGCACAAGTACAAATGACATTACAGAGTAACGCTTTCAACTTTATGGCATCCATCCAAAATGCAAGGGATGGTGTCTTCCAGTAAATCTAGAAGTGAATATATTAGTTCCTGTAGCATTTTGCTTATCCACTTTGATTGTTTCATTGCCTCATTTTGGATTTTAGTGTATATCTTTGCCTGGTAGCTTTGCACAGCTACTAGGGCTATACTTGGATGATGCTATTTTTATGCTTAGTTCCCAGTCTTTTTATGTTTGCCTGCCATTTGGCACTTTTGCTACCTTGTGTTCTAGACCTGCACAGAGCAGCAGACAACGGGCCTCCCAGAAATGAGGGCACTGCCATAGTACAGAGGCTTATCTCACTGAACTTCACAAATGCTGGACTTTGAATTTAAATTGTGGCAATGGAGTGCATCTCATGAAAAGGAATATGATGTAAATAAAATGTGATATCATTTTACCACCTAATTTCAGATACCACAAACATATTTTTGTGAGGAAACCTGAGGCATACACAGATCCCAGTCTAGACTCTATATCTACAGAAATATTTGCACCTCATGAGCATTACAGACTTGAAAGGCTCTAGGAAGATGCAGGAGTCAGTCTGTTCCATGTGTGACTGCAGGTCCTTTCCATAATGGAAAAGCTGTATTATATACTTTAAAGCAGTAAAGAAGAGACTCAAGAATTTTACCCAGCATATTGGTATTCATTCATAAAAAATGTGCTGCACTAATTAAAATATATCCATTTTCTGTTCACTGTATCCTGCTACATGTGTCAATATTTTCCACTGCATACCATTTGAAATGTGTAATAGGATGATTTTTTTCCTGGTGGTTAAAACATATGTGAAAAACTTTGTGTGAATTGTGAAGAAAAAATGTTGTATGTAGAGAGAAGATGACTAAAACATTTTGAAATAGGTGTTAAGATGAACATATTTATTTCACTTTTGTTCTAGATAATATTCACACTTTCTGAATAATTTTTAACTATGAAAGAAACCAATACATCCCATTTAATTTTACAGTGCTTTTTTGTAGCTTAGTAAATGCATGCATCTGTTTAGTGTCTGAGCATCTTGTCTTGTTATTGACTGGCAATACCTTTATTGTAATTATATATTTTTTTCATAATTGAACTTGTTTCACATAGAAGAAACATTCATCTCTCTTTTTATTTCCATGGCAGTAGACACTTGATTATGCAGAAAACCCCTTTTAACTCAACCATGATTCTTCTGTTATTACCAGGTTAAGTGTGTGTGGTCAAGAGAGACAAATACCAGGTCAATGGCAAGATAAAATTATAGGTACAAGAGGTATTTTGCTAGCATCAATAATGAAACAGTTGCCAAATTTTTTAGCTGCAGCCAGAGGAAATAATAGGTTTTCAGATTCTGTGAAAACTGCTAACACTGATTAGCATCAAATTTTATTTGTGCTAAGCTGCTTGAGGCAAGAGAATGCAGAACCAACTTGATGCATTCATTCATTATTTTTCAGTATATGAGTTTCTTAAATACTCCTCTAAAAGTTTAAGAATTTTGGTTTCTCACATTCCTAGATGGAACTATAACCTGTGGTTAGAGCAAAAGGGTAATCTGCTTTTCTGTGTTATTTTCATTTGCTTGTCATTGGTTTGCTACAAGGCTTGAGAAGCATCTTCTGACCTTTTTGTTCTTCTTCTGTAATTTTGATTTGCTTGTGTTTAAGCATTTCACAGGAACAATCAGAAGCTTGATTAACATTAGTTAAATGTTTGAGATGTCTCCCCTGCTTTTGTAGGCATGTTGAAACTGTCTGAAATGTTGAGGGATTTACGTCATTCCATAAGTACAATACATGAGCACCTCACAAAGAGAATGTAGCTGTTAAAGACCAACAATCTGATTTTCTTTCTACTTCCCTGAGGGCAGGGAATATATATCTATATATATGTACACATGAAGGAAACTGCATATACAGAGAAAATGATTTCACCCTTTCATGGCTGACACAGACAATCCACTCCCATATCACATACTCCTTTATTCCTCCAAATCGTGGGTCTGCATGCAAATTACCAGGCTGGAATGATTCCTGACCCATGATGATTTCTGAAGCCTGTCAGAAAACTGGGAGATTTGGCTGGCACAGGTCATGGCCAAGTTATGGATTGTCCTGACAGTCTGACAGTGGAGGCAGCTGAGCTGTTGCTGAGAGATGTGCTCTGAAATAATGTGATTTACCAGCATAGACATTGCTGCTGATCTCTCAGGACAGAGCTCTGCTGATACGTCACACTGACGAGAAGCCAAGACACTGCACGGACCATTGATGCTTTTTCAGTGCTTTACTACTGCAATGTTAGTTTTATTAGCTACAATGAGAACCAAATTAAGATGACTTTTCCCCCCTGGTGTTTAATTGTTTCAGTACAGTAGCAGTTGGACAATATGAATAGTTCTCCATTCTGACTGTCATCAGAAACCAGGCACTATTGTGTTGCAGCCAAGTAGTAGATTTTGTGTGTTTGCTTATTTCCATTCTCATTATTTTCCCTAAAGCATATTGTGCTTTTAGGATTAAATTGGTTTAGAGTGCTTCAATGTATATCTTTGTGCTTCCTAGCATTTATCAGAGAAAAGTAGTCATCAGAACAAAAGTCTTACTGGGGGACACAAATTCCACAGGAATGAATTAAATAGCCAAGAGGAAAATACTCCTCTGGGCTGGAATCTATATGTACTCCCAGCAAGATATTATGTCCCCTATCTCTCTGACAGGACAATTAAGCATTTAAGTGAGGCCTTAAATTAGGAGGCTGTTGGCCCTTGGCTGTCTGTGTCCTCAATAGAAAGAATAAAATTCTTTCAGAAGGGGTCTGGATCAGGTCTGTGAGTGTGGATGCATCTTGTTTACAGAAAGATTATGGGTTGATGCATGCTTGTACTCGCATCAGACAGAATCTCTTCTCACTGGAAGGCTTTGGAAACCTTTGATGGAAGTGATAGGAGGTTTTATGAGATTTCAAACACTCGAGTTTCTTAAACTCTTCCTCACTTTCCTTTGAAAAGCGTTTTATTCATCTCCTTTTCTCTTTCTTTTCCAACACTTTTATTTCTATCTCTAGGTTAATTAAGAAGAGCTACTTTTTGACTGCAGTTGCCAGTATTTTTCAAGTGTCTATTTAATTCTGTAGTCCTCAAAGAAAATTTTTTTCAGACATGCTGAATAAGCAAGACTCTGACTGAGTCTCGGTTTCTGAAGGTTGTGAGGATGAGTGTGTCAGCAGGAGGAAGAGCTGTAAATTAGGGAACTTATGAGAGAGATCTATCTATGAGTATAACAGGAAAAAAGGGAAATGCTTGTTGAAAGATTGAGCTCTGAAGGGACAAGACTCTCTCTCTTTTTTTCCCTCCCTGTAGGATTTCTTGTCTGGCACTTCAGATAGATACTGGGCTCTATCTCTTCTCTGAAATAAACTATTTCTGGTAGCAATGCTGAGATATTCCATGGTATTGTGAGATCTCTCTTACTATTGTATTTCTTTTACAGATTGAGACTGTAGGACACAAGCAAAAGTGATTTCTCTGAGCTGGAATAATTAATCTTTTGAGTTTTGGCTTAAGTTTTTTTCACTGAAGGTAGCTCCACCATTTAGTTATGTAGCAATGGTAGAGGCAGAATCTCTATTCCTTCTTCACTAAGTGCATTTTGCACATAGCTCTTCTAGAAATTGGAAAGTAGCAAAAGTATGATAGCCCATTTTGGGTATCGTTCTATGAAAAGTGCCTGACCATTTCCATAAGACTTTTACTTTGAGAGTGGCTCTGTTACATTTAAAATCCCACTGCAGCTGTCTTGCAGGCAGGGCAAAATTTTGTTAAGGAACTCCATTGCATTCAGGAACACTGATCCCCCTAAAGTGATAGTTACTCTTATTCAGATAAAATTTCTTTGTGTTTTGCTTGCAAAGTGCTGTGAAATAAGGTCTTAGTGGAATTGAGGTCTTAGTGAAAACTTATGACCACAGTTTTACTTAGGCAGGTCATTGGAGCAGCTGTTGATCCTACAATGGCTCTCTAGGCCTGACACTTCAGAAGCAAAGCCCAGGAAATAAACTGAAGAAAGGGCTGGTTTTCTTGCCATTCTGGTTTCTTCTCTGGGTACCCTGTGTATGCTTTGGTTTTATGAGCAGTGCTGAAACACAGAAAGTGCCCTAGAAGAGCTGACTTCCTTGAGGGCAGCCATCTAGACAAGGACTTACAAGACTAGAGGGTGTGTGGTATGAACATACGTGAGGTTGCAGGAGGTCTCCAGACTGGCCTGCCTATTTGGATCATATGTAAATGGACTATTAAATAAAGTGGAGCATGTTGAAATTCAGCACTATATTAGCACTATTGGCTAATAATAGAAGGGAGAGAATATATAGCATATATATGTGTGCTTTTTGTAAAGGATGTTTGCTGTGTTATTATACTACTGTAAATTCATTGGCTGTGAACCACATAGTCCAAACAAACTCTCAAGACAGTGCTGTGGGAGAAGAGAATATATCTTTGCAATCTGAGACAGGAACAAATTTATCATTAGGAGCAGCATAAAAAACCTGGGGAATTCAGACTGTGCTCACTGCTATGGTGTCTGGGATCAAACCAAAACCACAGAAAGAGACAAATCGGCTGTCAGGGTTGATATCATACACTGAATAGAAAGTGCAAAGGCCTTGGAATCCCAAGACTGTGGATGTCTTGCTGCAGGGGCATGACTTGTTTTAGGATTCAAATTTCTGGCTTTCTCTGTGCTCAAGAGAGGCAGACAAGTAGTGTACGTAGCTGTGTTTTTCTGTAGCTGGCTGGATAGGACCTACTTGTTGAATTCTGTTTACTCAAAAGGGAAACAGAGTCTGATTTTTGTGTGACTTTGTGTGCTTATGTGAGGAAGAACCCCCGAGAGAACAATGAATTCCAGGGAAGCCAGTAAATTATACCAATCTTAAACTGGATGTATCTAGAGGCAAATAATGTCCTATGTCCATTAAATATCCTCTCATCACTGTTAGTAGGCTTTGTATTTGAGTAGCGTTTGTCCAGCAGGCACATAGAAAAAGTGAACATGGGTCCTCTATTGCTTTATGTAATTTTTAGCTGTGATTATGTTGATGCACTTTTAGTAGCAGTCTGAAAATAGATAGGAATATGTTCAATTAAAATAGATTTTTCTCTTTGTTTGGTATGGGACAATAATGATCTTGGGGGAACTGGCAATTTAATCTCCACAGACATGCTTCTCCAAATAATAATTTTATAATATGGATGAACTACAAACCTAAAACTCCAAATTCCACTCATAAAGAGGAGTTAGTAGAGCACAGGCATTTATAGCTAGAGCTAGGATATCGTTTCAGGAATTAAATTTTGGGCTGATTATTTGAAAAAAAATATTGCCAAGAAGTACTCTCTTATATCTTGTCTAAAGTTTAATCCAGTTCTGTATAAGAAATTGCCAAATTTCCTACTTCCTAGCTTTCTGAGAATTGGATTGGATAGAAGTATAAAAATATACATTTTTATACCAGTAGAAAAAATATCTAGGTAAAGTAGCCAGTGTTTTCCACTCCTAAATTTGATGGTTCTGCTTGCCATCTTTTGTACAACAAAGCACAGGATTTAAAAGTCACCAGCTGCTATATTTGCTTTCCAAAGTGTGAAGAAAACATGTATTGTCCTGAGGATTAAAGGGCTGATTCTCTTTGTGCTCAGTTCAGTCTGAACTGAAGTGTTTGTAATGAAAGTAAAAGCTATTAAAAAGCATGAAACATGAGAGAAAAATAATGTGTTTATGTCTTCTTTGTTGGATAGGATTTGATGATGCCCTTAGAAAGTTTTAAGTGTAAGCATTTGTCTTATTAACTGGCATTTCTTTTGTGCATGTTGCAAACACTTCCACTTGCAAATCCTAAGTGCAGTCAGAGCTCGTTTCAACCCACTGGGAACTGTTTTGCCAAATATCATCTGAACAACAAAAACTCATCATCTGTGAGCTAGTTCACATCTCCAGTACTAACTAAACAGCATTTTGGAAACTGGATGTGTAGGATATTAGAGACTACAAAAAAAAATTTCTAGTGCTAGTTTTGGTGATTGGGATAAGACAGGAAGGTAGCTGTGCTGTATATGGGAGCATGAAAAACTTGCAGTTGGAACAGATGCTGAGAGGGCCCTGTGACTCAAGGTATGATTTCCTGACATTCCTGCCAAGTTTCAAAGCTTATGTTTTTTTTTCCCCTCTTCTTATTTCTATTTTTGGGCTGAATAGCAAAGAACTTGTGCTTTGGGAATGAAGATTCACCATTCTAGTTATACCTATTTTGTGTGTCTGCATGCACGCCGAATAATTATTCTGGCCCGCAGGAAAAAATGAGAGTAAAGATGTAAAAAGCTGATGAGAATGCAGGGTATTTTTGGTATGGATCACATAATCACTTGGCTCAATGGCAAGCTGCAAAGCTTTGTGTGAGTGTGACAGACTTCCCTTGCTGTGTGGTAGTGCTCGTTGAAGCCTCACGTCCTTTGTCTTGCCTCAGTACAGTTTTTCTCGGTGACCTTGGGCAAGTAACAGAGCAGCGAATCCTCAGCCCGAGCTCTGGAGGATGCCTGTGGAGCTGAGTGCTCCAGGGCTCTGGAGGGCTGATGTCCAGGCTCACTGCCCCTGCTTCCCTGCATACAGCACTTCTGGGGCTGAGGGGATTTGTATAAAGGCTCCTTGATAATCAGATATAAGAGTAAGGGATGGGGGCATATAAGCACTTCAGATAGCTAGTCCTTAACGAGGGATTCCTTGTATCCTCTTACATGGTTCTCTCCCCTGGGTTTTGCTATGAAAGGAGATTATCCAACTCGCAGTATGGTTTAAATATGCAAGTCATCAGTCTCAGGAGCAAGTGGTGAAGTCTGCCTGACCTGCAATCAGAGGCTGTACATCCCCCTTAGGAAACCATGACAGTCAAAGAAACAGAGCTCCAGAGTCAGGAAAAGGTATTTGGATTTATTGGCCAATAATATTAAAATTGTTAAAATTAATATCTGAAACCTATATTAGGGTGATTGGGAAAAAATGAATGTATGTCATTTTTATGACAAAGCATGAAATTAAGTAGTGTGGAATTAAAGGAAGTTGAGATAGGTATGTGTGCAAATCTACTAAGCTGAGAGGACTTGTATTCTTAAATGTTGGAGAAGAGAAACAACCAAAATAGTTTTGTAAAAGACTTGCTAGCTGAACATTATGCCAGTATGTTGCTTGGTGTCTCAAGAACCATTTTTTTCCTCTCCATTTTTCATGATGATTTCATTAGAAGTTTCTTTGCTTATCTCTAAATTGAGTAAAAATCCCTAAGAATAGGCAACTTCTGGTAGCTCTGTGGTGAACAACTGCCTCATTTATTTACCAGGAGCTAAGAGGAAATTCCACACCTTTTAGAAAAGGTGATTCCTAATTTTAAATTGCCTCCTTTTCAGTTGTTTTTAATGTACCCAAAGCAAGAATACAGTATTGTGAGCAAGGCCCTGCAAATACAGCTGAGCGGAAACTACACATTTTATTCTCCACCAAAATGATAATATTTTACTGAAACTTGGGGGCTTCTTTTTTAGGGTTGGGTTTTAATTTCTTTTTTTTTTCTTTGTTTATTTGTTTTCTTTTTATTTTGGAGATTTTATAATGTAAAATAAAAGTGATAGGTTTGAAATGTCAGTCTTGGGTACCATTCATTAAATGCTGGTACCTCTCTTACCCCACTGTTTGCTCATGACTTAAACAAGGTTCTTGAGCAAATTCTTTTGGATTCAGAGAAGGAAATCAAATAAAACTTAGGAGGTGGCATAGCTCAACTCCAGTCCCCACAGACACAGACAAGACTGCTTTATGGTAAAATTATGAGTTCTGGACACAGAGGGTGAGAACTCTGCAGAAACAGGGCTGCCTTGATATGCTGTATGCAATGAACTTCCACCCTGTGTCTTTTCTTTTTGCCAGAACACGTCTTTTCTCACCAGTCTGCTGTGTGCAGGACTTTCCTTGGAGAGCTCTAATCTCAGAGCTGTTTGTTAAAACAGGTCTCTAATGGTGCATCTTCTTGAAAACTCTTGCCTGCTCTTCTACCTCTAGACAGCTGGATGCATGTGAATGTTGCTGTTGCCAGATGCTGTCTATTCACCGATGATAAGCTTTCACAATGGGAAAATTTTACTTCATCCATGCTAAAATTCATTAAATGTTCATTAGAGTAATGATTTGAACTTAGCTATTCCCATTCCTCACTGAATACTGGACTATACAGTGAATTACTCTCAGGCGGGTCCAATGGAAGTTTAATTGTTTGTGAAAACATGAACAGCTTCAGCAGGAGGGACTTTCATGTCCAAACCCCCTATAACTCAATGGTTAGTTGTTCCCAGCTGAGTACTTTAACCACCAGGCTGTTAAGTATAATTCAGGCAGCTACTGCAGCCTCATTTTTCCTTTTGGAACATGCTTGTGCATTGAGAGGTTAAAGTACCAAAAAAGAAAAAAAAAAAAAAAAGGAAAAAAAAAAAAGATACATGATGAGAGAGACCAGAACCAAAGGAAAACCTTTTAAGAAGTCCTGATAAATGCCATGGGGAGTAAATGCCTAAGAGTAAAGCACATTTGAATATTAAACATTTCTTTATAAGGTTTAGCCAGGGATTGTCAATATTTTTCTTAAAGACTAAGCTTGAAAGTCTTGGCCAGAGAAGTAACACAAAATTCATCTCCCCCACATCTTCAGCTACCTAGCTGAACATAGTTCTCAAGGACAGACCTTGGGATTTTTATGAATGACTGAATTGTCCCACATGAGTCTGAAGTGAAGTGGACTTCTGGAAGTGCCAATGTATATTTGATAGTCATAGATGAAGACACAGTGATTTTTCAAAGACTGGGAGTTTCTAACCACCTCCTGCCATACAGCACTGATCATCTCAGTTCTGAGCTGTCTAAATGTCAGGCATCTCCTTCGGTATTTACGGCTGATATCTCTGCAGTGCAAAACCCTTGTTTCATTTACTTACTCCTATAAAATGTGGATGGTTTTTGTTCGTGGTGTACAGGCTTGTAACTACTTTTGATTTGTTTTACATGTAGGACTTTTTAGAAGGGGTGTAGAAATTTTTGTTTTGAATAGAGAACATTGGAGGACACTCCCACAGCAGCTATTGACAGTGATATTTGTCATTCTTTCATTCTTCAGACTGTTGTGAATATTTTCGTTACTACAGTTATTTAGGCAGACTGATTCATAATAATAAATAATGTATTTAATCTCGCAGTTCCTATTTGCAGCAGTGCTCCATATTCCTCCCTGTAATACACTACAGAACATTCAAATATTAAAACACATAGAAAACGAATCATAAAAGTAATGCAAAATAGTCCAGTTATTTGTTTTATTTTCCTATGATGGAAGCTTTTTTTTCTGAATCCAACATACTAGACTGTCTAAACAGTGATGTGGCATTCCTTAACTGAAGCCTCAGGATGTGGAGAGGCCAGGAGGAGGCAAGGGCAGCAGCATACAGCCAATATTTCTGCAAGTCCTAATTAAATAATACAGTAGTAGAATTTACTTGGGACATTTTTCAGGTCCACTGACTGAAAAATAATGAAGTTGTGGAGTTGGATGTCTATATGAATCTTCCTGATTTTATTAAGTGATTCTGTTCTAAACACAAATGGTGAAAAAAGTAAAAAAACATTATACACATACTTATTCCCACTTTATAAGAGCTGAATTCTGCTCTATCTGCATGATGTCAAATGCCAAGAAGAGCAAAAAATGATGGCAGGAGCCTGAGAGCTGAGTGCAGGCAGTGCTCTGCAGTGCCAGCTGTCACCCCTGGGCACTGCACCAGGACACCTGAGGAGATGAGAAATTCAGTATCACTTGATTGAAGTTGCTATACATTTGGTCAAATAGAGCTGCCCTAAGCCTCAAACCACCTAATGCCCATGCTAATATTAACATCAAATTTTACTGGCAATGTATCAAACAGGGTCCTTGCTTTGGTTTACAAAAACCAGCCATGTGTGATCTTTAATGTGCTGGAGCAGCCTACCCTTAGCCAACGAGTTAAAAATCACCCACCCTGCCTACAGTGGCAGGTTGTCCTTTGTGCCAGCTGCCTGTGGCAGCTGAGCTCTGGCTTTGCAGGACACACATCTCAGTACCCTGGACCAAGGGCTCTCTTGTGGGTATAGGCTCAGTTTCCATCCACTGCAGTGGGAGTGCCTGAAGCTGCTGTAAGGGCATGAAGTGACTCACTGAAATTTAGTGCAGAATGATACGTGACATTTCCTCTTCCTTTGGTTACTGCTGGAAAGCATTACAGAATGGTGTCAGTTAAGAAGCATTTATTTTTACCTTAGGAAAAAGTGAAAGGAATACTTAGGTCTTTTCATCACTGTTTGGGCTAGTGCAGCACTTTGGCATGGATGGTGATCATAGGAATGACTTAAAATTCTCACTAACAAACTTTGATAATAATTCTGAAAAGTGCAGCTACAGACCTGTCCTAGAAAATCTTAAGAGCATTTAATATATTCTTAAGCAAAGGATTATCAGGTAAGCACCAGTAGAAAAGCAAAGTTAGTAAAATTCTGCTGCTAATATAACTGAAAGTAACATTACTTCTGTGTATCCTTGATCATTTTACAGTGCTACATGTGGAGGTTTTTTTGAAAATGATTTAACTTGCTGCAAATGATGTCTGAACTGGCCATCTATCACTGCACAGTTTGTCTGCAGTGCTTAGGAATTTAACACACAGAGTGACAAGTGTAATTACATGCTTGTGAAACATATGCCATAATTTATGGATATTAAGCAAGTATAAACAAGAGATCAAATCCTAGTGTAAGCAGTCATCCAAGAAATCGTCTTGACATTTATTTCATTAAAATCTTTCTTTCAGTATGACAGTCAGAATACCTGAGTTGCACTCACAGCACATCTGCAGATACTTTCCAATTATTGCATGTTTGCAAAGCAAAGGATCAGATACATGCACTCAACTAACATTTAATTTTCAGTTACATTTCACACATGTGGTTATGTAGGTGTTTATCATGCTTATTATTATTATCACCATCATTATTATTGCTATTATTATTAATCTCCCACAGGTGATTAATATACAGCACTTAAATAGCAACAGCCTTTTTCACCTGTTTACGCTGTGTGTTAACGTTACTGTAATTTAAATTAGAAAACTGACTAAAAAAGGCTCAAACCCTAGAGAGCTGGTGGTTTGTTCACTTGAGATCCTGCTAGGAAACGAAGCAGAAAAAGAGGAGTGAGACGTGCTGGGTGAGATGTCCCCAAAAGATTGGTGCTGTATATGGTAGGTGTACTCACAGGTGTGAGCATGGGAGCAGGCTGGGCACTCAGACTCCCAGCTGGGGTCTTCCACACCCTCTGGCTTACTGCAGTGCTTGGAAGGCAGTGGGGTTGCTAATATTGTGTAGATTGTAAAATTGATTTTTATTTCCTGTTGTCAGGAAATGTCTTTATATGCCTTATCCCTCCTGCTAAGTGGTGCTCTATTCCATGAGCACTGCCAGGGAACTAGAATAAGCCAATATTTTGAAAAGAAGGGAAAAAGAAGGCGAATCTGGCAACCAGCCCCTGCCAGGGGCAAAATAATATAACTAATGTAAACCAGTATTAATGTACAATGAAGTATCTTGAATGCCAGCCCACATGGAGGGATGGAAAATAGGTCTTGCCAAATTAACTTGAATGTCTTTTTAGCAAGACTTTGAGTTGTAAAGATAACAGCATTGACTTCTGTAAATCTCAGAATCACATGCCATTCTGTGAGGTACCTTAAACATACTTTATTTAATAAAACCATCATAATTATATATTTAATATTGTCAATTTTATTTTTTTTACACTGATAGTTAATTAGGTAGTTTGGGGTTTATCTGGATAAGCTTATGCTCATGGATGGAAAGGAAAGTCCACAGGGACAAGTCCTTCTCTGCTAGCTGCTGCTGATATTGCTCTTATGCCAATGCCTGTTTCTCTTAAGGAAATGTTTTCTTACCAGGTTGCCAGTGCTGCTCTACAGCCACTCTAGGCACTCCTTTCCTGATTATGAGACAAAAACTGAAGGGTTTTTGCAGCCAGTTTTCCTTGAACCTTTTTACTTATCCAGCTTGTTTCTAAGGTTTTCAAGGAATATTGTGAGACATAAACAGAGCATACTGGTGGGAGCTGAAATCTCCGTATTAGCCAGGTCTCTGATGGCCTTCGAGTGAGATGAGCGATTGGGAGGAAGAAGGAGAGAACATGTGAAAGCAAAAAAAATGAGACTGTGTCAGGGAGGAAGCCTATGGAGAAAATTGCAAATACACCTGGTCTCTGTTGGTAATGCTATCTTGCATTCCTAGCATCAGCTTAGCAAGATGATACCAGTTGTATCATTTGAATGTATTGTTTTCCTGTTAGTTCAGTCAGCTGAGCTATTTCAAGGTATGCACACTGAGACAAAAGAAATACAATTTGCGGGTCAAGATTATTCATGTTATGTATCCTGCAATATAAAATTCTGTCTCTATAACTAAAACCACAAGTAGTTTAGGAAATACTGACTTGATCGAGAAGTTGTTGCTAAAATTGTCCTGTAGCAAGTCTTACCAAAATCACGATGATTTATCAAGAGATTAGGAGAACAGCTACTGCTTAGTTTGTGATTTAATCCTAATTATTGGTACTACATGCAAAGTTTTACAAGACTAGTCTGGAAGAATATGTGAAAATTAGTCATAGAATCACAGAATATATTCTTGAAATTCAGTGGATAGAAAGCAAAATTGTCAGGGTGTGGTACTGTCAGGGCACTGCTATTGCAGCAGGAGGCTGAGGACAGAAGACACATCTGTTTCAGCCTGCAACCACCATGTGAGCAATACTAACTTACTACTGCAATACTGTGGCCTGCAGGGTCCTGAGCCAGAGGACTGTTTAAAAGATTAATTGGCTGGAAAGCATTCGGCACCTGAAATCTATCTCTGCTGCTTGACTTCAGACAGATAAAGTCTCAAGATTCTTCCCACTTGAAATGTCTTTTTTTGGGCTGGAAACAGTGCATTTCCTCAAACAGACAGGAAGTATGCTTGTTTATAATTTATAATTGTTTGTCTTGAGCAGATGTACTAGGTATCAGAAAGTAATTTGCCCAGTTTTCTACATTTATTCAATGTTTTCAAGAATACAGTTATTCCTGAAGAGGGTATTAACATCTCATTTGATTATTCATTTCACCTGGGAGGTTTCTGGTACATGCAAGGTGATGGGAAGATAAGAGATTGCAAAAATCATAGTCCCTCTGCAACATTCTTTTGCAAGGGAACGACTACTATTAATGTGGCTGTCTTAGCCCATTCCCTGTAACATAATAATATCAGCCCTTTTCCAGTACCATGAACCTTATTGGAACAAACAAAATTTGCTTTGGGAATCTCTAGCTTTAACAGGGCATACTCATTATTCCTTAGCTGTTCTTCTAAAAGCTATTGGGTTTTAAAGTACTTTGCATCACTGTAGAACTGGCTGCAGAGCAATTGAGCGTGGTGTAATTTGCCACCAGGCTCATTACGTTTTTGGCTCTTTGAGATCTTTCTCAGCTACACCTCTGGTATGCCTCAGTAATACTTTTAAGAAGTCCATCATGTGAGTCTTGGATTCATCTGTATGTGCCGCAGTTTGGGTCTCACTGCAACCAAGAGCATGACCGTGATCCAGTGATTGTGCTCAGAACATCATCCTGTGTTTCAGAAGACTCAGAGGCACTGGTGTGTGATAGGCTGTTAATCTCTTTTGTTCAACTAAAACAATGTTTACCTTTCATGGTAATAAACATTGAGGCTATTAGGTAAAGAGGAGATTGGTCACAGACAAGCATTCCTGTGTGCTGGGGGACCTGCTTTTGCTCTTGTGCACATCTTGACAGTCAAAAATTTTCAGACCTGCTGTTTCAGACGTGCAGTTCATTTTTTTTTTCCCTTTTCAGTTCAAAAAGTAAAGAATTTAGGAATTAAATTTGAAGAAAAAAATCAAATACATACTGCAGTATCCATTCAAATTCGCTCTTTTCACTGTTTACTAAAAAAGCACAAAACACTGTTCTAACTTTTCTCATAAGCCAAGGAAAGACATAAATCTTTATTATCTCTGTACCAACCTTTCCTATCTCTGATCTTCTGTATGACTTTTAATGTTTGCTTGCTTCATAGGACCCATTTGAAGATTTATTTCTTTAAGTTTTAAAAATGAACCAAACAAGTACTGTCTGTTTAGTTTGCTCATGGAAATTTATACATGAATGGAAAATAGAAATTTCAATGTACGTGACTAATAAATTAGCAGTCTGTGGTCCAGAGAGAAATGGAAAATTGCAGCATTAAATCAATTTTATGTGATAACCTAACAAAACAACAGATTGTTTGGGGTACTTGAGGTAACCACCTTTCCCTGATAATATATGATTTTCAGTAGCACTGAGCAACACATTCTTCATCAAGTTTATAGTGAAAATTTCTGACAGTGGCAGGTGAGGAATTAGTTTTGAGGATGATGTCCTTCTGGTGGCTCATGCTGAGAATGATATTATTTATATTAACTGGCAAAATAGCCTGGCAGCACACAGGCAATTACCTCAATTTTATGTTTAGTGCTCTTCTCATAAATCTGTGTAATGATGGCATCTCTGTTATGAGCTTACATTAACTTACTGGTTACAGTAATTCTATTGAAACAAGTAAATGTCCACTCTGTGATGAAGCTAGTACAATTATGGTATTCCAAATAAATAATGTCTTGAGCTATATATATATGAGAAGAACAGATCAGGGTTTTATGAAAGGAAACATTAATTGCACAATTAAGTAGAGCTTTGGTAGTGATTTTCCTTATGTGAATTTTGTTCTCTGTAAGGATTTTTTTCTCAAGAAGGCAAAGTGTTAATTGTTAATTTCTTTTTTGTCTGCATCCTGTCCTCCCAAAGTGGTGTTTAAAGTCATTAATGGAGGTGAAGCAAAATGCAGTATATGGTACCTTGGTACTACCAAAACCCCTTTATTCCCCATAATAGCTTAATCTGAGATGATCTGTTGAGATGCAAAGGGAGAAGATCTGCTGATTATCTTGCACTTTTGTGAGGTACTTGTTACTGACCACTGCCAAAGAAAGACCTCTGGTTTGTCCCAACATGCTATGTAAGAGGACCTGCAGATCTTTGGTGGGTGAATTGTGTGAAGCTGGAATTTATGAGTGTCCAAAGTGTTAGGCCAAGTAGTTACTGGAGTCACACTCCAAGTAAAATTAGCTTTGTACTTTGTCAGCTAATATATGTGTGCTTTTCTTACAATATATTGAAATAGTTCCTTGGGCATCATGGCAAGATGGGAAATGGGTATCCTTGTATCCTTTCAAATATTCCCATATTAGTTAATAGAGAGGAACTTTAGCTTCAAGTGTCTTAGGGGAAAAGTTAAGTTCCAAAAATATTTTCTTCTTCCATGAACATAAGAAATTTATCTCAGTGTGCTGACCTTGGCTGTGTACACTTGAAGCAGATCCATTGAAGTAAAATTAACTTATGAATTACCCAATCTGATGAACTACCTGACCTGCTAAGTACCTGCAAAAAATTCATTCAGGTATTTTTTGTCCAGAGTGCTTTATTATCTGGTGGTGAGTGCTTCATTATCTGATAATAACTGCTTGGGCTGAGCTGTCAAAAGATTTTAACAGAAAACATTAGAAAAATTCAGAAATCATCAATTACAGGCATTTGACCTACAATTCAAATTTGGCCAAAGCCATTGCAAAATGAAGTAATGAAGTCAGATTTGCCACAGGCAAGGAGTGAGACAGACTACTAGAAGACTCTCTGCCTAGATTTAAAAACAGTGGTGGTCATTTACTTGTGAGTTCTGAACAGATGGTTTCTATGCTCTTGAGACAAATTTTCAAGTGTGGCATTTCAGCAATACTGCAGTTCTTGGGTTAATATCAATGAGAAAGGTTTGGAGTCATACCCTTTTAATAAAAAATCCATTTTTTCCTTGACAATATCCTCAGGTATCTTTCTGGTTTCACTGCTGAGCAACAGCCCTATTAGGATGAACTTCTGGCTTGATGCAGGGCATTTGGTGTGGCTGGGAATGCTCTGTCATCACCAAGGGTTATGCTAAAGGGTTTGGCAGCTTTGAAAGTAGTGTGGAAGCCTCAGGTAGTCAAACATGTGGAAGGAGTTTGAAAGGTTTTGCTTTCACCTTCTCTCAGCCTTATAGTTCACATGATAGCTTTGGGAAAGGTACAAACCAAAGTTGCTGCCCTTTTTTAGAGGAATGGGTACTAATAGGGATTTTGGCTATAACATGAGGCCAGGACTGAAATTCTAGCTGTTATCATTCACTTTCTGGGTGGCAGCTGGCAGGTGAGTGAATATCACAGGACCATGCTGAAGGATATGGTCTGTATTTGCTGGGTGAGGTAGCTTCAAACATGGAGAGGGGTGAGAGAAGATGGTGACATTGGTGTAGCAGTAAATAAAAAGAAACAAATTTAAATCCACAGATCTTAGAAAAAACAGAGGATAATTTTTGGGTTCCTCCTGTTTAATAGTAACAACAACAATAACAACAACAACAATAATAATTATTATTATAAATAATAATAATAGTAATAATAATATGGCTGCAATTTCAATGGGAGAAGTGTCACTGTGTCAAGTTACATAGCATAGAAATTAAAGTTGCTGCTGTGTTTGACATGAGTAAAGTTTTTTCCTTAAAGGGTACCCTTTTGAAAATAGATTTTATCTCTGCAAAGGCAGAAAAGCAGATTTAATATCCTACAGCATTCAGAGACACTGTGAGGTTATTACAGTAACTTGTTTATCATTTCATCGAGAAATGTTATTCACTGAACTGTCTGGGCCTCTTCTTGTCAAAGGAATTTGTCTCGGAAATAGAAGCACAATGGAACTCCGAAAGCTCTGCTTTATGCAATGTCTAGTTCTTCTCTGGTTTTATTTCTGTTATGCTTTTCTCCCTAATCAGATGAAAAAGTCTTCCTACCCTAGGAGATCCTTTCCCCTGAAAGATCACTTGATAACCTTAAGCCTTCCATGTTAGTGAAATGACTGGTTTGCACCTGTATTATTGCATGCAGTTTGAAAAGTTACTGCATTTTCTAATGTTGATGTGCCTATAGTTTGCTGGTCTCACAGATGAAGCTATTTTTGAACTTTTTTTGACAATCATGTTTTCTGGGAAACACCAATACAAAGGCAAAATAAAGGGAAAGGTAGATTGTAGGCAAGTGTTCTTTGACTTAAGATATTTTACAAATAAGACAGGAGTAATGTATGTGTTACTAAATTCCCGTAAATCCCTGACATCTATTTTGGAGCTATATTAAATTGCATTAGCATCATTATTACCTTCACCCTTGCCAACATGTCTGTGATTGCTGCAGCACAAAAGCCCAGACTGGAGACAGACAATACTAAGAAACAATAAGTAAAAGGTGAAAGAAAAAGAGAGTATTATCTGGAGTCGTGGTTGCCAAGCTGGAGAAGGGAATGCTTTTGAGCTGAGGATGGCATTGAAAGATAAGCAGGTGAACCTTCACACATGAAAAGTAGAGCAAGAAATGTATTCCTTCCAAATAGCGTAATTGCTTCCAATTTTCAAATCTGTGAGATTCTAAAAAATGATCTGAAGTGGAAAAAGTAGAGAATTGGAAGGGGTAACTGTGCAGTTTGGCTCTCAGAAATGACTCAGAGTTATACAAGGTTTTCCAGAAGAAACTAAGATAACTTGAAAAACAGATTAGAGACAAAGGGAGCTAAAAAATAAATAAGATATGTATACAATTAAACGTGACCTAAAAAGACCCAGGGAATTGAAGTCCTTTCATAATATTGCCTTTAGCAAGAAATTGAAAGAAAAGGAAGGCTTGGAAATTAGAAGACGTTTAAGATCATGTAAAAACAGCTAGTGATAAAAAAACAGATTTGGGAATACTTGGAAAATACAGAGACAAATCAGTCATTACAAATGATGCTTAATCACTGAGACTCTCTAAATATCTGACCACTTACAAAGACCAGTAACAACAGGGATGGCACCAGAGACTCGGGAAAAGAAAAGGCATTGCCCAGGATCAGGATAACAAATAGATAAAGTGTGCTGTCTGATAAAGCTGTAGAAAGGAACAGGGTGATTTCATCGTGCTCTCGCGAAAGGATCACAACATGAAGGATAGAGACAGCAGTTTATGTCAAAATTTGTGTGATCTTTCACCTATATTTTTCTTATTATGTGAACACATTAGAACAACATTCTAAGGTGAACAACAGAAATTATTGTGGTCTGGAGAAATCATTGGTAGGAAAGATTTAAAGAGCTAAAGTAGTACAGCAGTTGTACAGTGACTGAGAGAAGAAAATGAAGCAAAAAAAATGACTACTTGGAAAATTTGAACACTGAGATGAAAGAAGAACAGAGGTATGTCACCTTATAGGAGCTTATAAGGTCATAGAACATTACCATGAGACTTTGTCCTGGCTGAGAAACAGATAAGGAAATTCCATAAATCTCAACCATCCCTATTTTAAGTAGGTCAGATCTGTCAACACTTAGTTCAGCTTAACCAGTAAACAATATCATAGACCTCTGGAAATCAGGATTAAGCATAAATCCTGATGGTGAATGAAACTGGATGATCTTGTTCCTTGTAAAATATGTACAAAATTGGTTTGGACTATTTGGTCTCTGTTTTTCAACCTTTTTATTTTTATTTTTATCTTTGTGCCAGTAGCTCACGCCTATGCTGCAAAGTATGGTGCCCTGGATGGCCAATACCTGGCCCAGGTTGGTTCCAAGTTGAGACTGAACACAGCTGGTAGCTGTTGAATGAAGCCAAAATGGTGCCACAGGACTTGCTGTTGTTTCTACCATGTAGATGATTGTATACCAGGACAAATCTATCCTTAGCCTTGTTATGTTTATTCCAAAAGCTGCAAAAAGACTTTTAAATAAGAGGAACTGGCATAATAGCATCCAGACTTTGGATGGTGCTTGAGCACCCTTTGTGTCATGTAACTGTTCGACTCTTGGGGAGCAAGAGAAAGGAATTTGTGGGTGTCTCTGAGTGAAAGAAATGATGTGTGTGATGAGGTCAGACAGAAACACATACAGATAGGGTTCATGTTTCCAGCTTTTAGAAAGCTGCTGGGAAATCCATATGCACTCCTAAAAGGGAGACACTTTCTATCTCATTCCTACTGAGTCTCTCAGTGAAGACTATTGTATCTCTACTGTGCAGCAGATCTGAAATTACCAGCTTAAATGCCTAAAAAACTATTTAATGGTCTGTAACGTTTAAGAGATCTTGTAATGACAGTTTCACAAAGGCAGTTGTTGATCTTGGCAGAACTGCAGCCTGATACAATGAAGTTAGGTATTAGTAAGCTTTTTTATAATGTCTCATGAAATCCTGACTTTCATGCTTATTTGAAGTCTTTTATAGTCATACTATACTATGAGTAATAAATATAGGTAAATAATAATAAAATAACAATATACTAAGTGATAATAAATATATAAAATAGTTTTAAATAGCAAATGTATCTGAAAACTAATAAAATATAGAAATAAATATAATACATATACTTTTTAAAATTATACATAATAAATTAGGGGTAATTTTCTAGCAGAAGGCCAGAGATATTATGAAAATGAGCATGGAAATGAGGAAAATTCCCTAGTTTCCAAAATTTATTGGATTCCAGTTCAGGGAAATATACTGGTATTCTTTGTGATGCAAAACAAAAGAATTACAAGATTAAATATCCTTGAAGACACAAGGATGGAACAGAAAGCAAGTCTGATGAGTGATTGCGGTGTTGGAAAAGAGCAAAAGCAGCCTGAACAACATGAGACTGAAGAGCATCAAATAACTCAGGGGAGTAGGATGTCTCCTTTTCTGGTCTTGTTTCAGCAGCGTGGCTGGCAGCCTTTCCAGGCATGCTGTCTTCACAAGAGACTTGCCCACACGGAAGCCCCAGTTAGGAAACAGGAGAAATCAAAGAAACAGAAGGCTGATCAACTTGAAAATAAATTCTACTAGAGTTTATAGGCCTGAATAGTGTGTGTCAAAAAAGTCAGTCATTGCAGGCTATATGGAAATTGGTTGGATGCAGCAGTAATTCCAACGACTATGACTCAATCCATGTGATAGGATGAGATTTTAGCCCTTTTTCTGTATCAATAGGGAAGATAAGATTCCATGAACTATATATTTGCTGAAAAATGATTCTGAATGATTTACGGTGGTCTTAGAGTTTATAACAAGTAGTTAAATTAAATAAAGTAAATAATCATTGACCTTGACTATCTTTTTCTGTCTGCAATATTTTCTGAGACCAACTGGCCTCTGAAGAAGGAATATGTCATATCTCACGTGACATCTAACCTGGACTGAACAAAGTGGCAGAAAATTCCCTTTTAAAGAGATAATCCTGTCCTGACAGATGGATGGACTAGATAGTTAGTAATAGTAATACTTTTATTGATATATGATCTGCTTATAACAGATATAAGCTCTTTCTGTTTTTAATTTATCCAAGTCTTACAGTTCAATATAATACAACTCTTGAAGTAGCAGAGGATTGCTCAAGCAATCCTGAGGACAGAATTAGGCCCTCTTATTCTATCCTGCTTCTTTTGTTCAGTTTAGGCACCTATCTCAGTGTTTACAGTGCTTAAATTCAATCATATTCAGTCATGTACTTCTCAGCCTGGACATAAGAATTCTTTGAAAGGACTGGATCAAGAAATGATCCATTTTGAATCAATTTTAAGAAATAAAAATGCATTCAAAAATTTGGCAGTGGGCTGAAATATCAGTGTTTCAATGAGCCCCAAATTTCTTTTAAAATGTTTCAGTATCTGAAAACAGCATGACATAGGCTAATTTATTTGCAATTTTTAAGCTTTTAAACTGCATCTGATATTTGCTCATTGTCAGTCTCTTGGAAAAGTTATGTCTATTTCTTACAGAAGGTATATACCTGTCAGTAGTAGATCAGAGAAAACAATTGTGAGTCATGATGTGGGGGAAAGGAACTGTTGGCTCTGCACTTCTTTTGGTTTAATGATCCAGCAAACAGAGCTGTGGTTGAAACATGAAGTCTGGAAGACTCTTAGAGTTGATCAGCTTTGCTCTGAGGTTGTTCACCTTGTTAGTAAAGCTTTTATTGGAAATAAATGTGTATTATATACTTGAGATAAAAGAAAGAAATTAGGCAGTACAGTTCAGAGTATTTGCAGATGCATAATTACATGAATTGCATTAATTTTTTTTCTTTATTTTTTCTTTTTTTTTAAAATAGAAATTTGCTTGAATTGTTGGATGAATGTCACAGCAGAGAGGATCTAAATTTATATGGTCTTAAGAAGTTAAATCTTAAGAAGTTAATTCTTAAGCAGCTAATGTCTAAGCTTTTTAAGTTTCCTAATCAGAGTGGCTGTATATAATGAAAAAAAAGCTGAAGGAAAATGTGAATAAAAACCTTTCTATTGATCACAACAAATTCCAGTACAAGAGGGAAGAAATCCTAGTTCTCAATTGTTTGTGGAGTCTTACCCAGCGGTTTACATGGCTTTTGGCTCATAGTCAGTGATACTTTTAGAAGAAATACTCAGATGACATTTGAGCATTGAGTTCTAAAATCTCACTCTACTGTCCCCTTAGAGTGTTTTCTTCATAAGCTTTTCAAATCAATGTTGTGTCTTGGGTTTCTATGGCATTGCCATTGTAGACAAACCATCTGCAAGCAGCTGGATTGTCTTCAACTAAGACTTCTTCTGTCCAGCTAAACCAAGTGGCTCATTTTGAGGTGCCTGTGAGAGAACTTGGAAATGTAAAGGGAAGTGATGCTATCTCTAAGCAGATAACCTAAACCAGGGACCTCAGCTAACCTCTTCTACGCTAAGTAACGTAGCAGCTACTTGTGAGAGTGTGTGGGTGATGTAACCAGAGTATCCCCATCCACACGGTGTGGAATGGACTCAGCACCGCTGCAAGAGGAGCACTGCCAGTTAAAAGGTGCCAGACTGCTCTGAAAATTGGCTCATCTTTTGAAGTTTTAAGACAATCTAACGAAAACTCCTTTGGAGTCCTTATGAGTTATATTTAGAACAAAACAAAATATCTTTGGGTATAGCAGCATCTGCTTGTGTTGTACAGTATTTAAGAAAATCCATTTAAACCGAGGGGCAAACCGTCTGGCCTGATGAACCTGCTAAAGCCTGCCTTTGCTGCAATATGTTCAGAAAGAGAATGTTACCTGAGATAAACTCGGGCAGCCGGTGCTGGAGCAGCTGCGAGGGCTTTGGCTGTGCCACCCGCACACCCTTCAGCCGTGGCCCATCTCAGACACACCAGCACACATCCCCTCATTAAAGCCCCATCTTGCCTTTGCTGTTCCAGATGAAATTCTTGTTTCCCTAGGAGATTTTCCTGATGAAATGCTCAGGGTCCTGCTGATGTGTGCAGTTCTGTTCTGCTGAGTCTTCCCTAGCACAAGCATCTCACACGGTTTTAAAGCAGAAGGCACTCTATTTTACCATAAGGCAAAGATTTAACGCTACTTTGCAAAGAAAGTCCCAGAGCAAAACTTACATGAAGTGAATGGGATCACAGTCATAATTTTATGGGTATTTTAAGCTGCTATTAATATTTTCTATAATATTTACTATAAACATGCCCATACAGGATCAGACCACAAAAAGGGAGATTTTTATAATTACTTATAAGCTTGCAGAAAATATTTCAAAAATAGCTGTATTTGTATTTAAAAATTGACTGTATTTGGGAACAAAGATAAAATATACTGTTTCCAACAATGATCTCTGTGTATATCTGCTGCGGGTAACATTTAAAAATGTTTACCCTCTGCTCCCATTTTTGGAAGATACATGCTTATGTTTTAGCATGACCCCCTTAAATTTAAAATAGTTGTTCATTCACATTGTTCATGACAATTAAGGGAAATAATTTAAATTTTAAAAACTGCATTGATGCTTATAAAAATGCTAGTGGTTTCACAACCATTCCATAACATCTTCTCCAATGTCAATATTCCAAAAACCCCAGATACTGGATCCCATCCTAAAGTGCTTGATTACTATTTTTATGCACTCCAATCAATAGGAGTGTTGCTTGCACTTAGGATTTTGTTGGCATAGCCAGACTATAGCATATTTATTACTGAGAATGACTGAAGAAAACCATCTAAGTTGTTTAGCTGTAAAATTAAAAAGTGCTTTCCAAAGTGCAATAAGCTTATCATTCTCTAATGAAATGAATAGTATGAGATAGTAATTGTTATATTTCAGGATATACTTGGAAAAAAAGATTGATCATTTGTTGTAGGCAAAATAATATTAATAAATTTTATTTGATTCTGACATTCTGTGTTTGTTAGCCTTTGTAAGTGTTCTTTCAAAAGGTAATTGCATTTACAGAAATTGTGATTCAATTTAAGTATGTCATATTTTAGAACATATTTTAGACAAAAAACAAACCACAGGCCGATACCTCACATCTCTAATTGGTGCAGTGTATGAAGTTTAATACTTTGGTACTTGGGCTTAGATAAAATGGACAGGTTTTGGTGCAAGAATGGTTTAGTTAATAAAACCATATTTAAATAGGTAGTAAGAACAACTTAAGCTTACAAGTGGTGTAAGAAGTCAGTTGTGCAACACAAAAAGCGTCTTTGACATAAATAAGTAACTGCTTATGTGAATAAGCATTAAGACTGGAGAGTAAAGATCTTACCCTTCCTTTTAGCAAGGAGTTCTCCATCCTGTTTCTATCTCCTTTAAGAATTCAATAAAGCCACCCAATGGATTGGAAAGACCATAACCTCTACTCTCTCTTGCTTAATTTGACTCCTTTCTAACACAGGCAGCTTCCAAGACGATCCATCATCTGTGTTTGCTCTGTTTTGGCTAGGATTGTATTTTTTTTTCTTTTATCCCTGCTTCCTGTAAAATGTTTTTGTTCAGCTGCCATTTCTATTCTTTGCTTAAAATAGTGATAAAAATTTGTAATTATAGTGATGGAATGAAGCTAAAAGAAATGAAATTAAAGTATTGGTTCCCAAGAAAATTGGTGGGCTAAACCAGCCTCTGAGCAGGAGTCTAAAATTTCCCATGGATAAAATGAATGTATGTTGCTAAACTCACTCTTGGATACAGATTCCCTGGAAGTTTTCTAGGTGCAGGAGTGGTGCTTAGAACAATTGGAGACATAAAAAGGTGGTTGGGAGCCCCACTTTCTGCACTGACACCTAGAGATGCACTCAGCTGCAGTGGGACCTGTTCAGGTGGGCAGTGAGAGAAGTGAGAGGTTCAGATCATTCCTCTCCTTTGCTGTGTCTACCGAAGACTTGTGACTTTTAACAAGGAGCCAACCTAAGGGTCTCTCTTGCTAAAGTGTCTGTCAAATGATGAGCAACCACGACGTCAGCAGATGCTTGGTGAAGATCACAGAGCTCATATTAAAGATGGGTTGAAGCCTTCTGGTGCATGAGATGGTGGTCAGTGGTGTGCTGTGCTATGTGTTTGTACCAGTCTTTGCTAATACAAGGGCAGAGCTTGCACGTGGGCACTCTGTGCGACAGAAGGCAGTGTCCTTTCTGAACCCACTCATGTGGCACATGGACAGAGTGTGCATATGCCCTCAGTAGAGAGAAGGAGTTGTATTTCTCTCTTCCTCTAGCAAAACAATTCCTTCTTCTCACCCCAGCATCCCAGGCACCAGCAAAGCATTTGGCCCTTGCCTGTGTGTGGACTGCAGGAGGCCTGCGTGGCTGTTCCCAGTACAAGGACCACTGTTAGATTGGCTGTGTTTCTTGAGTTTGTTCTTCAAATCCATCTGTAGGGCTGTCTAGAAAAAAAAACAACATTCTCAGACACAGATATAATAATGCATTGCTATGATTAAATGCTATGTTTAAACTGCTGTTGATAGAGGTGATTAGGTTCTGAAAATGAACTTCAGTCCTGACACTGAATTAAGGAAGGTAGTACATTTCATGGGTATATGTTCATACATGTTGAATTTGAGCTAGAGAAAACTCTGATAACGGGAGAAAAGCTACATCTAGATTTCTCTATCCTGAAACTATGAAAGACAGGACCATACTATTCTCTGTTTATATCAATATCAGTACAATTAAAATCCTTTAAGAGTTTTCCTTGTATGTATGGGATAGTGGATTATTGTCCCTATATACTCTTCTTAAATTCGGATGCTTTAAAAATGCCATTTTGGCCACCAGAGGGCAATGATTTCTTCTATTCCTCAACACCAGACGTAATCTATTTCGAATGAGAGTCAGATGTTAATATAACTCCCTGACATTTTTGAGCTTTGTAGTATGTGCACTTTCACCTCTAAGTTCAAAACTGGCTGCTGTTTGTAGTGACTCAGAATTCTTCACTTGTGATAGCTAATTAGTGTATGTGAAGTAACTGTGGTCTTTCCAGTTCATTTTTTTAGATGTCTACAACACGCAGTTGATAGTTGGCCACTGTTCTGGCAGGTCATTTAAGATCAAATGAAAACATTTATGGGAAAAGTAGGCAAAATATAACATTAAAAATAGCATCTCAAAACTCGAGGATTAAAAGTTTGTGTGTGTGTTCCCTGAGTCTCCTTTATCTCTAGGACTTACATCTATCTATCTATCTATCTATCTATCTATCTATCTATCTATCTATCTATCTATCTATCCAAAAACATCTAAGCTCTTTGTCTTTAGACTGAAGAGATACAATTTTTACTAAAAAACAGAGTAAAATTATTTTCATTTTTGATGTCTTAATGTGAATTAGTTTGAATAAGATTTATCCCTATTATGCTGCCCATTGAGTTATTTTTTCTAACTGGATTTTGAGACATTATCATAACTTAAGATTAAAAGAGTAAGTTAGAAGTTATTAATAAAAAATACTGAAGGGAATTATCTCTGTATGTAAACAAATTTCATGCCAAAATGAAGATTTAGTAGACAAGTTGCCTGAAGACTTCTGAATTTTTTGCTACAATGCTCACAGAGATATCACTGAATAGCTGGGGTTAGCAGACTTGCAGCCTTTTCAGGTTTTTTAATTATTTTGGGTGAAGACAGTCTTAGAGTATGCATGACTGATGGATCCATCTGGACCAATGTTTATTCTTCTCGGCCTGTTTTGCAGCTGGGTGGTCAGCTGTCCCATTGTGTTGACCAGGATTCCTCAAATCAGACCCCTTGTCTGAAGTGGAGCACATATATGGATGTCCTTTGATACAGATCCTTAGTATTTTTTTGGAATTATGATCTTGAGATATGTGGAATAGATATAAATAGGACCAGTATGCCCCTGCTGTTTGTATTTGCACCATCTACTAGGACCTCTAGACAGAGGAGTGTGTCTAGCTTTAGAAAGCTTTAGCATCTGTTTCAGAGCAGATGCTCAGCATCATGTGCTACCCAAATTAGCTGGCCACCAGCCTCAACCTTGCTGGAGTCAGGTCCTGTCCTAATATATGAGAGAACAATCCTTTGCAATATGAACTCTTGCTGAGTGACCTGTGGATTTATTAATTACAAATCAAGCTGAGCTGTCACATGAACCTTCTGTTTCTGAGTTCAAAGCCATAAAAGTTTTCACTTAAGAAGTACTGATTGCAGCTAACATACTTTATGAGATTCTTCATCGGTATAATTCCTAAAAACATCAGTGATACCAAAAGAGGTTTGGAAGAGTATTTGTTGTAGAGAAGCATAAAAGATTGCTAAAAAAAGCGAAGAGAGTAAGTGTTTACACTAGTACTGATTTTGAGACTACCAAACAGCATAGTTTGTAGCTGGCATGTCAGGTTTGGAGCCTTTAGTCCTCTTTGTTAGCTCTTTTGTTACCTTACAAGTCTGTGTAAGACTGATGGGGTCATCCCCAGCCAGACTTTGTGCCCAGTCTTAGGGCACATTGAAAAAATTTTATGCAGAGGGACTCATAAATTTTCCCCCTAGCACTATCCCTGCTCCTGCAGCAGAAAGCTAAGGAAAGAGTAATGAACACTTTCCAAATATTTTGAAGGGAAATCCCCAAATGCTGGGAAATTTCTTCCAGGAATGTAGCTGTTTTCCTGCTCCCAGGTCCATCCCATGATGCTGGGAGTACTAAACACCAGTGCCCTGTTAAGAGTCTACTGCAAAGTAGACAGGCAGAGAACAGAGAGAACTGTAGGCAGCAGATATTATGATAAATTAACTTGTGAAATATCCCCGTTTGTTTCACTCTTTCCTGGGGATGGGACCTGGTGGGATTGTGAGCATGAAAGATAGAGCACCACAAGTCTGTTGTTAACCTGGCCAGAGCTGTCCACACATTTTCTTCATCTCTAGTGGTTGCCAAACCTCTGGCATGGTTGTCAAGCATCGGAAGAGGCTGCCCAGGGAAGTGGTTGAGTCACCATCCCTGGAGTTATTTGCATGATGTGTAGACGTTGTGCTTAGGGATATGGTTTTAGTGCTGGACTTGGCAGTGCTGGGTTAGCAATTGGAATTGGTGATCTTATAGGTCTTTTCCAACATAAATAATTCTATGATTCTATGGGGCAAAGCCATTTCAGCACATTAGAGTGTGGTCCTTTGGGCAATGGGGAGTGCCAGTTTCATGAAGCAAAAGGAGCCACCGCAAAGGCAACTTGATTCTAGTTGGGAGGAGCTGGATGATGCTGCATTTGTTTTTATGTATTTTTTCACCGATGGTAATGTCAAGCAAAATGAATGTGGTTTCCAGGAGCAAGATCCGTCTTCCTGAGCTGCACGCTACTAGACAGCCTACTGACTCCCCTTCTCCTCTTTGTCAGTGCCCTGGTGCTGGGTGGCAAGGGCACTCCCCTTCATGTACGAGGTGTGTTTAAACCTAGTCACCCTGATTGCTCTTAAGTTCAGCAGTTACTAGGAATGTGTGTACACCAGAGCCTAAATTGGTCATTTGGGCTTACATTCTGTAACAAAAAAGGAGCAGATTAAAATAAATTAGTGTAAAGAAGTAGATTCAGGATATTGACTATGCATTAGTATTCTAGATGCTTAATTTTAAAAGTTTAAAGCTTTTCTCTAAAACTAAAAACACAGAAACTCTCATGCATTGGTGGAATTTTCCCTACCATTTTAATGATAGAAAAAAAGAACTAAAATTTGAACTAAAATCTGTTTGCAGGAACTGCAAAAACTTGGTGATGCCAAGAAGCTGTGGCATATTGATGTTATCCCCACTATATTTTTGGTATATAGGTGTGAGAATTGTAACTTTTTCAGTCTTGTGAGAAAGAGCTTTGCTATATCTACAAGTTAGCCATTGTTAAAGATAAAATGCCAGGTTTTATTTGTTTTGAATATAAGAAATGAATGAAAGAGTAATTCTGGAAGTGATTTTTTGAATGTTTTTCCAGTATTATATAAAAACTCGCAATTTCCTAATAGGATATTGTGTGTTATGTTTATGCAATACGTATCAAATAGACTCTTTTAATAAATTGCTTTTGATCACGTGATTACTATGGTCTAATGTTCAAAGTGGGAAAAAGGTTTCTCAAGTGAGGTAAGCCCTATTCCTTTTTGAAAGAATCAAAGAATCTCATTAGTTTATGAGTCATAACGTTGACTACATCTAATTAGATATCTGGTTTGAGTGAGCACCACAGTCTGAAACTGACTGTAATTTTTTTTTGATTGACAAATGATTCACTTGTTACAAAATAATAATAAAAAACTCCACAAAGATAAAATGGGATAAAATGAGTACTACATCAACATTTGGGTACTAGCAACTACTCCTTGCCTGGAATTTGATGATGATAATTTCCTTTTTTCTTTGAAAATTATAACTAGTTGAATCTAATTTTTAATGCAAGTGTAAAGTTGTACTAAAAATTTTAATCTGGGAAGTTTTTCAGATCTATTAAGCAGTTTCAGTGCTTACAAACACATATTACTCCCAGATAGCCCCCAGTCCCAACTGAATACTTTTTAGTTCCTAGATAGACATTTAAATTTTGATTTTACACCTTTAGAAACATTGCCTATGTTAGATATAGATTTGTTTTATTTTTGGTGGAAAAGCTGGGCATGTTGTGTTTCCATCCTCATGCAGAACAGAAAATATTTTTAAATCTTGAAATTGTTGGGGTAGAGAGATCTTTTCCCACCCAGCTCTGATAGCACCTAGTTATAACTACTTGAATAAGCATGCATCTGAAAATGCTGTATTCATTGTCTTTAGTATTGCAAAGTGCCTTCCTTGGGGTTTTTTTGTAATTACCTTCAAGTGTCATCAATGATACTTCTATTTGCAAAGATATCTGTGTATATAATTTCTTCCTTGTATTTATGTACTGACAACAGAAAAGAATGGCATAATATACACAGAAAAGCAAATAGACAATGACCATGTAAGAATAACATATTTTGGAGTGGCATTAGGAAATATGAGTGTTGTGAAGGTTGATGTTACCAATCAAAGTACCTTCCATTATGACAATAAATGCTGTTTTCCCAAACAAGGTCTTTAGAGATAATAACAAACTTTTTCATGACAGTTATGTTCTTATGGAAGACATACTTCAATTGCCAAAGAAAATTTTAGACAAGCAGAAAAATACTTAAAGGATTATGTATGCAGGTTGGAGGGCTGGATTGCTGTTAGAAATATGAGGTGATTTGTACATTTGCATTCTGGCAGGATTTGGGAAACAGGATCTGGCCTCAGGTCTAAACTATGATGTGACCAGAGATTCCAGGCTGTCAGCATATATTAACATTTTCAATATTAAGCGCAGAAAATTCCATGTATCAGATATATTCAGAATGATCATTAAATAGATATACAAGCATTTTAGGTAGAAAAGTTGTGGAAAAACCTAATCTTTTGTAAAGTTGTACTCCTTTCCCCACCCTTCCTTTTACTGCAATGCTAAAAAGCTAGTGTTGCAAAGCTCTTTATATCATAGTGACCATTGTGAAGAGATAAGGAATCTGAAATAGTGGAAATTTATCCTATAACTAGAAAGTTGTCAGTTTTCTAGCCCTTAAGGGTTTGATACAAAAAGCAGGGCTACCAATTTTACTTATGGCAATATGCTTGGAAGATGAGAATTCTATTTAAAAAATGACATTTTCTGAATATCTGTACAGCATGCTTCTCTGTCTGTGTGCTCTGATCTCCTCATTCTACACTCTAGTAAATGTGGTCACTTCCTACTTTTTCACTCTTAGGTAGCACTCACAGGGACTGAAAATGCTGTCCTCAAGAGATGTAGCTGCAGCAAGAGGATAGTGAGAGATTAAATAGATTAGTGAGAAAGAGGGGAACTACAGTAGTCTTGTTCACTGTGAGCATGTGATTTAAGATTTCTGGGGCACAAGAATTTCTTAACCAATATATTTTTGTCAGATAACACAATGACTGTGACAAACAAGACCAAATTTCAGTACTAGAGTAATTTCAGGATTTTTCAGATAACTATATACTCCTCAGAAGGAGCTGTCTCTCAGGCAGGCAGAGCTCAGAGTTACATGTATATTTTTCCACATTTGTAATCACATATGCAAATCCTTACAGTAAGATTGGTTGATGAGGGGTAATTTGCATAACTCCAGTATGATTATTTCTCAGTAACTCTATCACACATAAATCCCTTAGTTCTGACAGTTATTTGTCACTATTACCTAATCAGAGTATAAATATTTGTAATAACTGTGATTATGGAAATCTCTGGCTTTATAATCATTGGGATACAGGCAGTAATTGGTTCCAGTTTTTATTTTCATTGGTTAGAGACATTGAGCTCATCCCACTGCTTGGGCTGCACCTTGCTGTGATGAAAACCTGGCTTTGGGCACTCTGAGAGAGGGAGCACAGGTTTTGTCAAGACAGTCATCACCTTTCAGAAGCATTTTACCAAAAGCATTTTGCCAGAGGCATTCTGCTTTGCAGGAGATTTGTCTAGGGAGGCATTCCCTGGAAGCATTTCCCTTGCAGGGACTTGTCTGTAGAACTGTTCCCCTGAGGCTTTTTCCCAAGCAGAAAGAATTATTTATGTCATGATTCAAGTGTTTTAAAAACTTATTATTTTTTGTATTTTTAATATATATTTTTCTATATGTCAATATAAAACAGGCTAGCTATGGTCTTAAACTGATGGATGTCATATGTGTCACAAACAGGTTTCTCCAAATACCTTTTCAATAGTGATATGCTAGCTACAAAAATGGCCACTTCAGCTTCCCACTTCTTTCATTTAGAACAAATTTACTGCTGCCTTCTCACACTCCAGAAGGCATTTACAGAGCCAGACTTGTTCTGCCCTTAATTCACCTACACAGCACTCATTTATGCTGATGGGAGTCACACATACAGTCCAAGCAGGAAGATACCATACTTCATTTAGTTCTTTCAGGCAACAGAAAAAAAAATAATTAAATTCATGGTATAATTTTGGGCTTCTGATTTTTCTTGAAAATGATCTGGGTGAAATGTTCACTTGCATTTTGCACTTTCTAGAAACTCGTCTGTCACCTTTTAGTGAATATAAAACATATTTGTTGTGTTTCTACCATTTGATGCTTTGCAAAAATGTATATACATGTGATGACAATCGTTAAGCAAAACTTGCAAGTGAAATGTGCACCTGCTATATTTCCTTACTGACTGCCTTTACAGAGCCTTAATCTGCTGATTCCTTCAGACTCACTCTTAACCATTACAAATGAAGAATTAGAGCACGCTTTCAGAGTAGGAAATAGGCCATTTCTTTTGTGCCTTCTGGAGCACCTGAAATACCTCAGAGGGGCAAATCTTTCCTGTATTGAAATGTGTGTCTGGGAGAGGACCAATGTGCTCAGCATCAGGTAACTCATGCAAGTGCCTACTCTTTCCTGGACTGGACTCCTAAGAGTTTCTGACTCCAGTCCTTGAAGCAGTTAACTGTAGATAATGCTTTAATTTGGGAGACAAAGTACAGCCAAAAGTAAGGTAATTCTCTTTTCAGTGTGCTGTACGGGAGCTCTGTTTTAGACAGCTGCATCTTTTCACTGCTGCACAGTATTTACCACTTTCCCAAGATGCTCTTGCCCTATTTTCCAAAGTTTCCCTTGAAGTACTACTGATTTTCTTTGGCCTTTAATATTATGCATTATAAATATGATTTGCTTAGAAGTTTGTAATGCCTTTTTATCAGTGGTTGGTATGACTTGTGCAGCTGTTCTGCAATTACATACTATGGAGCTGAGCAGAAACTTTAAGACATGAAGCATTTCTACGGAAGTTTGGTAATTGAAAAAACCTGGCTTAAAAGTGAAACTTCAAATACTGGAAAATGGAAATAGATTTGTCTCTGAAAATGTTATGATGATTTTGAATGTCACTGCATTTGAAGGAATATCCACAAGGAGAGTGCTAGGCTCAGCACCGATTTAAATCATGTTCTCTCCAGTAGACAAAATTAGTTTTAAATGTCATCTGTTTAATTGTTTGTTATGCCTAATTAAAAATGGTAATTTATTTGATTTATTTGTAGCATAGTTAGTATATTGCTTTATTAAAGAAATTATAGAAGTTTAATTTTTAATTACAAAGACTGAGGATTTATTAAAGTATGTATTTTGAAATATTTTTCTTTGGAAAAAATTGACCCCATTTTGTTGATGTGGAATTCTATCATTCTTGAAAAATGAACAATGGGCAAAGGTAACATTATATCTTAATAAGATTATTCTTGCTTTATAGATGGTAAACATGATAAGAAGTAAAAGTAAGCATGATAACAAGTAAATGCTCTTTCTTACCTGCAGAAATATTTAGCAATCAGACCAATTATTTTTACAATGGCTTAGCCAAAGACCATTTGTTGTGGTCTAGAACACACAGCACGAGGCAAGGCTCATCACACTGAGGAGGCTGGAGCTGAAGTGGCACTTGTGCTGGAATGGTGGCTGTATGTGATGACATTGGAAAGCAAAGTAAATCTGACACTATCTATTCTGGAGGAAGAGGTAAATGCGCATGAAAATTAATGGATTTTTTCAAGAGCTTTTTAATGTAACAGTATTTAAGAAAAAGAAATTGATTATATGAGATGCACATTTTTTACAATGAACATCTTCAAAATGATGAGGAAAGGGCAGAAATACAGATATGGTTTTTCATCCCTTTGCTGCAGTGAAATTGATCTTTTTAGCTAGTTGGTGGAATTTTTTTTTTAATTTCTTTTTAATTTCTTTTTTTTTCCCCCCAAATACATAAAGAGCATGTTGCATGTTTTCTGTATGGTGGAGACTGTCATTTTCAGTAGGAAACTGCATCTGTATATGAAAAAGAGAAGGAAGACATGGAAGTAATCTTTCACATTCCCAGTGGTCTTTAGGGCTCGTGGTGCCCCTCACTCATGGCAGAACACCATAGGAACTGGACCTTAGCAAAGAGAGGTGCACGTGCCTAACGTTAGTTTACTGCCCAGGTTATAGTATCAAAATCAGGATGCATGAGAAGCCAAGAAGTTCCTTGGCATTTTGCTAGTGAGGAATGCCACTGGGGCTGCTGCAAGACAGTTACCATTCTTACCAACAGTGCAAATTTACTTTTTTGTGTTGTCACAGCACGCTATTCTTGCCCATACAATTGGAAGCCTCTTTATTTGCTATGTAATCTTCCATGTGTGTTTGATTTTTAAGGTTCAGCAATATTTTGTAAATCTCTTTTACAATTTCCATTATTTACTACATGAAATTTTATATAATTTCTTTTTTGAACAGGAAATCTTAGAGAAAGTAATCCCAGAATCTGACTGTGAAGCTGCAATTCTTAAGGTAGCAACAAAATCTGCATGGGTTTAGGTGCTTGCATGTTTTCAGTGACTGTGTTATATTTACTTTCCTCTGTCAGGACATATCAAAGGACTAAAATTAGGTCAGATGATGCCTACTTCCATTTAACTTCTATATTTAAATGAGAATCAAGGCAAATATTTGCTGCTTCTTTGGTACACAGAAATATATTTGAATATTACTGAGGCTGTGACTTTAATCTTATCTCTGCAGTTACTGGAGACAAATAGGTCTCCAGCAGAGGTTGATTAGTCCATTTAGATGTGAATTGCACAACAGAGGTTCCTGTCTCTCTTCATAAACTACAGAGAACACTTAGAGCTCACTCCAGTCACCAGTAAGGTGACCAGCAGGATAACCCAGGCTCCTGCTCAAGGTCAGCTATGAGATCAGACCTCTTGCTCTTGAATCAGAGCGAGATCAGACCACAGGTCTTGAAAACCCTCAAGAATGGAAGATACTCCCTGGGCAGTGTGTTGCACTGTCTGACTGTGTTCTTATGGTGTAAAAGCTTCTCCTAGTGCTACTCTGAACCTTTATTGTTTCAGCTTTTTGTCTGGTGTCTTTCACACTGCCGCCTCATGGCTGGGAAGTCTGGCTGTATCTTCTGATGTTGAAGGACTGTTTTTTATTTCCTCTTGAGCCAGGTCTGCTTCAAGCTGAATAATCCCATCTCCCTCAACCTCTCCTCACAGGACTTCAGCATTTTGGCAGCCTTTTGCTGAACTTTGTCTGGTTTACCATTTCTGTCTTGTACCTGGGAACCAACACTTGACACAGTACTCCAGTGTGCATCATCATCGACTGTGATGAATGGAGAGTGATAATTCCTTCTGTGTCCTGCTCCTGTTACTACAGCCCAGGATATTTCTCGTCCTCTTTGCTGCCAGGGTGCTGCTGTCTCATGCTGCTATCTTCAGGGGTCTTTTCTGCAGATCCTCTGCCCGTGCATCAGTTTCCAGCCTGTATTTTTGCAAGGACCATTTCCTTCCTAAATGCAGGGATTTGCTTTTCCCCTCATTAAACTTTATAAGGATTCTTCTAGCCTGTTCCTCAAACCTGTATAGGCTCTTTTATATGACAGCCCTGTCCTGCAGTGTATCCACTGTTTCCCCAGTTTGGTGTGAAAATTCCATTGTCTCAAAAACCTGCAGATCACTGGTGAATGTGTTAAGCAGGATGAGTTCCAGAAGAGACCTCTGTGGTAGACAACTTTTTAACCAGCCTCTGTATGGGAGTATGGTCCCTTAGTTGTGACCCTTCCCACATAGTCTGACTGGATTTTTACCTGTCCGTTTGTTCACCAGCAGATTGTAAAGCTGTAACCTGGACACAAGTGTACTGTGTGAGACAGAGTCAAAAGCTAAAGCCAATGTGCATGACATCTCCTGCTCTGTCCTTGACTACAAACCCCATCACTATACTCTAGAGCAATAGCAGGGTGGTCTGGCATGATTTGTTTTCAAACGTGTGTTCCTGGCCCCTCCATCCTCCTCCTGTGTATTGCCTTTTAACCTTTCCATGCTGTAAGTTCCCTGTTCAGCCATGCAGATTTTCTGATAAATTTGATGACTTCCTGACTATCCTTGAGGACTGCTCTTGCATTTGTTGGAGGCTGTCTGACAGACCTGCCAACTTCCCTGAAGTCCTTTTTTTTTTTCAGACCTGCCCTACGATCACACCCGACAGTTTCCCGAGTAAGTTAAAGTCTGCTGACCTGAAGTCTGGACTCTGTACTCTACTGTTTTACACTACATATCAAGTACAGTCCAGCAATGTTTTGCAGTTATTAGTTACATTCAACATTAAATATCTTTATCTTATTTCTAGTCCTAATGTTTTTTCTTTCCTCATTTTAGCTATTGGATCATGCAATGATTTTTTTTTTTAATAAGGAAATAAGTTTTCTGTTCAGTGGAAGAAACTGATGTATTAGACTCTCAAATCACCTCGTGATCTTTAGTTGTTGAATTTACTCTTATCTCAGCTGCAAGGCACTATCATTAAGAAGCAGCTGTACTAACAGGTGACTCATACAAGCAGGTGCAAATTATCTCAGATATAGGGATCTTTCCCTCAAGCAGATATAATGAAGTATTAGAGGAGGGATGGTTTTAGAGAGCTACTGCTGCTGTAGTCAGTTGTGGCGGGGGTGGGTGGGGAGCCTAGGTTTCTATTTTGTTATTGTTTGAGTTAAGAGTAGAAATCAGAACTCAGGGACTCAGTAAGTCTGGACTCCGTAGAACATCTGTTGACTAATCAAAGCAGGTATTGCAGGTTCTACCTTCCAACTGTTCTTTAGATTTAATATTTGCAGTCAATAAAAAGGAGGATATATTTTTTCACATTCTGTCACAGAGTTCAGTATTTAACATGCTGCTTTTTGCATTCTAAACAGATGAAACAAATTAATCTGTTCTGACTATATATCAAGAATTTATTATTAACTCGTAACTTTAAACATATTAATTTTTTTCCTTAGATTTCATTTCTACAGCAGGTATGAGCTGAAGTAAGATAAGATATGGAAATTGATGTAATGTGAGAGGAATCTCAAGTGCTTCCTATTTCTCTACAATATGTAGGTGTAGATACAGAAGTCTTTTTAAAAAAAAGGTGTGTGAGAAGATCACATTTCTGATAATTTGTTTTATTTTGATTTTTTAACTGCTGCTTTCAGGTGAAGTTCCACATCCACGAAAAACTTCCTTGACCTTAATAAACACTTAAATAATGAAATTAAGTAGTTTGAGACTTGAGCATCTTATTCTCTGGAGAATATAAAAAAATAGCATTATTTTGTTTTATATCTTCAAAACCTATAGTACGGAGAGGTTAATGGTTACATCATATGAGAACCTGATTCTTAATTATCTTTCTGGAAGTTTATACCATAGAGCTGAGGCTTCCACAGTCTATGGTGAAATGGTAGCATGAGAGCAACCAAATAGTTCCCATGCAGAAAGGCTGCTTCTGCTTTTCTTATTGTGTGACCCCAATGCACCCAAACTGAAACAGAGGTCTGAAAAGGGCTTTTCTGTTTGTTTCTTTTCTTTCAGGAAAAGATGTGGAAATAACACTAAGAATAGCAATGATTTGTGGTTTGAAGTGAGGAGTCCTCTTGTGGGAGGGGGAAAATAAAAATCACCATGTGGAAAAGTGATGGTATGATATGATTGGTCTAGCTCCTGTGCAAAGATTCAAATAATCTCCTGTCTAGCCAGCTACCAGTAGTTGCAGGGCTTTTTTTTTTTTTTGTGCCCCTATAACTTTGTCTATAAGCTTTAAAGTGATGATACTACCGGTGCACTTAGAGACTCATTCTCACTGATCTCTCCCTGACTGGAAGGACAGGTCCCAGAAGTGCTGTTCTTTCTGTGGCTGCAGATATGAAGTGTTCCATGTGTCCCGCAGAGCGGATCTCTCCTGTGCACAGCTCCTGCCTGCAATCCCACCGGGCTGGATGCAGGATGCAGGGGAACAGCCCTAGCACCGTTCCCGAAGTGCAGCAGCTCAGGGGGAGGTTTCCTTCTCAGGGTGCTAAGAAAAAGGCCAAGCCTTGCCTGCACTCTCGTGGGGGGAGTGGTGCAGCTCCAGCCCGGCTCTGCGGGTGCGCTCTGCCTGCAGCTGGGCTCTGCTGGGATGGGGACCGTGTGCTGCTCCCCTGGTGCTCCAGTTGTTGGCCAGCAGCAGGGCAGAGCACAGGGCACCCGGCCTGGCTTTCTGCAGCTGGCTGCCTGGCTGAGAATCAGGTTTTGCTCTGCAGGTGGCTGCAGAACAGAGCAGGCTCTGGAGACTCCAGCACCAAGGCTCCCGTCCACCAGGCTGTGCAGAGGCTCGGATCTGAAGGTGCCCTTTGCTTCTACCAGGGTGGTAGAAGGGGTCTGGAGCTACTGACTTCCAGCACAGGCACTGGAAACATCTCTGCTTTTGCCCTTGTATATTTTGCACAAAACTCTCTGCATGCAGAAGTTCATTTGAAACAATTCACAGTTTGTTAGAGTATGATTGTTGTGTGTATATAAAGCTAAAACTTTTCTCTCTCAAGTGAAATTTTGTTAATTATTGACTCAGCTGTCTTAAGTGAGTGGAAAGGATATCTGCTATAAAATGTAAAAAATGGAAAAGGGAAAATGCTCAGAGATAAGAAACCAATTGATGTTCAAACATATAGAAGATAACTTATTCCCCTTGTATTCCCCGGAATTCTGTCAGAAATTCTCTTATTCTAATAGGGAGTGAAATTGCCATTCTTTAGAAATCTGACACAGAAGATTTGCAGGTTCATTTTGCAACTTCATAATGCAACTGTATCCCTTAATTGTTTTCCTAGATCTGAAGAGTTGTATTTGGACTATCAAGCCCATATGGAAAAAGTAAGACCTCACAGAACCCTCTTAGATGCCTAAAGGGGCACTTGGGCATCTCAGTCTGGGATCTGTAAAGATGATCTTGGATCTGTTTAACTTATGCTGTCTGATTTTGGCCAGTGAGTTTCTCTTATTCTGTGGCTGTATTTCCCCATGTGGGCTGTCACCTTGTCAGTTACCTACCTTATTTCCTACATACCTGGCAAATATTTTATTCAATGTCAAACGAACCTCAAGAAGGCAAGGCCAGATCCTGGCACCAGGTCAGATATACCTGGGGCTCTGCAACTTTGTACTTGTCTTCCAGCTTTGTACCCAATCCATGCAGGGCCTTGGTACCACGGGAGAGTGAGAGAGTCCTTCCTATCTTGGTCTGGCCAGTGCCTCAGAGCAATCCTTTGGGAGATCTGGTTCTGGCTGCATGCATGCTAAGGGTGATGTAAGAGCCGTGTTTCACACTTTTGCTTTTGCTAAAACTCTGTCTGTATTGGTTTCTAACCTAGAGGAAAGGGACTTGATGATCTCCCATTAGCTCTACACAGAAGAAATGCATCTTAAGTGAAGATTCAAGTGTATAAATGTGAGCTTAGGGGCAAATAACATTTCATAAGAAAAACTAAATAGAGTTGTAAACATTATCCTCATCTCCAGACTTATTTTAGAAAAGATATCTGAAGCACTCTGGTGTGTTGAAGATGACTTTGGGCTACAAAAGAAATATGATCTTGGACACATCCCTTGCTTGGTATTTCAATTGGCTAGCTCAGTAAATATCATATGAATCCCATTCCAAGGTAATGAACTTCTGCTATGTAGGCAACTCACATGTTGACAGAACCCACAAATTCTGTTTCAATAAACCTCAGTGCTTTGTAGCCTTTGTGATTAAAAAGTAAGACTATGAACCGTGAAAGAGAAGACAGACTAAAAACATCAAAAACAAATGCTTCAAAGTTGCGTGGGTTGTTTGGTTGTTTTTTCATTTACTTTTTTTCCTCTTTGAAAGAGATGTAGATGACATTGATACTCCATGGGAAAAAAAAGTGTTGATGTCTTTCAGTTGGCAATTTTAAACCAATTCTTCCAGTGCCTGGAACTGGAAAGGTGACACTGATATGCAGAAATATATTTGTGAAGCAATTTCAGTAAGTAGACAGAAATGGAATTTTATCAGGCTCAGCACAGGCTGGCATTCCCACACCACTTGTTGTCAGGAGCATCCACTCAGGCTTTTGATGTCTCCAATGTTTATTCAATGCACTTGACACTTTTAAATCTAGTTTAGTGTAATTTTGCTTTTGATGGGGTCTTTTAACATATGCAGCAACAGACTGAGGGAGGACAATTTCAAAATAAAAGATGTTCACTCATCAAAAGCTGCTGTAGTATTCAGAAGTGGTATAGTGGCTCTCTAGTCCCTAATACAAATCATTTATGCATAGTATAGGAGAGATTTCCAAAAACTACACTGATGCACTGTATACAGTAGCTGCAGACTGAAGCACTGTCAGGAAAGCATAGGATTGTCTTCAGAAGATCTGTACTAAAGCTGGGTTCAAATAATAGTGTTTTGCATCAGCCATAGCAAAAAATCTTCAACAGCTGATGAGTATTAAGATTACCAATATTTGGGCAGAACAGAGCCAATTGGTTTCTTATTCTGCTAAAGAAATACAAAAATTCTGTGAATTTCTGTGAAACACATTGTGGGCTGACATGGGTAATTCAACCATTTTAGGTGGGAAAAAAGGGTTTATGTGCAGCCCCAGGGCCAAGGTTTACTTTGCTGCCAACTGAAGCACTCCCTGGCTGTGCTGAATGGCAAAGGTGAGCTGAGCCCTGCAGGTGGGAAGTCTGGCAGGAGAGCTGCTTCTCAGGGCACTGGAAAGTGGTTATCAGCAAGCTCTGCTCTGACTACTGACATGCTGTCAGAAATGTGAGTTGTTACTGGGATTGCTGAAATGGGAAAAAATTTGAGTGGGGGGAGCTTTTGAACTTATTGAAAGCTCCTCGGGCCCTCTTCTTTCATCATCCTGCTGAGCTGCTGAAGTAGGATGTTGATGGTGTGGCCAGACTTACAGGATCATGCTAACTGAGGGGGACTTTTAAGAACCTTCAAAAGGACTTATATATCATTCTGTATTTGGACTTAGAGATATTGGAGAGTCATAGCTATGGAGGAAATCTCCACTGCACTAGCCAGGAAGGCTAAGGCTAACACACTCAAACAAGGCTGTATGGTGGTGATAACAGTAACCTGATTTGTAGTTAAATCGCAATGAATAAAAATAGGGAAAAGGGAGAATTTGCAGAAATTGTGAAATGCTCATCCAATATAGGCTTTTTTTCTACATCAAATGCTGCTTTTGCTGACTTTGCTCTCTGACTGCATTGAGACTATGTCCACAAAAAATATCTATTGTGGGAAAGGAAGCCTTACTCAGTAGAGGAGAGTGAGGAGTGACCCTGTCCAGCTGTATTTAACAGAACACTGCCCTTTCTGCTGAGTATCTCTGAACATGAGCAGCCAAAGGAGGGAAGCAGAGCTCAAACTGAGCATCTTAAACCATTTTAGGAACCAGCTACTGTCTACTTTTCCTTCTGACTTCAGTAAAGTTGTGATTGAGGAGGAGAGAGTGAGAAGAGGTAGGGAAAACCGGTGTAAAGGAAAAGGGGTATCTGGGAGGAAGGTGTTCGTGTAGAGAAAAGAGAGAGAGCTGCCTGAAGGGAGGAGGAAGGAACTGTTAAGGTGGCAGCATGGGTAGCAAAAGGGTAGCACTGCTGCTCAGGCAGTGGTGTAAGTTGGAGTGGCCTTGCAGCAGTAAAAGTGAAT
The DNA here is from genome assembly GCF_036417665.1 of Passer domesticus. Lineage (NCBI taxonomy): Eukaryota > Metazoa > Chordata > Aves > Passeriformes > Passeridae > Passer > Passer domesticus. The sequence continues at coordinate 19,267,514 of NC_087478.1, forward strand.
GCAAAGAGCAGAGTTGTTCCTTTAGCAGAGCACCCCGTCTTGCTTGCTGCCGAGAGCACTCTCCCCTTCACAGAATCATTAAGGTTGGAAAAGACCTCCGAGGTCATTCAGTCCAACCTTTGATCACCACCCTGTCAACCAGAGCACAGCACAAGTGCCATGTTGTTCTGTCTTGAACACCCCAGGGATGGTGACTCCACCACCTCCCTGGGCAGTCTGCTCCAATGCTTTTTCCCTTTCTTACTTTATCTCATACTTCCTTTCATAGTGATGGTCTCCATAATCAGAAAAATTTCCATGAAAGAGTGCATGTCCCCATGGGCAAGTCTCTGAAATTGCTTGCTATTCTTGCTCTCTGTGGTACAAACTATCAAATAAATGTAAAGGAAACCTGATTTTGGCTAAGGGATACTCTGACCTACTAGGTAAATTTGTTGTTGCTGAATAATAATAAAAAGTTGGCTTTCCTAGTTCAGATTAAAAGGAATGCACATTTTCTGTATATTTTTCTCAAACTAATCAAAAGAGATTAGAGTTCCAGACACTGACATGACAAGCTCTAATGAGGAAAGTAGAGCTAGAAAAACTGAAATATCAGAGTTCACACTGTGCTCAGTAGAGTCTGACACAAGTCTAATGTATTGATACACATAATTAAGTGTGGGTTTCCCTGACAAGTAGAAAGGGAATTTTAATAGTTTAAAAAGTCCCTAAAGCTATCTGACCATCCTTGGCTTTCTGTTTGATCTGATGATTGGAGAACAGAGGGTTCTGTAAAGGAAGAGCTACCAGCAATTCCCAAGCTCAAGATCCCTCTATCCCCCCTCCTTGTGATTTGATCTCAGTATGAATATTTCTTATTTGATCTGCTGCTTCTTCAGTTTATCATTCAGTGCCTGGACCTCAGCTGGGCTTAAAATATTTAGAAAGAGCCTGCCTAAAGATGGTGGATAATTGATTGTGCAACTGCTTAGCTGGGTTGGTTTTCAGAGAGGAAAACCTTAGGATTTAAAATGATGTGGAAATACTGATATAGAACTCCCATACTGAGAAAATGCCATTGTTTAACATTTATCAATAGACTCCCTTGCACAGAATATTGATGACAATTCAAGCTGTCCCCTTAGATGGATTCTCATCCTTCTGGAGTTACATAGTGTTGCACAGTGTGACAAGATGTACTTTGGCTGTAAAAATGTTCCTAATGCATAAATATTCTTTTAATGTTTTGCCCTAAAGTGCACCCCATACTTCCTGTAGTGGTGAATATATTTTGTAAATGCTGCATCTGTTGTGGGATTTGAGACTGGGATATCACATCATCATTATTTTCTATAGTATCCCTTGTGTATAATTAAAAATAATGACTTATAATGAGTCCCTGACCTACTTCAACCCACTGGAATGAACCTAATCAAATTCAAACACTTTTTATTAGGTACTTTTCATTATATACATTCTTCCTTTGTCGCATCCTATTCTTGAAGGGCAGAATGGCAGGTCGTAAACTGAAATACTCTTGCTGTAGCATGTCTTGTTAGACTTTGTGAAAGATACTTTCTGGCAGGTGGTGATGCAATGGAACTTTAATAGTTTTTCAGCCCATTATCTGACACTGTACAATTACATGTATTAACCATAAAACATTACTTTTACTAGGGTAATTCAGTTTATTCAGACTGCTGTAGTTGCTAGCCATTTGACCACCAGCAATATCCTCAGAAATAAGTATGATTGATAATTACCCTGTTGAGAGCTAAAAAAAAGAAAAAATCAGTAATGAAAGAGGATTTGCATGTTTGATTTTACCCTCATATTTCCACTGGGCTAGCTATTGCATCTGTCTTTGCAATTTTTCACATACCAGACCAAGTTATGTTTGCAGAAATAATTTTGTTGGCAACAAATGGAGCTGCATTGATCCTCATTTATGTGCTTTCATGAAACTATCAGTGATGATCATTGAAATTATATTCTGTTCAGGAATATGTCTTCAGAAGGTAACTGGCAGCAGAAGTAAACTCGGTGAAAGACAGATAGAAAGAAAAAAGTACAATAAACTACCTGTTCCAGCTCAGAAGTATTTAGGTATGATAGATCCCTTTTCTTTCTGTATTTGGGGCAAAAAATAGCTATGTTGTGTTTTATCACAAAACCCCATATCTTTGCACAAAATCTGTACAAATATATGTGAAACTTCCAAAACATTTCAAGCAACCTATCCATTGCCTCCTCATCTTTAGTTGTAGGAATTGCAGGCACCCTTGACAGGAACTGCTATGATATTTACTGCAAATAGAACGACTTGGAATAATTCAAACGGTTTTAAAAAATCCTGCCTAGCAAGTGAAATTAGCTAATGACAGCTTTCTGATTATACTTTTATTCTTTCTGTTTCCAAAGCTTTTCAAATTCTACTAAACTTTTTGAACTAAATACATTTTAAATCCTATTCATCTGGGTGAAAAACATACTTGTGTTTTCTTGCTTTTGCTCAAGTTGATATCAACGTAATTTTTTTGGGGGGAGGCAGAAATCAGTAGTAATTCCTGAACAACATGCTTTGCTTGACACACAATAAATATTCTCATTGAGGGTCCTTAACATCCAGGGAAAATGTATTCATCTAAATAAATATAGATTAGAATTGCCGGAGTTTATAAATATAAATGAATACATGAATTTGTCTACTGAGAAAATATATTGTTGTAGATCACTCCTTCTCACAGTAAAATCCATGGAATGAGGCTGATTCAAAAAACTTCATATGTTGAAACTTTTCCATAACATCAGCTCTAGCAAAGTTGATTTGTAGCTGGAGTTGTCAAGGTGTCACCCTGCTGTGAGCATTGAATGGGCCATCTCACATCTCCAAAGGCATTAGTCAGTCTTGATGTGTTGGTCTGACAGGGTGATTTAATATTGGTTTATTCTGAAATGAATGAAACGAGGTATCTAGTGATGGCATGGGTGACCTCTCCAGTGTTTCTCATAGAGGGAAGGATGAAGACATCACAGGAGGAAGTTGAACATGAGGTGTCTTAATAATCATGTCTAGTCAAAGTGAGTGGGATTGTGAGATGCAGTGCAAGACATGTAGCTGTTTACACTATTGTTCTACATAGTGTGTAGAACAGTTGAATTAATCTCCCAGGCTCCCTTTATATTAATGTTCCAGGGTGCATTTCACTTTCTCTTATAGTTAGTAATAAAAAAAGACATTTTCAGTATTGTTTAGTATACAGTAGGATGTTATTAAGCTTTATCAAACTCTTTTGAATCTTGAATGTCCTTCCTGAATGACTTTGGGCATGACTGTGTTGCAGGCTGACATTTTTCAGAAGAAAAGCAAACTAAGATGGTGCTCTGGCTGATGGCAATTTAAAAATGTCACTAATAGCCTAAGCATGGTGACCTTGGCTCTCCTCCTGCAACTATTCAATATCTTGGCCCTGAGGATTCATTTCACTGCTGTGAATTTTTTGGACTCACAAAGAACTCTTTCTTGCTGTACAGAAGAGGGAATAAAAATCTTGAAGAGACGGGGCCATTAATGATTAATGATAGACATTTAAAATTCAAAAAATCATCAAGTTGAAAACATGTTTCCACAGTCAAATTTTATTCTGAGTACTTTAACTCCTTTGCTAGCTGTATTAGTTGGTGATAAAATGCCAGCTGATACTGAGTAGTCATTAACTTAGTGTTTATTGGCTTCACTTTTTTTAGTTGCAATTATTACTATTTTTAATGTACTATTGCTAATATTCCTAGAAAAAAAAAAAAGGGCTCAGTGATGAGAGAATGGAAAAGAGAATAAAATGCTAGTTGATATATTAAAGTTAGTAATGATAGGACTGAGTGGGTAGTGAAACTGAAGACATGAGTGATTTAAGCCCATTACTCTTGGTGACTGTACAACATAGTTACTGCTGTGAGCGTAACTCATAATATCTAATTTTTAAAATTGATAGTGATTCCTTTCTCAAGCCTTTTTCCTTATGAGCTTTGCTCATTTCACTGCCTGCTATTTTGTTCCCAAATCATGCTTTCAGCTGGAAGACTGTGTAAAGGAAGATGGCATATGAAATGGCCAGCTGATGCTTTACATTGTCAAATGTAGCATGCAAATGGATTTGAAAGCTCAGTAAAAGGGCTGTAGTGAACTTTTGCCTTAAACTTGGAGAGCATGTAATTCAAGAGAAAGCATGTTAAATCTGCCTGCTTTGGTAAAGACACTTCTGGAAGGCCACAACTAGGTCATGTTGTTTCCACTGCCGTCCTCAGTGCAGCTCTTCTGTGTGTTAGGGTTTGGATCCCAGCATTGGACCCCCCAGACACATCCATAGGAATGTTCCTCTGTGAATAGTCCTGGATTCAGGAGTGTAGTGGGTGGTTTTTGTTTTCAGTGTATGAGAAACTGAAAGTGGTTTACCACTTGGCTGAAATAAATGGAAAGTTCCATTAGCTGCCTTTGACACTCCTGAAGTTGTCCACACTTCCTGAAGTTGTCCACACTTCCTCCAGGAGGGAGTACAAGTCTGTTTTATAGTAATGCTTGGTGCTGGTCTTGTACTGATGTCATTCTCTTCTGGACTGCTGATTTTGGCTTGAATGAATCTTCAAGGATTAGGTGTTCTGTTTAGTTATCAGTAACTTTTGTGTGTGTGTGTCTGTGTGTTTGGGTTTAGTTTTGTTTGTTTTTCTCCAAATTGTTCTATTTTTTAAGCATGCTGAATAGTTTTCTGATGCCATTGACTGAACAATAGAATGAAATGAAGCCACCACTGACTTAGATTAAAGAACTGAGGGATCACAAGTAGTTTCTGCAGTAGTTCAGTAGGTGTCAAGGTTAAGACCAGTACAAAACTAAAACTGGATATTGTTTTAAAACATCACACTAAGACTTTTTGTTTTCAACATTTAATAGATAGCTTGAGGTTTAAAAATAATATAAATAGGTCTTCTATGAATTAATCTATATAATAATTTCAAAGATTTCTAGTCTGTTACCCACTAGAAGTTGACTTTATCAGCATGTTATAGGTTAATGGGAGACAGTGGCCAAACCATAGGGCAGGAAAAAATAGAAAAATCCTATCAATGAACAGTCAAACATGAATTCTTTCAACAACTGCCAGTGAATGTGACAGATGTTGTGCAAGAACCAATTCAAACCAATTCAAATGTGGTTATGTAATCAATTTTTTTCCCAAAAGAGAAGGAAATATACCATTAACACTAATATATGCCACTTAAATACAATGTAAATGTTACAGGTATTGTATTTAATTTTGAAAAATTACATTGAGAAATCTAGAATGAGAAAAAAACTCTTTCTTTACAGGTTTCTTTCAAAATGCAAATTTATGTCTCAAGAGACCAGTGGAACTTAAAGTAGGAATACAGTCTGTGTTTAGGGAGTTTAAAAAACACACATTACTGAATTGATAGAGCATAACAGTTCCCTTGCTTAGGCAGCACTATGCTCCATCTTGTAAATGTACTTGGGGAAATGTAAAATGCTTTATTAAACCTACAGTCCATAACTAGAGTTGTTACATTTTAATGTATATATTTTTCATTCATGGATTATTGAACCACTAAATCCAAAGAATTTGACCTCATGCCAAAAAATTTCTTTGAGTCTCATGCTGAATGTTTTTACTTACTATGTAACTGGAATATAAACCAAATTCTCAAATTTTAAAGCTATTTTTCAGAGCTCCCCTATATAAAATTGTACATTTAAAAGCAGGCAAGGAAGGAAGTTAATATTTACTTTTGTGTAAACTGCTTTCAAAAAAAAAAGTCCATGAAGCATTTCTGGCTGGCAGTTTGGCAATTCTGGGGAGAAAATTCTTGATGGTGGTGTTGTTTATAACCATGAGGGACATATACAAAAAGAAATGAGGAAAACAATTATATATTTCATTGCAAGAACTGATTTTTTTTTTCCTCCAAACTTAAGGTTGGTTTGCTGTTTAGAGAGTGTCTTTCTCTCTACTTTCACATGACTTATTGTTCTTTCCTGCTCGTGAAAAGCTGGCAGATGTTATAAAACAGTAGTGATTTAAGCTTACCAGTGTGGCAAGTGATTTCAGAGCATTGTGTTTGTGCTGTATTTGCTTTCTGTTTTCATTGTTATTAGAAATAACTCTAGGGAAGAAGCTGGACTGCAAAGAACTGAAAAGTAGGAAAGGACATCTCTCCTCTGCATTTTCCAGGGCTCCAAAAATGTGATATTTGCAGTACATAAAATATCTCTATTGATCTGAAACATCTCATTGCTGTGCTCCAACCAACAATTCTCCTACAAAGACACATCTAGGGTTTGCTCTTCATCTCATGCCTGAAGAAAAATGAACTGAGAGAGTTAATGGCTATAAGTCTGTGGTCTAGGCTTCAAGATTTTCACTGCCAAAGTATCAGTCTAAAAATTCTTACTGGTGTTGATTGTGTTGACATTATTGATGAAATAACATTCAGCAAAGGAACAATTACATAATATTTGAGAAATGGAACAGCAAGGAGCAAAATGAGTCAAATCATAAAGATTGTCTTTATTGTTTTTACATCTGTAAAAAAAAAGACTGTTTTAGAGAGAATAGAACAAGTTTAGAGAGGCAATGATATGTGCTTGAAATAGGTATAATTGTCTTATTACAGGCGAAAAATATTTTGTCTGTAAAGAGGTAAAGATATTTCAAACACTTTCTGAAGGAAAGAGAATTTATACAAGGCAAGTTTTATAAGAACAGTTTATCCTTTAGTTTTACTTGGTATATTTTTTCTTTGTTAGTAATAATGGTTTCCATGAAATATAAGCTCCAACTTTTTCTGTGATCCTCCCTCTCTTTTTCTTTTCTGTTCTCTTCAGTTGTTATCATAACAACATTTCGGATTTTTGTTCTGAGGCATTTCCATATGTAGAAAATTTGTAAAAGAAGAATACAGCCAAGGTACATAAGAGTTTATTTTGTTAGTTTCTGACTGAGAAATGATTGTGCCAAGCCTTAGGCAATTAACTGTTTCTTCAGGCTGTGCAAATATATCTGCACTGTCTGTGCAGGTCTGGTTAATGACCAGACTCTGAATTCCTTACATTTGCCCCCAAAAAGTTTTTTACTTTGTACTGATGAGGAAGCACTGAACAGGACATAACAGTTGCACTGAAACCTTCTACTCTGACATCAAATGTGACAGAGAGTATTTACCAGAACACCTCTTGTCTGGCCTTGCTCAGTTTGGCTCTCAACAAAATCAACTTAGGAACTCCATTCAGATTGTTTTCTTGAGGACTGTTTGTTTTGTGACATGAATTGAACACCTCTTATTAATATAGATCACAATGCAATGCAATATTTGGAGTATCTTTTATTTAAAGCTAATGGCTGTTTAATCAGTTTCACCATTTAAAATAAAAAAAAAATTCTCCTTTTAAGTTAACATAAATGCAAATGAAATTTTCTTGCACCAGAAATATTCTTCAAAATAAGTGAGTATTGCTTACAATGTCTCTTCTGAACATTGCTGAACCATCTGTATAAGACAAGAGTTAACAGAAAACCTCCCTTGTTTTTTTTTTTTACTAAGAGAATAATAATGTATTTTAAAATAAGTTCCAGTTATTTAGGTTTGTTTCTACAAAATTTACTATCTTTGTAAGCTTTCTCCTTTTGTATATGGATACCATATATAGGTAATTTTTCTAGGCATGGGGTTTTTTTATCAGATCAGATAGCTTTTGCTATTTAATACATAGCCTTCATGTTCTTAAATCATGCACAATGAACTATTAAAACTGAAAATAAAAAACCTTTGGCAGAGAAAGCTTGAAAAATGGTTATAAAATGGGAACACACATTTTCATGTATGTGAATAAAGCAAAGAAATGGAAATAATCCACATTTTACTTGTCAAATTTCAAGAATCACAGTCATCATAACTGACCTTTTCATTTTCTGTGGTAATAGAATGAATTCTTCCTTTTTCTTCCCCCCCTTTTTTTTTTACTTCAATTGTTTCTATTAGGGCCAGAATAAAAAAAGAAGTTGTGTTTACATGTCAAGAGTCATGACATCTGGAGCACAGCTGAATACGTTATTTCTTGGTGAGAGTGTTACACAATAAAGCTTGACTGACATTACACGAAATCCGAGATGCTTTCTGATCAGCTGATTTAATTAAAGCAAGATACTTGGTTCTGCACAATGCCTGTGTATAATCTGTTACAAGCCTTTCAAAGGTACAAGTATGTAGTGTAAAATGTTGTTAGATTGGCTTGCATGACTTGTCATTCTGTTTGCAGATACCTCAAATCAGCTATGCATCCACAGCTCCCGAGCTGAGCGATAACACCAGGTATGACTACTTCTCTCGAGTGGTCCCGCCAGACTCCTACCAAGCCCAGGCCATGGTTGACATCGTGACAGCCCTTGGGTGGAACTATGTCTCAACACTGGCTTCCGAAGGCAACTACGGAGAGAGTGGTGTGGAGGCGTTCACGCAGATCTCCAGGGAAATTGGTGAGTGTGTGCTTCTCAGGTTTTGTATTTATAGCTGCAGAGCATCGCTGTGTTCTGATTAGGTGTGTGCAGCGTGATCAGAACACCCGTGGGTGTATTACCTGGACTCAAGTGGGTGATTTTGCTTCTTGCATTTCTGCCAAGGTGGCAATTCTGGCAGCAGTTTAAGAAGAGAGGCAAAAAATAAATATCTTTCAACTCTTTTTGGAAAAGGGAAGCTCCTTGATGACTTAGGGGCAAAAAGGAACCAGATGCTGAACTACAGCCAGATTTGAGGAAATGCAGTTTTTGATTCAGCTTAGGAAAACTATGGTCCAGTGAGAGCTTTTTCCATGTTCCAGCACAGATAAACCTGGACGTTTTAATTTTGATGAATGTTAAAAATAACAAAATCACTCTGAAGTAAAACACATAAACTTGCCATTTTCCCTTTAATAAAATGTGCTGTACAAATATAGGCACTATGAGACGTATATTTAAGTCCCTTTGATCCTTCAAAATTTTTTTTCACACTTTTATAGTTTTTTCTGGCTGGAAAAAATGGTTGTTTCCCAGGTTTTGGACACCAAGAAATAAGATGGTGAGTAGCAGGTAGTTTGAAAGAGGGTGGAATCAGTCTTTCACCAAGTACAGGGTTAAATAACAAACAATTTTACTGTCTTTCCTCAGAAGGAAAGGAAAACAATTTTCCTTCCTTCCTTCCTGGGTTAATCTACTAGATTTGGCTTAGAGGGCATGTACATATAAATTCCAGCTCTTTTGAATCAGCTTGGGTGAGAAAATATGATAATATCTCCCACTTTCAGTAACTGCATGTGAATATAGAGAGCATCTCTACCTACAGGAAGGCACATATGTGTTTCAGGTGTTTATGCTTGAACCATAAAGGTAAGTGATTACTTACAAGAACCTGGTTGTAGGATGAAACAGCCATTTTTGACATTAGGGAACCAGTGCATGCAATATGCTTACTTGTTTAAGTGATAAATGTTCTTTTTCTAGTTTCTGATCATTGCTGTCAGCTCCTAGGTGTGTTTATGGAAGAGCCAAAGCTGTCTGCTGTACGTCGCTTTGTTCTGGGGTTAGCAAAGGAACGGATAATTCTTTCACAGTTCATACCCTAAAGAAATGGTTCATCTATGGCAAATAAATTGGCCTCCCCAGACGCCCACTGAATTCATTGCCTGAAAAATCATTTTTTCTTGAAACCATCTGCAACATAGCTAGTGCTGAGTTCTGAAAGGAAACAGATAGAATACAGGACTTTTTACTGTTTCCCATTTCCAGGAGTATGAGAGAACTTCAGATGAGGGCAAACAAAAACTTTAATTACCTTAGAATCACAAGAGTTTGGATCAGTTGGATCTCCATTGATCCTAGAATAAAAAAAGACTATTGTAATTTGATAAATAATTAACACAAATAAGATAAATATTATTAAAAGGATTGTGAATCCAAAGCTGTTAAAATCATCATGTGCTAAACATCATAAGATCTGTGTAACACCAAAAAGCATGGTAAGTTATGATTAGTGGTTTGGGGTTTTTTTTTGTTTTTTTTTTTTTCCCTTGTGATTTATGTTTTCTATTAGAACACTTGGTTTTTGGCAACCTCTGTGCTCCCAGCAACTTACCAGCTACTGTAGGTATCAGGGACTCTAATGGTTCTAAAGAAGGAAAGCAGAGGGAACCAGGCCAGACAAGCAATTTTTATTTCCTAGAAAAATACTCAGGTAAACAATCAGGTAAATTATATGTAACCACAGGGACATGACTGATAACCAGTGCAAAATTGTCAAGAACAAATAGTATCAAATCCATCTAATAATTTTCTTTGACAGGATAACAGCTTATAGCTGGAGAAAAAGCACTTGATGTGTCACATCTCTCAAATTTTGTAGTGTTATCTCAATTGTCACATATAGTATTCTCCTGAGCAAATTTGGCAATTGTGATCTAGGTGTAAATAGGCTGGATGCAGACCTATTTAGAAAAGTTTTCTCAGAGAGCGATTAGCAATGATTTCTGTTTAAATGAAAGAATGTGTTGTGTGTTATTTGTCAGTTTAACCTGGATCAGGTACTTGCCAATAATTTCATGTTTAACCCAGATGGGCTTTGAATGAAGATAATTGTAAAATCTGGGGGTTACTTTAAGGTCAGAAGGACCGAGTCTAGGACTAGGAGAGTATCTAGAAGAAATCCTTAGAGTCCAAATCCAAAAACACTATCTGGAAAAGGACAAATTTAAGACACCCACAAGGCATTTAGCTTCTGCAAGAAGGATCTGTACAATGAGGAATTCAGACAGAATTGTCAGAAAGTACTAATTTAAAAAATGATGCAGGGATAATAGTAAATTATAACCTATATTCCTAATTTTTTAATGGAACATGCAGGTAGGCATACCATCTGTAAAATAATTTGAGTAATCCTCCAAATTGTCTGTCAGTTGTGGAAAGTCATTTTGACTCAGTACAGGTTTTATCCCTCACTTCAGAAAAAGTGAAACTCCTCAAGCAAGGAAGAACAAGGACAAATCTCAAAAATATGGTCTGTGAGGAACAGCTGAGCAGGGAGGCTTAGTTCAGCTGAAGAAGTTGACTAAGATGAGGTGATAGAAAATAATATTTTCAGATAGGCTTTTGCAGGAAGGTAGAGCACCACTTGTTCATCCAAATACAGTATACGTAAACAGAAATATGGAATTAATCTCTAGCATGATTGTGTCTAGGTTTGGAGCAAGCCCCTTGTAATGTTGAAGACATTGAGTATTTTATCAGCTTACCTGGGGACATTTTGGAACCTCCATTGATAAGGATCCATGAGAATGCATTAGGCAAACACCTGCCCAGTGATTATGTAAGTGTACTTAGCTCTTGCTTGGGGCTGGGGTGCAATGGATGATTTCTTAATGTCCGTTCCAGCCTGATCCCATTATCCACTGTCTTCAGACTTTTCATCTGAGCCCTAGGGCTGGAAATGCTTTTAAAATGGAAACTCAATAGCATCTGACTATGGAGTCTGAGACTATAGAGTCTATGTAGGTTTACAAAAATCATCACATAGTATAAGACTACACACAACAGCAAAACCTGCCAGGTCTGTGTTAATGAACTGTGTGTTAAGAAAACCTGATCAGGGCAATGTGCTCCTGTGCAGCTGGCATAGAAATGTACAGGACAGCTCAACTCCTTGCTGAGTACCTTATGTCTGGTTTGAGATAAGTAGCTAACAACTGGAAGCAAAATGAATGTGAAGGTCAGCTAATGAAAAGCAAACAATTGAGAAAAGGGTGTGAAAAATATTAATTTCTGAAAAAAATTCCGTGTATGAGAGGACATGGAAGGTAGCAGATTTGAAAATATAAATAGGAAAGTTTGTTCCTTTGGTTTATTATTTGTATTGTTTTTTAAAGGAGAGGTGAAAAAGGGCTAGGGTTTTACCTAATTTTAATAGACAGTTTAATTTAATATACTTATTTAATATGATGTTGACCCTTTGTCTCTAATTTCCAGTTTGATTGGCCCTCTGTTCAACTTCTATTTCTTGATCAGTAATAGAAGAAAAAGGAAGAAACAGGCTCCTGAATGAAATGTGGAATACTGAAAAGGTCAAAGTGGTGCCACCCTGACATGTCACCAAATATATTACATATCAAAATCTGCTCTCATTTTAATGACAAAGATCCTGTCTGGGACAAAGCAGAACTGGAAATTAAATATTTTACATGACAACGATTGGAAGGAGATTATTCCAGCTCATTCTTCCATGCTTTGTTTGAAGACAATGATTAAATTTATAGAATTTTCTATTCCCATTAAAAAGTTAATGATACCATTGTAATCATTTTGACATCATGATCAAATCATTTTGGTACATTGACCAAAGGAATGAATTTCTACTAAGTGCTTAAGAGTTTAAACATTGAACTGAAGCTTGACTCACTGATACAAACTAAAATGGGGGGAAAAAAGGAAGTGCGTTTTACCAAGTCTTCATTAAACTGCCGTGCTAAATATTAGTCTTCTATTTACTTTCTGTTCATTATCTTTGACCAAATAAATGTTGGAAAGTTTCTGAACCAACTTTCCTTTAATGGTTCATTTCATCTGTTATTAGAAACCAAATGAATTTACCATTAGAGGGAAAATCATGGGATGCTTTTCCTTTGTGTTTTTTTTTTTTCCCTCCAAAATACAAAAGCACTTGATTTAGACAAATTTCTTTGAGCTCAGAATACTTTCTCTGTGCGATGTTTGTACTGGAAAATGTAACAAATCTACAAATAATATATGGAATGCTACATGACAGATTTCTTTCACCACTATTGGTCAATTGCTGATAGGTACTGGCAGTGAAACACTTATGAAACTTTTAGAAGAGGAGGTAAAAGTAATAAAGGCAGGTGGTGGAGCTGATCATTAAGAATATGTGAGAAATTTCATCACTGCTTGCCCCTTTTTGCTTGTAAGTTTATTTTGCACATCTTGACAGAGGTGTAGAGAAGACAGCAAAGAGCATTAATCAAAGAATATTTAAAAATCTTTGACTGGTCAAAATAACAGCTTCATAGTAGCTTTATTCCAGAAGAGAATGGTGCATTTAATATCAGGGTGTGACCTTGAATACTTGTTTGTAGGAACGAGGTTCTGTAGTTTTACCTACTCCTTTTATACTGGTAAATTGCAGTTGACAGCATTTTTCTGAGGAGGGACTACAATTACTTGATGATCTTTCATAATATTGTATCGTTACAGTGACAATGAAAGCTATATATTAATGGTAATGAATGCTTGTGCTGAATGAATGCTACGGGAGCTTTGTTTGTTTCAGACTTCAACACTGGTAGCTATATTTTGTTTACATAGGAAATGGTCTGTGACATTTCTTTGACATGGTTCTTAAATCATGCTTGTCTCTTGTCAGCTCTTTCAGGGTGTTTACAGTTGTGCATTGTACCTCTGCTTTTATCCAAATTATTGGATTGCTTCTTCACAGAAGAATCAAAGAATAGTTGGGGTTAGAAGTGATTCTCAGGATCATCTAGTCCAAGCCCCTTCCAAGGCAGGGTCACCTAGAGCAGATTACTGAGAAATATGTCCAGATGGGTTTTGAATGTCTCCAGAGAGGCAGAATTACCTTTCACAACTTTTGGACTTCATATTTTCAGTGGAAAAAGTGGAACTGTTTTGGGAAATGGGGAGGGCGTTTTGAGCAGGAAAAATAAAACTTAAGGGGTGTGGCATTTCCTTTTCACTTAAACTTTGATAATTTAGAAAGAAGATTGGTTGCTGTTAAGATTAGTTCATATTTCCTGCAGTAATCTCTGCATACGTTTGATATAAAGCTAAAGCTTTTTGTATTTTGTTAAGATGAATGGACTTCTTCCACACCCCCAAGATAGTGTTTAATGGAAGATTAAAAAATCTTGCAAAGTGAAGATGAAAGAAATACAATACATGAAATGTAACCTTTTCCCCAGAGATATTTCTGCTTTAAAGTCTGTTTTCAGGCATAACAAATTAATTTTCACAACGAATAATATTCTAACATACCCCCGCTAAGGGTAAACAGTTTAATTTAATTTAAGTTTTATTTTCATATTTATGCAGATAAAACTCTATTGATGGCACTGTATTTCAAGCTGCAAGCTGTAATTAATAATAACACTATATAATTGGCTACAGAAGCTTCAAAGTAATGTTGAAAAATTTCAAAATCAGATCGTAGGTGTATTAATATTGCAAAAGCTTGCAAATTACTCCAGCAGTTTTTAATATTTGTACCAATTAGTACCTGATAAAGAACAGTATAATTTCTAGGGATTTAAAATGAAGAACTATTTTAATTTCTCTCAGTGGTACTAATCAATGTGATATTCTTTAGCTATAATTATTTCTTTTCTCTCTATAGTTTTAGGCAGATAGAGCATTAAGCATACTTTCTGTGTATGCTCTCTGACCCTCCAGTAATTGTAGGCAGAGAGACTTTAATACTCTTGAGGTGTTTCTTCTTCAGTCAATTAGTTAAGGCACTTTTAAAATGTCCTATAGGAAGCTTAATAGTTGTAGTAGTGTGAGTACTACAGAAGTCTCTATAGTAGGACTTTTTCCTTCCTTTTTGTGAACATCAGATGTTTGCACTGGTTGTGAACACGAATTCAGAGTAGTAAAGATGTCCAGAAAACTTTATTTCATCAGTGCTTTTAGTGCTATGACTTGTTTGTAGCCATTTCAAACTTCTTAATTTAGTAATGATTTTTAATTCAATTTTTAAATTTGTATAAATTTAAAAAAATATAAATGTGATGATGATAATTTTAAGCAGTCTTATTAGATTAAAAATTAGATTCAACAGAAATATTTTTATTGAAATATAGTGTGTGATGGCCTGTGCAGGGATTGAACCTCCACAACCTTGGTGTTATTAACATCATGCTCTCACCAGCTGAGCCAATCTCAGGGTCTTTTGTGGTCTAGAATCAGTTGCATTCATGTCAAGAAGGTACATCTGATAAAGAAAAATTGCTGAGGCTCTTGAGTTTTCTGAGAAAATATCTTCTCTCTCTATGCCTTTTTGCCTTGAAATTATTTCTATTAGTTTTAAATATTTAGCATTTTTTAGAAAGCTTTGCTTTCCACCTGGAGACTTGTAAGTTTTAAAAATTGTGTGAGCAATGCCTCCTGACTGATATTAGCAATATACTCCTAGTATCAGCTCTTCTGTGATCTGTGGCTGCAGTTAAAACCATGAAACCCTGGAACTGCCAGACTGAGCCAGACACTGCAAGTCAATATCTTGTCTCCAATGGTGGCCTCAATACATGGAACAGAAGGACACCAAAATCTAGCTTAGTCACTGGCAGAAATACTTATCCAAGGAGTGTTCTGTAACCCTAGGTGTTTAGTGGTTGATACTTAAATTTCCTGAAGCATGAAAATTTATATCCATTATGATTTCTTTCTGTTACCATTTCACCATTTTAACCTCACTTGTTAAATATTCTTTTGTTTGGATGCTACAAATGGTGTGCAGGAGAATCCAGTTAACCTCCTTCATAGTGTGCCTCCATTCTAACTCTGTTATAAGATATGAAGTAATTTCAGTTTAATGGTTTCTGTTGTCGCTTCCTGGATCCTTTATTTCATTTATATCTCTGGTAAGCTGTGCAGCCATGACTGAACACTCTAAGTAAAGCTTTACTGTTGATTTATGTAGTGTCATTGTAATCTCATTTTTATTCTCAGCCCCAATCTTTATGCATCCTGACAAATGGTAAGCTTTTTCTGTTGGCTGCTGGGTATCAAGCAAATTATTTCCAAAAGCAATCTGTTCTGACACTCAAAGTTTATTAACAAATGGCAACAGCTGATTTAGAACCCAATGATGTGTGTGAACAATTCCAGGTATTTCTGCCAGCCTGCTCTCCACTGTATTTGTCAATAGTCAATATTTTTCTATGACATACTTGTTTATCTATCTTTGTGAATACTTTGTCACTTCTCTCTGCTCTTTTTATTTCAAATAATTTTATATCGTTTTCAAAATTTCCAATCTTGCAATTCAATACACTCCCTCTCCTTTTGAAGATATTTGTGTTAAACAAATCAAACCCTGGTAGGCATTTCTAGAGCACAAGTTTATTAACCTTTTCCAGTGCTGAGTTTTGGCTGTTTCTTTTTATTCCTTCTGCTCATTTTTTTTGATCCTTGGGAGTCCTTTCCCTCTCCCCACTTCCCAATTTTTAACTGTTCATCCAAAAGTCTTCTAAAAACTCTATTATGAATGTTAATATTTAGGCAAAACCAATATATCTGTTTTAATAGTAACTACTGTTGCATGCTATCTAAGTACTAAGAGCAGAGTGCAGAGAGATTTGAATTTACCTTATAAATGTATCTTTTACAACTGTATGCTCCTCCTGAAAGGGTTTATTCTTAAGGTGCTTTAAACTATGTAGGATCAAATCTGCTACTGTGCCAGTGGTACTGTTAGTTGAGACTGAAGGTTAGTAACTTTGCTAAGTTGAATTCTTGTAATTGTCCAGCTGCCCATGAAGCCACTGACTCAGTCACGTAGCCCATGGTCTTTCAAATGTTAGATTAGCCCTAAAAGAAACTTGGAATTTATCTTTCTTCAGAATTCTTGACAACTTATAGTTTATGAATTGAGACAGAGGGAAATTGCATTATGATTTCTGTACAAACTTCTGTATTACAGCTGAAGCATATTTTGTTCAGATCACAGTACAATTTTATTTTTGATAGCTATAAAATGAAACAGAACATGAATATTCCATCTGATGTGTTTGCAATTATGCCTTCTGATATTAAAAAGAAAAAATGAACAAATGCAACTGAGATTTTGTTTTCAAGATTTTTCGACAGTTTGGTCTGAATGGGAATATCTGTCAGAAAAAAGTAATCATAAACATTAATGTTAGTCAGTAATTATCTTTCCTTCCTTTCATAGGCTAAATGTTGTTAATAAATCGTGTATGTGCATGATATATAGTTTACTTTCCTGAGCAGTCCTATGGATGTCTGGGAAAATGTTAAAGCAGACAGTGCTGGGTTTTTTTTTTTCATCTGAAGAGAAAACAAAGTGAGAAAACAGCTATTCCTCATTCTGTGTTTATACAATAGATGTGTGATTTCATGCCCACTGATATTTACTGTACTGTGATATATCTACCTCAGTAGTAGGTAGATGATAGTAGGCGATGCCCACTGTCTTTCTTCCTTTATATCGTGGTAAATTTCAATGTGTTCTGGCTTTCACCAGTGGGATTTTCACTTCTCATTTTACTTCTTTATGACTTTCCCTACTTGTTCTACTGTTTATATTGTCACTGGCTGCTATTTTTGATATGCCATGCTAATACAAGATTCTTGAGCTTTGCTCTGCTGAATGATGTAGAAGGGTTGACTGAGTTGGATGTTACAATGCTGACAGTATTCATGCAAGATTAAATGCAAAGAATGTCTGACTGTAAATGTCAAAGAAATGTTCTTGTCTTCATTATACTTATTTTCTTTCTGTTGTTGAAGGCCAGGGGCCCATATTGTGCCCTCAGTCACAGTAAGCACGTGTTTGCTATTAAACCTGTACTGGGGTGGCTTAGCAGTAACAGCTCTCTCTCGGGTGTTCAGACTGGGGTAACCCTTCAGATAAAAGTCATTCTCTTAATTCTATTACCTAATGAACTTTCCACAGAATTCCAGAGAACTCTATTAAAAAAATAGTATTTCAAGAATTGCTCACATTCGTTTCAGAAAAAACAGACATATGTGAATGCCTCACTAATATTTAGAAAAACTCCTGCATTGATTTTTTTCTGTTATAAATGCCTGATTTTTATGCAAATTGCAAGCTGTGATACCACTACTTTAAACTGGGATGACAGAAATATGCACATTGTGAAAACTTACAACTTATGAAAAGAGATCATTTTTTTCTCTTGCTAGAAAACAGTGTTTCTTAGATCCTCTCAAGGACAGAGTTTTGTATGATGAAAACAGAGTTGTTTATTCCACTACTTTCTTAAATACATAATGATTAGAGACTTTTCATCACTTTCTAGAAGAAACTAAAAGAGAACTAATTGTTTAAAATGCTGACATTCTAACAAAAATGCCAGTCTGTCTTTAACATTCTTCATAAAAGCAGGATATTTGGACTAGGCAATTAATCAAGAGAATGAGTTACAAAACAATACCCTTGAGTAGCACAGGTGTCATGCAGATAAATCCCTGTGTTGCTCTATCTGTCCGCATCCCAAAATTTTCCTTCTGGAGCATACTCTGCAGTAGCATACAGGAATGCACATTGCCCTTCACGTGCCTTCATGAGTCACCTTCTGCTTGGGATGCTTGCTGAAGTGCTGTGAGTGGGTTGTACTAGAGAGAGGAACAAAATTTCAAACCCCTTGTAAACACAAGAGCAAGGGGGTTGTAGATTTCAAAACTGAGGACTGACTCCATTGAAATGCATGCATCTGTGTAATTTGTAGATGTAAGGGGAGGGATGGAGGGCTAAGAAAACCAAATATATCTCAACACTTTGATGATTCCTACAAACATTTATGCTGGAAATGTTCAACTGCCATTAAGGGATCCATGAGACTTGCATGATGTAATTAATCCCGAGGATGTTAATGCTCTCCCAGGTAAGATCAACCACACCTGTTTGCAGGAGTACCATGTTAAGATCTGTTTTATTTTAAAAATGGGAGCAAAAACTCTGAACTAAACTTGTAGGGAAGGAAGTTCTTTATTTTTGTCGGGATTCCTATTTTCCTTTTAACCTATTTTACTTTATTTTGAGGGTGGGTGGGTGGATGTCTGCTTATCTTCTGCATGGACCCTGTCCTTTAATACAGCATGGAAATCCTGGAACATCTTAGGCCCCAGAAGGATGAGAGAGAATGGAATTTTTTAGTGCCAGGAAACAAGCAACCTTCATTTTATAAAAGTTGAAAATGAAGTTTGGTATGAGTACCATGAAAACCTGCTTTCACAGTAGAATGGGAGCCTATATAACTTGTCAGAGCCTGCCCAGGTCTTTGGTGATTTTGCAGAGTTCTCATGGATAAGGGGAATGAAGCACAAACGGAGCCCCTTTGTGCTGCTCTGCTCAGATGAAGGCAGTAGGTCTGCATGCACTCTGCCACGTGCATTGTCATACATTCATATTGGATTTGGCATACATTGGCATGTTGGATTTGCTGTGAGATGCATTACAACATTTGCTAGGACCAGTAAATTGAGTTATGTGATTGTAAGTATTTTACCTAATATGGTAGTACACTTAACAAAGTGCTGATAATTATGCTGCTCAATTTATAAGAATTGTCAAACCTCTTAATTGATTCCGTTATATTATGGTATTTTATGGATTAAATCCTTTCAAAGCTTATTCATGAGGTAGAAATATTAACAATATTTGATGAAAATATTTTGATTAGTTAATGTTTTTGGGTTTTTTTTCACAGAATCATTAGCTTTGTAAACTGTTATGCCACTTCCACAGAAGTGAAATGTTAGAGCCAACCTGAAGATATTGTTTCTGTTACTAAAATATATGCAAAATATGTGTTGGGTTTTTTTTCCTTTTTTTCTTCCAGTTAAGTGCAAAGAATTTGCTTTCATAATTTAAAAGTAACCTAGAGAATGGTATTCATGGCATAGGTTTTTACAGGCTTAGGTATAAACTTTTTATTGTAATTAATGTGCATTTCATTGTTAAATCCCTTAATTGCTTTGATATTTTAATTAATCAGATGTGCATGAGTTGGCAGTGATGGCTGTACAGAGGCTTTTAAAGTCATGGTACTTTGAGGATGCTTTTCTTCCTATGTGGACCTTGGTAGAATCTAAACTTTAGGTTGGGTAGGGAGAGGAGGAATTTGTGTGATGGCAAATGTTCAGCTGAGAGGCAGAAGGACTTCTCAAAGAGAGAGCAATGGTAATGGCAAGTTTTTCACAATAATTTCCATGAAATTGTAAGTTTCATTAACTAAGATGAGTTTAAATGTGGTTGTCTTATCTTTCTTTGTCTTTCTGTGGTAAATAACTTCAAAGGAGACAGGTTTTTGGAAGAGGACATTTGGATGTGTTTAGGAAATGTGCTAGTGATGGAAGAGCACCAGTTCCCATCTGTACACTTGCCACAGGCACTGAAAGCTTGTGACAAGCCCCTCTGGGCTACCTACACATCAGGTGCTTCTCAGGAGGAATGGTGAAAGGCATTCAAGGACTTCTGTGCTGGCTAGAGAATCACTTTCTGTTTCCTTCTAAATAACTCTTGCTGCTCATTTGTTATTTCTGTTGTTATACTGGCATAGAATACCTTGTGTGAGAAAAAGATTATGTACAGGCTTAAATGGTAGAATACATATTGTTCAAATGCTTTTTTTCCCTAGTCCAATTACATAGTTTACACAGAAGAAAACAGGGCAAATGAGAAGAGAAAGAGGGGAAAGAAAGAAAATAAAATGAAGAAATGCTTGGTGGGTATCTTCTGTTATCTGTTATCAGCTTTCAGTTTACATTATGTTCAGATTAATAAAGTGCTTAACAAAATACAGTTATGTTTTGTTAGGAAGTGATATTCTAGGCAGTGCAATATATTTCTGAACAGGGAAGTAAGCCCCTGAATTCTGTCCAGTTTGGTTTAACTTATGCACAGGAAGAGAAGGAAAACAAGGCATGATTCAAGAGTGGATAGAAGCAGTTTATAAAAAGGATTGTTCAAAGCATTTGCATGAGACAGAGTGGAATTGGACTCAGAAACCCAGATGATCCTTTCTCACACTCTTGGTCTTAGGATTTGCTCACGGTCAGAACAGCTGTGCAGGATCAAAGCTTGAAAGTTGAGTTTGGGTTCCCTCTGCCCCTCAAATCATCCTTTCTTCCTCAAGCAATTTATCACTTCTTTAGGAAGGTATTTTGATTGATGACCGGGTAATTTTATTCCATTTTAAATGGATCTATTAGAATGAAACACAAGTCTTGAGTAAATGTTTCTTTTGATGGTGCACTAAATCCCTATACTCTGCCTCACTCTGTCTTACACAACAGAAATGAAATACATCCACAAATATTTTTTTCACTCCAATTTTGAGATATGATTTTCCAATCCACTTAAAAATATGTAGCTTTTAGCTTGGAGAATATGTTTTATACTAAATCATGTTTCACTTAGAAACAGGTTGCTCTTGAAGTAGTTGTAGCTTATGGATTATTGAGCATATCAGATATGACTGCTTTTTAAAAATTATGGTTAATTAATTAAAAACCCCATAAAAGAATAAAAAGGTTAATGCAACACCATACATTCGCCTGTGCAACTGAGCTTGAATCTTATTTATTTGTGCAAAAGCTCCTTTGCTATCTCCAAAGGAGAGGAATCCCAGTGTTACGAGATCTTCATGAGTCACCATTTAGCAGACTGTACCATGTGCAGTTGACAGCCTGGTGAGAGAGTTTACACAGAGCTATTGCTTTTGCTTGCTCAACATTATTAATTCTTTGCTTCTAGAATCAGAGAATTTCCCACCATTCTAATTCATTCCTTTCCATACATGTGAATAAATAGATTTTAGACAATTAAGCAATTGAAATAAGACTGACACCACTAAAATATAGCATGATGAGACACCAAGATTAGCCTCAGCCCTTCTCCAATTAATTTGCTCCATCAACATTTTATTCTTACTGAAATCATTCGTCACTGCTAACCGGATAAAAAATAAAGCAAACATTCTATCACAGAGGCTGTGTGAGGGGATAGAGGGCAAGAACCTGTAATTTTTGTATTAAAGTAATCCTAATACTGCTGAATCTGCAGGAATAAGGTAATGGATAAAACAATGCTAAAATGGCGTGTATTTGTCTTATCTTTTGCATTTAATAAAAGTTCATTATAAAACTTAACATTAGGTTTAATCTCTTGATTACTGATTGATGTTATGCATCAAAAGGAATGAAATGATTGAAGTAAAGCAACTTTTGGAAGGCAGAAACAAACCTGGTTTTTGTGCCTTTAAGACTTACGAAAAGAAAGGAAGTAAAAGTATCTCATGGACTTGCACTATTTAATACATCAAACCAGTTGCCAGCATATAGTTACTTTTGATTTAGTTTTAGATGCAACATCCTGTGTTGTGTTTTCCAGTAACTGAGTGGTTCCTGCTTTTTCAGGTTTTGTTATTGATTGTGTTGAGTTGCAGAACTTAGGGTATGTATATATAAATATTTGTGGTGGCAGTGGCGAGTAGAATGAGTGGTCCTTGTATAAAAGAAGAGACAGAGATCAAAATCCCAAAGCTGGTGGCAGAGTACTAGGTGAAATGAAAGCATTACCAATGCTTATGCTACCACAGGATCTGTGTGTGGGGGAAAAGCTTTAACTTCTCATAACTTGCTCATAACTTGCTCATGGCAGCCTCTCAGATTAAGAAAGGATGGGAAAGGGAAAACAAGAGATGCAGTTGCTTGATGATAAAGAAGAATTAAGGATGAATAATAGATAATTAATTCTGTAGTATGACATGAGGTCAGAGCCCCAGATGGCCTTCCAGCTGTCATTTTTTCCCACTTAACTCTTAGATATCCAATTAATTCTTTTGAAAGTTCCTGCTTGAAGCTTCTGGTTGCAAGCATGCCATGTCCTCAACACTTCAAAAATCCTCAGAGAAATCTGAAACAGTGTCTGTGATCAGGAGTTTTATTTACATCATTTGATGCTGTGATCATCTGTGGGGTTACTCTAGCACCAGTGGTTGCTGATTTTTGGAGATGTGTGAATGACCCTCCCAGAGCCTACCTGTCCAGGAGGGTGTCTTTATCTGTTGGGTTACACACATGTGCACTCACAGAATGTGCAAAACCTAAACATTTTTTTGGGAAATTAGTTCAAGTGGCGCCTTTTAATTTGGAATACCTTAATTTTGAGAGTAGCAGGTGTGCAGGTTTAGACCCACAACCTCAGATATACAAACAGAAAAACAACATCTGTAAACTCAGAACCTTATTTGGCAGAAAATAAAATACAAGAATATGAGCCTACAAACTTATTTATTTTCTCATGGCTTGCCTTAAAAACAGTTGCTGTTTAAAAAGGATTTCCGCTATGAACAAAGTATCACATCTTATTCAGTCCTTTGGTAATTTAGCAGCTCAGTTTCATCAAACAGGAGTTTTCCAGGTTTACCTGTGGCAAAGGAGTTACCCAAAATGTGGAAGATCATCCAATTACAGTTTAAAGAAACTTACAACAAAGAAAATTAACTAAACATAGAAGTCTCTGAGAGCATCAAGAAAAGAGAATAAAAAAGTGTGGCAGGGGTTGTGTGAGAGCAAGAGCTTCTCCTATGTCTGTGATTGAAACAATGGGAATTACATCTCTTTATTTTTGCAGTTAAAGTAATCGAGATCCCTGGTGTTGGGACACCTGCTTGCCTTCCTTTCTTTCACCTCTTTTTTTCCCATTTCTCTCTCAATTTGGTATGACCAGACCCCATACTTATATGAAAAACTGACATTTGACTGAAATTGAGTGGTTTTAGATTTGTACATGTTAACAAAAAGGGATCAGTAGTCTGCTGCAGAAGGAGGGAGGTGCAGTAGGATAATGAAATCTTCCTCTGCATTTTTCTATTGACTTCCTAAATACTTTATAGAGTCAATTTAAGTGGACTGAGAAGTCCCCATTTGGGTCCAGGATCTTAAAATTTTGGTCTGGCAGTGTCTAACTTGATAATCTCAGTAACAGGATTGTATTTCATCTCATGTGTATTCTGTGACAGTAGAAGAAGTATTATAGGAAGGAAATCAGGGAGTTTTGAGCAATCCCTTGTTTAATATTATGAAATGAGAATGCCGTTTCATTTAAGGAATGTGGTAGCAAATACCTGATTTTTTCTTGTAAAAGCGCTCAGTGAAATTTAATTATGATTAAAGTAATTATCTAGAATTCACATAACAGCCTTAGTGCACCTGAATGGGGACTAATAAAAGGTTCCAAAATCTCAGGTCTTTGTCTGTGGCTAAGGCCTTCTACAGAAATAAGCCTCTGAGGTTTTATATATCTAGATATATGTAGAAGCTGATTCACCAACATTTCCTAGACAATGAAGTGTAGTTGGGCCATTTTATTAAATAGCCATTTGATCAATCCATGCTTCTTGAATTTATTAATTTTTTGCAGGAGGATGAGCATATAGAAGCTTTGGGATTTTCTAAGCTGCAAACATCTCTGGTTCTAAAATTAAAGAACAAAGAGTTTCGTCAAGTAGGGGCATAATGTAGTCTTATTAATATGGCTTAATATGTTATGGTTGAATTGGGTTGAATTGGAGAGCTTTAATCAAAGTTTTATCTGTTGTTGGAGCATTTGATGTGACTCTGTCCTGTGTGGGTGCTATGGTGTCTACCAAAAACTGAGATTAGCCTTTCCTCAAGGGAGACCACCTAACTGAATCTCTTCTCTAATCAGCCTTGTGCTTTCACAAAAGATGAATGTACTTAATAAACTCTTGGAACTCTACCTCTCTGTCAAATTTGGCAAAACTGTGAAAACAGCTGGTAGACCTCTTGCAATATGCCAGAAAAAGGGTACATTGCTCCATACAGGGTACCATGCCTAACGGTATGGGTTCTGTTTCTTTGGGAAACAAACAAAAAAGAAAATATTTGGAATGTGCAAAGTATGCCGATAATGTGGTCAGAACTAGTTTCTGGGGTTTTAAATGAATGGCCTCTTATTTACCTCTGAAATTAGGGTTCTTGCAGTAAAAACTGCTTTTTTCCCCTCTTAGTAATTATTGAAAATAAAATGAGAAAAGAAGTTTCTTTCCAAAATTATCTTCCTTCTTGCTCTCCCCCTCCTGCCCAAGAGAAAAATAAAGGCATCAAGTAAAGGCTTTTATTTTTGATGATTTATACATTGTTTATAAGACACCATCAGTGCCTACAACTTTAATGCATGGCAATATTTACCTTCATCTAGTATTTGTAACATTCAGAACTCAATGTGGCATACTGCAAAGATCAGAGTAACTGTAAGTACTGTGTGTGGTAAATGTCAAGATTTTAATTGCACCTAAGCCATAGGCTTTTTATTGCTTTTTTGGAGGAAGCATGTAATGAGCATCTCCCCAGGATGCTACATGATGAAGGGATTCATCAACATACTTTACCTGCTGCTGCTCTAAGAGTAGAGTGGTTAGTGAGTAGCTTTAGGCTGTAAAAAACAGACCCTGAGAAAACGAAAAAGGAGAAATGTGTTTCTGTGATAGTGTCTCTCCTACATACACAGCAATTTAATATCACCAGAGTTAAATAAATTGTCGGTGCCATAATGTGGTTTTCCGCCTAGGTGCTGCCTAACCTTTGCAGGATATAAATAAAGAGGCCATTGTTGAAGACAGCAGATGGAAATAAATAGTGAAGGAATTTAACTCTCTGCACTATTTTCAGCTGGTGTAAGAGTGTTTTCTTCAACCGTGAACAAAAGTTAGTTGTTAATATGCAAATCTGACTCAGTCCCTCACAGTTATGACATTTGTGGGCATTTTTCACAAAGATGTAGATAGCCCAAGTGCTGCCTGAGTAACTGGCTGATTTGGACTAGGGCAGGTAAAAGGTCTCAGTGATGTGCTAAGCACAGGCTTCCACATCAGTTCATCCACTGTAGTTATCAGTGCCCAAGATGCATTCATTGTAGGGGTGTGCTTGGGGTGGAGTTACAGCAGGTTCAATGTAATCTCCGTCCTTTGGCACCACAGATTAGAAGAGAAAACACTTTTATCTGAGTCAATTTTACACCACCCTTATATTTTCCTTAATTCTCCAGCAACAGGGAGTGTAAGGGTTTTTCTCTGGATGGATCTTGTCTTATGCAAATATTTCTTGAGGGGCTAAGTGCTTAACCCTCTTCTCCTTCATGTGCTCTCCAGTGTTCCTGTGATAGCACTTCATAGATGTAGCCTCAGCTCCTCCAAAGCAAGATTCTGAGTGTTGGGCTGTGGACCACCAGTGGCTTATGTTGAGTTTGCTCCTTGCTGTGGCACAACTTAGGAAGAAAGAACTGTATCTTCTCCCTCATGGGTGTTTCTGTCCCTGCATCTATCTCCCAGTTATGTGAATAGAGAGCTGCAGGTTAGCTCTGGATGTGAAAAAACCCCAAACTTGAACCTCAGCACAAAGGTGCCCTAGGAAGCAAATTTGCTATTGTCCTGTTGAAAAAATTTTCCCTGTAAGCTCTCAAGCCCTGACAGTGGGTTTTATATATTAATTCCAGAAGCAAGATTGCTCTTAAGCATTTTATATTCTGTTGCATTGTGTGAATTGCTGTAATGCTTGGCTGTTACTTCTTCAGCTTCCTGATTTTTTGAAAGTGTTTGGAGACAGGCTTTAAACTTTTGGTTGTTATTGAATGAGGGCCCAAAGTGATGTTCAGTGAATCTGTTGCCAGACAGTTTGCTGTCACTGAGAATGGGCTTGAGGACCCATCCAATTCCATCTAATATCATGTTCCTGTGCACTCGAGTGCAGTGTCCTCTGAATGACAGAGAGATATAGCAAAGCTGTTCTTTTCTAGGCAAGCAGAGATTTTCCAGCTTTGTTAGGATTTCTCAAGAGAATTAGTCTGTTATAGGTGACTAAAGAAATACTTATGTTGGTCATGTTTTCAAGTTAGCGTTTTATGAGATTTTTCATAGCATTTAAGTGATAGTATTACTCCTTTTCCAGAGCTCTTAATTGCATTATACATCATCTGGGTGCATAGAAAAAAATATGCTGAAATCTGGAAATGGATGAAATGAATACTTGAATTAGTCCCATAGCAAAATCTTTTGTTCTAGAAAGAAAAAAACATCTTTAATTCTTTACACCGTAGGAGAAGAGGAAGAGCTGGTTTGGATTTACATCCATTATAATTCTGCCCCAGTGACTTCAACACATTGTATTGTGTTAGGCACTCATGTTCAATTATGGAAATGATGCTTTAGAAGAGGGTCTTTTTAATAAAATGCATAGATGTTTTGAAGGAAACAGGCTGATGATCACTGTAAGGTGACAGATGGAGGGAGAATAAGCAATTCAGAAGTAACATTATGGTATTCTGTGGGTTACAATTGGAATCTGGGTCATAGACAGACTGTCTAGTATACATATTTGAATAGGCTTTGCAAGTACTTCTTGCTGTTGACTGCATTAGGATCCCAAGACATGACAGCACTGAAGGAATTGGCCAGACAACTTAGATATGTCTGTCTCAGTTTTTGTAGACCAGCGAGTATATCCTGCTTTTCAGAAATGAGTAGAAAATGGAGCTGCAGTATAAAAGTAGGTACTACTTAGTTTAATTAAGAATAGTTTTTGATGCTCAGCTGTCTGGGTGATTTTTCAGACTAATTATTCTGGTGGTGTAAAGAACAAGAGACACAATGCACTCTTGTGCTGCTCCAAACAAGATGCAAGCACCTCTAAAAGTCACTCTCTAGAATGCAACGTGTAATCAAAAGAGCCTTCTGAGCCTTATTGAAATGAGAGGAGAAATTTCATATCTAAAAGCCTTTCTCAGCCTGTCATGATGGGATCCAAGAATGGCATTGACTTAAAAGGCACATCCTGTAACTGCCTCTTAAAGGCAGCATGGCAAATGTTAATAATGATATCCCCTGACTTGATAACGGCAGAAGAGCAGGTATGTGACATTCATTTTCCTTCCTGCAGAGGCACATAATATTATGTGCAGAATCACCTATTGCTTTCTTTGGGATCGTGACCTCTTGATGACAGCAAGAATGACCTGACTCAACACTGGAGTTTAGGATATCTGACATAATGAAATGGGCCATACTGGAAGCATTTTCCCTCAAAGCTTGTTGAAAATAATCTGGTCCATCTGCCGGTTGAAACCTTGATGCTCTGATATTTTCAGTAAGAACAACTCATTCTTAATCTGCCTATCAAGAAATATTCATGAAAAATAATTGGATACACCAGTTTTGAAACAAGAGTCTAAGAACTGCACACTAATTGTGTCAGTATTCAAGCATAAGAAGAGATAAAATTCAATGAATAAATGATTCCTCATTAATTACTGCCATTTCATGGGCACTCAGAGTATGATAGGGATGTACAAACCTTTGCCTAGAAATCATCAGATAAAAAAGAATGTGCTCCTGATGATTGCATGAATATTAGGTGTAGGTCTCATCAGCAATTCAAGAATAACATTTGTTTTTGTGTGAAGTTAGTAGCCTTTTTTCAATCTAAATCTTACCATTATTCTCTGAAGTCAATGGTCTTTTTTGCCTCACCCAACCTAATTTAGTTTCTTCTAATCTGCCCAACTTTCAGATTCTCTCCTGAGACATTTCTGAAATTCTGTGAGGAGTTCATGCCTTCAGAACCAAGACAATGTAGCTGAATGTACAATCTTTTTTTGTGGATGTGGGAGAAGAAATGGGTTTTGCAGAATTATGGGATACTAGCATTGTGTGTCCAACATTACAAAACAATTAATACAGTTATCTTTTTAAAATAACATTATTGGAACATTACCTGTGTATTTATAGAGATTAATTTATTTACCATCATATAATTAATTGAAAGATTAGTGCCATTAATGAAGCTTCTGCTCTTGAAATCTCTGTATTCATGTAAAGTGGTCTCAAAACACTTCCCTGATAGCAGGTCTGAGGTTACAGGACAGAAATGTTGCAAATTCCAATATTTCACTGTCTTTAATGGTACTGTCATTTGAAAGAAAATGAACAACTACATCCTCTTTAAATGTGTACCACTCTGTAGCATTAAATTTTGTTGTTAGTTATTACAACAGACAGTGCATGCCGTGATGCCATGTGTAGCAGCTGTCACACAATATCATTGGGAACAAATTTTTCTCTGACTGTAGAACATGAACAGCTAAAGAAAATGTGGAGCTGAGTATCTGAAAAATACAAACTGGGATGTATTTGGACAGTCCTTTCTGGCAGTCAAAGGAATTGTGCACCTGTTGGTGTCTTTTAATTCAAACTGAAATTGCTTTCTGGATATACTACATACAGATGATTTACAGCTTTAGAATCTGTTATGGAAGTCCCTGAAATAATTCAGTAAAGAAGTGGAACTGGTTGGGTTATGGACTATGACCAAAAAAGTTACATTTTCTACATTTTAAATCCTAGTCTTTCACTTTAATTATGCAATTAAGATATAAAGAACAAATGGAGACAATGTATTAAATCTGTGTTGAGACAGCTAAACTGAATCATAAAAAAGACTATGGAAGAAGATGTCATGGTTAAAGAACTACAAGACTTCTTGGGAGTGAATTTTAAGAGACATTAAAGAGTGTTGGACTGTATAAAACTGAGGTCATATCTGCTGCTGCAGGAATCAGCCAAGGTGCCCATCTGTCAGGCCCACTGGGATGGTCACAGAGCACAGTAATAACCCAAAGGCTTATCTGAGCTGCAGCTCAGTTTGTTGGTCACTGAGCCAAATTTCCCACTACTAAATATGAAGAATATCTTTCTAACAGAGGAATCAGTATGTAGAGTATATTCATGTTTTCTCTTCTTTTGAATAACTGGGAGGTCCCATTCATTCACTGCTTGCGTAAATCAGAAATGTTATGAGGGTAATAAGTAACTTTGTACATTTTTTTTTCTGAATTCAGAAAATCTTAGATCTTTTGATGGTTATTGTCCTGTGTCAGGGTAATAAATATGGAACTTATCATGAAGCATTTTTTTTCCCCCTTAACTTCTGGATTACAGAACCCCTGGCTGGTGTGATTTAGACTCTGGAGGCAATCCATCTGGACTTTTTAGTAGGACTGTGAGAAGACACTTCATCATCTTGTCTTTGCATCTCTATCTCTTCTATTGGCTTATAACAAAATGAAGCTTCCAGCCCTTTGGTCTACTGAGAATATTCATGTTCTCACTGTTAACTCAGAGGAAAAGCAGCAACCCCCCTGTGTAGGAAATAGTGGTGGTTTTGGTATTTGTGGTTGTATAAGGCTTGTAGAAAGTTCAACTAATCACAGATAAGTTGTGTCTGTTGTAGTTACTTCATGTTTTTCCAGGTTGCAAAACAAATACCAGGGTTTTAAACTGTACTTTAAATTTGGTGAAGTTTTGATAATACTGAACAGATAATCTTTCTTTGGGGTAAGAAAAGTCTGTAAATGAAAACAAAGTGCACTTACAGTTACTGAAAATGGGAACTTGAAAGTGATAAAATTTAAATATTGGGGAAAGCCCTAATATTTTCAAGAAAGTAGCTTAAATTCTGTGAAGAACAGATCATACATGTATTTTTACAGTATGTCATCTGTTGATAGTGTAACTGTTCTTTTGAAGATAGTCTCTCCAAAACTAAATTGCTAGGAGATGCAGATTAAAATGTCTGCAGGTGAAGAGATGAAGTATGCGCTGAAGACTTCACTAAATACAAAATCTTCATACAGTGGTCTTTTTGAAAGCCTAAAATTACTTCTGTCATTTTGTAAATTCATTAGTCCTTTTTTTATTTGCTTGATTTCTTAAAATATATTTGAGAAAACAAGCCCTGTGATATTTGCTCATTTTATGATTCTATTTCATTTTTATTATTGCTAAGATTATTTTAAACAAGAGGGCTATTAAAATGGGCAGATGAACAATGAACAAATGCTACAAAGATTCTGTCTGACAGAAAAGCATAGCCTGAAACCTAAGGGATTTGTTATTTCAGTTTTACTTGTAGTATGTTACAGGATGCTAAAGATATGAATTACTGAAGAACATGAAAAGTCAGTTATAAAAGGTTTTCACAAGCAAAAAAGTTGAGGCTGTCTAAGCATAAGGTTGCCTGTCTAGTTCAAGTGGAAGTTTTAGCATTTGGAGTGCCTTCTGTTACTCCTGGCTGTAGATCTTTAACGTGACACACAAAAATTAAACACAGTGCTTTTAAGTTCCCTGAAGCAAAACCAACTGATTATCTGTTCTAAGAATATCTTCTATACACAAAGGGACCTTTAAATATTTTCTGAAATATCGTGATTTAGTATGTGTTTCATGATCATATGCAGGGATGTCTTCCTTCTGGAAAGTCTTTTTAAGTGGTAGAAATTTGCCTGTGAGAGAGCTAATTTTTACATTTCCAGAATGCAGATACTTGAGGAGTGGAATGTGCCATGTTTCAATAATTACAACACCTAAAGCAACGATTAAAGAGGAAAAGATAACGTACTCTTGGGATGGAAAAAAAATTCCTGAGGAAATGAGAGAGGTGCTATAGTTAAATTTGGCCTAACTAGTTAAATAAGTATCCTAATGACATATATTTAAGCATATCAGAAATATAAGATAAAAGCTACCTGTTGAAAGAGTATAGAAAATGTTATTTCTGATGTTGAGAGAGAGTTTTAATAAAAACAAAAGAATGAGAGGAAGATTTTGTTTTTAAAGGTCTAAGGTAAAAGAGCACTCTGACCTTTTAGGTACATGACTACTACAATTAATACAATATACATGGCAGTGAACTGGCAGCAGAGTGATAGATCTATTAAGAACTGAGAAAAGAGAGAAGGACAAAATGCTTCTGTCTTCCTTAATATTTGGGTATTTTGTTAATTTTGTTACTTTGGCTTCACTGTGTTAATAGTACTAAAAAATTGCTAAAAATAGAAAAGAACTTGTAGCAGTGAAATGAGAAATGAGTTGCTGTGGGTACTGAGAATGTCTGTATCACATAAAGACATTTTTTGCATTGCAAAAAGAGGAGAAGATGCCTTGGATAATATGAATAATAAACAGGTCTGTTTCCCAAGGGACATTTTGTCTCTTCCAATAGTGTGTACCATGCCCATGGCCATCCTGATGTTTAGAGAGTATTTGAGAGTAGCAGGAACAGCAGTAGACCAAGCCGACAGTAGACAAAGACCTGTCTGTGTTCATTTCCCTTTTCTCTATACTCACATCACAGGTACATTAACAGAAAGGTCTTCAGCACATCTTTCTGGAGCAGACCCGATATCTGGAAGTGCCAGAACTTGTCTTGGCTGTAGATAAAAGTCCTTGTTGTGTGATAGAGAAACCCACTATTTCAGCCCACTGACTGTTCATTTCAGTGCTGGTAAGAGGCTGCTCTGGATGCATTGAACAGTGAAAACTACTGTTCTTATGTGACAGACTGTGTATTTATTCCCATGGGCTGTCTTGTCCTGTTATTCTCATTGCCTGTCCTTCTTCTTGCTCTTTCCCTTCCCTCATTGTCCTGCTTCCCTATTTGTTGGCTTTCTCCTTCTAAATTTTCTTTTTCCTCCTAACCAGCACACCAAAGGCTGTTGATATGCCACTAGCTCTTTCCTATGATGTATAAATTCTCCATGTTTTTGTGATCTTTTTATTGGCTCAGGGGTTAGCAAGGAACATAGTTTGTCCAAAGTATACAGTAAGATGGTACAATCCTGTAGGTGTTACCAAAAGGTAAATAATCACTTAAATAATAATTCCTCTATTTCTTGTCTAAAGGTCAGAAAGCTGTGATCACTGTGAATGCACAAGACATCTGTCATGGTGCTGATAGTGTTGGTAGACAGTGTAATCTAAATGCCAAAATTAAATAAGAGCTATAATAGAAAACAATATGAAAACAGGGTGACAGTGACAAAATTACAGTGGTACCCTTGTTTTTTGTCTCATTGGTGTTCCTTTCAGGAGAATGTAGGGTGTTTTAGTTTAACCCCACCTGGAGTTAAGCCCTACACAGCTCCTTGCTCACTTCCCCAGTCTGCAGCAGGATGGGGGAGAGAATTGGAAGAATATAAGTGAAAAGACTCATGAGTTGAGATAAAGACAGTTGAACATTCAAAGCAAAAACTGTGCACACAAGCAGAGCAAAACAATGAATGAATTCACCACTTTTGAGTGGGCAGGTGTTCAGCCATACCCAGGAAAGCAGGCCACCATCGTGTGTAACAGTGACTTGGGAAGGTAAATGTCATCAGTTCCAACATCCTTCATTTTCTTCTTCTTCACCCAGCTCTAAATGCTAGGAATAACTCCATATGGTAGGGAATATCTTTTGGATAAATTTGGGTCAGCTTCCTGACTGTTTCCTCCCATGCCCTCATGCACCCCCAGGCTACTGACTGGTGGGCTGGAGTGAGAAACAGAAAAGGTCTTGACTCTGTGTAAGCACAGCTCAGGAGTAACAAAAGCATCTCTGTGTTATCAACACTGTTCTCAGCACAAATCCAAAGCTTAGTCTCATACTTTGGAAAAACCCCATATCCTAGTCAGAACCAGCACATAGGGTAAGAAATGAAACTGCTTTATATATAAAGTGAGGGAAACTTTATCTCAGGCATTTTCAGGTGTAAGTCTATGTGGCATAGACTTACACCTGAACAGGTAGGCAGGCAGGGTGGTGTTCACCTGTCCTAATTTAAGGTTTCAAACACTGTGTATTTATGATGATGTTTGTTATCATGACCTGCCTGACCTCATTCAGCTTAGAAATTTGAAGGCAGCTTCAGAAATGAATTTATTTGACGTAGCTTAAATATTTGAAAGGGGATGAGATTAGCACCACTCTGGTAGGGGCTTGTTTCTTCCCAAGGATGATAAACAGAGCCTGAATGGCTATTTTGTATTCTATTATCTAACTTTTAGACACTGGAATTTCAGTGATGCTGCTGTCATTTGTGATTACCTGATTTATATATACTTTTTGGAGAAGAGACAAAATATTCAGGCCTAAGGCTAGAGGAACATTTTGACAGTTTGTTTTTGCTCCCTATACGGTCTCATTCCACTCATACTGCTTCACAGCACAATGAAAATAAGGGCAATGAGGTCTACATGGAACAATCACATGAGTGCCTCTTGGCACTAACAGATGTTCAGTAGTGATTCTGATTTTGATTTGCTTAGGATGCACTCTTCTGCTTTCTACAGCTGTCTGCCCAGCCCTACTGCTGTACAGCAGAGTACCCATAATAAAGGTAATAGAAAGGGTTGTGTTTCTGGGTCTCACTAGCCTCTAGGGTACAATGAGCTATATCAATAAATTTCTGATAAAGTGGTTTATTTCTATTTTATCTCTGCAGTGGTGCAACCATAGCATAAACACATATTATCTGGCAGAGAAGAGGGGTGGTCTAATGCAGTGATCTCCAAAGTGGGGTTTGCACACCACAAAGGGTGAGCAAACCCACCTTTTGGACAGAAGAAAGATTTTCTTTTTAGTATTATTGAAAAAAAAAAAAATAAACCCCATACATCAAATGTAACAGTAGTGTTATATTTTATTTTTAACTTACCCTTTTAAAATTGTTGTTTCTGGATATTTTTATAATAATACTACAATATTATTAATAATAACAGATTTTATATATACACAGAGCACAAATGTACATGTACAGTAGCACATATATATGGTCTATAAATAAATATATATTTAAGTGTGTTCTTGAAATTTTTACTGATAAAGGCACATGATCAAAAAATCTTGGAGACTACTGGTGTAGTGGATTTGAAAATATTTAAAATTTTCCAGCAATATTTGCTAGAGGATGTTTGTCAGAGCCCTTCATGGTGTTTTGATGGTTTTATGAAACTGAAGACTTCTGTTCTGCTGATCTCATCAGATGCAGAAATTGTGTCCTGTTTATTCGAGGTAAACGAAGCAATCTGTCACCTTGAGCAATGTATTCTCAAGGTGATGGACCTGTCACCACCTGGTGGAAAACACAGTGGTGGCCTCTAATGGACTCTAGAAGGAGCAGAATGTAGGCACATCAAAGCAGGCATTTTAAAATATATTTAAAGTGTGAATCATGAAGAAACAGACCTTGCTAAGAAGTCTCTGCTATGAGGTTTTAAAAGTAACAAGACAGTCATCTTATTGGCAGGGTTGCCTATGGGGCAGACGAAATCGATTGGGAGTTTATCTGTGCCTCTGTCGTTTCAGACAGGCAGGCTTGCATCCAAATGAAGCCAATGGTTTTTATCTTCTTCTTTGTGGATTTAAGCTGAGGATAAAACCTGATATTTCACCTTTTTTATCACATTATGGGTTATCATAAATTGCTTGTGTTTCAAATTTGAGAACTAGGATCATGCTGGGAGGCTAGTAAAGGTGATAGGAAGTGGTGTGTGTAGTTCTTATCAAGTGTCAGAAGTTGTCAAGAAGGATCAGTGAAGCATCTTGGAGAAAGAATAAGAAGGATATGCACAGTGGTGCTGTAAAGTGTGGTAAGTTGTCACTAAGCTATTTGTGAGTTTGCCTGTGTAGGAGGAGTTGTCCTGTTTAGCCAGCAGCAGAGCCTATCAGTCCCAGTTTCCTACCAGGATAACTCTCAGCCATGTTGCATAACTTTCCAATCTTCTAGTGTAGGAAGAGACTGAACTTCTTGTAACAAGGGAGAATGTACCTTCATGCTGGTTTTTTCAATGTAACCGTAACATTTTTAGTGCAGTTTGGGATCTTTGAATGCAGTTTTCAGGACTGATTTTCAGTTCTGAGAACCTGAATTTTCAAACGAAGCCATTAATAGTGCTAGGACTTAACATATCTGAAAATCCTCAGAGATCTGAAATTCTCTAAATTCTCTAAACTCATAAAGAGTTCCTTTATGTGTCAGTCATTAGTTTTGTTTATTCCTTTAGAGGTTATTTTTTGAAAGAATAGTTATAAAAGGACTGCTTTCCTCATGTGGGAGAGTGTCTGCATTTTATCAATAATCTGCTGTTTAAAGCTACAGGATGTTGATGTGACTCAGGAGCCATTTTCTTAGAATGATGGGCATTACTCTTGGGTTTTACTTGGAAACTGAAAACATCTGACAACCTTTCCTTAGGTTACTTCTGCAAATTTCCCAGCTCTCTTCAGATCTGTCCAAATTTCTTAATTGTGCTTTTCAAGATTCGAATGCTGAAACTCCTCCCGGGAGAGTTGTGAGCTTTCCAGCAAGGGTCTCCATTTTTGTAATTCCATCATTTATGAGATGTCACTTTAGGTAAATACACATTAACAAATTATGAAGGGACACAAATTTAATGCATCACTTAGAATACTACAGCATCAGCCTGGATATGCGCTTATCTCCTAATGTGATGTAACTTGTCTCCAGAGCATGTATGTGACTATCTGTTGCAGAGCAGTGGAAAACATTTTTTTACATTAATGTACCAACATAGCTGATTGTAATTTGCCTATGTAGTAGTGCCATAGATAACCAAATGACCTGTACTGTCCAAGCCTGAACTTTTTGTATGAAACTAGTTTTCACATTACTCTAACTCCTTTGGTTTTAGTGTCATGATGGCTTGGCTCGCCGTCTAATTTTTGCCTGGCATAGTTCTCTTCTTGAAGTGAGAAACACTCATTCTCCTTCTGCTCCTATACTGGGGAGCATTGATAGCATCTGTGTGAAAATCTGTAGATAGATAACACCAAAAAAAACGGGGATCAAAGACTCTGAAGTTA
Source organism: Passer domesticus (assembly GCF_036417665.1). Classification (NCBI taxonomy): domain Eukaryota; kingdom Metazoa; phylum Chordata; class Aves; order Passeriformes; family Passeridae; genus Passer; species Passer domesticus. Next base: position 19,304,047 of record NC_087478.1, read on the forward strand.
AAAAGAATCTAAAAAAATGCATAAAATGCACTTTGAAACCAGGGCTAACAAAATTTATTGCTGGTCTGAGTTCTGTTGGACGGTATTTAGGACATACACTTGGTTGAAGTGTTTATGGCTTCCATTTGCAGGTGTGCTCAGGGATCTCACCTTTCAAATTAACATATTTAACCCAGGTATGAAATGTACTGTGTATAAAGACGTGATGGAAAATATAATTAATGTCATCTGTGAAGCAAAGTGCATCATAACTTGCCAGTTGTCTTCCCTCATTCTGTTCTGTGCCTCTTCCAAGTCATTCAAATTCAAGAAAGGTCTTCATAATATGTTTTTATGACCTTTATGTATAATCAAACTGGTGGTTTTCTTAGATTGCTTCATAAGAATGTATTCTTGTTTTTTTCTATCTTAATTCTGTGAGCTAGTTTTAGTTCTTTTTTACTCCTAATAACTTCCAAAGATTTCAATAAAAGTTAGGTTCCTCACATACTGCTTACTGTATTGATGAACAGAGAATGTCCCTATCCAAAGACTTCATAGCATAAGGAAACAGGATGTGAATTACTATAAATTGTGGCTAGAAAAATTATGATAATGAATATTGAGAAATATAATCACTGTCACTGCATTTCAGTTCTTTCATTTTAGTTAAATATAGCTAGAGAATCCTTTCTACTGAGATTTGCATTGATAATCAACAGATGATTTCAGAGGGGGTGTAGCAAAAGTATATGTTGAGAAGGTTGTCCTGTCCACAGGGAAGAGGGAGAAGTAAACAATATAATAAAACTTGACTGGAGCATTTCTTTTTAGAGGGGGCTTTTTAAAATGAACAGCAAAATTTGGATGTCTTGATGGAGTTGAGAAACTGAAAAAATATTCAATGCCCTTTTTTTAGAAGGTACAGACTGTCAATGTCTTATTTTGAACCTGCCCAGGAAAAATGCTGCCATTTGCTGTGCTCATTACTGAAGCCTCGGATGACCTGAATCACAACAAGGGTCTTACAGTGGAAATTTGTAAGGAAACTCTAGTTCAGATTGATTTTATGCTGCATTATAAAATAAAAATTGATATATAGTTTTCTATAGAAAATTGTACATCTTGAATACTGAAAAATAATTTCTTTTCACCAAGTTTATATAGGATATCACAAGTAAATAAAGGAAAAAGAATTATCTTGTTTGTTCAAGTTGCAGAGAAATTAGAAAAGTAAAGCATGAAATAAAAAATGCTTTGCCATTGAGATTTGTCAAGGTAATACATTTTATAATAATATCACCACAACAAGAAAAAACTTAAAAACCCCCAACCTGGTTCCTTAGAGTAGGTTGATTTTGGATCTTTTTTTCTTATTGTGTAGAATGCATGTGTCCAAAAGTACAAGGTTTTCACAATCCAAAAGTAAATAAATACTCAGAATTTGTTTTACAGCAGTAAGAATTTGACTGATTTTACATTGCAGCTATAGCTGGTCTGTATGGAAATTAGCATGCAAAAATGAATGTGTTCTGTATTTCATGGTGTTAAATAGGATTCTGCATAATTTCTGAATTTCTAAGTAGGAGGGTTCCAGAGATGAAGGGACTGTCTGGCCTCAGCAGTTGGTCTCCTAATTCCCTGCTGTTACTTCAGAAACTTGTGGGTTTCTGGTGTGGCTTTCTCAGCTTCTTGCTTGGTGCTGTGCCTGACATGACCTGGTGAGAGGGACAAGGTCACAGTGCAAACTTAGAGTGGGCTGAACTCGTCTGGGTGTGTGAACTACCGGAGCAATCCCACTGCTTTTTGCAATTCAAAAAGGTGACACTGGCAGCAAGTGGCTTTCTGTGTGACCTTCTCTATGCCTTTGAATCATGATTTTCCGTTCCTCACTAAAGCAATCATCTTTATTTTACCAGGAAAGAATGAGAAAATGGTAATTGTACATACACATACTCTGTGGACTTTTTAATGTAAAACCACTAAATAAGTATTTGACAGAACTGTACTGGCAGGATCCTAGAGAAGATTTAAAGAATGGGCAGGAAATAGGATTGATTATATCTGGGCAAAATATAATCCCAAACAACAGGAAGAAGACTGATGGAAATCAATAATGTTGAAAAACAGACTTATGGGCCATAATAGACAATTAGATATAAGTTTGTTGTGAAATATGGCAGCAAAAAGTCAAAGACATTTAGATTTAGACATATCTCAGCTAGAACAGGAAGTGACAGTGCCCCTTTCTGAGAGCTGCTAACACTGCTGTCAGAAAAAAAAAAAAAAGTTACAGTTCTGGGCACTTTAGACCTAGAAAGACATAAAAAAATCAGGAAAATTACATGGATAGCCATTGAGGTCTCTAGGAACTCAACACTGTTACCTTGGGAAAGAACACTAACGACTGAAATTTGGTTTTGACTAATGCAACTGAAAAATTTGGACTTCATTTGTGGTGGTTATAGTGGCTGTTGGTGTTGTTTCCATGCCTCCCAAAAATAGCTTTATAAATACTGAAAAAAAAGCTGATATAGCAAAATCTCTATTTTTATCAAAATGAATTTTTAAATTTTCCTCCATTTTTTCTTCTTTATACTTTAATTTTGTTAAAGTCATATATATTGTTGCTACATTAAAAGAAATTTAATTGATATGTTGTATTTTTATTTGTTACGTTACCATTTTTTATTCTGTGCAGTGATATCCTATTATCAAAAAAAGAGCAGAATTCAGTGGCTGAAAGAAAGTTAGTAATATTTAGGTACTTTTGGGTTGGTCATTTTGCCTCCAGCTGTGGCTCCCAAAAGACATGGGTTGCCTTGTCTTGCAAGGGCAGAGTCGGTACCTCAGGTGCTGCTGTGCCCACAGGAGGGGAGGCATCTGCAGCCCCTAAAACTGAGGTTTGGATGTCCATTTTTGTTGACTGAATTCTATGTAAAGGATTTAATAATTTCAATTTCTTCATATTTTTTCCTTAATTTCTGTTCTTAGAGAAGGTGGTAAAAAGAACCCTCTCCAAAGACCAGAATTTGTCTCTATTTCCAATAGAAATACAATAAAATAGTATAAAGATACAGAAAGTAAGAAAGGTTAAGAATGCAACATAGAATCAAAGAAGGTTTTTTAGGATGTCTAAGAGTTGAGAAGGATTTTGATGACTGTTAGGATAGCTTTAGGGATTGCCTACCTTCCTAGAGTATCAGCCTGCATGTTAGCTGCTCAGCCACCACATGGGAGAAATACTGGAATTAAATGGCTGGTTTTTGTTTCACTTGATACTTCTATGGTAAGCGTAGAGCATGCCAACCAAAGCAGACATCAAAGGTGGATTTACTACTGCTGCAAGGTGACCATGGGAGCCACAAGTAGGTCTGAAGTAGGGATGTTCCACTGCTGAGCATACACGTGCTCCAGAGGGATGTAATTTTAGAAATGGAAGGAGTTTTGATCTCTCTGTACACTTACAGGACTTGCTGTAAGAATCCAAGCAAACTGGTTTTCTTGGTTGCTCTTGTGGTATTTGTACTTGAGACATTAAGTGCCTAAAATCCCTGTATTTCAAATTAGGATTATGTAGCATAGTCTGGATCTTGCTCATAGTGAGAGATAAGATGAGGCTAGACACCTCATCTACAGTTGCCCTTGTTTTTCACCTGTGAAGAATCTGGAATATTGTTCACTGATTCTTTCACAAGCATTTCTGGGTGACTGGAAGTGGCCACCCTACTGCTATATCTGGAATACTCCAATGTGTTAGAAGGGAGGAGATGGTAACAATGTTACCAGGAACTTAGTGATAAAGAAGGGAATTAAAGGTTTTTATGTGTACAGTGACAATATGACACCTTTTTCCTTTTCCTCCCAACCCATCTACCATGTAAGATGGTCAATTTAAGAACATAGGTTTTACGGAAAACCCTTAAAAAAAAAAAAGCAGGATAGCATCCACAAAGAAAAGTGTTCTGAGAAATGAGTGAATTACTAAGAAACAAATTGTTCTCCTTCTCTCTCTGTATGTAACTTATGTCCCCTTGAATTCTCTATATGAATGTACCCTTGAATGTTTGGTCTCTTTTCTTTAAAAGGACTTAAGGTTGATCCTGATTTTTTTTTTCTGGTGCCTGAAGGAAAGGAAATAAATTAATATTAGCAGCATATAAACCTCTTTTCTTGAAAATCTTGAAGCCAGTGATTATAATATAAGTTATTTAGACTAAATAGCACTGAAATATGTGCTTTGGAAAAAAGGAGTCATATCCGGTAAATATCTTTAACAGAAAAATATTTCTCCAGCCAATGAATTTTTCCATGGATGAGGACTGGGGAAGAGGAATAAACCATGTTGAAATGAATGAATAGAAATCACTTTGCCAATGTTGCTACATGAAATGCTATTAATGCAAGGAAGAAATATTCACATTGATTTAAAACAAACATAAAAAAAGCATCAAGATGTATGATCAGTTGTGACAAGGTGCCCAACTGAACTGTAAAAATGCAAAGGGTGTTGTAACAAAATGGAATGTTACTCTATTTTAAAAGTTTTCATGTGCATGACAGCAACTGGAAAGGCAGTTGTTTTGTTATGTTTATATGTTTTGTAATGTGCAACATGAGCTGTTTATATAATCAGACTGTACAATTGCTGTGGTTTGATCCCAGCCAAGAACCATGCACCAATGAGCTGCTCACTCCTTTCCCCCCAGTGGGATGTGGAACAGAATCAGAAGGGTAAGAATGACAAAACACATGGGTTGAAATAAAGACAGTTTAATAAGTAAAGCACACACAAGCTATACAAAAGAAAGAATTTGTTCACCACTTGCCATGGGCAGGAAGCTGTTCAGCCATCTCTAGGAAATCAGGGCCCCATCAGGTGCAATCGTTACTTGGGAAGACACAATTCCAAATGTCCTCCTCACTTCCTTCTTTCCCCAATTTTATCTGAGCTGAGCATGATGCCATGTGATCTGAAATATCCCTTAATTCAGGTGGGGTCAGCTGTGTTGCCTCTCTGGCCTCCCAACATCTTGTGCATCCCCAGCCTCCCCACTGGTGGGGTGAGGCCAGAAAAGGCCTTGACTCTGCAAGCTTTGTTCAGCAATAACAAAAGCATCTCTGCATTATCAGTGTTTTAATCACAAATCCAAAACAGAGCTCCATACTAGCTACTGTGAAGCTCAGTAACTCTATCCCAGCCAAACCCAGCACAGCAATATCAAAAGATGCATATGATTTTACTTACAATTTTTCACAATCTGTTGTATTACTTACAATTTATTCACAATCTGTTCATATAATTTTATGTAACTACACCAGACTTAAGATCTGCAATGCAGCAACAATTATTTAAGGTGCTGGTAAGATCACTCAGCATCATCAACTCCCACTGACATCTTCTCAGCTTCAGGAAGCTTCTCAGCTTCAGGAAAAACTGTAAAATGCTATATGTCGCCAGTCAGAATCACTGTGATGAGCAAGGCTAGGAAGATGTTGAGAAATGTAATTTTTTTGGAACTTTTAACCTTACTTTTTATCTTTGAATAAAACCAAATGAAAGTGTACTTGCTTAATAAATTCTCCATTTCTATGTCTTTCCATTTTTTTGGTGGTTGAACAAATGCTCTTGGATGAAAGGCTCTTGGATGTTTGTAGAACCTATGAAAATCAATTTCTTCCTGCACGTGCACATGTTGTAGCTCTTAGTTCAAGCTCTTAACTTGAACAGCATTTAAGGTTCCTCAAAATGAGTGGATTTGCATTTAAGATTTAAAAGAGGAATCCAGAACTGGGAGAACTTGTCATGCAACCTCTCTTCCTAAATCTAATTTAACTGTTTTCACTTGATGAAATAATCAAAGATGTTTCCTGCAGTGTTGACATTGTTTTGATCAGGTTAATAATCTGACATATAAAAGGTGGTTAATAATCTGGTATAGAAAAGTTTTATAGTAGATAACCTCAGACCTCCCAGTGTGATTGCTTAAGCTTAATTGTCAAATTCCACAGAAATGTTACGATTCTGTTTGTGTTTTTGTGCATGTAAGCACATACACATAGCACATGGATTTGCAGATATTTGAGTGTGTGGATATTACAAGAACATTCTTCAAAAATACTAATCAGGGCTTGAACTTGGAGTTTCCATTCCAATACGATGAATTTAAAGTATTTTTCAAGTCAGAAAAAGTAGCAAGAAGATCTGTCTTATTAATAAATTGTGCAAAATTGAGTAAGGGTCTGGCGAGACAGTTTAGGGCTCTAGTTGTTTTTATGCTTGATGTTGCCTTTTGCAGCTCACAGTGAATCTCTTTCAGACAAACCCTAACTCCTTTCTCATCCAGCTCTGCAGAAACAGGAGTGCAGACAGTGCTACACAGCTGTGGTACTGCTCTATGGGTGTCTTATCACATGAAAGAGACTGCACATGGAGGTAGGATGAAGACAGGAGATTCCTGTGGTCTAACTTTCATCGTCTTACTTATTCAAGATGCAAGGCTAATCTGTTCAGGTGGCCTCTGAAGTCTGGAAAGGATTCGTTGGGTGGGGAGCTGTTCATGTTTATAGCTAGTGCAAGGGATAATGAAATGGTAAAATAAAGTCAATTGTGGAACGTTCAGAACAAGTTATACCAATGAACAATATGGATCAAACAGAAGAGATGAATGCATCTAAGCCACATAATTTTGAGACATTTAGATGCAGGGTAGTACAAGAACAAATATATCCAGTAAGGAGCTTTGGCTAGCTGGGTTAAAGGCACCATTAGATATGTAAATGAAGTATTAGAATAGCAAAGAGATATTTCCTCTATCTCTGTGCTAGTGAGACTAATACTGAAATAGTGTATTCAGTTTTGAGTCCTGCAGGTAAAAGAGATGATTCAGAGAAAGAAAATGTTTGTGAGCTGGAAAGTATATCTTATGATGGGAAACATAAGGAGCTCACTGAAGAGAAGGTCAAGAGGTGATTTGAAGTAGTCTGTGTGTCTCTTTTCAGGAAGTGAAGATATCCTTTATAGAACAAAAAACATAGCATCATTTAATAGCTAAAACAGTGCTGCAGAAATTCAGGAAGGCTTTTTAAAATCAGTGTTATTATTTAAGATATAAAAAGTACAACAGATATAAGATAATTCCACTGCTGAATACTATCAGCCATATCTGTAACTTTTTTTTACTGAATGCTGTAGATGGCTGGTAGTGTGGTAACTATTGTGCAAAAGATTTCTGCATCTGGGAATTCAGAAGCTAAGCAGAAAACAAAAGAAAATAGAATTCACCATTTCAACCTTAAGTTCTGGGTTTAAATTGGAAACTTTTAGGTGATGTAGAGTATAGTGTGCAGGAGATAATACCAGGTGTTAATAATAAGTTCTAAATTTTCTTTAAAATAAGAGAACTGCATCTCAGAATAGGAATTGAATGAAAAAAGGTCATATAAACATTTTCATTTTACAAAACATTCAACACTGACTGCTGCAGTGGAGAGAGATCAGACATGAAAGACTTTCTGATCAAGGAGGTTCTCTAAGTAAACTGCCACCCACTCTCCAGTTACTAGTAAGAGGCCAGAATGCTGTTTTCATCCAGAATTCCCTCAAGTACTCTGCCAGATAGGGGCATAACATGGGGAACCTCCATACAAAATGTCAGTGTGACTTGACAAGAAATTTGTAATATAAGTTCTTTTTATTGACATAATTTCTATTCAGGGATATTTGAATCAAGAAGCAGTACTTTAATATGCTGCCAGGTATTAACTGTCCAGACATGAAGTGTATTTGGTCACATATTGTGGCATCAGAATCTCTCCTGGACATACTTAAATGCAAGGAAAAAACCTCTCAGGAGGTGGAAAAGGAAACAACTGGGCACCAGATAAGTGGGTAGAATTAGAATACTTTGAAGATGCTGTAAGCTAGATTCTCATTGCTTTAATACCTGTGCTCATGGGAACAATTTCTTCTGTCATTACTTCCTGTATGGACGTTAGGGAAGGGAGAATTGCATTCCCTGTGTATACACTGTGTATATACTGTGTACATGGAGTTCCTGTCCTAGCTCCTCGAGTGGCGATCTGCAGTGGCATGCAGACCATGTTTACATGTACAGGTTTGGACAGCTGTGCTCCCATTCCATCTGTGCCCTCAGACAGCTGAATGCAAGCCAGCAGCATGTGCTATCATAGTGCTAATCCTAAAAGAATAACCAGGTAACATGGTTCTGTAAGTTTTGTACTGGACCTGGCCTGTGTCCGGCCAGCTCAGACCTGAAATGGACAAATAACTGCATCTGCTTCTGTGGATGTGCTTGTACAATCACACAGGATTTTGTGCATCACCAGGACATTAATATCTTGTGCTTTCTTTCAATCTGTTGTTGAATTAGGGGGCAAAGGTAGGGCGGGGAAAAATTGGAAAAAAAAGTCATTCACTGATGTTGTGCTGACAGTAAATCAGCTATTCCTCAACTAATTTTTTTGGGGCATTATACTTGAAGTTAAGTATGGTGCATTTTATCTCAACAGCAGCTCTTTAGCATTCTTTCTTTCTCTTAGTGGAGGAGAAGGAGAGAGATCAATAATTTCTTGGTTATCTTAGATTGTCAATGAGCAGCAAATTTCTAGCTCAGAATATTTTAATAGATGTTCTTGGAGATGGAACTTGAATATGTGCACATAAAGACTGCAGATTTTGTTTATTTTTCTTTTTAAAATTGCCTGTTGATAGGGTTTCTTCAACTGAGGCTGATAGAATTGGTGATGACTAAAGAGGCAGTTTAATCAAGGCACATAATACAGCTGCTTCCTTTTTTTCTTCTCTGATGTGTGTATAGAGAGTGTTTTTTCTCTAGCAAGGTCTAAACTCTGACCTGCTGTGAGAAATTATGGCTTTTGGCCTCCAGTTTGTTCTGATCATCAGTTGTCACAACTGGGCCCTGTTGATGACCCTAAAGTGGTTCTCAAGATAGAAAAAGGGGGTTTTTAGAAGGTGTAGAAGAGCAAAGCAGGCAGCCAAGTAACTGTGCATTATGTGAGCTGGCCCTCTACATACCCATCCATGAAGGTAAAAAGGCTCATCCCAGGAAGCAGCAAGGTAGGAGGAAAACCTGCTTGACCTTCTGTTCCAAAGAAACACTGCACTAGAGTATGGGAAACTGAAAAGTCCTTGACTTAGGGTCAGCACTGCTTAGCAACAACAAAAACATCAATGTGTCCTGAACATTTATTTTCTATTAAAACCAAAAATGCAGCACTGTACCAGCTACTAGGAAGAAGTTGACTCTCATGGCCAAAACCAGGGCAATACATATTTCATGTGTTTTCTGTCACAGCATGAGAAAATCTGAAAGCTCTTGTCAGAGAAGACAGAAGTACAGGACTTTGGTTAACACACTAACTCACGCTAAGGTATCCCAGTTAAGGGAAGTTACCATCCCCATTATGAAAGTCATTGCCAATGAATGTTGCTGGACCTAAATGTGTTCACTGGGAGACATCCTGATTAAGCAGATCTCCTGAGTGTATATCCTAATTAAATAGTGCATCTAATAATAGATATTGTAACAGGTCACTGACTGGGTGACAGGATATTCCTCCTGAGCAGGAATCTTGAAATCGGGTTTATTAATTTATTATGAACCACTGAGAACAAGAAAAAAAAATCATACTATATAATGAATTCTGAATGTCTCAGAAAATGTTCCAATTTCTATATTGAATTCAATGATTTGTAGAACTTAATAAAGAAAATAGAGAGAAACTACTATATTAGCGATTAATTATGTAATAGATTAGTAATAGTAATTTCAGCCAAAAAGATTGACACAAATTGGTGAACCAGCAATAACAGACATGGTTGTGAATAGTTAGGTGAAAAATACTGGTTTTACTGGCACTATATGCTGGGAAATGTTGAATAGGTGACACATCTCAGGTAGTTAAATATTGTTTTAATATATTTATGGAATTTCAAGGTAAAATTTCATGGAAGAAAGTTCCGAGCAAGATATAAGGAAATCTCTGTGTTCCCCAGCTTTCACTGGATGTCACAACTGTCTGTTACTGCCAACTCCTGACTTCTGAGGGAGATGATGATCCAGATACTACCAGAAGGCTGAGTGCCACCAGGAGCAGCACCAGCCCCAGTGGGCTGGGGAGAGGTTTCTGAGAGTCCATCAGGGATTTTGCAGAATTCCCTGTCCCTTCCTATGCTCCTGAGCAAACTGAAGTCAAACCTAACACCAAAGACTTGCTGGTGGGAGAGTGTTTAAAAGCTCTCTTTTTTCTGTACTGTGATACCTAATTGCTTTGAGTTGTTCTCACAATAAAGAGTTAATTATAATAGATGAAACTGTAATGATCCAGGCCTTTTTGAGTCTGAGAGATGTAAATTCTTTTGTTATAATCCTGTAATATGGAGAAATTCTTGATAGATCCACCCAAGGCTCTGTTGCATGAGGAAGGAACAGCGGATTTCCAGAGCTCACAGTTGTCTAGAAAACAGGAAAAAGGGAAGATAGAAATTGTAAAAAAGATTTCAAAGACAGGGTGATAATGAAAAAAAAATGAAAAAAAGCAATAAAATATTGAAATATAGAAGTATTTTGAAAACATCTCCAAAATTATAACAAATTGAATGATGAACAATTGACAAACAAACAAACAAAAAACTAAAAAACTTTCCAATATTAATCATACTACTGCAAACATTAGAAATTACTAAAAAAGGAAGGACTCCTAAGTAAAGTGCATGTTTGCAAATGAAAGCAGCTACTTTCTGCTAGAGCTGCTTGCCATAGTTTGCAGAACTTGAAAAAGCAACATTTTCCTTTCCCCATCTGGCTACCAGATTCCAGAGGTTTCTATTCTTCAAGCTACTTGTGCTTTTGATATTTTCTGCTTGTCCAGAAAACTCTAAAACTGTTTTGAGTCTGTCTTTTTCAGAGTACTATTTGTAGGTTTAAGGATCATACCTAGCTATCTTAAGTCTTATTTTTTGCTGTAAAAAAGTCTTTTTAATGCATTCAGGAACAAAGTTTCAGAGTTTTACTTGTTTCATTCTTACCCATTAGCTGACTATAAGCTTTTATGAACTAATTTTTTCATGCCATTGACATTTCCTCTTTCCTAGGTGTCTGAAATATAGCGTATTGTATTATTGTTCAATTAAAACTGTTGTGTTTTATTTATTTCTTATAGTTTAGTCTTTTACAGGGTAAGATGAAGTAAGCTGTGTATGGTGTCCAAGGAGTCCCCCTTTGAGGTGACATAAAAAGGGAATCCTCATTGTCCTGACAGACCTATGAAACACATACCATGCATGGTGGGAAACACGGTGAAGTTTGCATTGTTGATTCAGGTTTGATCCTCTGCTGAAAAATATGTTCAACATGATAATGAATAAAAAAATGAAGCTGAAGAGGTATGGGTTAAAGTCTATTAAAATACCATTTTCTAGGAAAGTGAAATTGTGGGTGTAGTGCACAATTAAGCTGAGAAAATTCAAAGGATAGAGTAGAATAAAAGTTTTCTTACACTTTTAGCCTGCAGAGATCAGCAGAAAATCTTTGTGTGCTTTTCTTTTTTACCTCTAAAAGAACAGAATTTTTTGCTTAGTACAGAAGAACATACTGTAGCTCACAAAGTGATGAGGCATTCCCTGAAACACTCTTAATGTAAGTGCTGCTAGTTTGAGAATCAACAGAACATCTTTATTAGAGTATTTAAAGTAGCCAAATTAATTTGAATCTTTGATCACCTCATCTTTAATCTGATCGTTTCTCTAATAGAAAATCTAACATTTAATTATAGAGGCTTACATTAAAGTATTAAATAGCAGAGCGTTTTACTGATCTTTTCCATGTGGCTTTGAAGATTGGAAACCTTGTTTCTTTTGTAACTGTCATAAGAGAACTTTTCTTACCTTCCTTGTCCCTATAAAGAAGGCAATTTGTCCATTAATCTTTTTTTAAGCACAGAGGTTGGATGTCTTTTCTTAACTTTTTAATCTTATGGACTATTTTATAACCTGAAAATAGAGTTAGAATTTGATTATAGCAGCTTTTAAGTGACAGGGGCTAGGAGAGACTAAAAGAAATTATTCTTTGCCAAATAATTCTCAGTAAAATATTCTAAAGTGATGAAAGAATAAAGAAAAAAGGGGTGTGTGTCATGTGAAAAGGGGAGGTTTCTCTCACCCTTTCTGTGGGGAGATTTACCTGACACTTAGTGTTTGACTCATCTGTCATGGGGTTTCAGCATTCCAGAAAAGCTGGAAAAGACCCTTTTGTCTGACCAGTGTGTGATGGGGACCCTTCACTGTGCAGTCCTGCTGTCTTGGAGGGTGGTTTGACTGACTGAGGGAAAATCACCAGCAGTACAAGGGAGACACCTCATCAGGTCTACCTTTTATATTCCCTGCTGTAGGCAGCTGTCAGTGCCTCTGAGAGACTCACAGCAATGGTTTATGGAATAGCACTCTTTAGTTGGTGATAGTGCTGAGTGCAAAAACATACTCAAAGCAATACATTAGATACTCTAATCCCCAAAAAGTATTCAGCACATGTAGAGTGGTTCTTACCCAATAGACATCCCTATAAATGTCCCTATGAACAAGACATGTTCAGCCCATGAACAGATCCCACCAGTTACAGTGGAGTTTCCTCTGACCTTTCCCCATTCTTGACTTACTTTCACACTAGTTCTTTATGTTTAGGTGAAGCTTCAGTGACTCTAGTCATGCATACCTTTGTTACTAATTAGTGTAAAATTGTCTCCCTTCATTTTTATAGATGCAATCAAAAAGAATACAAAGCACATGCCCAGTGAGGGGTGGTCATACCTTGGAGTCAGGTAACGTTGGGATATGATAATATTACCCTTAGGCTTTAGTGAGCCATGTTCATTTGAGGAGAGTGATTTCACCACAGCTGTTGGCTCAGCAGCAGGACATATTCCCTTCTCTCCCCTGGCTGACAGGTGACACATGGCTTTTCAGCTGCAAAGTACCATTGAGTTCCCCTCTCTACAAGGATTTCAACAGTGCCTGGCCATGATTTCTCTGCTCTGCTCTACCCTCCATTCAATCCCCCTTAGCACATGCTCCCAGTTGCAGATTGTGTGTATGGGGATTGTGGAATAGGTTTTGGGTACGTGAACCACATTCCATCCAGGAAACAGCAACTACATTTTATCCTATAATTTCCATACTGTTATAACTTCTGTTAGGATGCAAATGTAACTCCTCAGTTTCCTCTAATTTTATCCCCATTCATCTTTTCACAGTGTGGGAGAGGGTTACAATGTCTTTGTGGATGAGCTTTTTTATCTGCCCAGAGAAAAATGTTGCAAGACAAGAGGTGCTGTTAAACACAGAAATGTCATACCAAGTTGCATTCTGCTAGCAGCACAAAAGAGCATAATCACTTTTCCCTGCTCCTTGGAGGCCTGAATACACATCCTCATTCAGCTGCTGCTGGGCCAGCTGGGAGGGTTATAAGCCCTGCAACAAGAGTCATTCTCCACCTTCATCCTTTCGTGTAACAAACTCAATTGTTCATGGTATTATGTCCTCACCATAGAAACTCAGGTTGAGCTCAGCTAGTGCAGGTAGTAGCAAATAGCATTACTGGCGTTATGACTACAGAAGCTTTTATAGCTTGGATCGTGCCTTTGGATTGGGTTATTATGGTGCCAGTGCAGAAACAGCTGCGCCCTTACAGAAACAGCTGCACCGGCAGGTCAGAAATGCAGTGTAGATGTAAGGGTGCATGTGGGGGTGACTGCACATGGTCATTGCTGGAGCAAGCTATGCGATTGCTGCCATGGTGCTGTGGTGCTTTGGTTCCCTGGAACATTGATCCAGATTTCGTTGGGTTTCTCCTCCTGGATATGTGTGTGCTTTTAAGGTTCTTCTTACTACATTTCAAATATTTCTGACATCAAAATATGTAGCTAATGGTATGAAGATAATCCCTGGAGAAATTGAAGCTGTGGGTACAGGAGATATGTCTAAGTCACTTTGCTATATGTCAGTGGCATTTTCATTAATATTTTAATGATATCTTGCTATTATGGATGAAAATAATATTAAGAAATGTTACACTATGTAGCTTTTCTTTATAATTCTTTTCACCTAAGCCATGTGACTCATAACTTTTATGAGTTTTTAAATCCCAGCTGGGCAAGATGAATAAAAGCAAATGTCTCATCAGTTGTACTACTGGTTATATTGGATGCTTTTGCTTTCCCCTGCATTGTCCCACTCCCTCCTTAAGAAATATCTCCTTAAGAAGTATCAGTTCCCAAAGGGTATGCTTTTTGTTAACAGTTCAAATAGTAAGAGATAAGTTCAAATAGTAATTTAGAGGGTAGTATAAGCTTTTTTTAGCCCAATTTTTGAACTTTGTATTTTCCATGCTTCTTGCACATTCTAGCATGTCTGGGGTAGAAAGGACTACAAGAAGTTACTTTGTCTGTCTCATCCACATCAAGAGTGGCAAGCCCTGTAATACTTCAAGGGAGATTTTTGTTTGTGCTTTTGGATATTTCCAATGACAGGTGTGTCACAGCACCCCTAAGCACACTGCCTGAGTGTTTTAGGTGCCCTGGTTCTTTGGATGATTTTCCTGTTTCTAACCTGAATCTTTCTTGCTGCAATTTAATCGCATTACTTTATGTCCTTTGTACCATGGGTGTAGAAAACATACTGTCTTTTGTGTAAGATATTTCATATAACATTGCATTTCATCTGTCATTTAGCATTGTGAATTAGCAGATAGGTGTAAGCTTTTTAAGTATGACTAATTTGATTGGAGGATTATTGATTTAAATGTCAGAAGGAAAAAACAGTAGGCGAGATATCTGCTAAAACCAGGAGACTTATATGGACATTTAATGATAAGGAATGCCAGTGGAAATGTAAGATACTGCTGTTTGACAGAAGTCTGCATGATAACAAATGCTATTAACAGTATCTTGTACTTGACCCAAGTAATTTACTGGGAACGGGAGAGAGTCAATATAAATATCCAGTCATGAAGGGAAAGAAAATTTGGATTTTTTTTTTCTTTTTTTTTTTTAATAGTTATTACAACCAATGTTAAGAAAACAAATTAATATACCTGTATTTGATTATTGTTGAGATGTTCAGGCATAAACTATTCTACTGTAACCCGCACCAAGTTGTCTTTCATTATGTATTTCCAATGGTAAAAGTACTTTTACCAAAATCGTTATGAAAAATTGTTATTTCTGATGTAAGCATAGTTAAGCTTTTTGACACTGGTAATGTACAAACTCCTTTGCAGTGATTTCAAAAATACCAGTAAGATGATTTGCCTACACTGCTTCTTAGCTGATCAAGGGCTGTAGAACACGTTGTAGGTAGACAGTGAACCCTGCCAATCTCTGGAGCAGATTTTAAAGAAGCATCAATTGATAGCACAGAGCAGATTAAATGTTTGTTCCAAGAGTTGCCCTCTCTTGCAGTCATGGTGTTAAAACATGCCTCATCACAACTTGGCTTGCACAGTGGAGCTTCTGTTATCTGTAAGGAATAAAAGTAACTAGTTTGTTTTAAAGTCTGGTGAAGGGATGGCTTCTGGCACTTTTGCTCTTATTGTGAGACTTTCAGGAGGCATTGTGGATCTCACAGTTACGTTCAAAGATAAAAGATCAATAATTATGGGGTGGTATCATTAGCAAATTTTTTTCTCTTATTTTTCTTTCTTTTTTTTTTGATAGAGACTTTTACAGCAGTTCTGTTCTGCAGAGCTGTTATGAAGCTGAAAGGTTGTTCATTAAGAAACATTGGTCCATTTCTGCAAACTGTTGTAATTTTTTTAGCTCTACCATGTAGCTTCACAGTAGTTTTCCTGAGAAAGCTGAAAATAGTTTGTGGAGATATTTCTTGTGCTATTTCTGGTTTTTCTGCTGATGTGACATACTGCTTTGATATCCCCTGCTACATAACAACTTAATGTCATCTGCAATGTCTTCACAGTGCAGGGAAAATATGTAAGTTTGCAATTGTTTACCTGCTGTGCATATTTGATGGAAAGTTTGCACTGGGTTAACTCATTCTGTTTGTCATGGCTTCCATTTATCTGAGATGCACTCTGCAGCTGTGCTGGCAGCACTTCAAACAAGGGATATTCAGACCTCTGTAATATGAAATGAAATACTGAATTTCTGCTAATATCATAATATTAAAAAGTAGTGTAACCTTCATTAGCACATTTTCAGCATGTATTTTATGGAGGAAAAAATAAATAAAATATCCTGAAGCACTTGGCAAAAATGCCACTGATTATGATACCTGTGTGGGTGCTCTCACCTTGGAAAGGTGATAAAGCCAGTATATATTAACAATGAGGGAATCTTTTTGCTATGCAGCTCTGTTTTAGTACAGTGCTGACAAATGTATTCAACATATTTTCATGCTGTCCTATATTTAGTGATCCTCTGTAGTATTTGCAGCCAGGAGCTGTATGCCTTTAGATATGCCATGCAGAAAAGAAAGGAAAATATGAAAGTAGGGAAGAAGACATTTTCTTAAAATAGAATTTCTTAATGGAACCAAACCATTCTTTGCTGGTAAGTGGAGCAAATAAAAGTGATGTGATACAGAAAGATGGTTCTCATCTCTCTTGTGCATTTGCCTTTTTAATTAAAATAAGTTAACAACTATGTACTATTTAAAGCTTTTCTGCACATGCCACAGGGCTTTCAGTGTCCTGTCATAATGAATCATCATGTATTAAAACATTGCTATGTCAGACAGACTTTGCTGTTTTGTGATAGTGTCGATTCAGCAAATGTAGGATTTGGGGTCAAGCAGTAGGGTACCATGAAAATATAAACCAACTCATTTCAGAGGTGCGATGTCACCTTAGTGACACGAGCAGCTGGCAGAATGGCCTTGCATTCAAAATATGAGTGGTAGGTAGTCACCCAGTCCTCCTGGCAATCCTGGCTCACACCTTCAGAGGCCTCATGACATTCAACTCTTGGTGAAGAGCGTGTTCTCAAAATCAGGAGCAAAACAAATTATTTCAAGAATCAATATGTTTTGTTCATGTATTAGGAATAGAAATGTGTTGACTCTTCAAAACATGATGTTGACATTACCTAGCTCTTTTTTCTGTATAACTCTGTGGTGTTAAAAGAACAAATGAGTAAAATCTTGAGATATTCCTAGGCGCTTCTCTAGTAGTTGTACTTAATGCTACCCTACTGCAATGAATTTGCTTGTAGATCAATAGATAAACTGTGGCCTAATAATTCATAAATGTCAGAGTATGTGTGCCTGTTGAAATAATATAAGATCTGTGCTCAATTTTGGGCACTGTAATTGATATCCCCATTATATGACACGTGTACAGCAGAACCTGGGTTTATGTGTCTTTGGCAGCACTCCCATAGAATGATTTAGTGTAATTACCCTCATCTGTAATCAGGGGGAGTTTTATGTAAATAAGAGAGAGATTGAGATGGACACATAGCAGAGTATGAAAAAACCCAATTTTTAAAATGAATTATGTGATTAAGGTTGAATTGCTCTGTTTGCATGTCTTCTGCATTTGCTTTCAAAAGTGCTACATTGGACACCATGAGTCCCCATACAGAGATTTCAAGCCAACCACCAAAATCAATGCTGTGATCAAAGTAGAGGTGTGTCTTGCATGTTAGCCTATAACAAGGCCAACAAATTACATGGCAGAGTACACTTAAAAAAAAATAAACAGGCCAGAAAACTACTAGAGATGACTTTATATCTTTATTTCATGAATAATATCAGGGCCTCCTATTTTCCTTGACTTTAGCTTATCTGGTTAAGAAAAGCAGAAACATTGCTGTCTTTCTTTACGCAGCACAGCTGCTGAAAGGACCACATGATCTTCTGGTAAAAATCACACATGCTTCCAGAACTCTTAAAAAATTAAATAAACTGATAAATAAACATGGCCACTCACAGCCACTCACTTTTAGAGTCAACATGCATAGAAAGAAGCAGATGTATACAGCTGCTGTGCTTACCAAATGTGATTAAAAATGCAGAAAAAACCAGTCCATCCTGGAAATTTCCTCAGAGCAGTTGCATCATAAAATGTCTGTTTGTTTAGCTTCACTCAGAACAATTTTAGCTTAAAAATTTTTGCGTGAATTTTATAGATTTGTGACTAAGTTCTTGTTGGACTTTTGGGGTTTAAAATCTCTAATTTTGGGACTGATTCAGTAACTAGACTTCCTCCCTGCTAGAAATGACTGGTTCCTGAAAAAATGGGCCCCATGAAAGTGCTGCTTCACTACTGCTATTAGCAGTAAAAATGATGGGAACAGAAGTTTCACTGAGCAGATGCACTATCTGCTCACAGTAAGCAAATATCAAGCTTCAACCCCAAATTTAGATAAGAAATTTAAATTTCTTGATAACCAGACATATTGTGTTTATCTGTCTAGTCCCAGCTCCTGTCATTACTGTAAGTATTTCAGATAAAAAGAAGCATGTGCTTTCCATGTAAATAAGAGATTAATGGCAGGTTTTCAGTTTTGAAGATCTTCTTCAGTTTGTAATAGCAGTCAAAGGGCTCCTGCAATTTGACTTCTTAATATAGCTTTTCCTCTCCCTCTTGTTCTTCCATTTCCTCCCCTTACAAATTGAGTACAAGTGTCTATGGTTTGTACCCAGCTAAGAGCTCTTCCCCAGATACACTTGTATTGAATGCAGTTTTTCTAGAAGAGATTAGTCTCAGCATATGGCTGGAATGTACAAGTTCCTTCCCATCATATTTAGCAATCCTGGGGGTTTTTTTGCATTAATCTAAGTCTTGTTTTCCTGTAAGGAATGTTTCTTTCTTTTCTTCTTCCACCTCCATCACAAATGTTTTTATATTCCTATGCATTTTACTTAATTCTTGATCTGCAAGATAATGTGGTTTGTGCAGAGGTTGAATACTAATGATAAAAGTTTTTCATTAATAAATGCTCAAATTTCAGGAAATTTGGATGAATAAAAATCCCAGTATTCAAGAGCTATTTCACTGATACCACTTGCTATTAGTCCTATTAGTGATGATTTTGTATTTGGAATAATAAAGTCAGTAGTTTTGCTCCCAAATTAAAGCATGTTGGCAGATTTTCTGGGTGCAAGCTGCAGTTTTACTGAACTGCTTATGATATTTTGAATTCTCCTTTTGCATGAGGTCGAGTCTGCAACACAATCTGTTCTCAGAGAGAGTTACATTAAAAGCTGCCTCTCTTTTCTCAAAATGGGAAGACATTAACAGGTATAGAAGGCTGCATACTTTATTGCCAGTTCACATGGCAACCAGTTAAAACAAAACAAAAGAAAAATCCCAAACCTGAACATAACATAAACTGAAGGAATGAAAAAGGAATTTAATGTCTGTCTTGAGGGATAGTCCATCCTCCTTTGCCACTTTATTCTGCTACTGTATGGCATGGAAATATTTCTGAATGTGAAAATATTTTTTTAATTGACAGGAACAATATTCAATATAACCTATCCTTGTAGTAACAATGGAAGTACTCAGTTTTGGAAAATTAGGAAAATAATGAAGCTTAAACAAACCTTGCAAGGCTGCTTCATATATCTCAATGGGATTAATAATAGTGAAAGGAAAGAATCTATACTGCAGTCACAGCAGAGACCTTCTCATTGTTTACAGTGCAGGGGCAGAACAATCAGAAGAAATGTAGAAAATTAACTAGGCTGTAATTGAACATGTTTGAGATTTGAAATATATGCTGAAAATATTAACAGGAAAATGCCTTGCATTTTATTTACGTGTGAGTATGGTTGGTGGAACAGTAAGTAAGAACAAATTGTTTAGAAAAAATTCAAAGTTTGTATTTTAGCTGCAAACACTTTCCCCTGCTGGCAGGAGCTAAAATTAGAGTAGATACATTTATATTGTTATATAAATGCACATTTTGCAACAACTGCGGATGCTGCCTGTCCTTGCAGCAACTCAAAGAGACATCAGTAGGCACACAGGATGGTGAGGGGAGCTTGCATATGTTACATGAATTCCAATCAATAATACAGATTTATTCTGTAGTTAGGAAAATTGCTGTATTGTGAATATTTCTTGGCAATTATTTATCTACATTTACTGACAAGTTTTCCAACATATACCCTTCAGCCTCAGGACAATAGTTAAATTTTAGTGACTGTGCCTTGACCAAAAATGGATCCACTTTATCAATCTGCAGGAAGAGGGTGGAATATGACTAAACACAGAATAAAGAGGCCACGCTTTTTATATATAGAGAAACTCCCAGGATCACTTTGAAAACCTGTCAAAAAACACTGCAGGTAAGAAGAGAGGAACTGAGTGTACATGCCTTAACTCTTGGTCTTGCTAAGGTGAGCAGGACTGAAAAGGCTCCAGGGTTCAGAAGTGACTCAAGATGCACTGAAATGTCATGAAGATACTTAAGGTCCAGCTTAAAAGGATGGGAAGCTCTGTACGTTTGCAAGACTTACCTCTCTCCAGAATCATGTATTTTTTATACTTACATAGAGAACAGTTTTGCTTTTAGCTCAAGGTGTTGAATACCTCCAGTGTGACATGGTTAGGTTGAGGAATAGCTCTCCTGTCTTTTTGGCATGCAAACTGGGGAGACAACTGGCTGGTGGAGTTGAGGGATAATCTGTAAGGTTAGCACAGGGACACATGCTGGGAGATTAGTCAGGCAAGTCCTGCTGGATGAGCCCTGGAAATACTCAAGGAGGGAGCAGTCTGGAGGAAATTGTATGAAGCAAAACTTGATCGGATCTGGTGGATATCATATGAAGCAAAGCTTGATCAGACCAGTGATGGAGCTGGCTAGTGAAACTATGAATGCCACACGCTTGAATGGTTCCAAAAAAGCAAAGCTTTATGGACTCTTCATGATGTATGCTAGCATTTATTTAGCAGCCAAGAGGGTCAGAAATATTCAGTAACTTGAATTTCTCTGTGAACATTTGTGTTATCTCCACACCTCAACATCCTGTTTTCTGTAGAGAGCAGAGGGACACTTACAAGCACTTGTTTACAGTATTTTCCAGCAGCATTTTCCAAAGTATTCACTCATAGCTTTACCCTGCTTGAGTAGTATTTTTTGATAGGACAAACATCCTGTGTCTCATGAATAACTAAGCTCAGTGGGGTGGGAGAGCGAGTCTGCAGCTCTGTGATTCACCTGGGAGAGAAGAGGCTTTGATCTTAGCTTTTTCTCTGCTTACCTCGATACACGGAATGCACACATCTGGGCCAAACTGCATAAGCCTTGTTTGAATGTGCACTGGGGACTGCAGGGGGCTAAAGCAGGTTGGGCTTATTATACTGTGTTGTTATGGTGTTTGCACACAAGAATTGGCCGAGAAAAGGCATTGTGAGAACAATAAGCAAACCTCTGTAAACACTGGTTGTCTTTGCAAACTGCGGCAAGTGGGAATGTCAAATTGCTCTCGTTCCGCTTTGAGTTCAGCTCATCTCTGAAACTGTGAATTCTCATCTGAATTACCTTGATCTACATGTGTGACAGACTGATGTCTCGTGTCTCACAGTCTTATTGGACTCTCTCTGTTTGAAATCTCAGTTGTCCTC
The DNA here is from genome assembly GCF_036417665.1 of Passer domesticus. Classification (NCBI taxonomy): domain Eukaryota; kingdom Metazoa; phylum Chordata; class Aves; order Passeriformes; family Passeridae; genus Passer; species Passer domesticus. The sequence continues at coordinate 19,325,652 of NC_087478.1, forward strand.
TTTTCTGAGATTTTTAGCTCATATTCCAGGAATAGGAAAATACATGCTGAGCAAAAGGTGGTTGGGTTTTTTGTTTGTTTGTTTTCACTTGTGGTTTTTTTTTGTTTGTTTAGTTGTTTGTTTGTCTTGTTTTTGTTTTTGGTTTTTTTTTTTTTTGTTTTTTTTTTTTTTTTGAGAGGGAGGAGGGCAGAGAGGAGGTGTGGTATGGTTTGTTTTTGTTCTGGTTTTTGTTTTGGCTTGAAATACCCTAAGCCTCAACTTTGAGTTTCCAAGTAGTTTCTAATTTAAAGCTGATGGATTATCAGTAGACATTGGTTTCAGCTTTTATTTTGTGTGTTTTCCTGACTAATATTCAGATGATTTTCACTCATAATTACAGACTTCAGCATGATTAGCACACAACCCTAACACTATTCAGGATGCTCTGTGCTTGGCTGCAGCTCTGTTTAAATGGAAATAATGGCCTTTTACAAGGTCACAAACAGTTTTTCACCTTTCTTATGTAAACTTTAATATGCAGAGAAGGTCATTCTTCTCAATACCACCCTCACTCAACAGAACTAAGTCTTAAGTGAATGCTTATTTAGCCTAGTGCCTGAAGCTGAGCCAATACAGGAGTACATGAAAAATACTCTATGACTGGTGTCTCTGAAGATGAAGAAAATAGACTGCAAAGCTTTTTATTTAAAATTACACTGTATATCTGATGTTACATTGACTTATTTAAATAGTATTTCTTTTTTTAATAAAACTGTCTAATGGTGATACAAAGCATAATAGCTGAAAGTGCTTACAGATTTAGCTATTTCTGTTGAATCATATTTTTGCATTTCCTTCAAAGATGTATAGAATAATTTTTCTACAGTACTTGGGCATTATTTTTTCGTTATGCTAAGTGAGTTTGAGATCTATAACATTATTTGATTGCTGGCTTTATCACACATTGTAATCCTTAAATAATAGTATGGTTGTATGGCTGACTGTACTTTAGATTGCTTATTAATGACTAAAATTGCTTTTACTCTGTTGTGGTTTACCCCAGCCAGCAGCTAAGCTCCACAGAGCTGCTGCTCACCCTGCCCCGGCGGGACAGGTAGAAGTGAATTGGAAAGGTAAAAGTGAGAAAAGTTTTAGGTTGAGATAAGAACAGTTGAGTTATTTTTCTTTTAATAATACTGCTAATAGTAATGTAAAGAGAAATAATAAAGAGACAGGAATAAAACTCCAAAAAGACGAGTGACACAAATGGAAGCAATTGCTCAGCACCGACTGGCTGACGCCCAGCCAGTCTCTGAGCAGTGGCCCCTCAGCCAACGTCCCCCCAGTTTTAGTGCTGAACATGATGCCACATGGTCTGGAATGTCCCTTGGGTCAGTTGGGCTCAGCTGTCCCAGTTGTGTTGCTTTCCACCTTCTTGTGCACCCCTGGCCCCCTCACTGGCAGGACTGTATGGAAAGGCCTAGACTCTATGTAAGTACTGCTCTGCAATAGCTAAAATAACTGTATTATCAATCCTCTTTTCATCAGAAACCAAAACCACTGCCCCTAGTAGCTACTATGAAAGAAATTAACTCCATCCAAGCCAAAACGAACACACTCAGACGTGTTTTAATTATGTTTCCCTGTAGGCCACACTACAGTATCAAACTGTATAAGTATTTCATGGGGGTTTTTTTGTTTAATTAGCAGAGGCAAAGTCTTTAGCACAAATGGATTACAATTCCCAGTACTAGATGAGACTGCTTTAGAACCACAGCATGCTTTTCTTTTGTTTGACATCCCCTTCTCCTCAATGTTTTTCTAATCCTATTATTTCCTTTCTTCAGAACTACAGAATACAGTAGTTGCATCCCTGAGAGGAAAGGACAGACTGACAAGATGGCTTGCTGCTTATGCTGAGTTGATAGGTTGTTTAAATCCTACATTTGTAATGAAGATGGAAATAAACAGTTTCTAAGCAAAAGCTGATTAAAGAATTTTGTTAGAATTGTGATTTCAAAATCAATTGCTCACTTGAGCAAAATGAAAACATTGATAGGGCCCAAGTGATTAACCAAAAGTCCTCACCAACACCCTCAAAAACCGAAAGCAAACCACAAAAAAAGTCATAAAAGCCTTGCCACATACAAGACCCCCAAATGACCAGTTTCATGATGAAGTCACTAAACTTTATTAATTTAACATGAGGGTAAAGGATTTGAAGTACTGACCCCATGGGATCACATAGCATTTAAGAGACTCGAACTTCAGTTGTGTAGAGGCGAGAAGTGCCTATGGTGAGATTTACTTCTCCCTATGGTGAGAATTACTTAAACAAGCCCTGAAGCAGGATGTGTTTCAAGGTAAACAATTCAGTGAGTCAGTGTGCAAAAAATTTTTCTTTTTCTGTTATGCACATGCAGAAACTGTGAATGTAAATGAGATCCTCAGCTGCTAGTTAGAGCTGAGCCCTTCTATACTCTTGACCTTTTGGCAACTTTGGGCTTAGAGTCAAAATCCTACACTGATATTTTGATTATTTGGGTTAGATCTGATTTCTGTATGGGGATAAGAGAATTACAGCCAGATATGGGTGTGAACTCTTATTAGCCCAGACAGTGATTTGTCTTCTAAGCTGTTGTTTCTGCAGTGCTGTCTATTCTCCACTAACTCATCAATAAAGCATATTTATTGAATTTAGTTTATTTTCTTGAATTTTCTGTGGTCTTTCTTTCCTTTACTGTGAATTTATTAGCTTTTGTAATAAAGATCAGTTCTTTAATATATTGCCTTTGGCTTATTTAGAGTCATCCTCTGAAATGTCCCACAGGGAGCTGTAATTTAACTTCACTTTCTAGAAACAGAAATCTGAGTATCCTGTTAAAAGTGAAAGTTTAACACTGGAGGCAATCTGTGAATTTTAGGCTAACTAGCTGGATGTATGACTTCAACTGCAAAACATATATGAAAAGGTCTTAATTGAATAACATACTATAAAATCAGTGTTCACGGGAAAAACAGAGAAGAGTATAGACTCCTTTGGGTAGCAACAGAGATACAATTTTATACATAGCTTTTTGATATTTTGGCTGACTGTTAAATACAGATAAGCTGCATGCTAATCCCAACGCTTTCTTCTGGGGATGCAGTCATGAGACAGCATCCACAGGCAGTAACAAAGCAGCAGACAAGCAGCGTGCCAGCACCTGAACTAAAAAGCAGCTGTGACGGTGTCAGTGGCAGAGCCATTGTTTGATGCAGCAGCCAGCAGCAGCTCAGTGCCTCCCAGGAGAGCAGGTGAAACTGATTTTGTTCCACCAGAGATGGCAGAACAGCCCTGGCCGAAGTCGTGTTTCTCTTGGCAGGGGCAGGAGCGGAGGAGGATGGAAGTGAGTCAGGAGGCAGAGGAGAGAGACCCAGAGAAGCAGCCGTGCTTCTCCTGCTGGGGGCTGCGGGGGGCAGAGGGCAGCAAGCCCGTGTGCTCAGAGGGGTCCAGCTCTGCCCTCCAGCCTGCCCGTCCCCGCTGCCACCCGCACCCAGACACACACCCAGACACACAGACACACACCCAGACACACGGACACACACCCAGACACACAGACACACTGGCGGTCCCCGCGGCGCAGCAGCCGCAGTGCGGCCCGGGCTCCAGGCCGGCCTCAGGAGGCAGCCGGGCCACAGGCGCTGCGTCATCCCCGGCCGCCTCGCTCGCTGCTGCCAGCGGCCTCTCGCTGGTCTCTGCCCTCTCTGCTTCTGTCACCTGGCCTGACGTGAAAATGCCTGCTGGGTGTGCTAACAGAGTGAGGAGACTGCGCCCATAAAAACTGAGATTTTGGGATTAAAAGCACCCTGTGAAGGTAGTTGAATGTTTGCTGTTACTCTGGTATCTTAAATCCATACGCTATTGATCCTGTACCTACCTCTGATGGTGATAAGTATTTATTTCTGTCACAAATGGAAAGCTTCTGGGATGGTGATGGGCCTGAAGAACCACGAGAGATGAACAGCAGAGCAGAGAACTGAATCCCGGTCACAGCTCAGCCCCCTAGCCCGGAGCATGGCCTTCGTTTGCTCGCAGCATCACAAGTGCTCCTGGTCCGCACTGAAGGAATGGGGTTCTCTCTTACTGCCTTGAGCTCTGCGAGCATCTCTCGGCTCTGTGAATGTACCCAGTTGAAGAAATAGTGGGCACTGATTGGAGTGATTGGGATATATGATCCCATGCAAAAAGCGGTTTAGATCTCTCTTAAAACCTCTCTTGGCTTTATTGCTCTCCCTAAATCTACTGAAATAATACTCTCTCTTTCATAGCTAATTAAGAAGCTTCTAATTTCTAGCCTAACCATGGCCATATCTCTTTTTCTTCATGTCTTAACATTATAATTTATGTAAATAGCTCTTTTGTCTTGCAATATTTTTTCTGTCACTTTTGGGAGAACCAGATTATCATAGTAGGACTGAATGTGAGTAGTTTAATTCAGTGCAGAATTTTATCCTGAGTATTTTTTGCAGCTGTCATGCAGAATTTGTGTAGACAGAGATCTAAATAAAGTACTTCGAAAATATTAATTAGGATATCCTGTCAGCTTCACGCTTTGGTAGATAAATATTTTGCCGTTTCATAGAGTGTGGTCAAATGCAGTATTCTTGTGTCTCACCCTTGAGAGGCCTTCCATATTTGACTTTAATGTGCTGAGTTTTTAAATATGCAACCTAGAAGCATAACAGAGTACAAGATTTGAATATAGTTTTGTACCTGATTTAATAATTATTCCTGTAGTATATGACCTTCTAATATCACTGATTAGGAGTTTGGGTAATTTTTTTTTGGCTGCCTCCACTTTCAACATCCAGAAAGATGTCTTAAAATAAGAACCTGACATTAGAAAACTCTTAAAAAGCCTTGTTCACTTTTGCAGGTGACCTACCATCTGTCTTTTCTTTCCATCTCCTAATTTAAAACCATCTTGATGAATATAATACAATTCTTTCAGGCTATTATTTGATCCTAAGATGACATACAGTGAGATTGCATTATTTCCATCTTCAACTAGTGTAAAAATGTTATATTCACAATTGTGTTATCAAATATATCTGTACTGACAATCAAGGAACTATGTTGATTGACACCATCCAGGGCTTATTCCCATTTTGCCTAAACAATACCAGTGCAGGACTTTGCTAGAAACTTAAAGAACTTCTCCCCTACTTACTCTGTGATTGATACAGTGCATCCCTCCATGAGTAGGCTTTCATGCAGCAATCATGAATTTGAAGAATTATTATTCAAATTATTAGACCACAGTAAGCATATTCAGCCTGTGTTATTTGGCTATTTTGACAATGTCAGAACCCTGGAATTGTTTAGACTTCTTTTTAATGATTGTAGACCAGACTAGAGTGACTGTAAACCATAGACTGTATTCTGCACCTTAGCTGCTCATCATAAAATGCAACTCTGGGAGTAAAAAAGGAGTATAATACATTGAATACATACATCTCTAAAAGATTTTTGGCTATTGTCGTTGGTTTAACCTTCTGATACGTGCAGGACTTGCTTTATAAGTATTTCAGGGGAATAATTGTTAAAACATTGCTTATGGCAACAGATACAGTACTACTGTAATAAGTATTTTAAATATAAACTATATTATGCATTACAAAACTATATATTCAGTATAGTTTGTAAGGTATTTCAAAAGAAAAATATTTGGTTGATTCTGAATTATTATTTTAACCCTCTGGCTGTTGGTATTAAAGAAATAGTAATGTAATGTAAGCACACTTGGATCCTGGTTTGGCTTCTACATATGCCTGTAGGTGCAAAAGAATTTCAAACAATTGAAAAGAAGAAGCAGTGTAATGAGGAGGCTCTCCTAAATCTTGCAGTGCTTATATTCTCGTTCCCAAGATTTTGTGTTGTAAGAAGTTTGCCAACTGTGCTAAAGCAAAATGGGATGATTTGGGGAGATGTGAGTGAGGGTGAAACCCCAAAAAAGAGGGTAGGGTGAAGAAAATAAAGTGAAACACAAAAGTTTTGGATGTACAATTGAACTGTCCCAGGAGCTGTTTCCCATGGTGTATGATGATCACTTGTCTAAGCCCTGGTGCAAACTCATCTGAAATGTGTGAGTTTAGCATGCGTAAGAGAGACAAGATTTAGCCCCATATGGCTTTTCACTTTGATCTTCAAAGGTCAGTTTTGCATTGCTGAGCCAGTATTGAATAAGTCCCCAATTAATTAGGAAGAGAAAACACTTCTGTTCAGAAAAAAGGTGCATCTGCTCAGTGTTACTTTTTTTGCAGCAGAGAAATTAATGACCGCAAACAAAACAATGTTTCCTGTTCCACTCCCTCTGTCCTTACAGAGCAGCACTAATGCAGGATACGCCCTCAGTAGCTATTCTGACAGTTTCATCATCTACCCTCCCTGAATAACAACAATAATAGACATAAGCCTTGCATGAAGCGGACTTTGTTTCCTTTTGTAAAAAGAAATTAGATTATCCTTTGCTTTTTGTATAACATCTTTCATGTAAAATACATTGTAAAAGATATTGTAGAGGAAGAGCAGCAACAAAGAAGAAAGCAAAAAACAAAAGTGTGAATACTAGTTATAGACAAGAGAGAAAACACAATCTAAAAAGAAATTGTATGTTAATGAGATTGGATTTCAATTTCACATGACAGAAAAGACATTCACACTAGAAAAAATAACACTAAGTGAAGAAGCAGAGAGACCTGTGTTAAATGAACTGAGGAAAAAGAGAGCTAATAATACCTTTCGCTGAATTTGCTGTATGAATAATTAAGCAAAACCCCTTTGAAATCCCAAAACCCAACTCACAAGTGTCTTTCTGCTATTTTGCAATGCTCAGGTGGTTTCTGTGGTGGGATGGAATAAGCCTGGGAAAACTGAGGGTTTGTTTTTGTGGTTTTTTTTTTTTTTTTTTTTTTTTTTTTTTTTTTTTAAATTCAGATTTTACTAATATTTTTATTTTGGATAATCTATTTCACTTCTATAGCATTAGAAATCAATAAAACTTTAGCCTGCTTGGTCTACAAGTGAAATAGGAAATATATTTTTTTCTACAGAGAGAGAGGAAGAAGAGGATGTGATTCTTGAGAGTTGCTTTTGGGTTAGCTAGAAACACATCCTCAGTGTTTTGACTGGAATGACGTGACAAACAATTTCTTCCACCACAGATCACTCTCCCAATTGGTTTTGCATGTCACATGAATGAAAGAGAGGGTTGTTAGCAGATATATTTTGCATTTAAAAAGCTGAGAATTTGCATTTTGTTTATGTCAGACTGCAGAATTTGGACTTTAATAAAGCCTCTCCAGGAATCCTCTTGCACTGCAAGTCAACTTGAAGCAATGGCCTGAACAATAAAAGCTGTAGATTTAAGACCCATTCAGCAGGAGACTGATGTGCACATTACTTCAGATGTATTCAGAATCCCACAGATGCTTCCAGTGCCTGCGTGTTCACATGCTGGGAAAAGATCAAATAAGGAAGGCAGTTTGAGATTTATGATAATGCCAGTACTGCAGACTTCAGAAGGAGTGGTGCAACATGTCCTTAATATTATGCTTAAATTCTCTGGAAGAAAATACTGTGGGGCATTCTGTGTAATCATGGACTTTGGTTTTCCTTGCCCAAAAAATGTGTAGGGAGGAGTAGAGGAGATCCAGGTGGATTAAAAGAGAACATTCACAGTTGAACTGAGCTCAGCTGGCTGCCATAGCTAATGTGATTTACTCTAACCATAGGTATTTCAAAGGAAGGGATTCTAAGTCCTTTAGGAGGCATTTACCAAAAAGATTTGACTGCAATAGGATTTTACTAATTATTATTATACAGATTGTTGCTAAAATAATAATAAACCAATGTGGAGCAAAAGCAGAGATAAACTGAATTTTGAATCAGTGGAGTCCTTGGGTTTTTTGTCTTTTCTTTTGTATACTGTATACTTGCCAGGAACACATGCATAAGAAATTAGTTCCTAAGCACAAACCATTTTGTATGATGTGAATGATATAATGATGAATCAAAGATAATTTGATTCATATGGCATTTTTCCACACACCTACTCATCTTGAGGAAGGAGAAACGAATCTGCCTTTCCACCTACATAACAACACAAGGCGCCTGAACTTAGGTAAAATAGGCTCCTAGTGTTGATATAGTTGCTTGGATAGTTATATTTATCATGTTCTAAGTAAATGTGAAAGAAATGCCAAAGAAAGAATTTGCTGTCCCAAGGATGGGGTCAGAAATACAAAAGGTCAATACCTCTTGTGCTTTCCTTTCATTTACCATCAGCAGGCTGATATTGGATTTTCAGTAAAAAAAGTAACCAAATAACTTTTGTTTGTAATTTCTCATCATTCTGGGAACTCTTTTTTGTTATTATCATTAATTGTTCTAAACCATGGTGAACCTAAAGAAGAGTCTTTGAACCTGCTTTCCTTAAAATACAGCTCTGTGACAAATGCTTTCTGTTCTTATTTAACAGATATTTTTGATTGAAGTTCAGATGTTAGGATTTGCCCTAACTTCAGAGAGCTCTAGTTGCACACTGTATAACAATGAGGTAGAGTAGCTGCCTATAAAGTGGGTATCTCAAACACAAGGGTATTTCAGAAATCCAATCATGCTGTTTCATTCTGAAAGCACAATTTTATTATATACCACACAGGAATCACAATTAGTCAAACATACATTCTGTGTCTGTGCAGCATTTATTTAATTTTTTTTCTCTTATTGGGCAGAGCTTAATGTACTGTCACAGAAGATCTTCCTGATTTAAGTTATCAAGCAGTTTATGCTGACGGACTTGTTAACACGAACTTTTTTTATTCCCTCTCTCAGAAGAATCTCAGCTTTGGGGAAAGGGAAAGTAGAGGTAAGTAGAAGGCTGCAGACACAGTCTCCAACCTTGACCCACCTGGACAAAGTGTCCATCCTGGCCCTGGACAGGATTGGGATGCTTGCAAGGCAGCCCCCCTGCCACTGTGGTTTGTGCCTTCTGAGGAGGCAGGGAGGAGGCCAGTGTATGGCTGTTGCTCCTGACAGCTCAGGCTGCCCCTCTGCTCCATCTTGCTGGAAGATCATGCCTGTCTGTTCATGAGGAGCTGACACCAGCTCATTTTGATACTGATGAAGTGGTCCACAGGACCTGCTTCCAGCCCTCTCACCAGTAAAAGCCAGCTGCAGTGGTTGCTGTGTGGCTATTGGATAAAGGGAGTGATGAGAACAAATCACCTGCCTTATTTATTGCATTTTAAATTGGACAAAATTTTCCTCTTTTTTTTTTCTCATTTCCTCATTTTTTTTCCTCATTTTTCCTCATTTTTCTCCAAGAAATGAGGAGAAACGAGAAGAGTGGCTGTTTCTATTTCTAATGGCCAAGGTTTCACAGTTCATTGTGCTGCACTCTGGGTCTGGATTGTGATTTTGCACTATATTGAGTGAAAGGCCCTTATGTTACTGTGTGCATTCACTTTGGAGTCTCATGGAAACTTTAAATCACTTTCTCCTTTCCTTTATTTTTATTCCTTTCCCACTGTATAAAGTTGAACCTATTTAACAGAAGTATGATACAACCCAAAGGGGAAGGAAGTTATAGATGAGGAGTTTTGTGAGATACATTCTTAAGCAAATGCAACGCACCTTTGAATTAAAAGGACAATCAGAATAATGATCACTTTAGAGACAGTTAAATCTGGTGAATTGTAAAATCTCTTTTATCAGTGGTTGTGGTGAGCAAAGGGTTTTACTTATTCCAACATTTTTTCTGAAGTCTATTAATAATAAGGTAGATAATTATATGTATTTTATATGTTTGACCTTTCTACATTTAAAAAGAATTTTTCTTTATCTTAATTTACCACAAGCCTTGGATAAATTTGATCAATACAGTTTTAGGTATTGCACATGAGAGTCCATGTGAAAATGAGGGAAGAAGATAATTTATGCTTTCAAATGTAGGTGTATTTCAGGGTGGTGTATAAGATTTGAAAGCAATACACAGAGGTTTTGCCTTGCTCACTTGAAACAAAATGGTCATTTCATACCTTAAAGAAAAATGGTATAGGAAATAAAGTGAAGAAGTAAATAGGCTAGGAACACATTTTAAGTCCTAAAAAATATCATCATCTAGTTCAATTGATGTCTGATTATGTGAACTGTACTGAGAGCAGTCTGGACTGAGAAAGATTGCTGTGGATGTCACTCAAGAAAGGGTGGTAGACAGGGAGCTGGTTTCACAAAGATACAGGAAAAGAAATTATGATACCATATTTTGTCCAGTTTACAACTGAATGGATGGTTTGATGGAAGGTACTTAACATTTAATTGTATTCTCTTCAAAATAATCTGGAGAGCAAGGCTTCTCCCTAACCCTATAAATTACTAGCTGGGTTATGCCCTGGAGTATGAGAGTTTACTGCCCTATGAAATTGTTTTTGTTCTATCTACTGTAGCATAGTTTGTTCTCATTTTTCATATAAATATCTAATGAACATTACAAACTAGGGAAAATGAAACCCTTTTGGTGACTTCAGAGGGAGCCATGCAGTATGAAATAGGACTTCTAGAAGCAAACTTAATGAAATTGGCAAACTCAAATCAGTAACCAATTTTGTCTTGTTAAATTTATTGTTATAAATACAAGTATTTTAGATGCATGGGAAAATATTTTTTCAGCATCTGAGAACTTTACTTTAAAACACTGCAGTTGCTTGATAGGTCCAAACAGAAATAAATGTAGAAAATCACCATATTTGAATATATAGCAAGAAGGGGTTCAGTATGTACCCATAACTGCTAGACTATTGTAAAAATTCACTAAGAAAATATATCTGAGATCATTCTGTAATTAGTGTTTTGAGTCATTCATAAAAAAATAAAGTTCCCTTGCTTCTGGAGCACTGAATTACTTGTCAGATATATCTGGTCCTTGATTTCAGTTGTCCTAGAAACTAAAGAACTTGTTACTTCAAAAAAACTTTCATGCAATCTTTAGAGATGTACGTATATGCCTGTACATTCAGATTCTTGCATATGCTGTTTTTCTTGGCCAGTTTTCTGGGGTCCATGAAAAAAAAAATCTGCAGACGCACATATGGGGATATAAAAATATATCTACGGTTTTAGATACTGGAATATTCTGGGAAGCTGCAGAGAAATGTATCTAAATATACTTGGCAGATCTGTTCCAAAAAGAGGGGGGAAAGTGATAGATATACGTGATGAATAAGACCACCAGCTTAACAAGAAGGCAAAGCTGCAAAGTACATGCAATGTTGGGAAGACTTTGCCATGGCATTAGGATCAAACTATGTTTGTTGGAGCTTAAGTCTGTAATAATGAAAAAAAACTAAAAGGAAAATTGATCTTTTACAGGCACTGTAATGTTTAGACTTATTGATGTTGAGGGAACCCCTGGACCATCTACTGTAGCTTTTAGCTGTCTTTAGGGTACTAACGAAGAAAAAAGTCTAGCAAGGACTTTTGATGAGCATAAGGGCATCTTCTCTCAAAAAGTCCTTGAGCTGGAGATTATTGAAGGCTAGAACAATGTGTCAGCACATATGTTTGTTCTTCCACTCTTACACTATGAGTCATAGCCAGAAAAGGACTATCAGGAAGATGAACCTTTGGCCAGATCCATGGCTGTTCTCCAGTAGAGATTCCCTTGCAACTGGAAATCCAGTGAGCTCAGTTAGCAAAATTTAATTAAATGACAGCTGGCAGGGAACTTTCAGCTACAAATGTGGGGGGAAAAAAGAAAGACTATTCAGAATAAAAATATGCAACTAAATCCTTCTGCAGAGATGAAAAACAGTATCCTTTCCTGTCATATATACAATTTTATTAGAAGGAAAGAATTTTGTTCATTCTAGACTTCAATCATAATAGTAATATTATAATAATAGGCTTTTTTCCTAGTCCTTCAATGACAAAATGCAACAAATGATTTAGTCTTTGAATTTCTCATTTTTCATTATTAATTATCAACAAAGTGTGTAAAGGTGGTCGCTGCTCATATGTGGCCTGAGAAGTGATAGTGAGAGTTTTCATCTCTCTGAAGATTCTGTGAAGCCAGCCAAGGAATGAATTCGTGTTCAAACTCCACTGTAACTGCCCAGGGACATGCTGTTTTCCTGTAATGAACAGGGCTTATTTCTGACAGAGCATTGCTATCCATCTCTTAGTGGGGTGGAACTCTGCATACCCAGTTGCGTTACAGTAATTTTTTTCCAGCTGCATCCTTGTATGCGAAAACTGATTTTGCGTGAGTCATTTAAATCCCACTGTACTGGTTCATGCTTGGAAAGGATGACCCTGACTTTGTAGACAGAAGTATCTGAGAGGAATTGAAGAGAGACTCTGACAAATATTTTAAAAATAGTTTGAAGGTGCTCAATGGGAAAATACCAGGAGTCTGGGGTATAATTAAAATATTTTCTTATACCCTCCATTGCTCGTCACTAGATTTAGCACTTGAGAGAAGCTGGGCTTCTTCCTGGCTAGCTCTGAGAATAAAATCAAAGTTAATTATTAAGACATGATCTTGATAATTTCTCAGAATTTACAACTTCAGAAGGCAGCTCTGTGTGAATGTCCTTGTGTTAGTTTTTGATAGGTCCCTGTCTGTTTAATTTCACTGCCTCTGTCTCAGGGACCTAGATTGACTGTAAATTCTCCAATGCCATAGGCATCATTTCACCGTGTCTTGTTAAAATAAAAGAATCATCTGTTGGCTTTGATTTTAAATCAGGTTCTCACTGTGCCCTAGTCGAGCTTGGCATGCAATGCCAATCTGAGGCATGCAACTTGGAGGAAAGCACAGCAACACTGTGAGAGCAGGAATTCAATTTAGGAAGTCCCATGTGGGATTGCCTCTGGACTCCTGTCATCTGCAGCATTGCCCTTCAGCTTCTAAAGGACTAACCTGAATCTAACAGCCACACAGATGGTTAAAGGTGATTTCTAGGATATTAGTATATTATTTTCCAATTAAAAAATCAGCATCAAACTAAGCTGATCAATAGCTAATTCTATTGCACATAGTTTTGTGCTCTTAATGTCCTTTTTCCAGGTGGGATTTTACAACAAACACTTGCTGCTGGAATCTCTTTAGGTTCATGACAGATGCAATTCCTTCCTTAAGTACTTTTGGTCTTGACCACAGTTACGGTAGTGAGGAGACTAAACATTCCTGTTCTGTTTCGTATGTGACAGCATAGGACAGTGTCTTTCTCATGGGACAGAGGGGAGGTATGGTATGACACAGACATAGGCTCTGTGAAGCCTGTGTATAGAATGAGAATACTTACTCTGTGGGTATTCTCATCTGGAGGGAGTTTCCAGAGAATAACACTGCATTGTGAATGTGTTTGTTGCAAATAGGAACTAACTAAAAGAGAAGCTGAAGATCCTCAGGGTCCCTTTTCTGGTCCTCTCCTCCCTACCAACTGTAGTCTCATGCTTCATGTTTTTCTTCCTATGCAAGAGATGAATTGTAACAAGTGAGTAGAAGTTTCACAGGAGAGGAAAAATTGTGGAAGTCTGAGTGGGAAATGGCTAGACTTTGGTTACTAGGAGAGCTATGCACATAGTTGACTTCATATGGAAAACCTGCCAATGATTGGCTTCTGTATCAAGAAGTAAAATTGTCATTGTGAAAAGGCCTAGCTCAGGCTAAACATTTTACAGTTTTACAAAAACTCAGATGAGGTATATTTGGACACTGAGATCCTTATGCATTTGCACAAGGAGCCCAAATCTGAAGCCTGAAGTTGGGCATGTCTTGCAGATTGTAGATAAACGTCTGGAGTAGGTTCCAGTAGACCTTGTGTGCATGTGCCCCTGTGTGGAAATGCATGAGCACAGCAAAGTCACTGTCCCTGACTTGTCTTGTTATAAAGAGATGTTCTACATGGTGGCTTGGGTGTCTTAAAGGGGCATATGTATATAATGCTGCTTACTTCACTGCAATTAAATTTATTTTCAGACAAGCTATCAGGAATGGTATGCTGCAGTTAATATCTTGTTTTTTTCCTGCCATATTCCTTTCATTTTCATTTTTTTTTTTTGGCTACTCTGTTCTAAAATAAATTAGACCCTCTGCAAGAAACAACACAAGGAAAAAAAAAAAAAGAACAGATTTGCACCCTTCAGAGCTTTCTTTTGCTTTTTATTTGTTGTGGTTTAACCTCAGCTGGCAGCTAAGCCCTGCACAGCCCCTTCTTCATTCAGTCTTGCATCAGGATGAGAGAGAGAATCAGAAGGGTAAAAGTGAGAAAACTCACGGGTTGAGATAGTTTAAAAGGTACACCAAAAGCCATGCACACCAGCAAAGCAAAGCAAGGAATTAATTCACCACTTCCATGGGCAGGCAGGTGTTCAGGCATCCCCAGGAGGGCAAGGCCCCATCATGGGTAACAGTGTCTGGGTAAGACAAAAAACATCACTCTAAATGTCCCTCCCCGTTTTTCTCCCCCCCCAGCTCTATATGCTGAGCATGACCCGATATGGTCAAAAATATCCCTTTGGTCACTTGGGGTCAGCTGTCCCTGCTGTGTCCCTTCCCAACTCCTTGTACACCCCCAGCCTTCTTGCTGCTGGGGTTGAGGTGTGAGGCAGAGAAGTCCTTGGCTGTGACTAAGCACTGCTCAGCAATAATGAAAGCATCCCTGTGTTATCAACATTATTCTTGTCCTAAATCCAAAACATGCACTGCACAGCCTACTACAAAGAAATTTAACTTTATTCCAGCCAAAACCTGCACACAATTGAAATTTATTTCCTTTTTTCCATCCTTCCATCACTGAAAACTTTCTAAATGGTGGCAAAGGGACACTGTCTCTTCTAACACTGAATCCAGTGGAACTTCATATATCTTTAGCTGATTGTGATCTTTCTAATATAGAGAAAATATTCTCAAAGTTGTACTATTTTGGCAGCTAACAGAAATCAGAATATGATAAAGTAAAAATTTTAATACTTAAATCTCTAGTAACTTTTATTGAATTCTTCTGGGATTTGAAAATACACATTTGACTTGAAAATTTCAATGCAAACTCTCATAGTAGGTTTATTATGAAGGGTTTGGAAGACCCTTGTTACTTTACTTTTTCTTATAGCAGAAGTATGTATTTCACTGGGGAAACTTCTTTAAATAAGCAGAGCAAGAAAGTTCTTTAGAAGTCTGGAGAATAAAGGATTTATTCCCATTTTTTTTCCTCTTCAAAACTTGACAGTGATTAATCATAAAGCATTGAAAACAAAGGTGTATTATTATTCTAGCAGTAGGCATTTGCCAAAGATTTTGTTTTAGGATCAGCAGTATTATTTGTGCATTACACTGAACAATGAGTGATTGTAGCACATCTCTCCAGTCCTTACTTGCTTTGTTATCTTCTCTTTGTCTTCTATGTTATCTTCATTTTTTTATCCTCACTCGCTACTTTTGTCAAAAAATAGAATGTATTTTTTGTTACTGCAAGGTGGAATTTCTTTCTCATGAGTCCATGGGCTAATAATATATCTTTATTCAAGATATAACCCAGAGTAAATTTAAGTACCTTCATTTTCCCCATTACATCTTTTAACAGATTTGATGGGCATTACATTTCAGAATTAATTAGTTTTTAAAACATGTATTTCTGTATTTTTCTTTTATAATATGTGACATATAAGTGCTCCATGAATAATAGATTTTTGTCTGGTATAATTTTTGATATCTTTTGGGAGAAAGAAAAATGGATGCTTAATGGAGGAGGCTTAAAAATGTTACATATGATGAATTGTCTCAAATTACTGAAACCGTGTGATCAGATGAGTAGTGTGGACAGAGAAAAATCCTTCAGGCCCTTGATGAGATAGTTTGTTGATGAGAGGTCTATGTGCAGGAGACCACATGCTCACTGAAATAGGCTTTTATTTAATCTCGTATTAACAGCATTATAGTGTCCACCATTGTGCAATGCTCATAAAAGCAATTTTGTACTTGGTGACTATATTTTTTGTGTCATTGTTGGCATGTTTTTTTGTCACATTCTCTAAAAAATGAGGTGCATGTATCAAACCTTGTCTTAGAAGGGGCTGAAATGCAGACATCTTTTGTCAGTTACTGTACTCCATGAATACATAATCTGTGACAAAGCAACCACTTCCTTCCACTTCTTTTACAGCTAATGATGATTTACTTTAGTACAGCTATTATTTGCATGAAAAGAGATCTGGAGTATTCTAATATTAAGTCAGATGGAAATAAAGCTATAGAGCGCTTGCAAGTTTTCATCTCTGGTAAAACGAAGAGTGCTGCTCTGTGGCAAGTGTTAAACTGTCATCCAACCACCCTCCTAGTGTTTGTTCTGTTTTCCATGTCTTAAGCCTTTCTTCCATTTGATAGCTACATTAGTAGAGGTATCTAGATTTCCCTTTTACTGTAGTGTTAATTCTGAAGAGAGTTTCAACCATTCATCTGATGTCACTGAGCAGCTTGGATGGGGTTGAGCGAGATCCAAATATTCTAGCTGTCACTTTCCAAGTCTGGACTTAGAGAGCAAAACCTCTTCTTCCCACTGGCTGCCATTCTTTCCAGGAGATTTTACACTAGCTGTGCACATGCATGGAAAGAGCAGATTTTTTCTCTTTCTCCCTGCATGGATAGCAACTTTCTTGCCATGTTTTTCTGACTTTGATATTATGTAAAGTCTTTGTTCCTCTTGTGATGTTAGTGAAAATGAAGCCATGTTTCTTGCATCTGAAGAAAGGATAGGTAGGGTTAAATCCTGTCCCAGTACAAGTATTATACTACATAACATTTCATTCTGTTTCCTGGTTTCCTGATCCTTTCCCAATAAGGCAAGTGCATCTCCACTGTTAAAGAAATAATGATCTGTATCAGATAACTCATCAGACCTCCTATCCAGAATCCTTAGTATATGTCTGCTGTATTATTTACAAGGTAGGATTAATTCAGAATATTAATTTCATATCTGTGTCCTCAAACAAAAACACGCCAGATGTAACTAGATATTCTATAAAAGTAAACACTGCTGTATTTCTGCAATTCATTTTATATGTTAAGGTAGCTTTCCTCTCTGGCCATCCCAGAGTCTCTTTGGTAGTCACTGTCAGACCACCTGGATTCCCTGCATCATGCCCTGTGCTCACTCCACAGTGAGACAAGGATTCCTTACCTTTTATATTTTGAGTGCCCAGTCACCTGGCAGTGACACAGGTCCCCATGCTCTTTGTTGTGCAAAAGGTTGGCAGCAGCTCACTGCCTCTTGCCTCAGGCTCCTGCCCCAGAGCTCAACCTGCATCTCTCTCTGCAGCTGCTCACTGAGCCACCTGCACTGATGCACGTACATAGAATCTTTTGTCCAAGAACAGGCAAGTACCTTTTCAGCATTTATTATACTACAGAATTAAAACTGTTTCATTGCTTTTACTCTTGTCCCAATGTTTCTGCATTGTTGTTACCTGCCCTACATGCCTCTGTTCAGTATGCAATCTCTCTTTGTTATAGATGCATGGGTCTTCTGAACACTTTCCATTGGCTTCCTTCAGCTATAAATTCTCATGCCTGTCTGAGGCATCTGAGAATGTCTCCTGGTTAGTCACTTTTGTCCAAATGCTTTTTTTTTTTTTCCTAGACCTTTATGAATTCAGTTAATCCTTTATCCCAACATGCTTCAGGAAATGCCAATTAGCTGATCTGATCACTCCTGGACTTCTTCTCAAGAGACATTTTACCACTTATTATTAAATGCAGAGATACAGAAGCCCCTTGGTATTAAATGCATAGAGACAGTGCAGAAAACTTTCTTAAACCTACAGGATCTGTGTGGCCAACTTGAATTCAGTTACATTTTTAAAATTAAGGTAGACTTCTGTGAGTTTATGTATGTGGACAGCTTCAGAGTCACTAACTCCTTAATTTTACTGCTGTGTTACAGAAGAAGTATTACTGATTCTTAATATCACTATATTTTCAACTGGTGGAAAAAACATAAAGACTTGAAGCCATAGAAAAGATTTAGCTTTATTCTCTCAATTTTTTATTACTCACAACGGTGAGAAGTCAGCAGATAAACTCCCTTAATATTTTTAGATTGTAATTGTGTTTTTACCCAAGTGCACAGCTCTCAAAGAAATTTGAAGTCAGGTAAATACTTAGGTGCTAACATCAAAATAGATATATATATAGAGAGAGATAAGAATTTTGAAAATGTAACTTGCAGCCTAGATACTTAATAAAATAAAGCCAGCCTTCCTAATTTTTGATATAACTTGATAACAAAACTTATTAATATACAAGTTAGTGTGTTTGGAAGAATGAGGGAGGTAGATGTCTGTTCATCTGTTTTGGTGAAAAAGGTGTTCTACACTGAGTTGTTTACAAACTGAAGTTAGAAACATTAAAAGTTAAACAGATTAAGAGGGACTTTTGTCAGTAAAGATGATTATAAATAATTTCAGAAACTTCTACAGCAGTGTGGGCCACCCTTCATGCCTTAAAATGCTCATTTTTCACTATGTGCACTATATGGAAACCATTTTATCCAGACATTATAGGGTAGCATTCTTTGACTCACTACATATGCAACCACTCAGAAATTGTATTTCCATTATATTGAAAACTCTGATACTAAAAAGAAATTAAATATTGAAATTTGTTTCGTGACATTTCAGAAATACACAGAGAAATAAAACATTTCTTTCTCAAGTATTTAATTGCTTTGTCTCTGTAGTGCTGACATATTATTTTGTCCTGAGTTAAAAAAAATAAACAAGTAACAAACCCTCAAAACTGTCCATAAAAAAATCCCATTTAATCTTAATGTTTTAATATTGCTAAAATAGGAAATCCAACCACTAAGTCATTTCATATTTTAAAATATTGTCAAACAAGTGCAAAATATTTAATTTTTAATGAAACTGCCTTTCCAAAAGCTAAGCTAGGCCTTTGAAAAATATTCTAATCACCCTTAAGTGAAGAGGCCAAGGTAGATGGTGACAATTGTCCTTTAGGCCTGAAAAATCTTTTCTCTTTTGGTCTAATTGGTGAACAGAGCTCCTCATATACGATGTTATCTCTGTAGGATAATCATGACTTTGAAGGAAACTTCAGCTTGCTCCTGCATGGCTGAAGTCATCATGGCTCCTGATGAAAATTTCTGTGGAAGTGGACAAATTCCTCATATTGAACTTTAGGTCTACAGAAATACATTAAGAAAGATAAAAATTGACTTTGCTACATATCTTGAAGATAGCAAAAAGCAGAAGGGCTTTTTAAATTTTTTTTTTGAATACAGGAAAACTGGGATTATTTTACAACCACAAAGAGGAATGTCTTCACAAAGCAGACCAAGAAGTTTCAGGAGGAGAACATTAATTACAGCTGCTATTCTTCTTTGAAGGCATGATTAAAAGTTGGGTTGCCCTGCCTGTGTACAGAATTTCAGTTCAAAGGAGGTGACTGAATGCAATCCCTGAACATCATTATAGCATTAAGAAGCATGCAAGGGAGAAATAGGATAGCAGCCTACTATTAAAATCAGGCAACCCAGGAGAACTTAACTGAAAACAGTCTTTTATTACACCAGTAAAATATTTAAAATAAACAAGGCGGAGAATGGAATAAAATCTGATAAACTAAAGAGGCCTGCAGGGACCAAAGTATCCTAAAAAGAAGAAAGATTATTTAGAAATAAATGTTTTAACAAAATTCAGTCCTTCTTGTGGTGGACTTTCTTTTCCTGCATAAACATATTTATAAAGAATGCTGTAAGCTCCCATGTCATCTTCACAATCTTCTATGAACTATTGAGGATTGTGACTTGGGAGGTGAGCTGATGATTTTTATGTCTGAACCTTCTCTAGAATGTCTTTGAATTGCCTATTAGCATCTCAACTACCCAGAATATCAAATCCAAATCTTTGCAACTCATCAGGCCCATTAATATGGGGAACAGTAGAGAAATGGAGGAAAGAATTTGGACCATATTTAAGCAAATTTACACAGGCCAGGCTTTGAGTTTGTGCTATTTACTTTAATATAAATCAGAATTGGTGTTACTTTAAAAGCAGTATTTGAAAATATTTTAGAATTTATGCAATTTCTTTTCGTAACTTAGGTTCTCCAGATCTTTAGAAAAAAAACCAACCAAAACCCCAAGATATAGAGGGTCTCCTTTCCTCATTAAAGCTATACTTGGCATGTAGCTAGAAAACAGGAAATCATAGGGTATTTAATTTTTCATATTATGCCTCTATGGGTTCTAAATCTGCATGTAGCAAGAACAATGCTTCCCCAGAGGGAAATATCTATATCCACTGTGATGATAAAACGACACAGCTCTGAAAGCATTGCAACAGCTGACCAGTAAATGTAAGTGGAGGCCTATTTCAATTACGCTGTTTTGGAGTTTGACTGGGCATCCCATATCCTTTATGAAGTAATTATCTATGGAGTCACTGTGGAGAGGAAACATCCTCTCTCATAACCTTCCAGAGTTCATTCTTTTCAGATATTTTTTGGAGTGGCTAGGTGGTTTTACCCATTCATAAACATCTCCACTACAGATTTTCCGTTCAGCCTTTCACTTTCAAGGCTGTGAAAGTTGGCTTTCATTACACAAATAGCACTGAAAATCAAAGGATAAAAAATGTGTTGTTTGTAGGTTGGGTGTTTTTTTTCAAATCTGAAAAAAAAAAATCTGTAGGTCTGGAAATGGTGGGAATATTCTTTGCAGTTATTTTCCATCAGATGCTGGTGTTAACAGAATCTGTAGTGCTACATTTGGAAGTGTTTCTTCTGGGAGAAAAAAAAAAAAAAGAAAAATGTAAAGAGAATGTTTTATTTTTTCAGAATGGAAGTGCAAAATAGCAGATCTCTCCTGTTTCATGTCACCTCAGAAACTGACTCTGGTTACTGAAGCCAGTGGTCTCACGTAGCAAGACAGCTGGATTATTCTTTCCTTTTCTATTTTAGAATTAACATCTGCTTTGACCATGGTGTAAGGATCTGTGTGAGCACATGTGCTTGTGAAATATGCATGGCTGTATGCCTGTGAGTACATGTAGGAATGTGAAAAACAGGTTCAAAAGGAATGGGTGAGTTGTATTTACCAGAAAGTAGTTTGTTCATTCATGGTCTTGCTTAATACTTTCTAATTTTTTTTTTTTGCAAGAAAATTAATAAATGTAAGACCCACCAATAAACCCTTTGCTAAAAATCCTTTTCTAAAACACTATAATAAAAAAGAGAGACTTTGATCTCTTAACAGCTGTTAGTTTTGAGTAGAAAATCTCATAATTGTACCTGACATGTTAGTGAAAAAGTATCACCAATCTGTTTGTGCAATAAAAAACAATCTTTGTCATAATTATTAAGGGATTTTGAGAACATGCAGTTTTACTTAAATGAAGGAAATAAGATACCAATATATGAGCTTGAAATGCAGAATGTTTTTGTCTGTTCAAAGGTTATAAAAAAATATCTCATCCTCCATTATATTTAAGTGTACTAGATATTAAGTGCCACTTTTGTCAATTCAGAGTAAATTCCTGCTTATGTTACTTTTTAGAAAAAGTTTCTATTACCTTGCATCAAAAAGCATTGCCACTGTTGGCTGAATTGACTGCCTTTGCAGAAGTAAGTCAATGAATTTTTTGCTGAGGTGTTTGGTGATCTTCTGGGGAAATGAAGGGGGTGGTTTATTTTTGGAGTCCAGGTAGTTTGTGAGTGCAACAAAAGAGGTGCACTGGAATGGGATTTTATTCAACCAGATTGGGACATGAATAGCAGGCCAGAAGCCATGGCATTGGCTTTGGTGGAAGCACAGAGCATGCCGAATGCTCAGGTTCTTACCCTTTAAGCTAAATTACCCTGAAGTCTGCACAGTGGCATCAGTGAGAGTATCATTTCTTGGGGTGTTAAGTAAAGGTATCTCTGGATAAAATGCATGGCTGCATTCAGACCTCCCAGCAACAGCACTTTGGCATTAAGGAGACATTTAATTTTGAATTATTGCTTGACAAATTTTATCTTCAACTTGTAATTATATCTTCCTAGGTGTCACTCCCTGTTGACTCATACTCTAGAAAATTATTCTTAAGGGAATCTAGGGACACACAAGAGGATGGCAGGTTGGTTTTAGTTTAAATAATGATTGCTAGAAGTGACTGATTATCAGCACCAGTAAAAGTCCCATGCAGAAAAATAACTTACCTTTTCTTTAACATTCTGATTTCTTACTGTCCAAGTTTGAGAAATAATGAACTCTTTGCTTAAAAAGAATGTCTTAATAGATTCAATAAGTGGCATAGATATTCTGATTTTTGTCAACAGAACTAGAGTTTGGACCATCTTGTAGTTTTTAGTATCTTCAGTAATCTTCATATTGATCTAGGTTCCTGGAAATTGAAACAGTCTTTCCATATAGCTGGGTCAAGATTTTCTAGACTTTCAATATAACCAATGGAAGGAGTGGAAGAGGAGGGGAAATGCACTTGTGTGTTTTTCCTTATGTTTTTCTGTGTCATGTCCTATTGTCAGCAGTGTGCAGTATTCCATCAGACAGAGGCTCTGTCTGCCTGCAGCAGCACCCTGTGGGTCTCAAAGGAGTTTCTTGCCTGGGCTTCTTCTGAGTCTCTGACATCTGTTCCCCTTCTTGGAGAAAAGGAACTTTTCTGCCTTCCTATATTTCTGTAATGTGTTCTGGAAACTTTCCACAGACCTACATTAAAATTTTGTTGGCCTAATGACCAGTGACCTATAACTCATAGTAAAAAAAGGACTTGTGTACTTGAAGGCAGCTGGGAAATTCCTGCCAGGTAGGACTGGAACTCAGATATGGCCTGGCTGTTGTCTTGAGCTTTTTGAGGAGCAGTGTGATTTGTGATGAAGCTCTCATGAAGTAACTGACTTGCAATGCTGTGTACTGAGTCAGGTGAGGTGCACCTCCTTACGCTAACAAATAGATTGTCAAAGTGCACAGCTTCGTCCCTTCCCTATTACATGGTAAGGCTATTTATATTTATGTGGGGAAACAGTTTAGAGGGTAAAATAGCTCTGAGTAGTACGATTGAGGTTGTGATCACTTGATGACTGGTCAGCAGTGATCACTTGAACTGAAAACTGTTTTCAACTTTCTTGATAGAAAACCAGGGGCCATTCTTATATGTCCTATCAGCTGATCCATAAGGTAGTGCTGAAGCCTGGCTGAGGTGGGAGACAATTCAGCCCTGTTGTTTGCATTGAGCTTCATCATTCAGTCTTTTTTTCAGGAAATTAATTTGTCTGTACAAGTTTTCTACCAAGTCTGCTTGCTGTTTTCCAAATGCACTTTCAACATCTTCTGACACACAACTTCACATAGTCGAGTATTTAATGGTTTACAATCAGCATGGCATCTTGTGACTTCAAAACCCACACAGGCAAAAATCAGTGTTTATTATTATAAATATTATTGTGTTTACCTACTAAAATTATGTGGGTACTACCTATCAATTTTTTTCCATTTGTCTCATTGTTGTGAGACCACCAAAAAAGGGTTATTTATCCACTGTACTGACAATATCTTCTTCGGTTTGGTTTGGCTATGTTTGTTTGTTTAGTGATAACCTGTGTTCCCACAAGCTCTGTTATACAGAGTACCTGTAACAATTTTTTTAAGATGTGATTTTATCTCAACATAGATAAAAATGTGTTGTTGTAGACCAGGTCTAGTTACCAGGTCTGTTTTTAAAAGCACATGAATTTCCAGCTGTAACCATGGTGTAGAGTGTCTGCACTGAGTCCCTTATCAGGAATAAGGCAGCTCCTGCCTTGAGCCTGATTTCCAGCTCCCACCTCTGCTCTCCTTCTATTTATCATCCCCTTGCCCCAGGTGCTGGGTATGGCACTTCATAGCTGCTGGACAGAAGACAAATGGATACTTGTCAGCACTGACACAAGGTAGTTCATATTGACTGTTTTATTCCTCCAATCAAGCTCTGGGCTGACTGAGGACAACCTTGGCTTTACAAATCTGAAAACTGATGAAAGAGGTTTAGCAGAATTTGGTAGTAGGACTTTATTTTCCCCCACAGTAGTGAGAGCTACTTTTCCTCAGTGCCCTCTTAATGTCTTTGAAATATGTGATAGATGCAAAGCGTTAATTTCATCTCCTGTGTCATATATGAATTAGGGAATGGATACCATAGCAGTGGGTACAATTACTGATGCCTGTTTGTAGTAGCTACCTGAAATTAGTCTGTCTGGCTCTCTCCCTTTTTACCTCAGTAACTTTAGTGCAGCACTCTCTGAAGCCTCATCATAGGTCCTTTTAATTGATGGGGCTTAAACATATAATTTTCTTTTCAGTAAGAGGAAAGTAAGCTCTCATTTCCTTATACAAATGCAATATTTATCATCATTTTAGCCAAGGGAAATTTAGACCAATGCAATTTTTTTAAAAGTACATATCTATACAATAAAGGATCTTAGAAACTAGCAACAGAGACAAGCAGTCATCATGCCAAGTCAGTCAGAAATGCTGATGGAATGAAATATAATTTGTTTTTATAATTCAGAACCACAAAGTCTCTTGAGACCTTAGATGTCTGAACCATCTGCCCTTGGGCACCTCTGTAGCAAGTGGTAAATCCAGTGGTATCATGTATGAGACATCTGTTCTCAAGCCCTATTTATTCTTGATTTTGGGAATTCTCTCTTTTGTTCACACTTCATGAGATTAATCCTAACTACTGGCCTTAAACTTGTCCTTTTAGTACCTCTGCAACCTATTTTGGAGGAATAATTATTCCTTACTTAGTTTGCTGGCTCATAGGAATCCTTTTCCTAGGCTTATCTCTCTCTGTGTCTGGGCACTTAGCCCAGGCTGTAGATTTCAAAGGCAGCAGGGTGCCAGGAGGTTAGACACTGTAATGTTGTGAATACCTTTGTGGATCCAGCAATTCATCATTAGCTGAAAATTGATATCCTGTTATTTTTTTGAGCAACACTTGTATATGCCATATATAGGTAAGGATGTATACAAAGTGTTTTGTGAGTTGGAGATAGCCTACACAATTAATTATAAATATAGCAACGAGGCTGAAGTGCATTTTATTTTGTTCCTGGTAGTACTTAACACATTCTTCAATGCAGAGATGCCAAGATACACAGTACAGTCATGACTGAACTTGCTGCTGCAATGATGGAATGATGTTTCTTCCACACTATTTTCACTGAAAATAGCCTTTTTAGATACTGCAGTTCTTCATTGCTTGATATCCATTTCACAAAAATTGTAGATGGATGTACATAGTTTATTATATATATGCATTTTGTAATATTTGCATTTGATTTTTATGTGAGTAGAATGATTTTTTTTTTCCTTAAGGGCCATTGCATGAGTAGAAGTAGTTGAAAAATGCTCTTACAAAATGTATGAGGTAAAAAATTATTCCTTTATATCATTTTTAGGATCTATTTTACTTTTTGTGCTGAATGACTTTGGGGACAGCTGAGAGCTTGGCATTTTTTTGGAGCATTTCTTTTTGTAACAGTGAATTGCTGATTGTTAAATTTACAGGATATCTGCTAAATATTTCTCTTACATTTCAGCCTTGGTACTTAAGAAAGAAAGTAAAGGACTTTGAAGTGTCTATCACTATAGCCTAATATCAACTTAGATAATTAGTTAAAGCTTTTCACAGTAAAGTGTCCATTTTTCATTGCTGGATTTTCAAAAATACCTGGTAAATATAAGGATCATCTGCTATAAAGGCTTATTTGTTATAGGCAAATTAGTTTTCCATCATGGGGAGACAGGATATTTGTAAAAATGTGAAGAAATTTGTTGTCATAAAAAGGTTCTATATTCCATTTTATAGCACATAAGAGTAAATTATTTATGTAATATATTGTTGCGCTATTTATGGATGGCAAGAACCTATATACAAACAACTTTTCTTAGAAATGGCAGGTATTCTGACTTGCAAATATTATTTCTTTCATGTAAAGCAGGGAAGAATTCAGGACAAGCCTGTGCTATAGAATGAATTTCTCAATTGAATAAAATAATAATGAAACATCCCAAGTAATTGATGCATAACTGAAAAAGGTGATATGCTTGCCTGTGACTAAAACTGGGTGATGTAATTTGAAAGTTGTTGTTTTTACACGGGCAGTTGCTAACTGCATGCTTCATTTATGCCATGCCTAAACTTGATTTGAGTTTAGGATTTGCCTGTTCAGAGAGCTGTTGAAGTCAATGAGATTCTGCAAAGGCAGCACAAAATCTGATAATGAATTCCCAGCATTTTAAAAATATGACATGAATAGAATAGAATAGAATAGAATAGAATAGAATAGAATAGAATAGAATAATTTCAGTTTGAAGGGATCTATGATGATCACGTAGTCCAACTGCCTGACCAAATCAAGGCTGACCAAAAAGCTAAAGCAGCTCATAAAGTGCATTGTCTTAGTGCCTCTTAATCACTGACAGATTTGGGACAGTTTTGAACCATTCCTACTAATTTTTTGAATAAAATAAGAAAAATACCTTCAGATATAACTTTGTTTTGTATATTTTGCTTAAAGATTAAATACATTAAGCTTGAGAAACCTTACAAAAGGGACCTTGGTAACACCTTCATGTTAATCTACATGCCATGCTTCACCTGGCTGGACCCTTGTTTTTGTTCAAATCCTACCACTGAAGGTGTTCATCAACCTAATTTGTGAAGTACTTTGGAAAAACAGAATTCTAGCATTTTGATAAGAGGAACAAGATGGATGAAAAAGTTGGAAAGCCTCCCCAAACACACAACAGCCATCTGACTGTGATTTAATTGACTAACTGCATTTAATGCAAAGAAATTTATGTGTTTCAAATGATCTTAAACATCAGAAGATAAATACCAGCATTCATTAAAAATAGAGTACCACTTTTATAACTCATTAAAAATAGAACATCTTTTTAAAAACATATTCTTATTCACACTGAAAACAATCTTCAGTGTAGAAGTATTTAGATGTAGGGATACAAAATGTAAAATTTGCTTGCATTTGTCCAGTATTTTGTCACATTTGGTCAGAGGTAAATATTTTCTCATTTTCTTAATTTTCTCGGTTTATTAGTGATTAGATTCCCCCCAATAAGCTCTTGTGGTTGGAATAACAAAATTCAAGAACAATCATTGGTGGGTGTTAGATGTAGCAGTGAGAATCAAGCAATAGTTCTTAGAGAAAAAAAAAATAAGCAAATTGGCAAACAATCAGAAAGATCACCTATGGTATTGGAAACTGGTAGCAATATAGACTCAGTGATTCATGAAATAGGCTCAAGAAGTTTTTCTCTTGCATGCTGAAGCACAGATAATAGTGTTGTAATTGGAGAGTAGAGATTCTCCATAACTGCTCTATTCTATGAAAACTAAGAAGTCACTAAGTTTCTGTAGAAATCAGCCCTTTTTACTTGAGAGGTAAAATGCAAAGATTTCAATCAGCACCCTCTGTCAGGAAGAAATATAAATATAATCTCTGAGTTTGTGTTCATTTGCTGATTAGCAGTTTAGAATATTCAATGACAGCTTCTTAAATAATTAAGACAACTCAATTAAGAATGTCATAATAACAATTAAAAGTGATCTGTATATATTCTCTGCTACATGCTCTGTGCTGACAAATCAGAGGTGTGTGACAGTACCTGATACAAGAGCCACATCATGAACATGAGGTAACTGTAAAACTGTGGATCCATGGCTCAATGCCGTGCTGTGGCAAGGCTGCGTTCTCAGTTGCCATGGATTAGGTAGGTCTGGGGAACTTGGTCCAGTTGAGCCAGAGTGTGGTGCTTGACAGCAGGTCTCAGAATGTTGTTTAAAAAGGTACATAAAATATAAAGTAACAGGTAATTGTTGTTACTCTTTAATGTAGCATTAAGTGTGTAAGCCTGTACAAAGCATGTTTCGAAACACATAGGAAATGTTACTTTTGGCTGTGCTGTTGTATCTCAGATTATCACTTTGCTTTGTCTGCTTGCCTGGTTAGCTAAGAGTTTTTTGAAGTGTAGATATTTACTGTGTTAAAATTCTTTTTTTATCTTTTAATTTTTCCTAGGAGGTGTTTGCATTGCTCAGTCACTCAAAATCCCTCGGGAACCAAGACCAGGAGAATTTGAAAAGATCATTAAGCGCTTGTTGGAAACTCCAAATGCTCGAGCAGTGATCATGTTTGCGAACGAAGATGATATTAGGTGCCTGTTTCCTCATTTTATGTTCTGAAGATGTTCCTCTTCACAAAGATGCTTGGTTGGCTGGTGAAAAATAGACTAACAGAGAAGTTTCAGACTCAATCCTATGTAAAAAATTCTTGGAAATCTGATGAGAAGAAATGGAGTTGTAATTATAGAGTGGGCTGGTCCTTTATTCTGTGTAGTTCCAGACTTCTCCTACCTCCCAGGAGTGAAGTGCCAATAGACAGTTATTTGGCTACTGAAAAGGAAGAAACCAATAAGAATGCTAGAAAAATATGTCTAAAGATGAAACAAATTAACTTATATATTACTGTATCTTGAGTTTATTACAGCTGTTGTTGAATATGCCTTAGACTGTGAAAACTATAGATTAATTAATTATTTTAAGCTTATGCATAGCCAAAATAAATGCTGGGTTTCTCAAATTCTTTGTAAATGGAATTTGTTTAATTGGTTATTTGTTGTTTGTTTGTAGGAGAGTACTGGAAGCAGCCAAAAAAGCTAATCAGTCTGGACATTTTCTCTGGATTGGCTCAGACAGCTGGGGGTCAAAAATTTCACCAGTCCAGCAGCAGGAGGAGATTGCAGAAGGAGCAGTAACCATTCTACCCAAAAGAACATCTATAGATGGTAAGGATGTGGCACAAACCTTTCATTTTCTGTCAAAGTTCAAGTACTCTAGGTCTCTTTAAAAATAATTTAAAAATCAGGTAGTCCTTGATTACAGGGACTTCAGGAAAAGTTACCTGAGTTGGTCTGATCCAAAAATAATTTAATATATCTGCTGAGATGAGGAGATGCTGAATCTGCAATCAGGCAATCTTGTAATTGTCTAATAATGACACTTGGAGTTGAGAGCTTCTTAACCATAGCCTGGTCATTTTTTGGGACAAGTAAGGAGAGTATTGGATGAATGATAATGAATCAGATTATTCTGTGGGGAGGAGATTGATCTGTGCCCTGCTTTCCACTCCTAAACTTACTTTAAGAAGATACTGTATTAAGAAAGATTCTTTCTTGGTGGATGAAGTGGAAGTTGATTTGCAGTACATTATTCCTGTGAGAGTACTGGATATAGTAACATCTCTTATGTCTAGGTAAGTATGCTAAACTGGTAATTGATTCAGAAAAATGAACACTATTGATGTTACATAGAGAATTTAGCCACAGGGAAATACTTGTAAGGAGCTAATCCAGATGGGATGCGTTAATCATGATTTCATTATGACAGCTGGATTGCAGGGGTAAGGCTGGTGATCATCAGGTTTAAGTAGGAATCTTTAGTTTCTCAACTAGAGTCATTAACTATACAAATAGAAGCAGAATTACAAGTGTCCTAGATGTCCTCTTATTCAGCAAAGAATTACCTCATGATTTTATGTGGCCTTGAAATGAAATATAATCCTTAGATGCTATTATGTTCATAAAATAGTTTGTGTCTAAAGCTTTTTCTTGTTCTTATATTTATAAAAAATCTGACATTTTCTTTAAATTTATATTTTTGTAATATTTTTTTACATGTAATACTTTAATGCTTCTTTTACTTCTCTTCAATGTAGGATTTGATAGATATTTTCGGAGCAGAACACTTGCTAACAATCGAAGAAATGTCTGGTTTGCAGAATTTTGGGAGGAGAATTTTGGATGCAAGTTAGGATCACATGGAAAAAGAAATAGCAATATCAAGAAATGCACAGGTAACTGTGAAAGTAAAACATTATCTGTAAATTGTTTATAGGAGTGACGGAAATGAGCTTTCTTTTCTTTCTTTTCATCACTTTTCTGTCTCCGGTGCATATTGCTGGGTTGTAAGAAAAGTGTGACATTTTTTTTAACCTGAAGAAAAAAATCATGGACAATGTAGGAGAAATTTAGTAGTTAATTTGCACAAATACAATGATGGTACAGATTTTATTAAAAACCAGTGGAGGTGGTTCAATTCCATTTATGTTTTCAATGAACTCTTCTCTCACCCTATCTGTAGTTGTCAATACGATTTTTTTTAGCAAGTGTGTGCATCATGGTAATTTTCATATTGTTAACCCTGAAGTATATACTGTGAAAATTAAATGTATGTTTAAACTATTGAGGTCTTGGTGATAGGTCAAGTCTTGAACTCCTTATTTAGTTTACAAACTGTGTTTGAGGATGAAGGAAAAAGCAAATCAATATGTTCTTATTTCTTTCCCCATGTGTAAAAGCAGGAACCTGTATCACATTATGAAACTGAAAGCCTCTAAAAGGTTTGAGCAAAAACTTGAAGTAATTGTCACTAGTTTTTGCAAACATGCTTGCTCAGGCATCATACCCAGATGCAATTGTCATGGCACCTTATATAGCAGACACATCAGCAGCTGACTTTGTTCTTCTCTATGAGATGCTGTTCTCTTGCTGTTACTTGAAAAGTTTATTACAAGAGTGTTACTTTGTGTGGCTACAGCAGATTGTTTATGTTACTTTTTGTGTAGACGCTTTTACCTAATGCCAGGGCTCCTTGTGTCATTTCCTTAATTACTGTCACCACTCCCAGCATTGCTGGCTGTGACCATCATCTGTGTGAGTAGTGCCAGCAGCACTACACAATTTTGCTGCACTACGTACATAAGTTGTCTGTGATGTGCCTTGATTTTCCTGGCAGTCTCTTTCACCACATAATATTTTCCCCATGGAACAACTTTTTTTTTTTTTTCACTTGCTGTCGCAAGATTTCTGGCTGCTTGCTGACACTTTCATGTAGCCTTTGTTATAGGGCTACCCTTCCAAACTTTCTTCATGCCAGCACCCCACTTCTTCTGGGCTTGTCAGACAGAAGCACTGTGAAGTCTCCAAGAACATGGATTCCTGCACTTTCTGGGCCATCAGATTTATTGTATGTGTATTGTGCCATCAATTCAAACGCTTACTGCACTGGGCTTAACAAGTTGCAGATACAACTCCCACAGAAATATCAGAGCCATGCATTCACTCTGTCATTTCAGCAATGCCTTGTCTTCTGCCTTTTACCACATATTTCACAAAAGAAGGGTAATATTCAGTTCCTCACTGAGCTAAATGATTGCTCATTACTCTAATCCTTTACTCCTTGACCTTGATTCATATAGCAGTAAATCATGGCTGGATAGTTACCCACATCTGGAAAGGAATTATTTTGCCATTGCTATTTTAAGTGGATAATAGGTGAGTTTTTTAAGTTCTTCAGGTGGAATGACTGGTGTATGTGTTGTAGTTTAGGAATCTCTAAATGGTACCACAGATGGCTGTATGACTTATCTCAGCCTCATCTCATCTGTCAAATTAAATTACCAAAAGTAGTGTATGAAATGCATAAGATGTATCTTGATCCAAAATAATTTCTAATTTGAATCAGATATCTGCATATTTTATGAAAAAAAAAAAACCAAAACCCCACACCTGGTATATTCTCTGAACCTGAAAGTAGAATGAAAACATATTTCTTGTGCCCAGAAAGATAACATAGTGCTAAGTGATGGGACAGAGACATGGGAGGTCTCATGGGAAGAGCAGTTGTACATGCATTTTAACTGGCAGGGAAAAAAACCCAATGAATTCTTCTGCAAAGTAGCTATGAGTGATAAGACTCCTGACTAAAACCACTTAAAAGTGGCTTGCCACAATAAAAGTCCCCACTTGAACAGAAGCAGATCTGACACAAACTGGCAATTCATCATAATCTGTATGCTTATCTATCTCAAATTTAAAAGGTTGGGTAACAAAGGTACTCCAGATATGACAATTTTAAGTAAACTGAATAAAGAGATAGTGGTGGTGGTAGTAAGTTCAAAATAAACCTCCTGTGATTTAAGGAAAATGATAGGTAGAGAATGGGGGAATGACCCCCAGCCCAATTTAGACTCAGAGAATTGCAAATAATATCTTGATGCACCCCAGTTCATTTGTCAGGGGCCTCTCATGCTCAAAAGAGAGGCAACAATGACATCCTGGCTGGTTCTTCACACCACAGCCCTCAAAACAGTTGAGTGTGTACCATGATCTCCTATGTCTGCTAAAAATTAGTCTCCTACCCATGAATCTGTCATTTCCTTGAGAGGCCAAAGGCATTACCTCATGGCCAGGTCTGTTCTGAATCAATGGTGGCAGGTGAAAAAATCCCCAAATATTAATAAGAATATAAGAGTTGTTGCATTTAGTAGTTTTTAGCTTAATATTGAAAACCTTGAAATTCCTATGGCCTATCCCCACTGCCATTTTTCCTTGCAGTGGGCTTTCTCTGATATTTTGAGTGTAGTATCTTGGTCCTGATTTTCAGCTCAATTCTTAAAAGGCATGTGCAGGTGGCCAAGCATAGGAACAGGCTGACCACAGAGGCTGTGGAGTCTCCCTCACTGGAGATATTCAAGAGCTGTCTGAATGCAATCCTGTGCCATGTGCTCTAGGATGACCATGCTTGAGCAGGGAGGTTGGACCAGATGGATCACTGTGGTCCCTTCCAACCTGACCCATGCTGTGACTCTGTGCTTCTGTATTCCCATCTCTAGTTCAGAACTTGAAGACTGAATGTAAAAACACCATTTATTCTAATTTTCCTGTATTTTTATCTGGGCACTGCAGAAAATAAGATTCTCTTTGTGTTTTGCCCACAAGTCCTGTTTGTAAATCACGTCACTGTCTGTATAAGCGTTGAAGATGTGTCTGGATGTGGCACTTTGGGATATAGTTCGGAGGTGGTTATGGTGGTGCAAGGTTGACAGTTGGTCTAGATGATCCTGAAGGTCTCTTCCAACTTTGATGATTCTGTGATTCTGTGATGTTGTGATGTCAGTAAGCAGTAGTACACTGAAAGAAATCCAAAAGGATCTCTCTCTCCAATGATATTAAAAGGCAAACTGATAGATATAAAGTTTTCTCAAGCTTGAGATGTATTTTATTATGCCTTCCTGTTTATCTTACTTAGGAGGTACTTGAATCTTTTTCTCATATAACATTTGTAATTCCCAACAATAAAACTGATATCCCTGGTCTCTATTTAGTCAGGTTATTCATAGCTATAAATTTTTGCTGCCTGCAGTGAGTATGCTACTGTTCTAATCCAATTTCAAGCATTTTTTTTCCCCTATGAAGATACCAGAAAATGCTTAATAGTGAAAAACCTTTCTCTCTTTTATTTTCCATGTAAAATCAACAGTCTTTTAAGCACTGGAAGTATGAAAGGAATTTATCTTCCTTTATGGTTAAGAATTACACAAGGGCATAAGCCCTTACCTTTTCTTTTCTTATGCATTACTGGCTATTGCAGTCTAGCATTGTAATATCATGAACAGTTTATTTGAATTTTGAAGTCCTGTTTATTTGTGGTTGCTCTTGCTTCTTATTCTTATAAGAATTTGTGCTCTGGAGATACATAAAGTGATAGGTTTCTTTTGAATTTGCCCACTTATTTATTTTCTGATTTTTGCCATTTTACAGAAAGCAATGATTCACCTAAACTTTGTAAAGTATTTTTTTTGCCACTATTGATTTGAAACTAGCTCTGTGTGTTTCTGAATGTGAGTGTACATTGATCAAATCCTCAATATTAGAATAGTTCAGTGAAAAATATTTGAGATTTCTTGTTCTGACTTCTCTGGAATTAGAAAAAAAATCAAATTGGGTCATTAACTTAGTAAGCATGAAACAATAATTCAATGACTACCCTTAAACTATTTTACTTGTGGAAGAAGAAAGGCCTTTGCAGAGAAAACTCATTCATCTTACTGCAACAAAATGGAAAAAAAAGGAGCACTACCAAGATTAAACCATATGCAGAGGTTACAAGAAGCCTTACTTTAAATATTTATTCAAGGTGTATGTTTTCTATATTCACTGAAAACTTCTTTAGTGAGACATGATCCTTTCAGGGGTCTTCAGTAATATTTTTCTAGCACTGGGTTCTTTGTGGGGAGGAGAAGTGAGGAGATGGAAAGGTTTTCACTCATCCCTGTGCCCCAGCAGGAAAATGTGAAGGCAGAGACAGTATTTCATCCTTTGATTCTTGTTGACTCTTCAAGAGGAAGGGCTTGCCTGGTGGTTTCAGGAGATGGCAGACACTCTACGCCTCTTGCTCTACTTTAAATTTAACATCCTCATGTGTAATTTTTCCACACCCTCAGCTTCACAGCTGACTCTACCAGGGGGCCAGTGTTGGTAGTTGGAAGATTTAGCATTACTTAGAAATAATGTGTGCTGACCAGACTTGCTCTTTGCTCTGACTCTTGGTTGTTGAACTATTACTTGTCAGTCCCACCTTAATGTAGATTTCTAGATCTTGTCTTCCTTAAGAAGGCTACAAAAGGATGAATACAATTATTTGAAAATCGAACAAAGATATTGCAGAATACTCTTTTAATAATTGCATTGATTAGAGACAATATACAACATCACTTTTTCCAAAAAGCAAAAGAGTAATAGTAAAATAAAGCAGTATTAATGATGAAATGAAAAGAGAGAAGAGTAAGAATTAAATGAAATCTAGTTAGATTTGTTTTCATTAACCTCACAGACTGCTAATATTTGATTTCAAGCTAACAAAAATTTTGGAAGTCCTCTTTTTGTATTTGTATGTATTTGTTTGTGTGCACTCATACAAGCAGATATGTGTTTGTGTTTATATGCTTAGCAGATAGAAATGTAACATGAAAGTCGCTTACTGTGTCATGTTTTAATGGGAAAAAACATAGCTTCAGCTTCAAATCTGACAAAAGAAGTCACAATTCCATTGAGATTTGTTCTGGATTTTGCCCACAGAATCCCTTGAAGGCATCCATTATGGTCTTTGAACAGCAAAATGGGGTCCTTTAATAAAACATCAATGTAATGTGCACTTTCATAAAACCTCAACAAAAATGTTAATTATAAATTTTCTTCATGCACATCCCCACAGAAGGAGTCTTCCCCCTGTTTTGTATGTTTAGAATTCTAACTACCCTGTGAACCTAATCAGCCTTTAACTGCCTATAATGTCTCACTGTGCTGCTAAAAATAATGATGGAAGAGTTTCCAAAAGTATAGAGACCTGTGTCAATTAGCCTAATTTCAATTTGCTCCATCAAAATGAGCTGTTTGTTTCACTGAAAAAAAGTCATAGTGCAGTATAATAAAAAACATGCATACCTAGGAACTTTTCAGAGATAATATTTATTTTCTTAACTAACCTCTCTGAAATTACAGTTGCCCCTAAAAATATTAACAGGAAGAAGTAAATTTACTCATGTGTGTATGCAGTCACATCCTGAAAAGTTTATAGGACAAATTGAAAACCAGAATGTGAATCTTTTAGTGTCACAATGACTTGCTATTTTGTTTGAGTAATGGTTCCATTACCATCAAATCACTCCTAAAGTAGTTTCTTTTCTTGATGAGACCTACAGAAAATTAAAAAAACCAGCACAGATGCAGTTGAGATACATGAATTTAGCACAACTCTCAAGAGGCACTAAGACTTAGGAGGGACTCTTTTAGAGTACACAGAAATAGCTGTTGCTCTCCCTCTTTGTGATTTGTGAGTTGTAACTGGGATGTTTAGGCATAAGAGTTAGAAAGGGCAGTTCTTATTATTTCTATTCTTTTGTTGTTGCTTGCCATTTTCTTGATTCCCAAATGCATCTTCTGCACAAACCCAAAATAAATTTTGACATGTTATTTATATTTCTGAAATGTCTATTGCTGTTTTGTGTGAGTACAGTAATCTGATATAAAAATCATGGTAGTCGCATTTGCAGCATTAGTAGGAGCCAAGCTGACTGTGAAATCTTTGCTACCAGTCACATCCATTGGACACAAAAGACTTTGAGGGGATTTGGAGTGACTTGCAAATAAATTGTTGATGCAAAAGTTCCCACAGAACAGTATTTTCTCTATTAGTTAGTACTTGATCTACAGGATATAAGCAATTTAAAAAATATGAGAAAAAAGGAAAAGCAAGTGGTAAACTAAAAGAAATTATTTATCTTTCTATTGTGATTTCTATACTGATTAATTTTTTAATATTAAAATATATTTCAACTTATTTTGATCTTAGTGACCACTAACACAAGAAATAAACCTATATATTTTAGTAATTATATTAATTTTTTTATATAATTGGTAAGGGTAAATGAAGTTATTTCATCATTTCATCAAGTAGAAATGGAAATACTTAGGGTTGCTTTTACATTATGAACATTTTCAATACATTGAGAATTTATTCACCCATGAAATGTCCCTGATTTATAAGTGATTGCTCATCTTTTGTGGAAGAGAGTTCAGACTGGTCACCTGTAAACAGATGTAGATGCTTTTAAATCTACCAAGTAGAATTTTATTGCGGAAGTAGTCCATGAAAAATCAATGGGACGTACACAATGAACTTTAGTATAATTCAGTGTAGGAAAGGAGGTCAGAATTTGGCTTTCAATGGTTACGTGTAGCCATTAAATGTACCAATTATAGTTCAGTATTTCCAGAATATTATTTGTATTCAATATTTGAGTTAGGTGTTTTTGTGTGAAGGGCTCTTAGGAAAGGTCAGATAGAAGCACAGGTGTCCTTAATTTGTGTTAAAATCAGGGTACAGGGGACAAAAGGTCTATTTGTTATATTGCGTTCACATTGGTTTAACTGCATGACTGGGCATAATGATTTGGACTCTGGACTAATGCATATTTAGGGCTTGCAGGCTTGAACTTGGAAGGAGCTCATGAGAATGGATTTACTTAATTCTCCAACTTCTGGCAGGCCACCTCCGTATGTCTCTGTAAACTGCTTACACTGGTATGACTTACCCTGTGAGGATGCCCATCTCTCTTTACAGATGAAAATAGTCCTAGATGACTAAACTGGATCAGGTGTCCCACTTTTAGATTGCTCAAACCAACTGAGAATGGCTCCCATTCCGTGATTGCTCTGATCATCACTTTCTCAACAAAGCAATCTTCCTTCCTATTTCCTGTAAGATCCAGGTGATAATGCTAATATTTTTTAATATTAATTATGGATATTAGTTAAAGAGATAATTTATCATTCTTACAGGCACTTTCACACATAGAAACAGAAGGGCAGTCAATCGTCTGTACACAGATTATCAGAAAATATTCCTCAAATCTGAATATGTGACCATTTGCTTATTGATAATACTCCAGATTTAAAGGATGCAATATCCTGTGGACTTATGCAAAACTATTTTAAAATGACTTGTTGAAAAAGATTTACATTTCTGTTTTATATTTAGGTTTAGCTTAAAAAATAAATATTTAATTATTCTGGCTGAAATCCTTTTATGCTGTGAAGAGATGTTACCAGGAGACAGAGAAATTAAGGATTTAAAAACTTTGATGAATCTACATAATGTGTGTGATCTGTCACTGAGGCAAATACAGCTGGTGCTGTGATCTCGTATACCCTGTGGAAAAGAAATGACTTTCAGATTATTAAAGCAACACCGTGGAATGAGGTGTGCTTCCTTTACTGGCATCTCTGGTTGTAACAGTAGACAGTGGGTGTTTAATGCTCTGGGATTTTTCTACTCTGACTGAAGTTTTGGCAGCCAAGAATGGTCTTGGTTTGATTTTTTACTTTGTTAAAATGTAAAACAATGAAAGGGAAAGTCTATACACTACATACACCTGACCCCACAAAATTAAAAGATCCAAATGCATTCAAAGCTCTGCAGTGATGGGGCAGGTGGTGTGCTGAGGTCATGCTCTTCAGGGTTCCCTTGTTTCCAATCTGTTCTTTACTTTACCATGTGCTTAAATATAATACATTTGGGCCAGAGATTGATTTTTTTCAGTTTTTGTTGTTGAACAGACTTACCTGTTCTATTCTTTCAAACAAAGAAGAAGAAAAGAGAGGGGGCATTTGCACATCATAAATCTGTTTGTATGAGTCCACCGAAACTTAAGTGCCACATAAACATTGTTTGGCTCAGAAAACATGGGCGCTTTTTTGCTCTTAGTGCTAGAATCTGACTATTGGTAGACTTTTTCCTGAGCTGTACTCTAGAAAGAACAGTTCTTCAAACACACTCAGGTAGATCAACAATTATTCTCTCATCTTGAAATGAACAAATAATTTCCAGCATTAGAAGCACTTCAAGATAACTTTTTAAATTGACTATGGCTTTTGAAACTACAACAAACAAGAAACAAATTAATTTCATTCCTTTTAAATTTTGGAAAATTGACCAGGTATCTAAAAGAGGCAGTTTTAGGAGCATTCTAAGTGCTGGCTTGAAGAGTGATATCTGCAATTGATATCTGCAATTGCTTGAGTATCTGCAATTCACAGAACCACTGTAAAGAATATATTAGAATTACAAAATCATTAAGGTTGGAAAATATCGCTAACATCGAGTCCAACCTTTGACCAAACACCACCATGTCCAGCTGACTCAATTTCAGAAATGACCTTTTATATTTCATATTAAAATTTGAATTTTTTAGTCACTTTCAATTTTATCTGAAATTTTTTTACCTATTCTTCTGTGAAATAGTCTTACATGTAATTTATGATGATAATAAAGGAAGCAGGGTTTGAAACACCAGACCAAAGATTTTGCAACTTAGTTTCACAGAGATAAAATACAAAGGATGTATAGCCAGATCTTAAATGCTGTACATGAGTGTTGCTTTATTGACATGAAGAGTTATGAGATTTGAGAGGATATGGCCCCCCAATGATAGTAATAACTTGATTCTTTGTGGAAATCACAGAGTGGTCAGTAATCAAAGGCTGAGTAGAGAAGAAAAGCTTTAAAGGAATGATCAGAAGGAAAGCTACATTGCTTTTCACTTCAGAAGACAAGAGTTAGATCTTATGAGTAGGGTGAAAATAAGCAGAGCTTTGTAGTCAAGTTGAATAGAACCTTGAAATAGAGACAAGAAGTTTGAACATCCCATCAAAAGGGTAACCAACCAAGAATTTGATCTCAGCAATACTATAGTCTGAAATGTTCTAGTATCAATGAAAGCAAAATTGGTTTTGAGAGTGGACTACAATGCATATTACTCCTTTGGTCTGCTGTTATGTAATTCTGTTTTCCCCAGTGCATGTACATATAAATATATATATTTGTTTTTTTCTCATTTAACATGAATCTCTCTTCTGAAAAAAAGAACTAAAACTTCTTGTAACCTCCTTCACTGTAGTATTAAATCATGTTGCCTTTTGCTTTTGGTGCCTTTAACATAAACGCTTTATATTTAGTTCCAGTAATATATGTTACATTATAAAAAAGAAAATGTGTTTTTAGGATATGATTGGTGGTTTTACCACCTTCCTCACCTTTTTACAGTGCTCCTTAAATAACAATTTAAAAAAATTCCTATATTATTTTTTTCCTTGGTTTATATATTTATTTTTATTCAATTTTAGAAAGTTGCATATGAGCATATTTTGGTTGTTATTACAAAGGTGCTCATTTGTAGTTGTATTTCAGATTGTGTCTAGAGAATTCATCCACATAAAGGTTAGCATCCTTTCTCTTCTTGGGATTCTCTGTTCTTTTTGGTCTTTTACAATATCTCTGGTTGGTGCTTCATTATTATATTTGCTTGCCTGAAATGCGGCTATGTGAAATTTCAAACAATCATATTTTCATTTTCTTCTAGTCTTTAGTAACTCTTTTATGAGACTATGTACATTTTGCTGTAGCTCAGTTTATTGATTCATTTACTAACACGTGTATGATTATTTTTGGTTGTTTTTTTTTTTTTCTCAAAGTGCTCCTTTCTTAAAAGAAAAAAGTTTTTAACGGTAGTTTAAATTAATTCATAATTCACTGTGAGAAATTAATTACTTCATGATTAAGGATTTTGGGTGTAATTGTGCATACAAAGAAATTGCTATGCAATATTTAGAAATAGAGCTCCAGTCATGCAAGGCAGGCTGTATGGGGGCCACTTTTGCATCAGTGCAGGACTGCACTGGGCTCAGTAGCATTTCATAGCTGAAGGACCTTATGAATGATCATGACTACCTAAAGAATGTCTTAAATATATTTTCTACTCATGTAGAAATGTTCCATAGTCAGTCCCACAAGGAAATAGCCATTTTGAGTGCTTGCACTTTGTGTTCTTGTGATACCTCCCTAGGGAGCAGGGAGTTATTGGAAAAGATGTGTTATTAAAATTTTCATTGATCATATGTTCTTCAACTTTGTATGTTATTGACTTTCAGATCAAATGATGATGATACAACCCTCTTCTTTTGGTTTTGGCATTCATACAGACCTACTCTCCTCAGCATTCAGTTTTTAAATGTTAACATGGTTTGCAGCATGCCTGTACATATGTACATGTATGCATTGCTCTCCTGTATAAAATCTCCTTTCCCTTAATCCCTACCTGTATGCAGGTCTACAAAGGATGATTTTGGAGAAAAAACTTTTGCCTTTTCCAATGCCCTCTCCTATCTCTAATCTTTGTGTTATTGATCTTCAATTCATGATAGAAAATCTCAGTGCGAGGTGAAGGACTGAAGAAATTATTGAGACTCATAGCAGGCAGCCTGGAGAGAGGGAACCTGATGCTGTGGGAGCTGGGCCTTAGGGCTGGACCTCTTTGTCTTGGCATGCACTGCTGGCCTCAGGAGAAATGTTTCCAGTCCCCTCTCCCTTGTTTCTAATCTTAGGTGAAGGAAAGCATTTAAAATGACTGCTGTTACACATAAGGAGCCTATTTTGGAAAGCAGTGAAAAAATGTAATTAGGGTCAAAACCTCTATTCTTAATTTATTATTCAGGAAATCCTCTTGAGAAGCAGGACTGCAAAGAAGATCAATCTTTTATTTTAAAAAGGATTTTGGCATTTGGAATTGAAATTAAACCAGTCCATTTTACAATTCAAAGAAAAGAGAATTAAGCCTTATTTCATCCAATGAAAATACTCTAGTGTGTTATCTAACATAAAAATCAAATGCATGTAACCAAAAGTTTCAAACTGGTTCAGTTCTAAAATGCAACAGCTCCATTTTCAACATAGTTCTGGTTTTCTCTACCATTTTCCCTACAACCCAAATGTTGCTAAGTATTTTAGAAAGTATATTTAGTGTAATGGAGCTACATTCTATAGAGAAGTGTAACCCTGTAACAAACCCTCCCTGTAAGTCTATAGCTTAAGATGAGGACAAAGATGTATGATCTGGGACCCAGGAAAAAAAATAAATTAGCAGAGCAGCATATAATATTTTATTGTGTAACAGTACATGCATGAACAGTAAATATTTTTCTAGCACACAGTTGATGGAGACAATAATGATAGTGTGTGTGAATGACATGCTGATTATGATGAATCACACAGATAAAAATATTGACATTCATGTCTTGTAGTTTTCCATGTCTTTGGACAGTGGATTTTTCCTCCTAGAGGGCTATTTTTCAGCAGAAACTAGCTAAATTGGGCATTTGACCTCTTCCTCAAAATCAAAGATATGATTGTAGAAGTGGAATGTCAGGCAGGAGCTGGGTAAACTCACCACTCAACAGTTATGTATTTCCTGAAAGCCAGCTATATAAATTCCTGCAAGATAATGAAACACTGTGAAAAATGTAAATTTAATGCTCCTGTAGAACTTTTTTATTTTAAACATTTCCAAAAATTGGAACATTTATGGCTCTTCTTTTGTACTGGCCTATTATCCCTTGAAAAAAAATAAGATGAAAACTTGAATGAGTTACTGCACACGTATCACAGGGATGGGTTGTTCAGCTTTTTTTGAAAGACTAATTTTTGGCAGTATGATGACATCAGAAATGGAGCATATTTGATTCCTGATGAGTTATCATTCAAGAAAGAAGTGATTTCCTTGGTTTGTTTTAAATTGTGGTTATTGTGGAAAACTCATCTTTAACATAAGCTTTCCTATATCAGATGATTTCTTGATGTCCTCCCCTATTTGAGGGATATGATTGTGCTCAAACCAGAGAATTTCTAAGGTTGGAAAAGACCTCAAAGACCATCTAGTCCCACACTGCCATGTTCACCACTAAACCAGCTACAGGTTCTTCTGATCTTATTAAAACCAAGCCCCCCTTTCTGATTGATGGGCTTTCCTCAGCCAGATGTTAAATCAGCTCTTTTTTAACATTGCAGTACCTATGCCATCCAACAGACAAATTCTTGGTTACTGAGGTAAGATTGCACACAGCTATGTGGACACAGGTACCATTCCAGCTGTGCAATTATGTGAGCTGGCAGGTTTTGGTGGAGGAGAAGCATCTGGTGGTTGTGGAGGCTGAATGGTTTTCAGGGCTCAAAACAAAGCAAATTCTTCAGTCAATCAAGAGGATATTTTACTTTTTGTTAGACTGT
The DNA here is from genome assembly GCF_036417665.1 of Passer domesticus. Taxonomy (NCBI): domain Eukaryota; kingdom Metazoa; phylum Chordata; class Aves; order Passeriformes; family Passeridae; genus Passer; species Passer domesticus. The sequence continues at coordinate 19,368,214 of NC_087478.1, forward strand.
GTGCAAACTTCCAGATTTTTTGTTTATGCATTGTATTACTGCTGTGAGGTTTCAATGCCACTTGGAATTGTTAATTTAGGTACAGAAATGTTCCCACAATTAAAAACTGTTGATTCAAAACCAGACAGATTAGTAATATAGTCTGTAAGAAATATGTAAACTTAGGTCCATTGTCTATTCATACCTTCCAGAAAGGAGAGAGAAAAAAAGGAGGTAAAATGTAACTTCTGTCCTGTCCCAAATCATATGTTGCCTACCCGTTTGATTGTTTATCTGTTGCATGCTGTGGTTTGTTAACTGTACTACCCCATAAAAAGACCTGCCTGGCCTATCTTCTTCCACTTCTCTTGGTCTATGTCACTTACATAAATTGACCTTAATGAGGTGATTCTGAAATGAATTTCCTCTTTTAAAGGTTAAATATTCTCAATGGAACTGAATTATGATGATAATTCATAAAGTGATGCCTTAAGTTTTAGGTTTCATATTTTTCAGATTCTGTGCTGCCTAGGTGTGTAGTTCTAAGCTTCATATTAAGTGCTGGTAATCTCTCTTCACAGAGTAGGTAGATAAAACAATTCATTTTTCTAGCATGGGACCAAGGACAACCATTACAAGTTTCAGGGCCAGGAGGATAAACTGTGGACTGAAGAGAGAAAACAGGGAGGATGGGACTTCATAATCTAGGGCTGTAATTGGACAATTACCCAATGTGAAAATGAAGTAAAACTTATAAAATCGCGAGACCTCATGACCAGTCATGCATTTTGTCACCATTTTGGGTTCATCTTGGGTGTAGCCCTGGCCAGGCTCTTGTGCTGCCCAAAGTGTATCCATTAAGGCCTTTCAATAAATACCTGCTTTATTCTTTAATCCTGTCTAGTCTCTGTTTTAAGTCAGCCTTCTCAAAGCAGCAAAAGAACTTGCATGGAGATAGCAGCCTTGTGTGGTCGTGTATCATACCTCATACTTCCTAGCATTGTGCTGGTAGGCTCTTAGCTTTGGGAAGTGGATCCATCCCTGTTTTCACCTTATCTGCAGCATGTTGCTTCATACTACTGTAAATCATTCTAATTGCAAGGGGAAGGCATTAGTTTTCAAACTTGCCTTTTGCATGTTGTTAGAAAAGCCCATTCAGAGAAGAGAGGAATTGGAATTAATAATTCAGGTGCTGAACTTTTCCTTTGAGATGTGAGTGTTTGGGTAAAACTCTGAAAGAAACAGAAATTTTGGCACCATAGGACTCAAAAATGTGTACAAGACAGAAATGCAAACAATTCTTACAATGAAGGAGGAACCCCAAAGAACATCAGAGTTTGACACCTGAAGGAGAAATTGCTAATTTACCTCAACTGTGAAATATAGATTCGTTGGGCCTTAGAACAGATGGAGAGAATTATACGCATGTCACTGTGAGAAAGGGAGAAAGATTTTTTTAATATTGTCTACTTATTTAATGGTTTCATTTCTTTGTTATTTTTATGTCTTTTCTTGACCTTCTGCTTGCACCATTAATCCATTCTTTCTCCTTTTCTTTTAATTTCATCTGTCGAATTTATCGAGCTATGTCAAATCACTCTCTAGAAGCAACTTTTGGATTAGTAGATTTGTTGGGTCCTAGAGTATAATAATTAGGTACATTCAGGTAGGCTTGAAAAGGAACAAATAGCATGAGTTTTCACAGCAGCTATTCAGTGTGCCACTCCTATGTGTAAGAATCGTTTTGACTTTTCTCACTTACAGATGCCAGTAGTCTTTTGTAGCAGCTGATCCCCAGTCGAGACTTACTCTCCTTTACAGCTTGAATGCATGACTTGTTTCCATTAGCACTGTCAGGGTGTTTAAAATCGACTTGCAATTTTGTTTCACCTACATGGTGACTCAGTGGTATAAGGTATTAATAAAAGTTTAGAAATAATAATGGTGTTTACCCTTGAATTTAGAAGACTTTGAGGATGTACCTTAATAGTGTCATAGAACTGGTGTAGGTTCACCCAGGAATAGATTTATTTCTTATGCTCTGCTAAATTTCCTGTGGAATGCTGAGTGCATTAGGATCCATGGTAACCAAGTCTGCTGCAGTGCTGTATTTCTGTGCTGTTGATAATGCAAGTCCATCTAATTAGCACCAAATGTCAGGGTACTAAGAGGAGCAGGTGGCACCATTTGTATCTGAAGGAAATACAAACACAGTATTTATGTGCAAAACCGGGCAAAATAAAGCCTTTTATAAAGTCAGTTATAGATGGTTTGTGTGATTAATAAGGTCTGAGAGAGAAAAGATAATTATAAACTGTGACCCATGAACTGATAATTTTAAGTCCAGGTTGAACCAACTGCTACTGATAGGAAATATTTTTAAACTTGAGCCCTTGAAGAAATATGTTCTATTACTTTAGGAATACAGACTGTAATATTTGGCATTTTTAAAGTCCGTGGTTCATTCCCAGTTTACGTTATGTTTTAAAAGTTGTTAAGAGTAATGAAAATTTTGAATAAAAAGAAAGTGGAGAGTTTTAATAACCTTGGTTTTTATGAAAGCTTAGAGACTGCAAGCAAGACCTCCTATGCAGTGTCTTTAAGTGACTTGAAAGACCCATACAAACCTCTGTGAGACTCGTAGTATACATAAAGACAGTGTGCATAGATCTGAAGTGAAAGGCAACTGCTATTGATTTGTCTAGATGCCTTTATAGACATAAAGAAAGACAAATGTCTCCAGAAATTGGACAAAAATCATTGTCCGGAGCTGCTTTACACTGTTGTCAAACAAGAAATACATGTTCAGGAGAGATGCAACTTATGGGCTTTAGTAAAAACTTAACTGTAATCCATAAAAACTTAAGTGTAACCCATGTTTATGCCACAAAATATTGCAAGGCCAGGAGCAAGAATGGGACTGAAGATGCATTTATATATCAGAAATGGTTTTTCTCCCTTGTCAGGTGCCAGATTTTGCCAGGAACAAAAATAGTCCAGGATGTGCAATCTCTTGTGTCTCATACCTGATTCTGTCATAGACAGCTTGATTACCAGGGTGGGACTTTCCTCTGGTGCAGCTAGAATGCCGTATTCCATCATAGAGCTAAACTGGTGCTTGGCCACCACTTTTATAGCTCCATGGAAATTTAGAAGGTAAATAACTGAAAGGTATGGGGGCCTTTACATGGCTGAGTCACACTTTGCAAATTTCGCCTATGATGACTACATTGTTAGCCTGACTGCAAACACTAAACTTCATTTTTTATGCTGTATCAGTCTAATTAATCATCTCTTACACAAATATTCAGTAAAATGAAAGATAACATTTATATTAAAATTTTAAACTTTCTGAAATAGCTCAGTAAATCTGGCAACTGATACATAAATAAGATTTGCAATTCCATCCGTACTATGAAAATACTGTGCTTTTTTCCATATTACAATTTAATTAAAAATATTTGCTATCTCTTAACACACTAATAAATGTATTTTATTCACTTCCATTTACAAATTAGATATTAAGTATTCATTTTCTTTTTCTTTTTATTGTTTCCATTAAAGGGAATTTGATGTTGAGACAGAAAAGAAAGGGAAAACATGATGAATGCTTTAATATATTTTATGAAAACCCCAGAACCTGAAACATAATAATTGTAAGAGGGTGAACATTTAAGGAGAGATAATTATGTAAAATTAGTGTCTAGCAGATTTGGAAGTAGAGAACATATTGTACAGAGGAAAAAATAAATAAACTTCCCAATGAAAATAACACCCAAACATATCCAGAAAAGATTAAGAGACTAGGGTAAGTAATAAAGAAAGAATATAAAAGGCAACATTTCCAAAAATAATAACATGCTCCTCCTTGTAGCTATAAAGGAGAGCAAAAGAGCCAAACAGCTTAAGGGGAAAAATGTAACTGGGCTTAAAAAAGCAAGTAAAGCTATTTTTTTAATGTTAAAAGTTGTTATCATTAAACAAATATTTCAATTCAAGGCAATTGCAGAAAGCCATCAGATCCTTAAAAATAATATTCAGAAAGATAATCTTCAGTACAAAATATCATTTGGTTAAAAAGGAAAATAAATACAGCTGATTTTTTACATCATCATCAGTCATGTTGTCTTACACATCTCCTTTGCAGGCTGTAATGTATGACTTGTTCTGCTCTGGAGCAGTTAGGGAGCAAGCAGAGTTGTAGGTCACAGACTTTGTTCTCTTTTTCTTACTTTGGAGAAATAAAGCCTGCTGCTGGTTGAAATTTGTCATGGCATCTCCAGTTTGTTGATAAAATCCATACTTCTAGTGACAGCCCGCATCTCCCGGAGTACCTTCATATGTTTATGAGTCCAGAGAAACCCTACTTCTTTAAGAGTGATTATACCAGTGACTGACAGCATCTTACATCTTTGTGAGGCAGCATTTCCTGCTGCTGGCAATATCAGACACTTCTATTTGCATAAAGTAAATGATGTTCTTATGTCCTTCCAAAGAAAAGCCTCTGTTCCTATTGGAGTCCAGCTCTGAGGCTGTCCAAAGTAATTCTCTTGCTACAGAGAAGTGTTAAAAGACAATGAACAACAGTGGCCTTCTTGCCTCAGAGAAACAGTGATTTCCATCTTGGTTTGCCCTACAGCACCCTTGGAAACTTACAGAGAACAGATGATTGCTCTTTGGACAAGATTGCTGATGTGACTGGGTTCCTGTAGTCAGTCTTAATGTAAATGCCCATCCCTCCAGCCCTGAAGAAGTCAATGATATGTTGATTTTCAAAATAATAAGTATGATAAGTTGTCATGCAACCGTGTGCTAATTTCACAGGGGCCAGATCAGTCACTGGAAATAACTATGATAAATACCCTCTCCCACTCACTTTATTGTAGGTGTGCATGAAGGAATGTGGCTGAACAGCAGGCAGGAAGGCTGCCTGATATCAGTGCTCATGCTACAGCACCAGTACAGTGGTACCAGCTAGAAAGTAGGGAAACTGCTTTTTATTCTGGGGACAACTGAACATGGTCAGGAGGGACAGTGAGATAGGACAGATGTGGAGTGATAAATGTCATGAGAGGGGATGCTGCTGCACAAATCCAGGCTGAGAAACTCCTGAGGGGGGGCATGGAGCTGGCAGAAATCTGTGTGAGGGCTTGCAGAACCTTCCCTGAAGGAACAGGGAACCTAATGGGGATCCTGAGAAGACCACAGAAAATTTGCTCCAGTCCAGGAGGTTGATAAAAATTGTTGACCTAGAAAATGAGAATGGAAGTATCTAGTCTGTGAGGTGCAGTGAATAAGGAAAAGATTTGTTTGCAAACCCTCTTATTTCACTCTGTCTCACCATATTATACTTAACTGGACATTCAAAAGTCACTTGCTTTAGTGTGTGTTTTAATAAATCATTGATGCCACAAGCCATTTTAGTATATTTAGTCTGGTCACTTTTAAGGGAAGAGTACCGTCATTCCAACTTCAGAGTTATGGCCAGCTGAGAGCCTGTCACAATAATTTTTCAGTCACTCTCTCTCCTGTCCTGCTCACTTGCACAAGGGCAAAAAGCAATGGCTTTGCAGAACCTATTAGCCTCTTCTGCACTGCTTTAGTTAACTGCCTAAAGAAATAAAAGGAACTTTTTATGACTCTCAGTATTTATTCGGGTTTTACTGTGCAGAAATATAACCATCAGGCTTTTATATGGATAAGGATAAACTTAACTGCATGCAAAGTCACATAAAGAGATCTTAGCAGGAATGTAGAAATGTTTAGAGATTCTCATTGATATGTGTCTGTTCTTTAAATTAGATGAATTCAGACTGTGAATATTGAAAATGACTAAACTGTAAAAGATAATGGCCACCTTTTTAGTGTCAGAGGAAATCACTGATCTGTCATCCCTGTGAAAAATCTATAAATGTGGTTTAGATCACAGATCCATCAAATTATTCAAAAGCAAATTACTTTATATATAAAAAAAAATCTTAGCAACCCCTGAAATCTAAGTTGAGGACCTACACTGTTCACAAAATTTGACGAAAAGAAGAAAATGTTGGGTCCTAAATCTGTCATTTGTGCTGCCAGCATTTCATGTGCAGACTCTTTGAAGATTTCACAGTGAATGTATGAATCTAATAACAGGCATGTCACTTGGTCCTACTATGCTGAAAGTGATCCTTCCTGCAAAGAAGTCTGAAACAAGCATTATGTTCACAGTTATGTAGAAGATAGAAAACCTCAAAGTTGTTCAAAAAGAGGGAGGAGAAGCCTCATTTATAGTGCAAGTGAGAGAATTTGTGTCAGGGGAGGTTAGGTTGGATGTTAGAAAAAGATTCTTCCCCCAGAGGTGGTTGGGCACTGGAACAGCTGCCCGAGGAAGTGGTCACAGCTCCAGCCTGACACAGGACCATCCCCTGGAATGATAAAATCCGTGGTGTGATTCCAGGGGATGGTCATGTGCAGGACCAGGATCTGGACTCCATGATCCCTGTGGGTCCCTTTCAATTCAGCATATTGTGTGATTCTGTGAAATCAGCATTTTTATAATCCATCTCCAAAGGCAAGCAGGAGAGAAGTTGAGGCTGGAACTCTTACTGTAACTCTGGAGGCTGGAACTCCCTTACTGTACTCTGTTCAGAAACGTTAACTGCACTGGAGCACTAAGTGGCTGGTGATTTAGTCTCTAAAAAAATGCCACAGTTCATTAATGGCTATGGTGTTTGCATTTGAAGATCCTGTGACTATAATTTAGTTGCCTATAATTTTCAAGTAGTTCTTCACCTGAGATCCTGGAATCACACAGTCCTTTTCCCTTGCAAAGAATGTAAGTAGCAAAGAAGGTACTTGTAGAAGGGTTGATTCATATGAGCTGAGGGTGGTAGTTGGGTAGTCAGTGTAGACTTCACCAAGCCTTGTTTCTCACTAAAAATAAATCCTGCTGATAAAAAACCCAAATGGGTTGAAAGACAAAGAAGGGAGAGTATCTCTGAGGAAAGATAATTTTTTTAGAGAAGGGTCTGTTCCAAGCAGACCTGGGCTGAAGGCAGTAGGTTTGTAAGTTTAACTTCCTCATTAAGACTCTAAAGTTGTACAGTGGTCAAAGAAGAAGTCAAGGGAAGCAGAATTTCAGGAGTAGGTGGTAGAATTGTTCAAAGTCTCATCACTGACACAGATGCACCAGTTAATAACCAGCAGCAAAACAGTCAGCTGATTCTTAAGTCCTGAGAACATTTTACATAATTTGTATTTACCATTTTTAAAATTGTATTTCCCTTTCTTAATGAAGTATCTAACATTTTCCTTTGCTAAATGAAAGCTTAGCCATGACTAACTATAGAAGTTATGTGACACTGAGACCTTTTCTGCTCAAAGAGCAATGCAAGTTTAAGAGTGCTGCAGTGTTTATGCTTGCTCAGCTTGTGATTTCTGGAGGGTCTCTGGAGTTGGCAATTACACCCTTAGAAAGCTGTGGGAGTCAGTTTGAAGTCTGTAATACCAATGGAGAGGAATTGGCCTGAGTGGATCGGTATAAACAGTGCACAGAGGAACACAATTTCAGATCCAGGGATTAAATCACAGGCATGAAAACATTTCTTTCATTACGTTTATATCTGTGTCATCCCTGTCATGTCACGTCCACAAGGTGAAAATACAAAAGCAGTGAGATAAGTAGGACGACTGGAAACAATAGATGAATTTAACACTTAAGCAGGCACTGGCAAACACTGTGTACCTCTCTTCTGGAAGAAAACTAGAAAAGTTTTAAAGAGTATGAAGATTTTAAAGCATTTCAGAGTAGATTTTGGGTTTTTTAAAGAGACCAAGAAAGTATGGATTTCAAAATCCACAGCGAAGAGAAGTCTCAAAAGAAACAAGTAAAACTAGGAAATAAAAACAATTTAAAAATATTTAGTTGGTTCAACTAAAAGGACAGGGAGAAAATAGATTACTTTTTTCTGTTTTTACAGAGGGTACCTAAGGTAAGAATCCAGTTGACAAACTCTTGCAGAAGATGATTCAAATATTTGATGCTTAAAGATAAAGTGAGTAATGAAAACAGCAATTAAAGATGTTTTGTAACATGACATATAGAATGTATTATAGAATAGTGATTATATCCTTTGCATAAGAATTTTGTCCTGAATGGGTTCAGTTGAAAAGCACTCATTTACTTTCACCTATTTACTCTCACCTATAAATAGCAGCTGTCACATGGGTAAAGAGTACAGTATTTACATAGGATGACTTTTAAAGTGCCACAGCATGACCAGTCATTTGTGCCAGCATTTTTTTTTCTTATTCTGTCTCCACAATATTATGTTTTTCTTTTAAGTTCTGTTATTATGTTCTTATATTGTTTTATTCATGTTAGTTCTGTAACTGTGTCTAAAGGGCGCATGAAGAATTAATTTCAAACACTTTTAATCCGCCTATGGGTTACTGTAATCTTCCACATCCCATTAGCAGTAACCTTCATAGTCCCTTTTCTTGAAGACAGTATGGCTACCTCTGCAGCTCTTGAAGCACAGCCCTGTGAAAAATCTTTGATTTTCTGCAATACTGCTTAAAAGATGGAAATGTCAAGCTGGATGATGGCTAATGAACTGAGTGTTCAGTAGTTCCTCACACTGGTTTTACCAGAAATCATTTAGTAACAAATTTGAAATAATTATCTTTGGCAGCATGAGATCACTTGCCTTCTCTGACAGAAGAATTGACACTAGTCAGAATGGCAACTGTCACTGGAAGGGGCAAATCTAACCTTGTAGTTGCAAAGTGTTCTGTGAAAAGAAACTTAGCACCATTGTGCATAAATTCATGATGAATCTGATCTCTGCAGCTTTGGCCCCAGTGAAGACTCAAAGACATCTGCTCTTCAGCTGTTGTGAGTTACTCCTGTTGACTGAATTTTTTGTTTGGTAAGGATTTAAATGTGTATGTGTCATTTTAAGACATGGGGAACGCTTTACAGCTTATCAATGCTTGTGTGGGAGACCTGTTCCACCTTTGGCCAGCAGGAAAATAGAGTTTGTTTCAATGCTAAGCACTTGTGTCTGAAGAGGTAAACACAACACCTCAAGCACTGTGAGGTGCTTGGTAGTTTCCTCAAGAGGGAGGAGACTTTCATTTTTCTAGACAAGAGGTTTACCAAACCATTGTCTGCATGTTCCCCAGATCACATGAATCATCTCTACATGTCCATGGGCAAACAAAGATTGCAGCTGGGAGTGTTTTCCTGACTCCAGGCACCAGAGGAGCTGCTGCCAGCTCCCCCTCATGATTGTGAGCAGTGTCTCAGCTCTTGCTAGATCCTGCCTAGAAAGAGAGGAAGAGGTCAGGCAGAGGTGATTTTGTGCTATGCATTTGTGTTCCAATCATGAAAATATCCAGAGTGACTGCAAGCAGGAGCGTGTGAGGAAAGGATGGCATTGTTCTGATCTCCAGAAAGATTTTGCTTTGAGGTTTCTGTTACACTTCTCTTGGGGAATGCATTTGCAGTTGCCTGTTGCCTTTTCTGCTGACAGAACAATGTATCTTACTCAATACCAAGACTGATATGATTCCTAATGGGACAATGTCATTATCTTCCTAAATGAATAAGCAGATTCTGCCTGTCAGTTTTATGGCCACAGCACATCGTGGGGGAGACTACAGAATCCATCTTATACATGATTACAAGAAAATGAGGTAATTGAACTGAAATTTTATTTGAGGTACCTTAATCAAAATACAAAAATATGATTGTCTTACTACGTTTACCTGACATTTTTCATAATTTTATTTGGAAACAGACACTGATTTCACACAGTGAAAAAATGTTTTTATTAGAAAGGCTTGGCAAGCGCAGCTAAAAGAAAGCATGCTAGGAGAAAATGATACTTTAAAAGAGGCACTTTTCTTGTGCATTGAGGCCTGATGTTGAACATTTTCTCATTTTTTATGTTGGAAGCTTTATGGATAATTATCAAGAGGTATTTTTCATTTAAATGTTCTTCACAAGACCTACGATGTTTTTACTATGTAGAAATATAAAAATATACATCAAAGGCAATGACCTTACATTACACTGGTTCCTGTTCTGTGGTATGGCAGCAATCCTCAATTACTCATAACAATCAGGAAAAAAAACATCTATGTAAGATAAAAGCTCAGAAGAGATCTCATGGGTCACTGATTTAAATTCCTGGTAAATGCAGACTCTTAGATCACAGAATCTAATTTATGAATTTGATGGTTTGTTTTCAACTATAAAGTTTCCTCCATCTCTCTGTTTTGCCTGATATGGGGAAATGGGATTTTGGAATGCTCCAAATGCAGCTCCCCTGGACAAGTAAAATCTTTTTTCTATTTTTTATCTTTTATTTTATGACTCATGAGTCTTGCACTCCCTGTTTCATGGGAGTGTTCTTCTCCAGGTGCAAGACTTTGCACTTCAAATGAGTCAAATCACAAGAATCATAAACTTTAGAAATGGACAGTACTAATTTCTGTTTTTTATTTATCTAAAATTCTGAATCAAATTTCCTGTGAGTTCTTGGCATTAAAAATGTTATTTTTATTTTGGTGAACGAGAAAATACTTGGAAAGGGTGTCAGTGACTATTAAGTTACTATTTTCTTATTCTTTTTAGGCTCTTTATTTAGGTGGAAAAAAAATATTGACATTACAGTGCAAATTATGCAGCTGTACTACCAAAGAATGGATGTATCACCCCAATTCACTTTAGGAAAGAATTGCCCTGACATAGACATATAGTCACAGGGATGCCAGAAGAAATGATTTTTTTGCTATGTTTGATGTTCAGAACAAGGAGGGATGCTACTTCACAGGCATGGATTTGAGTGTGACTAATAGAGAGTTATGCAGTTCCTTTCTTCAAATTAACACTGGCACATTCAGAGCTTGAATTTGTTCTCAGGTGATGTAGGTACAATTGTGCAGGTACATGATACTACTGTCACATTTGTTGCTTTGTATTTTCTCTCAACATTGAATGTTTTGAAAAATGTGATCAATATTTCCTCTTACAAGTCATTATTCTTCTTGTTTTATTTACTTTAGCTACAGGGGCGCTTTTTTGTGCCTACCCCACCAATTTTTATATTTTCTTCATCCTGCCTGAGATTTCTGTTTTCCTGATTTTATTAGAGCTTTAGGACTGTCTAGGTTGTGTAGATAGTAAACATGCATCGGCAAAGAAATAGAGTGGGGTGTGTTTGTATGAGGAGAAATATGTTTCAAAATCAAGATCACTCAGGATAGTATTTCTAACTGCATTAGTTATTGAGAAATAGAAAGAAGGAAGATGTGATGTAAGTCAGCAACAACTGAAGAACAGAATTCAGGGTGTTAGATAATACAGGACACCAAACCTCATCTTTACTTGCTTCCCTTTCCTTGAGCGTAGCTCTGCTCTTTCCATGATGACTGATTTTGGTACTATAGCCTAAATTCATTGCAATTATCTACATATATGGACATTAATTAATCCTCATTTCTGTTTTAAGCCCTTTTTTAAATGAAAGTTGAGATTCTCAACTCATAATATTATTCCCAGTGTCCTAATCTCAAATCTATAGTCCATAAAAGATAATCTGGTCCTGCTTGACATAGTCATGTTTTTTCCTTTTATGTTTGCTTTTTTCTTCAATAAGACAGTTATATTTTGACATGTAGATGATTTGCAAAGCATGAAAAAAGCCATTGATACAATTTAATTTGTATTTGTTCATACATTTTAATTATGTACCTCTCAGCTCATAAATATGAGAACTTTCAAATGAGAGTTATCTTAGCAGAACTTTGTTGTTCCATTTTTTGGGTTTTGTTTTGCTTTTTTAAAAATAAGGTTAAATAATTAGCAGGATTTTGCAAATTTACATAACTGCTGCTTTTTTCATTTTATATTTTCTTGTTGCTATGGCTTAACTTTTTTCAGCTTTCAATGTTTATTTTTACATTTGAAGCAAGCTTTTCATCTATTGTGATGCATACCTGGTACTCATAATAAACAAGAAGTCAAAGGAATACATTTTTCCCTTGGAATTCAGTTGACTTTTAAAATGCTCGAAATTCTAATCTGTAAATTTATGCAGGAATTATACTGTGTTTATTGCTGGCAAGAGTCTTTCAGACATAGCAGCTGCTTGTCTTCTTAATGATAATTCCTGCTTATAAGCACACTCACAGCAGGTTGAGGGATATTTACAGCTCTGCATTTTTATGATCTCTATAGTCACCTAAATGAGCAAGTTTAATTCTCTGAACTAAATAGGACTAGTTACATGAATGAAATTCCTTTCTGGAAAGCTGCCTGAGTGATTAGATATGATACTGCCCCAAAAACAGTATGTTTGCCTTCTTTTTCCAACTCAAACACTTTTGAGCAATTCATGTACTTTCTGCTCTCATCTTACTAACTAATTTTCCTTCTATAAGCTGTCTTTTTTTGTGCTCTTTTTTGTTTGTTTGTTTATTTAATGACAAAGGAACCTAATTTTCCAGGAGATTTTTCAAGTGTTTAACATATAACTATGGAAGTGCAGGGACACCTGAGTTAACAGCACACCAAGAAATGGGGGATATATACCAATATTACTCCAGCGCTGTGTGCTAGATAACAAACTCTAATAAATTCGAGGTCATGTGCCAGGTGAAAACCTGGAGATTAAGCTACTGTATAGCAAGGAGCAACAGCACCACCACCAGGTGTTGAAAGAAAAGAGCAGTTTTAGAATCTTCAACCTTGAACATGAAGCAAAATGGAAGAAGATGCCAATGGACAGCTCTGGCTCATTCCTGTACTCAGCATTTTAATTGGCTACTGCTGCTTTTGGCAGCTGTTTGTGTTTATAGCTATTGCAGGTTTCTAAGTGTGTTTATATCTACTGCAGTTTTTAAACATTAAGATCATGTATATTCTTCTTTTTGGGCATGAATGTGGTTATATTAGGAGGCTGAGAATTTTGCTGGGCGTATGAGGATTTCCAAAGGGATATACCACTTTCTTTTTTAAATTTTCTTTTTTTTGTGACTAAATATTTTTTACTGGTTTTAAGTTCTAAAGTTGTATGGAACTTCACAGCAATGATATAATCTGAAAACAGTTTAACAGTAGAAAAAGAGTCTAAGATAAAAACCATCCCTCCTTATTAAAGGATGTGGTATTTTTTACTCAGTTCTAACAAGCTGTGAATCAGAATGGTAGCATTCATATAACTTAAACTCTGATGCAGATTTACAATTAATAATTTCAAATGTTTAAGTAGCATGGAGATCCATAACAACATCTAGAACTACAATACTCAAGAGTTTCTCCCACTGTCAGCTTTATCCTTGCTGCTGTTCTGTTTGCTCTTCAGCCTCAGAGCACAGTTCTGTTTCTTCTTCCACTACATCTGCTACAATCCATCTCTCATTAACTTCTCCTTTTCTCTTCTCCTTTTTAGCATCCTGCTAATGTCTCTCTTCATTCCAGCAGTCTCTCTACTGATGAACTGACTGGCAGATTTTTTTCCCTGAATGCTCCAGACTAATCTGATCTGCACAGCCAGCTATCATCAGTATGCTCTCAAGTGCTGCCTGCTGTGTGCCAATGTGTAGTCTGTGAAAAAAATACCATTTTGTTTTATGTTTTATATAGACTAGAGAGTAGAAAAGGCAAAGGATTCTCAGAGATCTGCCAATTTCATTGAAACAGTCTTAATAACTGAGTGCCTTCTGGGCTTGATTTCATTGCACTTACCCTTTTTTTTCAGAAGTTTTTGTAACTGTCACACTTTGGGGGGCACAGAGCTTCCCATAACACAGAAAGTTGCAGAAAGAGCCCATTTCTCCCCTCCCCCCACTCTCTTATAGTTTGGGTCTTTGCATTTTGATTTCTGAAATATAAAGTATTTTGGTAATAGTGCTACTGTTATCCATCTCCAACAGGATCTGTGCAACACTACTTGTTTGACCTTCAGATACTGCAGCTTTCAAGTTTTAAGTGAAATTTAACAGAAACCATCTTTTTTTTTTTTTTTCTGAAAACTACCATAATTTCCTGGCCCTTGGATTTTTTATTTCATATTTATCTTTGTTTCTCTTTACTTTGATGATTGAACTTATGTTATTAAATACTAATGTAAAAGTGACACGATGAGTATCTCACTGAAGTGACAGATCAAGATAAAAGGCCTCTACCACTGAAATGACAGATAAAGACTAATGCCTAGAGGAGCGGGATAGATTCATGAGGTTATCAAGATTACTTTTCTTTTGTTCTATTTATTAAAAAATACACCCTGTAATTCAGCTTCTCTGTTGTGACTCAGTCTTCCCATCCATTTGTTGCAGAAACTACAATTTCCATTCTTCATGAAGGTAGACCAGACACATTTAAAATAATACTTGATAGCTCTGGTTTTTTTGTAGCTGAATTTCTTGGAGCTGCCTTTGAGACCTGAATATCCAATTTCCAGCAGAATGACTGGACATGAGGCTGCTCTAAAAATATGTGTAGTTTTACAGATGCCAGTGTGTATAAGTGACAAGGCTAAACAATCACTCTGAAATTCAGAGCAACTATTATGGTTCTTGAATGTAAAGACACCCCTGTGGGGTTGATTTCACATTTTTCCTTTAATCCATACCTTTGGACAGATTAATGATGTGATTTATGGAGAAGGCCTGTATGTCAGTTTGGTTTATGAAGCATCTTCATTGATGTGTAATTTCTCTGATTAAGAAAAAGAGACACAATATTACAGAGGGTGGCATTTGTTAACTCAGGACTGCTCAAAAGGTGCCTAGAATTACACTAATGTGTTGCCAAAGTATTTTTGTTTTACAGCACTTTGTGCCCAAAATAACTTCAACTTTTGAATCAGCACAATGTCATGTTACAGCTTTGTATCACTGCTATAGTGACAATGTAATTGAAATAGAATTCTCCCTTAAGGAGAGATGCTCACTTAAAAATCCGGTCTTTCATTAGATGAAGAGAAGATAAATAGTAAAAGTGCAAAGAACCTGCACTTCAGATATAGTCTCAGGTGCAGTTGGGATCTGGCAGAGATGTGAAAAAAGCTGCCAAGTTCTGTCTTTTCCCATTCAAATGGCATGTTAGCTGAACCCCATAGAGCCTCACCAAGTCATGCATATGCTGAAGATCACTTTAAAATAAAAGACTTGGCATCCAGATGGGTCTGTATTTTAAAAAACTTGATTGCTGCATGTTTATTAAGAATTTAAAAGTCCATACAGAACTTTAACAAATTAGTAATTGATGATAATCAATGCCATTTGGTAAAAAATGTCCAAATTTTTTTGGGTCCTGTAACTGACCTTTGAGTGAGTCATGACAAGAGGTACCATGTTATTTTTTTTGCTCTCTACTAATCAAAGACAGAATATTAGTGAGAAAAGTACTTTGTTTAACATTTAAGTGGGGTGAAAATTGAATTATTTTATGTTGAAAAGGACTAATTCTCAACCTACTCTGCAGCTCACCCCCCATGAGCAATGTAAGGCTGACACAGTTGGCACCAACATGTCTACTCTCAATAATTCCTTTACTATTAGCTCTCCTACACACCCATCAGAGATGGTTCTAGAATCATCATAATTTTCAATTGCCACACTTAATGTGTTTCCTTCTCCCATAATCATAGAAAAATTAGAAATTCTTTTGAGATGAGTAATAAACAATACTAGTCAGTAGTTTGGTATGGTTAATAGCTTAGTTAATTGTTTTGATTAGCTCTGGGTCTTTGCAAAGAAAGAGAATATTATCTCTGCATAGCACTTCATTTAACTTTGACAGCATATTCACATATCAGTGTTCAGTGTAATTTAGTTAAGCGTGGCTGAGCTTCCTTCTCCCTCTATCAAAGCTAAATATATATGGCACTAGAATTTTTGCAAGAGCTTTTTTCTGCCTCAGTTACTATCACTGCTCTGCAGTAGAAAGCAGCCATAAACTCATCTCAGCTGGCTGCTTATGGGTTCATCCTACAGAATCCTTAGGATGCTACTGAGACAACAGTATTTTACTTGGAAGGAAGGCTTGGGGAAGCCTTGGGTTATTTCTCATTCTCTGGGTACTTAAACGTAGAGAAAACAATAGTAATATCTTAGTTATGCCAGACAGTTCTGCTTTCGGGAGACCAGAGAAACTGTAGGATTTTATGGGAGTATCTAAGCTCCTCGGTATCTGTGTCTTGTTTTTTAATTGTCTTCTTTTTACCATAGTTTGTGTCAGTCTGAATAAGTGATGCAGGATGGGAATAGGGAGGAAAGGAATGAAAAACATTACCACCTCAACACACTAAAAAGCTATGTGCTTATCACTCACCTTGTTTCTATATGTAATACAACTGCAATGAATTTTACTGGGCTGGAATCTTTACATAGAATCCTGTTACAAAAAGGTAGGTTAATGAGACTATCCTTCTGCTAAAAGTTCTTATTCCTCTGGGAGACTACACAGAAAAGCAGAATGCAAATGTGTGTATATATATGAATATATATACACTGAATGTGAAAGAAACTTGTTAGTGAGAAAGGTGGGCTATTTTGAGGATATGTCAGGTACCTAAGAGGGTTTATGATGACTGCTGCAACCATAGTTCAGAATAGTCACTTTTTCTCTGCTCTTTACTGATTTTTCATATTACCTGTAAGTCTGTCTAAGTCTGTGGCAGTAATGAAATGGGGATGGTGTAATTGCTTTCCTTAAGCATCTCTTCTTGGCCGTGAGCTTGAGATGAATCCAAACCAGTAATAAATGTAATAGCCTTGTGGAGTGAAGAGAGGGGAATTGAAATCCCTCCCACCTGAAGAACACCCTGTGCATGTCTCCTGATTGGATACAGGGCATACACTCAGCCCTGTATCATCGACATCTATAATACGTTCTTGGCTCATTCTGGTCTTGCAAAGGCAAATGCTACTTTATTTATGTTGTAACTTTGATTCATTATCAAGTCAGAGGGAAATTCAGGGAAATTTCTGTGGCTGTGTACAATTTGTGGGTTTTTTTCCCAGATTTTAACTCTTCATTCCTAATCTTTTTGTTTCCCTGTACCCATCACAGTCCCTGAAATATGTGCCTCATTAAAAACCACAAAAGAAGCTAATATTGTAGTATAGATGAGAAAGAACCATGATACTTTCTTTTTGACAGTCATATTTTCCAAATCTCAAGTGAAAGTGAAGCATAGCATGCTTCACATGACACTCCATCATTAAATAAGGAAGTTCTAATGAAAATAATTGAGCAATGGCTGCCCTTTCTGTGTCACTTTTGTATGGCCCATTAATTCTGCCAAGTCTGTGTAAGAATCACTATCATCAACTTCACAAAGATAATCAAGCATTAATCTTAAATCAGTAATTCATTATTTTAAAACTCATTTTATGACTAGTGAGTTGACTTATATGATCTAATGGGGTGCTTCTTGATTTTAATGAGTGAGAAATTTTACTTTAGAACTGAGTGAAATGAGAGACCTGTCAATATATTTTAATAGTGCTATTCTTAAACTTAATAATTAGAAATTACTCTAAGACAAAAAAATTAATCTTTCTGTGTTTTATTTTGGAATGGAGAAATAGTATCCCACCAAAACATTACCAAAATATTTTTGGGAATTAAAGCTGAAGACATTTCAGTGATAATTTCAGTAAAAATGGAACTACTTGCTGATTGAACATGTTATTCACAATATGTCATATAAATGTCTGGACTTGCTGTTTATTTTACTGAGTTTTTCAGAAGTGTGTCATACAAAGGCTCGCTGAAATACAGCTAGTAAATCACTAAACTCCAGAATTCTACTATTGATGCAGTTTACTGAAGTGTACTCGATAGAGTTTATTTTAAGCCACCATAGGTGTCATGCAGTACTTAGATATGACTGAGTCATATCTAAGATATTTCATAGGATATTTGTTTTCACAAATTTTTCTTAGTAAATACCAAATTTTGCTCATTCTGAAGCTAGACAACTTTGGGATCAAATTTTCATGCAGTCTTATGAGGTTTTTGGGCCTCTTATGACTATTCATAACCAAATATTTCAGTGGGCAGCTTTAAAAGCTTAAACTTTGAGTGATGATACTAGTTTTATTTCCCGAAAACTGTATGACAGATATGTGCTGAGAGAGCTTGGAAGCAAAATTTTTTAAATTTGTAAAGCTGTGTTTATTAGGATTTAATGTAAACTACTGTCCATATTTGAAGTAGTTTATTACTTTCATCTTTTGAGGTATAAGGTCAGATGTTTTGCTGAAATTTTTCTGTCAGGTTGATAGAGTTGTAAGACTCTTATGAAGGATACTGTTCACCAGATTGCATAGGAATTAAAAGCTTTTTACTCACATGCTCACCAGCTATGATTTCCCCACTTGTACCAAGAAACAGTTTATTAGATTAAAAAAAAAAAAATGAGGACTCTGAAATGAAACTAAATGCAAGCTCTCTCTGTTCTGCTCAGAAAATATACTTATATTAGTAATACATTATATCTGGCTTGCAAAACTTACAGTTTAATTAACTAGAGTGTTATTACAACTTCACTAACATGAATACAATCAGAAAATATCTATTTAAAGGCAAACCCAAGCAATCCTTTGGAATTGAAAGAACGAAAAGATTTTCTGTTTTTTATGAAGCTACTGAGCAATAGTTCCATAGTTAAATGAATAAACATCTCTCTCAATACTGTAGTATTTACACCAAGAACCAAAATGTAAATTAGTTGAATCCATTTCCATTGTCCAAAGTAGCTGAAAATTGAAAAGTAAAAGCTTAAATGAAAATATATAGTAAGAGCTGGGAAATTATGTATTTATTTTTAATATCTTTGTCTTTGGCTTAAAATATTCTGATAAATATTTACTGCATTTGCATTTGATGCAGCTTGGAAAATCACAATTCTACAAGAAGGATAGTCATATAATGCATTGCAAAGAAATTATAAATACAGGTGACTTACGGTGGATGAAGATTCACCCCTTTTATTGTATATAAATATGTTGTGCATAACTGTATGAGTGAGAAATTTTGTAAATTCTATTATATCTGTAAATGTATTGTATCTGTTCAGAAACAAAACATTTATTTATAACATTTAATGATGTTGGAAAACCATAAAGCGCATATTTTCAAAGTTTCAGTTCTTTTCATTAGAATAGGTATTTTTGATACACATCTAGAATATGCATACATATATATTTTAGTGAAGACCTTGTTTGCTGATAGTGTTCCATTTTTATCAGAACAAACAGCTGATTAGATTAATGTAGTTTTTCCTCTTTCCAGAATATGTTCTACCACTTAATTCAAGTGTTTGTATGCTTAAGCTTATTCTGTCCCTAAGAGGGAAATTAATCTTCCAGGCAAGGAGGAGTGACCTGGCTAACCCCAGAGAGCAGGGAAGTTGACACTAACCAGTTGAGACTAGTAGTAATCTCATGCTGTGCAGAAGGTCTAAGTGAATAGTCTGCAAGGTTAATGTGTTAGTACTTCAAGACGGTGTCCTAGGGAAAAAAAAAGTAGATAATTAACTCACCCAGAGCCAAAGGCTATTTTGTGTTCCTGCTGTCATTATGATGATAGAGATAGACTAAACAGACTTTCTGTTTTGAGAGTCTGTGCTCTGATGAATTATAAAAGCTCAAATCAGAGCAGTGCTTGCCTGTGAACTTAATGAAGTTAAACAGCAGTAGAGCAGAGGGGTGTCCTGAAACTCTTACCTGGTGAACCTTTCTTGTGTCTTGGTAGCAAGTGTGGTAACTTTGCCTAATGTGTTACAACAAATCTACAATTTATTTAACAATTATATCTACAGTCATGTTGTGGTTGCATGCTGGAATTAATATTTTAAATTAGATTTTAGATAAAATATTAGATTTTTGGTAAAATAATAAATAGTTCAGCTCTTTAAAGAAAGACTGCAGTTGTCCTTTAAGAGTCTAGAACAAAGAGAAATAAAATAGGTAAGATTCTTTGATTGTACTAATAAGGATGCTAAAATTAAAAAAAAATAAAAAATCACAGTCCTCATTTTATCCCCTCTCTTAAATACTGAGTTGTTACAGGAACAGCTATCAGCAGTAGAGGTTTAAAAAAAGTTGAATCTTGTGAATTGTTTTATTCAGAGTGTGTGTGATGTTGCCAAGTGGCGTAGAAATTGAAAGCTGTCAATATTCTTGTGACATCAGGATAATAAGATCAATTTACTGATATACATAATTATTTTTGAGATAGCAATTGAGAACAGTGGCTTGAAAAAAAATTAGCGTAATCTCAGTCCCCTAAAGGCAGAAGTGATGCCGTTGAATCCTCTAAAACGGTTACATCCTAATAGCATGGGGGGACTGATGGAACTTCTCAGAAGAGTCTTCAGTCTTTTTGCCACTGTTCTCATCTATACATCAAGTCTGTGTTTCAGAGAAGGCTTCCTCAGCCATGGCTCTCCTTTGCTGGCATCTTCACACTTAGCCTTTGTTTTTGGCTAAAGGATTAATATAGTGTGCTTTCTGCAGACTGGTTGTTCAGAAAACAATTTTGAAGACCAAATCCTGAAAAAGGATTAGCTAGGTATATTTATTGATAATGTTCAGGGAGAGTTTTACCTGAACCCAAGTCCTTGCATAATACTAATTTTGTGCATTGCATTATAAGATCCTTTTTACTGTTTCACTGAGACCAGACCAATTTTACAAGTCCACTTGAAGTTATTTCAGATATAGTGGGAATTTATTTTCAATAAATGGATTTAAACTACAGTGCTCCCATTGCTCCTATTTAGCTGCCTTGGTTATGTAGCCCTCTGAAAAGATTTTATGCATTTCTGCCTGCAAACTTTCTAAAGCAAGCAAGGGCAAGATAGCACCAAATATGAGCTAGGCAATGTCAAGGTTGTTTGGACACTTGTCCATGCCTCCCCAGCTGAGCAGCCTGGAGAGGCAGGCTCAGAGTTATAGAAACAGTGGCTTCAGCTGATGAATGTGTGAAGTCATTTGTGGTAATGACAAATGCTGCTTCCATCCTTTTCATCTGTTGTGGACAGTGTTAGAAACAAGTTTAGTGTTTCAGAGCTCTACAACATTTCTATCCTTCTCTTTCTGACTTTCTGTGGTGTAAGTGGCTCATTCTGGGGCAGAAAGAATTGCTTTTTGCCTACAGAGTAGGCAAAAGTAAAAGAGTATTTTGGTTTTGCTTGGTTGTCTTGAACTAGCTTTTCACACTGGCATGTCACATGTCACAGCTATTCAAACATTTTTCTTCAAAAGCAGCAAACATTCTGTCACTGATGTCTGGTCTCCTGCACTGATTAAATGCAAGCACCTCGTTCAGTACAACGCCAGGCCTGTTTAGTCATTTTGTAATGGCAATTTTATTTTTTTTTTTAATGCACAGCCTGACACTCACATTTTCCATGTCATGCTGGCACACATGTATTTTGAATATGAACTGACTCTTCCTTACTCACAGTTCTTGTCATCGTTTTTATCTCAGCCAGCTTTACTTTAATTTTTTTATGAGCAAATAACATCCCAACAATTACTTCCAGAAACCTCAAATAATGCAAAATAAATACAGGTCGGATTCTGCCACTACATGTGCAAAGCTGATTATTTTATTTGTGAGACATTTATTGTTGGATAATCTGTTTTATAAAATAATTTACACCAAAAAAAATGCATAGTAAAGATATTGTTCAAAGACTCTGAAGATTAAAAAAAGCTTAATAAAATCTACTCCTCCCAGGCAAGAAAAAAAGTAAACAAATAATCAGTATCTATTATTCACTCAATTATATGCATATATAATGTACATGTAATTTTCATATTTTTGAGAAGGAATCAGTCTATCATAGATGATAGTGCCATTTTTATCTTTATATCTTTGCATTTCTGAGAATGATTTTTTTTGCAGTGGTGGAAAAATGTGTAAGAAAGCTGACTACATCCTGTTCTACCAATCACCAAAATAACTAGTTTTAATGCTCTGTATGTAGAGTACATTTTGTTTGATTCTATTTATACAATAAATACTGATGATAACTAATAAATATATCAATAAAAAATCAATAGGTTTGTTAACTTGAAAGAAATAATCATTCAACTATCACTGTTTTCTGCAAATATTATTGGCCAAGTTTTCCACTGATGGATGTGGAATGGCATCACTGGGATGACAGTAAGATTTCATTTGTTTTCCTTCAGTGTCCTAGCAGAGTATATGTATAAATCATTGGAGAAAATAGAATTCTGAAAATGTTCTCTTACTTGGAAGGACCTACTTATAAAGTTCCTGTCTCTCTTTGTGTGACAAGTTTTTCTCAAAGTCAAGGCATTAAGAGGTTGAAATCATAATAGAAGATAACTGGATGTCTTTTTCCTCTTAAGAAGCGGTGATGATTGTTTATAAGTGAATTTTGTAAAAAAAAAATAAATTTGTTTTCTATTGAATCATTTCTCATGCACAGTATGGAATCAGTTTGTCCTCACATGTTGCCTTATTTTAATTAATTAATTAATTAATTAATTTTATTTGTCATTCTCCAAGGTGCTTTTTTTTAGCAAACTGGTTTCACCATAGCATTACGTCTGGCTTATGTCACTGATCAAGAGCTGCAGCCTAAGAAATACAGATTTCCAATTCCATAAGGGCAATATAAGCCTGAAGATAAAAAGCCTGAAGATAAAAAGCCTGAAGAGAGAACAAATATACAGCATAGAGCAGGGGCAATAGCAATTTCTATCTGTTTGTTTAGGTGTTGCCTTTTTTGTGGGGCCATAATTACATACTGATTACTGCCAGAAAAAAAGATTCTCTCTATCCTGAATGGTAATTACTGTATTACTGTGTTTCACTCCCATCCCTTTCTTTTAATCTTTTTGACCGTTATCAGCTCTAATTTAGGTTTTAACATGGCTTTTGGGAAACATAAATTTCAAAATATTGTTTACATTCCTTGAAATTATGGTCATCTTGTGAATTATGTATCAGCTAGTATATATTACTAACTAATTAACTTAGTGTAACTGTGCATGTACCCATGAGACTGGAGAATGTTAAAATGAAAGGTTGACTACAGCTTCCTTGAGCTACATGATCTAGGTTGTGTTTTAATTTCTATCCCTTCAGGTGACGTCTCTTTGATTAAATTAAGAGACCATCTGAGGCATTCTCCTGTAAGGAAGCAACAAATGTACCCTAACAGAAAATAGTGTAATTTTTCTTAAAGAAAAATAAAATTCTTTACTTCTCTGACATTCTCACATTATGTCAGATTTTGAGACGAAAGTGGAGGGACCATAAATCATCTTTACTCAATTGACTTCCATTGGAACTAAGATGATTTAGGCCAGCAGAAGAGGTCAGTGCCAAGAGTTGTGAATACTTTCAGTCATGAAACAAGTCACTTGCAGATCATTAGGATGGCTTAAAAAGGATCTTAATAAAGTACCTTCTGGCTTTTTTCTGTCTGAAACTTTGGTATCCACTGAGGTGACAGTGACCTCTCTACTGATGAAAATGTTTGCAATGTGTTTAAAAAGAGACCAGAGTTCTCACCACCACTTTCCATCAGTAAACCTTTTTTCCTCTGTCACAGAATTCCAGGCTCATGGGAGTCAATGAACATAAGGCATATAATTATTGTACTGAGTGGTATGGTAGTCACAATAAAAGGCATCCAAACTAGCAAAGCTAAATGTAGTGTACCCCTATCTATGTAACACATCCTTAGATAAGCAGATACCTTACCTGGTAAGGTCAAATATAACAATAATTTTTAAATGTGAATTCACCTGGTTTTCTCTTTGCTTTGAACTGTTCTTAATCACCTAAGGACTGAGAAAGTAATCAACAATAGTCCCTAGAACTCCATATTTTGTGGATTTCCAAATCTTATCTGCAAGAGCCTGTGCACCTGTAGATATGCTTATGCACATAGGCACTTGAGATTGTTCAGTAGCATTGGCTATGACATTTCTGGTGCAGTGGCATCTTAATAGTGGATCATAGGATATTTCAGGTTGGAAAGAACTTCTGGAGGTCTCTAGTCCAACCTCATGCTCAAAACAGGATGCTAATTTCCATCCAGGCTTAAGCCACAACACAGACTCAGTGTGGGGTTGGATCTGGCTAAGTTAGGACTTAATCCATTCAAAGTTTGAAAATCTTTGAGCATCAGGAGAAACTGAATACCTTCTATGGGAAGCCCATTCTGTGGTCTGAGCTACCTTATCGCAAAAAAGCTTTTACCAGTCTAAAGCTCTAAAGTCATAGTGTTTCACACTATGCCCATAATGTCCTGCATCACATACCATAGTGGAGAGTATTGGTTCATCTCCCTGTTTGGATCTGCCCTTTGAGGGACTTGACTCACCATTTTTCTTTAGGCTGGCCAAAGCCTTATCCTTCATCCTTTCCTCACAGGGCATGTAATTCATCCCTGTGAACATCCTGATGGCTGTCTGCTGAACTAACTCCAGTTTATTGATGTATTTCTTATGTAGAAGGGCTCAAAACACATTTACACATCTAATGTACTGGTGAAACACCTAAACGATTTGGAGAATTTTCCCATCAGCCTGCACACTAAAGGTTATAATACAAGGAGAAATTAAACAGCCTTGGTAAAATGAGTTGAAACTTCACTTAGTAAATTGGAACGTGAACGGCACAAGATTCTGGCATTCTGCAGAGAATCTTGGATTTCTTCAAAAGTAAATCCATAATTGAAAAATATATTTTAAGTAAGTAAATGGAAACATTTCAGTTTTGTTCAAGTTCAGGACTGTTGGCCAGCCTTGGGTTCCTAAAATAAGCTTATGACAATGTAGTGGTTATTATGGATGGTCTTTTTTTAAAATTATAATAGCAGAATACCTAAAAATTCCTCTCCTTCTCATCTGATTTTCAAGTGCATGAAAACCAAGCAAGTTCTCACTGTCTCAGTATTACAGTGACATGCACACCTGATTGAAGATCTGCTTTTTTGGGGTACATATTGCCAGAAGTCTTAGAATACTGTTAAAAGATTGTAGACTGAATTGCAAGACTGAAGTCTTACTGTGCTGACAGCTGTTCATACTAGGGGACTTGCTGATTTAAATTTGCAAAATACAGCAATATGTGTACTTCCTATCAAGAGAAAGACTGTGCTTTAGCAGTACTTTGCATATTATTATTATTATTGTTGTTATTGTTACTATTATTATTACTATTATTATTATTATTATTATTGTACTAGCACCTAAAAAGAAGAGATTTGATTGATGAGGAAGTACTTAATCACTAGCATTTTTAAGCAGAAGATGAGTATCAATCAGGTGCCAAACCAAGCGTGAATTTGGTGGACTTGGATTTATTTGTTGAATTCATCCCCTGTGAGGAGTTAAACTTGTTTGTACCCTGAATTCTTGATGGCCCTTGGCAGAGGGTAAAGTCCCCCACATTCTCAAGATGGCTTTGGTTTTAGTTTTGTGAAATATATACTTCAGATATTTTGGTAGAGTATTGAGTTTTGAAGGTGTTTATGTGGCTAAACACGTTTTTGACTACTTTTTAAATTAGATGCCTAAAGTGTACTGTGGGGAGCTTTTCTGGGGGTTGTTTGTTGCTTAGTCACGGTATCTTGTTCAGCACCATCTAATTTAGCATGTCTCAGCCAAGGTAATGCTCAGATTTGCTGCAAAAGCCCTGACAGCATATCTATTTCCCTCCAACTCCAAAACACCATCTCCAGACAAGCCTCATGCCTCTCTCTTCAGCTATTTGTAGATAATTGTCCTGATTCACACAGGGGGAGCAAGTAGGGCAAATTGATTCTTTCTATCCAAAAGGGACAGGACTGCCTATAAAGGAACTTTTCTTTGCATTTCTTACTGTCACTGTTTTGGCCCAGTGAGGATGGGACATGTGCAGCTGTAAGAGTGCTGCCAATGGAGTGTGTACAGCCAACCTGCTCAAGGAACAGTCCTCTATAACGTCCCTAATTTAGCAATTTTAGCAATGAAGCCAATCAGTTCTAATTAGTTTGTGATTAAAGAAGTAGCTGTCTTCTAGGCTGTGCAAAGAGTACTGGGTAAACTGTCTTCCAGTTTTAGACTGAAATTCTCTTCCAGAAGGCAATCGTCCATGTCCTGTTCATGCCATCAAGCAGTTCATTAACTAGCTGTTTAGTCCTAATTGATGGTGCTTTTATTTTTATCAGGTTCTCCAAAAACACCTTTAATTAGACTACTGAGGAAATTACAGATTTTCACCTGTGGAAAATAATGAATTTCAGTTGTCTACACATCTTGTAGAAGAAAATTATGCTTCACCATCTCCAGTAAATAACATAGGTTTCCTTTGACAGTAATACATGACAAAATTATAGCCTATAGCAATCCAAAGTTCTTGAACCCGTGTTTTCCATTTTGACTGTCAAATATTACCTCTTGTCATACAGAAAAATATGAAACAAAATAAAAGTATTTAATTTTCTATAACCATGCAGCATCTTTCCTACTGGCTACGCAAAGTGAAGTCTACTATTTCTTTTCCTCACCATACCCTACTTCTTGCAGTGTGATGGGTTTATTAAAATGGGACAGAGAAGGAAGAGAAAGTGGATAGGGAAAATACAAAAGGTAATGCAAAAGTTTCTTCAGCTCTTAATATTGAAAAATGTTACTATTGGATCTTTTACATGCTTAAATTCATAGTTGTTCCTTTGCTGTGAAAAGTATGATTTCATTGCTTTCCTTTTTCAGTTGCAGTTGAAAAAATTCTCCCACTACTCCTTCCTGAAAAAAACCCACTCTTTTCTCACATAAAAATTCTGTCATGAATACTTCTATCTTGTCTAGCTCTAAAAATTTCCTCTTGGAAGTTTGATCCTGTGAAACCCAGCAGCAACTTAGAGTTAAATTATTTTAAGATTCATTATTACATTTATTTTAATTTTGAATTTTTTTTTTTTACATTTGTTTTGAAATTTTTTTACATACTTGTCTCCTTAGCAGTAACATGGATCCCTGTGAATTAATTCAAATGTGACATATAGCTATTGTCAGTCCTTGCAACAATTGTAAGAAAATAGAACAACTTAATTTTTTCTTATTCTCACAGCAGGTGGCTAAACAGTAGGTAGTATGTGAGCTGTTTTAAACATATATATTTATCTTGCACAGCACTAGTTCTCTACTAGTTAACTATGCAGTTTAAGCTAGTTACACAAGAAAGTCTTTTCAGGGAAGCACTTCAACTTGTTTTCCTAAATGCTTGCTTTTGGAGAGGGTGTTTTCTTTGAAATAAAAAACTTTTCTTTAGGTTTGACAATTAGCAGTTACATTGCTAAAGCTGCATGAGATGCATCTTACCTCAGCAACCAACCACAAATATGCAGAGCTGATGAAAGCTCCCTTCCAGGAGCGACCAAAGTTACTCAGTACTTCATGTGAATCATGACATCAAAACACTTAGTCTGAGTAGGAAATCACAGTACATTCCAAATCTATATTTAAATTCTCTGCATCAAAAAGCTATCAAATATTCCTTGCAGAAATGGCCCTGTTAAGATGCTGCTGTCCCTTAGCTTGCAGACTTCAAGCCAAGCCAGAGCACACATCCAGCCCACATTACCTTCATGATAATTCACCCCAGCACTCTGATGTCAGAAAAGGAATTTTTACATAAAGCTCTTTCCACTGAAGATGCTCCAACTGAAGGGGCCTTGAATTTCTGCCGTATCTATAGCTGATGAAAAGGGCACGGAAACCTCTCAATATGCTACTTTGATAAATAGCTGACTACAAACAGTTTGCAGCCTGCATTGTTCTGCTCTTTTGGAATTTCTCATGAAACCAAAGAAAGTTGCTTAAACCTCTCTTTAGTAGTAGTTAATATGATTAGTTTAGACGTTACCGTATTTTTGGAAGCCTTGATGCAGCTTTACTCTTTAGTCTCCAAATAGACTCTTAAAAAATAGCGGCCACAAACGCTTCAGGAAGTGATGTGCTTGGATACTTATTTTTCTGAATATACTTCCAAAAAGTGCTTTCTAGTTGAAGGAAGTCCTTTTCTAAGCATGGTGTCAATAAAGTTTATAAATAAAAATAATACTCCTGCGGGCAAAAGTCCTTTCAGTTGCTTGCTTGTATGAACCTTATATTTGAAAGCTCTCATGGTCACTAAGGAGAAGAAAGGATTTTTGTACGTACTGCTGTGTGTGCTCAAGGCCCTCTGAGTTTAAATGCTAGCAGAAAATTAATAAATTCAGTTACTTGTACTGAGTCTTTACTCTTGCTGATAGCCTTTGCTGTAGGCTTTGGAGTTATACACTGTAGTCTGCATAGGATTGCTTGCAGCCTGTGGGGTTTTAAAATGGCACCAGTTATTTTAACCTATGTGCCTGGACTAGTTACATTAGCAATTTCTTCCATAGTTAGAAATTCCCAGGGTAATTTGTGTTGGAAAATGTAGATCCTATCTACATACTTACCTCGAGTTTGTTACAAAATTGAGAAATTCAGCAAAATATTTGGTTGCCTGTTCATGCTATCACTAATACTGACAGTATTCTGAGGGAGAAATACGGCACCTAAAGTTTGAACAACATTGAAAATGTTTTCACTAAGGTTGTCCTTAGATCTTCATGTTAGCGAACACTAAGAAAGTTTTTGCCTTTATTTTAGTGCTATTTTGTTCAGAAATAACAAAATGAAAACTTTTGACATGGTTTAATTATGAAAAATGCATCTCTTTTAAATATAAAACATTTTTCCTATACTGTTTTTGTTTGGTGAAAAATCAGTAAAGCAACATTTCATATTCATAAATCAAGCTGACAAATTTTGAGGTTGAAATTCCTTATTTTTGCTTAGAATTTAAGGAATGTTAATGGTAAAACATAATTTTAGATTTGAAACATAATTTCATGTGTTACTATATATTGATATATGTACAATAAAATCTTAAATGTGACAACATGACCTTGTGCATTCAATTTTTACTTTTACAAGTAAAGAAAAATAGATATGATTAGAGGGTTTTTAAAAGTGATATACTATAATAAGATAGAAACAACTGCCTAACAGTTGTTATGTACTAAAGCTAGAAGTATGGAGGAATGAAAGAGACAATGGATCACAAATACTTCTCAATGATATGTAGTATGAAATTTGCAGAAATATAAGAGTCTAGCAAAACTGATGCATCTCTGATTTCAGTGTCTTTCCTAAAATAAAAACAGAAGAAGCAAGAGGGGAATGAGTGATATTTAAATGGCCATGTAAATATTTAGGGAACTCTCAGAATACATGCAAATATTATACAGAAATGTTTGCAAAAGTTGGCTGTGGTTTGCTCTCTGGCTTGAAAGCTGGACAAAATCTAATGAAACCTAGTATGATGTCAGATTTATTTATTACTCTGCATCCTTGCTTAGTAATGAAATGGTCGTTCTCCCTTTAATTTAAACTTCCAAGGTGTCTTTCTCTTTTTCTGCAGTTGTTTTCTGATCTCAGGTTGTCAGACACATGGTGGTCAGAAAATGAACCAGTGAACCACATCTCTATTTTTGTAGTTTCCAAGCTGCAATCTGTTTATAGCAAGGAAATACAACTTTTGAAAATGTTATACCCAGTATCAAGCTCTGTTCATACTAAATATTATGTTCCAACATGGGCAATTCCATAGACACTGACTAGTCATGTGCCTGAAAGGAATATTGCTTTTTCCACTGTATTATTTTTTACACATTTTCTTTTAAATGCATGGTGTGGTTCTTGTGGTTGGCTAAGGAGACAACATATCTTATGGTGTATCCTTCTTATTTTAATGCAGACATTAGAGTTTAGCTAAACATTGTCATCATAGCAAATTTTGGCTCATCAAGATAATTTACACAACAATGTCACTGTTAGTTGTAGCAGACTTGTTTTTTAAATGTATGAGAACTCTGAATGCCTGTGTTCCCCAACTCTGTACACTGTTTCAAGAAGCTATAATTAAGCAATATTAAGGCACTAATTAGGATAAGGAAATTTTTTCACTCTGATAATAACATTCAAACTGTTGTTAGAGACTCTTTCAAAGTACATAAATGAGAAAGTTGAGAATCTTATTTTAGCAATGCAACCTTAGTTTGCTTTCCTAAGAGAAAACACTAGGAAATGTCACAAATAGTGATAGGAGCAAAACACTCCAATATAACTATGATAGTGCTTTAATTCCACTTTGGTATATATTACTGTGCAGTTGCTAGAAGTGTTTTTCTGAAACATGTGTCTAATTTACTGTGAAAGTTGGGAAAAAGATTATGATATTTCCAATGAAAAATGTTTGTGGGCAGGCCAAGAATTTTTTAGATGCTTCAGTTACAGGATGAAGCAAAAAGTTAGTTTTCCATTTATGGTGATGTTAATGTGAAAATTATTGTGGCATATTCACTTAATGTGAAATATTCTTTTTGCTATTTTGTATTTTAAAAGTGTTTAAAATATGTGAAGTTTCTGAATAGGAAATTCTTTTAAATAACAATATAATTGTAGGGATTTAAAAGTTTTTTTTTTCCTCAGACTTTTTATAATTGGTCTTGTTGTCTTGTAGGTTTTTTATTTTATTTTGTATTGTTGGGATTTTTGTGAGTCAGTGTAAAGAGGCATAGCCCCCAAAAATTACATCTAGGGACAATTCACTAAATCACAAATCCACATCCATCAGTTGCTGGAGAACAGCAGACAGTTAAACTGCTTCATTTCACTGTCTCTGCTTCTACATTCTCAATTTTCTTATTGGAATGGCTGAGAAAATTGATATAATCCTTGGCTTACTCTCTGAATTGCTTCCTAAACTGACACCACACTATTACAGAGAAGCCTCAGGTTTTGTGATGCTCTCTGCAAACTAACTCATGCATCACTGTTACCAAACAGCTATTAGAAAACTCAGCTCCCCCACCATAAACGTATATCATTGCCCTTAAGTTTCAGTAACAGAAGATGATGATCTGCATTATTTGTTCAGAGAGATCAAACTCCATAATGTGTGAGGAAAACAGCTGAATAGTCAGGAAGACTTCAATAGGAGCAACATATGCTCCTGGTGCTTCCTGCTGAGCCTGCTGAAGTGGCTTAGTTACAGATGCCAGCTTTCTGTGGAAAAAACTCTTGCTGCAAAGGTGGGGAGTTCTAAACAATTCTGACAAATAGAAGATCATCACGCCTGAGCTGAAGAGTGGGAGACCACTTACAAATTACTGTGTTTTAGTTGTGATTGGGATTGGCCCACAGAAACAATCAACTGAACACAATATTTGTCTTTGACTTTCTTTGGTTCCAAGTGCAGCTTAAGTAAAACTGTTTTGAGAGCCAAGTAATGGGGATAAATAATTTAGCAGTAAGTAAAAAAAAAGTAAATTGCAACTATGAAATAAAAATATATTACTAGATATCCAAAATCCAGACTTGTAAAAACAGAAGTTTGGAAAAATACCCCAGCTGTTGCAGAGATGCTCCAACTGTCTTTGAGCAGTAATTCTGCACAAGCATGTATAAAAAAAGGCAGGTAAAGAGAGGCAAAAGGAATAAAAGCTGTTCATGAGAAAACATTCTAAGACCATTACATTTTTTTCTCCCCTCTTCCACATTACTAGTCCTCCCACCATTATCCCAGGAAGATTTCTCCCCTTATTCAAAACACAGTCCATAAAAGATTTGTTTCCCAGCACTTATGAGAGGGGACAAGGTCACAAAAGAGTTGGTGGGATTGTGAACAGGATGGGGGAATACAGGCTCTAGATAAAGATCTTTCCTTGCTGGTGACAAATCCACAGTTAGGAGATTCTTGACTCTCCTTGTCACTGCTAAGCAAATGGTTCTCACTGGGTGAAGGACAAGACATGCCAGTCTAATATTTTGTTTAGTAGGATACTCTTCCTACTCACACTGCATCCTCATACCAGCTGTCTTTACTCTTCTAAACTATGCAGCCCTTCTCTTGTGTCCCAAAGCTCTGTAGTGCCCAAAACCTTTCTCAAACCCTGCACCATTACAACATTGTTCCAGTTTGATGCTCTAACCAGCTGTTGTATACAGCCTTTTGTTTTCAAGTAACATAAATTAAGATTTTTACTAGATATATGGGATCTAAAAAATATCAAAATAATCAGGAGAGATAATGTAGGCTGCATTTACATAAATTGCTTTCAATAATACTAAATGGAAACAGATTTGTGAGACAGAAGGAATGGGATTGCTCTGAAATGTTAGGAGAACTAGTGATTTTCAGAAATGGGGTAGGAAAATAAAATGTATTGTTTTTCCTCTATGTCACAAGTTACAAGACAGGTATATCCACTTGCTTTATTTAGAATTTTTTATGTTCTCAAGAGAAAAATTACTAGGAACTTTGCTCTGAAGTTTTCCTATTGTCATGGACTTACATGTGTACAGACATTATTTCAACATGTGCTTTAAGATTGTCATTAAGAATAAGTTTTCTAGAACTTGGATGAATTATGCAACATTTATCACCTGCCAGATTATTGCCGTTCTGGTGAGATCAGCAGCTTAATTTTGATTGTTTAAGATACTTGTTCCTCTCTCATAGGTGATATCATCACCCATGTATGAATTCATTACCTCAGCTATCTTACATTAATCTTTATTTACTTCATGATCTTGAATTTTTAATGAAGATACATTTTAGTTTATTGTTGTAAAGGCCTAATTTATCTTGATTATGTTCCCTGAAATCTCTTGATTCCCATTTCATGCCCATGGAATTTACAATACCACCTGCTTCACCTTCTTCCCCCTCAGACTAGTAGCCACAGTCACATCCCTATCCACTTAATCAATGTCTCACCTTCCTACTGTTATGCTCCTTATCTTTCCCTGCGAGTTACACCGTCCTGAGCAGGATGCACATTTATTCCTGAAGCGTAAGAAATATAGGATGAAAAGGGGAAATGAAGTGCAGGTATGGAGGCAATACCTCCAGCAACAGTCCAACTTGTCATTCTTGCTCAGGATCTGCAAGAGTACCTGTAGTAACTCTTTCACATTTACAGTCTTTATGGGATCATTCCTTTGGCTTGTTCCCAAAAGAGGTTTCCAGTGGATTGATCCAGGAACAGCTGACATTTCCTGGGCTAGTTATTGCTCTCCTAGATCTTCTCAAACCCAAGATGATAGCATTAGTACTTATATCTACACTCTTTCTTCATTGGTTGGAGAAAATCTTGACATCCTGCTAATGTCAGGTTTGCACTTTTCAACAGCTGGTTTGGAAGACCTGCTGGAAAACACCACAGCACATTTCCCTGGATTTCTGTTGTTTTGGAGATCAGGAAGAGATGGTCAGGAACTGGTGAGCGCAGTTCTCATCTCAGTTCTTGACACTGTCAGACCATGGGTCTGCCAACTGCAGGTTTGAGAACTGGGAGTCTCTCCTCACTCTTTTTGATAATGACACATCTTAAGCAATTTTCCAGAGGAAAAACTGTAGGATGAGAAATTGATCATTAAGGAAGCATTAAAACATTTATTTTATAGGGTACAAATTTTTATGTTCCTTCAATCACCAATGTGTGTAGAAACATGCCTTGTAGAGCAGAGGGTCAAGCTATAATAAACAATTATTGCTTGGCATACAAGTCTGAAGAAAAATTATAATCATGTCTTCCAATGAATTAATATTATATCTGGAGGAGCTGACCATATTTATGGTTTAGACAATATGCATCACTTTGTTGCTATACATAAACATCTATTCAAAGCAGTGCAGTGTAATTTAAGTTGATGAGTTCTTGTCATCCTTATAAATTGTTAGTTTAGATGTTTGAGAATCCTGAAAGAGAAAATGAAGATAAAAGTAAAGAAGAAAGATCTTTTTTTTCTGTGATTTTTAGTTATGCAAAGCACAGAGACTCCTCTTGTCTGTTGCCTTCTGGGCTTGACTGATTTAAATATTGTAATTCTGTGATGGTCCGTATCGCTTTGTATGTATAGAAACACATTAAATCCCAATAAATTAGTTTTTTCCTCTATAATTTACGTAATACATTAATTTGTTGTAGCATATCTGTGAAGAGTGAAGGTAAAATCTCATGCCGTGGAAGAAATTTATGCAAAAATGCTTTATATCTATTTAAAGTACATTATAACATAGGGAAGAATAAAACTTTTTTTTGCCTTTTAAAATCTGTATCACTTAGTACAATATACTTTTTTAAGTGTTTGCAACATTTAGTGTTTAATGAGTTAGAGTTTATTACAGAAAATATTTCCGCTCTGTTTTTCACTAGGTCCCCACCCCTCAGCATACACATATATCCATTTATGTGATGGGAATTATATTTATCTTGGCAATAAAAGTGGATCTCCTTTTAACTCCTCCTGTCCTGACCATCGTATTTAGAGAATGTGGAAGCTCTGGGAGTGCACCCAGGTTACTGACTGCTCTGTGCCTGCAGCAGTTCTGTAAACTCTGTCCTTCTCTTGTCCCAGAGTTCTTAACAAGGCAGCAGCAATTAAAGTGGAGAGCATGAGTTCTACCCATCATTTGCTGTTGGAAGGTAGTTCCCAAATGAAATAAGTCAGTAAATTTGTAAACTAATTAAGCTTCATGTTTTCCATCCTTCATGTCCTCTTTTATGTCTGGGCAATGCACTGCAACTAATTGTGTAATTTTCAGCATGTTCAAGGAAAGATTTTTCCTGTTTATTTATTTTCAGTACAGTTGCATTATTCATTAATTATTTGTCATTCATTAGAGAGCATGTCTTAAAAAGTGTCTGTAAAAAGCCACTTGTACAAATCACAAAAATGATCTCTGCCTTCCTCTTCAAATGGTTTTTAGCTTTTCAAGAAATAGTGATTTTATGTGTTTTTTTTTTACTAATCCCTGAGGAGAAATAACAGCACACCATGATTTTTCAAGGCTATCTATCGCTTCCAGTGCTCAGGGGTGTTTAAAGCACAAACCACTACTGCTTGTCAGATTACAGATTTGTTCATATGTTATTACTGTAGCACAAGATGGAGGTATTGAAGTGCAGCAGACAAATAGAAGAAGAAAGGTTTCTGAGTATGCTACCTGGCTTTTTTCCCTTGTCATAGGTGCTTGCATACTTTTTCTAAAGAAAGATCTCGTGTCCACTATATTTTCAGGCACAAAGAGTGTACTTTAATAAATTTGGACTCAGCAAAATTGATACCTTGAACTGATAAAATCCTGTGTTTAGATCTAAAAACAGAAACAATAAAAAAAAGACAGAGGTTTTTTTTTTTTTTTTTTTTTTTTTAATTATGCATAAACTTTTGTCTCATTTCAATATAATCTTAAATAATATGATTGGATTATTTGCAAATGGAATGAGTTGATAATCTGGTAGATAACCTTGGGGTCTGTTCTGTTCACTGAGGCAAGAGGAATTTCACAGTCGATTTCAGCAGTGCAAATTTCACATCAAGATTTGCCAATCACTTTTTCCCTGAAAAGTGAAGATTTGAGCCTTTAAAATCAGCATGTGAATTTCTATATAGAACATGAGATTTCATTTTGATTCTTTACTTAAAATATAATTTTTCTGATCTTTCTATTTAGCAATTCTACAAAGTAATATCACCTATTAAGATAAAAGTTCCCTTGTACTTGGATGTAGATGATGAATTTGGGCAATCGCGCACAATAAAAATTATATGAATGGATTGATTTGTTCTCCCTCTAAAGAATAAATGTCCCTGTAGAAAACAGCAGAGAGTACATGGTTCTCAACGTGAAGCATTGTTCACTAGTAAATACAGGAAAATGTCGTAGAATAAGCAGTTTTCACTATGGAGACAGATGGTCACATCACTTGGCAAGCATTCAGCTTTTTTCCCTGAGATGTTTAAATAATGTTTATCAAACAATAGACAGGGATAAAAATCAAGGTAACCTTAAATTTATCTAAAACAGAACAGCAGGCTGCTCTAGAACTGTCCTATAAATAACAATAAACAGCTCTTGAATGAAAATCAATAAGGTGGAAAGAGAATTTTTCTACTGGGTTGTAGAAATACATGTATCTACATATCTTTTTCTTGTAATGAAATGTTCTGTCCTCTTTCCTAGCCCGGAAATCAACATACTGTTAACATACCTGGCAGAGTGTACAATGATCAGAGGCAAAACCAGATGGCCATATTTTTCCTTGTCTTGTTTATTTAGATGATGGATAGACAAATCCTGACTTTACCTGTCAATCCAGCTGTAATTATTTACATTCCAGTGTGAATTTTTGCATGCAAGTGCTCATGCCAGTACACACTTGAGCACACACCAATAGAAGTAAACTCTTTTCTCTTTCTTCCACAGGCTTAGAAAGAATTGCGAGAGATTCAGCCTATGAACAAGAAGGAAAAGTTCAGTTTGTCATTGATGCAGTGTATTCCATGGCCTATGCCCTGCACAACATGCATAAAGATCTCTGTCCTGGATATATTGGTCTGTGCCCAAGGATGAGCACAACTGATGGTAAAGAACTACTTAGCTATATCCGGGCAGTAAATTTTAATGGTAAGTTGCAAGTACTCTTTTTTTGCCCCTCTCTTCTTTAAATGTTCCAGAAGTGACAAGTGGGGTTTTATTCTTTATATAGGATACTTCAAGGCACAGTGGAAAACAGGATTAGAAGCAGTTCTCATTTAATCAGAACTGTGAGTTTTTCCACCTGCTCTGAAAACCTCCAGTGTATTTTTCATCTTAACATTTTTCATCCTAACATTAAGCTGCTCCCAAAAGAGGCAGATGTTAAAAATATGAATCTGTCGATCAAAATATTCCAGAGAAAAGCTGCTATTATGGAAACAAATTGAGGACTCATACAATCTTACTGACAGAGTAAAAATCATTTGACAGTGGTTGCTTATGTGTTTGCAAGAGAAAGAATTTTAAAAATACCTTTTTGAAAATCTTCTTGTAAAATTAATTAATAATTTCCTACATAAGCAGATGATGTAATTGCTTACTTTACATATTTAAATTTCAATTAAAACACTCACTAGCAGTGCCAACTTCTTTTCCATTTGTTTTTGACTCAGTATTTTAATGAGCTTTAACACAACTACAATATCTATTTTTAAACAACACTACATAATATTCTGTGGAGTTGGGATCTGCTGCTGGGAAAATGTAGTTACAGGTTCTTATGCTATTAACAGTAGAGGCCAATAACAAACAGGATTAATTGATGAATGTAGATTTGAAATGTGATGCATATACTTGATGGTGAAATAAAATTGCCAAAACCCTAAATTGTTTTATTAGAAGTCATAACTATTATAGACAATATTTGCCATTATTTTGCAAAGAAATGGAATTATGTACTTTGGTCTGTTTTGGTTGGGATTTTTTCCTCACTTGGTGGTAGTTCATATCCTACACATGCCTTCTAACTATGCAGAGAGAAACACTCTCTGTCACAATTTATTCCAATGACCTCAGCTGCAAGCAGTTTTGAAAAAAAGTACAAGGTCATTTTGAATTTAACTTCTGAGTGGAAGCTTTTTTGCTTTAGGTAATACACCAGACCACTTGGTTGATACAAATGTTGGTTATAGTTCACAGTTTTTTCTTCCTATGCAATTTTCATGCAAAGGGAATCCCTGCCTCCAGGAATATAAAGTTAAAAGTCTAAATGATTCTTTAGTGATTTTAAAGAACACCTGGAACATAGAATGTTGCTGGAAAATGGGACATATTTTGATGATGAAAAAGGTAGGTAGCATATTGTAAAGTTTGCAGTGATAATTACCTACATTTCCAGTAGATATTTTCTGTTCTGGGTCTGTGTTGTTAAAGCACAAAGTGATCTATTTTCATTTGGTGAGCATGAAAATTTAGCATAATATAATAAGCTGTACATTTTTATATGAAAGCCTTCACTCCCTAGATAATTATATTTCATCAATACCTGTCACGATTTCTGTTGCTGACTCTAAGTACGGCAATAAACAGAGATGAAAGCATTCTGGACACTAAGAAAAATGTATTTGATTTTGAAACAGTGATTTACTGAAAGAGAGGGGGAAAAGAGAAGGAAGAAAAAAACCCCATTTATTTGAGGTTAGCTTCCTGTCCCATGGATTATGTTTAATATTCCCCGTACTAGGCTAGTCCACATTACATACCACTGTGCCAATTGTTTGGGTGGGTTACATGCCCAAACATTTTATTTTCTTAGTCTTGCATTCAGAAACATAAGAAGATGGTCTTAAGCACTTTGCCTTTTCCTATTAATCCACAATTCTTGTCCTTCAAGGCAACACTACTGCTGTGTCTGACAGAGGTGAATATTTTATATAGGCTACAAAACTTCCTGTGCTGGGAGTAAAGAGTAATGCTGTGTGATGTGATGTACATCAGTTTTGATGTACGTCCTAGACTCAATCAGTAATAATATCTCATATTAAAAATTAACTGATAAATGAAAGGAAAACCCTGGATTTTTAGCCATTCAAGATACCATTTTTCTATCCTAGCAATCACAGGAGCACAGCCCATCTGAAGCTGTCAAAGGCCTCCACCTACTCTAACGCTCTGTCTACTTCAGGATCAGCATAATCAGTTTCTATAGGACCATGCCCGTCTGGGTTTTAAATAGCTACAGAGGTGGAAAATCCTCCAGAATTCTCTCTGAGTAGCCAATTACAATATATAATAATATTCACAGTAAAAAATTATATATTTATATATATATATATATATATGTCAAGAAGTAACTGGCATTTTTGAGACAGGCATTTTTTTCCTTTTCAACAGTATTAATTTCTCCAGATGATTCTACCCTTATGCATATTAAACCAAATTCTCACCTCAATTCAGTATATCCCTCTTCACTCATGTAGTAGTGAGTAGGTTCAAGTCCAGTTAATATGCTGACACATTCAACTTCATGGTTTGTACCTCACAAAGTGTGATCTGTATTCTGAAAGACCTCTGTCTGTCTTATGGAGGACATTTGCAAGGGTGAGAAAACACATTTTTCTGTTTATTGGAGTAACTGATTTGCTTTTGATTGCAAGAAATCTCTTTGAAGAGCATTTATTTTTGTTTACTTAGTTTATTTTAATTTAAAAATTATGAAGATTCACTTCCCTGAGGGATTCGTCTGTGTAATATTCCATTACACCTTTATGAATGAAGGGTGATCATAACCACCAGGGTACATTGAAATGATGTGATTGAAAAGACATTTGTTCCTGCTTAAACATTCTTTCACTTGTATGCTAAATGCAGAAAATGTCATAGTTCATAATGATTTTAAATTGGAGAAAACTTGATTGGTAATAGAAATAAAGAAATTTATTTGCACTCAAGATGTGAGTTAATGCTGAGTGTGATTTCTCTTTGCCTGTGTTTTTCACAGGAGAGCTAGGAAAGAATGGTCTCTAGACTCAATTAATTTTCATTTATAATGATCATTTTAAAATTAATTTAATTTAGTAGGAAAAGAAACTTTTAACATGTAACTAGTACCGATTATTACTGTGTACATCTAAAGTGTTTTTAAATGAAAATAGAAAAGCAGTGTTTTGAGATAGAGCATACTTAGTACCTTGGGTTCTTGATGGTTACTTTTAGTAGACCATAACCAGCCCATCTGTTTCTTTGGTCAATGAATATATTCTTTGATCAACTTTTTAAAGTTTCATGGTCCTATTTATCTTTTTCCTAGGCAAAGAGTGACTATTATAATTTAAGAGGTTCTTTTAATAAGTTGCTACATTTGAAAGATTTTTGCTATCACTTTTTGTATCCAAATTAGATATTTATGCAAAACTGGTGTTTCGTATTTAAAGTTTTGTAAAGAGAAGAGTTTTTCTGTTAATTAGATTTATAAATGGCAATATGCACAATAGTGTAATTGTGGCATGATTCAACATGCTCTCCCATGACATTACTCTAGTGTTCTCATTCTATTTAACTTCATTATTCTGTCTACAAAACAAGCAGGTGTTTTGTAAGAGTTTTTACTCTGGCAGGTGCTGAGTGCTTCTTGAGAAGTGTTCTGTTGAATTCAACATAAGTGCTCATCAGTTAACAGGAACAGGACTTGAACATGCATTTGCAGTGGATGGAAGTGTTTCAAAGGTGGTTTTGTTTTGATTTTAAGAAAAAGATTTATCTTTGTACTTCCTTCCATGCAAAGAATAACAGCATGGATACAGTGCTATTTCTTCCCACCAACTCTCTTATGTGTGTTTCTCCTCCCAAGCTCTCTCTTTATAGGCAGTGTAGGGTAGCTGTATTTGGTCTACCTTTAGTCATATATTTGTATTTATTTTTACATTTGCACAATTTAGAACTTTTAGAAATATATGTACTCTGTAGCAAAATATATTTACAGATATAACAATATGAGTTTTAAACTTATAAATTTTTATATACCTTATAAAGGTAAGGGCAGCATTTGACCTCTACTCACATACTTGAAGAGAGACATCTTATTTGCTTTGGTGGGCTATTTTTCCTGGAAATTAATAGGGATACTTGGTAATATTTTTATGAAAGCAGGGATAATAGAGAATGGAGCATAGGTGTGGCAGTACAGCAACTGTGTTGCTTTCTCACATTTTGTGACAAATCTACAATAACACTGGAACAGGCTGCTTAAAAAAAGGTGTGGAATCTCCATCCTTGGAGACACTCAAAACCTGGCTGGACACAGGCAGCCTCCTCTAGCTGAGCCTGCTCTAAGAAGAGGGGCTGAAATAGGTGATTTCCATGGCTCCCTGCCCACCTCAGTCTTGCTATGATTCTATAGCATTTTCTGGACTTGAAAGAAAGAAAAATACTATCACCTAACCCCACTTTACAATGTTTTACTTTATTCTTCTGGAACTAATTTCATAGTCTGAGTGGACGAGAAAGCCTTGCTGTTATTTGTTTTTTAGATATGTTAATTTAATGCCTTTGAGGAAAGATTAATTTTGGCTGAACACACTGAGACACACTGCAGCATTAACCCCATTTAAAAAGGGAAATTAAAAAAAATTAATCCTGAAAGGGCAGAATAATACCGGAGAATGAGAATAAAAGAGCAGAAGATAGCAGGCTAATTCAAAATAAGGTGTCAACTAAAATAAAAAATAATGATCATTCTACATTGTAATTTTTTTTGAGAAGATAACATCTATACAGAACATTTAAAGAAACCCCAGAAGAATGAGGTTTTTCATAAAGAATTTTGAACCCTCTGGAGAATCATTATTGTGGAATCAGCTGTTTACAAAATTAATCTTCTTTTGCTATCTTTTGAAGTTGCTAAGATATCAATCTATGCAAAACTCTCTTAATATTCAGCTCAGACTGTTTTAAATGTTTTCTTCAAGAAAGCTGACACCTCTCTATTCTTTTACCGAGTACAAAATTTGCATTCTCAAATCATTATTTATCATTAAAACAGAAGTTTAAAATGGTGCACTTTCAGGCTGATAAGTTTTGACATTTTTTGAGGCATTAAGCACAATAGAACTAAACGTCCCCCTTAAAATATACTGGTGCTATGCTCCTCACTCAGGTTTTTAAAATTCCTCCTCTCAAGTCTACAACTACCCATAGAGCAAAAAAAAAAACTTATAAAAATAGTTTAAATTGGGCACGTCTTGAATTTTTTTGCAAATTATGAGTTCTTATAGGCAACTCATAATTTAGAACTTCTTACTGTCAGAAACACTTAGGAGCAGAGGATGCCACTGGTACCCTATTCTGATAAGGTCAAAAAAGTATCTAAGTATAATGTGAGATAATAGCAGATGAGTAGATCAGATATGAATAAATAAGATTAACAATGAGTTGGGAAGGGCAGAACCCTGCTGACCTTGCTAGGACTCACTGTGGTAGCAAATCTAGTTTCACTAATCTGTGCTGTGTTAAAAAAACAGATACAGCTTTCAGTTGCAGAAGTGGGAGTGGCAGGGGGAATGTCTGCTGGAGTTTTAAGATCTGTGATGTTTTTTCTATCATACCTACATCGCATGTCATAATTCTGTGTAAATTTTTTAGAAATCTTGGTAGTACAGAGAAATGTTTGGAAACATGTCTAAAGCTTAAACAAACATAGACCTGAATTCATAAAATTCAATTCAAAATTCTTTTTATGTACTTTTGTCATAGTTTCAAAGGCGTCTGACTTGGTTTGCAAATGCATTGGAAACTAGGGCACACCACTTGTAACAAAGAATCCTGATGTCCAATTTCCTAAGCCTTTATGTTAAATAAATTAAGAGTTGTTACCAGTGTTAACTTATTATTGGGAATTAACAGGGAATGATTTCAAATTAATTCTGCTTTGGCATGCTAATTATTTTAATGGAATTAATCCAAGTGGCTGTACAAGAAACCAAAATTGCAGAGTGATCTGAATCACTCTTAATGGATTTAAGTAATGTAAGGCCATAATGTAAGCAGGCTCAGCAAGCAGAGCTTGGAGCTGCTGTGATTCTGAGGTGCACCACGAATCCATGTGATTAAAATCAGTGATTAAGAAAATTATTGGTGTGAAATTAGAATGTAGAACCAAAAAGCAAGTGCAATTTATAGCTGTGCTTTTGCTTATGTACAGGTCTTAAGTACTGATTAATTGAGCAATATATATGCTCCACATACAAAATTCATGATGCAGAACTTGACTGAGACCAATTCTGTTTTGAGAAACAAGGTCTAATTCATAAGGTATTTTAATAATTAATATGTTAGGCAAAGTGATAAAGGATTTACTCACATTACTCAATGAAAATTGATTTGCATCTCCTGATAGGTACGGATATCCAGATATATCCTTTCTACTATGATCAAGTGAAAAACTCAAGCTATAGCAAAGAGGCTGAACAAATTAACCCTTGTCATTCCAAGCAAAAATGTATCTGAGTGCAAAGAAATTGTAGCTTTTTACAACCTTTTAGTCTGTGTTAGGAGCAATACAGTTTCAGTTCTGTAGCATTTTTAAGCCCTTCTGATATCCTTACCTTTATTAACAGGAAGAAGACCTGACACATGTTTTGAGGAAAACAATACCTTGGAAAGCTTCCTAACTTGAATATTTAAATTTAAAATCTCCTCTTAAATCTATCAAATTGAATGAGAATGTTTGTACAAATTTCTAATTTTCTCCACTTGTTGATTTATGACCTGTTTGGTAACACACCTGTTCTGCAAGCCATCAGGACAGATGTGAGGGGAAATAGATTGGTTTTAATACCTCTGTAACTGAATAATATGAGCCTTTTTATTTTTTTACAACATTTACTTAAAAATGAAATAAGATGCATTAGAGAGAAAATAGAAGAAAAAAGGGAAAAAGATTTTTTTGATGGCATTTGATAGTATAAAGAATCTCCATTTAGAAATCATTTATGTAAAAAGTGATCTATCTATATCTAGTAATGGTCTATAAGTTATAAACTCAATGGTCTATAAGTGATAAACTCAAAAAATAGAGTAATTATTTTGGAGAGTCACTGTCAGTGAAATCATCTTGATAAATCTTACATTCTAATATAGAGAAAAAATAAAATTTCTTTATATTAAAAGGAATGACAGTGAAATCATTTAGGCTAAATACTGTAGCATAGGAATTACAGTGTAGAGAGAATAATTTTAAAGTTAATACTGGCATCATCAGATGGCACTGTTCAGTTTTTTCTGTTCTAGAGAGATGTACTCAGCAGTAATCAATCAAGTTCAGGTGCATAATCAAAGAAGAACTGGATTTAAGAGCAAGTTAGATGTGTTAGACTCTGTTACCAGATGTGACCTTAAGCAAAACCGAGGAGAATCTGAGGAGACTGAGCAAAGTGTTCAAGAGGAAAGAGACAGGATTCAGCTCATCCCATACAGGCCAATTGGTTTCCCTGTTTCAGTAGCTGGTAATTCCAGTATGTCTTGTTCTTCATGTAACTGGGAAAGGCTGGTACCTCTCAAGGCTACCAGAGACAGCCAGTCTATTTGCATTTAGGCACCATAGACACTCATCTGCTTCTGTGTTTTCTGCAGCCAGCTGCGAGTCAGAGGTTTTCTCAATGGCTGGTTAAAGAATATCTAATAGTATGAAATATTAAGTATGTGGAAGGGAATGTATATTAGAAGCTTCTCTAACCCAGCAAAGGAAGTATTTCTTATTATTTCTGAGGATTAGGGTATCCAATAATTTTGGCAACATGGCATATTATGTTTTATGTTGAAGAGATTGGACCCAAAATGTTATGTCTGTTCCTGAGTACTCTTTGGTATTCACAATTCTAGATATATGCTACCTACATATCTCCTTATAACATTTTCCCACATGTTCTAACTTAAAGTGAAGAAGGATTTGGAGTTGCTCAAGAAATTTGTAACTAGAATTTAACAATAAAACAAATAATAAAGAAGTAGAAAAATTATATATTCAGGTTAAATTAATCAAGGAAAAATGTTCTTAGAGGATGATTGCAATAATTTTATCTTTAATCTGTGATCTTGTACTACAAGAACAATCACATTCAAATATCACTGCAGTCAGAAATTGACTCTAGTTACTACTGTTCAGAAGTTTACAATGCTTGGAAGAATTAAAACCCAATGAGCCAACCCAAATGCTGTGAGATCATGAGTATTTAACTGAATTGAATGACTCACCCTTTTTATTTTACATTCTGAAATGGAACAACATCATCAGTTTGCACAAATATTTCTTGAAAAATGAATATTAAGTTTTATCTGTTCATTGTTTAGTTGAAAAAATGAAGAATTCTATATTCTAACCAGAAAATCTCAGAAATATTATGTTTATCAGCACTAGGTTTATAAAGTTT
Organism: Passer domesticus; assembly: GCF_036417665.1. Classification (NCBI taxonomy): domain Eukaryota; kingdom Metazoa; phylum Chordata; class Aves; order Passeriformes; family Passeridae; genus Passer; species Passer domesticus. Next base: position 19,413,019 of record NC_087478.1, read on the forward strand.
CAACCATACTATATTAGATAGAAAATTTAATGTTTATTTTATTGGGTCTGGAATACCAGTGTTCATCAACCATACTGCACACCAGCTATAGAAAAGTAATCACTTAGCAGGCTCTAAATTATCCTTAAAAGATAAGTAAACCCAAAATCCACGTCAATTGGAAAGCTAACAGATAGAAAAAAAAATTGGATTAAAAGTTATTTATTTTTATTGTGGGTATCATCTAGTCACTTAGATGTGGATTGAGTTCAGGTGTTGTACCTGCTCTATACTGGAAGATATTTCCTAAGAGCTTGGAAAGAATCCTAAAAACACAGAGGGTACCTGAGCTGTCTGAAGAATACAAAATATCTTGAGATTATAGATGTGCTCTCTGCCACATATATTTATTTCCAGGAGCGGAAGGGCAGCACAGTGTCTTTGTTCTGGTTTAGGGCAAATTTAGGGAGGGAACTTTCAAAGGGGTCCCCCTAGAAGGCCGATTGAAGTGGCCCCTCCTGCAACCGGTTTGGGAGGTAAATCTCCTATGAGAGAAGAAGAAAAAACTGTTTATTTTTAAAAGTATTCACAAACATGAGAAAAGGAATAATATTAAACAATGGAACTTCTCATTGTTCTGAAGAGATGGCAAGTTCAGAGAGAGGGTCTTTTCTGTGGGCTGTAGCTCGGCTTGCTCAGTCTCTTATCTGTCCCTCCTGTGCTGGAAATGCTGCACCCCGGCCCCGGTGTGTCACAGGCATGAGCTCCCATTCTTTTCTGGGTTTTCAGTCCAGAGCAGGGACAATCAGTTCCAAGAAGAAGAGTCACATTCTGGGAAACTCTTCTGCCTCAGCCGGCAAAAAAAACCCAAACAAACAAACAAACAAAAAAACCCAAAAAAAAAACCTAACTGAAAGCAAAGAAAAGCTCTTTCCTGCTGTCTGTGCTGAAGACAACATGCGCTGCGAGAGAGAGAGAGCTGAAGCTCTTATCTCTATGTTTTTGAATACAGATGCAAAAATATTCCACTGCTTTTCCTGCTCCACCCTTTTGCTCTCCAATCTAATCTTAAAAGCATGAAACTCAATGTCTAGCATAAGCAAAAGAGACAAATGGAGATACAAACATCATAAAATCACCCTAACACACACAGTAAGAAATAATCCTTGACATTCACTAAATGAATATTTCCCTGGAAGCTGTATGTTTTTCAGTGGAAGGGAGTTTGTGCTTACTTGTGGCAGGCAGAGGATAGAGTTTGTACAGACTTGGTGGAAAGGAGGTAGCTATATATCACCCACGCACTGTACTCTGCTGCCTGCTCAGAATTTCTTTTTTCTCAAGGTTTGCCATACATACACTCATCAAACTCTTTAAAATGAGAAAAAGTACAAAATTCTGTATCTTATGGAGACCTAGGTAATAGATTTCTTTCTTTTGACTGTAAGGCCAAGAAAACAGATACAATCACAGAAGATACATTATTGCTCACCCTGAACTCAATGTTTGATTTCCCTGTGTAATTCTTCAGCTACCCGAGGACTACCCTGGACTTGCTCCAGTATAGCTTGACTCTGATTTCAGAGACAAAAATGTATTGGCAGTGCTCCTGTGTCACACATAATCACATTTTATAAATATATCCCTAGGTAGCATCAAGTCACAACTCATAATACGGCCAGTTATGGTAACTGTGTCCCACTTTTTTGGAATGATTATTATACATTTCAAGAGAAGGCAAAAATTATATATGCAACCTCAAGTCATCATCTGCATGCAGGATATGCAGCTACAGGGCAGTTAGACTCCTCAAAACATGCCAGATTGTACAAACTAGAAAGGCTTGTTTAGTTCAGTCTTTGGTGTGGCTCTCCAAGTCCTACCCAGAGATCTGAAGAGAAAGCCTCGGGATATTAGAGTCCACTGCTTATCATGTTAGAGAAAAACAACTAAGGGTGCTTGAAAATAATCCTTATATTGACATACAGCTACTGTGGGAAGGTTTCTGCCAAGCCAGCTGGCTTTTAAAGGCTCCAGCTTTTGATAGTTACAAATTGTTGTATTGATCCTCCTTTATGCATGGACTAATTGCAGCTCAAACACTGATAATTTTTTCTGTTTGTCACTTTCACCATTTTACCAGCAAGGGATATTGTTTATGCACAATGTGCTTAGGCAATGTTTCTTTCTTCCCTGGGCATAAAACACACATGGCTTTAATAAGTTTCTTGTTTTAATGAGTGAGTTCTTCTAAATCTTGAACAGTGAAACAGAAAATTCCGAGCAATGTGTGAAATAAAGAAAGTAATGTTCAAGCAGATGTTCCTAAACCCAAGTTGTTAATTCAAGTTCCTAATGCATAGATCAATTTGCACAGCAAATATGAAGGGATAAAGTATGGTTTAGATATAGTGCTTTAGTGAATTATTGCATGGTACATGGACACAACTGGCTGCTGTGTTTGGGCAGGGCTCCCTTGTGCCAGGGTGCTGCCGTGACTGCAGAGCTGAGCTGCCTCCCTCAGCATCCAGGATCCCTGTGAGTTTGTAGCTGCATTGCTCTTGATTTCTGTTCAGAGGGGACAACTCAGATCAGAGAAACAAGTAAAAAATAAGTGTGCCTGCCCCTCTTGGATCCAAGCTGCAATGTGGGTGAAGAAGAAGCTGTGTGCCTCACTGCTTGGGCTAAGGAGTCTCTGAAAAGTTAATTCAGTAACTTAGAGATGCAAATTGGTGCCACATGGACAATTCTTAGATAATTAAATTCCACTCAGATCTTGGTCACTAAAAACATCATCTGGAGCCTGGCCCTTCCTATTGTTCCTTGTCTTGTAAAAATGTCATTCTGTTTTATATAGATTATTTTCAGATTGTGAAGTCCTTGGAGTCTGTGATAACACAGACCTTGTAAATGTTGATGTATAGTGGCTAAATGGGTGGTGATCAAAAAAGGGAATAATTCTTATGGGGTTCAGTATCTTCCGAGATCTTTTATTGAGGATCATATATGAAAAATTAACACAAATGTGTCTACCTTTATTTTCTCAGTTTTGTATGTCCTTCTGGCACTTTGAAAGTTGTAAAGATGGCTATAAATTCTCTTAGATTTTCTTCCTTGCTACTGATACAATTGGTTCTTTGTCCTCCCTCAGAGATCCCTCTGTCAGAATCAATAACAACCAGATCAATGAAAAAAAATTCTGAAAATGTAAATCTTTGATCTTCATGGCCCTGACTTGATAATGGTTTCTAATGAAGTATTAAATAGGTACGAGCACACATCTTGGTATGAATTGCTGGACAGATATGTAACAGGGTTTCTGAGCAGGGAAATGTTGAAGGATGACGAAACCTGACAATAATAGAAGTCTGTGGAAAAAGCACTGAGGGTGACAGAAAATGAACATGATTCCTATAGAACAGGGTCAAAAGCCTGTGCCTGCACCATATGATTTGTTGCTAGGAAATGGAAAGTAATAAGGTTAGGCACAGAAAAACAGAAGGGCTTATAACTTCAGTAGATTGACACACCACAAATATTGAACAGTACATAGATTAGAGACAAGGACTACTTATTGCTTTTTTTTGTTGTTTTTCTCCATGAGAAATAACAGAAACAGTACAGAAACATGATGATGTAGGTGATAAAAGGTGCAGTTTTTCTTAGTGCTGTGAAAGGTCGTAGCAAAACCACTATGATGTACCAGGTTTGCCTTATTTTGTGTGTGTCATGCAACTAGATAACGTGGAAGAGGGCACAAGTACAGAAATGGAATAATACAGGAGCATGGAGGCTTTAGCTATTCAAATAGCCAAACAGTGTAGGAATAGAATTCAATTTGTTTCGCATTAGATGTGATGAGTGCAGCTGTCTACACATGAGCTAGTTGATTACAGAGCTTTTAGAGTGAATGGCGAAAAAGTCATTTAGTGAGGCATGGTTTGCCTCATCATTTAATTCTCTAAAATATGCCAGATGAATTGGTCTGTATAGATGCCTCTAATGACAACAGAGAAAATCTATGAAACTCTGTGAGTTATTTATTTCCAAAAACAGGTGAGAGAACTGCTATATTATTCTGATTTTCCAGAGAAAAAATGAGTTGAAGGATAGAAGCTAGGAATAAAGTGATGAATTTTTATTGTAAATCACCTGAAAGATGTCTGCCAAATAAAAAAAGAAATGGCAGGAACTTAGAATATATGCAAAAGTAATATCATAACACTATTTGCAGTGGGATATTAATCTAATGATCAGTAACAAATGCAGTAATAATAACCATAAATTATATATTAATAAAATTAGACTATTATTTATGTCTGCTTTAAAAGCAAAGGAAAAGCAATCCACATGGAATTCTTCCATGCATGCACAGAGATTGTATAGACTAATTAAGACGTAATCAAATGCTAAAATCTTCTTACAGACAAAATTGTTAATCTTGAAGAAGATTGTTTAAATGCATCTTGTGAAACAAGGTTTTAAATTATGCCAGTATGAAAACACCTTTAAAACTGAAAATAATCTGCCATTTGCAAAGCTTACAAAAAGAAAGGAAAATAAAAAAACAGTTTAGGAAAAATAAAAATAAAATTGGTTATAAAAAACCTACCTTCCTACTGGTAGGAAGAATTGGTGGATCAAAAGATGTAAATACAGACATTTGTGTGTCTGTAATACACTTAGAAAAGTAATTCTGACAGTAAGTGACAAGGGTTGACAAAGCTGGGGAGCAGAACATTAAAGAAATAAAAAAGAAATGCTTGGGAGCAAGCAACAGTACTTACAAAGCTATTTAGTATTTGGAACTTAAGCACACTGGAGAAGTTACCTGGGAAAAAGGACCGAGTGTGGTAGAGGAGTCTTCTGTTTAATTCTGGAGGCTCTGGGGAGCCCAGAGAGATAATGTTATGTTTCAGTTGTCATTTGTCAACTTTCTTTTGCTAAGAAAGGGAGGAACTTTGATAGTCATGGCTAGAGAATTGAGATGGGGAAATTAATTATATAATTAATTGTTCTGTAGCATTCACCCTTTCTATCTTTACAGCATCTCTCCACACAGTGCAAAATGACCAATCATTTCCAAGAAAAAATGTAGCATATTCTAAGAAATATATCTAAAATCATTTGATATATGAGAGAAAAAGAAATAAGAATGAAGATGTGTACAGAAACCTGGATGCTAGATTTAGAAGAGATTAATTAAAATGTTTAATGACAGGTTGTCTTTCATGGCTTTATATGATGGCCTGTCCAGAGATCTGAGGAGATCTATATAAAATCATTGCAAGATTTAGTGCTCTGGCATTCTAATAAGGAAGGTCTACACAATAAGACTGGAGAAAAGTTTGCATAATATAGTGTATTCCAATGTAATTATATTAGTGATAAAAATAATTTTATGACTTTACAAAAGTAGATTGTAAATCCTTAATTTGCCTGAAGAAAGAGACTGAAGAGAAGGGCAGGACTCTAGTGTGAGACTTTTCTGAACTGTTGCACATTTTCTCTTCTCTTGTTTCTAGAAACACCAACACTCTGTACTCTTAGCAAAGTTCCTGTTATTAGCCTGTAAATGCCTCAGGATAAACATATAATCTTATTTTTACTGCCTCAGTCCTAAGATTACCCAAATTCTGCCATAGGTGTTTAATCTCCCTCCATGTTACCAGTGTATCCCATTCATATTCATTCTATTGTTGCATTTCTTTAGTGCATGTATGTCCCAAAAGGACATTTTTTTGCCCCTTGAGGGCATAGTCACTGGTGAAAACACTAAAATTTTCCAAAATAGACTCTGAAGAGCTGCACAGGGAACTTGCCAATACCAGGACACTTTCAGCACAACATGTTTGATCTCCTTTTTGATCCACTTTACAGTCCAGCTTCTGATCCCCACCTTTTCAATTTTAATCAGTCATCTCTTATGGAATACATTTCTGAAATCCAGAGAGATTGTATCTGTCAGGCTTTCCTTGTAAATAAGTAAATAATGTCTGTCAAAGGAAGACACCAGGATTTTTGGCATGATCCATTTCTGAAAAATTTATGTAGCTTTTATCCTTATTTGCATTTCTGTCTGTTTCATCTACAGAGATTTCTATATGGATAAAATAACTATTGATCATGAAAATATAGCCTGAAAAAAACACATCAATAAAGTATAAAAGGAGGAATTAAGAACATGTTTGAAGAAATAAGAGATTTACTTGTAGATAAGTGATTTTGGCACAAACCTCATTCTAGGTTTTATGTGTTCAGGGTTGTCTCCTGACAATACCATGGAATTATTTTGGGAATCCAGTCAAACAATATGTCAAGAAACCTGACCTCAGTGATTTTTTTTTTTGCAGAGGACATCAGGCAGTAAACAAGGTTTTCTGAAGCACTAATTTCAGAGCTGACTCTGCCTGTTGGCAAACTGGATTTAACTAGTGGTATCTGGAGACATGTTAATGAATTTCAGATTAACACAAGTGCTAAACCTACTGCCATAATTAAGAAAGGCCTGCCAATCACTGCCTCATTTGCACTGGCACAATTTATTCCGTAGATTTCTGTTGCAATATTAGCATCTAGTGAAGACAGCAATTAATTACTAAATGAATTAAAAGAGCAGTTCACAGGAATCAGAAAAATGACTATCAAAAGATTTTTGCAGCCCATTCCACTGTGTATATCCTAAACTTATATCATTTTTGTGCAATTTTCCAAATTTACCTCTCCAATCTCATTCTGGGAAGCGTGTATTTTCAAAAGTAGCACTTCTAAAAAATTTGTCTCCTTTAATTGAAATAACTTATGTTAATTTCTGGTAATATTTTGTGCATTATCATAGAATCATAGAATCCTTAAGGCTAGAAAATACCTCCATCTGTAACATACAAGATCTGTGAAATTGTAATAAACGTTTCCATTCTCTCTGTGTTACATGCATTTTTTCTTAATTTCATTGGACCTGCTACATGTATTGTACTTTCTGCTTCTTCCTCTGTTTGCTCAACTGAAACTGAAGGAGTCATTGTAAACTTAATTTGATTTTATCTGTGTTTTATGCACTTTTAAAAATAGAAGAAAATTACTTATTAGTTTCTAATTACAATCTAGAGCTGCATTTTTACAAAGAGAGATTTGTTTCCATTTACACATATTTAGTTAATTAGTCAACCTTACTTCTAAGAGAAAGTATTATAAATTTCCATGCCAGAATAAGCATAAGAATCATGCATATGATAAGTGCCTTCACTACACTTGCAATTTTTTGAATGTCTGACACTTTATTAGTTCCTCCAACATAAAGCTATTGAGGGCTGAGCTCCTGAAGCCTTTTCACCAGACTGACAACAACTAATAATGGGGGTGTTTCATTGGTTGTCTTCTAGTCTTATGTCATCCAAAAGTATTGCCTGTGGTTCTTTTACACCTCTTTTGGCTTGGTGGTGCAGCCAAATGGTTCCAAATATCATGCCATTGTGACTGATAATTTGCAACTTTCTGAAAGTCTGGGATCACTGGATCTCAGAAACAGTTACTGCTCACAAAACCAGGCTGCTCCTCTGGAAATGTCTAGTACAGCCCCTCTGCTCAGAGTAGACAGCTACAGTAAAATATCTCCAGGGAGTGAGACTATTCAACCTCTCAGAGCAACCTATTCCACTGTTTGGATTTTTGCACACTGAAAGTTTGTTGGGGTTTTTTATGCTTAAACATAACTTGCTCTGGTTTGATATGTACTCATTGCCTCTTGTCCTGTCTCTGGACATGACTGAGAAGAGTCTGCCTCCACCCAATAAGATATTTACACATACTGATATAAGATTCCCTTCTCAAGTATTCCCTTTTCCAAGCTGAAAAGTTTCAGCTTGCTCAGCTTCTTCTTGCATAAAAGATGCTCTTTTACCATCTTTGTGACCTTTTGTAGTACTCACTGCAGTACGTATATGTGTCTTACTGTGGAGCCCAGAACTGGATGCAGTGTTCCAGCTGTGGTCTCACCAGTGCTCAGGAGACAGGAAAGATCACCTCCTCAACTTGTTGCTCAGACTCAGCACTTCATCTACTACCACCACGCTGACCCTTTTGCATCAGGAAAGAACTTTTTTCCTGCATTTGTCAAGTCTCTGGCTTGGACATGCTGTGAGTCTCCATTTCTGCACCAAATAAGCACAGACTTTCTTGCCCCTGCTTTGTCACAGCTCCCCTCTACTTGGTGGATGGCCCCTCAGTAAGGAACCTGCAGAGCTGCACCATCATCCCTTGGGAGGTGGTATCTGATATGCTGGGCTAGCTGCTCTTTTGTGTGCTGGGGATGTGCTGTGTCACTCCTCCCCACTGCGGCACACAAATTCTCTCCTCAACATCAGGGTTTGCAGAATGCTTTTGCACATCATCTGCAGAAAATGCTTCTCTTGGAACTTCAGGCTGGGCTGGCCCTTAAGCTCACCTCTCCCAGAACCTGCTGAAAGGATACTTGTCTCTCCTTGCTCAAAGCTCAAAGCACCCTTTGATCATGAATAGCCTCTTTACAAGCTGCTGGGAGTCACAGGCCCCATGGCTGCTTTTTCCTGATGAAGCAGGTGCCCTGACATTCCTGCTGGAGCTCCCAGAAATCCCGGGCTATCCCAGAAGGGGTTCACAGGCTGTACACAAGCAGATCCCTAAAAACACTAAGCAACCTGCTGTGTCTGTTGCCTGCCTCTGTTAGCTCTGTTTTCCTTGTCCTTTTTGGTCCCTTAGCTGTTTTTCTTTTTCCACTTAAAATAGGTGAAAAAAGAAAGTGGTATCACTTCTTGTATTTGGTTTAAGCCTCATCTGTGTTACTGAAGCATTTGAGTTTTCCATGTAGATGAAGATGACATGGTAATTATTGCCTCTAGAAATTACAGGACATTGCTAAATGGACTTATCCTTACATGAAAAAAAACCTAACTCATTCTTCTTTACTATCAATAGTACCCTTATTGACAAGGATAGAGGTCTTATGCTAAAGGAACAACCAGGTAATATACATAAAGATATTCAGATTTTTACCTGTTATATATTTCTGATGAAATGTTGAGACACAGCAGTGCTGGTATACAGTATTATTGCTGTGCAGTCCTTGAGTGTTACAGTGGTATCATAATAACTTATTTCACATGGTAAATATCTTGATGGTATTGAAGAAAAATGAATTTCAAATTTTTCTTGAGGAACACCAAATAACATATAATCAGATTTAAAAATCCATGTTATAACCCTTTAATTAAGCAAGCACTTAAGAATCTTCTTAAGGCATAAATTGTAGTTAACAAGCAAGCCATCTATTGACTCACTGAATTTAGTGGCATTATCCCTGTAAAGTTATGCAAGTGTCTTAACTGTATTGTTAGTGGCCACCTTAATGGAATTGTAAGTAGCACTCAGCTACTTATGTGATTAAGAAATGTGATTAAGATGCATTGTAAGCATGATAATAACTACTTTTGACACCAAATAGAAATAAATTTGACAGTATAAGAGGTTTTCTCGAGGCAATGATCTGAACATCTTTTCTTTCAGGAAGTTTTAAGGAACAAAAGAAATGTATAAACAGTAGAGATGACACAGAAGTGGTAGAGATCATTATACGGTTTCAGTTGACAAAAATAACCTTTTTTAAAAAATGTGTCATCTGCTCAATATTTACAACTAAAGAACTTTAGTCAGAGTTAAAATTATTCCCTTTTATTAACTTGCTTGAGGTTCTGAAATGACAGGTGCTGACCACTGAACAGAATTGTACTAATTTGCTGTTAAAGGACAATGAGGTTTCCAGAGTCAGAACCATCAAAAGCAGGAAGAAAGAGTAGAAAGCCCAATGAAAGAGAGGAGGAGGGAAAGCAGGAGCTGTAAATCACTGTTGCTGCTTTGAACAGACAGCCTGTCTTATGGCTCCTTACCCACTGCAAATCTGGCACTGGCACTGCAGTCAAGACTTGACATTTTCAGATGTTCTTGGATATTTTGTGAATCACTGTTATCTGCAGGCTTGAGGAGTTAATCTTCTGAAAGAGGACATGGGCTCTGTTGTTGAGAGAACATCAAACTGGTATCTTCATAATGCTCAATATTTGCTCTGCTTATATAAAGACTTAATAACTTAATAACAATGTTTATGAAAGAGTCACTCAAACACGTTAAAAAAATAGAAAGATGACCAAAAAGGTGACATAATTAAATTTAAAATTCCTATTGATTTCAGATGTATGATCTTCATCCTTGAGTTCTAATGCAAAACTAAATCACTTTTGCGCAGACTTAGATATTTCCCCTGGGCTCACCTCAGACATAGAAGTGTTTGAGTTAGCAGTCTGGTTATGACTGAAATCTCATTCAGAATCACTTTTAAAACTTGTCAGACAGTTTTCTGCAGGTGATAATGTGAGAACTGAAGTATTTCTGTTTCCCTTCCAGCCACATAATGTTGTGAGTTTCTGAATAATTAAAACTGAAAGAAAAAAGAGAGTTTGGGTTGTGTTGAGCTTTGTTTATATTGGTTGGTTGGTTTGAGGATTTGTTTTTGTTTGATTTTTCTTGTTTGTTTCTCTCATTTTAATGGAATCAGTATTACAGTACATTAAGCAGTAATGTGTGAATATAAGTCTAAAGAAGAATGATATTTTTAACTGCTTTACTAGAAGCTTGTTATATGTGATTTTGAATTCACGTCATTACTCCTCACATCTATGCTTAAAATTCAGACACTCATTTCATGATTTTTATAGTTTCAGACCTTGAATTATCAAGTTTCAGCACAAGCCAAGCCTAATTTATGAGTTTATTTCAAACTCAAATTCACAGGGGACAAAAAAAATGAGCTTTTGCTTTCTTATTATTCCTACTTTTTAATATTTTTGATATATCATATTGCCCCTCAGTCTCTTCTTCTCTTGACCTAACCAGCCTGCTTTCTTTAACGACTTACTGAAGTTTTTCTGTATCTTCTCTGGAGTTTCTCTTGTTCCATATCTTTCCTAAAATGCTGTTCTCAAAATTGGATATAATATTCCACTGAAGATCTTGCTTGTATTGGATAGGATGGAAGAGTTTTTAAAACCTTTAAACATTAAACTCTTAAAATAAGAGTTTTTAAAGTTTATGTGGTAATATTGCTCTTTCCAGTTGTTTCCCTTCTGCACTGAACTGGTTAATTTTTCTACAGTGAAATGCAGCACTTGCCCTTATTTGTACCTAATTTTCTTCAGACTTCAACTTGTTGAGATCAATTTGGAACAATACATTTGCAGCTCTCTCAGCATGGTGTCTGTCAACTTTGGGATGCAATAACCCTACTTTTGATTTCTTTATCTAAACTATTAAAGAATGTAATGGATGCACTCCGACCCCTGTGGAACAGTACTGCAAACCCTTGTCCAGCCTGACAATGACAACAAAGCTCCCTGATTCCATCCAGGGAGTGTTTCCCTAGTTTGCTTATCAAAAAGTCATGACAGAGAACATTGGGCAGCTTTCTAAAGGGAAGCACAATGACAATGTGACTGCTTTCCTGTATGCAAAAGGCCTATTTGTCATCATGAGGAAAAATAAAATTATTTTGACATGGCTTGCTCTTGATGAGTCCACTGTCACTTCTACTCATCTTCACAACTTTCTTATCTTGTAAGTGCTTAAACAGTGTTTGATTATTTCTTCTACCACTTCTAAGGAACTGAAATGGAGCTAACTGCCCTTGAATTTCATGGCTTTTCTCTCCTTCTCTAGCTTTAAAATAAGAACTATGTTTATCTAATTCCATTTTCCTTGAATTTTATCTTATCTCTGTCCCTATTAGGAATTGTTTCCTAATGAGGAAAAATGTAATTTGTTGAAATTTGCTAAGATCACTAAAATCTGTGAGAGTTGTCATTATTATATTAAAACTCATAATTCCATTGTAATTGTATAAAGTGTGCCCTTAAGAAATGTGGGTAAAACATGGGGGTGTGACCTAAAATCTCTATTCTATATAACACATTGTGATAAATTCTATATATTCTATATAACACATATATGATAATTTATTTGGAAAATCTAGAATTGTTTTAGAACAGTATAATATTTAGGAGAAATCTAAGAATCATGGAAGATATAGTAAAAGGCTCAGACCCAAGATGCTCAATCCTTGCGATATTAAGAAAGACATTTAAGGTGTGATCTTTAAAAAGGCAGAAACATCTGCTGTTCTCATAAAACTATAATCAATTTGCTTTTTGTGACCAACAGTTTTGAAACTGTTCAATGAGAAAACTTTTTTCTCAGTCCTTTTCAGAAAATTTCAGTGCCAATTTGCTTTTTAGATTCTCTATAGAAAAATTCCAGAATATTCATATTTAAGGCTGATAAGTGGATAATGCAGGATAATAAAAAGCCCAGCAATGGCCAGCTGGTCCCTATGGACTAATTTTTTTATAGTATGTAATGAAAATAAATAATATTTATTGAATAAAATGTCTTTAATTATTGAGGAAGCAGTCTAAAATGTAATAATTTGATAACATTAAGAGAATAAAATAAAAATATTAAATTTATTCATCAGTAATTAAAATGGAAAACAAAGCAAGGTTGGTAACAGACATTCTGAGAGTACACTGAGCTAGCAAATGAGTGAAATGATTGACAGCACCCAGCACCTGGCCAGTGCTGTCATACTGCATCTCTACAGTGTTCTCAGGTACTGTTTGGAAACATATTCATTGCCATGAATTCACAAATGTGAATTTGTAATTCACATTCCAAATATTTCAAGTGGAATTTAGTAGGAATAAAAAATAAGATTTTAACCACCATTTTCTTTCCTTGCTGTGGAACATTGCCTCTTTTCAACAGTGAGGCTCAAGATTATTTTGAGGAAAATTGACAATGCTAAATGATTATATGAATTAATTAAATTACAAATCTGTCCGGTTTAGAAAATCAACCAACCAACCAACCAACCAACCAAACCTACATAATGAACATCTGTTTATTCTAAATCTCGTTTTATTCTAAATTTCCTTATTAGTTGCTCTTCACTATTGCATGTCCTATGTTGGTAAATTCTTTTTATGTTTCTTGTCGTTCAAAAAGAGAAAATTAAATAGGAAAAATAAAAAATATTAGTCATATATTATTATAGATTATTATTATTGCTGTTATTATTATTATATTTTATAATCAATTTGTGAGGTAAAATCATTAATATTAGTACCTTTGTCAGAAACACTTTACATGACATATTCAGGACCTTTCTGGCTTAGGAATTTTAATATAGAAGATCAGACCCTAATCGTTCATGTGCCTGTGTGAGAAGGGGTGGAGGGGTGAGGGTGGGTGGTGCAGGGAAGTGAAGTAGCATTAATTCATCCTATTAACAATATTCAAGATAACTGAAAATTTCTATTTGTGTAGATGATGCTTGACTAGAATTTAATGTAAAAGTATAACATCTGAGCTTTCAGAGAGTGTTCAATGTGAATTAGCATGACTGGGTTTTTGTGAAACTTTCCATGTGAAATGTTTGCTGGGCTGTCACCCTCATGCACTAGGAACTGAAGCTGAGGACCTTTGCAATGTACAATAGATTGTACATCTTTAAATACCTTTTTATTTCTATATCTCATTTTCATCCTGTTAGTTTTCTCTCAAAGTCATAAACCTTCTATCTCTGCAAAGGGAGAAGAATTAAAAAGAAAACAGAAAAGAATGAAACCTGGTTTAATTGTAGGGCTGAAAATTGCTTCAGATAAATTTTGGAGCTGCAAATTATTCTTAGGTGGAGGTTTTAGGAGGGTTTGCTTGTATATTGTCTTTTTTTGGCAGAATTATTAAAATAAAATAACATATTGGATTTCTGTAAGAAGCACTTTATAATAGGTTCACTTTTACTGTTGAGCTCATAGCACCATTAATAATTTTCTTAACTGCCTTTTATGCTGCACATTTTCACAGGATTTACTGAATTTGTTCTCCTAAAAATGCTAGTTTGCTGGAAATGTACATAGATGAGATTTTTAATGCATTTGTCTCAAGCAAAAATTAATATGTAGGTTTTTGCATGTGCTTGTATTCATCACCAAAATCACAGATGTGAGGTATATGCCTGCTAGATTTTTATATGTGTCAAAGTAATAAAACTCAATCCTTTAATTGTTTAACTTTTTACTAGTTCCATTCCTATTTAGCACATATAAAAGTGGTGCAAAATCAAAAATGTTTTGGAGGGATTAGGAGCATGTGGTCAGTATGCATGCCAGGGTTTAATCTCCCTAAAGGTTTAAAGAACAGTGATAAAAGCCAAATCCACTTTCTGCTAAAGCTAACAAATAAACAAGAAAAAAATATATCCAGAGGAGGAATAACCCAATAATAAATGGCTTTGCATACTAAAAAGAAGACCTGCTAGCCTGCTGGAGGTGAGGAGGGATTAGCATCAATTTGTGTTTTAGCTCTGCAGGGGGTTCCTAATTCTATGGCAGCTCCTGTCAGACTCGACCTAGCAAGCCAAGGACTGAAGCATTTTTTCCTACCTAATTCATACCAAATGGCAGACTCTTGTAAATGTAAGCAGAGGAAAAGAGTACCCTCAACACTGAGTCAGCATCAGACCTGTTTTTAAAAGTCAATTTCACCCTGCTCACGTTGATGCATGTTTTGTTCTTTCATTTCCATGAAAATTATTTCTCAATAAATTTTATATTCTATGTATGCATCTTCACCAAAACAGTATTTTCTCTTGTTCCTCTTTTTCTGGCTAGTCATAACAGGCTTCTCCTTTGGATAATTTGTGACCTATCTGATACAGCTGTATCTTTTGAGAGGTAAAAAAAAAGAAATGATAAACCCAAATACACCAATTACATGCCATGAAAATAGTGCTGCATTGATTCTCCAACACTTCTGCTGATCTCTTTTCTTTGGCTTCCGGGTAGTGTTTTATCTGAAGAATAAACAATCTCCGAACATTCAGTCTAAGGTAGCTTTTCTATTATCCTGAGAATAATGAAACTAGGTGGGCTTATAGAAGCCAAAGTTGTTAGGATGTTAAGATAGCATTGTAATTTACATATTTTAAAAATGACTTATTAATTAGATGTGTCAGGTTCAATACAGAGTTTCAAATAGACAGAAATGAATAAGAACCCTTAGGCTCCTGTTTTAGAACAGGGCGTTTCTTCCTTTCAGTTTTTAGTGATATAAAATTGCTAAATATAACTATATATAATATAATTAAATTATAATACTTAGAATAAATATAACTGTAGTACAATATATTTAGCAATATAACCTTGCCTAACCTTACTATGAAAAATGGAAGTTCCATTTCCCCAGGATGTTTTATTATAGTCACTTCTCAGTAAATGCAGATGGATAAAGATAATACAAGGGGGTGAGATGAGAAAAAATCATGATGTACAGATTAAAAAAAACCCTATTTGACTGGAATGTGTGAGACCTCAGTTCAGAGAAAGACTGGAATTGGTGATGTATTGGATCCCACAACACTTAGCCTCTCTATCTTGCTTTTTCTAAAGAATCCACGACCACTTAAAATTATTCCATTTTATGATAGATGTGAATGCTGTAATCTAAAATATTTTTATAAAGTTAATAAAGTTTTAGCCAAGCTTCCTGTCAGAAGTTTAACTGCTCAGTGCTGTAGCAGAGACTATGCTCCAGGAGAATCTTGATCTAATTAGCATTTACTCGGTATTTGACTGAAGGGTGTTCTCTGTAAGAATAAAGCTTTCTACTCCTCAGAATAATGTGGCACTGCATTTATGCTATATTAGAAGTCCTAGTACAATTTTGAAGGTGATCAAAGTTCTATGTGCTCAGTTTTAACAGTGCCAGTAGTCATATTGTTGGAGTAAATCTTTATTCCTTACCCCCTCATCCCTCACCCAATCTAAATTAATGAATACAGGATGCAATTGTTTATCTTCCGAGTTTTATCAAAAATCAATTTCTAATGAAATATTAATTGCTAAAGATGTGCAACACTTAATTGTGTTTGTGTAACAATAATGTAGTTCATCTTCATTATATAAACACTTTGAAGGAAGGCAGAAAATATATTTTGTTTTGAGGAGTAAAACTGAGTTCATGTGAAGCCCCTGGTAAAGTTTTCTGGTGTTCAGCTGTATGTTGTTGAGATGCCTCATATCATTTATGTCACACTGCATAAAAGAACAACAATAATATCACTGGATATCATCATTGTCTTAAATTCAGAAATTCAAGGTGACATGAAATGTCTGAAACAATCTTGGGGTGGGGGGAATCAATTATAGTGCTCCAATTTAGAAAGCCGCTTTTCTGATCTTGTATGAGGGATGTGAATTGCCCAAGCACTCCTTTAACATTTTAATGGTTATGTGTGACTGATGTTATGCTATCACAATTCTGTACTTCTCATAACATGCTTTTAATTTTTTTCTGTTGTCTCTTTGAACATTTAGATACAAATTCTCATCCAGCTGCACAGTTGTTCATTGTGCATGATTTGTGTACCAGAAATCTTCATTTATGCAGTGATATTAATACTTGGAAGACACAATTTGCTTCTCAGGCTGCAAATGGTATTTTCAGATCAAACAGAACACAGTTTTCATAGTAATTTTTAAAATAATTACTTATGTGGTTTTTTGGCTTGCTTTTCATGGTCTGTCCCCTCACTGTTTTTTTCTAAAGCTGCCTCTTGCTGCTTAGAAATGCCTATCTGTTTGTGGGTTCTTTGAATTTGCAGAATGCACACAGAAATCAACGTGTGTTGCTCAGAGAGCACACACTCAAGTTTGCATGTGCTTGTAAATACTTTTTGTTTGCATATGTGCATCCTACAAAATCTGACATTTTAAACACAGAAACTGATTTTTGAGCATCCATTTTCTTTAGAGGTCTTTAGCAACAGGTATGTAACTGCACTTCCAATGTAGGAAATCCGGAGATTTCCCCCATAGTCATTATAGATTATCAGGGCTAATAGATTTGGTAGTGAAAAAAACCAAACACATTATTCATTTAACTGTCCTGTTTCAAAACTAAATATGTTCATTTCACCCATTTTTTTTTCTCAGGGCCAATAAACATATAACTGGCCTAAATTTGGTAATGAAAATCTAAACTTGAAGTGATATTATTTAAGTCAAGAGTGTGATCTAGATTTTCAAGACATCATATGTATCACATCTGACCATTTGTCTTCAAGAGACATTAAATTAATTTCATTTGCTTTAATCAATCTTCTTCTCCTTTATGTTTGAAGAAGCCCTTGGGCAGAATTTAGTGTTGTCAAGGCACAGAGCTAATTGCTGTCATTAATTCACCACACAGAAAGTAAAAGCCTGGTGTCACAGATAGGAAAAGGGATCTCAGCAGTGTCATTATTAAGCATTTTAAAAAACAAACTGAAATATGTAATAGCCATTGATTGATTAGATAGCATGAATAATGAAGAAACAGATATTAGAAACTGGTGTTAAGGATGCCAATGAAGATAATTTTAGGAATGATTCATCATCTGGGACTGAGGTTTACATTTTCCAAACTAGAAATCTCTGAAGAAAATTCAGCCATCTCACAATTTCCTTGAATTTTTTTCAGGCAAGAGACTGCCTTTTACCTCAGCATCTTCTTGCTGAAAAGCTACACCCGCTTCTTATTGATGTATTTTTGGCATAGTATGTTAGTACAAAGTTTTGCTGGTGGCTTAGGGAGGTTAGCAGTTAGCAATCCACAGTGAAGATGTGAAATAGCTGCTGGTGCCAAAAACTCTGTCAATGGGCTTTATTTAAGCTCAGGCAGACATGAAAATGTGTGTAGAGTTGCTTGTGTGCTGACACAAGCGTAAAAGAAAAATATAGTTATTGAAATCAATATGGCTTTATCAACATTTTGTCAGTGCTGCTTGTTAAAGGATTGTAAGGCCTGACCTTGTCCTGTTTCTGCCTCTGATTTCAGTAAGAGCAATGCCTGCACAAGCCTAATTTACTTGTTTGTTGTATGATCTATTTATATACTGTGTATATGGCTACAATTTATTACCTACTTCCAAGGTGTCCAAGATACAGAGTTCTGTGGAGAAAAGTATTATAAGCTATTATAATTACTTTACTTTCCTCATCTATGTGATGACAGCAAAGCTCAGAAAAGAGATGGGTAAATATTTTTGTCATAGCAATGGGCAGCTTGGATACAGTATTACCCCAGTTGTTGTGCAGTGTAAATTGGCTGTGGCCTCTGATATGCAAATTGAGGACTATTTTGATAGATGCATTTTTTTACTCATAGTGACAACTATTTCAATGACCTAAGATCCTACTTTGATGCCAAATCAAGGAATTTATAGTGGTATATATTCTGGAAGTCCTTTGCACAAAGTAGATGCCAGGTGATTAATTTCTTTCACTGTTTTAGACTCTTTGACAGTGATTACTTGCCAGTCATAGTTAGTTCTTGACAGTTTACCTGAAAATGCAAGGTTTGATACACTCCTTTGGGCACCACAGTGACTTTAAACAATGAGCCCTCTTATTTCAGTTTTCCTGTTTCTTCCTGACTCCTAGTAAGAATCCTCTTGTCTTCTGAAGGCTGCTTCACTGCCCAGATAACTTAAACAGCATTAAAATTAGGATCAATGGTTGCAGTTGTGTTTTCTTCCTGTCTTCTAAAGTAATTATCTCATTATCTCAATTTTATCACCCAGTAATAAACTAATGCATATGCTGGGTTGCTCTGCTTAAATGCATAAAATTGTATAAAATATCCTGGGAAATTTTAAAGAATGCAGGATTAATAAAGATGGTATTTACGCTGGCAATTGTAATATATTTTCTTTATGGGTAGATTTTCTGCTATGGCTCTTTCATCTACTGATATCCAAGGCAGTATTGAACACAGAGGAATGAAATTGTGAGTGCTATGAAAAGAACTAAGTATGTGGATAGTGTATCTAAGCAGTGGATATTTGCCTCTATGACCTAAATGTGAAATAAAATAAAATTTATTGTAATTGTAAACTTATGGATAATGTTTATGCTTCTATAATTGTGTTTTTCCTTTATCATGTTCTAAATAGTGTGAGGTGATTCCTCAAAAGATTGTTTATTCTTCTAGTACTGTCAGGAAAAATGTATTTAAAAGTCAGGCAATGCCACAGTCTTTTCCAAGCAAGTAGGTGTTTTTTTTTTTTGTTTTGGTGTTTGTTTTTTTTTGGGTTTTTTTGGTTTTAATTTATTTTATTTTTTTAATCTATTTTTTTAAAATTAACAGATACCGCAACATATAAATAATTCTCTCTCAGCCTGCTTTTACACTTTTACTACTTGAATCAGAAGAACTAATACCTGACACAGGCATTTCTCTGGACAGGCAGCACATGTTTTGGTTTTTTTTTAAATAAGACTATTTAAGTTGCTTCTCCTGAAAAATATGGCAATATTCTATTATTGAATATTTAACTCCTTACACTTGTTTTGCAAACCCACTGTTCCATTAGTGTCATTTGGATGTCAAACTTTTCATTATTACCAGACAGGAGGAACATGTTAAAGGCCTGCTTAAGACAGGGCCTTCAAAATTTTCTTTTGCATGGAAAATTTTGTTTTAGTCAGAATTAGCTTTACTTCTATCCTACGCAGAGAAGCTATGAGAGATGTTTACATATAAAAATATTAATCAGAGTGAGCAAAAAGGGGAAGAGAGAAGTTTAAAAAATAATCAAGAGCTGACAACTGAAATAAAGTTTTAACTTTGGACAATCAAATTTAACTTTTGGACAATCTATTTTCTTGTATAACTCAGTCAACATGCCATTGAAATTAAC
Organism: Passer domesticus; assembly: GCF_036417665.1. NCBI lineage: Eukaryota > Metazoa > Chordata > Aves > Passeriformes > Passeridae > Passer > Passer domesticus. The sequence continues at coordinate 19,432,820 of NC_087478.1, forward strand.
TGAAATTTTTATTTTGGACAGAAATTTAATCTTTTCTCTAGCTAAGCAAGGTCAGGAGGTAAAACTGCAGCACACTTTTGTGGTAGTCAGGTTACATTGTTCTGCATAAATGTGAGAACAACTTTCTTATATGCCACTAATTTTACAAAATTAGATAACAAAACGAAATTCTGGAGAAAAAAAGAAAAGTTCAAGCAGAAGTAAAAATATGTTCTGATAGACAGAGGAGGTATCAAAAGCACAGCATTGCTCTTCCTTAAGGCTGCCCTGGCTCCCTTCTGGGAATCTCATGTCAGAGCTAATGGAATTCTGTCCTAAGAGCCTCCTGTGCTGAGGCTCTCAGTCTCTCTGCTGCCTTAGCCAGGGCCCTCATGAGCTTTTACAGAATTGGATGATGCAGAAAACAGTGAGAGAAGCCTCCACAGAAACAGAGGGAGCGACAGCTAGAACTCAGTTGACATTATTTCATTGCTTATACACTTGGTGTTTTTCTAGATTTGATTTGAAAGCAGATATTGTTTAAAAATACATATATATTAATATGTTATGCTTGTATTTTTTCCAGGTCTGCTAAATGACTGTTATAAAATATGTGTTCATATGTGCTGTAATGATTTAAGACCTAATTATATAGTTATCCTCCTACAATCAGAGTTCAATGAAGTGCTCAATTTCATAGCTCCATTTTGTAAAAATGACTTTCAATGTGGAAAAATCTCATAAAATTCTTTGGCAATCACACTTGCCTGTTAAATTGACGTCAATAATGCATGGTTGGTGTGATATTTCATGCAGTAATTAATGGAGCATAACTCTCTTACTCATGTTTAGCTAACGATCAGACTGATTTCTTTGTGTCTGTACACACCCACTCACCAGACTTTACAAACAAGTACAATTACTTATGCATAAATATACTTATACACACACATATATATATTTTTTTTTATATATATATAAAATATGGTAGTTTGCCAGTGTCTAATTTCATAGCTTTATCAAACAATGTTTTTCAGTTTTCTGCAGAGATTGGGCATTTGGATCCCATTAATTAGCCCTTACCTTTAGACTATTTTTGAAAGTTTGAAAATTCTGTAAGAATATTACCCAAAACTTTTTTCTTAAATGCACAACAAGGAAAAGTATCCTGTCATTCTGCTGACTGGCGCCTTTGAGGTTGGGATAGTTATTGGCTGTTAAAATAGATCAGAAAACATGCACTCCTGAAATACAGTAATCTAATTTTTCTTTTTAAAAGCAGCCTGGGAGCTAACCTTTGGTTGTATCCTAAAGGAATTAGGATGCTGTGCCTTTTTAATAGGTTTTTACAAATATTTAAGTTATTGCCTTCTTAGGGAAGACATTTTCAGTGCATCTGGAGAAAACAGATAAAGTGAGATCTATTAGAGCAGTACACCAGTCCTGAATTTCACATTCAGTGGATCTGACTTTTATATTTATTTCTACATTTTATCCAGGAAAGACATAATCCTTAAAACAGTAAGAATCACCATAAGGAAAAGAAAAAAAAAAGGAGCAAAGTGCAACTTGGCATTTTAATAAATGACGGGCTAAACCAGATCTTGCCTGTTTTTATATAATCTCAAAGTGAAATCTAATTTTAATTTACAGATGTGCACAGTAGAAATACATGGGTGCTGAAAAATAGACCTGCGACTACTAGTCAAGTTGAATGCAACAAAACTAGGAGAGTGTAGTGGGTCAGCACTGGCTGCGTGCCAGGCTTGGACCAAAGCCCCTCTCTTGCGCCTCTCTGCAGCTGAACAGGGGAGTAAAAAAAAAAAAAAAAAAAAAGGGTTCATGGGTTGAGATAATGACTAGAAGAAATCACTCATCAAATACCATCATGGGCAAAACAAGCTCCAGTTAGAGATATTAGTTGAATTTTTTACTAACTAAATCAGAGCAGGATAGTAAGAAGTAAAATCAGTAAAAAGCTTCATCCCATGTCTCCCTCCTTCTGAGCTCTATCTTCTCACTGCCAGCAACACAGGGAGATGGGAATGGGGGTTATGGTCAGTTCATTACTCTTTGTTTCTCCTGCTGCTCAGATGAGGAGTTATCATTCACCTGCTGCACTGTGGGGTCCCCATCATGGCAGACAATTCTCCATGAGCTTGTCTAGTGTGAGTCCATCTCACAAGCAGCAGCTCCCTGTGAACCACTGCAATGTGAGTGCATCCCACAGGCAGCAGCACCCCTCAGACTGCTGCAGTGGGGGTCACTCTTCCATGGGGTCCTGTCCTTTAAGGACAGGCTGCTCTAGCATGGGCTTCTCTTTCCATGCACCTGCCACAGGTTCACAGCCTCCTCTCAGGCATCCACCTGTTCCAGCATGAGTTTCCTCCATGGACCACAGGTAGATCTCTGCATCCCCATGGATCTCCATGGGATGCAGGAACATAGTTTCTTCTTCATCTGCACCATGGCTGATAAAATAATCTTGGCTTTGGGGCCTGAATTATCTCCTCCCCTGCCTTTTGCACTGACCTTGGTGTGTGCAGAGTTGTTGCTTTCACATGTTCCCACTCTGCTCCTCTCTGGCCACAATTACAACTGTGCTATAACATTTTTTTTCTTCTTCTTCTTAAATCTCTTATGTGTTATCAGAGGTCTTACCACCATTTCTAATTGGCCCAGCCTTTGGCCAGCAGCATGTCCATCTTTGGAACCACCAGGGAATGGCTCTGCTGGACATGAAGGAAGCTTCTGGCAGCTTCTCACAGAGACCACCCCTGTATCTCCCCCACTACCAAAGCTTTGCCATGCAAATCCTATGCATACAGCTGAGTGAAGCAGCTGCTCTTGGACATAACTTCCACTGTCAATTATCTTGGCAACAACAGCTGGCTGGTGATTTGTTGGCAGGATTGCATTACTCGATAAATTTCCTGTACAAAATGAAATTACATAAGAAAGTCTGGAGATGCAGCATTACATTCATTCGATTGCCTGCTCCTTTTAGCATCTGCAGCTTTTTGCAATGTATAGTGAGAATATGTATGTGTACACTGCAGCACCAATTTGCTTCAATTGCTATTAGCCTTTTTATAAGGAAAGTTTGCCTTTTGACTCAAAAAGATACTTGTGGGCCCTATGGATCTCTTACACTGAAAAATAACTTTGGTTTTCAGAAGCAAAGTAAATATCTGGGGGGAATCTGCTAAATTGGAAAAGAAAAATGGATAGCAACCATGAAATTAGGATTTGTCGTTAATGATTACCAAGACTTGAATTTTTCACATTGTGATAACTACTGCTATATATAATGAAGGAAAGTCTTTAACTGATAAGGAGGTTGCTCAGTTCAAAATACCATCTTGAAATTAAATCCTATAAAAAGAAATCAGAAAATATAGTATGCTTGAACCTTATCTTCCTGAATTGATGACCTCTTTTTCATCTGTAGAAAAGAAAATTAATTTGAATAATTCAAATTAGCTTTTTATTTCAAAAGTAGATTAATTTTTATCATTTTCAGGTTGGGCTTCTTTTTTTTTTTTTGCCTTGAGAAAATTAGCCATGATGTAGGTCTCATGAGCTTTTTAAACTTATTTTACATATCCTAAATATTTAAGACACTAGTTTTGTTTCACCTAACTTTAACAGCAAAAGCAGGCATCCAGTTTAATGTAGTGATTTAGAATCTTTCAACAACTTATCAAAAATTTAGGAAATTTCAGAGTGGTATTCGCCCACTTGTATTAAAACCAATTTTAGAATAACATGAATCACACTGGCTATCTCTTTCCACTTTACATATAACAATTAAAAATAGCTAAGTGAAGTGATGAATCCTACCTCTACTGATTGAGTGCATGCTCCCTTAACTAATTCATCATATGCCACACAGATGAAAATGCCTCTTCTGCCCAGCAGACATGTATGTGAGGCAGATTTCTTCAAAGGCTTTCCTTTGATAATTTCCTACCTGGGCTGTAATGTATATGACTTTTTAAATCATTTGATAATTGATCCTCTTTGCTTTTCTGAACAACTTGCAAATGAATCAGTAGATTGAATTTTATGTTTTCTACTAATTTAATTTTCTTTACACCTTATATAATGTGGTTAAAGAAGACATTATATTGATACTCCCTTACTGCAAGTACAGATAAAACATGTAAAGCAAAGCTAGTTTATATTTCACAGGAAAGTGCAAAAGTGAAGGCAAACCTAATCATGCTTGAAGAAATTTTTTGTTATGCTCTAACAGAATCAAAGGTATCTAAGCAGTCACCTTGGGCATTGAACAGGTGTATCTGTATTTGCACCCTTTCAGTATTTGCTCTTCTATTATGCATCAGTGGAATCATTGCACTGCATTTTTGTATGGTTAACAGCACTTTTCAAGCAAGCACACTAATGAGTCTATCAACATTTTTGCAATATGCTTATGCATCTTTTGATATAAAAAGACCCATTTCTCTCACTTTACCAGGACATGAATAAATTAGTAATTTTGCTTCTTTGCTATCATCTCTTAATGATTCATCAAGTTCTCTACACTTAAGAAAAAAATGACAAAAAAACCAAATTACCTCAATTTCTTGTATGATTTTGTTTGTGATTTTTTTCACTCTGGAACTTTTTAAAAAATAAAAATCCCACAAATATATAATTAATGAACATAAAATTTTGTCCTAAGGATTGAGGAACCAGAAAACAATTTAGGACACAGGGCAGATAGTCATCTGAATCTCAGTTCATTGGAGAGAATTTTAGTGAGGAAACAAATGTGATTCTGAGTGTATAATAACAGAATGAAAAGTGTAATTAAACTTACTATCTTTGGCATTTGAGTGTTATCATTGAAAGTCATTATCCATTTCTAGTCTTCATTGCTTAAAAATGGTGCTTACCTACTGCAGACATTAAAAGAAGTGCTACAAGATTTTAGCAAGCACTTTGTACAATGACAAAGTTGAGAATTTTATCTAATGAAAATTTAAGAGGTCTTTTGAATTCTTTCTTGTCTCATGAAGAAATAAACCCCGATAAAGAAGAACTTAATTTTATTGTAATCTTGCAAGCATAGCAGGGTTTGAATCCTGAAGCTAGACAAGCTGAAACTAGAAATGCTGTTATATTTTTAGAGTGTGAAATTGCTCATAAGTCCCTAATTGCAAGAAAAAAAGTTAACCTGGGAAGCAATCAGGTAAAAGCTGAAAATGGGGCAGAAAAAGAAAGGAGAATGTCTCCACAGGTGAAGACAGAGGGAACTGATCTTGAGAAGACATCAGCAGAGTTTTCCAGAAACTCGTAGCTAGGACTTGTGGAGACAGGATGGGTAGACTGCAGAGGACTTGCCTGCTCAGTAGGAGAGAAAGGGCATCTTGCTCTGCTTTGCTGGACAAGGCTGGGAGAACAGGGGCATTTCCCACTGCTTGAATTCCTTAACCAAAATCAGGCTTCTGCCTAAGGAGCATTGTCCAGTCCATCATTATTGATTTGAGGCAGGAATCACGTGTTCAAGTATTCTGGTACTTGTCAGGCAGGATGTCACCCCTCTTTTAGTACTTGTTGCTCAGAGCCACTTTCAAAATATCTTTCTTTTGGTGTACTGTTGTTGTTCTGCTGAGTGGATGTTTATAGCTCTTCCAGCTCTCTGTGGTGTGCATTTCTAAAGGAATTTTTGTGTTTAGGCACTTACAGAATGTTCCCCCGTGGCATACACTTTCAATGGAAAGTTGCTCAAGTAGAAGACAAGGATAATGAAAATAGGTGTGATTTCACTGCTTTTGTTTTTAGACAATATGTTTTCAGTAGGATGTCTTTAGCTAAAAGAGAAGAATGAGTGCATCCTATGACATTCCATCTCAAGCTTGGTAAATCACTTCAGTAGCTGTGTTCCAGCTAGGAAATAGGTTTCCATTGCTATAAAGTAAAGGCGAATTCACTTAACTAGATTAACTCAATTATGAGCAGATTAAGAATTGCTTAGGCATCCATTTTGTCATCTCCATTCATTAGCAGTTGACTTAAGTTTGTAGGAAGATTGCTGTGTATAAGATAAATGCATTACCATTTTACTCATTTATTCTTCAATTAACTTTGGGGTTTTTTTAAGGCAAACAAAGATAAATCAAAGTTTAAGCTTGGAAGTTACTTCCATGTAGGAAAAATGTGATCCCAACGAAATGTCTTCCTGCAGCTTAACTTGAGACACCAGTGCAGAACTTAAGGGGTTTTTATTGTTTTAAATAAGTTAGGCAAAACCAATCCCTCCTTCCAGTAGGGTTTCATTTTGCCATTTGCATTCTCTCTGAAAATGCTATTTCAGACTCATAAATATTTAGCCAGAGCTTACATGTATTTTAGTATTAAAATGCCCCTTATGTCATGGGTTCTGTACCTTGTAGAATGGCCAGAGAGATGATGGAAATGTGGGAAGTTGGGAATTACCTAACTTCCTTGGGTAGAAGTCTAGGTGTGTTAAAAATGTGCCAGTGTTCATGGTAGTACTTGTGGGCCACCTGTTTTAATATAAGACATAAAATGAAAGCTAAGTACCTTACCACAATACAGCTGAGATATACAGATATGTTCAGCAAGAACAAGGGAAAGTGTATGCAAGTATCTCCCCTGCTACTTTCACTTCACCTGTTTTATAGGTACTTTCTGTGGGAAAAGATATTTTCAATAATGTATTAAAACCTCACAGTTAAATGTCTTGTACTTCAGAAATTTTTATATTTGCCAGGTGAACAGAAAATTAAGAAAGGAGCAAGCATGAGTAAGAAAACCCCAAATCAGTGGTTATTTCTTTTTGGGCACTGAAAGGAGGACAGCAAAAATAAATTTATTAGCTAATGTTTTGTATGTTAGTGATATTTCAGGTTAGTGTCTGATGTGTGCTTTGAATTATGTCAACAACAGTTTTGTACAACTGTTATTATACTTGGTTCTAAATGCAAAATTTATATGTATGTCCAAGATGCTCGACTGTGTTTAAACTAATGGTAAATGAAAAAGAAAATTAGCTGGTGTTGACTTCAAGATTATTCAAAGCCTTTAAGTTAATAAATTGATTAATATGATGAATATGCATTATGGATACAGATGAAAAACTTGGGACTTAAAAAAACATCCTTAATTTAAAATGTTGATGTTTAGGTTTTATACCTAAAATAAAATCATAACATTTCTTATCCTGAACTACCTGATATTGAGCAGGAGTCTTTAATAAACTTTCATGAACTGCATCTTCAATCTGTTTAATATGTATGAGAAATGTTTTGATATATTAGCCAAACTTTAAAAAGTTTGAGCTAGTATTTCATAAAAGAGAATGCTTAAATAACTCTCCCCAATTTTTAATTTTAAATTTTAGCTTATATATTAAAATTTCTTAATAAAAATTAGATATTATGCATATTTTTTGTGGTGATGAAACAGCAACTTCTCTATTTCTGTAAGAAAAAAATTAAATTGAAAACAAATGAAAACAAATGAAAACAAAAAGACTTTAAAGACTCTGAGAATAATTTTATTGGCAATATTCTTTACTGCAGACTTCTCTCTTCCCTTTCACTTGAAAACTTTTGCCTTTAGTTGCATGATTTGTCTTTTAGAACATAAATATTTGTAAAAATGCATTAAGGATGGAAGCAGATATTGTGTCATTCTGTCTTCATTTCTACAACTTTCCATGTAAGAATGAAGACAATTGGTTTGTCTGGGATAAAACCAATGTGAATACAAAATTACTATAAAATGTGGAGATATCCACTATAATTTGAAAAATTTGTCTTTATGCAATTAATATTATCCTAAGTGTATAGTGAAATTTTTTCCCTTTCTGCTTCTCCTTCTTTTTATAATTATTTCAAACTTTATTGTAAAATAGGCAATGCTTCTTTACTTGTTTTTCAATCTGCAGCAAATATTTTTTAATTTGCCTTCTCCTGGAAGCATGCAAATAATGCTTACCAAAAATTATGGCTTTCATTTTTAAATAGCAGACACTTAACTCTTCTTAGGAAAGAAACAGAGGTTAAAAAAAGGGAGAATAATTTTGCCTAGATAAACAACTTCTGATAATAAATTTGAGATGGAGAGCTAGATGCAAAAAAATAACTGTATTTGACTTTTCTGTTTCAGTGAACTTGGCATTGTCTACAGAGTGGAGTTGATTATGAAATCAGGTTTTGCTACTGTGTGATGATGGAGTCTATGCTGCCAAATGAGAAACAGTCCCTTATTAGAAACTGGTTTATCACGAATTCTGTATTCAGGCAAAATTCTGATGGAAGATAATAGCTTTATCAGTTTCACTTATCCATCATAACACTTTTGGGGAAAATACACCTATTCCAAACTCTAATGCATGTGTTGTATCACAGTAGATTTTTTTGTAGTTTGTCTAGTCTTTCTGTTTCTGTTCACAGTGCATTTGGTTCAGCTGTGGTTTAAAGCCATCCTTCATTTATATACAGATCAATGAACAGGGATGTCTGTTGGCATAGCATAGGCTGAACATAAATATCAGTCATTTCCATGTATATATGGATTCCATGTATTCATGGATTTCTCTTCTCTGCACTGAACATGAAGTGCATTCTAGTCTCAGTATAAAGCTCTTTGTCTTTTAAAGCTCTAGGAAAGCATGGTTCTTCTTTTCGCTGCTATTGACATTACCAGAAAAAAAAAAATTTTATTTGACAACCTCTGGAAAGCACAGTCTAAGGAGTGCTGCTTTGTCTCTTATTACACCCACAGATAAATTCCATAGGATGTCTTTGAAACTGTGCTCAGTAACCAATAAAATGTCTTTGTAGCACTATGCTGGCAGTGTCCTTTTGCAAAGAGGAAATATGCAGTAAATTTTAACAAATCATCATGTTGAATTTTGAAGCCTATCTAACTAGGATATATTTTATCGGCCTTTCTGTGAGATTTTATGTGCCTATTTCTGAAATTTAGTATTAAATATGCTGACATTAAAAGATAATATTAGGGAAAGGCTTTTTTTATTTGCACTTGAAAAATTTTATTTGGAAATGATAACATTTTATGATTTTTTTTCTTATTTTGATGATTATTATAGATTTTCTGCATTTGATAATTCATTGCATGTAAACCAAACACTATAACACCAGGAAAACCATGCCTTTGGATTTCTCAGTTAAGAACAAAATTATGATTTTATCATGGAATCATAGAATGGTCTGTCCTGGAAAGGACCATAAATATCAGTTCCATCTCCCTTGCCATGGGCAGGGACACTTGTCTCTAGAACAGGTTGCTCAGAGCCCCATTCAACATGACCATGAACACTTCCAGGGATGAGGCATCCACAGCTTCTCCAGCCAACCTCTTTCAGTGCCTCATCAGCATCACAGGCAATAGATTTTTTTCTAATCTCTAACCTAAACCTGTCCACTTTCAGTTTAAAGCCATTGCCCTTGTGCTGTCACATGCCCTTGTTAAATGTTGTTCTCCAGCTCTCTTGTTGGCCCCTTTAAGTACTGGGAGGCTCCAATCAGGTCTCCCTGGAGCCTTTTATTCTCCAGCCTGAACAATTCCCTCAACTCTGTCTTCAATGGGAGAAGTGCTCTGTCCCTCTGAACATCTTCATTGCCTGCACTGGACTTGCTTCACTCCAACAGGTCCATGTCATTCTTATATTTTCTTATGGTGAAAAGGAATTTGTTTGAGTAACTTCTATTATATTGCACAACACCAGGAGAGAAAGAATTCATTCATTCTTTTTTACTTTTTGCAGAATATGGCAAATGTGACATTCATATGAAGTGGGTTGCTGCCATAGGAATTGACAAACATCTTTCACAGTACAATAATACATTCCTTGGGCACTATAAGAAGGCCAGAAAAATGGCCTCCGTGGAGTTTCATGTCTCTAAACACCAATTTCTGTGCACTAATTTCTAATAAAATTTCACACAAGTTGCCTAATGATTCTAAAATTGTTAATAAGTAAATAGCTGAAGGGTTAGATGATGTGTGTAGGTCAAGAAAGCTTCCAAAGTGTATTCTGCTTACTCTGAGATAGCCCAACGTTTTGCACTTCAGTTTGGCCTAGAAAACTTGAGCATGTAAGGATGAGGTTTGTTTTCTTGTTTTCTGAGGTGCATCCTGTCTTAACTCAAATAGATTTCTTTTTCTTTAAATGTGCACAATTTTATATTAATTTATGTAATTTTGATAAAACACTTTTTAAAAAAAATGAATAAATTTTTAGATTTTCATGGAAAAAAATATTTGAGGATTTCCAGTGAAAAGCCACAAAAAGATTTTCGTTGAAAAGGGGTTTTGGTTGATAGTTTTCTTAATAAAAATACTTTTCTTTAAATCTATTTTTAAGTTCTGATATGAAGAGTCATTTGATTGGTATTCCTTTTTCTTTAAAAAGATTTACTACAGGATTAAATAATAATCAACAAATATTAGAAAGTAGGAATTGAACAATAACATCCTAAGTTCAAATCTGGTTATTGTTTGAATTGTGCTATTAAACTTAGAGACCTTTAAACTTTAAATATATTGCTGAAGAGTATTTTTTCTCATCATGATATAAAGTAATTATGAAGAAGAATATTTCATTTTGTACTTTAACATGTATATTATATCACAATTCAGAGAAAAAAAGCTGAAATTTGTTCAGCAGAAGTAAATGGGAAAAATTCCTTATTTGCGAGTAAATGTTTTGATGTGGAAGAAATAAACAGTTTATAGGAACATTGGGGGAATATTTACATAAAGCAGAATGTAATTAATTAAATAGGACTTGGAGTCTAGTACCTGCAGCATATCACAGGAGAGGTGTATTGCTGCAGGTGTGAAAGACTGTGTTTTCATATATTACCATGCATCACTGATTAGATTTAGGTCACTATATTAGGAAATTATCATTATAGACTTAGATGGATACTGTGATGCTCTCTTCATGGTGTTTTGAATCATTATCCTGCTCTTCTAAATGTTCTTCATTACTTCACATTCTCAATCCTGGAACAGATGGTGTACAGGTGGATTTTAGCTCTCATGCATAGCTTGACTGGAGCAAATTAGGATCTTCTTTTATAGAGCTTACAGTAACTGTGGGGAGTCTGTATAAAAAAATTTGAAGCCTTTTTAATATGTTGGATTATATCTGTAAAGAATATCTTCTCAATGACCAGACTTTTGCAAGTGCTTTTTTGCACTTTGGGTTTTGTTTGGTTTGGTTTTGTTTTGGTTGTTGTTGTTTTGGTTTGATTTGTTTGGGGTTTTTTATTTTTATTTTTAACTTTAATGGTTTAACCTCTGGACACAATCTATAAATATGATACTGTGAATAAATTGTTTTCTGGACAGACTTTTCAAAATGTTATGAGTCATTTATCAGAAATTATTTACTTTGCTTTACTCAATAAACATTATTCTTTTCATTCAAATGAATCCATCAGATTATCAGATAGTGGAAATCAGTTTAGATGGATGGATTTCAGGAGACTATTTCCCAAGAAAACAACTCACATGGTTTTGGTAATTACCCGTATTTATATTTATTCAAGAACTCTTTATGAAGCTGAGCTCTACCCCACAATATGATTTTGTTCATCCTAAAGAAACCAGCAGTAAGAAATTAAAGCAGAGCAAGAAAACAGTGCAATGATCACAACAAGATTTTATAATAATAAACCAAAAAATGTCATTGTGAGAAAGAAAGTGGAAAAAGAATGACAGAAGGCAAAATGTGAAATATCATCAGACAGATAGGAGGTACAATCTTCCAGAAACATCCGGTGAGACCAGTCCATCCGAAGCTTGGCATGTGAAGGCATATACTCTCACTGCAAGAAGGAAGGTGAAGAAAGGTGAAAATTCTCAGTCTGGCACCTTTACACCTGGAGGATTCACACTGCTTGCAAAAAAATAAACATGTAAACTTTACAGAACTGCATATAAAGCTTTCAGAGGTCAGAGTGCAGTGAGGATGCAGTGCTGTGATGTGTGGGTGCCTTGCCCTGACCCTGTGTGGTGCTGAGAAAGCTCTGCTGGCTGTGGAGGTTGTGCTGCCAAGGTACAATGCACTGTACTGAGTGGGTGTGTTGGCACCTCTCAAGAAGCTCAGGGGTACTTTCCTCCAGGCTTTCCTGCCTAGATGAGTTTGGACAATCAGCTACAAAATGACCTAATACTTCCTTGGACTGTAGAAATAGCAAAAAATCAGGTGAGTTTCAAGGAAACAGGATTTTATGAGCTTTACTTTTTTTATTTAACTAATGTTTGCAACAGCTTAGCCTTAAAAGAAACAAATCTGAATGGACTCCAGATAATTGCAGAGATAGAATTAAGAATCTGAAAAGGCTTTGTAGTATTTTCCTCAATAAAAAAAATCATACTTTTATTTTTCCAATTTGAATTTTGATGGGTAATAAAACCATTATCCCAGTGGAAGAACATATGATATGGGCATAGAAAGCAGCAATATTTGAGTGGGCAAAAGTGTTGGAGTTTTTACTTTAAGAGAAGCAGCAGAAATCTGACAGGCCATTGTAATGGCAAAGTATTCTTTCTCTAGGATAGGATCCTTCCTTGAAACAATTTTTATAACTCTTAGGCAGTTTCTGTAAGATCAGCATCTAGAGTCGTGTCTTTGTAATTATTTGGGAGAATTAGTCTGTAAATCATTTTTTAATGGAATAATTCAATAGAATTAAAAATCTCAAACACAGCTTATGTAAAGTGATTGCTGTATTTCACACAGTGGGATCATCAAATCCTAAATCTTCTTCTCATAGGACTTAACACTACCTTATAAATACACAGATGTAACTTTGAAGAAAGTTTGTTCAAGTTGTAGTAATTAACACAGGCTGTGTCTCATTGCAGTTGTTTAGGCTATAGTAAGCAGGGATTTCCACTATCATACCTTACTTTTACTGTGTTTTAATCACATAATCACACCGAGATGTGGACATTTATTTTTTAAGGGGATTTGCTCTGCTCTGAATACTTCAGAGGCAATAATGATTTTTACTCTTTTGGGCTACAGCAGTCCAACTTTCTAACAAGGGAACAGAAAAAGGAAATGAGAATCTCTACAAGGCCCTTTCCAGTTTAGCAAATTAGGGGGGTTATGTGGTCTTTGAAATAGTGGTAACAGTTAGATCTTCATATTGCATCACAGTTATCAGTGAGAACAGTAAGTTTGCTAACATTTTAAAAGTCTGTCTTGTCCGTGATGGTAAATAAGCAAACAATGCTGTTTTCTGTGGCTATTATTTGAGACTTCACAAGCTGGCAAAACTCTGCTTATATTAAATACCTAGAGAAACTATGGCTACATGAGTTCCAACAACTGCATTGAATCTATGATTGAATCTAGGTACTAAATTTTAGATTATGAATTATCTTAAAATGCCATGATCTTAGATTTTGGATACCAAGGAATAATCAAATGAATTCGACAATCCAATTAAAACTACCATCAAGTGAGTTCTAGAAGCTTATTTTTTAATGTTCTGAATAGCACCAGAAGCAAGATGCTCTTTTTCTTTCTTTCCTTTTTAACTTCTTTTCATGTATGAGTCTTTTTCTCAACCTAGTGTTGCTGGGTTCAGCCTGCTTGCCAGGCTTGTTTTTTGCCAGCTCAAGGTGTGTGATTTCATCTCTTGGCAATTCAACAGCTCCCTGCACTCCATGAGCTTCCGACAGGCTGACATTTAAATCAGATAAAAACAACCCCTTTGTGACAAGCAGGTAATCAGGACAGTGTCATTACTATGGTTGAGTATGGATTCAAAGAAGAATGGTGTCTGGTTTGCCCAACTGTGAAAATAGGATCTTTTTAGGGACTTCAAACCAAACCAGCATGTTAAATATTAAAATCCTTGATAACTGTTGCAAAAGAAAAAAATATGGACGTATATTTTTATGTTACTCGGATTGTACAGTGATAAACTAGAAAGATTTATTTTTGGAAATTTTGAGCCAAACAACACATCTATAAAGTATATCTCTTGGGTTAGAGATTTTTTTTTTTAAATATATGGGTTTTTCCACAATGAAAATCAGTTGCAAAACAAATTTAATTATCTAGTTAAACAGAATTTGACTGTCTTCTTTATGATATTGAAGGAAGAAATCAGTATTGTTTGATGTATATGACTTTTAGTCACTATATATTTGAATTATATAGGGAAGATAATGCCAAGATTTGAAGGATGTCTATGTTACCATATTTCATCATATCATTTACTATAACTAAGTGTTCCAATACCATGAGCTCAGATGTCTTGAGCAAAGTCCCCAAAGAAACCTTTAAAATTTAAGATTAAAAATACCTTTGGAGAATTTCTTTTGCGCCATCTGGGTTTTTTTGACTAGGAGTTTGGCTGCAAAAGAAAGCTTTTCTCCATGATCCAGAGGATTCAGAATTTTTTTAAAGCAAGCTAAAAAGACTCTCTCATTACATTAATTTAGTATCTGGGATCCAAAATGAAATTTTTTGAGATTAGCAGTAAAATTTCAGTAATACTGAAGATGTTATTATTTCTACTGACAGTTATTACTCTACTAATAGTTATTTCTACTGACAGTTTTATGAATGTGAATTTCTCATGCCAGTAGATAAGATTGAGATGTGCAGCCTCAAGCCTTACTGGATTAACAATATGGCCTGTGTTCCTTAATATTAATACAGAACAGCACCTGTAAAAAATGTCTTACTGAAGAACACTCATCACCAGTTTCCTTGAATGGAGAGATCAGCTGTTCAGAGAATATATTGTTCTTCTAATAAAGACTTGTTTTCCTGTTAAAAAATTGTCCCCATTTGTCTTCAATAAAAGTAAATTACTGCCCCAGATATCAACAGCTTCAAATATGATCCATTTAAACAGGTGAATAACCTCATATCCTAGGCAAGAGTCAGTGAAGAAAGTCCAGTTATACTCCTTTACAACAACCATAAAGGTGTAAAAATTAGTATAGATATTGGTATATAAGTTTCTGAAAAATTAATAATGAAAGATTCCATGGACTGACCTCCCAGATAGTCTGTATGATCTCTAAAGTAGGGTCTTTAAAAAGTGAGAAGCATGGGAGTGAGTATATAGGTTATAGGTGTTTTAAATTACTCCCAAATTTAAGTCAGTTTTTCAGTAAAACTATGACCCATAAATGGACTCTAAAACATTGTAAACTAAAACAACTTCTTAAATGTTTTATAGCATTAATATAATTTTATGTCTTTGGAGATTAGTAGCTTTACAATTGCCTTAAAATAACCATGGCAACAGAGTAAATTTTCAGTGGACATCAGTTGCTCACTAATGGTTGTTGTAATTGCAAAGAAACTAGATAGCAAAATCCTATAAATTACTTATTCTTTGATTGCAGTATATTAATTATTGCTGTACAGACTTGAAGGACTCAGGAATTTAAAGCATTTTTTGCTTGCATATCAGGCTTCTCAGTAACTCCTTTCTAGTCTTTCCCTCCTTCTGGCACAAGGTAATACTTTAATGAATAAAGTAACATTTGTTGGGAATTGTATTAGATGGTTTTGCATTCTAGAAACATCAGAGAATAAGATATGACCAGGTCATAAGGCTGAAATAATATTACCTTGGATACTTTGGAAAATTTAAAGCTATGATTCTGAGAGTGATGTTTCTGCTTGATGCCTTTCCAAATTTTTTGTGGTAGAAGAAGCGTGACCTGCAGTTCTATGTGTGCGTATGTGTGTACAGTTGTGTGACTAGTTCATTTTTGATGTAGACCACATAAAAGAAATTGAGCTACAAAATGGTTTATGGATATTTAGTAGTTCCTGTTCAGAGCATGGTCCTCCCTAAATGTCAGAGTTTAAGCCCCAGCTGAAGCACTGAAGGAGGGTTGGTTTTCATCCCTGACAAATGATAGAAATCAATATTAGGAAATGCCCTGATATACTTTTAACCCGTTTAATTATTTTAATTGACACACAGCTGATTGCATTCCAGGAAAACACAGGATATAGCTCAATGTCAAAGAGGATCTTGTTCAGCAAGATGAACTACCCTCATGGGTGACTAAGTACATCGGTCATAATAAGCTGCATGTGAAGCTCGGTTAGACAGAGAAGAAAATGGCATTTAAGTTTCAGGTGTCTGCTAACTAAATGTTAATGGAATTATATCTGTTACATAATGACAATCCCAATGAGACAATGTTAAGGACGCAGATGTGTCTTGTTTGAGAAATCTTTATTTACGTGCTTTCAGAACATTCTTATTGCTGTTGGCTGTGGGTTTGTACATTGGGTGTTGGATTTTTTTGGTAAACTAACTAGACTTAATATAAGCCTTAAACAGGAAATTGTTTAATTCCTTTTTTCTCTCTGCAATCCATTATTTCAACTATGATTATGTGACACTGATTTTGTTTGCCTGTTTTCTGTTCATTTTTATTCTAGCAATATATCATATCTGGAAAAATATTGAAGGCTTAGAAAAGAAATAACAGAATGCTAAGATGTCACTAATGATATCTGAGAACTATGGCCATGGTCTAAGACTTCCAAGAGCCTGGAGACAGAGGAGCAAAATCACAAATATAAGCTCTCTTGGCATTGGCAAAGCAATCTTTGTTTTGGGGATGAATCCTGTTAGCTGGACCATTTCCCATTTTGGTGACATTTTTACAATTACTCTAAGGATGGTTATCTTTACTCACCAGGATGCTGCCTCGCTTCCCAGGCAGCTGTTACCTGAGGCAAAGAACTTTTATTTGCTTTTCACTGGCCTCAGGAACCTATTAATACAGAGTCTGCTTGAGAGGCTGGTCAAACTCTAAAAACATTTGTTCAAAAGTACCTAGAAATATAGATGGCTCTTCAGATGCCCACGTTTTCTGCAGACAGCCCTTGCAGCTTAACTAGTTCCTGCACATCACAGTCTGCATTGATTCCTATAGTGTGTGGCTTTCTTTGATCATCTTCCTTGTATGAGCCCCACTACCTTTTGGGCACTTTCACTGAGCTCCACATTTCTCTTCTCTCATGTGGTTCTATAGCAGAGGGATTCTTCTGGAGTTGAAAGGGAAGAAATCTTTCTTTCTGAGACTGTACAGGCACTTGTGAGTTACTAGTATTAACTAAGTTGTTTCCTTATCTAATGCGCTTTATCTTTGTGTCCTTTGACTCCTGAAGTTCACAGAGGTATGTATGTATCTGCTTGGTGTGTTTTCATCCTGGCATGAAGTAAATGCTCAGACTGGAGTCTGAAGCAGACAGCTGTAACTCCTCTCTGCCTTCTCACATTCAGTACATGCAAGCTGATGAGAAAAGTCTGGTATAATCTAAAAGACACTCTGTCAATTGTCAGCTTGATAGGCTCCTACCTGAAACCTGACAAAAAATATGTGACTGTAGTCAGCAGTGTTGAAATAAGTGCATCTTTCTGGAACTAGTAAAACAAAACCAACAAAAACCACCCTGAACACAAAACCAAAACAACAACCTTCCCCCACCTCAAAAAAAAAAAAAAAAAAAAGGGGATTGAAGCACAACAAAATCCTAACCAAACAGTGCCACACAGTTGGAAAAATGGAAGAAGTAGAATAAATAGGATCCTCATTATCTCACAATAGTTATTGGTAAAGACAGATACAGGCAGGGTGCACCCAAGCTCTTAATGCCACGTAGTTCTCAAATATGTCTTGGTGAGTCCTTGCATACACTGAGATAAACAAATGATTTGTGGTCAGAAGACAATTATTCTGTGCTTCCTAACTAATTAGAGTTTTAGGTAAAAAAGGTTGCATAATATCTTGGACACTCCTGAATATCCTCAATGTCTTCTGATCTCTTTGAATGGCTTTATATAGCTACAGCTTCTTGAAAGAAGTCTGGGTTTTTTGGGGGTTTTTTTGTTGTTTTTTTTCCCCCAGAAGAATCATGACAACAGAAATAAATGGTATGAAAACGCTTTTAATCTGGGAATGTTCCCATATTGTGTTTCCATTGCTGGGGTCTGCAGGTGATCCCGATTTAATGGAGAAATTCATACCTACTTAAAGTGTAATCATTTTGGTAATTCTAAAAACTTACTTATGGTTGTATTTGTGGAAAAGATTCTTCACACTTTCACTCCCACTTACGTCCCAGCATATGTGTCAGCTACTTTCTTTTTTTCTTTTTTTTTGTGTGGAAAATCATAACCATGAACTCTTCTCAGAGGGACTAAAAGAAATATGCTTGCTACTACTTGTGCTGCAAAATATATTTTAAAAGAAAGAATGCCCAACCACAACATTTAAAACCAAAATGTGCACATGTACTTGATAACATTAAAATCACCATTTTCCACCAAAGACTATTTGATACTATCCAGTCTATAATACTGTGCAAACAAAACTTTATGCATCTATTCACACATTTTTATATGAGAAACCGAACCACCCTCCTATAACTTCCTCTTTCAGTACAAGCTGTTAGCTTGTACCAGATAATGTCATATCACCCTGCTACTATTTTAGTATGTTACTAGAGTAGTCTTTATCTCTCAGTTGAATTTTATACCATGTGTTGATCTTTAGGGGATTGAGTGATCTGTTCCTATTGCATACAATATCCGTTCCCTGAGCCTGTTGGCTTTTTTGACTTGCTGGATTCTTCAGCTGTAGAACTGAATCAATCTTCTCTGGCTCACAATATATGCTGGAGATTTTAAGATGAAAGCTGTCTCTATGGATTTTTTGAGAACAGAATAAAAAGAAGCTCTATTCTTTCAAATATGCTGGTAGCACTGAGCTTTTTGGCTATATGTAGGAAACAGCAAGCTTTTGTCTCACTCTCTCCCTCCTCTCTTTTCCTTAAAACCCCCTCCTGCATGTGGACAGAGCTGTCTCTTTTCCAGAGGTGAAAGGAACAAAGCTAAGGTGGCAGGAAGGTTCAAAGGGACTCGTTTTCTGTTCTTCAGTAGCTCCTTCCCCATCAGAACCTCATTCATCACATTCTTTTCCTAGGATTGATGGATACTTCTGACAAGGCCACAGTGATAATTCCTGCCTTGCTGTGGCACCTACCTTGAAGTTGCCCAGCTACATCTCCTACCCCTCCCTGCTCGCAGAGGAGGAGGGAAGGCCATTCACACAGCATTGTCCCACCACTGGGAGGAGAGGTCAAGGCATAGCCTTGTTGAGCAGAGAATGGGCTGAGTCCAGACTGGGAGACACAAAACTGCCTTCTCAATTTTCTGTCACCAATTTTAATTCTTTATCTGGCAAAATTCAAAGTTTAATCTGTGATACAGTCGTGTTGCAGGTATACATATTTTCTGATAGTAGACTCAAGGTGCTGTAAGGAGAGGAGCTAGAGTTCTGTGATTTTATATTCTGGGTGGTTATTTGTTAGAGGGTAAGAACAAAAATGTCACCATTGTAGTATATGTACTGAGAATGGCCAATAGCAGGTTCTGGGGGCGAGAGTGTAGAGAACAAGGAAAATGTAGATGAATTTTTCTCCTGTATATACTTCTTGAAGTTGTAGCTGAAGGACTGCATGAACCAGAGTTTTGGATCACTACTTTTAAAACCCACTGTTACATCAACTAATTAATGATGGGGCAAATTGCTTTTTACTACTCCTGTACTGTTGATGGCTAGAGTTCTGTCTCATCTCTAAATTTTATTCATTTAAGAGTAGGTTTTATGATGCATGTCTCTGTGTTTGATGTGGGAAGAAGCTCTAATAGATTCTGTAAGGAAAAAAGCTGTACTTGTTATTTGTTATTTTAAATATCATGGGCTTATGGTACTTGCCCTGGCTGATGTTATACAAGAGTGGAATGAACTGTTCCTTTCACAGAAATACACAATTTTAATTTTTTCACTATGCTGAGGATGAAGACATCAAATAAATTATACACTTCTGTGCAAAATCACAGTCTAAGTTCTCATCCATCAGCTTCAAAAATGTAAAGTTGTGCTGCCTGACCTGGAATTCATTTATATCAGTTTATTCCAATACCAAATTGTTTATTTTCTCTATAAGCCTTGCAAAGGGTACCACCATAATTTGTATTACATATACCCTAAATCTGTATATAATTCGTTTCTTGTAGCGCTCCTAGTTTCTCTTTCATTCTATTTTGTGCATTCATACATGAACAGCCAGAATTTGCCCTGTGGTAAGTAAGATAAATTGCCTAAATATGGGCATCAAATGCCATTTAAGATACCCCAGGGTATCCATCTGGCCTCCAGCTGCTGCCTCAGAAAGGCACAGATTCTCTGTCATATGCATATTCTGCATATCTGTGTGGATGTATCCAGTATCTTAGGATATTTAAAATGTCAGAAAAGGTCTGTATTTAATTCAGCTGGATGAAAACTTGTTTTATTGTCCTAATCTTGAACTGAAACATGTAGGGTAAGCATGAAGTCATTTCAGCTTTTGAATAGGTGTAAGAAAATAATAATTTTATATTTTAGTAACCATGTTGCTCACTGCTTTAAAATGTCTGCTGTGTGGAGATTGAGCAGATAATGGCTTCATTTGTTACAAACCTCACATAGCTTGGTACGCTGTATATTTCTCTGACAGCCTGACATTCACAAATTAACATTTGCTAGTTCTGATTAGTTGTTTATAATTTTCTGTGGTTGTTTTTCTATTAAATGTTATAACAACCTGTATTTACTCTTTCAATTTATTCCATTTCAACCTTCTATTTAATTTGTCTCATTGACTAACATTTTGCTTAATTTTTCTTTATGCATTTTTCTTCTCTGGGAACTTTTGGTACTGAAAGTTCAAATGGTTATTCTCCCTCTTTTTACTTTCCTGTGAAATATTTAATTCATGTACCTCTCTGTAGTAGTTTTTCTTTTTAAAATCGACTTAGAATGAAATGATCTTTACAAAAAATCTGAACCCTTAATTCTGGTACTTGAAACTATTTGCATGAATTAATGAAAGAAGAGTTGATCCTATAAATCTGAGGAGTCATTCCATAAAGCTGAATGCTAAGAGATGCTGCATTCTGAAATTTTGATACAGAATAGTTAATTGTATTATAGTGCACTACATAGCTGCTTGGCTTCCATTCTCCTAAGCCTACCATTGAATCCAGGCTTACTTCTTTAGACTCATAGCAGATAAAGTAGTTTATGTGGAACAGGTCAAAGGATGAAGACTCAATTTAAGTAACTTTAATTTCAAATTTTAAAAAAAGAAATTCATATAAATCCATAGACATATGATTTCAGAAATAAAAGATTTGTATCTGGTATCATGCTTTATAATGAAATCTGTTCCACTAGAGTTGGAATATTCTGTAAATGGCAGTTGTGAGACTTATCAGCACAACCACTTTTCTACACTTTTGTCAATGTACTGAAGTAACAGGGCCTCATGATAAAAAAAAAATAAAATTTTCATATAAGAAGAATCCAAGTGTGTTGATTTAATTTAAAATATTTTTAAAATAAGGCTCAGTGCTGTTCTTAATTTAAGAACTTTTATAAATTAATAATTTTTATATGCACTTGGCCAGTAGTGCACATGAACCAGTGGTTTACAAGTAAATCCACTTTTTTTCCACTTCATGAAATGTAGAGAATTTCACTGGAGGTGTTGGCCAAGTGCACGCTGTAACATCACAGGGATCTAATATTACAGTCTGCAGTGAAAGAGGAGATATTTCAGAATCATGTGAAATTTAATTTCACAAAGGTGGCACATGAAGGATTAGGTAGTTTCTGAGCAGTATCTCAAGAATATCAAGGTACATGTTTAAAGATTTCTTCAGAAGAATCAGAATTTTCAAGTCCAGTGCAAAAAGGACCTGAACTACAACAGCTGCTTATCAGAAAGTGTCCTCCTTGGTATCTGCATAAGGCATTGAAAATTCAAAAGGGTCCATCACAGCCTTAATCTGATCTGAATCAGATTTAAAAACCTCATACATGTTGCCATTTTTTCTTCCCTAAATAACTTTTCTGGCTATTTTAACCTGCATTTTGAAAGGCTCATAAACAGCTGAGATTCCAGAAACATTCTGAAATGTCTAGCTGAAGTGCTAGTTTAACACCCAGTGTTCTTTAATGCTGATTGCTGCAAAGTGGGAAGGAGGAGAGAGAA
This sequence comes from Passer domesticus, assembly GCF_036417665.1. Taxonomy (NCBI): domain Eukaryota; kingdom Metazoa; phylum Chordata; class Aves; order Passeriformes; family Passeridae; genus Passer; species Passer domesticus. The sequence goes on from NC_087478.1 coordinate 19,454,919, forward strand.
TTTCTTTCAGTACCAGAGTATTACTTTATATCTAAAAATTGTAAATAAGTCCTTTGCTTAGCAAAGAGATACTTCTGAAAGAGATCTCAAAATAAGTTAGTAACTATGGCTGTATTTTAAAAAACCCCAACTCAACCCAAACCAGACTGAAAAAGATTGGTATGAAGAAGAGATTAAGAATGTAAAAGGTCACACATGCTTTCCCATAGTTAGCCAAGCTTATTATTATTATGTAGTCTGGAAATTCCACCAGGTACTTTTGTACTAGGCATCCAGAATAAATTAAAAATTTAGTTAAAATGGTGACAAATTGAATGCAATTACTTGAGTCATTCATGAGTTAAAATTACACAGGGCAACATAACCACATATAGAATAAAGCATGAAAAGGCTCAAAGACATAGTTCCCTCATTTCTTTTTAGCTATTTTATTAAATGATTGCTTTAAAAATATTTTTTAAAATTAAATCAGTGAAATTGTTTTTTAAAAAAACTAGCCTGCTTTCTCTGTTCTCTATGGTGGTCTACACTAGCATTATAGGAACATTTATCTTAAGCAAAAGGAACCATTTTCCTGTGATGGTTTCCAATGAATGTGGTTCCCAAATGAAGGTAGCCAATTTCGTTCTCTAGTATAAATACCCCACTCAAGAACTGTTTGTTGTGGTTTCCCAAAGTACTTTTTATCTAAGCTGGAATTTATGTAGGCTCACTACCTCAGGTCTTTGTTGTATCCTGTGTTACTTTCTCTCCACAGTATGTTAAATTTAAGTTTTGCGGGTAGATCTCAATGTTCAATAAGAAGAGCATTTAAATTCTGTTTTAAGATTGAACTACGATGCAATTCCCTGCAATGGTAATGATAGAATATATGTGGCAGTACCAGATACCAAGAGTGCTCAGTTCTGCATATCTGGCTGTCAGAGACACTTGTATCCTTTCATGGCATTTGTTCGAGTACCGTATGCTGAATCCAAGTTTGCCTCCTCACATGAGATTTGTTGTTATGGTCAGCTACAGTGTTTCTCCATATGGTTTATTATCTGCTCTCTCAACAGTGTTATTCAGTTTTTCCACAGAAGTATGCACTTTAATTTGATGGACTATCTGACAAAGTATATTTTCTTAGAAAACCTTTTCAATTTGAGAACTATCCATTCTCAGATGCACTCTTCATTCAGGTCATTCACCAGGGTATATTTTTCTTCAGATGAGATGAACATTTCTAATGAATATTAATTAACCCTTGGTAGTTTGTTTATAGCCTTGAAGCATCTAGTTTGTCTTACATTTTCATTCTGTCCTTACACTTTCAAGACTTCTGCAGTCATTATTTTGGGAACCACTGGTCAAATCCACAGGTTTTCTTCAAATGCCTTTAACTTTGCTTTCCTGGTTATGCAGCTAATAGTTTATTAACACAATCCAGTCATGCATACTCCTAATTGTAGTTCATTAAAGGTTGCATTCCACAATTGAATATGAATATAATAAAACATGGATTAAAGCAATAGTTTACTTGTTAACAAAATATACAACTTATGTCAGCATTGCTAAAACACAATCAAATATACTTTAGAGCAGGCACTGTGACTGTTCCTGTACTTTCTAAAATTCGCTTTTAACAAAAGGATAGTGTTTTTTTCTCAGTGTTAGGGAGTGTAAATCTTCTGTGATGTATTCCAGCTTTTAGCAAGCCTGATTTTATTAACTTGGCAAAGGTTGTTTGACTTTTGCCACATGGGAAAAATCTTGCTGGACTCAGTTGGAGAGGCTGCTGAATTTAGCAAGTTGCAATGTCCCTTGTTGATTGTGGTGCTCAGCATGAGATGCTGTTGTGCTCTAGCTGAGAACAGCACTACACCAGAAAAGAAAGATAGTTCTGGTTTGGACTAGTCAGTCACGTTGTGCGTGTGTTGTGGATTAACCCCTGCAGCTGAGCATCACATAGACTCACTGCTTCCCCCACCAGCTGGACTGGGGAGAGAACTGGAAGGGTAAAATTGAGAAAACAGATGGGTTGAGTTTAATAAGTGAAGCAAAAGCTGCACACATAAGCAAAGCAAAAGGACTTCATTCACCACATGCTATGGGCATGCAGGTGTTCAGACATCCCCAGGAAAGCATCACACATAGAGTGAGTGACTTAATGGCATGTCCCCAAATGTCCCCTTCTTCCTTCTTCTTCTCCAGGTTTATAAGCTGAACATCATGTTTTATGGTAGAGAATATCCCTTGAGTCTTTTGGGGTCAGCTGTCCTGATTGGTCCCCTCCCAACTCCTTCTGCATCCCCAGCCTCCCCAGTGGTGGGGTGGGATGAAAAGCAAAAAACGCCTTGACTCTGTGTAAATGCTTCTCAGAAACAGCTAAAACATCCCTGTGTTGTCAGCAGTTTTTAGCACAAATCCAAATCAGAGCCCAAATCAGCCTACTGTGAAAAAAATTAACTTTATCCCAACCAAAACCACCAGAAGATATTTCTAAAGCCACCCATATATTATAAGCTCACACTCTTATTGCTGAGCATAATAATGTTTTAAGTTCCCATTGGTCTTAAGGTATACCAAGAACATTTCTTATCTGTTCATAAAAATGACTGTTTTTCCGTGAGGTCTTCAAATGCTGCTGAGTGGAAAGATGAATTCTAGTGTTACTATACAGTAATGTTTTGAAGGTTACCTCCATAACTATATACCAACAACAGCTGAGTATGTTATTGTTGGGTGGAAGAAATTTATTGCATCAACCTGCTGTGTGAGCAGTGAAGAATAATTTCATTGCTTGAAGGATTGTAGACTGGGATTTTTCTTGCCCTTCATTCTGTCAAAAGAATTGGGAGCAAAGCATGAAGAGCTTTCCAAAATTTTCTGCAGAGTCTCTTCTATCTTCATGGGGTCTTAAGTCTTTACCACACATAATTTTTGAAACTCTTCTTCCATGGTTGCTCACGTCCAATTTTTGCAGCCAGAATTTTTCTGGCAGAACTGTGAAATTGGCACAGTATTTAATGTGCCACTTGTCACTCTCAAAACACTGTTTATTTCACTGGATATCAATTTTATATGAAAGCTGTTATACAAAACAAAATGCTTTAGAGAACAAAATACTTTATGGGAGAGAGACAGACAGACATACAAGAATAATTTATGTTGAAATCTTGGAGTGTGTAGACTGCTCCTACTTCTACTAGCTTACTTCTGCTTCATAGGTACCCATAATTTTAAGCTTTTTTTTCATTTTCTGGAAACCACTCATACTGGACTTAGTGCCTCTAGGTGATACACTAACATGTGTAATAGTGTAGGAATTTACTAGGAACTGGCTATTCTTTTCTTGGATGTTTACATGGAGAAACATGAAAACATTGTGGGGGCATTTTTTTGTGGTTTGGGTTTTCCCCCCAGTAAAGATAAATTTCATCTCCAGTCACTGCAAGAGAATACTAGCATATTTGAATTTTTCTTCAATGGACTTCAACTATAAATATGATTCATCTATATATAAAAATTTGGGGAAGGGGTGTAGCTTTTGAAAAGTCTCTGCAGGAGTGCAGATCCTTGATGTCACCTTGAGGGAATCCATCAAAATGTGTTCTAATATGGCTGGTCTGGTTGCCAAGGTAGATGCGTAGTTTTCAATCTTTGAACATTTTGTTGATCGAATAAGAACAGTGTCGATTTATAACTTTTGACAGCTTCGGCAATGGCCTTTTCTGTCAGGCAGTGTCATGTGTAGAGGAGAGAGCAACAAGCACAGCTGATGTACTTAATTTATTTTGATAAAATACTTTTTCATAGGTGGTCAGTGTTAGAAACAGCATACTTACCATGACACAATTTAAAGATTTGCATCTCAAATTACTTTATGAGTATTGGCTCCTAAGTTGAGGATATTAACAATATTTTTGTACTTAACTGGGATATTTTTAATGTAGTTCATTGCAAGATTGCTGTGTTTTGCCTACTGCCAAGTATACACATCCTAAAGTGAAATTATGTCTTTCTTCATGTCAAAATAAATTTCTTCATTTCTGTTTTTTCCTAGAATTTCCTAATGTTCTATAATACACACACAAAACACCCTCAACCAAACAACCACAGAAAAGGACAGCAAAGGATTAGATTTTAAAAGTATTTTCATAGAATCATGGGGTAGATTTTGTGATGATGATAATAACATACATTTTGTTTTGGGGAGGTTTTTGAATTTATTATCATATTATATTTGCATTATGAAGAACCTGTTCAATTTCTAATTAGTATTTTTTCTTTAATGTATATTTTTTAGATTCCTTTAAAGGTATTTATTGCTCTTAATATTTTTTTCAGGGAGTGCTGGAACACCTGTTGTTTTCAATGAAAATGGAGATGCTCCTGGACGCTACGATATTTTTCAGTATCAAATCACCAACAAGAGTACAGAATACAAAGTAATTGGTCAGTGGAGTAATCAACTTCATCTAAATGTAAGTACACTATGTCCCTTAGTATTGTCCTGCTGAAACTGGCTGCTCATGGCTTGGATGGGTACACTGTTCACTAGGTAAAAAACTGGCTGGAGGGCCAAGCCATCCAGAGATAATAGTGAATGGAGTTATGCCCAGTTAGCAGCTGGTCACAAGTGGTGTTCTTCTGGTGTCAGTACTGGGTCCTGTTTAATGTCTTTATCAATGATCTGGACAAGGTGATCATGTGCACCCTCAGTAAGTTTGCAGATGAGACCCAAGGTGAGCAGGAACATTGATCTGCTGGAGAGTAGGACAGCTCTGCAGAGCACTCAGGACAGGCTGGATCAATTGCCATGGCCAGTTGCATGAGGTTCATCGAGATGAAGTGATGAGTCCTACACTTGGGTCACAACAACCCCAACACTCTTGGGGCAAAGTGGCTGGAAAACTGCCCGGTGGAAAAGCTCCTGGGAGTGTTGGTTGACACAGCTGATTAGGAGCCAGAGTGTGCCCAGATGGCCAAGAAGGCCAATGGTATTTTGGCTGTATCAGAAATGTTGAGGCCAGCAGGACCAGGGCAGTGACTGTCCCTCTGTACTTGGCGCTGGAGAGGCTGCAGCTGATAGAATCATAGAATCATTAAGGTTGGCTTAAACCTGTAAGGTCATTGAGTCCAACTGTCAATCTAACATTGCTAGGACCACTGCTAAACCATGTCCCGAAGGCCACATCTACAAGTGTTTTAAATACCTTCAGGGATGGTGATCTTCCCTGGGCAGCCTATTCCATTGCTTGACCACCCTTACAGTAGAAGATTTTTTTCCTATTGTGAAATCTAAACCTGAACAACTTGAAACCATTTCTATGACTTGATACCTATGAGAAAAGACTGACCCCCACCTGTCTACAATTTTCTTTCAAGTAGTTGTAGAGGACAGTAAGGTTCCCCTTGAGTGCTACATGACACTGAGTGGTTGGGGCATGTCCAGAAAAGGGCAATGAAGCTAGTGAAAGGTCTGGAGCACAGGTCTTGTGAGAATTGGGTGAGGGAGCTGGGCTTGGTATTCTGCTAGGTAGAAAAGGAGCCTCAGGGGAGAACTTACTGCTCCCCTACAACTACCTGAAAGAAAAAAGTGATAGGACAATGGAAACTACTAGAAGTTGCACCAGGGGAGGTTTAGATCTGACATTAGAAAAAAATTCCATCACTGAAAGGGTGATCAAGCATTGGGACAGGTTGCCCAGGAAAGTGGTTGCCATTGCTGGGGATACTTGAAATATAGGTAGATGTGGCCTTTAGGGACATGGTTTAGTGGTGGATTTGGCCATGTTGGGCCAATGGTTAGACTTGATGATCTTACATGTGTTTTCAACCTAAGTGATCCTATGGTTCTACCAATCAGATTATGATACTGACATTGAGTATGACACTCATGATACTCATTTGAGTATTAAATTATTTTAAACACTTAAAAAATATTATTCATTCTCTGTCAGTTGGCAGAACAAAGCACTTCCCCCCTGTTCTTGAGAAGAGAGTAAAAGATTGCACAATAGCCTGAATCAAATTCTTTATATTTTCAAGTCAGATGAGTTGTGTAGTTATCAGCTCGTTCAGATGATATTTTCGAATCATTTTATATCTGTTATTCCTCAGAGAGATTAATAGGTTAGGCAAGAAAACAATAACTCTTTCTTTAAAAAAGGTATCAGACAAAATGATGGGGACAGGTAAATTGCCCAGGTATTTCAAATAATATAAGAGGATGGAGATGTATTTCATAAAAGACAAGTTTGAATTCTAACCATTTTTGATTTAGTTAAAACATTGGGATGATGAACTACAGCAATAAAAATATTCCTTGAATATAAAGGGAGACTTTGGTGGTTTTCTACATGAATAACAAAGATTTGTGTTGCCCCTTATTACTTCATAGCAGAAGGAATAAAAAAGCACAATTTACCCATCTTTAGATGTGTTTTTAATTGCTGTCTTAATCTCTTTTGCAAGTTTTGGGATTGTTAAATTCCATCTGTTCATGGAATTATATTTGGGTTTAAAATTGCCATCCCAACAAAATTCAGAGTATATATTACATAGATTTGTATGACAAATAGGTATCAAGGTTTAATTTGAGAAATTTTTGTGTCCAAGGTACTTTCTGGAAGAAGATGTCTTCATGCAAAGAGAAAAGAAGAAAAATGAAGTTAATATCTTTCCTTATTAGATATGCAATATACTTGTGTTAGCCATTTGGGTACCCCTGCAAATACCAATGTTGTTTTGCTAAAGGCTGATGAGAAGGGCAGCAGTGTGAATTGATGACTAGATACACCAAAGGGAGTTTATGCAGTGAATTCAATCAAACCACAAAAAGAAGGTATCAAATGTCTCTGGTTTTCCATGTGAGAGGTTCCTGATGAAGAGTAACAAAGACAATGTAGGAAATATTTACAAATTATTCTCCTGTTCAGACTATTTTGCAATAATTATCTGAGTGCTATCCACAATGACACATATGATAGCTCCCCATTTTCATCCACAGCTGTTAAACCACTTTAGCATATCTACAATTTAATATCTGTAACTACTTGTCAGGGACTCATTTATTTAGGTATTCTACCCAAATAGAGAAAAATTGTTCCAACAGATGCTGTGTGTTGTAGATTGTGTGGCAGTGTTATTTCCCTTCACTAACCTGATATCTGTCTGTTGAAAGGCATGAAAGGAAAAAAAAAAAAGGTTAAACAAGTTTAATATTAAACATTAATTTCTGGAAAACATTACAGTTAAATCCTTATCATAACTATTGTGGAATAGATTCCATATTTTGATAATTGTTACCTTTTTCTGAAAAGTTAGTGTTTATTAAATTAACTCAAAAACTGATACACACATTTTGCACAAATGCTTGTACTAACATAACAGTTATATAGTAATATCAAAAAACATGCATAAAAATTTACTTTAATTTTAGTTTCATTATGATTTGCCTTTTTCTATCTCCCCCTAGACTTCTAAATTTTTCATTAAGCTTGTAGTTTTTCAGTTCCATTATTTCTGCCTCATGTATATGTACTCAGGGGAGCTCTGAAATATGATTGGATTGATGGGTACTCATACTACTGAAGCCACATTGTGCTAACCACATTGACCACAAATCTAACAGGAAAGGATTTACCTAAGGATGACCTCATTAACTCTCAGTAGTTAAGGATATGTTAGAATGTTGTTTGGCTGTCTTTTTTCACCACCATGAGCTCATGTGATGGATGCAGCTGTTTTTTCCAACTCTCAGGCAGGCTCTATCTAGTATGTGGAGTTGTGAAGATAGGAGTGGGCTGGCACAGTGCCCGGCAGTGCAGGTTTCTGCTCCCAGCCTTGTGTTAGGGTCCTCTCTTGCCCCACCACCCCCTGCCCTGCTGCAGAGCTCCTGCTCACACGGGCCAGGATGCAGCAGGCACACAGGGCTTGCTCCTCCTGCACACTCACTAGAGTCTTAGCAGGTGTTGATGGCAGTCATGACAGATGATGATCTGCTGTGGTAAAGCTGCTGCCTCCTCTCACTAGACAAAATATATTAAAACCAAGTAATCTTTTTGAACGATTGTCAATACTCCAGATCATCATATTGCAAATTAGGAAGTGCTTTTGATTGCCAATGAATCATGGGGAACACAGTGGATGTTTTCATTAGTTTCTGTGAAAACATCTATATTTATTGAAATTGAGCAGTATTAAGATGGCAGAACAATTTTTACCCTGCTGCTCTTTCAAGGAGATGCTTTTAAAATATACTACTTCCCCCCACCCGTATCCTTTCTCCTCTAGTTTGCTTTTAATGAAGACACATGTAACTACGATTTTTAGGGAATATTTGTAAGCCAGATCTACTCTGTAGATACCTCTACCCTGTTTTTTACAGATATTTCTTCCTCAAATTGTGTGGTAACATGTTGTAGCTATGATGTGTTTATGAATATGTTCACCTATGCAGCTGGTATTGTGCTTCAGAAAACATAGTTTTTGTTCATGTGTTCATTTTCACAGTCAGAAAAATAAATCTTGAAAGTATCAGGTTTTTAGTACAGTTCAACCCTTGGAAAAATTAATGTAAGACAGACTAGAACATAACTTCCATCTAAATAACTTAATCAAAATGTTTCCCTTTTCTATTTCTGATTTTCTCATTTCCCCTACCTTTAAATTTTCCTTTTACTTAAGATTCTCTTTGCTAATTTATATCATATTTTGGATGCAGATTTGTTGTCTGGGCTCTGGCTTCTCACCTGGTAGCCATCTCCAGTCTGTCTTTGGCCACCACCCTCAGGATTCAGGGTTGCTCTGCTGATGTTTCTGGCTCCTCAAAGTTTCACTGACTCTGCAGGGTCCTTGTCAAGCTTCAGACTTATTCCTTTCTCGTTGCAGTGCTGGTTTTCCCTTTGGGCAGAAAGTGCTGACTGGCTGGATAAAGACTCTGTATCATGCTCCCTAAGGGGCTCTTTCTCAGCAGGCTTCACCAGCTGCAGAGACCCTTCTAGCTCTGGTTCCTTCATGGAGACTTCAGTAGCATTAATGCTCTCCTTTAGGCTAACTGACCTTTTAAATTTCCTCTGAAGCAACTATAGCTTCCAGACACAGGCACTTCATGACTACTGATCAGTCCTACTCTTGTAATTCTTACAAAACAAATGCATGACAATGCTGATACAGTAGATAAATTAAATTAAGAAACAATAACAAACTTCCAAATTAAAATTTTTGCATGATTATTGAGTTTGAATAAGGTATCTCAGTCTTTGACAGACACAAGAAAACTGAGAAATGAAATATTTAGAAATGTCCAACAATCTCAAAGAACCTGCTTGTCTGATGATTCTGACCATGTAAATTTGCACCTCCTTTAGTAAAGTCCTTTTACTCTCCAAGGCTTCCTGACTTTAAGTGATCTTAATATACTGGAAACAACCAGACCTTTTAAACTTTTGGTATGATTTTAAAGGAAGAAATAATTGCCTTAGAACGTCTGCTCATTAACGATATATTAACTGTCATGGTTTTCTGTTGTTTACTTTCATAATTTTCTTTTTTTATCAGTAGAAAAAGATAATTTTCAGAGAAGTCTGATAGTTAAAATGCTTTCTTCAAAAAAAAATAAAAATCTGCTTTTTATGATGAATAAAAATCCAGGCAAAGGTAGCTGTTTCTGGAAAAGTTATGTTTTATTCATATTGCAACAGTATTTTGCATACCAGGTCACACGTAAAAGTTCTCTACAAATGTGTGGGTTTAGCAAATTTGGGCTTTCAACCATGTAATATCTATACAAGTAAAGTTCTTAGAAACAAGCTTGCTTTTCCTTGCATTTATCATTTGAATCGAGTTCTTTTTATGATTAATAAATTCACCCTTAGAATTCACCCTTCGAAACTCTGTTCTGTATGGCATCTGTTATTATAAGGGCTACACTGAGATGTCGACTGGTGGCTTTTGTCAGTGGCAGTAGCTGGAACTAGTCCCAGTCCTAAAGTTTTATCAATGACTTCCTGAGTTACTTTCCGTAGAAATCCATTCAGCTTGTTCTGGTTAATTTCTCTTTTTCTCTGAACATTTAATTTTGCATGCTCTAAATGCATTTTAAAATGCTCTGGTTTTAAAGCTAAAACCAGTTAGAAAAAGAAAAGTTGAAATTTAAAGAATTTTAAAATGTAATATTTGACTAAAAAAAACCCAACACGTGTTTTAAAATACAATTTGAAATAATCTCAGATTGCATTTCAAGCTTATACATTGTTTCAATCTACCAAAATCTGTGTTTAAAGACCCCATTATGAAAGAAATATGTTGATCTAAATCCATATTCTTACAAGTTAGTGATTTTGATCTTCTGATGAGTCTTCAGGCAGACACAATTATGGGTGATTTCAAAATCACACATTTAGCTGATGCAGTTAAAATGCTCAAGTGGATATCAATTTACATGATACTATTCCTTAAGAAAAATCCAAAGCATGTAAAAACCCTGTGTGTTTCCTTGGAGCTGTTCAAGGCTGGGTTGGATGGGGTTCTAAGCAACCTGGTCTAGTGAAAGGTGACCCTGCTCACAGCAGAGGTGTTGGAAATAGATGATCTTTTAGGTTCCTTTGAACCCCGGCCTTTCTATGATTCTGTGTTTCAAGTGAATACAGTGAATTCTAAATACAGAATTCACTTGTATTTGTTTTTGTTTGGTTTGGGATTTTTGTGTGTTTTGTGTGTTTTGTATTGGTTTTTTTCACCAGAGCACAAAAGTTCCGTTAAAATAAAAAAGAGATTTTACAATAACAGATTTCTACCATTCTCTTAGAAATAATAAGATGCATAAGCTTTCACATTTATGGAGTGCATGCACTGAGGATATAAATGACTCAGGGGCATCCATTTTTCCATAATGATCTTGATTTATGACGAAAACTATAAATTAAAATTACACTGATGTGGTGGAATATCAGAGAGACAGCCATACCCACCATCAGCCTTAAGCACAATGATTGGTGAACTAGTAAAAATTGGGAACCTCACACTGACAGTGAGCTTTCCTTCAGGCAGCCAGATCATAAAGAGATTTGAATCAGTATTTGATTTCTCTTTTCTAGGCCTCATGTCTTGTATCTAATACTGAAGGAATCTATCAACACTGAAATTAGTCAATTATTTTTGGAAGTTACAGATTCAAAATTCATTAGTTCCCTTTCTTGTGACATGGTAAAAGAAAATGACTCAAAAAACTTCTGATGTTTTCCATAACTGCATTAAATAAGTTTCAAGCTTTGCTGTAGGCCACTGTATTTCATTAAAGAAGTCAGAAAGCCTCTTCTTCTCCTGTGGTAGCTATTATATAACTGATAGATGTTTTTAAAATGCTGAACCTAAGCCCTGTGTTTAACAAAAGAACACAGTACAGTGAAATACACAACAAAAGCACTTAGTGCTGTATATGATTATATCTATAAACAAAATATGACAGTCATATGGCCTGCAGGGTGTTCTTCTGCCTGCCTGTAATAAGACAGTAAGAGTTCAAACTTTCACTCCAACAAACCCATGTTATTTGACTGAAAATTGTTGATGTCAGCTTAAAAATAAAACTAAATGAGACAAGCAAAAATGTTTTAGGTTCTATTCTTCTCAAAATTGTACCGCTACCTTTCTTCAGTCTACATAAGGCTGAAAATAGAAGAGACTGTTATGGTTTTAGTTAGGTTTCACAAAACTAGTGTTGATCTTAGCACTGGTCAAGAAGTATGACTCAGGAATTTTTTCTTGCCTACTGTTAATGTCTTAGGTCAATATGAAAATTGTATCTGCTAAGGACCAATTCTAGATTAAAAAGATAAGTCAACAATAGGCTACAGTAAATGAGAAGTGGATACAAAACAAAAATTACAAGAAACATGGAAAAAATTGGGATTTTTTGGTATTGAAAGGTTACAGGTTTTATTGATATAAAAAGCTTTGTGATGGAGAGGAAATAGGCTGAATACAGATGTTAAAAGAGCATTAAATGATTTTAAGAAGTGTCCATATTAGACAGAAACTATTTCAGACATGACTGAAAATCAAAACAGAACCAATGACCGTAGAAGAACTAGAGAATGACAACTTGTCTTCCTTTTGAAGTTTTTTTACTTTGGCCCTAATAGTCTTTTTTCCCCCTCAATGAAATAGACTTCTTGACTGATTCTCTACAGAAAAACAAACAAATAAACAAAAAAGAAAATGGATAAAATATGATAGCTGCTGGGAAAATGTCGTGAAATTTGATAGCCATTTTTTCTTCATTAGAATGATAGGAAATTGCCAGTGAAACACTCTCTGCTTGAGAGTTAGGATGTATAGTGACTTTTTTCTCACCTTGTCAGGGTGAGTGAAAGTCAGGTTCCTCAAATGAAGCATGAAGTTACAGTTGTATGTTTGGCTGTGAATTTGTCACAGGATTCTTGAGTGGGTGGTAGATATTTTATAGCTTTTTGTCTTCATCCTTTGTAAAAGTGGTATGATTAGAGTGAATTGTTCTTTGAATAGCCATAACCAACAGGACTAAGCATTACGGTTTTTCAACAAACTGGAAAGGAATGACAAGCATAACATTTATGTTTTAAAATATTCTTTTCTCTTTCACAGTAAAAAAAAAGTGAGCAGTGAAAGAACAATAAAAATTCAGGAGCTTTTAAATTAATTCCCAGAGAGTTTTGCATTCATATATAGGACTTCAGAGCAGGACTTAGCTACTCCCCTGGTACAAGCTAATATGAGTTTTAGCATTGACACCACCCCAAAATTTATATGTGTCATGTAATTTGAAAATTGAGCTGCCCTATAAAGCTTGAAGCAAATTGTTTTAAAGGCCTTAAAAGCAAAAATTGCAGATTAAATGATTAAATTAATTATTGTTCATTTGTGTTACATGATGGAAGCCTACCACTAAATTAAAAATCATTAAATAGAAAATGACAAAGGCCTTCAATGGTTATTATATGATGAAAGAGAATAACCAGCAGTTAGCAGAACATTACTGTATGATTATTTTTTCTGTTTGCTTTGCTGCAATTTTCTTCATCTTGCGCTAATATTATTTTAGTTACTTTAGGATAGTCATCTAATATTTATCCAGGACTTTTCATCCTGATAAATCCCCAAACACAATTAAAAAATATTTAAAGATAGGGAATTATTTTCTGAATAACCAAAATGTATCACTAGATTTAATGGTGATATTAATACATCTTAACACAGGGAATGAAGAATGCATAGCTAATTTGATTGTAACTTCAGCTTGCAGTAAACAGATTTAGTGTTGAATATGTCTATAAAATATGCTTGAAATGACTGGGTCAAAAAAGGAGGATTGCAGTGCTCTTTCTGGAAACTGCAGGAGTTGAAGTGAACTCCCCTGTTATGGAAAACTTGGGCATGAGGCTAAGTAATAGCTTTAGAATGGTTATTGATTTGCATCACCAGAGGCCATTAGAGTGAGAAACTCCTAGACTTGTGATGTAATTCATCTGTTCTCTTCTACAGTGCTGTGAGCTCCTTAGCAGAGCTGTGACTTCCGTTGGAAAAGTAAAGGAGCTGGAGAGAGTCCAGCTGCAAGCAATTATAATGATCAGCCATCTAAAAGTGTGCCTTTAGGGAAAGATTGAGCAAACTAGGGTTGTTTAGTCTGAAGAAAACTGCACTGAGGAGGGTTGTGTTAATCTCTTCCTATACAGAGAGGATTATTCAAGAAAAGAACTATGTTAGGCATAGTTAATTTGGCTATTAGGAGAAGTCGTGGATTTGAATTACAGTGAGGGATATCTAATGCAGACATGCTAGAAGATTCTAAGGATGAGGATAATTAAGTACTGGGCTGCCCTGGGCTGGTTGGAGCAGGTGAGCTGTAAATATTGATTTTGCATAGTGATTCAGAGATGGGGTCATCACTTCTAAAGTTTTCTGGCTTTCATTTGTTTGGCAGGTTTGATCTTCTAATAATCCTCTTGGAGGCAATGTCCTGTATCCCTTGAGCAAATGTTGGGAGGCATAGAAGCTACTGGAGTCCTATACTTGGTTTTATGCAAAATACAAGACTGTCTTTAGCAGTGTTTAGCAAGAGCTCTAGAAGAAATCCATGAAAGATTTATGGAGTTATAAACCTGGTTATTTATTTAGGATCTTCTTTTGCTGCAGGTTGTGAATCACTTTACTGGTTAAGGACAAGCTCTCTACCTGTTTTCCATTCGCATATGGGACTCCAATTTGGACTTCTTTTTTACATGCTACATGCTTAGTATATCCCAAACTGATTTAAGTTCCCTTATGTGGGAAACAGTTTATTATTGTAGCAGTGGTGATTTCTTTTACTTAGAACTTCTTTTCCTAATACTTAGAGAAGCATTTGCACTGTAAACAAAACCCATTTACCATACAATATTTAAAATGCATCATTAATTATGCAAGACATGGGAAAAGTAGGATCATTACCATTTCTTGTTTACTTTTTTCTTGTAAATATTTTTCCTAAATAGGTATTCTGTAAAATTGCAAAAGTCAGCCTAAAGAACATAGCTGCAGAGAGAGTACATTCACATTTTTCTATTTTCCTATTTATTTAGCCTAGTTATGATATTTTTATTTGTTCTCAAAATATTTAGTACCTGAAATCTGCCTTTGCATTTTAGAAGACAGCAAAAGGATCTCAAGAGACTTTCTAGCCCATGGATAAAGTTAACATCTTCTACACTTATATTGTTTTAAGGGTGAAGACTTTGCAGCTTCTGAAGGCATTATCTTCATTTTTTAGCTACTCTTATCTCTCCAAAGTGTCTTAAGAATACCTAACTTTACTCCTTATTGCTATAGTTTCACTTACTTTATTCAGTGTACATGGTGCACATCCTCATCCTTTTCATGTATTTGAAGACTGTTGTTTTACCTCCTAGCCTATGTTATTTCTTCAGGCTATACAAGAGGAATTTGTTCAATTTAGTCACACAGATCGTGTTTTCTAGGCGTGCTTCTGATCTTTGCAGATTTCCTCTGGACTCCCCATTTGATTCACCTTCAAAGGGAAATACAACGACCTAACCTTCAGAAAGTGTTCTGACTGCAGTCTCACTAGTGCAGAGTACAGGAGAGACATAATTTTCATGTCGTCATGATGGAGAGTAGAGGGGGAAGACTGTTGTATCTATCTGCATTTATCTGGCATTTGCCCCTTTTGCAACAGTGAGACATTGGTTCAATATATCACAATCTACTGGAGCTCTGAGATCTCTTTTTCTTCTGCAGAGCTGCCATCTCTGTCCTTCCTGACCCATAATGTAGTGCTAGTTGTCCCTGTTAAACTGTATGCCTCATTTTTTCAGACTCTGCAGTATCATTTGAAATAAGTATTCTGACCTTCAGCATGGCTTCAGCCTTTTCCAGTGTTACTGCCCAAATCTGATCACCCTGTACTCTATTTTATGATCCAGACAAAATGAGTGGCTATTACAAATATTGAATAATAGCAGACTAACAATAGACCTTTCTAGACCACACCCAGTGCCATTCCCTCCCTTCTGACAGTAAATCAACTATGAATTTTATCTTTCCTCAGCTTTCTGATATAATTTGCACCTAGCCCTTAGGGGCTAAATCTGTTTCACTAGGTTGCTTGTGACTGAGAGTGTAATTTGAGATGTTGTCAAAAATCTTTCTAATGTTAAGATAAATGACACCTGGCTGCTCGTCTCTCATCCACATTGCCTGTTACCCTCTCACTGAAGGAAATGTGACAGCCCATTGATGACAGATCCCTTTTGGCTGTTACTTGTCTTGTTTGTTTTCTCTGTGTTTTTGAAATGTGTTTGTTTATTTCTTTCAGGATTTTTCTTGGAATCCAAGTCAAAATGAATGATTGATAATTCCCTGGCTTCTTCATTCCCTCCCTTATCAGCATGTAAGCACTAGGTTTCCCATTTTCAAATTCTTCATACTTCTCCATAAAGTCTCAAGAGCTTGCTATCTACTCAATTCTGTAAATATTATAAAATAAATCCCAATGTTTTCAGTCCATGTGGAGCCCTCTCACTTTCTCTCATTTTGAAAATCTTCACCCTTATTTCTTTAGTAAGAAGTATTTTTGGGTTTGGTTTGTTTCTTCCTCTCCCCGCCCCCGCCCACCTCCCCCCCCTGGCCCATGACTAAACATGTTGTGTGGCACTTTCTCTAGTTTAAACTTCTTCCTCATGCTTATTTTTATTCCTGCCAGACCACTAGGTCTTTCTGCAGAATTTTAAATTTAATTATTGACTCTTCATTCTAAGCAACAGCACTAACTTGGCAGCAAAACTCTTCTCCTGCTGCTGGAAGTCTCAGTCTACAGTCTGTTTTCTGCCTGTTCAGACTTAGTTCAGACTTTCACACTTTTTGTGTATGTGGTCTTGCTTCTTGTCTGGATCTGTGTTTAAAAGGCTAGTGTGATTTCTTTTGTTTATGTAGTGCTGAAAATTCAAAGTCTTTAGCAGGAAAAGATCTGACTCTTCATGAAGAAGAGCTGGAAAATAAGATATGCGCCTTGAAGTAGGAAACCATCTCAAAGTATTGTTCTGGGGTTTAGAGTTTGATATGTTTCAGAGTATCATGTACTACGGCTTTCCTTTCCTAAAAACAGGTTAGATAAATGTATCAGGAACAGTTTAGGTCTAGTGCCTCTTTTTTTATTCAGACAAGTAAATAAATATGATCCCTGTATTTCAGCTGAGTTTGTCTGCTCCTCTGTCAGAGTCAATGAAGGTTGCTGAAGTGAGGGCAACTTTTCCCAAAATTTCAAGTGCTTCACTTTGCTAAAACATTTTTTAGAAGCTAAGATGCACAGGACATTTCAGCTCTGTTTTGTGGTACTATTTGAGAGGTCACTGGTGAGGCCAATGCCTTTGTGCTGTCTTATGCTTGGATGGAAAGCTCAGTAAATAGATACAAAATTGTCCTGGTTTCCTCTTTCTGTTACCTCGTTAAAAATCTTTTTTGGCAAAATTTCCTCAAAAAGCCCCTGTTTGAGATGGCTGCTGACTATCATGCTGGTCTGTGTTGCCTTAATAGTTTTAGGATGGTCTGTTCTGTATTCTGCCAATACTCTGCTCTCCTTTATCTTATAGTTTGACTGTGAATTCTTTGGTATTGAGACCATAATCTTTTCTTGTGGATTTGTATAGCCCTTAGTGCAAATGACATCTTGGTCTGTGAGCAGAGTGGGAATAAATGGAATATATTAACTGTTGGTATTAATTTGTAGGAAGGATTGTGCAGGGTGGAATTTAGGACCATTCATTTTTCAGTTTCATGCATACAGCACGTTTTGCTCTGATCAAGAAATAGGAGGTAAATTAAACCATTTAAAAATAGTGGGGGAGGATTAAAACCTAAACTTAGCATTTTTCTTTGTATTGAACTGAGGCTTTTTGTGATTCCCTAATTTCTATTTTTAAAATATTAAAGATAACAAAAACTGTGACAGGTAATCCCCTTAAGAAATTATAACTTGTTAACATAATGGTCCTAAACTTACTGGACTGAACTAAATCAGCTGAAGGTTTAGCCCAGTACATTTGTTTCCCAGCCCATCATGACGAAGTTTGGGGACAACAGCTCTCATTTTGATAAACTCATCTTTAACCAATACAATAATTAAAAGCATGTAATGATGAATATTTTTTATGAAACAAATGGGATTTATGAAATTATATAGTTTTTTTTAAAAAAAGAATCTGTATTAAATTCAAATGGCACCTGTGCTGGACCCCTTGTGTTCCTTTTGTCTGTGCTGAGTTGTGAAGTGAGGAAGAATCTGGGGACCATTGGGTTTGAAAGGCACCTGACACAGATTGGAGGGAAACACAGTAGCTGTGGAGCACTGGGCTTGGGAAAAGCCAGCTCTACCTTAGGTAACTCTAGCTAAAAGAGCTGGATTTGGGAGGGAGCATGTTTTTTTATGGGTATTAAAACTTTCATCAAGAAATGCAGCTATGCTATTAGACCAGTGATGGGCCTTGGGAAGAACAGAGGAGATTCTCCAGGCACAAAGAAAGTGATATTAAAAAACTCTTTGCCAGAACTATGCTCCCTTTCTTTTCTCAAAGCACTAAATTTTTTAAGGTATGCTTGCAGGCTATTTCTGCATGATCAACTGCAGGAAGTAAAAAAGTACTTCAAGCATTATGGTTCACGTAGCCTTAGTACTAGAGCTGATCAAAACCAATCAGCTGACAAAAAATATGATGGTGGAAGATTTTGTCTCAAAAGCCCATTTATTTAAAAATCTAAATCTGACAAGTTGTTGGGGAATTTAGTTAGTTTGTTTTTAATTTGAGTGTTTGTGAATAGAATCACAGAATCATCTAAGTTGGAAAAGACCCTGGAGATCATGGAGTCCAACCTAGGACATAATACCATCTTGTCAACTAGACCATGGCACTTAGTCTTTTCTTAAACACCTGTTTAATTATGTATGCAAAATTATGGCACAATCTGCTTTTGGTAGCGCATAATGACTTCAATTCCTGTGTGTACATAATGAGTTTTATTTATAAATGCTCATAAAATTCTTTTCAAGTGCATGCCAGGGACATGCAGGGTAGCAGGCACCTCTAGGTAAGGATATGCGAGAGACATTTTCTATGTGAAAGTGGTCTGCATAAAGAATAACTTTGGAAATCTGTTTTTCAGTCTGATACATTGGTACTAATTATATGTTTTAAAAATATAGAAAGTAGACCACTGAAAGAGCTTTCAAAAAATCTGAAGTCTGCCAATGTCATCTAGAATGGGATGTTTCTGTGGTGGTGTGTTTTGGTTTGTTTGGCTTCTTTGATTTGGTTAGGGGTAATTTTTTTGTCTCCTTTGTAAATAAAGAGGCTATCTTCATAAAAAGTGCTTGAAAATTAATTGTGGTTCATGCTTTCAGTAAAGAAAAAAAAAAATTGCATCTATTGAATAGAAGTGTCTGCTAGATTTCTCTAAAATTCCATTTGGTGGTTACCCAGTGCTGTAACAGTAGTTTGTTTGACAACCTGCTAATCATTGCACTTTGTGTTATCTACTCCCCAAGGCATTTGAGAATAAAATGATGTTTCCCAAGTATTCCATCCATATTAATGTTTCTTGTTTGGCAAATTGAAGAAGGTATTATACTTCAGCTCCTCATATCTTTGTACCAAGTATCTTTTAAGGCCAGCAATTCTGAAAGAATCAGAAGAAACCAAATCATGGGAGAAAAAATTTATAAGTAAAAAACAAAACAAAAAAATCCCCAAAAACTCCCAAAAAACCCCCAAACCAAAACAAGCCAAGATCAGCTAAAAAGTAAAAAGTAAGCTACATCCCAAGCTGTATAAAGGCTAGCAGTTTAAGACTGTATAGCACTAATAAACACTCTCTGTATATTGTGATACTGTGACATGATTATTCCCTGTTTTAGGTTAACACAGTGTGTTCCTCTATGTAAGTATTCAGCAGTCATGAATTATATGACTTAATTAGTAGGGTTGGTTTCTTTGAGGTAAAATTACAGTATCAGCCCACTAAATAACATATTTGCATTAATAAAGCAAGGCAAGTATTTAAACTTTTCTATTTATGAACATAAAAATCTTCATATTTTTAATAGCATTCTTTTCAATTTTTTTAGAGCATTCTTCCCTATAAGTATTTTTTCTATCTAAGAATGACTTGTTAATATGTTCAGAACAATAAAAATGCATTCTCTTTATTTTAGTAAGAATATCCACAGATTGGTGATATTGCAGTTCTCAAAACTGGGGATGACAAGAGGGATTATGACATGTTGAGAAAGCACAGAACTATGATGATGTTTTTGGTATTGACTCTTTGAAATTATACTGCTCAGTTGTAAAAGTTGTTTTAGGCAAATTTGCAAAACTATAAGTAATCATTGGGCAAAAAACCTTCTAAACCTAAGAGATGGACATCACTTATATGCCCACTTGAAATTTCTAGCCACATTTTCAATTAAAGTGTCTCCACTCCTGTCTGCATGGCAGCTTCTCTCCAGGGGACTGAAAGGTTGAGATTCAAGAAGGTTAAATCATTTTCCCAAGGCCGTGGACTCAGATGTATCAGAACCATATAGGCTCTGTCTTGGCTTAGAGACCAAAGCTGCACCACTAATAATATTTCCTTCCTTCCTTCCTGAACATTTTATATCATACTTGCATAAAAATAATTATACATACATACATGTAAATAGTATGTAAATATTCAATTGTAAACATTCAAACAAAAATTATGTTAAATTTTACTGGTTTTCCTTTAAGAAAGCTGTGAGAGAGGTAAATGGTTTCCCTAGGAGGAAATGTGGGTAGGTGGATTTTACAGTTAGGAGGAATCAGTTTCCATCTGGATTCTTTCAACAATCTGTACTTCTGATGCTAAAGAAAGAGAAAAAATATCTGTCTTGTAGTATTTCACCCTTATCCTTTCATACTCATCAAGCTTCTCAGACTCCTCAAACTGATATTAGACTGCATTAGTTTTAACCAGTACATAGTAAAACCCAATATATAATTCCATGTTCTTTGCAGAACTCTTGGAATATCTATGCCTAAAATTTAAAAAATGACATCTCAGTTGTTAGGAAAAACATCTGTATAAGGTGAATTATATAAATAATTTACAGCAATTGTGGCAAATTTGGTAATGATAGTGATCTTATACTGGCATGGAAATCTGGTGTAATTCTCAGTTTTGTTTTATTTTAATATAAATTATATTTTTTTGTCATTGATTTATTTCCCTTCTGCACATGCCTGCTTAAATAGTTGTAGGTATATCCAGCTTTTCTCTAATGGGATAAGTCTATCTGGCAGTCAGAATGGAATGGTAATTATATTTAGAATCATAATGAATTTATTTAGTTGAACCTGTTTCAGTTCAATTTTGGGGTTTAATGGTTCAGATTACTTGATTGGACAAGGTACATTAAAGAATAACTTTTACTGTGAGAATAGATATATAAGACAATTTTAAAATATAAATGCTACATTAAATTCCCTTAATTCACTCATTTGCTATGCTCCCATGATGAGCCTTTTTTGTCAGAAGGTAAATACTTTCAGGAACTTGAGATAAAAATAAGAAAAATTCTAGTCATAGTTGGAGGTGATATTTCTGTTCTTTGTCGTTGTTATAGCTAAGAATCTCAATATCTGTTAAAAGTCATATGAATTTATATGTAACACTCCTGATCCTTCTGAAAGTCTTGGCTAACTGACTACAAGATAAGATGTCTGTCTGCTCCCACAACTCTTATAATTACCATTTGCATTACTCTATCCAGAACTCACATAATTCCGTTTGTTGCAATAAGACAATTAAACATTCATTTTTCATTTTTAAAATGAATATCTGGCTCTAAGATTTGAAAGAAAAATGAAAATTCTTGCAAGTGATAGTATAGCGTAATCAGAAACATTTAAATATTACCCAAGCAATGCACTCTGAAAAACCCTTGGAAGGTTGTCCAGGTGTCTTTGTATTATTCATAGGTTGCTGAATTAAGTAACTGGTAAGTTTCTCCATGATAATTAAGAACAGGAAAGAGAGTGTTTTTGTACATATATATTGGACACGTAATTAAAAAATTATATGTGACCTATTAGTAGCATTTTTGATCAGTCTTATCCAGTTGCTGAGGGCATTGCTAAATGAATGAGTTGCCTGATTATTGGAAGAATGTGGGTTCCAGGAATATCAATGTGCTATTTGTACTGTATCATGTCAATCTTGTATTCTTTTAGCCAAGTTCTCACATCATTAATTTTTTAGCTCTATTATTAGACATTAGAGGGAATTGTGTTTGCAGTGTTCATGAAGGACAGAGGTGTTTATTTGGTTTCAATATGAAATGGCATTTTGTCTGTATTTTAATGGTTTAGTGAACTGTGAATCTTAATGCTGCACATTAAAGCAGATTGCAGCCCCATCAGGCAGATATCTCATGTAGAGACGATTTTTATGTCCATTGAAATAGCAATGAAGCCATTCTCTTTTTGTATCATGATGCATTTCATAGCAAAAGAATACACATCTTGCAGACGTGCTGTCAAAGTATTGCTGATGTTTTCACTCTGGTAAGTATTGGAATAGTAGGAAATGGAACCACATCTTGGGGAAATCTGAGGTGTTTAATAATAGCAGATCAACCTATCAGGCATTTTCCAAATTCAGAGAAGCTACTCAAATAAAATTGAGATAATGTGTAAACCATTGCTAATACTAGGTACAGAGCTAGGCTATCCCAGTCCAGCTGAGCTAGATGATATCAGATACCTTTAGCAATGAACTTTGCGTTATAATATACTGTAGTGAACTGGATCTAGAAGATGTCACATGAAAATGAGATGACAAAATAAGTCTTCCAGAAACCATGTTTATCCAACGCTACTTAACAATCTGAGATCTGCTCAGCCCTGGTACTGTGTGAGCAGTATAAAGAATGCTGCAGACCCAGACATTTTAATCAGTAAGAGCTGAAGAGTTGCAGAACTTAATCCTTTTTCAATGTCAAAAAGCACCTTCTTTTCTGTGTTTCTTTTGTCTGACTTTGGCCTCTTTGACAGTTTCTTTCCCCCATGAGAATCTTTAGAAATGTGTGCCTAAAGATAAGATCCCCTGAAGTTAGTTTTGTAACATTTGAACTTCTGGATCACTTTAGGCCAAGTTTTCCAAAGTATTTATGTTGTGAAACCTGCAGATGGAAGCATAGTGGGATTTTCAAAGGCAGTTAAACAGACAAGGCACTTAACTCTCATTTAAATTAATTAGCTATATTGAGCAAGTTCCCCTTGGCACTTTTGAAAGTTCCACTGCTAAGTGTTTATGTCTACATAAAAAATTATGATTTTCAGAAGAGGATGAGCATCCAGCAACTCCCTTTAAAGCTTCACTATTACAGGTTTTCAGTAGTTCTGGAAATTATAATTGTCCCTTCTTCTATGTTCCCAAATGATCCTCCCTTGTTTTGTAGTTTCTTAACAGTTCCTGCTGTCATATATTGTACAAAGTTAATCTCAGAGAAGTAGTGGGATCAATAATACTAGCTCATAAAGAGAGAAAAGTAATTACCTGGGTGAATCTTCTGCACAAGTTCAAGAATCTGGAATCTTTGATACATACAATCAGTGAAAAAACTGATAGATATTTAGGGCTATTGTAATTATGTTTTGTACTGCATTTACTTATTACTTTTATGTTATGCAAAATAATAGCTCCAAAATACATTACAAGCAAAGACTGCTGCAGGTTGTGGATAGCTGGGAGTGAACCAGATGACCAGAATTAGTACAACTTTTTAGTTATTAAGGTCTGCATATACAGAAACCCTTCACAGACCTGTTCAAGTGTAATAAAAGCACAGTGCTCACTCTGAGGTATAGTTTCCCCTGCTCTGTTTTCTGCCCCTACTGCAGTATTGTCCAAGTAGCAGTCTGAGGATATACACACATCAACATTTTGCTTTCAACCAAGAGTCAGCTTGTGAAAGGAATCTACTAATTATTCCGACTTAGCAGACTCGCTCATTGTGGAGTGGGTCCTGTGCTAAGTGAACTGGGTTGCTTTTGGCTGAAATGAAAACAGAATATGCTTTCCAGAAGGACAGTTAATCTTCGTTAATGAAGCTCACCGAACTATGTCAAAATTAGGTCAATACAACCTTCTTCTGTAGATGTAATTTCAAATACAGACCAACATTATCATCAGTCACTCAGAATTAACAGCTTTGCTCTGCCACTGATTGTTAATGGAGCTATAAACTCCAGCTGTAAGATGGTTGTGTTCATGGGAGAATCATATCTTTGCACAAACTTCCAGAGTTATCATCCTAAAATGCCAGAATTTTCTCAGATGTACAGGTATTTTGAAGCAATTTTCAATTTCAAACACTGGCCAATGTTTCTTGGGACTATATCTCCTCTTCTTAAATAGTAGTACAAAGGTACTACAACTATTTGTACTAGTACAAAACTAATGAGCAAGAACCAATAAATTTTTTTAAAACTTTTAGATAAATCTACATGTGATTTTTTGCTTAAAAAGTTGATCCAGAAATCCAGATTTTAAAACATAGGATTTATACCCTGTAAAATCCACCTGCCCCAGCCCTTCATTCTGGTTATTTTCTACATTGATTTAGAACTTTCTTGTGCCTTAAGATTCATTTGTGTTTGACTTTTTCTATTGCTAACCAGTCAATAGTGCTTATATTCATAATCAATTTATTAGGAAAAAATTCGGTATGCAGTGAGTTTTTGAATATTCATGAATTTGTATAACTTTATATGCTGGAAATTATGTCTTTTTTAGTTTGTGTCAGATGTATCAGAGTGAAAAACAGATATGAATCTTTGTCAGTTAGCTTCAGAAGTAGGAATTTATTATCAGTTGTTGCCAATGTGAGGTGTAATCTGAAGCACTTCCAAGTTTTGCAAACCTGAAGAGATTTTAGACATGTTTTTAGTCAATTAAAATACTGTCAGGACAAAAGTATGTGAAATCATAAATCGCTGTAAAATGAAAGGATTTTCTTTTTTTTTTATTTTTAAATTTTCTTTTTAGTAAGATAGAAGCTCTAAAAGACAAAAGGGAATTTTCTTTTATCTTATCTAAGCAATAGATTCACAATACAGTAAATGTGACCTTAGGATGCTCAATGCCAGAAAAGAACCACTGTTGTCTCGTGGTATTAAAGACTGATCTGGTATAAACTCACCTTGCTAATTCAAATGTGTTTGAAAATGGGATAGCTAGGCTTTATCCTGTCAGGCTTTCTGCAGGATGAGATATTGCCTGTCCATGCCATTCTCAGTTTATGCTGGATAAGGTGGTGTCTGCTCTCCTGGTGATTCTGTATTGTGTGCTATAATCTAGCCAATATGTACTACTGTCGTTTTCTGAGTCATTCCAAACTTATCCACAGTTGTGGATTAATGACCATGGTTTCCTGTTGCCCCCCATTATTGTAGTTGGTGACTAAATCACAAGATTTGTATTTATTCTCCTAGCAACAGTGTGAAGGCAAATTGTCTTCACTATCATGCTGATTTCATCATAGCATGTTTTTTCTGACATCCAGTAGATGAAACAATAAGGGGCTATGGGCTTTTAGGATTTCAGTGATTAAAACCAGGAGATTGTAATAGAGGTGAATCTTTTCTTAGTGTATCAAGTACTCTGCTAGAGCTCTATCAAAGCTATTTCATACAAAACTGGGTTATTCTTGTGCTTTTTAGGAAGCTAATTGCTTAAATTATTTTCTTTTCCATAGTCAACAGATGATGTATTTTGCATAGTCATCACAATCCTTGATATAAAATCTGGTTGACTTCTGGGCATTCAGGATCCCCTCCCACTGAAATCACTGAGAGACTGAGGGTTCACAGAGCTGGTTTTGTGAGTGATTCTTTTCTCCTTGTTACTCTGTGGTCCCTTGGAGTGGAGAACATCATCAAAGTCCTGCACTGATGGGGCACAGGAGAGCAGGAGTCTGGCTGCTTGTTGCTGCTTTAGTCACCCTGCTCAGGGCTGTAACTGGTGCTCTGGCTCTCTGGGGAAGGCAAATAAGGCCAGCAATGCTACACTGTGATTTCCTCTCAAGTCTGTTGAAAAATTGCTGAAAAAATAAACTTTAAGGGCCAAAATTACCCGTTTTTGTAAGCTGTCCTCATTCTGTCCTCCTCCAGAAGGAACTGAAAACATTCCTGACGCCTGAAGTTTTGTTACTGTTGTTTCTTTTATGAATAAAGCCTCCAAATGAAACAAAAGTGCTAAGTACTTAATAGGCAAGAACACGGAAAGTGCTTTGTCCTTGAGTGCTCACCACCTCACAAAGGAATGAAAGGTGGGGCCTGGAGCAACAAGGAGTGGTTCTGCTGCCCACCAGGGGCTCTGCTCCACCCACAGCTCTGGTTCACTCCCAGCGACCTCTGCAGAACAGGGCTTTAGTAAGGGTGGGCTAAGGACAGCTGGCACCAAACTGAGTGATAATTTAAAGTAGGAAATTCTTTAAATCCAAGAGTTCCCTATTCAGATGTCATTTGCGGGGCATGCAGGAAGAATACATAGGTGAATGGAGAAAAGTATATTTTGCTAATGTGCTGCTGTGGAGAAAGCTGGGATTTCTAAAACAAGATTGCATTGTTCTGTGCTACAAAAGGATCCCTGGACTTACTATATCAGGAGAACTAAGGCAGTAATCATGACATATTTTTCTATTGTTATTCAGAAAGCAGTATATACTTATTTTAATCTTCTAGAATTGCAAACAAAACACTTTTGAGCGTGTCAAGGCATTGAAGGTGGAAAAGTATAAAATATCCACATTTGTGGAAGGGATGGCATCACAGACCGTGAAACTCTTTGTTTTGTGAGAGCTGATGCATGGAGATTTTAATCTATTTCTTCACTGTACCAGAGCTGCTCTGAAGCTCACTGTGAAAATAGACTTATTTCGTAATTAAATGTTTGAGAACTACTGATATTTATACTTGCATGTGATTAACTTTTTACAGCACTGTGTATGGGGCTTTTTGCTTTTAAACTAGCCTGGAGTCAATAAATATCTTTACAGATGTCAATTTGGTCAGCAGTAAAGAGGTAAATAGAAACTAATGACACTCATCAAGCCTGTGGCATGAATGATTTATTGGACACAATCATTTAACACTTTTTTAAAGTCAGTGCAAGGGAAAGAAGCAGGTTTCTTATTATGGTAAACTGTATTTGTGCTGTCAGCAAGTAGTGATTTATGACAAACCTGTGGCCAGGATTAGGATATTATAAATGAAGGAAAATAGAAGTCTCATTAATTTTTTATACCCACAGGTAGAAGATATGCAGTGGGCTAACAGAGAACACACTCATCCAGCATCTGTCTGCAGCCTGCCCTGTAAAGCTGGGGAAAGAAAGAAAACCGTGAAGGGAGTGCCCTGCTGCTGGCACTGTGAGCGCTGCGAGGGCTACCACTACCAGGTGGATGAATTCAACTGTGAACTCTGTCCCATTAATAAGAGACCAAATGCCAACCGTACGGATTGCCAGCTTATCCCCATAATCAAACTGGAGTGGCATTCTCCTTGGGCCATCGTGCCTGTCTTCATAGCTATTCTCGGTATAATTGCCACCACCTTTGTGATTGTGACATTTGTCCGCTACAACGACACGCCGATCGTCAGGGCCTCTGGGCGGGAGCTCAGTTATGTGCTCCTGACTGGGATTTTTCTCTGTTACTCCATTACTTTTTTAATGATTGCAGCTCCTGATACAGTGGTCTGCTCATTTCGAAGGATCTTTTTAGGACTTGGCATGTGTTTCAGCTATGCTGCGTTACTTACCAAAACAAACAGGATTCACAGAATATTTGAACAAGGTAAAAAATCTGTCACAGCTCCCAAATTTATTAGTCCAGCTTCTCAGCTGGTGATCACTTTCAGCCTCATATCCTTGCAGCTTATTGGAGTCTTCATCTGGTTTGCTATTGATCCACCACATACCATTGTAGACTATGGAGAGCAGAGGACACTTGACCCAGAAAATGCCAGAGGAGTTCTCAAATGTGACATTTCAGATCTTTCTCTCATTTGTTCCCTTGGATATAGTATTCTCTTGATGGTCACGTGCACTGTTTATGCTATTAAAACAAGAGGGGTTCCAGAGACCTTCAATGAAGCAAAACCTATTGGATTTACTATGTACACAACCTGCATAATTTGGTTAGCTTTTATTCCAATCTTTTTTGGTACGGCCCAATCAGCAGAGAAGGTAAGTGATGATGTGTTTACCTATCAAAACACAAAACACTGCTCTTTTTCTATTTTCATCTCAATAATTACAGCACTAAAACATTTTCACTCTTACAAATGAGTAATTCTGAATGGCAAACAAAACATCAGAATTCATGGACAATAAAATATATGTTTCAAAAAGTAGGTTTCCTCTGTATTAACACAAGAAACTGATTGTGATTGTTGTGTGACTGGCATAAAAATGTTGACAATTTCTCAATATAACCTTTAATGACTGTTTCTTCTAACATTTGTTATTGCCCTTCAGTGATGCTGTGGCCTGTTACATGAAGCACTATCAATCTTTGTTATCATCTACAGATCTGATAGAACTGGTTGCATTCCACAAGCCTAAGAAGATCAACTTACATTTGTCAAAAATAATGAAGAAAAATGCCGGGGCAGGATGAAAAGAATTACTTTTGTCTCTGGTTGACACAAAAAACTTAAAAAATTTAAAAGAACCAAAAATAGAACAGGAGGAAATGAATGGTGAATGATGTGTGTGTAAATTCATGTAAGGCATAATTCACTAATTATTATATCAATGCAAAAAGAGAACACTTTCCTGATAATTTAATAAGAAATGAAATGATTGATACTTAGATGCAAACCACATCAGACATGTGGCTCTCCTCTGTTTTAATGGGAAGACACAGGCAAATGTCATCTATGTGAGTATTTATTGAGGTGACAGTGGTGAAAATGACAAGTTGGGCAGGGAAAAGAAATAATACTAGCATCAATCTTCAAAACTGCAAATATTTGATATATGGAAATTCTTAAAAATAAGAAATTAAAGTTACAGTCTTTCACATAAATTCCTGTCTTTCCTTCTAGCAGGTTTTGTATAATGTTTTCAAATATTCATTTAAATGTAGTTGGAAAAGTCAGCATGTGTTCACTTATAATTGTGGAAAGGTTTGACACGTCTCTAGTTTAGAGGGCACCCTTGTCTGTGGAGTTAAAGAACACTTCTGTATACCTTGATGAAACACTTTCTAATTCAAGCAGAAGAATTTTATGGGGCAGTGAGTATGGCAGAAAAAAATATTTTCCTCCCTAGAAATTGAAGCAGGCTTACTGAATTGGATCAGGTTTATTTTCATGGCTTTTTGGATTAAGTTGGGGAGGTTGATGCCTTAAGTTTTAGCTTTTATATTTTTCAGCTTCTGTACTGCTTTAGTGTGCAGTTCTGTGGTTCATATTAAGGGATGGTAAAGTCACCTCACAGTGTAGCTAGACAGAACAATTCCTTTTCTAGCAGGGGACCAAGGAATACTGATCCAAATTTCAGGCCAAACTGATCCAAATTTCAGGCCAAACTGATCCAAATTTCAGGCCCAAGAGCATAAACAAGGACTGAAGAGAGAAAAACAAGAAGGATGGGACTTCATAACCTAGAGCTATCATTGGACAATTAACTCCAATATGCAAATGAACCAGAACTTATAAAAGGAGAGACCTCGTGACCCGTGGTCCATTTTGTGATCATTTTGGGTTCATCTGGGGTGTGGCCCTGGCTGGGTTCTTGTGCTGCCCAAGGAGGATCCATTGAGGCCTTTTAATAAATACCTACTTTATTCTTTAACTCTGTGTAGCCTCTGTTCTAGGTCAGCCTTGGCAAGGCATCAAAGTGAGTACCAAGGTAATGGCTTATGACAGATAGTGTAAGTTAAAAAACCCATTTGACACAGGAAAACCTGTTTAGGTAAATTGTTTTTTTCTATTTGTAGGCTTAAGTCACAAAAATGCTTTGTTGCATAAAGGTGTGTTACTTTTAACAGCTTGGTTTGATCAGGTTTATGGCAAGTACTTGAACCAAAAGAATTGAGTCTTGAAATAGGAAATACTTCTCTGCTGGCAACCATGCAGTGACTTGGATTTACACCATCAGTGCACCTTGGCTTGTAGTAAAGGATTATTTGGTTTCAACCTTTAAAGACATAGTTAACAAATACCTCTTTTGCATTTCTTTTTTGAAACCCAAGACTGAACACACAAATGATGCTAAATCACACAGCTTCTGACATTAAATTTCACTTGTTAATTGGCATTTTTTCTTTCTAAATTATTTCTTTTTCTTTCCTCTTCTTTATGGAGGCGAAAAGTGCTAATACAGTAGCTCTGTAATTCAAATAATTCTTTCCAAAGTGCTTCTTCTTTTTGCTGCAAATAAAAACATGCTTCTACACAGACTCTTACAGACATCTTCATAACAATTTACATATTCCATACAATTTAAATACTTCTCTGAATAGGATAAAAATGTGTAACTCTTACAGCACAAATAGGGATGGTCTGAATAAACGTATAGTTTCTCAGTTGATGTATAACACCATAATAGCATTTTAAAAACAAGCTAGTGTATTCTAGAATATTATTTGAAATTTTATATTATGATCTTTTTGGAGGATGAAACAAGTTAAAAACTTACATGGACTTTTTTGGTGCTTACTTACATTGCAGTTATTTTAGAATCCTGAAATTTTTTTTTTTTTTTAATGGCTTAAGCTTACTGAAAGAGAACAGAGCAATAAAAGCTGGGGATTTTAAAGTGCTGTTTTAAAGCAATGTTTGCTTTATGAAATGTTGACAGTAATAAATGTAACATGACATTCATTACTTGCCAGGGGTACTTCCACTTGCTAACTTTAGATACACTTCTTTTGGAATAACGAGTGATTAAAACTTTTCCAAAATGTTTTGAGGAATTCAGTTTTCCTAGACATTAGCAGTACTTGCAATAATAGCAGAAATTGCTAAGCATTTCTTGAAAGAAATTGTACACTTAAGTATTCAATTAACAATAATTAAATAACAAACCTAATGAGTTGGTTTTATTTCACTGTCAATACCACTGATAAGCAAAAAAAAAGTACCATCAATGCTGAAAATAGATGTCTAGATCCAAAACTCAAAGCTCGTCCTAGTAAAATTACCCTTACATTTAGTGGCCTTGGGGATCAATTCAAAACTATAGGTTTCCTAAGAGATTCTGTAAGTAGTCTTGAGGGGTGTAAACATGTAGAGGCAGCACAAGTCCATAAATTGAGTGTTGGTATCAATCAAACTTCAAATATGCATGATGAAAGTAATTAAAATAAGCATAAGTACTTATCTGCAGACAGACTAGGAATCTTGATGATACGTGCTTGCTGTGAAGCCCAGAATGGGAAACTGCTCTCTTTCACTCATGAAGAATCTTGGTTCTCTAGCTGGTGAATGCAGCTGAATTAAATGCCTGAATTTGCATGCAGTGACATATCCATAAGGAAACATGTAGTAAAAGTTAAGGTAACTTGACAAGATGCCATGGCAATATGTTGATTTCTAGTGTTGACATTTGTAATATTTTTAACAGACCTTCGTAAAAAATGCTGTTTTCAAAATTTTTATTATCTCAGTTTACATGTAAGTTTGAAACTAATATAAAATTGAGAAAACCACTGTATATTATTGAAAAAATTAACATATATATAGAAATAACTAAAAAAAAGTTAAAGTACCAATCCAAAATAACATGGCATAATTCAAGCTTGATGGTGTGTATTTATCTCCATGTTTACTAATTTGTCCTTACTTTCAAGCAATAATATAAATAGCAGAATATAAATGCCCTATGGTACCAAACAAAACCACTATTTTGATGTTATAATTCTTACAGATGTCCTGTGGAGAAAATATGAACATTGACTTTAGGTTCTATGTGATTTTTTTTTTTGTCTAGTTCATGATTTTGTCCATTCATGTTCATGCCCGTTTTGACAGCTCATTCTTCATGGAAAGAACGTACTACAAAAAAGTATATTTTTCCAGGTTATCATTAAACTGAATGAGAAATGTCCCCCTGAGACATAAACCACGAATTTTCTAACACATTAATGTCTGTAAGGTGCTTTAGAGGCAAAGGAGAGAAATTCGGTGAGAAAGCATTCTGTGAATATAGCTTTTCTCTATTTCATGTACATGATATAGCAAAACACTGGAAGTACTGGAATAATCTAGGATAGAGATGTCTGAAATGTCATAGTGACCAGAATGCCACCAAAAAATATATTGAATAGATGAGTGATTAGAACAGGTGTTTGAATTCTTGTCTAAAATAAAGTTAAAATGGCAGATTGCAATAAAACCTTCTGAGGATAGATGGCTGTCTGAAGTACAACCCTATTTAATAAACTGAACTTTGTAAATTCCTTTCCTTTTAACATTTTTGACAGGTGGATAAATCATTTTTGTTCACAGATTATTATCACACATTATTATTATCAAACGTAATTTATTATATTGACCTGGAAATACTTTGCTTCAATGAGAAGATGAATACTTGTTCCCCATACTGTGAATGAAGAGATGTTTTACTTTCTCCTAAGCAAAGACGATAAAAACACTGAATAATTTCTTCCATCTATTCTAACTGGAAGCAATTACAAGGTGTGATCTAACAAGCCAGATAAATTTTAATGTATTTTCAATTATTCTTACAACTCTGACCTCTATTTTCATAACTGCAATATAGAAAAATTGTAATTGTATAATAGAAATTTTCTCATAAATTATTATCCTTATGATCTTACTATTCCAGCTCTTTGCATGCTGGATTTATTGTTCAGTGGATCTCATGCTTACATTCATCTGTTTGTTAGTAACACTAAAAGAAGTTAGAAACAATGCCAAAAGTATTCCACTATTAATTTCACTTGTAAATTACTTCTGTAATTGTCAAGATAAAGAAATTCAATTCTCAGTGGGAGGAAGAGCTAGTTCCATCAGAGTAGTAATATATGTTCATTAGTTTAAAGAAAACAACTACTAATGATAGACTTACTTCTCCCATATTTCTAAAGAAAGTATACAAATAATCTTTTGTGTATGTTTACATTATGAATTCTTGACTAAATATATTTCTGTGACTGCAAGAAAACAGTATTTTAAGGATTCCACAGGCTGCTAATGAAGGGCACAGTACTGAGCTTGTTCTTCAGCTCAAAGCATTCCCTTCTAATCCTGATTGTATGTGGAGATCGAGCTCTGCAGGTAGCCTGGTGCAATACACATCATAGGAAAAAGTCCAGAAAAGTAACTTATAAATTTAGCATTTCTTTCATTTTATGAATAATTTTTGGCTTGATTAAACTAGAATCTCTGCTTCCAACACTGTGCATAGCATGAGGATTAATCTGAGGGATATTTGAAACAGTTTCTCATTTTCCTTATTACAGGAGCAGAAGGTACAAGAGTGCTGAAGTGATACATTCCACATTCAGCAGTTTATCATTGTTCAAAACTCCATTTCTGTGCTCCTAATGTTTTTATTCAGAATCTTTAGAATATGGGAATACTTGCGAGATTATAAAAAAATATCTTTAATTGAATTTTTGCATGTCTAAAATACAAGATTCATAAGGAGCAATTCAGAAAACTGGATTTATTTATCTTATTACTACAACTTTCTGTCACAGAGAGGGTGTTGTTTTTTCTCCTAGGTAGCAAGTGATAGGACAAGAGAAAATTGCATCAGGTTATGGCTGAATCTTAGGAAAAATTTCTTCACTGAATGGGTGGTCGAGCATTGAACAGGGAAGTGGTGGTGTCACTGTCCCTGAAGGTGTTTTAAAGACATAGATGTGGCATTTGGAGACATGGTTTAGTGGTGGACTTGGCAGTGTTAGGTCAATGATTGGATTTGATGGTGTAAGAGGTCTTTTCCAGTCTAAATGACTGTATTATTCTGTGTCTTGAACAGAAAATTAGTTAAAATTCACCAGATTATTTGACAGAAATATCCCTCCCTCTCACTGGAAATCATATTAAGAATGGAGAAACTTTTTGTCCTTCTTATTTCATGTTTTTTCAAATGTAAAATTTCATGAGCTAAATTGTTTCTATGTTTCATAATTTCCTCCAACTTTTGATCTAATCCTTGGTGGAAATTAGAACTTTGCTGTTCTACTGTAGAAGCAGAGTGTTAAAAGAAATGCGAACAAGAGTGTGACCAAATCACAGTTTATTTCCCAATCTTCCTCTGCTCCTTTTCTGTCTGAGAGGAAGTTCCTTGCTCCCTGTTTGTTGCTGAGACAGCCTGTTCCCCTCTAGCTGGAAGATACTCAGTGCACTGCAGGCCACGGTCATTGCTGGGTCATTGCTTGTTCACCCTCTGGCTGAACAAACCATTTCAGCAGCCCCCAAATGTGTTTTCCCTCCCAGCCTCCCCTGAGCTGGTGTTAGAGGACAGAGGAGTAGTCATACTTCTCCTGGGTGGCAGCATAAACTGCAAAAGGTACCTGTAATGAGAAGCCAGTCAAATATAGAGATCCTCTTTTCTTTCAAAAGTTGCTTTGTGAGAAGCCATTCCAAAAGTTATTTCTTAGCTAAATAATGTGATTATATTTTTCTTTTTTAAAAGTTTATTAGCTGATAATTATGTGAGACAAAACTGATGGATTGGGTAATTTAAAATATTGTATGCATTTTCAAAGCTTTTTTTGAGTTTCAATCTTTTCTATCCTTGTAAGTTTAAACTAAAATTTTAAGCAGAGCAGTTCTGATATTTCAAGAGCATAATGTCACAAGTTTTAAACCGTTTCCACTTTCTTAAACTGAAAAATGTCTGGACTGTTGACTATAACACCAGCCTTGCTTTAAAAAAAAAAACACCTATGAAAAGATTTTTGATGAGTTTTTGGGCCAAGTACTTTTTTAGAAAATACTACTTTTTAAAATTTATAGCCCCTGTTTAGATATTTTTTTTATTCAGCATAGTGCATACCTCAGTTTCAGGAAGTGTCCTTGCTGAATGGCTGACTGTGCAAAGTTAAAGCATATATAATTTTAAAGACTGGACTTTATTGTTTTAAGACGTGCCCATTGCCTTTAGAGTGAGATTTCATTTCATTCATTTCATTAATGAAACTACAAGGATTTTGAGTATGTATGCTGAGCACTGATTTTAATAACAGAATCACAGAATGAACTAGGTTGGAAAAGACCTTTAAGATCATCTGGCCCAACCTATGATAAGTTTTCTAGGACGTTTCACAAAGAGAGACAATGCCAGCTCCTCCAAGAAAGAAGGGAAGTATTTAGTAAAATATATCTTTTGGTTTTTTAGCCCAGTGAAGGTCATGTGTGCACCTGAGGGTTGCAAACCCTTTTCATTTCTGCATAGCTGCATGTCTGTTCCAGCACGAGCACTGAGCTGGCATACCTAGCTGTACACATTGAAAAGATGTGCACCTGCCACATAATGGAAAACACTGGCATTTTGCTTGTCTGACATGTTTGCTTCTGGCCCCATCATGAATGATGGCTTTTCTCCCAAAGTCAAGAATGAGCTGCCAGAAAAATTAAATTTGCCTGTGATCAACATCCTACCCCATCCTGGAGAATGTCAGAGAGTTGGTAGCATGCAGGTGAAAATGGAATTGCATGCTAAAGAACTTTAAATAGATCTTTTTGGCTACTTGCTGGCTTCTGTGGTAAGTAATTAATCCTTACTGAGAAGCAGAAATACTTTTGTGAAGCACAGATACCTAAATAACTCATCATCTTTTTTGTTGAAAAAAGGATCAATAATCACAGAAAGCAGTTTGTGACAGACCAGAAATGTTTTATATAGATAATATTGAAAAAAATATAGCTTAACTACTGTATTTTTAAGAATGAGATTCACCTCACAAAAATATTGATTTTTTGTCTCTGATTTCTTCTGTGCCAAAAATCCAGTTGTCTTCAACAAGTGCAGTTTAAGATAAATCCTTCCAGCATTTAGAAAATCTTAGGTTTTTGGGGCACTGTAAGGGCTGGTTTAATTTGCGTAAAGTAAAACCACTGATAACACAAACCATATGGAAAATATCTTTAAGCAAATTTATCACTTAGTGAAAAATGTTTGTAAGTAGACGGGAAGAGAGATTTTTTTTTTTCAGCTAAGAATGATTTGATAAATCCACATCCTGGGGAAAGAAAAGCTATGGCTAAGAGAAAGTTAATTGGAACTATCTTTAACGCTTATACTCTTGTTGAGACAAATAGAAAATCTTTAAATAGAACACTGTGTAGAAATTGTGTGGAACTGTTTCTGGGAAGCTGTTGGGAAAGTTCATGTTCTTGCTAGCTCTTGCCAAGGTGGAAGCAGTACGTCAATAGCCTTTGTTGTAGCTTTAACAAGGCATGTACCTTACTGAAAGCAAGTAAACACATTTATGAAAGACACAAGAAACAAACAAGTCTTTTAGCTTGGCTCTGAGTAGATATTCAGCTTCTTGTCTTTCTTATCTCCTCCTACAAGAATTCCACATTTGAATAGGATTCATACCAGTGTCAATATTTTGACCTTACAGATAGGACTGGTGTGGACTGGTAAATTGTAATGCATAGACTTAGCATAAATAGCAATGCTTGCACAAGCTCATCACCTACCACATCTTGAACTTGACACCACACCGGTGAGCTTGATCCCCATTAGGTGATCAGCACCTAATGAAAGCCATATTACCTTGTATTTCCTTTAGGCAAATAACATTTTGAAGGACAATTATGGTGACTCAACTAAAGTGTTTGCTAAGCACAGTAGGTTGATGTATGTTTCAGCCCCTTGTGACCATTGTGTTAAAGAATTGTCATAATTTGTACAGCTGGGAAGATGAGAACAAATTGGACATCCTATCAAAATACAAGATCCAGCCAAAAAAAATCTAATGAGATATAAGCCAGTAAAATTTGTAACAGAATTGATAGATTCAATAAAATTCTAAAATTTCATGTAAGTGAATTCATGCCTCATATAGGTAGAAATAGCAGGAACAGGAAATCATGAAAGTCTGATTTCACCATGACTACTGAGCTTTGTGCTTACTCTTAAATCACAAAACTAATCTATTATGGGATAAGTATTTCAGTAGATTGTTAATACTGAATATGCATGTGAGTGTGTGTGTACAAGTATTTATTTTCACATAACTATAAACTCTTTCTTGCATGGAATGAGAATAGCTAGCTAGCTAGCTAGTATAGAAGTATAGCTAGTATAGCTAGCTAGCTAGTATAGAAGGCCCAGCAAAGCAACAATTTTAATACATATATAAGAACATACATATATAAGAAATATCTGTTTTAAAAAAGTCTTTAATTGGTCAAATAAAACTATTTTTTAAGTTTGTCTTTCAGTTTACAGTGAATCTTCCTGACAGGGAATGAAATGACAATAGCAAATAGAGAACCATATAAGCTCATCCAAGAGAGTCAAAATTTAACCATAGCAGAAAATAGATATATTTTCTTTTAGCAAGCCAAATAAAAATAGACTAATTATGAAATATCTTAAGGTTAGCCATTTATTTTCAGTGTGTATATAGATTTTGAATTTTTATTTTCCTGAATCTGAGCTTTCCAGACTTGAGAGTGACTTCATAATAAGTCAATTTACCAGAAACATGACCCTAGTAGAATGGTCAAATGATTGTTTTCATGGTGATTACCAAGGTCATGTTCATTTGATATTGTGAAGCATATGGATGGGATTGAAGTGGTGTTATCAGGCTCACTGATAGAACATGATGACACAGCACCTGCAAAAATCTATTTTCTGCAGAAAACATCCTTATTTCTTCAATTGTACAGTAAGAATAACTGAACAATGAAGGGAAGAAAGGCAAAGTACTTGATTTTTTTTTTCCCCCACTGAACTCAGATGGAATAGATGAAGAGCAGCTATTCAAAGGTATTGTGAATGCCATTCATTCAGGTACTGCAAAACACTTCCCATTTAAAAAACAACAAGGTCAGAAGGAGATTAGAAGAGAAGAGGGGAACTACTTACAAGATGGTGTTCAATTGAAAATAGAGGAAAAGATTTTTAGCTCTGATGCTGAGGAACACACTACATTTTGCAAATGTCTTTTCCAGAAAGTTAGAAGTCATAATTGAATGAGGTATAGCAGAAGAGCTCGCAGCAGGCAAGGCATCTATCTCCTAATCTAGTCATCAAAAAGACACAGACAAACCAATGTGGCATGATGCTGAAATTGGTCCCAGAGCCCAAAACTGCTTTACTAAGTCTCTGTAAGGGAATTGTTTGCACCATATGTTTTCCTTAGGAAGTGATCTACTGAAAGGGTGCTTTAGATTATGGTACAAACTGCAGCATCTTCCTCCAGAGCACATCAACCTCCTATCCTTTTGAGCCATCACACTGCATAAAAGTTTATTGATCTACAAAGATCACATACCTCAAGGCTTCCACATTCCAAGTTGGAAATTTCTCTGCTATTTCTCCAAACTATTTGCCTTGTCAATGAGCCTTGTAATTTCTTTGTTTCCAACCACCACCAAAGATATAACCTTTGTCCTTTTCAACCTCAAATTTTTGCTGTTCAAATCCTCTTGTTTTCCTGCTTGCTTACTTGATAATTTGTTCAAGAGACAGCAGTCATTGCATCCAGTGCTGCTTTTCTTTCTATATCCCAATATCTTATATTCTTGGCATCTTATATCCAAATTCCTAGTTCTTTTCTGTGTGACTTAGGATTTAAATTCTTAGCTTATCTCTGTGTCTCTTCCTCCTCTCCCTCACTGACATTGATGACTGCATTTAGTTATTGGTGTTTACTACTTTCACTCTTAAATTTAGATGGTTTTACAAACATTTCCTCCTTCCCCTCCCACAGCATTCTCAAATTTGTTCAAGTTGTATTTCCTTTGTTTAGTGATCTACTTCTGAAAGGTTCTGGTAAAGGCACAATCAAGTGAGTGAGAGTTTTGCCAGTGATGTCAAGAAACATTGATGCCTGTGCTGTTCCTTTAATACTTCATCTGTATGCATCCCATCTATGTTTCATGCTACTAAAAGCTTTTCTAAAGGGACCTGTGTAAGCTGGAATTTTTGTGCATCTGTGTTATATAAGAATATAACTGAATTTGACATTGTAGTTTTCATTTTTTATCTAAAATGTAGGTCATATTGGACTTGGCTTAAAATTGAGCTGGCTATCCTGTACTTTTGTGTAGTTTTAATAAACAGCCCATATGTGTTTGCAATCTCCTGCACACAAGGAGATGGCATAAAAAATACATTACAGACAGTTCTGGTTTTCTAAGCACCCACAACAAGGAAAGTGTTAAGTACATTATGTCCTTAAACATTGCTTTAGCAGAGCAGCTTTTAAGCACAAGGGAGGCATAAAAGGAAGAGAGTGAAATATGTGGTGTGCTTCCTCCTCTCTCCTAGGCAGGGCTGCAACAAGCAGATCTGGTTGACTGACTGTTTCTTTGGGGTTTTTTTTGGGTTTCTCTTCTCTTTGTAGCTCTGTATGATAATCTGGCAGGTAGTTTGCTAGACTGGGGGCTAGAGGGAAGTGCTGTCAGTTGGCATTGCTCCAGCTGAACTTGCTTTGAGAAGGTGGTTCAGAGCCAGACATTTTAGGATTTGACTATATTTCCTCTCAAGGTCACCAGAATATACAAGGAAATGTCAAAACTACATTTGAGCAAGCCTCTTCTCTGTGACATAAGTTCACTGCTGGAAAAAGTGATTTGTGTTTCAAAACAGTGACAGTAGGCTGAAGATCTACTCATTAGAATATTTTTTTTAAAATTGCAGTGAAGTGATTTTAAGTGCTGTCAATTTCATTTTATAGCGTGCACTAATACCTTTCAGAGCATTGTTTGACTATAAGCCTAATTAGTAATTTCTGTCTCCTCTATGTGAATGAAATAAATGCTTTTGTAAAATTATACTAGACTTTTTACCTATTGAATGAAGGGATTAAGCCTGATTTTAATTGTCATCTGAAGATTAACACAAACTCTTTGGGCCCCTTTAAAGTTGTTATGCACACAGGTTGACAGAAGACTAGATCCCTACAGTTGTAAAATGAAACCACCTCTCCAGCACATGTAATGCCTGAGAGCCAATGCTGAGACCTGTTTTTTACTGCAGTTAACACTACCATGCTGTTTCAAATGACAGAGTATAAGCAAGTAACTTAGATCTAACCTGTCAGGTTAGCCAGCAGTGATGTGATTCTGAGCAACAGAGTGCTTATTTTCTCAGTGATTTTTCCTTTTTTATTCTAGCTTTTTCAGTGCTGGTAAACTGAATACTCTCCTCTTCCTACTAAGCCACCCACTTGGGTGAAGTATATTTCACAGACACTCCAAACTCTATGCTTTATTCACTTCTTGTTGAAATCACTTCTTCAATATATTCACAGCTCATCTCTTTTTTTTCTTCCCTTAACCAAGGCCTATTTCGCTTATTTTGAAGAATCACACTTCTTAGGAGGTCTTCCCTTAGGAAGTTTAAGTGTGCATGTTTTCTTATTCAGGTGATGACTGTATTTTGCTCACAGTCTAATTAACTGTGTGAGTAATATCTATGTTATAAAAAAGAGAGAAAAGAAAAGTCTTCTCTTACATCCTAGAAGCTTCAAGCACTTAGATTTGTCAAAGAACATTAAGGAAACTGGAGTACATGCAATTTCCAAAGATGGGCCCTTGTTGTCCTGTTTCTTGTTACACAAGTCTCCCCCAATGCAGTCTATTAAAAAAATACTTGTCTGCAGTTTCAGATATAATTTCTGCTTATTTCAGATGAATAAACAGCTGTCTAACAGGAAATGTAGCTATTTCAGAGATACAAAACTATGGTTGAGGAAATATTTTAACAGATTGTGTTTGGGGAGCTGTTATGGCTGCAGAGAACCTCAACAAAAGGAGCTAGTTTTCTAGGAAAGCCTAGGAATGTAATATTTTAATATACCCAAGATATTCTGCTATAAATTCAGCCATATAGCACTTGATTTCCTAATTCTGACAATTTTGTATCTACAGCACATGCAAAGTCCAGCTCCTTTGTATTATTTGTTTATCTGTGCTCCATATGCAAAAATGGCATATTTCTTTGGTTTTGTTTTGATATATTCAGTTGCCTTCTAAGGTTATTGAACAATTTTGAGAGGGAACAAAGTATCCAGTAGCTGTTCTGTAAAGTTTATGGAGGCAGCAGATTTGTGTTTTCACTGAACAACCTTTCTGGACTTTTTTCATATGAGTGATTAGCTAAAGATTGTTATGAGAGGTCTCCTAGGACTGCACAGGGAGAATGTTTTAATAATGGCTTTCTCTTTTATTCCTGTGTTCTGATTTAGTTATGCAAATGAGGAGAAAGTAGCTGTCAGTAGAAGGCAAATTATGTGTGTATATTATGTGAATATGGAATTAATTCTCAGCAAGTGGTGTTTGAATCACTTATAACATTAATTAAGGTGGGCAGGACATTTGGTGAAGTCATTGTCCTGAAAGTTTGCCATTTGAACAGACTTTCACATGATCACTGAACAGAAAATGTTGCTGCTTTGTACATAGATCCCAATTTTTTTTCACAGCATGAGAATGCCAGGTCAGTGGTCTTCATCTCTGTTGCCAGTATTCCTGCAAGTCCAGGCATGAAGATCTACTTTCAAATTTCAGTTTAATTAACAGTTTTCCATGTTGGTTTAAGGTATGTTAAGCCACTTTTTTGAGTTCTTATGGAAAAATATAATTCCATGATGCTCTATAGCATGTTCATGAAGCTACTGTTCTGGGAAATATGAGACCAAGTCCCTCCACTCTCAAGAATGGTTATGAGGCTAACCAACAAAATCCTAATAATATTTATGATGTAAAAGGATGCCACCACCTCTTCTGTCTCTCAAAGCTGTATTCTTTTTTTTCTTTCAAGGGCCTGAAAAGAAAATATATTATGCAGAGATAAATAAAATACTTTTTTATTAAAAATTGTTAACATGATTGAGTTTTTCTGTGAGCAGAGCCAGAATAAATGCATTTGATTCAATCCCAACCAATTTTTAAATTATAGCTTATTTGCCAAATTAGAGGTAAAAAAATTGTCATTGATTTAAATTCACTCTCTTGCATCCTTCCTTCATGGAGTGCCGTATACAATATTTTACACCAGCCCTAGGGGAAACACAGCCTTCAGCTACAACTGCTTGCAAATGGGAACTGATGACTAACATAGAAAAATTACACAGCTCCTTTCCAGGAGATGATGGATATCTCAGGATATCTCCACTGAAATGATGGCTGCCCTTGAACCCGTTAGTGCCATTAAGAAGGGTGACAATGGTCTTTGTTGCTGTGATTCCATGCAGAATGCAGTGCAGGGCTCACTAAATCCTCTGGCACCCAGGGCAGTTCTTGCTCGCCTGCAGCTCTGCCCGGCGTTCCCAAGCAGCTCAATTCCTCAGCAATTCAATAGAGCTTCAGGATCAAAAACCCAGATGTATCTGAATATGAAAATGCAGAATGGGTGCTCAGCTCTAATTCTGAAGGGATTCTCTGTGGTAGGAGTTCTGTCTATCCAATGGATAAGTGTTTTACTTTTATAATGAGTGCAGGACCTGAATGCAGAGGAGTCAGAGCCCAAACTCTTGAGTGCCAATGCATATCACTTTGGTATGTTACACACTCATAAAAGTGTGGAGATAGATCACAAAACAACCATTCATTCTGCACATACACAGATAGGCCTTCACACATCTGGCAGAAACCAAGAATCTCACAATATTAAAAATATATATATAATGGTAAAAAAGTGCCCAGTATAATTTTTTAGTGCTAGAAAAAAAATTTAGGGGATAAAATATCATACTTGAAGGCTTAGTGTAATCACTAGTGATTAATAATGAAGAGGAGGACTTCAGAGAGTTCCTTTTTCTATGACTAGGCCTCTTTTATACCTTCCTCTA
Source organism: Passer domesticus (assembly GCF_036417665.1). NCBI lineage: Eukaryota > Metazoa > Chordata > Aves > Passeriformes > Passeridae > Passer > Passer domesticus. The sequence continues at coordinate 19,497,484 of NC_087478.1, forward strand.
AAGCACCTTGCTTTGTCCACTCTTTAAATCATGGTATTTGACTGCATGGATCACACTTCTTATCCACTCTGGTAACTTCTACATACTTTAACATTAAAAAAAATAAGGTATGTTTCATTTTATAGTATATAGTTCTAAAAATAAAATAGCTATTTGTTGTAGAATATAACTGTGGGGGTTTTTCATATCACCATTTTTCCCTTCTTGTTGGTTTCCCATTATATGCCATTGTTGTTAGTGTTTATGAGCTCCCAAAAAAGCTTTTATGAGCTTTCGAATTTTTGTTCTCCATCTGTTTTTTGCAGCCCTACTTTATGTGAGAGATCTGATCAATCATTCCATATAAAAAATAATATAGTAAAACTAAACACCATCACCTCGCCCACAATCATTAGTAGCTGTGGTTGTAAAAAATATTCCTTCATATAGAATTGTGTCTTCATTTCTTCATGTCTTTTTCCTGAAGTTTGAAATTTGTATTCTCCGCAGCTAAAAAAATATGCATCTGTAAACATGCTGTGATTTTCCACTTGCATAGCAACAGTATACTTTTTAAGTGGAAACAACAAATGCTCAATTATTTGTGATTACTCCAAGATGCTTTCATCTGATAATGCAAACCACTGTGTTTAATACCTTTCAAATGCATAATGTATGACTTTTCATCCTAGTGGAAGCTTTTAGGTTTTATGCAGTTCATGAGATTTCCTAATCTGACATAATTGTTGTGGCACCAGCAGTTTAAAAAGCACCTCTTCTTGTAGAGGAGTCTCCTAATCTACAGGGGGCCTGCTCTGACAGAAGAGTGCTGTGTGGCTTGGGACAGACTGCTCAGTTACTGCCTTGGAGGTAAAATAGGGACACAGCCTCCCTCACTTGGCCTTCCTTCCGGCTCTGTCTGTCTCACAGAAGTTTTTTTCCCTTGGTTTCAGCTAGCTGCTACAGTGCTGTGGTTTTTAAAATATTAAAAATGTATAATTACTGTAGGAAAACCAGTTTGCAGAGTATTTCAACAAAAAAAAGTTACATGAGGCAACCCCCTCTGTGCTTAATAGTCACGTGGTATTTGTACAGAGCTGGTGGATGGAGCTCAGGGAATAAAGGAACACAAGATCACAGTGACCCCCTTGTAAGGGAGCCAGATAATGCAGTTTCCTTATGGCAATATTTGTTCTCCAGACAGATAAGCTGTGATTTATTTGACAGTATGCAGACATGTAGGGTATGTGAACACAGTCATCCTGGGTTCCTAGTCAGTATGCTGAGTTCCAAGTCCAGATTCTTACTAGAAATTACATTTAGAATCACCACAGAAATGTGTGTCCACCTGCTGATGGCTTGTCTGTCATCTTTTACAAGTGCAGTATTTATCAAACATTCTATCTCTGAGCATGCAGTGTATGGAAGCTTTCAAATATAAAAATGAATGTTCCAACAGCACAGAAGCTACCCTGTTACATCTACTAAAATGTTTAATATATAGTAATTACCTGGGGTTAAAAAAAAAATTTAAAAAATATAAATATATATATATATATAAAACAATTGGAATCATTATGCTCATAGGACTTCAGTGGTCTGAAAAAGTGACCTTTAGGCAGGCAAACACTTACTAAATTTTATAATAATTTTACTAAATATCTTAGCTATGTCAATTTTTTAGCATTTTCATAAGCCATAAGCATCAACTCTGTAGCTTATATTTTTTATAGAGAATATGACTGTGGTTGTTGAATTCTTTCACAGGAAAAAATAGCTTTAAGGAATATTTCAATTTTTTCCTTTTTTGATTATTAGAAAACATATGATTTGATGTGACGTCCAGAAGACATTACTATGTCTCTGCATGTCTCTGATATTCTGTCTTACTTTGCTTTGATAAGATAAGTGTTTTGGTAGTTTATTCCACAGACTGTTTCAGTCAATCATATGTGCACACATATAATCTGTCCCTTTAAAATCTGTTTTTTATTGTTAGATCCTTCAACAACCTGTAACTTCTGATAGTTTGTAGGTCTGAGTTATCTCACTTTTTAGTATTGCAAGAAAGAAAAAATAAAAAGAAAATTAAATAATGGAACAACTCTGGCGCAGAAATATGAGTAAGCTTTGGCAGAATGCTAGGAAGATATTTTGTTGTCAGAGTGGCAGTGGAAGTAACTCCCAGTTTTGTTACCTGTGCATTCAGAAAGGCCTGACTGCTGCAGAGTCATAGGGTTCTGAAAGAATGAAAATTAGGGTACTTTTCACCCCCCCAGAGGCATTGTCAGAAAACCCTCAGAGTGCAGTACTCTCAGGAAAATAAAAACTTCAAATGATGGCTAACTTGCAAGGTTTTTCACTGGAAGAAAGAGACATTTGTGATTTTAAAGTACACTGAGAGCCACGGTTGAGAGTTTAAGGAGTTTTATGATAGCATAGTACCACTATTCTGTTGAAACTTTGAGATTCAGAATGTTCTGAAATAAACTTTTTCTTTATTGCTTTATTTAAATGGATTTCAATGTTCAGTTAATGGGTTCAAACAAAAACTTTATATTCACACTCCCTTCAGTCATGTAATCACTGCCATCAAAATCTTTATTATTTTCCAGAATCGCAAATAACAAATTTCAGAATTTTCACATATATCTTTAGAATCCCTAATTAAAGGGTTATATGTAGTTAGCTTAGCAGTTATGTAGGTATATGTAGCTAGTTAAGCCTTTGTACTTCTGTTTGTTTGAATTTAGTTTCTCTTTCTGAATAGAAGTGAAAATATGAGTAGACAAAGATTATTTATTTGGGGAGGAAGTATTGTTAGTGGGATAATTTATAAAGTATTGGTAGCTTAAAGCATAAACCCACACATATAATGTGTAAATTCCTTTACTATGAACAGAACTATACTTTTGTTTCTGTTTCCTGGACCCATTTATAAGTGATAAAGATCATCTGATATAGATCTAAATTTTGGAAGAAAGCCCTAAGTCTACTATGAAGAAATGAAATGTCTGAATCAACTCCACCCATAGATTAGGAACAAGACTTTTTCAAACATTTGACTACTTTATAAATTGTATTGATAAAATATGAAAGAAAGCTCTTTTGTTCCACTTAAAAAATACATTTTGTTTTTTAAGAATGAAGAGGTACAGATATATACTAATGTAAAAATACCTATAGACAACATTTTATGCTATGGATTCCCTTAGATCTCTTGTGTTCTCAGAAACTTCCTTTCAACAATCCGAAAAATGGTAGCAAGGAGTTTAGTTTCCTCAGAAATCAGAGGTAGGTTTTAAAGACTTCAGCCTCTGCTATTATTGCAGGCTGATGTGTTCTGAGTCAGGATAAAGGTAAAATGTAAGAAAGGTAAAATGCATCACATTGTCTGACTAGTGCTCCAGTTTGTTGTTTTTTGTTTTGTTTTTTTTTTTTTGTGTTTTTTTGTTTTTGTTTTTTTTTTTTTTTTGTTTTTTTTTTTTTCCCCCAGAAGGCACATCATGTAGTTTTAAGGGCATTGGTTGAGTTGCATTGACTTCACAAGTGGCAGCAAAACGACATCCATTTCCTCATCTCATCCCTTTTGGTATCACTACTATATACTATACTACTATATCCCTTGTAACTGGGATCATCAAAAATCAATATGATGAAGTCAAGAAATAAGGATGACCATGACTTGATTTGTGCTTCACTCAAAGCTGTCCATCATGCAATGTGGTGTAAACAGTTTAGACATGAACATCCAGCATTTAAAGAAACTTACATTTGAAATGCTGCATCTGAAATGCTGAAATTAGGGCAGGTTGTATGTTGGCAAAGTGAGATTACAAAATGATTGATAGTCTATCACATAAAAGAAAAATCAGGAGTGTCTGGTTCACGTGTTGCAAGCTTTCACAGACAGAATGCTTGCTAAAGAATCCACTGATTGGCTGAACTATGTTGCAGAGACTGATGCTCATGTGGAGATGCAGTCATCGACTAAGTCCTTGCAATGGCATTGTGAGCTGGTTTGGATAAGGCTCCCTGAACCACTATTTTTCTGGATTCACCTCTTCAGCAAGTTAATGAAATTCTCCCATTTTGCAAGGCTGATTTTGGACTGTTTGGGAACTGATGACTAAGTATGCTGCATGTCTCCAAAACAAAGCCCTGCTTACTGAGCTACATCACGATTATATGTAAAGTACTAACCTGAATTTCACCCTCATGTAACAAAATAATTTGAATTCCACAGATCTTGCCACACTGTTAAATCTTTTCCAATTTCTGAGCTTAGCCACTCTCTGTGAAATGCGTGTTAATAAGGCACTGAAAGCAAAAATGGAGCAGAGTACTGCAGCTAAAACTTACATAATGTGTTGTGTTAAAAACCCTCAAATTCATTTTCCTGCCCTGTTGGGCCAAGATGAAGAAGCACATATGGTGAGGAAAGCCACTTGCTGTTGGGAGATCTCTGCATTCCCTCTGCACAGGGAGGAACAATTTAGCCTCATCCCTCACTCTCTTCTGTTAATCTGGCACAAATCAAATGCAAGAGACAGAGCGTGAATGTGGATAAGTGAGAAGATTCAATTTCCTGTCTCATGTGGCTAAACGTTCCTTGTTAAGTGTCAGGTTTAGAGCTGAGGAAACAGTGGAATAATATATTTATGGTTCCGTTTATACAATTTGACTTGTGATTCAGTAAGCATTCTCCATATTTTCTTACATTTCAGTTACAACTACAAAAACTTCAGTTTTGCTTGCATACACATGGAAACTAAAGGGGCTTTCAACCCCTCTTTAGCACTCCTGTTTTTTTGTAGATTTTGTATTTTCATATGAGTGGAGGAAAATTATGAGTAATATGGATAAAAAAGTGGATTGATGCAAAATATCTGCGACACAACATCAAATAAGCTTTCTGTATGCACAAACAATAGAAAAATTACTTGTGGAGAGAAAAATTGCATACCATCTCTTTCTTCAATATTACGGTGCAAGAGCTCATCAGTTGAGGGCAAATGCCCCATGGACACTTTTGATTATGCTTTAAGCATGCCTTGGAAGTATCCAATGAGTAAAATCCAGGGGCTGCCAGTGATCAGGGTGAAAAACATTGGCAAAGGAAGGCTGAGAATGGTAGCAGAAATAGCAACTGACTGGTAAGAAAATGATAAGCGAAAGGGAGCTGCAAAATTTGCTAAACATTGTATCTGATTTAGATTTCACTCCCTTTTTTGCCTTTTGAAGGTAGGAATACAGCTAATATAAACTCTAGAGTTCCTATTTGCAGCCCAAAAGAAGCAAAAATGTATTATTGCAGGGTTGAGGGGAGAGACTGTGGGGAAGGACAGGAAATTATTTTTAATCTTCTAAGTGTTCCCATACTTCCTGTCTCTTATTATATCCTCCATTCTAAAGTACTCTTAGCCTTCACCTCAACAGTCTCAGGGCATTAATAATGATTTCATTCAGCACTCCTGTTGGCAAAAATTAGGCCATCCAATCAGGGAAGGCAGTGAAGGCAGGATACTATGTCAGTGATGCAGGCAACCTGTCAGATAATAACAATCTAAAAATGCCTTCAGAGATAAAAGCAGAGGTAGGACACAGGGGAACAAAGTATGTGTCCTGAGCTGAGGGTTCATTCCGAAAGGCTCACAAGCGAGACAGTGGCTAGGATCACTTGTGGTTATTAGATTATTTGTGTAGCTGGTAAATAACAGGGCTTTCCTTTTCTTAGGTATGTTATCGTGCACTATATATTATTTTACCTCTTAGTGAAGCTCAATAGATAGAATACGATGGACTTATTAGCTACGTAACACCAGCAAGAATGTATTTTAGTTAGAGTTGTCATGGGTCCTCTGTTACTTCCATACAAAGTATTGCCTAGTACTATAATAGTCTGTCAAAAACACAATTTACACAAACTACTACTGCATAAAAACAATGGTGTGCTAAATTTGAGTGGACTGATCCTACCCCAGGCCAGATTATTTATACAGTTATAGAGCTAAATAATGAATAAAATAGCTACATACATCTTACTGCACCATGTTTATTCTTTGTTTGCTATTTGTGGTGATTCTTGCCAAAGCATGAAAAAACAGCTTCATTTCGTTTAGAAAATTAATATTGTAGATGCCTGAAATACAGGCTGGATTTACTAACCATTGATAGCATAACAGCAACAACTAGTTGGTTCTCCAGGTTTATATTAATGATTGAAGGAAATACAATAAAATCAGTGAGCCTAACACAGGGACTGGTGAGGTTCTGCCAGATAAAATAAGGTATGGAAAGTATTTGCAGTTGTATATCAAAAATATTTTGAGTTTACATATGACCAGCCCTAGTTAACTTATTTCCACCACAAATTAAAAAACCCCAAAATTTTGTTCAGCCAACTTTTATGTAGAAGTGTAGTTCCTAAACTGACAGCTAAAGAAGAGACAAACAAGCTGTGGTGTGAGCCACACCTGACAAGACATTACAGGTTATTATTCCTCCACTGCCAAAAAAACCCAACTATGAATAGTCTAATATAAGAAAATCTTCATATAATGACTATGGCATTTCTCATCAAACAGCTAGAAGAGACATTCCCAGTGAGCTGTTTGTTTTTGACCAAATCAAACAGATGTCTGTGGTCCTGAAGCATACTTTTTTAATCTTCCGGGACATTTTAGTAAGTTAAATACCTTATATAGATGGAAGGAAATATATATATATATATATATATATATATATATATATGGAAATACCTTATAGATGGAAGCTGTTGTTAGCTACCATCTTGATCATTAATAGTAGTATTCTTAGGCCATATCTACAAAGAATTGCTGACATATCTGGAGAGCAGAAAATAAAGTTAACCAACCCACACTCACATACCAAACCTGACTAATATAGTTACACTGGCAAAATCCCAATGTGTGGTTATGCCAAAAGAGGAAGGCTAATGTTAGTTTTGCATCTGTCATTCTGTGAGGTGATGTAACTGTGCTGGCAGGAGAGTATCTCTTTTTGGCATACATTGAGGGGATTTGACAGCACAGCCCCAGCAGACTAGCTAGTGGCAGAGGCTTTTTTTGTTTAGACAAGCATTACATTTTGCATTGAAGAATGGATGATCTGGCAAGATAAAGTACTTAAGTCAGAATAGTCCAAGAAAGCAGTTAAGAGAACCAACAAGACTGGCCCTTTTGTCTGGCCACCATTTTGCAGGCTGAAGGCCATTGAATCAGGCTCACTGAAAGCAAATTGATTATCTCATTCGTTTAAAAGAAAAAAGAGTGTTGATCCCTGTGTTTAGATGCATTGGAACCATAACTAACAGATCTAGTGATGGTTCTTTTTTTCCTTTAATGACAGAAAATCACTACCTAGTGACTGGCAATTGCATGGTCATGTTCCATTTGGCATGCAATTGCTCTTCGTAAATTAGTTATACAATGGCAGATATTACTTATAGTTTCAGAGTAGAAAAAAACAAAAAATGCCTTTTAAAATTTGTTTTAAGGAAGAGGAAGGAAAAATACCTTTTAGTTCTTTCACTTAATTGAGTTGGTTTTCCTCCAGAGATTGAATGTCCTATTTAATCATTACAGCAGCTGGGCAACAACAACCTGAATATATATGAATATAAACCAAAGGGATTTTCTGTTTAAAACATTGGCAACGTCGTAAAATATACAATCTCTTGAATTCTGAGTTGGCTTTGAGCAATGGATATGCGGTACTGAACAAAAGACTTCACATTAATAAGTAACATTTATAAAATTCTTTGAGGACTTGAAATCCTTAATTTATGTCAAGTATTCAATTAAGATATACCATAAAAATAAAGATAATTAATTGAACTGATCATAACCCCGTGTGCTTTACACAGGTTTCACCATATTTCATTGTTTTACTTTGAATATTAATTTATAATAACAATTATTGAGATAATTGTTATTTAGGCTGCTTAAATATCCATAATTAGCAAATTGAATACAATTAAAGCAAATTAAAATATGCTCTTATCTCAGTCTTCTTTTTTTGTTCAAGCAGACAGAAGAAAGGTCAAAATGTCAAGCATATACCACGGAGACAGAGAAAGAAAAGTATTAATAAAGTCATTAGATTGCTCAGTAACACCACTCCTTTTTTCATTTCAGACAATTAAGCAACATGTCTTAATTACTACTACAACTACTACAGGATTTGTGAAGCAACACTTAATTATAACTACCACTATTATTTAATTTGTGGTGACACCTTTTTTTCCCCCATATTCAGATAAGTAACTAGGTAGTACTCAATTTTAAAAACACTTTTAAAAGATGAAAACATTTAGCTATATAAGAAAATCAATTTGTCTCACTTTGGTCCTTGGAAAAATCATTGACCAAGCCCTCTCAGAACAAATTTCTGGTCTCGTAAAGGAGAAGAAATTTACTGGAAATAGTCAACATACCTAACCAACCTGATTACCTTCTTCAATGGGACATGGGTGTTTGTGGATGAGGGGAAAGCTGGGGATGTTGCTTACATTGATTTTAACAAGACTTTTGATACTGTGTCCTGCAATATTTTGGTACCTAAGTTTAACATGTTATGGTCTTGGTGGGTGTGCATCAGACAGGTAAGAGTCAGTTTGGATAAAAGGGATCAGAGAGTCATAGATCTATGTCATGCTCTGTTTGAACATCACAGGAGATCTGTTCTGGGACCTGTTTAATATCTTTATCAATGGCCAAATAGTAGATGGTAACAAATTGGGGTATAATTGCTTATTTGTTAGAGGAAAGGGTTATCATACAAAGACACCTAGACCGAATGTAGGAATGAACCAACAGGAAACCATATAAAATTAACAAGGCATGATGCAAAGCTTGGCACATGGAAAGCTAGAGACCTTGCAATGGTACAGGGTGAAAACTGACTAAATGGGTAGAAGTTCTTTAGAAATTCTGTATAAAAGGCCAAAAAAGCCTCACAGACGTCAAACTAAACCTGAGTTAACAGACCCATGGTCACAAACAAGGCCATCAGCCTCCTGGGCTCTCAGAAGCAGACAGGTAAATTGAGGGCAAGGATTACCACTCTCTACCTGGTCCTCGTTAGGAGATATCTGAAATACTGACCTCCCAGCACCTTCTAAGAGATATAGCAATAGGCTGGAGCAAGTTCAGCACAAAGACCATCATGATTGTTGGTGGCTGGAGTCCTTGCTCTGTGAGGAGAGACCGATGAAGCTGGGCTTGTCCAGCCTGGAGCAGAGACAGCTTGGGACAGAATGAACAGCAGCCTCTTGTGTCTATATTTTGGTCACTGAGAGAATGGAGCCAGTCACTTCACAATGTGGGTGCTAGGAGAGCAGGAATCCATGGACATAAATTGAAACAAAAGTAATTTAGTCTGGCTAAAAGGAAAAAAATGTTTTTCCCTCTAAAGGCAGTGAAGTTCAAGAGGCTGCCCAGAGAGGCTGTGTAGTCTCTCTTCATTCTTGGGGGTTTGAGAGACCTGACTGGATGGAGACCTGAGACACCAGGTCTGACTGCACAGCTGGCCCTGCTTTGAGGAGAATGTTGGACTAGGGACCCAAGGACCCTTCCACCCTGAGCTAACTATACTTATAAACGAAACAAAGTCTTTTTGGAAAGAATGCAATCAAATTATTCAGTTAAACTGATTTGGATTCTTGTAAGGTTTTATGGATTTTCAGTTCAAAGTCTTGATTTGGTACAAAGCCACCTTTTAGCAGAAGTCTCACACAAGGGATGAGCCATTTCCCTCTCAGCAGTAATCCTGACACCATCATATAACACAGTAGATCAGGGTATTGTAAATGTTAAAAAGCTAAGAGATTATTTTACACCAGCTTCTCACGGCTCAGGCCAGCATATTCCCATATTTAGAGTTCAAATTGGAACAGCTGGAAACTGATTTCAGGAAACTGAAATCTATTGGTAGCTGTATTTCACATTCTGCTTGAATCTAGGTCTCTTCTGCACATGTAGACAACATTTTTTTAGGCTGACAACAAACTTCTCCTGTCTTGTGGAAGATGATAACAGTGATTGTACAGGAAGTATTTCAGATTTCTGAAGGGAAACACACTGGCTTATCTTCTCTGTACAGTGTTGCCATAGCAAGAATAGATGGGTGTCTGAACATCCCGGTGTGCCAGATTCACCTTGTATGATTAACTGCATTTGTGAGAGCAACATAAATGTTTGGGTCACTCATATTTCCCCTGAGTATACCACAGCCAAGGCATGCTAGAGCCAGCTCTGAATCAGTCACAAGCCCTCCGTGTTGTTGGTTCTGCAGTGAAATTAATACACATTTACTGCTGCATACCTTATAGACATAAGTTTCTATCTTCTGGCATTGCTCCCAGAAATGTTAAAATGTTAGGGTTTTTATTTCAGGGTTAATATTCTTGACAGGTAGGAATGACAGAGGAAAGGCAAATGTTGGATGCTGACATCAGAGATATTCTAATATTGAATTTGGTATGCAGCATTGCATATTTTAATTACCTATTGTACTTATTATGCAGTATTACCCATTGTAATAGATAGCTGAGATTGTAGCTGCTGAGGGTTCAAATATATAATAACATATAAGAATTGTGGAAGGACTACACTGTATTCACTCTTATTATTTGGGATAAACTAATTGAAACCTCAAGGGAGGAGGTTGCAGTTAAATAAGACAAAACAAAATAAAACAAAAACCAAAAACACAACTAAAAAAACCCCCAACAACAAAAACCAAAAAACAAACAAACTAAAAAAAACCAAAAAAACCCCAAAACAAACAAACAAACAAAAAACAAACAAACCCCCCCCCAAAAAACCAACAAACAAACAAACAAACAAAAAACCAAAAAACCAAAAAAACACCCAACAAACCTAAAAAACCTATATTCAATTTATCCTGAAGATACAAGTAGAAAAAGAAGGTGAAAGTTAGAAGGATAGTTTGCACGGGCAGGGCAGGTGAGAGGGGTGAGAGGGGGAAGGTATACCATGTCATCACTACTCTACCTTGTTGCTCTTCTGAGATTCTCTTCTGAGATAGCACAGAGATGGTCCTGTAAGGTAATATTGCACATTTTTGTAGGAGTCAGCAGAATCCTGCTCTGCCTTAAGAATCATCCAGGTAGACAAAGAAGAAATTTAAAGCTTATCAGAGTAGCACAGAACAAAACATGTTTAGCATGCAACAGAGGTTCATTCAAAAATCTTATTTGAAAACACTTACTTTGAAAATCTTTTACAGTGGACTTTGAAAGGGCTGTGGGTTAGCTGTAGAACAGAATGTATTGTGTTTAGCAACATCCCTGCCCTCTGCACTGAATCTAAGAACCTGGTACCTGCTTCTAAAATCCATTTCAGGTTAGAGGATGTTTTTTCCTGCTCCAGAGTGTGTTAGGGAATTCACAAGGGTCTTCTGCAGTGAATAAATCTAACAGAAAATCTGTACTGGAGTAATGTCACAATCAATTATGGAATAAAATAAATCAGAATGACACCAAGGCAAGTAAACACTCAAGTGAGACCTTTAGAGATTAGTAGCAACAGAAAGGAAATAGTTTTATAATATGCAGATTTTAATATCTAATTTATATTGCAATTAATTTAATTTTGCTAAAATATCAGAGAGAAAATTAATGAAAAATATATTTATTCGTTTTTAAGTTTTGATCAATTCATCACTTGGAGTAATACAGTGTAAATTCATTGAAGCCAAGGAAACAGCCATCAGTGGATTCATCTGGCTGCCATTAAATTTATTCTGACACAGGGAATGAACACAGCAAACATTTCTAGATAAGACTAGTACTTGAGTACAACTGTTGTAAGATTTCTGTTCACAAATTGCTACTGAAATGCTTGCTAAGGGCTGCAGGGACATGTTTGATTGTTTGTTTTTCTTTTTGTCATTCCGCTTTAGCTGCTTCCTTGCTCATTACATTGTTCCCATTAGCATAATGTATTGATTGTGTTTGCACAGCTTTTCCTGCCAAAGGCTGCCCTTCAGTTGTGCAGCCATTGGGGTAACCAGCTGTTACTTGTTTAAGCCTCCATCATTTTGTATGACAGAGTAACTTAATTATGCCCTGCTTGAAGATGCTAAATAAAATTATCTTCTGAGCAAGTGTACTTCACTTAATATTTGTCTCTATCAGGTACTTAAACTCTGACACTTAGGCTATGTGCACTAAATAAGCAAACGTATTTTAGAACACAACCTGGTAGCAAGTTAATTATTACAGAGTTAGAGGCTGTTTTACAGTATTTCTAGACACAGTTATCTCTTAAGCTCAGGTATTATGCCTATTTAAGAGACTTCAGAAAAAAAAATTAAATGTAGTTAATAGTGTAATAAACCAGCACTTAAGGTTAACCTTTTTCTATGCTTTATGAGCATAGGCAATACATCTTCAGTTAGCATTGGGAATTTTAAAAAGACAGAACTGTAATACTCTATGTATTTCAAACCTGGACAAGGAAAAATTCCTATTCAGTGATATATTCTAGTTACAAGAATGTGTCAGTCAACATCAATGGCCCTTGTGTTATACAGAACAATTTGTTCTTATTTTAATTCTGGTATTTTAATTAAATTCAGACAATATATTTTATTGGCAACATCTTTCCTTAGTTCACTATAAGACAGTTTTCTTGCTTTCCCTTTTTCATCACAATACAATTATGCATATGAAAGTGACAATTCTGGGGTTGCCCACTGGGTCCTTGAGGGTTAAGTGTTCTGAAATGCAGCTCCCATGTTTTCAAAGGGATTATAATTGAAAGTGTTAGAATTGGCATGAATTTATTTTAAACAGTCTACGTGCCACATTTCCTAGATTTTAGCTTTAGGGTAAATTCAATCTGTATTCAAAGTAGATACCTGAAGACCAAATTAATAATAAACCACTTCTATAAAATAAATTTTTGTAAGAGTGATAAAATTTCAAAAGTAAAATTTTTCTCTAAATTCTGCTGCATCTTATCTAGATAGGTTATTCAAGTTAGAATATATTTGACAAAAGAGAATTTTAATTTTGGTGTATTTGAAAGGGATATGAAAGTCATTTGAAGGCTCTTTGGAAATTTTATAATAAAGGACTATTTTTTATTAAATAAAGTTGAAAATAAGGTTTTATAGAGCACCCAGCTATTGCTCAATAAATATGTATGGGAGGTGTGTTGTTACTAGAAAAAGGCTGCAGACTTGATATTGTTGTGTCAATGTGGGCTTTTGGGATATATTTTTAATATCTGGAGCTTATGATGGCTGCAGTAGCACCTGTCCAGCTGTGGGGAGAGTACTGCTGGACCTGTTCCAGCCCAGGGCTCTGAACACTGGACATGGGAACCATCTAACAAACCTGCAAAACCACTCACTAACAAAGTAACTGGAAATTAATTTCAAAAAAAATCAATAAGCAGGTAATGGGCACAGATAGACTGAGTTTAGAGGAGAACTCATTTTAAAAAAGAGGAAATAAGGACACAGTATTAGAAAATGTGAGAATGCAACCTCAGCTGGATCCAAGACTAAGGGAGAAGGAATACCAGACATCAACATTAAGGACTTGTGATACATAATTTCCCCTTCTTTCTATTTGTCTTGTGGAGGGCTAAATCTGTTGGCTTTAGGAACCAGAGGAGCAGGGACCAGGTGTGTATCACTGCAGAAAAGGGATTGATAGTGAAAAGTTTATGTGTATACAGATTTAGCTATATTATTAATGAGATTTTCCTGTAATAATTAAATGATATGAAAAGAAAAGCTAGTATAATTGTAATTGGATTAATAATAAGATTTGCTATGCTTTTAAGTAGGCTGTTAAGATTTTAATTAGATAGACAATAAATTCTTTGTTTAGGATTTTGTCAATAAGAAGGTCTTAAGTTTAACACAATATTCCATAAAATCCTACTGGTGGGTTATGTTGAAGATTAATGTATAAATAAGAACTTGTTTAATTAATTTCATTTCTCAATTTATCCATGAAGCACAGTCTTTTTCTATTATGTTTTTACATTTTTGTTTTTTTTTTTTTTACTTGTATTTGGAAGTACTTTTAGCTTAGCTTTACAAAACATCAGTACTAAATTTCTGTTTTATCTTTTGGAGCTCTGTATTCCTGAATATCAGGACTGGCATACACATTACAACAGACACAACAGAGATTAGTTTTTGGTCAATTACTGAAAACGGTGACTCTATTTGCAGCAAGGTTGATGGAAGGTATGGCTCACATGGACTTTAAAAACCACAATACCACAATAAATTGTGTGCTGTGGTATAAGCAAGCTATATGATAATGTAATATATGAGAAGTAAAATGAGTTATGTTATGAGAACTTAGGAGAAGAAATAAAAATCAATTTACATACTGATATTTTAAATTACTTTGAAAGTCTGCAAGGCACTACTTAGGATTTTTGATGACATATATATCCTGAGGAGGGATAACAGTGAAGAGTCAGATTTTAGTTTATTACTAGTTTAATAGGACATTGTAATAAATGTTGCAGATGAAGTAAAGCTGAACATTTCTTTCCTTTCAAAAAACTTGCTAATTTCCAATGGGCAGAATGTGTGATAATGCAACACTTGTTTGTCTCATCTTCTCCAACTTTTGCCAAAAACCAGCATAATTTCTGATGCCAGTGTTCTGTGTTGTTATCTGTAAAAATGTCTACAGGGGTTACACATCAACAGAAAGCTTTTGAAATTAGCAGCTTTAGAGGAACTAAAGCATCTGAAACTGGCATATTGAAACAAGCAAAGGAAAAAGAAGAAAAATCAAGGAATTAATAAAAAAATCTATTTGTCTAGAATGTTATGCTAAGAGATTACATTTACCAATAGAAATTACAATGGACATTGTTGTCTGCCATGTTTAGAAAGTACCATGTTACTATGAATCATGGAATCACAGAAAAGTTTGGGTTGGAAGGCACCTTTAGAGATCATTAGCTCCAACCCCTCTGCTGTGGGCAGACACATTGCACTGGGCCAGGTTGATCAGGGCCCCATCCAGCCTGGAATGCTTCCAGGGATGGGACACTTGCAACTTCTCTGGGCAACCTGTGACAGTGTCTCACCCTCATGGCAAAAGATCTTTTCCTTATGTTTGGTCCAAATCTGCCTACTTTCCTAAGACACTTTCCCTTACGCTGTCACTATGGGCTTTGGTAAAATCTCTCTCTCTCTTTTACACCCCCCCCCCCCTCCCCCACCTCACTCCCCCTTTACAGATTGAAAAGCCACAAAAAAATCTCCTCCTCTTACAAATATTGCAGGTAAGGTCAAAATTTGACTTAAGTGGAAAATCTGAAGTGAAATAGTTACCATAATTCAGTTTCTGAAAGGCAAGCATATACATATTCCACCAAGACTCTGAGCTTTTATAGCTCCTCTCATATCCAAGCTTTACTGGAAGTTCATGCTTTTTAATATGGCACACATTTAATTTGAAATAAGTTGTTAGAGCTTTCCTTTCTCATAACTTTTGAAAGCAGTGGAAATTTAAAAATAAAAATAAAGATTATATGTTTTATCAGGATTTGTTTTCTTTTGCTGTGTGAAGAATCATAGCCTACATTTACTTCTTGAGGTAATCATTTTACAGATGTTGTTTCATTTTGTGAGAAGGCTTTCACTTTTCCTCTTTAAGCCTCATTTTAATTGCTATTTGGTAAGGAATGTTTTCAAAAGGCTAAAAGATATTTAAGTACCATAGCTTCCCATGTTTTCTAACTGAACAAATGTTTGAAGAAGACTCATTCAGTGAAGTTTATCTTATACCTGGAAAATAATCTTGTTATATGAGCCAAACAATGACTGAATGGAACCTGTTATGTTTTCCTTCAAAAAAATTTCTTCCCACAGATCAAGACAGAAAAGTATGTTTTGCAGTGACAGCAATAAAAACCTGTAGATGTCAGCTTATGGGGTTCTGCAGAGAAGCATGAATCCTTTGGTTAGCTTTTGGCTCCTTGTCAGCATTGTTACCTGCTGTTTACATTCTCCTGGTTTCAAATGTATTTCATATATATTTGTCTGGATACAGGCTTTTCCCTGTTGCTTTTTGGTGTGGAATCCATTACATGGCATTTCTTTCTAATTTGTGAACAGGACTGTGAAACATTATTTTTGTCAGCCGGTCAACTCTTTAGCAAGCTGCAACACACACGAAAGTAACTGTAGTGTATGGCATGTGCATTACTTTAAAAGAAGAAAGGGACTGTCTTTTTTCTAAGCCTTCTGTGTTCTGCAGCACAGGGAAGATGCCTATGAATGCTTTCAGTGTTTTCCTGGAAATAAAAAGACTCATGCTGTCCCCACCATAAAGAAAGAAGGCCCATTTTGCTGTCTTTCCCAATATGAGGGATGCCTGTAGATGGATGATATGTATCTTCATTTTATGATGTATCATTTATCTCCTGGATAGAAATGATCTGGTAAAGGTTTCTAGCAGCTGAGAAAGAAGGGAAGAGTGGAAGGAGGGAATGAGATCAAAAAAATCTATTGGGAAACAAAGCTTGCTGCTGTTCTGTCCTTATAATATGAAACTGGCTGAAGCAACTGAGGAGATTCACATAAGAGACATACAGAATTTGATAACAAGGATAAAGGGAAAATTAAATCATAATTCAATCTTCTGCTCTATTACTAGCAGTGTGGGACACGTTCAAGAGTGCCTGTGTTTATCTGTCTCAGCAGGATGGTTCAAACTCCAGTGTTTGATACCAGGGCTATTGCTCTATCCTGTGGAGAAAGAGACTGGTAAAGGGCAAATTGTATAGAATTAGTGAATAAGAGTCATTAGACCAGCTGTGTCCTTTCAAACATCTACCAGTCTCTTTGGACTGCAAGTAGCTGAGTTGAGTCTATGCTAGGCACACTCATAGTTTGAGATGTACCAAGACTTTCCTCAGTGAATTAGCTCTTCACTCACTGCTGGACATTTTTTCATTTGTGTTACAACTACCAGGAGTTACAGAGTTTGTGCCAAAGTGGAAAACAGATTAAATTTTCTCAAGACATCACAATATACATATGACTTTCCAGAATATACTATTGAAACCAGATTGGGGAACAGTCTGTTCTCTATTTGACTTATTAAACTTGAGTAGAAGAGAAAAATAAATAGCGTGAGAAAATCAATAATTCTGCAGAGACTCTGAATATTATCTTGCATGTAAAAACAGGGGAGGACTCAAAACAAGGAAGCAGTCTGGACAAGGTTGTGACATTACTACTTTTCTTTTTCCTTTAGTGAAAGCAGTTGCTTTGTGTTGAACTTTGCCTCAGCTAACACCCAACAGATGGGACACTACTGGGGACTTGAGGAATATTTTATTTCCAAGCAGTGAAGCCTAGCTGATAGGCAGTCATTCAGCTGCCTGCTCTGGGACAATTCAGTGTGCACACCTGCTTTGATACTGAGAAACTTTTTCAGCTGTCCAAGGAGGCAATTTAATTTCAAGTACTTTTAAACTGGAGAACTCATTAGAGTATCTGTGTTTTACTAAAATAGCATGTTTCATTGGCCCAATGTTTCCTGTGGAACATTTTAGGTTCAAAGTAGAAAGACACACATAGTCCTAGAATCAATGGCCATTATCTATTTTAGTTGCTGAGTTAGGATAATCTGAAGGCTACGCTACCAAGCTTGTATGAACCTTCTGATGAGGAAAGGGTCCAGGTCACTTGTGGGAGAGAAATCATGTGTCTGAGCAGGGATCTGAATCTTTTTCACAAGGGACTGTCTATTATGACAAATCCTTTGTCAGTTGTGGAGGTTAAAATTGTACATAAAAAGTCTTGTATCAGTTGTGGGCCAGGGTTGAGGTGGAGGATAGAGACAGGAAAGTACTTAGGCCTCAAGTATTCCCCGTAGTTTAAAGGGTGTTTTTCCTTGCACTACTGTGATTTTAGTTTTCTGACATATCCTCTGACTGTTAAGAACAAGGATAGATATAGCAGTCTTTGTTACATTTGTGAAAGGCATTATCAGACGAAAAGTTTGTAGTTCAGAAGGGACTTTGGTGTGAGGAGTGCTGAAATTCATTTTGTGTAACTATGAATCATTGTAAAAAGGGACCTTTATTGTCCTGTAACTTTGAGTGAGCTACCACTGTGAGACACATGAAAAATTACTCAGACCTCATATCTTATTAAACTGAACTACTTTGGTTGTTCCTTATTTTTAGAGCATCTAATTCTGTAAAAGTTACAGGTAGTTATCTTCCCAGAATAATAAAAGTACCCAGAATGCACAGCCATAAAACATCATTGTCCTCTTGTCAGGAATAAAACAAGGTAAGAGTCAGACAAAAGTCAAACCAAGTGTGTGTGGTATCCTTTTGCTAGACTTGGGCTTCATTGGGCTGCAAGAATGGGGATTCCCAAGAAAGGAAGGATTAAATGCAAGAGTTATTCCCATCCAATAAAAAGATTCTCAGCCTTCAAATGACCACTTAAAAAAGTAGTAGGGCTTGTTGAGATAGGACAAGGGGTAGTGGTTTTAAAATACAAGAGGGTTGATTCAGACTAGTACCAAGGATTTGTTTATGATGAAGGAGGTGAAGCACTAGAACTGCTTAGCCAGAAAAGGTGGTAAATGACCAATGCCTGGAAACATTCAATGTCAGGTGCTCTGAGCACCTGATCTAGTTGAAAATATCCCTGCTCACTGCAGAGGGGCTGAACTAGAGGTCCTTTAAAAGTCACTTCCAACCCAAACTATTCTATGATTACAGTATAGAAAAAGGAATCAGACTCAGACTGTCATGGACAACTCAGCCTCCAGCTGAGAATGCAATTGCATTAGCCTATGAAATCAGATAGACACACACAATGTGTGTGTACATGTAAGGATATGTTCAAAGCCTTTCCCTCGAGGTTGAGCAAGTGTCTTGAAACCCTTCTTTCTCATTGGTTTTATTAAAGAGTAAGTGGTAAGAGGGATCCATGAGGATCCCTGAGTCTGAAGCTCTTTAAAGACTGTAATCACTCTTTGAATATTGTCCTGTCAGAAAATTCCCAGTCCACCCTAGAGTTGATATTTTCATAACTATAGTGGCTAGTTCAAAACCACAGAAATCATTAGAAATAAACCCCACTGCATATGAATTGTAATCAGCAATATGAAACTAACTGTGATTTGCATTTTCTAAAATAGGTTGTTGTGCTGATCAGCAGTTAAGTCCACAGAAAATAAATTAGATGTAATGATATATGTAATGAAAAATACCTGCACTGAAACCTGTAGGATCTTAATTTTTAGGTGTATGATGAGATTCAGGGTTGTTTCATTTACGTAGCTTAGTGGAATGTAAACATCCAAGCTGACATTGGCACACTAAGAGAAAGCTCTTTAGTAAGATCTTGGCACTGTGGCACCTCTAATTGCTAGAAAGATCATTGAGATCTACTATAATGTATAGATTTGTTAATGTTAATAACAAAGTCATGCATGTATTTTATCCTATAACATTTGGAGCTTTAGCCTTTTTACCACGTCCCTCTTACACTGAACCATGAGAGAAAGACAAGTCTTAGAACTTGAATACTTGATAAGAAATAAAAACTGCAAACTATATTTAATTGCCAGGCATTGTTGCAGAATGCATGGGTGAGGCTTAGGTAGCACTTAACTGCCATGACTTGGATTTTAAAAAATGCTAAGTCTTCAAAAATAATTTTTATGTTTAATGGAACTTTCATACACAATACAGTTTTTAAAATGTATTGCTTACAATGATTTCAGTTTTGAGAATCAGGAAATATATTCATATTTAGGAACCAAAATACCTTTGCTTTTGGATGCCACATACCTAAATGCTTAACCCTAAAAGCCACTGCTGTACCAGTTTGTTTGGAGATCAGTTTGGTTCAGGGAGCAACAGACATGTATTGGTGCTGTCTGCATGTGAACATGCATCTGCACAGAAGTCCTTCCACAGAAGTCTGAAAAAAACTTCTTTATTAGTGTGACCATGTAATGTTTTCATTAGAAATGTTCATGCACAATATAGCTCTGCTTTCAGGCACACCACTGTAATTTTGGAGATTGATGGGATAGAATTATTTCACTAAGAAAAGAGTGTGAGAAAACAGTATATTATTTCCTCAAGTACTGAATTGATGTATGATCCAAATGAAGGAAGGTTTTACTCCTGTACGTTTCCTCAGCACAACAGATAGTCCTGATTGTCTTTTCAGGCAGGTGCTGTCCCTGAAAGTGGGTTGAGCTTTTTACAGATTTTGAGGAATTGTTAATATTTTCTTGAAGACTAGATTGAACTATACTTCTTTTTATGGTAGTATTTGGCATAGTATTTGTATTTCTGTACAATTATACAGTTACTTAATAAAGTAATTCAGAATTAATGTTTTTTCCTTACCTAAGATTGCTTTAAGTAAGAGAGCACAGTTTATTTGTGATCCCTAAGGAGGAAGTATCTAATGTAAAAACTTTGTAGGCTGAAAGACATTAAAATGTTCAGCTATAATAGTGCACAACAGTTTATTATATTTCTACTTTTCTGCCAAGGGCCAAGTCACCCAAGGGCACTTCATAAAAAATGATGATCTGAAGCTGACATTGCAGACAGACTTACCACCTTATCTTCAGGTTAATGTGATAGTGTTGGCCAGTGCTTAAAATCATGCCTGACAATGTCACTGAATCATCTGCGAAGGCACTGAGCATGTTTTACTTCAGTATCTTTTTCAATATAACAAGGATTACTGAGAGATTTCCTACTTAACACAGAACTGTAAAGTATTTTTTGTAAAGAATATGGCTAATAAAAATGATTTCCTAAAAAAAACCTGTTGAGCAGACCTACAATTAGTATTGGTAATATACTAGCTGAATACTTCATCAAACAAATTTCTGTCTGCTGTTCTTATGGGGTGTTTATTGGCATTTTCTTTTATGGTATTATGGAATACCAGAATTACTTTATTTTTGTAGGTGATAACAAAAAATAGACAGACTCACTCTGAAATGCCAGATTCTTCCTTTCTATCTATAGGGAACGGAGGTCTTCTGTGAGATAATTTCATGGTTCCTCAATTTTCTGATTTCTTAGTTAGGACCATGACATATTAATAACTTTATTGTGTGCCAATAGAGCATTGTGATTAGAATTCAAAAGTAGGATGGAAAATAAACAAACAAACAAACAAACAAACAAATCAATCCCCCAACACCCTCAGGAATATTCAAGCATCACTATGGTAAACTAATTTTTTTTCCAGCTTGAAGCTCACAGACTGTATAAAAGATTCCATTAGATTCTGCATTATGCTGCTGTCAGTTGAGCCATGCTGCACACACTGTTGAATCACCATGTGGCATATTGGTGTAGAGGCTTCTGTCAGTTAAAATAGATGACACAAGGCTAACTCTGTTGTCATTCCTGTCTTCTTGCCCAGACATACTGGTTTTTTTTTTTCTAAAAGCATGTTTGCTGCATCATCTTTGTTACTTTTATGAGAATGAAGTTTCATGAATACTATGTTGTTTCTATCACCTACTCTTAAGATTATGAGCCCAACAGGAAACAGCCATACTCTGCTATAATTAAAAACAACCATAGCCAAGGGTCTTTTGATGCTCCCTTTCCACCTAGTACTTTTAAGATAGCTACTTTGTTTTCCTTCTTATATTAAATCAATATAACAATGATTTTTATATTTTTCTTTCCTTCCCCAGATGTACATCCAGACAACAACACTGACTATCTCCATGAGTTTAAGTGCTTCTGTGTCTCTGGGCATGCTCTACATGCCCAAGGTTTATATTATAATTTTTCATCCAGAGCAGAATGTTCAAAAACGGAAGCGGAGCTTCAAGGCTGTAGTGACAGCTGCTACAATGCAAAGCAAACTGACACAAAAAGGAAATGACAGACCAAATGGCGAAGTCAAGACTGAACTGTGTGAAAGTCTTGAAACCAACAGTAAGTCATCTGTAGACTTGGTCAAGAGTGGCAGCACATCTTAATAGCTGTACGTTCAGAAGAATGCACTTTCTTTTAATAATAAACTTAATTATTTTTGTTGCTTGTTCTGCATGAATCCAGAGATGTGTCAGAATTCATGTACTGCTGAATGCAGGAATGTCTAGATCTGTTTCAAAGAAATTGATTTTCACAGGAGGCTAGTAGGAAAAAAAAAAAGCACAAGCAGATTTTGAAACACCACATCTTCTAAAAATTGTTTGTTTTAGCTAGTGCTATTTTGATGTGTTGTACATTGCTGTGCCAGTGGTATGTCCTGACAGTTCATGAGGTGTATTTATGGTCATCATTGTATATTCAAAACTCAAAGGCTGTTGAAAAAAAAAAACCTATAATGAAAACAGCTAGCATTGTTTTTATTTTACAGTCAGATATGGAAGTGAAAATAATGCTTTTTACCTTCCTACCTTAATATTTCTTGGAATGTTCACTTATCACAACTCATGAGTAACACCTCCCATAATGCTGGGAGCACTTCCCATAATGCATAATGCTTCCCATCAGGTTTTTGTTCTGGTCTCACTCATCTTGGTACAAAATCATGATAATTTGTGTGAAGCTTAATTACAACATGTTCTGATATATTGTAGGTTTTTAATGGGAAAAAAATTCTTTCCCACATCAGGAAAGTTCTTGAATCTTGCAACATCTCAAAGTTGCTCTGGTACAGGGGAAAACAGAGATTACAGCTCCCATTCCACCACATGACATACCATTTTAGAAACTGGACTTTGTAATAAAAATAATAATCAACTATAAGCAAAGACATTAACCTTATACCCAATGCTGAGAAATGGAGAACTGCTTTCTTCTGAGAAGTTAGATGTTACATTAAATGAGCAGCAGCTGTGACAGCTAAGCTTTTCAGTCATTTTATTGGAAACAGCATGGCTGATTTTTAATTTTTTTTTTGCTTTTGGATGATATTGGTGTTTAAGTAGTACTGTTTTGGTTAAGCACATTGAGACAAGGCAGTACAAAGTTTGCATTAAAATATTGTATTTATTTCTGAAAAATGAACCCCCTACTGAAATCTAGCAGAGTTTGCAGATTGAAGATTACATAAAAGCAGTCCATAACTCTACCATACTATACTACACTATACTATACTTGCTGATGCATGGAGGATACAGAGTGCAAACTGTTTCACTGGAAAAACTCATGCCCCTTCAAAATATGTAAAACTGCTAGAGTGAGCTATGGACTTACAGAGCTTCAGATTGAGACGTGTAACAAAGGACAAACAAGAAAGGCATAGAAAATTTGTGGATCAAATGATAGAATAGGAATATGAAAGACTCAGTAATTTTGCAACTCTTCAGAAAACTCAGATGGAAAAAAGGAAAAGAGACATGGATTTTGCTGAATGTACAAAATTATACACTTCCAAGGAGAGGATAAAGCAGGGTTTTCACAGTAGGGTGAGAAAGAGTGTTAATAAGAAAGTCTTGAGTATCTGATGTTTATCTACAATACCTGACTAAGAAATGCTGTGACTGGTATTCCTTAAACTATGATTATGCATAATTCATAGAAACAGATGCTACTGGAAGCCAGTCTGCTTCTTAAATAGTCCAATACTGCAGGGTAATGCTTATTTACTGTGCTCTAAACATGATTTTAACAGTAACACATCTATATAGTTCTGAGCTCACTAGGAGTATATCCTAAGTTTTCATCCATCATAATATTTCATAGGCAAAAATTCAGTCAAGTCATCTGCACTCCAGAAAGTTCTCCCTATGTAATTGAGTTCTAGGCCTCTAGATGGCCTGTACCTTTCTCTCTTCCCTGAAATAGTTATTGTCAAAGAATTTGAAAGTTCCTGTGAATTTTAAGCGCACAATGCAGCATAAGTCCTTTTCACTGTGTCACTTGTAACAACTTCTCAGCACCACAAAATTTCTTCTTGCAGTTACTCCATGTGAGCTAGATCTTTCTTTTCAGTGATAGCATATGAAACTGATTGCAAAATAGTAGTCTACTTCTAGTATACCAGAAGCGAGCAGTGATTGTTTCCCCTATTTACCAAGCACAAACACTAGAAATGATAGCAGTGCTCATAACTAGGTGAGAAGCAGGATGAGGTAGTCACGTAATCCCTTTCGCTTCCCATCCAGACAACTCCTCTCTATCTAGTTTGTTCTGTTTCAGGTAACACACCTTATTCTATGTTGTCTTCCACATGAATATGTTCGTGGGTTTATTTGTGGGAATAGGTCCATAATCAGTGAAATAAAAATTGTTTCTGGGAAACAGGATAAACATACCCATCCAGGTGTGGTCACAGAAGGCAATGACAAGTACGTTAAATGAATATAGGTCAGATCACAATATTCATTCTACATTGCTCTTTTATTTTCTTCCTCTTTTTGTTTCATTTCAACAGCAAAATAGCAATTGGAGCTGAAAAAGAATGTTTATTCTCAGAAATATTTTGAGCCAAGTCCGTTAATTTTCTGGCCATCCAGGCCTGCCAAGCGTGGTTCATGTTATTATTATGAAATGCTAAAAGTCTTAAAGAGCAGGACACCAACTGCTGAAGCTTTCAGGTCCCCAAACATGAACTCTAGACTTATTCCACAAAACTGAAAAGACACATACAATATTTATAAAGCAAAAAACCACAAACACTGTTTGGACATGAGATTAATATATTTCAAACCACTGTCTACAATAAATTTCTGGGTTATAATTTTTTAAAGTAATAACACTCAGGAATCAACTGGATAATTTTTGTTTCTTGATCAATTCTAGATTAATTCTATCAAAACTCTTTAATTCTCAGATACACAACAAAGTTACAGCAATTTAACAAATCATATCAGCTGAGGTGTGGTAGCTACTATTTTTGTATTTTGTGTTGTATTCTTGCAAATGTGCTCACATAATTCAGCTTACTGGCTTGTGATAAATCTGATTATGTTACATTGCTTTGGGCTAAAAACATGCGCATGTAAAGTTATCACAGAGCTCAACTCAGCTCATACAGGATAATGTGGTAATCTAACAACCTGATCATGTATCTGACCCTACTTTCAGGGAAAGGGGAAAAAATAAGCTCTGATCTTTCTATCCTTTTGTTCCCAAGTGTGCAGAGTTTGCAGATGAGCATCTATCTGTTACTTACTAGCTGGGAAAAAATCCTTCTATGCTTGAAGATCCTGGTGCCATTTCATCAGTCCTGCATTATTTTGAGTAGGAACTCAGCAGGCCAAAATTAAAAATAGAATCCTCTCAGAAATCCAGCTGTGGGAGCATGAGAGAGTTCAGACGGGAGCAGTACATCCCATTTGAAAGATCTGAAAGATGTAAATTATGCTATACTTGCTTCAAGTGTCCCAATACATGCAAATAAAGCTATTTCATGTTGGTGCTCGAATATTGTGATCAAGTATGAGAAAGACTTGCTTTGTGTGCCAAAAGCAGTCCTTTCATGAATTAGCTTTCTCTAGACACAAAGTATTGGAACTACCTGTGCAAGTGAAAGTAAGAAAAATTATATTTTGCAGCTTTTGTTTGATTATTCATGCTTGTATATATATTCTTAGGGAAAAGGATTATAGTAGTATGTGAATTAAATAGTCTGGTTCTGTTGTGTCTTAAAAAATGGCAAATGCAGTATTAGATTCAAATTGCTCAGAAAATCTAAGAAAACATGACAAAAATCAAGAAGCAAACTTAGCTATACAAACCATTATTAATTTGCATCCATTTTAGTGATTCTTTATTTAGTTTAATCCATGATGCAGAAGAGAGAAACTGTCATTTCTCAGTTTCTGTAGACTGTTCTTTACAAATCATCAGATTGTTGGGCTGAACATAGGAGTTAGCATGAAGAATGCTTTTCCTGTCTATCTCAGCTGTTCTCACCAGACTCTGTATAGAAAAAGGAAAGAAATTGAAGAATGATATGAAAATATACCTTTCTATACTTATATAGATCAGGAAACTTTTTGCCATCACGTTATTTTCATCTTGCTAGCTGCAATCTTCACTATCATAAGCATGATATCTATCACTATCTTAATTATCACTCTCTTCACTGTCATGTTTGTACCAGACAGAATATAAAACATATTTAGAAAGTCAAATTCCTCTTTATGCAGTGTAACATAGACCTTATTATAGAGAAATAAGAGACTCAGTCCCCCATCAGTCTCATTTTCCATGTACTCAAATGATTTAAAATTAGAGAACTATGAGACCAGCTGTAATCACTTTTCTCCTCCAACCATTACATTTACCTTGAGTGATATGACTTGAGTCATATTTTTATAGCATATTTTTTATATTTCTTAATAGCAAGGATGTAAGGGCTAGAACCGGAAACAAACTTTCTTAAAAGATTCCTAGTTGTTCAGTTTTGCAGTAGTAGAGCTGTTTAATTCTCTCAATATATTGCCTCATTCTGAACAAGGAACATCAGCTCTGATCAAAAGAAGCATGATCAGCTGACCATCAGCATAAGGAGACCATCATTTTCTCCAGTTAATATGTTCTGTTTGGACTATCTGCTCAGTTTCTCTAATTTGAAGAGGGTTAGGCTTTGTTCCTTTTGAGGAGGATAAGTCTCATTTTGGATGGACAAACCACCACTAACTGCAACGTTGTCTTCAAACAGTAGAAGAGAAAAAAAAAATCCAGTCACTAATGCAAAAAAAAAATTTATATGGAATTCAGACAAAATAATAACAGATGTTGAAATTCTGTTGTGGGTATGCTGAAACCACTCATCATTTTTCCTTTCTATGGATCTCTGCTTTCCCAAGTCATAAACAAAACAAGTGGTCATGAACACAGAAATTAGGATCCAGTTTATACACTGCTTATATACATCCTTAAACATTCTTTATTCCATGAACATGGACCATATTGTTCGGAAATACAGTAGTACATTGTCTGAATTCAAATGCTAAATATGTTTTTTCCCTCCTCTCTTGATTCTAAAAATCCTGAACTTTTTTTTTTGTTGTTGTTGTTTGTTTTTGGTTTGTTTCTTTTTCTTTTGATTTACAGCCTCCTCTACCAAGACAACTTATGTCAGTTACAGCAATCAGGCAAACTGAGCAGGGATGAAATTCACTGGAAGATCTGCAGGACTGGATCTTGCAAACATAGACTTTACCACCACGAGAATTCAGTCTTGAAAATATCAGTAGTCTACATTCAAATCGATAGTCAGTCTTCTAGAGAACAAGGATTAAACAAAAGCAAAATGAAAAAAGAGACAGGGGAAGGAAAAGTCCAGTTTTATAACTTACAGACAGAGTGTCAAGCTTCTGAACTGTTCATTCACAAAAGGAAGCAAATCACAAAAGGAAAACAAATGTTAGCTTGTGAAAAAAAAATGCTGTTGAAATAAATCATGTCTGCTGTTATATTTGTAAGTACTTTTTTGTGATTGTGACAATTTCCTTTCCTGTCCTACATTGTTCAATTCGTAAAAGAAGATGAGTTTGTTTCTTGTGACGGCTGACTGAATTAAGTCCTGGGTTATGCTAAAATAAATGCAATGGTCAATGCATGCTAATTTTTATACAAAATAATTTATTTCTAATAATAAAGGAATGTTTTGCAAATGTTGAGGCTTGTTTTGTTGCAGTTTTAAGGAAAAAAAAGTCCTTACACTGTTGTCTATTGTTTGTTTAGAATGTGCAGTAAAGGTGGGTGTACAAATAAAATAATAATCATGGCATCAGAAGAATGCAGTGTAAACTCTAAGCATGTGTGTATGTATGCGTGTATGTGTGCACCTGTGTGTGTACATACGTGCATGCCTGCCTGCATGCGTGTGTGTGTGTGTACTCTGCAGTGTGTGAATTTATTTGTTCAAAGCTTTGTGACTATATTTTCTAATGGAAGGATTTTTTCCCTCTTCTTACCCTCAAAGTAAGTTCATTTTATATGTTTGTAAAGTAAAGGAGTCCTGATAGTAATTATTTTGTATTATTGTATTATATTTTTGAGTCTCCACTAATAATTTTGATCCTTTTCATTTCTGGAACTTACAGTTTGTAAGACTTTATGACAGCTAGACTGGATTAAGCTGAAAGTTTATTCAGCCTAGTATCCTGTCTCTGACAAGAGAATGTAGCAGATGCATATCTCAATAAAGGTGACTTTGAAATAACAGAAGAGAAATCAGTGGAGAATTTGGAAAGCTGTAGCCTAGCGAATATATGTACTATTGCCTTATAAACACTTACAAATCAAAGAAAGAAATGCCAATCTACAATCTAATCTTCTTTACATCTTCTAATTCCCATCATTGAGTGAGGTCAGAAACAACTATGCAAAGAGAAAGAGAAAATCACATCTATATCTATTGTGTTAACGAAACCCTCCAAATAATTAAAAAAATACAGATGGTGACTGTCCCCTTTGTTATTACACCTCTGGTGGATGTTCTGTAAGACTTTTTCACTCCATAAAGTACTTACCATTCATCAAGTCAATGGGTCTTCACATGCAGCTGATTATTAAATGTTATGTCTCCTGACTTAGCCTGGATGGCTCCTTGTGATTTTTATCCTCACAGCAGATGTATTTTTATAACATATCTTAAGGGATCTGTGGTGGGTCCTAAATTATATAAATGAAAGTTGAAGTACCTGAAACTGAATCTCTTTCTATTACAATGCCAGTATTTAAACTTCAGTGTGGCTGGCAACTGTATGACAATGAGTGTCCATTTTCAAAGTATTTGATAAAACATACTTAGTGTTTCCCAGAAATTGCATGTCTGAAGTATTATCTGATGATTGCTATGGTATATATGGTATTGTGTGCTTGGTATGATTGATATTTTGTATGAAATTTCCTCTAGTGACTATTCCACAAGCACATCAAAGCCAAAACTATAAACTAACATATGCTTATTTTAAAGCATATAGAAGATGCAGGTAATGCAGTGAAACCTGCAAAAAATAATAAAACAGTTTTAGTTCTATTTTGTTAGCCAATATCTCATAAAATTGAAGTTTTCTTGTGGAAATAGATTGATTAGATCAATTTTTGACAAGACAGATTTTTGTGCCTAGGATGGATTTCCTAAAAGAGAAAGAAAATCTGTTTTATCTGAAAAGCAATATTTTGACAGAGTTTCTTTTCAAGAAGCCTTTGAAAAGTTTAATTCTCAATACACAATGAAAAAAGTTTCAGATACTTTGAAATAGCTATACCTATTACTTTAAGCATAACCCTATGCATTTGAAAAAACAGTACATGGGAATTGCATTTAAACATGTTGTATACACATAAACATATGTTACATATACATAAAGATTAGTATATGATATATAAATCTCTTCCAGCTTCACAGTAGTCTGAAGAAAATGTTATTGTGAACAGATTTGCCAGGATCAACATAGATTTTCTTTTGATTGAATAGTAGGTTAAAAATGGAATGTGAATTAGTATGTGCATTTCTGTGTAATTCTCTCTGAAACATGGAGTACATTAAGGCTGTAAGTCCCACTGGCATTAATGTAACTAATCAGATAAATGAGTACACAGTATGAATTACAGAACAGCACTGGTCTACAGGTTTCCCTTCAATGGGGTGGTTATGTGCAGTTTGTGAAAATGCACAGAATAGTCCACTCAGATTTCACAGTCATTCAGTAGCTGAGATCTTGAAGTTTAATAACTAAACTTTTGCATAGGTACAATACTTTTTTCATCTAAAATTATAAAATGTCTTTATTCTACAAAGTTAGGGTTCAGTTCTGCTCACAGAGAAGCAGGCTATTCAATTGCTATTACTGATAATTTGTGTGTGACTATGCTGAAGCAAGTCCATCAGGGCACACAACTTATTTTTACTGACAGCAGAAACAAGTCCTTAATGTTGTTTTGTGACTGCAAAATAGATACAATGACTGAGATCTGAATGACTCTTTGTATCAGGTCAATGAACCAGGAATCAAACAGAACTAACAGACAATACTTTTCTACAGAAAGAGTAATGAGCCACAGCATCTAAAATCTCCTTTTCCAGAAATGCCCAAATAACAATTTCCACAAAAGGGTTTTTAACTAATAACATTACCTCTCTTCCAATTAATAGATAATTTTTATTACTAAACAAGAAAACAAAAAAAAAATAAAGCATTGCTAAGAGATATAGTTTGTAAATATATTTTATTGGTAGATAACTTATTAATTTATGCATCTACTTCAAGGCAGAATGTGAAGGCAGAAGACATAAAATGGTGTAGGGAGCAGTAGGCTTTGTTTTGGAAATGTGCATAAATGATCCAGTATATTTCACCTCCACATCAGCCATTAAATAAAATGATAGCTTATTATGATTTCAATTAACTTATGTGCCATGTGGCATAATTAGGAAATTACATATTCTGGTTGAATTTTGAAGAGCAAAATTCAATGTCAGAAGAGGGAAACATTACTTTTCCCAGTTTTGATACTATCATAATGGCACCTTTAGCACTTGTGATGCTGCAATTATTTGTGTCCAGGAAACACCAATTTATATGCATGTTTCATTTGCTGTGGATTATTACCTCTTCCAGTCTAAATGTGAAAAGGTCTTCTTCTCAGTAAGAAGTCATTTCTTTTAGACTTTCTCCTGAAATTTCAGTAGCTAATAGGAAAGTAAGGTATGTATATCACTAATTCTTATTCTGCTTACTGGACAAGTAAATTATTGTTATTAATGGGTTACTGCAAATGCAAGAAGGAACAGATCTTCTCTGTGGACTGCTCCCTACACTTCTGAATATATGTAAATTGTATTGTCTGCTACTTAGCTTAAAATTTAGCTTCTTTCTTAGCTTAAATTTACTAGTAAGATCATGAGAACTGAAAAATATTTGGTGGAAATAATCTGTTGCATCTGTGCAATGAAAATAAGCTGGCTGACATGAAAGACAAATTAATCTGGAAACATTTTGGTTATAATAACTTAAAGGAAATTGGAAAACTTACTATTGAGTATATTAAAAATTTTATCAGGGAATGAACTACAATTAGGTGTGTGCTTAGCTTGTTTCAGCAGAATCTTATGAACATTTTCAGGTTGTCTTAAAAGGTTATTGTAGAAGTCTTTGCACATTTCATACATTTTGATAACTGTAAATTCCTCTGTCACATTTAAACACTAAAATAATGGAGAGCAACACTTTTTCTCATTTGACATTAAAGTGTGACAGCAGGTCATTAACTGCCAGGAAGTTAATATTTTAAGTGGTACAGCAGCAGGGAAGAGAAAACAGCATTGTCCCAAAAGCTGAAACAATGCTGAAAGTACAGTAAGATGCACAGTGTCCTTAATGACAAACCAAGCTCCTGTTTGTATTAAACAAATACCTTGTCTCCTGGTACAAGTGGAGTATTATAATATGCAGAGGAGTATGGACATGAAAGAAAAAAAGAGCAGTGACAGAGTCAGAGTGTCTAAAACCCTTCCATAAGCAGCACAAAATATTGAAAAGTGTTAAAGGACTGTACCAGCTCCAGACACTGACCTCTGTAGAGAGCACACTCCATCCCCAGAGTGTGTTCATCGTCCATCCTCTGCAGAACTGCAGTGAGAAAACATGACAAATTAATTAATGGAAGCCATCAAAGTTAATGTTGGAGGAGGTAGTAAATAACAAATAGACTCATTTTTCTTTAAAATTCAAGCAAATATTATCATAGTGCCGAAGGAATATGCACAACTTCTGCAAAGACCTGCAAATACAAGCATGTTAACATTTTTTTCACAAGGTGTAAGCTGCGATCAAAGGTTGCAGCATCACAAATAAGACAGCACCTGGCTCATTCTCTTTTGTCAATGAATACTTCAGTGCCAGGACTTCAGAAAAAAACTGGAGATTTCCTGGTCCATCATAACCTAGTCTGAGAAGGAGCTGGATGACAGTTTCCAAAATAAAGGGAAAATTTCTCTGTAAAACTGATTTTTTTTTTTTAACTTTAAATTTCCAGGTCACCAATATATTGAGCAACACTGCAAGTGCAATAACTTCATAGTCCTCTCAGAGGAAGGAAAATATAAATTGCATGGCTGGTATCATATCCTGCACAGGTGTTTTTGACGTTCTTTGAATAAGTAACAAGCCAAAGTTAAACATTATTCTGAAAAAATTTCTGCAAGATTGATGTGATTAAAAAGTGCTATATACAGTGCTAGTTTAAAAGCCTTTATTTGCTTCCTGTTTACCTGATACATCATTTGCTCTGTTTCTGGAAGCCTACTGTACTCCCTAAGTTGGCTGAAGTGTTTTTACTGTCTTTGTGATCACTATCACATGAATATCAAATAATTATGACCTTTAATAAAATAAACTATATTTATTTAACTTACAAGTTTTATTTTTCCTAATCTTGCTTGAAAGTTTGAGGAACTTTTAAACAGATATGGTCTGATTTATGACTGGTCACAATCTTTCTTCAATACAGCTTCCAGTGTTTTTTTCTTACTCCATTTAGAGCCTTTTTTCCAAGTATTTCCTTTGGTATCATGGAAGAAAGCACATCAATAGAGTAAATAAATGTCAATAAAAGGAGCAATATGAGGACTAAGAGGGTGAAAATTGCTTAAAGAAGATAACAAAACTCCAGACAACTGACTTCTTTTTTTTGCGGAACAGAACAACCATCCATATCTAAAGACAGTTTCCACAGGCTGCAGGAGGAAGTCTTCGTTAGTGGCTGTTCTCTTAGAAAATCTTATCAACTGGATTGGAATGGTATTTTTTTGCATGCAATTTTTATAAAATAGAAAAAAAAAGGAAAGAGAGACTGAACAGGTGAAAATGAATGTTGGAGATGCGTAAGATATATTGAACTGCCAAATTTTTGAGAACTTACCTGTTACAAGAAGAGTAAAATTAAATAATTAAACTAGTAAATCAGAGATGAAGCTATCAATACTTCTATTTATCTATCAGTTTCTTTACATCTCTCATATATTACAGGCTGTAAAGAGTACCTCAATATTACTTGTCTGCTCTTTTTAAATCAGAAGTTCAGTTCTTACTGTGTGCATAATTCCGGGAGGATATAGAGTAGTAAATATAACTGTATCCATATTCTGTCTTAGCTCCACATAGTTTTTCATCATGAGTGCTAAACACTTCTGAAAAAAATATGTTATTTATTTCTTAGTTTCTATGGTTCATACGCTTACCTGAAAATACAGAAGGAGTTGCAATCATTTTGATATAGAGGTTATCATTTCTGGTGAGAGCTCCCATCCTTTGTCATTGTTTGCAGTGTGACACTGAACAAGGAACGACAGAAAGATTAGTTTTATACAAAATTCAGGATATTCTTCACTGAATGACAGCTATGGAGCACACAATTTGCAAGATATAATAACAATAATGTGATTATTTAAAATGCCAGACTGAGGGTACTTTATAAATAACTGTCTAAAGCACTGAAAGTTTAGAATAGATGCCTGAAAAGTGTGTTCCAGAGATAGTTTCAAATGTCTGTGTTTCAGAACCTGTTGTTTCATTTAAGAAAAATGAGCTGTTACTTCAAGAGACAGACCGCACAGAATACCAGAAAGGGAGAAACAGCCCTGGCAACACCATAAACATTACAGGTGAAATAAATGAACCACTTGTTTTTTAGTGAATTTCATAGTTAGGTATATTGCTTTTCCACAAAACCAGAAATGAGTCAGCATAGATGATATGCTCATGAAAAATAATCATACCATACTTTCTCCTTCTTCTACACACAGAGGAGAGCTACACATGTATGTATACTTAAAATGTATGTGTACTTAAAATCCTATGACTTCCTCCATGGCTTTTTTCTTGAAAGAATCATGCTCATGATCCCCTTGTAATTTGTTAAAATGCTTTCCTTTAAAGAGCAAGGAGGGGCAGCTGTTTGCATGCAGACAGCCCTGTGTGTCCATTTGAGGGAAGTAGAACTGTTGGGGCAGCTGCCTACAATTTTTCCATCACTGCATCCTACTGTATCCGATCTCTTAGCACCATGACACTTGACACAGCTCACAGCCTGTGTTTGATGAGGTTTTGCTGAAAGCCAGGTTTTCCCTAAGCAGCACTAATGACAGCAGAATGTTTTTTGTGGTAGGAAAACATCACTGAAACTATTTCCCATGTGGGTGAATTTCCAATAGATAGGGAGTCAGGGATCAAAGCAAGATCTTTTCTGGAGAGCAAAAGTGTAATGTCAGCTTTCCTGCCTGGTACAGTGAATTGAACTACCAGCTGCCAGGGCAAAGGGCTGGTGTGCTACTGATGCAAATGAGACTCACAGCTCTCTGGCCTGGGAAAACCACATGAGTCATCTGAAAAACATTTGCATAACGTGGGACTTGCAGCACATCCTGACCCAGGATGTAGATGTTACTCTTTATCAGATAAAGTGACAGTAACAGGTAGATTGTGAGTTTTGTTTCCATGGGATAATGAAATTTCCAATAGATAAGTCCCTCTAACCTCATGGCGGGGATTATGAAGTTAATTTTACAATAAATGAATGCACAGTTACTTGTAGACAGTAAACTGAAGAGATTGGTATCAACTTCGATCATATCTGTTTTCCACTGAAAATTGGACACAATCATATTTGCAATACTCATCCAGGATTGCAAATTTTACATTGGGTAGACTGAGTCAGACTTTCATATGGGAAGTAAAAAATATAAAAATGTAGGTTGATTGACATACCAGGTATCCCTGGTTGCTATTTCATTATAAAACGCAACTAGAAATGTGCTGACATGCAAAGAGATCAAAGTATTCAGTAAGCCATGTCTTTGCTTAAAAATTAAATTAATCTACAGAGGTACTATCCTGGAAAGAAAAAAAAGCATAAAGTGTCCTACAGTAAGATAAAACAAATTATCCAACATTCTGTGAAATAATTAGAATATCCTACAAAGAATTGCTGGCTATTGGGATTTTGTACATGGTAATTTCCATATTTTATTTAAAATACTGCTGAACCTGATGAATATTTTAATCACAATAAAATAGCAACTTTTTTCTACTGCAGTTATACTCCTTACTTACAAACTTATAGCTTACATCAGCAAGTGACAGTCCTGATACTAACATAGACCCAGGACATAAACAGAAGTTGATCCATATGGAGCTGAAAAATTTCAGGCAGGTTCTTCCCTGCATGTAAGGATCAAGATAAATCAGCATGAGCAAATCATCCCTCAGAGACCTCCAAGAGAAGATAATTTAGAGATATCAGAAGCTGGTTCTTGCTTTCTTTATAAGGTCTCATCACCACTTCAAAATGTCTTGGTCTGGCAACAAGTCCCCATTCTGCATGCTCAGAAGCTGACCAAAGCACATAAATCCATAGAATCTGTTCTAGAAAATATGGCCTATAAGAAGTTGAAGAGGAGCTTCAAATGAAGCATGTACTGTTCATACCATTGAAGTATATCTTTTCACTTTTTGATGTTGATTCTCATGGTTGAATACTCTGGAAGGATGGTATATTCTAATTACCAGAATTCATTATTAACATTATTAACATTAATCTGTATTTCATCAGCAGTTTTTATACATGGATCTATATTTTGTCAGCAGTATCTGAAGAAGGTATCTGAAGTATCTGAAGGGCATACACAACTGGCGAGTTATTCTTAAAGATAATTGTGGCAGTACTGAGACTCTTAGATAAGTTCCCATTATTCACCACTGCTGTAGTGTGTCATTTCCCTTCACTTTCTGAGGCTAATCTGTGATTTTACTTGATTTTGTAAGTATTCTAGCCTGCAACTGAGACACAGCGGATTTGCAAAACTCCCTGTCTGTGATTCGTAGAAAAGTGGATAGAGGTGATTGGCAGACATCAGCTCCATTCTGTAACAGTACTATCTGCTCAGCTTCTCTGGGATCAGCAACTCCAAGACAACCCAGGACTAAAGAATTTCTTCAAAGAAAAATGTATGGTTGGGTTAGAGTGTCTGTTTGTCTGCCTGCTTCTTTAGAACAACCCAGGCTTGTCAGGCCATGGTGATCTATCTGCAGCTGACTTTTATTAACTGACCTTGTCACAGTAGCCTGTATTTTGATAATGCAAACCACTAATTTATAACTACAATATGCAACATGAAGCTGAGAAACTGAAGCCTTTTCATCCTTCAGGAACTTATTCCCATTCAGAGCTCCAGTCTCCCCCAGGGAGCCATCCAGTGTAATTGTTTCTTGGATGGCTTCAGTGATTTTGCTTTAATAGAAATGCCCGCTAGGATGCTCCATGTACTTATAATTTTTTCCATGAAAAATTATTTGTAGTTTCCGCTGTAGTTTCTTTGGAGTTTGCCTTTTTTTAGAAGCTTATTTCCAGAAGCTAAGAAAAATTGAAACTTTTGATTCTATGTATATGTCACTTTTTTTGATTATGATTTACTGGGAATTCTTATATAGATGGGAATATGTTTTCCAGAAAGCAACTAGCTTTATCATTTATAAAAAACTGAATTTTTCTCTCTGTGGAGCTAATCCAAGGCTTTCTGTAAGATACTGGTGCGTCCTGAGAAATGACAACATCTAGTTCTCCCTGAAATGTCCAGGATACAAATTTAATAGGAAGGATATAATTTCCAGGTTACTAAATTATCAGCATCTAAAAAAATAAATCTGGCTGTTACAATAGCTTGCCTGCCACATCCAGATCCTGAAGCAATATTTTCCGAAGAGTTGGGAAATAGAAAGAGAATGAATACCTGGGAGCTGTGATGGAGGTTATGACTTGGGCAGAGTGCCTGGTACTGGTAGCAGTGCCACAGAGTTGTTGCTTTGAGGTAAATGCACAAAGCAATTTAGGTGTTACAGTGCTGCAATCAAAGGATCATATTGAAAATTAAAAACTGCTAAAGTCCAGTTCAAACCAGCCTGAAACTTGTTTTCAAATGGCTCTGAACTGGAGTGAAACTCTTCACTGAACACAAACTGATGCTAAATCTGCAGTAATTCTCCAGTACTATAGTTCAGCTAAAAACATGATTCCAAGGGCAGATGGCTTGGATGCTTTCTCTGTGTGTATATGCACTTCTGTTCCATATGGGAAA
Source organism: Passer domesticus (assembly GCF_036417665.1). Classification (NCBI taxonomy): domain Eukaryota; kingdom Metazoa; phylum Chordata; class Aves; order Passeriformes; family Passeridae; genus Passer; species Passer domesticus. The sequence continues at coordinate 19,534,567 of NC_087478.1, forward strand.
CCTTTCTCACAAGCAAAAATTTGCATAGATGTTCCTTTATCAATCCTGTGACTAGTTCAGCAATTCAAATCTTACCAAGAAACTTTAAATAGTGTTCAGCTCTCAAATAGTTGTATTTTTTCAGTTACACTGACAAAATTGAAATATCTTTTGTTCAATAAAAATAAATACTTGTAGAATGAGAGGCATCCAGAGAGCAAATCTGTTGCAGACAGATATTTCCATTGTGAATACAGTTATCTTTAACTTATATAGAACTTGTCTGAGGAAAAAAAATCTCTTTAAAACAGAATAATATATTCTTCCAGTAAATGGAGCAGCATAAGGATAAGAAAATGATATTATAATTATGCCACATGATAAAACGATGGCTAAGAATATAAAGCTTGTGAAACATAGATAAGAAAGTCTTAAACAAGTTCTTGACAAGAACTCTGATTATAGAACAAAAATCCAGAAATTCATTCAATGTGCATGCCTACAATGTGTGTTAGCATATCACAACTGTGTTTATGATGACAAACTAAAAGTACCATTGGACATAAAAGTTACACAAAATGTATAAATTACAAAAATGCATAATGAACTAAAACCCCCTAAAATTACTGACTGTGTATAGAGGTTTTCTTTATGAAGGTGATTATCTGCAATTAGATCTGAAATCTCATGGCTGTTACATGATGAATTACCCACCTTCTCAACAACTGCTTTGTTATCATTTTGTTTAAAATGTTGATAAAAATTCTGTCTTAATGTTCCTTTAACAATAAAGATTAAAGCAATCATTTTAAATAATGATAATGATAATAGCACAACCACAAACTTGTTAGAAATTTACCTTTACTTAGAGATATTTGCTGCTAAATATTTTCTCAAAAGCTTAGTTTTAGCAATTTTTCTGTTCAGTTATATTAAAATTCATGGTAAAATAGAATGCTCTATTTGCTTGACAGTATAATGTAATCTAGTTTTGTGAAATATCTCAGAAAACTGGGGACCTAGAAGTTCCAGAAAGCACCAATTTGAAGTCAAGGCAAAGAGGACAGAACCAGAATCTTTTCAGTGGTGACCAGTGAAAGAAGCACAAGTGATGAGCACAAACTGAAACACAGCAGGCTCCCTCTGACCACCAGGGAACACTTTTGTCCTGGGAGGGTGACCAAGCACAGGTGAAAGTTGCCCAGAGAGGTTGTGGAGCCTCCTGCCTTAGAGATCTTCCTGGCCAAGGGTGGCCTTCCTTAAGCAAATGGGTGAATCAGGTCATCTCCAGAAGTGCCTGCTAGCCTCAGCTACTCACTGATTCAGTGATTCTGTGAAACATTACCCATTAAACTTTCAAAAACCTGTTTCAACACAAAAACAACCTTTTAAAAGCCAAACAACTGACTACATAGACAGCTACTTGGAAAAATCAATATCATTTCACATGTACAAATGTGATGGGCTTATTCCTGGGAAGAATAAGTTGTAAATGTCTTTAAAGCTTAGCAAATATTTGTAAAATTTTGGCAAGTTTTCTTTTAAAGCCTTATTTTTTTTCTCTGACTGATATAAAAAGAAAAACAGACATCTGTCAGCTTAAGACTGGTTTAAGTCTCTGGACTTCACCTCAGTTTTTACTTCAAGGGTTTGCTAAGGATTGTTGTGATGAAAGAATAAATTGAAGTGTGGAAGGGAATTTTTCTTAAAAGGTAGGAAAGTAACGTGAATTATTTATTTCTGTAGTCTGCAGGAATCAATGTCTAGAACCAATATTAAAATACATATCAGCAATATTTCTGGCTGTTGATGAGCTTTGAAGCACAAGGTTATATACAGCTAATATCCGTAACAGACTGGCTTCAAATTGTTCAGGTTAAAAGCTGGGATTGTAATAGACCTTGAACCTGAGAGATTTTACCAAAATAAAATGGAGTACCCAATGAAACTTTCTTTATTCTTCTTCACATGCCAATTTTATTTATTTATTTATTTATTCATCTGGAATAACTATGAAATCTTTAGAAACCTTGAAGGACCATAATCTGAATATCTTTTATATGTGGAAGAAAAGCCTTTAATCATGAAATCAGCTAATTGACTGATAGTGGATAAAAGTGACCATGAAAAGTGACCAGTGTGTGTGTTAAGGAAAATAAATTAATAGTATAAACTACTTATATCTATATGTACATTACTTGAAGGAGGCAAGTTGTCCCACTGAAGGCATTAGGAGCTACAGTATTTTACTGTACTACATAAACAGATGCCTCATCAAGGACATGCTCATGTATTTGAGATGTCCACAATACCAAAGGGAAGAAAATCACAGTGCACCTGGATTTGGACATATCACAGAGATTAGAATACTACCTTGGCTCTTTAAAGACTTATGTTACCTTTGCTTTATTGAAGATACCATTGATTTTAAAAACCCAGAAACCCGTGTGGAACTATCTGCTGAATTTTTACCATAGAATGGACAGAGTCATGTTTCTTTATTCTATATGGATGTAACCAAGGCAAAAGCATAAAAACTGTAAGACATTCTAGTATTATAGCAAGTGGGACCATAAAAATATGCTTCCAACTGGGCAAGGAAACGCACTTAAAAGAGGCAGCAAAATTATTTCTCAATTGGGTAAAATAGCTGAAGTCAAAGCTTGCCCAAAACAGGAGAAATTGCATTCAGTTTTCCAGTACCATAGAAGATATGCTTGTGCATTCAAATTATATGTGAAAGCTTGAACTTGACAGAAATTAAATTATTTATTGCAGGTTCTTTATTATGTTTCTTGCACTGATGATACTTATTCCTCTACTGAATAGCAGTCCCTCTCTCCTTTCTCTTCTGGGAAGATAGGTATTTGTGATTTCTCTTTGGTGATAGGAAGTGGGTCAGGTTCATCTCTAAGCTTTTTGACATGGGTTCTGTGAACATTTAGGAAGGTGTTCTCTATTATAGCTGATGTTTTGAAACTAAGAAACATTAATATGTTCATTAAAATAACCCAAACAGTTATTTGTGTGTCTAGCTGGCATACAACACACAGTTGAATTTGTACATTTTAATCTCTCAAACATATAATAATTAAGAACATTAAAGATATCATATATTTAAATGAGAAACAGTAATAAGTGTGTCATCTGGTTTAAAGTTCTTAGGTTAAAATCTTGTATAGAACATTAAAGTAATTTCCTATGGCTTCAATACTATTGTGTTGATATAACTTTAACTTGCATGTTCTATAATATTTTAATTACTCTGTTCCTAATTCAATTCTTATTTCAGTAGAAGAGCTGAACATCTGGGAATACAAGAGGTTTCCTTTTCTTGTAAACCTAAGCAGCTGTTGATGAGAACATGATACTAAAAAGGTTTAGGAGATAATTTATCCAAATCAAACACCAACAAAAATTCCAGGTAGAATCTTTTTTACATGGTCAAGACATTACATAATCTTGATAATAATCACAGCTAGGAAATAAAGGTAAAAAAACCACATTACAATTTACAATGAACTGTATTCATCCAGCTCTGTAAGCACTGATTAACCATGCAATGAGATGGTATATAATAGGGATCACTTTAGTCTTTTGTCTCTGCAGAAGAATCTAGAAACCTGAATCAGCTGCACAAATTCCTCAAGAAGAGAACCTGGAGCGTGTCACTGAATTATGCCTATAAAAAACAGGGTCCTGTGGGGGAACAAGACTACATTAATTAGTAGGAAATGCCCAAGACAAGAGGTATGCCCTTATCATGGCAGCATGGGACCTTTCAGCTGCCAGGGATTTACAGCTCTAGTCTCTAATTCTTGAGGACTCCTCATGTGTGGAGACATGAGGCTTGACTCTTATTTTCAGAAGACTGGTTTATTATATTATGAAATATATTATATTAAACTACTACATTAAAACTATACTAAAAGAATAGAGAGAAAAAAATCATCAGAAGGCTTGAAAGAAAAAGAATAGAATAGAATAGAATAGAATAGAATAGAATAGAATAGAATAGAATAGAATAGAATAGAATAGAATAGAATAGAATAGAATAGAATAGAATAGAATAGAATGCACAACAAAATCTTGTGACTGCTCACAGCCTCAGCACAGATGGCTGTGATTGGTCATCAAATGAAAACAATTCACATGGACCAATGGAAGATGTATCTGTTGCATTCCACAGCAGCAGATAGTTATTGTTTACATTTCTCTCCTGAGGTTCTCAGCTTCTCAGGAGGGGAAAAATCCTAACAAAGTATTTTTCGTAAAATACTATAGGGACATCTAATCAGACAACTTTTTTAGGAATCTAAGACATGGAAATCTAGTTAACATCAATCTTTCTGGGAGACATGAGAGGAAGTTGTCAGTGCTGAGGCACTCACACGTATCAGAGAAGTAAGTAAACCATATATTTGGAAGCATTCTGTTTCCACCTCTTCACACAGTGTAACAACTCCCAGGCTATGGAGAGCTGTGAACAGTGAGGATAGGGAGGAGACAGAAGACAGTATGATAAACTTCTGAAGTGTTTCATTGTGAAGAAAATTATGATAGATTTGTTTGGTTTCAGAGAGGAAATACTCCACAGAATGCCTCAGGTCAAACAAAAGCATCCACAAATGTAACCAAAACACAGCTCTTTGGAGCATCCCTTTGCACCTCTACTGGGATATTGAGACAATCAAATGCAGTGTCTGTACACCAATGTGTGCAGGATGAGCAACAAACAGGAGGAGCTGGAGATCTGTGTGCAGTCACAGGGTTTGGATCCCATTGCATTTACAGACACATGGTGGAGTAGCTCCCAGACCTGGAATGTTGTCATGAAGGACTACAGCCTCTTTAGGAGAGACAGACTGTGAAGGCATAGTGGTGGACTGGCCCCCTATGTGAGGCAACACTTGACATATTTTCATCCAAGTGTGACAGGAAACAGATAATGCTTTGAAATATCAATACTTTCTAGTCAAGGGCTCAAAACAAGAAAATGCCTTTAATATATTCAAATCAAATGATAAAACACATACTAAAAATTCAGAGTTTAATACCAGAAAGGGGAAAATACTGCAAAACATTGATTTTTCAAGCCTTGGGAAAAAAAACAAAACAAACCACACTATTAAATCAGAAGAGATATTCACTAGTAAGTAGGGGAAGACAACTTACTAAACTAATCACATAAAAGTATATTTCTGTCTTTTATTCATTAATTATTCAATAATCTGAAATATATGGGTGAAAGGTTTCACTCCTTTAGAAGGCAAATACTTCTGATGCATTATTTGAGAATTTAACAGTATCACAGCTCTGCTGTTCATTTCTGGCAGAGCATGGACAGACTACAAACAGAAAGAGAGCTGGAAGGTACAAGTTAGGAAATGCAAACAAGGCAAAATATAGACATTGTATCTAACTTGGTTTAGTGGTAATTGAACTTACCAGGTGTAGCTCTTTGGGCCTGTGTTTCTTTCAATTAACACAAATGACCTACAGAGCAGTACTACGGAAAGAAATCAAACCTGCTGATGATGCAGAAATCCTTAAAACTGAGAGCCCAGGTTTTTTGGTAAGCCAAATTAAAAGCAGTAGTAAACAAACAGATGAGGCAATTTACACAGACGTGATGAACATCAGCTTTAAAAGCAAACAAACAGACATCTGTAAGTGATCTAAATCCAAATCTTAATCTCGTATATGTACTTTTATTGCTGTATAGGTGAGGGAACACACAAAATCTTCCACAAACAGAAAAAAATTTTTGCTCTGGAGACAGACAGTTGTGCTGGAGGTAATTTCATTCTAGATGTGCAAAATGATGATGTTCTTTATTTGATGTGCATAGTTAATGGATTTCTTACAACTCAAAATTCTGAAGCTATGGTAGGGACATGTTGCTATCAATTTTTTCCTTTATTTGAGTGACAAGACCTCCTCTGAATGTTTCTCTTCTGCGCTCATCAGATAGGGAGCAGGTAGAAGGTTCATCAGAAAATTAATTTAGCCTTTGATGAAGCTGAAGGAAAAGCAGCTTTCTGACCCCTCCTCAACACAGCTGGATTGTGGCAATCTTGGCATATACATCAGCTCTTGCCACGTAAGTTGACATAGAACCCCATAGAACCATAGACACTTCAATTTTCCAGTGGATAGAGTATTTTACTGTCATAAACCAGTATTTTCTGTGTCTGGTTTCTTTATTTGATATCTCAGTGAAATATAGTAAACTCATATCCTTCAGTATCCAACTATTTACAAGAAGAGCTACTAACATGACTGAACTGCTTAGAAGATAGAAAGTGCTATGCTAATTGACAATAAAATAAATATAAACATTCTGAGATAAAAGCTAGATAAATGTTATTATTATATATTCCTAAAATATACAGAGATCAAGGATTTGATTCTGCTTTTAGCATGTTCTACTATTAAAAAGGAAAGCTTAAGAATATTAATTCCTAATACAAGGTAGATAGTTTTCAGCTCAGAAATAACACTTGTGATTGTTATTGGGAATAAAATGAGAAAAGGTATAATGCAGCTGCTTTTCTATCTTGCCTTATTTCAAAGCAAGCGAGGCTAACACTCTGGACCTATCAATTTAAAACGTTAAAAATTAAAAATTAAAAAATTAGAAAATATTCTGGCTAATTTTTCCAATAGACAAATAGCTACAGGCTTTAACACAGAGTATCAGTTTTCTCAATAGAAGACTATAAACTGTTCTCTAGGCAGTGTGTGAGATGATGGTTACAGAAGCAGTAGTATTTTAAACTTTACTGGAGCTTCTGTCTGGGCAAACAGACCAATACCATTCTTGCACACACAAGAACTGGCATGAGTGATTGGAGATTGGGAATGTGTTTTCCTTGTCAAATGGCTTCATTCCCAGGGGTCTGATTCCTTGGTCCACTCTATATGTAACTTCGTTCATTCCTGAAGTCTCTTTGGAAGCAAACCTACTGGTTGGTTTTGGATATAATCTAGATATGGTACTCTCATTACTTTGCTCCAGGCACCATTCTATATAGGGAAAAAAGGAATGGAGCTGCACAAAATTGTGCCTACTTCATCCTGCCTTAGCCTATAGGGCCTACTCTGATTCTTGAGATTTCCACCATGAAAGGAAAATAGGTATTTATATTCTACATATGCTTAATGTTATACCTGAAACACAGAAATATCACTTCTGAAAGCCAATGAAACAATACTAATTTTCAAGCATTACAGGTTCATCCTGAGGCCAAGAGTGTATCACAGGAAATCCAGAAGGCACTTTTGTCCAATACAGTGCAGTGTAGCAGCACTCCATGATGAAGGGTTCATCACCCCTACAGACAAAGGACAATCTGCAGCTCTTGGCTTGGAGGCCTGGAATCACTCCTGGACAGCACATCTTGAGCAGTTTAAGTAGAGTCTGTGTGTTTTTTACTGAGACAATGACTTCTGCAGCTTCTGTCTGTATCTGATGCCTCCATTCCAGAATAATCAAGAAAATAGTTTGTTCATGGCAGAACAGCAGAAATGATCAAGAGTAACTAAAAGTCACATTGTGAAGGACTCCAGAAATTCTATCTCTTTAGTTTAACAAGAAGGAGGTTAAAAGGCAACCTCATTACAACCTATAAGTAGTCACAAAGAGACCAGAGATGTCAGCGTGCCAGCACATCTAAGCAGAAAGTAGAACATAAATATATTCAGGTTAGGAGAAGAAACACTTTTTAAATTTTTATTTAATAGTGAAGATATTAACCTTTGAAACATATTACTGAGAGGAGTGCTAGATTTATCATCACTCAGATTTTTTAAACTGAGATAAGATTTTATTACATTTTTCCAGAGGACTTGTCCTAGTTCAAACTAGAATTAATTTAGGAAAGTTCTTTCCTTCACAGAAGACCAGCCTATATGACCCTTTCTTGATGGGTAATCTATTAATCTATTAACATAACAGCAAATAGTGCTGATGGTAGAACTTAACCTGCCATTTGTCCTGTTGATAGGATCCATCCCCTATAACATTTAGACTTATGATGATAGAATAACATTTAATTTTAATCATTAAGATTCTTCTTATTGGGCTGAATGACCATCTCTTTTGATTGTTTAACCCACAAAATAGCAGCATCCTAGTTCTGTTTTTCCTGCATGTAATCCGTATTTATTTCTATACTGTTACTGAAGCTTGTGATATAATTACAACATCAAATCTGTTTTAATACTTTTCTACTTTGTTATTTTTAGCTCAATTGACTTGACAGTATCACCTTGAACATTCTATCCTCTTTCAATTCAGCTTTCTGGCCTACTCTGTTGTCCTAGTTATGTTTTCCATTCAATAGCACCCTTTTACTCACTTCTGTAGAATACATATTTTCTCTTCTGTTTCACATTTCCCTCCCAGCTTGCTAATTTCAGATTGTTCCTGCATGATTGAAAATCATCCTATTGCATAGAAACAAAAGAATTTATGTAAATATCAGATTACTACTTAATTTGGCATGTGAAAATCAAGATTTTTATTTGTATGTATGTATATATGTCATTATTCATAACTACTCTCATCTCTCAGGGAGACATTAAAGAAGAAACATGTCTGAGTTTGCAGCAGGAAAAAATTAAAGTATGAAAAGTTTAGTTTTCATGATTTAGAAAGGCATATGTAGAACGGATACAGAGACATTGTTATCCTCCAACTTTCGTTCATTTTATAACATGTTGTGACTACAACAAATCAATTTCAGTAGTCTCTATACACATCTCTTTGTTTTCATCTGCCATATCTCACAACCCTCTATATAAAGGACATTATATGTGAATTACTATTCTGCACATGGATTTGCTATTTTCTCAACAAAATGTATTAGCTTTGCCATTTACAGGTATCAGGGAAAACAGAAATAAGTTTTGCCTGCCTAACTTCAATACACCCTTCATTTTCTTTTATAAATACACCAATCAGACTTGATGCTTCAGAAACAGTGAAGTGACCAGGGATGGAGTGAGTGGATTTTGATATTTGTTTTTCTTATTTCACATTGTTCTATTCAAATAACCATGGAAAGAGGGATCTAAATTTTTGCAGGAACAGCCCATTTCTGTAGCAGAGATTCAGTGCATTTATGTTCTTTGAGTTTCTGATTAGTTTTCAGTGATATTAGTTTTGTGAATTTTTTCACTATGAAAAAGAAATAGAATTTTAAATTGTTTTGATTTTTTGATAAAACTTCTCTTTTTTCTTTAAATATATGAAAGGGTCCACACCACTCAGACTTTACAGTTATCAGTCTAGCACATTCAGATGAGCATTACCTAAGATGCTGATTAAAATGATGCTTTTTTTTTTTGATTAATATAGTTCTCTCTAATTTTGACTGAGCATAACTTACAGGATACCAGTATTACATATTCTATGACCTAAATACCCTTTTCCCATTAAATATGCTCACATAGTAAGAATGGGTTATATCCATGCAATTTTTTAATTATTTTTATTATTTTTTTCTGTTCTTGCACTACTTATATTGCATAAATTATGTCCTTCTATATGACTGAGTGAAAGCTCTTTCCCTTAAATGTACTGTAAGATAAATAAAGTATATATGCACCCATAGACAAGGGTCACATACAATTTTATAATGGATGCTTTATTCCTCATGTGACCTCCTGGGGGGCTGGTCAGGAGCTTTACAGCAGAAAAATGCAGATTTTTGTATCCAAACATCTCACATGGACATTAGATACACACAAAATCTTGCATCTTCCGTCTTCCTCTCTGCTCCTGGACTCCTCTCCATCGCTCAAGATGACATGCAAAATTTATTCTATTATGGTTTGGAGCTTTTACCACATCCACCTGGAACAGCCAAATTTCCCTTCCATTTTTCCTTCCTCTGGCAGCCTTCCCACCGCCCTGTGTAGTTCATATAATAATGTGGGTTAAATGAAATTGAGGTATTTTTACAAGGTAAGATTTTCCCTCTTCTGTACCTAGCTGCTCTGTGGCCTGTTGTTTCAGATCTTGCAACACAGTGTGAATAATACTATTTCCTACTGATTAGGTGGGATTGTGGTGTGTTGCAAAGACTCTTAGGGAATGAAAGTCTACAACCAGAATCTTAGGAAAACTGATAAGCAGCATAGTCATGTGGAACTGAGCAGAAGTTAACATGTTTAGAGGCACCTGTAGTTGCAGAATCAATGTCTCATACAAAATATTCAGCAGGAGTGGCCAACAGGACCTATAAATCCCTTTAGAGCTCATACTCATCACACTATGTTAGGCAAGTGTAGCCTAATTCCCTCCCCTGCTCCCTGCAAGTGGAAAAATTGAATTTGCTGATTGAATATCCTGTTTCCCTGCAGATTGCTATAACAGCCATCATGCCATATGAAAAGAAGAATTCAAAGAGATAGCTATAGGGCTTTTTTTTTTGCAAGTGGGAATAACTTACCCTGTGGTGGATAATTACATTTCTGTCCTTACCTGTTTGTCCTCCTGAAGCAGCTTTAGAACCACCACAGTTAAGTGAACTGGAATTCAGTTCATGGATTTAGTGAGTAGAAGTGGAGTTTCTGAGGCCAGATTGCTGCAGCACACCTGTTTTGGCTGATTTTGAACTGCTTGGCTATGAACTTCTTGGCACCTGTTTCATAGGCAGCTCTGTCAACAAACAGGACCAAAGAAATCCAATACAAATTTGATGCAAATAAGCAGATACTTCTTTACTGGGGGCACTCAGGACAGAAGGGATAGCTTCTCTAAAATGTGTCCCACTTAACAAGCAAAACCCACCCCTTTTATATACTTTTTCTGGTTATATACTTTTTCTGGTAAATCATTGTTACCTAAATTCTTCTATAGGCTATGCATACTATGCCCATTCTTTAAGCTTTACATTGATTGGTTCCAATAGTTAATAACTTCATCAATATTCTTATCCTAAAACAATGATTGGCTATTTCTTCTGAGGTCTTTGGATTGGAATCCGTGATATAAAAATCAAGATGGGAAGGGAAATGGATTTTCAAGAAGCATAACTGGTGAACATAATGACCTCCATAGTTTTTTAACTGAAACATAAAGGTCCAGTGACTTCTTGGCAAGGTTTCTGTGGTTACACATTCCAAACACAGCACTCCTGATATTTCTATGCCTGATATGTCACAGTTTTCTATTTATAATCACAGCTCATAATCATAAATAGTTTTCAGATTTGATGGGTTATTTGATCAAATATTCATAAAAGTTCTGTCAGCTGACAGAAGAATGAACAGTAATGAGTTGCAGTCCAGCCAGTCTTCAGAAAGCAAACTTTCAGTCTCATGAGGTAAAGCTCTAGCTTCCCTCATGGGCTCTTCCAGAAGGCAGGAGATCCCATTGCACTCCAGGGCCAGTTTGGCTTTGAAACATATATAATATTTTACTTGTTTTTTGGTGGCTCTAACCTTGATAATGCTGCAATTTCTAATTACACTTGATTTTTTTTCAGATACCCTTATCCTTTTTTATATGATGAAAATTGCTTTGACATGAGTGACTGCACAAAACTGTGCTACAGTTTTGATCAGGGTCCCAACCCACATTAATACACATAAAACAATAAAAATAATGACCTTTATTAGTTTGCGTCACCTATAATTACATTTTGACTCTCTGTATTTTATGAAAGAAAATGTAAGTTGTTTTTATTTTCTTAACAAATTTTCTTAATTGTATACATTTTTGGAGAGGAATATATAATGCTTCAGCTTCTTACACTGCTTCATTGTTCTGAGTTCTAGCTTTTACACAATTTCATAAGGCACCAAAATATTTGTAGCATGGATGATTAGGTCTTGTCAGAAGGTTCAGAACAATCAATCCCATATTTCTTTATTTTTTTTCCCAGTTCACATTTTGAAGGGTAGCATTAATGATATTTTTACTTAGAAAATAAATAGTTCCTAAATAAACACAATGGCTAAAATCTACAAACAAACAGTAAATAGAAGAGGATATGCAGAGTCAGTTTAAAGACAAATATATACATGTTTTCAGTTGTTTAAATAAAAATTCTGAATGTTTTCAATTACACAGGGATCTGAAATTGTAACATTGTTTGAGTTTGCTGAAAGTATTTGGAATTTGTGTTCCTAACTATGCTTTTTGTTTCATCACAGTAGCTATCTATTGCACTCTAGCAGATATTAATTCATGCTAGATGATATGTCACTGTTAATTTTGTAGTAGTAACTGATAAAAAAATTTCTTATAACCATACATATTTTTGAGTATATTTCTGCCATGGAATGAGAAAGTGTGGTAGTATATGAGAATCTGCATTTTAGTTGAACTTTCGTAATTTTTAATTTTGATGAAACAGAAATTTTTAACCTGAAAAGAAGTATCAGAGTTCACAGGAGAGAGTTTAAAAAAAAAAGAAAATTTGGTCACTGACCTCAATTTTTGTACAAAAAATGATGACTTGTGTGTTTTTCGTTGCACGTTTTTTATGAGGAAATGGACTATGCAGTCAGTTAAAAAACATCATTGCTTGTGAGCTGTATCTGGAAATGCCAGGATAATGTTCATTGTCCCAAGTGACCAGGTACAGTCCCTGACCAGGGAAACTATGGAATGGGAGAAAAAGCTGAAGGCTATACCCCAAGGACTCTGCTCTTCCCTGTGTGTCAGCAGCAAACACAGCATCCAGCCACAAAGGTCATTACTTTCAAAGGAAGAAGCAGAAAACTCTGAAAAAGTGAACAGATTATGGAAGTAAACTATTTATGAAACCAGAGTTCTCCTAATGGCACAAAGGGGCTGAAGCTTGCTTTGCCCCTGTACTTCCCAGGATAATTACTTGTGCCTGGAACTCAGTGAGCCCATATCTGTTGCACTGCTGGCTGTGGGGCCAAGTGTGAAATGTCGAAGGATGGGAGGTTGGAGGAGTTCATTAAATTACCTCCCAGTTTATCATCTGCTCTGCAGCTCTGTGAGGCAGTTCAGTTTCTTTGACAGTCTGACCTTTCTGTTTAAATAGGTTGGCCTGCCATGGAGATGGTCTTCTGGGGCTTTTGAGGCCAGAAATATTTTGTGCTTAGTAAGATCCTTGAAGTTAAAACTTCCATTTGTAGTCTTTACAAATGGATTACTTTTAGCTGTCATTCATCTCTTGCACTTATCCTTGCTTGTCCAGCCTTGCTGATTTCTTTCTTGATTTTTTTAAATGCATTTTTTGTCCAGATAACTTCCTGAAGAACAATAAGGATCAGACATGGAAAAGTTCAATGCCTTTAGGCAGTTTCGCTTTTTTAGTTCTTTTTCCAGTTTTCTGAGAATCAATCAAGATGTGCACTCCCTCCCTACCCTTTCAACAGAGTGCTCAGTAACACCTCCAGTACCTTTCCCAAGAGGTTAATTCACTATTTCTAAACCCAAGAGTAAGACCTTACATGTGTAATTTATATCTGGTTTCTGAGATAAATAGATCTATATACATATACATATGCAATTTTTTTAGGGCTCCATCTGTTTCTTTGCTTGCTTTTTAAAAAAAGCCTTGGCAAATGCCCTTGTTCTATGCTGCATCTTTCCAACAAGTTATTTCACCAGTAAAGGCAGGAAATGAAAAAAAGAAAAACCCACAAAAACTTGTAAAATAAGCAGCACAAAATACAGCATACAAAAAATAAGAGCAACATTAATTAAAATGTGGTCCACGTCATTCCTAACTGCATCAAGTGTCAGAAATAGCAAGCAGTCCAATCACATTTAGAAATAATTAATGGGAACCCTGTAGTAAATTAACATAATAAATAACATTATAATTACAGGAATTATACATACAATTACTAAGAAAAAATCAACATTAGCAAGAGACATTTGTTACTGCATTTGTGTTTACATAATTCACTGTTGCATCACTCACTGAAAGCTATCCCAAGACAAATGACAGCTAACCAGTATTAGAAAATATCAAATCAGTATTCTTGGGATACTAGGAAGCCACAGTGGTGTTGAATGACTGTTTTTTCCTTAGTGAATGGTTAATTCACCAAAACACACTCTATCAAACAAAGAGTTTGGCTTGTCTCAGAGCTGCTGGGATTGAAGCTGGAGTACTTATACAGCATTTCTGAAGGCAGCACATTTGTTCAATTTAGGATTAAAAAAAAGTTACATTTTAAATCAATACTTTAACCCACCCCACCTACCTCACTCAAATGTATCCCACCTTCTCTTGCTCTTCTTTTTCTGTGCAAGGATTGAGTTTGTGGCTCTAACTTCTCTGTTGGTTTTATGAAGGCATTGCTTTTCTGCTTTCTGTAAATAATTTGAATGTATAAAAATTGGAACTCAGTTTTTCTACTTCTGTGTTCTATTCTCCAGGATAGCTCACTGCTCCATATCTCACACATGTCACACATACCTAATTTGAAATTTTCTGAAAGACTGTTAAACTGTTCGCCTGAAGCAGAAGACCTAAGTTCAAATTTGTTCTCCCTCTAATGCAGGAGATGGAGCAGAATCTATTTTTTCTTACATTGTCTACATTTTAGTAAAATGAGTTGAGCATTATGAGAGAGAATACCCTTAATAATCTCTTCATGGAGTTTTATCTGTTCTGGGAAATACTCAGTTATTCTGATACCTGTAGGAACCTGGCTGGACCCTTGTATATATTACTGGCATTTAAATAAAATTCTCCTTTCCCATCTCTCAGCAGCATGTTTTACCTACTCAGAACTTGCGTGTCTTCAATTTTCATTCAGTTCTGTAGTTATCATGAAATTGTTATGCTTTCAAGACACTAAATCTAAAAGAATTTACTGGAATTCAGCAGAGGCAAACACAGGGTCACTTGTAGGCTGTTTACTTCTATGTGAAATGAAGTTCTAGAGATGTATAGGACTCCGTGCCAAAAGCTGTAGAAGTAAGATTAGGTTTTCAGTTCATTATGCATTTAAACTCATAATTAAAATGTTGTCCATATTTTAATTTGTAATGAAACAATTGGGATTAAGAAGAAATAGAATGGTTATAACCATGGAAAGACAACAGGCTTCTGTGTATTTTATATAAAACACAAAATGCTGTCATAAACTCTGAATTTTCTCACAGGGGAATTTATGTTAAATCTACAATATGTTAAATGTGAATGGAGAATACCAAGTTAGTGTTGATGGAATTGAAAATTAATTTTCCCACTTTGAGAGGAAGTCAAAATATGCTTTCAATCATATTAATGGATATTATGATGCTGGTGCTCCTTAATAATTAAATCATGCATCAAAAATTACCATGCTATGCTGAATTGCTTTGCTCACAATTGGAAATTCTCAAATGGTTTATATTACTGCAATAGCAGTCTTGTATTGTAATCTAATAGTTTGTATATATATATATATATTTTAAAAAATAGGGTTTATTGACTTAGTGGAACTTCCACTCTCTGCTTTAGCTAGGTAAGGTAGCCAGCCAGGATCCCAGCACTGAGAACAATCCACCTCAAGATCCCTTGAACCACCCTCTGCAGGAACTTACTCCAACCTGCTGATGGTAAAGGCTACAGAGAATGCCTTAGCAAATGGACAATTCGGAAGGCCAAAACTGAGTGGTGTCAGTGCTCATCCCATTTCAACACCCAGCATGAGCACACTGGCTCTATATACAACAAAAGTAACACTTGGAAAAAAACTTGAGTTCCTGGTGGCTGTTTCTTCCTTGTTTCCCACTTCCCACTTTTCCTTGCAGTTTCTTAGAGATGTAGACCAAGAATTTAAAATAAATTAAGTGCTTAAAGTGTTAAACTGATATCTAAAGGGATTTTCAAAAGTGTTTAATTGCAATTGGAGTTAAAAGATGTATCTTCAAAGGAACCTGGAAAGAGAATTTTCATTTAAATCTGAAAATCAGAAAATTCTTTACCATAATGAACTCCATGAGGGATTCCTCCTAAGGAATATAGTAAATTATAAGATGCTAGGCTGCAGAGGAGCAGCTATACAGCAAAGCCTATCAGTTCACATGGTTTTAACCATAAACTAATTAGGATTGACTGTGAAGAAATAGGAAAGTCCACAACACTGTTTCTGAAGAGAAGTCTTTCCAGTCTCTGTAAAGGGCTTGATAAATATAGGTTACTTCATCCATTCACCCTACTTTGTTTCTGACATTGCTAATCCTGTTGCTGTAGCTATGTAGTGTTTTTTCAATTAGCTTTGTGAAGAATAATCTGTCATCTCTTCTGTGGAGCAGGCTTGAGAGTTTGGACTTAGTTTCTTCCTAGAGAAATTAATTACTGTGATAAACCTCCAGGTAGCAATTGTCTTTCCTGGGAGATCTTAAGCCCTCATTATCTATAAGAGAGGGTTTCACCAGTTGCTGTTTTCTTGCTAACTGCTTACTGTTGCTTGTCTGTGCTCCAAAACATTAGTGGCAGAACAGCGTATTTTATTTATCTTCTTAGGGGAAGAGCCAGTTTTGATACTCTAGCACAGATGTGCATCTTCTGGTTGTGTATCACTAGGCAGACTTGTCCACAGAGAAATTAAATTTTGTTTTAGTAGTGGCTATAAGAGAAAGTACTGACTTGCCCAGTTCCCTGAGTACAGCATCTTGTGGTTAACTTTCAGAGCTTAGCTGGTCCTCAGACACGAAGGAAGGCAGTCACTCAGGTCAGAGGAAGAATCTTAAGACTGGCAGAGCAGGTACTGAAAATAGCAAGAAAAACACTCAAAAATGGCATATATTAGATTTAGTTCATCCAAATTTAATTTAAAAAAATGCTGCTGTGTAGAAATAATAGGAGAAGGACCAGTATTAAGAAGGATTTGAGGTATGATTTAAAATTAGTAAACAATATTTTTATTTTCATTAAATTAAAGGTGATGTGTATGTTGCTGCTTAAGGATGGCTATTTACACTGTTAATCTATCACTGCTAAAACTCCCAACTTCCTGCTTTTCTGTATGATGTTGAACATAAGGGTGTAAAATTGACTCTCCTTCCATTTACCCTCTTGCTCCAAATTCTTTTCTAGGGAGGCTTAAAATGCATCAAATTCTTATGTGTCTTGAACTCAGAAGAGTAACCAACTGCTCTAGAAAGTATGAAGAAGCAACACTAACTAGTTGATATACAAGAACTAGTTTCTGGGTAGGTGATTCAGATGAAAAGGGATAGGTGTACTTTTTTGCCTAGCTCACCAGTAAGTTCCAGAAGCAGCAAACTGTTCCTCATGAAGTAATTGAAAAATAGAGGGAGAGGGGAGAAAGAAATACTGATTAAATAAATGCTGCAAGAGTTAATAAAGGAAAAAAGTTTACAAAAATGTTATCTCATTGCTGGAATCCAAAAAGCAGATGGAACTGAGATTCCAAATAAATCATAATCCTGTATCTGTTGGAGAATCTACCAGACGGAGAAAATAGGCTTCAGGAGGCAACCTCATTGTTTTGTTACTTGCTCAGACAGAGCACAGAGAAGTCAACTGCTGGAAGAATTGTTCCAAAGGACTTGTGCTGCTGCCATCACCTCATAGATCTTTAAAGCGCCAGTGGCTCCAATTAAGAGAATAGAAAAAGCATGTTTCTTTTTTTAAGGGTGGACTAGTGAATATGTGTCCTTGCAGCTGGGAAGCTTGAGATGTAATGAGGCCTAGAAGTCCTCTGCTTTTTGTCCACAGTTCAGTTCTATATAACTGACACACTGTTTGAGGAAAATGCAAAAGAAAAATGAGTGTCCGAATTCTGTTGTTATCAACTAACACAAACAGATTTCTGGGTTTTTTCCTTTCTTTTTCTTCCTTTCTCCCTTTAGTTATGACTTGTGTTACAGCTTGTTAGTTAAGGTCAGCTCTTCACTGCAATTACTTCAGTAAGAAAACGCACATATTTTCTATTTTTTTCATCCATTCTGCCTTTTTATCTGTACAGAAGTGATTAGTGCTTTCACTGAAAATAGTTTTGTTTCTCCATATAATCATATTAGATAATTCAGTTTTACCTTTTCTGACATACAAAGCTTTTGCTCAGGCTGGAAAGTAATTATCAGTGATGGATTTTTTTAAAAGGTAGTTTATTCTGCTAGCACTATTAAAAAACTTGTTAATTAAATTCTTTGCATTCCTGTGTTCCTCCTAGCTGAAAACAACTTGAAGCTATTACTGTTTAGAGCAGGTTTGCGGATTTCTGTAGACCTCTATTATCCTATTAAGCCTTCTACCAATAAATCATTTGGAGAAAATGGGGATGGAGGCAGGGAGTAAAGATTAAAGATAATAATGAGGGAGCAAGAAATTTAAGATTAATATGTCTCAGGATTTCTGCATCAGACAAGATGTGGAAATGTCTACTCATTATTTCAACAAAAGCTAGTGTGGAAGTCCTTGCTTTGGAGTATTTTGATCAATTTCCAGCAAACAATTGACTTAAGAGTGAGAGAATGCTCAGTTGCATTTTAGGAGCATTGTATCTGTTCTCTTCACCATTATGAGTGCAATAGATGCTTAAGATGGCCTGCTATATCTGCAGAGTTCAGAAATGAGATCAAGCATATGTGGCACAGATATACAACAGAGGAGACATAAATTGCTCAAGATTCAAAATAAAAAGTTTATTATTCCACTGAATGTACATTCTTACTAAAAGAATCTTGTATACTCCTCTGTAATCATAATATGAACCACCACTCAGTTAAAGTAATATTTTTTCCATGCCATTGGGTCAGATAGAGCTCACCCAATACGCCTGGTAAGGAAATAAAATGGGATACAAATTTGTGTTTGAATGGTAGGTATTATACTTCTTTGTATAAAAAGTTAATGCACTTTTTATTGAATAAAAATAGAGACAGGGGTTACAAAAAGCTTGAATCATTCTTAAAAATGGAGAAGAGAACATAGTTCGTTCTCAAAAAATGCTTTTATCACTGGGTCAGGGAATCGATTGTCCTCATGAGTATTCATTCTTCCTCTGATTCCAGTTAATCCTCTAATATGCCAAGCAAAATGAACAACTGCCTTATCTCTTTTTAAAAATATATTATAGCTTAATGGTTTTAGACTGACCTTACTGAGTCAAAAATGTGAATTTAATTCCAGTCAAGAAAGAAAAAAATTGGATGCAGGTACACAACTGCCGATCTAAATGTCATAACTGTTGAGCTGTTGACTAAAATCACTTGGCCTTGATTTGAAGGGTGCACTTGTCCTCTTATTTTGTCAGAGGAGACTTGGACTGCACCCTCACTGGAGGCCTGAGTAATTTAAGGGCTGAGTGTAGTGCAGTCTTTACAGCTCAGGGATGCCCAGAGTGGGGGAGGATTTGTGCATTTCCATTAGCCAAGAAGGTTCATTTGGACCTCCCTTGTGCCACCTCAGCTTCTCCTGCCAAATGGATGCAACAGGGGTTGGTAGGATTCTGACCACGCAGCAAAGCAGGTGGGGAAGATAGGGTATTTTCTGGTTTTGTCCCTCTGCAGGGAGGCAGAGTGGAGTCATCCTGGCACAAACATTATCACTCTGCAGCTCAAGCCACGAGCTGGACCATATTAGAACACGTTCTTCAGCTCTTGCTCACCATGTTGACTCTGCAGGATTTTTTTTTTTTCTGAAATACATAAATCTTGACTGTATAAACTGTGTAGCTCAGGGCTGTGGATTTTCCTTTTGTTCCCGTATCTCATTTCCTTTCTAAATTTAAATTGTAGTTTTCTTCAGAAGCTGTGGGAGCTGGGCTTCTAAGAGCAACTGCTACATCAGCTGTGCAACAGTCTATTACCCATGAAAAGGTAAAGTGGCCATGAGCACCTTTAAAGAGTATCGCTCATGAAATCATAGAATGGTTGGAGTTGGAAAAGACCCAAAACATCATCTAGTTCCATCTTTCTGCCATGGCAGGGGACACCTTCTACAAGACCAGGTTGCTCAAAGCTCCCCCCAGCCTGGCCTTGAGCACTTCCAGGGGTGGGGCATCCACTTCTGGAGCCTGCCTGGCTTCTCTGGTCAATGTCAGTTCAATGTTATTCCTTCTGTGGTATATAAGGAACAAACAAACAAATGGTATTTCTGAGTAATTCACGGGTCTAATGGCAAATGCTATAATATTACAGGTGACATGATTTTACAACTCCATACTCTACTGGTATGATTTATCATTTAATTTTTACTAGAACTTTCTGTATTTTGATATGCTAGACCATGGTCTAAAGGTCTAGACAAGTGAGAGAAAAGACCCATATAATTTCTTTCTTTCCCTCAGATATTTGCATTTTGATTTTTTCAGATATATCTTATTTTTTTAAATTTCTTATTATTAATGAAGTCAGGTTTTGTCTCATTTTCTTGGAAATTTCTCTTATAACTTCAAACATAACATTTTCCTTACCCCTATTTTAGCTCTGAGTGGGTTTTGATGTTCAAGAAATTGTATTTTCCCACTTCATGATGTGTATAAGTGAGCACATAATTGTCTGCACAATTATCTTGTATCATAATGTATATGCTAAAAAATAGATATTAGTAGCTGACACTAATAGAAATACTCTATGTTATCTTGTTATCTTCTAAAACACAGAGAAGACTTTACACTAAAAGTCTTTACACTAAAATTTACTTGTTTGGGTTTTTTTTATTTGGTTTGGGGTTTTTTTGCCTATAGAATATATTATTCCAGAAAAAAAAAAAGGTAAAGAAACGATTCTTGACCATTCTTAAGCCTCTACATTCATGCCATATGTCTCCAGCCATTTCTAAATCAGTGCAAGTCTTGAATATGGAAAGTCTACAGTTCTTACTGAATTTTAAATTGTTAAATCAGTGCTATTTCCACATTGGTCTCGCCTGAAACATTTACAGTAACATGTTATTTTCTCTGCCAGAAATCAAATGTATTCCATACAGCATAATGAAGGACTGTGTGTGTTGATTTCCAGCTTAAAAGAAATAGTTCCATTTGACACTTTGAAATATTGTTTTGTATGTATGAACCAGCAGAATATGGTATGCATAAACACAACACTATCTTTGCCAAAAGATAATCACAAGCTTTGAAACACCACAACAATAACTCTTTCCAGGATGCTGTGATTAGAGGCCTCCTAAACATTTATGGAAAAGAAAAAATATATTACAGTTTAGATGATAAATAATAATAGGTTCAATCTAGAATTACCAAAAAGGAAATAACCTTTTTATTTCTTGATATGTATTTTAAATATTATGAAGTTGATGTTTATTCAGCTGTACCTGAAAAAACCAATACTGCTATTACACTTCTTCTGCAGCTAACAATATATGCTTTCATTAAAAATCAAGTTATTTTATCTTTGGTTTAGAATTTTGTAGGGACATTCAGATCCAAACTCTGTGCACAGCTACAGTCCCACAGAGGCAGTCACCATGCCACTATTATGTGTGGGAGGATAATTTCTTTCTGTGTATTAGCAAAGCTGTATGGACTGGGGACTGTTGTTTCTATCCTTTCCTTTTTTAAATGAATCTTGGAAATGCACATTTTACATATAGGAAGGACATGGAGACAATACGGGGCAGACGTCTAAAGTGTCTCTTCACAAAATTAACATTAAGATTTTCACTTATGGATATTTTATTGATTTTAGAGCTTATATGTTGATGGAAGACGTGCAGTCAGAAAAACAAGTGCCTTTAAAATACTGCTGATACTGAGAGAAAAGAACAGTAATGTAGATAAATATTGATTAATTTCTGTTTTCTATCCAACTATAGTTAAGAAACTTCCCTGGCTCCAAAATTACATAATAGTATAGATTAATAGTCATAACTTCTACAGAACTGACTGCACTGTATGCATTTTGTGTAACTACTATGGTTGCCATGACATGTGCAATATTCACTTAAATGTCTTTATGCTGGGTAATGGATGATTCTTTCTGTTAAGAATTCCAAATTATATGTTAAAAATACTTATTGTAAAACAGTTTCCTATGAGGAATTTGTTTCTTTCCAATGTTATCAGGCCTTTCCATGCTTCAAGCTGGTTCTGTCATACTTGAAGTCCTGAAAATTGACACACATTAAATCCATGATATATATTCAATTATTGAATATTCAGAAACAACTTACTGTTGCTATAAGTGTATAAAATGACCCCATCCTTTATTAATAAGAAAAAAGTGCCACCATAATCTGCAGGTGGGCTACAATCTATCAAAGCAATTAGGTTTTGTATAGTTCTAACTGTAAAAAAAAGGATGGTTGCTATGATTGCACTTCCCCTTCACAGCATCAGGTGACCATGCAACAGTTGTAGGAATAGTCCCCACCTGAGAAAACTGAGCAAATGTTTATGTAAGGATGTGTGGACTGTGAGACCCTCTGCTTCAGTCTTCAGTAAGATTGGCATAGCAAGGAACTTTTACTTTCAATGGGTTAATAAGTGAAAGGGAAAGTAGTAAACAAAATCACAGAGTCATAAACCATAATAGAAACTGTTCAGCTGCCATTTGGTGGAGCATAGGCTTGGAGAAGACCAGCCTGAACTTTAAAACTGATAAGAACCTGAGCTTTATGACTTAGAAGAAGGCAGAAATAATATGAACATGAGGATTTGGATATTTGAAAGACCCTGTGGCACTAGACAAAACTTATCGAGAAATGTTTAAGGTGCATTAACTAGTGAAGAACAATAGGGAGAAGCAAATATTAAAGGAGATTATCATGTAAACAGTTACCAGTCTGCTCAATAGCTGCAGCTATCAAATCTTCTTTCTGAACCCATTCTTAATGGTCTTTTGATGGTCACTTTTCAACCCATGTGTGAGTATTGCAGCGTCTAAGGAGTCGGAACACTTGAGAAATACCAGCAACAGGAAAAAGACCCTGGAGAAAGCCCATGCATTCATGGTGCCAGTACCTGGAAGGAGCTCAGAGCTCAGAGTCAGCAGCTGGAAGGCATATGGGTCTCAAAGTTCCACATGTTTGCTGTGGAGCAGCTGGAAGTTTGCAGTGACTGGTGCAAGTGCCAGAAATCAAAGCCAAACCTCTGGCCACAGGGCCCTTGTGCCCATGGTGCCAGGCAGCTGGAGCAGGGGAGGATCCCAGCACCAGGTGGAGCACAGGACGACCCATGTACCTGCAGGCCAGCACCACAGGGACCACTGCCTACACAGCTGCCCCTGAGCTGGTGTGTGTGTGGGCCAGGTGGCAAGCGGGTGGTGCCAGAACCATGCAGAGGGTCCATGCTAGCATTGGTGGGGGAAAATGAGGGTGGAGACTAAGACAAGAGGGAGAGTCCATGTGTGTTTGCCAGACATCACCAATCTGCACTAGCCAGTGGGTGGGAGATCAATGGAGCAGGTTAGAGAGTCTAGAAAGGGTAGAGTCAGACAGAGGATGGTGATCCTCCAGGGATTGGGAATGTGTGTGCAAGTGCATGTGTAAATCCAGAGCACAGGGGCATTTGTGTGAGCTTCAGGCCCGACTGACTGACAGACTGAAGCACAGAAATGGGCTGTGTAAGGCTGTGTGCTACATCACTTCTGGTAACTGACATAGCCCCAGTACACGTGGGTGTTGTTAAATGCCACTTTTACCTGGCTGTGAGGTAGACAGCTCTGTCAGTGTCCTCTGCTCATGGCTGGGAGGGACACAGCCTTGCTGCTGGCCTGACTAGTAAATGAGATTGCAGCATCTGTGCCCACCATCCTGCTCAGTACAACCCTGAGCTTCAGGGCACCCAGGCTGGGCACTGGCACCTGGGCAGGAGGAATCCCTTGGTCCTCTGCTGGTCCTTACAGCCTCCCTCGGCAGCTTTAACATCCGTGGAAGTGCAAATGATTTGTAAGCCTAATAACAACTTTCTAATCAAAGCACCTCATCTGTCAATTTTGCAAGAAATTCCACTGTTAGGAGGAGCAGAACCTGGTCTAATACCACCATTTGCAAAAGCACTTACCAGATAAAATATTGACACATGTGCATGCAATGGTCTATTACAGACTTGAATGCATTGCATGGACTATTACATGCAAGCAACCAAAAGATTGGTTACACCAGGTTTTGAAAATGCTGACTGGTTTCTTTACACGTATCTATAGCAATAGCCAATAAATGTTCTGTATCTGTTTGCCCAAATCGACATCAAAGTGACAATATATTCTTGGCCATTGTTGCATGCATACAAAATTGAAATTTGGGCTAATATTAATGAAAGCAAGGGGTTTTTTTGCTTTATGAAGGAAGCCAGTTATAACAAATTACAGAACTGCAGAATTAAATAATTAAATTTTGTTTCTTTTTCACTGGCAAAATTAAGAATGTTGACACTATTTTGTTGAAACTAGCTAAGATTAATTTTTAAAGGCAGAAAGTGTAGGCCAGATGCATTATTTGTGTTTAAAATATAAATGATGGTCACATACTACATATACTCAAGATTGCAAGAGTGGATGTGAAAATTAATGTACACCATGAATAGGAAACCGTTTCGTTTTTTAAAGTAAACATACATATGGAGTAGTGATGGGTATATTCAGTCTCACAACCTTACCACTTTATGAAAAACAAAATGCTGTACTGTTTTAAATTACTGTTTTTAAGTAACATCTTTAAGTGATTGAATATTGTACTGTTCAAAACTTTAATAAACCAAGAAGACAGGTGCCAATTTATGGGTCTCTAGTCTACTGTATGAGATCAATAAAAAAGTACTGATATGCCAATAAATGATTTAAATGCTCTGAGAGCAGGATTTTTTTGTGGCTTGAGCCAAGCAATATGAGATTCACACTATCACAGAAATTAGAGTAATGATCTTGATTGAGATATTAAAAGCATAGCTTTCTGTATTTCTGTACCCTGACAGCCAGGTGTGGACTTTATTAAAATGCTAACAGTAGCCTGCAGTAGCTCCACAATAAAATGTAGTGTTAGATTTCCTCTGTGTGTAGAATCAGAAGACAGATAGAGAGGCTCTTAAAATGCATTTGTATAAAATGCTGGGTTTTTATACCTCAGAATTAAAGTGTAAAAATGTGGATACCATAAAAAATTAAAAAGAGTTAGATTGAGAAAAATCTTCCATGCCTTTATAAAAATTAAAATATATTAAATCTATAAAGAAGAAATGCAATAAACAGTTATAATGCTCTTTGGAGGTGGGCATACTTATAGTAAACAGCCTAGGTAAAGTGATGCATGTATATGGTGTATAGCAATGACTGTATGCACTGTAACAAGCTGCAATATCTAACATTTTTCATAAATGCTTTACATCTGTAACTGTGCATCAGAAAATGAAAAATGAAGCATAAAGTACTACTTCCACTGTGAAACTAGACATTCAAAATAGAATAGGGAGCCTTGTTGCTCTTTGATACTGCTAATGTTTGAGGGTTTTCCACTGGTTATGAAATTTATTTTCTTCAAGTAAGTACATCTTTCTCCAATTGCTGAATCTTCACTTAATTTGTTCATACTGTAATAAACATACCTGATGTGCAATTATATTTTTATGTGCCTTCATAGTGTTAGTCAAAATAGCAGTTGCTGTGTCATAGATGTCTCTGATATAGGTGAAAGAGGAGAAAAGAAAAAACTTGGATACAACAAAATCAATAAATGATTTGCAGTACTGGCAGCTAGGTGACTCATGAGGGTCAAGAACAAAAAAAAAGAAGGTTTTACTGCAGGCATTCTGGTTTGTAATCACTTAGTGACACTTTTTTTTAAGCTGTCCTTTTGCCTAAGGTATAGCTAGAGCATGGACTCTTGTCATCACATAATCTATTTTTTTCTAACAATTAGAAGAGTATATATGAAGTAGAAAAGAAAAATGCACTGTACCACCCTTTGAGGTCACTTGTGAGAGATTAACAGGTCTTCACTATTTGATGATCACTTTGGAGAGAACCTAATCAGATAAAACAAAGGAAACCCCAACCAAACAAAGAGAAAATCTTACTTGCTTTAATTTATGACAAGTAAATAATTATGTTACAAATTTTAATTGAGTCTTTTTGCTGTTACAAAAAAAAAAAAAAAGAAAATTATGTTTGAGTAATTTTTAATGCTATCTAAAAGAGAGTATAACTTGAAGTTTAAGGCATGTTCAGAAGAATTCTCAGTTGTGCTAGCACTGTTTTAATGATACTGTGCTGCCTGATTTTCCATCAAATCCATTTTGTGGGAGTTGTGCTACTACTTCAAACTCAAAACAGACAGGTCAGGAGTTCATGTTTCTGACTGTATTTCAGTCTGATATATAATAATAACTTCTGTGATTTTTTTTAAGGTGGAACTAGGCAGAGGACAAGAAAAAATACAGCCAGATTAGGCCATGTTTAATATGGTGAACTGGTCTTTGTCCTAGGAAAACTGTTACAAACCCAATATTATGTAATTCTTTAAAATCAGAGTATAGAGGATCATAATATTTAAAAGCAATAGGCATGCCTGGTTTCTAAAGCAGGGTCTTCCTGCTCAGAACAGAGACTACATGGCACAACCCATCCCTCATGCACAGTGAGAAGAGACTGCCCTGAGCATCACATCATGATGTCCCTCAATTTTCTTCTAAAGGAAACAGAGAATGGCAGCAGAGAGGGAGTGATGGTTTGCTGTGACATATTTCCCAGGAAGGACAAAGGCTCGAGACTACAGTTCAGAGGTGTTGACCAGGACACAGCACTCATCCAAGGATGCAGCAAGGATTCATCCGGGGAGATGCGATTTCTGTTTTGGTTTGGTTGATTTTTTTTGTTTGGTGGCTTATTTGGGGTTCTTGTTGTTTTGGGTTTGCTTTTTTTGTGTATGGTGTGAATTAATTTTTCTGTACTGATTGTTTATGGATATGCAATATGTTGGAGAAATATATATATATTTTAAAAATGTCTGTTTGTTAACTTCCTCAGAATATTACAGTAATCCAATCCCTGTCATCTAGCACTGTCAACAAGAAGAAAGACAGGAGTGCTCTGTCACCAGAAACCGGTTTCATAATAATGCAGAAAAAAACCCCAAAAAATGTATAATAGCAAAACAGAAAAAAAATTTCTCTGCATTGATGAAAGCAACAAATGCATGTGCTTTACATTCTTTTAAAAGTATGCTATGTTTATACTTTCTTTGCATTTTCAGACTTCTGTATAAATGTTAAGTAATGAAAGGACTTCAGGGCTTGATATTATGTGGCTACTTATCCTATCACTGTAAGATCAGAAGAGAGGGAGTTTCTGCTTTTTACACAGAATTCGGACAGGTAGGAAACCTCACACAGAGCTTTGATTTCACCTAGAACCCAAAGCTCTTTTTCAGACAAGTAGATAGACAGACAGACAGATAGATAGATGAATAGATAGATAGATAGATAGATAGATAGATAGATAGATAGATAGATAGATAGATAGATAGATAGATGGTATTCTGTCCTTATGATTCAGCACCTTCTGATGCTCCCAAAATTTAAATATATTGCTATGTTGTCTAATGTAGGTTTAGGATTCTCTATCCATTAACACTGACATCCATTTCATGGATCATACTGAATTAAATTTTAAGAGTTACTTCCATATATGGTAAAAAATTTTTAACTTGGAATTTTTGTTAGGTTCTAATTTGTTGATTGCTCAGTGGTCTGCAGATGGTGAGGACATGTATTCTTCGTATTTATAAAGCTTCTGAAAATAAATACCACTGCCTTCATACTCCATTTATACAGGTAAATTTGACAGCAGTTTAATGATTTTCTAAAGAGGCCAGAGTCATTGAATAGGTGGAGAGTACAAATCAGGTTTCATATGCTATTCAGAGAGTGCCTTATTGTTAGATATGCCAGGCAAAGAGAATAATTCCCTCCCCAGTGATTGTATGGCAAATATTTAATATTCTGCTGAACCAAAACTTGCCATAAAATTTTTAGAAATAATTTAGAATTAAATGTTCTCAAATCCATTTTTAAAATATCATTCTTTGGAACAATAAAACTTCAATTAAGTGTAAGTCTGGTAATTTACAGGATCTAGGCACCAAGAAGGATTTAAACTATTTCATAGAGTTAAAAGCATAGGATGCCTGGATATTTTAATCATAATTTCAGGTATGTTGCTAGCTAAAAAGTGATACAGCTTTTTCCTTTATTAAAGCCTGTCTAGGCTCAAATTTTAGATTGCACTGTAGAGACAGAAAATCAAGGACCATGAAATCATGGTTTGGAATAAGATACAGCCAAAAATTTCAAGAAAATGATCCAAATTTTGTCACTGAAATGGTGATTTCTCTGCCAATCTAAAGAAAAATTGTTTTCCTTTCCAGATTGGGATTTCATTGTGATCATAACTTGCTGAGTCATTCAAGGGAATTAAATCCTTGAGACACTGTTGTCTACTCTTTCTGTAAACTTTAGGATAGTCTATTTAGTATAAAATCTGTAATGCTTCTTAGGGATAAGAAAAGAAAGAAAGAAAAGCTGGTTATTTCAAGTCAGTTCTGCAGGAAAAGAAGGAAAAAGTAATCCTGACTCCTACAGGAACCCAGCTGAAGCCATGAAACACAAGATTGGATGATACCATGTCTATGTAATGCTTACTGACAGCGCAGGTGATGATTTATTCCTGGGGGCCCTATAGAGAAACACTAAGGGGGACACAAATTCATCCACAGTGTTGATTGATAGAAAGGTCTATCAGGAATACAAAAAAATATTCCAACCCCAATATCGTACAAATATTTTAACTCAAAACTTGAGTCCTCTCTTTATTGGGAGGGGAAAAAAAAGTACAAATACAATTTTAAGTAATTCACAGTGTATTTCCATGCACTTCAGAGAGAGTTTATACATTGAAAACAGTTATGACTTTAAGAAGGGTATGAGTATGCCAGTGAATCCAGTGACCACACAATATGCATTATTAACTTTTCCTTCTCAATATTTTATATTCTTTGGTGTACAATTTTCAAACATTTTCAATAAAGATTTTCTATATTTATTTAGATGATAAAGAAGTATTAAGGAGTTAACCAAAAATCTGTCACTTAGGGATCCCCAGCAGAAATGTCCCTGCTCATTATTACATCAACTGTGACAATTATATTTGGAGATAAATCAGTGAGACAATTTTCAGTCCCTCTGATGTTTTACTGATTAATCCCTAATGAAATATTAATAAAAATGTTATGTAGAATTAAAATGCCTTTGAGGACCAGGTGTGTCAAAACAACAGAATTGCTTTTATGAATGTGCAATTTTGAAAAAAGAAAAAATCTTGTAAAAAACTCTAAGACCTACCTTTCATGAAACCATGCTGGCTTTAAATCTTTATTAGTACAATACAAAAACAACCATTTGGCTATTTTACACAGAAGTAACACCAAACTGCTGTCCTCTGGTTTATCCTCTGTTATCTTTTTATAGGATTAAGCATATGTTATTAGGCCTTTATTCCTTAGCATTGTTCTGGTTTGCTAAGACTTGCTAAAACTGAGTTGTGCAAAGAGCTCCCAAGGTAATGGCCTTATGATGCTTGACTAAAGTATCAGGGATTTCTGACTTAATGGGATAAAATTTAATATTGTATCACTTCTTTATTTGCATAAGCATATTGTATAAATACATCCTTTTTGTTTTGTCTGAAGCAGAAACCAACATTCAACTTGTGAGCTTTTCCTGTACTGTTTTTCCAGTGACTGAAAGCGTTTATTCTGCCAGTGAAAAACTTTCAGTGCTGTATTTGCCATTTTATTGCCTACAGAAACAGAAGGGAAAAAAAGGGCAAATCAGAGGAACTGCTGTTTTGAATTTTAATGTAGCTAATAATTTTAATGTAACTAATAACACTTCTAAGTCTTGAAGAAGTGTAATAATGAGTTAGAAGCTAAACATATAATTCAGTAATGACAAGTCTTTCTTATAGACTTTAAGAAAGATAAGTCTGGTCTTTACTTGTTTCCTAGAACAGATATCAACACTGAGGAAGTTTCATTGTAATATTTAGAACTAGGTAAACCTCTTTCACCTTAGGTATCCCATATATACTGCTATTAAGGACTCTTAGTAAGAATCTAGTGTTTTTAAGATTCTAGTTACCCTGGTGAGCATAACTAGCACATGGAAAGAGAAAGACATCTATAGAGAATGAATCGCAGGACTGGAACCCATTTCTGATGGTGTCAAGCTTATTCTGTGTAGTTCTGCATGACTCTAACACAGGTGACGCAAGTACCAAAAATTATGTGGGAAAACATCTAAGAAACACATTAACAGACATCTACAACAAATACTGTAACATACGTTAGTGCAGACCTTTTAAATATCACAAATAAACATAATTGAAGAAAAAAATTGTTTGATATATTTTTAATTTAACCATTTAAAAGAAATATGTACTGATATATCAAAAATATTGCTACATAACACTGAGAGGTGGATATGATGCCTTAAATCAATGAGGTTTATGTTTTACAGCATGAAGATGCTCAGGCACCTTTCCAAACTTATTTGGTTGTATAATTTTCTGTTGCTGAAGGACTTTAGGGCCTTCCAGAGGTTTTATGCCATCTGTTGCATGTGATATGTTTTTTTGCCTAGATCCTTCTTGATATTTATTTAGTTTGAAATCACTATTTATGGATGTAATGATTTAATTCTCTAAAACCAGAATTATTGAATAAAATGTGTGAAAAACTAAATAAAAATGAAATTATAAGATATGCAACTTTGTACCAGGAGCAGAAAGTAAAAATGAAAAATAAATGTGGACAGTATATATAAACATTTATATATATTTATATATGTATATAGTTCTATAACATAAAAACCTATCAGATTCATACTAATTTTATAATTGCAACAGTATCTATTATTTTGTACTCCCAAGGACTATCAAATATTTTTGTCATGGGTATCATATTCTCATTTATTTTTGTTTGTCTCTAAATATACAGGTAGAAATGCTTTTTCATTTGCAACCTAATCTACTTCCAAACACTGGAACAATAAGTGATATTTAGGCAAACAGGTTCAGATCTTGTTTGATTAACAGAAGAAACAGCAGATGTAGTAACTGTGGAATGATTTTTTGTTGCCTTCTTTTTGCTTCCTGTTGAAGGAAAAAGTTTCAAGCATGGAAGGAAAATTAGGGGCTTGGACTTGAGAAGCTAAAGGGGGTTTAGATTGTGCTGGATAAATCAGGGCCTTTAATTCAACTTCTAGACCCTATGGCTTAACTCAGTTCTGTAGTAAGAATTATAAAAAGAAGTGTAAAGTTCAGATTTAAATGACTGTCAATAAAAGAAATAGTGTATTTGTTACCTGTTCTTCACTTAATTTCCTATTTTGTTCAAAGAATGTTATGATATCTGTGTACATTGAGTTACATAAGTCACAGAAATCATGTTTTCACCTATATTAAAGTATAACACACTTCTTTCTGCAGAGCATGGCCACTCTTCTATTAATACAACTCATACTCTTCTGTCTGCATTCCAGTACGAAATCCTGAGTACTTCATAAACTTCACTAAATATGACTTGTGCAAAGCTCTATAATAGAGATGTAAACCTGATAAAAATTTCAAGACCACCAGCCATAACATTATATTGCTCTACCAGCAATAAGTTTAAATGAAGAATAAATAAATACAAAAGTCTTCTGTGTATGAATTTTCGTACCTAATGGTGATTGGGTAGATCATCAGGTCAATCTGGTGCCAGATAATAATTCAGATTGTCTATCTGGTTCATGGAGATACATACCATAATTATTAACTAACATATATATTTATAAAAATAGTTAACTGACTTCACCTCCACTATTTGGAAAGCAAGACAGAGCCAGACTGCTTAGTGCATTTAGGATGTTGAAATGAGAAAATTAAATCTGTGAGATTATTTTTCCAGCTGTGACCTCTGTGCAGTGGTGAGCAGACTGTAGTGTCCAGTAATGTTGCACTGAAGTCTAGACCCATCTGAATGCTTGCTGACCACTTTCTGCATTACAAAACATAACACTGGCATACAGATATTTGGTGGTAGAGTCAATTTTTTTGTGCATCCCAAGAACCTGGAGTAGAAAGAGATGAAAAGCCCACTAGCAGATGTTTAACAGTGAATATTCAAGTGAGGAAAGCCTGAATGAAAACACATAAAGATTTTGAGACCAGTAATTGTCATGTAGAGTTACTTCATCAACAAATGGGAAGGAAAAAAATTAAAAATTAAATACGTTTCATTATTTAAATATAATTATTTTTACAGTGCAATAGGGCTTAGATCAGTTTATATAGAAAGCCAGAGTCATTCATTCTTCATGTGATCAAAATCATAATTTCTGCCATGAGGATAAATGGACTTTTAGGAGCTAATTCACAGTAGCTGTGTATAACTTGTAAAGAAATTTTACTGAGTATCCTTATAGCTAGTTACTCTTCTAACCTTAGAATAGATTAATCCATTTTCTGAATCACATTAAAAAATTAGAAACTTCATACCATCCTATGAGGCTGCTAGGTTCAACTGTTAGCTGCTTTATCAAAAATAATCACCCTATTTTATTTTAGTCTAAATGCAATACAGCACATTCAAAATATATTTGGTTTAGTGTCATCAGATGGAAGAATAAAAGTGACTACGGGACTTACGAGATCCATTCTGCTTTCCTTACTCAGACAAAATTTGCAGTGCTTTTCAAAGGACTGTGAAAGATAGAAAGTAGTTTTAGGCTAACCAGCAATGTTTTGCAGTCTGGCCTACCAGAATAGCTAGATACATTTTTTTCAGTCATTCCCAGGAGGAGGTCATATTCCCATTTATCTGGAGTGACAAAAGCCCTTATGCAGTTAGTTTTCTGTGATGGCACTGATGAACATTTGGCCTGCATCTTTCCTTTTTTGCAGCTCCCACTTAGATGCTGTTCCAATTTGTTCATAAATCCCAGCTGAAATACCTATCATTATTCTTATAAAGACATACAGCAATTTAAAAAACCCTTTATAAATAAATATATATTTGAAGAGCTTTTCCTATTGGTTCTTTCATATAGTGTCATTAATCCTTTAATACATACTGAATTTCATGCAAATAGTTCCAGCAAGTAGAGAGACATCCATGAAAGCCAATCCTAATATATCGTCTCAAGATGGATTTCCCAGTACCTTACTTAATTAGAAATGTTATCCTAAGTGAATCTAATTCTATTAGTGCATATAACATTTCCTGCTTAGAGAACATTAGGCAATTCTGATGTTTAAGCAATCAATGAGAAAGGTGGAGGAAAGTGGGTTTGTGTTGGTTCCTTTATCATAGTGCTTCAGAACATGTATCTGCAAGTTTCTGCAGGACTTCACGTGCTGTTTTCCAAGGATATCTGTGCTGCTGGTGAGAGCTAATAAGAGAGTAATGTTTTGTGTGTAGAATCCAGGCTAGTATCTGCTAATATTTGTACTGGAAAAACTGAAGGCGTATGCACATTATAAGGAGCTTTTGCAGAATGATTGCTGAAATCAAACTAATATTTTTTATTTCAATTATATACCTTAGAGAGCAGAGAAAACCCATCACCAGTTTCCAAGGTGGAAATTATTATTATTTAAATACATTAATAAATTACACCTATTGAACTAAAAAAACCCTTACAGTATTGAATTGCTGTAAGAACTTCAAGTTTCTAATTTCAAATCAGAAGATGCATGCAGGCCACATGTGATTTTTTCCAATACGATTTCAAAGATATTTTTGGCATGAGACCTATGGAATCTCCACCAGATCTTTTCCTGCAGTAACAGAAACATATCTGAACTTCAGAAAGGGAATTTTATTTATCCTCATTCTGTGGCAACAGTAGATCTTTACTGATACTTAGAAACTGGATTATATAATTTCTATTCTTATTGCAAAACCCCCACAGTTCAGAAATTTGACTTTTTAGAACTATAAAAAATTATGCTTTTTAGAACTATACGTATGCATATCAAAATGGCATCATATAGTCAAAAATGTATGACTCTTTTCAGTTGTGCAGATCTAAAGAACTCCAGTTTTTGTATGCTTAGCATCATAGAAATGTTTGTCATAAAATGTTTTATAATATAAGTTCTTCATCCCTCACCTGATCTATCTCATAAAATAATATGCAAAAACTTTCAAACTTGCACATGAAAAACTTAGTTGGAACAATAGTAATTAGTACCCTGTATTAATTAATAACAACACTTCAAAATAGTATCCAGAGTGGTTTGAGGACACGTAGCTAAGATATACATATTAGAACAGACAGAACATGGGGAATACATTAACTTTAGAGCAGCAATTAATGCTTTGTTGTTGAAGGTAAAATAGAAAATTATCCCTGTTAATATCATATATATGAAATAAATTTATAATGTTCTTTATATTTAAATTTAAGAGATTCATCCCCCTTGGGATTAGAAGATCCAAACCAAAAAATTACAAAAAAGAAAAAAGGAAAAAATTTAACTCTTGAGGCAAAAGAATTATTCCACTCTTTCAAATATTCTCAGACTTCAAAAAGAGAAACAGGAGAGTGAAGAAGCCATTATACATGACAAAGAGGAATTAAATTCAGTCATAAATGTATTTTGTCCCTGCCAATTAAACAGCAGGTAGATAATCTGAAAATTCAGTAAGAAAACCAAAATTATTTTCAGGTGGCAAAAAAGAGCAAAGATGATGAACAGAAAGGAGGAATATCTAAATATATAGAAAACACAAATCAAATCTCCTTGAGAATAGTGTCAATTTCTTTTTACACTGCCTTTTTTTTTAGTAGCTTCAACATTCCAGTTATAAATTCTCTTTTCCTATTCATGGGATCTCTGTCTGTTTAAAATAATTCACTTTCTGTGATGCAATTCATTGTTGCACAGGTAGTATTTTAGGGCTTTATAATGGTGGAATGTGTGGAATTAAATTTTTGTTCCTCTAAGGAGAGTGGAAGAACTCTCTTCTGATGACTTTAATTGGTGCAGACTTCAACTTTGAGTGTAGACCCTCCATTGGTTCCCTCTCTTTTTGCTGATATTTTTTGAAAAGGGATCAATCCAGTATTGTCCTTATCATAGGAACAGGGAGTGGCTGGTTCTAGAGACAGATGCCAAAGGCAGGTTGTCACATCAATTCTCAAGCAAAATTAAGATCTTTCTTCTTTCCCTTTGCCTTCAAAAAAGGAGAAAAAGTTCCCTTTGCAGAAGAGATTTGCCTTTCTTGCTTTGCAGACACGTTCTATCCTCCTCAAGGTGAATACTTTCCAAGCCTTTTATAGAAGATGTACCTGAAAGATTTAGAGCATTCTCATTAGAACCCAAAAACTTATCAGTGAGTCATAGGGCTTTTTGTCTTGTCTCAGAGGTAAAAATGCAGAAATGTTTCTTGTTTGCATGATTTTGCCAGACTGGAATTAAAAGTGGAGTACTCATATATAGCCAGGTTTGCACAGAATATTATGATAGGGCTATTCTGTATAAAAACAATTATCAGATTAAAGCTCCAATATGGAACAAATTTACTGAATCAGACCCCACTATTGCTGATTATTTGGACTCATTTGTTGTGTTAGGTAGTATAACACATAACAGCATTTTACAGGTCTGATAGCTCATCATCAGGGTTAATTGAATACAAAATGCTTTTTGTCAGGTCTGAAGTCAAGTATTTGCCATGTGGCAAAACTAAAACCACTACATCTTTATTATACTGGCGTGGCCTTAGGAGATGGGTGTTTGTAATGCTGTTGTAAATATATAATGTTATAATAAACATAATTACCAGGAGAATCAATGCAAATGGAAGCTGGTTATAGAGCCATCAAAAGAGCATACCACAACTGTTAAATTAATTAGTATAATTATTTCTAGAGTAGGAGGAGTAATAAACTTGTGCACCTTTTTCCATTCTCCAGTCTCAAACAACAAGCTGAAAACAGCTACTTGAGATGTCTACCCATTACTATTTTTAAAAGATTCCTTTTATTTTTCAGTCATTGTTTTATATAGAAAATAGAAAAAACATTTTGGCACTTTTCAAAACATATTATATTATACTCAAAACATATTATTATACTTGATATACATTAAAATGTATTCTCTACATATTCTATATTTTATTTGTATTCTTTATATATGTTTCAATAATATCTGGAAAACACTTTCATATCTTACAGACGCTACTTATTCATAGGGGCAATAAGCAGTTACATTTAAAAAAGTCATAGAAGGAATTAGTTTGGGAGGGACCTTAAAGATCATTTAGTTCCAAGTCCTGCTGCTTTGGGCAGTAACACCTTTCAGTGGACCAGGCTGCTACACCTTTAAAAAATCCCTCTCCAGCTCTCTTGTAGCCCCCTTTAGGTACTGGCAAGCTCCTTTAAGCTCTCACTGGAGCTTTTTCTATGTTTTAAATAGCTTTCATACCAGGGTGAAAATTGTTGTTTAACTCTGGTGCTCCTAGGAAATCCATGGTATGAAGTTTTGTGGGTCATATCTTTCCAGTTAGAAACTGATGGTGTCCACATTTACTTTTTTGGACCCTAGCAGATGTTTTAAACATGCCTCTCATTATTTTTGTGACACATTTTCCCAAGTCCTGTTTTCTTGGACAAGTAGATGAGGAATAAGCTACCCCAAAGGCGGCACATGAGACAGGCATTCACTTCCTCTATAGTCTGATCCAATAGATTTCAATTAACCTAACCCTTACCCTAAGATCCTCAGGCATCTGCCCTCAATGCACTCAATCCCTTATGTCTGCTCAAACTCTTTTTTCCTCATTTAAGCACTGAAGACCTTTCTTGTCATTGTTGCTGTTATTAATTAGACACCCATCTGTGATTTCTTAAATCTTTTACTAAACTTATTTTATTTGAACCTATGAAGCACAATTCTCCTTCTATTCAATTAGTTGTTTTTAATTGATCTAACTGAAGCAAGTTCCTAACCAGTTAGCTAATTTCTTCAATTAATGAAACCAGCTGTCTCAGAGTCGTGTTATTGATCATTTTCAGGCCTAAGCATCTGTTATTCCAGGCATTTTAATGGTCACTTCCAATTGCCTCAGATATCATTATACACAATCATTGCACTGTCTTTTAACTAATTTAATTAATCCCAGGCATTTTCACTTCTCTTATTACTCTAACACTCCAGCCTGCTATTCTTTAAAAAGAAGTACTCTTCTATGGCTAGGAAGTATAAAAATACTGATTCTCATTTCTTTTTTTTTTTTTTTCCAGAACATATTGCTGACCTAATGCCTACAAAATCCTTCCCTTAGTAGGGAGCTACTGCACTTCAGTGTTAAACCAATGCTTCCCACCTTCTGTTCTTCCAACCTTTACAGCTTTACTTATTAAACTACAATATTTTTAGGTACACTCTCCTGGTAATAAATTTTGAAAATAACCATTGTTCTTTGATTACTAGTAGTGTCCAAAGTATTCTAATGAATAATGTTTTACTAGCTGGAACATACATGAATTTAGGAGACAAGAATACAGACACCTTCTGCTCATGAAGCTCAATTATTCTGATCACTGGTCCATAAAAGAGGATAGAAAAAGTAAGTTTGTGTTTAATAACTTTCAGCAGTTTGAGACCAAGACTACCTAACTGTAAATCTCCTTTAGTCAGTGTTTGCTTATCCAAAGAATGAAAAAAAGAAAAAGGAACTGCAAGAGCAGATTAAGTTATTATGAATGCTTAACCTCACCTGCAAAGTCAAAAGGATAAAACAGAGGAATGTATTGCTGTGTGGATCTGGTATCTTTCACAGAGGTATTTTTCAAGGTAATTATATCAAGAGCATT
Organism: Passer domesticus; assembly: GCF_036417665.1. Taxonomy (NCBI): domain Eukaryota; kingdom Metazoa; phylum Chordata; class Aves; order Passeriformes; family Passeridae; genus Passer; species Passer domesticus. The sequence goes on from NC_087478.1 coordinate 19,572,328, forward strand.
GTGGGCTTGTATCTTGCCTTTTTTTTTTTTTTTTTTTTTTGAATTAGGATTCAGGATTAATCAAGGATTAAAGTTGCTACTACTTTTTAAAATAATATAAACCCAAAATCTTTTTTCAGCAGCCACTTGGGTTTTGAAAGCAAAGATTAAACTCAGACTGTACATGTTACTTAAGAACACACAGCATTTTAATTACCTGAATAATCCTTGTAAATGGCACAGGACTACAAAGGTAGCACAGATAAATACATTTACTTATTTACCTAATGTCTACCATTTAAATAAGAACTTGAGAACAGTGCCCCAAGAACATAGCAGAGTACTCAATAACCTCATTTAACCAACCACTGGTTATCCAGAATTTGTAAAACAGATTGCTAGATTCTTTTGATCTGGCAGCCAAATATATAGTTATCTGGCTTTTTCCATGTTTATCAGATATTTTACATGACAGAGGATATAACAGAGCAAAAACAGACTCAATTTTTTCTCTTTGAAAAAAATGGAACAAAGAATTTATTTTGCTACATTTGTATAGCGCTAGAAGAATTACACTGCTAGTGACTTATTTCTATCAAAGAAACACAGCAGACAGTTCAAATAATGAAAAAAAAATCTATATTTTCTTCCAAAACAAAAACGCAAAATTCTGTATGTAATAGCAACTGGGTAGTACTTAGTGCTGCAGACAGTGCATATGCTACATGATGCCTTTTTTCATCCTATTTAATCTTCCAACCATTGGGATAATCCAGCAAGGTTTGGCATGTGCTGTGTGCTCCAAGCATTATTACACTACAAATAGGTCTTTTCTTCCACTGCACTTTGCAGATTTGAACTTTTGCACTTATGGAAATCCCAAGGCACATCACCGGCATTGTACTCTTCATTACTGCCTTTAAAAGAGTCACTGCAGACACCGCTCTCCTGCAAGACAGTGGAATGAACAATGAACTTGAAGCCTTAAGGAGCTGGAACAGAGGCTAGATGGAGTTAAGAGGAATAAAGTGGATATTTAGTGAAGTGACATCAAAGGCCACACCCTGGAAGTACCAGAGCCACAGTCGTGGCTCTGCCCAGATGGCTCCAAGATGGAAGCAAAAGACAGCTTGGTCACAAGATCTCACTTTTTTCTAAGTTTGACTCCATTTGCATGTAGGAGTTAACTGTTCAATTAATAGCTTGAAATTATGAAGTTTCATCCTCCTTCCTTGCTTGCCTACCCTCCTTTTTTCAAGTTGTTTATGCTTTTGGCCTGAAGTTTGAAGAGATTGTCCTTGAGTCTCCAGCAAGAGCAGGATTGTTTTGTCTTCACCACCCCGTGAAAAGATCCTAGCAACACTTCATATAAAGCTAAAGCTGCACACCGAAGCAGAACAGAAAAACTTAAAACCTAAGGTATCAAACTCAACTTAAGGAACAACATGGAAGTACAATCTATTTATAGTTACTTTTTCACAAAACCAAGGACACACTGGAGACCTTTGCTAACACATTCTTTCTCATAAGATGAAAGGAAAAAGAGAAAAATAAGTGAAAATAATAACTGAGCTTAGTTTTTAAATTTTCACATGCCTTCCTTTCATTCTTCCTTTTATGGCTCTCCATTTTCATCAATTTGAATATAGATTTTAATGCTGAACAAATGTAAAGTCTTAAATATTTTTAAAAAAATCCTTCTGTTCTCTGGGCATATGCTAAAAAGTATGCACCTATGTATGAAAGCCAGAAAGTAATCTCAAATGTTAAACTAATTCACTTTCAACTGAAATAAAAAATAGAAAATGATAAAAAATGTTTTGCATTCTTCTTATAAACTGCAATTTCAAGTGAGAAGTGTCAAGGGTCAAACTGATCTAAGGATTTGTCAAAAAGCCTCTGCATAGAAGAAATTGTGGACACTTCAGCAAAATTCTGTTGCTCAAACACTTTTAAGAATGCCCCTTGCTGATGCTCTAATACGTGGCTGATTGCAATGTGATATCCCCTAAGTATAAACTAATATACTTCTTCCTGTTCCATAGTTGCAGTTGACCCTATTAAAAAGCTGTTAATGATTAACTTTATTAGCATTGCTTGTTGTTAAAGAGGACTAACATGATCCTTTGAACTGAATATGTCAGTAGCATGCAGGCTTCCATCTTGCACTTCATGAGGCAAGACGTTGAAACACAGTGAAGATTAAGCCAGACTGATTTAGTGTATTGATTAATATAGAATTATGCAATAATTGTTAATGTAAATATGCAATAATATTGAGTATTTATACATTAAATTTCACAGATATGTTCAATAAATAGAATAGACAGCAGAATATTTTTCAGCTGACTGTTGTGTCAGTGTAGTTAAAAAATACATAAATGTTTAACTGTTTAATGGCACTATTTGCAACACGTATCTAATTCTGTTTCCCATGTGTCCTTCGGTGAATCTAAAGCCTAGTGGAGGAAAAGACTTTTATCTTAGAAATTTCTGCTGCATAGGTCACACATGTTGCCTGATGTGATTTTTTTACTCTTCAAGTCACTTGTCTGCCGTCCCAAATCAGCCAACAGCATTGCCTTGGGTAGAAAGCTCTTCAGTATTCAATGATGTACAACAGCACACACAATGGTAGGTAGCAAATTTGTGAAAACCTTGTGGTTAACCTTTCCTGTTAACTGCAATACTGTAAAGCCTTTATGGCCACAGGAATTGCTCAGCCTTTGCTGACACTGAAACAGGCAATGGTTATTGCTGAAGGCATCTGACCTAACAAAGTTTCTTTGGGAATAACAGAACAACTGGAATCCTGAATAAAAAAATGTGTTTTCATATTGCTTTATGGGGGTATTTTATCCAATAATCTTAACAGCCTGTGAGAATATTCTGTATATCGATTTTTTTTTCTTACACCAGTTTCAATATTTGCAAATACAAATAATTTCAAGCCTCAGTGTTTGAAAACATTTTGCATTGGATCCTATTCAATAAATCTTAACTAGAAAATTAACAACAAATGCTCAATTTGTCCCCAAACAGGCAAAAAAGTCAAAACACTTCTTTTCAATCAGGTGGTCTCATTACTGTAGAAGAATAATATTTTTTGTGTTAGTTACTAGTACTTGAAGATTCTGAGTATTAGAAAAAGAACCATATATGCTAAAATTAAACAGACTGTTTTTCTTCATAAGAAAATCTCTAAAATTTCTAATGAAACAACTGAAAAATAGAAAAGTTAATAAAAGTTGACTCAAAACTGCTGCATAGTTCTGAGAATGAATTGTGCACACAATATAACAAAGAAATTGTACACTTAAAAAAGATGAAATTTTAATTTTTATTTTTTAATAAACTCCATTATACCATTTGTAAAGTGCTTTGTGTTTCTGCTCACAAATTTTCTAATGATTTGTTTGCTGGATAATGTTCAGAGAATGAACTTAGAACTGTTGCAATTGTTTTTAGAATTGAAATTCTGAATATCAAAATAGTAAAATTAGTTGTATGTGATGTTATAATGGAAGAGAAGGAACAAGGTATGTTGTTTATATAGTCTGTGGTACTATACGACAGTGATATTAATTGTTTCTCAAAACAAAATGGTAAGAAAGAAGAGAACATAGTCAAATAGTTTGTCCTGATTTCAGAGATATTTCCCACATGGACATGATGTTTATATATTTTTACATAATTAATAAAAAGTGTGTAAGTTTGTATTTAATTTAAAAAAACATCCAAACAACTATTAGTGGTTATTCTAGTGACTATTTATTTCAGATTATTCACCCAAACACACAGGAAAGCTCTTCATAGCAAGACAGTCACAAGTTTTTTCTATTGACAGAGAGCAAGAATGTTTTTTCCAAGCTTCTGAGTCTTCATTATTTTTTGCTTCTCCCTTTTCTGATTTTATCTTTTTTTTCTAGAAGTCAATAAATCATGTTGTCCTAGAAAACATATGGTTTTTCTTTATACTTCACCTCTTGTCTGCCTGACTGTAACATAAGCACATTTATACTCTGTTCTGACAAAGCTTGTAGAAATACTGCAAGCAGCTCTCATTCATTTTAGGGAAAAAACCCCCATGGATGCTGGTATGAAAACACCATTGTAAGACTTCCAAACCTGTTTCTTTCTGTCTGTTTTTATCTTTGACAACTTTGCATTCATCACTAAGATTGCAGAAGATTATGGTGCAGGATTTCAGAACATTTTCAAGAAAAAAAGGATGTTTTGAAGAGTGCTTGTTTTCTTAATTGGAAAATTGACACACACAATTTTTTCTTATTTTATATTAATTCAAATAAATCTATTTCTAAACAACCCAATGGAAAGTGCATTAATGGATAAATGTGTAGAGCAGTTGTTCATCTAAGTTCATCTTAGTTACTTGTCTCATGGTGTGAGAAATTTCATGTTGTTTAAAGCTGTGAGTTACTAATATGAAGACTTATGTAAAATGTGTGATTTTTATGAAAAATTAATTCTCCATATAACATATATGAGGTGTTTTGATGAATTCTAGGAAGGGGATTTCCATAAGATTTTTGTCTTTTTAAAATATTATAACTAGATATGCTTATCCAAATTATCATTTCCATGTGCAAATTCTGAAGGACATGGGATTCCTGCTATGGCTGTAATTCATGGGTTTTAACCTTGCAAAAGTTGTCCTTGGGTCTAGTAATGGCATATTTTGAATTCCTGGCACTAAATGTATTGCAGGCTGGAATGTTGGTCTTTTCATTTTTTAATGACTAGTTGGAGCTTTGTTGAATAATTCTAAGTACAACTTAATGGAAATAATATACTGATGATTTTTTAATTAAGTAGAAAACCTGTAAACTAAACTACATGCATGTGTGGAAAGTTAAAAGTCAATTTAATATCTTAACCTGTTTCCATAGGAAATTTGGTAATTAATTCTTCAAGCATTAGGATTGACAAAGGAATTAGAGAGACCTCAGGGACCTAATCCTGTAATCCTGTAGTGCTAATCCTGTAATCTCGGCAATGTCTACTGCCTTAAAAAAATGCCTAACTGTGGAAGTGTGTACACAGCACAGCACTCTGTGTGTGTGCACAACTGCACAACATTGATGATATTTAAAATACTCAAGGTGCTAAAAGGTACTCCTCCTGTATTTGTGCAGCACCGATTTCACACTGGCAATAATAGGAACCTCCTGCTTGTCTAAAACCAAATTGTTTTCTATGTGTAGAAAGACATCCCATTAGGACAAAATCCAAGTAGCCATTTTCTGAAATTGCTGGATACATGCTTTTTAGATAGACACATAAGGTAAGCATGTTCTTTTCTTTTCTTGAAGTGAGTAGTTAATAGCATCAAAAATGTACAAGATATTCAAATATTAATCTCATATTCCTGATATTGTCCAAAGCAGAGAAAAATATAAAAAAAAACCCCAAAAAACAAAGCAACTAAAACTCAAAAAAATTCTATTTTCTTTGATTCAAATTCAGTACTTGTCATCCACTATTTCTATTAACAAATGACAATTTCATGTGCCTGGAATTGGTTTCACGGAGATCTCCTACACTGACATGCTCTATCAGGTACTGTTCTGGCTGTTGAAGTACAAGTGAAGCAAACACACCAGTCCTTGTCATCAGGACCCTGATTTTCTTTAGTGATATATTTTTTTTTGGTTTTTGGGGTATGTCCCCAAAAATCGTTGTTCTACTTTGAAGTTTGTCTCTCTCTTTTCTATTGAAACAAAAAATACAGAAATGCAATTAGGTTTCCAATCTCCACTTTTTTTTTGTTTTATTTGAGGAGAATAATGTACTGAAGCTGATTAAAATTAAAGCTTGAAGCTTCTTTACTCCATTTAATATTTATTAGTGTTTTGATTTTATTTACCATTAGAGTAATCCAGGTAGTGATGTCTATCCATATTCTCAGGCTAGGATTAAGTTCTGCCAGTAAATACATAAAATATTGAATGCATTATGAACTTAACTTGTTTTTGGAATTTCCATTTTCTGGAAATTTCAGTCTTTTCCTCACATTAAATATTAGACAAAATTTGTATTTCTTGACAGCATTGACTTCTGAAAATACTGTTGAGATTCTATGATTAAATAGTTTATTTTCATACAGATCCTACATTAGTAAGCAGATTTGTTTCTTGTTATCACTTTATACACATTTGCCCTTGCCATGTTGCTAGTTTGAAGTAAATATATAAGGCAAGAGCTAAAATAGAGAGCTGGGATACATCTCTCTATGTTTGGTGACAGCTAAGGATTCAGCATTACTTGTGTAGCTTGTCTGATCATTTGTACCTCACTGAGATCCAGACTGCTCATGATGTTTTGCTAATAATATCCGAGTTAGCAATATAAACTCATATGTCTGCACTACAGAATTGTTTGTGGTACGGTACAAATTCCTCAGTGCTGGCAGGTGTAGGGAATAAAAATGCTAAATCCAAAGTACTAGTCATTGAATTTTAACAATTAATATAGGATTAGAATAATTATGTTAAAAAAAGGGGCTACTGTATCTTTTTTCTGTTGTTAAAAAGGATTTCCAAACCTTTCTGAATTCAATTAAAATAATATTTTGCATTACACGTATCTACATGTAATTTGAGAATGCTAATGTACTGTGTAGAAGAGAAAGGTAAATAAAGGAAGATAGGTTGTCTTCCAGTTCATTAGAAACTCTGTAGAGGAAAATCAATAATCACTAAACAGAGCACAGGAAAGGCAAAGAAAAAATCTGTCTCAAACATCTTGCTTAAAAATACTGAGTATGTTTCATTAGCAGCTGAAAACACAGTGTTGTGTAAGTCAGCTAGCATAGTAAAGCCTTATGAAATTTAGTAAAATCTGATGTTCTTCTGCAGAGTTTTAAAAGTCGCTATTAATTTTCATTATATAATAAAATTTCAATGATTATGAGGGTATTATGGAAGAATTATCAGTATGTCTGATATATAAATTGGAAGGAAGTAGAAAGCAGGTCTTAGAACTAATTTGGTTTGATCATTTGATTTTCAGACTTGGGACATGGTTTTATGCATGTCAAAATCTTCTCTGTAGATATGCTAATCTGAAAGGCATCAGTGGCAAAAGTCCAGTTCATTCCACAGAACTAATGATTTTATCCTTGAAGTTCAGTCTAAAGTTAAATATCTTTGGGGATTTGCTTTGTTTTGTTTTGTTGTAAGTCAGACCACATTAAATCCAAACTGGATGTCATAAAGCTATGCCCCAAAGCAAAGCAGAAGATAGTGGTTGAATGAGCGAATTTCTGTGTGAGATTTTATTGTCTTGATACAGTAGATCAGAATAGAACCAGAAAACTATTTTATTGACTTAGGAAAACTGAAAACTATTTGTGCTGGATTTTATGAAGTTTATACAGTACAATATTTTTATGGATTTCTTGAAATGTTTTCATTTATCATCATAAAAAACCCTAGAGCTATCTTTCAGAAATGAAGTAAGAAATCAGTTTTCATTCAGTTCCTGCTAGCAAACTATCACTTGCCATATTAATAGCATTATCTTCTTCAAATAATGCCAGATAATGTGATTTTAATTATTATTATTTTAAAAAGCAGCAGCAGTTGCCATACAGTGTAATGCAAACCATAAGCAAATGAATGAAACACTAAACCTTGAAGCATAAATTTGGGACAAAATTGCATCACTTAGAACTGCATATGAATGATTAGGACATACATTTTTGAATCTAAGAAAGAAGAAATCTATGTATTGAAAAGTCAGTAGCTGCAAGCATTAACATTAAATGGTATTTTAAATATAAATTAACTAATGATCCATCCAGAGTGGATTTTAAATTAAAGCAAATAAATTTCCCTAAACCAAGACACAGGGGTTGACCCATGTATGTATATATAATCTAAAATATATTGCAAATTCTGATTCTCATGGGAGTGTAGAACAGCCACTTGAAATAGCACTTATGTCATATCTTTAGCCATTGCACTGTTGTGTCAGCTGCTTCTCTGTCTTCCTTCCAAAGCAGACAAAGCAACACAGGTAGTTCTGTATCTTGATTCATACTTTCCTAACCTAGGTCTCTTTGGTAGGATGAATGATCTTTTGAAGGTAGCTTCTTGAGGGACTTAAATACCCTACATTGTGGCATTAGAGCAGAAAATGTGTGAATTTAACAACAAAGTCTAGGTAAGATGAATCATACCTCAATAGTAGCCATATTTTAGCACATGCTCATTTTTACTTTTTGTAAGTGATTCCAAACAAGATTTGATAATTACTGATAACATATTCCCAGTATGTAAAAAAATAACTTTTTTTTTTGTGATTTCCACTGGGAATAGACATCTGTCCTGTATTTAAGCAGAAGCATTTTTTTGGTGATTATTATGATCTTAAAAACAGTTATTGCACAAACCTGATTAATTTTTGAGTTGTCAAGGATGTCATGGTTTAACCCCAGCTGACAACTAAGAACTATCCAGACATTCACTCATTCACCCTGGTAGACCACAGTAGCTGTTATGAGGAGAAATAACTCTATCCCAGCCAAAAATCAGCACAAGGGACGAGGCCCTTAAGGTTTTTAGAGAAAAACTCATGATTAAACCATGGTTTTGACCTATTTTTTCACCTAGCATAAACCTCTGAGATCTGTCTAGCAGGTCTTTAGATATGGATCATAAATCCTAGGTAGTAGCATTGTCCTGTCATTGCAAGAATGATTACATTTTTAGAGTAATTAAAGGAAGACTCCCTGTTTTCTACAGGAATATTAGTTCACAGTGTACTTTTTCCTCTAATATATATTTGAGGAAGAGGTGACATATTTCAAATGTTGTTTCTGCCTTAATTTTTGTGATCACAGATTGTCATTTAAAATCAGGAAAGAATAGTAAGAGCATAGCAAAAACAGAAAGGTACTACAGGAATTCTATAGCAGCTGGTAGATTATAAAAGTAAGTGATTCAATTGTTTACTTTTTCTACTTATCTTTTGCAGCCATAAAATTATAAAGCAAGGAAAAGCAAAATTGCAGATTTTTCTGTGGATCTTGGCACCCAAAGTAACTGAAGAATTGCTAAATGAGATGTTTGGAAGCGTATGCTCAGTTTAGAAGACAGAGAAAACATATTTTTACTTTATTATAATCATAAAAAGGTTTAGAAAGATAAGAGAGGTGAGAAATTTTAAAAATTGAATAGATAAAAGGAAATTTACAAAATTATCTGTGAGCTGAACTACCTTATTTATTTTTTTTCAAACTGCAAAATACATAACAAACCCAAAAAAATCTTCATGTTTGCTTAGCTATTTAGTTTGTGGGTTGGGTTTTTTGGTTTTTTTGGAGTTTTTTTAGTAGGTGTCTGTAACACATACGGAAAAAATAACTTTTAACGCATAAAAAAAAGAGAGACAGTAGAAGATTCCACAGCAGGAGGCAATGTTGCACACAGAGCAAGTACACTTTTAGAAAGGGTGCACATTTTCTCTTTCTTTACAGTGTCAGCATTGGGGGTTTATCCTTTAAGGTGGGTAGCCAAATGAAGATAAACAGTGCTACTTCATTATTTATCCTTAGTATGAGCAATCTTCTTCTGTCAATTTCTTCGTCTCCTTTTTTCCATCCATTTTCATTAGCTTCTGGTCAATTGTTATTGGTTTCCTTCGTTCCTGACAGCGTTTCTTATTGCAAGTTTTCTGTTTCCTGCTGATTTTGATTCAGTTCTCACACTGAGAGGTAACACTTATACTGGACACATGAGACATGCCAAAAGCTTTCGTTTGACACAGAAAACAGACTTACAAAAATGTATTTTTATAGTTCACTATCCTTCTTCACAGTGGTTCTTAAATGATTGGGACAAGAAAATAGGTCACAGAAATTTATCTTATATAGAGCTATATAATATCATTAAAGCAAAATGTTACTGATACATGAGATGAATTATCAAATAAAACACAAATGCATAGTTTCAATCTAATTTCATCCTAAGTGCTAAACAATTTTCCTTTCAATATTCAGTTAGTAAATATAAATACACAAATGGCCAAACTAGTACTATATTTTGGCTACTTCATCAAAGAAGAACTTAGAAACTCTATCATAGAGATCATGAAACAACTTTATCTGCTGAATACTAAGCATCCCATCTAATCTAGTTGTGGAATATTTGTCTATGGTTGCTGGAGAGCAAAGAAGCTTTACAAGGTAGTTTATACCCTAAATTAAGTGCATGCAGTAGATGGGATTGCCAAGTCTCTTTGTCTTCACTGATTCTATAAGGAGTTTTAAGCTGGTGCCTAATGGTACATGTATTCAACAATATAAAATGCTGTGTGATACACAGTCTACTCCTAACCTTGTTACTCATTGGTTTAGCACTTCACACCATAGCCATCTGCAAGGTAGATGCAATATGATCTTGTCTCATTTGCAAAGTTGTCTCAGGTGATCTTTTGGGTGAATTCTGCCAGTCTTACTTACAAGTAATTACTCTCACACCTAAAAAAATGCCCAACTGCTACTTTATCAAAATGCATTACGCTCTTGTGAAGCAATTAACTGTTAAGCACTTTCATAACTGTGATTGGCATTCACTTATAAATCTGCAATATTTGCATGGGTTCAACATTTGGTATTTTGAAGCACAGTGAAGGAAACCAGCTAAGATTGCCTGGAGAACATAAGGGGTCATAGCAGCTGCAATGATCATACTTCTCTCCAGACACAAGGAAGGACACTTTGTATGCTGATCTCTAAATAGAGAGACTGCACAATAGAAACCACTAAACATTCATATGATGAGATAAATTTCAGAATCTTTCTGAAATTACAGTTGAAAATATCTTTCAACATGTTTTCATGTACGTTTTCTTGGAACAAAGATGTCTTCTTAACTTTCATAACACAATCAATAAATAATTCATTGAAGTTAAAAGCCACTAACTTTAGTATTTCTCCTGTCCATTTCAACTTCCTGTATAATTTCATAATAAAATGAATCATAGAGCTTAAGATTCTTCATTGCAATATTTTTATGACTTTCAGTCTGTGTGTATATATCATAATGTGAATTTTTAGAGGAATTATTTAGGAAAATAATTTAGAAAACATTTAAAACAGGAAATGGTTTTACTAAATTCTCTACATGTTCTCTTTTTTTTTCTTAGATCAGAGCTTTCTTTGTTTAATTCCCATTTTCCTGTCTCATTTTCTTTTTAAATTGATGACTTCACCAATTTACTGATAAAAAAAAGTTGCCCCAAGAGAAAAAATCAAAATCTCAAACTCAAGTTCAAACCACTCTTTGAACTGTGCATTGGACATCAATTCTTATTGAATAATAGCTTCCCATATACTTTACTTCGAGATGTTAAGTACAGTTTCTATTGGACAGTTTAAAGAATTAACACGATTGGGATTGTTAAACACTATTAGTAGCCTGTCTCTGACAAACCACAGAGTTAAGCAAGTTTTTCTTGATGGAGATTTGCCCTTTCCTTAACCTGGGTAAGTAAAAGACTGGTTTTCTACCATGCTTAACATCATTAGCCACAAAGAGAGAAGGATGCTTTTCCAAGTGATGCTCATTTTCCAAACTTTGCTTCATATAAATGTAATTTCATATAAACTACCTGTCTAATTCCAAAATATTCAACCCAATGTATGCTGTCATAAGGAAAAATCAATATTTTTGATTTTCATATTTTTGATTGAAAAGTTCTGTTTATGTTTCCAGGTTTGTAATTAGGTCTTGTTCTTTAGTTATCTATGCTGCTTGATAGGACTGCGGAGACAACACTCAGCACAAGTAACTCAACTGAGCATAAGGATTTTGTTACCTGCTTTTGCCAAGAAAGGCACCTGGCTATGCTTATATTTCAACAGCTGTTTAATACTACTCCCCAGCCAAAGTAAGCCATAGCCATAGCTTTACTGAGGAACTCTGGAGGGAATCTCTCAGGCACAGTGAGCTCTCATACCTCAGAGAGTTTCAAGACTTTCATGGTGACAGGTGACCAAGTAGGTCATATAAACATATTAAAAAGAATTTTGCCACTGAAGAATGATGTTGGATTGCATCAAGGCAGGAAGAACGAACTAAGGAAATCAATGTTTGTGGCAATTTTAAATTTTAAATAATGGTATTTGGTATTCAAAATTTTTTATCTATTATAGTCTCTCTTTTAACAGGCAGAAATCACTTATTGAACATCTTCCCCTACAGTAATAATTGACATCAGTCTTGAGCTGTTTAAAAGACCCACAAAGGCCTTGCTCTAGTAGGCCTATTTGTGAAACTCTGAAGGGTGGCAAAAAGTGATTTATTTGACTAATATTGAGTACATTCTTGTTTTAGAAAGTTAACAATTGCTTGATATAAGCCTCCCTTTGCATTTTGTATAAGATTAAGTGTTTTTGTAAGGATAGTATGAACTACTGACCATATTATAACTCTATTCAGGCTCTATTCAAAAGTTTAAAATAAATATTGACACATTTTCAGGGGATTTTTTTCACATGTCTAAGAATGTAGAAATGCAATATATTTGGCTGCCTGAATCTGCTAATAAAATGCCATAATATGCCAATATTTGCCCTCATATTCATCAATTAGTTCTAGGCAGTTTCACACTGAATGTGTTCAGTTCAGACAACCCTTTGCTGGCTGTTCTGAGCACATATTGGTGAGATGTATAAACAGGTGTTTTAGGTGTTTCAATTACTGTTTGCCTGGCAAGTGACAATAGAATGAATAGCTCCTGTGTGGGAAGGAGGTCACACAGTAAAAGCTTTAAATGTGTTCTGACACAGCCTTCTTTGAAAATTGATGTGCTAATAGTAAGCAGTGGGATCACATCCACCTTTAATTATTTGTGTACTCCAGTTAAATTTTTTACCTATCAAAGCCTGAGATATATATGCAGTTTGAAAATGGTGTGACAGACCAATTGGAATGAAAACAAGCTGTACGCTTTCTATAACATAACACAACAGGCATTTAAAAAGGAAAAAATATGTTAAATTAAATAATTTTTTTTCCTATAAGCAAGTGTTACATATTTTTTCGGTGGTTGTAAGGGGAAAATACTTTTTATGGGTTGAAACATTATTAGTGCTATTACTATTATTACTACTACAATTATTTCCTTTCAGAGTGTAGATTATCCATTTTGTTTCATGGTGATACATTTCAAATTTTATTGCTGTTGAGTAAATAATTTCATTGCTCAGGGGAGGTGTTAAAATTGGCAGTTTCTTCTAAGCAGTTTTTTTTTCACTTAAAAGTTTCAGACAGACCTACTAGAAATGAAAACATAATTAAACACATTTTATATTTATTATTCCTTTTATTATTTACAATTATATTCATAGTGATAATTTTGAATAATAGTTTGCTGTGAAATTCCATTTTTTTCTGTAGCAGTAATGTAAAGCAAAATCCAAGGTCCTCTCTGTGAAACTGTAGTCATTTTTTCACAGTGATAGTGCTTAAAGTTTCCATTTTTCCTGTTTTGCTCTGAGTGCTTATTGAATAGCTTCATTTAGACAATAAAAAAAATTTATAGACCTTATTTTTATTTATATATAAGTAATATAAGTATTTAAGGGGAATAAGCATATTTATGGACTATACAATTACCTGACTTTTACTGACTCATGAATACCATTACTTTGACACTTGGAAGTTAATATTCCCTAAAGAAAAGAAATGTATTTTGCCATTAGTCAAGAAGAAAATTTTTTTTTTTGGTTAGTGTTCCAGTGTTTAACAAGGTTATTGGTGCTGTAGTTTACTTTATATACTAATGCATACATGTAGATGCATATATAAATATGCATATAATATATAAATAAATCCACATTATAAATGCTATAAGGATTAAGTGAGCCATTACAGGTCAGAACAAGTATAGATTTCTATAAGTAATTTCTATTTTTATACAATTTTCAAAGATATTTTAGTTGCTAAACATTTCCATATCATTACACAAAGAATAGATTTAAATAAAATGTTATTTTGGGGGCTGACTGGAATTCCTCTGTGCTACTATACTTTTTGAAGTAGGTTGTTTCTTCTGTGATATAGATGTACCAGCAATTTTGATACAAATTAATATTTTTGCTTCTCCATACATAGAAATGAAGTTGATTAGTTTTGGATTTTAGCATTTCTAACCTTTAGGCACAGTGCAATCTGCTATAACTTTGGGTCCCAAATTTAGCAGCCAGACTTCTTATACATAATATGAAAAACAAGGTGTCCACAAGTAAGATTCACCCAAAGCTGGCAGCTGTTCACAAAATGAGAATGCCAAGACATGGGAACACTCTAAGACAAGTATCAAGAACACCTGGTATTATACATTTACAATAAAGTATCCTCTTCAGGAAAAAAAAAATCCAGTTCCAGTTCAGCTGTCTCAAAAATCTTCTGCTTCACAAAAACTGTTTATTTTACTCTGCAGTTCAGAGTTCAAAGCATTAGGAGAGAAGAATCTGTTTCCAAACATTTGTGCTTGCTGATTTGGAGTTCTGATTTGATGAGAGGGTTGAAATCAGGTCTGTTTTAATTGCAAATAAGTATTCTAATCTTTGCGGTACTGGATCATCTTTTGTGAGTTTGTCTTGAAGCAATTTTATTGTGTATAAATAATTAAGTATTCACTGGAATAGGAATGGAAAGAGAGGTTTCCAGTATCCCACGGGAGTACCCTAATCATCAAGATATTGGATATCCTAGTGTGAACTTCTCTCGGTATACAATTGAACCTATTTCTCTTTGTATAAATAATTAAACTAGATTTTGAAGCAGAAACTTGTAACCTGACTTTTCTGTATCCCACAGGAGAACACCAAACAACAAGCTGTACAATCAGGTTTGCAGTTTCTCCTTCTCTTTCTCAGTCCCATTGAATGTTCAATTATTTAATAGGGAGGGAAACAGTCTCAGCTGGAAAAATTGCTAATCATACTACTTAATAGTCTAGATGTGAAGAGTGCTTTGGAACTTTAACTTTTTTAAAATTCATCTGTCTTTATATAAATTAGACAAAATAGGAATTTTATGATCCTAAATGACAAAATCTTCTTATTTCAGTTTCCTCTAAATAAAATCTCATATAGCTCAGGACTGAGATGGCAGGAGGGAGGAAACAGTGGAAAAGACCTTGAACTCTCCCATAGAAATGTCTAAACCCATAGTGATTCTGAAACTGTAGAATAGCACCTTCAGGGCCTACAAATCAAATTTAAGTAGCAGAAAGGAAGTAAGGAAATGTTACCGGAAACTTATTTTAAAATACTATTTTTAAAGATTTGGTGTTGTATTCAATACTTCTAAATATATGTATTGAAACTATGCTTCAATAATTTCAGATTCTTCATTGATTTCTGTCTATAAATTGTAGATTAGTATATGTGTATCTCAGTAAGAATGCCTGGAATATGAGCAGGATGTTTGTACGATAAAACATAAATTCTCTCCATGAACGTGGATGAAAAAAGAAGGCCTTAGAAGCTTGAACAAAGATAAGGAAGTATTCAAAACTCTAGTTTTAAGCAATTGAGACTGATACGTGATTGTTCACAGCAGGCAAATTTGGCTGGCAGCTTTATATGTTTTAAACTCATGTTTAATTGTCTAAGGAGCAAAAATTTACCAATCCACTAATTATAAGATGTAAAATATGAAAGTTGAAATTTTATGCATAGGCAAAAATAGAAATTATAGCTGCAGCAGAATGAATTATGGTTCCTAACTGTTTGTGCTTTGGTTTGAAAAATGCCAGTACTATAAATTGCCTAAATAAAAGGGAATTTGATATCAAAGTGATTTAGGGTCTACTGACGTCAAGATCCTTGTGATGAAGTGACTTTCTTGTCCTCTGTCAAAAGAAGAGAAAACTTAAACCGCATGCCTTTAGTGAAAGTACGGGAGAACCAAGTTTCATACCTGGAGTTCAAATGGAACCCAGACAGCAAAGGATTTTGACTTGAGCTGAAAGAAGCAGAATTTCCAGAGGAATTGATTCAAGTGGACTTACTTCAGATGATTCCAGCAATTCCGGAAATCAAAGAGAAGTCTGGAAATTAAGTAGTGATTATAATTAATATTAGTTGAAATATTTAATAATAAGTGTTCATCCTAACAGTAGTTAGTACTGGGAGGGGGTGCTCACTAGCCCAGGGGGCTCACTAATGCTTGAAACTCTGAAGCCTAGAAATTACTACATAAATAAGGAAGGATGTTGTCACAGACCGGTACAGAGTAAAAAAAAAGTCTGGCCTAGCTCTACTTAGTTTGAATGTTGACTAATACTATGGTAATATTCCCATGGGGATCAATGAGAAGTAGGGTAAAATATCTTTAGAAAGCCTCCATGAAGAAAAGATACTCTTCAGCACTCAAACTACTTATTTAGTTGTACCTAGGGTACTTCTGAATAAGCTCGGTCTTGAAAAAAAAACCTATAAACCAAATCTTCTAATTTGTTATGCTGTTTATTTATGGTGTTTTGGTTTTTTGTTTGTTTGTTTGGGGGTTTTTTTTGTTTGTTTGTTTGTTTGGGTTTTTTTTACTAGAATATTTTTTTGGCTGAGATCACACTAGGTTGTCACTTTTCTTCTCATTTTTCCATATTCACTTTGAGACTGGGCATTATGTATATGTCTTCCTCACAGCTGGTGCCACAAACTGCTAGACAAATTTTGTGGCAGGATATTACACAATGAAAATATCATAGCTTACCTTTGAAGAGGCAGACTGAAGTATTTAAATCTTCAGTCGAAGTGCAGACAGCACATAGAAAAGAGTCACTAGAGGTGCTCTGGTAATAGTACCCCCTAGACTATGTCTGTACACATGCTTGTGTGTGCACATTTTATAATGTAAGCCTAAAAACTTTTAAAAGTGCAAGAATCAGCAGTTGCCAGCATAAAGATTTTCATCTCTGTTTGGGCTGATCTTTGGATATGGACATTGCCTTCAGTCATCCATGCTTGTCACACTTGCTCTATAAGTTTCTGATGTTCTCTGCAGAGATATCACAGTGTGCATATTCAAAATATGCAAAAGGCCCACCATGAGTGCTGTCTACCTAAGTCACATTTCTAGCTGAGGACAGGCTATGGCTGAACCATCCTGGCTTCCTGGCCATTTTTTGGAAAGCTTAGTTGGAAGGGACATTACTGTAAAAGTTGTAAAGTTTAGGAAGTCTTGTCTACAGATGAGATTGATAAGTTTTTAGTCTGTTATAACTGTTGCCATCTTCCAAGGAACTTAGGCTAAGTCTGTGTTTTGAATGTGAATCTATCAACAATACCAACAGGTGAGTGGGCTTATAGAAACCTATGCACACCCTTGTCAAAAGGCAGATATGCCTATCATGTCACCTAGATTTAGACACATTTCTGCTGTCCAAATTGAGCTTCTGTTTATAGTCAATGGCAAAAATCCTGACAAACTCTTGCCATCAAAGATGTGTACCACAAGAATATGCAAACTATGTCTATATATGGCCAATACAAGAAAGTCTTTAATGTAGTCTCAAAGTATTTACATCACAGGCCTATGTATATCCCTGCACTAGTCCTTGGTACTGGTAGGCAACTCAAGTCCTTATCTACAGGAGGTAATTAACACAAAAGTTGATATTATCTGCAGAAATGAAAAAAAGAAATTTTTAAGTCCCAGAGTCACACATGTATGAACTAATCCTATATCTCTCCTGCATCTGATTGATGGAACAGATGGTGAATATCTCATGGGCTGAGGAATTAAGCTTTTACGGAAACCTGACCCACTCACATCCTGAAATGTATCTTTTTTTCTGTTAATGTTGAAACAAATATTTTTTTTCTGTATTACGTGAAAAATTTAAGAGTGAAAAGGTTTCTACATTTTATTGATGGTCTGTTAAATGGTGTATTTAGGTACATAAGACCATTATATCTCTATATCCTTGTGGTCTCTCTCTTTCACAGCATCATAGAATCATAGAACTCTTTGGTTTGAAAGGGACCCTAAAGTTCATTTAGTTCCAACCCATCTGCCATGAACAAGGACACCTTCCACTAGAGCAGGTTGCTCAGGGTACTGTCAGACCTCATATTAAACAATTTCAAAGATGGACCAACTTGTCTGGGAACCTGTTCCAGGGTACAACCATTGTTACTGTAAAAAATGTCTTTATATTTAATCTATCCTCCTTCAGAACAAATCCATTGTGCCTTTTTCCATCACTATAGGTCCTTGTAAAAAGTCTTTCTTTGCCTTTTTTATAATTCCCTTTATGTAATGAAAAACCACAAAATTCTCTCTCTGGAGCCTTCTCTTCTCCAAGATGAACAATGCCAACTCTCTCAATCTTTCTTCACAGGAGAAGTGCTCTAGCCCTTTGATAACATTCTGGCTCTCCTCTGAACCCATTCCAACAGGTCTACAGTTTTTTTTTTTTTGGACTGGGGACCTCAGCTGGAAGTATTCCACCTGGGGTTTTATAAGAGTGAGGTACAGGGGTAGAAGAGCACACAGAGGGAGGGACTAAAGTCCTGTTTTCTGATTATACAGGTTTTTATAGGGAAACAGGATCTTTTTGGCTGAGGTCTCAGCTTTTTGTGGTTTGTAGAGGCTACTGAGATACAAATAAATAACTGAGTTAACAACATTTTTATATTTTGTTCAAGATATTTCATCAACCCAGCTAGTGACACATGAAGAAGTGCAACTGTTTTAAGTTAGGTCATGCAAAAAATTAGTGATCTCATTAACATAATCACTGCAGCCACCTTTTTCTGCAGCAGCTGTGTCATCAGAGTCTCTTTAGTTATATAGATTGTAGCAGCAATAACAGGCAACTGCTGACAAAGAGAAAAGGTCTCATAAAGGATGATGAACCTCTGAGGTTATGTGAAAGTGGTTAGATGATTGACAGGAAATATGGTGCCAAATGGGAAGTGAAGTCATATTTCTGTTTTTTATCTGGTAAAATATCACAGGCAAATGTTGGATTTATAGCTTGATTGTCTCTGATTTTTTTTTTTAATTTTTCTCTTGACTTTGATATTTCTTACCTTTCTTAATGTAGATTTTATAACATATATAAACAAATACATATGTACGAAGCCTGTAATAATAAATATTTTTTCAATAAATACTTCAAAATTCATAAACAAAAATAAATAAATTTTTATGGAAAATTTGATCTTAAACCAGTGTCATTTCCTGCCAGTTAAGTTTTTTTTTTAAACTGAAAATCTTCCAGCTTTTAGTTCTGGTTGTTGTCAGAAGGCATACTCAGGACAGGTACAGGGACATGACTTCTGCATTAAGGAAGGCTGCTTTTGAAGCACAGCCACCTTTTTACAAGGTCCAGCTGCTCCTCGTTATGTGAGGGCATTGTTTAGGTTAGCTTATTGAGTCCTTCCCTATGAGCATTAGGCAGAAGAAAACTCTTTACTGGCTGCTTCCCAAGATAATATTTTACTGTGCCAAAGAGTTGGCACAGTCCTTATGTGGTGGGATGAAGTAGAACCGCAACTATCATCGGAGTTATTAGGAGTTTCACCATTTTTCTGACTAGATATAACATTTCATCAAGAGATTTTGGGGCAATTTTTTCCTTGATAATTTGTTATTTTAAGCAACAATCTGTCTTCTTTCTGCACTTCCTCCTGTGAGGCACACATTTTATTACACTTAGTAGAACAATAATCACAAAAAATGTTAATAATTTAAATATAAATATAAATAATTTAAAAATACAATTGTAGGGATTTAAAGCTGGGGCAGGCTGGCTGAGCCACTGTTGAAAAGGACCAGGGTGTGCTTGTGGCCATCAGAATGAGCAGGAGCCAGTAGTGCCTTGGCAACAAAGGTGGCCAACAGCTCCTGAGCTAGCAGGACTTTTCAAGAGGTTCAAGTAAGAAAAGTTATTCTACCTTACTGGGAATTAATCAGGTTTTTTTGGTGGGTGTTTTTGTTTTTTTTGTTTTTTTTTTTTTTTTTTTGTTTTTTTTTTTTTTTTTTGTCTGAAGTAAAAAAATGTATAGGGACATTAAATAGCAGCCTTCTGATGCCTACTAGTATGTAACCAAAGAGATAGAGGAAAGATTTCTACTCAGGGACCCAAAAAAAGAACCAGAGACAGGGGACAGGAATTGAAACAGAAGAGGTTCTGAGAGCCTAGCTAGAATAAAACAAACCAAACCAATAAAACATAATCACTATCAGATTTAATAAGCTTTTGTATAGGTTGTTTAGAAAATCTGAGTTTCTTTGAGTAAGTCAAGGCTCTTCTGAAAAAAAGTTCTAAATCTCCTGTCTGAATTTAGAGCTGTCTCTGTTTGAGAAGGAAGGTGGATTGGGTGACTTGTCAAGGTTCCTTCCAGTATGAATGATTCAGTGATTCCACAGTTTTTATGACTATTCAGTAAGACCAATTTGACTCAGTAGCATGAAATGTCACGTTGTACTGGTACTCTGAATGATTATCAAAATATAAGCTGAAGGAAATCAATGAAAGTTGTATGCGTTTATCTTCAGGAATAGCTGAGTCTAATAAAGCAGCATTTATCAATAAGCTCCAGGCAACATGGCATTTTTTAATATAAATGTTTTATCTATTCTGTCACCTTTGCCTGGGATGTTTCAATTGAACTAGAACTGAGAATTTGATTTTCATTTCCTCTTCTCAAAATGATTACATATGGCTTCCTTCAAGTTTAAGATGATTTCTTATGGTCTATTTAGATGTAAGGCAACTCATTCTTGACATTATAGAAACTAAATTAAATTTTAGCTGTCAGTAGTCTTTGAAGTGTCAGTTTTACTAATACCTCCATGTGTTGGCAGAATCAGTTTTTTGATTAATTTTTAAATTCAGAGTAAACCTATATCAGTGCCAAATGCTACTGTGGTTTCGTACTTCTATATGCTTGTGGTGTTCAGATAAATACTTAGCATATGTTCATTGCAAGACAGAAATCCAGCCTTTTGTTCTTTTATGGACTCTGCATAAACCAGATTGAGATGCATAAGTTTGCAAGGACAAAAGGCTGAGCTAATATCTAGACCCAGCACCTGAGGCCATGCTATGAGTTGTCACCTATCACATCTGAACTGGGAAATAAGTTGACATTGCCTGAAGTTCTTTTCCTAAGGCACAGTGAGTCAAATTACTTCACTTTTATGTCCCAGACCTCATCTACTTTGCTTTGGACTTGGGTCTTTGGACATCCTCTGGACCTGGATCATCACGTGCATATGTTTGCATGTGATGATGGAGTCTGTTGATGGAATTGTTACCAACATCTGGCACTGCCTGTTGTGCCCATACCCCATGGGACTGTGCTCCTTGGTGCCTTTGACCTGTCCTCCTGGAGCTCCTGGTTCTTGCTGCTCCCTGGCAACAAATCCTTACTTAAGTATCAGATAAGTTTATATCCTGAGTGCTGTCTAAAAGAGCCCATGAGGCCGGTTCTCAACAGTTATCACAGTGCAGATGACTCTCGGCTAAACAAGTAAAAATAGAATGTAATTCTGGTATCAAGAGGTTTCTTCATTTTTTCTGTCAGAGACTGTGTCCAATATTTCTGACACTGAGTCAAAAGTGAATGTCTAGGGAAAAGAGAAGGACAAGGAAAGCACACAGTTACAATTTTTCTGACACAATCTTTTAAAATTTGCATCTGATATGCTTGAGACAAAAGTTTCTCTGAATCTCCTCAATGAATTTGTACAATCAGTTTTAGAACCCATGTAAACTTTTCATGCTTAACATGTCTTGTTACAATGAGCTCTAGATTTCACCTTTTGTTTGCAACCTGTCACGTTCTTGCCTACTTTGTGAGAAACTGGGAATAAGTGATTTCTCTCCTACTCTGTGCAAATAACACTTTGAGACATCCCTTTTTTGACAAACAAGGCCAAAGAATCTGTGTGACTTCTATTTGCATGGAACTCACACTATAGGTGAAGTTATCCCATTTCCTTCCAATTAAAGCCCTCCATGCTTATACCTTTCCAATAATGTTCTTTACTTTCAGAGATTAACTGTCAAATATTTGTATCTATTATTAATTTATGTTCTGGTATAATGATGTTTCATGTTTTATTCTCTGTCTTGCTGTATTAACTGCACGATATTGGGGGGTTTTTTTACTTTTTTTTTGTTTTGCTTTATTGATACTGAACAGTCTTCAAAGAATTATTATAACTTTTCTTTTTTGGTTTTCCTGCAGAGATAGTATCCAGTTCAGAGTACTCTTTCCTCATACACTTTACTTGTAATTTATTGCCACTGAATGTCATCTGCCTTAGAGTGATAATTATTAAGAAATCTTTCTACAACTTCTCATGGACATAATAAAACTTTATAAACTTGTTATTCCCACCATTTGCTAGTCCATTTATGACTTTTATAAGTAAATATACTATTCTGTTCCATAAAATGATCATTGAGCCAAGTTTTATATGAAGATTATTAAAATTTTCCTTAAGAGCAGATTTTATGGGTGAAGGAAAATTAACAATGAGAACTGGCATGAAGCAAAATGGAGAATAAATGCAATAGGTCTATAACAGACTGCTTTAACTTGTGTTTTTTGCACTAAAGTAACAGAAGTAAGAGATTAAAATATTTAAAATTATGATGAAAGGTCTCACTCACATATTTTAATATCTCCTACCATGTGAAGTACTAACAGTTACTGAGATGGATTTCAAATACATTATCCAAAGTAACTTTGTTTGTAAAAAACTTATAATCACATTCTGAATTTGAACTATTCCCACATATTCTAATTTTCTCCTGATGGATGAAAGAACATATTTTCCTTGCAAGGATTTTAATAAACACCTTTTAGTGAGTTGATAACAAATCTCATTGGATGGACTGGTAGAAGTATCTAAATCTGTACATAAGTTTAGCTCACTCCTAAAGCTGAAGTACAGTGGGCACATTTCTTTAAAAATATAGGAATGTCATCATTTCAACATTTCTTATTGTTTAATGTAAAGCCTTTGCTTATGTCAGTGATTTCTCACCAGATGTATCTAATTCTTCATTGCCTTGAGATCCTAATTTAGTGCTTAATATTATAAAACCTAAGCCCTGTAGTACACAGTCTTAAATTTTTTCATCCTTTGGAATAGGAAAGAACTTCTAGAGCAGAATAGCAAGTATTTCCAAAAGGGGACATTCAGTATCCTAGTTAAATAGAAGATACTGTTAAAAAAATACCTTGAGAATATCTTAATCCCCAGGTGGTCCAATTAGTGTGGCAATTACAGGATTAAAGAAAAAAAAAAGGCTAAAATAGTCATGATAAATACATATCCCATTTAAGAAGTTTTGCATTACTTTATTTCCAAAGTAAATGCAGAATAACATGAAAGCATGTAAGTGTAGGAAGATGTGCAGAGAAATTAAATGTCACTTGCAAGTGTGGGAAGACAATCCTGTTGTGATACAAGAAGGAAGTGGAGATCAAGTTGATTTGTACTTTGAGCTAAAAATAGCTTCAGAAAATCACAGAACCATAGAACTATGGAAAGGCTTGGTTTGGAAGGGACCTTAAAGATCATTTATTTCCAATTTCCCTGCCATGGGCAGGGATGCCACCCACTAAATCCAGTTGCTCAGGGCCCCATACAACCTGTCCTTGAACACTTCCATGGATGGGCCATTCACAAGTCCTCTGGGCAGCCTGTTTCTGTGCCCTCTGAGCAATTCACCCATCCTAACGTTTGATCCAATCATCTTTTAGTTTAAAACCATCCCCCCTTGTGCTGTCACTATCTGCCCAGGTAAAAATCACTCCTTTTTCTTAAGAGCCCATTTTAAGTATTGGAAGACCACAGTGAGGTCTTCTCAGAGCCTTCTGTTTTCCACGCTGAAGAACCCCAACTCTCTCATCACCATAAAACTGCTCCTGTCTTTTAATTGTTTGCAAGATACAAAATCTTTAATTATCTCTCTCTAGTCATTTTTAGCCATCTTCCTCTAGACTTCTTTTTCTTGGACAGGCAAAACAGACTAGTTGATAACATATATTTCTTTTCTATCTTTGCAATTATGTGGGCTAAAAACAGTTTAACAAGAACATTAACAACAACTTCATCCATAAATAGCATCCAAGATTTTTATAAGATCAGAATAACGTCACTTCTTTTTGAGGTTAACATATAATGCAGTACTGATGCATCATTATGATCCCTGCATTTTGCAACTTGCAGCTGCTAAAACAGCCCACGGAGGGACTGAAGACAGAGCACGATTCCCCATATTTCTGAGGCTAGCTTAGGAAAAGGACTGCTGTGAAAGCTTCTTTCTCTTCAAAGGTCTCTCATTGAAATGGAAGGGATTGCTGCAACTCCACCATCAGCTTGAATTCCTCTCCATCTAGGTAGTTACCTACAGTAATGGATGTATTTGTTTACAGTGATATTGCTCTCTTTTCTGAGTCACTACCTGGAATGTCACTGTGGTGCAAAGTTGCTAATACAAATATCTATTTTCCATGTATTTTCACTCTGTCATGAATGTCTCAGGTGAAACCTAATGAACTAACTTTTTCTTAGAGGTTTTTTACTTTTTGTAGTTTATTAATTCTTTTACTTCTTTCTCTCTCAGTTTGTAAATTGCTATTTCCAAATGCCTTCTCAGATTTCTTAGGTGCATTTAGCTGACAAACATGAAAAACTGCTTGAATTTAACGTTTCACATGACAATTATGAAAGAAAAGTAGGATTTTTCTTTTTTCTTTTTTTTTTTCCCAATAGATGATGCCAAACTCTTGCAAAATAGATTGTGCAGCAATTTGATTGTTCTTCTTGCTTCTTTTAAACTTATTTTGATTACTAAACACATTGTGACATGCTGGTAGCCTTTGCTTATCAGTCCTTATTCTCAGGAGACATCCAAAGAGCAACTTTTGGATTTTCAGGTTTCAAGATGATGGAAATCTACTTTCAGCTTCCAAAGACAGAACTGTTTGCTCAAAAGCTCTTTTAACTCCTTTAATGAGAGATGTCAAAAAGTGAAAGGATATACACAGTGTTCACTTCTGATAAAGGTTCAAAATCCCTGACACAGGAGTTTTAAAACAACTTGAGAAAACAGATGGTAAAAAACCTGTCAAAGGCAGTATATCAGACCAATTAGAAAATAAGCTAGAAAGAGAAATCACCTAAGTTTGGTTGTAAAGAAAAACATATTAGACATTTCTGCACTTTTCTTATCTATGTAATATGTTTCTATTAAAGTTCACACTTGATTAAAATTACAATGTTAGGTTTGCACATTTAAGCTATAACTTTTGGCAGTATGAAAAACATTTGGGCCAATATGAGAATATCAATATTTGCAGGCTCATGAACAGTAGCTTCTGAGAATAAAAACTAAGAACACAAATATCTGAGAAAGAATAATAATATAAATAATATTCAATATAAAAATGTTAAACCAAATCAAAAATTCTGCTTTCTAATGTGAATCTGTTCTTCACTTGGAGACTGATTATTTGTTAGAGTAATTTATCCAGTTGATCTCAGAGACAGTCCAACAATAAATATCATAAGTACAATATATACACTTAAGAAAGCTTTTAAAAAGTTAACTTTTGCTGTAGAGTTATAAAACTGAGAAAGGGAAAAATACAATAACTACAGTTTAAGAATTTTTTAAAATTTCAAGACTTTCATTTTCTATCATGCATGAATTTTGCTTCTTCTTCATTGCTTCTTCTACAGAGATAGATTCAACACTTTATGGAAAACAAGAATAATTTTCACCAGCTTTTGTAGACTGATTACTGGAAGCATTGTGATGCTAAAACCCATGGATTAATGTTGCATGTAAAAGCTACATTGCATATATGTGGATTTTGAAAGTAAAAAACAGCAAAACAGATTTTTTAACATTTAAATTTATTAATCCATGAATATCTAATGTTATTACCAATAGGTAGTCCCATGATGTTCCACGTGAGTATATTCACTATTCACATATATTGATTTAATGATTGTTTGCAGCGCTATCTGTTTGTAAATTGTAAAATTTTACTGTGCATTAGTGCTTGTCATATTGGTTTTTTTGCTTTTTTTCGAGATTGAATGAACATTTAAGAATTCATTTCAGAGGCTAAACAAAATTTGAAAATTTTTTTGCTTGTGTAAAGCTGAGAGTTCTCATGATCATCAACTCTTTTCAATCATCATGTTTGAAAGTTCAGTAACAACAGAATCCCTTTAATAACAATCAATATAATTTAATTTATACCTGGTATATAGAAATGTTGTTCCCTCCTCCACAAACCTATTTTAATAAATTTATGCTATTAAATTCCTAAATTGTATTCTTAAAATTAATTCTTTGCAAACTTCTTTTGTAGCTCTTGGAAAGAACTTCAATAGCATAGACTTCTCAAGTGTTTTAACAGCAAGGCAGACGTGGCAACTATTATAATCTGCTGAGAAAAGGTCTTATCCACCAATTTTGTCCTTTATAATGTAAAGATCATTGAAGGTTTTGTTGAAGTTATCTCTATACCCACACTGAGTGGTCAATCTTTGGTTCAAAAAATGGGGAAGAATCACAAACGCTTTGACTCAGGCATAATTAAAATGAGTCTTTTCAATTATTATTTTGAAGGAAATATATTTTACCATTTTTGTTGGGAGGCAATGGATTTTTTAATAAACATATGGAACATAAAACCTATTCTTTAATCCAAAATATTTCCAGTTAACCAGCAAAGTTACAAGAGTACAAACTGCTGCAAGAACAGTTATATGTGTATATTGGGAATAATTTGTTCTCATATAAACCTATACATTTTTGATTTGCCCTCTTTTTCAAAGCATAAATCACTGAAGATAAATCTCTACATTTTCTGCTTGGAGCTAGTTCTACTGCATTACATTTTCTGCTCAGTCAATGTGCCTTTCGTCTTCCCTTCACATAGCTCTCTCAAGTGAGTAGAAAATGTTGTTGATATTATAACACCTGTGTTATACACTGAGGAAAGAATAAAACATTTCTGTGGTTCCCAACTGCCACTATAGAAGTGAAACTACTGAGGCAAATATACTTTGGCAACCTGCCTGTCTCAAAAATTAAAATATATGAAACATACCAGAGAATCAGAAAAGACCAACTGAATAAATGGTATCCTTCATAATTGAGAGCTTAAGGTGTAGGTGATCTTCCAAAGAAATAAAAAAAAGATTTTGTACCAGGACACTTAAAGATAACACAAGAAAGCTAAATAACAGCTCTTTTATGGCACCAAAGGGAGCTTTAAGCCTTGATTGCAAAGCTCATTTTTCCACCTATAGGTCTATATGTCATTGCCTTACATTCACAGTGTGCTCTGTTCTGCTGTCTCTTCTGATGAACAGACATGCACAGAAGCTCTCTATTTGGTGATGATTCATCTTTGCCATCTCACACAGGATCACAGTACCACTTTATTTCCTGTGAATAATTTTATCATGTTTGCTCTTTGGTGAACTGTGATTCATGGATGTCAGCATTTCTTTTTCTTCTTTTTCAGCTTAGCACTCCGTTACTTTCACCTTTCAAAAGTGTAGCTATGGCACAGGCAGAGCAGTTTACTGCTATATGGTGCAGATATACTGGGAAATATGGATCAAGAATTTCAGCTCTTTTCAGAAGAGATAAAGTCCAAGAAAGTAGAGAAAACTGGACTGAGGTTAATAAATGTTCTTTCCTGAAAATCAAGGTTTGTGAGTATGTGGTTAGTAAAAAGGTTGTGCTAAAGCTATTTGCTGGTGAAATTCCTTAGAACTGAAACTTCTATTGAATAAAAAGGAGGCTTTTTATTCAATAAAATACAAACATTTTTAAAATCAGGAGAATATTGTAATAAAAATGTGTTATTAAAAACACACATCTGTTAGTTTAAATGTTCGAGATTACTCTTGTTTGTATGGCCAGAACAGAAAGGTGATATTCTGAAAAAAACAAAAAACCTCCTAGGATATACAAATGATTGGAATAAAAGCAAATTAATTGTGTTTATAAATTTCTTTGCATTCCTCAAGAGGCACTAATGGTCATCATTTATCTCTTCTCAGCATTCCATCTCAGATCTCTAGAAAACTGAGAGCCTTTTTTTCTCCGCTAAGGAGATTTTTGAGCAGGATAAGAACAAGATTCTGACTCTAGAAGAATTAAAAATCTTGTTAAATTACCTCTTCTGAGTAAATTTTTCCAGATGAAAAGAGAGGTTATGATGCAAATTGACTTTTCATTACATGGTCATTATCCAGTGTGACTGCAATCATACACTAAATAATGAAGGTCTGCCTCTCAACGGAGGTGGTAACTTTTAGACAGACTATCAGGATAAAACCTAGATATTCTTCTGCAATTACTGTGTACAGATAAATGCTCATAACATCCTCTCACTGCCCCTAATTAAACTATTAGTAGATACTGCAGGTTTTCTTTGTGTAACATACATACCTTAATGGCAGAGAGGAATTATCCCACAGGAGCACAGTGAGCAGTGCTGCTCAGCATTACCTTCAATGGCAGCATTCCATTAGGAATTGCCTGCTTCCTAAGCTCTACTTGGATCTTACCTCAAAAGTGCCTCCTTGAAATTCTCTATTTTTTTTTCTGACTGATTATTATGTCTCTCGTAATGATTGGCTCCTGCAGGAAGGCTTTCTAGTATTTTCTGAGGGGAGATTTTTTTCCTTAATGTATGGCTTAGGACATCCAGACATGAAGATAAAACAACAAGCATTGCCCAATGTGTGCTGATCTGTACAGAGAAGGATAAAAGACTTGAAGCCATAAGAAGGAGTGAAACAGACTGTCTGATCAGAGTCACTTAAACTTTCTAAGTCTGAAGAAAGTGTTTAACCTAAAATATTGAAAGTTTCCTACTTTATTTTGGTGGGTAGACTCACAACTCTTACTGCTCACCCTTTTCTACTATATAGACAATAAAAATGGAATGCATGTGCTTAGTCTTTCATAATTAAAATGGCAATTTGCATGTGAGGGTTTGCTTCAATGACTAAAACAAAGTATTTCTCCCTTTGTTCCAGACATTGGAACAGTTGAATTGACTTTTTATATAAATGGCCTGAAGCATCTCGTAGATTAAATAATATATAATACAAAGTTGACTAGGGTTGTAAGAATACTCTGACTATTCAATTAAAATACTCAGATATCTCATTAAAAATCATAATTACAGTAATAGTTATGTCAGTTTTGCAAAGGAGAAGCAGAGCAAAAGTACACAGAAACAGAACAAAGAAAACAGCACTACTGATAACAGCCTATGCACATTTTTTCTTTGGCATATTATGTGAAATGAAACATAAAACGATGACAAATGACACTTAGAGTAGGACTGTATAATGTGTCTATCTTCTCTTTTCTTTAGAAATTTATACAAAAATATCATCACATTTACACTAGGTTGCCTAAATGGTAGCACGGAAGTTGCATCTTAAATACTGAAATATTAAAATATCACTGTGTTTTTTTGAAACTAATCAAGTTATTTTTGACAGAGGATTTTGCATTTAGTGCTACAGCTTTCAGTTGCCATTTTTAAAATTCTCGTATTTTTATTTTCAGGTTATAAGGAATCAAGTAATGTGTAAGAGTGCTTGCACTTTCTTTTGCTTTTAATGGTGTTGTCATGCATAGTAATAACCTCTCACTTGTTAACACCTTCAGAAAAAAATATTTTTAAGACTGCTTGGGAAAATTTTACAGAGAAATTCAAACTACAGAAAAGTATGAACTAAGTCCCAACATTAATTTTAAAAGTACCATCTTAGTAAAAATTGATATCTACAAGACTGAATCTAAGCAAGAGATCATGAACGCTTTCTTATTCTGAGCTTTTGATATTTCTTTTTAGCTTTGTTGCACCACTGATATTAAGCTCGATAGCATGAATGTCTCAGCATTTCTGCATTTCCAGAATATATAAAGACACCTTACCTATAAAGATAAATACATAGCAGAAATAAAAATTAGAAAATGTTGAATATTTTCATTTTGATTTTATTTATTTTATTTTGTTTTATTTATTTTTATGAAGTACATCATGATAAAGGGGGAATAGTGAAAGATAGAACAAACTGAAAGATAATCATTGAGGCCCAATGAGTTTTACGTACACAACTGAAATTCCTAGGTGACAGTGTCATGATGCTTTCATAGACTTTTGAAGACAAGTGATTTAACATTATTGCTCAAGAAAAGGGATGGATCTGGTAACTGACTATAAAATATAGTCATTTTAGTTGGGCTGACATGCAACATTATTATGTGAATTATCTCAGTATTTGGGCAATTTCTTTTATTAAGGATTCACAAAATGTAAATTTTTGTAGTCTCAGTCAGGTGAGATTGTTGAAGAGCCATGAAGATTGATATAGTAAAAAACTTCGGAGTGCAGAAACTCTAATTGTCCATTGACATTTGAATTAACTGACAAAGGGACCAGGGAGATGAATTATTTCCTTACTACTCCTTCAAGGAGTTCCAGGTTCATGATGATCATGAGTGCAGAAACATGATTAATTCATACTCCTGTGACATTTAGTTTCATCTGATATCCAGGATTCAACAGGCAGAAGTGCTTCAGTAGGCTGAATTTAGTACTATTGAGTTATATTCCAATGTAAATTATGTTAGAACAAGAAACAGAAGAAGAACAAGCTTGTGACCCAGGTCAGTAAAAGTGTAAATATCTCCTCTTTTGCCCTGAAGTCCTTCCTGTTTTCAAATAACACTAAATTAATAACATGAAATGTTTGTGCCAAATGTTTAGGCAGATAAGATGTCTCCATCAAAAACAATATCTTGAGCGGAATTAAATGGATCAACAGCCTGACCTTGTCTCAAATTCAATTCTTCAAGACAGCACTGCTATGAAACCCCTTTGGTTTATGGCAACAGTCTCTAATAATTCCATAAGAAATGCTGGAATTTTCCCTAAAAAAAGATACTGATAAAGTAGCAAGGAAGTTTTATTTTTCATGCCAATTGTATTGTTTCAGTAACTTCTGTCAAACCCAAGACTAATTGAATCCTTCTTTTTGTCCTTTCCTTCATCTATTTTCTTTGAAACCATAATAATCCACTCCATAAAGATCAGTTAATTTATTCTTATCCACACACAGAATCAACTTTTGATCCACAACAATTAATTTCAGTCTGGTTCCAAGGTTAAGTTTGTTTCTCATGAATTTGGGAGTTTGAAAAATCATAGAAATTAAGGTTGGATGATTAGAAACATGCTTCTTATTTTTATCTTTTACACTGAATAAATGACTCATTAAACACTTTGGGCCCCATCACTGCATAGCACTTAAACACCTTCTCACATTTAAGAAAGCCAGAATGTCTAAGACAGTGAACTTAAAATCAAATGGATATTTATATTTTAAAGAGTGGGATGATTATCCACTAGCTTCATTTATGTGCATGCTGACATGAATATGCAAAATTATGCTGGGCCAATGATATGCTAGAATCATAGAATGATTTGGGCTGGAAGGGACCTAAAAGGTCATCTGCATCCAGCCTTCCTGACATAGCAGGAACACCTTCCAGTAGACCAGGTTGCTCAGAGCCTCATCCAACCTGACCTTGAACACTTTCAGAGATGAGACATCCAAAATTTCTCTGGGCAACCTGTTCCAGTGCCTCACCACCTTCACAGCAAAGGATTTCTTTCTGATATCGAATCTCACCCTACTCTCTTTCAGTTTGAAGCTATTCCCCCTTGTCCTGTCACTCATGTAGAAAGTCCCTCTCCAGCTTTCCTGTAGTCTCCCTTCAGGTACTGGAAGGATACAGTGAGATCACCCTGTATCCTTCTCTTCTACAGGCTGAACAATCCAATTATCTTAATCTTTCTGTGTCAGAAAGGTGCTCCATCCCACTAATCTACTTGGTGGCCATCCTCTGGTTTTGCTCCAATAGTTCAATGTTCTTCCCTTGCTGGGGACCCCAGAGATGGATACAGCTCTGGACTACATACATGAGTCTATTAATATTAAATAAACCAATTATATTTTTCTAAGATACCATATTTCTAAACAAAATTTAGCCAAAGAAAATCTTCTTGATTTTTGAGGAAATACATGGCAGACAAAGGTTGAATTGATTTTGATCAAAAGCACATGATATTTAGCTGGTTGAATATTAGAAAAGAATATTTAAAATATATAAAATATATGGGACTTCAGTAAGCAATCATACATTTCCTAGATGAACTGTAGCTGGGAATAGTTTATGTAAAAAATGGTCTAGTATATCCTTAATATTCTAGTTTTAAAATATATGCTTAAATTGCAATATTTAGTATTAAAAAAAAAAAGTAATTTAAAAAGCATGGTCCAACCTTTTCTGTATTTTGATATCTATTCCATTCTTAGAGGGAATAGATATCAAAATGTGGGTTGCTACCACTTAAAAGTGATATGGACCTGCTGAACAAACCTATTGAACATCACTAAAATCATACAGTTGAGGTTTACCATCAGCTGTTAAAGGGGGATGTGGCAAATTATTAGCATTCTGATACAGCACTTCTCTGGCAAACTGTCATGAGAACAATGAGGCATCACGTCTATTGTAAGGATAATTAGAATAATGAAAATATGAAATAATACAGATGTAATTGCCATCCATTATAAATCTTAAAATTAACTTATAATTTGTCTTACCCTCATTGAGCAGTGTAAAATATTTGAGGAGACTGAAGAAATAAAAAGCATTCACAGCTATATTTTGTGGTATTTAGTTGGATTGGCATGAAATTTCTAAACCTGTCACTAACCCAAGCTGGCACAAGGAAATTACAATTATCAACCTTGTTGTTAATGTCTAATACTGGTATTTACATATACGATATGTAAAAAGCCAATGTGCAAGCAATGAAATAATTATATAGGGTAATAATGTAATAATTATAGGAAAGTTAGAACATTTGAAGATAAAATATTATTTCTGAAATCTGAAAATACTTGCTGCAAATTTTAAATGAAAGTGTTGTTAATTTCCTGACATAGCCCTGTGTTTCAGTTTTTCCAAAAATTTTGCTTTGAATTCAGCTTTCTGAATTAATTATTTCATTGTTTTATTTTCTGCATAATAATATGTATAATGAAGCTGAATAATAAAATCACCACAATAGCAGAAATTGAGCCTGAACAAAATTAGAAGAGAGCTTTTACTCTCACCTCCTTTGCAAATGTTGGGTCAGCTGTATCTGTGCCTTTTCTGAGCAAACACCTTTGCAGCCTGTTCTGGGGAAGAGGATCTGGGGGCGTTGCCACAGCCCCTCAAAAAACGGCTACAGTACTGCTCAGTCCTCACGGCTGCACAGCCCAACACAGACCTTCCCTTCTGCTGTTTAGTGTCTGATCTCAGATAAGTTTTGAGTAAAAATAAACTTCTTAAAAGCTACGTTTTATACATATGAATGCTGCTACTGTCTTTTCCTTTCCTTCGCCTAAATATACTTAACCCTTTCATCTTCCTTTTGGTGTTTGATTTTTCCAGACCTTTGAAAAGCCCCCTGCTCTCCCTGAGGATCTCTTTAGTTGAACCACTCCCTTGAACTTGTATTGACCCACATTTGTAATGTCAAGGATTTATCAGCTCTGAATGCAGTAAAATTGCTGTTTTATACTCAATATTTCTACTTGTGGACCCAAGAATAGTGTTTGCCAACTAATGCTGCAACCTGTTACTCTGGAAAATCCTGTTCTGCTGATTTTAAATATCCTGTCTTATGTGGCTACTAATGTTATCAAGGGCAACAGGAGGAACATGTTTTGACTTAGATTTTCATTTTGCTTGCAGTAAACTTTTTAGTGGAAATATGCATCCAAAACAGTATTAATTTTTTTCCAGGTATTCATTAGATGGCATTATAATTTCTTTAGCCTTTTAAAGCAGTAAATCTATCTAGGTAAGGAAATTTACCTAGGAAGAAATTATCTATGTAAGAAAATAGGTTTTTTTCTTTTATTTTAAAGCATACATACAATATCATGTAAAAGTATAATGCAAAGAAGATAAATTTTATGAGTTTCTGTGGAATAAAATTGCTTTATTAATATAATATCTTTTCAATGTTGTATTGAGGGAGGAAAATAAATTTTATTTCATGTTTTGTGAAAAGGTTTTCTCATTCAAGCAGTGGATATGTTTGCTGAAACCTGTAACATTTTCTAGTACTATTTTATCTATTTTAATCCACACTAGAAACAATTCTCCTCTGTACTAACCTCTTCCTCTGAATCAAAACTCCAAAGATTTAATACCAACATTTGATTATGTACCCCTTCTGAATGTCAAAAGAGGCATAGTGTAATGAAGAAATGCGATCTTCATAAGACAGAGGTACAAAATTCAAACACTGTTATTTAAATAAATAGCTAAAATGATAAGAAAGCTCCTGAAGAAAGTATTTTGAGTTTCTCTCCACAGTGATCAAGAAGTAAAATTGTGGATAGAAAAGTTTAAAAGTGGAGGCTCCGAATGGGACAGTAACTTAAAGGAGTCATTGCGCTACAGAAGCCTCATAGGTCATTAAGCTAAAATAGCAATTATTGTTTCAAAAAAGAAAACCTCTGCCATTTACATTTAAGGGCCAGGGTTTATAGAATGACTCAGCTACCTCTCCACAACAGCCTCATCTATTTTAGTTCTTTGTTTACGACTGACTCATTCATATTCAAACACGGAATAGCAGATCTGTTTTTAAATTAAACCATGCAGAGAGGACAAGTGCCTCCAAGTAGCTACTTTTACACCTGATGTTGTAAGTGGTGTCACAACTGAGCTTTTTGTAGCAGTGACACAGCACTGTGCAGAAGAGGTGGTAGCTGTCTCCTTGGGGACTGCAGCTGATTGTCACCTGACTAATTGAAATTCCTCTGCAATGCCAACTGCTGCTGGGCTGCTGTGGAGCTGATGGTCCCCTTCCCTCATTTAGCAGCTACTGTAAGTCTCAGTCCAAGTGGAGCCACGTCCCCAGGCGGGCTCTGAGCATGGTGGGCACCAGTCCCCAGGCAGGCACGGAGCACTGGCCGTGTGCCCTGTGCCTCAGCTTCATTGCCATCACCCTGCGCCTCAGCTAAAAACACCTCCTCTTGCACATCCAAAGATGGAATTAAATACATGTAAGATGCACACGGAACCTTAGGAGTGTGTACCTAATTAAGTCCCACATTTTCATTTATAAATGTCACTCAAGCAGTCGCGGGTGAGGAGTCCAACCTAGAAAATAAAGTGACAATTTGAAAAGAAGGTTGAAAATGAGTCATCAGCACCACAGTCTGAGAGTTTGTCTTTTGTTTGTTTTGATTTCATTACATTTCCTTTTTTTATGACTGCATTCCCTTGCTTGTTGAGCTATAAAAAAGAAGACATATTTTGCCTGTTTATACTCTGCTCACTCCAAGATGTTAACTGAGTCATCAATAAGCATTTATCTTGGCACTTCCCAAGCATTAACTCTTCACATTTGTCACAGAAAACAGGAAAGATTTTCTCTTTTCAAAGCTGAGCTCAAGGTTATTCTTGAAAATGGCAGTCTGTTTAAACACCAGAATTTAATGGAAATTAGTATTGAAATTTTTACTTTTTAAAATGACATTTTAATTTCAAGCATCTGTAAAGGATAGTTATTGACAATTACCTCAAACCATTTTGATTAAAAATCTATAACTTCAGCAAGTGTTAATAGGAGTTGTAAACTGACTATGTCAATGTAAAAGCAGCAAATGCCATTGCAAACAACAGTACTTTCCATAGGATTTTTAGTGTTAATTTTTCTGTTTCTGTGTGTGTGGTTTTGAAACAGCAGTAATACTGAAACAATTAATGGGAAAGTAAAGATAAAATAATTGGGACTTACATAACTCAAAATCTCAAATTGATCTAGAGCATACACCCACTCTTCAGATACAGGGCGACCATATTCAGTGTCTTCCTCTACCAGAATGTGGAAGATGAAAACTCTGTCGTCCATATGAATACCATAACAACCAGATTTGGGACTATAGAGAGGAAATACACACAACACACTAGTTAAGCAAACACTTTTAAGGGTTTGACCACAGAGATGAAATAGACATAAAACTATTTTCTATGATCATACTTAAGACATTATTTTACAAATCATGAAAATTTTTTTATGCTAAATACGGAGAGTGATATGTTGTTTAGGAGATGGTAATTAGATATGGTGTTACTCAATGTGGTATTGAAATATACATATTTGAAGTTAGAACAAAATTTAGATGTTTATCTATAAAAATTAATATGGTCTAAAAACCTAATTCAGTCTCTAATTTCCATTTTTTCCCTGTATTTTTCAGGCTCTTTTTTTTTTCCCTCAGCTACAAACTTGTTCCATCAGGTTTTCAGTGACAAAGGCCCCAACTTTGCCAGGCAGTCTGTTTAATGGCTACCACCCTTATCATTAGCAAAATTTGTACTGTTGCACTGCAATTTAAGGTGGTTTTCGTTTTGTTTGTTTGGTTTTTTTTTTCCACTTCCCATCTGCCATGAGAGCATTCCATTACTTTTTTGAAAGTCTTTCCTGTTATTGAAGTTGGAACATCATCAGGGTTGGAAGGCTGTGTATTACATAAAACAGGTTTTTCTTCTTTTCTTTTCTTTTCTTTTCTTTTCTTTTCTTTTCTTTTCTTTTCTTTTCTTTTCTTTTCTTTTCTTTTCTTTTCTTTTCTTTTCTTTTCTTTTCTTTTCTTTCCTTTCCTTTCCTTTCCTTTCCTTTCCTTTCCTTTCCTTTCCTTTCCTTTCCTTTCCTTTCCTTTCCTTTCCTTTCCTTTCCTTTCCTTTCCTTTCCTTTCCTTTCCTTTCCTTTCCTTTCCTTTCCTTTCCTTTCCTTTCCTTTCCTTTCCTTTCCTTTCCTTTCCTTTCCTTTCCTTTCCTTTCCTTTCCTTCTTTCTTTTTCTCTGAGTCTGCTTCTCTCTCCTCTATTTATCTTTTTCTTTCATTTATTTCTTCTTTTTTGTTTTAATTTGCTTGCCCTGTTCATATACATCTGTGTGCTGCTTTTTTAATTTCTCAACAGCATGATACTGTTGACTCATGAGCTAAAATATTTTCTGAAGAACTGTTAACTGAGCCAGTCATTTCCTGTCCGGTGTTTATGCAATCGACACTTCCTGAGGACATCTGTGAGCTGTGAACCCTGCTCTACGGACCACCTGCCAGTAAATTATATGTTGTAATATTCTATACCAATGCCAAAGTTCTTTTTGGAACTCTACATGGATTGTGGCATTTTTTTAACCTCTCCATATCAACACTGAATTGATTTTTAGACAATGTCATTCTGGGCCTAATATTTTGCTGTTTAACAAAATTTGCAAAAGTATAAGAAAGTGAGGCAAAGTGAGATGAATGTCTTTCCTACAGATATAAAACTCATCCAGAAAAATAATTTTGTTTCAAGTTTTTACTTTTCTAATAGTCTGGTTTCCATCCTATAGAAAACATGGTGATTATACAGATGCATGTGGACCCAGGAGTAATACAACACCAGTGTCCATTCGCTGGTAGGTTCTAGTGCATTCTCCTGAAGTGTGTAAAACAACTCAATGGCAAAATAGCTCCAGAACCTCCATTAAAACAGGACTTTGTCAACTCCTGTTCTTTTGGGGTTTTTTCTCATCTTATTTACCATGAAATCATCTTTGTTCTCTGAGAGAATTCTAGTGAGTCCAGAATTCAGGACAGTACAATTGCCCAGTCACTCTTTGTATATGCAGTGAGACAGAGCGGTATTTTCTGGTTTGTGATCATGGATGTAGAACTGGATCCACTACCACGTGCCAGCTCCATGACAGTAAACTGTTGTCTGCTAAAAGAAAATCATGAACAGGAAGAGTGTCCCAGAGGGAGTGCTGACCTGCATACCTTCTCCATAGTCTGAGCATACTCACAACAAACACTCCAGTCTTTCAGTTCTGTCATTGCTTCAACATATGCTGCAGATCAGCTCTTTTTATGCTCCTACTCATTCAAAACCCAGACAGCATTTCTCTTTTAATGATTTATTTTGCTCAAGCCTCAGTTTTAGACCCAGAAGTTCTTGTGACAGCCGAGAGTGGTAGAATAGAAGAACATTGGAAAAACCCCACAATATTTGCCATTTACATACACAGAAATACAGGCTATCTTTTTATCAAGATACAACAGGTTGCAACACAGTACCTGAACTGTGTGAGCACAGGATAACAGCAAATACTTTGACAATACAGCTGCAGATGAACCCAGGGCTCTGGACATGCAGCTGCAAATCAGAAATAGTCAATATCTCATCACTAGAGGAAAGCAGTCTTGAAAGCTGGGCAGAGCTGGTTTTAGACCAATGAAGAGAACAAAAACATACGTGCAGCAAATGTAAATCACCCCATATGCTGTCAAAACAAAGGTAACAACATGGAAGTTAAATGATGAAGGAATGGGTGATGAAAGAAAAAAGGAAAGGAAATATAAATACTTCTAGCATTGCCCCTGGTTTAAGGATGATATGTCTCATCAATGCCACTATTTATCTGCAGAAATTCTTCTGTTCTGTTTGCCAGAAAAAGAATATTGGTTTTTTTTTTACTTTCACACACTCTATTTTTCTACCTAATTATATATAGTGTGATATATACACTATATATATACACTTTTAAACTTCAACTCGGTAAAGAAATCAAGAATTTTTTAAAGTTGGTCAAGTGTTTTTGCTCCAGTTTTTATAAATGACAAGGTGATTGATACCATAGAACTGAACCAGATGGGTGATGCCCTATAGATAGCTAGATCAATAGATATTTCGATAGATTGATATTTCCCCTGTATTTGATATTTGTTTACTGGAATGGAATCCTCCTCTCTATAACTGATTAACTTCATTGATTTAATAAAACTAGAGGGATTTATTAAATATTGTAGACAAGGAGAGAAGTAAAACTAAGATATTGCAAAGATATAATCAACATATATCAATAAAAAATATTACTTATTCAATACTAAAATAACCCTCCTCTATGTATTTGTTTTTCAAGGCTGTAAGCTAACAAAATTTGTTGGAAAATACATATCACTAAAAACCAAAGTTCATAATACTAAAGACAATTTCAAGGATTAATAAGTTCCTAAGAATAAGAAATAGCTTTTGCTGCATGGATATTAATTTGATATATATCATTATCATGTCCACAAAATTCAATTGAGAATAATAATAAAACCTGAAACCTGAAATCACTAACTTGATGAAACTCAGTCTTTATGAAATAGAGTTCCTGCTGCTTATGAAATACTTGAGCAAGATTTTGCTACTGTGAATTTCTATCATTTATGCTGTCAGTGAAAAATCTGGAATGTAATACTTCTCTCAACTGCCTTCTCAGGAACACACTGAAATAGAATCAAAGAATCATGCAAATTGAAAAAATACCCTTAAAATCATTGAGTTCAACCATTAACATAACACTTGCAAGTCCATCACTAAACTGTGTCATAAATACATAAAATAATATTTTGATACTTTTGGTATTAGTAGGTTTTTAAGATGGGGAGGCACTTTTTGTTGATGGCATAGAATTATAAATATAAATAAATTTTTAAAATCTGTAAACACATATATGCATATATATGCCTCTGCAAAAAAACAGACATATGAAATACTGATCAATGATAATGAGACACTGATTCCTCACCTCCTTTCTTTTCTAGAGTTCTGCATTTCTTAGAAAACCAGATTAAATGGAAAATGCTAGTATTTCATACTACCTAGTATGTCATACTAGCAATGGTCATACAATCTTAAAGGGGAAAAGCATAAGTAAAAGAAATGTATTGTTGAAATATGTTTCTCTATAGTGCAGAAGACAACACGAACATGTTAATGTTCCAGCAACTGAGTGGTCACAGCAATCTGAGATTCTTTGATGACTTTAATCATTGGTACTAGCACAAGGTACTGCCTCCAGCATTCACTGGGATCAACCACGAAACAGCAGCAGAACTAAATTGTTCCTATCAAAATTATGAGAGAGGGAATTCTTCTGTATGAGGAACTGGTAACAGTAACAGACAATTATTTTTTGGACTGTGAAACACCCAAAAGTAGACACCAGCCTTTGAACCAGACCTAATCATGATGAGGAATGACTACAACCCATGCTTTAGTAAATGGATAATCTCATGTTTCTAACTTATTTTCCTTTGATTTTTTTTTTTTTTGGGTGAGGATTGTAACTCCATCAAACACAGCCTGAGTGGTACCAGAGTTTCTGAAGAACTTGAAATCAAAACGTGTAAAATACTTCAAAGACTTTTTTGGTTGCCAAGTTAGCTGTAAAGCTCTGGCCTAAGTAGGAAGTGATTTTCTCTGTTGAGGAATATTGGTCATTAGAAATACACTGCTTATATGCCAGACCTGCTTCTGGACTATGACCTGTGAGGTGTGACCACTTCCAACAAAGGCATGTCCACCACCCTTCTAAGTTTTATAGTCTCTGCATGATTTATTCTGCAGTTAATGTTTCCCATACATCATATTCTCATATCCATGTGTCCAAGATAAAATACAGTCAAAATTATTTATATGTAGATTGCATTATTTCACTCACTTGTGAATTCTATGTGAAGTAAAAAAAGTACTGAAATAGTAATGTATCAGTTTGAGCTGGTGCGTTTCACAAAGCCATTCTTTATCTATTTATTTTTATTATCAACTCTGTTAATGAGGGATCATACAAGAAAATACCTAAATAAGAGCTAATTGAAAATTATTGCTACTTTGCGTGTTTTCGTTTTCTATAAGATTATTTATAAAAATGGACATGTTCAAATTTACTCAAATCCTTTTTAGATCTTAGCAATATGAGTATGTATAGTACTGTAATATGATCTATGAAAAATATACTGTGTCATTCTGAGAATCCTCAGCTGTTTTCTATTCAGAGAAACACACCTTGACCTTTAACAAGAGCCAGACTAAAACTGATAAAACCCCAGGAGTACATATTGTTTTGCAACACAAATATTGCATTATTTGAGCCTGTCTATCCCAGAAATTCAATTATACTGTCATAAAGAAAAGCTTTGCAACCTCCCTATGTTCCAGCCTTTCACTTCAAGTTGTCCTGACTTTAGTATCATAATAATGGTAACACAAATGCTAATGAAATGTACGTGACTATGGCTACTCTCATTAAATTCTCACAATAAAATAAAATTTAATACAGCTTGACGACTAATTAGAAAGAATATCACAAAATGGAATAATTTTACACTCTAGATAATAGGACAAGGACTAATGGGTAAAACTGAAAGAGAGCAAATTCCAGCTGGATATTAGGAATAAATTTTTTCACTGTGAGAGTGATGACAGACTGGAACAGATTGCTCAGGAGGTTGTGAATGCCCCAACACTGGAAGTGTTCAAGGCCAGTTTGGACAAGGACTTGAGCAATCTGGTCAAACAAGAAATGTCCCTTCCCATTCTGGGAACTGGGACTGGATGATTTTTAACCTTCCTTCCAGACTGCAACATTTTACTTGTATTTGATTTTATAATACAACTTTTGGCTTAGACGCCCAAAGGTTCAGACAAGTGTAAACAATATCTGTAGGGAACTGCCATTTACATGGCTGAAACTAGTTAAAACTGCATGATCTGCCATCTATCAATTCCCAGGTTTTCCGCCTTCACTATTAAAATCTGTCCAGGTTTTAGTTATTTTAGTATGTCTGGGGAAAAAAAAAAAAAAATTACTATTATTGTACCATTTCTATGTATGCCTGTATCACTGGAGAGTTGGAAATTTGAAGATGACAATTTTCTTTTTCTTCTCACATTTTTCATCTTCCTTGCATTCATCTCTATGAGGATACATACGTTCAATCAAATTTTGCTGCCATGTTCTTTTGCTCTTGAATCAATGGTTTATTTTTCCCTTCAAGATGATAAATTTTTTCAAGCACTCTTGTCCCTGAAAAATAATTTGTTCCATGTTAGTTCTGCCTGTTTCCTCAGCTCTTTTCCTACCCTATTGTGCTTCCTTGTTTCTATTTTTCCTCAATATTTTTTTTGCCTTCTACATCACTCAGCATCTTGATAGCCATGGTTAATTACTGCTATCAATACATTTCTATTATTCACTATTACTCTCCATAGGGCACCAGCAACACAATAAAAGTATTATCCCACTTTTTCTTTTTCTGCTTCTTGTAACATCAGAAGCAATGGCTTCATAATATTTCTGTCCAGGTACTGTTAATCATAGTTTGCAGGTTTTGTCTGTTAGAGGAGAAATTCTGTCAGTTTTTCATGAGACAAAAAGTGTCTGAGTCCTAGGACTCAAAGGACCTAGCTCTGATAGGAATTTTCTTGCTTTCAGATGACAAATTCCCATTGATTCTAATGGGACTTGAGACCACAGTCCTTGATGCTCATGCATGCATGACTCTATACTAACTGATCATATTCACACTGCACAATCAAAAGCAGTCACCCAATGACTGAAATCCATCAAGTCCAGTCATACAAAGAACAGAAAAGTGCATCAGCAGGCATGTCTGACATTGATATCTGTGTACATATATGAGTACAATAGGAGACAGCAGTAGCAGTTTAGAGGTAACTAACCAGTGGTGCTACAATGCTGGCAAGATCAAAACCTATTTATTCTAATCAAGTTTCTGATTCCTTGCCTACAAACATTCAAAGGACTGATTATATATAAGGACACTAATAAAGTGGACAGTGTATGTGATTCTACACTGTAAAGGGACAGTGTAATGTGATTTCACAAATCAAATTTTTCTGTTAAAATGTAGAAAGAATGAATGTCATGTTTTGGAGAATTTCAGCTGCAAGTGACTACGATCCCAATTTTGATAGAGATGCACATTTACAGTCAGCAGGAGTCAGAGATCTTATAATGCTGTCATGTTATAATTTTTTTCCCTTTCATTTTCATTATTTTACAGCACAGAAGGCTTGAGACTGATACAATATGAGGAAAAGGGAAGAGTTGTTGGCTATTTGAAGACTAGTAACTAGAATTTACATACTATTTAGCAACTGTGATGGAATGATAGAGTTAAAAAAAAGTTGCAGAAGTAAAAAGCTTGTAAAGAAGCACCAAATGTCTGATATTTATGCCCAGATCTGGAATGGTATTCACTATTTCCACAGGTAAAAAGTTTTCTTTTTAGGGAAAAGGGATTCCTTTTTCTGAATCATAGAGTATTTTATGTTACAGAGATGTCTGGAGATCTCCTAGTCTGACCCTCCCCTCACAGAAGATCCAGTTAGATCAGGTTGCTCAGGCACATGTACAGATCAGTTTTTAATTCAGTGATTGAAATACCACAACAACTTTGGGCAATCTGTTCCAGTGTTCGACCATCCTTATGAGAAAAAAATTTGCCTTTTGTATTCAAGCAGAACTTTGATCCAACTTTTATCGACTGCCTCTCTTCCTGCCCCTGTGCACCTTGGAGCAGAGAGTCTGGCTCTGTCTTCTCTTCACCCCTCATTGGTTGCCTTGTTTTCTTGAGCTTGAATAACCTCAGTGCTCTCATCCTTTCCTTCCACATAATTAACCTTCAATCAACTTGTTGCCTTTCCATTGGACTTGTTCCAATATGACAATGTGTTTCTTGTTTGGGGGAGACCACAACTGGACACAATACTCCGATAGGGTCTCACAAGTGTTGAACGTGTGGAAAGGTTCATCTCCCTGGAGCTACTGGGAATAGGTTGGCTTCTTTGCTAGAAGCGTTCAGCTCATTCAGCGTGTACATCAGCTCATTTTCCTTGGCATTGCTTTCTTTCCAATTTCTACTGTTCATGTGGTAATTTCATCACAGATGCAATGCTTTGCACTTGCCTCTGTAGAACTTCATGTTTTTTCTGTCAACCAATTTTTCCAGCGAGGCGAAGCCCTTTGGAACCTACAGCATAGTGAGCATTCCACCTAGTCAAGTTTGCAGTCTCAATGAGAGAGCACTCCATCACATTGCTGAAGTCATTAATGAAGACAGTTCATCACAAAGGTTAAAATATTTTTTTTTCACAGATAAAGAACAGTGGAAAAAGAGGAGTGCTTTCATAAGAAACAGCATTTCCTCTGTGTAGCAAATAATTCTGAAGCAGGATCTTTACTTGTCCATTTGGTTATATGTTTATATTGTTTATTGTATTATATTTATATTATTTATAAGTTGTTAAAATCCTCAGTCAGCACTGTTCTGATGTGACATGAAAGATAAGAAAGAATAAGTATTATTATTGTGTATGGCTGCTTTAATTTATTTTTTTTTGTGTGTTGGGCCTTAACAAAATGTATAAAAATTGAAGTACCAGCTGATTTTCATCCTTACACATATGACCAGTGAAATACCAGTACTGTTTAGACTGTGATAGCAACATCATCCATCATCTTAATCTCCTTATATCACCTTCTAAAGAACATCTTACTGAGGAAAGGCAATGATTTTGTGACAGGTCATCAGCCACTGTTTTTATACAGTATTCCCAGGATTTTGTCTGCCTGCTTTCCAGCTGGTTGTATATGAAGATCTGAAAGATACAGAAATATCATTTATGTTAGACACCAGTTAATTCCACATTTTTTCTCTCAGTATAAAAGGTATTACATCTACCTAGTTAAATCAAGCTACTTGGTATCCATGTGAAACAATGGCTCCAACACAAAACTCACTCTTGCTAAAAATGAGTTTACATCTAATAAATTTAAGGTGAAATGAAATAGTTAAGA
Organism: Passer domesticus; assembly: GCF_036417665.1. Classification (NCBI taxonomy): domain Eukaryota; kingdom Metazoa; phylum Chordata; class Aves; order Passeriformes; family Passeridae; genus Passer; species Passer domesticus. The sequence goes on from NC_087478.1 coordinate 19,617,153, forward strand.
AAAATAATGAAGAATTACCATATCAGGATTTCTTCCCTTTTCACCATTTTCCCACTAATAAGCAGGTGCTCTGACCAAGAACTGGAGTTAGTAATTCAGAGGATTACAGGGCACTGAAATTTCCCAATGCATTTTAGAAAAGCTCTAGGTTCCATATGTCCAGTTTACTGGGACATATGAATTAATCTCTCTATGAATTAGAGATTCATATTTCCTAACATATCTGTATTCTGCTGAGGCATGAAGAGTGATAGTTTTGTGGGTTTTTTCTAGTGATGTAACTAAAAAAATACATAAATTCTTATTGTCTGTGCTTTTTTTACAGTGTAGAGCATTTAACCAAGTAATTTATTGTACTACATCCTTCAGTTCACAGTGTTCTAAAATATTATAAAAATAGTAAATTAAAAAAATTAACAACTTCCGCTTCAGATATATATATATATATGTGTGTCTATATATCAATATATGTATTGGGAGTGAAAGAATGAAAAAACAAGAAAGTAAAAATAGTTATTATTATATTTGTTTTATTTAAGTATATTTGACCTGAGAATATTTTGCTGCATGGGCATAAGCAGAAATACACTACTTTAGCAAATACCTCCAGTTCAGCAAAAGAACAGAAATTATTAGAGTGTATTTTTTTAGTCCTTGTGTTATAGAAGCTGTAATTCAGTCCACTACTCTTCTATAAATCATGCTTCTTTAAGAACTAGAACTTCAAGACATAATATAGCTGATCTAGCAGCAAAAATATATGAATAGGATAGTAAAAGCAATGACACACAGCTCTACTTCTGTTATGAGAAATATAACCAATGTGGAGAATTCTACTTTGCACTTGACTTTTCTGAATTCTGTTGATTTGTTATAGGTAAACTGGAATTGCAATGATTTTTTTGTCTTGTCTTTGAGAGAGACAGAAAAACATTTTTCTTTTCTCAGAAAATACTTTTTTTTCCCTTAAGAAAATCCACTGAAAAATTATTGGATTTTAATAATACAAATTAAAATCATGTTTGTTAGTCTTACACTGGGAAGAATATCCAGAGGGTGGTGACATGACCTCTAAGATTAGCCATGTCTAGTTCTGAATATAAGCATAAATTCCACTTATCTATATCCTTTGTCTTTTAATACCAAGATCTCCCAGTGGATACTTTTACACAGGGATTTCAAGACTGGAAATGATAGAGTAAATAAATGCACTAACTCTTGCAACACATCACATTGTCTTTTCTGTAGCAATCAATGACTTTTGTGAATGTTCTTCAGGTGCAAGTGTTCAGGGAAATTTAATTTCTGTCACTTTCTCTAACAGCTTGCCAGCATTTAAAATGACAATTTATAAGGTATCACTGGCTGTCTTTTTCCACATCGTGTAAGCTGCTTTTGTGGCTAACCTGGTGTGACATTTAGTAACTCCCATTTTCAACCAAACAAAAAGAAGCTGAACCATTGATTAAAAAACAAAATACAAACAAACAAATTTTAAAAAGGAAGTTCTGAAAAATAAACAGGAGGAAAGAAAGAAATTAGAGAAAAATGAAACAAAGCACCAAACCAAAACCAAGAGCAAAATTATTTACTGTAAATTATACTTATACATAGACATCATATACACATTCATCAGTTACATATAAATAAGTTTCATATTCACTTATTGCAGGTATAAGTGACTTTTTAATGAGTAATAAATCAAAGAAAGAACACTTACAAGTCAGAAGCAATTGTCTGAGTAAAAACTCTTAATATCAGTGACATTTAGGAGATAATTAACAAAATGTTGATTGGAAAAATGAGTGGTCTTTGACAAACTTATTATTAAAATTTTCTTTAGTATAATATTTCTATAAAATACCCTATAAATTAGATACCTTGAAAAAGTAAAGAAAAAGTTATATAGTAATAATATTTTTAATAGCATATTGATAGGCTGCTTAAAGTTTTTGTACTAATAAATTACTTTTCTACTGCAGTTGATAGGAAAAGAGCTTCAAGCCAGTGATAAATGAATACCTGCAGGTGATAACTAGTTTTGAAAGTGGAGACAACAGATTTTGGAAAATCCCCAGCCTCCTACTTCAGGGTGTCTTGGATGAGGCAGCTGAAAAATAAAGGTCCTTGGGAACTCAAGGATGGAGGATTTTGTAATCCTACTGCTAAGAAAAGGGTGTGAACAAGCCTAAAACTAACAAGGAAAAAGAGCGAAAAGGGAGCTGGTAAAAAAAACAGTTGGGAAAGTGAACTTCAAAATTCATTTGTCTTGTTAGCAGGTCTCATGGAAATATCACATTTCTCTGCAAGTTTGATCTCAACAAATTGTGGCAGAATAAGGTTACAGTAATACAGGTTCTAGTGGATTTTCTAGTAAGCAAGACAAAGAATTTAAGAATGGAGTTTGGGGAGTTAAACAATGACCTAAACTTAGTGTTCCATGAAGCTCCATGGTATGCTAGGCAAAATAATTTTCTGAATTTTTCTGGGTCTCTGCATTCTATGTGCTACTTATGAGTGCCTTAAAAACCTGGATATTTCTGGCAGAAATTCTCACAAAAATTCTGTCAATGCATTTAAGTTATGTATTCCATTTAAAGAAAAGTAAGGTGCAAAAACCCATGCATAACTAGTTTATATAAGGACAGAACATTACACTGTTCATTCTAGCATCTATTTCAGTTTACCTACTGAAAAGATAATGGAAAAGTTGTGTTATAAAAGTGGATGTATTGATGCCTCTAAAAGACGTCAGCATGCTAGAAAGTGATGAGCACCATAAAAGGGAAGAAATTCTTCTTTCTTCAAATCATAGTTTGGGTATTGGGCAACAGAAAAATCCCTAGTCTTAAAAACTTAGTATTAATAAAATTAATAAAATGCTTTCTATGATGTTAATTGAATGAGAGGCTAGGTGGGAAAATATGCCAGAGAAAATGTGACCGTATAAGAGAAGATTCTATCCAAGTGCAAGTACATAAAATTATGCTGTTTTACCTGCCATATACATTACATTTCATTACTTTGAAAACATTTGGGGGTTGAACAAGATCTGTAAAGGCCCTTTACAGTCTATGACTCTATGACTGTGATAGCATTGCAATGTTGATTATGTTGTTTCAGGTTCAGGCTTTCATGTCTTCACAGATATTTGCTTTTTTTTTTTTTTTTGAGAACCTAGTAACAGGCATGCTCTTCATAACTGAAAGGAGAGTTTACAATTAGTAATACCTACCCATACAGATCCACAGGTCCCCTCTAATGATTTCTCATTTCATATTTTCAGTATTGTTTGCATTTTCACAAATTCATACTATGATTCATGTTTTATTTAGAGTTCTTTATGAAGTATAGCAAAACATTTGTTAAAAATCTCTTTTAGGGCTAACTTGGGTGTTGGTGAAAAAACAGACTTCACACACAAGATTGTCAAAGCAGCAGGGATTTGAAAGTACTTGAACAGAAATATGGAAAACCAGCATAGCAGTAAAAATTAGGGGATACCAGGCACAACAACATCTCAAATTTTACCCTCATTTGATCTTAGATTACTGAATTTTGGGCCACCTTCTATGCAGAGTACTGAAGCACCTTTGGAGAATAAATATATTTTTGAACAGAACATAATAATGATAGTACTCACTTTTTTACATAACACCCAAGAAATGGGAAATTTGAGTTTTTCAAATCAATCATGAACTGCATTCCAGAGCCGTAATTACAGTATGTTATTTCTAGATATAAATAAAAGAAAACACGCTGTAGCACAGGTCCTGTATATGATACTGCATAAAAAAGGACTATAAGAGACCAAAAGGAAGTTCTGGATTCTAGGAACCAGCTCTTGAAGGATACACTGGCAAGTTAACGTCAATTCCCAGGTCTTGCAATATTTAATATGTTTAGCATTTTTGAAAATAGATATATTCAAAGATCGCAGAATGATATCTTTATGCCAAAAGTACAGCCTCAACACTAAGGGATCAACCTGCCTCAGTGAAACATTAGGCAAGATCATTGTCTTAGGAAATCTAGTTTTGAATCATTTCTGTGCCTAATTATTTTTATCACTTGCTTCCTCAGAGGGAGGAACTAAACCAAAGGCTGTTCTCCAACATGCCCAGATCTTTCATCCAGCTTAATGAAATCATTCACATCCCCTGTGCTCTGTGCTGAACTTTTGCCTGTGGCTGTTGTTAGGAAAGGACAGAATAGACCTGATAACATGTCCATACAAGGAATCATGGTGTGTGTAGATTAGAGAAAACTTTGCCAAGGTGATTGGTTTCAGAGCAGGATTTTGAAAAGTCACAAACAGATAAGTTCTAGACAGTTCTTAGTTTGCAGAGGTAGCATCTTAGTCAGTTTTAATTGCCTTGACAATTAGGGAGCAATTCATATGTATAAATAAGCATGCCATTTAAAAAAATATTGTTGCACTGGTAGTCAAAAAATTTTAGTCAAAAATTTCTGTTCCCAGAACAGATTACAATGGTTTGGTGGTTATGCTGATGTATCTGTATCTATCTATATCTATGCTAGATCTATATCTTTTCTATCTCTACCCAATGTAGAATCTGTTGCTCTCTATTTCTGTTGCTGTCTCTATCTGTTGATATTTACATTTAAGTGGGGAATTCATTCATTAATAATGGTTTTGGATAGTCTCCCAAAGATGAATGAGTAGATATTCAAGGCTAAACAAGCCACCCCACAAACACTTTACATTTAGAAGAGCGAGAAAAGTACCTCCAGAGTTTGATTTGTTTGATCCTATAAAAAGCATCTAAATTGAACTAGATAACTTCTGTTTGACTTTTCCTCATATTATTATTCACCCAAAGTCTTTAAAGGGCTTCTAAAAACAAGTGAGACACACACATATTTACATATCACTATACAAACATACTAGAGATTATTATGGCCCCTGAATTATTTTTCTTTTAGGGGGAAAAACACTATTACATTTATGTATATAATTATATATGGTCATAAATATATATAAATCGATATAAAGTCTATATATATAACTGAACTTGTTTTTTGATTGGTTTTGTTTTGTGTTATAGTGTATATGTATGTGGACACAATACATAAAATGGTTGTCAAAACAAAGAAAATAGTCTGAGGTACCTCAGCAGCAGCTAATTCCAAATGTGACGTTTGAGGGTAAAGTACATAGTAACAGCATTCATTTCGTCTATAGATTGCCAAAATCTTACAGCTACACTATCTCTTCAAACAATGGCATGCTGTGCTCGTTATGTATTGCAGAGCATATCAAGTAAGTTCCTATAGTTATGTACATATTGTTTCTCCCCAGATGCATGCTGTGTATCATCAGTGACTTCAGCTTATTTTAGCTAATATAAATTAGGTTAGAATCCAGACAATAGTTGAAGTGCAGTTGTACCTTTCTTGGGTAAGCAAATATCTTTATTTTTGAAAATCAATGTTTAGTGATAGAGGATATTTCATTTAATGGATAAAATTATTTCTAGATTCTTAACATAACAGGGCTGGTGACCACAGCTTCCTCCAAGCAGGCTATAAAATTGTTTTTATTTGCTTAGTCTTAACTCTGTATTGTGTATATACGTCAGAGCCACAAAGTTCTGCATAACTTTGAAAGCACCTTGTCCTTGAAGTAAAAAAGAAGAATATTTGCTTCAATTTTTTTTTCCTTTTTTTTTTCTGCTTTTCTCATCCAGCAAGCTAGTCAAATAGACTCTGCTGCATGAGTAAAACAGATGACAGAGGAACACATCACACTCAATGTCCTTGGGCATATTTTGTTGACTTTAAAAAGTATCTAGCACTTCATGACAGAAAATCATTTCCATTTCAGAACTTTAAAAGCTGAAATAACAGAAGCATAGGTAGGCCTATAGAGGTTCACTAAATACACGGGAAGAAATGCTTCAAAATATGTCCTTGTCTGAAGTCTTTCATGCATCAATTAATAAGCTGAGAACCTGAATTTCAGGTACTCTGTTAATAGTAAAATGGAACTTCTTTAATTTTGATCGCAAAAAACCCTCTTGTGTTCTCTCTCCTACTGAACTACACAGAAACATGCTAAATAAAACTATTCACATTTTATTCGTCTGGGAGGACAAGTACAAGAATCTGCCACAGCACATTGTTCTAAAGTAACAATTTATTAGTGAATGTGTGTTGGCGCTCTTGTTATATTAAAGACTTGTGTATATTTGTCTGTTGAGGAAAAAAAAGGATGAAATTTCCATTCAGTTTTTTCTTTTCAATAACCTTTGTGCAATGTGAGTTATTTTATTCTATCAAAGTTTAGAAGTATAGCCTTTCCCATGTGACATATGAAATATGCTGTAAATTGTTACAGAATGCTATGCTTGCATCTGCTTTATGAAAATTAAACAATTTTCAGCCATTATAAAAATACGTTTTTCTCTTCTTGTCCATTTTCAAATAGAGATATTAACTCACCTAAATTTAGAAAGTGTCTGCATCCAATAAAGTCACTGAAGAGAACAGGTTCTTTTAAGGTGTCGTCTGATAGATGAGTATGTTCAGATGACATTACATTAATTTAATCCTAAAGTGTTTTCCTGTTCCTGTTGACTATAAAGGAACTTCAGTTGTCAGTTTGAGACACAGCAGGCTCTACATTGGTCAGATTAATCCTGTTAAAAGTGTCCACTTTCCATCTACAGGGTCAGTCAAAATGAGCCAGTACAAATGGAAGAAAGAGAAAAGACACTCACTGAAAACAGAGCCCAGGGAACCTGCCTTCTTTTTCTGCTCTGCCTGCTGATGGTAGATTCTTTGCTTGTGCAAAGCATGTGCAGCTTTAGAGTGTCTGTCCTATCAGCAGCCAAGACATTCACCAATACTCATGTACTTGATTTCAATGTTCTGAATCCTCACAGACAGAGCAGTTTAAAGCTTTGCCCTTTTTGACTAATGAACAATGAATTGTCAATGTGCTTTTTCCTGATAAAGCTTATTATAGATAAGAAACAGTGTCACATGTGTTTGCATGAGTAGAAAATCAAACACCAATCAAAAGCTATTAATTCTCTAAGATATTATTTCCAAAGAAATGTTAAGAAATATTGATCTTTTAGGGAACAATCAATAAATTTTGAGAAAAGAAAGATAATATAATCAAATAAGCAATGAATTGTGAAGTGCTTTCCAAGCTGCAAAATATCTTTAAAGTCAAGACATTTGAACATATAAATTAAGTATGTTTATGAAATAAAACATTTAACTTTACATACTTTATTTTGAAGTTTCTGCTGTATATTCTTAAGCACAAAATTGACCATATGCTGACATGCTCTTTTGATTTGGTATAGTTTATCTATTTATATATTTTATATATATATATGTAAAATATATACTTTTGTATATATCTATTTATACATATGTGGGTAGACTGGAAAAAAAAAAAACACATGAAAACATCTAATACATGACCAAATTTTCTACAGGATCAAAATAAATCCCTGTTACAAAGTATCAGGTCTTTAATAACCTATAGCCATAAACATTAAAAGGTATTTGGATATTTATAGGTGACCACTGGAGAACAACTTAAGAAGCTATTTTTCAGTGAAAATGTAATTTCTTTAACAACCATATGTAATCTACTGCAGTGTAAAGTGAAATGGATAAAATGTAAAATGAAATTTTTCTGAGTGCAAAATAAACCATTTTTATTTCTGCTTTGGATATGTCAAGAATGGGCTGACATTCTGTTACATTTCATGGAATGAATAGAGATTTAAAAGAAAAGGAATCTATACAAACCAGGTACAAAGCAATTGATTTTTTAATACTTGGATAGCATTAAGTATTTCTCAGTGCATCAGAAAACGTGTAAAACAGTGCTACCTCAATGAAGTCACCTCTCCTCCTAAGAACAGCAAACAGAGAAGCACTTAACCTATTGTGGATAATACACAATAAAAGTTTATCTCAATTGACAGGATGTTTTCTCTGTACAGAGCAAGACATTACTTTTCCTGTATTTTGAGCCTCTCATGTAATAATCTGCACATAGTTACTATGGTGGAACTCTAACCTTGGCACAACAGCCTTGATCTCTCAGTTGTAAATTGTTTCATTCCAGTATTTGAGAGACTGGCTGTCAAAAAAACCCCACTCAAATCCTTATTTCAAATGAAATATAACTATTCAAGTGTATGAGAAGAAAATCTAGTAAGAATAAAAAACAAAAATAGTGAAAGATCACATTCTGGTTTATTTTCTCAACATCCACAGTTTTAACTCTCTGAATTCCTGTCACAATACATATGTAGAAGCTTTGCAAAATGGCTCTTTCTGTCAGTAGTGTAACCAACAATACTTTGATTACTGCAGGTTTTGTTTCTTTATGTTGAAGTTCTGTGTGGATCCTCAAGAGACTACTGTAACCTTTTCTGTCTTGCAGTGTTATCTGTGAGCATTAGTGTGTCTCTTCTCAGTATTTAGCCACCAATTCTCGCAAAATTTGCTGTAATCTAGTCCTTTTCCTTTTTTTCTGTTACTTATGTTCCTCTGAAAAAATAAGACTCAAACTAGTCACAGGTTCAAAAGGATCTGGTTCTTTAATGTGGTTTGTGGACTTTTTCCTCTTTGTTTTGGTTTTGGTTATTTCTGAGAGTTTTTAATGGGGGGTTTGTATTGATTGTTTATTTTTTCAAACAAAAGTATAACATGGTCTTATTAAAAATATTTTATTTACTAAGGGGGAGAGGGGGAACAACAGAGACCCAACACCCTTGAAAATAGAGAAAAAAATACTCACTATTATTACTGATGTTCTGAAAGCACAACTACTTTCCTTAGAAGCCTAGTGTGCTGATAGCATAAATGTGCATTTAGAGATCTCATTTCTATAATCTGCAAAGACTTCTCACTCACCAGTAAAATGTTTTAAATTGCATAGATAAATACATATTTTTTTTTCTAAAAGGTTTTGATAGTATCTTGAGGCCTATTATATTAAATTAGATTTTATTTCTGGATGACCCTCTACCAAAGGTGCAAAGATATTTAGACTATTGCAGGCCTCAGGACCCCTTTCTGTCTGACATATTTATCTTAAGCTCATTCCTGAAGCAGTCCTCAATTGATTTTATTTTATAAACAATACCAAAACATTTTAAATTTGTAATCTGAGTTCTTTAGAAAATCACTCAGAGCTGGGCTCTCCAGAGATATGACCTAGATATAGGTCATAACATATGGTAGAATGCAATCAGTTGCTGAAGCTGTGTTTACTGAAACTGAAAAAATAGGTAAAGAAGTGATGTCTATCTATCTGTCTGAGCCTACTCTTTCCTTCCAAAATAAACATGAAGGAGACGAGGGAATAATCGTACAACAAATGGGATGTTGTATAATCACCTTCCACCTGGATCCCTAACACTGGGGACTTCCTTGACTGGGGAGGCAGCAGAGTCCCACAAGATTAATGTAACGTGCATCAGTTGACAGATTCTTTGGTGCTGTACAGCTGTTCTGCATCAGATCTCCAGCAAAAGCTGAGTTAATTTAATTAGTGGGTTCAGGCCCTACGTAAATGTAAACATGAGGTAATGTGATAAACACACACAGAGGAGTGGTTTGGGTGCTCTGTAGACTGCATCTAGACCCCATTTGATAGCAACATAACTATGACTCTCTTAAGACAAGGCTGTGGTTGTAACTGGGCTCAGCTGCAGGGGTCACACCCCCCTGCAGTCCCACCAAATATGCCCAGGGGTAGCTGAGTGGATCTCTGCCCCAGTGTTATGTGGTTATAATTAATCTCTCCCTTTTGCTTGCACTCACTGACCAGAGATGGCACTAAATAAGATGAAATAAATTTATGGTAACAATTGTAATGTGTTTGTTTCTCAGAGCCTGGCCCATGGGTTTTCAGTTGGGCACAGCTCAAGAGTTACTGAAGTGATGCTGCTGGCTTATTCTACCCTCACACTGACTGACTGATTTGACCAAAGTTGACAAAATGACCCAATTGACAAGCTAATATATGCATTGAGGGCCACACAGACCAGTCCTTTAGATTGGAATGACATTCTAGCTACACATTTGATGACAATCCACAGCAAACTGGTGGAAGACAAAATTGTTTTGATGAGATTGGAGTTCTATAACACTGTGGAACTTGATATGGAGGGATATTCATCCTTCCATCTGGTGGGAGGGCTTGGCCAGGTATCCCAAGGTACCTGAGGTTCCCACCTCTAAACCTGCCACGGGAAGAAACATCAGCCATGGTGAGGGAGAGGGTGAGAGTAGCAATGAAGGACAGGACACTCTCTGATGCCCACCTCAAGAACAACAGTGGAGAAGATCCGGGACAAAAGTCCATCATGTCCATGCCGTGGAAACCAGACCTACAGAGTGCTAGGGCTAAGTGATCATTTATAAAGATGCCATGGGAGATTGTGTTCTAATGTGTGAAATGAGGGAATACAATTAGAAAACATCACAGTATACCTGCCATTTCCCACAATGTAAAAGGAGCTGCAGAAATGGCTCCCACTGGAGAATGGGCTTGTGACGTGTGTGGGGAAAGCTTTAAAACAAAGAGTGGTGTGGGACAACATAAAAAATTAGTGCAACCTGTTGTAATTAAGTAATTCCCTGTTTTGATTAGAGTTTTAGCCCCTAAAATTCTTTTTCCATACTGAGTATAGAAAAAGTGTTGGTCATTCAAAAGAGCCAAATATAAGAGTATCCTAAATTGTTGCATTTCAGTAGAAGTTTGGGATACGTGTGAGACAGTTCTGTATTATAAGGAACACTAACAGCAAAAGGCTGTTTTTCACATACAATTCTGAAAATTGCATGATGCTCTTCTCTAAAGAAAAGTTGCCGTTATTTAGGAAGTAATTTTTCTCATTGAAAATCACAATACAGACTATATGGTCCAGAAAATAAATAATATTACCCTTACAATATCATTAATAAATTAGTAAACAAATCACTTGATAATTACGAAAACTTTAAAAAATTAAGTCATTATAAAAAATTTGCCTCAGGATACAGTCTATGTTTTCTATTCCAACAATCTGCCAGTTCTTTCTTTGAGAAATAGTTTGTTTAGAGGAACTGATTTAATAATAAAACTAAAATTAAAATCAAGAAAAGTTTGTCTTCCTGTGTCAGTTGGAGGTTAATGAGTACATTTTCTTCTCAGTAGCTTGCATGGGGTTATGTTTTGGATTTAAACATCCTGAACACTGGGTTGATAACATAGACACATTTTTGTTATTGCTGAGCAGGGCTTACACAGAGCCAAAGCCATTTCTGCTTTTTGTGCAGCCACAGTGGCACAAAACTTGGGAGTGCATGGGAAGCTGGGAGAGACACAACTGTGACAGGTTATCCCAGCTGACCGAAGGGATATTCCAGACCATATGGCATGATGCTCAGTACATAATGTGGGGGGAAAAGGAGGAAGGGGAGGTCATTTGGAGTCATGGCATTTCCTTTCCAAGTCACCATCATCCATGATGGGACTCTGCTCTCCTGGGGATGGCTGAACACCTGCCTGCCCGTGGGAAGAAGTGAAAGAATTCCTTGTTTTGCTTTTGTGTCTGTGTGTATTTTGCCTTTCATGTTATACTGTCTATATTTCAACCCAAAATTTTTTAGATTTTACTCTTCTAATTCTCTCCTCTCTCCCACTGGTGTGAGATTGAATGAACCTCTGCATGGGGCTTGACCTTTGGATGGGGTTAAACCACGACACTTCTTTACTTGATGCTTAGGCTATATCTTACAGTAATAGAGAACTATCTCTGCTGTTATTAAATGTGTGTAAGGGATTCACATTCCTGGGAAATGAAAAAGAAATATTGATATTTTACATCACATTATTCATATAATTGATGTGTGGAAACTCTTTAAAAAATATTGTTACCATCACACACTGTGTTTTTTTTTAATCTTACAGGCACCCCAGAATGGGCTCAAATGTCAGTACATATTTCTGTTTTAAAGTAGATTGTAATAGAACACTGTTAATGAAGATGTTGAATATGCGTTGTGCACTTACATGTGTTTGTTTTATTATAGAGAGTGTGAACTAAAATAGTTTCTTCTCAAAAACCTTGCCTAGCTATAAATCCTTGGTCTAAAATATAAGGTTTCATATCCTGAGGGTCCTTTGGGACAGATATATCAGATATATCATAAAACATATGTCTGACTAACTGTAATTTAAGTCTTTAAAAAAATTAAAATGAAGTTTATTCACAACAGTGAGGTTGCTGGCTCTAAAAGGAACATTTTACTCATGAAAAAGTTTAAAAAATATGGTTTAGAGAGTGTGCTGATAGATTCTTCTGCACCTGTATACAGAGCCAGATACATGCTCAAGTTAACAGATGTCAGATTCATTTGTACAGGGATGTTTTACAGGCATTCCAATGACTCTGCCTAAATTTCCATTTACAATCTTTCTCTTATGTTGAAGTGGAAATTGAGACATCCAGAGACAAATTTATTCATAGCTATTTTTTTCTAGCAATCTAAAATCCAGACAATACATTCTCAGTAACAAGTAGCCCAGTTTTTACTGATGAATCCAGGCTTGATTAGCTTTCAAAAATATATCTCAATTAGGAAAATTTTATGTTGCAGATGAGTCTCAAAGCTCAGTGGCATAAACCTGTCTTACACAGGTTCCTAAGACACATGACTGAGCAATAAAAAATTGACAGAATAATTGTTAAGTTTCATAAATTACTTGAATTCAGCTAGAAAAATACAACCAGCAAATCAAATGAGTTGAAGGTTGTAGCTTGTGCAATTAAAACTGGAAGAATCATGAAGTTTCTTCAAATTTAGGATGCAGATGCATATTAAAAGGAGGTTTTGTCTTTGCACTCAAAAAAAGAGGAACATACTGAATATAAGAGAAAGTGAGTTGACTAATGGAAACTCAGGTGATGTAAAAATAATATTACTTAGTCCAGCTTAGTAAAGAAATTTGGATTTTGCCACCTAAGAATAAGAGATTTAGTCAGAAGCTTTCTGACTTCCCTAGTTTGAATAGTCTCACAACAAATTATTAACATGTGAAGGCTTAACAAATTCAAAATGAAATATGTAATCTTGGTTTATCAATCATAACATATTCTAATATAAATTATTATGGTTTTTTGGTTTTTTTAGATAGATAAGACCTGCAGTACTTTTCTTATTTGGACCAGAGGAGAACATCTATTTCAATTCTTTATGTAAAAAAAAGTAGTGAGGGTTGGATTATACTTTAATTAAAAATCAAAAGAAAACCAACCTGAAAAGGAGATGACAAGGGAGTTTGATGGATCTGTTCAGTGGTATTTCACAAGAACAATTTTTAGGACAGATTTATTTAGTATTGTTACCTAAAACAGAAAGGACAAGATTTGCCTCAGAGAATTTGTGATGAAATAGAGTTGGAAAATGTTGTCTACAAAAAAATAATTAACATATACAGAGGAACTAACCATTGGGATGACAGGAATTTTAAGAAGCAATGCAATTGGTAAACATGCAGGATTATATGTTTCAGGTTTAATAAGATAAACTTCTGTGACATCAGTCTAGGAACTTATCTATAGAAAAACAGATGAAAGGACTTCAGTGCTGCCTGTTGATTACAGAATCATTTCCAGCTACTAACTTGATGTAGCTGTGAAAAAGAAAAAAAATCTTAGTAAAGCAAAACAGAGATTTCCAGCAGAGGCAGGAAGATATTGATCTCACTGTAAATTTATGCCAGCTTAGTCTTGCAGAATGCATATACAACTCTTGTTACTGATGCTCATGAAAAGAAAACTCAGAATGAAGCAAGCACAGGAAGGCCAAGGAAGACACTCAGAAACCTGACAGAAGGCTAAAGAATGTGACTTTTAAAATTCAGCTAAGGTTGCTAAGAAGTTACTTGACTGCATAATATCAAAGCTAATATCAAAAAGTTAATAACAAAGTTGCTAATGTCGAGGAATTATTTTAGGTATAAGTGTAGCAAATAAGAAAAACTAAATGTAGTGGCTAACTCTTATCTATTATATGTTATACAGGGCTGAAAAATGCTAGGTCATGTATACCTTGATAGACTATTCAGGGTTAAAATAACCCAAAAGCCAACATGAAATTTAACTAAAGTGGATTTGGAGAAAAGTATTTGCTTCTAGTTAGATCTATTTACTGTTTAGCTACTACCTATTTACATCTTGTTCAGAAGATCATATTTAAACAGTGGCTAAGAAGTTAAGGCTGAAACTCTTGCTCTGGATTCCTGGGCTCTGTTAAATACAGTTTGGAGCTCCAAATATACAGACATCTCTGTATAAAACAGATTTTAACACATATTAGAAAGAAAGAAAAATTAGCTTGTCACATTTAGATTCTGATAACTGAATAGTTATGTGACATTTTAGATAATTTTTCCATCATTTTGCCAAAAATTTGCTCTGTTATTCTATCCACGTTCCCACAGTGAAAGAAACAAGACCAACATTTCTGGTGTCCAGTTTAGTTTGGGCTTCTGTAATTCAAGGTCCCTAAATATTAATTATTGAAAAAGGCAGACCTTGAGAAAGAGTGCAACAGCTCTTATGTGGTGACTATCACATCACACAGAAGTGCAACTGATGATGAAAAATTTAATCTGGAGTGAGATGAAAGTTCTTAATGATCACTCAGATGTTCAGGAACAGCTTGTTGGGACTGAGAGGAGGCACAAAACTTGCCACTTGTGAGACAGAACTCAGTATGTTAATGAAAGGGATAGTGAGATGAAGCGACTAGAATAGCAGGGCACAATGTCACCCACATTTTTCCCAGGCTTTTTTTGGGTTTTTTTGTTTGTTTTTTTTTTTTTTTTTTTTTTTTTTTTAAGGACTTAAAGGATGAATTGCTTACTGGTAAATGTAGTTTTTCATGCAGGCTTTTCTCCCACCTCCCTTTCACATGCTGTTACATTAATCTTTATCATCCCTCATTAGACCGAGACCAATTTTAATGTTTATTGCTTCATCACTTTATATATCAGTAGTCCCTTCAGTTACCTCTCTGTTCTTTCTGAAGCCTTCATCTGCACTTCCCATTTGGAAAAAATTAACACTTCAGGCAGAAAGGCAAAGCTCGATGAATCAGATTTGCTCAATTTTGCTGAATTCCATTTCAACATTGGAAATAAGTTCAGAGAACACATCCAATTCTTTTCTCCCAAATAGCAGTAATAGAAATATGGTTCTAGTTGCTAGCAACTCTTTAAAATAAGTGACTCTGTTATTGCAAATCTTTATTTCTAGCTGTAACACACTTCCAATTTAGGAAGAAAAATCCAAAACCTTGGACATCATTCATAGATGTGTAATATGATTTTATAGTCCTCATTTTTATTAAAAAGATTTCATTGTACTAAAGATAATAAAAAAAATTCAGTTAAAGAATGAAATAACATATAACATCCTGCAGCTGGATGGACACCCTCAGCTAATCCTAAACTGAGCTCTGAATGTTTGGCTTGAGATTTTCATGCAGTGGGCAGAAGGAAGCATAAAAATCTCATTAAACTCTTTACACCAGAGGACTTTGACAAATTCCTAAAAGTAACAAAATGTGCTGTTTAGACAGACCGTTTACTATATTTTGATCCGGCTACACATTCTGGTTTTCTTCTAAGAAAGATAATAAACTCAGTTAATCTGTTCTCAGCACTGAATAATGTAGTTTGGTACTTTCCCACTTATAGAGCAAAACTCAAATTTAAGACTCTGGGAATTCTGTGACATTACTGATAAACCTTAAAATATATACCTGTCAGCATGTGTGACATGCATAATTTGTTGTTGAAAGGGGAAAACACCACATGTATCTTAATCAAATAGCAGTTAGGAATACTTATTCTTGAAATAATTTGTAAACTGCTAGTGAAGCAAAAGAATTTCTCCTCCTATGAAAACTTGTTTTGGCTTTAGATTTATTTGTTTGCTTGTTTTCCAGAAAAAAAAAAATAAAGAGAAAAGAGTAAATTTTTCACCCAACCTAATTTCCCACTAGGGAAGTCAATAAAGCTAAAGTTAATATTACAGATAGCTAGAGGAAAGAGAAAGCTATATATATAGAGATGAAACATAGTTCATAGATAAAACAAATAATCCGAGTTGTGGTAAAAGATGATCTGACTTTTTTATTAGATTTTTAAAGAACCTTATCTAAGCCTTTATATGGTCTACTTCTACATTTGTTTGCAGATCTCTCTACCTTTTTGGTTTTCTTCCTGGATTTTCCCCCATGGCTTCACTGCTTTTTAAGTCCCTTTAAATCCAACTTTAGACAAATATAAAAAGATGTAAGACTGAAACAAGTTCAGGATAGTTTGAGGTTGGAAATAACTCATTCCTGGTTTATGTTCCCTGTTGTATTTACTATTAGTTACTTGAAATGAGCCATGTTTTTTTTTTTTTTTTTTTTTTTTTTTTCCAGCACCACAACTTATTAAAGCTTTTCTATAATCATATTTCTCACTGTAAGAAAAGGTTACTTCATTAAATTTTGTCTGATCCCCTAATTTAAATATAATGGACATATTTTGATCCATTGCCCTGTCTTTTAGGAAGAAAATGAAAATTGGTTATTTCATTATAATGTGTAATAAAAGCTATTTAGAACTAAAAGCATATATATACACATGACTTTTTTTTTGTAGCTTGATATTGTTCAATGTTGCATGTAGATATATGGTATATAAGGTGAGAACAGACTTCACCTTAGAAACAGAGCTTCTATTTACCTGTGTTATCTTGTCATAGTTTACAGCACAAGATTCTTCATGAAAGCTGAAGTAGAATACATGCCTCACAATTGAAATGATCATTCAGCCAGATAAATATTCTGTGAACACAATAAAACACAATTAAAAAAAATAATTATAGAACTGCAAAGCGAATCAGAATCTATTACATAAGTCAGGGACATGGGGGTGGGGTGGAATTAGTAGCTGAATTACATTTAACTAAAATAAACAAACAGAGAAGTTGAAATAGAAAATAAAGATCATATGCATACTTCTCATATAGGTACTGCACCAAAAATTTTGTTACAACTATTCAGTAATTTATCAATCATTTCATATGGAAATCATTATCTGCGCAGGTCCACAATTATTAAGATTATGTGTTTCTTGAACAGTTTAGAAAAGTTTTAATCAAAACAAAGTCAACACACTCATGAAACTCAAAGGTGGACTAGAAATTCAGCTGCTTCTTAACAGAATGGTGCTCTTTAATACTAAGAAGTTTTTCAGAGAGGATTAGTGATGCACATGCAGTTTGGATCCATGAGCTACTGGTTACTAAGCCCTTTAGAGAAATTCAGTTGATTACTGAGTATTTAACCATGTGTCAGTATCTTCTGAAATGCTGACCTAACTTGTTTACATTGAAAAATTAGTCTTTAGTATCACAGATATCTTCTAGCCTTCAAAATGGCCAAAAGCTGTATATGCAGTCCAATCATTTTGTAAGGCTGAAATGTGTGGACCTGAGAGATGTAGTTGCACAGGATGACACATTTAGGCAAATAGATTTACAGACATTGAGATGCATCTCAATAACAGATAAGGAATTCCTTACTTGCACTTACATAATTTTGAAAGGTCTTTAGAAAGGTCTCCATGAAAGTCAGGCTGTGCATTCTTTCTTATTAGGAACCTTGTCACAGATCCTTTTTCAGCTAGGAAAGGAAGGATTTATCCACTTTGACTTAGCTTTGAGTGCCAAATGAGAAATAGAATGGCCAGGAAAAATATATGGTGTCTGTGGGAGAAGCTTGAAATAAAACTTTTCATTTCATAGTCTGAAAGTGCAGTGGAAACTTAGGCAAAGAACAAATGTTATGAAAATGTTATCAAAAATTTTTAAATTATTCAGGGTGATTTAATATATTCATATAGGCTATCAAGTCTAGATCAGAAGACTTATCACAAGGTCTACCTTGCCCTGTGTTCACATCATGTAAATCCTAAAACCAGACATGAATTTTCCTAGACTAAAACCAAACCAAATCAAAACAAAATGAACTAAATCAAATCAAGAAAATGTAAAAAGAGAGTGAAGCTGTCTACTAACTACTAAACAACTGAATAGTTACTTAGTTTATGAACAAAAAGGTTCAGAAGGATGAAGAGAGGAAGGGACAGGAAAAAAATGGTTTGAACTAAAAAATTACACTCAAAAAGGTATTTTTTTAAATTTTAGAATACGAGATTATTTATTTATACATTCAGGTGAAAACTCTTAGGAAACTCTTACATTATATGATCTGTGCAACTTAGTGACAAAACTTGCCAGTGTGGTAGAAAATGCAAGAGTCAGAAAAGTATTGGTAAATATATAAAATATTGAACTTGGTAGCTAAGGAGATTTTTCTAATAACTCCTTTAATGTTGTCAGTAAAAAATTTAATTCTTTATTATTCTCCTTGGAAACTTCATAAGAGATAGGAAAGAGCTTTCCTCTAATGACCATGCCATACCTCAACATTTTTCTTGAAAGCAGAAAAAGGCAAAAGCAACATGTATACCCCTGTATGTTGGTCTGACCCTGAAACTGGGATTCCCAATATTACTACCTATAGCAATGGGAAATAATCAATCAGTTTAATCTCAATTTTGATGTTTCAAATTGTTCCACATTCAAAATATATTAGTCATATTTCACAAAATATTCTTTGGATCAAATGGAAACTAGAAAGAAATCAATATTTTTTTTACCTGCACAGAAAATTTCTCACTGTTCAAAGATCAAAAATGGAAGAGGAGATTCTTTGATCAGAATGTATAATTTTGTACAAAAATCCTGTTGGAACTTTTGATTTCTTACATGATACAGGAGCTTAACAACCCAATTCTCTCTCTGCTCCCCCTGAAATAAGGTCAATATATTTGTATTGCACAGCTTTTCCTCCTTTTCCTGTTTACCTCCTTCATTTTTCTTTTCCTTATTTCAGGAGACACAAGAAACTAACATTCAAGTACTCATATATCAAACTGATGCTGCAATTTCTGCAGCATGTTTGCACAGCATTTATGATGTTTTCAGAGTTTAATCCAAAGTGATTCTTTCTCAGAAAAGGGTGCTTTGAACCATGAAAGAAAGGTCTAGATACTTGGAATGGCCAGGTGATTTGGCTGCATTCTTGAAATGGACAGTCTACACCAATTGAAAAGTAAATGTGATCCATAGCCACTCTGAAAAAAAATGTGTATAGTTTTGACTTCAATAAGTTTAGGCAACTAGATGTTACGTGAGTGTACTGTGATTTTCTGCACTGGAAAAGATCCGTACAGCCC
Organism: Passer domesticus; assembly: GCF_036417665.1. Taxonomy (NCBI): domain Eukaryota; kingdom Metazoa; phylum Chordata; class Aves; order Passeriformes; family Passeridae; genus Passer; species Passer domesticus. The sequence goes on from NC_087478.1 coordinate 19,636,504, forward strand.
TCACATTGCTTCAAATGATAACTTTAAATGATTTCTGGTGATTTCAGGGTATTTGATAGAACCAATACAATCTCACTGAAATAACATAAATGAATCTGTACATTTGTTGGTGTCTTTTTTTCAGATGTGTTATAATCTCTGTTGTTGGGCACCTGATATAATTAGGTACTAATACATAGTAACTATAAAATTTAGGCTCACATCAGTGTTATGGCAAACAAACCACAGTGAAATCCAAATTAGATCAAATGACATATTTTTAAAAAATCAAACTAAAACAAAATAAGCCCCAAAGCTGCAACAAAACAAGTTCCCACAGAAATAATAATTTCTGAGAGAAGAAAGAAGGCACAGAGTAAAAGAGAATGTATAGGAAAAACCAAACCAACAATTCTTATTGGCTTTGAATTCAGTTCCTTTGTCCTTCTGAAATCCCAGATATAATAAATGTATAACACACAGTCCTTTTGAAATCCAGAAAATCCAGATATTTCTAGTAAAATGACATTTGTGTGGATACTCTTGAGAAGAGCTGAATCTCTGCTGAAACACTTCCATTGTGCTATTTTCATCCATTTATGCTCTTGTGAACTACCTGAAATCTGTTTTACAGATATAGAACATATCTTTTAAAGAGTGTTTACAGAGACCAGAGATAAAAACCCCACAAAATCTCAATGCAATTCTGTGTCTAAATGTAGAACAACACAGTCATTCAAAGTTATTTATCACATTATGTTGCTCTCAGCTTATATAGAAAGATTTATTGTATAAAGGTCAATAAAAAAATTACATTACTTTTATGGAAAAAAATAAATCTAAAATATGACAATTCAAAATTCAGGACTTTATTAGACAGCTTCCTTTCTTTATACCTGGTTTTTCAAGTTACAGAAACACTGGAGTAAATAAAAATCAATATAGATCAGATAAATCCCATATTTATGTAGATTACTAAAAATAGAAAAATTAATATTAAGGTACTTCAACTTTCTCTTTGCAGTATAGATGTAGTTTTTAATCTATATATATATCTACATTTTAATGATGGAGTTGTTAGCTGAGTTACTTCACCGATGTTCACTAATGGCAACATTTTCCAGAATAATGTTGACAACAGACAAATATCTGATGAATAAGTGTACAAACAAGTAACAATATTCTCCATTTCAAAAGTGTAGCTTATCAACCCAACAAACTAAAAATGTTAAAAAGAAGCCAGGCGAAGCAGCTTTCATCCGTCATGCATGAAAGAATATCTCAATTAGTTTAGTGTGGATTTTTGTTTGCCAGTTGTACAAAATTGTATGTGTTTCCTGAGACCATTTGTTTTCCTACTGAAGAGCCTTACCTCCCAAATTCTAGACTCCAGAATCAGTGTTTTGGAAATGGTTAGATGGAGCAGAGACTGCAAGTTCATCAAAACTAAAGTGTTTGCAGGAGACAGTTCAGTTTTGACAAAGTTGTGACAGAAAGGGGCAGGTTTCCAACAGTAATCCACAATGCTAGCTCATCCAAATGCCTTTTTTGAAAGATGTTGGTGGACTTCCAGGCTACCAACTCTTCAGGATCCACATGGCATGCTGTTGAGCTGTGAGTCCTGGCTGCCAGGTTGCTCTGTCTAGCCAAGGCTTCAAGGCTCTTGGCTTCCTTTCAGCTTGCCTGGTGGAGAGTTGAGAACCTCCCCCAAACTTGTGTTTCCAACTCCAAGTACCCAGCTGCTCAGCAGTCAAAGTTGTGATGGGCTGTGATCTGGGTCTACCTTTCCAGGTGTATACTCAGATACTTGATAACTTCTAGGATCCTTAGCATCTCAGCCAGAGAAGATTTCTGTATTGGGTTTGCATGGCCAGGTTTTGATATTGGGGGCATTGCAGGGGTGGCTGCTGTGAGGAGGTGCCAGAAGCTTCCTACATGCTCAGCAGAGCCAATCCCCAGTAGGTCCAAAAATGGCCATACCTCTGGTCAAGTCTGGGTCACTTAGAAATGGTGCTAAAGCCTCTGTGATAACATATGTAAGAAGAAAATAAAAGTTATTGTGCAGATGTAATTGTGGCCAGAGAAGAGTGGAGTGAGAACATGTGAGAGAAAGAAATCTTGCTTTCTACCAACGAGAGGGAGGATCTGAGATTGTTCTTCAGGCCGTGGTGAGGACCACGGTGAAGCAGCTGTGCTCCTGCAGCCATGGAGCACCATGGGTATACAGAACCAGCCGCCCACAGAGCAGACTCATGCCAGAGTAGGGACATGCCCAAAAGAGGCCGTGAAGCCATGGGAAATTCATATTGGGTCAAGCACCTGGAAAGGACCTGCAGACCTGTAGAGAGAGGAGCCCATTCTGGAGAAGGTGGATGTTTTAGACATCACTAAACACCAAAGACATAAAAGAGCTTATTGTCACAGCTGTATAGCACAGTACTCCCAGAAATATCTTTCTGGATATTTTCCATTGTCTGAACAATAACTTATGACTTTGACACAACTCTAAGTGACACTGAAATATCAAGACTGTATTTAAGATTTTAAAGAAACCATCTTCTCTAATCAACAGCATGTTATTGCTCTGTAAGTTGTTTTTGCAATACCAGTTTTTGCCTTAATGATAAAAGACAAAGAAAAAAAAAAGAAATCAACTTGTGTCCTGTAGTTTCATCAGAATCTTGACTTTTCTTTTTTAAGACTTGAATTAATACTCCCATTCTTCCGTGTCTTCAGAGGAGTATCAATTATGTGGTGATGACACAAAAGCTCCTCTAACTGAAATTTGTTTCATGGCTTTTTTCAATTAAAGAACCTACACTCTGTGAAAGCTACATCTGTCTGTTTAAGTAAAAAATAATTTGTTCCTCAAAGCTATACAAGAGAAGAAGAAAAAAAAGCCCCTCTGCTCATTTCTAAATGAATCACTGGAAAAAAAGTCAGAGGGAAAGAACAGGCTGGTTTTCTCAAGTTATGTATGCATGCAGATTTTTCATCTTGTACCCCATTCAACCACAATATCATCTAGTTTCTCAGAGAGTCCTTCCAATCTGCTCTCATTCTGTTCTTTAGCCTACTATACTTTTAAGAAAAATATTTATTAAGGCCTTCTTTTTCCCTATTTGACTCCTTTACTTACTTTTACAATGTGATCTCAATTATGAATACAGCAGAATCCAAAATATACCTCTCAAAATAATATATTGACCCAGCAGATTCAGATCTGTTAGAAAGCTTTCTCTTATTTTCTTTTCTTGATTTTGCATGGATTTTTTTTTTCACCTGTAATTTGTTTTACATTTTGACGGTATTATAGTTTGAGGTTTTAGGAATGCTTCCTGGTTGGATTACCATTATTCATGTAATACTAGTGCATTAAAAATATCTAATTCTACTGAATAAGAAATGTTAAAACAGAAAACTGAGTGACAATAAAATCTATCTTTTTTTTGCTTATCTTGCATGGCAGTAGCACCATTTGGAAAACAATGAGACAGACTTCTTGCCTGGACTACCTCTAATGCTGCTGCCTTCCCTGAGAATTAGAGCAATGCTCATGTACTCATTCAGTTTTTTCCACTTCATCTGTTTCCACCTCTCACTTCTATCAGTGAGCTATGGTTAAAAAATGCTTTGATCAGAGGAATTTTCAGCAAAGTGTTATTTTCTGTACAGCAGGAAAGAACATGTGAGGGAGAGAGACCTTTGGCTGCTCTGTCAAACACTTAAAACCAAGGGACACCAAAACTGGGGTCAGCTTTAACCCCTTATCTTTTTGAGCCAGAATATTATCAAATCTTAAGGAGCCAGTTACCCTTAGAAATTATCAATGGTTAATATTATGGAGTTAATGAACTCACTGTATTATCTGATTTATTGAACTAATCTCTGGGTCTTCCATCACCTTTTTTTGCTGTGTTGAGCAAACTAGCCCATGACAATGAAAAAATGAAATAGCTTATTAGGAAAAGCAAACCTTTTTACATTTTTCTCATGTAAAGTACAGAATTCTTTTACTTTTGTCCCCCTCGTAATGACTGAAAAAAGTAATAACATTGGGACTCTGTTCTTTCATTTCTACTCTAGATATGATGAGAGGTGAACTGAAGTCTACAAAACTATTGCAAAAATGTGGGTACCATAGTTGTTAGCTTTTTTTTTTATCTTCAGCTATGAAAGAATTATGCTAGAGAAAGGAAAGGATTTGGAAGGCAAAACAAATTAGAAGATACCTAAAATTCATTTCAGATTATTCTCTGTAGCAAAAAGCAAAACAGTCACATCTTGCTTGAAAGGAGAGTAGACTCCTAAGCCATGGAAAAGAAGAAAGACCATAAACCCCTGCCAGGCCACAGGGCTCTCTTGCTCAGTCCTGCATATGGGAAGATTTCAACTGATGTCAGTTATCAACAGCAAAGGGAAATAAGGAATTCAAGAGACTTTTCAAAGATTGCTGCCTCTTGGACTAAAGAGAGTAAACTGTGAATTAATCACAACGTAGAACTTCGACTATACTTCGACTATATAATTTTACTTCGGCATTCATTATTATTCTATTCTCATATATCAAGAACAGTTATTTATCACCTCTAATTATTCTTCTTAGTTTAAATCTTTGCTAAATCAGGAGCCAGAGTTCTTTTATAAAAATTTCATCTTCATGATTATACAATTAAACATCTGGACGATTATAGGTATTAAGACTTTTCAAAATACGTTAATATTATTTTTCTCAGTAGGTAAAGCTGCACTAAGAAAGAAGGAGAGTAATAAGATAGTGAGAAAGAAAACTTCATAAGTATGATTTGATCACAATCACCTTTAAATTAAAAAGTTTTAGGAAGGGAATTTATGAGTATTCTTTGTTGCATAGATTCTTCAAAAAAGAATGCTAATTAAATATTTTAGTTGCTCAGTTTAACAGACACATGCAATAGTTTAGGTCTTTCTCTCTGCTTCCTTTTGGCTTGAGATGGCTTCTGAGTCTTCATAGTCTGGCTAAAACATGTAAAATTTGTCAACTAGATTTTGAGAGCTTAAATAAAAATATGCTGCCTTAATTTTTAGAAATCATATGAACAAATAACGCTTGTTATTTGAATATTCAAACTTGAAAGCATTAACCCTTGAAGACAATATTGTTCAGATCAGTTAACTGATAGTATAATACATTATTTGCCATGTTTTGTGCCTAACATTATATTAAAATAGATTGTCTCAATATGTTATCAGAAGATAAAGCTATGATATGGTCTATCACCTAGCCAGAAAAACCCCCAGCGCTTCATCATTTTCACTACCTCGCTGTGGGTTTCCTGTGGACTGTTGCTTCCCTTATTCTCTTGTTACAGAAATACTAAGCAAACAAAGAAGGAGTGACAGCATGTCATAGAATAGTGGAGGAGAAGAATGCAGGCAACAGATTTTATCACTTTCTGCTTCTCAGCAAATGATCAAAACAAGGCAAATTTTAATCAGATTTTCTTACTTTAACTGAAAGCAGCTTTTGATATATTGCTATTACCATTATCAATAATATTTTATTAATTTGCTTGTCTGTAACATTCAGAAGGGTTTTGTGGATTCATTGTTGGTGTAATATAATATATCTGTGAAATATATGTTTCACTGGTTATTTACATCTGTGATTATTTCTTGCATTGTATTAAAAAAATTGCATGCATATAAAGGTTTCAATCTGCCAAGTTTCAATTTATAAGTTGCTATAGGTATAAAATAATCTGAGATTTTTTGAAAAGTTCATGGAAGAATTGTGTACTGAAGATATGTATCTAGTATAACTTTAAACATCCATGATGTATGCATCCAGAGAATAGCTGATTAGACAGGCTGGTTTTGTTGAAAAAGATAAATTAATGTTTTTCTTGTGTGATTAATCTAATCTATTTTAGCTATTTACTTTATAAGGAGATGAATTTGTTATTCTGATTCATCTCCATTTACAGTAAGGGGAACCATAGATGACCAGCTAAGCTCTACAAGTCAGCTGTTGTACCTCAGATGAATTTCAGCTTCAAACTCTAGTTTCTCTAGTTTCTGACAGGAATGCATCATTTTTTGATGTGAATGGTTTGAAAAATATAATTCTGCTGCCTTTCTACAGTCCTCCTATACACACCATTTTTGATCAGATATGTAACCTGCTTTACTACTGCTAAGGTTTCATTTGCAACATCTAATCGCCTAGAATGCAAATCACAGTCTTCCTAGCTCAAAATTTTCATTGTTTAGTCTTGACCTTTTAACAGCACTCATATTTATGTGGCAGAAACACATGCAGGGTACTCATAGCCCACATAGTCCATAAATTTTCTCCTGTCTTTGTGTTTAGACTGTTTCAGACTACCATGTGAAAAGACAGAGATGAACAGAGAGAGTAAAGTTTTTCCATACTTTTATTTACATATTTATCAACCATAAATCTCCCAAACCTACCTTTGGCTACTGTTACACATTCTGAGGGATAAAATCATTATATTTCCCTTTTAATTTCATACTGAACATCATATAACATTCACTCTGAATACCCACGTATCTTATGTGCAATACAAGTCATTTTTCTTTGCAAAAATCTGGTGGCTGCCTCTTCAGAGACTAGAAAATGAAACTTAGTTCTCATAGTGTCTGTGCTGCCTTCATGACGCTGATTCATCAGCTGGCATTATCTAGTTGTGAGTGCTGTGGGAGTTAAAATATAAATGGAGAATAAAATAATGGAGGAAACCAGAAAAGATGCAAATTGAATATTATATTTCATGGAAGTAATTTCACAGAACTGGAAATGGCTCTATACTCTAAATCTGTAATAACGACTTTAAAACCATATGCCATGTTGAATCTGTACCTCTCACATCTTGCATTAGGGCTGAAATGTGAAATACTGAAGGCTTGAAATCTGCCTTTTTAAAAAGTCAACATACTTCCTTAAATTATGGTTATATTATCAAGGTTCACAAAGGGCTGAGTTAACTGAATCCTTCTGGTATACATGGACTTTTATATTTTTTGATCCCTGACTACAATTCCTAAATTGACAGTAAGAGTTTATAATGCTCTTCTTATTTTTGACCAGAAAATACCCAAAGAGTAAGATCTCTGCCATTGCCTTAATGAAGTCATAAAATGATGAACAAACAATACCATGTCACTGACAATCATTCATAAAAGAAAAAGAAAAATCAACCCAAAAAGAAAACAAAACAAGCAACAAAACCAAAACATAGTTAAAAAGGGGTTATAAAAAGAGGGAAGAGATGTGCATTGTGAAATAATTTGGCTCCTCTAAGCAGTCATGTGTAAGAGGAAAGAGAAGGAAGATAAGAAAAATAGTGTAAAAATAGTTATAGAAAATAACAAAGTAATCACAAGAGGGTGCCTTAAAAATGCTTTGCAATTTTTTCACTGTGATGTTGTATCAATACAAGAGTACATAAGGTCATGTCAGGATGACATATTGCAAATATGTTGCAATTCTGTGACTATTAATTGACTTAATCATCTCCTCAGCTCTTCACTGTTGTATACCACTCCGTAAGGTATTCAGAGCAATGAATGTCTTCTAATATAATTTAAAATTTCACACTCTGTGTGCTCAATTATTTTTCAGACCACTCTTTACAGGACTAGTTCTGGGATGAATTGTCTTGATGCTTGGGGAAAAAAATGTAGTTCATTTCTTATTTTATAAAGCCATGAACACATGAAAAATTAGGCAAGAATTAGTAGAGCAGAGAAAAAGTACTTGAATGGAGTTTTTAATTTTTTTTATCTCAAGGGGCCACTCTAGGTTTATTAGAGATGTTTGTTAGAAAAAAATAGAATTAAGGTCATTAAGCATAGTACATTCTTTAAAAATATCTTTTACTTGTTTTAATTTGAATTCATGGTCCTAAGAGAAAAAATGTATTCTTATGAAGACCACAAAACAAAACTCTCATGCTCAATGAGAATTTATCCATGAGAACTATTTGTATCCCATGAGCATTTAGAAATCAAAAAATATTCCATTTCTTTCAACAAAATAAAGTGATAGAGGTCTAAGTGGTGACAGATAATGGAGCCATATGCTCAACAGAGTAAGAATAACTCAGGCAGAGTATTTCCTGCCAACGACTTACCCATTCTCTCATTTGCAGTGATCTTGGTGGGAAACAGAAGCTGAGTAACATCCAAACTAGCAGATGTCTCTCAAGAAGTGGCCTTTTCTATACTTAGCAGATCTACAGTTCAGAGAACAGTAATCCCTCTGCATCAGAGATAAATGTAGCACCTAATCCCCTTTCTTTGCATGGATATAACAACCAGCACAACCAGGAAACATTCTTTTCTCACTAATCAATAATCCTCTTCAAAATTGCATATCATTACTATTCCTTTACTAGCTTCAGACTGAGAGGAAGATTTAGCATTTCTTTGTCTGCAAATACCTGTTTAAAACAGCTCTTTGCTTACATTTTCCCTTCCTAGCAGAGGACATAATTTAGCCATTGCTGCCATAAAATAGATCTCGCTGATTCAAATGATATGAAGACCAAGTTTTATATTTTTGCAACAGGTGAACTTTCTAAATTGATAGTCTCCTGAAAAGAAATCCCAACTTTCAAAATTATTAAGAAGCAAAATCAAAGTCATTATTTAAGAAGTTATTAAGGTGTATGGTCAATATGGCTTAGATAACAGATGTACATTTCAGTGTTAATAAAAAGTCATTCTTAGAGATATTTATAACATTTAGGTTAATAATTTTTGTTGCAATAGAAAAATAGTTTCCTTGGCTGAGAAGATAATGTGGTTTCTAATGACCAGATGAATTCCAGAAGGAGACACAGTGTAAGGAATGTAAGCCAGTTTAAGGGTGTGTATGTATATATATATATCAGAAACAGCTTCCTTTGAGTTAGACAATATATCACATGGCTGGAATACTAATTCTTACATATAGAGCAAATAAATGAAGAGAGAAATTAAGTTTTTGGGAGCCCTTCATATATGTTCTATCACAGAAACTTGACATCTATTTTGTTTTTATATTCATTAAAAATATCAAATAAACACAATTTTACAGTAGAAATCCTTAGCAGGAAAAACTACAATGCAAATTACAGTGAAAAATCCAATAAGCTACGCTTATCCATTGGTGTAGGTTCCTAAATCCTTTCAACAGTAATGAAAGTGTTGTGCACACGTAACTGGGAGAATTCAAACCTTATAATTTGTTGATTCCTTTTTTTGTGGTCTTCAACATTTCTGTAAATTTTATTTGGGATACATAATTATAAAAGCAATTTTCTCTTCAGTAGTAAATACTTCAGTGAAGCAATACTCTTGTATTATGTTGCATTAGTATTAGAATAGAAATGCACCAAATCCAGGCCTGTAATCTGCCAAAGCTGGCTTTAAATATGACTGAAACTGCCAAGATATATTTAATTAACTAACTTGCTGTGGTTATTTTATTTTTTCCCCTTTATTGTCCCCTTTGTTTTTACTTATCTGAGAAACAGGATTTTGCTTTGGTTTATATACCAAAAGCCAGGGCAGCTCATTATCAAATTTCCTTTACACTGATTCAGAATTCATTCAACTATGATACATGATTGAGTGTGTACTTTTCAAAATAATCCTCCATATTTTATGTCACAGAAACTATGACTTTGTTTCACATGGCAATTCATAGCAATAGGAGTTCCTGTTAGACACAAACTATATTTTGAATGCAGAAATAGAAAATCTGTAAATTGCCTTGTCAAGACTCATAAATCATCTGCCATCCAAAGCATGTAACTCACGTGCACTGTTCTGCCTTTGTGCTTTGAAACACACTCTGTGTTTCCTAAAAAAAAGCAAAAAAAAGCATTAGCCATAACATCCATTTATAGAGTAGATGAAAATTATTGAGGAAGTCATGGACAATGAAACATCAGACATAAACAAGGACAAGGGAAACTGCAGCTGACTGATCTTGTTGACTGTCAGGTTTAGCTTCAACATACCAGGAACTCAAAAGAATTTTCATTGACTGTACAGTGAACTTTGTCGCTGTTCAATTTCTGTGTGTAACACACACCCAATTACGTTTGTATGTCACTATTTTAATTGCACTCCAAGTCCACCATTCGGACAGGCAGAAATTATCAGAATGTGAGAATGTGGAAAGGGCACACTTATTTATGCTGGAAGAAATACTTTACCTCAAAATTTGAAAGACGTAACTCTCTGTACCAATTATCAGCCCATGCTGGATCTCTTCTGTTAAAGAACATTCAAGATAAAGTTATCCTCAACTGGGCTTTGGTAATGGCAAGAGCACAGCTAAGACTGAATGGCAATTATAAATAGCATTGCCTGAGTGTGAAAACTGTTTACATTTTGATCATTTCATATTATTCCGATTTCAATATAAGGTGCATGATACAAAAACATTAGCAATTAACATTTACTCTGTGCAGGATACCTGGCTGCAGGAAAGACAGACGGTGAAAAGCAAAGCCTTAGGGAAATATTGTAGCACAGGAACTCTGTTGGCATCTGATTTTTACCTCAGACCACTGAAAGTATGAATTAACAACACATAAATCGTTGCATGACAATGTAAAACAAAAAACAACTGCTAGTAAAAGAACAACAAGATGCCAGAGAGGTACCTCAGCCCAATTTCTTTAGGAAATTAATCTTATGTGTGCTGTTTGTGTACATATCAATTGTTAGGACATTGTCATCTCTCTTAGCATTCCATTGCCAGCATTAGGGAGAGCAACCCAGGTGCCTAAGCCAAAGAGTGAAATCAGATGCAAATGTCAAAGAAATAACAGATTTTTTAGTTTTGCTGTAAACAGAACTCCACTGAATTTGTGCAGGGCTGCTCAACAAGAACACCTTACAATCACAATCACATAATTTACTGTTTTCTTCTCCCAGGTTAACCCTGCTTACCACTTTCCTTCCCTCTGAAATGATGGCCAACCTCTGCTTCACATTTCCCCATTTGCCACAGTTTTATTGACTTTATATATTGATTTCTTATTTTTCATATAGTTGTTCACATAAAAGCTTTTTTTTAAAAAAACAAACAAACAAAAAAAGATAACCTGCACAGATTGTCTGAATTGATTCAGTGAAAGTTCTTAGGCTCAAAACTGCTATTACAGGTTACATTTTAAAGAACTGAGTGCAGCTGGGCTAACACATGGTGTGGCTTGTGGGAGGGGGTAGCAATCAAGTTAAAAAGGCAACTGGTTTAGCAGCTTGGTTTTGGGTATTGAGCACATCGTGCTGAGCTGACTGGAGTAGGCAGAGGTGTGTAATTGGCAGGAAGGAAATTGCAGTGTCCACCTGCTCATTGAGAAATATTTGCTACTACAAGACAGGCCACTATTCCCACTGAGGGAGGCTGACTTTAGAAAAGACTCATATTTCCCTCACTGCTATCCAGAAGAGGCTTGAGAAAGACAAAATTGTACACATAAGACTGCAATGATGCATTTCTTGGTGTGAACAGGAATAAATCCTCAGAGTAATTTTGTTTGCAGAGTAACTGTAGATCATCTGCTATGAATCACACAATTTGACCTCTCCTGTATTTAAATATGTAGTACTGTGTAGTAGGATATGACTTTTAAAATAAAGATTTTGACAACACAAGAAAGTGATTCATCCTGTTCTAAAATGAATTTCTGAAATCAGTAACATAAATTACTCTGTGGAAGCTCATTTCTCTCTTAATGGAGCCTTAGGTCAGATGCCTATTTATTAAACTTATATTTGGTAAGAGGAAACCCACCCAAAGAATGTTTTCTTCATATCACTGCAATTGTGTTTATACTAGAGCTTCATATTCTGACAATTTTTAAGACATAGGTAAGCATAAACTTAAATATGAATTTGAAAGATAGAGACTGTCAAAAGGAGTGATTAAAAGAAGGCAATTATATGGGAATAGCTAAAATATGAAAAACTGTAAATAATAGAAAATAATGTCTTGTATGAAAAAAGGTTGTGCCTAATAATTAAAACAAAAATTAAATTACACTTTAATGACTTGCTATAATTTCTGCTTGATAAGAAAATAACATTTTTTGAAGTGATAGTACTAAGATGTTAAATAGCTTACTTTTTGTTTGCAAAATAGAAAATAAGCTTATATCAATACTCTTTACAAAATAAAAAATATTCATTATTCATGTCAGGTTTAGCTGCTTTCCTCATATTAGGTAGTCATTCATATTTCGTGAATGATTGCATTATCTTCTTCACTTCATATTGGCTGGTTCTGACTTTTATTCATGTTAAAATACATCTTAGTGTTTATTGACAACAATGGATTAAGTCACCATTACTCCATTGTGTCATCATAGATCAGCAGGACTTGAGGATTTAGCTTATCAGTGGAAAAGATTCCATTGAAAATAAGCATTGGGAACAACTTGATTATAATGAAATTTTAAATCTCATTTTGTATGTGAATATTGAAAGCTTGAAGCATTTAGGGGTTTTTTTTCTGGTTTTGAATTATTTCTTAATTGCTATTGAACACAGTTTATTACTGTATTCTCTCTGTAATGGAAAAAAACTCCAATGAATTTTTAATTTTACCCTTATTTAGACGAAAGTACATTTAAAGCATTGGTCATTTTCTATAAGATATGAATTTCCCATATTTTAGTGAGAGGCAATTGAGATATAAATACTATCTTATAATCATTTGTAAATGATGATTATTTCTTTTTCAGAGAAGCAGAGGATAATGTGAGAGGACATAATTGTCATTGTTGATTCTAATTTTCACGTTCTTTGGCTGAAAACACATAGAGACTAATATTTATTTAAATAGCAGCAAATAGTTTTTAATAGTGTTGATAATATAAAAATAAATTTTCTTCCGTTATACTTGCTTGTTGTCATGGGACATATTTTAAGTCACATTATGGTCAGTACTTATTTTAGCATAATAAGCATATAAATATAAATATACTGGCAATCTGAAATGGGGTGATTTACCATTCTAAGCCCTGCTTTATGTTAGATGTAAATGTGTAGACATTTGTTGCATCAGATTTCTTTTTCTTTGAAAAGTTTCTCTTAGAAGATTATATTCACATTGGTTGAAAATAACACCATCAAGGCTGTCTCTCATTTATTAGCATCTGCAGAGGCATTTCTCTTGAGACAAACATGTGATGAAGCAGCATCTGTTTTTCAAAGTAAGACCTTACCACTTGATTTTAGTTATCTTAATTGGAGCTTTAGGAAGGAAGGGAATTAAAATATTGAATAACCATGGTATGAGAAAAAAGATGTAAAAGTTCTTACTTTTATGCTATGTTCTATCATGGATGTTATTCTATCATGCAAGTTGTGCACAGAGCAATGTGTGCAATTTATATTTTAAATATACTACTGTTTTTATTTCTTACACTCCAAATCTGGAGTTTACTACAACATGGCAATAAGATGACAGTGAATGAAGTCTGATATTGTTTTTGCTGCTGTGACTAAAAACTCTTGTCATTAATAAGGATGTATTAACAGAGATTGAATCTGTGTTGAATTGATATTGCTTAGACTGAGAGGCTAGAATAGTGTAGTACTGATATTTAAGAGCCAAAATAACAGTGGTCAATGGACAATCTGTGCAACTCCATGCATCTAAGATTTATTTGACATATGAGACCCATCTGAACAGTCTATATAAAACTCTATGAACTATGCAGATAAGCATTTACAGGGTTATTGATCTTATGCTGAAACATCAATAGTCCATGAATATCTCACTTTATAGAAGGCTTGTGCCCATGAGAAAAATTCTCATGATCATCTGGATTGGTTGATGCAACTTTCTATGTAGAGAAACTTTTATTCTCTTTTTATTAAATTTATTGACATTGGAAATTACTTTTCTAATCAAAATCAATATTAGGAATTCTTTAGCAAAATTAACAGCTATCATGCCTACGGTGTTGTAATGAATACAATTTTGAAGTACATAGGAAGTCAGGTTTTTGTAGATAAGTATGGAGTGTAAATTTACAGATTCAGAAAATATGGCACAAATAGACAAGTTTTTCTAAACTGGGTTTGAATGGTGAGGTTTTGGTAGTGTGAAGCTACAGCAATGGCTTCCCCCATGTCTAACACAGTCACTGCCAGCCAGCTCCAAGACAGACCTGCCTCTGGCCAAGGTCAAGCCCATCACTGATGGTGGTAGCACCTCTGGGATAACATATTTGAGAAGGGGAAAGAAACCCAGTGCAATGGCAACAACAACTGCAGCCAGAGAAGAGATGAGTGAGACTATACGAGTGAGAGAGAAACAACTCTGGAGACACCAAGGTCAGTGAAAAAAGAGGGGGAAATTCATCACCATCACCCTGCAGGCTGCGATGCAGGCATGGTGAGGCAGCTGGGCCCCTGCAGCCCATGGAGGAGAAAAGATTGCCCCTGCAGCATGTGAAGAACCCCATGCCAGAACAGGTGAACACCAAAGGAGGCCACGACCCTGTGGGACTCTCATTCTGGAGCAGGGCCAAGGCAGGACCTCTGGGCTCAAGGAGAGAGGAGCCCTTGCTGGTGCAGGTTTGAGAATGGGACGTGTGACCCTGTGGGGTATCCACGCTGGAGCAGTACGTAAAGAGCTCTAGTCCATGGGAAGAATTCACACAGGAGAAGGTCACTGAGATCTGTCCCCTGTAGGAGGGGACACCACGCTGCAGCAGCGGGGAGAGTTTGAAGAGAACATATAATGAGCTGACCTCAGACCATATTTCCCACTCTCATCTGCCACTGAGGGGAAGTGATAGAGAAATCAGGCATGAAGCTCAGCCTGGGAAGGAGGGAGAGGTGGAGAGAAGATGTTTTAGTTTTCACTACTCTGATTTGACTGGCAATAAATTAAACTGATTTCCCCAAGCTAAGTCCATTTTTCTCCATGTAGGTAATTAGTGAATGAACTTTCCCTGTCCTGGTCTCAACCCACAAGCCTTTTATTTTATTTTCTCTTGGCTGTACAGCTGACTAAGAGCAGCTTTGGTGGGTGCCTGACATTCAGGCAGGGCCAAGCAAAGAGTTTCTCTGCAAAAATCTGTGGATTTTTTTTAAACCAGAATACTTGGTTAAAACAAAGGTATAATTGCAATTTTTTCCCTATAATTAAAAGTGCATAGGCGGTACAATATTACTGAGGGGAAAATAATTTTTGTCAATAAAGCACAGATAAACCAAAGCAACGGAACCACTGTTACTCCACCACCATTCCTTATCTAGTTCTCTTTTATATTTCTGTTTAAAATTTTCTTTGTTAATCTTCACCAATCTTTTTCACAACTACTATATTAAAAGAGGGAAAGATTGTCCTATTCCTGAAACCTCCAAATTATGTAATATAGTATTTAATTGCAAGAAAAACAGGAGCAGATTCCTGATAATTCCTCTAAGTATTATTATATATCATGTTCTGAGATATTTGTCCTTCCATGTGTATAGGCTATATTCAGACTTATAATTATCAATAGAATACTTGCTTTCATTTTAGTTTCTGATTTTCTTTAATTAATAAAAAGGATTTAATAATTAATAAAAATAAATACTGGTACCTTTAATACCAAGTCCTTTCTGTACAGAATTGCATAGATTCATTTACATCTGACAAAGCACTGTTACTCCTATCTATTCAAGAAAAGGGACTTTTTTTTTCAAATAAAGTCTAACTTCTGCACAAGTGCTTAATTTAAAAATTCCTAGAATTTTCTCACTTGTTTCTTCTTCAATTATGTTTTGATGTTCATTGACTTTGTTTATCTAAAGATGTTTTTAATTCCTGAAGCCTCATTTTATCCCTTAGCTTCTTAATGGATTTTGAATAAATCGTTATGCTTTTCCACTTAAAATTTGCTGTGATTATGAAAAGCTTCACCTGTTTATGTTACATTGTGTCTAGTAGCAGACTTTCAGAAGAGATTGGAAAATTGATCCACTGAAGACCTCACATCTTCCCCTCTAATTTTCTACTGATAAAGGTGTTAGTAAATTATTGTTCTGCACACATACTTGTCTGAAAGGCTTGTTTATTCTTCTGTGGTGGTTCAATTAAGGTATTAAATCAAGCAGTGAATGTAGAACAAGAATTTAAGTCTCTCTTTTCTGAAAAGGACACCTAGTTACTCCTTGTATGAATAATCCCCAGCATACTTTTTCAGCCTCAGTATTTTCCACGTCTGAAGTCAATGCAGAGAAATTGCTCATGCTGAGATTAGGATTGTTGTTTTTGTGTTACCATCTCCACTTAGCAGAAGGAGAAAGCCACACTTGGCAGAGTTTTGAAAATGTGATATCACCTGTAGGATTTAAAACCTTTTTTTATGCAGAGCAATGGGAATATTTTCTAATGAATAGTTAATGTATATGCATCTTTCAAGGGGGTGGGTGGGTTTGTTGTTTTGTTTGTTTGACTAATTCATTTCCTTTGGCTATGAATTAATAAAGTCTCACAGTGGCTGGTGTCAGCTGTACCCTTACCGGTCAATATATTGTATATGGAAGGTAGGTGGCTTAAATACTTAAAATCAAGAGTTTTGGAGACTGCATGGTTAAAAAAATGCTGACTAAATAAGATCAGAAGTTTTTAGACAACAAGGCACTTAGGTGTGATGAAGTGGCATTTAAAAGCTTTTCTTCTCTCATTATTGTTTGTGGAGGACTTTTTTTTCCCCCTGAGTGGTACTTCTCCAAAGAAAAAGGTTTTCTTTTTCATTGTCTTTATGACTTTGCTTTTTGAATGTGAAGATTTTTAATCAATACAGTACCTCATCTTCTGGCTTCCAACAGCCTGTGGAAATACAAAATGACATTAATTTCACCATTTTTGGTCCTCTGGCAATACTCTTGCCTTTTTCAATTCCTGTATAAGTGGTGCAAATCACAAAGGACACAACGTATTCTAGCTGTCCAGGTTATCTGGAGAGGTGGGAAATGCCCCATTCCTGGAAGCATTCAAGGTCAGGTTGCATTGGGCCTCAGAAAGTTAATCTGCTTGAAGACCTTGCTGCTCATTTTGGGGGCAGGGGTTGGAGGAGATTGCATTTAAACTTCAAACCCAAAATATTCCATAGTTCCATCAATTGTCTGTTATTCATCAGCACTGAACAGATACTAATGATATACCTTACCACATTCTGCTTACTATCCTATTTTATTTATATATTGCTTTGTGTCTTTTTCACAAATAATCTAAATTTCTGTGATTGGTTTAGTTTTATGTAGTTTAGACTTTTTGGCAATGGGTTTAAATCCATTGCTGTTAGTCTTATCAACAATACACCAACTATATGTTTATAAATTGTGATTTGTTATTTCCTCAGATCATTGCTTCTTGTGCCTTGGTCATGTCCTCCTAATCTCACTTTGCAAGTATTTCCAGCCTTGCCCATGTAGTCAAAATGCAAATATTGAAGAATAAATGGGAAAGAGTTTAATGAGAAGATCTCCAGCTGTTTTCAAGAATAGCTAAATATCAGTCTTTGGCGGTGTTTAATAAAAGACTTAAAATTAATGTTTTATTCACAACACTTTACAGTCAGAATTTTCAAGATTTCCAAACAGATACTGGAGTGAAAAACATTATGGTAATCCATCCATGCTACCCCAGATGTTTGTCGCTATGGATTTGACAGTTTTATAACTTAACTTGTCAATCAGAATCTGAATTTTGTTGTCTCTTGTTTTATGTTTGCCTCTCCCAAAACGTACCTTTGCCTAAATGGTTGTTTTAGTAATACTCTGAAATGAATAGTGTGAGTAGGTTCCTCATCTTGCTTGACCATGAGACAGGCTACTAGTTCAAAATGTGATATTTTGCACTGCCCTGGCATGGAGCATTCATTGATGGAGTTCTGATAAATCCACCAGGAGCTGTGCTAGGCTGGGTAAGGATACCATCCTGTCCCAGAATTTGGTACTTTGTGATTCTATTTTAATTTTGATGTTGAAAACGTAATAAAAATGTCATTAGGTAACTACCCTTCTATATTCTCTTTTCTTTTCCATGGAGTTTGATCATCTTTACCAAAAGTGGCTCTACTTTTACCTCTCTGCCAATAACAGCCTTGGTAAGCATTACTTTTCCCCTCTCTTTCAATTTAGCATGCTCTTTTATTTTTTCTGAAAACAGTAAATATTCCTTCTTATTTTTATGTGACTGTTATGAGATGACAGACTGGTTTGTGCTGGGACTATCTTCTTCATGGCAGCTATGGGAATCTGGTTTGTATTTGTGCTGAAAACTGTGTTAACACAGGGAAGCTTTAGCTGCTGCTGAGCAGTGCATGCACATCACCAAAGCCTTTTCTTCTTCACACGCTGCTCCACCAGTGAGGAGGCTGAGTGTGCACAACAGTTTGGGAGGGGACACAACTTACCAAGGGATATTCTCTGCCATATGGCAACATGCTCAGCAACAAAAGTTTGGGGGAAAGGAGGAGTTACAGTGGCAGTTACTGTGTTTGACTTCCTAAGTCACCATGATGGTGCCCTGCCTTCCTGCGGATGCCTGAACACCTGCCTGCCCTTGGGAAGTGGTGAATTAATTCCTTGTTTTGCTTTGCTTCTGTGTGAGACTTCTGCATCACATACTACTTTGTCTTTATCTCAACCCATGAGTTGTCTCATTTTTGCCCCTCTGGTTCTCTTCCTCATCTCCATGGGCTGAGGCAGTGGTAAGCAGACAGCTGCATGGTGCATAGCTGCCAGCTGATGTTAAACCACTAGTGGTGGTGATCTCTGGTATATTCAATGCATTTTTTTCAAGTTTTTACTTATTTCCCTTCTCTTTTTATAATTATTATTTTATACTTATAATTTTCTTCTCTGAAACCTGTTTTCAAGTTTCATTTATTTTGTGTTATTTCATTATGCTATGCTGGGGTTTTCCCCTTAAAATTTGATAGATGATAATGCATCGTGACTTTTATCAGATCTAGTAAATCCAAGAGGTACAACTCTCTATAAAGTTATACCACATAGAGTTAGTACCAAATAATTTCTGACTAGTTATTTGTGTCTTAACATTTCTTATTTTTTCTCTGAATTGTTCTAGAACCATTCTCATCTCTTCAAAGATTCTGGGAAAAACACTGTTTTTTCATTCCAAAGTACTTATCCATACACTACATGGGGCTGTTTTGAAAGAAAACTAGAGGTTCACAGTCTGTGAACACAGTCATTCCTTGGGGCAGAATTTTCAGTGTAGATTTATTGCTTGAGTTTTAATTTTCTTGCTTTTCTTTTTCCTGAGTACACTACCATATTTCCGGTTTCTGGTTTTTGTTTGTTTGTTTTTTGTTGTTGTTGTATTTTTGGTTGGGTTTTTTTTTTTTTTTTTTTTTTTTGCCTGTATTGGCATCCCTGTGTTTGCGTAAATCCACCTAGGAATTAGTTTGTTACCTTTCAAGCAAAATACAATAGCTAGAGAAAAACACCTTCGTTTTCATTTATCACCATCAAGATCTTCATGATGATGCTTTCTATCTGTTTGAATACAGAACATAAATGAAAAGACATTCTACCTTTCGATCACTCTCACTAATTGTATTAATGATCATGTTGTGTTTCTAAGTGATTTCTGTAGGGTGTCTATTATGCATCATAAGATGATAGCTGAAAAGGTAACAATAAAAGAAAAAGAACAAAACACCAAACATTTGAACAAAAATGAAGAAAAATAATGTAAAATGGGGAAAACAAAAGTAACAGATAATTATTGCAAGCTTAGGATAAATTTTATTGTCCTTTAAATAAAAGCTACCAAGATTCATAAGATTGTTCTTGTATTTTTTTTTCTTCAGAAATATGATTACCTTCTCTTTAAGATTTGAAAAGTGTGATATATTAGGAATATCATCCATTGCATGTTTTTACAGTGAAAAGGAAACTGAGAAACTGGCAACACAAAAATAATGAAAAAAAATTCTAAACTTAATCCCTATGAGTTCAATAAAGTTGTTCTTAAAACTAAAAATTTGAAAAGTATGAGGCTAAAACTCATAGCTAATTATAGTATACAACGGACTTTAGGTAATAGGAAAGGTATTTAGAACCAGGATAGTGTATTGGAAGAAGAAAGATGAATAAAAATTTGGTAAATGTGACAATGATGCTGACAGAGACTGAACAACAAAGGGTAGAGCTACAATGGATCCTAAAGACAAGAGAAGGTTTGAACCTCTTTTTAATGAAAAAGGACTTGTCAGGAAAAGGCTGAAGATAGAGCAGGATATGGGAGTGGACATGTACAGGAAGAGAATAGAAGCATTCTAGGTGACCTTGGTTTTTGGGTCTGAGTCCATGTTTATATCTCCACTACAGATTAATATCTAAACAGAGGGAATGGAAATCTTGCAAGGAAAAACAAACTCAGATTTAACCACATTGGGCTTAAACTGAGGACAGAGCAGTATCATGTTTTCTGATGAAAACAATGTAAGGACCCCAAAGGCTACAGAGTGGTCATATAGGAGTACTGAAGGTAAAGAAAAGGATATGGGTTGTCTGTCTTATGAGGCAGAGATCACCTTTTCATTATGCTAATATATTGTGACTAATACATTTGCCAATGGCAGGAAGCATAACATTTGAAATTAAATGAATTTGAATTTAAAGCTCTGTGTTTATGTTAGTTTAAATAAAAAGCCTTACATTTATTTCAAATGTATTGGAGATACTAAAAAATGTTTCTTGTAGCCTGTGGTAAAGTCATTAAAGAACATTCTCACAGTTACTGCCTAGTGATTTTATGGAAAATTCAAAATAGGCTAATTTCTTTTCTTCCTTTATATCTTTGCTCTAAAAGTGCATCAATTTCATTTGTGCTACTGTTTCCACCTTTTGCTACAACCATAAGACATTGAAATACTGTAGCAGAATACCAATATATCAGCACTTATGCATTCGCACATAATGAGTGTAATGTTTTGCAAACAATTCTTTGAGTTTTCTACATTGTCTATAAAGCTTAGATGATGTACTAAAAACTCTGATCAGGAGTAGAGAAAACCTTCAAGACAAGCAGATGGCAGTTTCCTTCATTTAGTGGAATTTTTTTATTTTCGTTCATTCTGCCTAAAAAGAGGTTTGCACAGGTTACCACAGTGGTTCCTTGTTCAGCTTCCCTGTCCCACAGGGGACAGCACAGCATTCCAGAACAAAAGTCTGTCAGGTCAGCAGAGCTCTTTCTA
The DNA here is from genome assembly GCF_036417665.1 of Passer domesticus. NCBI lineage: Eukaryota > Metazoa > Chordata > Aves > Passeriformes > Passeridae > Passer > Passer domesticus. The sequence goes on from NC_087478.1 coordinate 19,657,725, forward strand.
GCCTTGTGGTGCTCAGTCGAGGGACAGGGTTTTGGGTGCACTTAGGGTGTCTTTCATTCTTTGTTTCTCTATTCTTCAGTTCCCAGGGTTATTCTCTCCCTCAACTCTGCTTTCATGCAACCTCACCCTGAATCTTGTGTCCAAATCTGGGGCCACCAGCAGAAGAATTTGGACCTGTTGAAACAAGTCCAGAGGAGAACCACTAGGATGATCTGAGGGCTGGAGCACCTGTCCTGTGAAGACAGACTAAGAAAATTGGGTTGCTCAGACTGAAGTAGAGAAGTCTCTGGGGAGATCTTATAGCAGCCTTCCAGTACCTAATGGGGGCCGCAAGAGAGAGCTGCAAAAGGACTTTTTACAAAGAAAATTCCTACAGGTAAGACCAATATATTTTACTAGAGCTCATCTTCAGCCTTTTTTCCTTATTTTCCATCTTTGGTAACTTCACATAAAAGGATCACCATAACATAAATAATACAGATAAATTTTGGGGGTTCAAACCTGCCTATAGAATGTGCTCTCAAAATGATGGGTTTTTTATTCAGGGAGGATACATTTTAGTGCAATTTTGCATTAAAATAGTTGTAGTATTTGAAGCAGAAATGAAAAAAAGCCATACAATAACATTGAAGAGTGTACAAAGATAAATTCAAGGCTGTAGCTGTTTGTTTGCAGTAAGTATATTCGGTTTTTGTCTTTTTTAATTTTCTTTTTTTTTTTTTTTTCTTATTTTAGTTCCTGTTCAATGTTTACTTTCAATTATTGTTGCCTACAGGACACCAGCTTATCCCTGCCAGTAACTTCACTGGAACAAATTGAATAATCAGTTTGAAGGGAAAGAAATTATTAGACCAAACCTTTTTCCATCTTCAGAGGCTTCAGAGAAGTGAACTAGAGTTTAAAAATCAGCAAAATAATATTAAAATCTGCTGTGATTAATATTTGGAATCTATCTAGATGAAGAGATATGTCTTTATTCTGTATTAATGAGCTATGTAACTGTCAAACAAAAATTTATTTATGCTAAAAGACCTGAAAAATCAAACAGGCACAAAAATAGCTGATATGCCCAAATTACAGAGGAAAGCAGTGACAGGGCTCCTGAATCCAAGCCTTCTGCCCAATGCAATGCCTCACTTGAACAAATTAACTAAAATGACAGTTGTGCCTAGTATCTTCACTTCAGTAATCTTCTTCCTGTCTTCATGCATTAACTGTTATGAATAATTCCTTTTCATTATAATATGTAAAAATAGAAATATATATATAGGCATATATATAAAGATAATATAGGCAAAAAAGTATCTGACCATAATTGAATAGACAGTGGTCTATTATTTTTCTACCCATATATTTCTGGTGTCTACTAAATAAGTGCTAATAAATAAAGTATTAATGTTTTCAATACAGAAAGCATGGTTCGTATTTTATTTTATTTTATTTTATTTTATTTTATTTTATTTTATTTTATTTTATTTTATTTTATTTTAATTTAATTAGTTTCATCTCATTATTTTATTATTTTTTAATTAATGTATCTATAAAAATTAGTATTTCTTGCATTTGGGTGGATCTTTTTTCACTTTGATTACTCTAGGTCACAGTTACTTCCAGACAAGTTGAAAATTAACACAAATTATTACTTTTATTTATGATTAATAGAAGGAGTGGTTTTGTACTATGTTTATAAAATCAGATCTGATTATATCGAGGTCATTGCAATACATAGTGTCATAAAAGAATAATGAAATAAAGATAAATATAACTGGTTTGTTTCATTGTATTAAAGTACTAAAACAGGAAAAAAATGGCTATTGAAAGTGAGTTTCTTTGCCATCATTAGTCAAATTTTAGTCACTTTTCTAAACAAGCATCCTTGTATACAGTACTAACAGTCTGTCTTTTTTACTGACAATTTTTTCTCAATAAATTAAAGTTATATAACATCCAAAATTATGTGGAATTATTTGCTGTAGCCTGTTGAATTACAGCTCTCCTATTTGGCATGGCTTATTAAAGATTAATAGTAGAGACATTCTCTCTTTTTAGATTTCAGTTCAGTAGTTAAATCATGCCAACAAAAAATGTTTTTAAGTAGAGGTAACATACCACTTCACATATATTTTTAGTTCAGAGTATGTTCTTGAATGAAAGGTGAATTAATCATTCATATGATCCTGATGTGGGATTACTTCTATTTTCTACCATGGAGATGAACTAGTATATGGCTTGTAATGCCAGTTTCATTTAGTCTGAGATTTCACTCTTTGTCTATTTTCTTTTCACTCACTATTGCAAGACTAATTCTCAAGCAAATTCGTGATTCATGGACCTCTATGAAGGCCAAGAATATGAGAGTACAATTCCTCCAAGTAACATTTAACTCAGATTGCATACATATGCATATATACAAATCCATACACACAGATATATATCTGTTTATATTTATATGGCTATATGCAGAAAGTTCCTGAACTGTTAGCTATTGATTCAGAACCTGGATTACTTTTGAAGTGCAGCAATATACAGGCAGCTGACTCAGCACAGTTGCTCAAAATTAATGGTTCTTTCTAATTAAGTATCTGCTAACTATCTAATCCAGATATTGTGTTTACTGGAATCCAATGGCTCTTGGCTCAGCTTTGAAGTTCTAATGAAGATGAATATAAAAAACTCCCCTATTGCTCTGAATCACAACTTCAGCAATTAATACATTTCATTCCCATCCTTTGAGTGACTCTTCTCATTCCAGGCTCCCTGATTAAACATTTGGAATGTGCAGACTGAGATCACATTGGCTCTCCAGTTTCTTATCCCCACCACACCTTGTCACCTGATGTATTCTAACCTACATGATTGGTAGAGCAGTTCTGGAACTGTGGACTTGAGGGAAGAGACTTCTTGGGTTCACCTCATCAAATGTTTCTAAATAATATAATATATACACAAATTCTTAAAAATTATAAACGTGATAATTTTGCATGGAACTACATAAGATTTTTCATTCAGAGCTCAAACATGATGGCTGGTCTGGGCCACAGTGTTTTCTTTCAATGGTCAATATTCAAATGAAAGGAGAGAGAAGACAGAGAAAGATGTAAGTGTTGAAAAAAATCACATGCAAAAATACACAAACCCAGAGCCATTACTATGTCTAAAACCTCTAAAAAGTAGCTCTTTCCATGATGACTTTAGGGAAATATGGCTATGGGTATCATGTGGAATGAAAACATGTCCATTGCACCCTTTAAAAAGAGTGAGAAGGGGATTGATCTAGGATATAACTCTTAAAATTCATGATCTCCTTTACTAATTCTGACACCTACCTGCAACCGCTGTTGTCAACCTACTTTTTGCAATTTACTTTGAACCTTCAAAACTGAATATTGGCAATTGTTACTCTTTAGTACCAAAATCCCTTTTCCTATTGTAAATTCCTGCTGAGCTAGAGGGACCCAGGAAGTTACTGTTCATAGCCCCACCCAATATGATCTGGAACACTTCAAATGCAGGGACACCCATAACATCTCTGGGCAACCTCTTCCATCATCTCACTAATGCTCATTGTAATAATTTTTTGTATGCCCAAATTTTGTATGCCATAGCTCCCCTCTTTCAGTTTTAAACCATTTTCCCTTGTTCGGCCACTGCACACTTAAAAAACTGCTCTAAGTGCTGAAAGGTTGCAAGAACCTTACTCCAGAATCCTCTCCAGGCATCTCCCTCCCTCGCTGCCTTTCTAATTGGAGAAGAGTTCCAGCTCTCTGAACACTTTTGCGGCCCTCCTGTGACCCATCCTGATAGGCCCATTAGAAGCCAGAGTAAAAACAGAACTCCATGTGGGGATTCACCAAAATGGACTAGAGGGGATAAAATCAGCTGCCTTGACCTGCTGGTCACTCTTCTCACAATGCAGCCCATGAAACGATTGGCTTCCTGGGCTGCAAGTGCACATTTTTGACTCATCTATCAGTATCCCCATGTTTTTCTCTGCAGGCTTACTACCAGTCCATTAATTTTTCAGTCTGTATTAGTATTGGACGTTGGCCCAGACTAGGTGCAGGATCTTGCACTTGACTTGCTGAGCTCCATGAGATTTTACACAGACTCATTCCTCAAACATGTCAAGATGCCTTTGGCATCCTTTCCCCTAAGTGAATGAGCTGCACCACTCAGCGTGGTGTCATCAGCAAACTCGCTGAGAGTGCACTCAATCTCACTGTTTCTGTCACTGCTGAAGGTATTGAGTAGTATCAGTTCAACACCCTTGAAAGACACCACTCCTTATATGTTTTGGCTTTGACACTGAGTCATTGACTATAATTCTTTGCATGTGGCTATCCAGGCAACTCCTTTACTCACCTAACTGTTCATCCATCAAACCAACACCTCTCCAATTTAGTGGCAAGAATGTTGTGGGGGACTATATCAAAGCCCTTACAGAGGTCCAGGTACTCTTCTTTTTGATGTAACCACTTTACTGTAGAAGGCCACCAGATTAATCAAGTCACCATTTTCTCTGGTGGAGCCATGTTGGCTGTCACTAACCATCTTCCTTTCTTCTATGTGTTTTGACATATCTTCCAGGAGGATCTGTTTCATGTTCTTACTGGGTACTGAGATTAGGATGCCTAGTCAGCAGTTCTCAGGACCCTCCTTTTTAAGGTTATTAAAAAGTAGTGTGATATTTCTTCTTCTCCAGTCACTTAAAAAAGTTGTTTAAAAAAAGGTCTGTTTTAGTTCCTCATACATGAACCCTATTTTTTTAATTAAATGCAGGTTTTATGTACTGGGAAAATGCATGCTGATAGCCAATGTATAGCTTGGAATATTCACCTAGTGCAAAAATAAGTTCAGCTGAGGTTGACAGGATTTGCAGCCTACTTAGCCTAAGAGACCAGCCAGAAAACCAACAGCAGTGACCACCTGATAGAGAGAGAACATAAAAAGTAGATAGAGTACTCTTACATTTTTATAACCCAAACAAGATAAGCAGATACTTCAGTCTGCAGACTGTTATCATTGCCTGAAAATTTCAAACCCGTCACTGTCACAAGACGTGCATGATGCTTGCAATACTCTTTACTGAGTATTAGGAGAAAGGTATTAATATGAGACTAGTTAACTGATAAAAGTTCCTGGATAAGAGTAAGAAATCTACATTATTTTATATACACACTTTCTTTTCACAATTAGCACTCAGTTAATAGCTAGCTGGCATTAAATTAAATATGCTTCAGTGGTCCCAATACTAAAAGTAAGTGAGAAATAACCTTTAAAGGGAAACTAGGGAGAAAAGTCCACAAAACAAACGACCTTTCTAATATAACCACCTAACAATTAGCATCATTAAATCAATTACGTTCTTGTAGGAGGCCATAAAGCGATTATTATTTCTTGTGTTAAAAGGGTAAAAATTCTGAAACAGCTCCAAGTTATTTTGACTGAAGCGATATGCTGTGCTATCAGATATAAGCACTTCTGTCTGGTGTGTGGAGAAGAAAAGACAAGAAATTAAAAGCCAGAAAAGAGAGGAAATACATTCAGAAACAAGAAAGTGAAGAAGAATATAACTTACTGCCTGAGATTTTCTCCTTCTCCCTAATCTTAAAGAAATAGAGTAGGAAGATGAAAACTGTTTGTAAGTATGATACATATTTCTGCAGAAAACATAGACTGAATTTCAGTGAGTTTCTCTAGGTGCAACTAATTCAAAACTTCTTCTCTTACATTATTTTGCTCTTATTTATGGAGAGGCTCCTCCCAGGGGTTAAAAAATATCTCTAATCTGAGGTAACATTTTAATTCATCAGCAAGATACAGATGTTAGAAATTAAAATATTACTATTAAAAACCTACATATAGGGGCTTTTCCTTGTAATAGATGTATTTTCATGATTGAAACAAGTGTTTAGCGTGTTCAAGGAAATGATCATAATTTTATTTTCTCTGTTTCTTCAGCACAAAATGAATGTAAAACAAGTGTGGCCTTTCATCATTCTCTTCCTCCTTAAGAAACTGATGAACTCAGGAAATATTCAGTTTCTCTCTTTTATCTTAGCCATTCCAACTGAGTTGTAGAGTTTCAAAAACTGTGTTTTTGAAGAAATATACATATTTTCATTATCTAGACTTTCAGTTGTATAATTCATTTTTTTTAAATAACCAACCAATCAACTAAAATATTTATGTTATATAATCACTGGTTTGGTAGGACATACGTGAACAGACTTTGGAGCCCATGAGAGGCTTTTAATGGGAAGAAAATAACTGCAATGATAAACCCTGTTTGCAAAGGGCACAGTCTCATGACCGAGTGAAATTCTGTGATTCCCTCAGCAAATCAATAAACATAAAGTTCTCTGGCTTAGTTACTTGTATTTCTGTAGCAGATATAGTAATGTCAGGAAATAGAAAAAGAATATGGATAATGTTTGCTTTAGAGTATTGAATTTTCAGTCTGATGGAGCTTGAAACTATATATAGGCAAGTTTCTGCTATGTTCCAGGGAGGAAAACTATGAAGGAAGAGGATACTGATATTACTGATAAATTAGTGAATACACAAACACATGTATATAGCAGAGCATTGAATGTGTCAGTCACTGTTTTGAGGTTACATATTGGTTACATACTGTGTGTTCCTGTGTTCACACTTAATGTGTGAGTGAAATGAATACTTGTGTCTTCTCTTAACTCAGGCTGTGGAAAGACTCAAAGCTATCTGTCAGGAGAAATAGATCTAATGAGAAATTAGATCTAGATGCTAATGAAAAAGGGTCAGAGAAGACTACTTAATGCACAACAGCAAAATTGGCTGTAGAAAAAAAACCCCAAACCTGCTGTTCTCTTCTGGCCAGACTCTTCAAGCTTTATTTAAGATAAACAATGCTTGCTTACCTAAGTGAGTGTAATAAAGTCTATTCAGTGCAGGGCCTTGAAAGCAACAATCTTGGAAAATGAAGTATAGTAGAGTGTTAAAGGTTTCCATTAAGGTATTTGGAGAAAGAAGTGAATAGTAAAAGTCAGCAGGCAAGGAAAAAATCTGCAGTTGGCTGCAGCTTTATAGATAGATTACCAAGATGCTCTGAACAGCTGGCAGCCAGGACTGCTTCTGCTGGGAGAATGAATATGTTACACACCAAAGATGTATTCCCTGCATACGTATGTTTGTTTATATCCAACAGGAATAGGAACCCAATTACTCTTTACCCAATTGTGACTGGAATAAAAGATAATTTCTTTGCTTCACTATCTGCAAGAGAACTGTTTACCCAACAAATTGCACCTCCAAACTGCCATTAACAGTTACTTCTGGTCTTTCCCAGCTTCTGATATCTAAACCACATCTTTTTGAAATTCAAATGCCTAATGTCTGCAAACAGCTAAGTATGACACTTAATCAGGCTTGTAGATATACAGAGAAGCAATATTTAGAGCATTAAATGTTACACAGATTACACTATGCCAGCTGCATAAAACTGAACAAGCAGCGCATTGAGAAGGATCAGATTTGTGCTGGCCATTTACTAAGAGATGGGCTTTTAAAAACAGGATTCTTTGTTCTCATTTACCCACCAAGTGTGACATAACTTTTGTGTTTGTCATAAGCTCACTATGTTAAAAAATTAGGACAACTGGAACTAAAATAAATTAATCAATTTGTATGTCAAAGCCTGTGTTCAATCTAACCCTGATTTGCTATTTGCCTTGGATGATTATTTTATTACTTCAGCTATCTTTGATACATGAGAAGACTTAAGTGTTCCTTTCATTCAGCCTGAAACTGTTTGACAAACCCATTAGCTTCAACAAACTTTGTGACTCACTTGCTGACAGCAATTAGGACTTCCAAAAGGTACCTGGATAAGCCAAAACCCCAAGAGTTTCCTAAGGTGAGGAAAAGGTCCTGAGATTTATTTTTGCTAAAATAGGGCTTAGAATCTCCTGGAAAGAAAATCAATCTAAAATAATTAACACTTCTGTTCTTTCACTCCAATGAAGATACTATTCCGTTGCTAGGCACCTGATTTGAACAGAGGAATTTGGAGTGTATCTCCCTACTCTTTCATCTCCTTCAGGATAAATTTTCTCATTATTGAATTTGCATACATTTTTTTCAAGTTCTCTTTAGGAGAAACAGTACTTGTTGATTAGGTTGGACAGAGATAGGAAACTGACAGTAAAGACCCTTGTCTGGGCACTGTATCTGCATTCACGTATTGGCTCAGAAGGAATACACAGCCTATAACTTAACTCTGCTCTTTCTGTATCAATTGGAGCAGAAATCCAGAATTTTCCCCTTGAAATCTTTTAGATACAGTATATTCAATTGTAAATAAAAAACGTAACTAGCTTTATATGGACTGTAGAAGAATGATATGACAATTATACAGAAAAAGGTAAACTGAGAAGAAATAGCAATAAAAATATCATCAAAATACCATAATTTTTAAGATTTAAAAAGCTTAGGTAGGACCTGTTAGTAAATGGAAAGAACATTTGTATCAGGTTTATATTTTGTAGTCAAAAAGAATTAACATCAGATATGCTGAATTAAACTTAATTTTGCCTATCCAAAATTCAGCTGTTTAAGTACACCTCCCAAGTCGTTTTTGCTTTTTGACATCTAAAGAACTTGAGTAAGTATTCATTGGTCTTCTAATGTGTTACAAGGTAAACTCTGTCCACTGCATAACAACCTGCACAACACTTCTAGTTTCACACAAGATACTCACCCCTTCTAATTCTTCATCATTTTCAGCATTACTCTTTTGAGAGTAATTTCATTATTTCAGTGTTATTTTAAACAAAACAATGACTTAAACTATTATGCTTGAATTCCTTTCAGCTACTTCCAAAATGTTGCAATTAAAGCAATGTGTTAGTCAGTAATTGGCTTGAAATATAAACAGACACCGACTTAAAATTGCTCTAAAATAAAACCAAACAAAAGTGGAAAATTAATTGTAATTTATAATTCATTATTGTTGCTAATGCATCTTTTATAGACTAGATTCTCACTGGAGCCATTGGCAACAAAATACCTCATTAACCACTGAACATGACCCCTGGGAACACTGGGAGTCACAGACACACCAGCTCCTTTATGTTTTTGTTTCCACCTACAAAATCCTTTGGATATGCAAGTTAGTACAGCTGCAAATGTGTGTCACAGCCTTTGTGTCTACACTATTAGGAGCTCTAAAGGCTGATCTCTTGCTGCCACACCAAAAGGTGCAGGAAGTGAAGGTATTATTATTTTATAAACATAAGCTTCAAAAGTGACCGTTGGCATGTGAGACAGAAGTCACCAAGCTTTTCATTCACATCTAGAGGAGGCTAAACTGATGAAAAAATATAGGATGATTTATTCTTCTCTAATTTTCAATGGCTGGGTACTCAGGTCATTTAAAAAGGTTTTGTTTTCTCATATAAAGACTTACAAGACTTAAATTGTACTGTAAGTAAAATCCATTTGCTTGAAAAGGAAACATTCTTAGCTAGATACTGAGGCCCAGAGAATGACTGGTGTGAAGCAGGGCTGTTAAATAAAAGAAGTAGTCTGCCTCATCTTTCATTGACTGTGATTTTTTCCCACCCCTGCTTTTTCAGCACTCTGTACTGCAACTGTCTATCCAGTGAATTATTCAGGAAACAGATCCAGCTGAAAACTATCCCAGCAAAACCACGATGGATATTATTCTTTGGGATCAGTCATCCTGGTGTGATTTGCCATGAAGAAAACCAAATCTCTCTGCTGGTGTTGATCTGTGGCTCAAAACAGTAAGGTCTAAAATGCTTAAAAATGTTATTAAATTGTAACAAGAAAGAACAGGAGCAAAGTTTGGTCATGATATTACAGAAAATATTCTGTTTAGAAAAATGTGATTACAACTGTATAGAAAAATAATTAACATGAAGAAACAATGGTCAGTTTGAACAATTCCCAAAACCTTAATTCTATGAAAGTCTATTGCTTTCATGGTTACTTCAATAGGAGCATTTTAAAAAAAATCTTGTTATTGTTATGGGGTGAAAAAAAATATTCAAATAAAGCAGACATCTAATCACAACTATTTTATAATAATCAGAATATTTTAAAAAATGTTTTCCCACATTGCCTTGTATGCATTCATTTTAACATGACTGTCACCATTCATTTGAAACTGGAGTAGCATAAACAGCCAAAGTGTAATTCTGCTTTTGATCCCTCAACATTAGATTTACAATTTAGTAATAGCCAAAGCAATGCTTTTGCAATGCATGTCTCAAAGACAGTAGCAGGTAACCCAAAGATGTAATCAAAATTAACCAGCAAATGATGAATTTTAAATATGAAAGGTTTTGAAAAACTGCCCTAGGCTTATCTGTACTTCAATAATTATTCATGGAAGATGAGCAGTATTTATTATCTGTGGCTGGATAATCTTCAAACAAAAAAAATAAAGCAAAATCTGTGAAAAAAACTTAACATTTATGAATTATTTGTTCAGCTCTAATTTTACATTACTAATTTAATTTTGTTAAAAACATGCAAGCATTTTCAATTTATAAAAGTGAATTGAACTTACAATAACAATTTATCTGATCTGAATAAATCAGATGAAGTGCTATGATGTAGGAAAATGTCTTTCAACAAGAGCCATTAAAATATCAGTAGGATATCTGTGTTTTAAATTATGCCTAAATCTATTGTAGAAATTCACATCCGGTAGACACATTGAGCATACTTTGTAAGGTCTTTGGCAAAGTATTTAGACTTTTTTAAGTTGCAGAAGCATTCTTAAAATAGCAGTTGTCTGCTTTGATTTAAGAGTTTTAAAATTAGATATTTATTTCTAAGCTGATTTATATGCACTGAAAATTATTATACATTTCCTATAGACAAGCTATCAACTCCTAAAAGAGGTTCCTAAGACAGGTGAGCAGACATTATTATTTCCATCTGTTCTCATTCAGTAAGGCAGGGTTTTTGTAGAAAAAAAGTAGCATCAATTCCATGAAAGGAAAGCTGAAGGCATATTATAAAAGCCATTTACTTTCAAAACATTTGAGTATATCTTATTTTAAATTTAACAACAAGAACTGTTTTGTATATTCATCTTGCAATACACCAGATGCAGAGAGTAGCTAAATTCAAAGACAAAATAGGTTGACCTGCATTTTGTATAAATTTGATCAAAGTCTGGCTTCTATTGAACAAAACAAGGCTGGGTGCAAATGTTACAGGAAAGGAAACCAAAAACAGTGTTTGCATGGATGCTGCAAGGCAAAGCCAATAAATGTTTAATGACTCTGCTAAAGAATTTGTTGTCTCATAATTTCTCTAGAAGGTGACTCACTATGAAAGATATTCATCCCCCTCCTAAATATTTTGTGTGGATTCAAGCCCACAAAGCACCTGCCATCCACCATGAAGAATATTATATATCTCCTCCTTTAGAAGGTTGTTTCATGCAGTGCCTCGGGAGAGTTTTTATATGAGATCAATAATATTTTTGAACTTCTGAGTGATTAAGAAATGTGTCTGAATTGCTCTCAGGGACAGATAAATATAACATTTATGGGAATAAAGAGATTAATATAATAGAGATGAAATGAAACATAACATCTAGAAGAAAACAGTGTCAAGGCTGGTATGGCTATATTTCATCTTCCAGACATTTTGGTTTATTGGAACAAAATAGTGTGCTGCATTCACCTCAACCCCCAGAACATACAGACTTACACTTTTTAATCCTTTCCTAAATAAAGTGAAAATGCAGAGGAAAATAATTTCAGGGACATTACCATTAGAGCAGGTGAACAGACCATGGGGAATGCAGGCTGCCATACCCACAGGCTCACTGCCACCTGTACAAATCCAGCCTCCTCCATCCAGATCCATCTAAGCAACCTTCTTGAGAACAGATTAAGCAGCTTTATGGTTTGAAAGGAGCAAAGTAACAATTTCAGGGGTGATTTCAGGTAATCCCTTCTCCACTGCCAAGATGCCTTGTTCTCAGACAAATGGATAGATATGAAATAGAATTGATTGAAAACAAGAACAAACAAAATGTGGTCAGGAAATGCAAACACTGAAAACATCACTAATCAAAGGGCTTTGCCCATTGCAGGTGTAGGCCACAATAGTGAGGGGCGTTAATAGCAAATACATTGAGAAGAATGTGATTCAAATTGTCCAGGAGAAAAGGGAGACAGAGCACCACATTGTACATGGAAGTTAGGGAAAGGCAGCAATAGATGAGGGATAGGAATTTCTGTGCCTGTCCACACTGCTCTTAATGAGATGTGAACATGGAGTGGCTTCCAGAAAATATAGTTCCATTCTGTAGTCTTCAGGACATTTATATATCTTAGAAGTTGTATCTTAAAAACACACTGATAAGCCTTGCCTACCCCTAAAGGCTGACAGCTTTTGCACAATAAAGTCTGAAACAAATAATTCATTTGATTTTGAAATTACTTAATTAATGCTTCTCCAAACATAGATCAAATAGTTTCTCTGGGTTAAGACATGGTCTCTAAACAGTTTCTCCTTGAAAATAATGTGGGAACAGTAGCATCTTTATGTCTTGGAACAATAAATAAATTCATGTTACTTTGTGATCAAAGTATGCTATGAGTGTTGAATGCCAATTATTTCAGGGAGTCAGTACAGTGTGATCCACCCTCATTACTATGCCTCACGGCAGAAACCTACAGGGCAGGGTATAGGAATTCACTTGTCTGGATTATTCCACTCTGCTTCATGATACTACCACAACCAGGTCCCAAATTAGGAAAATAGCAAATAAATATTCAAAGAGGAAATTTTAAAACCAAAGACAAATTATATTTTTAAATAAATTACATAGCAGAAAAATGGCTTCAAATCTTTTTGCTGTGAAAGTAGAGACACACTAAATAATTTTTCAAGTTTTTTCTAAATTTCAACAAACACTTTTTCAATTTGCCATAGATTAGGTTACTATAGACACACAAAAAAGGTAGTCTTTAGTGAAGATTTCAGTTCTGACTAATGTTTTGCTGACTAAATCCTGTTTCATTCTAAATTAAATGAGAAGCCATAGTAAATCAAGTACAGTATTGCTGTCTTCTTCCCTACAGATATAATTACATGCCCCTTTAAAAGCTCAGTCTATCCATTGCCAAAATGGGAAATATTTAGGAGAGTGGGAAAGTGGAAGACTTCTTATACAATCACAGCATGTGGCAGCAAAATCTTAGTGGCTTAGAAGAAAAAGAGAAAATTTACTGGAGGTGGTTATGCAATTCCACCCGTGTAAATTCTAAATTATTCATGTGCCTGCTAGGCCTTATAAAACAATCTCTTCAGCCATATCCTTTACTCTGAATTCACTTAGGGTACTGTTGGATTGGGGCAACATCTTCAACTAGAGCAGCAGCAGATTTCTTGTGAAAGAAATAAAATAATCTCTGATACAGAGAGTCTCTTTCTTGGGAAATTAGAAGAAAAAGTAATTCGCCAGTACCAAGTGTTGGAATAAGTGATTTAGAGGTCTAGGTAAATGTAGCTACAAAGTTTCTGAGTGCAAAATGCTCAATTAGGGGAAATTAGTATAGATTTTTATGCTGATTTCCCCCCTATTTTCCTCCTTAATTGATTTACTTCTGTTTGGTCTGCAACACATATTTGAATGTTCTATGCCCTTGAATAGGAAACTGACATTCAGTAGACAAATCATCATACTCTGAGTAATTATGGCAAAGCTGAACAAAACCCTGGGCTATAAAAAGATATTTACCTAGAATGCTTTCTGAAAGTGATGAAAACTGGAGTGAATAGAAAATTGAGGCTTTCTTACCTAATCTTAAATTTATGTTTTGTGCTAATGCACTCTGCAGACATTTAATAGCACGACTTGCTGGCTAGGCATAGCAGCTGCAAGCTCTTTTTGGAAACAGGAGGCCAGGAAAGATGAGCCGTAAAATTATAATGGAAATAAGTTTTTAAAGGAAGAACAAATAAAACAATTGCTATTGATTAATACACTAAATGTTAATTTGTAGCTTTAAATCATTTCTGTCAGGGTAATGTTGTGCAAAAAAGGAAGAAAAAGTATCCCAGATGGATGTATTTAATGATTTTGTCTGGCTAATAAGTATTTTAATCCATTTGTAAACCTGTGGTGTGGTTTGTGTGTGCTCTTATGTGTGCACACAATAGAAAATATTTCTAAGTGCTATATTTGAGAATAATGGAAAAGAATAAACTAAGGGATATTTTTAATGTGAAAGGGATAAGAACAGCATCCCTTGGATCTCATTTTGCCCCAATATAAACACGGGCTTTATGGGTCTACTCTCAGGGTAGAGAGTATATAAAGCAAGGTTGTAGCATATAATAAAAAACCCTAAACCAACAACAAATAACCCACAACAAAAAACTAGCAATATTTTCAAGTGTTACTAACAAAGTTAGGAGCCTGGATCCTATTTCCAAATATGACATAAATGGTGGGGAGAGACTTGCAGTACAACTTAGGACTCAGAAATCCCAGTGTATTAACTTTACTTCTGTTGCAGTGAAAATCTCAGCCTCCTGAAGACCCAAAGTGAATGTGTTAATGAAAGCCACAAGGAAGAGATTACCCAGGCTCTTATGACATGTGATTATTTGTCAATTTACCATGGCATAATTACACATCTGAGCCCACATTTTTTCAAGTATTTCTAAAAATGTAAATTAGATTTGTAACTCTCTTAGGACACCTGAATATTTTACTCTTTTGGACTTGTGAGAAATTCTGCCTCTTTTACCTTTCTCACCTAATATGACTATGGAATGTTACATTAGCCAGTTATTTCTCAAAATGTAAAAATCCTGCCTTAAAAAAATCCTGAAATCATATTAAAGGCATATGCTCTTACAAAAACAACAGAATTGCTGACTAATTCCTTATTCAGATTAATAATCTTGGAGTCTACATATCTCCTTAAATGTAAGACTGTGTAAATGGAAGAGTGTCTTCCAATATTTATGGCTTTTCCAGCGTGTCAGAGACTCACTGTAAGTTGTTGTGGTTCACTTCACATTAATACATCTCTGAGAAGGTGTGTTGAAAAAGCTACTCGATACTTCATGTAGTTCTAGAAAAAAAAAAAAACAAAGCAAAAACCAAAATTGTTCTCTAGCCTTTTCAAAGCCCTAAGTTATAAAGCTATCACAAATCTTGACATAAAGAACAAAATGGTAGGCATTTTCTTGGTTTGTAGGATGCAGCTTAGCCTAATGGGAAACTTGCCTGCAATTTACCTATACTGACTATTTCTTTCATCTTTTACCTCTGATACCCAGATAGATACATATTTGTTGGGAAAAATCAGCCATCCAGAGCATCATTAAATAGAAGAAGAATCAGACATTATTTTAAATGGATGATACCCTATCTTGAAGTTAGTGCTTATTTTGGTGTGTTGCAACACAATTAAAATATACAGATGCAACATTCGAAAAAATTGAAATGAATTTCCTATTCTATTATTTCACTAATTATGAAGAAAGAAAGAAAGATACTTTTCTGTGGAAACTCTAGCTAAATGTTGCATGAGGATAAGTGATGCTATTTTAACAGTTGCTACTTCTCCCAAATGTTTTTCATTTCTCAATAGAGGGTGCTCCCTCCTGTCAGTGATTTCTTTTTTTCCTACCTATGTCTACAGATAAAGTACTGTTATGTTTTGAATCATATGCAACTGTTCAGATGTCTGCATCTGTATGCTAAGCATAACAAATGTTCAGTATAAAAGAAGACAAAAAAAAATCCAATGGGTGTATAATTCAAAAAATCATATGAAAGAAGAAATATATTTTAATTTTATTCTTGGTATCAAATTTTTACATTATTTTAAGTGTACCAGTCAGAGGGAGGACTTTCATAACTGTAAAATTGTACTTAAATCAAACATAAACACAAAACATAATTTTTTTATCTAAACAGGCTGCTATAATAAAGAGCTCTCTCAAATTCAGAAATCCATCCATAAATGCTGTATCCATTAATATCCTATCACTCAGAAAAACACCTTAAAATTAATAGTTCTTCAAAAATCCAAACTAGACAAGGCCTGGAAGAGAAAATCTATCTGAGTCAACGGGTTTAGGTGCAAAGCAAACTATTCCATAAAATCTGTGGAAGAAAAGAAATTATCATCTTCCATTACCTCGCTCTCTAGTCTTGATATAAGTTACCACCTGTCTCAATACCCTTATGACATTGTTCAGAGCAACTGTGAATCATCATATTTTTCAGCCTTGCAATTAAAAGTGACAATAAATAGTTTTGTTTTGGTCAAGCCAATGTCTTAAAACTTACTTCAAAATGAGTTGAATACCAGCAGAAATTACAAAAATATTGGTTTACAGTATTTATTCTCTGCAATTCATTCAAATAATCTGTCCTTTAGGAAATCAGATATCTAAGGTAAAAGCTCAGAAATTAGTCCAACAGAAAAGCCAAACAATGATTTTCAACTGGACTCTCCTTCATGGTCAGAGAAAAGCCAGAAAAATGTCCAAGACAGATGGAATGGATCACCCTCTGGAGATACTTACCTCTCTTCATTAATCATGGAGGAGTGCAAGAGACTAAATTGAAATGCCTAAATGTTAGGAAATTTATGTTAGACAAGGTAAATAAAAGTCTAAATGCAAATATTGTTAGGAAGAATCATGTACATAAACTTTTTCTAACTGCTTTAAGAGGGACTTTTGTCATCCATCCTCTTGTGTCATCCTATCTACTGTCTCTACAATAAACTAATTAATTTAAAACACCAGTTTTTAAAGACTGATTTTTTTATAACCTGTTCTATTTCTTTTTTCCAGTCTCTAAGTTCATACTGGTGGAATTGGGGAACATGAAAATAAATAATGATGAGATTGTTCATGTTTATTAGTTCTGCCCACTATTTTTCTTATTTGGCTCATTGATTAGTTAATTTACTTTGAATTTTCCTCCAGTCTTTGTTTAATTCTGCTCATATAACAGATTGAAATGACTTATCTATCCTAACTCCATAATTATAAGTTCTAAAATAGTTTTATACTCTGTTCAACCAATTTTTCATACTCCTAAGGAAAGACCAGGTTTGAATGCCATACATCAGAATAAGAGCAAGATTTCTGAGGTATCTACACTATGTATGTTTATAAATATATTTTATTTATTGTTTGTGATTAACCCACTGCACAGCCACAACAAAAAACTATCACAGAATGACACACAAGGCTGTTTTGTTATATCATCCTAAGTTGCTCGTATTGCTTCCAACATAGAATAATAGCATTTTTGTAAGAGTACCTTCCTACTAATACATGATCCTTGACTTCAAGGAGATGGGGATAACTTATCCTTTCTGCAGCCAGTCTGTATGCTTTAGCCCATCTCATCAATTCTGGAAACAAAACTCTCATCTTGCTTTAAATGAAGCAAGGAAAGCACATTTCCTTTTATTCTGTTAACTAATCACCAAATAATTGTTTTGTAGACACAAGATGCATTTTTGTATCCAAGCAGTACTTGGTGTTAACAATATGCTTTCAGTGAACTGGGAACTTATGTTATTCTTTAGCAGGTTGTCAAAGCGTACTTGAAAAAAAAAATTTGAGGATTATTTTAGAGGAGGCAGCACTGGACAGTGGCACATGTGCAATAAATATGGGGTTTTTTATTCAGCATTGCCACATCTCTTATGATGAGTCTTCACATTCTGAAAATGAATTTTTCTCTTAATTTTAAGCTTTTAAGGGGAATGTTTACTTTTGTGGGTATAATACAAAATGATGCCTAAAGAAAAAAGTGTGCTGGGAAATATTCTCCAAAATCCTGTTATTAGCAACTGGATTGAGCTATTTTTCCATTATTTTTACTAAATATGAGGTAACTGATAAGTGCACAGAATTTAACCTTAAATGAATTCAAAATTCATGGTGCTTGGCCTTAAATATTGAAGAAAAAAAGGGGCTTGTTATTTCCAACATACATATTTAATGCACATTTGTTCCAATTCCAATGTCAAGACAAAACAAATCATAGGACATGTGAAAACACACAGATTTTACTTGAAAGATTAATATGGGTTTTGAAATATAAAAATTCTACAATAAGTAAATGCTGTGGAAGTGTTTATTACAAGAAAAAAATATGCCCTTCAGACCCTGAGCCTGTGCAGCTTTGTTTTCTTCAGTGTTTTGATCTTTGCTACTTCTTTCTTGTGTAAGAGACATAGCACATTTTAATGAGGTAAATGTCAACACAGCACAGTAAGGGATCAGTCCCAAGAACCCATCTCTATTTAATGAAATATAGAAACCTCCTTAAAAAATTGTACTACTACAAATTTTATTAGGAAATATTACACCTCGATTATTTTTGTAGTAATTTTTTTTCTTTTTTTTTGTAGAGATAATATTTTATTTTGAAGCGCACATTTACTTTTAAAATTATTTAAGTTTTAACCATTCAGGGATTAATGTTTCTAAATATGTATAATTAGAATTTAGGGGTGGCTATTGTTTCACATCTGTGGTCTGAATGTTTTTTAACTCTAATTAATCAATAGGGAACAAAATAATTTCCAGAATTTTCTTTTTTTTCCTTTGTTTCAGGAAAGTCTTGTTTTTATGAAAACTACCACAAAAAACCCCACAACAACAAAACTATGCCTAATTTGGTCTCAGACAAAATTCTAATGGGAATAATAGTGTCCAGAAAGGTTATTTTTTGAAAAGGGAGCCTGATCAATATTTGATGAATGAATTTATACAACTTAGAATGCCTAAAATAGCAGAATCATTTCTGAGGATACCCCACTCCTCCCTTCCTTCCTGTTCTTGTGCTCTCACAGGGCTGCTACTCTCATGGATCTCAGCCTAACTCTCTTTCCACCATTTGATATGATGACAAGGATTTAAAATTGAGAAAAAAAAAATAGGTAGTAAGCATAAATAAATAAATAAAACAGTTCATTTTGCAAGAGTTCCAGAAACTATAATTCCTAGTATGTGCAGAAGCCTTTCTGGAACTATGTTATTGTTCTCAATCATCACTTCCAAGGTTTGCTGTCTCTTCTGCTCCTGCACAGCAATTTGGATCTTTGAACACTTCTCCCAGCTTTAGTATCTTTTCATACACTTTTGTTTTTATTTCTGGTTTTCCTCTTTACCGGCACCTCTTTTAATATGATTTTTTACTTTGCACTTATCTGGGAAATGGAAATATTACTATTAAGCACACATAAAAAAACTCTATATTTCTTTAAAATTTCTTCAATTAGACTGCATATCAATTTAGGGCACGACCATGATTCTGTAAGTGGATTGTGCCATTCTGCAGTGTTTCATAGACTAACTACTGATTAATTATTGTTTCAAGAGAAGAAATAAACCTTTTCCTAATAAGTCATCTAATAAAATTATCTGCTGAAGCGTTTCTGTTAATTTCTCAGTTAATCAATTTGTTCTTAGTAGAATATTGAGAGCTGAGAGCATTAGGAACATCAAGATGTCATCATCAGCTTTCCGGTATATGCTACCCTTGGAAGGGTAAATTTACATTTTCATACTTCTTTTTGAGAAAGAGGGTTTCCAATCAAAATTCTCTACTGTTTCTACTTTGTTTATATTTTAGCCTTATTAGCATATTTTAATTTCTTTATTATGCAGCTAAAGGCATTTTTCTCCATGTAAAATAAATACGAGGTACGAAATATGAAATTTCAGGGATTAAATTCATACCACTATTCCCATTCATAATGTTCTTTTTGCAAAATTTTATAGAGCACTTCACCTCAGAGACAAGCAATGCATGCCACTGATTTAGAAATGTTAAAATTATCTTTTCAAATTCATAGTTCATAAATGCTGTAAGATTTTAAAACCAGTTATATCTTTGGGTCATCATAGTTGTTTGCATCAGTGTTAGGTTAGAATGAAGCTGGGAAGTTAGATCAACTGTTTTTCTGAAAAATGCTTTTGTAAGTTAAATTCCTACAGCAGTGTAGAGCTGTTGGGGTGGCATTCCAGCTCATAATTTCCAGCACCATTACTGAAGAAGTAGGTCCCAAGCAGAAAAGGTTATTGCCTTACTGCTGCTTCCTCAGAAGGGATCAAATAAGTACTTTTGTCTTCCTCATGATCTTTGCTGAGTATCAAACACAGTCATGGAATACCCAACATTTTTTCAAGTTTTGACAATTATGACTTAATGTCATCACTCCTGAGAATTAGAATGCTGTCAAATTTACAGATTTGTGCTTTGAATCTCGCTGTCTGCAACTGAACACTGCATGCAGACAGGCAAGTCATTTTCTTGCTTCAAGGTAAGACCAGATCTAATTAACTCTACACTGAAGTACAAGAAATATTCTCTTGTGAGGTGAAGTATAAAGCAGGAAAAAAAAAGACTAGATGTGAAAATTTTTCAGAACATCTTACTTTGAGGTACAAACACATATAGGTAAAGTATTCAATTTTTGTAACTGTTCAATGGGCTTCTCACTATAACAACCAGAAAGAAATTGTTTAAATATCATACAGCATAGGACCTGAAATTCAATTTCACTTGAAAGAAGGCGTTGTCACGGGTGGAGTGGAAGCTTCAGACAAAGTTTATTAGAGAAGTTCTCCTGTTGGCCATGAGGTGCAGAAAAGACCCCATTGCTTTCTAAACTCCTCCTCAGAGAGTAGCCTTGGCACAGCTGAATCCAGTGATTGCACCTTTATACAGCTTTGTCCTGCATGATTAAGGATGGAAAACCAGATATATTTATACAAAAATGAATATTTATATAAAATGAAAAAATTATTATGATAAATTATTAGGCAAAAAAGATCTTAATCAAAATCTTTTACTACAGATTATAGAAACTGAACCCACTAGTATAATATAATGTACTGCATCAAGCAATTATGTTAAAGCCAGCAACAAAACCCCACAATAATTAGGAAGAGATTGATGTTACTCACTCATACCAATGACCACAGACAACTCTTTTTCACTCAGCCTCGAAGAGTAGCTTGAGGGGTGTTCCCATGTAAGGGAGGAATTTACACACACACACCCACACCAAGATGGGAACCTGCAATTTGAAAGTGGAACTGGACCTTCATACTATGAAGTGATTGACTGTCAGATATGTCTCCAGATCAGCTGTGTCAGCTCAGCATTTTTAGATAAGGATATTTTACTATATCTGACACACCTTCACCTCACAATCAGAATTATTAATTTTGGGGCTGATGAGTCAGCGTAGTTTTAGCATAATTCAACACCAAAAGCATCATGACACCACCCCTCAGGTCACCCGAGTGTTTTACAAAGAGGGCATTGTTTGAGTTGTTTTACTGTATTACAGGCTGAGCATTTTTCTACAGGCATAAAATATGGACTCATAAGATAAAACATGTAAATTAATTTCTTCACAATTTAAGCATTTATAAAATATTTAACATATAATGAACATTCATTATAATAAAGGCAAAATATTTAAACATTAAACTGAGCTCTCTTTTTATCATTTTATCCTGATTCTTGCTCTATTCCATTGATTAATACAACCACAGGAAAAAATAAAATAAAATAGATTCACATGGGGTATCTAAGATATAAATTAGTGATGTCTTCTGCTATGGGGCCAATTAATCACTTTCATTTCTTCCTTAAATATTGTGTAGAGGAGCAGCACTGTTTTGTTGTTGCAGTGTGAATATATCATAAAAGTGTCTATAAAATCCACAGTGAGTTAGAAGTTACTACTAAATATAAATTGATATACAGTAGAGAAGTTGATTTACAGCTGTTCTCATGCACTGTAGCTGCCAGTAATTTGGCTGTATTTTTTCAGGACGTTTTAAACACTATATAGAAAAATATCTTTTTTGTAGTGCATATGTATTGTTTGTATGTTTGAAGATAAATCACATTCCATTGTATGTTTCATTCTCTATTTTTTTCTTGTCAAAAAGAAGTTTAAGATCCCTTTAGTATTCCTTCACATAAGGGTCATATACTGCAGCAAAATACTTCATCACCCAAGGCTACTATATGTCTAACAGAACATCTTCACAGTCCTCTGAGAAGAAAGCATTTACATGCAAAGTTGGCATGAACTAAGTATCACAGTTTTAGATACAAACAGACAATCTAAAATAATGACTTTGGAAAACCTGTATTTTCACGGCTAAGGTCACAGGTTAGTTTAAAACTTATTGAAACAGGTAGGTGAACTTGTTCTTGAATGTTAAGAAAAAGACATGGCCCAGCAAAATTTGAATTTACTGATGATGTTGGGAAAATATAAGGCGTTTCAAGTACTTTTAAAACTACCAAAAGTGCAATCAGACAACTACAGACATCTGTTTCCAGTAATGCTGAATAAGAAACATAATAATTTCCTTTTATTCTTTTGTTAGGAATTTTTCCCCTTGAGAAAGCACAGCCAGAGAAGAAACAAGAAGAGGACAGAAGGTAAAATGATGCAGTAAATCTACCTTGCTCTTTTTCCCTTGCTGCTTGATGCACAGTATTTTCTGAAGTAGTCAGAATAAACAAGTTTGTGGGAAATGTGAAGGATTGTGAGAATAAACAGGAACAAACAGTAGTTTGCTCCCAATTTCTGCCCATCTAAGTTTTTGTAAAGAAATTTGAACAGCAGAAACATTTTACATAAATTTTCATGTATTTCT
Source organism: Passer domesticus (assembly GCF_036417665.1). Classification (NCBI taxonomy): domain Eukaryota; kingdom Metazoa; phylum Chordata; class Aves; order Passeriformes; family Passeridae; genus Passer; species Passer domesticus. The sequence continues at coordinate 19,680,438 of NC_087478.1, forward strand.
TAACATTCCTACTATATTTTCTCTGAGTTCTTCAATTAAAAATAATCTTGATTTTCTATGAAAGTAATGACTAAGAGCTGAAAAGTGGAACATATTTGAGAAGAGTGTTTTTGGAAGTTCTTCATGTTTTCAAAGTGTAGCTGAAAAGGGATAGTTGGTACCTAAAATGGAAATATAATACAAAATTCAGGAAAACAATTTGAGGAACTCTTTTATGTAGAACTAATTGATAAGTTCCTTTAAATACAAGATGTGTGACATGGCTTTTAGAACAAAAGGTTTAGTAAACTATCTAGAAAAAATAAAGGCTGATAATTTTGGCCTCGGAGTGAGCAACTATAAAATATTTTCTTGATAAATTGTAATATTGCAGAAGTCATTGAGCTTTACATATAAGCAGAAATATTTTCAGTTTTGTTAAAGTGAATGAAAAATATTTGAGTGCAGATCTTGCAGATCATTTCCACTGAGTGCTTAGAGGTCACCTTCAGAGTTATTTTTCAATAGCCTTAAGTCATAATTAAATAAACCAGTCTTCATAATTCGCTTCAATTCCTCTTTTGTTTTTTTAAGAAGGGGAAGCACCTGAGATCACGCAGGAGCCTTTATTGGCTGTGATAAAGGCCATATGTTAAGCTGCACAAATCCTTTCCAGCATTTAGCATTTCGTTCCTTGGCATATTCCCAAGGAAACAGTGTAGCAGCTTTGGACTTGCCTGCAAAATTGTCTCTGTGAGGTAGTTGAATGCACTATTTTCTTACCTCTCTGAAAACAAGTTTATTTTCATTTACCTGATCCTCATGAAAATGTAAACATTTACAGTAGCATTCTTTTATAAAACTTTTATAGAAGTTTATTTTATAGACTTTAGAGTGGTTTCTTTATTGTTCCAAATAAAAGGACAATAGTTTCTTTATTTGATATAATGAATGAAGAGAGGTCGGTGAGAGAGTGGCTACATTATTTCATATCAAAACTTCCATTGTATAGAGGTTTTTTTTTTTCCCCATGCTTATAAGAAATTTAGTTTCTTTTAAGTCCATGGTTTTAATACTTTGAGACATAATTTTTCTTTTCAATGAGTGTTGAAGTAGTTACTTCAATTTACTACAAATTATTACAAGAAATGTAAGAAATTACAAATTACTATAAATGATTAAAAGAAACTGATAGAACTGAGAAAGTAGTTCAGCAAAAGGATTCAGAGAGAATGAACAAATATATTGTTAATATATGAACAAACTGCAGAAAAACTCATGATAAAAATTCCCTTCTATACACATATTTGCTTTTATAAGTGTTTGTTTTCACATTTTATTTATTGGAATCAATATCCCACATTATAATGAAATTTTTATAGGAAGATATGGCAATAATTCCATCAGAAAGATTATCTCATCTTCTTCAGATAGTATCAGTATGTAATACAGATTTTTTCTTTAATCACAGATTTGTTTTGTCATATTAATTCTTACTGTAGCATTCCTTTAAAAAATAATTGTTTGATCTACAGTAATCAAGCTTTATTTTACAGACAATCAAGAAGAAAGGAATGAGAGCGAGTTACTATCACTTAAGTCCTTACAGAATAATTAGAATGAGAAAAAATAGCCATTACAATGAAGAATTTATCTTGACCCTCCCCTAAAGTTCAGAACATTTTGGAAGATATTTTACTCATGTCATGCTTCTAAAAAATTATAATTAATTATCAATTCAGGAATGATATTTGTTCATTTGCTTGTACCTTAATTCTTTCAGGCCTGAAGTAAAAGTGAAAATATTGTAATGTAAAAGACATATGATTCCTTCAGCATTTTGGAAGATCAGCAGCAGGAAAACGGAAGGAATTTTTTCAGGAAATATTTCCTTTAGGTTGCACAGAATTATCAGCTTTGTGTGCTCTCCTTGCACAGAAAGCCAGCACCAGCTGACAGCTGATATCAGTTTTCAAGGAGAGCACACGTAGCAGACACATTCTGTGCAGGAAGTGCAATGTGGCCTCTCTGTGCTCCACTGGTCAGTGACACAAGGGTGCACAACACAACTGAGAAAAAATAATATTCTGCTCAGCCATCTGACTGGCAAAATGTTCAGCCAGAGCAAAATCTGCAGGTGCTCTTTGTGTATTCATCTCTCTGTATCTTCCTTCTGTATAGACTCCTCCATCTAAAAATTTGATTCCATGAGAAATCAAGTACATATTATCTTCACTATGAAAAATATAAAATATTTACTGGCCTTTTAATAAAATATTTAAAGTAAATGTGTTCATTCCTGAGCAAATGAAGACAGTCAGTGAACACAGAGTAACTGGATGGGAAGTGTGGTGGATGTTGTTACTGAGTTTTGAGATTTCCCTACATGGAATTATATTGAACTGAATTTTAGATGCCCTTGCAGACAATTGAATGACTTTAATTTATATGTCATATATTGGATATTTAATGTAAAAATACTTTTAAATGTATCACCCAAGTTTAGAAATCAAATTTAGAATATTAAAACTCTCTAAGATAAGTAAAGAACATGATCTTAACATCTCTAATTTCTATTTTAGACATGAGGACTTCAGTTTTATTTTTTGGAAAGTTTTTACAAAGGAAGACTATTAAGTCTTCCAGCCTGGAATCACCACATATTTATGGAAGAACTGTATAATTAGTGTGTGGGTGAAATTTTTTATGTGGACAATATATTCTTTTTCCACATTACTCAAGCAGTATTTATTGAGGCAAAGCTTTTGATAAGTTACTCTTTTGATAGTTTACTCCTTTGTTTACAAAGAATCATCAAATGTTCCTCACGATTGATGCAGTAGAGAAAGAATTTGCGTGCTGAACAGTAAATTCACTTTTAAATGCCAAGCTTTTCCATAAAATGCCACTTTGAATTAGCCGAGACTAAAATAAAAACATAGCATTTTATTCCAAATTAAAGAACTAGGATAATGCCAAAATATGGATATATATTGAAAAGCAAGAAATGGGAAAATTGTCTCAGGACTGTAATGTAAACTATTCTTAATCTGTGCATCTGTATTTCTGTTATAGTCTTTTGTGATTGCTGCTATAACTTATGTTTAAAAGTGAATAGTTATTTTTAACTGAAAAATTAAATTTAAAATAACAAAATTATTTCTAAGCTATGATAGAAGACGATATTTTGTAATTGATATTTTTGCAAGAAAATTGTAGTAATAACAAAATCCTTCAAAGTAGTTTTGGTGATTTCTTTACACAAGCTTGTTAAGTTATATCTCAAAATACAAGGAAAGTTGTATTGTGAAATTATCTGTCAAGTAATGGTCTAGAAACTACATTTCCAAAGAGGGAAGAATTGTAATGGTAATTAGTTCATTAAAATTTAACCACTATAAATTTCTCCTGAGTATACATTTGTGAGTCTATATTGGGATGAATAAAAAGATTTCACTGTCTGTGGAGAGTTTTTTTCCCAAAGTATTCAGAGAGGATACTTACAATATACAAAAAACTCTGAACATCTTTTTTGCTAACTTTGAATTAAATAATCCCATTTAATAATATATTTCTATACATAACTCCAGATTTGAAGCAACAAATTCTGAATTGACTTTTCAGTCAAGAAAAATTAAGTATTTTGGACAACATCCATTGCAAGATGAGGCTGCTCCCTCTCTAGAGGGTATATACATCAACCATCTGTATTTATTATTTAGATTTATCTGTGTAAATCCTAAGGACCAAAAATATTCATAGATAAGTGAGTAGAGCCTTCACAGAGAGATCATATGGTATGTCTTGTTTTTCTGATGTGCTCCTGGTTTGATCTTATCCTGTTTTCAGGAGATCCAACTTCCATTTGATCACTGGCATAAGAATCATACACCTGCTAGTCAAGCCAACAGGAAAAGCCCTTTACACATATTTTTTTACAAAAAACCCCAGAAATTATGTCCATTAAGGAGTATAGTTTAAGTAAAGAACTTCTACAATATTTTTTCTTGCCTGTTACAAAAAATATAATTTCAGCATAAATTGAAATGCTAATGACACAGATAATTTGGAGAATAATGGCATACATTGCAATGTTTAAAATGTAGAGAGTATTAATGAAAATTATTCTAATTAGAAAGCACTGGTATTCAATCTGTTATTCAAGAGATATGGCTAGGCTGTCTAAGTGCCTAGACAAATCAAGGCTCCCACTAGAGTCTACGTTTGCTAAGCCCTGGCATTAGTTAAACATGTGTCAGCAGCATGGGAAGATGTACTGCTTTTATATTCATTACATTAAAATGAAAAAATAAGGTAGAAAAGGTAGAAAATGGAAATTAATGTTATTCTTCAGTAAATTTAAAACACTTCAAGAATATATAATATGAATCAGTTAACCAGCCTTTACAAAAGAATAACATTTAGTGCTGTTGTAAACAGTACTATACTCTGCCAGCATTTATTCTTTGGTGTTTTGAGTTTCAAGAGGTTCATTTTACTATTTGAAAGGAACTGGTTGACAATTCACATGAGTGGAGAACTGAAAATTCTTAATCTAGAATTTATAATGCATTTCAGGTTGATGCAATCATTGAGAAGGGCAGTTCTTTCAGCTTTGTCTGCTACACTGCATAATTCACAGAGTAATTCACCTTGTGCATAACAAAAAACAACAAAAAGATAGTAGTAGAGCAGTAGGTAGTCTGTAGCTCTGATTTTTACGAAAAATTAGTGCTGGAAAAATTTAAGCAGTGCTGTAAAATAAAAAAAAATGTAAATATGAAAACATTTCAAAATATATGCCAAAAATTTATCTTCTATGGGAAAAAGCATACCTCTCAATGAGTAGTACTGAGGAACTCGTGCCTGTTACGAAGGTAGACAATACACTAACTGACACAAAATATAGAATAGATAGCATAATCGAATTTATGTCCTGGAGAGTTCGCTGACATCCACAAAGTAAAATACCATTTTCAGGCAGATACTGAGCCTTATTTGTATATGTTCTGTTCTTCTCTCCAGCTCCTTCAAAATCTGCAAAAAAAGATGTCGTGGAGAAAAAACCAAATCAACCAACCAATTAAAACAAATAAAAAAAAATCCACCTGAAATTTATCCAACACACCAAATACTCCTTAAATAAAAATCTATTGTGAGAGTCCAGGTTTGAAGGCTGATAACACCAATGAAGTCAAAGCCTTTTATAAATTCAAGGAAGGGAAAGGTATTCTGCTAGTACTTTTGTTTTGTCTTTGTTAAACTATTTACATGATTTAATTCCTTTCAAATATAATTCAGATCCTGCCTTGGAGTTTTGAGTGCACGTAATTAGTTTTGTTGCATGACCATTTCCCTAGATGTGATCACTTTGTTTAACGCTAATGAAACTTTTATTAAACTTGATATGCCTGAAATCATGCAAACAGTTTACTATTAGCGTTTTGCAGTCTTATATTATTGAAATTCACATGTTCACACCTTCATTGCATGGTTGAAGTGCTACATCTTTGATAAGAATGTGGAAAAACCTTTCATAATCAAATCAGGTTATAGAATGGTAATTGAATGAAAAGGTGAGAATCTCACCCCCTCTTTCCCCCCCTCAAATCAAAACCAATCGCAACATGGCAAATCAAATAGTTTGCTACCCATCCTCAGCAAAGATTTCTTCCTTTGCATGGTACTGACTCAAGCAGTTAATGTGTGATTTGAAATTTGCTCCTTAGTTCTCCTAAGACTTCAATCACAGATGAACATAATCTTCTACATGCAAGTGTACAATTACCTGCAACTTCTAGGACTTTGGAAAAAGAATCATTAATAATTGCCTCTTTTGACAGCAGTTTTGGAAATTGCAAAAGCTTTGTGTTATCCATTGCTCAAGATGGCACAATGTATAAAACTACAGAGAGTGTGGAGAGAAGGAAAAAGTGAAAGGGAGGTTAATAAAAGAAATTACAGACCAGGGTTCTCTTAATCTGAGTATCAAGGTTCTGGAATAAATGGACTACCAGAACAGTGTCTAGAAAAAGCTGGGTTTATTGATTTACAGATTAAATATGGTTGTAAATTATCTGTGTAGCAGATAAATAATGGTTTGAATTACTCCAAAATAATATTTTGGCTGGATTACATAGACAGAAACAATTACTAAAATATAAAAAAAATAATAAAATAAAACTGTATTCATAGATAGTAGTCACCTATTTATACTTGCAAACACTTTCAGTACATTTAATTTGTATTCAAAACAAATAAACTAGCTGAAAATTTCTGACTGTAGTGTACTATTTTTACAGTACCATTACTGTTAAATAAACTTGATTTAAAGCTGGGTTTATAAAGTCATGGAAATATGATTCTTTAAGATAAGATGAAAGTTCCACTAAATATGCTTTTGCATTTGCTCTTGTCTAGTGTTGATTCTTTGCTCTTGTGAAAGATTGATCCAGCATTGTGTTTCAGATAGAAAAATGGTGTTGTTGTATCCAGTAACATGCCACACAAGAAAATCCAATTGTTTACAAATACATTTTCAAGCCATTGTGATACAGAGTGCAATTTGCTGTCATTTACCAAAAGCCATAGGTCAGTGTGTTGTTTCTGACAATAAATTTATGATGAGAGATCTTGCCAAAAAGCTACTAGGAATGAACACAAGAGTGAATTAGTATGCAGCGTAATAACAAAGGAGAAGTAATGTAAGGCTTTTTGTCACACAGGAGCAGAATCTACCACCCAATAGAAAAAATTCACTGAGGTACTGGACACAAAACACCAAGCATAAGATTTGTTCTTATCAGTTCAGCTATCAGAACTGACAAAAATATGCTATGTAAAATGCTCTTCAAATGAAAGACACAAAAGGTAATAGAAAACGGGAATAAAACATTAAAAAAAAAAAGGAAACCATTTCCATGTGAGTAAAATAGGTGAAAGGAGTCATGATGTCTGAATAATTTCCAGAATACATAATAACAAAAGATATTAAATGTGTTCTGGACAACCAAAGAATTTTTGACTCCTGTCTTTACAGTGTATTCTCTGTAGGGACTGCCAGAATGATTTTTAGGTAAATATTCTGCTTTTCTGAGAGAGTTTGCAAAAATCAACTCCATTGTTTTTTGTACTAGATGGTTTCGGATATGTAGGATGAAGGACCTATATCAGCAGAGTAGTGGCCTGATCTTGACTGACACCTGTTTCAGACTAAATATTCCTGCTTTCTTTTATTATCTGATATCTATTACCTATTGCCTATCTATAATTATTACCTGATTGCTATCTTGTTTGATTTACTAGTTTGCTATTACGAAGTACACAAATAAAACAACCCAGAATTCAACCTTGGGTTTTTTCCAAAGAAATGTTTAAGACATTCTGGAGAAATCTAGGAAACAACCATATATAAACTGTTAGAGCTGCATTCACTTTCATATGGCAGTAACATGGTATGAGAAATTCATGATTCTGTAGGTATATTTTAATTTATTCCTAACATTTATTTGGCCTATTCAGACAGAAGAACATGTAGAAGTTTCATGTAGTATTTGTTAATTGCAATGAGTTTAATTTTGCCTCCATTTCACAGATTGGAGACACCTCTTGCCTTGCTAAAACTGAGTTTCTGTGGGAAAGTTATGATTGTTTTGAGAATAGATATTACAGCAACAACAGAGGCAGGATTGATGTCTCACTACAGCTGGCCAAGAAAATATGGGACCCTACACTTAATGTACTGTTTTATACATCAAACTGGATTCCATGGGTGTGATCACTGTTTCTTAGGGGAAGAGGAGAAGTATTAAAATGCTAATAAAAAGACCAGAAATGGACTGTATTTTGTTTTGAACAGTTATTTATTTAAAAAAAAAAATTAAATTCTTAGTAGGGCTGGTTCATTACCAGTAAGCTGCATTATTTTACCTCTTTTCTTTCTAGCATAGCATTCAGAATTGATATTGCAAGGAGCACTGCATATACGACATTGCTGAAGGAAAGATTTAAGTGGGAAGATACATTGAATTAAAGAACAAAGCTCCAGTTTTCATTTTTCTGCTTTTTCAGGACATAGATGTGTTACACAATTTTTTGTTTATGTTTTTTCTTATAGTGTAAATTTATAATTAGCCAAAAGGTTATTTAAGAAGTATCTTCCACTTATGCAAAAATTACATCCTGGTTTGTAAAAAGCATGTTGAATTCCTGCCTGTTGCCATTTTGAACAGCACAAATGACACTTCTAAACCAGTGTTTATCATGGAAAAGAGAAGAAAATATTCACCTTTTTTCCTTACAAGCAAGTACACGTGACGCTTGTAATATACAACACACAGAAGTACAGAATAACTGCAATAACAGCATTCATTCACTGAGCTTTGGGCCTTTGCCTCCTTTCCAGAAGCATGTTCATATATACCAGCAGGTGAATTTTCCTTTTTAAAGAAAAAACCCAGACAAATTGGACTTACTGATTGTGCTTGAATATAAAGAACTTAAAATTATTTTATGACTATTAGAACCTTGGTATACCTAAACCTATTTGCTTTGAAAATGTTCACATGATTGTTATGATGGATGTTAGCAAGATTCCTGGATTTCTGAAGTACTGTGTATATTTTTAAAATTGTTTAGGTCCTGGTCTGAAACTCACTAAGAGTTCATCTGACAGTGAATCATGATAATAAACAGTTGTGAATCATGATAATAAACAGTTACATTTGCTGAAGTGTTTTCTCCTCATTGTTGTAGTCATTCTTTTTTACTGCCTGATTCCTTCTGTCAGGCTATGCTGGCATGGTGTGTCTTCAATTTACTTTTTCCTCTGCAAGGGCTGCCATTAACTTAACCAACACTCCTTAATGATGTGTGACATTCCTTATCTGTTTGTCCTTCACTGTACCCTGAGCCAGTTCTTAGTCCTCATGTGGACCAATCATGAGGATTCCTTTAATATAGGATGACTTGTGGATCTGAAAATGCAGTCCTGTGTCTCCCTCTGGTCTTCGAGGGAAGCCTCCTTTTATACTTGGTTTTTCTGTTGCCTTTCTCAGGACTCATTCCAGCACCTCCATGTCCTTCCAGTGAAAGGCCAGAGCTGGACACAGGTCACACAGGGAGCGTGACCTCACCAGTGCTGAGTGCAGGGGGGACAATTGCTGCTCTGGTTCTGCTGGCCACACTAGTTCTGATACAAGGAAGGATGCAATTTTGCTCCTGGACTCTCTGCTGGCTCATATAGATGTTAATATAAAATTATTAAAAAGCAGACCAAGGAACACTTTGAAAAACAGATTGCTAAATACATTAAAGTTATTAATTAAACAGGAAGACTGCCAAAAATTCTGTAAGGTCAACAGATCAGAAAGTTGGAAGAGGAATGTTCAAAAGAGATGAGAAATATAATAGGAAAAATAAAAATATTATTTGCATTGGTGTCCACTGCATAGGAGGTAAGGGAGGTTTGTCCTGGAAAATTTTTAATGAAGAAAAGTAAAGAAATTGTTGCAGACTAACATATCATTAGAATATATTTTTGATTAAATTTGTATGATGAACCATCAGAAATTGTCAAGTATTCATCCACTGCCCAGCAGACTAAAAAGGAATTCAAATTACTTATGTCATAACTTATCACTTAATCAAATTATTTTCAGTAGAACAAAATGTGTTAAATATAATATTTCTTTTTTTCAGTACTGGAAAAATATAGACCAGTCTTCTATATCAGGGAAATTAGTACAAAGCCTAATAAAGAATAAAAGAAGCTGAAAGATTAATAAGTCTGATAAAAAATACTTTACAATAATGAAGATTCAAGATGGGTAATTTAAAAAGAATTTTTATTTTGCCTCACATGTCCCAAATTTTTTTGAAGGACACGATGATATTGCAAACATAAATGATCTGAGTATTGTGGAACCATGTATAAATGCCTAGTTTAGGACAAAATGAAAAGTATTTTCAGACTGTAGTATTTCGTCTTCATTGACTATAGTGGTTAATGTCACACTTCTCTCATATTTTTTTGTGAATTTCCTTTTCTTAATCTATTAATTATAACCTTCAAATTTAATTTAATGTTATTCATACCATAAACTGGTAAGTAAAACTTCTTGGATAATTGTTGTGAGTAGATTTAAAAAGAGAACATAAATCTAGGACAATATTTGCCATTGTACAATTACAGGGAATAAATCCCACCCCACTCTTCTATAATATTTTTAGTGTTCAATAGATTTATAAATAATGTGGGTAGTGTATCATTAGTGAAGCTGTTAATAACAACGGCACAAAAACATCCAGATGTCTAAAGATAAAGGCTGACCATAAAGAGTTGGTACAAAGATTTAATTGTAACTGAGCTCACAATATTGTAAGAGTGAGAAATAAAGTCATAGTTGAAATGTGAGTAGGGCACATGGGGGTGAAAAATCAAGTAAGACACAAAGCAATCCTAAATATGACATTTTGTGATATAATCTAAATAGAACTACTACAGTTAAGAAGGGTTTTCTCTGGCTAATTTTTGGTTTTTTAATGAAAGATTGAACAGTGTTTTGTGGAAAACCTGGAGATAAGATCAGGAATTGTTAATAATAAAATAGGCTATAAAGCAGAAAACATGACACTGTATAAATCTCTAGACTATCTGCATCTTAAATGCTTTGTATAGTTCTGATGTTTCCCACTGAAATGTTTGTCAGAAATAGAAAAAAGCACGGGAAGAGTGATAAAAACCTTATCACTGATGTGGATTAATTTATGTATTAGAGAAATTAATTAACATTCTTTACTTTGAAAAAAGGATGAATCATAGAATCAAATGGTAATGGCACAAAAATCACAGTTAATAAGAAGTGAATATACAGTGATTATTCACAATTTCTTACAGTGATTAAGAATTCATCAAAGGAAACTATTTGGTGCAGACTAATATAAAAGTAGTTATGTATGGAACTCTTTGCCTTGGGATGTTGACAAATGCTAAAAGCAGAAATGGACTCGGAAGGGAATTATTCATAATAGCAGAACAGAATTCCACTGAAGGTTAAACACAAAGATAAATGTAACATTTTGTCTCTGAATCATGGTTGGCTGGAAGCTCAGAAGTTGTTAGTGCAAGCTTATCTGTTAAGCTCTCTTGCCAAATATTCAATACTGGTCACTATCAGGGCCAGAGTATTTGACTGAGTGAATCTACCTTTGCCATGCTTCTTATTTCTTTATCCATTACTTGAAAGAGCATGGTAATCTTAGTAGCGCTCTATTAAATCACCATGTTTTGAAAATCTTAAGGCAATATTCCATTATCTGAATTTAAAGAAGCTTTAGTGCTAACAAAGGATGATTCTTCCCGAATGAAGTTAATTACTTCTACTTTCAGTTGTCTGGAGTTTCTATATTCAGAAATTGTCTATTGTTTTGAATTACACTCTGACAAGCTGTCTTGGCTGCTGTTGAGTTGAAAGAAAAGATTACTCTCCTCAACACACTGACAGCTGTTCAACCATGCCTTGCTTACAGAGGTTATTATTCTTGTAGGTATGCCAAAATTAAAATATTTTTTTTCCATCAGAATTATCCATGTCAAGAAACCCTATGATCTCAAGGTTTAAATCAGTTCAAAACACTTTGGCACAACCAAAAGAGTCAGCATACACATATTTATGTTGGAGATCTGAACTATTAAGAATATAACATAATTTTTGTCTCTTTTCAAGCTGTAAGAAAACATTCTTATTTTGGACCATTTTGAGGAAAACATGGATGGAGGAAAGAAGAAAGGGAGAAAACATTGTGACACAAAATAGGTACAGCTAAATTGTTGGGTGAATTTACCTCTGTAATTGCCTTATTGAGGGCTTGCACTATATTTCATGAGACCTCCATTAAATGGAGTTTGTGAGAAAAAAGATTACATGTAATCTGTAATATGGGTACACACAATTTTCAGTAGCCACTTCTAAACCAGTATAGCTAAGTGTCATGGTTCAGGAATGGTATTCTCCAACTTAATGTCCCCACCAAGACTCTCCCAAAACACACACAGCTCTGGCTTTCTTCCCTTACCCTCCCCTTTCCCACTGGCAGGATGGACCTGAGAAGTGGAAGCACAGAAGATGAATACTATGGGCTGAGATAAGAAAATCGTACTGGAAAGAGCAGTGAGATAAGAAAAGGAACAGTATCAGCAACAATATAAATAAGAGAAGTATACAAAAAGGAAGTCCTTCACACGCAAAAGTGCTCAGCCCAGAGCCCATGACAATAAACAAATACCAGATGGCTCACCCCACCATGTTTTCAAGACAAAAAGGAACCATTCTCTGTGGAAGAGAGTCCCTTTCTCCAGCCCCAGTGATGATATGGGGTGATACAGAGCAACGTCAGGGTCCTAGCCATTTTTCCCTCCTGGCAACTACAAAAATTAACCTGTCTTCCCTGTCCTGGCCCTAACAAGGACACTATGTCAGTACAGTGTCTACAGATCAGACCTTATTGAAAGGGCATTATGAAACCATGATTTTTAAATTTATTTTTTAAAAAAACATTCTGGGCATGACTAAAAAATAAAATTAATGAAGAGATGATCACACACAGGACTATTTTTTTTAAACCCACTTAAGCAAAATAGGGAGAATAAAGAGAAAGGAAAATATATGTAATGACTTAAGTAATGCATTTCATCACAGTAAAGCGGAATCTGTGTCACTCACTGCCATAGAATAAAATTATTTTTGAAAGCTAAATAAAGCAATAAAATATAATTATTATAATAAAATATTAATATTTTTACTAATGAAAGATAACTTTAATTTTGTAAGGAGGTCAAATATTTTTTCATTTTAATGTAAAGGACAGTCAATTAGACTGTCCTCTTTAGGGAAACTGATTATTCAACATATGAGGTTCTGTGAATATGTAATATAAGTTTTAGTCATTATCCTTGTGTTTATGTCTTCTTACTCTCTTTTACTAAAATTCATTTCCTTATGGAGAAAAGGAAGATTTCCAGAGAATGAGGGACTAATCAAAGCTTCATGAAATTGCCTGGGGGAGACAGACAGGAAATGGGGGAAGGGAGATCTAAGGATTGTGTCTTTGTAGATGGAAATATCACATGCAGGTAAAGACCATACACATATAATTCTAAAGCACACGTGACAATAATGGTCTTTACTAGTTCACCTGATGTGAATAAGTTGAGTAAGTTAGTTGCCCACACACAATTCACAAGGTCAAGTATTTCTGGCAGGTGTCTTAGTGATCTGTTCAAAGTGTTGGTCAGAGGAGCAGTGTGGCTCTTTTTACTATGAGCAAATCAAAACCACTCGAATTAGGCATTTAGTAATATTTTATCTCAGAATGAAAGACAATGCCATGCTAAAATAATTTTAACTACCTGGTTATTGTCTGTAGGAAATGTAGTCTGACAGAGGTCAAAGGGGTCCAAGCTCTCCTCATAGGCCTTCTGGAAGGAACTGGCTGAATGTAATACATTCGATAAAGACCATGATGATTTTTATCTTCAAAAATAGTTATCTCAGTGCAATAAATACTAATAAAAATCTTTCTATAAAGCAATTTAAAAGCAAGAAATATGAGTTTTAATTTTATGCTCTGTTTAGCAAGCAGTCCATAGCAGCAGACTTATAAACAATATAATCACACTTGCCACTGTATTCTGCATGACATATAAACTGAAAGTAGATTAATGATTCTTGTAGGAGGTTTTACCATCTCTAATATAATAGAAAAGTGGGGAAAATGGAAGTATTTTACTATTATTTACTGTTTATTTCTTCGATATATTTCATAAACATAAGACACTTAATCCAACTAGATCCCAAAGCATATAGAATTATGCAGCTAAAGACTAACATTTTTAAAGTATTTCCAAATCAATATTCAGCCAATCTATATCATAAACATATCAGGAAATCATGCATATGATCAAGAGTAATGTCTTTAAAGTTTACGGGCAAAAAGGACCATCTGGAAATAACTAAAAAAAAATTTGTTATCCTTATATCAAATATTCACTTGTGAGATAATAGATGAAATAAGAATGCTGTCAATAACTAACTTTGAAATCATAGAGGAAATGAAGAAAATTCCAGATTTACAGCTGTCTTATTGAGCCAACAGCAATTTTATTAAGCCAAATTACCAGCCCAGCATTTCAGAGAATATCTGATAGTACATTCTTGACAGTTTAGTGTAGTCTGTCAGCATATTTGTCCATAGAATAGTTACATGTTCTTAACAAAATTTTGGCCAATAACTGCAAAATATTTTCTTGTCCTGGTAAAAGGAACAAAGCTTAATGAATACAGTATTGGTATAGGAACTGTAATTCAAACTGAAGCTTAGTAGGGAAAAAATAGCTGTGGTGACACAGCATAAAGTTAAATCAGGGCAAAGTATTCAATGGCTTCATTGGAACTGATTTCAAATACTTAACCTTAATATAAAGACTACAACTATTTAAGCTATTCATTTCTAGGAATCGATCTGAAAATGAGTGAAATTGTTGTTATAGGTTTGTAACACCTAGTTTTCAGGAAGGACTGGAAGAATAGATTCAGATCAATGTTGTAAATTCAAAAATAGGAAGACAGCCGTTGAAGCACTGGTAGACTGCAGCTATTGTGGTAGATAAAGTACATTAGAAGTATGCAAAAACAATTTTATTTAATTTTTAAGACACTGCTAATTTTATCTGTCCTATTTCTTTGATGTGATTGAGCCAAAAGCTCTTTTATTTGCACAGGCATAATTTAGACCATTTGTGCTGAGGAAAAGCCAGTTACACTGACATAGCTGGGGACAAAATTTAGTTTAATATTTCCTAAATGATAATAAGAGTGTTTGGATTTTTAAACTAATTTATTTCTTATGTATATACATGGTGAGTGTAATCACCTACTCAACAAGTCTACATTACAGAGTTAAAGTGACAAGAAAAAAAATCTGCAGATTTTTAATTCAAGCATGATGAATATCTCAGGCAGCAGTATTCTACTTTACTGTAATAAACAGACTCTGCACTTATTTCTGTGCTGATGTATGGAGTAGTGAAATAGGTCTCAGTAACATGTTTCCAAAGTGTTTTCATTTTTTGAAACAAGCCAAAAAGTACCAAAGGCTTTCCTAGATACATTTCCATCTTTTAATTTCTAAATTTTTTGCCTTTTTCTGTCTATATATCTTAATTTTCCTTTGATGTCTTTTCCACTGTATTATAGATTATCTAGATATTTCATCTTTGAGAATGTCATTACTTATACAGTACAAAAAGTAATTATGGGGGGTTTAGGTACTTTCTGTAAAAAAATTAATAGTATAAAAAGAAAAAACCCCCTTAGTTCCAGATTCATGGAATATTTTTATTAAATATATTTAAATATATAATATACTTAAACAAAAAAAAATCTGCTTTTACATTTTTTTCTTTAACAACTACATTTGAAATTTTGAAAAGATTACACAGACCCAATATACCCAATAGTGAATTAGAAAAAAATTATTTATTGTCTCCCATGAAAAAAACACTATATTTTAACCATCTATGGGATATCTCTTCATTGCAGACTGCCATATTGCACCAAGGTAAGAATGTGATATAGATCAGAATATAAGTAAAAACTCTCTCTTAAAACATTTAAAACAGGAGAGGATGTGGAGTACAGTTAGGGTTGGAAAGTTTAGTGGGAAATGAATTCCTGCTTTGGAAGAAATATTTTTTGGATGACCTAACATGACTCATCCGTTCTAAGGTTCTACAAAATGGCAACATAAAGTTGTCTCTGGCGTGTAGAGTTTTTTAATGCTCACGCTGATGGTCCACAGATCTAGAGTCAGAGTACAATTCTGAAACATTTCAGCCACCATGATAAGTACTTTAACAATAAACCCTGGGGGAATCTAGAGTTACCCATGTAAAAACACATGCAGAGGTCTTTGAACAGCCATATCTTTGAGGTGGTGCCAGGACAACTTGAGAGACAGGTCACCTTCACAAAGTGAAGGCACATAAAATCTGTCTTTAGATTGTAAAGTTTTGAAAAACTACAGTTCTGGTATGCTCATTTCCCAGGAACTCGCTGCAGCCCACAGAAAATGCTGTAACTTCCCTTCCTTGGAATGAGAGCCATTCACCTAAAAAAAAGAGCAGGGAAGAAAAAAGCTGAAGCCATAGCTTCAGCATGTGTCACTCTGCCTCAGGCGCATCTGTTCTCAAATTCACAAATTTCCCATCTCCTGGACTTGCAAACGCATTAAGCATGTGGAATAGAGTCTTTGGGGAGATAATGCTGTCATTCCCCATGACCACCTTCAGCTGACTTGGAGTACATATTTTGCCCCATGAGTGAGTGCTAAAGTAAAAGCTAGACTCTCCCACTGCTTCCCGTGAATGAACTCAAATATTTGCAAAGACAGAGAGAAGACATCTTATGACTGTGACATATGCAGATTAATATATTTCTACAGTACAAAAATTGCACAACACTATGTTTTCTCATACCTCCTTCCTAAATGATAAATTTACAGCAATTAGAACAAAGAGCAGTATATAATTTTGAGTCCGTTTCTTCTAGTTTACCATATTCAAAAGTTATGCCATCCAAAATACATTCAAATAAAATATCAGATACAAAATACCTGTTTAAATATAATCAAGTCTATTTACTACATTTGCCAAAGAAAATAGAGTAGTAAAATATCCCCTTGTCCCTGCCCTTTGACACCTCAATCCCTTAGACTTCTGAATGTACACAGGGCTTTCATGTCACATATTCTAATTTTTAAGCCACAAGTTTAAGCAACTTTGCCTGTTATCAAATGTGACATATAATCCCTCCCCAATAATCTCATTTTTATGTATTCCTCGGTGTGTATAAAACAGTATGACATATATGACCTATTATGACCTATTAAGATTACAGTTCCTCTGGCACTAAATAGTAAGTGCACCTTGAATTTTAAATAAATAGACATTTGGAGTAGTTGCCAAAGAAGAACAGGAAAATAAAATGTGCATATGCCATTCCCTAAAGCCAAAAGAAAAGTTCAGTCTAATTTAAAGCTGCTTTAATAGACATGAATGTCAAAAGGAATAACAAAATACCTGTACTGGAGTGTAGGTTTTCTTACCTCTTTATATATACATATACCAAGACATGCACATAATAATTTGAACAAATCTATTGTTCTAAAAGGATTTTTTTAACTCTGCAGTTCACTACGTTCCATTGTGTACTTAAAATATAATACAAATTATTTGCTCTCTGTAGCAGTTTGAAAGTTTAGAACAAAAAAAATCTCAAACTTAATCATTATGCATGAATACAATATCATGAGTCCAGGACATATTGAAAGAGAATAGAATAGGTGAGGATTGTCTTGGTTCAATTTTGTTGTCACTTTTTTTCTAGCATTGAACTAGAAATAATAACATCCAGGAAAAAAAAAAACAAAGCCAACAGGCAAACCTGTTCAAAAAATCAGTTTAAGGACCAATGATTAAGTAACGCTCTTATATGTTTAGAAGTAAAACTGAGATCCAGAAAAATCTCTCTTAGTCCCTGCTGTCTGTAAAGAAGCCTGAGGCACCCATGAACTCCCTTTTTTACCTCAGCATTCTCTCTGCACATGCAGTGCTGCTCGATGCTCACACCTGATCAGATTTGCTTAAACCCCAACCTTGTTGTTTTCCAAACTAGGCAGAAAAATATTTGCATCTTTACATTGTAATCAGCTGTGCAAAGTAGAAGCCACCTGATCAAGATTGCTGTAGGTCAGCCCCCAGTGTTTCCTTTACTTTACAGGTGAAGACAACTGGTATTTCCATCACTCAGTCTATGACATCTTCAAATGGCACTTTTAAATTAGATAAGATACCCCAAAAAGGTCTTTTCCTCTCTATTGCCGTCAAAGGCACTCTGGCATGATTAGTATAGAAGCAGCTGTCTAAATCTGTTGCAGGTGATTAAAAACAGCTTAAACTGTAAATGCTAACAGGCAGCAGATAATTTACTCTGTGTGTGTGTGTACAGATGAATGTCTGGAATTGAGCTTTTGCATTTTCAAGCAGAAACTTGCTAGCTGAAACCAGTGTGGACTGGTCATAAATTCTGATAACACTTGAACTGAGGAAAAGTGACACATCCCAAATCCTGCAATAGAGACATGACAGACAAACACAAATTAGGAAGCTATGTGTGTGCACATACACTAATTAAGTTGGAAATTTCAGGGTTTGGGCTTCTGGAAAGAAAGACAGTATAAAAAATAAGACCTCTTGAGAAATGGTCCTCAAAAAGAAAAAGAGGGTCTGAAAAAGTGGTGAGTGGTCCAATACAGAGATACAGAGGCATGCTGCTGTTACATAAATACAGTCACATTTCTTTTCAAAGTATCTGAGCACATTGACAATCACACAGAATCACACAAAAGTCTTATTGCTTTTTATCCCAGGCAGCAGTGACAGGACAAGTGGAAATGATCTCAGGCTGCACCAGGGAAGGTTCAGGTGGCACATAAGAAAGAATTTCTTTCTGGGTAGGATTGTTAAGCACTGGAATAGTCTTCAAAGGAGGTCACCATCCCTGGAGGTATTCAAGAAATGACTGGACATGGCACTTAGTGCTATGCTCTATTTGATGTGGTGGTGACCAGTCAAAGGTTGGATTTGATGATTCTCTGTGATTGGAGCAAAGATACTGGAACTGGAGTATGATCCTGGAGGTCAGACATGAGTGGAGCTAAAAGTTGGGGGATGCCCAGGGACTTGGGCTGAAACTGCAAGCCACTGTCCAGACCTGACTGTTTGCCTGCCCTCCCTGGGCAGCAGGGATCTCTCTGTGGGGAAGGGAAACTGGCAGCTAGTGAACACAGCACTTTTCAGAGCAAGTGTGTGAGACAATCAAACAGGGTAAAAGCCTGAAGGTCCTTTAATAAATCTCAGAATCCAGAACCACTGCAGGTTGTTGATTCTTCTGGCCCAGCCATAATAAACCCTTACGTGTCTGAATCTGCCGAAGGTAAATTCCACCTAAATTGAAGTTAAGGGAAGATATTGCCTATAATAAAAGGGGTATGAACCTCTCAAGGATGCTGAACAACCACAGCTCAACACTCTTTCCAGTCTGACAGCATTCCTTCTTGTCAGCAAATACCAGCCACTGTGCAATTGAGTGGGGGACACTTAGAATTTTTTCTCAAGCCCATGAAAGCTGTCATCACATAACAAAGAACACAATTTTGCTGGTGAAACACAACTATCAAAGAAGCAGAACTTCATGTGTAGGTTTTCAGATTAAAGACCCCTATTCCCAGCGTTGATCCAAGGGTTTATTCAAAAACTACAGAAAATGTGTAAATAGCATTGTGGGAAGAGACAGATCTCACAGGTAAGACATTACCTAGAAAGTTAACTGTAGTTCATCTTTTTCATCAGTTTCCAAAGAAATGTGGTCTGGCAGATAAACAACACACCTCAAATGACTGAAATAGAATTCAAGTATTTAATTTCTCAGTTGTGGCATTATTTCTTTTCTCTCTAAACTACTGCTTCATTCCAAACCAGCTAAAATCTTTCATCCTTTTCACTTTTAACATTAGCATTTCATTCACACCTGAAGTCCTGTTTATAAAGCTGTCAAGATATGCTTCAGTTTGCACAGTTTTAAACAGGTCCTAGACCCTGTCAATGACCAATGGCTATTTAGAAATTAGTTGGTCCTTGTCCATGATGTTTAATGAGCTTCACATTGTGGATAATCTCAGAGTATTTTGAATACATTACAGTTCATATCAAATGCAATGACAGTGATGTCTGGTATCTATTTAGGAAGTTTTGGAGTAGAAGATATTGAAAGGGCCATGAGAGCATCCCCAGGGGCTTCTAGAGATTCAGCTGATAGGGTCTCTGTCAGTTAAGAGCCAGTGCAATTGAGGGTTACTTCTTCCCAGTGGTCACCCAGGAGAAGCTCCCAGGGCCATGGGGTGGACGCTGGCTGGGAAGGTGTCTCCTATTGAGTGTCCTGTCAAAGGTCCACATCCATCTCCTGCTGTGGTGCACCCAAATTCCTCCTGCTCCTGCTAAGCCACAACCACCTGGAGGACAACATCTTGGGCCCATTGAGGTGCCCAATGTCCTGGAACAAGATTGCAGTAACTACAAAGATTTCCTTGTGACTGCAATATAAAATACAGAAATGAAAACACAAAATCCAGATTTTGCCTTATTGGTGGCTGCAAGTAATCTTAAAATTTCAAACAGAATTTAAACCTTCTTTTTTTTAATCCTTTTATTTTTCGTAGTTATATCTTATTTATTTCCCTTTTAATTCCAGAGAAGTTTTTTTTTAAATATGCTCATTTACTTCCTTGCTATTCTATACTCATATTTTTGTGAATATATCTTCTTAACTTATTATCCCATAACTCTTTCCAGAAGTTTCTTGGATTCAGTAAAGAGTGTATTGTCCAAGTCAAAAAAAAAAGTATACTTTCCTTAAAATTCTGGAACTACTAGTTCCTATTAACTAGGGAATTTACCTCAAATGATGGATGCTCTTGTTGGAATCCTTGTGTTACCTCCATAAATGCTTGGTTGAATGCTCTATTCACTGAGCTGAGTCGAGTGGGTGAACAAGAACGCATAAAAGTGCCCTTAATAGTCAGTGGGGAAATCTTTGGGGGACTTTTCCACAAATATCTTTCTCCTGAATATAGACAAATTTTATGAAATTTAGCATCCTTTCAGTCTGTCTTGTTTTCTTTGGGACTATTTCCTTTTGTACAAATAATTAGCTATTCCCAAGGCAACACAGAGGACTTGCCTAGAATATTTAAATCCTTCTTTTGTGGATTGCTTATACAAAGTAACATAGCTCCAAGAGAAGTCACTGGGGGATAACATATACAATAAAATCCACATTGGAATTAGGAGAGTCAATGGATGTAGAAGAATCTCAGGATCTTGGCAGAGATTATAGATCAGACACAGCTGGAACTTGAACAGGATTAATAAAAAACAATGACAAATCTTTGTGCGAACAGTGATGGGTTGACAGGTGACGATCATTACTGCGAAATGAGATTTCTGTGTCATAGCGCACAGCTCCATGAAAAAATCAGGTCAGAGCAAGACCAGTCAAGAAAACAAATGCAATTCTATGAATTATTATGAAAAAAAGCAAACAAAATAGGCAATTTCATTATGCCTTTTTTCTGTTGAAATGTGTGGTATATGCACAACTGATTATTTTTTATAATTCTTCCTAGCAAAAACATTATAGCAGAACTAAAAAAGGTCTGGATGTGTATGGGGAAAAGGCCAAAAATAAAGGTCAGCAAGGATTGAATGTCTTGGCCATAGTTCACCAAGGACAAACTGTCTGCACACCCAAAGAGCAGAAATAGTGCAGATATGAAGGATTCAGCAACACAGAGGTATTGTTTATATGCTCCATCTAAAAAAATGCTGCTAATGGGAATTAAGTCAGAGAATGATTTAGATGAAAATGAAAAATTGAATTTTCTTTCATAAACTCAAGAATCATATTACTTTACAGGCCCCTGCTAAAGTCAGTCAAACTCCATCTAAACATGAACTGACATCAACTTTAAGGTTACCCTTTCCTCTCCCTCAAAGATATGTGGGGAGGGATGTCAAAGAAGATTCCATCATAACTTCTGGGATTGGTCAACAGCCTGAACTCCTGTTCTCCCTCCTTGGGACACTTATTGGGTAAAAACCTTATCCTGCTCACACTGACTGATTATGACAAGCTAGCTTTCATTGGTGATAGGAGCTTGTCTGTATATACCTTCAAGATTGTTTTTGAAATCTCTGAACACCCCATCGCAGTCTTCTACTATCAATGTGTTTGTTAATAAAGAGTGTTATTCCATACACTGCTTAATGTGAGTCCTTTAAAGGCACTAGCAGCAGCTGGTAACACGTAACAGAGTTGACAAAACTGACAATATTCCAAATAAAAGTGCAGGTGCATGACCCTGAGTAAATTAGTTGAACCACACTTCAATACAATGGGCTGTTCAGTGGGGTCTATGTAAAAGGGTGCTGACAGGCTGGCTGAGCACAAGGGTCTTGTCTTCCTTGCCATGCTGAGAGATTGATCCATCATAAAGAGTTCAAGAAAAGCTGCCTTTCATATGACAAGGTGTGTCATGAAAAATGTTTGAAACTATCAAACAGTAGAAGGAATTATTGAATACATTATAGCTTTCCAGCCCAGATAAGAAGAAAATGAAGGGGTTATACAAAAATGTATAAACTGATGTATGTCATAAAGTAAATGCCTGGAAAATGCATATTTTAAGAACTGAATAACATCCAAAAAGAGAAGATGGTAGCATATAAGCAATTTCTTCAATGTGTCTTCTATACAGAATATTGTTGATGCTAAAAACCTACAGGAGTTCATACATGGACTGTGTAAATCCATAGAATCTAAGAAAAAACAACTGTGAAGTATTAAAACCGGATTTCCATCTCCTTCAAAGCAGGTTTAGCTATTTCCTGTCACTGAGCATTGCCCGTCACCAGAAACTGCAGGAGGCAGTGTTATAACCTACTTGTGTTTCACGTTCTTTTCAATATCTCACATAAATATCTACCAATAGTCATGTTGAAGGTTTGGTATTTATTCAGTTTTTGATGTTAGAAACTGAGTCTTAAAGAGACAAGTTGAATCCTCCAAGGTAACACACTCAATCAACATCAGAGATAGCCAAAGAAACAACAGTCTTCTCACTGTCATCCTAGTGCTTCATCTCTGAGACAGAAAGAAAGCCTTGACTCTTTAAAGGATCTCTGAAACATGAGCAGATACACTGAGTTTTTTTTTTTAATAAATTTAAAAATCACTACAGAATCTGTATGAGATAAAATGGGTTTTAAAAAATAATATACTGCAGAGGGGAGAAAGTCTGACAGCAAGCATTAAGCTTCATACAGTGTCTTGGAGTGTGTGTACATATTCTGCACACAAACACTGTCATGTATTTCTCTCTTTTTGATTAGGCTCAGCTGGATGCAGTATTCTTGATCGAGGTACAATACAAAGAAATGCTCTTTTCTCTCCCTGTGAGAATAAAAGTGTCCTTCTCTTTTTTTCCCTTTTCTCTTTTCAGCAGGTTCTTAAGTGGTCTGAATAAATCGAAAGGCCTTGGAACCCAACTGTCTAGAGATATCAAGCATGTGAGAATTTATCTCAGCATACTATGGTATGAAAGAGGTAGTCATGAGTATTGAATAAGGTTCCCCACATTTCTTCCTTTTTAAACAGTGATTTCACATCACTCTACATAGGAGAAAAAGCCTTCTCATAACTAACAACATTAAGATAACTACAAGCTATATGAATACAAAACTCTAATTTCCATGATCTGAATTAAAATGTCTACACTTTTCAAAAATAATTTCAGTCTGCTGAGCACTGAAAGATCTGCATTCATGATGACATAAAAGACAGTAGAATTTCCAAAAGTATGAAGAATAGGAAAAGCACTTTACACTCATTATCCTTTTTGAACAAGAGACTTGTTCTTTTGCTTGAGATACCACCAAGAAGGAAGATATTCCAGGAAGGAAAAAAGGATGAAAGACACAGCACTGTTCTTCCAGAAGCACCTACTGAAATAAATAATGGACTCATAGAATGGTAAGGGTTAGAAGGGACCTTAAAGATCATCTAGTTCCAACCCCCTGCCATGGGCAGGGACATATCCCACTAGACCATGTTTCTCAGGCCCTTGTCCTTAGTGGCCGTGAACTTGGTTGCCTTGGATGGGGAATCCACATCTCTGGGCAACATGTTCTAGTGTCTCATCACCTGCACAGTAAGTATTTCTTCCTAATATCCAGTCTAAATTTCCCCTTTTTCAGTTTTACCCATTATTTCTTGTCCTATCACTATAGTTCCTGACAAAGAGTCCCTCTCTGCCTCCCCGTAGGACCCCTTCAAATACTTGAAGGTTGCTATGAGTTCTCCACAAAAGTTTCTCTTCTCCAAGCAGAACAGCTGAGGTGCTTCAGTTCTTTCTGGACTTTCCAGCAGTTCCATGTCCTTGTTATGTGGGGACACCAGAACTAGGTGCAATACCTTGGGTGGGGTCTCACAAGAGCAGAGTAGAGAGGGTGAATCACTTCCTTCGACCCCCTGGCCATGCTCATGAATGAAGCAGTCTGCACTGCTCTACTGACTAGAATCGTAGTGTTGTTATTTAATGATCATGTCTGTGTAAAAAATTGTGCTCACTTAAAATTTAGGTGAATCACTGCAATATCACTTGTGTAACTCTGCCCATTTTACAGTGTATGTGACAACCAGTTTACAACACAAAACAATGACCCTTGGCATTACTGTGGCAATATCCTCAGTAAAAATTACAGAGCTTAGCTTTTCATCCCATAATAGCGCAAGGGAATGTCTCTGAATGTCCTCATTATTGTTACCTTATTTGCTATATTTGCTAGGGGTATAAATCCAAGAACCTAACCTACTCCCTAAATGTTTTAATTCTATTACCTTTATGGTTATTTTTCAATCTGATCAGCTCTATTTGCATGGAGATAATTCAGTTAACACATTCACATTTAGCTCTTACAATCCCTCTGCTGGAAATAAAATACTTTTCAACTAAGCTCTAGTCTTAGTTATTCACAAATATGCAGAGAGTGAAGCTAGGAAAATGCTACTGTGGTTTTGTCTACATTTTTTAAAATAAGTTTTATTGTGTTTGGGAATATTTACAACTTGCTCACTAATATAAATGCTCATCCATTCCTCTTATTCTGCTTCCATATTATACCAGTCAGTTTGGAAATATGGGCAGGAGTTAAAATTTTCTTTTCAAAAAACCCCAAATATTTGGGAAATCCCCAACCCTTCCCAAATAAACTGAACTTGACCATGAAAATAAAGCCAAAATTTCCTGAGAAAGTTAAACATACATGATGTCATAAAATAGGAAAAGAAAAACCCCTACATGCTAAATGTTAATTTTTCCTTTATTTTTTCATATTTATGTAACAACAAAAATAATAAAAATATTACTTAAATAAAAAACTCAGATTTCTCCCATGGAAAAATGTTACCAAACTATGTTCCTGTTACATATTTCTACAGGTAAAACTGCATTTGTTCAGTGAAAAACAGTTACTCTGTTTTTTCCTCACTGATCTGAGAGTGAAAATAGTCATAGACTTTATTACATCCAAAGTATCTCCTCTGAAGAGGGGAAAACAATTTTACCAATTTCTACTCTCCTTCTCTTAATTTTTAATTTAGTTTCTCAATATATATCTCAATATCTCTTCCTGTACCTTGTAACCTTTAAACAAAAATATATAATGAATCAAGTCTGATGGCACAGATATTAATGTAATTCTCTCTTTATTTCTGTTTTTTTAAAACTACTAAAAAGTACTCTCTGTCTTCAGATGGTCTTCAGCTATTCATCTAGATAGAGGCTACTCAGTGCCAGGTGTACATGAATTCCACCCTCCTGTTCTGAGATCAACTCCTCCTGCTGAAATGTACTCAGGCACTTTTTGAGTAACAGCATTACACAAGTCAGAGAAAAGGGAGCTGGTGAATAATGCATTAAATCAAAATTAAAAGAGGAAACTAGGTTGCTGGAAGACTGAGCTAACCACTGTGTGACCAGCCATTAGGAGACAGACCTTCCTGGTTCTGAAGGAGAAATAGGAACTGCAGTAGCTGCAGTCTGGCAGCGTGGGGAAGATGCTGAGAGACAGAACTCTTGGGTCTCTTTCTTAACTGCCAAAGGAGCTTCTCCTCTCTCACACCCAAATGGATTGTGGAGACAGGGAATAACAGTTGAAACAGATTCACTTTCATGAAAAATTACAGTATAAAATATCTGATTTCTTGATGAGTTTCCAGGCAGTTCCATTTGTGAAAGACAAGGAATAGTTATATTACCTTGTTACAGGGAAGTATTTGAAGGGGGTTTTTTAACCTACTATATCACACTGCAGTAGCACATTACTTTCACAGTATTTCTGAACAATAACAGACTATCTCTGAATGTCTGACTGATGCACCTTGACCTGAATTAGAGCTTCTAGTCACAGATTTACAGGCAGCATGAGGGGATTTGACTCTGATCCAAAACAATCAGTTTGAAAGAAGATGAAGTGTATGGCAGACTCACACAGGAAGAAAATGAAAAGCTGGGCCAATTCTCCCCGACCCATCATCAGGTGGATATAATCACTCTGAAGTTTTGGCAATTTTTCTTCGCTTATATTGTAAGTTGCAATATTGCAAACTAAAAATTTATGTTAAGAGGGAGTAATAACTTGACTCTACATTTTTTCACATACTTTGCAATGAAGTTAGACTCCATAGGAATATAATACTTCTTGACTTGATGTCAACATTTTTATTCTTTTTGTGACATTAATACCTGCTACTATATAGATACCAACTGCTTAGCTTAAGATATTTACCATTTTGTTAGGATTCTGAGTTCTGAATTGCTACCACTATATGCCAAACTTTGAGACTCATTTTCTTTCTTTCTAACATGTAATTTTAATAGTTTATCACAATGCTTTCTCTTTTAAAAACTCATCCATAAGTAAAGGCAGTCAATATAAACTATGAATTACATGTCTTTATATAAATGCAAAATTAAATTAACAAAACATTTTATTCCTCCTATCAGTATTTCGCACAGAAATGTTTCTCATAGCAGTAATGTGGAATAACTTCATGTCTAGTGGTGAAATTAAAATGGCACAAATTCAATCTGTGACTGAGGTTTTAAGCAGTTATTATTTCTGCCAATTCTTTTGACAGCAGCTGTCTAGCTTCACTGTGCAGACCTGATATGATCTGGGCATGCAGAATTATTTTTTTTCCTTCCTTCTTTTTTAATTCATTGCTAAAACACAGAAGCAATTTCACTGGGATTAGTTTGAAGGATTACTTAGCTTGTTAAATTGAGGTGGACAAATAGGCTATATTGATTTCACAACTGAAAGTTAAAAATATAGAAACGTTTACTCAAATCAAGAGGTTTTGAAAGTAGAGCAATAGTTCATGTGGACACACAAGAATGGACAGAAACCTTTACTCTGCAAATAAAGAAAATTTTGGTCAATAGCAATCTCTTGTTCTTACCTTTTGCAGAGGAAATAAAACTACCATATACCTCCCAAGTGTATGATGTGAGTGCATATATAGAAAATAATTGTGTCAGTGGACATCAGAGGAGGATTTTTCTTTACCTTGCCATTTGACCTTATATTTGGTCTTCAGTAGAGATAACTAAGGTTAAGTTTTGAGGCAACAAAAAGATTTTCACAGACAAATATTGTACAAAAAAGAAATAACTAAACTAGAGAGGTAGTTAAAGTTCTTAAAATAGAGACATTTAACCTCAAGAAGATGGGGGCAAGGTGGGTGGGGGGATGACAACAACAGTGAGAGTGACATCTGCATGGATGCCTGATTAGGGGATAGCAAAGAAGCTGGAGTCAGACTTCTTCCAGTAGTACCCAGTAAAAAGAACAGGAGGCAATGAGTAAGAAAACTTTAAATGAGGGTGATCAAACATAATGGGTTACGTAGAGGTGTTTTTTTGAACTTTGGATTTGGGAGTCTCCTTTCTTACATCTATTCAAAACCTAACTGATGAATGTCTCAGCAATCTGTGAAAGGTCAGTCTTCCACTCTGAGCAGGGAGACTGGACTAGAGCATCTCTAGAGATGCCTGCCAACATCAAGTATTCTGAGATTTCTCTGAAAACATCTAGACTATTTTTCCAACTTTCTGCCCCCAGAGAGAGTCCTTTCCAGTTCAGTTTCATTGTTGAGAAATGCAATGAGGGAAAGCTGAGGCTATGACATAGATGCTGTTCTCCTGTGGCTTGTCTGGCTTCATTGTGGCTTTGCTTATTATATTGTTAAGGGATACTAAAGAAGTAGCATTGAGAACAATACTTGCAAGTTCATGATAATGCTGCCCTGGAAGACTCTTTATCACTCCTTTTTAAAAACTCTTGTGCATTCTTTGCCTTAGAATGGAACAGCCATGTTTAATATTAAAACACTTTTCTAAATAAGCCCCTTTACTATCAGGTTCATGGTTTATTTATGTTCACTCATACTGTTGAACTATGACAGCTCAAATGCTTTCTAGTTAGTGTAGGTCTCAACATATATGTAAACATTGTGCTGCATCTGTCTGTGTTCTCATGTGTATTTTATCTTTCAGCTACACATTATACCTGGAGATAGCTACCTAACTCATCATGGAGGTCTACTGCATAAACACAAGACCTTGAAAAACACTGTAATGTGTTCTTCATGTGCTCATAAAAACCAAATGAAACCACCCAACCAAAAAACTATGTAAATTTATTACAAAATATATATTACTACAAGCTATAATTCAGAGGTAATATTGTTAAGAGTTTCCTGCAGGCATTTGGTAATTCAAGATGATGAAAGAAAGTTCACAAATGCTACAAGGTTCTTTGCAATAATTTTTTTTTCCATTTCATATATACAGAAAGGAAACTATTTTCATGTTAGTGTTATCCAGATAATGAATCATAGAATCACATCCAGTCCAACTCCTGCCCTGCACAACACCATCCTCAGGAGTCACACCATGTGGCCGAGAGCATTGCCCAAACACTTCTTGAGCTCTGTCAGGCTGGTGCTGTGACCACTGCCCTGGGGAGCAGAAGAGACTGACTGGCTATAACCTCCTTTCAGGTGGTTGTAGTGAACAGTAAGTCGCACTTCAGCCTCAGCTCCTCCAGGCTGAACAATCCCAGCACCCTCAGCCATTCCTTCTAAGATTCATTCTCTGGGCCCTTCACCAGTTCTGTTGCCCTTCTCTGGACATGCTCCAGCCCCACAAAGTCTTTTTTGTAGTGAGGGGTCCAGAACTGGATGCAGGATTCCAGGTTTGGCCTCAGCAGTGCTGAGTACAGGGGAGCAATCACTGCCCTGGTCCTGCTGGTCTTATTTTTCATACAGGTCAAGATGCCATTTGCCTTCTTGGCCACCTGGACATGGTGCCAATGCCCCAGGTCTCATTTGGAAGAATGAAAAATTAAACCCTCCTTTCAATGCCCTAATCATTAAATTTAGAACACTTTCCCTCTAGAATAATTTTTTGGGACTGATTACATTATTTCTGGAGCACAGCCCGTAGTCAACAGGGGATTGGAAGGGTTCTCTCACGTAGAATGGTTTGCCACTGGTGATTAACTCTACCCGGAAAAGTAAAATATGTATGTTATAATCCTCTTACCCTGGAAAAGCTATATTTGAAATTAATGTTGTAACAGCTAAAGCACTATATAAAAACTGGCCAGGGGCACTGTTTCTCCTTTTCAGCTATGAACACAGATGAAAAGCATGAGCAGCATGTAGTTGCTCAGTGAAATTGTAAAGGGACTTATTTTGAGAAAATTAGAGAGATTATGGATATTGGTACCATGTGCATAGACACAATTGCTTGCAACCTTATTGAAATGTTTCTGTTCTAAACAGTTTTAATACATCAGTGCTGGTTAGTTCTACGATTCTTCATGCATGGCAACTTTTTT
Source organism: Passer domesticus (assembly GCF_036417665.1). Taxonomy (NCBI): domain Eukaryota; kingdom Metazoa; phylum Chordata; class Aves; order Passeriformes; family Passeridae; genus Passer; species Passer domesticus. The sequence goes on from NC_087478.1 coordinate 19,710,058, forward strand.
TTTTTTTTAAACCACTTTATTCTTCTCTGGCATTGCCAACACAGCAAGTCCAAAATTTGTGATTCCATCAATGTACCAATTGCTGTAAAACATCTGAAGTATTTGGTTTACTGGTGATATGCTTCTGTGAAAGGATTCAGACAGCAATGTTTCTTCTGCCTGAGTTCTAATTCATCCTCCCAGGAACTGACACCAATATTCAAGGTAAAAAAAAATTTATAAACTTCAAAGGAAATCCAGGCAAACATTGACAACTAGTGATTATATCGCTCTCTGAACAGTACTAGGGTAATATCTGGCCTAGAAAATGGACACAGGGGTTGTTTTACTCTGTCTTTGTATGTTTAATGCCAAAACTTTCCTTTTTCTTTGCATCAAATGCTCATTATTTTTGAATTTCCTGTTTCTTAAAAAGTTGTGTTTTGCTGGTCTGCATCAATTGAACTTATATACATATCACATGAAATGTATGTTCACAATACATGAATATGGAAAATAGGCAGGAAATACTCTAAATAAGAATAGTGTATTTACAGATGGCTAGTGAGTAGTGAACAGCAATACATATCGGATACTTGGGCAGAACTGCCATTCAGCTATCAAAGAGGTGCCAAAGAATCTATTATCTGATACAATGATGCCTATATATAACACAGACTTTAGAAACATTTATTTTGAAAGTTCTATAAAGGTTCTTTTCTAATATGAGGTCTAATTATTTTACCTTACAGCTGCTAGGTTTCTGATTTTTCACCCAAACTAAAACATAAAAATGTGTGAAAAATGACCAAAGGAAATGTCACATCTTGAAGCAGTAAAAAAGGAGGAAAAAAAGGGAAGTGGCAACTATCGAAGAAAGGGCAGATAAAGATGCTGCAGGCAGCTGTCGAGTTTAGTTATCCAGGACCTTTCAAATATATCACAACACTCCGAAATCTGGATTTCTGTACACTTCTGTGATCCTGTTATTTTGTTTGGATAACACTTTTATCTGAACAGCACACGAGTAGGAAGGCACGGCTTGAACCCGCCGGCTGAGGCGATGATCACAGCTCCTTGTGCCCCCCAGCCGCCCCCACGGCGCATCCTGGGCGGTGCCAGCGCAGTCCCGCAGCCGTGCGCGCACAGCACCGAGCCGCAACTGTGGGACAGCCCTCCCTGGGAGCAGCCACGGCTCCCGAGACCTCCTGCAACCCAGCACCCGCACCAACCCCGCAGAAAGGGCTGGCTTTTCCTCTCCTGGGTACCGGTGAGTGGTCCTTGCACCCTCAGCATGTGCCGTGTTAAATAACACAGTATTTGCACATGAGCAACTTTTTTGTTTCTTCCAGTGTTAACTATCAGTGGAATAAAAGGTGTTAGGATACTAGATTTCTTTGGATATCTTAACCACACTGCTTAGAGCAGTCATTGCAGAAGAAAGGCCCATATTCAGTTTAATCTTCAAAACAAGAGTGTGATTATGCACTCTCCCTCTACCCTTAGCTTTGTATCGTGAATGTTTGAACTTCATGCAAGGAAATTTGCTACCTGGCAAGATCAGCAGGTGTAGGCTCAGCCACTGCCTCTGCTGCCTGGCTTTGCAATACACTTCCTTTAATAGAAAAGAAATGTGATGTTATGATAGCTCTGTGTCATTAAAGACATTCTCACACTGGGAGGAAAACACCTGTTTCACCAAAGAGAAAAAAAAGATAAATTCAGCTGCCTGTAGGATGTAATTTTAAGTGTTCTTTGAGCTATTTCAAACAGCACAAAGAGCACCTAGTCTCCTACATGTAGGACTGTACTGTATGTGAATTTTGAGTATTACAGTTCTCTTTAATAGACCAGGTCAATCTGAGCTGCCCATTGGCTGTGGTCGCTTAACGCTTGTGTTAAGAATCTTTTTTATTTCTCTGTAGCTGTAAGAAAACCCTATATATAGACATCACGATTTTACTCTTACAGCTACCTCATATTTTCTTTAGTCAGTTGCTAGTTGTGCAAAAGTTATTTAAGGTTATTGTTAAAATAACTGTGCTTGTTTCTGAGAAATATGTAGCTGCACACAAATCCAATAAAAAAGGCCTTGGATGATTATAAGGTCTAAACGAAGCACTGGATGTAGCAACGCTCCCCACTTTTTTTGGAGTTGAAATGATATCTTACATCTATGTGACAGTAATAACTTGGTACAAAATTGGACAACTTTTCCAGTAGCTATATTTACAAAGGACTAATCAAAGCTACTGTTTTGTTTCTAAAACGTTACTAGAAGAAATTTTGTCAGTGCCTTCTTTCTACCTTTTTTATAAGTACCAGATTCAGTGCAGTTGTCTTCAAGGGCTCAGACAGTTGGATTCCAAGTCCTTCTCGCCCTCATGTCTTGCAGAGAAGAGAGCATGCTAAAACTTTATAATAATAGAACAAGCTGTGTAGCCTTCTTGCTAAAATTGTTGTGTTCTTTAGAAAGGAGCACAACCTCTCCTATGAGGAAAGGCTGAGACAGTTGGGTTTGTTCAGCCTGGAGAAGGAGATGGCTCCAGACAGACCTTACTGTTGCCTTTCAGTACCTGAAGGGCACCTATAAGACAGAGGGAGACAAACTTTAGCAGAGCATGGTGTGATAGGACAAGGAGTAAAGAGAAGGAGGGTCAGTTTAGATTACATATTGTTTTTTGTAATGAGGATGGCGAATCATTGGCACAGTTGCTCAGAAAAGAGACAGATGCCCCAGCCTAGGAAATGTTCAGGGCCAGGTTGAATGGGGCTCTGTGCAATCTGATCTAGTAAGAGATGTCTCTGTTCATTGCAGGGGAGTTAGACATTTAAAAGGTGACATTTAAAAGGTTCCTTCCAACTTAAACTATTCTATGACTATGATTTATGGACTGAGAGGAACAGGCATGAGCAGAAATATAATTCTCTACCTTTGTGTGTTCATTTGGCAAAGCAGAGTAATGGTTCTTGCCTCTGCTACCAGAATTAACTCTGATGTTTCTCTGGCAGTTACTTGGTGCAAAATGCAAGGAAAAGAACAGCTAATGTAAATTCCATCAATGGCCTAATCCTAATCATGTGCATTGGAAGGAGTACTAAACTGGAATACTTGTGATATAGGGAGGACCGAGTAGCCAGATGATTCAGGATATAGCCATTTAGTGAATGTTTGGAAGCGATCAACAAATACACTAAGCCCTTTCAATGGAGACTTGTAAATGCAAAGTAAGTTGGGTTCCATTTAAATCATTATATGAATTTGCATTCAAAATATGACCTTTCAATCAATGAGTGCTTAAGCATTCAATTTTTTTTAGCATCTTCTACATTTAACCATTTTGTGTTACTGTTAACAGTGATTCCATTCATTGGCTTCTTTGTGACACTATTTATTTTTCTAACAACAATGAAGTTCTGTAAATGAATTAGTTTTATGAGGAAGATATCTGCATACACGGGTTGGCTGTACCTGTGATTCAGATCCTCACTTATCTAGTGTAGTCTACTTCTATTATGCAACTGTTTCAACACTCATCAATTTCTAATAAAAAGGCTTGTTTATGAGCCTAATAAACACAGAAAACATTATGAAATCATGAAATAGCTAATTAACTTTATGAATTTAAAGTCCTGTCTCTGCACAAGAAAGCTAATTAGTGGTTATATGGATTCCTGAATTAAACTTTCTTTCTTTTTTTTGGTTCATGTGGTTGTAAAGTTAAATTTAAAATATCCATAGTAATTTCCCTTTTTCTAGAAAGGATGATGGAGGTTATTATAGTCAATAAATAGCTGTACTGCCTATGCACTCAGAATCTGCTTGTATTTCATTGTCACTTATTTGTTTCACACAGTTGCAGAAAATTTATTTGCATTTCATTTTAGAGTTACACACTAATCTCAGATTTCTTGGGGAGGCTACATTCAAGCACAACTCAAGTAATAATTGCCTAGATTTTTGAAGCTAGGTTGTGCCTAATTTTGGGATAAAATTAGCAATGTGGGGAAATAGGTTAGGCCTCTTCATTCCCTTTGTGTAGCTAATCTAGAATTAAACACAACGTCATATTTTGAACTGAACATAACTATGCCACCCAGAGAAGGTGGGAAGTTTGGACAATCATAGACATTCGTATCTTGAGTAACTGAGTAAGGAACAGTGAGGCCAACTTCCCATGTTCTACTGACAATTGTTGTGGCTACACATCAGTTAGTAGTGGACTGAAAGCATTTATAGCATACTGACCCAATGCAGCAAAGGTTAGTGGTCCTACTCCTTAAAAAATGTCTGTTGCTGCTCATTTCCTGGACAGAAGTTGCATATCAGTCATTCTTTTTTCCTTTATTTTTTTTTCAATTAATTCATAATACATAAGTTTAGTGATGTATCTTTTAAAATACAAGTGGTTCATGAAGAAGATGCAGTTGTTACAGCTGATGGAAATGAAAGGGGATTAAGGACTGAATGAGAATTAATTCTGTAACTACTGCAGAAAATGGTCCTGCCACAATGGTTAGTATTAATAGAAGTGAATATAAAGTGCAGAAATAATTATCATGCTCTATTTCAGCTCTGAAGCGAAACTTTACACGGAATCAGCAACTAGCATTGCTGTACAGGAAGAAAAAGAGTTAACAGTTTTAGAATATAAAATCTTTGAAGAAGAAAGTATAAGAAAATCAAGAATATACTGCCAAAATTATAATTGACAGAAGATGAGATAGTTATCCTCGTAAACACTTACAGGGATGTCTCTAGAAAACTCATTAATTGGAAAACAGAGAAATAGTAGCAGGCTTAAACTACAGACAGACAATCTTAAATTGGTTATTAGATATATTTACCAAAGTACATGCTCAGTTAAAGAAAGAACTTTCCAACATAATTAATGTTATTTCATGGACCTCTCTTTTTTTTTTGTCTTACTAGCTGTTTTGACACACTTGGTGGGGTTTTTTGTTTGTGTTTGTTTTTGTTTTGTTTTGTTTTTTGGGTTTTTTTTTTATTTGATTGCTTTTTATTTCTTCTAGTCCTTATTTCTTTTTTTTTTCATGCGTTTATATAAATGACTCTGCTTTTTACTTATTTGCTTTAACCTGAGGTTCCAAATCCTTCTGCTTACCCAACCCAACCCAGCCTCCAATAACACATGGGCTGGGAGGAGGTTCATCATGAGGAGGTTCATCCCAGTTGCAACATTGCTCTGCTTTTAGCGATCCAACCCTAGATCCAATCCCTTTTCCTTCCATCTTGCTTACAGGTTTCCTTTTGCTCAGGTTGAGCTGACAGCTCGATGCTCTGCATCCATAAAAGCCAATCTAGCTCTAAATTGTCCCTAAACAAGTAAACTGGACTGTAATGACTAAAATGGAAAAGTCGACATTCTTCATCTCAGTAGAAGGTCCCACAAATCATTTAGGCAAACTTCTTCGAGTAGATCAACTTCTGAGTTTTCTTCTAGCTATTTTTAAAGCCAATCCCATGGAGAGTGGTAATAATTCTAAATACACTAAAATTGGTGGAGAGACTTTATTGTAAGTCAGTCCTGGAGAATCGCTGTAGTGTCAGAGCTCCACATCTCTGATAAGGGTTCATTTAGGTACAGGCCTAAACCAGAAGGGAACTTTATATCCTTGCTCCCCCCTCTAAGACAGTATACTGCACAGAACAGTTACACCTACAAAGTTGGAGGCTGAGGGGCTAAATCTCAAAATCCAACATGAAGTTGTGATTTCACACGTACCTGAGAATGTTCCACAGTTTTTTGATTACAGAACCTCTTCTGTAAAAATGTAATCCTGTGGGCTGCAGTGTGGACATTACCAGGCTCTCCTGAACTGCAGCACAAGACCTTGGCTGTCTGAAAATAACCTGAAGAATGACAAGTTACCAAGATGACTGGAAAAGTGAGTTTACCAATCTGCATAGCACAGAGAACCCTGAAAACTATAAGTATCACAAAGTACAGTACATTATGGTGTTTAGTGATGTCCCAGTTCTCCAATAGGCTTCTAGATTATTTAGTACCAGCATCTGCTAATACATAAAAGAATTCAACAGGCAAAGTCATAATGAAGCATGTCAACATGTTTATACAGTCTCCTCTGCCTAATGAGAACTTATCAAGCAAATATTCTTCATCTTTCAAATTGCTTCAGTATCAAAGCTGGATGAACGTTGAGAGAGATTTTTAAGTGTTATTTTTCAGGACAATCAGTATCTCTCTCCTAACTGTGAAATTAAAGAAATTTGTTCTATACTGGATCTGCTGACATGAGTGGAAAAAAGTGTGGCAATATTGCACTCAGAAGAAATCATATGAGAAAATAGATTTTAGAGCTACAAAGCACTAAAGGCCAAGTGAATATAACTGAATTTTTAATTGCTTTCAAAAGGCTTTTTCGCAAGAAAATAAATTACACTAAAAGCCTTCACAGAAAAAGTCTGCTATGAAAGAAGATTAATTCTCTCATAATAAAAGCTATATTTCATTATTAATCTGTAAGTTTTGAAAAGTCCAAATAAATTTCAGTCCTAAATAAATTAGGAATATCCAGCATTAGGGATGAAAATATTTTCTTTTTTGTTATGAACCGATATATTTTCAATAGATGTTAAACAATTTGATCCAGAGAAAATAATCTCAGATGTAACAGATTCAAGATTCCATTTTAATTTCAAGATGAAAGCAAGGCAGCATCAGGGCAGACACAGTGACAGCAAGCACAGATAAGCCTCATATACTCCTCGCACCCTTTGTCTCTTCACAAAAAAGGTGTCCGAGGCTTCTGTATTTGCTTAGAAGCAGAGTTCAAAGGGGACAAAACACAGCAATGGATTGAGAGCAGTTATTTGACCCATACCAATCCACATGCTGTATTCAGGGAAGCTGAGAGAAATTATTCTTGCAAGGCTGCTTTCTGATGTCTTGGAAAAGGCCATGAAGATCAGCCAAGTCCAAGGGTAACTTGGGAAAGCAAACGTTGCACCTGCCTTCAAGAGATGCAGGGGATGCCATTCACCTTCATTTCAGCAATGCTTGCAACACTGACTCACACAATATTCTTGTATCCAAGTTAGAGCACAACTGTCAGCATGGGTGAACAACTACACGTGTAAAAACTGTCTAGATGAGTGTGCTCAGGGGGTCATGGTTAATTGGTTATAATCTACCTGAAGGCCAGTAACAGTATGCAGTAATGCAGGGGTCTGTCCTGGGAAATGTCCTGCTTAGCATCTTGATCAGTGGAGGAGGTGATGGAGCATGCTCAACAGATCTGCTGATGGCACAAAATTTGAGGAAGCGTCTGGTGTGTGGGAGGGTAGTGACGCCATCCAGAGTAGCGTGTAGGAAAAGGCTAATAGGAAGTTCATAAAATTCAGGAAGGTCAGATTCAAATCACTGGACCATGGGAGGAGGTGTCTGTTGCAGCATGTATGGACCGTGTCTTGGCTGACTGGGGAGCAGCTCTGCGAAACATCCCCAGGGCTCTGGCAGACAATAAGCTGTATGAAGGACTAGGTTATACTCCTCTACTCAGCACACTTTGGACAGTGTCTCCAGCATTGCATCCAGTTTTGAGGTTCCAGTATCAGACAAACAGTTAACTGGACAGAGTTCAGTGTAGGGCCACCAAGAGCTTGATGTTGGAGTACTTGTTCCATAAGGAGAGGCTGAGGAGGCTGGGCTTGCTCTTTCTGGAGAAGACACCTTCAGGGGGACTGAGCAGTAGTGCCCTATCACATACTGGGAGCTATGTTACTTCAATTTCCATGTTGAGTATGTAATCTCATCTTTAATAATAATTAGGATTAATATTTTTATTAATATTTAATAAATAAATATTAGAATTTAATAAATATTAGGATTTTTAAACCTAAATGTGTTAACTTGAAAACACATTTGAGAAAGGGAGAGATAGGAGAAAAAAGCTGTAAATCTAACAACAGCAAATTCTACTCATTCTATTAGACAAAAACAAGGTTTTTTTGTACAGTAATTTATTGGACTAGAGTGTGAATGTGGTAAATAATAATGTTTTTTTGACAGTGAGTGATAAGGAGATTTTGATAAACTATTTATGAGGTTGTGGTTTTTGACACCAATGATTATGATTGAATATTTTTAAGGTCACCATGACACTGAAGAATTTTGACAAGATATTTATGAAGTCATTGTGGTTCCAAAGATGGATGTAGATAAGAAAGTGATGTAAATTAGATTGATTCAAGAAAGACAAATACATCAAGGGCTATTAAGCACAAAGATATCAATTCTGACTCAAGAATTCAGACAGCTTAAAGCTGTGAGGTTGCGCCAGAGAAGTATCATTGTCTGATTTTATAGTTGAAAAGAAGATATTATGTTAACAGAAACTTTGGTCTGACCTAATAAGTGAAATCCAATACATATGGTACAAAGATATGTTATTTTAAGATAATGTAACTACCTCTAAACCTAAATGAAGAGGTGGACTAGATGATGAAGGTTACAAAGGAGTATATACAAGCAGTTACTCTACAAGCTTTTCTCTTTAAAGCTTTCCTAAATATGTTGATTTTAAAATCTGTTAAATATTTTCTTTGGCCAAGCTGAAAATAATGGATCTCTGGCACTGATATTAAGATTTTGTTCTAATTGTTAAGGTTTTTTTGGTTTTTATTTAAATTTCACTTATAGAAATGCTTATTTTCCTCTTCATTTATGTGACTTTCTCTTGCAAGTAAAATGTAACTGGACAGAAACTCAGCCTAAACTATGAAAAATATTAAATTGCAAAATTTTGAAGCAAACCAGCTCCTTTCAAAACATACTTTAATAGAGACTTTTCACTTATTTTAAAAACCACAATGTCATTTAATTCATTGAAAATATTAACCTGAAGGATTCAGTTTCTAAAAGAAACCAAAAAATTCCAGATTGTTGGACTGATCTTTTTTTGATTGTTGGGCTTTTTTAGGACTGTAATTTTTTTTATTTATAATCCACTCTTTTAAATAATTTTCTATCACCATTAGCTTTAAGAAAATAAATAACAAACAAGTGATGATACTTATTGCAAAGCAAAGGGCTTGCTTCAGAGATGCTGAAAAGTAATGCTGTCAAAAGAGACACAGGGGTCCTGGTTGACAGAAATTTAAATCTCAGTGAGCCAGGAGGGCCAACCCTGTCCTAGGATGCATCAGGCACAGCATCACCAGCCAGGCAAGGGAGGGGATTGTCCTGCTCTGCTCTGAGCTGGGACAGCCTCACTTGGAATCCTGTGACAGTTTTGGACCACAAAGTAAGGATACAAACTCCTGGAGAGCATCCAAAGCAGGGCAGTAAAGATGATGAAGGGCCTTGAGGGGAAGCATGCAAGGGGTGGCTGAGGTCACTTGGTCTTCTCAGAGAAGAGACTGGGGAAATCTCATTGCAGTCTGTAACTTCCTTGTGAGGGGAAGATGAGGGACAGATGTGCGTCTTTTTGTGGGGTTCAGAGGCAGGACCTGAGGGAATGGCCTGAAGTTCTGTCAGGGAGGTTTAGATTGAATATTAGATAAAGGTTCTTCACCCAGGGGGAGGAACAGGTTCCCAAAGGGAGTGGTCACAGCAGCAGCCTGAGAGAATTCAAGAAGTGTTTGGACAATGCTCTCAGCACATGGTGTGATTCTTGAGGCTGGTGCTGTGCAGGGCCAGGAGCTGGACTCAATCATCCTTGTGTGTTCCTTCCACCTCAGCATATTCTGTGGTTCTGAAGTGTAATAGTGTGCAGAACATGAATTTTGTCTGTGAGATGAGATTAATTAATGTGTTCAGGAAACAATGGGAAAGAATGACTTTAAAAGTCTTCACTTCTAATGTGTGGTAGTTTGCCTTTCTGATTAATATATTGACCCTTCTGAAATTAATAATAAAGTTTTCACAAATTCAAATGGACAATAGATTTTAGCTTAATTGTCATGTTCTGGTGTTCATGCTTTTGGCACAGATAACTTCATTGGCAATATGAGAGCTTGTCACAGCAGCAAAAATTTATTGCAGAGTCATCTGTTCATACAAAGTATCCTGGGACTAAAAGCAGCCTAACTGCACTAGCACATGATTGTATCTGGGCACTGAAGTCATGCTAGGGAGCGCTATGCCAAATCATATAGTCCAAAGCTAAAAATATTCTAGTCATTGTTCTCCACTGCTGCAATGATCTTTAAAACACTACTTAAATCTCGGTTGATTGTTGTGAAAACTAAAAAGATATATTTTTTTAAAAAATCCTGCCCATGTTTACATGCTTTGGCAAATACCTCGCTCAGAAAATAGCCTCGAGCAATCCCAGAATCACAAAATTTTTGAGGCTGGAAAGGTCCTCTGCAGATTGTCTAGTCCAATGCCTCTGCAGGTGCAGAACTTTGTTCTGCTTCACAAAGTTCATGCCAGCCCAATTCTCCAGCCTGTTAGGGTCCCTCTGAAGCAGCAGAACCATCTGGTCTCTCAGCCATTCATATTCATCCCAGTTATATCATCTGAAAACTTCTCTGGGTGTTCTGTGTGCTGATCGAGGGGAAAGGTAATTAATAAAGATGTCAAACATGGCTGGAGCCAGTAACAACACATTGCTAGTCTCTTGCCTCTGCTTGGGCTTTGTGCTCCTGACCACAACGCTGTCAGACTGGCAGTTCAGCCAGTTTTCAGTCCAGCTGACTGTACGCTACTCTACCTTGTACTTCCTCGCTTTGTCCGTGAGGAGGGTATTACAGAAAAAGGTATCAAAACCCTGTCTGATATCAAGATAAGCACTCTCTCCTACTCCTTTCATTTTGCTACAGAAAACTTCCAGGCTGGTCAAGCATGACTTCCCCTTTTTAAATTGGTGCTAACTACTCCAAATCACTTGCTTCTGCTAAAAGCATTTGCAAATCACTCCCAGGTCAATTTGCTGTATTGGTTTCCCCCAGAGTGAGATGAAGTTTACTAACATATACTTTCTCTGGTCTTCCTCTCTTTCTTGCAGACAGGATTGAAAAAAGGAATTTGGGATGAGGATTTAAGGACAAAAATGAATCATTACCCCAAAACACAGAGTATTTTTCAAGTTAAATAGCATGTGACTAAACTTGAAGGTCCTACTTCTCTTTTTCAATTGTGAAGTATTACTTATTTTACCTGTATAATAGCAACATGAATGGCACCTATAACATACTATTTCAAATATTTCAAATTGAATAAACAATCCAACAATGTTAAGTATATGTATTATACATATAAATATCTTTTTTTGGATTTTGAAAATTCTAGGAGTAATTTAACATCAACAAGAATAGCCTTATGAATATTATTACTAAGTTCTTTCTTTAAAGAGATGAAATTCTCTCCTAGAAGAATATACCTCACAGACAGAGAAGATATATGAATCCTGGACTATTATTCCCCTATGGCAAGAATTGGTATTTCAGAGAAATACTTTGATAATGAAGACAAAGGTAAACATTCTAAGGTAATATATATAAACATTCTAAGATAATATATATAAGCAGAATAAAAATATCAAGACATTTGTGCCTTACTGGCAGCGACCAGCCACCAGGGATGGATAACAAGACAATACAGGGACTACAAGCATTCAAAAGATTAATCTTATCCAGTTTTAGGCAGCTAAAACTTAGTTGTATAGTCTAGCAAACTTTCTAGGCTTTAGATGCTGGAAAAAAATTCCCCCACCACAGACATATCTGTTTTAGAGTGACATCAATCATCTTCTAGATAAAGTTAGAAGATATGAATCCCAACCTTCTTGTGCAAATTTATGGAACTCTTTGGTATTTCCTTACATTAGATTTAGAGTTACACAGGCAGGAAAATAAACATTTTTTCTTAAAAGATGAGGCGAAAATATTTTTAAATGTATGAAGTATTAGTATAAATATACTTTTAGGTGGAAATTAAAGCTCTTGTTAATAAAATCCTGGAGAAGTCATTCAGTATTGTGCCAGCAGATCCAAATACAGGAGCAAAGTTAATACCAGAGGGTGCAATGGTACTAGCAGTGCCTTCAACACTTCTGTATTTACACACAAACAAATTGAGAGAACTTTGTTAAGGTGAAAAATAAACCCATATATCCATAACAGGCCACCAAGGGCTTAGACTGCCTAAGGAAACATGAAGTTGAAGGATGATGTAGATTTTTGATGGCAGATAAATTGTCTACATTTATATTCCAGGTTATGTTTCCTAGGTAAATGAGTACTGCCCTTGACTTGTCCCATCAATCCTGTCAGTGTGATGGAGCTGGCCACATCAGGGGCTAACTTGGTGAAATTTTAAAGTCACAAACGAACAGCTCGTGCTCTGAGATAAATTACTCCTATTCAGTTGTTCCAGTTGCTTTTGTGGAAAGAACTTTGCCAAGAAGGAGGTTTTATATTAATTGTACATGAAGATATAAGTCAATTTGCCCATGTCTTCTGTCTACCTGTTTTCAGTATGCAATACAATCAGTAATGTAACTTAGAAGACTGCTAGAAATCCTGAGTCTGAGAAAGTGCATACTAGTGCTTCTTTTATGCCTTCTTTTGATCTCAGGGTTCTTTTGAATTCAATTTTAGCAGGATACATGTGCTAGAAATCTGAAAGGAGGCACCTTCTAGAGTCACCTTTTTAACAGTGTATTTCTAGGTGCGTACTATATTCACTGTTATGGAAGATGTGAAACAAAAAATCCAAGTAATCAAAGCTAAATTATACAACGAAGATCCCCCAATAGTTGCATTTGACCAGCTGAAGCTCTAAAATGCATTGCTCAACCACAAACTTTGGAGACATCTGCAATACTGTTAGTATGACTAGGTTCAAAAGACAAAACAACACACAGTGGAATTCAAAAAGCCTGTGAGTCAGCTTTTCTAGCCACCTGCATTGCACAAAGAAATTAAAAAATTGATTCCAAAAGTTGTTCAAAGTCCTTTCTATTTATAAAGTATATTTCTAATCAATCCATCCTGACATGTTGTAGCAGGCACAGGGCCTGCACGGCCTCCCTGGCGGTCAGAGGCCTGAGCTAGGAAATACCAAAGTCAGCATGACTAAGGCTTTAGAAGCCCCTCTCTTCCGCCTTTCGGACCCTGTTATCTCCCTGTATATCCATAGGTCACTTTTCCCCTGACCCTTACTATTGGACAGTTTTCAATACCCCTGTAAGGTATAAAAACCCCTAGCTCTGCCCGGTTCGGCAGAGGAGAGCTGTCACTGGACCCTTCACGGAGACCCCAATAAAAGAACCCTGCGGAACCCACACAGCGCTGCTCCCTCTCTCTCTGCGTCTGCTGCGGCGATACCTAGGGCGACGGCCCCAGGCAAGCTAAAAGAGCTGAAATCACTAAAGAGCTGAGCTGCAAATCACTGTAGCTTGCCTGGGTTGCCTGAGCCCCCCGCTGGGCGATCCTGGACCCTCGTTGAGCTATCCTGGCCGGCCGGCATTCCCCGCTGGGCTTCTGCCCTGAGGGTAATTAGCCAGTCATAACATGTTATTTCAATTTTTAACTAGCTTTCTCTCTAGGAAGATAAATTTTAGTTTGCAGTGGAATATTTCTAGGCTCTTTTAGAAGTCCCTGAGATTACATTTTTAATAATTTTTCAATAGTTCTGGAAATTAAAAAAAAAAAGGGAAAAAAAAGAAAAAAAGCTTACATCTGTTCCAAAGCAAACAAAAAAATTTTTGTTTCCTTTTACAGTGTCTCAGATCAGCCTCTTTCTCTCCCATAACTTCTTCCCTTTTTATTTTTCTGATGGAATTTATTTCCCATTGTTGCCTTTGCAAGTATCATCAGGTAAATCAGCTCTTAGCAGATGTACAGAACATCAGACTAGTTGGAAAAAGGAGAAGAAACTGTAGAGCAAGTGGATAAATTCTCTTGGAGATCAAGTACATTACCACTGTTGATCGTCAAATGAGTTGCTTACTAGACATCCATATTTCCAGCATCAAACATTTTCTCCATTTTAAGTAATTGCCATGATGCCTTCTATTAACTTCCTTTCTTTTGGTAATATGAATAGAACAAACTCCTTAATTCTGCATGATGGAGTCTATCTTATGTTTTGTTGCTCATTTTGTGGCTCCTGAATGCAGCTTTGTATTCTGTACATTTTCATACATGTATATTTGGCTTACGTGGCAAGGTTTGGGTAGTGGAGCATTTGCAGGTGTGGCTTCAGTGAGAAGACACCAGAAGCTGCCCCCATGTCCAACAGAGACAGTTCCAATTGGCTTCAGTATGGACCTGCTGAGCCCACCAGTGATGTAGGTAGCAACAGCATAACAGCAAGTGGGGGAGAGGTGCGAGAAAATGTGAGAAACAGCTCTGAAGGCACCAAGGTCAGGGAAGTAGGAGGGCGGGGAGGTGCTTCAGGCACCAAAGCAAAGGTTTTTCTGCAGACTCTATTGAAAGGTTGTGACACAGGATATCCCTGCAGACCCACAGGGAAGGACAAATTCACTTTCAGCGTAAAGGGACCCACACTGCAGCAGTTAGATAAAGCCTTGAAGGAACTGTGGCCTGCAAAGAGCCTGCACTGTAGCAAGCTTCTGTCAGGATCCCATGGAGAAGAGCCCACACAGAAACATGTTTTCTGTAAGGAAATGTGGTTCTGTGGAGCAGCAAGGCTGGAACAGTCTGTTCCTGAGGGACTGCACCCTATGGAAAGGGACCACAACGGACCAAATTTTTTTATGAACCGACACCAGAGAAGTTTGTGAAAGGATATTCTATAGGAGGTACACCATACTTGAGCAAGGGAAGAGTGTGAAAGGGAAGAAGCAGCAGAGACGATGTGTGAGGAGCAGACTGCAACCCCCATTCCCTGCTCCCCTGGGCTGCTTGGGGAAAGGAGGGGAAGAAATGGGGAGTGAAGCTGAGTCTGGGAAGAAGGGAGGTGTGTGAAAGATGTTTTTAGGGTTTTTTTCCTATTTCTCATTATTCTGCTCCATTTAATTTGCAATAAATTAAATTAATTTCCCTGTGCCAAGTCTATTTTGCCTGTGATTATTAAGTGAGCTCCCCATCCTTATCACAATTCACAAGTTTTTACGTTATGTCTTCTCCCCTTGTTCTTGGGGAGGAGCAGAATGGTACAGCTGCTTTGTAGACATCTGGAGTCCAAAAATTATCTATCACAATATACTAAGAGTTAAAAATGTTTTATGGCCACTGATGTTCCTGAGTGGAAAAGAAAATGTGATTTTATGTGAATTAACCTGTATCACCCAGTCAGAGAACCAAAGAATGTTTGAAATTGAGAGGGATCTCTGGACATCGTATGGTCCAACCCCTCTGCTTCAGCAGGGTCACCTGCAGCTAGTTGCTCAAGACCTTGTTCAGATGGCTTTCATGTATCTCTAAGGATGGAGACTCCATCCACAATTTTGCTGGGCAAATTATGCCAGTTCTCAGTCACCCTCACAGTAAAAACATTTTTCCTGGTGTTCATAAGGAACACGCTGTTTCAAATTGTGCCCATCAGCTCTTGTTCATCACTGGGCATCACAGAAAAAGCTTGGCTCCACCTTCATTACACCTGCCCTTCAGGTATTTGTACATATTTATGAGATGTCCCTAAACCTTCTCCTCTCTATGCTAAACATCTCCAGTTCTCACAACTTTCCCTTACGTAGTTGATGTCCCAGTCCTTTCGTCACTGTAATGGGCCTTCATTGGAGTCTCTTGTGTGGTTCAATAATCTCTCAGCTTTTTATGCTGCCATTAAATATTACAGCAGTTTTCATTTTTTTCAGTCCCCAGGCTCTGAAAGGAGGGAAAAAAGTCCTCTAAAGAAACCACTGCTGTCATGACCTGATGGTTTGAATCAATAAAAGGCAAAAAGAAATCTTCTTTAGTCTCTTAAGGAACACTATCCCATGCATCCACATTAAAAAGTTTATATTACAGTTAAGCAATTAATGTCACATAACTCTTGGTTATTACTATTTTCTGTGCATTTTATCTTTACAGTCTGACTTTAAGTATGAGATGCGTTTTCATTTATCCTTTTATTTTTCTTTTCTTCTCATATTTTTGTATCTGTCCATATCAATACTAGGCCAATTCCATTACCTGACTGTTTAAAATACACCCTTTCTCAGTTTATCATTCATCTCAGAATATCTCCCATCACCAACATCACTCTTTGTCTTCATTTGTTCTAAACAGGTTCTCTGAATTACATTTTTCAAATGCAAACACTTTTTTTCTCTCTTAAACTCAGACAATCCATATGCTTCTTTAGGATTTATTCTTCGAGACTCTTAACAGCCAGGATGTTGAATAAGAACAGATCAATAAGGGAATCGTTGTGTCATAGAATCCTCATAATGAACACTGACGTAGGTGGTAATTTTTGTCTGATCATTAAGTAGTTGACTCATGATCCATCTGAATCTTCAAAAGAAAACCTAAATAAAGAACATTTCAGATGTCTTCCATTAAATTAAAGCTAAATTAAAATGTTAGGACTTGGGGTGATAATATGACCACTTGATACTCTTTTGAGAAGTCAGAGTTTATAAACTAATAAATGAGACCTAAATACTGTATACTAGTTTAATCTGTGGCAATTAATCTTCCTCCAGTATTTTTCATCCTCTTTAACAGGAAACTGTATCATATTATTAAGTCTGAATCCTTAAAGTTCAGAAGCGTTTCACAGCATGATTAAACTGTGAAATGTATTTGAAACTAATTGCTTCTGACAACTGCCATTAGACACATATTTGCAAATACATTTTCTAATTCCTTAATAGCAAGAAGTTTGTGTTATCTTTTGAACTTTTGGGCTGCCTTGTGAGCAACACACTAAAAAGCCACTTTTGCTTTAACTGTTTATGTACCATGTAAGAGAACAAGTCATAATTATAAACTCCTGGTGTCAAAGGAAGCAGCACAGGTCATGTAGAGTGTGGTGATTGGTGTTACATATTGATGCTGACTAGACTGCAAGATGTAGGAAGAAATTAAATCTACATTTTTAAAATATGTTTGTTAAGGAATGACTCAATAAAAAAGTCTAGTAATTCCATTGTTAATACTGAAAATGTAAGATAAACTGTTTTGCTTTTTTGCTACTGGTTAGAAAACTAATAATTCAGAATACATTATATTCTGATTATTATAATAGCACACCATAGAATGCTTTATGGTAAACATGCACTGCAATTAAATTGCTTGATGCTATTTCTCAAATTAATCAATCATAGCCTGTAATTTTTGAAACGGGATTTTTATATTTTCCTAATCTTCTAAATTGATGCTGAGGAAAACTGGGGGTGCAGTTACTTTATGAAATCTGCATATTTACCAGTTAATTTTTGATATACATAATAAAGCATTGACAAAATGCCCACAGTTATTTCTCCACAAAGTTTAAAATTTTTAACTGCAAAAGAAGATGAAGCTAGAAAATGGGAGGAATTATCATTCTTATTTAATTTCTTTGAACTGAAGTTGAGGAGAAAAAATGGCAAGATTTGATATAAAAATAATGAATCCCCTTTTCAGATGCTTTTCTCTCTCTATTAACTCTAGACAACTTAATTAGATGCCTTACTTTTCAATGGTAATCATTAACTGGGATACACATCACTGGGTGGTTTTCCCTAAATCACTAAGTTTTTTAGCAAGGCTTGGTTCAACAACTGATGCAATCTAATTCCTTACTCATGAGATTCTGAGTCTGACTTTCTTGCTATACAGTGATGAAAAATGGAGTGTACTTTATCACAATTCCTGCTTAATCTAAATTACAGAGGGAGTAAACTTTATTATATAATGAGTAATAATGCCAAAAGAAAGCAAAGTGAACCCCTTTGTCAATATGCTCTTTTAAACCCAGTTATAATAAAAGGAGTATCCTTGCTTCCTGATTTTCAGAGACTTTTAGTTAGGCCATGTGAAAGCTAATTTTGTTCAGGACACACAAAGATAATCCCCAATAGGAAAAAATAGTTTTATCTAGACGATTCAAATTTCAGCAGGAAAGATTTATCTCCCCTCCTCTGCACAAGAAATTATTTTAGTAGCAACTGTAATGAACTTAATGAAAACATATTTCATGTGCCCATTATACTCTCATTTTTCTATGGCTTTCCATTCTTTATACAGAGGAACATAACATTAACATAACACCAGAATCTACTTGAAACTACTTTTCAGTTTTAGACTTTCATCAAATAAGCCATTAACATTTTGGATAAAATGTAAATGTCATCACTACTAAAATGTTTTTGTCATACATAAATCTGAATTTATTGTGTTTATGTGTGACTTTTCCAAATGACTTATCACTGATCATTGATCCTAGAGAATTTCCTCTGGGTACTGGAACACATAAAGCACAAATTATTTATCTTTTGTCTTTTTCCTTCTTATTGAATTGCAATACCACACACTCCTTTCATAAGATTTTTTTCTAAACCTCTTATTTATTGTCACATAGTATTTCCATACTAGGTTTCTTCAACCTAGACTGCATTCCTGACTATGTGGCCACATTTCACAGAGAAAAGGAAGGCACAAACTCCCAAGGATATTTTATGGGAATCGCAGCAAGGAACCTCAGGAAAAGAAGAAACAATTCTTATCTCATTTGCTGTGCTTGTGTTTGTGCAAAAGTAGAATGCAATATGGAGATTGTTATGGAGATTGTTTACCCAGAGTGATGGTGGTTTTTTTCCTTGGCCTATCAGGGCAAAGCATGTGTACAGACTGTTGGTCAGGAGACAGGCACAAGATTCTGGTCAATGGAGTTGGGTGCTTGTGCAGATACAGTTTGGATGTAGTGTAATATAGTATAGAATAATATAGTATAATAAAGTAATTAATTAGCCTTCTGATATCAATGGATTCAGATGCATCATTTCTCCCACTTGGGGGCACCTTGCTTTTACCATATGACTATGTTAACTTATCTCATTTCCATGTCTGACAATAACTTAAAGTTGCCCTTTCTCCTTCCATCACAGCATTTCTTATGTCACAACTCCATTTAACCTAGCAGTTTTTCTGTTATGTTGTTTGTGTGAAAGACAGGCATATATCCCAGCTGTCAATGACATTCTTCTTTTATTACTTTAGAAGGCAGCAAAAGGTCCTTCAAACAAATATTGCACTTGAACTAAACAAAACAGCTCAGAAATCCACCACGATATGTACATAAAGATGTGCTTATGATTCTTAAAGTGTTTACACCCCGGTTTTCATGATTTCTTAGAAGCTGGCTAGTGTTCTATTTCTTTCTCTTATTTTTGTTGCATTGGTCTCCTTCACACAGACATTTAATAGTCTTTTCTTGCTACAGAAATAAAAGAATATCTATTTTCTTTCCTCAGTTACTAATAACCATCTATAAACCACAACTGTCTTGTAAATCAATAAATGTAAGAAAATTGATCTATTTATATAGTTCCACACAGTATGTCTCCACATTTTTCCCAGACTTGATCACTAGAAAAGAACTAATAGTAAACCAAATGCAATCCAGAACAGATGATTGCTACTAAATTATTTTTTCTAGTTCAGAAGCTCCTGACTGGAAAAGCATGGTGGCATTTTGTGAGAGAGGAACTCACTTCAAAAGATGCTCCATTACAAGCACAGTGCTTTCAAAATACATACTTGTACAAGAGGGAAAGAATGATTAGAGAGTTGGAGTGAAGGGGAATGATTCAGAGGGATGGAGCAGTTCTTCTTTTAAATAAATCTGAGATAGTTGGTGCTGTTCAGCTCGGAAAAGAAGGGATTCCAGGAAGGTCTTGTTATGTCCTTTCAGTACTTAAAGAAGGCTAATATTAAAAGCATAGGACTTTTTACCAAGGCCCATAATGACAGGACAATATTCTAAATTTGGTTTAGATTGGACATAAGGAAAGCATTTTTTATGATGAGAGTGACAAGATACTGGAACAGGTTGCACAGAGATGTGGAGGGTGCCCTGTTACTGGATGTGTTCAGGGTTGGGCAGGGCTTTGAGCAATCTGATCTAGAGAAGTCCCTGCCCATGGCAAAGGAACTGGCCTCTGAAGGTCCCTTTGAACCCAAATCATTCTATGATTCTGCGACAACCTTTTTTGGTTTTTTTTTTTTTTTATTTTTTTATTTTTTTTTATTTTTTTTATTTGTTTGGTTTTTTTTTAATTTGTTTGTTTGTTTTTGTTATTTTTCATAAGCAGATCCTGTTGCTAGAGCTAGTATAAATTCAAAGCACACTTAATAGTATACAATACCCATGTAAATGTCTTCAAACTTTGTGTGTGCTTGTGACTTCTTAAAACAGTATTTTCCTCCAAACTTACCTATTTTAGCTTTATCTACTTAATATTCTTAATATAGCAAGCTATCGCTGCAGTTTGTTTTATGGCATCTTTAAAATTAGAACTGATTTATTCTTTATTTATTACTTACAAATTGTTAGAAATATCATTAAGATATTTTCATAATTCTTTACAGGTCAACAGAAATAATTAAACCTCAGATTTATTTCCTGCATTTAGGTAGCCAACACAATAAAAGAGTCAGTTTAAACTGCAAGGATCATGCCTGTTATTTTTGGGCAAAATCTTTCTTAAACCTCTTGGTCTTTTTTAAAAGCAAGAGTATGAGAAGAAAGCATTTAGATGGGGAGTCTATAATGTATGATTCTTTAAGTTGATCACTAATACAGTCGTACACTTGAATTACTTAATTATATGATACTACTTGTATTGAAGACAGGAAGAATAATGGTATCTTTAATAGGACTAAAGTTGAATAGCTGTGATTTTTAATTTTATCTTTCTTTATTTTGGGGTCAGCATCTGTAGTAAAGTCAGGTTGCTGATGCATCACTTCTGAAAACTTCTGAAATTTCATTAAATGCTCTTTTACTGCTATTCTGCACAGTAAAACTGACAACGGAAGAATAAGGAAAAATCATAGAATTAGGAGAAAATAAAAGAGAAAGCAATGAGCTTGAAAAGATTTCCAAAGTCTGTGCAGCAAAGTCCATTTCAATCTCATAGATTTGTGTTTTCAGCCTAGCCTATGGCAATGGAAATTTGTACTTGTTCTGTAATCTGTAGTCTTGTGCATGTTTCTATACTTTTCTGTCACAAAAAATTTGAAGCAGGTATTTTCTGTTTAGCCAGAAATAGGAATTTGAGGAATATCACATAAAAAATAAAAAAGAGCAAGAACCAAACCAAAGCAAACCAAACAAACCAAACAACAACAACTACAAAACAAACAAACAACAACAACAACAACAAACAAAACAAAAAAACACCAAAAAAACCCAAAAACAAAAAAAAATCCCCAAACCGAACAAAAAAAGACCCCAAACAAAACCAAAAAATAACAAAACAAAAAAACCCAAACCAAACAAAACAATAAAAAACCACAAACAAACAAAAACACAGCAGAAAATGGAGGAAGAACTCAAATCCCCCCCCCCCCCCCCCACTAGTACCTAATTTGAATTTTTAAATGCTATACAATAATTTATTAGTTAGTACTTTAGATATTCAAGTATCCTAAGATGCCTAAAAATGCAATCAATAAAACCAGCTACAAAAATACAACTTAGCTGTTGGGGAAATTGCAGACAAAGCTTCAAGGCAAGTTAGCCCTGTGAGAAAGTGAGTTTGAAGATTTCTGAAGTAGATAGAAATCCAGCTTTGAGAAATAAAAGATGACCTTACAAAGGACTTTTGAGAGGCACTAATGTCAAGACAGTCCAGTATGTAGCATATGTAGATGGAAATGTTGGTCTTACAGTGATAATGCATAGCAAGGCATAAAGGCATTCCACAAAATTGTAAAACCAACCTGAAAACTAGCTTGGAGACAAAAATGTAATATGGTACCACCCTACTTAGTCAACCATTGTTTACTGGCAGTCTCTGTTCTCCAAAATCCAAAATCTCCAATCTCCAAAAGCATTATGTCTCAGCCTTCACTGAGTGTGCTTGGTTTTTTTCTTACACATGAGATATAAACAGTTAAAATATTCCTGGGTCTTTAATCTTAATGTTGCAAAGACACAACCAGTCAATAAATAACTGCTTTTTGGAGAGTACTGTTATCTCAGCTAACAGGTGAATAAGTGACTTGCCTGGATAATAGCTGCATTTAAGCAGTAAAAAAAAAAAAAAAAAAAAAAAATTTTGGATGGAAGGATGATGGATAGATGAATTTTAAAATTTAAAAGTCAGTCTTAAATAAAAAGGATATAATTTAGAAGGTTGATATTTTTTTTAATTCTGTCACCACCTACTTTGTTCTATTCCCTGCTATGATTGAATAGAAAAGTTTTCTGACTTAAAATATTAATTTTTATTGCTTGAAACAATAAGTATTAATTCTGTCCAAACTGGAGAGCAGTCTCTGTCTTCTGCTTATGGTCATATTGTATAATTCTGAAATAAAAAAATAAAAAATTTGGAACAATATGCCCCAGTGTTATTAATACAGCTAGTTGTATGAGCTTGTATTTGAACTGTGTTATTTTATATCTGTTGAAACAGAAGGAAAATAACATCACATGATGACCTTATGAAAACATTTCTCAAGTTTATAAAATTCATTAATCCACCGCATTCTCTTTGAAATCACTCTGTAAATTAATTTATTAGACATTGTGAAATTGGTCTAATGCTAAACTCTGCTGTCACAGATGCTTCCATTACCTAGTCTGACAACTGGCTTTTGTCAGAACATGACCTTTCTCCAAAGAACCAAAGCATACTAATTAGACTTTTGAAAGGGAAAACATCCTGAGTTTGAAAGCTGATATTTTTATCCGCTCAAACTTAACACAGACTATCTTGTGTATTCTCGTTAGCTACGTTGCATACACCTCATGACTTTTATACAAAATGTTTTTTAACCATCAGTAAAAAGATGTAGGTGAACTTTTCATTTGTTTTGTTTAAAACTATGTTGCACATATTTATGTCTTTCATGATTCAGTATATGACTTTTTGAAATTAATTTATTTCTCCTTTACAGAAAAATGTCTGAAACAGCTAATATTAATGAATTTGCAATAAACTAGCTTGAAGTGACACTTAATAGCTTGTAATTGGCATCTATAAATGCTTTCTTCAGGAGCAGCAATTTCTACAAGACTGAGATATTGATCATTAGCACAATGATCCATGTCACAAGCACCTTAGTTTATCATAAACTCATTTCCTTAATGACATAAGTAAGCATTTAAATTCAAGAGATGTTTCAATAAATCAGCATAATACTGCATCTGAATGCTATCAGAAAGAACATTACTCTCTTGTATGAAAATGTAAAATATTTTCAGCAAACACTGCTAGAACAGGAGAAAACTGTGTCATAGCCTTGATAACATGGTGACTGAGTAAACTCTGAGTTACCAACCCTAAACAAGGACTTCAGGAAATTTCCCTGATAGTGCAACCCAAAGTCTG
The DNA here is from genome assembly GCF_036417665.1 of Passer domesticus. Taxonomy (NCBI): domain Eukaryota; kingdom Metazoa; phylum Chordata; class Aves; order Passeriformes; family Passeridae; genus Passer; species Passer domesticus. The sequence goes on from NC_087478.1 coordinate 19,733,488, forward strand.
TGGGCATTTTATTCTTGTTTATTTTTTATTCTTCTGAAAACTTACTCAGAGGTGGATAAATTTGTGTATTTAATTAACAAAAGAACTGTGCATAAATAAATATTTTTCTTCAAAAACTCCTGTCCAGAAAGTCCTTTTTTATGCTGGCTCTAAGTATTCTGTGCAAAAAGGAGTTGGGTGTGGACAAGCTGTCACTAAGCATCAAGAGAAATGAAAAATAATAGCTGCAGAAGGGGAAATCCCCCTGCTCTGAATCACTGCACACTATAACTATAATATGAGGGAAAAAGTTGTATTATGGTCAGACGTCAAGAAAAGAAGCCGTGGTCAGAGTCTGACAACACAGATGTGTACCCAGAGGTGTATGACTGATCTAAGTGAAGGTTTTTCACTATTGATGCTCTGAAAATATCCATCATCCAAGAGATTCAAAACATGAGCCCTCCCAACAGGGAATACTCAGGCTGAACAGAGACAAGATAAGAGATGGCATGAGAGAGTGAAAACCACTGCAAGGATGATAGACATGACTGGGGCAAAAATTACCCAAAGAGCAGGTCAGAGAGAATTCTTTTCCTGCCAAAAAGTGATGATTCTCACAAAACACTCACATAAATATAGAGATTTTGAGATTGTAGCTTTCTGAAAGTAAAACAGATCAAAAGTATTATCAAGAGAAAGAAAAAAAAAAACCAGCCTTTTTTCAGCCCTTTGGAACAATATTACCATCAGTTTATCCTTTTTTGTGCATTTTTTTCTCTGATAAAATAATACACTAAAATTTTCTTTTTTTTTCTATCATATTTTATGCAACAGAGAAAAGAAAATTGTTGGATCTCAAACAATTTTCCTGTTCCTCTTCACCACCTTTATATTTTTCTTATTTTTTTTTATTTTGAAATGGTAAATTATTTATATAAGAACCAAAAGAAACAAGCAAACCACTTTTTCCAGGCAGTCTTATATCATCTGGTCACTGCTGCTGTTTGTATCACCAAAGTACTCAAGAATTTTTAAGAGAATCCTAAAATATTTTGAATGTTTCTCTTACTTGAAAAAGTATTAAACCCTGGCTTCAGAATCAAAATCAGAGCATATGTATTAGATCCATCTGCCATTAATGTCAAATGCCAATTTCCAAACTGCGGGTGAAATCTCGCCTTGAAGTGTTCTTGACCAGTCAAGACCAAAATTTTACTCGAGGATTTTTTAGAGATAACCTTCTTAGCATGGATATCTTAGCAGGGGAGCCAAATACAGCTAATAACTGTCATGCAGTACAGGTTATGAACCAGTTAAACATAACACACTTAACGGCATTAAGCTTGGAAGTTGTGGAGAGCTGAAAGTATATTCATAGCATTATTCCCAATGGAAAGGTCAATAAGTTCATCATAAGGACTCTCTGTCATCAACAAGAAAAATATTTGTGAAGCATATTTTAGGAAAGAGACATGGTTTGTAGTGTTGCACAGATGAGAACACAGATTTTCAGTTTTCTGAATTATACTAACTCCTCTCCTTCAAGTACAGTTTGCATTTAGGATGGCTAGATGCATGTCCACCAACTGATGATTAGAAACTAGAATTTTAATAAGAGTTCAGACATGCTTTCCTTGCTATTGATCACTGGGCACTTTGGTATTCAGACTTAGAGAGGAGCTATCTGTTGTCCTCCAGAGTGATTTAGTGATTTTGGTGCTTTGCTGAAAGTTTTTATAAAAATAAAAAACATAAATCTATATAATAATATCTTGACAGAAATTACTTAACCTGAAGAGAGAACAATTTATTTCTCAAAATATATGAAAAAAATATCTTAAGTACATACTTTAAATTCTTGGGGAAAAAAAAAACAACCCAAACTTGGAAAAACATTAAAGTAGCACTAGTTTTAAAATGAAAATATACATGAGAGATCTTTATTTTCAAATGACCATATTTTAAAAAGTTATCTTTTTTCTCTGTGTAATTGCTTTTTAGTCAACTTCAATTCAATAAATTAAAGAAAAAAATTGTTAACAACCATAACCTTGTCTTAGAATCATTAGTGTAGGGGTTAAAAAACGAAAAACAAAGGGAGAGGCAGAGAAACATAAATGTGAAGAGCTTGCAATGTTGATGTATGGAATAGTAATGTCCAGGCAAATAAAACAAGTAGAAATATTCATAAATAGGTAACAAAAAACATATGACCCTTCACCCCTACTCCATCTTCCCCTGTAATTAGTCACTGACAGGTATTGCTGGAGACATGAGAACAATCTGGTTTTCCAATTGATAATACATCTGAGTTCAGATAGGAGACTTTGTTCTAGGATAATAATTTGAAAATCAGTGGGACTTTAAGATGGGTTTGTCTTTCTAATCCACTTGGCTTGAAACTTGTTTTCACATTATGCATCCCAAAAATTGTAGGTAAGAAGTGCTCTTTATGTAATGGGATTATAGTGGATTATTCTAGATGGCAAATGTTGAGTATCTTCAGGATTTAATATATTGCTTTTAGTATTGGATTCCAGACTTTCTTTTTTGCAGTCAATATTTCTAATAGTGTCTTAGATAGTTTGATAATTGTTTTGATTATGGAAATTTTATTTAGCAAAGTTATGAAAAAGGAAAGGACTGAGTATCTGAGAATTCTGCTTGTCAAGACATAAACAGTGTTGGAAAGTAAAAGGATTCTTTTAAATCTTTAAATTTAAGTAGGATGAAGCAAATTGACTGGGTTAAATTTCAAGTATTTTGCAGTTAGAGCCAGAAGACTTCCATTCATGACTTGATTTATTTGAGTTTATTTGACTTCCGTCTGGGGTTATCAGAAATGAAACACCTGCTTATTCAATAAAACAGCAGTAAGGAAAGAAGAACTTAAGGCATCTCTGTACTAAGACATTTCAGGTATGATATAATACCCAACTGGAATGACCAGAATCAACCATCTGCTGTTATTCTGGACATCTACAAGCAACATACTGTAAGTGTTATTTGGCATTGCAGAACTATTTACAAGATCTTCACAGCTAACTCTAATGAGTGAGAATGAGATCAAGAAAAAAATGAGTTAGAGTAGAAAGTTAAAATCAGTTAGAGTAGAAAAAAATATTATCTAGGAATCCTTTTCTTGGTCAATGAGCAAGAAGTGATGTGCTACTGTCAGTGCCACATTTCTCTTTTTCTTGCCCAGTTTTAACTTCATTTCTTTTGCCAAGAACTGTGTCAGAAAGTCTCAAAGGCAACAGTTCCATAATTAACAAGAAAGTTCTCACTCAGAAGCAGTCTGTTCTCCTCATTTTTGGCAGAAGTATACAGAATTTCACTGACTGTTTTCCAAGTATCATTAAAGGAATGGGCACATAAAATAATTGTGATCAAGAAGTGTAGAAGCTCAGAATACATCAGCCAGTCTGTAGGAACGATGTGCACTTACCTCACAGTAAAAAAGGTAATGGGAAAAGAGTTTTCTGCTTCATTGCTGTTCTAGGACACCATTACAAGCTTTTACTGTAGGCTACTTATAAAGTAAATTTTGTAATTGCATAAATTCTTTTAATCTGCATATTGTAATAACTTTTCTGGTTTTTAAAACATAAGATATTATGGCTTAATCTTGCACAATTTGAATGGGCAAATGTGAACACAATAAATTCATGCAAAGCTAGGTAGGTTTGCAATCTGAAAATGAAATGGAAGTGCATTGGACTACATATGGAAATATGGCTGGAGCTAAGAAAAAACTTTCAGGAAAGAAAAAAGACTTGGTTGTTGTCAGAAGACAAACTTATAATTGTTCATTCCTGAGTCTTCTCTTATGCTGTTTGTCCATATCCAGCTCCTGAGAAACAACATCTCTGGCATCTTTGTGAATATGCTGATTCTACTTCAGTTCTTATTGCTTGGTGTCTCATTTCCTAACCAAACAGAAATCACTTAGCAAATATCTGATCTTCTATCTAAACAGAAATGAAAATATATTTTATAACCCTTTGAACTGCACAGTTATTTGGCTCTCAACTACAGATAAACATCTTTTAAGAATATTACTGTAATCTCATTTATAAGAATCAAAGCAATGCAAATAGATAGCTATTAAACTCCTAAGTACACTACACTGAAATAACAGCCTCAGGAGAGGGGCCTTACCTAATGAAAACAAACCAACCCATTGATTTATTTTATTTTATTTTATATTATTTTATTTAATTATTTTATTTTATTTTATTTTATTATTTTATTTTATTTTATTTTATTTTATTTTATTTTATTTTATTTTATTTTATTTTATTTATTTTATTAAATTCTATTCTATTTTATTCTATTCTATTTTATTCTATTCTATTCTATTATTTTATTTTATTTTAGTGTTTTATTTATGTTTTTAAATTGCTCTTTGAAATAACTATATCATCTCTCAAAAGTATAGGGGAACATTTCTACTGTATTTAGAGAAATCAAAATTAATGATATTTTCTAAACATATGGTATTGTCAAGAAGGTTTCCTAAATGAAAAGAGCGGTTGAAGATCATATTTGTAAAACAGAAAACAAAAAAAAGAAAACTCCTAGTATTCGCTGTAAAACTAAGTTTAAGCTGAATTTCATTGCATTGCTAAAGTATAGCATATACTCTCTAATTCTCAGTGAACAAAGTTCCATCAGCACTGTCGTAGCTCTTGGAAGTTCAGTCACATAGTCACTAGGTCCTGCTCCTGTGCACACTCAAGAGAATTAATTTATGCAAGAATTCCCCAAGCATGTCTTAGATGTTGTGCTCTACACAGAATTCAGTAAGATATTCTATTTTTTTTCACAGTATAAGTGAAAGAATCTCTGCTTGTCTTTCTAAATAGCTCAAATCATAAAGCTCTTAGTGAGAATGTTGGGAATGCAGACTGATATCAGTTCTTTATGCTAAGGTCCTTGAAACCATATAGTTTTATTTTACAGAAGTGTCCAAGCTAAACTCTCATGCTGACAGAACCATTATAACTGCATGTAATCTCAAAACAATTTGTCTGGCAGAGATTAATATCAAATACATAACAAAGCTGGAGGTAGATCTAGTAAATATTAAATAACTGTTGTAAGTAAAAGGGTTTATCTGTTGCCCCAGCTGGCCCACTGCAGTAACACAACACAGAGAAACCTTAGGGACACTGAGGAGGAAAAGGGGTGGGTGAGGCAGGTGGGTGCTTTTGGCTACATGCAAACCTGTCTGTGTGCATGTGCATCTGTGTGTGTAAGCCAGCCATTTGAGATCTGTTAGCAAAGGATGTTTTGAGATTTGTTAGCAAAGTATGTTTCAAGATTTGCAGGTCTGTATCAACATTGCAAGCATACAATATTTCAGTTTATATTTTTCATTTTTCTCATAAGTACATAGTTTTTTATTACCTGTTAATGATAAAATATTAATAAATCAATACAACATTTCAGTGTGGAAGGATTACAGGATATAAACTGAATATAATTTCTCTCTGCAAGAATTAACTTCTACAGCCCAGAGTCACTAGTGAGGTCAGCAAACTACAGAATTCCCTAGCTGCCTATCTGGAGCAGTGGTATATTCAGAAAACATATTTAAAGTAAATCTTATTTAAAGAAAACAGTGATCTTTGGCTCACTTGAAAGTAGATTAACACCATAAAATATGAATCTTGTATGATTTTGAGCAACCAATTTTAGTCTCAACATGACAGGATTACTTTTTGCCAATATCAAATTCAAGCTTCCCACACGTAAGCCAGATATTTCAGGCATCAGTTTTGAAAAATTTGAAAGATTTGAAAGTTTGAAAGATTCTTTTTTTTTCCATTAAAATCTTGACACTGATGCATTGACCTGTTTTGCACTGTGAAGAGAAGTATTTAGATAGCTAAGTTACATCTCATTGCTGTTCTTAGTTGTCTCATGTATGCTCAAAGTTAGTAGAGTAACAAGATTTTTTTGTATTTCTCAAGATCTAAAACAACCATAAAATCAGGACATCTTTTCCTCTTTATTTCATTGTAGAAACTTGGACATTTCTGTTTTTGTTCTCTGTACATTTTATTTGTATTCAGTTTACAAGAAATCTTCTATAAATTTTTATTAAATATTTGTACTGACTAACAAGAATTATGTGAGCAAAATCTGCCTCAAGAAATGAAAATTTAACTTTTAATAGAAAAATTTATCTAAGTGATTTAAAAAAATATAGATTAAATGACAGGCAAGTTGCAAAACAATGCTACCAAATATAATTAACCAATTTTGACACGCTTAATAGGAAAAGACATTCTGAATTGACACTTTACAAGAACTTTACATGCCTAGTTTCATGAGAATATCTGCTTGAAATGCGTTTGGTCATATTTTTCTTGCATAAACAACTGAACATAGTTCAATAACTAACCACTGCAAATATCTTTAATTCTGACAGGTTTGGGCCACATGGTGCTATTAGAATCTATCCTCCTTCTACTCTCTTATAATTTTTGAATTAAATTAATTGTATTTTTATCAAGAATTCATTCTCCTCTATAAAAAATGTTAAGAGATTTTATTTTTCCTTCTTTTGTGAAATTCTTTGGAGACAAGTTGCTTTTGTAATTTTTCTTTCCTAATCTCCTATATTGTCTGAACTCCCACCACAAAGTACAGGTAGTGCTTGTTTGTTATTTGATATCAGCCCTTGCATATATTTCCTTGCTTAGAGCCATGACCTGTAATTTATTCCATAATTTATAGCAGTAAACACTGTTTACATTTTACATATTTCAGCAAACTTTAAAATCTTTCCAGAATTATTAAATATCTGTAATAAAGCAAGAGGCTTCTTTTGTGACCAACAGTAGGATATTTATTTTTATGCACCTGAAGATGATCCTATATGCTTTCATAATATATATACAGCTAAAAAGAATATTCTTTTCTGTAGACCAGATCTCCTAAAAACCAGGGGTAGGGCTTTGTTTTTTGGGTTTTTTTTTTAAATGTTATTAGAAACTACAAACACAACCAGAGAAAATCAAGAAAACCTAAAAGACATCCTTTGCAGGATGATTACTATTTCCTTGGTGGTATACATATATATATTTATGTTTTCTAGAGTTTCATACTAACTCATTCACATCAATCCCATTTTTGTTTGCAAACATCAAGTTGCTAAAGACTTGCTAAAAACAATGTAGCAGATTTTAAAAATATATATTCTTTTTATAGGTAAGGAGCATTTAATATGGTTAAATTTCTCTTTTGTCCTTTAGAATATGGATTATGTTGTCACGATAAGGTCAGAAAATATCTAGAAAATTTTTGATGTATTTTCTTGTGTATAGAACTCTTTCATAATTTTGTAAAATGACTATTTTATTTCTTTGTATGTGTAGAGAGAATCTAATCTATACAACTTCAAAAGTTTAAAATTCTCCTTAACATCCAAGACACAGAGCTTGTGTCAATTAGTGCAGTTAGGATTGTTTTAACCATTTCATTCTGATGAAAAGATCTCTTTACAATAACATGAGGAAGATCTTTGCCTCTCTCTGTGCCTTGAATTCTCACTAACAGCAATAAAGATATTGCAGGCATGCTGTACTTCTGGCTTCATCTTAAGAGTCAAGTGTTTGAGATTTTGTTTGGGGGCTAGTGAAGATTTTTTTATTTTCTCTTTAAGAAGGAAAAAATAAAATGCTATATAATGTCCTATTTTATTTTTTTTTAATGCTGTCAACTGAAGTCCTGTTATTTCAGTAATACCCCCATCCCACTGCACAATAAAAGCAGGATGAGGTACAGGATTGTTGGAATGTTTTCTTTTGAATTAATGACACATGTCTGCTTAGTTGAGATAATAAAAGTGTTTGCAATAGCAGCAAAATCAGTTTCTGGCTGACAGTCTAGTATCAGCTACTTTCTTTTTTTTTTTTTTTTTTTTTTTTTTTTAACAAGTGGTTCCATTTCTTCCAGAGCTACAGCAATCCCATTCCGGTATGGATAGTTAAGCAAACCTGCCTTTCTGCTATTAGCATTATGCAAATGAGGCTAAAATTCTTAATGCAATGGCACTTTGGCTGTAAAATGTGCTGTGGAGGGAAGAAAGTTGATAATGAAACAAGCATATTCTCAGAAAAGAGAAAGAAGCAGCTAACTTCCCATTTATTTTTGCATACTTTATAACCATTCCACATGAACTTACAAACAGGTCTTTGAAGTTATGCATTAGCACAATTACAGTATAATATGTTTTCAGATTGTTTTTGTTTTCTTTAATTTCTTATTGTCTTCCAAAAAGTTGAGCTACATTGGAAGTATGCATTTTGCTTAGCACTAGTCCTCCTCCTTACTCCCCATATTCACATCAAAACAAATTTAGTTCAAAGGATGTGCCTTAAGAATAGTACATACAGAAGGATCCTTCCTTCCTTCCTTCCTTCCTTCCTTCCTTCCTTCCTTCCTTCCTTCCTTCCTTCCTTCCTTCCTTCCTTCCTTCCTTCCTTCCTTCCTTCCTTCCTTCCTTCCTTCCTTCCTTCCTTCCTTCCTTCCTTCCTTCCTTCCTTCCTTCCTTCCTTCCTTCCTTCCTTCCTTCCTTCCTTCCTTCCTTCCTTCCTTCCTTCCTTCCTTCCTTCCTTCCTTCCTTCCCTGTGCCAGCTGACTCCCTGCAGATCCTGCTGCAGACTCCATGCTGGAGGAGGGCTCTGCAAAGCTTCCACGACACAGTAGTGTTAGGGAGTCTGTGCTGTGGTGTCACATGAATCAATCAAGTCCCAATTTCCTGTTAGAAATAAAGCACAAAAAATTTCTCACTGCTTTTATATCATTAATCCCATTAGTGCCATTTCTCAGACAAAGTTAGCTTTTACAGTAATATAATTTTTATGGAACAATTTTGCCCTTATCAATCTGGGGGCTTTACACTCTTACTATAAAGCAATGAGTATAGGATAACAAGAGGTATTCAAGCACAGCATGTGGTATTATCCTTCACGCTGACTGACCAGATTACACGTTGGCTCTTTATGAACGTTTATAAGTAAAAGGCAGTTAGATTTTGCTCTGCCTTCAAGCTTCTTCCCGTTTAATAGTGTATTATCTGAACTGAACTGACAAAAACTCAGTATCAGTCCCTCTATGTGTTGTCTCAACTCCCATAAATAGAGCTTAGGAGACTGCTAGGTCTCCTTGGTGTTAGAGCACTGCTTGCTCATGTCTGCCAGAGCTGCTCACCAGTCTTCAGGCCTCTGTTTGTGTCACCTCAAGGAGCTCTTCCTGCCCAGGTGCAGCATTTTTAATTTGTCCTTGTATTTTGTGAGATTCCTTGTGGCCCATTCTTCCAGCCTGTGTAGGTCCCTTTGCCCTACCCTTGAGCATATGGGCTAGTTACCCAGTGTGGAGTCATTTGCAAGCTTGATGAGATTGCACTCTGTCACCTCATCAGCTACAAAGTTCTTACACAAGAATGGTCCCACGGGGTAGATTTCTGCATTGTACCACTGGATAGTGGTCTCTGGGTAGAGGACAACTCATTAACCACTACCCTCTGAGTCCAGTCATCCAAACAGATCGGTTGTGTAGCCATCTGGTCCATCAATCTAAACCTTGACTGGGCCTTCCTAACACGGAACAACAATATTACAGGAACCAGTGTTGAAAGAGTAAGAAAGTTGGGGTAAATGACACCCCTTGCTTTCCCTTCAGTCACATAAGGTAAATTATATCCACTTCTCTCTCTTCAAACACATTTCCAACCTTTTTATCATAAAAAACAATCAGGTTAGTCGGAGGCAATTTGGTGCTGGACTGAGTAAAACAGACTAATCTCTGATTTCCCAGATTGGTGAGTTTGCCCCTTTTATCAAGATGGATGAAGCATTTGCCTTTCTTCAGTTAGCACAGACTTGTTCTTTCAAAAATTATGGAATGCTTTTGCAAGGACCTTGTTCAATTCCCACAGTTTGCTTAGTCACAGCCCATCAAATCCCCTACACCTGTAAGTCTCCATGTGAATCTGTACACCAAAAGCATTTACTATAATTTTAAAGTGAAAATATTCTTCTGAATATTTTCTCAGAATTTTTAAATCATATCACTTTGCTCAGTAGCAGCAGAAATAAATCTTAGCCTGTGAAGCTTTGCCTTTTGTTTGTTTTTTTTGGTTTGGTTTGGTTTTTCTTGTTTGGTTTGGTTTGGTTTGGTTTGGTTTGGTTTGGTTTGGTTTGGTTTTTTTTGCATTAGAGCTTGAAGTGAACCCAAGAACGGAGCGATGGCTGTGGATTATTATGCTGTTTTCCTCACTAACAGACAGTATATAAATAACCCTTAATATGAAATTTATAGTTTATTTTCTGTACTCACACTCAATTATTTCATAATTTTTGTTTTCAGGTATCAAATAATAGATAGTTCTTTATATCTCAAGACAACCCATGGCATAAAATACTGGTTTCACTGAACCATGAACAGGTGTTCTGGAAATGAAGGTTCTCAGTAAGTGTCAGCACATGTGGCAGAGAGCTTGGCAGAAAAAGAATTTTAAAACCTAAAACTTTGTTTCTATTCCACTTTGGAATGGCCAAAAATATTATTTTGACACTGGAATTCTGTCAAAAATTGATTTATTTTTCCCAAATAATACCTGAGGTTTTTAATTCATCTCTTTTCCTCACTCTTTCTCATTAGAAGTGACCAGGAAGCTCTTGACTGCAGAAAACCTTCCTTTGAAAAATTCATTGAAACCAATGTTCCTCTCAGGAAACGTTTTGGCTTTTATAAAATTACTTTTAGTCACAGCTGTTCCAGCCAGGTTTGATATTGTAAGAATAATCATAATACAGAAGACCTGCCTAGACCTTTTAGCATAAGGATGGAACTCTTATTTATAATTTGAGTGTCTCAGAAAAATGAAAGGAATAAAAGAAGTTTAATAGTAAGAAAAGTAGCTGGACTAAAATTGATAAATCTATATCTGTTTTCTAACATTAGAGAAAGAAAAGAAAACAATTATTTGGTTGTTATTTAGTGGATTTTTTTGGGAGCTAAATTGATGGGTCAGGTCAAAAAAAACATCTCCCAGGCTGCATTCACAGGGACACTACTAGCAGAGTTAAAGTTGTTGTCTTTCCACTCAGATCTTGTCAGGTCTCAGCTGGAGTATTGTGTTCAGTTCTGGTTTTCATAAGAAGAAAAACACAGACAGGCTGGAGAATGTCCAGAGAGTCACAAAGATAATAAGAGCTGGAGAACCTGACCTGTGGGGAAACACTGAAGGACCTAGATCTCATCTCAATGGAGAAGGCTCATGAGGGACATTAGCAGAGTATTCCAGGATTCAAAGGGCAGCTGTGAAGAGAAGGGTCTCTCTTCACAAGGACCCATGCAGAGAAGACAAAGGCAATGAGTCCAAGTTGCATTGGAAGAGGCTTTTTGTAGGAGTAACAATCATTCACTGGAACAACCTCCTCAGGGGGTGCTACAAGAGCTCTTCTAGTCTCCCTTTCACAGAAAAGCTTGGAGCAGATGATACTTTTAGAAGCCTTCCAACCTGAGCTACATGTGCAATTCTATTAATGGATTTGTATAATCTAAGTTGATATTTTTCCTGGTGTGTTCCAACTGTGAAGCTCTCTCAGCTCTGAAGATTTTGCTCTGTTTTATAAATGAAATAAAAATGAAAAGGTAAGAAAAAAGGTGCCTACAAGCTCCTTCATATAACTGATAACATAATTTTAACTGTTAGTCTACTTATTGCATATTGAGACTTTTACACTAAAATACCCATACTCTTCATGATCATTTGTGTAAAGAAGTTATTTGGACATTTTTACCAAGGCATAGCATGTTATCACAGTATGTTGATTGTATCACAGGGATTCTACTGTTTTATGTGTGGGTTCAAGTACAAACATCTGTGTAATTAAAATTATTTTTCCTCTTCCTTTCTATAGTCACAAAAAAAAAAAAAAAAAAAAAAAAAAACCCAAAAACAAATGCAACCCGTTTCCAGGCTAGTGCTGTTTTGAGAAGCATCATTTTTTTGGGTTAGTTTATTTATTTGTGGGGTTTTTCTGGTTATAATTCCAAATTCAATTGTTAGAAACAACTTTTTTTTAAAAAAATTATTCTCCCTGTATAATAAGATTATATAGTCTCAACTCTGAAAGTAAAGACCAGTGGTGGGCTGATATTTCTTTTGTAGACCTTAGTACTTGCTTGTTAAAGATTTTGGCAAAATTGCTTTTTGTTAGGAGACTTCTTTTACGAGAAATGAATGTTTGATCAAATCCACTTCCAACTATGTGTTAGTCAGTAAACATAGAGGGTGAGATATGTGTTAACACAGCTTGGAAATAATGTCAAATATCTGGGCTATTGTATCTGTGGTTCTATAATTTATAACAAGTCCAAATGACTACTGAGGTATGAATTGTCAGTAACACCAGTGAAACCACAGACATATGACAAGTTATACTGACAAAAGTAAAAATATATTTAGTGTAATTTCTCCATATTTTCAGGTCTGATTCTCTGAAATCGATGCATCAAAAAACATTACTTTTTTTAGGAAAGAGGATGACTTCCCTGTTACTTTCTGGCAGACCCTGCAGTAAAGACACAGTAAAATGATGAAATATTTATTTTGCAATATTCCTAAGAAAATCACTTTTACATTAGTAAACAGAAAACATTTCCTTTTTTTCCACCTTATTTCTATCAGTTGCTAATTGGTAGAAATTACAGAATCACATAATCATTTAGGATAGAAAACACCTCCAAAGTCACTGAATCCAACCTTTGACCAATCACCTCCATGACAAATAATCATGGAATATGGTCCTTTGCTGCTTGCTGTCCCCCAGGACCCCATCTGCAGAGCTGCTTTGTCACATGCCTGGCTTGGAGAGTGAAGGAGCTAGGCTGTTTCTGGACCAGCCAAAACCACAGGAACAGCTTGCTTCAGACTTGGTCACTGGGGTTGGCCAGCTTAGCACCAGCACTGAGCAATTGTCTATGTCTTGGGATGCCTTGTAGGTCCAAACCAGGAAGGATTGTGCATTGCGTTGTCTTGTGGTTTACAGTTTAGTTTCTGTGTCAGTGTTGGCATGTTTCCATCCCTTGAAAATGGCTCATAGATAAAGATAAGTTTGGATAGTTTGTGGATTGATCCCTTCTTATACCTTGTTGTTCAGGGCACTTCTGTGTCTATGTGTGAATTTCCATGGTGAAGAAAGTAGCCAAAACTACTTCATGTGGATTTTCCCCTGACTTCTTTCTGGAAATAGGCCATCCAGGTTCCCTTCAATACAGACATTTTAATACCGCTTCTGAACTCGCATTCCCAGAGAGCATTTAGCCAGAAGAACACAACCAGTCCCCTCCCGCCTGCCAGCCACAGCCATGGGGACTCAGGTGGGGGGAGTTTCAGCTGCTGCTGTCTGAGATGGACTGAGATGTGGAGCCTTCATCTTCTGAGGAGGCTTTAATCTGAGTTTAAGACTCCTCCCATGGGACTCCTGTTAAAATCCCAGCCGCAGGTCTCTGTCCGCCCTCTGTCTGCTCTCGGCTCTCTGGGGCTCTGCTTGGGCCCCCAGGCCTCTGCCTCCTGCCCCCTGCCGCCAGCACGGGGTGTTGGGGGGAATTAAAATGGATTCCTGTGCTAAACAACGGAGAGTAGTCTTGTCTGTTTCCCCTGCTGTCGCTTGTGGCCTCCCTGGGTACTATCAGTCATTGTAGCCACACTCTGCTACACTGAGAGTAGGGCCTAAAGAATGGCTGGGAACATTTGGATACAGAAGCACCAGCAGGAGCAGCTGCTGGGCATAGAATTTGGACACCCCTGCCCTGGTGCTTGGAAGTGGAAAGCAGGGAAAGCAGGAGGGGAAACATCTTCTGTTGCAGCAATTAAAAATGATTGAAATCATGATACACATCCCAAAATTGAAAGCGCCTGGCTGTTTATTGCAAGTGAAAGAGATCAGACGGTTGCAGGAGCTGCAGCAGCCCTGCTGGTGCACCTGCAGTTTGGTGTGGCAGCAGGGCTGGCCAGGTGCTTCCTTGTGCTCAGTGGTGTTCCCTCATGAGAAGTGCTGGCTGCAGCCGCCTGCTGAGAAGTGGCATCAGAGGACCCCACAGCTGCTGGGTCCATCTGCACTCACTCTGTCCCCACAGTCTCCCTTCTCCCCGTGGAGGGCTGAGTGTCAGCATGCCTGTGACTCAGGTTGTAGAGTGCCACTGTGGGGATCTGCTCTGGATCCTGGCTGCCTTCCCTTGGAGGCCGGCAGACCAGCCAGCCGCATGCTCCTCGTGGTTGTCCACTGTCACAGCGCACAGCAGTCGCTTGAAAGGGTGCTTGCACAGTGGGCAGGTCTCTGTCAGTTTGGCCCATTCCCAGATACAGATGAAGCAAAAGCGATGCCGACAGACCTCCACATAGGTAGCATTTTCAAGGTCACCCAGGCAGATGGGGCATAGGCCATCTGCCGCTGCCATTTCTGATGGCCCTGCTGGTGGTGGCTGGCTCATGCTGCCCCTTGTACCAGAGTCTCTCCTCTAGGGCTTGCTCAGTGCCCCTCACCTGGTCCTGGAGAGGGAGACACGCAAAGTGTCTTGATGTCTGGCTTTCTCTGGTGCTCAGAGGGGAAAGACAAGGAAAGCGCAAGCAAACTGTGGGATAGGGAAGGTAAGGGTCTCCTGAAGGGGTCACTTTCTGGGCTTCAAAGCAGCAGCAGCAGCAACAGCAACAGCAGCAGGTGTCCTTGTGGGCAAGCTGGCCCAAGGACAGCCTCACACCCCTTCCTTCTGTCCTTACTGCCCATAGGTAAGCAGCCATCACTGAACATTGAGGTGCAGGGGAAACTTCCTGCCCATGCATCAGGGAAAGGCAGACATGAAAAGCCCATGTGACCCTAGGTTGGAAAGGATCCCACTGGGGCCTGGAAGGAAGTTGGACAGACCCTTTGGAGGTCTGCTTCTTGGCAGGAGGTAGAGAGGGAGCAAGAGCAGGAAGGGAAGGCCTGGTGTCCACATCTCCCCAGAGCTCAAGTTAGATGGCTGAGAGCCCGGGGGCAAGCCATTACTGTGTTCAGCAGAGGGTACCTGAAGGCCTCAGTAGGGAAAGGCAGAGAGCCTTCAGTGCTGGAAAGCTCCAGCACCCTCCCGCCACTCCCAGCTCTGGGGCAGCTCCTGTGCGGGACCCACAGCCCCACAGAACGGAGCAGACGGGACACGAGATTGGAAGAAGCTTCCTTTGCTCCAGTGCCTGCAGCTGCTGCTCTCTAACAAGCCAAAGCTCCTTCTGGAGCCTGCTTACCTTGAGTGTGTGCCTGCAGGAGTCCTGGACAGAGAGTCAGGGGACAGAGCTTGTGGCCTCTGAAAAGCAGCGAGGTTGGGGTGATGTCACAGTGACACCCGTGTTCCAAGGAACTGTTTACTGTTTGTTACCCAGCTAGGAAAGTAGATGCCCCAAAGAGGGAAAGCCTGCTGTGCGGGAGGTTTTGGTACCTTCTTGTGGCTTTGCAGGTGAGTTTTCACCTCTGCCTTATCACTGGAGCCAAGGCAACATATCTCCTGCCCTATTCAGCAATGGACTCATCCTTTCCCTGGTCTTTGCCACTTAGACATTTAGAGAAGTCCTTGTTGGCATCCCTCAGCAGATTCACCTCCAAGCAATCTTTCAAGCCTTACTGCCAAGACCCTTGCTTATGCAGCCCATCACACCCTTGGACTGCTTTGCTAAAGGTGTCCTGTGCTGGCTTGTGTTCAGCTCACTGTCCACCCTTCCTCCAGCTTTGCTGGACTGGATGGAATCAGACAGGAGCTGCTCCAGACAACCCCAGTGCAGCACCCATAGGTTCTTGCAACTGGACAGGTGGGAGCTAGCTGTGGGAGAGAGGAGGTACAGGTTTTCTGAAGGAAAACCTGCTGGGCTGCAGCCCACTGTTCACCCAGTGCAGGTACATTTCGTCTTAAGGCCTTGAAGGTGGGTTTTCACCCCTAATTTATCAGTTTCTCTGATGAAAAAGCAATGCCCTGTGCACAAGGGTCTGGCTATAAGCAGCCCAACAATGAGGATGTGGGAGTGGGTGATGGCTCATGAATAGTTTCAAGTGAGGTAGAAGAAGAAAGGAAAATGAGGAAGGCAGATGTACTACTGAATACCCCAGTCTTTGATTAAAACTGTTTATGTATGGCAGAATGGTTGGGGTTAAAGACTTGTACGAAGATGGCCCTTTGCCACAAACAGGAGCACTAGATTTCTCATCTTTCAGAAGTGGATGTTAATGTACAAAGCATTCTATAAATATTAGTGACTATAGAGTTATTTTGTAAGGAATAACAGCTAACATCTTAGAGATCACACTGTCAAATTTCAAGAACTACCCATTGGTTCATTCAATTTTGATACAATCAACTATCTTTTTTTTTAACTATTTAAATGAAATGGCATTATAAAATGATATGGCATCATTGGTTTGAATTTATCCCTTATTCCTACAGAGAAAAACCCCCTAAACACCCAATACCTTTATTGTCTTTGCACACATGAAAACAAAGCAGGGAGAAAAGTTCTATGTCATTGAGTTTAGTGTGATCAGGAAATACCATGATAGGACTTATTTGAATAATAAGATTTCATGGTGAGAAAAAATCTTTTCCAATGAGCATTCTACCTTAACAATTCCCATGGAAGATTTTGTTATAAGAATCATTCTGAATAACAATTAAAAAAAAGCTGCAGACACAGACATAATATGATTTTTCTATACATCTGTTTTACTGATTTAGTGATTAGTTGCATATTGACAAAAACTTTTGGATAGTATAGGAAAATTTAAATGATTCATTGATGAGATATTTTTAATTTCTGCATTTTTAAATTGTCAATATATCACAAAGCCCTCGATGCAAGTCAGATTTCATGAGAGTATTGAAAGTGGTATTTACATTTCCACCCATATAATACTATCCTTTTCAATTATTAATCAATATTTCAATTTCTTGGTGTAACTGATACACACACTTTACCCATCGAGACACTAGTTAATTTGTTTTGGTACAAATTAAATCAACTGGCTGTCCCTGAGTGTTAAAAGAGGCACTACTTTTGTGGTTTATTTCTTTTTTCTCTAAGTGTGTAATACACCATAATGCCATGCACATTCTGTTATTTTCTTGCAAATAAGTTTGAACATTTCATGCTCTCTAAAAGCCTTATGAGGCCTTTTTTATTATCAAGAAATATTTGAATAATAGATTATTTTTTATTTTGAGTGGACTCCAAGGGAAAATTTGGTCTCAGATTCCTGCCATGTCTCTGATATATAGGATGTTACAATCTGCAATAAACAGTTTTACCACTTCTGGACTTCGAACACAACAGAGTACTGTGGGTGAATGAATCAGAACTCAAGATTAAATTTATAAATAAAAATAAAATAATCTGAACTTGAAAACAAATGTATAAAATCTTTCTGGCCTTCAAGTCACTCTCCCATCTAAAAAAACCAGAAAGATCATTTGAGGTTTTGTATTTTTAAAAGCAGTCTCTTCATGGTTGAAGTCCTTACTGTGACAAATCATGTTTAGTGCAGACTGAGTTGAAAAGAGAAAGGTGCTAACAGCAGTTTCCTCAAGGGCTTAAGACCTATTTTCTGAAAACATCTAAAATGCATTAATTTAAAATTCTTGCTAAGCTTTCATTGTAACTTTCTTTAAACATGTTTATTTAATTATTTTCCACAGACACAGTTAAAAAACCTGTCCCACTTATCTGAAATACTTTTCAACTTCACAGGAATAAACTACGCGGAAATTTAAGTAGTCCTCCTATTTAATTACTTATTTAATAACCCTAATTATTAAAATTCATATTTTTTAATAAGCACAAAGTGAATATCATTGTTCCTGGCATCCTTGTTTGCTGAAGGATGACCTTCTGCAGAGAGCAGTGTCTCTAGGAATGCTAATAAGGCAAGCCACCCTGCAAGGCCAGTCTTCTTCTAGATACACACGAAAATGCGTCAATGGTGTCTGGTCATGCTCAGTTGGTAGTAAATCTCAGCACGTAATCTTCATTTATACCACAGCCACTAGTTTAAGGGACAGCACTGCTCATCTGATGTGAGAAGGGGTATACCAGCATTAAACATAACTCACTACATAATTGATTTGCTAGATGATATGTGATGTGTTAATGGAAAAAAATGAGTGAAAATCAATTGTTAAATACTTAAGTAGACACGGTTTTTTGTAACAACAGTACCTTCTGACTGTGATAGTAAGTAGGTGAACAAGGTGCTTAGTGAAAAAAATTTGCAAAATATTGTTTCTATGTAACTATATTATGTGGAACATTTCTTCCAAGAATATTCAGCATGAAGAAAGTTGGTGCTAGATACACTTTTCACTGAATTGACAGATAAGCATATGTGTGGCTTGGGTTTTGCAGTTCAAATGTCAATGCTTGCTGGGAGAAATCAACAAATAAGTCATAACCTTTACTCAAGTTCAGCATTTGCTTGTTATAAAACCATTGTCACCGTGTTACATAGTTGTCCATAGTGGTATATGAAGAAAACTTAAAAATAGGAAATCCTAGTTAAAAATTCCAAGCTGGTTCGTCCAAACAAGCTTATTAAATTGTGGATTATAATGCAAGCAGGTGTTATATTTGGAAAAGGTAGCAGAAAATTTTTCAGCATTAATATGTTATAGGAAAGAGGAATGTAAATAGAAACTTTTATTTTTTTTTTGTGAACTACCTGATTATTAATCCTTAATATGAGCTAGCAACAAAACAGGAAACTGCACAGAAAAAAACAATGGTGAAGTCATGGACATGTTCTTTGTCTATCAGATCATGTTTTTTGTATATCTGTATATCAGAATATACAGAGTTTATCTGCTTTCCCATGGGACTACCTTCTTGACCACAATAGCGTTTATATTATCAAGCTTAGTATAAAATGTGGCTTTGTATTTGTATCTGACTTTGTATTTAAAATTTTCTATCTAATCTCACCAATGTCTTATCCTAATTATGGGGGGTGAGGATTATTGAATCACCTCACAGCTTTACAGAGACACTTTGAAGACACATGCAGCAGTTCTTGTTTCTGTGAAGAGAAAAAAAAATCCAAAAGGTTTTCTGAAACAATGCTTTGACAAGCCTGCTTCTGACATCTACAAATGTTCAGCATCTGCAAAAAAATCCATCCATCTGTCTAAAGAAAATGAAAATCATTCTTCTTAGAACAATCATTGTCATAGTTTGCTCTCAACTACATCTTGGAAGATAACTGTTAGACAGATTCTAAATTGCTGAACTGATGAATGTGCAGAAAATGTCTCACACAGAAGTCAATGTGATTTCATTCTAAGCATAGTACAGTAAAATTGGTGTGATTCTTTTTCATGTCTGCGTATCCAAGAAAAATGCTTTGAGTATAATCAAGACCTAGATACAGATTTGATCTCATTAAAGCTTCAGTAAGTCAAAATATTTCAAGGGTACTGCTCCTTAAATTGGACTGTAATAACCATGACAACTTCATTGCTTCTCTTTATGCAGAAATGAAGGTTCATGTTCTCAATCACAGAGATGTTTTTAAAGAGCTTCTGCTGTAACAAATTAAGTTAAATATGATATGTGTTGACCCCCTTAATTTTTCCATAAGTACTCATTAGTATATTTAAAGGTATCAATTTTGACATCTATAGTGGAATACAAAGTTGACAGATCTTAAACTTGTAATATGTAGAAAAGTATTTCGAGCACAAAGAAAAATAACACAGACACTCTGTATAGGCTCTGAGGACTTTGATTAGCTTTACAAATTGGATGCCGTTGCTGTCGTCTGTTCACACTTGAACACTCAGCTCCATCCTTTTTTTTGCTGAGTGCAGATAATGTTTGAATATGATGCTTTTCTTAAACTTAATTTATTTCAAATGTAGTAACACAATAAGCAGCGCTTATGGTACCATGAAACAGTTGTGAACAAGACTATTATTTACCACAATGTTACTGGCACCACTTAACTCTACATCCACAAGACTGGGACTGTGTATTGTCAATATAAGAAATACAAAAACCACTGCAGTCCATGTGGCCTGCATTTTTCAGGAACTAGGTAGTTGTGGGAACTCAGTACATCACTCCGGATGTCCAGAGCTACCGAGACAATCCTTGGGGGGCTCAGAAGTCCTGGAATGTTGCCAAAAGTGCCTGGTGGCTTGACTTTGATCCTTCTAAAGAAGTGACACCTGAGTATGAGATGAGAGAATTTCAAGTTTGAATGGTGAGGGGATGATATTCACTGGGTAAAACATAGATTTAATGCACTGCACAGGGGGGTTTTGTGTGTTGTACTGGGGGGTTTGGAATCCTGTACATGGGGGTCAGGATGCCCAAGATGGAGCAATTTGGGCATGCCCTGTCCTTCTTCTTTCTTCTCCTTGGCATCCATGTTCAGGATGATGTTGGCACGTGTGGATTGGTTCATGGTGAAGGTGCACTTGTTAACAAGGGTGAAAAGTATTGGAAATAGAAGGCAAATATCTTGTACGTAGTTTTCACTCTAAAAGACACAACCGCCCCGTGGGCGGGAGAGAGTGCCTTTGGCTGTCTCGCTGATCAGACCTCGGCTGGACAGACAGAAAAACTTTGTAGATAAGAAATAATAAACCGAAGACCGAAAACTCAAGAGTCCAGACTCCTTCTTCAAAGCGCAGCCTGCCCAGAACCACCTTTTCCAGTGTTGGGGCAGAGACAAGTAACAGCCGACCCCAACAGGTAGTCGGTGGCAAGACGCAATATTCAACATTTGACAACTTCCATTGTAGCAGGCCCAGGGCCTGCAATGGCTCTTTGGAGGTCAGAAGCCTAGGATAGGAAATGCCAAGTCATGATGACTAGACCTCAGAAGCCCCTGTCTTCAGCCTTCGGACCTTGCTTATCTCTCTGTAAGACTATAGGTCACTTTCCTTTGACCCTTACTATTGGACAATTTCTAAAACCACTGTATAAATCCCTACTTCTGCCCAGTTCAGCAGAAGAGCTGTCACTGAGGACCTTCATAGAAGACCCCAATAAAGAATTTCTTTGGAACCTCACACAGCTTTCTCTTCTCTCTCCCTGCGTCTGCTGTGGCACCAGCAAGCTAAAGAGCTGAAATCACAAAGAGCTGATAATCAAAAAGAGCTGATATCACTTGAGCTTGCTAAGGTTGTCTGTGGATAGCAGCTGCTTTGGGAACTCAGACAGGCTGTGCTGAACAGGACTGCACTATTCGGAACAAGGCAGCCCACCAGGCATACCCAGGCTGGAAGCTGCCCATTATTCCATATACCTTAGATGAAAACCAAAACTTCCATTTTCTATCTATGTTAATGTGTGCTTTTTTTCTTTATACTTTGAGTAAAAGTAAGGGCGTGTTAAGTTGAGGTAACGCAGACATTGTGTGCTACAACTGCACTCCCTGTCAACAACTAATGTTCACAAAATGTGGCAGATAATGTCAGAGGGAGTTAACCTGCTTTGAATGGCAACAAAAAACAATGACTAAAGATTTCAATGTAAAGACACGCAGCCATGTCTTCAAAGTCACTGCATGTGTCACAGAATCATAGAACCATGGAATGATTGAAACAGACCTTCAGCGTGATCTAGTTTCAGCCATTCTGCCATGGGCAGGGACATCTTTCTTTAGACCAGGTAGCTTAAAGCCTGGCTTTGAACACATCCAGGGAATCCAGAACTTCTCTGGGCAACCTGTTACAGTGCCTCACCACCCTAACAGAAAAAAAAAAAAAAAATTCTTTTTATCTATGTCTTATTTAAAAATAACAATAAAACAGAAAATAAGTGAAAACAGATGTTTCTTATTGTGCAAATGCGTGTACAGAACATGAATTACGTTGTAGGCTTGGATTATTTTCTTCATTATATTTTCTTAAAGGGATTTATTTTACTATTCATTTCATTTGTAGTTACAAATTACATGCCTATTTCTTTTTCTACTTGTACATTAAGCTTTACGTTATTATGCTTTTTTGTTTTACCTTATGTTTTTACACACAATTTTATCCACTTTCTGTTTGCTTTCACATGTAGCTTCTTGAAATGTTATACAGATGAAGACTATTAATCTTTTATCTCTTTCAAAAGAGACATTTATGCCTTAGTGGATGTATAACACAAGAAATATACCACCAGCACATCTTTGTACAGAAAAAGCTTATTAATGAGAAAAAAACTCTTTTTTTTCCTGTAAGAATCCATCTGCTTTAGTGAATATATTGATTACTTAGGACTGAATTTTTAAGTAAACCGGAGTCAATGGTGAAAGGTTGAAGGGGCCAACGTAGCTTCAAGACCTTTGTGTATTTGACTGACACCTTGATGTGAAATGATGAATATTTACTTCATTTGGAATACCAGAAAAGATAAACTTATATTGTGGTTTTAAAAGAAAAAAAGAAGAAGAAGAAAATTAAAATAATCTTAGGATATGTAAGAATCACAAAACTTCTATGGCATCAAAATAATCATCTGAGAACTCACAAATAAAATACTCTGAGTATCATGGGTTTTTACACAAGAGGAAGATAAGCAAAGAATTTGCTGCTCACTAATTTAGTGTCAATGTGCTAATATGAGCTAGAAAATAATCTTCCTCTTCTCAGAGATATAGACTCATTACATACATCAGTAAGTGCAGCAAAGGGAAATTAAAAAGGTCAGAAGGTTTTCAGTGCATCTTTTTTTTTTCTCTGTAAATGTCAATCTTTAAAACCCCAAATACTTTCTAAGGACATATTTATTTTTGTGAATTTTATATTATAGTTTTTGTCTTAAATTAGTTTTGAAAGGCTGAAGCATCACATCTTCTCTCTTTGATACAGAAAGAATTTTGGATTTGGATCATATGGCTATTTAAAATTACATCTTATTTTTAGTCAAGATAAATAAAATGAAAACCAATTAATTTTCTTTGAAATTAATAAAGCAAATGTTTTCACCTATCTGAAAGAATGAGGGAAACTGTTCCACAAAAAGGCGGACCTAAATAATAACTTGAAGCATAATGGACAAAATTTGATGTAATGGGAAAAACTTTTCATTTAGTCTATGCTGAACAAAAGAAATCACCACTTGATGTGATTGCTGCCTGAGGTTTGGATTAGACCTAGAGAGTGGAGAACTAACACAAATTAAATTAGTTGGTTTATTTATTATTGATATACTGATGTTTTTTAAAAGACATAAATGAATGAAGGTCAGAGGTCAGTTCGCTACATGCAAGAAATCTATGAGTCTTGTCAATAATGAATGAGATCTACCCATGCAATTTTTCTTTGTGCAGCTGTTCACCATGCTCTAGTGTTTAATTTTGAACACCTTTTCCACACAGATCTGTACAGACCATATACAAATTTTCAGGACTTGAGCTTGCTAGAAACTGGATAAATTGTTGCAAATGACAAAAGTAGGAGAAAAAGGACAAGGCACTTCCTGACTTAGATGTTTAACAACTGGTTATCTGCGTCTGAGCTAGTCATTGTCATGCCTGGGTAGAGAAATGCTTGAGTTTCAGGAGTGCCACCTCTCTTCTGAAAACACACATGGAAGAGCCATTTGAAGTTATTTAAAAAAGAAAAAAGTTTGGGGCAGTGTTTAACTTTTTAAGGAAACCAAACAGCTAATTAATTTTAAATGTCTTACATTTCTAATATTAATCTAAAATACCTGAAGTGAAATTTATTTATGAAAATTTGGTCGTCACTGTAGAGAATAAACTTGTTAACTATATTTAAAAGTTTTACATGTCTACCTCTTTTGTATCTGTTCATACTACCTTGTAATTCATATAGTTATAATTACCTCCTCCATAATTTCTGAATATATTCAGTCTGACCTGCCTGAACTCAATTCCAGTGTGCTAATGAAAATGATACTGACAAAAAAGTGTTCCCTTTGACTACATCTGATACTTTAGTTTTCTATTGAAGGAAAATATTTTATACCACATTCATCCATTTCAAATGTATGATGCTTTGACCCAAGTAAAAATTTTCCTCAGAAGTGTAAAAGAAATGTAAAATTAGTTATAACACTTTTACAGTTTAATCAGAGACATTTGTGGGCATATACAGGAGGAGCGTTGAAGGCGAAATAATGTTGTTGATAACACAGAATTTTATAGTAAAATATCTTTGGGAATTAAAAAAAATTAGTAAATTTTAACCTGAAATTACAAATAGGATCATGGGGGGTTTTTTCTTTGAATATGTATTTACCTATGTATTTTTTCTATAGTATTCCAATGCTGCTTCTTATATATATTCTCAATATATTGCTAATTGCATTTATCTTTTTTGGGGATAATGATTTGGTATATCAGGTTCCCTGTAGCAGACAACTTTTAATGTTTGATATAATGAAACAGTTTCACTATTTAAAACCAGGAAATAATATTTTTGGTTTTTCTAATTACCATATTTCTCATAGAATACAATAAAAATTATTTGAGACAGGAAAAATATTTGAATTGCTATTCAAAAATGGTTGTCCTTCCATTATTTTAAAAGGATCAGATCTATATTCCATGACTAAGGAATTATCAGTGATACTGATTTTATCCCTAATCAAATGCCCAAAGGATAGTATTTTTTCTTTAAATGGAAAAGAAGCACATTTATGTATAAAGTCACAGATACATTTCTTAATTTTTTTCTTTTTCCCAGTCGACTTAACAAGCAAATGAAATTAAGATGTCTGCACACATTCCTCAATGACTGGCAAAAGAAAGATATTTTAGCAGAAGAACATGTGAATGCTTACCAAACTAACCAGCAGCTTTCTGCTTTGGCAACCTTTACAAAATATGGTAAGCAATGTATTTCAAGGACTTTATAACCAGGGTTTCCACCAAATGCATTAGTAATAGGAATAAAAGAAAACACTCAGACACACAGCACAAAGTATAAGCCAAGCACTTCTGGATTTTTCAAATACTCATAAATAAAACTAGTTTTACATTAGTATCCAATTAGCTTTAAAAAAACCCAAAAAAACCAACAAACCAAGGGTGATCTAAAATTTGAATCTGTTCATTAATTAGCCCTGGAACCAATCACATAACATGAGAGAAATTACTGTGGTCATCATACTCTATTTACATGTTCTAATGGCCATGCAAAGTAAAACATTAATTTAACTGCAGTAACAGCTATGCCTGTAAATGATATCACAAATTATAGTTGCCTGCATTTAGAAACTCTAATTTGATGCATCTTATTGCACTAGTTAGGAGCAAGGAGGCAGCTTAATTTACAGCTACCATGAAGGAAAGCTATATTCTCAAGCAGTCATGTTTGGTGCATAATTTCTGAAGACTCATGAATTTTGTTAGTCATCTGAACTTGTGAGTTGAGACTTCTTGATTTTGTGCAAGGGGCTATTCCATCATCATGCCACGACTTTCTTCTTAGCAATTTTGGTAAAAATCTATTGTCTTCCTATTATAGTGTATACTTCCCCGGTGATAATATTATTAGCATTAAAGTTAGCATTCAAGAACAACCAGAGAGATTTTCCAAAGGAAAAGGAAGTTCTCTGTCTAATCATAACATATAACATATATAATCTCATTATTATGAAAAGTCTATACACCTGCAAATACACACATCTATCCCAGAAAAAGACTTTGCAAACATTCATGTCTGCCACTTCTTAATTCCTGAAATTTTATAAGGATATTTGAGAAGAAAAAAAAAATTAGAAGATGATAATACTACTAAAAATAAAAATCTCAAAAGATTGAAGCTACTATTGTTTAAAAGAAGGGCATTTGTGCTTTATAAATGTATCTCCCCAGTTAGACATAAAAGACATGACCATAGTAAACAACAATGAAATCCATTTTATAGTCTACTTTGCCAGTGTATTGCTTTATCATTTGTTCAATGAGATCATCAAAATACAGTTTGTACACTTGAAAATACTCCAAAGAGTGATTCAAAGAGGCTATTTAGACCATTCATTCAAATAAGTTTGTAGTGCCCCAAAACCATGTACTAAGAATGCTGCTCTTCGTATAAGATATAAAGGAACATTAATGTATCCGTGTCAGGAAGGAGAAAACTGTCAATTTATAACATAAAATCTCTTATTTTAAAGATTGAAAAAGCAAAAGTTTTTTAAAACTCTGTATATGTCAGAGTACTCCTCAGCTGCAGCATGGTTGTATTTCCTACAAAATATTCTGACAGCATTTTTAAAGTAGAAGAAGAATTAGTAACGGTTTTAAAGTAACTCTGTAAAATCCTGTGCACTTGGGGAGTAGTTTTGAAGCCAACAGTATTGTCAGTCCATATAGCCCTGCAGTGAAAACACTGGTCAAAAGCATAGATGAGAAGGATGGAGGTAAAGACAGCTGGTTAAGAAGAAAAGAACACGTAGCACTGTGGTTTTCAAAAGGGCTAGCTGGCCTCCCATGGACTTATCTTCAGGTGCTTTCTTTTACCTCTATGTAAATTACTCTTAAAGTGATTCTTTTACCTCTATGCAAATCAGGCATTGCCCCTAACACATGGAGCTACTGGGTGACATGAGACCTTTGCTGGTCTCATGTTTGAGCCATGGGATTGGTGATCAGGGTCAGAACTGAGCAGCTGGCTCTGATTCTCAGATCAGCTCTCTTGCAATTTCTCAAATCCTTATTTCAGGCATGAGCTCAGATTGCAGATATAACTGCTTCTTCCTAGACAAAAAGGACAATTGAATGAATGGTGGTTGATTCGTTTAGGTTTTTTTCATTTTTCTTCTTTCTTTTAAGAACAGCCATGTTCATTGTTGTAAAAGAGTTATACAAAACCTTCAAAAATCCAATTGGTGAAAATTAAAGAGTTTATAAATATATTTACATATCTTTTTGTATTTGAGGTACATATAAATTTTAAACACATTCTTAACTCAAATTTCTCTGCACAAGTAGAACCTCATTTATTCTTATTCTGAATTTCCTGGGTATAGTAAAACAACTTGATGAAAATCAGCATTTAGATTTATTTCAGATGTAGGAGAGATACTGTAACTTGCTGTTCAAGAACTTAGCTTGTTTTCCATTTACTCTGCTAATTATCTCAGCCATCTCATACAGTTTTAGCTATCAAAGTCAGAAATCTTGCATATTTGTGCATAGAAGAGGAAGCAAAACCAGGAGGCAGACATACATTTGTTCAGGGTGGGGGACCATGGTTTCTTTCTTAAGCTCCATCCACTTGGGAAACACAATATCCTGGCTCTAATATTGTAGCAGATGACCTAAGCATGTTTTCTCTTCTTCCTCCTGCCCCTTAATCCTTCTGAGAATTAATTATGTCTATGAGGGAATAGATTCAGATTTGAAACAGGATTTTTGGTTGTTTGCATATATTTTAATCTTCAGTGAAATGGTCTGTTTTTATTATTAAAAAGCTCATGTACATTGTACAGCACTATTTTACTAGTTCATAAATGCTTCTACAGGGTGGTTCAGGAACCCATCCAGGTAGGTGGGGAATGCTGCATTAAGTGTTACACAAAAAAAATAAGACCTTGATGCCTGAGTCTCTCCGGACTGAAAGCATCTCTTACTGCGGCAAGGGCTTTCTAGATATGTCAGGTGAAGTAGGAACCATTCAGAATTATGTACTGTCATCTGAAAAGCCAGTTTTTGAATCTCAGCCACTCTGCTGTGAGATCCTTTGAGGGATGAAGAAAAAATGTGTTTCTAAACCTATTTTGCCTACTGAAAGAAAACAAAATCTGTAGCATCATAATCAGCAGAGCTCTGTGTGATGGTGAGACCTGCAGTTTATCAGCTCTGCTCACATGAATAAGTATCACTTCAGTCAATGGGAATTCTTATAAAGGCAATCTGTAGGTTTGGAGATAAATCAAGCAGCTAAAGAGGCATTAAAAATGTGCAAGGATGGCAGAAAGATACAAGCAGTTTAGAATATATATTTAGCTAGCATATAAAAGAACAGAGCTTGAAGCTGATGTGGTTTTAATATAATGAATGCTACAAGATTCCCTCTTATACCATCACCTCAGTGAGATGGACAGGGAGATTTAAAAAATGGTGATGAAAAGGAAAAGCTTTAGATTTTTTTATTTGGTTTTGAGTTTGCTCTTGTCATTTATGAGATGGCAGGTAAAGCACAGGGAGCTATTAAAAATAAAAAACAAGTCTTGTCCTTTTGAAATGGAGTTGGATTTTGACAGCAGTGTCACTGTTGGAAGTGAATAAGAACCGTGATTTTGTTACAGGTATAAACACTAAAAATAAAACACACAAAATAAAACCAGTGGTTCCCTGTATATTCTAGTGAGAATATTTAAATATATATTTAATTATAGTGTATCACATAAGTACTAAACCTGCACCATTTTTTAATGTGCAGCTTAGTGTATACAATATTATAATTTCTTGTTTGTTTAGGTAAAAAAGGTGATAATCAAAGGAATTTTTGCTCCTGTATTCCCATCATATTCTTACATTTTAACTAGAAAGAAAATATAAATCTCAAAGATGAGCGGAACTTTATTTTCCACCATAAACTTCATTTGGTTGGGAACTGTGACCAGACCCAAAGTGAGGCATCTGAGTGGACTGTAGAGAGTTGTAGGGCTGAATGTCTTTCCAAACCTTGAAAGTGTAAATGTTACAACTGACTAAAGGCATTAGAGAATGCTAGTATGAAAAACAGTTAACAAAAGTTATTCTTTAGTGTGCAAGACAGCATTGTTAAATGTCATAAAGAAATAAAATAGGCTAGTTAGCCATATAAATTCCAAGTGCAGCTGTACAGCCTTTTGACACTTCAACCAGGATTATATTCTCCCAGTTGCCATCTAGGAAAAAAAAGGTTTTATTTTACTTGTAGCAAACACAAAGGAGACACATATTAAAACAGATATCTAGAAGGAAACTTCCAAAAATGCAGCTTTGAACCGTGCTGCTAGGCCATGCCTAAAAAAGTCACAGACCTGATATCCAAACAGAAATGTAAAAAAAACCCCAAAGTAGTTTAGACAGATGAGCAGCTCACTGCATGAGCAGCGTGTGTTTTTTAATTTGCTTTTACTGAGTCTTTCAACGTAGTCTTTCATAACATCCTCATGAACAAACAGGTGTAAAGATTAGGTAAGTGAAAAGTGAAGTCAATTGACTGAAAGCTGGTTGAACAGCCAGGCTAAGAGAGCTGTGATTTGTGGCACCAAGTCCAGTCATAGGTCAGTCGCTAGTTGTATAACCAGGGAATGCATAGTGGGACCATAGTTGAGCAACAGCTTCATTTACTGCTTGGATGATGGTACAGGGATGTTGGACCTAGATGGTCCTGAAGGTCACATTCAACCCAAATTGTTATATTATCCTATGCTTTTATGATTCTGTAATCTCATGATTATGATTGCTTCTTTGATGTTAAGAACTGTGCTGTCGAGGCAGAGGGCCAGCAATTTTCTCAGGTGCACTGGAAAGAGTGCTGCCAGCAGGTCAAAGGAGGTAATCCTTCCATTCTATCTCAGTTTCCTCAGAAAATCTTGGGGGTCTGAATCTTTGGAACTATTCAAAACACATCTGGATATGGTCTTGAGCAACCTGACCTACCTGACCTGGCTCTTAACAGAGGATTGAAGTAGAGGTCCCTGCTGACCTCAACATTTCTGTGATTCTGTGTCCATTGACAGAAAAACTCTTTATTCCAGCACATTCTTCCCTGTGACCAGAATGCCTTTAATGTGTTTGCCATGTGTTAACGCCACAGAAGTTTAATGCCGGGGTTTTTCCACAGGGTTTTTTTCAATCACAATAGCTCAGTCTTTACTGACACTTTCAAATAATAATAAACACAAGAGATCAATAAAATTCACTACAACACAACACTATTTTTACTTTCAAAATATTGCTTCTTTTGTTTCTTTATAAAAACAAAGATATCACATAAAAGTCCTGCAGAATAAAGATCAGCCTCCAGTGAAGTGGAATTCCATACAGCAAACCACAGCAACTTACTGACTTTTGTTTGCCCCTAACTAAATTTATAATCATTCCACTTTTGACCTTTTCCCATATTCCACTGTTTTTAGAGTTCTTTTTTAAAAGTTCCTTATTTTGGCACAAGAAAAATTATTATCATGGTATATTAAAAGTACCATAAGAAATTAATTTTTGAATGTTTAAACTAATCATTGCAATAGCGAAAAACAAGAAAAGTTTCCCTTGATGCTAGAAAATGTTTCATTATTTCATGCAGCTTAAAAAAAAATTGATTTCATCATACTCCATTGCTAAGTCTGAGACCTTATTTTACATAAAATGAGAATATATAAGAATTTAGAACTTTATCCAGAATAAATTGAAATAAAGTTTCAGTCAGCAAAATGTATAAGCTAAGTGTCTACTTCAGGAATTTTATGAAAAATTGGGATGACCATTAGGTTATGTTATGTTAATAATACAAATGAATGGTCTTTTTCTCCTTTCTTGATGGAATGAAAGAGAAAAGAAAGGTAAATTTGCTGGAACTATTCCAAGCACACCACAAAATTCGGATTCAGTGTGATTATTAGACGAGTAGCTGATGAAAGATGAAACACATATGACAGCAAAGCATGTACATATGAGCCTGGACTTCTATTTAACCCATGTTTTCTTCTCCCCTCAGAAACGAATTAAAACTTACTGGGAATATGCTATTATTTAAGTGAGCTGCTTGTCTTGTGTCATGTAGGATGAGGGAAAACCATTTACTGCCACCCCTCTCATTTCAAATTTGATCAGTATAAGTCAGAATAGCATGTTTGTGCCATCAAGAAATATTTAGTCCAAAAGGGCAATTTCCAAAGTGCAGCTTTTTTTTATTATCTATCATCTTCTATCTTACCTCTCCCCATTAACAAATTTCCTACTTTTATTTCTTTTGTCCACAGTTTTACCCAAGAAATGTGGCCTCTACCTACTCCCTCAGTTGTGTTAGAATTTAGCAACAACATGCATGAGATGTGTGACCTTGTATTATTAAAGGTGATAAGGCTAAACGCTGCCTATGTACATGTATACTCTATTTGATTTCCACTCCTCCTCCCCTTTATATGCTTCCTAGCCTCTGTTGGTCACCATTTGTAACTCCTTCTCCAGAAGAAGAGGTATTAGTGATAAAAATTATTATTTTAACCTTTCACAATATCAAGAGAGAGGATCATATCTACCTATCTATGTATCTACATATCTATCTATCAGATCCATAATTGTTGTAAAACTAATAAGCTTTTGGTCAGGAAAGCTCCAGATGTCTGAGCAGCAGGTCCCAGGAACCTTTCCTGTTCCCCAGCTGGGTTGTTCTCCTTGGGAAATTGAGATCCCCCTGGGAGACTTTATTTTGTATTGGACACAGCGTCACAAGTTGTTGCCAAGGCTTTCTCTTCCTGCACAGCCATTTTTGGATGCTGCAGTCTTTAAGCTGTACAAAACCCCTGTTTACTTTTCTGACTCTTGGAACACAGCTCAATATGGACACTATTGCATAAAGGAATGGTAGGAACTGACCATAATTAAGATATGCCCTAAATTTTCATATAATCACCAATACTCAGAAATGCCTATACTCCTGAGTAAGATGAAATCTGAGGAATGTCCTTCCCTTTCTTCCTCTCCACAACTGCTTCTGTCCTCCAGGGAATGGCATGTCAGCCTCATGCAGGCTCCTTTCCAGCAGCCACTCAGCTGCTGCTTCCCCTGCTCCCTAATGAACATCTTTCTCAGTTTCTACAGCAGCCAATTCCAACCTTATTCCTGAACACCCGAGCGAAAATCACAGCAGGGCAGAGCTGAAGCCAGCTGCTGCTGGCATCAAGGCCATCCAGGCAATGGGACATGGAGAAAGATGGAAAATACTGTCTATGTTTAAGGCAGCTGCTCCTTGCTGGCATGCAGTGTAGTAGGGCCCGGCCATGTTGTACACTCTGTGATGACTATGGGAAACTCAGTCTATCCCAGCCAGACGAGCCCTTTTACAGCTGTTAGCACTGTTGAAATGGTTTCATTTTTTCAGCCTGTGAATAAAGTCAAAGGATGTTGATTTTATTCCACCATCCAAGACTGTGTTTCACTTTCATCTAGAAGGAAACATCTTGACTTCTAACAATGGAAGACTCATTTTTCAAAGAACTCCTACAACTCCCCGCCCCCATATTCTAACTTCTTTGTTGCATGTATTCCAAGTATTGTGCTAACAGTCTTTAAACTTCCACTTCAAGTAGTGTTGGTCTACATAGCTCTCCATTTTTATATTAGGGCTAATCCAAAATTCTTCTGTGAAGGTTATTAGACTTGGGAAGTTTATGAGTCATTTCTTATCTTATTTACATACACTTCTTTACATCTCTGTGAGGATAAAAGCATTTCAATATAACTACTCAGTCAAAATGAAAAGCAGCTTGAAAAGGAAAGTAAAATTCTTTATATATATATATATGTATAGCTATTCAATATACATGCAGCAATATAAAACGAGGTAAAAAAATATGGAGAATTACAGACCCAGAGAATGGTTAGGGCTGTAAGGAATCTCTGGAGATCATCTAGTCCAACCTCCTCTAAAACAAGTTCACATAGAGTAGTTTGAATGGGATCATGTCTAGGCAGGTTGTGAGTATTTCCAGAGAAATAGACTCCAGACCCTCTCTGGGCAGCCTGTTCCAGTACTCTTGCTATGTGGAATCGTGGATTGGAGAAAGACACATTAAACAAAACCAAGAGTCCTCAGAAAACAGCCCCAATTTAATAAGGCTGCCCTTTGTATTGGGGCTTTGGATTTCCAGGGCTCAGATAGCTGATTGCTTGGACCCTCCTGTGTTTCAGTTTGTTCCCACTGTGCCTTGTTCTGTCAGTGGTCACCGCTGAAAAGAGCCTGGCTACATCATCTTGACTCCTGCCCTGAAGATATTTGTGTGCATTGTTGAGGTCCCCATTTAGTTTTCTCTTCTCCAGACTGAGCAAGCCCAGCTCTCTCAGCCTTTCCACATAAAAGATATTCTCCAGTGCCCTGCCTATCTTTATAGCCATTCACTGGAGCCTCTCCAGCAGTTCCTTGTCTTTTTTGAACTGAGGAGCCCAGAACTGGGTACAGTATTCCACACATGGCCTTATTCAGGCACGGTGGCAGGATCTTCTTCCTCAGCCTGTTGACCAGTCTTTCTAATGAAGCCCAGGGTATCACTGGCCTTCTTGGCCACCAGGGCATGCTGTTGGATCATGGTTAGCATGTTTTCCAATAAGACTCCCTGTTCCACAGAAATGTTTTCCAGGAGGTCAACCTGTACTGGTGCATGAGTTTTTTGTTTTCTTTTCCCAAGAAAGGACCCTGCATTTGTGCTCCTTGAACTTCACTGTGTACCTCTCCACCCAAGTCTCCAGCCTGCCTTGTCTGTCTTACATACATATGGTATGGTCTACCAGCCATACCTCCCAGTTTGACATCATCAGCAAACTTGCTGGGGGTCCACTTCATCCCAGTCATTGATGAATAAGTTGCATAAGACTGGATCCAGAACTGGCCCTGGGGAACACCACTGGCTACCAGATTCCAACTGGACTCTGCACTACTGATCACAGCCCTCTGAGCTGTGCCATTCAGCCGGTTATCAATCCACCTTACTGTCCACTCATCCACTCCTCACTCCCTAGCTTGCCTATGGAGATGTTATGGGAGACTGTCAGAAACCTTGCAGAAGTCCTGGTAGAAAATGTCCACTGCTCTCCTTTCATCTATTCAGACTGTCACACCCTCTCAAGCCTGATAAAAGACTGTCAGATTCATCAAACGTGATTTCCCCTTGGTGGATCCATATAGAATATTCTCAACAACCTTCTTTTTTCCCATGCTTAAAGATTACATCCACAATGAGTTTTTCTATCACCTTTCTAGGGATTGTGGTGAGGCTGACTGCTCTATATTTTCCTGGGTCCTCCTTCTCTCCCTTTTTGAAAACTGAAGTGACATTAGCTTTCCTCCAGTCCTCAGGCAAGTCCCCTGCACTCCATGGCCTTTGAAAGATGATGGAATGTGGTTTAGCAATAACATTTGACATCTTCCTCAGCACTTGTGGGT
This sequence comes from Passer domesticus, assembly GCF_036417665.1. Taxonomy (NCBI): domain Eukaryota; kingdom Metazoa; phylum Chordata; class Aves; order Passeriformes; family Passeridae; genus Passer; species Passer domesticus. Next base: position 19,767,628 of record NC_087478.1, read on the forward strand.
GTATTCTGTCAGCATCCATGGATTCGTTGGTGTCAATTTGCACAAATGATCTCAAACCCATCTTCCTTGACCAAGGGAAAGTCTGCTTTTTTCCAGATTTTCTTGTCTCCAGGGTTTTGGATTCTTGACAGTTGGCATTGTAGTAAAGAGTGAAGAAACTACAGTAACTACATCTTCCCTATACCCGCCATCATCAGGGCACCCATCTCATCAGCAGGCCATTATTTTCCCATCTTCCTTTTGCTAATGTTGTACTTGAAGAAGCCCTGTCTATTATCCTTCACATTGCCTGAAAACATTAATTCCAAATAGCCTTCCACATTACATCCCTGACAGCATTCTTGTAATCCTCCCAAGTGGCCTGTCCTCTTTTCCACATTCCATATACGTCATGATACATAAACTTCATAAATGCATAAGAACAGAAAAAAATAACTGTCAGGGTTTAACCCCAGCCAAAAATTAAATGCCACCCAGCCACTCGTCCACTCTCCCGCAGTTGGGCTGGGGAGAGAATATGAGAGGAAAGTGTGAAAGCTCATGGATTGAGGTAAAGATCATTTAATAGGTAAAGCAAAAGCCACACACACAAAACAAGGAATTCATTCACCATGCCCCACAGGCAGACAGCTGTTCTGCCATCTCCAGGAAGGCAGGGCCCCATCATGTGGAACGGTTTCTTGGGAAGACAATTCCCATCACTCTGAAAATCCTTCCATCCTTCTCCTTCTCCCACATTTATATGCCATATGGTCTGAAATATCCCTTGGGTCAGTTGGTGCCAGGCTGTGTCCCCTCACAACTCCTTGTGCACCCCCAGCCTCCCTGCTGGTGGAGGTGGGTGAGCAGCAGAAAAGGCCTGCGTAAGCACAGCTCAGATACCATGAAAATATCCCTGTGTTACCAACACTGTTTTGGTCACAGATCCATACCAGACCCCATACTAGCTGATAAAAAATTAACTTTAAAAATTAACTTTTTAAAGTTTGTTTTAACAATTAACTTTGAAAACTTTTTCACAGCCTCAACCAGTGCAATAACAAATATACTTTTTGGATCAAATGAAGAATTATTTACAACATTGTTTTTGATATAATAAATAAGAAAAATAAAAAGGTGGGAATTAAGATATAAAGTATAAATTTAAAATTTATATGCTACATTCATTTATGCTACTGAATGCTTGTAATGGTACAAAGGTGCAGATCCTATTCCAAATGGACATTCTTTGATTCATGAGTCTGAAGGAGAATAGCACTGAGCACAAATAAAAAGCACTGAAATCTGTTAAAATTCAGTTTAGTCTCTTACACTTCTTTACTTGAAGTTTAATCTCATGTCTTAGGGCTAAGGATCAAAAAAGATGTGAATGTCTCCAGACATAAACTGGGAATTTCTGGAGTTTTCGCAAGTGATAAGCATTGGTCATAATTATTACCGCTTCACTTAAAATCTGAGTTACTTTGAATAAGCATTGCTTTCATGGTGTATTGTCTGTCTGTGCTATCAGGAGCTGGAGGAAAGGGAAAATAAAAACAATGACCATATTTAGGGAAATATGGCTAATTATGAGAAGAAAATATAATATCAAAAAATAGAGGTAAAAAATTATAAACCAGTAAGTGTTCTACTGCAGAACATTAGATAGATTTATCTGAAAACAGAAATATATCTTGCAATATTTTAGCATTCAATATATTGTTTTTAACAAAGGCTAAATTGTGTGGGAGCTACAACATGTCTCATATGATACAAGGTTGTAAAGCTTTTTTTTTTTCCACAAAGACTGCAGTCTAGTCTTTAGATCTTAGAAAGGCTGTAGGAATGTAGTCAACTGTAGTCCATCTGTTGGGAGACTAGTGTCTATTGGAGAATCTCTGGGGATATTTGACATCTCCATAAGTGACTAATGAGAGGGAAAATGCAACATTAATGAATTAACAGAGAACACTGAATGTGGGAGGAGTTTTGAATGCCAACAAAGGGGAAAAGGCACACAAAGAAAATAGGGCTGGTGCTGTGCTCTGGTTTTTGCTGCCTCTGAGGCAAATGTGTCTCTCTAAGTCTTGATATTTGCTACAAAATTCTGCCAAGAGAACAGATAAGAGAGGACAAAAAACTAAGAACTACAGAAAGGGACGTGTACATACAGAAAGGATGATATAGATGGGAGTAAAATGATTTTTGGATGCAATCACTTAAGGTAAGAAGTGCTCTGAACAACTCATGTACAAGGTGTCAGGATTGGACATGGCAGAAGGCTGGAAGGACAAATAGCCTCTGTAAAAATACATTTGTGCCCTTTCTCTCTCCCACCAGGTTTAGCAGGAGACAGTGATCATTAAAATCTCTGCAAGGAAACACAAATAGATAAAAACCATTTTTTCTATATTGTTGATTATGGATAGAACAGTGAGTGATAAAGAGATGGTTGCATAAGAGATTTTAGATGGCTGCGTCGTGTAGGAGTGGGAGCTGCACTAGCAGGAACCCAAATAAATTGGGAAATACAAAAGCATATTGACTATGAATCAGCAATATATTCACTGCAATTTAGGAGTGCATCGACTTCTTTTCTTCCTGTTGCAGCTGAAAGCAACAGGGCAAACTGCCATCTGATTTGTTAGGGCTTAATTAGTACCTGTGAAGCAAAATGGAGTCAGCAACTTTCAGCAGCTTTGGAGGAAGTCATTTAATGAAGTCACAAGCAGACAACACAGAGGCTCCAGACAAAAATTCGTTATCCATTGAATGCTATGCAACCTTCCCTTGAACTCAGCTAATTTCCCTCAGGTTTGTGCTGTGAACTTGGCAGTTTTCACATCCATCAGCCAGTACACTGCGCCTTTCCATGGCAATATCATAATGTCAGCTCCTTTATCAGTCTGTTAGATTATGAAGTTATCTACTTCCAAAATTACTACACCTAAGAAAATATCTGTTTTCATTCTTGTATATTTTTTTATTTGATAATTGTGGTCATAGACATATTAATCACTTCTCATTCTTTTAATACACTACATTTTTGCATTCATTGTAGTGATTCTAGAACTAAATACAATATTTCTATATAAAATTTTCTAGAATTATATTAATTTCTCAATGCCCAATGCAGTTATTTCTATTTCTTATTCCTAGTTTAGCTTTTCAAAACTCTTTTGTTAAAGATAAAAGTAACTCCTGAAAACTGAACACCATTTATAAGTAAAATTGAAGCTATATAGATCATTTGATGCTTCCAATTTTAAGCATTTTTCAACAAAAATACTAGGACACTAAAAAGACAGTAAATTCTCTGAGGATCTCAAGGGATCCTGTCTGAGCAAAGTAGGATAAGTATGAAAAGTAGCCTTTAAAAAGATGGCTGGTCTGATGCTCATAAAAGCCATTCATATTTCATCTCCCAGAGCAGCAGAAGCAACTTTCTCCTGAATATTCTCAAAATAGCCTCATGGCCAACTCGGCTGTGGGATTCACATTCTCTGAACCTGAGAGAAGCAGAGAGAGGAGCAGAGAAGAGAATGATCAAAACAATTCTTATCTCATTTGCTGCTCCTGTGTTGTATAAAAGTAGAATGCAATATGGAGATTGTTTACCCAGAGTGATGGGGTTTTGTTTCCTTGGCCTGTCAGGGCCAAGTGCGTGTCCATACTGTTGGTCAGGAGGCAGGCACAAGATTTGGTTCAGTGGAGTTGAGTGCTTGTTCAGTTTCAGTTTGGATGTAATGTAATATAATATAGAATAATATAGTACAATTAAGTAATTAATTAGCCCTCTGATATCAATGGAGTGTTCCTCATCATTCCTCCTGCCAGCTGGGAGAAATATCCCTGATACTCAGCTACTCTTGAATCTGAGCTTTGCACTACCTCCCTTAGTGCTAGACTTCTTGCCTCCAATCAACCACCTGGCTGTAGAACAGAGAATTCAGGTCACCAATATGTGGTTTCATGGTTTGTGGTTTAACACATGAGTGGCTAATTAATGGTTTGATAGTTTGTCAGGAAATAACTGGAAAATAAATTTCCTGGGGTTCATCACCTAATATGGTTTTACATGAAGGAATTACAGTGACACCCAGAAGACAGACTAAAAAGACTAGCGGAATTATAAATTATGCAGAGAAGAGCTGAAATAGAACACCTCAGATTTTTCACGGGGCATGCTTATCTTACCAAAAAGGATCCTTTTTGAAAATACCAGTTTTGTGTGGTGAAAAAAGATATTAACTTCTCAAGACAGGAAAGAAAATTCAAAAACTGATTTTGTGCAAGGGAGAATCCATGTGAGTACCCTGAAACTACTTTCCTCTAAGGCTGTTGGCTAAGAAAATCCTACATTCCTAGCAATTGTTCTGCAAATCTAGCAGCTGAAGAATAATTCTGCCACTGCTTTCAGTCCAGCAAATACACCTGAGATCTGTAGGATCTATAACAGACTAGACTATAATCACCAAAGTAATTATTCTTAAAGAGAGGTGTATTATTATTTTCTAAATGAAAAACTTCCAAGAAAAAATATCTCATTGGCTATTTCATTCTTTTTTATTAATGATGAAAATATTTTTTAAGTGGAATTGATGTTTTGGGGTTTTTTTGAGTTTAAAGAACAAATAAAAAATTCAAAGAAAGAGCAAAACCCAAAATTAGTACTCCATGTTTCTTTTATTTTGATTTGGCTCAAAGATTTTCAACTGAGCTTCCATAATCTGAATAATTTTTAGCTGACTTTTGCAGAACACTTTTTAGTATTTTATTTAATAGAAAATTTGTTTCAGATAAAAGGTATTATTTAGTGTAAGAGTTATGTTTCAGACTACAGGAACCAAATAAAATTTAACTAGATCAAACTTAAACTGGCCTTTGATTAACCAGTTAACTAAAAATTTATCATTGCTGAAGTCTTAAATTTATCCATATATAACTATAAATATCCTTCTTCTCTTAGACTGTAGCCAGTGAATCTAGAAAAAAGTGCATTAGTATTATGAAATTATTACCTTTATTAAAAACTCAACACAATGCAATCATATGCCAGCTGTCTGTATTTCAAAGTGCTAACACATCATACCTAAATATTTTCAACTGAGAGGTTTACACCACAAATGTACGTGTTGGTCTGTTTAATTTTATAAACATGTTTGAACTAGTTATATCAGCAAAAGGTAGCTTTGCAATAAAAAAGACAAGACTTAAGTGCCCAGAACAAATGAAACATACAAGTGTAACTATGTCCCCCCACTTTGGCTGTCAACCAAAGAGCTAAACCAAAATTCATCATATGCAAGATGTAAAGAAATAAAGCTTTATTAGTATTGAAATATATGTGACACAACCATAATAGTAGACTAGGGAAAAATCACAACAGTGGACTTCATTTTCATTCATTTGAAATGTTATTGCTTTGAAGAATGAAAATAAGGTAGATTCTTATAGGAATAATAATACTCCACTTTTGAACCAGTCCAATTTTAGATGATTTGACGAGATGATTTATAAATTCAGTTTCTAAACCCATTTCCTTTAAATTGTGACTGTATTAAATTCATTACTAAAAGAAAAGATATCACTCAGACCTCATTGGATTAAAGTGCAGCATTTGTCAAAAAGTGAGTCATCAACAGACAGCAGACACAAAGAACTTACATTTAAAAAAATAATAATAAATCTTGTGCTCCATGGTTCAAACCAATTTCTAGTTTCTAGAGCCAGAAGCTTATGCCTTTCTGTGTGATCAGGTAATGGCTATTGTCACAAAATCAATATTTTGAACTAGATGGATTTGGGATTTGATCTTTATGATAATTCCTGGGGTTTGGTTTTTTAGCTTCCTTTTGTATGCATTTTGTTCACTATGCAACCAAGACCTTAAATATAGATAGACATTAAATTAGATCATTCAAAACAATCATCTAAATGCACAAAGAGAGGTTCAGGGCTCTATGAGCAGAATAGCTGCTATAATATATATCAGACCACTCTCATTTGCTGATAAAAACTGCACACACTCAGAGTGGCAGAACCCTCTTTCCTGTCTTCCATGGATGTGTGAATGAAGGAATGGGGACACAAAGGAAAGTGAGCAATAAGGACTAGTGCTGCTGCTTCTGTATTTGTCAGGTATGTGTTCTTACATACTCATGCACACAAGTGTAGTAACCAGCCTAGGAAATTGTTATTACTCCACATACCGTGATGCCAACAGCTTTTCTGCCAACATATTTACTATAACTCAAATGCTCCCACATTAGCTCTGTCTTTCATTGCTGAGATTTGTTGCAAGGGAAGAGATGAACATTATCAGGCATGACTGTGTGTTCTAAGATGAACAGAGATGCAACTTCTGTTTGCATTTGGAAACTTAGCACACCTGAGGAGTATTTGTCTCTGAAAAGGTAAATTAATTTTAGGGGTTTTATAAGTATATTTGTAGCCAAAATTCAGACTTACACCATTAGCACCATTTCACTGGACAGCCTGTCCTTGACTTCAAGTAGTGTTACACTAGAAGATATGGACATGAACAAGACTCTTTTAAGCCTTAAGTGATGTAACTTAAAAAGTTCACTGAAGCTTTTCCTCCATTAATGAACAGAGCAAGTGGTGTTCCTTCACTATATAGGAAAAAAAGCCACATTCCTGTATCAATCTCCACTCTATCTCAGAATAGATACAAGAGCACCTGAAGACTGTACCCATGGAAACCCTACAATATAAGGGAACCTCAAATATAAAGGAAGATAATTTATTTTGATTTTTTTTGACTTTTAGTTGGGTACAGCAATGTTTTAAGCAATGTGGTAGGTTTTATTTCTTTCATAAATTAATATTTTGAAGATTATAAATGTATTAAAATACTGTAAAGGGGTAAAGATTTTTAATATGCTATTGTTGCCTTTTGCCCAACTTGGAAATGAAATTCAATATAAATGTAGTAAGGAGCTAATATAAAAGAGGATCTTTAATGAAGGCCTTCAGGGGCAGTTATAGATAGGTGTACACAAAAGCCCACCCTTACAGGGATGAGTACACATTAATAGATTTTAGGAAATTAGCATAATTGACAAAAAGCACCAATTAGGAGGACAAGTGGTGCTGCAATTCCCCCCCAGTCGCTTCTCTGGAGCCCCCCTTCAGCACTAACTGTACTTTGTTCATGAAAGGTATCTTGAAGAGTTCTCAGCCTTGGTTCCCAGGAAAAACCAAGATAGAACTGGGGTCTTGTACCTCCCAGTGCTTATGGTTCTGGAATGTGTTTTGTCTTTCTGCTTAGGGAAACACCATGGAAAAGTACTGGGAAATTAGCTGCTAATACAAGAATCTACAGAGCTACAAATATATGTGTGTGGAGAATACAGAGAATGTGTAAAAGAAAAAAAAGGCAAAAACCAGACAACATCACTATACATAAAGTTGAATTTAAGATGCAATTTCAGACTATTTATTCACATATATAAAATTGCTCACTTAATTCAACTTCTTTCTAAAATACCTTATTTGGTGCATAGAAGAAAACCTGTGGTTTAAGAGTTATAACTTTTCAAAGCCCACGGAAACAGAATTTTTTCATCCTCGAAGCTCAGAAAAATACTTGCTACAGGAAGTCTCAAATTCACAAAGTATTTTTTACTTCAGTTCCTAAAGAATGCACAGGAAAACTAAAACTATTAAAAAAAAAAAAAAAAAAAAGCTAATCCTGCTAGGCCTTAGGCACTCCTCAAACCAAATAACCTGGATGGAGGAGATTAAAAGTGGTTGGTTATTAAAAAGTTCACAGGGAACAAGAATTGCTGAAATGAATGTTGCCCAAAGCACTGATGAACTGTGATGCTTTATATGTGCATGCAGCCCAAGATCAAAACTTCTGAGACTAACTCTTAGGTAACCGGCATTGACAGCCTAGCACAGCAGACCTCAGATTCAAAGCCAGCTTTTGAAGCTGTGAAAATAGCTCTCTGCTGAGGTCAGCTCTGCCATGGAAACACACTAGGAAATACACTATTAGTATTTCACACAACCAGGTTAAACCTGCTTTAGATACACCTAGACAAGACTTAATCAAATCTTTATAGATCATAAATAAACCATTTATCTGAAATAACATGTCACAAGAGAGGAATAACATTAGCTAACTTTAAATGTTTCTGCAGTAAATCTTTGTGCTTTTACTAGCTACCTGATGTTGAATTTGTTGTCAAGTCTAGACAAATAGGAATAATTAATCCAGATTATTTTAGACATCTGCTTTAGAATTAAATGAATTGCCACCCTGAAAGTGCCTTTTCCTTTCTATTTGCCAGGGAGCACGTCCTCATCAACTGTGTCTGCATGTGGTTCAATTACTCCCATCTACACTATCCAGCAGCTGCAAAAAGCCAGACCATAAGAGAGAGAATACACACAATTTATAAAATACAAATTTGGATATGTTTTTCACCTAATGCCTTTTGACATGTATAATTTGTTCTGTCTCCTGAAGAAGCGTACAGAGAATCTGCAGCCAGATTTCTTTATGGCACAATCTAACATAATTACTGTTTTGAATGGTATTTGTATATTGATTTACAAATTCATTGTCTAACCTGACCTAACCATCTCGATGTCCCCTTTGATAAAAAGTAAGAATTAAGCGTGACAGGGAGTCACCCCACAGATGTTAGACATGTTCCCAACAGTCTCTTCTCTCTGTAGAGAGCTTAGTCAAATATCCCATAACAGAATATCCATTTTAGATAGCTGTATTTGGGGAAGACTAATTTCTTAACTGTTTTTTGGGTTGGTTTTGCTCATTTGTTCTGGGATATTGCTGTTTGTTTGTAGGGTTGGGGTCTTTTGGTGTGTTAGCTTTTTTTTATGGTATCTATTTTTGTCTTCTCAGAATCACAAAATCACAGAATCATTTGGGTTGGACCTCTAAGCTCCTCCAGTCCAGCCTTTGACTGAGCCTCACCTTGTCAACTAGACCATAGCACTAAGCACCACACTCAGTTGTCTCTTGAGCACTTCCAGGAGCAGTGACTCCACCACATCCTTGAGCAGTCCATTCCAATGTTTGGTATGCATTTTCATGAAGAAATTCCTGACAATGTCCAACCTGGAGCTCCCCTGGTGCAGCTTGAGGCCTTTTCCTGTTGTCCTGTCACTTGTTGCCTGAGGAAGAGTCTGACATTCACCCTACTAAAGCCTCCTTTCAGGCAGTGGTAGAGAGCAATAATGTCTCCAGTTTTTGGGTTTGGAGCATACCAATTTCTCAGGCACACAGAGTGAAAGAAAGAATTTCTTTGTTAGCAGTGTTCCATCAACAGTTTTATTTACCAGCCTTCTTCCTTTAAATATGTGGACTGTATGTTGCATCTGTAAACCCTTTGTTCCTGTTTTCAGTAATACAACAGCAAATTTGAACATTCTCTATCCTTTATAACAGTGTATTAGCACTTGAGCACTGAGAAAAAAAAAAAGATCTAATCATTAACATTCCAGTGTTCAAGGACCTAGGGAGCCTGCGGAGAGCTCTGATTGCGCTTTTCTCATTTTTCTTGAAGCTGATCACTGTCTCTGGTTGGAGGGGGAAAAAAATGAGTGAAAGGGCTTCAAGGCATTAAACAAAGGTGATGAAATGATTTATTGCTCTGCTTATTTGTACCACATCAGTTTCCTACCAAAAAACAGTTAATGGCTCAACATCAAGAGATTCAACAAGCATATAAATGCTTAAGCTTCAGTGACTGTGAAAAGCAAAGGACATTAAATGGGAAAACAACCAGCTGTATTGAAGTTAACATTTCAAACATCCTGCTAAGATTATTGGTTAATAAGGGTCCAGCAGCAGCAAGCCTAATGGCTAAAACAGCCAAAGCAAACTATTTCTGGCACTATAAAAGGACTTTACAAATGGCTATTCATTCTATTCATCTGTTTTTAATTTACACTGGTTTTTCTTTACATTAATTTAAACTGTAAGAACATTGTTTAGCAGTGGGCAATTACAAAGAACATTTCATTACAAAGAAATTCCTTAAAGCAATACGCTTATGAGAAATAACCAGAGAGGATTTAAAAGTTTGCATAAAAATATTTTTTTGAAACATGTGCCAAATATTTAGGCAAATTAATTTATGCTAATGAAACTTCATTTGACTAAAATAACATGAATGAAATACTGTAAAAATATCAAAATATTATCCATTCGTATTTATGGAACGAAATGTTTCTCTCTAAAAAATAGAAAATAGAAAACTGAGAACTTTAGGAATTCACAATTTTTCTGTCTGATATTAAACGTCTACTTTAGAACAAAATTAATGAAGCCTCAGAGAGGACTGTTTTTTACCATGAATTACAGAAGCACAATAGATGAAACAGTCAAATGTATGTACTTATGGTTGGCTAGGTGACTGTCTCTTTTTGGGTGTTCTACAACCAAGTGGTTTGGGGCTTTTTATGTTACTTAGAGAAACATCAAAGGAAAAAATTGTCTTCAAAAAATCATAATCTTGTAGAGATCAAATGAAGAAGTTCGAAATTGAAATTTGAAAAATACATTTTCCCACTGCTCTAATTCCTAATTTCTGCTTGTGCAAAAAGAACATGACTATACTAGGGGTATATTTTTAGTACCATGTCAAACCTTTAGCTAACTTGTCCTTCTGTGTACTTTTGAAAAATAAACTCATAACCTTTCGTTGTGTCTGGAATTTTCCCTAGGTGATCCGTGTATTTATTCTAATGTCCATTGCTTACTGAAAACAGGGAGTAAAATAGAGTCTGATATTCTCTTCATGTGTATTAACAGTTCTTGAAATTATTATGCTGTAAATTAATGCCCAATTTTAGAAAAAGTAAACTGGATGTTTTGAAAAGCACCTCTAGAGTCCATTCAGGCCATTCAGAGTCCATTGTTGAATTTACACTACTAGCTCCATTCAGGAGCTAGTCAATGAAGATTCATAACAGCATCTAGAGAAACAAAAACTGGAAAGGCAAAGTACAAAGTAGAGTAAGTTGTTAAGACAGAAAGTGATTGCAGCAGTAATCCACAGCATAAATATATTCAAACAAGTGGTTTGCAAAATTTACACTGTATATCAACATAATTTATTCTCTTTATTCACACTTATCCAAGGACTTTTGGTGTACAACTTGATCTTGAAAAGTTGCTTCAGATCCTTTCATTTAATATCATCCATGTGCTTTATTAACTTTCTCAAATATTTTCCAGTTTATCAATGAGCATATTAAATGGAGCTCAGAACTCTGGCCTCTAGAGTCAGCACAAGATACCTTCCATTTACTTATATAATTGGTAATTTTCATTACTCTTTGTTATAGACTTTTTGACAGATTTCAGTCCACTGAACATGCTCTCCACAGAATAATTTAAAAGAATTTTTCAAGTGAAATGTGATGAAGTCAGTCTCTTTAATCGCTTGTGTTTATACCTCTGAAAGCTCTTCTAAGATCAAGAGATATTAGGAAATTAAATTTAATTCAGTGTGTCAAATGGTTCATTGGGATGTTAAAGAAAATACTATATTCACAAGATTTCAAAATTTATAACACATTTTTAAAATTTGACAAAATATGTGTCTAATTATTGTGAGTGGATTGCTCTCCAGACACTGGTCCTGCATATACTGAAATTCTTCAGCCTGAATTGACTGCCAAAAAATTGAAAGTGCTAAGTACTGTGCAAAATTGAGATTTCCACATTTGACTCCTCTTTTGTATTTTAGTGCAGGAAAACACTTGATCATGTATTAAATGAAAGAACCACCCAAGCAGTTTCATTAAAGTTGAGATTCCATCTTCAAGTATTGAGTTACATGTATGGGTTAAGGTTCTGATCTTCACCTAAGATATAGCATTGTTTCTTTTAATTAGACAGAACTAGGCCAGTTCAGCTCACCTAATGATGTGTGAACTCACACTTTTTTACTAAGGATATGACCTCATATCCTTATGATGTTTTATTTTTAGTATAATTCTATTTGTCTTTTCCACAAATGAGGTCATACATTTGAAAGTTTTTGCCATTTTAAAAATTATTCATTTTGCTTGGTTTTTTTCTGGGTTTTTTTTCAGCCTTTGTAAGTACAGTATCATATAATAAATGTTTACTTCCAATAAAAACATAAAATATTTATGCATATTAATAATTTCTGTAACATTCTCGTGGAGTGTTGTGCTTAGTTTGCCGTACACAATGGGTAGATTGGATCTGATCCTAACACACAGCATTGTGTCACTTAGGCCATAATGTAGGACTTTGACCTGGATAACATCCTAACAAAATTGGGGCACATAAATACAAGAGTGTGATTAGATCGGAAGGGATTTACCATTTAGCTGTTGGTTGTGCTTCCATGACCACACCATTGCTTCTCCTCTACCTTTTTCCCAGTGTCAAGTGAAAGATATTCTTTTACTCAACCAATAGTTTAACTAATAAAAGGTGTTAAGATGAAAAAATTAATTTTGTGCAGGAATAGGGAAAAAATTACAAGGAGTACTACCCTTGACATGATAATTTAGATAGTGTGTCCCAGCCATATGTGCAAGTATTTTGCCATCTTTTGTTAAAAAACCAAAGTCAAGTAGGTAAGCTTAATACCTGTTGGTTTTAGCTCATTGATGGGAATTTTGCATGGAGAGAAGAAGGGTTCTCTACCATCCCTCTTGGGAAGCATGACAGGACCAGGAGCATTATCTAGTTGTCTTGTTCTGAGAAGTCTTTCCAGATACTTGGTAGCTGCACGGCTTGAGGACCCAAATGAAAATCGGGGTCATTAAATATGTGAATGAATACAGAATTTAAGTACTGATTGAGGCTTAAATACCTGATTGTTGTGGGTTAATGATGAATAAGGAGAAAATGTTAAACTAAAAATTTCCTTCATCACCTTTTTTTTGAGTAAACTATTTAGATTGCAATTTGCAAAAGTAGTTTGTTCCTGCTTGATTTACACTATAGGAGTGTTGATGGCTTGAAAAACTGCCAAGCAATGGAGAAGAAAACCCCTTTAACTCACAAAGTTCTTTCTTGCTTTTTCCACTCTGCCTCTCCTTCAACTAGTGATCTTCAGATCATTGGTCCCAGAGCAGTGCATCAAGTTTTAGAAAATGTCCCAAAGTTGTTTAGCTATATATTTTGAAATTCTCACATATATTTCTACAGCCCAGAGAAATTTATTGGTACATCTGCATGAAGACTGTGGACAATCATCCAAAAACTAGAATGTTAGTAGACAGAAAGTAAATATTACAGAATTGTTTTGATTTATTCTATGCCAATAAATCAACACTAAACTTTACAGAATTGGAGCTAATTCAAACAAAGAGTTTCATTGCTACATGAAGTTGATTAATGTTGTTTGCTCTGTGTGTTATGATTTATAGATAGTTAGCATATGTAGATTATAAGTGTTGAATTTACATTGTTGAAAAGTATCATAGCTGGGAAGGCAAATCAAGTAAGGCTACAATCCAAAAAAATTACTGTGACACAAAAATGTTTATGTCACATAGAAACCATAAAGCAAAATCTTCAGTTTTGCTCTAGGAATTGGCAGTCTTTAAAAGCGCCTAGACAAACATATTCACACATAGGAGATATGATATGAGAAACAGGTTGTAAAAAACACTAATTTTATGTTAAAGCAATAACATTATTGATTTCAATAATGAAACATAATACACTGTTAATCACTATTTATAGGAAATGGAAGTGATGAGAACAAATCAAGTGTATGCTCTTCTGTTATATGGTAACTTCTGCTAAGGACATGACAGGGAGGTCTATAAAAGAAGCCTTTAAATTACAGTAAAAGCATCAATATGACTTCTGCAAAGGTTGTGAAATGTGAAATATCTTTTCAGGTCATTGCTTTTGTAATATTTAAGGAAGAAATACTGCTAATTCTGAAGTCTTTGAATATTTTCATAGTTATCATTAATAAGCATTTTCCGTCAGTTTTAAACTGGGAACAGTTTTAAACTAATTAAACTCTCAGTTTTAAATTATTAACAAGACCTGTATTCAAAAGGAGGACTTTTCAGTAAGGTGGACTGGTGTTACATATGGACAAAACCTTTTTAATTTGAGGTTTATGGTAGCAAGTCTCCTGAAGCAGCCTAAAGTCTAGTAAAATAATTGATTGGTTTGAATTAACCCCCTCTGAAGTATCAGCTTACCTTTCACATTTAAGTTTTTATAACCAAGTAAAATAAATGCATATGTCAAAAAACATAACAAAGATTATGAAATTGAAATTGCAAATGCAATTATAGCTACATAAACCAGTCTTGCAGATCTTGCAAGGTAATATTTGTAAAATAGAGTGTGATTTCATGTTTTCCCTTTATTCAGGATTGAAAAGAGTGAGAGCACTGGGAAATGTTGCACCTGGTTCTGCAACAACTTGTTCATTTCTCAAGTTATCAACATTTATATGTGTCCTTTCGCATTACAGAATCTCTTTAACCTGACACACTTGCTGCCTTTATGCACTATGATTCCTTTCATTAAACTGTATGGCACGAATGACTGCCGAATCTGAACATGCTTTGCAGTTGAATACATTAAACCTGTTCTCCTGCACAAGGTAGGAAAATGCCATGATAGCCATTTAAAACCCAAAGATATTCATCAGAGAGAGAAGAAAAGGCTAAAGAAGGACTTTTACCTTAGCTTTGCCATGCAGAGATCCCCTGTGTAATTCAACTAGTCTGAGCAGTGCGCTCCACCAGCCCCTAGCTCAGGGATGGCAAGGGACAGAACCTGTGGCATTGCCTCTGCACCCACCACTGCATACATGTGTAAAAATGTAATTAAGGGAGACAGTTGGATAGAACTGTAGCTATAAACCTATAGCATATAATGCAGTAAATATACAGTTAATGAAACCCATCTAAAGCTGAAAAATTAATTGCTGGTTAACCTCTCTCTTCACCTGTATCTCTCCTTCCTGTTCCTTTACCATATAATTTTTCTTCACAAACTTAACTTCATTTCTCCTCTCTTACACTGAAGTAGTGTGTTATTTTGTTTCAGTTAAAAAGCCTTATATTTCAACTTTGCTTTTATTAAAGCATTGATAAAGTTAGGTTGTTGAGTGTTTGCACATTACAGTCACAATAATTACCTGGGTGGTGTTTTTTGCCACTTAATTTTCTGCTTACTGAAAACACAGAAGCAGTTTTATGAGCTTAAGTAAAAATAAGATGTCTGTGTTGGTATGACATAGCAGCTAAATTTGGATTTTCAGGGTTACAGTTTCTGATTTAAACATTTCATATCTATCTAAAACCCAGTTTACCAGTCTGACTTTTTAATTTATTTTTTTTAATCTAGCCCTAGGAGAGATTATAATATACAGATTGCAAGAAATTTAGTGCAGTTATTGATGGGCATAGGTTGCTAATTTTCCTTGACATAATCCTGTTGCTCAACATCAAAGGCAGCAAATAAATGAAAAAGTTGGGGGAAAAGAAGATGAATGAGGAAGTCACTGCATCAATTTTGTTTGCAGCCAACTGAGCTTCACACAGACAGGAAAACTCATTTTATGATTTGGCTTATGCAACCCATATATTCATCTGGATCCCACATAAGAACTTGTAATTTGCTGCTTCATCTGATTTGGAGTTTTTGGAAATGATTATATATTCCTGACCCTTCCTGTCAGATCTTAATTGTATGGTTGTTAGAGGGATAAATGTTAATTAGGAATGTTGTCTGCTGTCCTCATTTCCCTCTTCTGCTCATCCTGTTCTGCTTAATCAAATTTTAACTCTAGTTTAATTATTGCTTTACCATTTGGCACCACTTCATTCCTTAAAAAAAAAAAAATAAACACCAGCAAACCACAAAAAACCCCAAACTCACACCTTTCCTAAATAAATCAGATTTAACCTTAGTCATGGTTTCCTATTTTACTTTCCTTTATTTTTCTTTGGCAGAACTTTGTATCTCACCTTCCCACACGCAATACACCAAGTATAGCTCAACCATCTGTATGTGCCAGCAGGTGCAGTCAGTTGTAGGGCCACCAGGTGTGAATGGCCTGCTTTATAAAACATTCATGCCATTGGTGCAACTGAGTCCTTGCAAGCTAAGACATTAGCAGGCCTTCAGAGAGCCTTGTAAATCATTTTGCTGCATGAGTTGATGAAGTCAAACTCAACAGTACAGACATAAAGAGTAGCAGTGAGCTCTGATCTCAGAAATAAGGCCATATTGTTTGCTGTGTATTTGCTGGGTAAAGAAAAAGACTGAACAAATCTACAAGTAGAATGGGAAGACTGAGCTTTCACAGGACAACCCAAGTTAGAGCTGACAGGAAGCAAGGCACAGCTTTCTGACACAAAACCCCAGTGGTGGCTGATAAGGTGCGTCTTCCTGAGCAAATGAAGTGGGTGAGTTGGAGTCTGAATTCATGTGCTTGGCTCAGTTCTAAAATTAATCTCTTACACTGTTGCCTGTTTAGCAAATCCTTTTTTGCTACTTAACAGCTGCTACCTGTCAAATGACAGCTAAGATCCAGTATCCCTCAGTAAAAGTGTCTCCTCCAGCCAAATCTCCTCCACCCTAATCTCTGCTGAGGCAGAGAGCACAACCTGAACTATTTATTGTTGTTCACTTTGAGACTTCTGATTAAGAAAACATTTTCCTTTGGAGGTTTTTTCTGTCACAGTGGTGACAAGAGCTTCCCTATGTATGTAAATAAACTTGATGGGGAAGGCAACACACAGGAGCAGTGATATGTGGCTGTAACCACAGCCTTGTATCTGGGATTAACACCTGAGTTTATGGTTTAAGCTGAAAAAGGACATACATCTATAGCTAGCATTTCCAAACTTAACTCCCTAAAGCACCAAAATATTTTTAGAATATATTCTCTACCACTCCTCTGGTAGTAAGTCTGTTTATGGGAGAGGTTGGCTGTGTGCTGACTTTTTGAACTAAGGGGAAAATCTGATATTTCACTAGCTGTTCTGGAACATAAGCCAACATCTCAAACCCAAAACTGCATTCTCATAATGAAGGAAGTATCTTGAATATTTCCATGGTGTTGTGAGCTCTGCCTTGCAGGTACAAACAACTTGCAATATAAATCTGGAATTGGTCAGTATAACTTGGTGTATATGTTAAGCATAATTTTATTGGATAAGTTTTTGCATGAGAAAGAAACAGGATGAATGCATAGATGTATGAGACCTCAAAATAATAGTCAAACAAAATGATCAGGTTCACCCTGATACAAAGTATGTCCTATACTCAGCATTTTAAACATTAGCAGAAACTTACTCCCAGGAAAATACCAACAATCTTGTACTTCCACTGTGTTGCCCAGAGTTCAGTGTTTTTGCTGCAGTTAGCTTTTACTACAATCTCACACAGCTGCTTGCCAGCCTCTTGGTAGCACAAGCTAGCTCTCTGTGTCTTGTCAAAGAGCCCCTAATTAACCTTCTCTCGTTGTAGACTAGATGTTGTAGACTGACATGATGCATGACACCTTGTAGCTGCTGAAAAGATATGATGAGTTGCTTGTTCCGCAGTTCATGATAAAGCACTGACTGATGGCAATTAGGCCTGCCTGGGGGTTGCTGTTTCGGTTTCGGCTGGTGCCGAGGGACTCATGACCATGAATAAACATCCCTTCTGAGGAGTTGATGCTGGTGGCACAGTTCTGTTTCATCACCAAGCAGGCTGCCTGAGACAAATATATTGTACATTCAAACCCTGCAAGTATTTGTACTTCAGTCTTTCTAGGTGCTGCTGTGGCTGGGATAATGAGAGATAATAAGGAACACGTTTTCAAGGAAAGAAGAAAATTGCAGTCAGAAGAAGCATTTAAAAACAAAGATATGTGCACTGAGCAGGTATAATAAATATTTACTGACCCGTTTATGGAATTTTCACCTAGAAAACTGAGAAAATATTACTTGATGTTAGGTAGTATCTAGGTTTGAAATTAGCTTATCTTTTTTTATTTATAAACTTGTCAGTATTCTAATCCTATTATAGTTTTAAACAATTTCAGTATCATGCATTTCCATGATACAAACTCAGATTTAAACAGCTGTCTTGTGCAGGTTTTCTCCTTATATTTTTCTACAGGGTTTTTTTTCTTTCTTCTTCTTTGATGTCTTGTGTTCAGCTTTACACTAGATCATTGTTCCATCTCTTTACTTTCTTTTTCAAATGAAAGCAGTGCTCCAGTTTTCCATTACAATTTTCCTGTGTTGCTCCTCTTCTTCCATGAACAGTTGTTTAGTACCTAGTTAAAAGTTCTCCATACCAAAGTAGGTAAACACCATTTAAGGACTGCACAGAAAAAATGTGCAGTTATCTAAATTCTTATATGATCCTGAGATATTCAAGAAAAAAAGCAGTGTCAAAACACTGAAAAAAAATAACTTGCATAAGAAACTGAAAAAAAAATTCAGCAGAATGTTTTTCTTGACTTTTCTTGCAGCCTAAAACCTTAAGGATATTTTCATACAAAGGTACATTTTCATATGTATATGAATATGTGTTTTAGCAAACATTAATGAAGATGAAACTTCAAATCTCAGCATCAAATGATAAATGAAAAGGAGTGGTTATGATATGTATTTGTAAGTCTGGAAGCAGATGGACAGCCATGTGGTATATTTCACATTGTTCCTTGCAACACACTTTCTACCAGCATTTGTTTTGGCAACAGCACATATGACACATTAATAATATTTGGAATATTTCACAAGACACGAAAACAAGTGTATTGACTATGGGAAGAAACTGATCTTCACAGGTATTCATGGAGATCTTGTATCAAAACTGGGCTTCAAATCTTGGAGGAAAAAATGAAGAGCAACTAGTTATATACATCTTCCCAGTACTATTTCCTTTTTTGACTAACTGAATTGTCTTAGTTATATTAAATATATTCCTTTTGTTTTGCTCTAAAGTCTCTGAATGTATCAAAATAGGTCCAGATATTACAGAATAAATGGGTGCTGCTTACCCAGGAGTGGAAAGCAGAAGTAGGAAGTCAAAAACCAGCAGACTGACAAACTGAACCGAACTGGGATCTGGGGTAAGGATTTGTCACTTGTAAGTTGTCATGTTTCCTGTGAAAGCAAAACAAAGGAAAGGAAAAAGGTTGTTCTGGATACAGAGAGAATATGCCACACACCAAAATTTGTGTTACCTATAGGCTGCTATATCCAAAGTTTTCAATCTGAAATGTTTTACACATTGAAAAATCAATAGCATCATGACAGGATAAAACCTACCAAAAAGCACAGCTCAGACAAAATGAGGTCTTTATCTGTAACCTCCAACTGATTCTTGTATGCACTAACAGATAATTATCATGATAATTATCTACCAGTGCATAGATAATTATAAAGAGGGACTTTTACCTGAAAGTCCTGCTAGATGAGATATGAACCGCATCTGCCCTCGTGTAATGGTTTAGATGTGCATTGGAAAGTTGGATATAAGTTGTTAACCCCAATGGGTGGATCCTGGTAACACATTTTGGGCTGAAGATAGAAGACAGCATTACCTCAGGAAGCTAAGGGACTTTAAAAAGGGTGCAAATAAACCAGACTGGGAATAGGTGACCAACAGGATTTTAGGTGAGTGCTGTTGACCATTTAACTCCAAAAACAAGACTACAAGCAGCAGTTCCTCAGTGGGGGCAGGTCCACAGAGATCCCCTATGCTGCAATAGACTGAGGACAGCAATCCTGAGGTGGGACAGTCACACACACAGGGAGACACTGCCCCAGCTCAGGCACCCAAGGAGACTGCCTCATTCCTGTTCTTGAGGGTGAAAGGCACACACAGGGGCATCGCCTGGTGTGTGTCCTCTGTGTGGCAGGACAGATCTCTAGGCTGCTACACACATTCCCCTTGGAAAGTGAGCTGTAAGTCACTGTGCTGACTGGTTCTGCTCTTGCAGTTACTCCCACACCACTCCCACCCCTCTAAGGACAAGCCTAAATAATAACATCTGTACTGATTTTATTTTTGGACCTCCTCTAATCTTTTACCTGGAGAGAGAGGAGGATTAAGAAAAGAGAATACAAATGTAGTTTTAAATATTGTCATACTGACAGAAGGCTCAGTGCTGGAAATGGGACCACCAACCTCTCCTAACTTAGCATTCAGTGTCATATCCTACACATTTCCATGCAGAAGAGAGGAGTCAGGGATCAGTGAAGCTTCTACAATATCTGTTTAAAAAAAAAAAAAAAAAAAAATCTTTCTTACATTTTAGTGACAGAAGTTGCTTTGAAATGGAAGGGTGACTCAGCTTCAAGGCTTAACTTGGTTTAGTTTTTCAGGTTTTCTGTAGTTCCAGAGATGCACTGTGCCATTTAAGAGCTCCTAGAAATGCAATGGAGTGAAAGCTAAAGTGATCTGATTTTGGAATTTAAACTGCAAGATGAAATTTAGTTTCTTAAAATAGATTTTTTTTTTTTTTTGTATATGGGAATAACACAGAAAGATTCTGTCTTCTAATTTAATTGCTAGTAACAATTACAAAATTTCTTCAAACTTACCTTGTTCACATTTTTTCATATTAATCCGCTCACTGCAAATGTCTATATTATGTTTTATATTATTTATTGCATTATCATATTGTGATAATGGGCTCCCTGGGATAGAAGCTTTGTCACTTTATGCCATCTTGCATTTTGGGAACCAGATGGTCGACCTGTCAGATTGTCACTTCCTCTGAAACACTGGTGATGTCTCTTTAGAGTGGGGACCATTTAAAGAGAATTTGCTACTTACAGGTGATACCTTCACTGTAAGTGAGCAATAATGGCATAAAAGAAAGTGAGATTTTTTTTTTTTTTTGGGTATTGCAAGAACAAGAATACATGGTCCAAATAAAAACTGTCTGAATAAGAATTTTATTTATTTGAAACCCTTTTTCTTGCTGGTTATCACACTGAAATGTGGTTGTTAGTCTATACACAATTTTTCCATGTCTAGTCTCATTTAACAAGTAAAACAACCTTGTTTATTTTGTTTGCAAATTGTTACAGAAGAAATCTCCCACTGTCATCTACAAGTCATAGGAAGTAATAAAATGCAATATGATACTGAAAGTCTAAAAGTAATTAGCATCAACACTTTGATCTTTCCACATTACACTGTAACGTTAATATATTAAATCTAAATCTAAATTAGATGCCAATGTAACTTCAAATTTAATCAGTATAGGTCTTTATCTGATTTCATTGATAGCTTCTAGTTGTATAAGTAGTAATAACATTCTGCTGCTCTTCCTTATTAACATAAACAAATTAAATTCATCTTTCAGAAAACAGTTTTATCACTGAGATTGCAGAGAAAAGCCAAAAAAAATTGTAATGTAATCATACTGACTTCTAAAACAAAAATGTATTGCTTGAGATGTAAATATTAAAAATTTACTTATGATGCCTTGCATATATAATATGATTTAATCATATTTTGAGTATAATGTTGCTATTATACTTCCTTTACTTGGTTGTTGCCTGAGGGAAAAAACTGGTAAGTTAATATATATTTGATTTATATAAATATTTTATTAGCTTATGTAAATACTTGCTAAGCCTTTTTCTTAATTACAGCACAATTTGGTTTTATCATCATCTTCCAAGTCAGCTGCCAATAGGAGAGAATCAAAAATATATTGAACAATGTAGCCAATTTGAACATTTAATCAAGGTGTAAAGAAGAAAGGTTTCACAATATGTGTTTTAAAATTCTCACAGTTCTTTCCATTTTCCATTCTGCGTGTTTGACAGGATCTTGCATCTTGTTTACTACTTGTAGTGTTTATTATAGTTGACCCAATTGCTAGGAACAGTTTTTTGGTTTTTTGCAACCGTTCATAATACGAGAAAATTGGATTTTTTCTGCCTGTCCATTCAGAATTTGACCACTTTCAGGATGAATGTTTGGATGAACAAACTGATTATAATGGTTCCATCTGTTTTTTATTAAGAAAACCCAACAAACTAACACAAAATCCAAACAGAAGCAAAAAAGCCCCAATCCCCAGGATATAGTAGCAGGATTGATAGGAATGAACAATACTTAGTTGTGGAAGTCAATCTTGAAAATGTAATGGGACAAATTATCTTCAAAAAGACAAGGAGCAAAGTAGTTGGGATTGTTGGGAAAGGTATAAGCAACATGTTTATATAAATTTAATTTAATTTTCTCAGTAGTTGGTTCTATAAAGAAGAAGACCCTGGGTTATTTCTCTTGCTAAGATTTATATTTAACACACTAATCTGCTCTAGTATGGAATGCACTAAAGTCCAGTGTGGCAATTCTGCAATAATGAAAGAAATCTCCTGCTTGTGAAAGTTTCTGTTAGAGCTGGAGGAAGAAACTAAGTTGGATTTTGGAGGCGACTAATCCATATGCATTTAAAGTTTCTGCTACTAAAATGTTACAAACAGCATTTTGTTATGCACCTCAATGGTTACATGAAGGTAACACCTCAGATGTAAAGCAAAATAGAACATAAAACCCCTGAAGCAATTTTTAAGCATGAAGTCCTATTAAATTACTTAGAATCATTCATCTGTGTGCAAAGCCTATCGTTCTATCTATCACTAAGTCATTTTGTTTTAAGTCAGGGGCACACATCTGCCTGGAGAACTGCAGTGAACACACTGATTTAACAATCTCAAAGCAACCAAATCTCAGATATGGCTCTGGATTGCACAGATAAGGAGGCTGCTTGCACAATGAGGAGGAGAAAGGAGCATGGACAAAGAAACCTGTGTTGCTGAACACAGATTTACTCCTGGTTTTTGTGGATTTTTTTTAAAGAGGAAACCTTTCAGTTTTGTTTCTAATCCATTTTAAAATAGGAAACATTTCAGTTCTATCTCTAATCAAAATTAAAACAACCCCCTTCCACAAGATCATCAACCCAATCTTGCACAGTAATTGTGATTCTAAATCAGTCCAGCATAAAACTGTTTCATCTACAGGTCAGCAATCTGCATTCTAGAAAGTAACAAAGCAGTAATTCTGCAATATTTTCAAATCAGTTTTCTTCAACTTCCTGAAGGCTGGCTGTGGTGAGCTGGGGGTTGGTCTCTTTCTCCAGGCAACAACAGATAGAACAAGAGGACACAGTCTCTAGCTGCACCAAGGGAGATACAGGCTAGACTTAAGGAGGAAGTTTTTCACAGAAAGAGTGGTCAAATACTGGAATCATCTGCCCAGGGAGGTGGTGGAGTCACCATCCCCGGATGTGTTTAAAAAAAGAGTGGATGTGGCACTTGGTGCCATGATCTAGTTGAGGTGCTAGAACATGGGTTGGACTTGATGATCTTAAAGGTCTCTTCCAACCTAGAAATTCTGTGATTCTCTGATTCAGCCCTTAGACCCAGAAATATGACAGCCATGTATGTATGGTCGTATTATTTACTCAATTTTTCCAGGTGCCAGTAGTAGGACATATAATACCAAAAGTAAGTGTCAGATATGCAAATATGCTGACCTGAGAGGGCCACTCAGAAACCCCTTGCTATGAAAATGTTCAATTCTTTTTGTGAGTGTTGGGCCTTCTAAACATTCCAAGGTAATGAATATACTGTGCATCTGACTCTTGCCAAAGCTACACAACTTTAATTGCAATTGACCTCAATCTGAATCAGATTTCTAAAACAAATTCCTATTTTAGTCCACTGGTTATGGAGGATGGTAAAGGAAGCCTAGGAGAAACTTGTAAATCCAGGCTTAATTTTGTGAAATCTGAGGCCTCTCAGTTGACACAAAGCACTTGTGAGGCCCTGGTCACCATATGATTGAGGAGGACTGCAGTGCCAAGTGGTTTATCTTCAAGGTGGGCATAAATAAACCATTCCTGCACAATTATGTCACCCCTTTCTGATTTTGGTTTCCACAGCAGCCTGCAACTCCTCATAATCCCACATCTTAATGAGGAAAAAAAATCCAGACAATAAACCAAACTAAATCAAAAGTCCCTCACTTAAAATTTCTTCCCCTCCTTTCAGAGCTTCTGCCACAACTATTTCACTTGAAACCTCACTGCTGCACGCAGACTTAGAACATATATGTGTTCTAAGTGGTTTTCAATAGAGTGAACAGAAGTTCAGAAGAATTATGTTAGCTGAAGGCACTTCAGGAATGTATGCAGTAAAATAAAACAACCTAGTTTGAGTCCATTTCTTTTCTAGTAATTTGGAATATCTCTGCCATTTTCAAGTGCTAGTGTTCAGAAATGCTTTCAGGGAAGCATTCACAGTGGCTAAGAGACCTTGTTCCTAGAAGATAAGAGCAAATTTTGAGGCTGCTGGTGTATAAACATAGTTTAGGTTGTTAACACTGGTTATTCCTCCTGCCCATTACTTTGCATTGCTGACAGCATTACATCCATCATTTTATTGCTAGTTGTTCTTTATTGCAATTTTAGATCTGACTGTCCTGAACATTTTGTATCATCTACAGACTTTACAGTTCACAGCAATTTTCAAATTAATTAAAGGGAATAGTAGGAAAATTAATAAAACCAGCCTTTTCCTACAGCTGTTGAATAACAACTGGTTTATTGGCAACAATTACTTTGAAAAAAACAATAATTGTACATGGTTGTTGCTGTTTTATGAAGTTCCTGCAAGCCTTGCCACACAGATGCTTTTATGATTTTTGTTTCTCTTTCTCTTTAAAACAGGAGGTGATTTCTTTGTAGGTCAAAGCATCCACACAAGAACCAATTCACCGTGTAACATAGATGGAGCCTTACCTGAAGGTGTCATTTCCATGTCTCTAGGATTCTTACAGCAATTCAGCTGTACTCGGACTCTTGTAAGGAGTTATTTAGGGCTCAGTGAGATACTATAACCTCACTGTGTGTACAAAGTTTAAAATCTACTTTTATTTTTTAAAATGCATGATTCCATTAAATATATTCCAAGATTTACAAAGGATTTCCAAATCAATTGTTGCTTTAATATTGATTTCACTTGTTTTTGCATGAGTTTATACATATATACAGGTGGAAAAGATACAGCACAAGCAAGTTTTAAGAGCATATTAGAGGTCTTCAATTTTTATTTATAAATTATAATATGAATGTTTATGAATAGTGACAACTTTATGACTATCAATATACACTTCTTCTTATTGGTACTAGTGAGGTGACTTAATCCAAAAGGAAGCACATGTTTTTTTCCCAAAAAGTAAAAGAACATACAAAAAAAGCTCTCTATTCTGTGCCTGATGTAATAGATGCTGTAAAGTAACATTTGCAATATGTTTAGAGTTAATATTAGAAACATTGAATCACATAGGCACTCAGTAAACATAAAGATTAAAAGAAAGCAGAAAAAAGTAATTTTAAAAGATAAATTTGTGGCCCCTGAGATTGGATACAGTCTGCAAAATTAAAATTAATTAAATCAACCTTGGGATAAATATTGCTTCTACTTAAACTCAACTATAAAAATTGTTGTGTGCTTAGAGAATGATCTTAAGGAAAAACCAACCATATTCTATGTTGTCAGAGGTACAGTTTGAGAAATCAAGAAAATAAATGGAAATATCTTTTGTTCACAGCTTTGGTGAAAATCCAATAGCAAAATTGTCATCTGCAAACAATTATGTAGCACAGTGATTTTTGTGCGTCAGTGAAATCCTGCAAAGGAAGGTAGCTTTTTCATTGTCAGATCTTTAGCTTCCCAATGGATCAAATATTTTAGATGATTTTCATTCAGCGATGTAGGAGATCCTGAAATGCCTTTGAAATCTAATTAAGAGATTTTATTAATGATTATGGGTCTTTATGCTTGTTTTAATTCATGGTGATCATCAAATTGGTAATAATGAGACAAGCAGGAGAAAAAAAATCTTTAAAAAAATGTACCATCTGTATTTGAATGTACTCCTACCATATTAAAATCATGGAATACATATCCTAAGTAGGAAACTGGACAACAGTTATTAATAAAAAATATTTTAAATCAAGTGCAAAGAACTTGCACCTAAGTTCAGCAAAATACATATTTTTAAATGATGTGTTGTTGTATTTTTTACAAATTGAGATGCATTTAATTTTTAAAAATAATTTCAATTTATCCCCTTTTTCTGGTTAAAATAACCATTTTAAGGCTGTTCTGAGACACTTCGTCTTGAGGATGATCATCTCAAAATACTATGAGAAGTTTAATTGGGCAATGATCCAAAGCCTCTCCCTTTCTGAGGTTGGTTCTTGATATCCTAAATATTACTCCCCTTCCTAGACAAATTACATATATTCTAATTAATCAACCTCTATTTCATCTAATACATGGGTCAATCTCTGTATAGTCCCTTTATCAAATAAGGAAAAAGACAAGAAACCATTTCATTGCTGGAGTTCAATGATGCATTTGTCATTCCTATTGTCTTAAAACTGTCTTGATGTAAGATTCAGGCTCATGGGTTTTTCTCACATTCACCCAGAAAAGCTAATCCTCCCTTAAACAGCTTCCAAATTATCTTTCACCTACTACCATTCAGACCCCTCTCTTCCTAAGCTTCTCATCCTCTCTTTAATTTTCCTTCCCAGCTTTCCCACTTTCCTCAACTGCTTCTTTTAAAGATACCTTTGATGACCCTAACATCTTTATGACCTTCCATAACATATTTTTTTTAATTTCCTTTTGAAATCTTATGTCTCTACTCCAGAGTCTGCATATTGCCTGTGTGGTCTATGCCCTTAAAGAATCCTGAAGGAGACAGTCTTATTCAAAGTGCCAGCCCTACTTTTCCAT
Organism: Passer domesticus; assembly: GCF_036417665.1. Classification (NCBI taxonomy): domain Eukaryota; kingdom Metazoa; phylum Chordata; class Aves; order Passeriformes; family Passeridae; genus Passer; species Passer domesticus. The sequence continues at coordinate 19,794,415 of NC_087478.1, forward strand.
GAAGCAATTTACTTATGGGCCTCTACATTCAGATATCCTGAAACTAGAGAAGAAATATGAAAAATGTTGATCTTCACTAAAATCAAATTTCTTTCTCAGTATTTGTATTACAAACACAAATACCATTTACACCATTTAAGCCACTGCTTATCAGAATGCAGCACTTTTAAGGTGTTACCTAAAAAATACCTATCCCTTCTGGCTATTAATTTTAACCTCCTCTATTACCTTTCTGTCAAAAACACTTTTTGACACACTGATACAGTAGATAGTGAGGTTACTGCCTGCTCATTGCCTCCAAAATCCATGTCCACTGAGACCAGTAAATTTTTGTCAAACAATACTGATGAATGCTGTACTTTTTTTTTTTATATTGTGTCCATGATCAAGAGCCAGAGTATGCCTGAACTGGAAAATATATTGCTTTCTTCTCCCTTCCCTTCTCTGAATGCTTTTAGAGGATTGAAAATTCTCTTCAAATAAAGAAAAAAAGCTTCAGGGATGCTTTAATCTGTTTCCACAGATAATGGCTGACATGAAATTGCTGTGCCAGACGGTATCACAGGAATAAATTTATAAGCAGTAAAGCAATATCCCAAGGAATCCAAGACTGCACATTATTATCATATAAATTACACAAATGAAGTAAACATGCTATTTCTGGGTCTAAGAAAACCTTCTGTTCTTAGTACTGTCACATTTAAAATTAAATTGAACAAAAAGATCATCTTCAAGATCAATACTGTTTATTGGTACTTTATGAAAACACAGGAAACTTAACCTGTGAAAAATGAAATATTTTCAAATGCTTTCATATAGTAATGGACTGGGCTTTCTGGGTGTATGCAATACGCAGTCTTCTTACATTATTTGTGTATGTCAAACTGTAGCAATAATTTATTTAGGAAAAAAAACCCCTTTGTTTCAAAGGGTGGATGAGGCATTTAAAAATAGGTTCTGTTCAGAAATCCATGAAGAAAATGACACCTCTCCAATATACCCTTCACAGAATGATGGTTGGAACATCTGTTCTTCTGCAGATTTTCTTTAGAGATGACAAAGAAGATGTTCCATCAAGCCAGAAAGATCGACAAAACAAAGGATCCTGGGAAGGCCACAACTATCTTTTTTACACACCTAAAGGAGAATTGAAAAGGGAACTGAATCTTAAATTACATGCAAAAATAGCTGGTACTTGATTAAGGTTATTTGATTATCAGTCAATTTATTCAATTCTCTGAGTACAACTGAGTATGTATACAACAATTTATGGAGAGGTTAGGAAATGGGTTAGGTATTATCTACCATTCTTTCCATCTGTCTATGTTCTACATAGATAGTCTCACATGTCTAGATCTGATTCTTTCCCTTGGTCGATCTGACAGAAAAGAATCTGCTTTTACAAACAACGTTAGTAAGATAAACTCTACTCTGCTGCCTCCAGAGTTTTCTTAGAATTGCACAGCAAAGTATTTCCCAGTGTCACAAAATTTTTTCTGCATTCTGAGCCCTTGAGTGAGCACATCAAATCAATAATTGCTAAAGCATATGCTTAATTAGGCTAAAAAGCATATGCATTTTGAAACTGCTGCATGAATTCCTTAAAAAATTGTTGAGTGATTTTTTAGGGCACTACTTGCCTCCTGTCTCTTCCCTACCTGGTTTTCTGAGGCACAAAATATTTTCATTTTAAAATTACCCATGCATCTGAGTCTAAATATATTCATTATTTTGTTCATAGCATTTTTTTTCTCTGCAGTAAGAATGGAGTCAGCTATTTTTGATCAATGTTTTTATAGAATCTGATACAATAGATGAAAAGTTCTGAGTTCTGGCATTCAAATCCATCACAGTAGGTTGTAAAAGAAATAAAGAGAACATACAGGGATTATAAACTTGCCATATATTCCAAAATAAGAGGAGGATATCAAATTAAATCAACAGATTGTGAATGCCAAAAGGAAGTGGATCCTCTAGGAAAAGTTTTCATGGGCTAGTTCTATTCTGGCTTCAGAATTTTTCAAAAGTTTCCAGACACTGAGAAAAAAAATATCATTTCATCATATTTATGAACATATACCAAAATTTGCCTCAAAGAAATCACTGTAGAAGCACTACTCCTAACACATGATCTGAATTATATAGATTGAGGTTTTTTTCATTACTTTGTCTTAGGATCTGAAAATCAGAAACACAGAATCAGAGTCACAGAAACAAATCTGAGTTTCTCTCTAATTCTATGTTATATTGTTATGTAAGGGAGAATTCATCTTCATATGACCTGCTTCATCATATCACCTCAGTTTTTCCTAGAGTATGCATCTTATTTTGTGGGGTTCTAAGAGTAAGGACTTGATATTTCGTTTCTTACAACAACTATTGTTTCAAGATTGCTACTATAATTATTTGCTCTTGACTTGTGGAATACAGCTCAGAGTTATCACAGGTTTATTGCTCAGGCTCTGTGCTATCTGCTGGGGGATACAGAAGGGGATAGGGAATAGGCCACACACTGATTATCAGCTTGAATCAATCTTCAGGTTGTGGTTGACCAACAGTGCTCTAACTGCTCATACAGGGTTTTTAGCAAAACTGTTTCTAGCTTGTGATCATTCTACCTTGCTGAATCAAATGTCTTTAGGGAATTATTAAAGCAACAGATGACCTTGCTTTGGCTCTCTCAGTCTGGCTTGTGGTCTGCACTAGAGGTTGGATTTGCTGAATCTTCACTCTGTCCCTGCAGATCTTCCCCTGATTGTTCCTTGAGTAATTGTATCATGTCTTGTCTCAAAATGCGTTTATATTGATAAAGCAAACTGTCAGTCCTCCCAATTGCTCTGAAATCCATTACCAATTGACTTTCCATTAGCAACAATTTCATAAAAGGCAATCAACTCTTAACTGGTAATTAAACTCTGAGAGAAATGAGGAATATTCTGATTATATGTATTATACATTTATATCTTCAGGCGTACACTTGATCTTTGCAAATGTGTACTGACAAAAATGGAGTTGTACACCAAGACACTTTCAGATGGACATCTTTGAAACAGTAACTCCTATTACTGACTTTTATATTTTTCTGTTGAATCTACTTTGAAGTTGGCCTTGATTTTACCTACATTTTGGGCCAGATTGCTTCCAGAGCCCTTTTCCAGGTTAAAAAATTCTGTGTTGTGTTTATAGAGGTTCTGGGTAAGAGTGTAATGAGTCACCATTGTAAATAAAGCATCATAGAAGGCATAAATTGTCTTCCACTATTCATGGCAGACTGGTGAGAGTGGAAATATCTCCAGCAAAAAACTATTGATAACGATAAGTGTAAACACTGTCAACAGCCTCAATTTTGTCATTTTTTCAGAGCTTTACACAGACTCTTTTTTTTCCTTTGGAAAGCTGTTGTATCAAATGTGAAGTGGTTCTGCCTGAGTGGTCTTGTGAATAGCCTTACTCACTTGATTCTTCATGTTAAACCATTTTCTAACATCTGAAGAAAAAGTCTAGTTTGGTATTTTGTGCCTTGGAGGAACCAACTTGTAACAGCTCTCAAGAAAGTATAGAGTGTCTTTGAAGATGATATAACAATAAATTATAATTGTAATTGATATTCCACTCTCCACTGACTTAAAAATGTGGAACATAAGGAATTTCACAGTGTGCTGCAACTCAAACCAGGAAATCTATTTAATGAAGCAGCACACTAAGTAGAACTGGACAAAATATTTTTTGTCTGAAAATGTCAATTCATCAAGTACTTTTAGAAACTTTTCACTTTTTGAAGAAAACTTATTTGAGAAAGACAAGTCCCTTTTTCAGAAACCCCAACAATAACATAAAATAAAGAGATATATATCTGTCTTTTCATATTCTCTTTCCTATATAAACTTAAAATGTTCTTAAAATCCAATAAGCACTAGGTACTAGTTTGAACATGCCTTCAATTATGACTATAGGATGAATTAAAATGAAAACCTCTTTCATCAACCAAGGAAAGCAAATTGAATGCAGTAATTCATTTTAAATAATCCCCTCTCATAAAGACTACATATAAAACCATAAGATGTGAATGTCACTCAATCAATTTACCCATTCATGTAAAAACATTAGCTTCAAAAGTTAATTCCGTTTTTCCCTTGATAGGAAGAAAACAAAAATTTGATCTCCTAAATTTCATCTCCCTAAATCCAGCTGCCTCTAACTCTGAGACATATTGGACTTAGCTTTCTTATAAGCACCACACACAATGCGGAAACAATGGCACTGCAATTAGGATTTTTTGGGATATCATTATAGGATTTGAGCAAAACATTGGAACATTTATTGGTCAAATATTTTTACTTAGCCAAAATGAGAGAAAGATGGAAACCATATTAAAATCTTTGGAAGATTTGAAAAACCTTGTTTTTCTTTAATTTCACATAATTGTGTACTTTTCTGTCTTGTCTGAGGCACTAATTACCTTACTGCTGATTACTCATGGTATGTCCCTCATCACCAAGATTTATATGTAGAATAAAGTTGGAACATATCTTGTTGAAAAATGTGGAAAAAATCATTAGTCTTTCCTGACTGGTGAAAAGTATTTTTGTTGCCTTTATGTCTTTAGAGTTTACCATGTATGTGCTGCAGCCAATGGGAAGCTTTGCCATTTTTGTTTTAGATGGCATCAAACCAGAATTTTCTGAGCATATGTCAGCATATATCTCCTGTTCTCCTGTTGCATATAGGTAGAAGACCTCTAAAGGGAAGGTTGTTTTCAGATCTGGACCTTAGTTGCTACATTCTCCTTTTCAACAACCTATGCACTAATTCTGCATGTGCTTCTTTCTCTCGCATGCCTTATTAAGATTGACTGTTCTGTGCAGAAGCATTGATTTTCAATGGAAAATGTCAGAAAATTTTCATTTCCTTTTGAAAATATATTTACAAGGTTTTCTTAACTTTATTTAATTATTTTATTGAAGAATCCTTGCAAAAACTTAATATCATTTTCAAATAAAAGTGATGCTGTGTGGAATTACACCATGAAAACTTAGAATAGCTGTTTCCTTAATAAATATGCTTTAATCTTTCCAATGTAAAAAAAAAAATAAATATATATATATATATATATAGAAAAGACATTAATGAAACATCTGTTCTTGGACAGTTTTAATTCTTCTTTTTAGTTCTTGGAAAATTTCAGTTCTTATTTTCTTCTCCATTGTGCCAAGCGAAGTTCTCTTTCCCACAGGAAGCTGAGCAAAGTGCTGTGCTTATTTTCACAAAAGAGGTGAATCAATACAGAGCCCATTTTCTTCACAAGAATTATATTGATTTTTACTGGTTGAGGATCTAGATCAGTGAAAATATGTGTTGTTTACTGGTTGTCCTCAGAGCTCTCCATTCATGACCTCTCTTTCAAACTTGAGTATAGCTGATCTTCTCTGTGATTTAGTACTACAAAACATATAAGTTAACCAGGATATCTTGACATTTATTCACAGCCCAAAAATTACACCTAGTGCTGCAAATATTAGTTGTTAGGAGAAGATTCAGTGCTTAAATCACTTTGAAGACTTTTTTTTTGTTTTAGTAGAATGGCCACAAGGTAACTTTAACAATACTCATTCACCTGCAACATAAGGCCTAAGACTATTAAAATATCCATCTAGTTTTTCTGCTCAGTTACGCTTTTATATATACTAAGGGATTGAAACAGTCACACACATTGAAAAATAGGTTTTTCTATTTATAAATATTGTTATGTGTGCCTGCCTATTCAAGGAAAAAATATTCCATTTTTGTTCATGTTCGTATCATGTTAAAGGAAAATAAATTAAACTTGACTAATTTTGGAAAATTTTTCCCCCCTGGCCTTGGAAAAGATATTATTCTCATCAAATATTATTTATATCTTTTAACTGTTTTGCTAAATATGCCATATAAGTGTCAATTTTTCTTCTAAGTTGTTTTTAGTGCAAAATTCCAAAAATAACATCTACTTTACAATTCACGCATTTCTTCAGAAGTGTAGATTTGGGGCGAAAAGCCTGTTCAGGCAGCAGGAAATGGCATGGAAATATGATGTCTCATGGTTGACAGACAATACAATTTTTTTTCCCTTCTACACTTTGATACAATTGATATTGAGTTTGTGGATGGCAATGTCCCTTACAGAACATAAGTACTTACGTTGCGATTTTAATATCAAACATACTTCATTGTCTTGGTGATATAGCAGTGATCACCACTGGAACTGGCAGTGTCCAAGAAGTCATAACATGTTCAGAAAAACAATTTCCAACTTCATTTGACTTCTGACCTTAATGTAAAAATAAAGCAGTTGATGACCTTGGCTGGCTGCCAGACGCCCACAGAGCCTTTCTGTCACTCCCCTCCTCAGCAGGACAGGGGGAGAAAATAAGATGGAAAACCTCATGAGCTGAGATGAGGAAAGGGAAAACAGTCATCAAGTATTGCAACAGGCAAACCAGACTTGATTCAACAAGACTTGACTTTTATTAATTTAACTAATTGTTTTCAACTAATAACTGCTGGAGTCACAGACAAAAGGAACAAATGCTTTTCCTTCTCCTGAATTAGAAGTCTCTACCCAAATTTTCTAAAATATTTTTGGGTGTATATTTATTTCTATATTCGTTTCTTCATGGATAACCATGTAGTTATATTCTCTTTTTGTCACCAAGTCCTATGCCTTAGATCCCACTAACCTTTCAGAAAATAATTGAGCCGGAATTAAAATTTTGTAACGTGTAAAAAGACATGGCTCGTGATTTCACTTCTTTTTTGTTGCAAGGCTTAGATTCTCAGTAGATCAGAAAATATCCCCCTTCCTCACCATGCAAAAAAAGAGTCATCTTTGGAGTTTTTTTCTGGCTTCATTCCCCTTGAAAAAATAATTGCCTTCCATATCAATGGGTCACATGAATGAATCAGGCACAACTATTTTCTTAACTAAGTTAAGAAATATATTAAATATTGTGTAATCATGTACTAAAATTTGTTCCTGTGTTTTTCCATGACCTTTTGCTTTAGAATTTGTACATCTGAAACCTTAAATTTATTTTATTCACTGTTTTTCCTATTGTGTTTGTTTTATGAGCTGATAAGCAACCACCCATACAACCCAGACTACAGATTATACGTTCTGTGTGTCCTACATGTTGTCTGCTCCCTACCTAGTGAAAGATTCTCCTAAAGGTTTTCACTGAGTTTTAATGACCAAGACCATTCCTTCCTGGCTTCTCTTTGTGGTGTTCAGCTCCACACAACAATCTTCTTTTCTCCCAAAAGCCATTCTGGAAAAGAGCATTTTTATTTTTTCTCTGTGTGTTTCTACTTTCTTCTTTGAAATAGTGTTTTATTTGGTTTGAGTGGATAAAATGTTTTCTCTTCCAAGAAGCTGGCATTCTTTCTCTGAATTTTGAATGAGAACATTAATATCTTCTTATCAGGGTTTTAAGCACAATAGCTTTGAAATTTAATGTTCCGTAATCCAGTCTGAAAAGAAAAGGAAAAAAAAAGATTTTAATGTTTCATCATAGAATTTGGTTGAATGCAGGAAGTCTCATAAGCTTGTATCTGCACATTTCCATATACTTAAAACATAAAAAGATTTTTTTTCCCACAGAGTACTTGTCTGGTTTTTAGTATATCATTCAAGTACCCTCATGACTACGCGTAGAAGTCTTATCATATGAATATATAAATTATTTTATACCAGCAAAAAAGAGCACATAAGCAAGAGATCTTCAGTAGCATATAAAATAAGATAAATATAAGTCAATGCAAATATCAGAAAATAACAGAATTTGGAATACATAAATAAAATAGTGCCATCTTACATACTGCTAATGCTTTCTATATATTAACTAATATATTCACATGTCTGTCAGCTCCTAACTTGCTTTAAGAAATTTATGGGATAATCTTGGACAGCAGGCTGTGATTAATAAATTGTGATAATTCAGGTTATATTAGGACAAGGTTTCTTGAAATCACTCATCAAGAACATTCATTTGCAAAGTAGCAAATTAAGTAGCAAAGGTTTTTCAAAAGTATCATCGAATAAAAGGAAAGCCTTCAAATTTGTGGAATATTAGTCTTTGACATAAATTTGATTAGAGAATTCAAGACAATAATTTCTTTATTATTTAAAAATTACAGTATGTGCTGATTAAATTATAACATTTTTCATTATATAATTTTTCATTGTCTTCAGCTCCCCAGTAAATTTAAGCAGATTAGGAAATCAATACATAATATAGACCTCTTTAAAGATCATTTAATGAATCTGAGAAGCTGTATCTATGTTAGCATATCATCATATAACTGCTCCAAATCCTCAGTCAAAATCTGAATTAGAGAGCTGAGGAAATAAATGTGAGTAAAATGATTTTTGTACATTCTTCTTAAGGAAAACACCTGTAAACCTAAAATAATTCTTTTTTGCTGGTGTCTGGTGAGTGAGAAGAAGTTATTTTAAAAAGTTAACTTAAGCTTGAATAAAAAGTGATAATTTAAAATTGGGCCTTTGATATTTTAATATGGATCCTTTGGAAGGAAAAATACTATTGCAATTCAAAAAGCTGATGACAGGAAATATTTGATTTTTTGTTCTGATAATTAACATAGTTACTGACAGGTGTTGAATAGTAGCAAGTTCTTCAAAATTACAAAGGCAAAAATTTCTGAAATATTCTGCATTAATTCATAGAGAATTATAATATTTTGTTTTATGTTTTTAACAAATATATGGATTTGAGTGTTTCAGGATGTCCTCTATAAAGTTCCCAAGATGTCCATACAAAAGAAATTATCTTTAAAAAGAATTTATATGTGCTAGGGTAATGCCTACAGATTTTACTTTTATTGAACTTTTATTGCATTTTATATTTTTAAAAATAAATTATCTTTGTATGAGTAGAGAAATGAAACATTTACTGAAATAATTCTAAAATACACTTTCTGAATCACATGATATCTGAATTTTTTGCTTCCTCTGTAATTCTCTTGTTTTGCTGAAAAGATGTAAAAAACAAAGATTTTTTTTTTTCTCTCCTTAATATAAAATCTATTTATTTATTTTAGGGGGTTTTGCCTCCTTCCAAAAGAGACTTCTGAAAGAAACTATCAAATCAATGAAGACTGGTCACAAACAGAGAATATCTGTCTACTGGGCAAAGGTCAAAGAAGAAAGTGGGCCCTGTGTGGGGGTGAATATTCCCAGAGATCAAAGATATCTCATAAGAGGATGAATCTTAAGTGCCTGGGCACATTGATTTTCCTACAATGCTTAGAATAGATCCTAAACTACTTGTGAGGCTAAATCTAATTTTTTAACCCTTTGGAGTTAAATCAGGTACCTCACACTGAATGAGCTACTTCAAGTGCTACACAGAAAAGACACAAAGCAATGAGGAGACACCAAAGGATCTTTTCTGGAATATTCTAGTGTTATTAAAAGTTATATTAATGCTATTAATGCCTAAAAATAGAGGTTGCTTTTCTATTTGCAGAACACACAAACTGTAGAAAGCTGCAAGTATAACAGGGAACAGGGTTATAATTAAATTAAGACTATAAACAAGATAAATTATTGGATAAGAGCAAATAAAAATTTCTTTTAATGTTGTAGGAATAATCTACAGATCGAAGATATAGAAAGACAAGCATGTCCATTGCTTTGTGCGAAAATACCTATAAGGGATGGGGTGTGAACTGCACAGGAGTCAATAGCACCACACAGCCTTGAGAAGGGCAGACACCATCCCAAGGCACAGAAACAATTCTGTCAGTCAGAGACCTGCAGTCATCCTTTGCTGCTTGGGCAGAAGAGGCATCCAGTGTCAAGCTTTTGTAGCTCCGCAGCATCTGGTGCTACTGAAGAAAGTTCACAGAAAGTGGAAATAATGAGAGCATTAGCCATGAGGAAATGCTGAGATAGCTCAGTTTGCTTATACTTGAAAAGTAAAATCTCAGGGATGATCTTACAATTAACTACAAATTTGAAAAATGTGATTTTGTGGTATAAGCAGGGAAAAAAAAGATGAGCAACAGAGAGGGAAGACAAAGCAACAGAGATCTACACTAAATTTTGGGGGAAAAAGGGACATTTACTTCATAGTAAATCCTCAGGAAGAGATTAGGCAAATGGCTCTGGCTAAAAAAAAAAAAAAAAAATAGATTTGTAACAACCAAAACTGAAGTAGTCTGTGATGAAATCATATCTCACACAAACAGGACTAACAGGACTGATGTAAAGGTGGAGGCACAGAATATTTTAACAATTTTGATCTAACAAAAATATGGTTAAGTCCAGTTCTATTGTTAAATTTTTCCGTTTCCTGTCTGAAAGGAAAGAAATTTTTATCCTTAACAAAAATACTTTTAATATTATTACATCTGAAATATCTATAGATAATTACACTGCCCAAGCAGACAAACTTTTACTTCTTCCACCCTTTCTTTCCAGCAAAATTAAGGAAATGTAGTACATATTTTCTTCTTTCTCTTCTGCTCATGTCTATTTATATTTGCACATGATTTTGAATTTAACATTTAATCACTATCCAAAAGAATTTGAACTTAGGAATCTACAAATTCAGATGATCAGCAATCAAATACAGGTTTTTTCACACATGTTTATCATCCAAAAAAAGGTGGTAACAGTATGAGGATTCAAGCTAATATTAAGACAAAAAATAAGTAAAATGAAATGCTAAAATTAGTATAAAAATTAAGCATTTCTATTGTTGTAGGTGAAACAAGAATTTTTTTTCATCGTGTGTGTGTCTTTCCCAAATAGAAAAATATGGTTTTCCCATTGTACCCTAAACTAAAACTGGGGGACAAAGCTGTAACATAGTGAAAGAAGTTTTGTCTTTTATTTTAAATCCTAACAGTGCCAAGAAACCACAACACTGAAGAATATTCAAATATCTTGCTACTTTGTAAGTAAAAAATTAACCATAATTGAGGAAAAATGTCCACTTCCTGCACCCTGAGATACTTTTGGATAAATTGGATCTGAAAACCTGCCAGTTCTGCCTACCTTATTTTAAATATTTCACAGTCACTGATTTTTTTTTTGTTTTAAACTCTAAAATCCAAATGAACACAGGGAACTCACAGAAGAACAGATTCTCCTTCCTAAGAAGTGCTGTTTAAAATATGTTCATCTTTCTTCAGAATTAATCGTATTCAGGAAAGTCTGGTCTCCTTCTGTCTTTTTTTAATTTCTCAGGGGGTCTTTATACATAGGGGTGATAAAGAAGGGAGAAGGCTTTAGATTCACAAAAGAAGAAACTATTTTATCTTCATCTGTAGAATAAGTGAAAAATCTAAACCAGCAGCAGTAGAGGACTTACTTTCCATTTCCATTTCCAATGAGAATTGAGAAGAAATGCTATATTTCTTAGAAGTAATGAGTGGGAATATCTTTTGATATTTATGTACAATTTTACTTATCAGAAAAATATCCTAAGAATAATTTTGATGTTTCTCCTTTAATGAAATGCAGAAGGGCTATATTTTAGCTCATTTTTTCTGCTCTCTCTATATATCTAAATAATGAATATCAGATTATTTAACACAAGGATGTGAAATATCCTTATGAAACATACTCCTGGCTGAAAGAAGACTTTTGTACCAACCAAAAATGTAGTCTTTTCTTCTAATTTTGTCTAAGAGTAATTTTCCTCTCTGAAGATAGCCTTTTGTATCAGCAGGATGTCCTAAGACTCATTTGAACATTATAAGTTTTATTGTGCTATTATGCTTTCCTACTGTTATTTTTTTACTTTTGATAGTCTCTCATGGTCTGCTTTTTCACTTTCTTTGTGACTGTTTTTGAGATGATTACTTAGATGTGAATATTTCTTGATCCTCCTTCATAAAAAAAAAAGAAAAAAGTTTCATTGTTTTTTGCCTTGTTAGTTTTTATTTGCTTGGAATTTTAGCATTTATATGCTACACATGGACCCAACCAGGGACAGTAATAAATGAATTCATGTGTCCACTGGCCTTTTTCAATAAGTAAAACACTTTCTCTCTCTTCAAATAATGTGGTTTTGACTGTTTCTTCACCAGTCACAATGACTTGTATTTATTTCCAAATATTTACTCTTTTATTGGTCAGGATTTTTTACATCATGAGCATATTCCATGAAATTATTCTGTTTCCAGTCACTTGTTTCAATAGTTCTGAAACTGGTATCTCAAGCTTTTGATTACATTTTAATCATCACTTTTACATGTTTTAGGATAGCTTTACATTGAATATGGCCTGTACTATTTAAAACAGTAGCCAGTAGCCAGCCTACCTCTCTTTGATTTTCAATGTAATTTACAATCAGTTAGGCCACTGGCTTTCAAAGTAATGACTAGGATGGTAAGTTTAGTTGTAGTTAATAGTTTTTTTATAAGTATAATCCAAAAAAAAGGTGACATCTTATATTGTTACATGGTTAATTAAAATGAATCAGAGGAAAATATCAGTCAGAAATAAAACCTGCCTCATACTACAATTCCTGTGAGATTTCTAAGACAGGAAAGCATTATTCTCTGGAGTTATTGTATTGGAATGGAGATTTTTTGATATTCTCTTTATTGATCTAGGCAGCAATAAAAAGTCAACTTTGATTTAATTTTTTAATTACAACTAAATCATAACATGTGAAACACACACATATCCACAAATGCAAAGTTAGATAAAATATGGCAAGTCATCTGGAAAGAGATGCTTGTGTTTAAGAAAATACAATGAATTTTTGCTTGATATATCTTAATCCTGAAGATTGGAGAAAAGATACAACAAAATGAGTGAAGAGGAGAGTAAAACTTTGGAAAATGGCAAGTTTCAAGAAAAAGGAATGCATCAGTCATAATAAAGATTGGTATTGAAAACACATTATAATCTGAATGTGGATCTAATATTAATCCATGACGTATTGCATTTTATACAGTCTTGCTACAAAATTATTTGAAAAAATATATGAAATTGCCATTAATTTAATATAAAGTCTAAAACTAAACCAAATCACACAAAAAGAAAAATTGCATCAAAGAATAGAAAAAGTTACATAAGAAAGGGAATAACAGAGACAGCATTAAAGGCTATGGAGACTTCTTTATATCCCAGGAAATAAAAAAAATCACTCCAGGTTTAATTACATATCTGCCTCATCCTTCTCTCTTAAGTACTTCTGAGATATCAAACATTACTGTATCCAAGGACCATGTAAGCCTCTATTATAGTCTATCAGTACTTCCAAAAAAAGTCTTTACAAAAGAAAAAGGTGCTACAAAGACCTTCCTGACACTGTTTTTTGTAAATCTAAGTGAGGCTGTTTGCTACAAGAACATCATTACAAGCTCTGTCAGAGATTCTTTAGGTCCCACAAAAACTTGGCATACATTTGTTGTGGTTATTTGACTGCTTCTATTATACACTTGGAGTTCTTCCTCTAAGAAACCCAACACTGTTTAGGACCTAAACAGTTTTTAATACAGGCTGTGATTTACAACATGCTTTACAGGATTCTCTATGAAACACTTAGCAAATTATCAGCAAACCACTTCTGGATTTACAGCACTATATTAATAATTCAGTAACTAATTTTTTGCCCATAATTTCTGACAGATGGTAGTTATTTTTCACCATGTGGGATTTATAATGGAATTTCATTCATTTATAGTAAAATTCATTGAGTCCCATCATATCAGAATCCATTTGCATTTATAAACTGTAGAACACAGACCAGCTTGCTAAAGGTACTCAGACATTAAATGATTGAAATGCAAGAGTGTAAGTTTTGAAAAATTTAATGTCAGCAAGAATTGAAAAAACCCTAACATGTGTTAGCATTACTTTTTCTCAACATCCTTCTGTAATTCTGAAGATATCAAACTGATTTGATATCAAACTATTTGATATCAAACTGAAGATATCAAACTACTGATATCAAATTCTGATTATTTCTGTCCCTAGCATAGACCCTTCATATTAACCATCAGTCCACAGTTACACATTCCTGTGTTGCTACCAGCTACAACAAACATTCCTACACCTTGTTTAGGCTGTCAAAAGTACTTCAGAGACTTGCTCAGGTTTTAAAAAGAAACTGAAAACTCTTTTCATCCTTGCTGTGTATTGTGCTCTACTAGTCATTATATACTTGTCCAACACTTTCTTTCTCCTCTCTTTTCCTGTATTACCTTCCTTTCCTTTTTGCACTTTCTTTTGCAGGCTGTAAACCTTTATTTGAAAATTATTATTTTTATTTCTACTCATGTTTTCCCTGGAATGTAAGTCCTTATAAGACCAGTGATTCACACTCCATCTGTTGCCCCAGCTCGTTTGCTAGCTTTTGTTTCTGACATTCATCTATGTCATCTATTTCATTTGCTTGCTCATTTTGGTGTCTCTTGTGTCTCTCGATAATGTACTTGACACTACCAAGGTTTTGCATGGTCAGATAATGGAATTCAGTTATGTGTTTGAACAATAATCAGTCTATTGTAATCAATGTTATATTAGCACCTAGTCACGTTCTTGAGCTGTTAAAACTGTGTCTCTATCCTGGTTTTATGCAATTTCATTAGTTAACAATAATGTGATTTAAGTGAGACCAATCTAGAAAGCTCCAAATCTACTGTACTGTTCTATGATACTGAAGCCCACTGATTTAAAGGATGAACTGAACTGAATTGAATTAATTCACTGATCTTTCTCAAATGACGTGTCTCTATTCCTTTCTTGTCTTTTCCCACTTTAGCACTGAAATGCTCTTTAATCTGTAAAACATACATTTTTAACCCAGCTTTAACTAGTTTTTTCTCTTGCAGCTAGCACTCTTCAGTGTCATTGTTCACAGTGTGACTGTGGTGCCTTCATAGAACTGGCTGATCCTGAGATAGATTGAAACAAGCAGTAATGGCTGGATTTGTTCTTCCTGTTGTTTTTTGTCAAAAAGAGTTCAAATTACAAGTTTTCTGATCAAATGCTTGTCTTTTTGTAATACAGGAAACTCTTCCCTGAAGACGGTGTAGTCAGAGCCTGAAGAGGGGTGTAGAATTCCATGCTTTTATCTGCAGAACAGTGGGATTGCACATTAATTTAGTTTCTATCAGAGAGGAGGATGGGCTTTTTAGACTGTTAATGTAATTTTTGCTCACACCATCTTCTAGAGAACAGGGAGAACTCACTATATAAATCTGGCTTCTCAAAATGACACAGGTGAGCACACTAGTCTGGTTGGTGTCTGGGCATTACAGATTGTAGTTATTATCGTTTCTGACGTTCCTAATTACACTCCATACTCAGATGAGCTCATTGACTGAAAATTTGGCTAATTACACATACCATTCACACTTAAGTAGTTCAGCAACTTCCAAACCTCACTGGATCAAGATGTTACTTACAGAAGAGGCAACATTAACTGAAGAAGGGATTTTCAATCCTTTGCAAGGATGGTTCAAGCTGGTGGTTCTAAAAGACCTTTTTAACTACTGTGCTTAACAAAGTATTTTCAGAGAATCAAGAATTATGCAGTCATTAATATTTTCAGGCACTTACTATTCATGGACAGTCAAATATCCATAAACACCTGAACTTTCAGCAGAAAATATTCAACATTATTCTACAACATGATTTATACCTGAGATTCATAACAAACAACTAGGAATCTACTACCACAGCATCCTACTTTCCCTTTCTTTAAAATAAAGAAATAAAAGTAACTTTTATCATTTTACTATGTAAAAAAAACCCATCAGTTTTTTTATATATTTTCTCCAAACATAAAACAAATAGGTATTTTTTATTCACAGCATAACATCCTGCTTTTAGACAACAAAACATAATTTCTTTCCCATGCTAATATGTTTGCTTGACATTACCCAACATGAACATAAATTACAAAGTAAATGATACATGGTAAAGATATCAAAACAGTTGGTCCTGACTTATTTTAATACTGAAGGAAGGATGGCTGAGATATGTGCTATCTGTGCTAAGAATGACTACAAAGTTTGGAGTCGTTTATGGAAGAGCTGTTTATTTAGGCATGAAATTATATATGTGGAAATAAAAACTTATCCTATTCAATAATCAGTGAGCACAGCATGGAATGATCTGGAGGTAATAATCCATACCAGGCATTCTGTGGGACAGACCCATAACATTTATCTAGTATTTTATGAAGAGAAGAGAATGTATTCTGTCACTTAAATTTCTTTGTCTGTTTGAGAGTTATTACATCCAGTTGCTCTTTTATGATGAGAGGAAAGATACAGATCTTAATTCCAGCATCCTACTTATTGTATCAATCAACAAACTCAAAATTCAAAAGAATATTAGGTAGTGAGCTTAATATTCTTTTCCCCAGATGTTATTTTAAATTCTTTACAAAGTAACTAATAATTTATTAGCATTTATAAAAAATTAGTACATTTCTATGTACTTTTCTAATGTCCTGAATAATAAACATGTATATTTGCAGGTATATAGAATGTATATATCTGTTTATATTTCTAATTTTAATCTATTCATGTTTCTTGTAGATAGTAAATTAATATCCTAGACCTATACACAGATCCATTTGCCTTCAGTTCTGATCTCTTCACTTTTTCCTAGTTATGCATGTCTTCAAAAAATATATTGAAAAGTAAGAAGATGTAACTGTTTTAGCTAAAGTACACATGTATATGAAATTCAAAATATGTGTAATTGGAGACAATTAAGAAAGTAATGTAAATACGTAAAATATTTTAAAAGGAAGAAAATTAGATGCAACTGATCTCTTTTTTAGCAAACAAGGAGCAAACCAAATTTTTCAATAATAGAGTTCACGAAATTGCTATTCCCCCCATCTGACTTTAGGAAGACAGGGCTATTAGATTGCTATTTGTTCACTCAATCCAAATGCCTTCTGCACTAGCTAGTTTTATAGGTCTGCTATGAACTTATCAAGATCTTACAAATGCATGAAATTTATGGAGTAGATATTTACCTGTGAAACCTAAAGATCCAGACATTTCGTGTGAAATATTTCTTGGACTACTGCTTACTTCTTACACTATTACAAGTGGAAAATTTTTTGGAGCAGGGAGTATCAACAGTAGCCAGATTTCCCACAGTGCATTTTCATATCCATACATTCACTGTGTAAGAATGTTTTTCAGATAACAACAGGCTGCAGAATATGATCAAAATTAAGGCCAAGCTGACATGAAAGGTGACTAAGCTTGTCATAACAGTGAAATTCACAATCCCGATGGTTACAGTAGCATGCAGTCTGGAATCACACTAGCTTCAGAACTGGATCTGCAGGTCTATTTGTGCAAAAGAAGAAATATCCTGAATGCCCCGTACACAGTTAGGCATCCGTTCAACAGCCGTGGCATAGGTGAAGGAGAAGAAAAGAAAGGAGACATCTACATCTGCATGTGAGACTGCAAATAAATATATTTCATGAGGTTACCCTATAACAGAAAAGAAGCCTCTCTTTTTTTTACGCTCAGAGACACATTCTTCCTTATTTAACACTCTCTGTAGAGCAGCAGCCCATATCAAACAAAAGTGAAGAAAATGTCATTTACATCCTATCCTAGCTAACTTCTTGGGCTTTAGAGCACTTTTCTGAGAGGTGAGAATGTGTGCTGGACTATTCTGCTTTTGAAGAGACTGTTGAGGCTTTTTCAAATACACTGAAGCCAGTAAAATTAATTCCTGATGACTATGACTAACATGATTATCACTACTTTCCACCTCTGATTTAATAAAATGTCTTTGCACATATGTGTGTAAGCACTTGGAGGTGATCTATAGCCTGAATTTATATAGTCTCTGCTAAGTAAAATCAGTTTAAACTTGGTGAAATTGTGTTTATTTCATCTAGTTTATCTGAAAAAAGTAAGTCAAACAATAAATCGTGTTCACATTCCTGATTTGGATTATAGGGTTCTACTTTGAACAAGCACTTCATGCAGTTGATCTAAAACTAGAAAAAAGTTTTGTAATCTGACAATAACATTTTTATGTATCTTGAGACACTATTTAGACCTTTATAGCTAGGTATTCATGATGAATTAATGAATATATGTTGTTTTAAGTAACTTTTTTCTGTCTGAGTGCAAATTTTTTCAAAGGACAAATTCTGTCATTGTAGTAAGAAAAAAGTAAATTTTTTGTTCCCCAGACAATGAAAAAAGTCATGTTAAAAGATATTAGCAATATTCTTGCTCTTGAGAGTTTAAATTGATTTTTCCACTGTGAATTAATATTCAAAGTGTTGTAAAATTGAATATGTCAGGATTTACATATTTTTTAATATTTAACAAACAGACAATTTTACCTGCTTTCGGCACGCATAATACATGGCTATTTTCTTGGAAAAGCCCTATATATTATAGACCTTCTCTTTTTTCATTTTCCTTTAATGTAAATTATGCTTCATCTAAGTAAACATACAGACTTGTTTGTCTAAAGTCCTATGGATGTATCTAGAAGATGAGTTTGAACTTCACTAACACTGATTGATGTCAATAGTTAGACTGCAAGGCCTGGTCAGTGATGCGGCATAACAACAGAAACACTGGACAAGTACCCATCAATTCTTTAAACTATAATAATGAGCAGGAAGACACCAAAAGTGCTACCTGAATTTTCCTATCCCTATTTATTGTAAAAAAGACAACTTGATATATCTTCAATCATTTTTAAAGTGTTGCAGAATGTTCAGGGAGATGAATTTCCATTGTTCACAATACTGAAATAACTTAGCCTGAATGCAAGCATAGCAGACATAGGATCCTTGCAAAGGCCAAATAGGATGAAGAATGTGAAAGTTATTGTCACCCAGTCAGTGCTTTGCCCTCAGAATGTGCCACAAGTTCCTTGTCACCATAGCTCTTCATGCATTTACTACCTCTTCAGCTTTCAATCCATGGAGTTGCTATTCCAGATTAGAATCACAGGATAATTTAAGAGCAACTTGAAGTTGTCTCTAGGATAACTGCTGGCTCAAAGGAAGGTCAGGTATGAGATGAGGCCCAGCTCAGAGCTATGTAGCTGGGCTTTTAAAACCCTGAAGGTTGGGAAAAACTGCACAAATTCTCTGTGTGATCTGTTCTACCATCTGTCTGTCCTCATGGTAGAAAAAATTCCCCTTGTATAAAGCTGGGCTGACCTTGTTTAATGCCTATTGTCTTTCACCCTCCCACTGCATACACTGTGGAGAACCTGCTCCCACAGGTAGGGAGGAAGTTGTTGGGCTCTTCTCCCAGCTGACAAGCTCAGTTCCTTCAACCTCTCTTCATAGCTGAAAGTGCCTTGGTCCCTGACTCTCCTGTCCTGGTGACCCTGTACTGAACTCGCTCCAATTTATCCACATCTTTCTAGTACTGAGGTGGGGTTGGGAGTGTAAAACTCTACATGCAGTCCAACAGATGTTGATCAGAGGAGATAATCACTTCCCCTGACCTTCTGACTTTTCTCCTATTAATATGGCCCAGGAATGGCCTCCCTTTCTTCCAGAAGAAGGATTCATGCAGACATGCTACCTTCTGGCTCATTCCCAGCCTGCTGTCAGTCAGAACCCCTGGGGCCGCTTCTAAAAGCTGATCCCAGCCAGTCAATTCACAGTTTATGTTTTTGCTAGGGATTGCCAAAGTCATGTTTTAGAGCTCTGTAGGTATTTAGGTAGTATTGCTGTGCATAGCACATGAATTAGTTACAAAAGAGATTAAATTATTGCTCAGCTGACTGCTGACAATCAAAAAAATAACCAAACAAGGCATCTGGTAACAAAGCTGAATAAGAAAAAGTATGAAGTTTCTATAAGCAGTTAGTAGCTGAATGAGCAAAGTAGAATATATAGTTGTGTTTTTAAAAGTCCTGCCACCAGCTCACAATAAATGGACTATTCTCTTTGACCTCTTCAAAAATAAAAAGAATGCAAAGATCTGTGAAAATGTCCAGGAACTTACTAGTTTGCTTGGAATTTGCTTTTTTTCTCTATAGCACACAGTTGCTCAGTCTTATAAAGTTTGCAGTTCAATAAGTCACACAAACCAAAATTATTCACTACTAATATAATTAATGTAGAAACATATTCTCTATTCAGACTGAATGGGAGATCATCCATCAAATGATGGTCTGTGAAGTTACAATCGCTACCTTTAAATCTTCAAATAAAAATCCCAATTGTAAGAGGTGAAAAAGAGAGCTACAGGTAAAAAAAAAGCCACAAGGTCATTTACATCTACAAACCATGGGTCTTGAAATTTGAAATAAAAGGAGGTAATTGGCTTTGATGAAAAACTTTTATAGTCTGACAGAATTGTTTCTTCCACCAGGATGGTAGAAAGAAAGTCTTTCAAGTTATATCCTGATAAAAATGGAATAAAAATAGAAATTAATTTGTGTTCAAACTAGATGGAGAATAATCACAGCAAGCCACAGGCTGAATTTTCATACTGAAAGTGCAGCAGTGTTTCACAAACACAGCATAATTAATTGGTCAAGTTTGTTAAACTAGTTATTATGAATGATAATGGATGCCAAATGTGCAAATATCAGTATAAACAAAATAATAAAAATATATAAAAGAATGATTTTTTCTGCCTTTCCAAAGAAAAAATACAAATAGCCTATTTTTAGAAAGACGTAACAATATTTCAGTATATGCAAAGACTGAAACATCAGGAAAACTACCAATAACCACAGACAGTCCATCTTGTTTCAGCTTATTTTGTGATTCTGGTAAACTATGTAATCTTACAGCATATATTTTCCTTTTCTGTAGAAATGGAAATAATAGGTCCACCTGTCTGTTTGGATTTGATATTCAGACTGGCACAACATTTGCGTATACCATGCTTTAATAGCACATCCAACAATATATGGCTAAAGATAATGTGATATGCACAATAACAGAATAATAATTATTAATGATCATCAGCAGCCTCTTTTAGAAAGGAAAAGGTTCTGTATAAAACATAGAGTTAAGCAGTTAAGGTATATGGCTTGATAAACTCCCTAGAACTCCCTTGGAGAGGAGAGAAAATTACTTTAAGGAGCACAGGTTCCAGGGACTCTGATCAAAGCTTTCCTTGCCACCAGGCATGAACTGCCATGTGGTAAATGTACTCATGTAGCAATTATGACAGCAAGCCAGCTGACCTCTGGGTGGATAAGAATAATCCTATGTAAGTCTATTGCACTGAATGACACATGTCTATGGTATTAAAATGCTGGTTTAAGTTTGCTCATCTGGAATTGCCTGGCTGCATAAAATTTGCTTTCTTATGTACCTTATATAATGATGTCAAGTTTGATTTTCTGCCTCATACTCATGATTTCAGGTTTCATTACTGGAATTCAGTTTCTGCTCTATTGAATTATCAAAGCTAAGAAAAACTGAGATAAAAGATTTAGTACAAGAGAAAAAAAGATGTGAACATGAAGCTAACAAGATTTGAAATGTTGACAAAAGAATCCCTATATCTGCTGTAAAACAAAGCAACTGCATTGACTATATTATGGTCTTCCATCACCACAATATTGGAGTTCCTTAACATTCTGATAGATATATTAAAACAATATGGGTTGGTTGTTCAGCAAATTTTATTATACACAATTTTTAACTCAGGACAAAATGCATAAACAGGCTTGCTGCTGCCAAAGGTCTGTGACAGACAAGGGAAACTGGAGTTCTCCAAAGGCACTAGTAAAGACCACAATCATTGTGCTGTTCTTTTCCTTTGTTGTATATGTTGGTGGGAAGGACCAGCTGCTTCTCTGGAGAGAGGGCAGTAGCTTCAATTGTCCATCCCTTGCAGCTCTCCAATGACTGTCTTTATAACCTATTTACCTGATTAATGAGCTATATTCTGGACATGAGGGAGGAAATGAGAGGATATCTGAGTGTGCCTAATAAAAATCATGACTGAAAATTTTCATTGTACAGCTCCTCATAGAATCACAGAATCACTTAGGCTGGCAAAGACTGCCAAGAACACAATCACAGAATCACCAATTACAGAATGGTTTGGGTTGGAAGGGGCCTTAGAGATCATCTGGTTCCAATTCCCAGCCACAGACAGGGACACCTTCCACTAGACTAGGCTACTCAGAGCCCCATCCAGCCTGGTCTTGGACACCTTCATGGATGGGGAGTCTACACTCTCTCTGACAAACTTGTGCCAGTGTCTCCCAAACCTTATAGTAAATAATTTCATTCTAACATCTAACCTTGCCCTCTGTTGGTTTGAGGCCATTCCCAATTGTTTTGTCACTCCATGCCCTTGCCTCCAAGAGGAATTCAGGTGAGGAGGTGGAAGCCCAGAAATACCATTCCCCAGCTCCTGTGCCCTAATTCAAGATCGGACCAATCACCACTTTGTCAACTTGACCACAGCCAAGTTGATATGTGCCATGTCCAGTTGTTTCTCCACGACTCCCTGGGCAGTCCATTCCAATACTTAAAAGCCCTTTGCATTAAGAAATTCTAAAATTCAATTATCCCTCTACAGATATGGAAGATTAGATGCTCTCCATCATGTATTGGACTCAGAAAGTTGTTATAAAAATAACATAGTTACTTCATGGCAGCCAGATAAACCTTACAGATAAGACTAAGTGAGCACAAAGTTTCTAAGTTTACAGAAAATCCATACCTATTTCTGGCTACCCTCAGACAGTGAATGGTATTAAAATCTCACATTTTCAAGGAATATTGTGATTTTCCAGGCATTAGGTTAATGTGAATTCAGACTCCAAAAAGCTACTTGTAATCAAGCTTTACCAATTCCTTTTAATTTAAAAGGTTTGGTTAACGATGACTGAAAAAAAGAAAGGAGAGAAAGCATTTCATTTTCTCTCAGCTCATCAAGAGCTAGATATTCCAGTACTACTAGGTAGAGAGGACAAAGGAAGCAGGTAGAAGACTATATATGCCAGTAAAGAGACACTAGACGGGTAGGTATCTGAGTGCCAATTTGCGGGATACTGTTTTCTACAGGACTGATCATGGTAGCTGCAGTGGCCAGAAATTTCATGGGTACAATACAAATCCACAGGACAAAGAGGAAGAGCTGGCACCACAACAGATTTCACATCTAGAAGATTTTGCTACTAGCAAACCTGAAATGTTAAATTTAACAGCAGCTGTAAGGTAAAGGAGTCTCAGTTAGCAGCTACCTCTACTGAATGTATTTTTATCAAATTGAACAGGTAGTAAGGAGAAATTCTGCCTAATAATTTACTACAGTAAATGTTTCCATAAAGGTGTTTCTTACATAGTAAGACAATCTATCAGTTTTTGGGTTTGAACAGCTAATGTTAGTAAAGACTGCTATTCTAATAGCTATACTTGATTTTCCCATGTGTTCTACAATCATAATGATGTGATTGCAAAATGCTAAGACTAGGATAATTTTATAATGAAGAAGAAATCCCATTTGGTATACTTTCCCATCTGAAATTCTTTGATAAATATCTATATTGCAAGAAAACCACTTGTAAAGCATGCTTTATGTTATTATTGAGTAGCTATATTACTATAAAGTAGTATGCCAAGGAAGCAAATTAAGAAAGCAAAATCAAACTGTGCACTGAAAAAAGCTTATACCTTCCTCCAGCTGCCTTTAGCATACAGAGAGAAATGAGACTGAGTTTCAGCAACATAAATTGATCATTATCTATCTGTATCTTCATTTATTCTTCTGTCTACCTCTCAAACCTAGGATTTTTTTTGTTTTATTTTCCTATTCAGATATTGCCTTTAAGTGATGGTTCTGTTTCAGTGTTGTTAATTTAAATGTATATACTTCCCTTGAATGTGTAAACCTAGGAAGCTTTTTAAACAAATAAACCCTTACAATTTATTTTCCTATCTTGTATTCTTTTAAAGTTTTGTGCACCTAAGGGGCTTTCATTCAGATCTGATATTAAATAATTTTTTTTTCAAAACTAACCAAAATATAATTCGTTTGTATCAAATTATCTAATAATTAATTACCAACTGGAATTTTTTAATAAGCCACCATCAAGACAAAATGGATTCTACGCTCCTCAAAATGCAAAATTTCAGTCGAAGTTTGTATAAGTCCAGAGTAGTTTTTAAGGTATTAAAGCAAACATATTAACTACAAAAGGTATTTAGAAGTAACCCCCTCCCTGAAAAATGTGAAAAATACAAAAGAAAATTCAACAAAAAACCCTATATTTTAACAATATTTTCATTTTGATAAAAGGGTGAGAGATTCATGTGTGATAATTTACTTAATGTGTTTTAGAAAGTATATTGAAATTATTTAATAGAAAAGTAGAACACATCGGTATAGCTGATTTTGAAAAATGCTAGAGAATCTCTGTACTGCATAGTGTTAACTTTATAGCACACAAACAGATTTTAACAGATTTTCATCCTGGATCAATTTCTTTTTCTTTTCTTCAAATATGCCTAATTTCTTTCAAGTACTGTGAAATTCACTCCCACTGCTCAAGACTGCAGTAAAAACTTGTCATTCCAAACTACAGCATGTCTCTTCTAAAAGACATATTTTTATGAACCTGCAGCTGATGGGCTGTAACAGGCAATAATAGATACACTTTTTTGCAGTTTCAGATTTGGAACATAGGCCATAGAATTGAGTTGTCCTCCTGTATTGCTGTTCATAGGTACCTATTATGACAGAAAACCATGTTCTATAAATGTACATTTATGACGCTAAGTACTGCAGAGACTTCTAATTTTCCCTCCTGTTGTTGGACTGATATGGTAAAGTTTTACTCCTCTAGGGGTTAGAACACTTTTTTTCTAACTTTCAGGCTAGCATATTTACTTTTTTTTTAAGTTTGAGGATAATATTTATAATAACCAATACCACTCTTCAGAATTTCTGAAGTCTTAATATTTATCTTCACGGTTTTGGAGGGAAAGTTCCTTTAGGTAGGCTAGATAAGCCAAAGTTTGTTTCAGTTTCTTTTCATTTGGCAAGTTTTCCAATGCTACTAATATAGTAATTTCCCCTGCAGTTGATGTCATTTTTGTTTTGCTCAAAAGAATATGTATTCCAACTGAAGCTTGCACAATCACAATTTAATCACATCTCCATTTGTCTGCTGGAAATAGCTTGAATGATATAGCCTAAAATTTCATCTGTTTTTTAGGATTTTCTTTGCCAAATTGCCTTTAAAATTGCAATAATTCCATCATGTCCTTCATGATAAGACAGAAAAGACAAAACCATATTATTCTTCTGTTAGAGATAAGAAATGAAAAATTAAGTTACTTTATAACATTCTTGTCCAGCTTCAAAAGTGTATATAGCTCTGTGCCTATACACAAATACAACTATATTCAATGCCTGAAAACATATTCTCAGGAGAAAAATAACAGACATTAGTATTCAATTGTACTTTTCTGTTTTAGACAAGTTGCCAGATTCTGATTTATTTTATGGAATATGAAGCTGATGCCAACGCTAAAGAATAAGATTTCATTTTTATTCTGATCTCATAACCCAGTTTTAGAAATGTAGCAGGTTTTGCATATATGTTTATATCTAGATAGCTTGTATGACAGTATTATCGAACAGCAAATAATTTCACACAAAAGCACTTTATACCAATTATAATAAAACAAAATAAAGTATCACCTTAGATGTGTATTTTATTCTTTTCAAAAGGAGCAAGGAGACTGTATTATAGCATACATGGAGCCCTGAATGGCAAATGGGTTTAAGGGGGCCTGATGTGCTTAAAGAAGTAAATCTTAAAGGTGCAGGATATCCTCACGTGCCAAAAGACTATCCATTGGAGATGCCGATTGGCCTGGGTGAACAGAGCTTTGTCTGGAACATCACACAACAAGGAGTAAATGGACTTTTTAAAATGGGGCTGATAAGTGATTTAGGAGGACTACAAGGGTGACGGGAGGCTGTAAACAAAGAAAATTAAAACGGCCAAAGCCCAACTAGATATTAATCTGGCTATTGTTTTAAAAGATAATAAAAATGTTTTTATAAATACATGAATAGCAAAAAGATGGCTAAGGAGGATCTCCGTGCTTTATTGGATATGAGGAGAAACATTGACAAAGGACGAGAAAAGGCTGAAGTTCTTCATGACTTCTTTGTTTCAGTATTAATAGTAAATAGTTTTTTCCACAGGGTACCCAACCCATTGAGTGGAAGATGAATGGGGAGCAGAATGAAACCCCAGTAATCCAAGGGAAATGGTCAGAGACCTACTGCACCACTTCCACACACAAATCTGTGCAGCAAGACAGGATCCACTCAAGGTCCCTGAGGAAGCTGGGAGAGTTGCTCTGCAAGCCAGTCTCCAGCACCCATTTACCAGCAGCTATGGCTAACTGCAGAGCTGTCAGTTGACTGGAAGTTATAAATGTGAGAACAAGAAAGACATTGAGGTATTGGAATTTGTCCAGACAAGGGCAACAAAGCTGATTAGCACTAAAGTTCTCAGCAAGCTCTTACTGGAGCTGTCCACAACTACCTGAAAGAAGACTGTAGGCAAGAGAGGGTTTGTTTCTTCTCCCAAGTAAGAAATGACATGAAAAGAGTATTGAACTTGCAGGGACCCCCGTGGCAGAGAGGGATGATGCATCTTACTCCATGTTCTCAGAAGACTAATTTATTACTTTATATAAAAGAATTTTATTACTAATATAAAGAATGTATTACTTTATATTAAAGAATACTATACTAAGCTATACTAAAGAATACAGAAAAGATACTTACTCAATAATAAAAAGATACTAATGAAAACCTGTGACTCTTTCCAGAGTCCCAGCTTGGCACTGATTGGTCAAAGAGTCAAAACAACTCACACCAGAGTCCAATCAGGCCATCACCTGTGGGTAAACAATCTCCAACCACATTCCACATAAGCAAAACACAGGAGAAGCAAATGAGATAAGATTTGTTTTCGTTTTGTCTGAGGCTTCTCAGCTTCCCAGGAGAAAAATCCTGGGCGAAGGGATTTTTTCAGAGAATGTGAATGCCACACAAGAGTTGTGCTAGGGGAGATTAAGAATGGATAATAGGAAAAATACCTTCATGGAAAGGATTGTCAAGCGTCAGAACAGGCTTCCTAGGGAAGTGATTTAGTCACGATCCCTGGAGGTATTTCAAAGATTAATGCTTATGGATATGGTTTAGTGGTGAACTTGACAGTGATGGGTTAATGGTTGGACTTTCTGTCTGTTTTTCAGCCTCAATGGTTCCACAATTCTATGATATGTGACACTGATTTATTGTGGTATTCCTCTGAAATTTCCACCTAGCAATCCTGCGTCAATATGCCTGCACCACGCAGGAGGTATTTAAATTGAACCTAGGAATAAAATTTGCCATCAGATGAAAAAAAAATCTTCTGATTCAGAAGCTTTAAGACACCAAGTTACAGACTCTGACTGTTGGACTTCAGTGCATTTCATATTTTAAAAGAAAGTAAAAGCAGAAGAAGCCTAGATGCTATAAATACTGAATACTGGGGAAAAAAAATCTGGGAGTCCATAATGATAATTGTATGATCATTTGGGAAAATACAGAGCATTTCTCCAGCTATGCTGATTGTAGAAACACTGTTTTCAGGTTTGCCCTGTGAACAAGACTGTTATATGCATAAGTGTTTAACAGGAATAAAACAGTAAAACAAAGCCAAAAAATATGTGTTTTTTATTTGAACTAAAAATAAATGTCAGTATCAGAAAATTAACCATAAATTATTTGGGCACTGCAACATTCATTTTTCCCAGAAGAATAATATGAATCAAATATTACTTAGTGTATTTCTCATTTTCCAGTCCATCTTGCTCTGGTCCTTCAGATATGCACTAGCAATCCTTCACTACATGCCACGTAGAAAAAGACAATGAGGGGAAATGGGCTATCCAAAAAAAGACGCACACAAGTAGAAGGATTTCTGTGCATCTGCCAAAAGATACATGAATTACAATCACAACAAAGATCCTTGCAAGCATTATGTGCCTGTTCCTGCTGTTAGCAGCTTCTCCTTATGGTAGAAATACTTTATTATTAATAAAATTTTCTGAGAATAAAGTCTGTTGCCATTAAATTCTTGACTGAAATTTTAAAATAAAAAAATTGAAAAATATTTTTATTGATCTCTTTTACAGAAATCTGTATGTATACTGTGGGATTTTTTTTTTTATTTAAAAAAACCTTTTTTTCTGTTGTGAGGAGAGACAAAGCCATTTAAGTATTCCAGACTAAGAGCTTCATTTTTTCATTTCAGCTTGATTTATGGAAAATCAAAATTGTAGTAATTATTTCTTATTCAGAGGACAAAACATCCTGAAGTCTCAAAAATTTCCTGTAAATGGGATAAATTATATTTTTATTAAAGATGTTCAGTGTAACACAGTAAAGCGCTAATTTACTTCTATGAAATTCTTCTAATTGGTCAGTCATTTTACCTTTTATTCCCCTTTGATTTTTATGGGAAGGTTGGTCATATATTCTAAAAAAAGGAACTACTTTTTTTACTGTACTATAAGATATCGTTATTGGTTATGACTGTAAAATCTATTTACATATGCATGAATATTCTTCTTGGAGAGAGCAAACAATTCTATAAGAAAAGCAAAGTTTCAAAACAGTTTTTCAAATAATGCATGTCATCTTCTGTCAGCAGTAATCCTATAAAATTCTCTGTAAAGATCAGAAAATATGTACTTTTAATACATTTCTTTGAGAGTACATTTTTTTCTTTATTTAATTTTTTTTTAATTTCTTTAATTTTCTTTAAAAGTGAAACAGCAGTGCTAAAAATACAATTTAAAAACAGATCTCAGTTCTCTTTACCAGTATTATGTCAGAGCAGAGAACACCTGGACAGACAGAGGTTAGATGACAGAGAGCTTTCTGAACAAAACAAAAAGTAACTATATATTATATCTATTTTTAAATACATATATATAAAATGTGAAAAAATATATATTATATATATATTTAAAATATGTATATGTATTTATATATATATATATATAAAACGTGAAAAAATATTATTTCACTGACCACTGAAATTTAGTTCATCCACTTGAGCTGCAGAAGAAAAAGATGCACAGATGCTATGAACTTGAAAAGGAAATGGCATGCTATTACATGCAATCAATAGCAATTTCTTGCTTAGTAAAAAAATTAGAAAGTCACTCAAACTTATTTTCATTCTACCAGTAACTTCATTGCAACAATTCAACCTGAACAAAGCTTGATCTGTAAACATACTCCAAAAACAATTAAAAATTAAATCAATGAGACTTGCAGTCATGAACAAAAACAGCTCAAGGATATTCAGATGCACAGACAAATAAACTTTTTCTTTCCAGAAAATGAGAAACTAGAAGTAGACTACTAGGGAAGGGATGAGGAGCAAAGATGGAGTGGGAAGGTAAGTAAGTGGAGCAAGTGAGCAGGAGCAATTAATCCCAGCTGATAGCACCTTGTTCTGTCTCTTGTACCCACTGCTGCAGCATCACTTCCAAGAGAGCTGGCTCCTCTCCTGGGTGCAATCACAGGCAGGGCAGCCCTGCAGCTCTTCACCTCAGCCATGTGATACCCTGGACAAGGACTTGCTGTGCCTAGAGCTGCCTAGCCTTGCAGACAGTGACATGTAGCAGTTCAGAATGTACCTCTGTTGGCTGCATGTGAGAAAATGAAAGAATCATTAACAAGATATAATCTCTGAATGGCCCATAGAGTGAAAGGTGTCAGCAAAATTACTGTATATAAGCATAGGAAAATTACCTTCCTTCTTCAGCTTTAACTGATCCTAAAGAGTATTTATATTTGTATCATCCAAATGTTCTGTTTTCATTTTCTGGGATAACCAGTCACATGTATCAAAATGTGGATAAAATTAAAATGTGAATTAAAGCAAACAAATAAAGCCAATTAATTAAGAAATCCTAAACCTTAAACAAATTTTCACAATATTCAGACCTTTCCAGGGACTGTGTAAGGACAGGCTGGTCCAAAAGCAATCATATGTTTAGTAAAGTCTTGGATGTGATGGCAGCTGCTGTAGATCAGCTAGCAGACCTCTGACATCACACTTTTTCTTCCTTTGCGTTTTCTTCAATGTTATAGAAGAATTTTTCTTCAGAATTTTTCTTTCATCTTTTCAGATGAACTGAATTTTTAATACAATTTCTTTTCTTTCTATTCAACTTTTGATAGAAAACCTTTGCAAGTTATCCTAAAAAGCATTAAGAAAGTAACTCAAAATAAATAGGGAACAGTCCTGTAAGCCCACAGTTTGTGGTAATTGGGAGTGTGGCTGTGGCAGAGCCTCATCCCTCATGCACTACAGCTGTGAAAAGCAGGGAAGCAGCATTGAAAGCAATGAGCCATGGAGTGCCCAGGTGCACCCACCAATCACCAAAGGGACACACAGGTGCAATGCATGAACATCAGCCTATACAAGGTTGGGCTAAAGCACAAGGAGAGCAGACACTTGAAGCTTTCTGGTGTGGTGTTACTCTCTATGGGCAGATGCCTGAAGCCTTCTGATGAGGCGTGGTGTTACTCTGTATGGAAAAATGCTTATAGCCTTTTGGAATTGTGTGGTGATACTCTGTGTACTGTGGTTGTCTCAACTGTGGCATGTGCTGTAATGCAGTCCCTGCACAGAAGTCCCCACTTCTGCTGGGTGCCCTGGACCAGAAACCATCACTGGTGCTACAGTAGTTTGTTTTTTTTCTCTCTGTATATCAAAAAAAAAAGGATGTAATGCAATGCCATATTCCCTTAGGGGGAAAAATAAAATGATTGAAGGTACTGGAGAAGGAGCACATATGGAAACTCTCTCTTTAATGACAGTTAAAGAACTAGCAATTGCATGCTATGGCTGCAAAGATTCAGCCTTCTCCTGGGAATGCCTTTGAAAAAGATAAGCATCACAGAAGACACAAAAGCAGTTTCCATGTAGAAACCCAACCTTTTTTAGGGTGTTCCTCTGACAATAGTCTTGAACATTCATAAAAAAAGTGATAGTGTAAAAATATGCAGGCTCTGACCTTACTGAAAGTGGCCTAGTGCTTTTATTCTGTCAGAATCTTAACAGTAATCAAAGCTGTTCAGAGGTATTCTCTAGGGTCAGAGGACTGTGATATGAAAGACACATTTGAACTTGGAACTGGCATATTTAAAAATAATACAAAACCCTCGATGTGTATGTAAAATATTCTTGTTTGTTGTTTAGTTTTGGCTTTTAGTACCAAATATGTTTTCTGCCCACAAGAAAATGCCTTTTATGAAAAAAACACTTGGCTTTGAACAAAGCCAGACTGCCCTGGAAGTGTCATAAGAGAACACGAGTAACCAATTACGTTATTTTCCCTTTCCTTGGGTTCTCTTGTATGTTTATTCAGGAAATAATCTAATTAGATAAGAAACTGATCCTATGATCGCTGCTACAATATTATTTTGTCCCTTCTCAAGTAACTCTTAAGCCATCTCTCACTTTTTGAATGCAATATGCTGTACAAGAGGTACCAACACAGACCTGTGAGGAATTTCAGTATTGTCCAAATTTTGGGTTTCTGGACTGAAGTGACATTTGTGTAAGTTTTATATATTGTTTTGTTCTTTCGTGACAGAAATTTATTTGCTAATTCTACATAAAATATCACTTCAAATGTATCTTCTTTAAATAATTACTCAGAATTAAAACAGGCAAGTTGTTATGACCACCCCACAGAAGGTGAGGATAACACAGGTTCTTGTTACTAGGGTTTATTATAAAACAACTTGGTTGAAAGGAGAACCAGTATGTAACCATTTTGTTAATTTTTATCTATAGTAACAACAAAATGAGAGCATTGCAGTATGAAAGCAAAGCATAACCCAAGGACATGCACAAAGGAAAAGAAGGAAAGGGAAAGAACAAGAGTGTGAAGACCTCACCGCCTGTAGGCCTGGCAACGAGACTTGTGCAGCCTTGGTTGAGGTGGTGGTCGCAGACCAGATCCATCAGGTGGTGGGGGAAGTTCCAAAGAAGTGGTGGGAGAAATCCTTGGGACAACAAATCTATGGGGTTTTTCACTCTGGTTTATATTTGCCCAGGTACATCCCCTGGGGACAGCAGTTTCACACTGAGTGATGTAAAATTTTGGATCACAGGACATTTGGGGAGTCTTCTATTAGCCCTATAATGCATTAATCGGCCCAATGCTAATTGATTGGAAAACCTTATTTGTTTCAATTCTGAACTCAGTCTTGCCTTATTCATGTAAGATCCTAGTGTGAAGTCAAAATAACATATCCATAAATGAGGCAAACTTCATTTTGACTGTACTGTCCTTCCCCGTTCATGTTGGCAAAACATTATTTCTCCTGAATTTCAGGATGAAACCAACCACAAACACAATACAGCAATTACTATTTCCTTTATTTCAGCAGAAATAGACTTTTTGTTCTTTTGCTATACAAATAGTTGGAAACATTATGAATAAGTCTTGGCTTAAACTTTCTGAAAATCAATCCAACAAAACTGCTTCTTTTTTCTTCAAACAACTACAATCTGTAAAATGGATGAAGTTATCAGAATAAAACATGCAGCACATTAATTCACAAATTACACTTGTGATAAGACAAAGACTCAAATTACAGATTCCAAGGTAGTTAAAGAAAGACAGACAGTACTGCACAGTGTGGCCCTAATTATGCATTGTTGTTGTATAAGATCAATATAATCGATTTTTTCCCAGTGACTTCACTGACATTTTGGTGTATACCTGTTAGGAACACTTCAAGTTTTATACTGACGTCAAACTACCAAAACCAAGTGTCCCTGTGCTACATAAGTTCCACTTATTACAAATTTTTATGGTTCAGTTTTAATTAAATATTAATTACATGTTATGTATAATTTGTTATTATAGTGTAAATAACATAATATAGATAATTTTTCTTGTAAAACTACCTTAGTAACAAATGTGTGATGTTTACAGAATTAGCACAAAATATGCAACTGCTTAAAATTGTATTTCATTTTTTAAAGCCTTACTAATTATGACCTTCTACTAGAGCAGAATGATTAACTTTTTGTAAGCTTTTGATATTTGCCACTACGTATTTTCTGAATGATGAGTATTGATTTTGTCTGTCACCTTTGGTGTGAAGTGGTGTTATAATCCCTGGAGCATAGAATCATTACTGTAACTAGCATTAGTCAATTTAAGATGCTTATGTTCTGATAGGTCAGAGGACACAGAGTCTTCAAAATGTTTGTTCTTAAAACACTCAAAATTTTGCAATGTAATGAAAGAATGTACTTTGGATGAGCACACAGGCAAAAAAACCCACTAGACTTGCCCTGATTACAAAGAAATTTCATAAAACAATGACAGAAATTATTTGACCAGGGGCATTAGAATGTCCATATCAGCAAATCACTCTTCTCTGCCATTTTTTTCTCTTTCCAGAGTTTTTTCTACTCTACTTGCTGCTATCTTCTGTTAGGAAAGATGCTATGCCCCTCTCCTGTGCAAACTTGTTTCATCCACAGACTTGAATTTATCCTATGTAAGGAGTGAGGCAAAGATTCCATAGGAAAAAGGAACCAATTAAAGTCATCAGAGATTGCTACACAGGACCTGTGCACACAGGGTATTTTAAAAATTATTAAGAATGTCAAGATTATTTATTTTTAACATGGCTTCCAGAGTGTTTTAGAAAAACAAATAAGACTGCCTCTCTCTCCAAAAAGCAATTGTATAGCACCCTATTGATTTTCCTGTCATTTGTCATTGAACTTCCTTGAGTATTGCAGAGATAATGCAGCAACTAGTCAATGTAACAACTGAATATCCTTCTTTAGGGTAAGACAGTAAAGGAATGAATAGAAAATTTCCTGTTTGCTTCCTGAAATATCATTTTATATACTCTTGGCTCTAATACAAATTTTGATCACACTACTATACAAGGAAGGACTACAGACACTATTTTGAAGAAACAAAGAAATATTCCGTTAGAGATCTCAAATTAAAATTTAAATACTACTAAAAGCTGTTAAAAAATTCTAGTAATGCCAAGTATGAGACCAGTCTGTATTTACCTTTATTTCTGAAAGTATAGTTGACATATTTTTGTTATTGATGTCATAAGACTTTTCAGAAGCAGAAAAGCATTGCCTGCCTTAAGAAGGAAATTACATTTTTGAACGTCTTTTCCACAAAAATGTTTTTATTAAACGTCTATTTCTACACTATACCTTGACTAGCAATAGTAGAGGCAATCACTTTTTTCATTGCTTGGCTTTTTGAGAGAATTTCGTTTTCAAATAAGATAGTTCTAAATAAAATATTCCCTGTGTTCTGTCCTTGACTTCTGAATTCCACTTCTGAAACAGAACTAAAACTTCATCTGGGCCTCCATGAAGAAGCAGAGTCCTGTTGCATTGGTTGCAGTCTCCAGCTTCTTCAATTAACTCTTAAACAACTCCCATGTTTGTAAGGAGCTTCAGCTGTACATCATGACTCTCAGAAGATGTGTGAAAACACATCTGCTTGCAACTCTAGAATATGCAAAGTTTTAATGAATTATCCTTTACATTTAAAGAAGAAGCTTGTGTTTATCTTCTTTGCTTTTGACAGAACAAACCACAATAAATTGTTCCATGTTATGAACTGACACATCCTCTTAACATGGAAATTAGAGGATTAAATTTTCATTCTGCAGCAAAAAAAACACCAGATCTGTAAAACACTATTTAAAATCATGTGTCCATTGGGCTTTAAGCCCCTGTTTACTGATGTTCATAGCACATCTAATGGCTCTCCATGTATGCAGATTTGCACTTTTTGTTCTCTAAATCATTATGAGCTATAAAAGACACATACTGGCTGGAAGAACTCTGCTAGGATCTCTTCCAGTTTAGGAATGCTTCATATTTTTATACAAAACTGTCTGTTAGCATGTGTCCTTTGAAGTGTGGTGAATGACAATCATGTTACCAGAGCCACGTGATGCTGTGGTCATGCAGTGAGGACCACTGCAATTTACAGTTCTCAAGGAAAGAACCCTTTAAAATGGTGTAGCCTTGTAAAAGAAACACGAAGGATGAAGTCGTACAGCTATTACACTCTGGTCACTCACACCAATGGCTGAATCAAGATTGTTTTTCTCTAGGTAGACAGAAAAAGGAAGATCCTAACCACTTATTCTCAAGAGGTAGAAACCACACAAAAGTTTACTGGCAAACTGTAGAAAATTAGGAAACATTAGCAAAAGAGTAAACACAACAGAACATCACTTATTACAGTACAGACTGGGCCCACTGAACATAGAAAATAGAATCCATTTGGTGTTACCTTCTGTGAGAAGAGAATTAGAAGAAGAAAAAAGGGAGAAAAACGGAAAGGAAAGAGAGAAAACCAGACATAGGTACCACCTCCTGGGTTCCAGCAGTGTAAAACTCCAAGGTGAAGACAGGGTTAAAGGATGATGTGCTTGGCTCATGGTGAACCTTCTTAAACCTTTTTGGCCCATCCTGGGCTTCCCTCCCAGGTGGGACTTTGTTCTCTTGGCCTCTTAGGGACCAGGTTGGGTG
Organism: Passer domesticus; assembly: GCF_036417665.1. Taxonomy (NCBI): domain Eukaryota; kingdom Metazoa; phylum Chordata; class Aves; order Passeriformes; family Passeridae; genus Passer; species Passer domesticus. The sequence continues at coordinate 19,830,023 of NC_087478.1, forward strand.
ACACTGGGGGCTGCCTGCAGTGTGCTGTGACTGGCAGACTGTGCAGCTGGGGGCTCTGGGGGACAGGACACAACCACACCAGAGTAAGTGACCCACCCCCCACCACACACTCCAAGCCTGGGGTGTCTCGAAACAAAACACCTTTTCCAGTCTCTGACAGCACCATAGAATTAATTTAGTACTTCTGTACTTTAAAAAGAAACTACTCTAGAGTCTGTCCTATAAAAGGAAAATTAGAAGTAATCAACTTGCACTGACAAGCTCAAAACCTGCGAAATAATAATGCCTTAGTGTGTGAGAAAAGTAAGATATAATTGGTATGTACCATACACCTGTCATCGACTGGCAAAAAACTAGAAATAAATGCATCTGGTAGAATATTCACGAGACTGCCTGACTATACATTTTTGATAACACATTTCAGTCTAAGTAAAACATCATAAAATCAATGTACAGTCTAATTTTACACAGACTATCAATTTCTGAATCAAAGCAGACATATTTTATTGTAAATGGAAGGAAGTTCTTCCAGTTTTTGCTCTAGCTGAGCAGAAGATACAAAAGTGTCCTTTTATTCTAGCTTCTTGTATTAGACATTTCATTTGTTTGTCCAGAAATACTCTGATTGACTTAGGTAGATATTTAAGCTCATTCCTTAAAAATTGTGATATTAAAGCAGCACTTAAAAAATGAGAATCTGTATTCAAAAACTGAACTGCAACTGTTTGATAGGTTCTCTTCTTTAAAAGAAATTGCTGGAAAGGACTCCAACTGTGTTCAGCTGTAGACCAAAACCAACTTTCATAAGATTTTGAAAATCATTCTGAAGACAATAATAAAACTTAATATAGGAGCAAAAAGAAATGTTTATGACATTAATTTTCTGACTGAGGTCTTTTGAGAGCTTCATTTCATGTCACATTCATTCTTTTCTAAGCTAATATGCAGTTCTCTTCAAAATCACTTTTCTCTTTTTATTTTTTTCTCTTCAATAAGGAAAGAAGATTTTTGTAATGGTAGTGTACCTAACAACTCTAAGAATAAAGGAAGAATAACATATTCTAAATTGATGGGAGCCATTTTGTCTCCTGAAAAAAATCCTATAAAAGCATATGGGCTTGGAATTTACAGACATAATATAAAATTACCACTGTACTGATCTTACATAATGTAGATATTTATAGATCTTAAATATGTCAATCTTATGCATCTGATATTCATGTAATATGAAGTAATATCATCAATTTTAACTAGGAAGTATATAGTATATGTTTGTTTGATCTGTGATGGTATTCTATATTTTTACATAAAAACTTCTATGTCCAGGGCTTTTTTTCTCTCAGAATGATACTCTCAATTTATAATAGTATAGTTTAGAATGGAAGCCATTGCATTCTGCTGCAATTTGAAGCTGGACAAACTAGTAAAATTATGCAATCACTGAACAATATAAAGAATAGGTTTAAATATATTTATATGCACTTTACGTATCCTTCAGATCTGTAATATTGGTTTAAAAGTAAAGAGCATTTTGTTTTCTTTTTTTTGCAAGAATTTAGTTTATTTACTTTCAACTGTCTTGATAAGTAAGGAAAAAATGTACATATTTTAGAATCCAGAACTTCTAAGCTATTTGGTTTCTTTGTTATTTATCAGCACCATCACAGAAACAGTTTCAAGAATACCTTTGTATGATCAAAACCATGCAATTATTAACAGCAAGATGAGAAAAAATTTGCTACACCCTCTATAAATTATTTCACTGCAGATATTCTAATTTTATTTTGAGTTACATCTTATTTGTATTACTCTTATCTCTTCTTGCTTCGCATGTTCTTTGATTTATGTAAGTGTCCTTCACAAGTGTCCAGTGATACAGGAATCTTTGCTTCTGAACTTAGTGATTAATAGTGTTATGTTGGTCTGCTGATACTTAAGATGAAGAGGAGGGATCTTGTGCTACAGCTGAAAGCAGCTGCTCCCTAGCCCGTGGGTATGAAAGCATACAGTGTGATGTGACATGCGGGCTGATTCTTTTCATTTACATCACCTTAGAAAGTAGAAGGGGTGAACCTAATAACCTCTAGGAGAATGGCATCATTTGAAGCAATAAAAATCTGCACACTCAGGATCATACACCAAGCTTATCACTTCAGGTAATTTTGCATGTACTTTGCATTATTTTACTTAGATGTTGCTACTTGTTAATGGTAGTGAGACCTTACTGAAAATCCCTCAGAAGTCATCTTTCAGCTTGTGGTGGTTTGGAAATGGAGAATATGGAGACAAAGAAGTGTGTGGGACAATAAATTAATCCATGGGCCACTTTATTCCGCAGCTACATTTTTTGCATAGAAAGTACTTCTCACAGCCAACAGGGACTCTAGCACCTCAGTATTCATTAAAACAAAAAATAAAACACAGATTTATTTCCAACCTTCCTTGCTATAACCTTGAAAGCAGAGCAGTGCCTGTAACCAATGGAAGGTAGCAGAGTGTAACTAAATGTCTTCCTGAGGTGAAGAATATTTGAAATTATATCTCTGAGAGCAATGAACTTCCCCATTTATCTCACTCAGGGCTTCACAGACTCCATAATCCCATATCTACAGATCATATAATTTATTCATAATATTGTAGAGTATCATGTTTTGTTGTAGTTAGTGACCTAACATTTTGGGGTTTTTTTCCATTTTTTTCCCCCGTGCTTACTTGGGAGAGTTTGTTCACCTGCTTCTTATTCTGTAAATTCTCTAGAAGGGGGGGGGGGGGGGGGGTTTAAGAAGATTTTGTGTATGCTAACTTCACTGTTCTATTTTATGTCATATTTCTCTTTTACCTTGTTCTTATACCATCATGTTTCAAAAAAAAAAATTATTCTGATGATGCAGGCCTCTGGAAAATTTCAGTTGCCTCACTTACATGATGCCAAGGATTTTGTCCATTCTTCACTGCTCAAGGAAACCTCTATATGCTCAAGGAATAAAAGAGTCACCAAAAATCTCTCAGGAAGCTTTATGACTACCCAGAGAGCAGTCCTGACCCTTCAGCCCATAGTCATGTGGGACTCTTTAGAGCATCAGCTAAATACCAAGTCCTCACAAGCTCTTACAAGTGTGTTTTAAATTAATACTGTTGTACAGCAACTCCTTCTGCACATGGAGTGTAAGATCAGTCAAGGTAATAAGATCTACCAATGTCTATTAAAAATAACCTAGAGAGTTATTTCCTCTTGTCCTCTCTTCACCTTACCAAATTGACAAAATCTCTGACTTCTCTTCAAAAATTCTTCCAAATCTTCTGCCTGTTAGGTTCTGCAGTTGTTTTTCTGTGTTCTCTTTCACATTCCTTCATTTCTAGCTCTAACTAGTTCATTAGTAGAGAGCATTTTGGATAACTCATTCTTGGAATACCAGTGTCACCATGTGTCTAAATTTCATCACTGTGTTACTAGTGTCAGATTGATGCTTGGGTCTGTCCTGAATTCTTGATTCATTTAGTAAATTGGTCAGTATGGGCGTAATGTGAAGAAATTAGTTTTCACTAATCTTAACTGGTTTTGATAATTTCTTTGGAATATTTAACTTTATTTTAGGCTTATTTTTTCAAACAAGTGTTTATATTGAAGATTTAAACTATATGATAGAGTCAAATAAAAAGACAGTACAATGTGTACATTCAATTGATGGCTTTAAAAATTTCCATCAAAGAAAATACAAACTGGCATCTACCTGTAAACATTACTTCATAGCATGCTACAGTAGACTGAAAATTCAGAGGCTTTGGCCCATATAATTTTATTCTACTTCTCTCCACAGGAGCATTGCTAGGGTTGATGTTTCAAAGCACTGTAAAGAAAAACAATGATGCAATTCAAACCACTAGATAGCAAACAGCTGAAATTAGCTATTTTTCCAGAACAATAGGGTGCATGCTTTTCTCTCTGCCTAGCTCATCATTTATGGAAGAATAGTTTTCATGGAAATTCAAGCAGATTATACATTACAAATAGGACTGCCATCCACATAAATTTTTCAAAACTGTTTCACTTGGAAAATAAATTTAAAAATGGGTACACCATATAGTTCCAATACTTGAAGGAAAAGTTATTTAAACTTCAGATGTAAAGCTAAACAGAGAAAACTGTCAAAACCTTTCATGAGGAACTGCCCTGGCTGCCACCCATCCTTGTGAAGCACTATGGATGCAAAAAGTAAAATGTGGAACCCATAAGGAAGGTAAGATCATTTACCTTTGAAGAATCATAAGCTCATATGAAATTCTAGTACCTTTGTCTCTGACAGTGCAAACCCATCAATATTGTGCTGTTTTGACATCCCATGTCTGCAACAACTACCTAAAAGCAAGTTCTGTAAAACAGAAAACTTTTCTGCCCAAATAATGCACTTTACCTTGGAAGAAAAATCTTTTAATCTGTCTGTGGGATAAAAAGCTACATCACAACTGTACTCAAGTACTTCCCACCTTCAGATGAAATGCATGTCCCCTGGTGCCCATGAAGGGAGCAGGAGCAGGAGCTGATAATGATCTTCCTTTCAGGACAGCCTGAGATGTTGTGTTTTGTCTCTGAAATATGGCCTGGCCCAGAACTGCAAGATTTGCCTCTTCTGCAGTCATTGAAAACTCAAGAGTTTCAAGATACTGTCAGTACACCCACAACTAACGCTTGTAAGAGCAATACACTGCTTTCAGTGTTTACATGACATTCATCTTCATGTAAATATAAAACAGAATGACATTAAAAACAGCAGTATAATTATACAACAAGAAAAAACAATATTAAACAACACCCCCCCCAAAAAAAAAACAACACAAAAAAACCCCAAACTTCCTATTTTTTCACTTGACAAAAAATACACCTTTAGTTGGAGTTTTTGTGAGAAAATAGCAAATTTATACCAAAATATGGCAATTTGTCAGTAACAATGATAAACTTCTATTTTGTTAGCTTATCTTTACAAAGTTCTACTGTATAAAATCTACTTTTAAACTTCATTACAATGAAGTTAGTACAAATCTGGTTTTAAATTACAGATATCTGTTACAGACATGGGATATTACATTATTGATCATGATAGCTATATAAGGAAATAATCAGAAATTTAAAGAATAAACTTCCTAAAAATGCAGAATAAAAAAAATTTTTAATTCTTTCTCATCATTCCAGAATCTGTCAGCTTCAGATTTCTACCAAGCCTCTCACTGAAAAATCTATGGCAACTTAACAAAACAATTAGTCTTCATTGTGCTTGTGATTCTGTTATAAAACCACACAGTACAAAGGTCTTAATCTTCCTTTTGAAATTAAACTAATTGAAATTAGTTGAATCCATTCTGGCTTGGTTAGGAAAATAAACTGGGCTTTATTCTTCTGGTAAAAAAAAAACAAAAAAAAAAAAAACCGAAACAAAACAAAAAAACCAAACAAAAAAAACCAACCCAAAAACCGAAAAACAAACAACCTAAAATACATATAAAATCCTATTTAGTATTTTTACTTCTTGTAGCTGATACTTTTTGGGAAAAAATACCACAGGTAGTTTATTCATGGCTAAAAATCCCTTACACAGTATCCTCGTCCTCTACAAGAGTCTGATTAAAGCATCAATGGCCAGAATTTGGAAATTCAGGAGCTGGCCTCAGAGCACATAATCTGCTGAGGCTTATACCCAGGCATCAAAATGCACCACTAGAAGCTGCCTATTTCTCCTCCATTCCTACATGACATTATGTTAATAGCCCCAAAACCATAAGAATTTAACTCCATTGTGTTGCTTAGTCTTACGACTCTGTTTTCAGCCTGATGCATCTGAATCTTCTTTAAAGCTGATCTTGTTTTCATGAAACAGGCAGAAAAACTTTATGCAAGCAAAAAGCACTTACGCTTATCCCCTCAGGCCATTCAATTAAACTTCTTTATTCTTGAAATCATCCAACACATAATCATTTCCCAAATGTGAAGGAAGGGTTCAATCAGTTTGAGACAAACTGAAATTCCTGAAATTTCATCTCTGTTGTGAGCTCTCCTGAATTTCTATCAGTGTCCTGCAAAGCTTCCCATCTCCCACATCTCCTCCCTGCCATGTAGCACCTCTTCTTCCTTTTCACTCTGTTTGCCACTTGGCTTGATATTATAGCTTTGTATTCAAGCCACAAATTCTTGGGTGAAATTTCCTTAGAACAGGAATAAAAAAACCACTGAGTCTGCTGGGCTATACCTCTTGTGTCCTGCCTTGCCACTCTTCTCCCAATTCACTGGAGGAACATAAGGAACGTGAGATTGACACAAAGGAGATGTAAGGAGACACCTGCTTGAGGCAAACAGGAGCAGAATGGAGGCAATCCTTTAAATGAGGAAGGACTGCTCTGAGTGTAGTGAAGGAGTGCAGTGATGTCTGTGAGGAGGGGGTTTATCTCACCATGTGATGAGAGAACTCATGAGGACACATTGCATTCTGCAGCTTCCCTCTCATGACAGTCTCACAGCTGTCCCTCTCTGTACTTACTCTCTCATACTGCCCATAGAGTAGTGTGCTCTTCAGGCTTTATTTGAAAACTTTTTATGAGAGTTCATTGGGAATACGGTCTTTTGTGTTGAGAGATGTTCAGCTTACAAATAAAAAAAACCCAATTTGTTGGTGCTCATGACATAAGTAGGAAACTGTGAGAAAATTCCACTACTTCCAGTGCAGATTTATAGCACCGAGGTAGTGCTGGTAGAAGTAATTGATAGTGCTGCTCTGTCCGTGTCTTTCAGCTTCAAGGAACACCAACTAACATCAGGCTGGCAAAAAACATAATTAATTTAACACAGCAAGCACTACATCCAAGTAATATAAATCACAAAATGTTGACCAACTTTATTGAGTCCTTTGTTTGGCTTATCTGCTTGTAATTTGGTGGTCTGCATTCCTTTCTTGTAATTACTCAGGGTAATCTACAGTTCCAAGTTTATCTTTCTTTATTTGTGACCTTTTTACCTTAGGTGGGAGGATGCACTGACTACTACTTAAATATTTTGACTATTTACTTTCTGACTGATAGATGTTTTTATTGAATTTTCTACATATATGAATATAAAAATAAAATCAGAGAATACAAGCAAATTTATCTGAAAGTTTTCTTAGCATCATAATTCTCTGCTGCTAAGTCAACCTCTTAAAATAGGCATAGTTTAACTGTAAGGAAACACCATCTATGTGTCTTCTACAGCTGCAATAAATTAACATTTCAATGCATTAATATTTTAACCTGGGCCATAAAACTGTCCAGGCATTTATTAAAAAGTAAATGTTGTAGTTTTGTATATAAAAATAGTATAATTTTCTGTGGTGGCAAAAAAATAGTAACAACTAATACTTTTTCTTATATTTAAAGAAAAATCCTAATGCCATTTTCCCCCTTCCCTCCTATGCCCCCTAGAATTTCATGGTCCATTTATTTTCTGATTCCTATTACATCTTTCTGCTACCAAAATTACTGTATTCAAACAAGGTCTTTAAATGTATTCAAATATTTTCTGAAAGGAAAAGTCCCATTTCAAAGAGATATAGAAATGAATTCAAATGGGCTCAGACAGTTCAGGTCAGAATGCAATTTACAGCAAATTAGAGGTAGTTTTAAAAAGAATGTGGCCAAAATAAATGACAGTAAAAATGAAAGCATAGAAATATGTGATTTTTAAAAAATATATAAGCATATCTAAATCATAATTTCCAAGGGGATGACCATCTTAAATCTTTTTTTAAAACAAATTTTCACAGAAAAAGCAATATCACTGCTAAGTACTTTAAAAGAAATGTCCTACAGAGAAGTATTAAAAAGAATTCAAAAAACCCCAAGAAAGATAATGTTACTCTTCTTATTTGGCATTTAGGAGACATTAAGAATAGGGCCCTGTGTATGCACAATATGCCACATTGAATAGGATCTTAAAAGACATTCCTCTTTTCCATAGATGCATTTTTTTCTCATTTTCCTCCTATTTGAATTTTCACAGACTTTTATTTTCCGTAAATCAAAAATAAAAATATATTTTACGGAAATTATATATTGATATTCTATTGACTTCCATACTTGCTGATGAAGAAATTAATGCAATTTTTTTTTTTTTGCTTTATGGCTAGTGTACAAGAAACATTATCTCAAACAAGTATACATGAGCAGCAGTTTCTGATAACTGCACTAGGATTGCAGAGTAATGTATCTTGGTAAGCAATGTAATTTGTCTAAAGACTTATGTGAAATGTAAAAATATGGTCCTTTTTGTGCCATATTTGTAAAAATATGGCCAAACTCATGTTCCCAGACATTTATTTTATATTTAATTTTCAGATTTTTCTTTCTGCATATATATATATATACAAACACATATATATATAGATATATTTATGTGTATATATATATATATAAATATATATGAAGACTGCAGGCGTAGAAAGTATTCTCTCTCTTTTCCCTACTGCCTTTCATGTGTAACTCAAACTCAGCAAAGACAACACTTTTTTTCCTAGCTTAGGTTTTATACAAATCCAGGGTAAAAGGGCAGTAAAAAACTTTTCACTTGGGTTGCTTAGAATATGAAAAAATATCTAATACACAAAACTACATTTGTCACCACTCAAGGATTAAAAAAAAAAAAAAAAAAAAAAAGAAAACAACCTGAAAAATACAGGAACAGACAAAACCAAATAAAACAGGTAAGATATAGGCACATGGTTGATTAGATTGTTCTCATAGCTAAGCCCAGTGAAACAAACCTCAGGCAGAGCAGACCTGACAAGCTTTAACTGAAGAATCACAAACTCAATACAAAGCTTCTGGACAGCTGCAAGCAATGATAATATATTACAGTGTCTTGGGGTTACAACTTCTACTACAAAATGATAGTGAAAAGTAAAGAATTTAATTCAACTTAAACTACAAGAAATTTATAAAGGCAAAACATAACGTCTGCTTTGGAATTTGGTCTTACATTTCTGCTCCTGTAAAAACTATTTCCCATTTCCAATTTAATGTACAGAAGCACAACTGCTTTTTCTTGACCCTAATCTAAGTCTCTACAGTCTCCATGGAAGTTTTTTCAATCAAACTGTCCCATTCTTTACAGAAAGGTAGTACTCTTAAAGTGTAATAACAATGGCCCTTCTGTTCAGAAAGAAACCCTATTTTTGGAAATACATTTGTATTTTAAAATATTTACCAATGCACTCAAAATAACCTTAGAAATACATTTGAAAAACTAGGGCAGTATCTAGGGAAAAGAAAAATATTTATTATTTCATCTCTTAGGCCAAATCCCACTCAGAGGTAGTAGATTGGAACTGACCTCCATGCAAAGCACACACAAAATATGATACTCTCTACTCTCCACTGTAGAGCTTCATGTGACATATAATTATTAATATGTGAAGTTAAAATGCAAATGTCAACAGATCCTCCCCTGTAATTAGACTTCCCTATGCTCTAGAAATATGCTTTTTTATGCTTCTGATATTGCTTTTAAATCCTAATTAATATTTAGATTCTCATTTAATTGAATTCAGTTATGACTGGCTATATGCTAATTTTTTTGCAGTTGTTTGCCATCTGTTTTGGTGCAGGAGTTTCACATCTGTGTTTAATAATTCGCAGAAAAGTGGACTTTTGCCTTTAATCTCCCTCCCTTCCATTTCTTTCTTTTAGCTCACAAAATCAGCACTAAAATCAAGTGACTGAGATATAATTTTACTTTCTTCACAATTGCCCTTCACAATTGATCCTAGATTTAATTTGAGGCTCCTGGACTGCTGTTGTGAAAAGCATGATAACAAATAGGACTCAAGGTTTTCACCAGTTATGAGAAAAACAACACATGAATTTCAAAATAACGAAATGGTCCAGAGGATTATTCTGGCTACAAGATCTTCTGCCTACATCCATGGAGCAATATGATTGTTCTCCAGCAGAAAATATGGCTCTTATTTTGAATATTTATATGTTTCAATCAGACAATATATTTTAAGGAAAATGTTGAAAAAAATATGAAAATCACATGGTTTTTTTCTGAAATTATGTACTCATATTTTCTGTCTTTAACAATGGATCACTCATGGTCCCTTCAAAGTCAATGGAGAGGAACAAAGCCATATACAAGACAAAATAAATACAAATTGTATGTCCTTGTCATCAGCCTTGTATTTGCAGGATTAAAAAGTTTATTCAATTGCATCTTTGCTTTCCTAACTTTTAAAACAGAATATAAGCTCTGTTTAATTAGACAGCTCACCTTTATTTGTGACTTCAGGTTATCTAACAGAATAAAATGACTTGGTATTTTTATGTTGCCTAATTTTAATTTAATGTCGCTTTAAGATAATTTATTTGTGGATTTTAATTGTCCAGTGGTTTATGTGATGCACCTTGATTTTTAGTATTAGTCCACAAACCACAGAAATTTAAATTATTCTAAGTAATACCTTTTCTTGCACAATAGAGTGGTGTTGCATAGATTTCAATAAGTGATGGTGAGGAAACTTAACCCTCAGGAAGATATTAGCAAGAATGAGAAGAATAAAGCCTAACATGGGATTTCACCCATGTAACACATCCACTGACATCTCCATTGCTGCTGCAGACTTGATTTTGAGTTACTCCCTAGTTTGCATTCCAGTCAATGGACAGTGGTGACTCTGAGGTCTCCAAGGAAATATCTGCCTCCTGAACAAAAAGCACCCAAAAAATCTTTATTGATTTCAGCCTCTTCAGGTTGGAGAGAGACTCATTGCATGGTGCATTGTTTTGCACTTCAGCCCCAAACAACCAAAACAGCAATTTGGCCTAAATGTGAGGTTTCCATAATTTACTCCCCGCACATCCCCACCAGCTGGAGAAAGAATTCAGTCCATGGGCAAGTCCCACTGGTGAGTGGCAGCAGCCCTTAGATGCTATCTAACCAGAAGGGCTACTTAACCATTACCTAATCCACAAATTCAAATTCATTGTATACCATGATGATGACTGTCCACAGTAATGAAACAATGTCAAGAGGTACTAAGAGATTGAAGCATGATAAGAGACAGAAATGGCTTCATGATTAGCTTAGACTAAGAACTTGACAGAATAAACAAAACAATGCATGTTGTAGATAAGATATATTCTGGCATCAACCTTTCTCATTATATTATGTCCAGTGAAGCTGGCAGAAAAGGTTCTTAAATTTTCTTACAGGAAGAACTATTTTATACTGCATATGATTGAATTTTGTAAATTTCTTCCAAAATCTACCATGGTAGGAAAATTCTAATAAATTATAAAAATAAATGTTTGCATAAATCATAAAAATATCTACAGTGACATGTGACACACAGCCTTAGTCGGTCGTTATTTAATTCTGTGCCACTGCATAGGCTTTGTGCCACTCAGTGGCCTTCCATATCACAGAAGTTAGTTGCATTACAGGTAATTTCTCCACTCAATTAATACTTTTATTTTGCCTCTATCTAAATTTATCTTATATCTGTTTTATGTTGGTAATTATATTCCGGTTGATGTTCATAAATTTATATTAATTGGAAAAGATTAGGAATTGTTATTGAAGTTACAATAATTATTTGAGAAATAATTTTTTTGTTTTACTCTGAACACTGATAATCAGTCATTCTCTATGACAGGTTCAAGACTTAAAAATGCAGCATTACTGTTATGAACTTATGAATTCCATATGCTGCATCCTGCAGCACTGAAGCCAATAGGAAAAAAAATCTCCCACAAACTTCACATGGGAATATGGTAATACCATGCAAATGCTGTGCTTCATCATAGCTCACAAAGCACAAATTTAAGCACTAATACGAACCCTAAAGTTTAACTAATTAAACTTAGTTAAGTTTTACTAGTTCTGTGAAAATATTAAATGTAAGTTTGTGGGAAATTGTAATAAAAAGTCAGAAATAAATCTCTCTTTTCTTTGAGTCTTTCCAGAACAGTCGTCTTTCAGTGTTAATGAATTTTTCCATGGGACTCAAAGATGAGATGTAAGCATCATACAGTAACAAATATCAATTAAATACTTGCCAAACTGTTGTGTTCTGAAGATCACTAGATATTCTAGGAATAATCACAGGCATTATTTAGCACCACTTCTCATTTAATCAATTCTTCTTCTAGTTTCAAATGATGCTTATGTTTGTGTTAGCATTTACAGCCACAACACTTACAAAAGAAAGGGGGTAAAATAAGGTGTTGAATTTTTTTTCTTCAGGGAATGAAAACTCCTCCTTCTGGTTAGCATATTATCTTTACTTAGTTTCCTTTCTTTAGGTTAGTCTCTTCCTCAGCTGACTAGCACAGCTAGGTTCTTCAGTGATGTCATCCTTACTGGTACTCTGAGCCTCAACAACAGTTCCCACATAGCTGGCAAAAGCAGGATGTGGTGACAGACTTAATGCTCTGTGTCAACAGTGTAAACAGCATGCTCATCTTGAGAGCTTTATCAGATTAACCCTGGTGTAGCAGCTTCAATAAGATATATTAATATCTCTGCATGACTAGCTGTACCTAGAAAATATTAAGCTAAATAATTTTTTTCCATTGTCATCCAAATATATTTTGATTGCTATCTGGAGAAAAATCAGCTGTGAAAACAAATGGCAGCATGCTTGTTCCCAATATTATTTGTCCTTACAGAAATTATTCAGTAATTAAAAATAAATAGATTGGTTAAAATAGCAATTAAGCCTCTCATATGGAAGCTTTACTCATACAGAGATGATTTTGAGTTCATTGGCAATGTCATGCATAGAATACTTTCCAGAACTGTGCTCTAGTTGCCATTATCGTGCATATACATAAAGATGTCACATTAGTAAAGTCTATGGGATAGGGATTCAGCTCGTGTAAATAGTGAGGTTGGCAGTGAATTCAATTCCACTTATTTACACCAGCAAGGACTCTGCCCTGATGTATTTCATAGCTTTCACGAAAAGAAAAAATTCCCCCCAAAACTTCTCCTGTGATACAGGTTTTGTGTACTTGAAAGCTAGATTAATTTCACCAAGCTTGAGCATTACTTATTAGCTACTATCTAGTTGAAATTAATCAGGATTTGTGATTAAAACATGGCCTGATACAGTGTTTAGTTATACAGAAGCACAGTTTAGGGTAGCCTTTAGCTGTAGTCAGCAGAGAGACAGATACCATCTGTCTCTGTCTACATTAAGGTGGAGTAAATCAGTTTTTACAACATGTATTGCCTTCCCTCCATTGCATTTGGAGGCTTGCACTAAAAATCTAATTTTTGATGGCTGAACTTATATTACATGAATCTTGATAATTTGGAAAAACATTAATACCATACAGTGTACATATGTTGAACTCTATGTGGCGCATGAATCTATATATACTTAGTCACTGATGTGAATATGGTGTTAAGGACATTGCTGAGTCACAGAATATGCTGAGTTGGAAAACACCCACAAGGATCACCCAGTCCAGCTCCTGCCCTGCACAGCACCATCCCCAGGGGTCACACCATGTGCTGAGAGCATTGTCCAAATGTTTCTTGAATTCTGTCGGGCTGGTGCTGTGACCACTGCACTGTTCAGTGCCCAAACACCCTCTGGGTGAAGAACCTTTTTCTAACATCCAATCTAAACCTCCCTGACAGAGCTTCAGGCCCCTCACTTTAGTCCTGTCACTGGACACCAGAGAGAAGAGATTAGTGTCTGCAGGCTGATAGTCATTGATTGCAAGGTAAACTGCAGAGAAAACAGTATTTATGTATATTTCAGAATCTGAATAATGAATCTGCCATGCTTCTATTATTCTTAATTCTTATGCTCCTTGCATTCAGAGTACTAAGAAATCAATCTCTATGCATTAGTGGTTTCAAATGTGTACCTAGACCAGCACCCAAATATTGAGTTGTTTAAAATATTTTTTACACAATATTTCAGATTATCTCTAATCAATTCTCACCTCTTCAGAGGTCTTTCTGGAACAAAAAATAAACACTTCCATCAATGGTCAATAAAATTTACATCCTGCAAATGTAGCTTTTTTTTAGAGAAAAGAATCCCTTTCAACTAAGACAATGCTTGGGAGTTCCTATTAGCATCAGTTCAAATCTTGTTTTTCCTACACCTTGTATGTAGTGAAAATTCAGATAGCAGTAGTGATTGAAAAGGCAGGAGCCCGTGCAATGGTTTAATGTGTGATAAAGCATAAATCCATTAAATCTTGTCTGCAAGTTTTACTTGTGCTTCACAGGGATTACTTAACAACCTTGCAGAAAGTATTTTTTAGCAACTGACATAAAGGTTTGGCATTTTTAAAACATGGCATTGATCAGTTGATACTATGCAATCTTTGAAGAAGAACTATCTTCTTGGGATGCCTCTTGCATATGGTTTTTTGCTAAAGGAAAAAGAATAAGCACAGTCTTTAAATACAGCAAAGTTGTTTTCTCAGTCTCCATTGCAGCTTGACTATTACAGAGGTGAAAAAATTCATGGATCAACAACTTTTTGACCTATTTTTAGCAATTGTACAAAAATTGTTCTTTAAATGGGACTTTTTGTGGGTTTTCTTGGTTTTTTGGTTTTTTGGTTTTTTGTTTTGTTTTGGTTTGTTTTTGGTTTGGTTTGGTTTTGGTTTTGGTGGTTTTTTTTGTTGTTTTGGTTTTTTGTTTGTTTTTGGTTGTTTTTTTTTAATTATAGATAAGTTAAAGGTATTGTAATAGGGTTTTCTTCCCTCAGGAAGAAACTAAGAACTTCCTACTGCCCTTGTCTCTTGCTGAAAACTAATGGATCTGTAAAATGTTGAGACCCCAAAGATCTTTATAAAGATGCCCTTCAGTCTTGTGCATCTTTCATCTGTTATCTAGTCTAGTCAAAAGCAGATGAAATCTATATCCTGCTATTATTTTAATTTCTTTTCCTTTATACCTGAATGTAGTTATATAGATATATGTAGGCCTACTGTGCTAGCTTATTAAACTTGTATTTACATCTCTATCTGAAAAAAGGAAACACTATCAGAATGCTAAAAACTGACTTCTATCTCATCACCACACAAGCAGCACAAATGTTGATGTAATTGCTTATCACAAAAACCCCACTTCTAAATAGGTGTTTAATATATGCCAGGTTTTATTTTGAGTTGAGATCTGAACTAAGCTCACTGATGTTTCTGCATTTTCTTAGCAAAAATATATATACCATTGACAGATATATACAGCAAGCTTATACAGGCTGCTAGAAGGGTTCCCTTACCCCTGCCTAGATTCTGAAGTTGGGTCATAACAACCCCTATGGGCGTGGGGCAGAGTGGCTGGAAAGCTGCTTGGTGGAAAAGGACTTAGGGTCCACATTCAGCTGAGCATAACCCAGGTGGCTGAGAAAGCTGATGGCATCTCATTTGTATCATCAATAGCATGGCCATCAGGACTAGGGCAGTGACTGTCCCCCTGTACTTGGCACTGGTGAGGCCACACTTTGAATGCTGTGTTCAGTTTTGGGTCCCTTGAAACAAGAAAGACATTGAGATGTTGGAGCATGACCAGAAAAGGGCAGAGGAGATGGTGAAGGGTCTGGAGTCCAAGTCTTATTGGGAGTGCCTGAAGGAACTAGGATTATTTAGCTAAGAGAAAAGGATGCTCAAGATAGGAGGGGTCAGGAGGGGCTTATCACTGTCTACAACTGCCTGAAAGGATGTTGTAGCAAAGTGGACATTGATCTCTTCTCCCAAGTAAAAAATTACCAGAATGAGAGAAAATGGCTTCAAGTTGATCAGCAAAGGTTTCGAATGTGTACTAGGAAAATTTTCTTCATGGAATGGGTTGTCAAACATTGAAAGAGGCAGCCCAGGGAAGTAGTTGAGTGACCATCTCTGGAAGTACTTAAAAGGTGCTTAAACATGGTGCTTGGGAACATGGTTTACTGGTGGATAATGTTAGATTTATAGATGTTCCAAGCACAGTACTAATGCAGTGATACATAGCTATGTAGCTATATGTGATTTTACCCACCTTCACCATAGACAAGAGATAAATAATTTCAAGCAACATCAGGATTAAATAATTGCCATTTAAAACACTCTGCCTGAGGATGAAATGAAAATGAGTTACTCCTTATGCTTACCAGAGAACACTATAAACCTAGGAGCATTTCAAGTATAGGACAACAAATATTAGTTTGCAGATCTTCCATGAGTCTTTGTGCTGTAATCATTAATTAATGGGTAAGGGGCTTCGTTATCAGAATCTATACACACAAACAAGTTTGGAGAAGAGTTCAGGTGTCTGTCAGGAGGCACAGGTGCTGCAGTGACATTAATAAAGTAAACAGCACTGTTCTTGGTCTCCAGCACTGCACGTAGTCATTTACATTAGCTGTTGGACTCTGGCATGTTTCCAAACTGTGCCAATTAGTGCTCTCCCAGACATTGCTCAGCCACAATCCAGAGACTGTCTCCAACAGGGAGCATAATTGAGGCCATTCTTAGCAAATTGTATACTATTGTATATTTTTCTCAAGGTCAAAGAGTAGACCCGAGCCCATTTTGTTTACAAGTGTAGTTTCAGCATAGCATAGCATAGCAGCTGACATGATGAGCAGTGGGACATCCACATGGATTAATAAGGAGCACTGAGAGAGGATGAAGTTATTTGCTCAACTGGAGTTCCCACTGAAATGACTTTTGGGTCAGGTTTTGTCAGCTGATAAAATACATTAATTTTACACATTTTAATAACTTCCCTCTCACTAGACATTTAATTTTCCTAATTCCTTTAAACATTGGCAACAAAAACATCTAAAAATAAGTGCCCTATAAATTAAGTAAAATTTCAGTTCTTGATAGGCAAACAATATTTCAGGAAGAAGAGGTAAGAAACTCACGTTCAAAGGAAAAAGAGAAAGTTAAATTTATCTCTAACTATGGAAAGTCATACACAACTTTTTGTTTGTATTACTTAATGAATATTGCATAAGAAATATAATGATTAATAAATTTCTCCCTCAAAGAGGACATAATTTGAAGTTTTCCAGAATTCTGACATCTTTCCTCTATCATTTATTACAGTAACTTTGCTGATATGGCCACTGCATGAAAATATTTTGAGGAAAGAAGATGTAGAGATTCTGAGGCAGCTATTTAGCATGCGAATTCCTAACGCTATACTCCAAAGGGAAGTACATTATCGAGGTCTGAGAAATGGAAATTCTACCATAAATTCCCACACATAAAGAAAATGCTTATGTTTAGATCTCCTTTTCCACTTTGTATTTCTCCCTCAAAACAGCTCAAATCACTTTTTCCCAATAGTCTATGCAGTAATTCATCACTGTTTTCAAGGTGTCAGTATTTCACCAGATGCTGTTTCATCTAAGAAATGCCAATTATCAGATGTACTTCTCTTTGAGGAGAGCACAAAACGTAGGTGGCAACATCCTCTTCCCACAGTGGATTTTAGGTAGCTAAAAGACTCCTGCTTTTTTGGGATAGTAAATTGCCCTGCTTGAAATTGATTTGACCCTTTTGTGAAGGGTAACAGCTGAATTCTATTTACAAGTTTCTATTTATTTATTTATTATTTGTTATTATTTTATAGTATTGTATTATACCATAGTGCCATATTATTACTATATTTTTATTATTGTCTATGAGTTACTTTGATTAAAAATATATTTTATTAATTTTATTTTTATATATTTATACTTTTTCAGAACAAGATATAGTTCTCAGCTCTTCAGTCGGAATTAAATCAGTCTCTATTACTTTCAAAAGACCTCAATCACAAACTGTATAGTGATGAACATCCCTTTCGTGTATTTCTCCCTAACACTACACCATAGAGTACATTTCATCTTTCTCTTTGAAGTGCTCCTGAAACAGTAGCTTTACAGTAACAAATAATAGGAATTATCCAGTTGATTAATAAAGATAAACAAGCTATACTCTAAAAACCGTACTTGCAAACACCATCTCATTTAAATCAGATACCATGGCACCTACTTGTATTCAGTGACTCAGTGAAGCACCTTGTACATAATGTGCTTCCCAGTTTGCACAAATGACAATCCCTCCACTTTTTCACTGGTAGTATAATTGCATAGGAGTGCAAAAAAATCAAGGTGTTTTTTGTAGCATGCATACAAAACATGTAATTTTCAAGTCCTCAACTTGAATTATGTCACTACATTCAGCATAACTGTGGAGCACAATGGGTGGTACTCATGGAAGATAATGGACATGACACTGTTTTGACTAGGCTAATTTTCTTTAAGTATCTGGCAAAACAAAAATCATACAAAGAATCCATTTTTATGTTCTCAGAATAATTTGAAAATTTCAGAGTTTCATGTGAGGTTCTCCAATACTTAAAAAACTAGTTTAACAAACTAGAATCAGCTAAATAATTTTAATGATCAGTATGTCACGGACAAATGCTATTTACCTGTAAAGATATAAATGTAATGTTTTCCAGTACCATGTCAATTCGTTTGTATATTACAGAGAAACAGACAGATGTATACATATACACAGAGACATATAGCATATTCAGCATATTATGTAGCAGATATACCTGAAAACTAAAGCACAAAGTTGTATTCAAATGACATTACACTAACTGATATTTAGTTACATGAAAGGAATAAAACACAGAAGGATAAAATTTAGCTTGGAAGAGACCTCTAGATGTCACCTAGTTCAACACCCTGCTCAAGGTAAGGCCAGTTGGATAAGGCTGCTCAGGACCATGTCCAGTCAAGGCTGGATTATGTCCAGAGACACAGATTTCACAAACTCTCCAGGTAACTTCTTGAAATGTTTGACTACCTTCTCTAGAAACACTATCCGACATGGGGACTTCAGAAGGCAAGATTGAGAATAATGTTGCAAGAAGATAGAAAGGTGCTCTTAAATATAATAAACAAACATATTTGTAATTAGTGTTATAAAAAATTATATTTTAATATAAATTGCAAACAATAAAGAAAATACATTAAAAATATTTATTATTTGATTTATGAATTGTTTTGAAAATTTACTCAGTCACTTTTTTAACCAGAATAATCAGAAACTGATGTGTGTTTTAAACTACAAATTCATTCACATCATTCAGAGTGTAAAACATTCAGAACACCAAGTTTTAAGCTGTAACGTCTTATGTTTAAAAAATTAATTATTATTATATTTATCCATCAAATCTGAGCAAAACTGATGCCTTCAATGAAATATGGTGTGTCTGTCTGTAACTGTGACTATAATTTTAAATAAATTGAGTCTCCTTAAGGCATTTTTTCCATTAGTACTGACTATACTATCCCAATATAAATTCAGAAAGCACCAGAAACTTGAAAAATATGTGAATTTCCTCCTGAAAACTACCAGACTACTTAATGAATGAGGTTTGACTTTTCTTTGTTTTCAAAGCTTGTGTGTTGTCATCTTGGAAGTCAGGGTCTTGATTATCAAGGTTGTGAAAGGCAAAACTTCCACAGGTGTTTGATATTTCTTTGTTTAGATAACTATCATTCATGATCAGTACTGGTCATCTTGCAGAGAAAGTTCATAAGGAGTGAATATCATTATAGAGATGTTATACCAGCCCTTAGACCCACAGCTGTCATCCTGCTCTCCTGCAATGCCTTTTCTTAGTTATAATAAATTATTCCAGCACTACAAATTCCAGGAAGTCGCCACAGCTCTTGAAGAATGCACCATTAAATGCACTGGTAAATACGCAAAAATATTAATATACTTGTCCTATCTGTTTCTCTCCTTTTCAATGCTTTGTGGGTTAGCCTTTATTATTCTCCTGTAATTACAAATTGGTAGTTTTTCTTCAAAGGAACCTTGTCCACTAAGAATGATCTTTGGTTCCCTGTCATTTCATATATTCTGTTCTAATGATATTTTCCCTCAGAGTAAGGAGATGGCTACTCAATGAGCAGCGCCACTGTGTTTATGTCAGGTTTAGGCAGAGAACACTGTTAAATGGGAAACTGGCTGACTGACAAGACATCTGGCACACCCAGGACTGCAACAGTTTCTTTTGCCCTAAGTGGGGCACAGCAAAAAGCATTGTGCATTGCTAAGGAGGCCATATGGTCTGTCTGCATTAAAATGCCATGCCAAATATTTTGGCGTGTCTGTGCATGTGTGTGGCTTAATTTAACTGTAACATTTGGGCTCTTTTTTCATGCATATATTCTGTTTCCTTTAAAACCAAACCATCTCCCTTTGTATGCATCTCTCTGACATTGAAAAAAGGGTCACAGAGCTCACCAGTCTTCCTGTCTACAAGTTTAGGGTTTCCGATGATCCCTGCTGCCTTTTTGCTCCTTTGTCAATTGAAGTCTAACATTAAATTTAAGTCTTGCCTGTGTGAGCCGATGTTATTCTAATGAAAAGAGACCTCCTCGTTATATATACAATTTGAGTATTAGACATGAAGTCTGAAGGCTGCATCTGCCTGTCACCCTTATCCAGACAGAATAAGAGGTGCTGTGATGTGCTTCTGTATGTGTATAACCTGGAGCAATACGCGTCCCCAGCAGAACACCCACACAAAATCTTCAGGGTTTGATCCTACACCAGTCACGCTTCATGAGCATACATATTGCTTTATAATAGTCCTTCTCTTCAGCAGCGTTTAAATCATCAGCAGAAATGTCTTGGCTGCAAGCATTCACAGAATTTTTTCCACTTCAGGAATTGCAAGACAGAAAAGGGAACAAAGGGATGGTTATGAAAGGATGCTCAGACATTCACAGAAACACCCTAAAGAGGCATGACTATGCCCAGAACAAGCAATCTGTCCTTCTGACATGTAACACAAAAGATGAGAAGTGCCATGTGAACCAGACACAGCAAGGCCAAGAAAGCTGACCTTTTCTTTTGTTTCTACAACCTAGGTGAGGCAGGTTTTACATGCCTGTATGTCTCTTTGCTGCTGTTTGAAGATACAGTTTCTAACCTCAGGATGTTACAAATTGTACTCATGAAAGAGAACACTCAGAACCATGAGAATTTTTAGAATTCAAATACAGACACACAAAAAGGTTTGCTAATAATTTTAAAATTACAGTTCTTTAAAATCTGAAAATTTAGGTGTGCTGTGCTTGAAGAAGTGTACTTTTATTCTAAATGGAACACTAGGAGAGATTTTAACCATATCTTCCAAAAAATCAAGATAGCAAAGTTTGAGCCTAAAATACTGCAGCTTTATTTTAGTTCATTTCATACTGCACTCTCATCCATCTCTAAGTAATATTGTTTTGCCATTCTGCAATTTCATTTTTTATCCTGTGTTTGTTTATTTGTTTGTTTTCCAGACAATTTTTTACTTTCTGCTTCATTATCCATAGCACTCCTAAATGCAGCATAAATGGCAGAATTTGAGTATAATTTTCAAACCCATTGTGGGAAAGAAATTAAGCAAAATATGTTTCTACATTCCTAACAGTATAACTATGCACACATTAAGAACACATCAATACTGGAGAGTGGCACTTCTGTATAATGGGAGAGAGCAAACCTTACCACAAAACCCTCGTGTTTGAAGCATGAGACTACCAAAGTCAGTCCTTAAAGGCACAACAAGCTTCAAAGAACACAAACAGAGCTAATTAATACTGTAGGTACATTCCTTTGGAAAATGTTGTTTACCAAGTCAGTTTCCAGTATGAGTGCATAACCTAGGGAGGTGTCACTGGAAGCAGGAAATAATTTTAGCCAAAGACAGGACAATTTTCAGCATTTCCACAGGAATGCTGATCTTTATAAGACATTATATATTTGTTTGTTTATTTGTTTGTTCCTCTGTCTATAGTTAATATTAAACGGAATGGAAATTAAAAAAACCTTGTGGAATCAGGTGTAGAAAAGACATTCTGTGTCATAAAGTCCTAGTTTTCTTCTATCTCATGTGATCCAAGGATGTAAACCTTTTTCTACAGGCCCATATCAGATTACTTATCAAGACTGGTAAGGTTTATTTCCCCTTATTATCCTTTTGGAATATCTCATTCCTCCAAAACTTACATATTATCTTATAATTTTCAGCCCATAAATATTCTTGGTACATATTTGTATGTCTTGTTCAGATTATATACCTCTTTTGCTTCCCTGGAGTTTTCCTACCTAAAGTATGTATATGGAGAAATCCTTTTTGCTGTAACTATTTTGTTAAGTAAAACAAGTAATCATTCTACTAGCAATATTTCAATGCTGGCACTGGAGGTATTTTTGGTAGTCTTTTCAAGAGGTGTTGTTTCTTTCTAAAGAAACTGAAGCTGCAACATTCAAACTAGGAGGACAAACTCATTGATGATTTATCTAGTCTTGTCTCAAAATCTTAATATTTGTTACTTCAAGCTGCTAAAGTTTAGATGTCAATTTGCTTTAAATTTAACAAAAAAAAAATTCCAGTGTAATAATTACTATATCTATGTTGTTTAGAATTTATATGTGCACAATTAGATACACATTGACATGTGAATGTTTAAATATACATACACACTGCTACAAATGTATGCATATGTATCCATAGTTACCTACCCATATTTAAACTCTCTCATCTAAATTTTTGTGTTGTCATCCACAAGGAATGACTAGCAAGGACTTGCCAAAAGGGTCAGTGCCATGCCAGTGCTATATGCAGCTTCATAGCAAGAACCAAAGTAAAATACCACGTTACAGCTTCTGCCAAGAAAAGTGGATGAATTTTTTGCGTGAAGATTGATCCTGTGTAAAGTCCTTGGAGAGTCATGCAGAAGGCTGCAGAATATTAGAAAAGTTATGTGTAAATACATATTCACAGCAGTCCTTTGATTGTTGTTCTATCTTGGAAAAAGTACAAAGGACTATTCATGCAAATATTTCTCAGAAGGGCTCTGCCATGATTGTTCTGTATGTTATGGTGACAACAACCCTTCAACCCAGGAACATTCTTTTGAGCCAAATTTTATTCAATTAAATTTGAAAAATGGGATAAAGAATTATGCAGAAGAGTTAGGCTGGTTTTATTTGCTGAAATACTGATATTCCCTGGGCAGAACCACCTATTAGCAGTAGCTCCATGGGCACCACAATATCTTTAGAGGTGCTCTAATTTTTCTACCAAAGAATTTATCCTGTTTGCCTACCATTTCAACACTGCTAGTCTTATTTCTGGTCAAGTTGTTCTAGACTTTTCCAAACTTCTTTTCAAAGAAATAGGGAAGAGGGAAGAATTTACATCACATGGCACAGAGGAAGTGACTGCTAGTATAAGCTAATATTTCCTATTTTTAATCATTTTTCTGCACAGTATAACATTAATTCTATGGTATAATATTATTAACATATTAATGACATGGTTCCTCTAGTGCTAAAGTGCTCCAATTGTAAAAGCTGAGACAATATGTTGCATCAACCTTTTCATAAAGAGCAGCTGGCCTCCAGAACAGGGTAAATTTGGTAGAGCAGATGACCAGGGAGGCATATTTGCTGGTAGAGTGCTGCGACCAATGACACAATCCCATGTCCAAATCCAGCTGTGCAATTTAGCAAAGATGTTCTTGCCTATTCATGTATCTATTCCCGGAAGAATTGGGGGGGGGAAGAAAAAAACAAAAACAAAAACAAAAAAACAACCAAATTAAAAAAACACCAAAACCCACCAAGTGATTTGAACATACTCCTTAAACTTTGGCCGGGGGGTGGGGAGGGGGAAGAAAAAAAGCCAAACCAAAAACCTAGAAAAACTCTGTAGGTACTGACAGGCAGTTGGTTGGCTGAATTTAACAGGAGGGAAGCCTACATTTAATCTGTTCTGCCCTCATTACTGCATTCACTGGAAATTACCATAGCTGGCTGCAGGGGACAGGAGGATAATTTTTCCAGCCAAGGAAAGAAATAAAGCACCCACTGACACCCCCAAAACGATAATATTGCAGTATGATTATATGAGAAGAATAACCATCTCAAAAATAAGACAGAAAAATTCAGTGGTTCTGAAAAGAAGCAAAACTAAGAAGAGGAGAAAAAATATGGGGGTTTATGTACCATTTCCCAGTTCTAAGGGCACTAAGGGCAAACCCTTTGCAGAAATACATATTATGAACGTGCATGTATATTTTTTTAACTATTCTCCATATGCCTTATATTCCTTTATGTTAACATTTACACACACAGTTCAGCACACCATTAAAAAAGGCACTTACAAAACAGATATTGTTTGTATCACTTTCCAAAAAGCTGGAATGCCTGAAGCACTACACTCTATTTGGTAGACACATAATAATAGCATGTTTTAATTTTTACCTGAAATAGACAATCTAAAGATTTAAAATGCCTTTAGACCAATCTATTTTTGAAATGTGCTGTAAAATAGGAAAAATTAAGAAGCGACATACCAGATAAATCAAGGATTTTTTATATAATTATAATATTAGACCATAAAATTTGTCTTTGGATTCTTCTATGGATCTTGCAAAACCAAAGTAATTTCAGGGTTAAGGCTGAAAGTAAGTTTTGAATTTCATATCACTACACATTCACATTAAGGTAGCTTGAAGAGTCCTTGGTTCTTAGAGTCATAGATGTCTTCAAGGGCAAAGTGATGATAAATAAGAAAGAGAATGCCTTAAAGGAATAAGGTGGATAAGATTTTTTTCCAAAGGAAGTATTCATGGACTTAAGTATATATGTACACATACAAGGTATTTGGGCAATAAATAACTCAGATGAGATACTGGTAGTGATTGCTTTGAGCTGTACAAATTGGATTTAGATGCCATATGCCCCAAAATTTAAGAGATTTCAGATGTTATTTCTGGGGTCAATTTCATCAGTAAGAGCAGATGAGCTAAATGACAGATGGCCTCAGTTAGGGATGGTAACAGCCCATATGAAAAAGTTTAACTAAAATAATTTCTTTAAGGAAACATTATATTGAAGAAATAGAGCAAAGATGAAGAAAAGTGTTGCTAAGTTACTCTGAAGACTATTCAGACGGCTTTTTCTTTGTAAAAACTGCAGTGTTATTGTAAAAATATCTATTTTATGCACATTTTGATGAAGCTGTTTCTGTCTTGCCATTGTGTATATGCCACATGCTTCTAGACACTACGTAAGCACTCAGTTTTATGTTCCCATGCCCATGGCATGACCTGGTGCTCTGCCTTCCCAGAAAGGACTAGCCTGGCTACTTCTGTCCCCATAGCCGCCCATGATTAATTGTAAATTCCTATTATTATTGTCCATGATTGCTGCACTACTCTGAGCTGCCTCTTCCAGGGCTTGCCTCCTCTGCATGTGTGATACACCACCTCAGGGACAGCTGCCAGACAGCCCTTGCAAGCTAAAACGCTGTGTTCAGGAAGTCAAGGTTTTACAAGTCCTGGAGAACACAGAATGTCCTGTGGCTGCACTGACAGGCTTTTGGTCTGCAGTCCACTCAGGCTGCTATGAAGTGCAATACAAATATACTCAAGTGAGTGAGTTCTGGAAAGTTTTTTCAGCTGGGCCAGACCAACAATTTTGTCAACGTGTTCTGATACCACTGAAATGATACACAGTCTTGTGCATAGATGATAAATCATTATCATAGTGGTATAAAAGCTGTGCTAATATGTATTTACAGTCAAATATACATGAAATCCTTCAGCAAGACTCCTCCTGTTCCAATTCTGTTGGACTGTTCTAGCACTCGTTAGCGACCTCTGTGTGATGAGCACCTACAACAATTTCTTATTCATTATTGCTTATTAATTTCTGCTATAGGAGCAAGTTTATTCTTCTCATATAAATTTATTCCAGGATTTCTCAATCAAGAGAAATCTTGGACCAAGATATGATATCAAGGGATACTTATTAAAAGGATACTTATTACTCCTTCCATGCAAAGCCCTCTGCCTTATCTCATGAGGTGATCACAGATTCTTCTCATGAAATCAAGTCACCATCACACATGATGGGGCTCTGCTCTCTTGGGGATGGCTGAACTCCTGCCTGCCCATAGGAAGCAGTGAATGAATTCCTTGTTTTGTTTTGCCTCTGTGCCCAGCTTTTTCTTTCCCTGTCAAACTGTTTTCATCTCAGCCCATGAGTTCTCTAGCTTTTACCTTTCCACGTCTCGCCCTCATCCCACTGATGGGGGAATGAGAGAGCAGCTGGCTGGAGCTTTGCTGCTGGCTGGGGCTAAATCATGACATGGCCCGAGGAATTTTTCTCTATTCTATTGTGGGTATCTGTTTAAGTAATTACTTTAAGAATGTAACCAAAAACTTCATCATGGCTGTAATTGTGAGAGACCTCCTGATTCTGTGGTTCAAACCAAGACAAATAACCTTGATAAATTCCTTTGGTTACTTCACCATTTTTATTTTAGTTTTGCCCAAATAAGTCAGGAAATTCAAAAACAGACACTAAAAAATAAAAGGCACAATGCCTAATGTCATAACTAGGGAAAGAAAATGCTCTCTGATTTTGGTGATCTTTGAGCATCTTTTGTATATTTGACATAAGTTATTATTTTAATTAATTATCTGAATTAAAAGCCAAATGCAAACAGGTTCAATTCTAAAACAGTGCAAAAGTGGGACGCATTACAGATATTAGGATAAAGAGAAAAAAGACAACAAAGTGGCAGGAGAGATTAATTCTAAGATGTCTGCAGGTAACAAACAGAAATTCATTCAATCATTGTAAATGAAAGCTGATGTGCCAGAAAAAAATATACTCAGACAAAAGTATTGAGTAGAAGGAAATAACATATTTGTAGACCAATAAATCAGAATACTCTTTGAGGAAACTGTGGGCAGCAAAATATATACTGTATAATCTAATAAACGTTAAAAAAAGAAGGCCAGACAGTTTGAGGCTAGATTTGCAAGTACAGAAAATGTCTTGTACATGCTTCAAAATGGTTTATCTGTCATTTCTTGTCATTGTCAGGCGAACATGACTGTCTTATTCTGTAATGAGAAGAAATTGAAAATAAATTACTTTGTTAAATACTTAGTATATTCATGCCAGGAAGATACTTACCTTTAGAATATGTAATGTGTTATAATAAGCATTTCACAAAAGGTGTTACAAAATATGGAATAACATCTAACTGTGTGATTTGATATAAAGAAATAGATTTACATATGTACTCAAGACTATATACAGTGAAGCATTCAAATCATACACACAATTACATTTTAGTGCTTTATAATGACTCTTGTGATTTAACTTCTCGGTCTAGAAAAGCACTTGTTTAGTACACTGTTTGTACTGAAAGAATTTTTCAGGTGAATTTTCTCAAAGTTCTCGAGATTTTTGCTTTATCATGTTGTGGTGGTGCATCCCCTTCCTCCCACCTGGGCTGCACTGTGATCTGAGACACATATTGTAAATTGAAACAATCAATGTCTAGGGAAACTGAGCAATTTGAGATCCATAAATGAGAAGGAAAGAAGTCGTGCCAGAAGAAAGGTTAGATTCAGACATAATTCCTGGAGAAATTAGAATGATTAACATATGGAAAATAAGACCACTACTATGTAAATAACTATTTTATCTCACTACAGTGTGAGTGGTTTGAATGGAAGAAGTCCTAGCCTGTGGCCTGAAGACGTCTGAAAACTAGAAATAGAAAAATGCTTCAAACCTAATTTCGTGTAAGACTGTGAGGATATTTAGAAATCAGAATGATTACTATTTAATAGTTGTCAGAAAGCGAGATGTGGGGAATAAGTTAGATAGATTTAAAACCTTAAATGTGACTATGCTTATGGGAATATAGCCTGTAATCTGAAAGCTATCACATAGTCTGAAAGAAGACAGGTGAAATGAATTGCACAGTGGTGAAATACCACTTGTAAAATCACTACAAAAGAAGTTGGGAAAGCTAGTTTATGTTAGAAACCCAAACTTTATGAAAGTCAGATGTATATTATTCATATTCTAAGAATATTCCCATACAAAGCAGCACTTACTCCAGAATATTGTAATTTTGTATTTAATTTCAATATAAGTTTTAAAATTTATCAATATCTTTAGAAGAAAACAATGAGCTAAAGGAAAAAATATGCAGAAATTATTTTTTTTTGTAGACAGGGGTAGAAAACTGTGCAATAAGAGGAGTTCTCTTATGTAAAATAAGGGACCTACCATACACTGAAAACATGTATTTTCAAAAAAATAGATGCAGCTTTTTTTTGCTAGAAAATCAGCTACTTTCAAGTTATGTGGTATAACTTGATGCATTAAATTCAGTACCAACAGTTAAGTCTATTTTTTCTAATCAGCAATGAGATATAAGGAAGGAGATGAGAGGGAAGGCAGGGGAAAAAGAAGCTAGGCAAGGAAGCTTCTGGCAAGGAAATCAATGTTAGAGTAGCTTCTAATGCCAGCTTAGAAAAAAAAACCAAAATGGCTTTGTGACTAACCATACAACAGCATGTAAGCTGTTGAATGATCTGGAAAAATGCCTCAATTATTTGCTAACCTTTGTCAGAGTGAGAAATAAAGAATAGTCACATGTGTCTTGCAGGAAAACACAGAAGATCTATAAAGGCAATACAAAATTAGTTATCTGTAATGTGATGCTGAGTGCTAACCATGCTGGCTCTGATCCTGAAAAGCATTTAAGCATGGAATTGATTTTAATCATGCCACTCTCCCTTCTTGTTTAACATGGCTTAAGATCTCAAGCACATGTCTATCAATACTTTATGGAATCAAGGTCATAACATGGTCTTAACAAGGCCTTAACTTTTTTTCAGAAGATTCTAAGATACTAATGTGTTGTAGTTCTTATTAACTCTAGTAGTTTAGATAATTTGAAAATTATGTGCAATTCTATAAATCACATACAAAGACCTGCTACAGAACTAGCAAATAGGCATGGCAAGGGAGAAAAATTTCAAACCATTTATCAGGCACTCTTGCACTCTGCTGTCTTTACAGACATTTTAATCAGATACCTCTGTCAGATTGCTATGAATGTTTTTGACATCTCAGGAAGATGGACATAATCGATTGACTGTCTCAGCCTAACCCTCTCTTTCAGATACTCTGGATGAGGTAGGAAATATTTTCTATAATTCCAGCAGTCTGTCTTTCTCCCTCACTTCTGATCACTAAGATCTCTCATTTCTTGTTCTGTGAGGTAGCCAAGCAAAAGTAAGGTGACATTCATTTATATCTTCCTACTTGAAGAAATGAGGCTATTTTAAGCACTGAAGATGATTTTTTCTCCGTCTTCTGATGGACTTAAATCAATGTCTTTGAAGACCTGACAGGATTCAGATAATTTTGGATACAGTTTGTTCCTGATTACCATGTAACAAAACGTACTTCTGACTTCAGTTGTTTTTACACGTTCTTATTGAGTTCAGTTAAATATGTTCATCTTATTAAAATTTGATTGGTTTTCTCAAAAACTTTCACCTCAAACCCGATCTCTAAGCAATTCTTTCTACAGATCACTTGTTCTTGTAAACAATAGCTAAAATGGATGTAAGGGACTCATTTGGTTTCTGAAAGGAGCCCTGCAGTGGAGCTTTTAACTGCAGACAGCATCACTGATATGCACAGACAGTTCTGGGCAAAAAGCAGAATTTGATATGTTGAGTCTAATGGATGTCAGCTGGTATCCTGTGTTGGGATGTGACCACACAAATCCTAGTCTCAGCAGCAGCTTCCAGTTACACTCAGTTATATACAATGTTAAATTGCCATCCCAAGCCAAAATTTCGGACTCCTTCTAAGCAGCAACCAAGACTGGAAAAATGCTGCTCAGCTGCTGCCAGCCAGGGTCCTGAGACAGCTGTTCAAGGACCTCACCCAGAAAACTTTTTATGCATAAAAATGCCACTATTTTAAACAGTGAAATAAAATATAAATCAAACTTTTCTTCTGTTCCTTCAGCAAGTTCACCACACTGCCAACCAGTTCAAGGAGGAAATAACGAGTCAGAATTAAACAGGGAGTAGTACACATTGTCTTCTAACCCTTTTGGCTTTTAATACTATGGTGTTACTTATATTAGCCCTTATTAAGAGCAACACTAATGACAGTATTGAGAACAGCACATATTAATATATGTTAAGTATCAAAAACTGGTCTCCAAATCTTATTCTCTGAAGAGAATAACAATTCTATGTTGAGAATGTTAGCTTAAAAAAAAAAAAAAACAAACTCGTACTGTATCTAATTCCTATATTTTCTGTCAGAATTAAGAGCTCTTTTCATCTGGCCTGTGTGGGTTCTTAAGCACATCTGAGATATTTAGATGTCCCGGCATCCCTGTGACTATCATGTCAGTTAAGCAGCTCCTTAAATTTTATCTTTGGGTTTCTATTTGATCTTTGGGCTTCCTCCCAGCTAACAGCTGTGTGGGGAGCATTTCCCTTAAATACTCAGGACAGAAACCAAAATTTTCTCTAAGCATTCCTTCTTTATCTTTTTTCCTTAGGCCTTCTGCTAACATAGATTAAAAGCAGTAATCTAATTTATGGGTTTTCTACAGGCTCACAGGCAAGACGACTATAATAGGATATTAATGTTTTCCTCATATGCAAATACAGTGAAATAAGAAGATTGATTTTCTTTCTTTCTTTAGTCCTTTTTTTTTTAAATTTCCCCTGTATTTTGTAGGAGAAAAGCTATGTGATACTATACTTTTTTGTGATTCAGAGTGTGACTCACCTGGAACTGAACTCTTTAAAAAGATTCTTACTCATAAGGCTGTTGTTGTTTATATCCAGTGAAATCTCTAGATTTGAGGTACATGCAAGAAAGAAAAGCTTTAGGGTGGACCAAAGGGATTTTTAAAATTTTATTTACATCTTTATCTTTTTTTTTCAGAACTAAAAAAATGAGTAATTATTTTAGTACTTGTGCTACCATTTTCCATAAAAGCTATTGCTGTGGCAAGATGCTAAAATAGTTAATGACGAAGAAACAGAAAGCACACAATATATAAAGACATAAAACTCCATAAAATGTTGCAATTAGAAAAAGACCAGACAATAAAATCCCTTTTTGTTGCATCTTTCTGTAAATGTATGTGCATTTTACTTTTTCTTCCTCAGGAAAAGCCAGTCACTAATCTTAATTACATTCCTTAAAAAGACTGTTATGGAAAAGCAGAGTGTATTAAATGAAGCAGACTATAAAATTCTTTCATGGGAACAAAGAAGGATTATCCACAGTTCATCAAAATGTTCTCCTCTGTACCATATTATGTTGTAATGATTAAAATAAATTTCAGTATGTGCTTGATAGAACATTGGAGGTCATGTTAAGGGCAGTAGTACAAAAGGAATTCTGATAGCCAAATTAAGAGGAAGTATAATCTCATAGATCAGAAGACTGCTTCCATATACTTTTATTCATCTGTGTAAAACTGGGCTCAAAACCAAAGTCATCTCCACACTCTTTTCAATTTATTTTGTTTTCTTTCTGCATCAAAAATTTCAGCAATAACTGAGCGAGCATCAGGCAGTAAATTTTTACAACTGTCCATGTTTTTAATTACACAATACTGAATTGTTAAAAAGCCTTTTGTATTACTGTTGTCTGTTCTCTGTGCAGCATGCATGTGAACTTCTTGTACATTGCTCTCCAGCAAGTTTCTAATCAATTCTCACTCATATTAACTATGCAGACCATGGACTAGCAAAAACTGGACTTCGCTCTTTAAAACTAAATTAATTAGAAGCTTGTCAAAATTCTTTCATAGTTTGAGTGCAAGGGAGGCTTAAATTTCTATTTCACTGCAGTTGTACATCACAGGAGAGAGAAGCAGCTGTCTCTGGTTGACATCCATTTAGGAGAGCTTATTTCCTGTACTCTGACCCCACTGCTTTGGGACAAACAAATGGGGGTAGGACGGGGGAGGACAGAGAGGTGTCAGTGCAAATAACAGGACATGAGGAAGGAACAGGGATAACAGAGAATCTGAATGGAGGTTTCTTTCTTCTGTCCTTCCAAAAACTCACTCCATTCAGTTCCCCTGTCCTCAATAGCCCTAGGACATGTGGAAGTAGATATAAATTCTGGGAGCTGCCCAGGAAATACTACATCAGTGAAAATGCTGCCATTTTTCTGCCAGTGCCTTGAAGGAAGCTCTGGCTGATAGGCAAGACTGGACTTTGAGCATTATGGTCTGTAAAGATGTTACTGTAAAATCTAACAATGTTATTGGAGGCAGAATACTAATGAGTATTTTAATAAAAGACTACTAATGAGTATTTTAATAAAAGACTGCTTGCTGTTGTGACTGTAAACTTCACCCTCACATTGTTTTCTCCAGTTAGAATAAACAACAATTCTCCAGTTAGAACAACCCTACAGAATCTGTGCACCCTGACTTCATACAGACTCCAGAGGTTTTCCCTGAGATATCTCTAAACTAATCCAGAAGCTGTTTATTTAGTGTTCTGGAAGGAAGTATATACCTTTCAAAATGTTACACTACTAGTTTTATCACGAATATATGTCTGATAAAAAGCAATTCCTATTTCTTTGGCCACAATAGTAAATATTAATAATAAATTTGGAAATCCAATGTTACAAACACTTAGAAACTTCTATTAATAGAGAAGTTCAGTTAAGGTGATTTATCTTCAATCCCCTCACTAACACTTGATGTCTTGGACTGGAAATCTCCAGAGAATTAATATTTTTTCCAGTGAGTTATCCTCATCATATCCTAGGAGGCTACCAAATTTGACAAATATGAATGGAGGGTATCTGTGTGTTACTAAGCAATGCAGTCAGAATTCAGGAGAGAAACCTTATGAATAATTAATTAAAGCTCCAAAAATCATCTGCAAACTATATAGACAAACCTTTAATTTGATATGACTGAAGGTAACCTGAGGTTTAGTCTGAAATAGCTATACTGATTTTGTTACATTTTCAGAATTCTCTGGAGTTAAAAAAAATATTTGAGTGTTGATGTTTTTTATTCATTTTTGGTTTACTCAGAACAGTTGTGAATGGTTGGTAACACAAAATTTACCAGAGAGCTGACAGCTCTTTAAAAACATTTCTCCTGGAGTGTAAAATTCTTGATTCCCATGTGTCAAAAAAATCAGATGGGTTTTTCTTCTCCTGTGAGACATTTCCCATTATCTGTTTCCTTGAAAACTGGAGATCTTGGGCTAATTATTATTCACTTATTATTCATAATTAATTATTTTAATACCATGATTTCATGTTTACTAAAGCACTGTTAAAGCCATATATAGAAAAATTTTAAATCTTGCTTATGCAAAATAACCCAGTTCATTTCTCAGGTGACAAGTAGGCTTTTCTGAAATTTTAGCAGAATTGTTGTGTATCTCATATGAAAATTAGTGCTTGAAAATAGAAATCTATTTTTCCATAGAATAACTGAAACTCATTCCTTTACTTTCCTATAAAATTCAAAAAAAATACCATAAGCAGCTTCAGAGTAAGAGTTAAATAAAACATTATTAATAGGACGCATAGCATTTTATTTCTAAAATTTTTTATTCAATTTTGTTTTGATTGGTTACTAACTTGAGTCTGTAAGTTCAATCTCAGAAGTAAATACTAACAAGCATAATAAAAGCAACAGCATCTCATGTTAATTATCTTCTTAAATTAATCTTTTATTGCATTCACTCTGTGTATCTTCTAAATATTAAAGTATGGAGAGCTGCACAAATCCAAGTAGGTTGTGCTATAATTTAACAGGCACAAAGGGTAAAAAAAAAATTGAAGAAGAACCTAAATGTTTTATGTTTGTGTAATAAATATTTCTTTAGCTACCTCTGAGCCCCTGCTTACATTCCCTTCTTTATTATGCCACTCTTCAAAGTGGCCAGAACATTTACTCCACTTATTTGATCAATATTCTACTCCCACATACTAATAGCTAGAAGGTTTTTTACTCAATCACAGCCCTTTTTCAATATTTTGTCTTCACATAATGTCAGGTATTCAAGCATACTGTCACTATAATTAACTAAGCACAAAAGTGATTAATTGATATGGGATTTACCTTCCTCATAGCAAGCTGGAAGCTACTTTAATATCTTCTCACAGATACATCTGAAAGCTGGCTTTCCAACACAAATTACAATATGGAGAGCAGCGAAGGCATGGTCATACAAGCACCAGCCTGTGGTCAGTTCCAGATAGATGCAGAAGGACCTTTATGTTCCCAGCACCTGTTGCTGCTGAGACAAAGCGGCTGCTGATCTCATCAGCATAGTCAGAAGAGTAAGACACACAAACAGTTTTTATGACTCAAAAGGAAAAATGAGATTACCCTCATTTGGTAAGACCAACATGTGTCTCTATAGGTTTGATGCTGGGCATTTACTTTTTCTGTTGTACAATAATTTAATGACAGTTGATATAGATAACAAAAAATGAGATGGTTTTGCATGCAAGGTAAAGAAGAATTCATAATCCTGTATATCCCCCTTTCTGCCTTTTACAATAAATTATAACTAAATTAAATTTAAATTATTAAATTAAAATTATCCTGAATCTGTGGGAAGAAGAGCCATGGGGACATTAGCAGGTAGAATAACAGGAATGTTACTCTAGTGGTTAGTGGCATTACTCAGGAATTGCAAAGTCTTGCTTTGACTTTCTGGTCTTACACAATGAAAGTGTGAATGGCAGAAGGACCAAATGCTGACATTTCTCAACTTTCTGCTGTCTTTCAAACTTAAGTGTAGTAACAAAAAAATCAATCTCCCACAAGATACATTGCTGCAGTCAGTCCACTTATCCCCATGCTCTTCAAAATCCAATATTTTAACCACACAGCAGATCTATTCTTTGTGTGTCTTTTAAAAAGGAGAGGGCCTGCTAATGATCACCAAAAAAGACTCAATTGCCCCTCAAAAGTGAGAAGTTTCCTTCCAAAAAAAAACTTCAGAAACTAATTTCTTTCATTGCCCTGCTCCTCTCAGTGCTTCAGGCATGAGGTGCTATAAGATAGAAATATATATCACTTTTCTCTCTGGAAAATGATTTAAAGATGAGCCTTGACTCTCAAGATACTACACTGGAATGGCATAAAATGTATTTCATCAGTAAATATAAAGATCTTAGTCAAAACAAGATAAGTTGTTGAGAGACATTTCATTCAATTAATCTGGCTTACTCTCTGACTGCTCTTGACAACAGTTGGCAAGAAAAATAGTATAAGATGTGTATTAAAAAAATCCCTACAAAGCTTTTAAAACTTTGCAAAATATCCCTGTTCTGTCCATCATGGCTGTCAAGTTCAGTATACTTTCCAAGATTTCTCTCAGCCCTACAATATCAATGATAACCAGTTGATAATGAAAAAAGCTCTCTTATTTTTTAGTTGCTCTGTCAAATTATAGTACAAAATTTGCTAGTAGAATTTTAAGCTGTTAAGATCAAAGGTTTTTCTGAAGTATAGATCTGAGCTCATGGAATGCATCCTTATTTGTTTTGAAAATTTATTGGGAAGCCATGTCATGAGTGAGTCCACTTGGCAATGATACTCACTGGTAAAGGTCACTGACTGTTTCTATTGATGGATCAGAAAAGGTAAATATGCTGCGACACAAAAAACATATCTAGTGGGAATAGACTTTCCTTTGTAAAGCTAAAGCAGGAATAGGATTCCTAAAAATAAGATCCTCTTTGGTTCAATTACCATGCTTGTTGAACAAGCAGCATTCACCTAAAAATGCAGAAATATTCCATGGCTTTCCCATCATTATCTCAATTTGTGATGCCCAACATGGAGTTACAAGGTCACCTTCATGTTATTAGAAATATCTTCTGGCCACTACATGTGGAATCAGAATTACATAACTTATGTTAAGTGAGCTACCTTAAAAAATCAGTATAAATGACCATGAGTCTAATAGCATCTGTAAATATAATATTAAAAAAATAGAAAAAAATTCCATTATCTTGTGAAAATGACAACATAACAAAAAAAATACAAAACTCTAATATGATTCAGATTATTACAAATGCAGCTCAACTAGAGTCTTTTTAAAATACTGAAGATAAACAAGTCACAGGACACCAAAAATTATGTCAAAACTCTCATAACAACTGCATCTACTCTCATCATTAAAAGTCTATTAAAAGTGGTTTCAAAAGAGGTAGAAAGATCATAGTAAGAGCCTGAGGTGGTTTCATGACATTCATGCAAAAAGTAGAAAACCTGTCACAGTGATCAGCCCCAAAAGCTATTAGCATGTTGTTTCCATCTGGATTAATGAGATTACTGTTACCTGAAACAGTCAGACTGGGAAACTTATAATATTTGTGTGACAGAGACCATAGCTCTAGGTCTGAATCTGTCGTGTGCATGGTCTCTGAACAGCCTCATAAAAATGACAGCCAAAATCCCAGGCATCAGTGTCAGGCTTCCATTCAAAATAATTTGGTACTAGAAATAAAATGCATTTAAAATGTTCCCAGATAAAATGGAAACAAATAATATTCATACAAAGATCAAATTGGAATTTTGATCTTTGCATAAATAGTTTTTCTGCCCAGTAAAAACATTGTCATAAACATCTTCTAAATGAGCAAAGAATTTCAAGACACCGTTGGTGCCAATTTGATTTATCTGCAGTCACCTAACAAGAATGCACAACAATACTAAAGAATCATGCAAATTCCACTGTAATGTTAGCATACATAGCAAGCATGGCAGAATAAGACTCGACAAGTGTCAAAGACTATTATTATTAGACAGGGATTCACAACTGAGTCTTCTTAACATATGCAAAATCTCACAACCTTAGGCAAAAGTTACTAACATATAACTTTTTAACTATACAAACTATTGAATTGCATGGCTTACTGTGGCATCATTTCAAAAAATATTGTCCAAGGTTATTCCTCATGAGAATGTGCATTAAATCTTTAAAGGGTTTTTTCCTAGCTAAACTGCCTACTAGCATTTTGAAAAGGAGATTCATCTATCAGAAGACTACCAGATTTTCCCCTTAAATAAGAAGGTTTCAGTGAGTACTGCTGTAAGGCCTTAAGCAAATAAAAGACACAGTTTCATGAGATGACACCATGAACTAAATGATAGCGCAAAGGTCATTCTTAAGACTGAAAAACATACAGTTTAACCCCTTACCATTTTCAATGCATGAAGCTTAAAAAAACCCCCCTTGTCTTTAGAATTATTTTATTCATTTTTAAATGGCCATCTGTTATTCAAAGCTGAGAACATTCAAGACATAGCTATATAATATGCAATATTTAATTGTCACATAAAAATGGAGGATCCATAAACAATATTGAAATTTATATTCAAACAGATAAGCAATTATGTCAATTAAAGTAGGGTAAATAATACTGTTCCCCTAAAATTTTGGATGACTTATTGTTACTAAGATACTCAATATCTCAATTACCTTTGTAGTCTAAAAATGACAACAATACAAAATCTGGAAGGGCAAACACAAAGACAAAAAAATTACTTCATTCTAAACTATATTTCTCCATTACCCATATAAATCAAATATGTTAATTTTTTCAGGAGCACTAAATTACTTTTGAATGTGGTATCTCCTTCCAGTAAATGCTGCAAATGCATTGTCCCTTGAGATCTACCACCCAAATACTGCATATCAACAAGTGAGAATATTTTGAGGAGTTAGCAAGCAAAGTAATAAATCTTTATGCCAGTTAACATGTGAGATGAAACAAAATAATGCCTATGGTGATGCTGAAAAAAATCCATAAACAATCTATAATTCAGCAATAGAACAGCAGGAATAGCTAAAGCAGGATTTTCAAAAGAAAACAATTCAATATTTTCCTGTTTAAGACAAAGGAGGAATATGAAAGATAGAAAGAAAAGGAAGAAGTTAATCTTCAGAAAAAAGTATGTGTGACAGATGGAAACCTTTTAAATGTGAGAATACTTGTGAGGCAGAAAGTAAATTCATCTCCCATGTTGGAGGAATGAAGAATGTTGCAAAAGGAAAAAAAGTTACTTGAAGCTTTTATACTTTTAAAGTTTCTGTAGTAAAAACAAAGTTTGAGAAAATGTGGTGGCTATATTTCAAATTGTTAAGCATATGTTGAGTGAACTTTTCAACCTTAAAATAATATTCTAAAAATCAGAAAACTACTCAGTTTGTAACTCCCACAAACACAGCTCACAAAAACACCCACATCTTGTTTTTCCATCAGACACAGTGCTTACAGCTCCTATTCTGATGGCAAGAAACAAGGATTATAATATTTCCTAATGACAGAACACTGGGTGATGGTGTTATAATAGCCAAGATGGCTTGTTTTGGGTTTTTTTAAGTGCTCTAGGAGGGTCTTTTTGTTCTCCAATATCTTATTGCCTGTAGAAGTTTGCAGCAATCCTTGGAGAAAAATAGAACTCTAAAGTAATCAGATTATCAAGTATAATACAATTTTAATTACATAAGAACTGTGGTGGAAAAAAAAATTAATTTGAAAGGTTTTTTAGATTATATTTCACTATGTTTTTGCTTTTATCTTATGTAATCAAAATATGCCTATTGATGTGGTGGGTTTTTTATTACGCTCTATTATAGAATCACAGGATGGCTTGGGCTGGAATGGACTTTAAAGATCATCTAGTCCGAACCCTCTGCCATGGGCAGGGACACTTTCCAGTACACCAGGTTGCTCAAAGCCCCATCCAGCCTGGTGTCTATGCCAATGATCAAGAAAGAGAACACAGAAAGCAATATGAAGGTTGACCTCTCAGTCTCAGGTTGGAGCATTAAAAGCAAAACACCCCAAAGCATGCACATGAGTTTTGTTGCATGGAATTGCAGTGGTGATGACTGCAATTATTCCTCAGATACATAACTAAAGCACAGAGAACTCTAATGAAACAGGCAACTTGTGTTCATGTGGTATAAATTGAAAAAATACAATAGATGTTGATAAGTTATATATAAATCCTTACCAAGGAGCTGTGATAGCCCAGGCTAGCTGTGCTACACTTCCAGTACACAAACAAGCTCACTCAGTGTTTCCTACTTGTCAAAAGTATTCCCTCTGTTATAGAGGTTGCTGATCTTCCATGGCTGAGAAATGTGGAGGTTCTGTACCTCCAGAAACAGCAAAAGCACTAATATATGAAAGCTTTTCAAGAAATATTCTGCAACTGAGCAAAAAGTTACTGCTTTTACTTAAATGAAATTTAAATTCTGCTCAACAGAATGAGTACAGAACTAAATGAAGTGGAGTGCTGCTTTGTTGGCACAGTATTTACACTAACACCAGTGTAATGCATGAATATTTTATTGTAGAAAACTGTATCTGCATTGTTCAAGATGATTGAGCCAGTATTGTTGCAATGAAAAGCATCTGCTTAAAGAAAACAGGGTGAAGAACAGAAAAGAATAGATTACTTTCAATGTTTAGCAGAGCAGGGTGTTTAATGATCAGTGAAAGAGCATTCCAAAACAATGGAAAAATAACTGATGGATAGTTTGGAAGGGCTGTAGAAGAAAATCAGAAATGAAAAATTAATGGACATGGCCGCTAAGGCTTTTGCATCCTAGCAGGAGTATTTGTAATTCCCAGTAGATCTTAGAGTTTTCTAATGGCCCATCATTGTCTCAATGAAATTTGGTATCCTAAATAACTCTCTGCCTAGAAAATACTAGAATAGGGGAAACAAAGTTCTCACAGAGCCCATGACAGGTCCTGAAAAGGAAGGGGATGAAAAGAAGCAGAAGAAATGAGGAATTTATTTCCATGGCTGGGAGAGTGAGAGATCTTAGGGAAAGGAGAGGGAAATCATGCATGACTTCTTATGGGAGGAAGACCTAGAAAATTTTGCAATAAAGTGATCCACATTCCCAAACTCAAGACAAACAGATGAAAAAGAAATTGAGTGGAAGTTGGACTGAGGATTCTAGAAAATTATGAATAGAGTCAGAAAATACAGGGAGAAAAATTTCTGCTAGCAGTTTTGCATAGCAGACTACAAAAGAGGGGAGGGGAAGAGGGGTTAAAGCTCTAGCCATGAAAACAAACATGAGAATTCAAAGGATCCTATCAATAAAATATGGGAAGCAAGCACATAAGGAGTCATTGGGAAAGTAATAGACCAGCAGGCAAGATGTGTACTGTGCATGCCTAGCAGGAGCAGCAGCCTGCTGTCTTACCATTGTCACTGGATAATGACTTGGCTGTACAGCTGTCCTCAGCTCTCACTGAGAAACTCCACTGATCACAGATTTTATAACTGGAAATGCTAGACTCATAGCCATGTTTGACAGCTGGGGAAACCTACTGCTCTGGAAATCATGGATCAGGGATTTGGAAGTGAAAATTAAGGACATGATCCTGTTCCATTGGATTTTCAGAAACATATTTCAAAGTGCAATCCGCCAAAATTAACAGTGTGAAAAGCAAATAATCTTGTTTTCTTCATTATGTCTCCCCTTTTTCATTACGTACAATGAAATAACAGTCTATTTTTCAAGTCAAAAGATACTCTGGAATTTTACAGTGCAGAATTTACTTGATTCAGAGCTCATGAAGAAAATTCTGTAGATTAATTTCAGCTTTTTACTTTCATAGTCACCATTATGCTGAAACTTAAATAAAATGCTGCTGTGTCCCTTTTAGTGCTACATTTACTTGTCTTGCCTCCATGCAGTGCATCACAGCACTAAAAACATATCTCCTTAAGGTTCTAAGAATATTTTATTATTTCATTGTGAACTGTACAGTAATATTAGGATCTGAGCAGCTTGCCTGATATCAATTACTGCTCTGACTTCATTTTTCAACCCACATATTAGTCTTCCTCCTAGAATTTCTCTCTTTAAAACCTCAGGATGAGTTATAGAAGAGTAGCAGCCATAAGGGAAAAAAAAAAAAAAAAAAAAAGTAGAAAAAAATTCTCACCAATAAACACAATGGTAGGGGGAGAAAAATGCCCAGAAATTTTCTTCCATGTACTTTTTTGGAACTGCCAGAAAGGAGGTCTAGATTTTCCCCATATAGCAAATTATTTTTTTCAAATACAATAAAAGATTTTGCAGTTATCCATGAATTCTACAATGGAGTACTTTTCCACATTAATATACCGATTTGCTAAAAGTTGAACACAAAGAAAATTCATTGCATCCTTGGTTTAAAAATAAAATAATCAAACACTCATTAGATAAGACACAGGCACTTGTTATTGTGCCTTGATAAAGACACTTGGTAAAAGATGTTTTTCTTTTATGTAAAATACATAAAAGAAAATCTTCACAAAAGAAAATTTTGAAGATGAATTCTTTTTATGTTCTGAAATAATTTTATCACTTTAATTCATCATTATAAACAGAAAATGCCCTTTCTATCAGGCAAAGTGCCTTAGATCAGCTAGTGGGCTCTGTTGCATTTCTACAGAAAATAATAAATATCCTCAGCCAATATGTTGGTGTACTTACAAAAATTCTCACTTTGTTATGCAGTATGAATAAGCTTAAACTAGCAAAAATCTGGTAACAGATATTAGCTTTCTAGAATGTGTCCACATATTGATAATTGGTTATCAATTATCAATATGTGGACCAATCAGTATGATTAGAAATAAAGATTAGGAAACTGAGCCAAGAGAAAATGTGGCCTTCATGAGAATTTTGAAAATGTCTCAGAGGTGTTTGAGACATATGCAATTTACTTTCAAACTAATTTTGGTCATCATTAAACTGGAGTGATATTTATAAGAAATAGGAAATGCTGAATAAGCAATATTTTGACAAAGGCAAGATTTCTAAGGGCTACTTAGTTTCCTTAATTTCTGCATTTTAATCTGGGTTAAGTATAGCCAGGAAGTTGTGTATGAGCTCACAAGATATTTCCACATTCACCCTGGGAAACATAAAGTGCTATAAATTTCTCTTGCTCTCCTTAGAAATTGAGAGCAGACATCTACTCATTGGATCCAGCTGTCTATGGGCAGTGCTGCTCATTCTAGAAAGTCAATGCCTGCTTTTAACAATTTTGTACAACAACTTCATGGGTGAACGCTTACTAACTAAATTCTTGGTATTTTTTTTTTAAGGAACAAAACTTCTAAAATCAAATAACATATTTTTCCATCACTTTCCTCAGCACAACCCTGTTGGAAACTGTGAGAGACTGAAATGCTCAAGGTCAGTGACTCAAACAATTGTCCACTTGCAGGAGCAGCAGGTGCTTTGCTGAGACAGGGCTTCTATCCCTAACAGAAGTGGGGGAGGGGGAGAGCTTTTGGATGTGTGGTGTTGAAAAACCTGATCTGCACAAGAATAGCCCAGGTGCAGAGGGGTTGAGCATCACCACAGAATGACCACAGCAAACCAACAATTATTTCTCATTTGTTTAGCAGCGAGCTGCTGTTTTGAGCCAGTAAGAGAAAAGGCTTAAGGATAAGAAGCAGATCCTGATAGGTGGGATAGTGCTTTGTAACATGCCAATGTTCTCCCTTATACAACTGGCTCACATGAAAAATTCCCCCCACCCCATATCCTCGGGAAGGTATTGGGATATTCATATTCCCAAATAGGCCTGAAATTTGCCCTGAAAGGGCAAATTCATGCCCCTTCCGATGGGACATAACTGGCTGAACTATACTGGCATGTCTTAAAAGGGGTCATAAAGCACCAGTAAACCCCCAAAGTGCTCCCAGACTAATTTCCGGAGCCTTACATCACTCC
Organism: Passer domesticus; assembly: GCF_036417665.1. Classification (NCBI taxonomy): domain Eukaryota; kingdom Metazoa; phylum Chordata; class Aves; order Passeriformes; family Passeridae; genus Passer; species Passer domesticus. The sequence continues at coordinate 19,872,703 of NC_087478.1, forward strand.
GTTTAAAACTCCCCCACTCAGGGGAGGTACCTGAACTTCATTTACCCACTGAACTTTGGGCGTCATGGGCATCCCCATCCAGCAAGGGATGATGATTGTGACCATCACTTTGAACACACTGTTGCATTTCTACAGATAATAACCAAAATGGCTGCATAACTGCTTCCTGTTGCAACCAACTTTTGAAAAAAATAAACCTGCTATGGACACACATATTTGCAAACACTGGTCATTCAGTGTTGTTTCACTCTAATCTGCCCCAAGGGAGCTATTAACAAGAACCTCAGCTACCCTTGCCTTTGGGGCAGTTTGTAAAAGAAGCCCCTGCCAGGACCTTTTGTTTCTGTTTATAGTTCTTCCATGCCCATATTTTTAGTCTTCCAACATAAACTGGATGTTGTCTAGATGTGCTCATTACCACATTCATAGTTTGTATAAACCCTTCACAGTCTCAGGCACACACTCATGAAGGAAATTGCAGCTCTCAAATTATTAACCTGATTCAGTTTCCAGTTCCTCATATTCTGTAACAGGGCTGCTTAGTTAGCTGGTAGGAAATGTTAATACAGCATGAATTTTGTACATCTTAACTTAACTGTGGGTTGCATTCCAGCACTTGCTTGAGATCCAGAAGCGTAACTTGGAAAAGTTCAAGAATTTAGCAAACTTGGAAGAAAACCAATTGACATTACTTATCAGTACAAAGTGTTTTGGGGTTTTTTTTAAAGGCAAAACCAATACTGCAGATCTTACAATTTAAAGGGTTTAGGGTAAGAAATATTTAAAGAAACTTAGCAGGCTACAGCACTTAAATGGGAAGGAAATAGATGTTCTTCAAAGTGATACCCAAGTGATATGTATCACTGCTATGTGGTCTATGTGTCACACTCATTTGTGTGCAGTACTACAGTAAAAATTACATTAATAGTAAGAGTTACAAAATATATGAAATTGACTGTGGGTTTGCTGCCTTCCCTATATTAAAGCAATTAAAACATAATAGTAAAATTTCCACATTACTTCTACACAAAAGCAATTTGAACAATTATTGCAAGGTAGCTTTCAGAGAAACCATTGTAGCAGAAGTTCATTTTTCATGAATTATAGAGCTCTAGTGGTAGTCCACATTGACTATAAATTAGGCCTCTTTTTGCTAATTAAATAGGAAAAGAGGAAAGAAATGATACAACACAACCCCCTGGGATACTTTGCTGTGCCCACAGCCCCCAGGTATTAGAGGGAAGGCCAAAATTCAACAAGGTGCATTTATATGTGCAATTTAACCACATTTCACCTCTGAATTTGGTTTTTTCTCTTTCTAGTTTCACAGTGAGCAACACCCCATAACAGAGGAAGAAAAAAGGCAGTGCTGCAGCTCTCTCAAAGCACGCTGTAAACCAAAATAAACAGCAATATCTAAAAGACACCGTATCATATCCAAAAGAACTGCTGCAGGAAAGGCCCTGCTCAGCTATCTAGTACCTAAGCCCAAACTGTGTGAGTCGGTCTAATTTGCAGAGCTATAATCACTGTTTAGTTCTGAAACACATACTAATATTTGGTGGCGTTGTTGTCTTTGGTTGAAATGCAGCTTTTAAGAAGCACTGAAGAACCTTGATTTAGACCAGTTGCCTTATTCTGTATCCACACAGCAACCCTGCTGGTGTGAACTTTCAGTATAAAGAGAAGGGAAAAGAAAGAAGTGAGGTAGATTGCTTTCAACCGAAACCACAGCCCACAGACTTTCTTTTTCTTTTACCACCTCACTTTAACCTCATTTAAAAAAATCTGTATTCTGCTAAACCACAGTGGTCTTTTTTTTCAGTCTGCTTACTACAACTGAGTAAGACAATATATTTAAAAAAAAAGCCCAGTTAACTAGCAATTAAGGAATCTTTGATTAATCTCCACTGCTGTGACACCTGATTAACTAGTTTTGAAGGCTGAAGCAGCTCTTCTTAGTGTATTTTATTTTTCTCTAATGGTAGATTTTGTTATGTGGCATGAAACATATGTAGAATACATCAGGGTTAATTTGCATTTAAACCCCTTGAAGAGAGCCTCATAAAATTTTATAATTTTTTTTCTGTGTTAGGAATTGTTTCTAAACATAAAAAATACATTTCTTTACCCAGAGAACAATAATTGTGTTCATTTTCCTTCTACCATGCAATTAAAACAGGTTATTACCAAATCAATACCCATTTCACAAAATGCATCCCTCCAATGTCTCTTTTGTCCTCCTCATCTAACAAGTTTAACCTGTATATTTATTCTGCTGGTGCCTTTGCAGTAAAAAAGCAAAAGCCTAAACCAAACCAAAGCTCAGGCACAATCTCTTAAGCACAGCTGCAGGTTGAAAATGAACAGAGCGTAATACCAATCTGCCTCAAACACCACAGTGGGCTAAGAGCTTTGCAGGCTTTGCAGGAATGTTAGGATGAAATACCTACATACAGGACTTTATAATTTCAGCATTAATATGGAAATATGAGCAAGAATTTGAACTTGTAATCAAACCCAGTATGTACTCTACTACCCATTTTGTTATTTCCACAGAGCTTTTCACAGAAAATTTGCTATTTTTCCATCTCGTATTTATTTCTCTCCTTTGCTTGAAATTAGTCATCTTATTGCAAAAGATAAAGAAATTCAGGCAACTCTGATAAAAATGACAATTTTTCATGGTGCATACTTACTCCTGTGTACTCCTCCTCCTTTTCTTTCTCCCTACCATCTCTTTTGTGAGGAGTCCTGGAATAAAGACTGAAAAGAATACTTGAAAGGCACTGAGACAGGGGTACATGGACCTGTGTTGAAGAAGTACAGATATCTGTAAGAAACTTCATGAAAGAGGCATGAGAGAAAGATCTGCAATGGAAGAAAAATCGTGCTAGCTGGCAAAGACAGAAATGAGAGAAACCAAAAATTGGGTAAATGCCAGTGTGAAAGTGCAAATGTGAACTTCCTCTTCATAACTCAAAGCAAGAAGAGATAGAAAGGAAGAAATGTAAACAGTCAAACAGAAATATAGATAAGCTTTTCAGTGGAAACAGAGAAGGGTGGATAATCTCTAACTGCACACTAGAGAAAAAAAAAAAAAAGAGAAAATTCTGGTCATTTCCTTATTTTTCTTTACCTACTGATTTCAATTATTTTGTACTTGACAATGTATGAGCACAAAGTAGTTATAATCCTAGCTAATAAACACTGAAAATTCAGAGTCTAAGCACCAGCTAAGGATAAAATAAATTGCGTAGAAATTTCTGAAACATGACAAGAGATTAACTAAGAGAAATACAGCAAAGCCTATATAATGATGGTATCATAAACTCTTTTATTCAGCACTTGAGTTTCTTGTGGATATTTTGGTTCTTCAAAAGACGTTGTGTTGATCAAGTTAGGTAACAGATCCTGCAAGTTTTCAATGTATGCTTACATACTGACATAAGCTTTTCTTACTGTCATTTAAAATATTTCATTACTCTGCATAAGCAAATATTGCTGCACCAACTATGTGTGAGCATTGATCTCCTTTCCTTACTTTAAGGGAAGCCATTTATTTACATTTTTAATGAGAAACTATGAGCTTACAGAAGCCCAAACTACTCTTTGATTGTTTACCAGTGCCATAAAATAGCTCATAGGTCTTTAATATGATAAAAAATATTTCCTTCAGTATGATAAAATTGGTGCTTGTTTTGCTTAGGTGGCAAATATTACAGGAAAACAGATAATTCCTTGTCCCTAGAGTTTTTGTTATAAGCCATTACCCAAACCTTCTTCCTTTGATGCGTTTCTGATATTTATATTCAGCATCTTCATCTGCTTTGAGATGTTTTCCCTTTTTACCCAGAGGAGAAAACACAAAACTTCTGTTGCAAATTTAAAAATATCTTTGTTGATTGAAAATGATCTTTCCATCTTCAGATATATACCTTGTGCTGTGCATATGCACATTTAGATAATTTCACAGGAATGAAGCTGTGAATCATCATCAAAGACATATTTTTTCCACTTCATGGTATTTAAGTTGATTTTTTTTAACTTAGAAAATATCAGAACATTTAAACAAAAGATTTTCCTGAGTGAATATATCTGATGCCATAAAATAAATCAAGGGGGTTTTTTTTCCAATAAAGAAGTGCTGAAAAACATGAACACAGGAACAATGATCCTTCATTGCTAGAGATGCTGATTCTAATATACAGTCTTGAGTTCAGTCATGTAAGTATTACCTGCACTAGAGAAGGAGTCACCCTGTATGTTTTCAAGCAATTACCATTGCCATACAGGCAATTACCCAGTATGTTTTCTTGTCCACAGGCTGTGACTTCATCTCTAAGCACAGTGCAAGTTCTTTTGCTACTCTGAAAATATTTTTTTTAAGAATAAGAAATTTGTTTTCTGTCCAGCTTTACTGAGGTCTTGGAGGTATCCAGCTCATATCTTCCTCAGTTTCTATGTTTGGCCATTGCTAGCAAAATCTGCTGTCATAACAAAGTATGTGGCCTTCTGTCTGAGCCCAAGTGAACTAGGAATTTAGTTTGATACTATCAGTTCTTGAAAAATTTCTGAAAAGAAAATAGACAACTTCATTTTCATGTGGGGATGTGTAATGATCTCATAGATCATTACAGATCCACTCCACCACTGTGGTGTTGCAGAAGTACAGAAAAAAATGCATGCTGGTTTTATTCCTCTTTGTTAAAGATTCTGCATAATACAGAGGGATAAAATAGAATGAAAAGTCATATTCACTGGAAAAAGAAACTGTCAAAATAAACTGTTTAGCAGAACAAGCATGAAAAACCAACTTGGTTTGGGACTTTAAGAGTATTAAGGAAAGACTTTCACTTCCTAAAAAGTATCCGTTCTTTGGCCTTAGTCTCACTTGGAGAAAAGGGTAATCAATAAATAAGTAACAAGACTGAGACAGAACATGACAAAAGCCAGTAACCATAAAATTATGTACCAAGAGACTGACCTGTGTTCAGTGTAACTCATCTGAAATCAGAAAGGCAAGTGATCTGAATGATTTTGCAAAATGTCACAGGAAGTCTTGTATTATCTGGCTTTGATGTATTCACATGTTGAAACCACAAATAAAGTAAAACTTGTATAGACCATTAAACAGCTTTGGAACACCTAGGCTGAGGATATACATTAATCAATATAGGGAAAATATGTGTCTATTTCTAATCTAGCTCGAGAAATATTAAAATAAACCTCTTGCAATTACATTTGATAGGCCATATAATCACAGAATAATACAGGTTGGAAGGAGCTCTGGATTGTACCCTTCCAGCAGGGTTGTACAGACAGCTTGTATGTGCTGTCTTTACAACTGTGCTGGCAAGAGCTCTGGGATGTATCCCAGCAAAACAAATTTTGAATTGCAGCAACACTGCAAAAGCTTGGGCCTTACTGAGAGCATGTGCTTTCAAGTTGTCAATCAAGCTCGAGTCAGCAGATCAGCTCTGTGTATTTGGTATGTTGCAGGAGTAATCCATGGTTACTCAATAATTTTTGAAAACCACAATGAAGACATGCCTTCATTCAGTAAAGGAAAGACTGTTCATAATGTCAAGAACAGGTGCATGTATCAGTATTCTATTGTCCTGCAAAGACAGCAGTGGCACAGGTAGTCAGTGCCTTGAATTACAGAAGTTTGTGATTCATTATAAGAGCTTTTATTACATTTTTTTATATCACTTCTTTTGCTACACTTTAAGTTAAGATGAAGTTAATCCGTATCTAAGCATGGTTTCTTCTTAAAAGTAATAAAAAAACTTTGGCAAATTTCAATCAATTAATTTCTTTTTTACGTGACTGTCATTATAAATTTGGGCCACATTATTGAATTTTCTGAAATGATAGTTGCACCCGCATTTTCAAAAGTAAAAAAGTATTGAAGGTGTATAATTTACCCATCTACTGTGTGAAACAAGCCTAAGATACGTTTAGAATTTTAGAATAAACTTTTAAAGCCAGAAAACTCTTTAACTATTTTACAGTATTCTCAGTTAAGTTTTCCCAGTCAAATAGATGATGACACAAAATTGCATTTAGCTGTTTCCTAAAGATAAAACTTGTGCTGTTATCATGCATTAGTCTTGAAATTCCCTCAAGTAATTTACTGAAATTGTAATATACAAGAACATGAAGACTAAGTTATAAATCTTTTTCAGGGAGAAACTTTCATGGCATAGGGCAGGCGGTGATTTATTTTTGATCATTTGGCATGAATAGTTGAATGCTCCTACATGGCAAACAAAACTTTACGGTGTTTGGTGAGAAGCTAAACAAAGCCACTTTGGAGTAGTCACCTAACATGTTCTAAAATTGCATTTGCAAAGCCAGTCTGATTTTTACAGAGCATCTGTTTCCAGCTGGTCACTCCACTGACTCTCAGGTTGGATATTTATTTGCTGACGATGCACAACACAAATGTTAATATTCTGCTAATTATTACATTTTTGTTTGATTATAGGTTTTAATACATATCAATTGCTAAGTTTGAGATTAAATTAGAGAACTATGTCATATTAAGTTCACAGGAGGAGAGGGATTTGTAATATTAACAAATTGTGAGCCTGATGACATCCGTTACTCTGTGATGAGACCAATTTGTAAACCATCTGGCACTGAGGAGTTTAGCCACTTGCAGTTATGATGGAGGTATTTTGGCTTCAACACTAAATGAGCAGGACAATAGCTATTTGGTGAGTTAAATGGTTAATACAGATAACCTGGTGGAATTAAGTACCCTTGGATAAGGGAACACACAGTGGTAACATTTTGTTGAATGTAAGTATTGGTGGATGAGCCAGTTGGAAATATATCAACTCCATCATAACAGAAATAATTGATTTTTTTGTTTTACTTTTGTATTAACCTTTCCAGTGGAGTCCAGAGTTTTCTGTCTAGTGATTAAACATATATGCAGCAAGGCTTTTTCCTCTAGACAGAAAAACAGGAAAGATATTATTACAAGGTGCAGCATACTGTGTCTGTAAGTAGCAGCTTGTATGAAAATTACAATCATTAGAGTGCAATTGTAAATAATTTTTATTTCTATTTAATTTAAATTAAATCTGCTTCAGAATACATGTGGCATAGTGGGTTGCCAAGAACACTAGTAAAGTTTTTGCCTATCTTTTCTGCTAGCCTTTTGTTAGAATGAAAGGAGTGCTTTCTAGCATCACCATTATGAACTATTTTATTTTCAAAACATATTGAAAAAAAATCAATAGCATAGAAAAGGCTTTACAATTTTTGATAGATATGTTGACTTCCCCGTCTTATTATCTTAGCATCTGGTCCATAAATCAGACACATGGCACTGATCTAAGCTCGATTGTGTTACTATCTAGTTGGATATATTTCAAGGATGTATATTCTGCAATACAGGCAATTTTGGTTAACTAGGACTATTATGATATAAGGTTATGTGACAGTTGTCTGAATTTGGTTGTTGATGTCATAGAATGGTTTGCTTTGGAAGGGATCTTAAAGGTCATCCAGCTCCAACCCCCCTGCCGTGGGCAGGAACAATTTTCACTAAAGCAGGCTGCTCAAAGCCTCATCCAGCATGGCCCTGAACACTTCCAGGGTTCTCAATGTAAACCACAGAATCCACACCACAGAATATGTTTATGAACATTCCACACACAGTACAAGCTTTAGTCCAGAGCTCACATATTTTCAGAAAATCTAACTTCAGGACACAGATTTCAAGAAGATAAACTTCATTAGTATCATCAGTCATTTTTTCCTGCTTATTCTGTTTTTTAATTTGTATTCATTCATGGTAAGTCTGAAGGCAGTAAAAGTAACTGATTTAAAGTAATTTAAGCCACAGATTTCTTTATAACAAAATACAATGCTTTCCTGTTAGAAGTTGGCACAGAAAAGATAACAGGCAAAAAAAAATCTTGGTCTGTGATGCTTTCTTATTGAATGATAATCAAAGTTGGTTTTTTTATTGTGAAAACTCTTTATTAAGATTCTGTCGTTGACTGGCAGAGATAAAATAATTCCCTTCTCTCTGACATGTCCTGATCCACTGTCTGCTGAACTAAAAGAAACTCATAATTAATTCTTGTAGGACAAGGATCCTAAATCCTTATTCTCATCAGCTAAGCCTTCTGTTTTTTCCTTGGCTCAAATCCCAGCTAGAAATTTATGATTCCTTAGCTTCTTTTTGTAGATGCCATGAATCATAGAGGCTTATGAGCGAATAAGTACTGGGGTGGTGTTCCTGTCTAGGTTAGTACTTGACATATTTGTAAAACTAATCCCCAGTAGAAAATCCACTGAATACATAAAAAAACACAACAGTCAGCTTAGTTTGATGTCACTCTTCAGAAGGGCTTCATGCCTCCTGTACATGTCCATGTTTGGATTAATTCCACACTGCACATGACCTGCAAAGGCCCATCAACACAAATATGCGAGATAGGGGAATCTCATTTCCAGAGCAGATCAATGTAATGGTACTCATTAATAACTTTTTCAACATTTAAAGAAACAAGAAGAAAATCACAGGTTATAGAAAATTAGTGATTTCATGAGAATGAAAAAGTAACATAATCTTTTCCAAATACAATTCAGTGATACAATAGGTCAGTAAATTAGGTATGCACATTTTCCACAAATTATAGCAAATTGTAAAATTTCTCAGATAAGTACTTTCAGAAGTTCATGCCAAAATTTGCAAAGATTTCTGCTAAGTAAACATCCTGATCTAAGAAAAAATGTCTGATAGTGTTGTTGTTCTTTGTGAAAGCCATTTGCATACTGTAGGCTCCTGAAGAGGTGGCCAATCCTACACTTAGTTTTTCTGCTTTATCTGGTAACCCTGTGACCCTTTACAAATATTAAATTATTTTCAGATCAAAATGAAAACTATTTCCTGTTTTGTGATATTGGAAAGAATGTGAAATATATCCATCAGGGAAAAAGTGCTACTAAAAACTGTTCTTTGAACTATTTGTAAGTATTTTTACAGACCAGTAGCATCCCTGTCACCATCTCTTTTTGGTTACCCAACACTTCTCAAAATTTACCTAATATTTAAGATACTATTTGTTTAGCCAAATACTTTTAAAACACTAAAATATTTACTCACTTCTCCATTACTCTCACATGAGATATCAAATGATAATGTATCTCTGGTAAAATGTGGGATAAATTATTCCACAGAACTAATATGGTAAAGGATACAGAGGTAATAGTCACATTTTAGTATGCTATACTTTTCTCCCTAGAACAGTGAATGATGAGACATATTTATATCTCAAAAAAACCTTTACCACTTTCTGGAAAACACAAAACTTTTTGCTCAGAAAAAATGTGAAACTGAAAGCTATTGTTACTGTCATATAAGAGATAACAGCATCAGTGCTCTGCAGTTATTCACCAATTTTCATTGCCAGTGTATCACGCTGCCTAGGTTTGTTTAAATCTATTTAGTTCAGTGTGTCCTTTCACAATGAGTAGGGAGGGGGTAAGTGGGAGTGATTCTGTTACAAAAATCTAGGTAGTCTAGGTCCACAAAATATTTTGGCATTAAGAATGAAGACCCAGAAGTCTCCTGAGGAGGTGTTTTGTCCTGATGGGAAACGCTTATTGTATTTAGTTTGGATAATACAACAATATATTTAAATGATAAGTGAGTTACATGCTCAAAATGGAAACTATCTGTTCAGCTATTAAGATAATTCAATTTTGAAAAGCAAAATAAATCATAAATGTCACAGTGTTGTGGTAATATGTTTAGGTATTTCTGCAAGTTTACTTAGTCCCACACAACGTATAAGCCAATACAAATTTTAAGTCTATTAAATCTGTGTTAGCCATTATAATACATGAGAAAATGCAATTGTGAACCAATATTTGACATATATACTCACAGTGAATTGTTCAGGAATTGGTTTTGGTACCTATGCTCTCTGATACTTTTAGCAATATTATATAAGAAAACACCAACTCATTGTCAACTAAGTTTGATTTGAAACAAGGATTGGGGGAGCACTAAGTGGATAAGTGATTCTAAGCATTCAAATTTCATTAATAATAAGTGAAAAAGAAAATGGAAATGTTTTATTGCAATGAGGCTAATGCCCTTCTATCAGAGAAAAAAATAGTGTGGCTCTATGCAAAATTTAGGTCACTCCATGCGACTGGATAGAGTTGGGCAATCATGTTCCATGGTCCAAGTTAGGAAGGAAAACTTTTGCAACTATAATGTTTTATAGAAAAAAAACTCCCAAAATATTAATGTCCTTTCTTTGAAAGAAAGGCAAAGATTGAAATGAAGCATCTGAGTCACATTAGTACCAACATTTGTAGCAAGGTGGAAAGGTGGAAAAAACAGGTAAGGGCACACAGCAGCAAAGAACACTAGGATTCTTTTATATCACAGGATCACAGAAAGACTTGGGTTGGAAGGGAACTTAAAAATCATACAGTTCCAATTCTCCCTGCTGTGGGCAGTGACAACTTCTCCCTAGACCAGGTTACTCAAAGCGCCATCCAACCTGGCCTTGAACACTTCTAGGGATGGGGCATCCACAACTTCTTTAGGAAACATATTCCAGTGCCTCTGCACCCCCACAGTAAAGAATCTCTTCTTATACATAATTTAAACCTACTCTCCTTCAGTTTGAAGCCATTCCCTGTTGTCCTGTCACTACATGCTCTTGGGTACAGTCTCTCTCCCTCTTTCCTATAACCTCCCTTCAGGTACTAGAAGGCTGCAAGTAGTTCACCTTTAAGCCTTCCTTTCTCCAGGCTAAACAATCCAAATTGTCTCAACCTTTCCTCACAGCAGAGGGTCTCCATCCTTCTAAATATCTTGGTGGCCTCCTCTGGACTCTCTCCAACAGGTCGGTGTCCTTCCTCTTCTGGAGACCCCAGAGCTGGATGCAGCACTGCAGGTGCAGTGTCACCAGAGCAGAGCGGAGGGGCAGAATCCCCATCCTGGCCCTGCTTTTGATGCAGCCCAGGACACAGGGGGGCTTTTTGAGCTGCAAGTGCCCATGGCCAGCTCATGTCTGGCCTCCCATCCAGCAGCACCAGCATCCAGCAGCCCCTTCTCAGCAGGGGCTGTGCCTGACTGACATGGCTTTTCAAACATCACAGAGAGTGATTGGATGTCTACATACAGTCAATTCCCTCAGGATCCTGGGATGCATCTCACAATGTCCAATAGATTGATGTGCATTCAGATTCCTCAGGTGGTCATGAACCCAGGTTCCTCAGGTTCATAACCTGATTTTTACTTACAGCGGGAAGCACTTTGTTGTATCCAGGATTCCTTGTAATGTTGTGGCATTGAGTACCTGAAGATACATGCATTGTATACAAGGTACAGTACTCCTGTACAAGATCATCTTGTGACCTTTCCTCTCATCTAGAAATAAAAGAAAATTATTTTTTTTAAATCTACACATCCTGCAAGAATATGTCAATTTTAATAAATTTTTATGGCAATAAAACACTTGAGGGAAAGGAAAAACCTTGATAAGTTCAAAACAGAGGCTTTTGCAGTTTTCTATTTCAGACTAAAGCAGAATGGAATTATTCTGATTTATATAGGTGTTACATTTGATGTGATAATTTAAATTTCTTTTCTGAAAATATTGCTGCTCTTGTTTTTGAAAACCTAAGGGCATCTTTAATGTTCTGGAGGGGGTGGGGATGACTTGTTTTGTTTTGGGTTTTTTTTGTTTTGTTTTTCAGAGACAAACCAGAAGAAAAACAACAAAACACTGAAAAGTAGAAATTACACCTAAGGTAAAACTTGGCCTCTGGGCATTTGTATCACCTGGCTCCTTAGCCCATCTGAGGGCCATCATTCAAATGAATTTTATGGAGTATATAATTATTCAGTTTCTTTGCTGACTACATAACATGGAATGCTTATACTCATGTAACATTTTTCTCAACTGACTTTAAAAGCTCATTGTTGTCTCACCAATAATGTTAACTATAGAAATACATCTCATTTCTAGTTAGCTGATTTGCTTAGGGCCCTTCTCTGCAGCGGCCAAGAACTACTCCCCTATATTTTTATTGTTTTTACCCCACAACTTGTATTTCAAAAATAGTTCAAAAGCCCTGTTTTCTTTGAAGAAAATGACAGAAATATAACTTCTATCTTGCTGACAATAACATAGATCTTTTCTAAGAAAACAGCATTCAATTCCACCACTCTTCCAGACTAGATAAAATTTTTTCACTGCTCTTCACTGAGATCTGGAAGACTAGTTTTCCTGGGATATTTCTTCTGCTTCAGGCAAATTGCTGTATAAAATTGTTTGCCACTTGTCTAAGCATATGCCTGTTTATGTTTGCTTTGGGTAATTCAATGCCTTTGCACTTTCAGCTCCTGACCTTATCTTTGGAAGTGCCTACAAAGATGACAACTTGGCAGAGTTTTGTATGTAAGTTTAATAGAAACTGTAATAAGGTCAACAATTACTTTTATGTAGTCCATCAATTATTCTTATAAAAGCAGTGGTCATAGTCAGAATTCTGATGAAGTAGGTAATTTCAATTGAAGTGAGATTTTCTCCAGAATCATCATTCAGTTTTGGTTTGCTTATACCTTACACATTTCACTTTAATATCAAGAAAATCCATAATTTTTGAAATTCTTGCCAAGGTGAACAGAAGTTGGTTCTTCCTTAAAGACTATATGAAACTACATACATCTTTCTCCCAAAACATCTGTGAAGAACAGAAAGTGGTTTAGGTTTTGAATTCTCTCAAACTGCATTCCACCATAGATTTAGAGGTTACAAAGTTGATTTGCTTTGATTTAGGACAAACGAGTCTGTTTTTTCATCTTGTTCTCTCCTAACATGCAAATGCATCAGAGCACTCTTTATATTGCTTTAGAAAAAGACATCAGTTGTGTGATATTCACCCTGTAGCAGACCCAACACTTGTTGCATCCCCTAACAGTCTGACATATCAAGTGCTTCCCATAGGTCACCACTACCTTCAGCTGCCAGGTGCACCCCAGCCTGAAGCAGCCCACTCAGAAAAGTTCAGATCCTGTGGTTCTCACCACAGGCAACAGTGGCAGCCTTCTTGGAAGGGCAGTGGATGCAGGTGGTTGCTATAATAAGCATCAGATAAGAGGTTTATACTCAATGTAAAAAGATAGTCACGTGATCCCATGCTAAAAGACACTGAAAACCCAAACTGCGTAGTCTCAAATGCGTGTTTAAGGCAAATAGGAAGTAAGTCTGTACTTGGGAGCAGACATGAATTTGAGTCAGTGTAAGGTGAATACGCTGGATGGCAGGAATATGATTTTTGTCCTCACAGGGAAGGAGTTCAGTCATTTATAGGACCTGGTCCTCTTTTAGTTCTTGTGCATTCTCCTTTGCTGGAGATTCCTCTAGAGTCACTACAACGAACAGAGGTTCCATTAGAGTCTGCCAGACTCTGCACAACTCTGTAGATCATGAAGCCGGAATTAAATCTTTAAAATGTTCAATCCACATCTCAAGGTTGGGACAGATCCTTTATTAGTATATTGAATACATAGCTGCTTCTTTTAGATCAAATTATATAAAATTTCCTTTAACCAATCTGTGTCACTGGAGCCAAACTATTGCTTCTGCATTATGATTAGATGCCAAGACCACAGTGTGAGTGAGACATGAATTAAAACCCACTAAACCCACTCAGTTCCTGCTCTAGCTATAAAGCCAATATTCCTTCTTATGCAACATTAATTTAACTCTGTTACTGAAATAAGACAGAGACCTTTGACTATCAAGTTTGTCTCATATGTATTTAAATTTTTTAAAAATACTTAAGGATATGGGCACAGATTACAAGCATCTTGTGAAAAATTTCAGAGGGACTAGAGCTGATATCATTTGACTTAATAGCATGGTCTCATTCAGTTTCATTTCCTCTAATTTTAGTGATTAATGTTAAATACAGTAAGTCAGGTTCTATGCAAGAAGGTATTTTAGAAAAAGAGAGACAAGTAGATTCAAGGTAGAGTCTTCATGACATGTTGGGGCTACTTAAAAATAAGAATGTTGCAAAAGTATAATATCCCTCTTTTCAATAACTGAGAGCAAAAACAAAGACTGCATCAGCACATTAACTGAAAATAAATTTATCATTACACTCAAAACCTGAAGAGATTTCCAGTGAACTGCTTATTAATGGTAGCTCAAAATACTCAAAATATTTAACAAGAGAAAAATTATTTTATTAATATTTCAGAAACAACTCAAATCAGGAGCTCTAGTTCCACTTTTTGACAGCTGGGAATCTGAATATTATCTACCAGCTTCTTAGAAATTAAGGCCAGGAGAGGCAACTAGATAACTACAGTGACTTCTTTTTTTTTGGCTGGTGCTGCATTTGGTGTAGTTATCTTCATATTGAGCCTGATGATTTATGTCCTAATTACAGCATAACTTGCACTTGAGTAAAGCATATCGTTCTGTATATCACTCATTCTCCAACCCAAGATAGTAAGAGATGAATATTCTACCAATTCAGTTGACAGTTCATTCCAGGATTTAATTACCTTTTCAATTAACAAGGAGAATTTAATTTTTAAATTCAAATGTGTCTGTTTTCATGATGCAGTCAGTGGTTCTTATTATGGCTTTACAAATATAGTAACTGACAGTTTCCATCCACGAAGATGCACAAAAATTGTAAAATAATAATAATTTAATCTTCTTTTTGATACATTGTAAAATCAAGCTATTTAAGTCTCATGAGTCCAGCTTTTTAAACCCTTTTATGAAATTGTTGATTCTTCTTCAGTTTTTAAATTTACATTAAATTTGAGAATACTAGAAATTCACACAGTCTTACAGTACCAGAAAAATACTACAGTCAGATAAAATCATCTTTATATAGCTTCCTTTTTTAAACCTCTTTATTTGCTTAAAAGTCTGCTTTCTCTCTTCTACCACAGCATCATAATGGGAATTGAGATTACATTCTTCATTAGAGTAACCAGTTTCCAGATATGGTAATCTGGAATCCTTAATTTCTTTTCTGTTTTCTAAATATAATCTAGCTATACCTTGCAACATTTCGATGTTCACTTTGTTTATTTGCTGCATTCATTCCTCCAACAAAAAGATTCTAAATTATTCTGCTGCCACGATCACAAGACATGTTTATATTAGTTGTGGTTTTAAGTTTACTTTCAAAAATTTGATACAGACATTGAAGAGGATACCCTCAAGTCCACTCCTTGCAGACTATTACCAGAAGTTTTCTTATGAGTTCTCTCTTTTTGAGAGAAACATCTTGTCTTGGTAAGAGAGAAACCCTGAAATACTAAAGCTCAAGCCTGCTCATAATGTGGTAATTAATGAGGAAGCTGCAGATATTGATTTTCTGTTCTCTCTCTCATTTTTGATCACTCATTATGCTCTCTCTCCCTAATCATGTGTGGTTTAGCAATGTAAATATGATATCTTACTAGAATTCAATTACAGGTCATGACACCTAGATTGAAGTGTCTCCCTAAGTGTTAGAATTCACAGGATCACCACTAGATATGTGACTAGCCCATACAGAGAACTACAGACATCTAAAATTAGATGAGACAATAACTTCAGTGAGAGTCTCTGCATTCTCTCCATAGGGAGTGGCTAGACAATTATCTTAAAGAAAGTTCTAGAATATCAGGAGTCAGTGATTCTGCAGGGGTGCTTCTCTTTCTGCATGCATAATATAATTTACTAGCTGTGCAGCAAAGTTATGTTGGATGAATTCCTCCTCTGTGGTTTAGATTCTAAGAAAGAAAATTCATCATGAAGGGTTTTGGGTGTTTTTTTCCTCACGTTGACATTTTTAATGAAACACCACATTAGTAGGAGAAACTGAAAACCAGACATGTATGGTTAGCATAGCATCTTAATACCTATGTTTTGTTGGGGTTTTTTTAACTATTAATGTACTAGAACTTCATTCCTATTTACCATTGGGAATAATTTAATAAATTTTCCAAAGGAATCTTGAAAGTATTATAGTGTCACATTATGAACAGTCATCTCACTATATTTAGTTTTACAATGCAGAGCAATGAGAAAGAGATAACTTCTTTAGCACAATACAGAGTTCTAATGATTAATCCATTGTGTTGTCCATGCATCATTTCTTTTTACATTACAGCTAAACCTGTGTTCCTCCAGAGGAAGCCATTGAAAGGCTGTTTGTAGGCACTACAACACAAAAATGGAGACCTACGGAGTTTTGCCAAATGTACCCCATAGCAAACTGTAAATAATCACTGGCTCATGGGAAAGCCTTGTCTTCTCTGCTAACAGATCACATAGATTTTCTCTTTTTATTTATAGAAGGATAAATAAAGCATAAATGCTTTCCTTTCCAGAAATGAAAATTTGAACTGCACCCTTAAACCATCCAACACTTCAGTGAACCAATCAGAAGCCAAGTTATTACATCCATGACTTGACTTTAACCATAGCAAAGTGAGTGTTCAATGACACCATTCTAAAACATTGGAAGATCCATGAGAAAGATACAAAATTCCTCAGGATACTTGAACAACAGATAACAGTGCCCATTCTAAAGAATCGTAACTATAGAAGGGTGTTTTAAATTTAATCAGTTTTTTTTTCCCTCTTGTATTTTATTAAGATAAAAAAGAAAATATTTTTCAATGTTGGGAACAAATAATTGTAAAAATCTGAGTCTAAGAGTATTAAGAAGGACATATTTGTAAATTCACTGATAATTAGTGGAATTTAATTAACTTCACACAATATCCAATTTCAGATATTCATCCAGTTATAAAATTCTTGATCTGTTCCAGGACTGCTGGATATTAGTTAAAGATGTTATAAATTCACTGGTGACAGAAAGGTGTTGTCTGAATGACTGCCTAATTTGTTGCCTAGTAGTATGTTACAATCTGTCCCTGAAGCAAGGGTAACTGAGATTCTTATTAATAGTCCCCTTGGGGTGGATTAGAGGGAAAGCACAGTGAATTACCAGTATTCATATATATATATACATATATGAATATGTGTGTGTGTGTGTATGTGTGTGTGTTTTTAGGGTTAATTTTAAAAAAAGTTGGTTGTAATGGAAAGGAATGATGTAGCCTTTTTGGTTATTATCTATAGTAATATAACAATAAAAAAGTATAAAGATATCATTTAAGAAAATGCAAAAATAATAAGAAAGAAAAAGAAAGAAAGAAAGGGAGAGAATAAGAGTAGACAGTAGAGAGGAGAGATATTGCCACCTATGGATCCAGCAGGGAGACTTGGTTGTTGCTTGGTTGAAGTGATGGTTGCAGTCTTGATGCATCAGGGACAGGGGAAGCCCACAACACATTGAGATCAACATGTTATTGTACATCCAGGTTTGGGGGGAATGCCCAGGTCTGATGCAACACTGGATCTTTTGCAACCCTGTGGATCTTTTGCAACACTGTGGATCATGCACATTCCTCTGGTGGAAGGCCCCAGAAAGGGTTTGGGGTTTTTTTGATGTTTAAGATCCCATCTAGGACATGACTGTTGCTTCTCATGCCGCTGTAGTTGAGCCTATTAGGACACATCAGAAGGAATGAGTACCCTCAGGCCCATATGTGAATGTCTTGGACAGGAGTTCTACACTCGAGCCAGTTGTATCAGGGAGGACACTGACAAAATAAGAAGCATTATCCACATAGCAGAATCTCTCATGGGCCTTTTCCTTCATCTGGCTCAAAATCAAGCTTGTTGCTAAACCCCTCTCTTATGTGAGACAGAGATTCCAACCGTTCCCCCCAAACACACACACCAAAAACTCTCCTTCTTCCACTCTCTGGCTGGGGGCTGCAAACCTGGTCTCAGCAACACACCTGATGCTTTTGCAAATGGCCAGTTTTGTGAGCCATTAACCCTTTAGCATTTCAGTTTCTCATGTAGTACAATCTTCATAAAGCCCAGTGGGATATGGAGAAAAAACTGTTTTTCAAAAGCTGTTTAATTGGGTTTTTAGAAATTGTTTGAAAGTAAAGATAAACTTTTGACTTGCTATATATTGATCTTTCATCTAAAATTCATCTAGTCAAACAGTCAAACCCCGAGATTATAACAATCTTATAAGACAACAATGAAACACTACCTGTCACTTTTACCTGCACACATTTGACAGAGTAATTTGATCTATTTTAAATTAAGGTGCATGTAACACAGCTTAATGTACCTAAACTTGGGGTTATATCTTACTAAATGAGTCATTAACACCGCATTATATATATGGCTGTTAATATCTCTCTTTGCATAAATTCTCTACTTAATTTAATATACATTCACCATCCCTTATCTAATTAATGTTTATACTCAATGATTTTGAGGTTTAAAGACCCATGTAACTTTGGGTAATGTCAGACACTGTAAAAGTATCTACACAAATAACATAGCAATGACAGAAATTACTTTTATTCCTGTAGAAGCCTTACTTTGTGGGTTTGGGGTTTTGGTTTTTTTCCATCTGAACTCAAATCTGGGATCTTGAATTCAAAAATGTGACAGATTCATATTATCTTAATATATGTGTGCCTATACTGGTTCACATGGTCCCTCATTCACTGGGATTTTGTTCAATAGCAGCAGATTGTCAGCCAGCAGGAGTGGCATGCAGACAGAGGAAGACCTGTGTATTTTCTTTGTACTCAGGGCATGTTCTTTTACAGCTCAGGCCTTCGGTAATGAACAGCATGGGTCACTGACCACTGCCAGCAGAAGAAAGACTTTTCTAAATCTTTGGACATGATATGGAATCAAAATAGCCTTGTCCTCCTACTTGGAGAAATAACAGCTGAAAAATGTACTGAGTTGTTAGGCTTTGGTAATTTCAGATAAATACTTGACTTTGCTAGGTAGAGTAGCACCAGAGACCAATGGCTAGGAGTACAGATTTTTTACTTCCCTTCAGGAAACACTAGGTCATTCACTTGCTATATTCAATGCTTTGAAAAATAGTCCTTGTTTTCCTCTCAAGTAGAAAGCCTTAGTGATTTCTAAATTTCACTGCAGAAATACTATGTTAAGAGAACATTTTTTGACTGTGAGAATTGGAAGCTTTGGTAATGAGAAAAGATTATCAGTCATGACTAAATTTTGATATGATGGAACAGACTCCCAACTGTCAAAAGTGTAAAAAATTCCTGTGGTTTTTAGTCTATCTCTGCCACATGCAGCTATAACCATTGCTACAGCTCCCCCAAACAGATGTGTCCGTGTCACTAACAAAATGCTTATTATTCTCTCTGAATTTTATACATGCACTTTATATGTCAATACGAGGGGATTATTTTACATTTTTTAATTATGTAGGAGAATGCAATATCATTTAGAACCTGGGTGCCTTATGTTCATTCTTTAAACTGACAGGGTTCAGCTCTACATTGTACATTTTCATGGGAAGATTTCTTGCTACATAAAATCTTTGTAGTTCTTAAGAATACAAGAGTCTTAATTTACTCTCACTTCTGCTATTGCAGAATTAACTCCATTTATCTGAAATCCCAATATTTCCTTCAGGGAGAATGATTAAAAAATTGAATGAAAAAATCTACAATAACTTCAAACACTGTTTACCTTTAATTTAATTATTATTATTTGGGAAAGAACTCACAGTGGAAGTGATGGAAATTACAATAATTAGAACACAATGTAAGAAAATTTTGTTTGAGAAACTAGACTTTTTTAGTATTAATTTTTAAATAATGTCTTTTATCTTTTAAAGAATATACAAGAAATAAACTGTATGGTTTCAAGAAAAGATTGTACTGTGAAAAAAGAAAGAGGATAGGAAAGAAATGTAATAGAACTGCCCATCTGCTGGAGAAATACACTACCTGTTGGACCACTTAGAAACTAAACGAGGGCTGTTGAAAATTATAAAATTCCTTGTCGAATAATCTCTGAATTTAAAAAGGTTGCAACTTCAAGTCCAGTATGTCATTAAAAGAGACAATGATTTCTAAATTTGTAATTGCCGGAGCTATTACTTTTGCTTGTAAGCATGACAAGGAATAGTCTCATTTTTTAATCTAGAAAATTGCAACACATAAGCTTATTTTTCAAGACAATGCAAGAAAATTGGCTTGGCTTGAAGATGTGAAAGCTGCATGCACCAGTGCTCAGTGCTTTGTCTTTGGTAGGCACCAGCTATTGCCAAGAAAGCAATATAATTTCTGCACTGATATTTAATTTTGATCTGTATATCATATATTCATAGTTAATTTATTGAAGCATGTAAAGCAGCTGAAGAAAAACAAGTTTGTGTTTTGTTCACTTTTTGTTGTTCCAAAAAAGTTATGTTATAAATTATCATGCAATACTCTGGTCCCTTTAGTCTCAGAAAAGAAATTCTTCTAAAAGAGATGACTGGCCATACATTAAGTTGTCTAATTAGGTTAGGCAACAGCATGTAAGGTACATAAATCTTCCTTTTTTTATCTTGAGAAAGTGAAAATCTGTCCCATGTCACTTGCAAATTGCAAAGAAGTAATCACTTCTGAACAGTATTCAGAATTCAGCAATATGTAAATAAAGGTCATTTGTTAAAGTGCTTAAAGTTGTCTTGAAATCTGAAAAAAAATCTATATGTTAGCACTTAAAAGCAGTCTGGTTTTCTAGGGAATTAGTCGTTTTGAACATCAGAGCACTTCTCTGTGCATGACTATATTGATTTAAGGTTTAAGCATGGTGGTGAAAATTCTCAGGACCATGATACTGAGAAAAACTCTTAGTTAATGTTATTCACAGCAAAATTGGACTACCTTGCAGAGAAAGGTGCTTAAATGAGCAAGTTCCATTTAAATTCCAAACAGACATTTTCATCTCAGCTAGCTTTTAGTCCCTCTCAGGTAAATATCTCTGCATATCCTAAAGCATTAGCGATTCATTCACAAACGCTTGTGACAACAGGTCTGCTCCATTTGCATACAGCAAAATATAAAAATAGTCCTCCATTCAAAAATGCCAAACAAGCTTGAGAACACAAATACATGTTTTAAATTATACATAGAGTGATCACTGAAGACTCACCAATAAAATTTAATTGAGGATTTGCAAATGATGCAAGAGAAAAAGACGAAAAATCTGGATTCCAAAGTAGTGAAAAATAAGTAGCATTCACCGTCTGTGGTCCTTGACAACAAGCAGATTGTCAACAGAACCATACAGTAAAAACATAATTGCTTTTACAAGTTTAAACCATCTGTGAAAACAGAGTGCTTAAAATGCTAACTGAAATGGTTCAAAAAAAAAGCACAAACCGCATTATCATTTTGGTATACTAACACAATATTAAACAGTCAGCAGAAATCCAATAAAGCAGACCAATTTAGGCAGTGAAAATCAACATCCAAGACAACCTCATGGGTTTATCTTGAGTGACCATCTCTTGTGAGCTAGCAAACAGCCAAAAATCTTCAAAATATTGCTCACTTCATTTGGACATCTCTCCTGGAAATCCTTAAGGCCCACATGGATTTGGATCTTGGCTGAAGGCAGTTTAAAGGGGAACACTCTAAAATGAGTTTTCTCCCTTTGTTTTATCCAATCCTTTCCAATAATGTAGGCAAATAAAATATGAGTAGATGTGATAAAATTACAGTTTACTAACAAGCAAAACTGTAACAGGCAAAAAATAGCAGTAAATAATCAGTAGATAGAAAATTGTTAAATCTCACAAACTCAGAAGAAAGAGACCCCTGCAATGGCAGAAATTCTCTTTCCAGGATGGCAGCCCCCACTGCTCACCCAGTGTGGGCAGACAGAGGGAAAATGGCGTCAGGGGCTCCCTTCAACATGGCGGCCTTGAGGGCGACCGCAGGGTCTGGGGGCACAGGAGGGATGGCACCACACCCTCCTGGGAAGGTGGGAGCCCGGAGAGCAGTTCTGGCTGCAGATGAGAAGTGTCAGCATGTGTGGAGTCAGTTCTGCCACCCACTGTCCTCCTGCTGCCCGCTGTACTCTGCCAGTGACAGCGCTGATGTCCCCTGAGTGGTGTCTTGGAGGGAAAACAACTGGTCCCTCAGCACTGATGCAGAGTGGGACATGACACTGAGTTTGGGAACAAAGCTTTGACATTTTTGCCTTTTTCTCAAATATTATCAGCTTTTAACCTTTTTAACATAGCTGTGAATGGATATGTACTTGCAAAGGCCGTATACCATTAATGTTAAGTGGTTAAAAAAAAAAACATCAAGAACTCTATATCACAAATATGCAACAGAAACCAAAGCTCAGAGACCTTTCTGGAGAGGACACTGAGTTCATCACTACTGCACATTTAAACAACCTGAGGTGCTCTGCATTTTATGGTCATTTTTTGCCTGGACAGACCCTGCCTTGTTGTGGTGCTCAGCTCATAGCTGCTCCTCTGGTGACTGCCCCAACCCACAGAAGTCTCAGGCTCATGGCACAGCTTTTTACACCACATGGCTCTTTCTCTGCACTGGCTTGTATGTAACAGATCTGAGTTTTACTTCTGAATTCCTTTTGAAGATGTAGGATTTTACATCCAGGCAGGCTTTGTTATTTTGGGCACTGCTACTTTGTAGATGCTGCATGGCAGTCTTTACAAAGAATGAAGAAAAAAACTTAAAGCCAAAAAATTCTTCATTAGTCACCTCTCTCATCTTTGGGTCTTTGGTATAGATAAGAAAATTAGAGAAGTGAAATAAATTTCTCCTTAATATACTATTTCCCATAAAATAAATAGAAACACACATACGATGGTATGAAAGAACATGGAAAAGTATACAATTAGATAAGAGCAAAGCAGCTTTTCCATGAAAGCTGCTTTGCTCTTATACAGTGATAATTTTCCAGTGTAATCTCCCAGCTGTCACCACCCTTTGACCCTTTGATTTTTTACCTTTTGCATTAGAGATAACATCTGCATGGTGCTCCTACTTCCAACACTTTCCATAGAATGATGGTGCTTTTTCTTTTCTCAATTATTTATAAAAATTTAATTAACTCATAAAATAACTACCTAAGAGGAAGATATTTTCTTTCTGCATTAATTTAATATCTTAATCTAGCAGAACTGGTGTGCTGTAGACCTATTTTATGCTGGGACAGTATATTTAATGTAACTAATCCTTTTTTTCAACTCTGGCATTTAAGTCTTTCTTTATCTACATTAGTGATTCTGACATTTCAGAATAATTACTAAACTTTTCACTTCTTCCCATGTGCCCTGTGACTTAATTCACTGCTTTCTTAAAAGTTTGTTTTCTGTCTGCTTTTGTGTAATCACACTGAGTACCCTGCCCTTCCTGCTCCTTCCAACAGCTTCAACTGCTCAGTTCCTCAAGGACAGGAACACAGAATTAATGGAACTAGTATCAGAAAATATTTGTGCTTTGCTGGCTAAAGGAACTGATCTACTACCACAAAACAAGAGCTTTTAGCATCTCTACACATACACTAAACAGAACCTCTGAAGCTTGCTCTCACCCCTAGAGTCTGGGAGGAAATTAGATGCTGCCAACTTCTGCCATGTGATATTTCCCAACTTTCTCTAAACTCTTTCAGAACCTTTTTAATATATACACAACAAATTTCAGCAGGAGAGAAAAGATGCATTCCTGTACTGGTGAATTTAAAAAACAAAGAAACTACCAAAAATTTAAATAGCTTCTTAATTTAACTCTTCTTAATTTAGAATATTTCTTTCAGTTAATTAATGAATTTATAGACGTTATTTTCATTTTAATTCATTGTTAACACCTATTTTTTTTTATTACTATCAGGGTTTCCACCTTGTAGCAGACTTTTAGACGTTAATGTGTTCACTGCTGGGCTGTTACTAGACCAGTAAGGCTGCACAAGATTAAAAATCAGACAGCTGTTTTCTTTGCTAAATGGTTGATTCTGACTTTTGCACATATAAATGGTATCTGATTGTGCAAAACCCAATAAAATTTGATGCCATGTTTACAAACTGCCCCTTTGCTCTATCTGCATGTAGGTGATTAGATACTTTCACTAGGTCATATACCCAGACAATTCCATCAGACCTGATTAATCAACAATAGTCTGCAATTACATTAGTGCAATTTTCAAAAGAGGGAGAGGTAAAATAAATCCACATGCAATTTGCTGAGTACTATTCAAATACAGAATTTTAAGTTACTCAATATTCAGATTAAGCAGAGGTATTATCAAGATTTGATTATTCTGTCTTCCTCTGAATTGCTTATGATATAAGTAAATCCTCTGTAATGCATTTCCCCTGTGTTTTACCTCATGTAAAGAAAATCCCACAAACCCTTCAGAAGACCTTTTTGAGGCTTTAGCAAAATTTCTAAGAGGTTCTTGCATTAAAAAAAAAAGGGCAATGAATTTTGCCATCCCGTTTCAACCAAGATTCTTAACTCACTTTCACTTTTTAGAACTTTTCTATATATTAATTATATAACAGTATGTGTATGTCTCTATATACAGAAAGTATTCCATACATCAATCTCTAAATCAAACTTCCTAATTTGGTTAAGTAGAAATATATGTCTTTTGAAGTTTTGCCTTTTTGCAGGGGATTCTGATTTTGAAAAAAAAAACATTAAAAGACTTACAGAAAACTTTTAGCCAGGAGAAAGCAGCTATATAAACCAGACAAAATAATTCACAAAATCATTCCATTAGAAAGCTAGAACAAGCTTCTCCTATAGATAGGAATGAAAACACAAGATAGACAAACTTCCCAAGGTTATAGCACGTTGGAGTGCAAAATTCACTTTGGGTAAATCCACAACTCTGGTATTTGTGCTTCAGCATTTAACCTCTCTTTTAGCAACATTACTGCTTCAAAGTTAGGATTGGTGGTTCCAATGTGTCTGGAGAACACAGCAATATCACCATGTAGGGCCTTGCCTCCTCTGTATACAATAACTTTTCTAGCTGAAGAGGGAGGTATTTCAGGAGGCTGGTGAGAGGAGGCACATCTGTGGAAAAGATTGTCTGAACCCCTGATTGTCCAGCTTGTCTCAACTCTATCTTGAGATCCAAGACCATATTGAACAAACACTGGAAACAACTCTTATTAAGATCTATCAGTTAATAAATCCCCTAAAAATTACAGTAGGAGCCAGACAGAAATACTGTTGCCCTGTTACTTAATAACCTTCATTAAAAGGTTTTCTGAAGTGTTTGAACCAAAGCCCAGGAACTAAACCTTGGAACGGGCACTGCCCTGGTGAAGTGATTCTTCAGTCTTGCTGACTCAAGAAAATACAATTCCAGTCTACATGTCTGAAAAACTTGTCAATGAAGAGCAGCCTAGTCAGGAAGCTTATATATATGCAGTTACTTGACATTTCAGACAACTATCAGTTGCTCAACAAATGCCAAGATCATAAAACCTACTCCTCCTGACAATTCACTACCCAAATACCCAAGAGCTTTACAGCCAGAATTAGTTCAAGAATTTGATTTTGTTTAATGTCTTCGGTCACAAATGATAAACACTAAGCGTCTTATTTTATTGAGAGTTTTGATGGCAACCAGATAAAACACTCAGGAAAGAGGAAGAAACTGGAAGTAGAGGAATATGCTCCAAAAATTGATTTTTTGACATGCCATCAGTGATTTTGTGGCTTAAGAAAGAAGTGGGAAACAGAGTAGGCATTTTTCAATACTTGACATTGTAGGAGAATATTCAATAACACTAAAAAATTTACATGCCAGTATACATATTAAAAAAATTACTATTGGGTCTAATAGGTTGCCATCTTCTCCAGGTACTGAACTGAGTCTTTCTTTATAACAAATTTTCTTGGTAAAATTGTGCTTCTACATGGATGGCTTAAATTTTGCTTACCTTAGTGTACTTGGTGTCAAAATAAAATTTCTAAATCACTACAAAAATTAAACTGAGCCAAAGGAAGTTTTCCTTTTGTTCCTGACTGTTTTCAGTGAGACATAAAATTATACAAGTAGTTATTAAGGTGTTACCACAGCACTGGCTTTCTCCTCTAACATTTTCTTTTTCTATAATGCACTGAAATTAATAAATTTCTATGAAATCCTGATAGCCACAGAGGAACAGGAAATAATGAGAATGGTCCTGCAAAATGATGCTTATAAAACTCAGACAGTTGCTAAAAAAATAATTCCTGTAATGATCAAGATGACCCCATAAAATTAAGCTTTCTGTTGCACTTTTTGAGACTAAATCCAGACCTCTAGAAAAATATTATTTGCATTTAGTCTTGGAGGTATAACTTCACAAACATTATTTAAAAATATATGAAAATAGTTGGTGTCCCATTAAAATAATCATATATGAAGGCTGGTACACAAGATCAGAATGTAAAGTGTAAAATAAAAACAACTAAGGTACAATGAGTGCTTTCAGCATTTTCTGACTTGTATTTTTTGAGTATGCTTCATTGGTACAGCAAGTCGTAGAAAACATCAGTTCTTCTAAATACTTTCTCTTGCATAATAATTCCATTGTTGAAAATATAATAGCTGTGATGTCAGTTCTCTCTTGTTTTAGGAGTAGATATTTTCTGTCTGGCATAGGAGCGAATTTGTCTTAGCTTGAATGAAACATGATTTCATTTTCTCTCCTTTTCTATAAGTATTAAAATTAATTTTGTTTATACTGGTGACTCAGCCACAGAACTTGTGTCTATTGAATTAATAAGTAAAAATCAAAAACCTAGAACCAACAATAAAAATATAAATTAAATATTAAACTAATTTTTTAATACCTTCATAAGTGCATACAATTTACATTGCTGCAATATCACCTCTCATTGGTAAGCTCAAAAATAGTAAAAACTCTTCTTCAGAAGAATTTAGGGTACTAAATCCCATAAGCGAGGTGAAAAGTCTAACAGATAGCGTATAGAAGCACACCTCTAGAGACAGCAGTAAACTCTCATTGAAATTAACATGATGTAATTGAGATTTTTTTTTTAATCTTTTAAGATAATTCCAGAGAAACAGGCAGTAGCCTTTTGACTTGTGGGTTCATGACTTTCAGACTTCATGTCT
This sequence comes from Passer domesticus, assembly GCF_036417665.1. NCBI lineage: Eukaryota > Metazoa > Chordata > Aves > Passeriformes > Passeridae > Passer > Passer domesticus. The sequence continues at coordinate 19,899,756 of NC_087478.1, forward strand.
GGCAGCTCAGGACATGCACTGGTGAACACTTCAAGTTTGTACTCAAAGAACTCCCTGGATCAGTACTGGCAGGGTTGTTAATATCCTCTTCCCTTGCATAGGTGACCAGGAACTAGAGCTATGATTGTGTGGTAAGTCAGGTGGCAGAAGAATAAGATTTTGTTCTGCTATCACATCAGTCACTGTGCTCATATGAATATTAGACGTTGCATGGCTCCTCTCCTTCTAGCTACAGGTTAGATGGTCAGCACACACTTGTTTAAACCTTACAAAGAAGGTGGGAGAGCAATGACCGCTCTCCTCTCTCTGAACTGTTTGCTACTGGTACATCCATAACTTCATGCACCTATCCCAGAGACATGGTTTAAGATTTTTATTTATTAGAAGACTAAAAAGTACAAAAATTCTTCAAAATTGATTTTGGCTAAGAATGTGGCTAAGAATTTTGATAAGATTTCATTGTTATATTGGCAATCATATTCAGGTATTTAAACCCACTTTGGTTCAATTTGCTTCTTTTTTTTCTTTGTATTGTTGTGGTTTAATCCCAGCCAGCAGCCAAGTCCCACATATTAGCCCACCCACTCCCCCACCAGCAGGACTGGGAAGAGAATCAAAAGGGTAAAAGATGGAGTATTTATGGGTTGAGATAAAGACAAAAGGTGAAGCAAAAGCTGTGCACACAAAACAAGGGATTCATTCACCACTTCTCATTGGCAGGTGGGTGTTTAACCATCTCCAGGAGAGCAGGCCCTGTCACAGGTAACAGTGACTTGGAAAGACAAATGCCATTACTCCAAATGCCCTTCCTTCCTCCTTCTTCCTCCCAGTTTATATACCAAACATGAGGCCATATTGTCTGGAATATCCCTTGGGTCAGTTGGGATCACCTGTCCCAGCTGTGTCTCTTCCAGCCTTCCCAGCATCCCCAATTTCCTTGCCAGCCTGGCAGTACAAAAAGCAGAAAAGACCTTGGCTCTGTGCAAGCCCTGTTCAGCAATAACAAAAAGATCTCTGTAATATCAACCTGTTGTTCAGTAAAAATTCAAAACACAGTCCCATACCAGCCACTGTCAAGAAAGATAACTGGCTTTCTAACTGGCCACCCTGGCCACCCTAGCCAAAACCAGCAGGAGAGAAGAGCCCTTTCTGTGTTCATTCTGTGTTACAGGTTTCAGATACAGTTTTGCTGCACATTATAGCACAGGTTTACACTCTGAGCTTGGACTAGACCCTGTTGCAGAAACTGCAGACAAGCCACCTTCTTGTCTTAATATTAACTCATTAGAGAAAGGAGGCTTATTGGGAAAAGACAACAATAGAGGAAAGAAGGATAAATGGATACATCTGAATTGAAAGAAAGTGAAAAACCTATCCAGAAACAAGGTATAAAATAAAATATATCAATTAATGAAATAAATATCTTTTGCTTTTGTAGTTTCAGTTTCCCTTGACTGTGTTTGATATTGATGGAACACTATTATAGGCATCCCTCAGCCCACAAAAAAATTCTGGATTCTACTGTTATTCCCTAAGGAGCTGCCCTTGAGATCAGTAGATATGCAGCTTTTATTTGAAAAACTGAGCAAAACTCCCTACCATTGTTGAAGCTATTCCATTTACAGCTTCTCACTTTATTGAAGGGTGTCTTGAATTCATTATCCTTTGATTATTACACAGACAAAACCAGAGTGCACATTTCTTAAAATACAAAGGCCTTAAAATACAAAACTAGAAAGCGGTTTGCAAAGAAGAAATAGGCATGACTGTACTAAGGACTCTGCAAAGACATGAATTCCCTGTGCATATACTTCATTCTAGGACAATGCAAATCGATTCTGCTCTAAGAAATATGTGTGTAGCATTGCATTTTATTTAAATTGTATGCTCTGTCTCACCCCTCCAAAATGTATGGTATATTCTAAGCCTGTGATCCTGCCCTGAACCATCCTGTATCTGTAATCCCATTGGCACAAGTCTGATTCCGTGCCCACTTCAAATTCCCCTCTTAAACTGTGCTGGCGAGACCAGTCACTCTCTTAGACTTTCTCCTCTCTTAGCCTTTTCCCCCTCTCTTAGCCTTCCTCCCCTCCTGGCCTTTCCATCTCCTAGGCCCTCTCCCTCTCCCCCTCCTTCCCCCTCCCCCTTCCCCCCTTTTCCCTCAGTAACCATGCTGTTTCCAGGGATGGGACCCCCAATAAACTCTCACCTAATCAGCGCCCTCAGAAGCCATGTGGAGTCTCCTTGCTTGCCTTTTCTGTTATTTACCTGACAATCACAAACATCCATCATATTCTGGTGAATTTGGGGACAAAATACTTCTATACTTATTCTGCCATGGGGATATACTGAAGACAAAAATACTGACCTGAAAGGAAGAACAGTGTGTTGGGGGGGGGGGGGAGGTTCCGTTAGATGAAAGCATTCCTTTTTTTTCTTTTTACTTTTGCTTTTATCTCAGTGGGTCTGTTTCACCAGTGAAACAAATTACAAAAAGAAAAGAAAAGGGGGAGCAGGAGTAAAAATGTCATATTTCATAAACCTGTACAGCTCATGGTATAGAAGGAAATATACTTTGGCTATACTAGTTACTGATAATAATTTACCGTTCATTTTCTTCTCCAACTGCCTCTTAACTTTCTGCTGTTTCCCACTTCTGCTTGTCCAGACATTAAAAATCCAATTTTATTCCCAGACTTCAGTTTCTCATATGGAGTTATACCTTCTACTATCAGTTTATCTAGGATATCTATTTTACAGGGGTATTCATGAGACTGCTTGTCTATTAGAGTCTGTAACACATACTTGTAATAATTATTTGTAATAATTACTTTAATCTCTAGCTTCAGTTACAGGTTAGTATCCTAGGTAACCCAAAAATGTGTATAGGAGTTCATATCTGTGCTATGCCAACCTGCCCAACACTGTTATGGCCTCTTACAGACCAGAGGGCCAGTAGTGGAATTGGGGCATCTGACCCTGGGTTAGTGAGTTTGGGGTGCCAGGGTCTCTTTGAGAGCTGCAGGACACTCATGCAGAGCCTCTTTATTTTTTGGTTTTGCTGAGCTACTGAGAAGCTGAGGCAGCACAAGGCAAAAGCTCCACTTTGCCTTTTCTCTTCCTGGACTTTGGAACATCTTTTCTGGCCGCAAATACTTAAGACAACCCCATCTCTGGAGCCAGAATTGTCAGGGCCAGGGTGACAAGTTTCAGTGCCTGGCCACAAGGCAGCATCAGCTGCAAACATCTGGTCTCCTACAATGCATCATCAACTCCAAACTGTGGTCCTTTGGACCATGCAGTCTTTTACAGGTCCCACCATACAGGGGCTTTTTCCACCATTTTTTCTCTTTGTTCCTGGGCAGTCCACAGGATTCAGCACCTTTGTATCTAATTATTATTTACTCCTATTATTGCCTATTGCAGGTTCGTTTTTTAGTAAACTGTTATTTTTTCACTTATCAATTCTTGCATTTTTCTCTCCTTTTTGATGAAAGGGCAATGGTTAAAGCTAAAAGGGGAGGTAACTCATTTTGGTGTATCCACCCTTTACATTGTCTTTAACTGAGACAATAGGGTGTTCAGAATAAGTGATGAGTTTCAAATTGCATTCATTCATGCAGCATTTTAAACTTTTCTGCTCCCTGGCTATAACATTTTACTGAAGATAATAGAAAACAAAATACCTTTTGGAATCCTGCTTTACTGGGAGAATTTGGAGCATGACTAAAAAACAACAGTTTTTCATTACCTGTACAAATTAATTGCTTCTACAGTGAGGACATTAGAGCAGAAAAGTTGTGTGGCTCTTAAAAATCAGCTTTTCAAAGGAAAACTTTGGCATTTCAAAGATAATTATTGCTGAAAACCGTTTTAGTTTTCAAATAAATGTGAAATTTAGTGTGATTCAAACGCAGAATAAAAAAATGTTTTGTGAAGTAATTGTTGAGATTCAGCTGCTAGTTATGAATTTGTTCATCAGAGAATAGTTAAAATAGTTAAATAGTTGAAATAATTAAATCAGGCTGATTTTAGCTGCAGATACAGATTACTTTGCCAAAATATGGAAGTATTATTTTTTCCTTCTTGATGAGTATCTTGAAACCTTTTTTTCCATGTCTTCATTTCTGCAGGCCAGTTCAAAGGAGAGTATTTTACATAGCGGTTAAAACAAGCAGATATCTAGAACCCTCCTGAAAGGACTAGGGAAAAATTTGGGTTTCACTGGGTTTTAGAGAAGTTGCCTTTTCTTTTACTGAGAATCTACACACTGGCATTCATTCTACTTTTAAAGAATTCAAGAACTCTCTATTTACCTTTCTAGGACAAAAGGTAAAGGTTTACAGGAAATCAGTCTTTTTTTTTTTTTTTCTTTTTTTTTAGCTACAATTTGTGAGGATCCATTATCTAATACATCCAACACATGCCACTTCCTGTTACAGACATTTGGCTGCCATGGTGACAAGTACTATAAAAAAGTAAAACTAGCACACTAAAGATTTTTGGTGCTACTAAATGCATAATTTTCTGCATAGTTTCAGGTAACTTCCTTCTGCTTAGGCTTTCTTACTTTTGAAAATAGTATTTTGACCCTTACATAATGACCAGGAAAAATAAGGAAGACAGAGTATCTGGTATTAGTTCTACTATTACCTACTTGTGCCCTATTTCTCTCTTAGCTGTTGACAGAAATAAGATGCTGTCTCTATGATTGTCAGCTCAGGGACTGTAGGAGAAATCCTTCAACTTCAGTCGGAACTTTGCAAGCAGTATTGGAGGGTAACAAGATATTATCTCATGTTTTTTTAATTTACTTTGTCTGAAAACAAACAGATTCTTGCATGCTCAGAATTTCTAGCTACTAATATTCTATCACTAACCACTCTATCTCAACTTTTAAGGCTGTTTGCAACGAGAAAGACAGATGCAATTCTTAGGAATAAACACCAGTGGAAGGATTCACATCATGATTCAAAGTAGTTGTTATTCAGTTCTCCCTAAAAGAGATGCCTGAGGTAAGACCCAGTTTTAAACACAGGGGCTTATTGCCTCTGTAGATACTACAGTGTGCAAGATATGCAGCTGGCTGACAGATATGAGGCAGAACTTGCTTATGATGGAGGATTGTAAGAAAAACAACTATTTCTTTGAGCCTACAGTAATTTTTTTTCTATATGGATTGTGCCTTGCTCTAAGGGATTTGTCAAGTATTGCATTTATTCTCTTTCTTCCTTACTTCTCCCTTAGTTAGACTAAGAGTGGAAGAGACAATCAGATACTCTATTACTGTGCATGGCATAATATTATACAAAGAGTTAAACATGAGAGAATGTAAAATAAGCACAACTGATATTGTGTCAAACATAAGGAAACGTGTGGCAGACTAAGAACTTCTCTGGGAAGAAATTGAAGCATAAATGTCGACACATTCTCCTTGAGTTCCTTCACGACAAAAAATAAAAATTAAATAAAGTGTATTGGATGTTGCTGATATTGTTTTCCAGAGGCAAAAACTCCAACACAAAATAAGCATATGAACAAACAAAACTGTATCTGAAAACCACTGCAAAAATCTACCCAGTTACAGTAGTGTACAACAGGCCTGGCTGTTGAGGTCAGGAACACACAAATAACCATCATCTGGGTTAAAGTATAGTGCCTGGTTATTCTGGTTCTTATATTTGCTAATAAAGTAAAATGCTCTTGTGTATTGCTTGATATTACAAGCTTGTGATTGCTGGAAAGACAGCTAAGATATGTCACAGACAGTTTCAAAATAGGTAAATGGCATCAAATGTCAAAGGCCAGCTATCTTTAGCAGCCAATCAGCTGAATTGCTTTGAAAGATCCATGGCTTCATCGTCTGTAATGGGTTTTCAAAGCTTGCTCATGTGTAAAGGTGTATAGTTGATTATCTTAATCTCAAAATGTGCTTTCAGTAGAGAGAGTCTTAATAGAAGCAAAGAAAAAGGAAGAAAAGATATAAACAAGATAGAGTGGTCTGAATTTATTTAGTTGTCTTTCTGTGGCCAACTGCTGTAATCTGGAGCATTTTAGGTCATCTGATCCATCAGCTTTGGCTGGTGAACAAAGGAACTTTGACAGATATACTCCTGTCTGAACCTGCAACTGAAGGCCAACGGTGATACTAGCAGCCATTCCAAAAGTCACTAGCCATTGTGTGGGGGAAACCAAATCAAATTCCTACAGACAGGATAAAGAAAAACATGAGACAGTTATCAAGGTGGTAGGGAATAGGGACAAAGTCTTTCAAAAGACAACTCTCAAGATTGTTTATTTGTAGAGAAAATGAAGACGCATATCCCATTAAGTAATTCTTTTACTATACGTGAAATTCACATAGGTTGATTGGGCACTTGATTCACAGAAAACCCAGAAAACTCATTCAGATAGTTGTTTATGAGCCTGAGTCACTTTTTAAATAGCTTGAAATCTTTTCTACACAAGAGCTGACTGCAAATTGAATGGGGAAAAAAAACCAACAAGAACAAGGAATTAAATTGAAAAAGATGTTTACAAAACAGGTATGCCAGTTTAAGGTTCCTCTGGAAGAACCAAACAAAGCATGCAGGCTGGTGCTACAATCACATACAGCTACAGCTATGTGCTAGCTACAGAAAGCAGCTACACTGGTCCCAGGAGAGTCAACATGGCAGATTGCTGCTGTGATGGTGCTTTGGTCAGATTTAAATCAGTCCCCAGCCAGTATGGTGATGCTCTTATATAGAATCACAGATTCTGTGTTGGAAGGGACCCAGAAGGATCATCAAGTCCAACTATTGAGAGAATGTCCCCTGCAGGGATTGAACACAGGACCCTGATGTCATTTAGCACCATGTTCTGACCAAGTGAGCCAATGGGAAATGGTCTCCAAGTGTTCCATGGGAAATGGTCTCCAGGTGTTCCATAGGAAAGCTCACTGTAGGGGCAGTGCCATGGTGCCAGGCAGGCCTGCTGCTCTCTGGGAAGTGGCAGCAGAGCACGGGTCAGTCCCCACAGCACTGGGCAGGCCAGGGCTCAGCTGCCAGGGCCCATCCCACATCCCAGCCAGGAACAGGGCAGCCGGGGACATCGGAGCAGCCCCAGCCTGCACCTCCCTGGGAGCAGGGACAGACCAAACCCCGAGGCAAAGCTGTCAGCCTGTGTGGGTGGGTCTGGCTCGGTGTGCCCACAGCCAGGCAGGGCAGGGCTGTAGGGAGCTGAAGACTCCCTGTTGTGGGGCTGCTGGGGCAGGGACTGACAGCCCCAGGGGGTTGGAATTGGCCCCTGGCCTTGCATAGGGGAGGGGGAAGATACAAGGACCACAAAGCCATTAAGGGCCCCTTAGGGCCCTGACAAGGAGGAAGCAGAGATCCTCTGCAAAATGACCGTGAAATTCTTCGCTTAAATCTCTAATGCCCATATTTTTGTAAATGCAATGAAAAATGGTGAACCATGCCTTTTATCAGTCTTCACATATAAAATGTGTTTTAAATAAGCTAATTTTATTAGTTATTAAAATATTATCAACCTTAAATACCTGTCTCAGTGTTTTCCCTCAATTTAATATGTACCCATAAAAATTGCAACTCAAACAGGAAGAGCTCTAGAGAAGAAAATACAGCATCCTGGCCTGTATTTACGGCATCCTGGCCGGTGTCAGGAATTGTGTGGCCAGCAGGAGCAGATATGTCATTCTTCCCCTGTACTCAGCACAGGTGAGGCAGCACCTTGAGTGCTGTGTCCAGTTCTGGCCCCTCACTTTGGGAAGGGCCTTGAGACGCTTGAACACATCCAGAGAAGGCAACGAGGCTGGTGAGGGGCTGGGAACACAAACCCTGTGAGGAACGACTGAGGGAGCTGGGGGTGCTCAACCTGGAGAAAAGGAGACTCAGGGGTGACCTCATCACTCATCTACAACTCCCTGAAAGATGATTGTAGTCAGGTGGGGTTGGTCTCTTCCAACAGGCAGCAACTGACAGAACAAGAGGACACAGTCTCAAGCTGTGTCAAGGGAAATGTAGGTTGGATATTAGGAATAGTTTTTCATGGAAAGAGTGATAAAGTACTGGAATGGCCTGCCCAGGGAGGTGGTGGATTCACCATCCCTGGATGAGTTTGAAAAAAGACTGGATGTGTCACTCAGTGCCATGGTTCGGTTGAGATGTTGAACACGGGTTGGACTCGATGATCTTTAAGGTCTCTTCCAACCTGGTCATTCTGTGAATTCTGTAAACACAGTGAAAGCATATGAACTGCAAGAATTCTTTGGGGTGTTGCAGGAAGAGCACCACATCCCCATGCACTGTCATGAAAAGAAAGATTGCATGAGTGAGGCTGAAAATTATAAACTTTCTTTTTTTATTATTAAACCTTGACAGCTGTAAGGAAAAAGAATATACATTCTTAAATATCATGTCATAATTTCTGACATACTTTTCATTGCATATTACTGAAGCCCCTAAATTATGAATAAGGGTTATATTTCAGACTTAATACAATATTGGGTAGCTAATGGTCCTGTCATCCAGGCTCTGCAAGAAGTGAAAAAACCAGAAAACACACAAAAAAGCCAGTGAAGTGTATTGTTTCAGAGAAGTCTTATAAAATACCATTTGTCTTAAATAGAAACATCTTTAGCAATGGATGTCTCTCATGATGTAAACAACTGTGATGCAAATTGTCATGAAATAAATTATAAGGAAGTCTATGTAAGGAATTGAGGTTAGCTGCTGTGTGTTTGTTTTCTGTAGAATAATCTGTTATATTTCTGCCTCACTTTGGAAAATGCAAAGGGAAAAGTGTATTTTGATTATAAAGGGAATTAAAGGATGAATGTTTCCAAAGGAATAGCAAATTATAGAAAGAGACCAAGAACATGAAATTTAAGATTTTTATTTCTTGTGCAGGCATTGATAAACAATAGTTAGTCTTTGAATTAGCTACTGACTCATAATCCAACTCTGCATGGAGAGTATGATTATTGTTTAATATATTTAGAAAGCATAAAATGTAATGCTTAGACATGAGCTCATCCTTTTTAGTTTCTGATAAATTCATGTTGTAAACTCAGATTACTTTAGATGTATTTCATACATGAAATGCAAATAGAATGGCAAAAACTTCTCATTTCAAAATGTGAAAGAAATTATGCTTTATTGTTCCACTCTCATCAAAATACTGCTTGTGTTGTATTATAATTGGTCTATTAAACCATCATGTGATAGTTTTAACAAAATAGAGCAATACATTCTCCCCCCAAAGAAAACCCAGCACAAATGGCTTTGTGTCTTTAAGGATTCAGTAGTTCTTTATTTATTCATCCATAACAACACTGATTTTTACTATAGCAAGTTCAGTTCTCCATCCAAAGTTTGTGTATGCATGGATATGGCTTTTCACTGTCTGGAAAATTATAATTTTGCATCTTTACAATAATATTGCACCAAAACAAAGAAGTCCATATAATTATATATGATATATAGTGAAACACTGAGATTATAATACAGTGGTAAATATGATAAATGTCTGGCCCCACTCCATGATTCACATAAGTTCACAGGTAACTGAGTCAATGCAGGCTGGGCCTTCTTGGAGCCTTAGCTGATCTGGGACAAACTTGGTGACAGAACAGCCCTGTCTGCTCTGCTGTGACAAATACAGTGGAAATAATTTATGTTTATAAATTAGTGTACAGAAAAATATTTCATTGATCTTTTGGGTGCTTAAAAAGCTTTCTGTGCTTTATACCTGTGAAACAGAAATAGGATAGGAATTTTAGGTTCTCCTAATGCAGCAACTATGCAAAACAATTAGGGCTGCAATCCAAAAAGCACTTTAGTTTTCTTTGAGCCTTGGGATATATAACCAGTGGAAACTCTGACCTCAAATGGTCAAATGGAAGACAAACCCCATAATGATAAATAGCAACATTGTAAATGTTTTTTGAAAATATTTCTTTTCCCCTATCTATTAAAAAAAGAAAACAGGCAAAGATATTCAATCAGTGATTCTGCAAAGAGAAATATAAATCTTCCATTCTCGTGCATTCATTCTTATGTATTTCATGTTCCAGTTACTGGGGATTCACACATCTTTTATTAGTTTAGCTGCATCATATCACAGCTGTTTTCCAAAGAGTGCATAATAATTTGTTTAATATAATCAGAAATATGCATTAACTGAAAATATTTGTTGCATTTAAACATGGAAAATTAGAAAAGTTATGCGTATCTTTAAAGATTGATTTTAAGCAACATCAGGCTGTTTTATCAGCTCAAAACTGTCTCATATCCCTACAATCAAGAACTATCATCATCTGATACTTATTTCACGGCATATGAGAGTCCAAATGCAATGTGATGCTTGTGTGATTCAGGTTTGGGGGATTTTTTTGAGTTTTTTTAATATACTTTTCAAAAAGCAACCTGGACAAAGCCTTTCTGGAAGAGCTTGTTTCATTTTCTAGCAGCCTGGCTGTTTTACCAGGTGCCAATTAAAAAAGGTAAAAGGAAATCAGGAACAACTTGCTTTTCAAAAGCCAAGACACAAGTAAAAATGAAAAATAGACTCAACAGGCTTTCGATCTTAACTTGGCACAAACCCTTTTAACATGTTTTAGGAACAAGATGAAAGATTTGATTTTGCTGTGTCATTTTAAAAATTAGAAATTTGTGTACACTGTGACAAAATGTGCACATTAAATATTACAGTTGAGTCCTGAATGGGCACAAGTATATAGCACACATGCACAAAAGTAAATCTCTACATGCATGAATTATTTGTTTCCAGACTCAGATAAAAAGTATTTGGAATTATTTTTCTGGTTTTCTCTCTCAGATTCTTCACATGTTCTCTGTATAGATGTCTGCAAGTAATGAATGCAGTCAGAGCAGGTGGAGAATAAATGTTGAATGTGGTGCCAACTCCACAAAGCAGTCGTGACAAGATTTGGCAACATTCAGTATAATTGAAGTTCTGAAGCCCTGCTGCTCAATAGACAATTTTCATACATCTTCTCATCAGTTTATACTGAGAAAACCAAGCATGAGAAGAAGAGTACTTTAAAAAAACCATCAATTTCTCTAAACAAAAAGAGTTTTCCCTAAACAAACAAACTAACAATAAATATGTTTAAAAGAAGTTTCATGATCTGGGAGGTGTATGCTGTTTTGCAACACTCCACTAGCAAAAGAGGACTTTGCTGCATTTGTCTTTTTTTTTTTTTTCCCTTCTTTTCTTCTAGGCAATAGAAGAGAGATATTCTTTATTGGACAATGCAGGCTTCCCAGAAGTAGAATTAAGGATCCATTTCTGTGTCAGAAAGAAGGCTTCCACCACAGTATAACAAAGTATTGTTATTGTTATTGTATTGAAGTTATTGGTCAAAATGCAAAAAAATGACTTTAGGTTCTCCATGACTAATTTCATTCAGGGCTACAGCTGGATGTGTAACACCTTGGCCTTACTGTTAGTGAGGCAACAGCAAACCACAGATTTGGCAAATTAGAAGCAAGGAAGATGCAAAACATAACTGAACCCATAGACCAAAATCAGGAATTTAGATCTTTGTAGTTCACGGACCTGTCATGCTTTAAAGGTAAGATAGTGCTGGGAAAGAAACAGCACTAAAGACTAAGGACTAGAAGAAGCCACAAATTTTCCACTAAATCACTAAAAATCCATATCCTGCAGAGGAAATGGACCATGCTGAGGCACCTCAGGATCTGATGTCTGAAGTACTTCAGCAAACAGTATTTAACCATTTAACCATTGGCTACTAAAAGTCAGCCAGCACTCTGTAGGGACTCACTTCCAGAAAATCTTTGGGTCTGACTGGATGTCTGGAGAGTTTGAAACCACTAAGCAGTTTTTTGCCCCAAACTAACAGGGGAAATAAGGTGGTGATCATTTTTTTTTTTTTAATCCACTTTGGCTTTCTGTGACAAGACATTTATTTCAGATTGCCTTAGGATGGCAAGCCTGAGCATAAAGAAGACACTGGAAAATATTTCATATTAAGGAGATCAGAATGTTTTAACCAATTCAGCTTCACCTTTTTTTCCTTAAGTAGTGTGTGATAAAGGCCATATTCCTTAAACTGAGAAGTCTTACAGTACCTGTGTTCAGGCTAAAATATGCTATCTGCATTACTTTTCTGCATAAGCTTCCATCAAATAAAGACCCAAACTATGTGATAATCTCAAAGTAGTAGAATTACATTTGTTGGAATTGTTAGAATTCTTACCACAAGCTTAAAAAGAAACCAGCACTGATTCATAAGCATATTTATATGAATAACTCCTACTCAAGTTATAAATCATTAAGGGTCTACACTTTGATATATTAAAGGATGATGTTATTGTTGATTCTTAGTCAAATCATGCTGTCAGGATTACGTTCTTTCTGAAGGATACATTTGTGTCAGGCTTTTTTACCTTAAAATCCCTTTGAAATAATTTAGCTTGCAGTTTTTTCTTGTTATTGCATTATTTAGCCACAGGGAGAAATAGAACATTGTTATTTCAGCTTTGCCTCTTTAATAGACTTCTTAACTTGAAAGAGAAACTTATTGGGTTTTTTTCTGCTTTATAAATGAAAGGAAAGCTATGTTTTAGGAAATGAACAGATTAAACTAAAACATAAACATGCAGTGAAAGGCAATATCATGCAGCATATGATGGAACTGCAAATTAAGCTGAAATCAAGCATTAATTTAGTCACTGCAGTAAACATTTGAAGCTGTTCAAATGTATATGCTGCCTTTACTAATAAATTGTCAATAAAATTTCTCAAGTGTTTTTGTTACATGATTTAATATAATTGTGAATCCTGATACAATTATACAGAACAGAAATTTATTAGGTGGGAAGAAAATAAAACGCCCCAGGTTGGTAGAAATATATAAATAGATATTAAACCAGCAGGATCTGGGATCAGGAAAAGATCAAAACATTTCAAATGCTATGTAAACTGGTAATATCACAACATCTGTATTCATCACCCTACTTTATTAGAGGTTTTTCAAAAAGTTATTTCGGATTATTCCTGTTGGTTTTATCTAAGTTTGGGAACATAGAGAATACTCAAATACAAACCCTCACTTGGTCTTTTAAAGGTAAACACTGTCCAAGATCAGGCTTTAAAAAAGTAAACTTAATTCCTCTGAGGATAATTCTGCAAAAAAGGACACTAAAAGCAGATTTTCAGTACTCCACTGAAGACACACACACAGACTCAATTTTAATCTAGATTTGAATATAGCATAGAAAATATTATTTTAATCTAGTCCCTTTTCACTCCTTAAGTTCTCTCATAAAATAAATATAATCATACATAAAAACTCAGTAAACTTTTACAAAGTTAGTAAATTAATCATAAAATATCCACTGTCCAGGTCATAGTCCATGCTGCACATTTTCAATCCATATCTTTTCCTAATTTTTAAAGAAAAAAAATTCTGATTTTCCTCAGCTTCTCAAAGCCTTTTAGAAACCTGTCTGGTAGTAATTTTATCCAGTTCCTTAGTCAGACACATAATCTGTTTACCACATAAACCAAGGACAAATAATTGCAGAAGAGCCTTAGGGAATGAATGACACTTTGTGAAAGTGTAGTTGCTTTGGATGCAAATCTGTACAAAATAAGCTCATGGTTAAATGCATAGGTTTTATTTTTATTTTTTTGAGCTCTAGTGCAGTCAGTGAGAAAAACTCACATAAATTTTAAAGGTAGCCATACATTAATATATTACAGAAGATGTTTAGCTAGAAATGGCACTGGGTTCATATATATTCTTTCAAACTAGTTATTTCCTAACTGAGCCAGGTCTTTCAGATAGAAGAGGCTTTTCCAGGACAGCTTAAAGCTGTGATAAAAAACTACCTGATCCTGAGAAATCCTGTTAGTGATACTCAATTCCTCTTTGGAAACGTCTAATCAGATGCTGTCTGGTGCTTGAACTTTATCACTCAGTAGTTCATTCTTAGCACTCTTTTAACAAACTCATTTTCAGACCGGTGTGAGAAAAAACTTCACTGTTTTTTCTTTCTAACATTTTGTTTGTTTTAGTTATTTTAGGCTAAAACATAAGGGATTTTTAATCGAAAAAAATTAAAATATTTTATTAAGCACTTTTTACCAAGAGCTACTTTATGTCAAAAAGTAGAACTAGTGAACTTCAGCTGCATTCCAAACTTTCAGTTTCCCCAGATGATTATTTCCACACAATTTTTAAATAGATCTTTTTACATATTTAAATCTGTATCAAAAGATTGCTGCTTTACCTTCTCTCCCACACTGGTGCATTCAACTCCAGTTGTTCCAGGCTGAGTTTTAAGTTGACTAACTCTAGTCTTTTTTGTTGAATGCGGATCCAAGCCAGTAAAAATGTGTATGGGAGTGCATTGCCATTTAAAACTGAGAATGAACATGAGCAGGGGAAAAAAAATTGTCAAAACCTGAATTTAGAAAAATATCCTGCACAGATTAATGACTTTGCACATACAGTGACCTCTGGATTGACCTCAGACTGCAGTGCCAGCTGTGGAACCAAACATAAATGCTGGCTTCCACAACTGAGTTTTTCTGTAAATGTCAGCGTCAGTTGATTCCTTCCTTTGACCACAAAAACAAATGTGTTCAGTCTGCAAATTAGAAAATAGGCAGCAGCTACTGTTCAGCAGCAGCATTTATAAGAGCTCTGAGGCTGGAAATCAGACTGTTTTAGGCTTCTAGTTAGATGTGCCTGTCAGAGTAAATGTGTTTTAAAATACTTATCAAGGAAGATGAGAGGGTTGTCCAGAAGACAGGGAATTGCTACTTAAAGTATGTACTTCTTTTTTATTTGATTTCAGGCTGGAGCCTTCCACAACATTACTTTTCCCCTTTCTTTACTGACATCATAGGCCTGCTTTGCTATCTTTACAATTTCTTATTTTGAAATCATCTCTTCAGAGAAGTGGTGCCATTTGTACATTTTATCATTCAGCCTTGCATGAAAGTGCTGCACCTAGGGACGTTCAGAATTAACAGGTTTGTTTTGTAGCTCACTGAATTTTTTCATAAATTTTTTGTTATTTATTGTTTCATTACATTAATTTAATAATGGAAGGGAAGGATGAAGGAAGAAAGGATGGAGAAGAGAAGAGGAAAAAGGGAAAGGGAGGGAAGAAGGGTTGGAGGGAGGGAGCAGCT
The DNA here is from genome assembly GCF_036417665.1 of Passer domesticus. Taxonomy (NCBI): domain Eukaryota; kingdom Metazoa; phylum Chordata; class Aves; order Passeriformes; family Passeridae; genus Passer; species Passer domesticus. The sequence continues at coordinate 19,914,951 of NC_087478.1, forward strand.
CCAGTTCTGTATATAAACTGTGGAATGATGTGGCTGAAAAGCTGTGAAAAGAGACCAGGTGTGTCCTGGTTGATGGCAAGTTGAATCTGAGTCAGCAGGGCCCTGGCAGCCAGGAGGGCCAACCCTGTCCTGGGGCCATCAGGTACAGCATGGCCAGCAGGGCAAGGGAGGGGATTGTCCTGCTCTCCTCTGAGCTGGGACAGCCTCACCTCCAGTGCTGGGGCAGTTCTGGGTGCCACAGTGTAAGAAGGACATTAAAGTACTAGAGAGTGTCCAGAGGAGACCATAGGAATGATGAAGGGTCTGGAGAGGGAGCTTATGAGGAGCAGCTAAGATATGAGCATTGTGGTCTGAGCATATTCAGCATCCTCACAGGGGAAGTGAAGGGGCAGACACTGATCTCTTCACTCCTGTGACCAATGACAGGACAGTGACCAGGGGAAATTTAGGCTGGAGATTAGAAAATGGTTCTTTACCCAGAGGGTTTTGGGTCACTGGAGCCAGCACCAAGCTTGACAGAGTTCAAGAAGCGTTTGGACAACACTCTAAAACACATGATGTCCTGTGCAGGACATGGTCTCAAGGATCCTGATGGGTTCCTTCCAATTCAGCACATTCTATAGTTCTATGAAAAGAAAGGAAAAGATAGAAATAATTGTTTATTCAAATGATCTAGGGAGGAAACATAACCACCAAAAAATGCAATAATGTTTAGTAATAAAAGCAATTTATAATTTTTTTCCAAGAGCAGATTGACCATTTGTTTATTTTCTTATAGAAATAGTTGTTCTCAATATACTTTTTCTGTCTTTAAACATATAGGTTGAGGAGAGTTCCAATAAAGAATGTTTTCTGTACATGCAGCTAAAATTGTGTGTAATTAATTAGGCTCTTGAGAACATGCACCACAAAAATTTATTTCTATTTTACTTTTTTCTCAGTGCCTTTTTATTTTAATTTATATGTCTATGTGTCATTTCCTTGACACATAGCAATATTCTAACCTCAGTAAAAAGATCCTGAAGCTGAGTATTATTTTCACACCAGGTAATGCTGACTATATAGAGTGAGATTTCCCTTTGCTATACAGGCAAGTCACAACTTCAATATGTAAGGTGAAAAATTGCATGCTGTTTCATATGTTGGATATGGTTTAGCATGAATATGCGGAGAATATGTGTTGCTAATGCCACTTCTATGTCTATATCTATATTTTGTACAAATAACTATCTTGGAAAAGATACAAAATTTATTTAATTAATTCATGTGAATTTTTTAACACATTTAGTCTTAAAGGATCTTTGTTCAAAAATATTTTAATGGAATTAGATTATTAGTGCTATCAGTTTTATTTTTGTGGCCAGTTTCCCAGATAAATAGTGAAATGTCAAAAGTGTAGTAGAATTTGGCATATTTGGACTGACACTGGACTAAAATGGTAATGTTAATGGAGGTCAGTAGTGAGGTACACAAGGAAAATTTACAAATGTCTGCTGACATACTTATTAATTATAGGGTGTACTCAGCACTTTTTGGGTCACTGTTCTCATCTGATGGTTTAAACAAAATTGCAGATTAACTTGGATTCTTCCCTATTTTCTATACATGAACAATAGGACCTAAGCTAATGACATCAATGAATATCAGAAAACGCATTATTATGAGCCTATTATTTAAACATAGATCTCACAATAAATCATTGCGATAGTTTAAATGGTATTGTCTTAAAATATGATGAAGTCTGAAATCTGGGATACTCCCCCTGCATGCCCCTACATTATCATTGAATTTCTAAAATTAGTATTTTGTAAGCACAATCATTTCAGAAAGCTATTCCAGGATCTAATAAAGCTCAATGTCAAGATATTTCCCCTGACTAAATATTTTCATTACCTCAGTTTAGTCCCATTGCCATTAAATATGTCCCAAAGATTTTTTGTCAGCTTTGTTGTTCCAAAATTCAAATCCTGAACTCAATTTCACAGGTATGTTTGTGACAAATATAGGGGGAGCAGGAGTTTTTAACAAGGTCAATAGTCAAGGCTACATACAATCTGAACAAGGAGGGAAGTTCTTTCAGCTGTTAAAAGAGAAATCTCAGGAGTTTTATGCACAGAAGAATTTATATTCCTGCATATAAACTGGGAATTAAGAACTAGTGGCCACAGTGAACAGAAGGTCAAACTGCACTTTTGAAGCATAAAAGCACAGCCTCTGTAGGGAGCCAATGACTTCCAACTTGCAAGAATCTTTTTCATAAAGATATAATTTTTTTGATAGCTAACATAAAAATTCTTCAAGAGGAAGGAAAATTTTCCTAATATCCCATGAAGAGAAAACTGCATGTGAAGACATGGCCAATTGGTTCATGAATGCAAAAATCAATAAGGGTCAATCCCAGCAAGGTATCAGTGACATTTATGCTGTTCATGAATCCCAAAAGTCTGTTACCTTTTCAGACTTTACCATTTCTTCATATTTGCCTCATTTCTCATTTATTTTCAATGAGAAATGTATGAAAACATATCCTATAGATGTTCTCAACAATTTTGTTCTTTATTTTATACAGAAAGAAATATGTACTCATGTGCTTAAGGGCAAAATATCAAGTTGCATAGAATTCTTTCTTTGTATAAGCAGTTCTCTACTGAGCATTCATTTGGAATTAATTAACAATACCATACACAAATTTGAGTTCTGGATGCTGGAACAGCTGAATAATGCATATGTTTGATACTGTGAGGTGGGTAAACATAGCTGAAGTCAACTGTTGCCTAGACTTATGCATTTTCTGTGAAATTATGTTCTTTCTCTGGGCTTCTTTAGTGTATTCTCATGCAGAAAATTAGATTATTTCCATGAAGTATTATCTCAAATGTCTTCTTTATTAATTTCTCTCAGAACAAATACAATATTTAGTAGACAAAGTCCATCATGTCTTCTTTTTGTTATAGGTGAAATTGATGTTTTAAGAATTTAATTAAGATGCAGATTTTCACAATATAATCTTACATTCTTCCTCTTCCATTGCAGTGATATTAATGACATGTTCAGATTCTAGATCTTTTATTCTCCCTCTCTGTTTAGACCAGGTTGATTTGAGAATTCAGTAACAGGTGATGGATGTTGTATTCCAACAACATTTGATAGGACATTTTTATCCTTAGTGAGACATTTTGTCTGATTTATGCACTTTACAAAGTAATATCTTGATGCTTCTAGTACTGCTCTTATCAGACAAACACACGTATGATGATTCAGTACACGTTCTTGCCATTTTCAAACTTAAAAACAGTAATCAGATGAAGAAAAAAGTGCTTTTTCTTCATCAGAAATATAACATGATTGAAAAAGATTCTATGTTCATAAATCAGCTTTGTTAATGGACTTTCTTGAGCAGTTTTACCTTAGTTGCTGCTTAGATGTATTACTAATGTGCCATGAAATCTTCTTATCACTATATTATTTGCTAAAGACTTGCAACTATATAATAATCCATTTAAGATATTATTAAAAATATTCTGTATGGTAATTGTTTGTGATTTATCTGTTGCATTATTTTTACCAGCAAAATGAGGAATTATTTGGTTGGTAAATGCCTTGAAGGTTGCTCATTATTCATAGACATAATGAGTATTACAAATGTGGGTTCTGATAGAGATGCACATCCCTATGATGAGATATTACTTTACTCCTCTATATACCAAAGTTTCTGATGGAAGATGAGTGCATGGTAGATAAACATACATTTTGAACATACTATGTGCCACTCATTCTCCTTGAAATTCTTTGGAAACAACATATCTGTGCTCTACGAAGAAGCCCACCCACTCCACAGATTCTTATATTAACTATTTTAATATGTTAATGATTTTGGCATTGATTATATTACTATTCTAATATTTTCTCCCAAGTGAAATGGTTGAACCACACTTTAGGTACCAGTATTTCCTAGTTAATCTTCATTTATTCTACTCTTCAGCTGATGTAAAAAAAGAGATATTTTCTTTTGGTCAGAAGGCACAAACAGAAATCAATGGAGGATCTCAAATAGCTGAACATGTAGCTGTCTACACGGGTTGAGAGCATGGCAGGTCTTCAGAATGCAGCCAGATTAGTCACAAGAAAGATGCTTCAGCAGCAGCAGGAATAAAAAATTATCTGGATTAATCAGAAATATAATTTTTTTACAGAAAGTTGCTTAGGGATTGATCAGCAACAGAAAGTAGTGTGGGATTAGTATATATTCACTTTCAAATCCTCAGGAGTATCTTTTACAATTTTTTCTTCTCTTTATATCATATTCAAAAAACTACATACTTTTTTTAGATGTAAATAAGTTGTCTGGGTTTTACTGTTGCCTTTTAGATGGCAGGTTGCTAAAGAAAAATATGAATGTTAGTCATAGGTGTAGACATTAAGAAGCGAGGATTTACAGAAATCATAAAAAATTGATTTCTACTTCTAAATAGATTAATGAGATCCCAGCAAGAACTAAAGGTTGTTACTAAAGGAAATGTCATTCCTTTAATTAAGTTATACTTTAAAGTGGCATACACAAGAGTAGTGCAGTAGTGCATCTAAGGTTAAATATCCACCACCAGATGAAAAATCGCTGTAGAATCCAGTCATAATTTAGTTTCAGATCTAGAAGACAGTGTTCACAGTGTGTCTGCATTTGAGCTAGATGGTCATCACAGTCAGCAGACACCAAGTCAGTACAGTAACGGTCCCTAAAGTTCACCAAATATCTGGTTTTCCATCTCAATTCATCCTGACTTCACAGACTTTATATCTAGAACACCACAGATTACAGTGCAATATTAGGGAGTGATACACAGGTAGACAAATGAAATATGGACACCTGCAAATTTGGGGTTGAATCCCTCATGAGTATGACTATGTCCTAACAACTTTCTTTGTCATCTGAAGTGAAGTACAAGGAACTATCTCTGCCTATGTATCTTCATGCATAAAGAGACGCACAAACTGACTAAAAAAGGTTTTCTTTTGAAGACAGAGGCATTTAATTCATGTTACTTTTGAAACTGACTGTAGTTGAGATAAAGGAATGAATAACAACTACATAACTTCTGTCTCTTTTATTAGGAAAAATACAGAGCAGTCATATGATTGCAAAGAAGTCCAATTTCTATTTCTTTGTGAAAATGTACTGCTTCTTGCCCTGTCAGTCGACATTAATGTAATTAAAAAATATGGATTAAGTATACACCTTGATAGACCCCTTTCTAAGTTTTATTAAATATCACTGAGACTTCAGAAACATGAATCACTTTTGGTATGTCTTCTGATGATAAATTCAGAGTATGGTTTTATATTTTTCATTATTGTAGCATCTGTCTACAGATGCCTGAAAAATATTAATACAGAGAATATTAGCTTGAAAATATTAGATCAGTAGATCTTCCTGTAAACTTGAGTGAAATGATGACTCTCTCTTGTTATTTCTAAATCTTTATTTTGAAATTATAGATGCATAAATATCTATTTATGTCCAATAGTACAGCCAAATTGAGAATGTCTTGCTGGTATGTGGAGTGTGCCTACTGAAAGATGACTTTATCTTCCTTTCCATCACCGTAGAAGAACAATTCTGCATAATGAAAACACCATAACACTATTTATCTTGACAGATCTTTACTAATTTATTTCAGTTTTGAATGTCATGAACATGTATAGTAGTAGGTGACTTGAATCCAGCCATGTGGGATCTTCTGACATTTTTGGATTTGGTTTTGAGGATGTTCATCTAGTTTCTTGTGTTCTGTTAGGTAGATTCCAACACTGTTGCTTCTGATATATTACATTTGATATTTTTTAAAGTGTGGTTTCGAAGGGTGTAATTTTGTCACCTTCTTAGTACTGCAATGTTTTATGCTTGCTTTCTAAGCCAGCTTATATTGTAGTCTGTCATTGTAGTTTATATTTTTTCATTTTGTGTGGGCTTCTTGTGAATGCATTTTATTTCAAAAATATAGAGAGACAAAAAAGTCAGAATTAGTAGGATTTTTATAGAAAAAAACATTTCACAAATTCCTTTTGCTTTTATTTTGAGAATTAATGTACTTTTAGAAAAATATATTTTACAAAAAATACTGCCTTTCTTTGACAGGAAATTGTATCCCTAAAATGCTTTTTGACCAACGCTATGTAAATTGAGTAAATGATGAAGTTTATGGCATCCATCTAACTGAAATTTCAGATCAGTACAAAAATCACACCCTGCTCAAGAAAAAAATAGAGAAGAAAGGTGTATTAGGAAAGGACAAATCTTGGGCAATTACAATTGAAGCAATTATCTATCTTTCCTATATAACTATATACCTGAAGTGACCCTGGAAAGTAGATCTATTTTGCTCATGATCAAAATTATGCTTGTCTCTACACATATACTTGGTAGACAGAGGGGTTTTTTTAATATAGCAAGATTTTTTTTTCAACTTGAAAGGACCTCAGGAGCTTTAAAATTTCACATAGTTTCAATATATTTTACTCTATTAAATAAAAAATATGTGAAATATTATCAGAAACCTGTTTCTTTCTCAGCATTGGACAGCATGGAATTGTTTACTTTTACATTGAATGAAAGAACTGTAATGAAATATAATTAAATAAATGGCTATCATGAAAAGTAGATTTTAATAATAGCCATCACATGCCATTTCTACTAAGATCTGCACTCAAAGTCCTGGAAGTCAATTCTTCACCAAATAAAATTAATTTACTCTAATTTTTCCACAAAACAATCAATATGTCATCAAGGTTTTGTGTGATGATATAAAGCTAAATGGATTCATTGCTCAGGTTTTTTGTTTTGTTTTGTTTTTAGCTTTATTCTTTAAACATCTTTCTAAAGTCCATTATAGGCCTTGCTTAGAGCATTCCTCTAGCTGAAGGAAAGTAAATAAAATAGTTAATCCCAAAACTAAGATAGTATGCACTTTAATTTTTGGAAACACTCTTGGTTTATTTTCATTTAATTCTTTCCTTAACCCAATGATTGTTTAGGAAAAATTGTAGAAATAAAAGCAGGAATCAAAAGTTCAGAGAATTACCATTACAACAGGCTTACAAAATCAGGCAATATACTAAATATAATGTTTTCTGACCCTTGGTATTCATTCAACAGCAATTAAAAATGTTGCAGACAAAGTTCATTTTGATATTCTTTTGAGGCAGGTGGGATACCTTTCCCTCTGTGACATTTTTACAGTCAGGTTGTATACAGGCAGCTTCTAGTGTTGCAGAACATTGGAATACACTCAAGATCAGGTCGGACCAGAAGCAGTTTTACTCCTGCTGTAGGAGAGACCACGGAGCAGCAGTAGCTTAACAGGCTCTGCTGATACGGACTCTGCCCAAATGGGGCAGCTACAGAGCTCATAAACCCCCGGGCTGTGCAAGCTGTTCCTCACCTAAACTGTGTCACCGTAGCAGGACTATGGTAAATAACAAATCAAATGGAATTCTTCAGGTAAGAAGGCTCCAGACACTATACCCATGTACAAGTACACCCCTTTTACAAGTGGAATTTTATTAATTTTGCTGAGTGGCAAAACCATCAGCTGCAAATATTTCTTTACTAATGATGATATGTAACAACTTAGTGTTTTTCCACAACTATAATCTTTTATGAGAGTTATACTTTATGAAAGAAAAAATAATTAGGAAACCTGAGTCTCTTTGGTAACAAACCTTTTCTGAGCACTCCTACTGGATCAGGATCATGAAGAACCTGAAGCAGGTGAGCTCCTTAAAGAAGAGATCAGTGACATCCAGTGAGAGCCAGAAGCAAAACTATAAGTGGCTAAGGAGATTTGAATACAAACACATACCTAATCAGAGTGGTGATCCCTGTGTTCCAAAGCAGTTATGCGAGGAGTTAAGGCATTGCAATTAACTGGTATCTCAATTTCATTAGCCATTGTTAAAACAGCTAAGTCATCCCTTTTCTGGAGTCCCTGACTTTCCCTTTAGTGACTAATTGACTTCAAACACAAATTCATCTTCCAAGGTCTGCAATGGCTTTCACAATTGCTGAAGTGTACCTTGGCAAGTTATCATAGCTTGAGGGGAGGTTGTAGAAAGTAAACTTTCTTCTCCAAAGCAGACTGGGATTCCATTTAAGGCAGGCACTGCTTACTTCAATTCCAGTCTGTGCCTCCTGAAGAAGCTCTTCTGGCAGGGTTACTCTGGACTTAGGGGACAAGAGATATAGTTTGCATTTCCCTGCATCAGCCAAACTAGACTGCAATTCTCATTTTTCTTTTTCTTTTAGATACTTTTGTCTTACATTAGCAACTTCAAAATAGGTGAAGAAAATAGTCTTGAAATGAAAGTGATTTCCAGGTGTTAAATGTGAACAGCAAACTTTCAAAACTAATGCAGAAAGAATGATTATTTCTCTGCACTTGAAAGTGAAAAGAATCCACAGCAAAATGTGAAATTAGGTTCCAAGCCTTAGTTACAAAGAGCTACTGTAAGACACACAGAAGCACGTCTCCTTTTTTAATCAGAAATAGCTATATTAAATTCTTCTGCTAAATTCCAAAAAAAAGAAGTTTGTTGGGGTTTTTTAATAGCAAATACACAAAAAGTCAGAAACATCTGACCTTTTGTAGGTTATTACTAAGCCACATATGAAAATGAAAAGACTATATCAACTATGCTGTAATAAATTGACTCTTCAGCATACATCAGAAGAAACAACTTTAGAGACATGAATTGTTGTGTAAGAAAAATTCTTCATATAAGAAGAATATCTGTGAATGATACTTCCATACCCTTCAGATCAATATGTGCAAGAAATAAATTTTAAAAATCTAGATATAACCAGTAAGATTCTTTAATTCTAATAAACTAACTGACCTGTGAGCTAATTATAAAAATATGAGTCAATTGTTCTCACCTCCCATCTAACTTCCAAGCCAGCACTATATCTGAGTTTCCTGTAGACCAACCCAGTGATTAGCCACAAAATTGTTTCTAACCAAATTCTCTCAATTTCTTTTCCCTTTCTTCCCATGCAAGGGAACTGCTGTAAAAAGTGTAGAAATCAGCTGTGATATGACATGCTGTTGTACTAGAATTTTTTGTCCAAAGGAATGGAAGCAATTTATGTTTCCATGTTGTGTAGTTCTGGATCTATGAATGAGATACCTATGACTTGATATAGGCAGTTCCAACCAAGCTAAAGAATCTGAATGTACTTCATAACTAACCTCACAGTATCTGATGATACAAATTTAGAGCACAATTTACAACTACACAGCAATATTTTAAAAAAACACAAAGCATTTGGAAAAAATGGCCAATGCAGTCACTGAACAGATGCTTTGAGGACAAACACTACTTTTATGGGAAAAGAAAAAAATGGCTTTATACATACAAAAATAGAAAAAACTCAATTTCACCTGGTGTTGGACTACTAATGGCAATCAAGGCTTCATTGCTTTCAGTGCTACCATGATCACATAAATGAGCTGATATTTGTTGCATGGAATTTGGGTTTGGTTTGCAGAAGGATAAAATGGTTTATAATCATTACTGTGGTACATATATATGGTTATCTAGTCAGCTTCATATTTATCTTCTACATAACATTGTGTTTTATATATGAAAGGTTGAATATGTAAACCTATAAATCATACTTTGCAATACTTTTCTCTCTTTATTGCTGACTGCAATACTGGTAACATTCCTGCAACAAGCAACACTAAGGATTTCAGAAATCTGATTGGAAATAATCAGCACTGCTGAAATGTCTTTTTTTCTCCTGCTGAACACAGTAGACACAAAAGCAAAGCCATAAAAGATTTCTGCAGACAGACAGAAAGAATTGAGGGTATCAACAAAGGATTTCTAAGAAAATCTAGTGGGCAATAAAATGTCTTTGCTTTTCAATTTATCAAATTAAGAATTGACAAAAATGTGTAATATTTTCTTTGGAGATATTCTATTCTCCTGTTTATGTAACATAGGTTTTAAAGAGATGAGAGGTACAGCATATAAAAGATATACCCATGGACTTGCTCAAAATGAGAGAATTGAAGAATAAATTCTGGTTTACAGTTCTTGTGAGTCTTTTCCAGGTTTAGTGATGTAACTGGCACTTTGATGAATAAACACTTATTCATTAAGATTTTATGCGCCATTTTAAATCCTATTGGTATCTCTTTTTTAGCTGAACAAGAGCCCTACAAAGAGCTTCAAATAGAATTGTCAGATTCAGATTTTAAGTATTGGATGTGCTATGTCTGAGTTTAGGACTCAGTTTAGAGAATTAGGACTTTAACAAAGTACAGCAGACAGAAGTACAAATTCAGCTGGCACAACACAGCTAACTACTCCTTTTTCCTTCAGCTTCTGTTACTGCAGAAGGCCAGATTCCACTGCATTAAGTGTAGAATTCTCTCACTAACATTAATAGGGTCATTTTGGGAATGCCAGCCTTGAGCAATGAAAGAAATATCTAGCCACACAAATGCTTGTTCATTTTAATGTCTTATTTGAAGGTGCCCAACCATTTATCATACCAATGCAAAATGTAATCAGAGGTACCTGTCTATTGTACAGAGGAACTAGTCTCAATTGGATATTTAAGCATTAGCAAATATCAAAGTACTCAGTGTATATACCACAAATTCTGAAAAAAAGTTTTAAAAAATATTTTCTAATAATTTTTCATTAGTTTGTCTTTCAAACAAATGCATCATTCAAAGATTCTGAATCACAATTAAAATAGGGATTAGATCTATCTAATCAAATAAAAAATATTCACAAACCTGAAAAAAAAGGATCAAAACATTTTGTTTTGTTTTGTTTTGTTTTGTTTTGTTTTGTTTTGTTTTGTTTTGTTTTGTTTTGTTTTGTTTTGTTTTGTTTTGTTTTGTTTTGTTTTAAAGTGAAGCACACAAGGCTTCCTGACAGGCTGGACTGGCCTGGTCCTGCCCAGCATCCCCTGGGCCTCTCCCCACCTATGGACCAGGACCCATTTTAGTTCCCAGGGCCATCAGCCCCTCACCACAGACTCACCTGGAGATGGAGCTGGGGTTTCCTCCAGCTGTCCTGCTCCCTGGTACCCAGGGGATCACCTGTCACTCCTGGCTCCCCAGCTGCACCCTGTGCCACAGCATGGGATGAACAGAAATATTTTTTTCACCAAATAATGAAACACTGAAATGATGTTGCACTCCTTGAAATTAGTTGATGATCTCTAAAACAAAGTTTATACTGAAGTTAATGAATTCCTGAAGTTTGTTGCCTCAGCACACAGATACCTTCAGTGTCCTCAGCTGGGATTAAAAAATTCACACACAAGTCTTTAAACAAATACTGAGGTGAGGCAGAATTGTGCCTACTGTCATCCCTAATTGCTGTCTCCTCTCCTGGATGGTATAGTATGATGGAAACGGATCACAGAAAATACCAAAGTTTGTGTAATCTCCCTAAACAATACCATGTTTTCCAGCTGCCAAAGGCAACTACTGGGTTGGATAGCACCATTTTTTATGTTCTAAAGATTTTAGCCCAAACATATCATTCATAATAAAAGCCAGGAAGTAAGAAGAGTGAAAAGCTGACCAGAAACAACCTTTGGAGAAGCAAAGGTTGTGCCTGTGTTTCATGTGAGATTGTTTGTTTGTTTTAAGATAGATTTCCATCTCAACACATCTCGTCATCTCAGGATGTTGCCCTGTATTTTGGAACAAGAAAGAATGTTTCTCCTCTGATCCACTAGCAAGCCTGTAAGGTAAAATAGGAAACAGTTCAACGAAAGAGTCAACTCTAAAATGTTAGCAGAAGAAAGTTCAATGACCTTTTACTGCTAGGAATCAACTTTCCTTGTGAGAGGGAACAGGAAAGTTGATTCCTAGGGATAAAAGAATGAACATGGAAGAAAGCAAAAGAAAAACATTGAAAAATTCCCAAATGCACCAAACCGTCAGAATAATTCACACTTGCTAACCTAATTATAGACTTTCAATGAGGTTTGCCACAAATGTTTGTCTCCATCTAAAGGCAAAGCAGAAATCAAGCTTCTGAATAGGACAATTCACTTAAAGATGCAAGTGGATTCCGTATTGCCTCCTGCAATGTGCCTCTAACATATCTCACACACAGCGAGAGATGTATTTCCATTTGTTCACCTTAATAGAGCATTAGCAATAATAACCACCAAGTACAGTGAACGTCTGTGCTCAATAAAATAAAAGGCCCACATGGCCAGGAGGAATCAAGCACTAATCGAAACAGGGTGCTTGTTCAGGGACACCACCTGAGTTAAGTGATATGAAAGATATAGACAAAGATTGTTGCCATACTTACAAGTACAGAGTGGGGAATTGTTAGAGATATCCTGCACTCTCAAAATAAACAAACAAGATTTTCTACAGAGTACTTAAATATTTCTACTTAACATTTGCAAACTTCTTGTGAAATCATGTCTTTGTTTCTGAGCTCACAAGGCATTATTTGCTAGAGGATTTCTTATAAAATTTGGCATGACATTCTTCAATGGATGTTTTTTCTCTGCAAGCTCTTATTACAGTGGGAGTAATAACAAAATACCAGCATTGCTTACCCTGCCTTTCCTGTCTTGATGATTGCCAAGTGCCAACAAAGCACAATTTATGAAATCCTCTTCTCAAAGTAACTATATCCTCCCTTCAGAGAATAATTCAGACTTTATGTATGAAAGCATTAATGCTAGCTGAGTTCTAAATAAAGGTATTTATAAAGCCATTTTTTGTTGTCTATAATTCAAGTATCTCATATTAAACCAATTGCTTCACAAAACACACCACAAATGTTTATGCTTTAAGAATAAGTGCATAAAGAAAAAGGCAAGAAAGAAATCTGAATTTGATTTATTCCTTTTTCTTCTTAAATCCTGCATACAGGCACATTTTTCTGTCATTTACCTTTTGACTACTTAGTGTCTCACTGTGATAAACTACAAAGAGAGATGTTAAATGGCTTACTCCTCAAATGAATGGCAGAATAAAACTGTATTCTGAAAAGAAATACCCTGTTTACACATGTATATATCCCGAAAAGCAGTTCACGAATGATCCAATATCCATTCTCATAATTTCTTGATATCAATAAATGATTGGTGCTAAGCATTTTAGAGGTGTGACTATAATAATAAATATTTAAAACTCTATATTTGGCATAAGTTTTATAAACAATAGAATCTTACCACTATTTATCCACCATTTATTGATAATTTAGCTCTCTTTATTATTTCAGTCTTTGAAATTGACATATAAATATCTATGGTTAAAAAATTGTGTTCTGGACTCTAATAAGAGGAACAATCAAGTTAAAAATCTCAGATGAGAGCAGAAATAGTGCCAGCAAAACATGAGCTCTGGACATGAGCAGATCAGGCTTCAGGCTGCTCATGGAATTAGTTAGTAAGGACATGTGAAAAATGTTTTTGCACATCCTGAGGTTCATCAGTGCTGATCACTTTTTAAACATCACCTCCTAATGGCACAGGAACAGAAATTTCCAGATGTTACAAGTCAAGCACGAAAAGCAAAAGGCCTGCTTGGCTGAACAAGATTCTTCTCTTGGAAGTAACCCAAAAAAGGAAGGTGTATGTCCAGTAAAAGCAAAGTCAGGTGACATGGGAAGAGTACATAGATACTGCTTGCCACTGTAGGAAGAAAATTTGTTTGGCCAAAGCCCAGCAGAAATTGATGCTGGACAGAATTGTGGGAGACCAAAAAAGAGTATTTTTCAAATATATTAATGGCAATAGGCAGTGTAAAAATGACATTAGCCCATTAAAGGAAAAGGATGGTCACCTCACAACCAGGGACAGGGACAAGTCAGAGCTGTTTGACACATTCTTGTCTCTGTCTTCAACAAGGATGATGGACCACAGGAGTCTCAGTGCCCTTAGCTGGAGGACCATGACTGAGAGGATGACCAGTTCCCAACTGACCCTGAAATTGTGCAGGACCTGCTGCTCCTCAGGGCAGTGGTGTCAGCCCCAGCCTGACAGAACTCAAGAAGTTTTTGGACAAAGCTCTCAGGCCCATGGTGTGACTCTTGGGGTGGTGCTGTGCATGGCCTGGACCAGAACTCACAGTGATCTGTGTGGGTCACTTCCAACTCAGCATATACTGTGGTTCTGTGAACTATTTTGCTTTCTTTGGGCAGTTGTGGGGTTTTTGCTTCTTTAAATGAAACACTTTTAAAGAGCTGTGATTATGAGGTTGGGAATTATGGTACCATTTAAAGAAACAGTGCAAAGATATCCATTTCCTGAATTTTCTTGACAAATATCCATGTCCTTTTGTTGTTTACACAGGAATCAAGAAAAGTTAAAGAATAAGGCAGGTTTTTATAATAGCTTCTAATTAATTACTCTTTACTCTAACTTACATAGTCTTTGGTTACAGTGGTCTATTTTGGTTGAAGACAAGGATACAAACAAAAATTGACCTCCCATAAAACTTATTTTCTACCCGGATGTTTTCTCCAAGAGAAAGAAGATTGTCAGTACTTTAAAAACCTTTCTGTAAATTTATAGATCAAAAAGTTTAATTTTTTATTTCCTTTCTAAGAAAGGTAAACAAACTAGCATAAAATATCTGATCATATATATTTTACACAGAATACTAGGACAATTTCAACAGTCTTAATGATATCAAGAATAAGGAAAAAATATCTAGCCATAGTAAGAATGTATCAAAACAGTGGAAACTAGAATACCTTGAAATGTTCTGAGTAATTGTATTGTCTTGGAGACAAATCAGAATTATATTTAACATGTAAAGCAAAAATCATCCCAAAAATTATCAGTCAATAAATCTGGAATAACTTTAAAGGAAAATGAGAATTTATTTTGACTCCAGACACAAAAAATATGCAAAATTGCTATTCATCCATGTATACAATCCATCCTAGATTTTTTCACAGGAGCAAAGCCAGAATCTTAAGAGCTGTTTTTCAAAATAAAAATTGCAGAACCTTAGTTCTACCTGAGGAATCCACATGCCACTTGAATGTTATGTTTACAAAGATTTCAAAGCTTAGAGAAAAAGGGCAGCCTCCTCTTGCAGCCTCTTCTCTTAGAGTGATTCTATTTTACAAGTTTTTTACTGCTTCTAAATTTGTACTTGTAAGAAGAGGAATTGGAAAATTTACTTTAAAACAGTCAACAACTCACAAATATCTGAAATTATCTGAGCTGGGACATCAAGATAGAAGCATTTAAATGAATATAGCAGGGACTAGTATTGTCTTTGCCATATTGTGAGCAAGTGCCCCAAAACCTAGATCATACTCAGAAGAAAACATTTATTGTCTGGTACTTCTATCTGAAATCCAAAACTGTACTTAATCCTGTCCAATGATAACAAATTCAGTCCACAGAACAAATGTCACTGAACTGAATTGGTATTTTACAGATGAAGAGAAATTAAACTGTTGTCAAAAAACATGAGTATTAACCTCTTTATAGCCTCTCCCCTCACCCCCGGATTTCTCAGGTAACTTCAACACCTTGTGAAGTGAGGCACACACAAGGGTACTTGCAGAACAGAAAAACTGAAAAATGTTCAAGTGTTCTTATGAAATGGGTACGGCAGTTTGGATGCACACACCAACCATAAACTCAGAACAATTAGTCTTGGAAAAGACCTATAAGATTGAGTCCAAGCCTGTGCCTAACACTGCCAAGTCCACCAGTAAGCTCTTTTCAGACCTCGTATGGGAAGAAGACGTGACTGCACACATTTTTTTCTGATTCTCAGTGTGTAAGAAAACCAGAAGGGAATCACTTTTAAGGTCCCTCAACTTGCACACATTGAGTGCAAGGTATGTGGTGGATCACATCTGCACAACAGTTGAAATCCAGCTAAAAGAAGTTAAAAGCATACAGAAAATATTTTCCTTTTAATGTTTTTTCTGTTCTTAGTGGAAACTACCTTTTTAGTGTTTTTTCCCCCTTTCACTTTTGTATCAGGGACTTATTCATTATTCTCTATTAAGCCACTTTGCGCATAAACCAATAGCTCATTCAAAAGATTTTAGAGATTAATGATTCTGTGATTAAGTATTTAAAGCAAACACAGAATATTTGGCTGCTTTGGGACCCTTGATTTGTGTATCTTAAAAGGAAACAGGCTCACATTATGCCTTACAAATCTAGCCAAGATTGTTAACAAAATTTTAACAAGGATAACAATCAACCAAAAATAATCTTTGGCCAGTTTCCAGTGTCTTTCCTATTGCTTTGTATTGAATATATGGTAACAAAAATTATTGAAACAATAGAAAAAATGACCCAGAATATCACATGCATTTATTCCCCATGCAACTCTTCTAATACCAGGGCAAATATCACAGAAAATAACAAAAGGAAAACAGTCTTTAACCTCATCAATTTGATGATTTATTGCCCATTATAATGTTGATGCACAGATTTCAAGTTGTCTGTCATATTAATTATATATTGACATTTAATTATGGCAGAAATTGTTTTGTATATAAATATATATATTAAAAGCAATGTACATATATATATGCAATAATATACACGTAGACACATTCAGGTTGTGCTTTTCTTATGCAAAATGTTCATCAGCATTATTGCCTTGATGGTTGGAATCTGTCTGTTTGTAAAGGACCACCTCACAAGGCCCCATCTTTGCAGCTGTGTTATGTCCAAAGGATTTCTGCAGCCAAAGAAAAACCTTCCCAAGGTTTTCTAAATCTCAGGTCATGTTCTTCAAACAGTGATGTCCTGACAATAAAAAGAGCTGGAAATTATGTCACCAGCAGGATGTCAAGTGGAACACCCTGAGCTGTTATCACTGTGTATGGCCAGAGAATGCACGAGGTACAGTGGGAATGAACAAACTGCCAGGTCTCCTCTAGATCATATAGGTGTCCTTAATACAAATCTTGGTCTGAGAATAGTCTCTCAACTACATTGTCATAAACCACCTGCACTTCCCTGTGAAAATCCAAAGCTTTGGATTCTGACATAGCACCATTTTCCAGGAAAATCTAGTTTATTAAAAGAATAATCTTCCATGCTGTAAGTGGGACAGTTTTGTAAGCTGCTATTCACTGTGAATGGTCTAGAATATCATTGTGTTTCATCAGGATCCCCTGCCAGTGTGAAGCACTTTTAGCAGTAATGGATGTCTGATCCATCAGAGAACATGCAGAAGAACATTTTGGCTCTAAAATAATAATAATTCTATTTTAAAAAAAAAACTGCAAAGAATGTTTAGCCATTTTAGTGGGTCGTATTGATTATGCTGTGTGGAAATTCTTTCCTAGTTACTCAGAGTTGACTGGTAATGAGCAGGGGTTTTTTTGTCCTTACTTTTCCCTTCAATCTCAGTCACATGCTCCCTGAATTCCATGGGTCACTTGTCCCTCTTTGTCACTGTCCTTTCTCTACCATACACTAGAAACACAAACACATATATGTATGCCTAACTTACATCTTCACACACTCCTCCACCTCCTTCCTTTCCTACCTACCAGTTATTAGCTGAATGTTTTTTCAAAATTTATTACTGTTATAACTCCTTAAATGCCACTTATCTTTGCAAAATAATATATGTTCCTACATATGAAATAGAATCCTAATTTCTTTGCTTGTTCTTACCAACATTCATCCTTCCACCCTAAAATCAGAGAAGCCGAAGTCAATTATTTCCAACAGCTAACGACCATATACCTTGCAGTGTATTTTCTAACTCACTTTTGAGCAATTTTTTCCCAGTGCTAGCCCTAAAAATGAATTTAGTTCACACAGTCACATTTATTTGCTGCAAGATGACATTTCTGAGACATTCTCTTAGCCTGAGGGTCCTGTCCACATGCATCTACGTATAGGATTGGGTCTGGGATACCAGGGAACACCTTGTCCCCATCCAAATAGGGGCAAAGGTGTTGTGTGATTGCTGTTGAGTGATTTTACTGTTTACACTGCTGACAGTGAGCAGACATGATTTATCAGAGAGAAGCTGTCAATTTTAGTGAATGTACTTGGGTTTTGAAATTATGCAGTTCGTGGCCAGGCAAATAGCAAAAATTTTAACTCAACAATGATTACATAAGCTATCAATAATAAGGGTAGCAATATTCATTATGCAAAAAGATTTATGTATGCTTATGAATGCATCCTAAAGTATGTTTATGAATGCATCCTAAAGTTAACTGCTATTTTTGAACTATATTAAATTATTGAAATTCTGTGACAATCTGATGAAAAATGTATTACATCTATTTGCAACGAGTTAGTGTACTGGGTGACACAAATAAATGAATGCTGTTCTGTAAAAACATTCTATAACTGCAATGATAAACATGTAAGACTGTCAGAGACTGCAAAGCAGAGATAGATATAGTAGTCAGCTTTCACAGGCAGCACTCTTAAAACCAAAGGGAGCTGCCTTTGGAATACTCACAGTATGGTGAAGAAAACGGAAAGAGGATCTGCAATAGGAAAGACCATAGATTACATCTTTCTGCTCCTACAGTATGAGTGGATGTAGACGAGTTTTTCACACAGATTTAGCCATTTCAAACAGCAAGCATTGTAAATGTGCTACTGTGATAAACTTGCACTCATCACCAAGGGAGCAAGAGTTCTTATTCCATTGATGTAAATATTGTTGTTCATTTTACCAGCTCCAAAGTTCTGCTTTTCACCATTTTTCTTTTTTTATTTCTCTTTTGTTGCTAGGCAACATAAGCAAAACTTTTATAGCAAGAGAGAACCTTATCATTTATTTGAATGAGATAAGATCTTGCTCTGATATTTTGACAAGTAACAGATAGATATTTTCAGAATTAAGAAAATATTTCTATTTTTTACCTCTTATATAAAATAAAAAACTAAGCTAAGCCTTTTGGCTAGTTTCTAAGTTGGGATCTCCAAATCACCTCTTTCAGGTCACTGTCAAGAAATCAGCCAGTTTTAAGGGAAGCAGTAAGGCTAACTGTGAAAACTCTTGGAAAACTTCACAGAATCTCAGAATTACAAAATGCTTAAATTTGGAAGGGACCACAGTGGGTCATCTGGGTCCAACCTCCCTGCTCAGGCAGGGTCATCCCAGAGCACACAGCACAGGATTGCATCCAGATCATTCTTGAATATCTCCAAGGAGGGAGACTCCACACCTTCTCCAGACAACCTGCTCCAGTGCTCACTGAACCACACAGTGAAGTTCCTCCTCATATTCAGGTGGAACTTCCTGTGCTGCAGTTTCTGCCTGCTGCCTGTTAGAATTTCATGCATTTAAAAAGTAACAGCCTTAAAGCCAGCTGAATCCAAGAGACAATCATCCTCCTCTGGTATGACCTGAATGTATTAAAGGCCAAGGGCAATTCTACTATTCCTTAACACATAAAGTGCCTGATGGCATTCGTTTGGTGAGGAGCTAATACTTCTGTTGTAAAAACATCTAATTTGATGACTGATTTTTATAGGTTAAGTCACAAGATTTGCAATGAAGGAAAGAATGAGTGGAATAAAATATTACAAAAGAAAAAATAAAAATACAGGATGAAGATATGGAGAGAAACATCATTTTGAGTTTTATCTCAAAACACAGGACTGCTTAATTATGGTACTTGAATGAATCTGGCAGAGTGCCTAAAAGTTCTCTGTAATAGTTCTGCAGCTCTGTAATACAATGGACCAGGGTATCTATTTTACACTTCAGATATTGATTATGATGCTATTCACCCAGCTTTTATTCATCCTAAAATATGCTTAAGCAATAACTAAGCCTGCAGCAACAATCAACATGAACTATGGGGTGCTCTGCAAAGCATCACCATAAGGCTGGCTTCACTAATTTACTGGTCAGCTTATTCTTTTGAGGAGGGCTGTCCCAGACAGCCCATTATTCCACTGTACAGAGGCAAATTACAGTGAACCCTTTCCTGCCCATACAAAGAAATCTAGTTCACACTGTTGATTTGGATCAAAAATCAAAGGTGAAATAAATCAATGCAAACTGATAATACTGCATAAGGAGGACAAGGCAGGCCATCTTCCCACTCCAAAAGTGAGCTGTAAGAGTGTTCTTTCAGAAGAGGTCATCAGTGTCATTATAAGCCAGCTCTTTTCTCTTTGGTGTCTTCTCAACACTCGTCCTCTGCAGGAAGGATGTAACTTCTTAGAACATCTAGTAGATTTAGCAAGGTCCGGGGCATGTCATGGGTTAGCTGTGGTGTAATTGATGCAACCTTCTCCTCCTTTCATCCATCTAGTTCTTTACTTTCTAAATGTTCCAGAAGATTTTAACTTTTCCTTTGTCCTGAGCCCAAAGCTCCAGTCCTCTTATAGCTTATAATCCTTTCATAAATATTGTGTATAAACCCACTATTGACCCATTGACTCAAAAACCTGTGCAATAGATGAATACACATGTATTGGTGATCATGAAAGTCAGTGAACTGCTATTTGAAGGAAATCATGCAGAGAAATCTAGCAATATCTCCTTTCAGTGAAATTGCCCAAGTCAAGGACTTGAATTAACAAGAAACATTTGTTTCTTGTTTAATTTCACACCCTCATTTAACATTAAAGTAATAACCAATATTTTTAAACAATAAAATGTACTTTTGCCATTTCTTTCACTAAAAAGTAGAAAGAAATTTTTGCAAAATTAAAATTGATACAGTACCAAGAAGCGAGGTCATATTTTCTATTTTTTACTTTTCAGAATGTCCCATTTGTGTGGCTTGTCTCACGGAATGTCGATAACAGTCTTTTATAAATAATCTCAAAAAATAACCCAACAGTTTCTAAACCTCCCACTCCTAGGAATTTTAGAGAGGTTTATATAATGATATTAATTGGGACAATATGCAAGTGAGCTGGGAGCATTTGTGCTAGTAAAGATGCCTTTGATCTGTAAGACAGACCTTGTTAAAGCACACAAAATTTTAACCATTTTCCATCTAGGTCTCATGATAGAATTCAACAATGCCTGCTTGAGCTGTTAAATGACTAAAATCTGGAAGACACTAAATCTAATGTGTGTTGTGCTTCTTGGAGATATATGAAAAAGAAGAAACTTAAGGAGAAGCTGCAAACTGAAGGGCTGTGACCACAGTTGTTGAAACTAGATGAGTGATTTTGGAAAACCCAGAGAAAACCAGAGACACCAGATGGCATAGATCTTAGAGGAAACAGAGCTGCTCAGGTCACAAAATGTCTGCAAGGTTTTGATTCCTGAACAAAGGAATACACTGTTTCCTGTTCTTTGTTGTTACTACGCTCTTAGTTTACTCTTACTTCTTATTGAAATAAACTTTTTCATATTTTTTGTTATCACAGAGAAATACAGGCAACAGAGAACTGACTCTTGACATTTTCTTGCCCTAATAATCAAACACATCTCAATGAGGATCCAAACTATGGCAAAGCACACAAGCCTGAGAACAGTAAATGTTCTTTAAAGACTAAAAAAACATAAAAAACATAATCTAAATTAGAAACTATATCCCTTAGGTTTGTCAGGGGATTTGGAGCACTGTTACTGTAAGGGCTTGGGAAAAAAGCATGGAAAAAATATGCAAAAAGGTGACTTGAACGGTAAAAGCCAATTGACCTTATTGCATTTTTAAAAATATTTATATATATATAATTAAAGAAAAGACATGTGAAATTAGATTGGTAGCCAGTAATTGTCAAATTGTCACTGACCTTATCTTATCAGCTTCAAATAAAGAAAGAGAAATCCATGAGAAATCATGGAATTTCTCTCTGATCTTGGCATTGATGGGAAACAGCGCCCAGGAGACAGCCTGTTATATAAACAATGATCTAACCAGCGATCTCTAATGGAATAGCAATAGAATCAAAATGAAGGTAAGATAAAACCACTTGTGTTTTAAAAGATTTTAGTTATGGCTCTACAATATGAATTTCCACAGTGAAGTTCGTGTTCCATGAAGATTTGCTAAAATGTAGGATTCTAATTTCTCTCTACATCTCCATGACTTCTCCGTACAGCGGGCTATTGAGGATTAAGTTCATGAAGTGTCTCCTAATAGTGTAATGAAGTAATAAGAAATGTGTAAATAATGGAGATATAGTGTGGATAATTTGGAGGCCAAAACTCAAATGATTGTCATAAATTGATTAAGAAATCCTGAAGAATATGGATGCACTTGTTTTGGTGAAACCACCAAAGCAGAGCATGATGGGTCAAACCCTCATGTAAGCAACATAAGACAAAGTTTGAAAAAAGTCTTTTATATCTCATTTAAATCAATAGTAGCAGGCTAGAGTTAGTAGGTTGGAACAGTTCTTCCAGTGGTGATAGAAAGCTCAATGATTTCACAACCATCAGAATCATCACCCATTACAAAATTAAGGTTTTTCATCTGGGAAACAGAAAACAATGTTTTTTCAGCAGCACTTTGCAAATTTTTTTCTTCTTGCTATGTCTCTTTTTTCGTACTAACTTGATTTCATTTGCAGCGTTAATACATCATGTGCAGAAGTAGCTGTATTGGCAAAGGGGTTCATCTAAGAAAAACTAGAAGTGTTAAGTAATTCTGCGTTTTCCCATCTGATTTCATATTCAATCCTTCTACATAAAAGAGATGCCATTTTCTCTCAAACACGTCGTTCAAAGACCATCTGAAAAATGGCAAATAATTTGAAAGCCATCTTAAATTGTAGGTTATATAGGCAGAATTTCCAAGATCTTATATAAAAATGTATGGAGAAGAGAGTTATATATAGGAATTTAATTCCTTCCAACACTCAGCAATTTGGTTGTTTTTACAGAAAGAAAAAAAATTGTATCTATTTTTCTTAGAGATCTAGTAATAAAATAGATATTCAGATATAATTGGACTGTTCAAACCCAGACATTTTCTGTCTAGAGAAAGAAAGACCACATATTTTATGACTGCACAGTGCCTTATGTAGAATCAGCATTGTCCTTGTCCACTGCCCCTTTCATTGTGTAGAAAAAATGTGAAGACCTGAATGGCAAAGTTATTCCTAAATGTAATTCATGTGGTCAGGGTTAAATTAAATTTTGTGTAAAACTTTACTTTGACTTACAGTACTTTGAGCATTAAAGACTCAAAGGGATTAGTCTAAAATCTAGACATCAGTTTCAAATACTTTAGAGTTTTAGAGTTCTTAAGTATTGCTTTGCTTTTGAAGAGCAGCCAAGCCTTTACTCAGACCCTCCAAGAAAGGTGTACAGACTTCTATTCTCTAAATATTAGAAAAAATTGAAAAATTTTGTTGCTAAGGCTACACATTTTTCATATTTAAAAAAATTAATTTTGTTAATTTTAACATTTTATAGAAGAGTAACTTTCTCTCTGCAAGTGATAACAAACTTTGCTCCATGAATGTGAATTAGGAAGCAAGTTAGGAGTTTTTGTGTTTAAGCCTTTTCTGCCAGTGACTTGTAGCCAAAAGTTTGGTGTCTAACATGTTTAATTACAGATAATCAAAATACATTCTACCTGTCATATCAAGTTTTCACTAACACAAGAGCCACCCTGAATTAACAAGCAAGTCTAAAGTTCTTTCTGATTTTGTTTTTAAAACTAAATGTAACTTTATTACTCCATTCTTATTCTTCTACTCATAGTTAACATACCGGATACTAATTCTTCAGACACATGCATTTCAGGCTGTCACATGTGCTCTCCTTCTGGAAACCTATATTTAGTCATCAGGCCATAATGTTCATCATTATCATGTTTGAAAGAAAACAGGATATAAATTAGTCACAATCTCATGGATGTACTAATTCCTCACACACATTATAGAAAAAAAAATCTGTTTAAGCTTTTCCTGTCTGATGATGAATTTGTACACTTTACTGCACAAAATTCTTCAGACAAGGCTTTTTACTTATCATAACTTCAATAAATAAAATAAGACTAAACAGCAAACATTTCGGCCAGTGGTGGGATACCAGTAATCTGAAAGTACTGTTTTTCTTTTGAAGAACCTATCAGACTAAATTTTCAGTATCTGGAGGGAAGATGCTATATCACAGCACAGCTCTAGAAGCATCTTGATTCCAATACTAACTTGGACAGATTAGGGGGAGGGGATGGGGAGGAGGAAGGGAAGGGACGAAGCCTAATAATATCTTTTAAAAAGAAGAACAGTACAATAAACATAGTGTCTTAAGGCAAATGAAATATTGAAAGATGTCTTGCTTACCTACTAGTAGTGGTAACTTTATAATCAGTCCTTAATATTAAGTTTCCTTTTTTTAAATTTGCTACATAGAATTCATGTATATGTTTACTGTAAGAATTGAGTTCTCTGAAATATCTGCACTTTCTTAGCCTCGAAGTGCTCTCTCATGTGTCCCAAATCTGCCAGCAAAACTCTTCCACTGTTGTTGTCTTCTAACAGAGCTGACACTAATGGCCCAGTCAACTTCTCTTCCAAACAACCTGGTATAAATAAATTAGCAAGCAGTGGGTTCACTTGAAGCTGCAAAGGGACAGCAGCAGAATCCAGGTCTGTCAAGCAGCTGAAGGAGAGCTGCCCAAGCAGCTCCTGGGCAATGCAGTGCTACAGTGTGACCCTTGCCTGCTCTGTGACCAAGAGTGCTGCAACCAGCTGGTCAGTCCAGCAGTTAGCTGCTCCTCTCACTCAGGAGGGGAAAGAGTCATTCCACGGGGGCCCAGCTGTCACTGGATCCTAACTGAACAGTAGAGCTATGGCCTTACCTGCTCATCTGACCTGTCACGCCCTCTCTGCCATCCGCCCCTTCATCCTGACAGCTTGGGAGGGGAGTTTCAGAGATCTGAAAATATAATTATATAATAGCAGCATAGTCAAGTGACCAGGCTTGGAAATCCTATTTCTGTGCAGCTCAAATTCTGCCTGTTGTAAAAACAGCACTTAATTATTATTGCATGAGACTTTCCAGTATGCCCTTACAGCAAAATCAGCCTGGCTAAATCTGCCAAGCATGATTCTGGAACTTTAGAAATAAAATCCATATTAGGCAAAGTGATCTCTACTTCAAACATCTCCCAGTAGATAACTTTTTTAGGTCAGGAACAGTACCTATATCAATTCTTAGATTTTTCAATTTCAAAGAACTATAAGTTATTGGTTCTACATGCAGCAATGTAAAAAGCAGTCTCTAAAGGAATGCAGTGGACGTTCAACAATCTCTGAGCATTGCGTAAGTGTTTTAAAGTTCCCTTTGCCCTGATATCTTATAAGTACATGGCCAGTAGTTACTGGGTGATATGGAACTTATTTGACATTTTATGCTTCTGAGTTCTATTAAAAATATCAGCCTTTTGGCTCAGAAGATCAGGTGTCTGCACTGGTGAGTCAGGGGATGACACATGCCAGTCAGCTGAAGGACTGGAGGTGGGAGCCTAATTGAGTTGTGCCTAGCTGTGTGAATTGCACAGACAATCAAATGCCTAAAAATGTACAGCCCTGACAGGGTACAACAGAGAAAAATGGTGGCTGGGGTGACTTAGTGAGGGCAAGTACACCAACCAAAACCAGTGTCAAAAAGGGAAGAGATTGGAGTTCTTATCTCCCCTTATCACTAAAAATCAAACTGTAGATGTGGTGCCTGTGTGAGGCTGGGATTCCAGCTGCTCTCTTGAGCTTAGTGTCTAAACTAATTAGACTTGACAGGGAGGAGAGGAAGGGAGACTGGGACAGAAAGGCAGTAGGATAATAGTTCCTAGAAAAGTTGGCTAGTATTTACTAGTATTTATGCTTTAAGAGAAATGGGAGCATTTTGGGTAAGGAAAAGTTTCTCTGCAGTATTTGATAGTCTGCAGAAACGCACAGAAAGATAACACAGCTAAAGCTCTTGGCTCTTTAGTATAGACACTTTCTTGCCTCCTGTTTGAGACTGGTAAGGAAAATGTTAAGGTTATCATCTCTAGCAAGGCTGCATTTAGAATCAGGACTAAGATGATGTTCCTCTAATTCCAGCACTGCAGGCAGAAAAACTGATCAGCACAGATTAGGAGAAGCAATTACCCTAGTGAGGAGCAGCACCTATTTGGATGGGGGAATTAAATACAGCAAACATAATCTAAAAATACTTCAAATACATTATAGAGCTCATTGAAAGTGCCTAAACTTTATAGCTAGATCTGTGCTTAGATTTATTGAAATATGCCTGGGTGCCTTTGCTCTTGTAGTCATCTCAGCCTGATGCCAGGTACTACTGTTTCTGGGCATGATTTGGACAAGAATCAGGTGCCACATGGATACAAAACTTATGATTATATTCCAAAACTGTTATTATCTTCCATTTTATATTATGTGGAAATACATTACACCAATTTTATAGTTTTACATGAGAAGGATTAAACTATGAGATAATAAAAGAAAACAACATGCAATCCTTTCCCATCAAATACAGTCACATTCTCTAGACTTTTCATACTCCCTTTTCCAAGGAAAAAATTATCTCTGAAAATCCAAACCAGTCCAAAGTTTTGAATTTTACTTTTAGTTACTCTTTTCTTGCCATTAATACTGGGAAAATGCAATAAATTATGAATGCAAGGTTTAACCAGGGGTTCAATTATTTAAATTTTAAAAAAAGTTCAAAATTACTCAAATTAAAGGCTAAGCTCCATTTAGAAACAAATTGTAGGAATTTTAAAAAATACATTGCTGCCATTTTTCTCTATTTGATCAACTATAGACAACCTAAAGAATAAATTGAAAAGGAAAATAAAATGCATCAAAGATTCCTAATGAAATTCAATACTTTTGTATTTATATTAACAATTTTCATATTAATATCAAATTAATACTTAATGGCAATATGTACATTTTAGCATCCCTTGTTTTTTTTCCAAACTACAATTTTGTTCTGTAGGTTTTAGCCATACAGAAAATACTCAACCACCCAATTTTGTTACATATTTGTGCAGACTTGCTGAATTCAGGAGTATCTTTCTGTACCTTGTTTTGCCAGAGGAATGTTAGCTTTAACACAGGCAAAAGGTTTTTCACTGCAGAATCATTAACCAGATCTTAAATTCTCAGCTCAATGTATCCGTTTCTTAAACAAAAAATATTGCCCCACAAAAGAAGTAAATGAGAAGAGGCCCTGTAAATCAAGATTGCTGCTATTCATCTTTTGAGTGGGAGGACTGCCAAATGACTGCAATTCAACAGCCCATTTGTGTCAGCCCAGCTTAAACCTCCACTGAGAGGCAGGAGTCTGGCAAGCTGTGTCAGCAGGCTACCTTGCCATTGTGAAAAAGCAAAGCAACAGCATGCTAGACATAATGAGACAAATGTTGTGCTTTCAGGTCCCCAAAGTCTTTCCTTGCGAAAGGAGAAGAAAAGATTGGCCTGCATTAACATTCTAGGTGTGCTTCATGTTTACATGGCTCAGTCAATTGCATTTCCTTCACTGAGGTGTTAAAGGCTCATTTATGAATACAAGTGAGTCAAGCCTGTGAAATGATTACAGTCTTATTTCTTGCATATTATATGTCATGGAAAAGAACATGTTAAGAGTATGAGTCATCACGGTCTGTGATTTATACCACGACTGGAGCAAAAGTGTCTTGGTTCATTCAATGGCAAGCAGCTACACCTTGTTGCATGTTTCACATGGCATGTATGAAGAGGCCAGGAAACAGAAGTGACATGGAGGCAGATGTTGAATGAGACAAAAAACACATAATTCTGCAGGACAAGCTGCTCCACATCAAAAGGGGAGCACTTGAGCAGCGCTGAAAAAGGAAATGGTGACTTCTACAAACTTATGAGTTTGTAGAAGTTTTGAGCTGTAGAAGTTTGTTTGCAAAGCCTGGAATATTCCCTAAGAGTTGCTATAGACAGCAAAGCTGGGGCAAGGGAACAGCCTGATGGATGCCTTACAGAAGCAGCCAAGGGAATGACATGAGAAGGGGTAGGTTCAGTTCTAGCAGGCTGCTGTTGCTGCTGCCAGCTCTTATGAGGAAATTTAGCAAGGTGCACAGAACACCTGGCAAGGCCTGGAAGGAGGAACAGGGAGGCAGTGGACAGAGTACAGACATAGTGTTTTGTTACAGGTCTGGTTCAATGAAATAACCTGAGCCTGCTCCTTTCTTATGGATTCAGACTCTTCTTTTCCACTGATATATTGACAATTGCTGCCACCTGTCTAAAGGAATATAACAGCAACCTCAATATTTGATTTAGCTGACACAATGGATTCACACAGACACAGGTAGTCATATCATAAGCACTGCTTTCTCCACCACCTGTAAGTGGACTTATGTCCCTTCCTCTGCAAGAGCTGAAAGAGTAACCCTGAGGCTGATCTAAATTACTGCTCTCCAGAGTTGTCATGGTAACAGGAACTGGCTGAGCAACCCAGGCATTTTATCTTTTCCTTGAACATATTCTGAACACTACATTCGGAATAGGGATTGCAGCTGTGCCATCCCCATGGGCTTCCTTACTCTCATAGAGCATCATCAGGTTCCCAGCTAAATCACACTTCTGCCTGCTTTACAACATGTGAGTGGCAGATCTCTGCCAAAAAGGTTTCCAGAATCTGCTGAATGACTTTAGTGGTCAGAACTGTCATTCTACATTTGGTGTATCAACAGAAACATTATATTTCAAAATATCCCTTCACTGGAACTTGCTAAGCAACTTGTGGAATTTTAAAAATACACCCTCTCATAAAAATTCAGCTTGTGTCAAAACACACTTTTGTTTCCAGAAGTATTGAAATTAATCACTCACTACAAAAGTGTTTTAAAAGATAACTAAAAATAAGTAACCGGTGAGGAAAGGAAACCATCTGGCAAGAACAAAACCAAAATAATCAGAATTCAGGAACCTTATTTCTGGAGCCTCCTGCTCCTACCATAGAGACATTCTTTGCATGAACTTTAGTGTTTATTAATATTGTGCAACGTGTGTGTTCCTTCACTTGGAATTTGTCTGTCTTTAGGATTATAAAGTATTCAAAAAACAAAGAAAGATGAGCATAGTTATCCTGGTTATCTAGATAGTCAGTTGTGATAATAGAGTGGTAGTAAATTTGGCAAAGGGAGAACACAGAGCCAAAAGATTTTTCTTAAAGAGAAAATAGCTGCCTGTGGCTTTGGATTCTTCATGCTAAAGGTTAGAAGGCATGAATGTCTTCTTAAGAACTTTGTGGGTGAGGTTCTGCTGATCATTAAAAAAAGCTCTGTTGGATTACCCTTTAGAGTCTGGGTGGATCAGTGGAGAATGGGCTTAATTTTGCCCATTTAACAGATCATTGAAACAGATGGTAGAGAGCTGAAAGGCATATGACTGCAGCTAATGGAGCATTGCCTGTGAGCTCTACTCCAGATTCTGATCTGATGATTAAAATATTTGCTGCCTGAAGTGGATAAGTGGAGGAGCCATATAGGGTGCTACCCAATTTACAGTTTTTAAAGTCAGGAAACTGGAGCTAGTTATGACAGGCTGCCCAGCTCGCTTTTGCACAGAATACCCCATTTATGGAGAAATAGGTTAGGCCACATTCCTAACACTAGGATTTGATTCCCTTATCATATGTAGTTTTTGTAATATTAGTCAATTCTTCCCATTCATCTAACACATTTCAGCTCCACATTCAAAGATTTGAGTATGTGAATCCTTCCAAATAAAGAGCAATTATCTAATAATATGACCTAACAGGTTATTTTTCTCCTTCATACCAATAGTAATATAGCCTTTGGCTCCTGTTTCAGCAATAGCTTTACTTCAAAAGGACTTTCCTCTCAATACATGCTCAGCTATCATGGTAGCTGCTCAAAAAAAAAAAAATCATCAGGAAAAAAAAGAAAGAATATCAACAATCTTTATATTACTGGAGCATTAAGACTCAGTCAAATATTTATTGTGCTGAAAATAAATCCAGAATAATCAGAAAATATTTAGAATTAAAGCAAATTGAGCACATTAATCTAGCTAGGGAGAGTAAAGAGCAATGATACAATGCAGGTTTACAGTTAGGGATACAAATTTTGTCATTCATATTCCACCATATTAAACATTTGAAAATATTTTAAAATTGCACATCAAGAATTGTCTGTAGAGAACAGCAACAAATATACTCCAAGGGCAAAACAAAGAAAATTTCATGTTCCCTGGAAAAAAAGTTGCACAAAAATGCAAGTGAAGGATTTTTTGCGTATAGCCCTTCTGGAGAGAGGAGGAGGAAGAGGAAACACACAAAGATACTTCTCACAGTCTAATCTCATCAATGTGGTGGCTGGATGGAAAAATGTCATTACTCACACTTACCTTCCGTTAGAAAGCTCCTTCTCATAGCTAAGCACAACAGCCCTCTATTTTTGTGTGCACAAGAAATGGGACTGTCAGACTTCTGCTGTGCAGAAAGTGCTATCAGAGCAAAAAGAGTTTGTTTTTATTGGTTTGTGGGTTGGGAGGCTGCTTTGATTAGTTGCATGGCAATTTATTAAATGACAAAATCAAGTATTCCAACTTTTGAGAGGATGTTCATAACAAAATAAAGAATAATTTTCACTTAATGACAATTTTTAGTGGCTTACTAATAGACTGAAGAATAATTTCTAATTGCTATATCTGTCTCTCTAGCCTCTAATGAAGGAAACAGATCTATTGACCATCTGATGACTTCTCTTGTTTTTCCAGGCTTCCAGGCTTTCTAATACAGCAGTCTACAATGTGAAAATAATCTTCTTTAGGGTGACAGAAAAGATGTCTTGTCACATTCTCTTGGGAGTTTACATGAAGATGCCTCAGAGGCTAGAACTTCCAAGACAGTACACAACAGAAGGAGGATTCTTTTGGTTTTCTGTTTAGGAAGGTATATACTCCAGGTACTCACACCTGGATGCAACAAAAACATGCTCAGAGATCTGTATATGTCTATATACATACATACACACAAACATATGAATGTGTATGTATTTCCATATGTGTATATAAATGCATGTATATCAGGTTACAATTTGTCTTTATGCAAACTAAATTAAATGGGATGGAAATTTCTGAGATCCTTTATGACTTTTTTATGCATTTACAGCTCTCATTCACATACTTAGCAAAGTAAAACTCTTTGTAATATTGCAGCCTGGAAGAGTTTCTGCAAAATACATTCTTGATCCTTGCAAATTTAAGACAGATTATAACATTAAAAAGATTAAATAATCTGTGGTTTCTTCTCTGTAATTCCAGTTAATTTTTCATAGTGGAAGTATTTAGCACATAAAGCTCTTCTAGTTCCCAATGGGATTTGGAGAGTTATTTGACATATAAGAAATGTTTATCTGTGCACTCCAGATAAATATAGCACAGGAAGAGAGACCTGACACCTCAGATAAGGTGACAGCTCCCAGAGATATGTACATTTATCTGATAATCCATCATCTTCTTTTCAAACTCTTTTTTCTTTTTTTAAATCATGGTCATTTCTGAATCAATAGAGACAAAATTTTTTGATGGCAGCCTGTTACTGGGCGTTTTCCCTATTTGCCCATTTCAGTACTTTCCTTAGATACTGATTCCCATGCCTGTTTCATAATCCAGTTCCTCCTCTGACTTGGAAAAAAGGCAATTAGTGTGATTATTTTCTGTTCACAGTTATGCTGTGCTTGAAATTTAAGCAATACAAGCAATAACTGAAATAGCCAGTTAACTCACCTATCCTCATTCTTCTTCCTGAGAAACACTCAAAGTTGATATAAGAGCATTTTACTCTAACCTCAGTATGCTCTGACACCTGGTTTGACTGTAGTATCTCGAACATGTGAGTTCTTTGTAACTTAAACAAAACCTTTCATGTCCGAGCTGGGTACCCGACCTCTACTGCTGTAGAGGCACTCCATTGCCCAGTGAATAGTTGTGCCAAAGCTGGGGAGGCTGGCCTTTTGGATGGTTACAATGACCAGGGTGACAGGGCTTAGAGCATGCTTTGCACATTGGAAATATATGTTCAAATACTAGATCCCAACACAGAGCAAGAAGATAGAAAAGAGTCTCCCTAACAATGTGTTGTGTCTCTGAACTGGAGTTTTTTTCTGATTCCCTAATCCCTATTCCCGCAGACTCCACATTGGATTTTGAGAAACTTTCCTAAAATATGATAAAAAACCCACCAAAAAATTATTTGCCAACTCAGCACTGAACACCCAATGCTTCCCAAAGTTTTAAAGATCCAATTTATTGGTTCATTGCCTGACCAACTGGCTCATAAGAAGATGTGAAAAGGAGGGAATATGAAAAATGTTTTTCCCTAAAACAGTTTTCTATCATTTTCTAAAGGATTCTCTAACCAGAGGCTACAGTAACAAGAGTATCTACAGTCTACAGGGAAAAAATATAGCAGGATTTTCAGAGTGATTTCTGAAACCTCTTTTCTAATAACACCCTCTGACTTTTCCAACTCTGTTGACCCTACCACATGGAATATGCAATTTCATGCAAATTTACTGGTAGCTTTGCAGGCTGGAAGTATAGCAAAGCAATGGAACTGACGTGTTGCTTCAAGCAGGATTTTCTTCTAAATATGTATTTATTTGGCTTCATTTCAAAATGCACCAGAAATTTCAATGTAGTGATGGGTTTGCTTTCATCTGAAATAAAAAGAATGTATGCTACTCATTGTTATAGCAAAACCAAACTGCAGAATCTGGATTTTGCTTATAAGACTTTACCTTCTGACAGATTTCAGTTTGAGGACTGGAATCAAATTTTAACCAAAGCTGCAGCTTCCTGTTCTTCCAGATGCACAGAAAAGCTCAGGTCACAGCAGTCCTCAGAAAGTTCAGTGCACAAATACAGACAGAGCTCCTTAACAAATAATACCCTTTTACCCAGCTGAGCTGAAAGGAGCTATCCATCACCCAGGAAGCCTGATACACCTGTTCACTGCCCAGGAATATCAAGGGCCAGAACATCTCTATCCTGCAGCTACTTTTAAAAAGCACTGCTCTCCAGCTGTCTTCTCTTACCATGCCAGATTTCTGTAACTGTTTGGTCTGGAGCAGCATAGAGCCAACAAGTGCATTGTAAGGCTGGAAAGGAGGAATAAAGATTGTCACCTTGAAAAAGGAATAACACTGTACATGGAATAGCAATCAACAAGGGTGATACAATGACCCCTGAGATGTTTGGATAATGTCGTGGGAGCTGGCACTGCATGGAAGTAAATTTTAAAGAATAAACAATAGAATGAGATTTCTTGATGAGCCTTCTGGGTACACTGGAGGTATGGAATATAAGTCCACTGGTGCTTTAAGCATCAAAGCTCAAATACTTTAAATGATCAGGAGCCTAAATTAGTTATTTTTATTACCATATTTTAATTCATAATAATTGTAACACTATTTGCATACAGAATATCAAAAGAAATAGGCCATATTAAATCTACACCTATACTTTTTAATTGGCAAAATTCTTCTGAACTGTGAGCTTAAAAATGCAACTAGAGCTATTTTTTAGATTATGCATTTTCTTATTTACTTATTTCTGGAATAGAATGGAAAAACTCCAGGGTCATTTATTTTAAACCACAATTTCTGACAGGTTGTGAATTAACTTAGATTGCAAAGTCACCTTGAAAAGTTCATCCAACTTGTTTTGTAGAAAAAGAAATAAGGAATTAAATACTCTGGAAAAATAGTGCTTTGAGTAATTTTTTCTTCAATATGACCACAAGAAACCTCTGGAGTTATTACATCCTGTTGTGCATCTGTAACCTTGTCCTCTCTCTCCCCCTCAAAACATTACAGAATATTGTGGACTAACCGGGTAGGATTCTCCCATCTAAACACTGATGTCTAGAGAACCTAAGCAGAGTTGGCAAATGTGATATAGCAGATGTAGACTTTGACAGCATTAGATGTTATGATCATGACATAGGAAGGATGTAATGCAAAACTTCTACAGCACTTTACTGAACAGATGGGAAAGTGTCCAAAAGAAACTTACTTACATGAAATCTCAGGGAGCGGGACATGTGACACTGAGAATAAATGCTGAAGAGAAAACAGGCATACGTTTAAATAAAATAAATAAATAAATAAAATGAAATAAATAAAATTAAATCTTTGTGGCACTTCCACTGAATACGTTAATCACATCTGACTTGATGCATTCAATAAATGTTTCAGTAAATATTTAATCCCAGAAAATTATTCCTCTATGTTCAATATATGAAAATAAATATAAAAGTGAAATAGTTTGGGGTTTTTTTTAAGAATAAAATCTAACAGAATAAGTGTAACATCACTGTGAAAATTTTAAGTCAATATTACATTTCAGGAAAAAAAATAAACAGGTAAACAATTTGATTTAAAAAAAAAAAAAACCTCACATTTTAAAAGTGGCCACCTAAATAAAATATTAAAAATTTGTCTATAGTGCTGTATGCATTTGTCTATAGTGCAAAAATAGAGATGAGCATCCAAAGTCTATTAAATCACATCACACTCAGTTTCTGAGAGCTGTTATTAAAATATACTTTTGGTATACTACATCCATACTGACTACTTTGTATCTAAATATATACACTAAGTCAGCACATACTTCTTGTGTTTTGAAAACTCCAGTTAAAGGTATGTATGTGCTAAATAGCACTCAAAAGAGATTTATTGAAGGAGTTGGAAGAAAGGATGGAGAGAAATATAGCAGGGAAAAGAGGAAGAAAAAGCTACTTTTTGCTGAAGGATTTTTGAAAGCATTCATTTCTGAATCCACTCCTCTTGAAGTTAATGATAAAACTCTTAT
This sequence comes from Passer domesticus, assembly GCF_036417665.1. Lineage (NCBI taxonomy): Eukaryota > Metazoa > Chordata > Aves > Passeriformes > Passeridae > Passer > Passer domesticus. Next base: position 19,949,719 of record NC_087478.1, read on the forward strand.
GGATTTTGGTGACAAAAAGACAAGTTCTCAGACCTTTTGAAATTTTCTTCCTATCAGTATATGTCTCTCCCTGCTGAAGAGTTTCTTCTGTGACTTCATGCTTAACAGAACAAAAGAAAAGTCTATTCTTTTGAGACTATGAGAGCAGGGGCAGAAGGAGTGAAAGAATAATAACAGAGCAAGTAATAAAGAGCTAGAATTTCTTTTACTGTGAAGCTGAAGCCAATGGAGCATCACATGCCACATAAGGAGGAAACACAGGATGTTTGTTAATACTTTGTGTCCTCTGGAAACATTCCATTATTTCATAGCCACTGCTCTCATTATATACTGGGTCCAATAGTATCATTATAAAACAAGAAAAAATATATATGTAGATAAACAGTCCCTCCGATCCTTTCAGTTCTCAGGTTCTAGGAACAGGTGATGTGTTTTTGTAGCTTCTGCTTTTATACAAACAGGGTTAATGTAATTATTCCCTATGAATGATTTAGGGGGTTTGGGTATTTTACCTGTTTTTTATCACTCTGTTACTGCTTTCATCCTAAAATGAATTTTAGCTTGCTATTTTATTAATATGTTGTAATGAAAATTGGAAATTTAACATAAGGTCTTCTGATAACAGGATATCATTTTCATCAACCCTACAATTTCTGTGGTGACTTTGAAAGTAAATAGTCTCTTGCACGAACTTTCTAATTAACAGCTAAAAAGAAACTGAATATATGCAATAAACTTCATAATTTGAATATCTCAACATTTAAGCACCCCTTTTCTAGAACTGGCTCCTTAAGGAATAAATGTCCTGAGAAATCCTACTGTGTTTTTCATACATGTTCTGAAAGTTTGCCTTTTGCTCATTTCTTAGCTACATCAAAACTAAGTACTGTAAACTATAATAAATTTTGCTGAGTCTTTGCAATCCCACAGTTTGAGAGAAATGGCAGTGGCAGAGATTATCTTCTCAGATGACAGAATCCAGACTTGGTACCATGCAGTCTGTGATGTGGCAAAAACTTGTACGGCTTGGGCCACACGAATACACTTCATCTTTATCCATAATGAAGTGGGATGACACGGATGAGGCCATGCTTGATATGGCAAGGAAGCTCTGAGCTTCTGCAGGTGCTGTACGTGGCCCAACACATGCCAGAATCGCAGCAGTGGAAACACGCCTGCAGAGATTAGAGGACAAGATGGAGGAGAACCACAAGAATCTCAGAGAGGAGATTAAAGAAGACCTTCTCCGAATCTCGGCAGTACAGATCAGAGGTTCTGGTACCCAACGCAGACGTTGCCCAGATGGAGAGAGAAGGTACACCCCACGAGCTGAGCTGTGGTTCTTCCTGTGTGATTGTGGAGAAAACATGAGGAGATGGGATGGAAAATCCACTGCTGCTCTGGCCTGACGGGTGCGTGAACTGAAAGAAGACAGGGCTCAGAGGGGAAGTTCCACCAAAAGGAAAGCAGCTCCAGTTGCCTGTAGCCGAACTGCCAGGTATGATGATGATGATGACATGTCCAATCCCCTTGAAGGAACCTCCAAGACATGCCCAGGGAAAGAAGGATAACCAGGCTTAGAGGGGCCCTGCCTCTAGCCAGGTAGAGGCTAGGGAAAATCGTGTTTTCTGGACGGTGTGGATTTGTTGGCCTGGCACATCTGAACCACAAAAATATAAAGCTTTGGTTGACGCTGGTGCACAGTGCACCTTAATTCCATCAAGACACCTGGAGACATCTGTTTCTGTTGCTGGTGTGACAGGGGGATCACAGGATTTCACATTGGTGGAAGATGATGTGCCACTGCACTGCACCTCTGACTGTTTTGAGGAGTAGGATCTCTGTGTAGAGATAACATATGTGTTTACAGAGACTTGGAGGCACTTTCACAGACCTGCTTGAGCTCCCATGTGGGAATCCTTAAAATCAGAAGGTTTCGGGAAAGCTGCAAAAGACAGGCCTCAGAGACAACAGAGCTGTGATTAGAGCTAAGCAGTAGCCATAAGATTGGTCAGCAGAAAAATTAGAAATTAAAAAATTAGAAAAGTAAGGACAAACAGAACAATGGTCTGTGTATTAACACTTGTCTAGAATAACTCCCTAAGCTGCAGAAAAGTGTATCTAGTGAAATATTAGGAAGTTCTAAGCTTAATAATGGAGCTCTGTGCACTATGTTTTAAGGCTTACAAGTAGGTATTTTATTTGAAATAAGAAGCATTGTTTTAACCGAAAGTACGTGTGCTTATAGTGGTTGGATGGAACTACTGTCAATATGCTTTTGGTTTGTGTGATTGGTCAAAAAAATTTTAAAGCAATTGTAACATTAAGTTCTTTGTCTGCTGCCGGGGCCATGAGCTGAGGGCATCTTCCCACTGTCAAAACCATGTAATGAGACTGATGCTGGAAAATAAAACAGCTCAAGATGTGTTCCTAGCAGTCCCATCCTGTCCATGATTTGCACATAGCCCCCCCGCCAGTGCTACTCCCAGTCTTAGGAGAGAGAATATCAAAGCTCAGAGATCATAAAAGAGCACAGGGGAGATCACAACATGGGCTGCACAGGCCCCAACTAAATGTATGCAAACAGCAGCCTCCCCACTGCTAGGATGGGTTCAGCACGATGGTGCCCATCATTTCCACCTGCGTGTCTCCACCTGAGTATTGCTTTGGGATCCTCCAACTAGTGAGGTAATGAAATAAATGTGCTCTTTGCATTTCAGCCATAGTTTTGTGTTAGTAGTGGGTGCCTGCCTGTGTCAACTCACACAACCAGTATAATCATCTCAAAATTGCATAGAATAATGCAAAAGAGCTTAAGATTTTTTTTCTGGAACTGTCCTTTCCATCACCAATATTAATTTTCAAAGCTTGTATTTCCGTAATTATAAGATTTATAGTGTAAGTTTTATTAGTAGACATCTGAGGTGTGGCAATAATTCCTTGTACATAGGAAGAAAATACAATAATAATCTCATACTTTATAACTTATACCCCAGTACCAGCTGACTTTTAATAGTTACTACATAATAACAGTGTTTTACATCATAAGTGCTTACCACAAAATAGTGTATCTTAACCACAGAGTGTCAGAAATACAGCTGCATGTGATTTTGTTTTGTAATACAGATTGCCAATGCTAACAAGAATACACAGCTGTTGAAAAACAACAGCCTTCTCAAGACAAAAATTACTTTATTATTATTACATTCAGTAAAGTTGGCAGGGGTCTTTCAAAGGAAGTGCTTTCATTTAATTAACAGCTGGAAACAAATTTATATTTGGACATTTTGCTGAAATGTTGCTTCCCAGCATTACCTCCCCTCATTTTGATAAAAATAAGTAACTTTCATAAAAGTTACTATTTTAGTTAGGCAGTGCATCATTGTCAGGATTCCTAGTATCACATAACAGGGATGTGCTAAAATGGATGGGAAATTCCATTGAAGCTAACCATTGTTTGGGAAATCACATTTATAGGCTCATTATTTCTGGAATCACAATCCTCAAATGAATAGGACTGTTCAAAGCATATGCAGTGAATAATCTAGATACCTGCTGATTCTCATCCAGTAAACTGATCCTTATGAAGCAAGACTGAAAGAGAACACAGGCTAGAATCTCAGCTTTTGTTGCTACTTCATGGATGAGTTCAAGATGAAAATGCAACATATTCAGTGTATCCTACAGTGATTTAAATGTTTTCGATAATATTATTCTCATTTCAGCAAAGAGAGCAATTAAATCCTACAAGAGAATGGGAACAACTTTTTTCTTTTCCTTCCTTCCTTCCTTCCTTCCTTCCTTCCTTCCTTCCTTCCTTCCTTCCTTCCTTCCTTCCTTCCTTCCTTCCTTCCTTCCTTCCTTCCTTCCTTCCTTCCTTCCTTCCTTCCTTCCTTCCTTCCTTCCTTCCTTCCTTCCTTCCTTCCTTCCTTCCTTCCTTCCTTCCTTCCTTCCTTCCTTCCTTCCTTCCTTCCTTCCTTCCTTCCTCCCTCCCTCCCTCCCTCCCTCCCTCCCTCCCTCATTAATACTCTATGCAATATAATAAAAATTCAGGCAAGTTCTCCTGTAGGTGCTCCCAGCTGACGTGGGGCACCAAAGGACCAGTGGAATTTTAACCGAATAAGAAAAGATGACTGTGGTATTCCTGGAAAATGCTGTGATGCCCTTGGGAATCAAGGAGACAAACCTCACCTTAGAATGGTGATGCTTTCTGCTTTTTTCAACATGCAGACTTCTTAATTTATGACTGCTGCCTGGTCATTAAAACTCCCATGGTGTTGATTCTTTGCTCTAGATAATCTTCTGCACCACCTGACTTGCAGATCAAAGCAGCTAAGGGAAAGCTATCCTAGAGCATGTTCAGACCTCCGTCTGTGGAGGAGTCCAATGTTTATAGGGAGATGACTGTCATGTGGATGAAAGGAGATTCTAGGTAGTTAAATTTTCTGTTCTACACCACCAGAGGAAAAAAAAAAAAAAAAAGGTATTATTGCATTGAGGTTTTGTTCTCTGCATGTGTTACTTTTCTTTTTTTCCTTGAAAAGCAATTGTTAGAGAAAATTCATCCAAGACCTTATTTCTTTAAAGTTAAAAGTAGATCTTAAATCTAAAAGCTGAGTATACACTAACTTTGACAGAAGAAAAAATATGGATCAGTCAGCAATCAATAGAAGAGTCTGGCCTTCTACATTTGAATCCTGTAAGGCACTGTTCCCGGGGAGAGCTCCAGGTTTGTTAAAACATCTTCCTCCCTCTGTTCCTTCTTCCTTTGAAGTAAATTTCTTTCTCCTGCCATTACTGCTGTCACTGCTAAATTATATATGCCCTCGTGTTCTAAAAACTCTGCATCAGGCACAGTAGTCAAGCACCATTTTCTTCTGTAGCTCACAGCTGTATCAAATTCAGGGTTTCCTGAGTTTTCAGGTAATCCTGCCTCCTTGAATGCCTTGCCTTTTTCTTATGTATCCTTCAGAAAGAAGGCATATCCTCCACTCAGTGTGTTGGAACAAAGCAGACTTGTTCCAATTCTGCAGTACTAGCCCCCAGCATGTCTTTCACAACAGAAAGATTGTCCATGGTTCAGAATCTAATTTAGGAAAATCAAACCAATTGATCGAGGTACAATTACACTGTGAAATTAGGACTATCTCCTGAAATGTTTAAATCTGCGGGAATTTTTGGAAGCTTTACCAAGCTTCTCTTTGGAAATATAAGTATCTTCATTAGCAGAGGTCTTAATAATATAAAACACTGAAAAAAAGAAAAAGCAAAAAATGGAAGTGTGCTGAACTAGAAAGGGAGAGTCATATTACTTTTGCCTAAATATGATCTCAAGATAGCCAGCTAAGGTCCATGGTAAACAGCATAACTTTGACTAAATGTAGCAGACCTATAATCTTAGACATAGAAAATTGTTGTCTTGGTTTGGGTTTTTTTTTTCTATTTTTGTCTGTTCTTGCTGTAGTAGTTCACAACATAACACAATCAAATAAATATTATGTCTGTTTGTCTATAATCATGTAACAAAAGAGTGAAAAAACAAAATAAAGGAAATATATTCCTGTCTTCTGCAGGAAGATAACGGACTTGAACTGAAACCAACAGAATATTTTTTAACAATTCTATTCTAGATTGCTGCAGTTTTCCACTTCAAAGCTAAGCAACTAAATCTAAAGGTACTTCACAATATAAGAAGAATCTGAAGACTTTTAGAGGTGGTTTACTGGAAATTGGGCAACTCAGAGAGAAGTTCTTTGAAAATAGAAGATTAAACAAGAAGTGTCAATATCCATCTGTAGATCTGCTACTAAGGAGTCAAAAAGCCATTTTGTTGCAAAAAACCCTAGCAATGCACCTTTTTATCAGATCCAAATTCCACCAAAGTCAAAGGTTTTTACATTGTTCCAAGTAGGCTCTATACCAAGGCCAAAGGTAAGGAAAAGAGTGCAGTCAGAATAGACATAAATAGACATAAAAGTGCTTATATTGGGAAAGTGTTGGTTTGGTGTACAGACTGTATTAGTGCCCACCAAGACTGGAAAAATGGATGCAACACTTTCCAAAATACAGCTCTAGTCTGGCTGAATAAAATGGCCTTTTCCTGCTAACTTCCCAGACAAATAGGTGTCTTTCTTTACTTGCAAACTGTCAGTCATGCTGCATAGAGCACAGACATCATGAGTCACTCTTCATTGAGCTCTAATCTCTGCTCATAGTGACAAATAAGCCTCAAAAAATCAATCTGGTTCTGACTCCTCATATCTTTGGGGATTTTTTTTTAATATTAAGTAAATGTATTGCATGTTTTAGGTACAAAATTAGAGGATATCAAATTGTGAATATAATTAAATGAAATGTGAAACAGCCCAGAGTGAACCTGTAATGGCATTACCATCTTGTAACAAAAATGTAAACTAACTCCCAGACCTTTAAAGCCTTTTTTTAGGTTACTCTTCTAGGCTTATGACAGCCTAGATCTTGCCTTTTACAGGCTACTACACATTATAAAGCAACACAGAGGATACCTCTTCTACAAGTCAGAATGCATGCATTATAAATGTCTTGAACTATAGTAAAAGAATCTACAGGTAATGACTTGTACAATGTCTTCTCCAAAGGGTTGCTATCTTGCCACATTCATTCTATTATTGTCCAAGATGTGCTGAACAGAAATATTAGTTATCTTATTAACAGAAATATTAGTACATCACTTATATACCTATCCCTAGCTAGGGACTTCCTTTGCCACTATGTTTTGTGGAGATGACTATTCCACTAGTTTCCTTAGTTTGAAGCTTTCCTCCAGAAGAGCAAAAGGAGGTCTGCCAAAACAGAATTGTCTTCCAGAGTGTCAGATTTAAATATTTCAGAAAATTTATATTCCACATTCTAACTAATATCCTTGATTAATAAGAGAATAATTTTTTTTTTCAGTAACTACCTCTGTCATGGAATCCCCCATACTCTGAAAAAATCCACTTTGATTTTGGTTGTGGTTTTAACAAAGCCCTACAGATTATCATTAACTGAAACTCTTTCCTCCTAAAAAAATTCATTAATAACTTTAAGTCACATTGGACAATGCTGTAACAGAAACCAGTAATCCTGATTAACTTGCAGATTTGCTATTGTTTTAACAACTTTAGTTGAGCATAGAACTTTGCTTGAGAATGGAAATAGTTACATGATTGAAAGGGACATAATTCCTGCTTTGTAAACATCTACATCAGAAGAAAAGTATTTCTGTAAAGGAATTACTCCTTTTCAGAGTTCAGAGCACATTTGACTGATGACACACTTTTACCACTATGGTCACAAACGGCATATCTAAAGACAACCTTAGAAATGCAATTTATTGTTTCTCTATTTTCCTTCTAGCCTTGCTTCTTAATTTGCTTATCTATCTTACATATGGTCTTTTACATAATCACTAAGAAAGACAAGCTAATTCTAAAATCAGATTTAATTGATAGAAAAGCATCAGTTTCAATCCAAAAGTACCATTTATAAGTTCAGTACCAAAAGCTGCTTTTAATTTCCCTTGGGATTTGAGTAGCCTTCAATTGCATTATCACTTCTTCAAATGAGTAAAGGAAATTAAGAAAAAAATAGTGAAATCTAGTACTTACATTGAATGCAAGGGTGGATTTTATTTTTATGAGAGGTAATTACAATGTTCATGAAATGGGAGAGATGTGTGAGAAGAGTGCTACAGCAAAGCTCAATACTGCAAATCCTGCCAAAAAAAATCCTTCCACCTGTTAATCATTCAGCAAGATATTTCTGGTTTGGGCAAAAGGAAGCAAGGTGTTACACTGTGTGAGTTGGATATAACATTGTTTCAGACACCACAAGAGGATGTGTCAGCACAAATATGAAAGCCATAAGTAATGAAAGCCTCAAACAATAATATATGCACTCTCTCTGTCATCATTATGCACCATCATTTATGGATGTCACCATGCATTCTTGCTGAGTCCTCTGGCATGTGTCCATTAGGGTCATTTAGTGTCAAGTAAGCATTCTCCTTCGTGGCACTGGCGATCCTTCCATTGCTCATCAGAGAAACCTACAGAAAGATCCAAAGATAATGGATATCTTGGAAAATTCCTAAAAAAATAAAATTAAATAAAAATTATGTCCTTTCGGGCATTTTTCTAAATTAATTTCAGAATTTGGAATGCAAGTGTGGACTTTCACAATCCCAGAAAACAGTATTAATCAGAGAAAAGCTGAATCCCATACCCACCGTACAGCCTCAGGGTGTATGAGAGGGAGAGCACTTGAAAAGTGGATTTCAGAAGGGTTATCAGAACTTTGGGCTTGAATTGTGGTGCATAAACTCCTAAAAAATCAATATGGAGTGACAGCAGTTAAGCTCTGCATTCAATGCTGTAACTTCTTCTCTGTTCCCAGTTTCTAATGTTGGCAGATACTTTTCTCTGTTCAATGGCTTGAGAAAAAGCAAAGGTGTCAAGTGAATCTCCAGCCTTTACCTCCAATGTACGGTACAGCTGTGCAAGGTTTTAGGAGCATCCAGAGAAGTGTAATACAAAGCAAAGGTGTTGTAGGACAAAACTGCTATTGTCTACCACTGCAAAGAGGTTTGCAAAGTGAATAACCCACAGAGTAGACTTGCTGTGTTTTAACTGACACCAAGCTAGAATGAAAAAGCATTTATTATAGCATTAAGCTCCATTGGAAGCAAATATTTCACTGCATCAGAAGAGTGGTGAAAATACATACACTCATACAAACACACAGTTATCATCTTTGCAATGCAGACCTAAAGTGACTTTCAGTGTAATCCAGGCTGATTGACAAAGTCAGTGAGAGCTAATGACAAATGGATCACACAAACAGATTAATTTTTGTACAGGCAAAAGAAGTTTTCTTAAAATGGATGAAAAAGGACATCCTGTCATACCAAGCAACATTTGGAGGTCTACATTTCAAGTGCTGTGTCAATGTGAAAATTCTTCAGTATATTATTCCTTAACTCTCAAAAACAGTAGGAAGAATTATCTAAAGTAAGAAAATCTGTATTTTATGATTCCTCCATCCAGGCTTGACACTTATGAAAAAGTTATTTCAATTTTAAGTGGAAAGCTAAGATACAGCATTGTATACAAAATAACAATAAAATTTTTTTCACTATTTTTTCCAAGCTGCACAGCTGCCTCCCTTCAATTTGAACTTTATGTTTGTACTCTGTTGTGGTTGCATCTTATACTAAAGAAGTGTGAATCACAGCTTATATTAAACAAGTCTGAATCAATGCTGTGAATAGAAACTCGATCTTTTCTTCACAAATTCTGTTAATAAGATTTCTGGATTCATTCTGGCTGACATTCCCTGTCCCAACGTTAGCAGTCTAGTCTAACCTCATTATCTGTCTTCCCTCCATGGTCAATGCAGCAGGAGAGATGCACAGATACCTTCACAGGCACATTTATACAGCTTTCCACTGTCACCTGCCTGAGGTGGCTTACTGTCAGCAGAAGTGAAGCCCACCTGCTCAGCAGCTGTCAGAGGTGTCAGTGAAAGACGTTTGGTCTGACAGCCATGGAGCTCTGCAGAGCCCAGCTACACAGCCTTCCACTCCAGCCTTGCACCGCTGAAACCAGGAACACTGAAAGAAAATTTGGAGTCAATTCTTCACTTACTTTACATCCTTGCAAGTCCATATGTCTTAACTAAAGCGCAACTTCTGATCTATTTGGAAATGTTTGGAAAATTCAGAAGATGGGAGAAAAGGAGAGTTTAAAGTGTAAGGTTAAAATTAAGAAAATCTGAAAATGTAATTAATATATCAAACTGGTTTTCAGATTTGCAGCAGAATACAATTTTACCTGCTTTAAAATGTGTTTCAATAAGCCATGTTAGTAACAAATGGAAATAATTCTTAATGTTTTTCTAAAGGTTTTCTATGCTTTTTTTTTTTTTTTTTTTTTTTTTTTTTTTTTTTTTGCATTTTTTTTGCATTTTTTCCAAATTGCAGCATCATGGTTTATTAAAAGAGCTCCATCTTCTGGCAGCTGATAAAGAACAATTCATCATAGATGAAGAAAGGCTTAAAATAATTTGCAGAATATAATGAAAAATTGATCCTGAATAACCAATGTCTGCAGCTGCATTCGGCAGAGACTGTGACATTTGGATTTTATACTAATTTGTTACTTGTTAACCTTGATTTCCAGACTTTTGTCAGGAAACTTACTCATTATCAAATTAAAATAAAAGAGTGACATATTAGAACAATCCTGAAGTAGGGAAGTAAATGTAAAAGCAACAAAGGTACTGAAAACTTATTTCAGCTTTTCAGAAAGAGCTGAATAAACATGATAAGCATATTCTTTGTTATTTTTTCTGTCTGTCTCAGCAGTAGCTCAATATTTAGAAAAGTTAGTCAATGCCAAAGGAAGAAGATGCCATCCTTCACTTCATCATTTTTAACACTCATCTCATCTTTGATTTTATTACTAAGGGGCTTGGCCACACTCATTTTGCTTTTTTTATTTTGAGAGGATACATTGGAGGAAATGTAAGCTGAATCCCAAGGCTCTTCTCCCATGTTCTACCAACAATGGCACACCTGTTTGATGTCACATCACCACAGATACGAAGAAAAATCAAATTTAGGAGGTTAATTACCCCTCTTTAGAGTTTTATGAATAGAATAGCTGCATTAACAGGTTGGAGAGTTTCTGTAGTAAAAAGTCTTTACATAAAGAATAACTGAAATGGTGACTTAAGAACCAACTTATTTTTACTTTACTCATGCGTGAAAAGAAATAACATAAAAATTGAGAGAGATCTGACTGTGGAATCAGTTGTTTAGATATCTCTGCAACACTGATTCTGCGTGACAACTTCCAAAAGAAATTTTAAATATTTTAAAGTTTGCAATGGCATATCTGTGATATTTCCTCTTGAGGGAAATGCAAAAAAAAAGCAATTAAATAGGAATACTCTTTTATTTTATATCCATTCCATCACTAGTAATTAACTGCACATTAATTAAATAGCATAAAAAGTGTTTTTCAGTGAAGTAATTATTGAATATTCACTCTGAAACAATATTAGAAAAACAGACAGGCAAAAAATATTATGTGTATTATTCATCTTATTTCTTCCCTGTATTTTTCTTACCTTTCTATCAATTCATCTTTGAAGCTGTATTTATTATACATTTACTTTAGAAAATCAGCTCCTTCCCAGTGACACCTCTAAAATCATACTTAGACATATTAATTTATTGCAGATAAACTGGCAACAAGGAAAAACAAATTCAGATGGAGGTTTTTAAAAATCCAAGCAGTAAATTCTTTCATTCAGTTGTCACCCACCAGTAAGCTTCATGAAAATGAATCTGAGTAAAACTGTCTTGGTTATTCCTGTGTGCATCAAAGATGGAGAGAAAAATATACACATTCTTTTATGTACTTAAAATATTTCAGTTGAAACAAGTGTGTTTAAAGAATAGGGGTATTATATAAGGGAATTTCTGTCAGATATTGGTCATTTTCTCTTTCAGAAGAAATTTGGTTTAGTTTCAGAAGGCTAAGAAGGTCTGAAAACTGAATATCAGTGAAGCCTGTAATCATCTGGAAAATACTGGTGTAATGAAGAAAAGACATATTGTTCTAATAAAAACTAAGGCCCAGGGTATGTGCAGCATGTAAGAAAGATCATGGTCAGGAAAACGAGATTCCAGTCTTTTCTCTGTTGGGTAATCACAGGCATGTATTTCATTTTCCCTGTTCCAGCTTCTTCCCCTTGAAAAATGTGATAACATCATTTTCCCCTCTAAAGAGAATTCTGCTTAAAAAAACACATCAGAGAGGTCAGCCAGACCTAGTAACTAGAATATCTGGCAGGCCTGTGACATCTGCCCATCATTCCTCACTTGAAGCTGTCCTGCTGTAGGGCTTCTATCTGCTGCTCTCCAGCCTGTTCACACTCTCTTGGACTGGGGCATTGTCTCCAGAAATATGGGCTGAATGGTGTCCATGGTCTGGAGGGATAACCTTTATATCAATTGTAATTCAAATGATTGACCAAAGCAAATAAATCACACTGAAATTTCAATCATTTATTGGTTAATACAGTCAGAAGAGTGGTGGAGTTTAGGTGATTACTTGGGTAAAAATCAGGAAAGAGGACATTTTATGGCATACCTAAAAATGCCAAATTCAGGAGAAAGCTAGTTTTAGGGAAAATTATGTTACTACTATATATATATATATAAAGAAGTAATAATAAAGATATTGACTTTTTTTTTCATAAATCACATTTCATTAGATGTGTCTTCAGCTATTTATAAAAATATTTTCAGAGGTAGAGGGAACAGCAAGCTCTCAATTTACTAAATACATCATTTGTTTCATGCCAATTATTTTCATAAAATATTGTGCTATGTCTTAATATGTCATATCAGTTCTAAATCATTGCTTCTAAATTTGGAAATTACTGTGATAATGTCAATCCTCCTTACTTTCCCATAGCACAGTTGTTTAATCCACTACTGATACTGATTCCTCTTCATGGAGCTGTTAAGGTGGCAGGGAAGGGAAGAGCCAGTGCTGGGCCTAGACAGAGGAAACCCCTTCCAAGGCTGTCTCCTGCAGGAGAAGCTCTGTCCCCATGCTGTGCTCCATCCAGAACTTGGGAAACATCAGCCCATCACAGATTTATGCATCCCTCAGGTAAAATCAGAAAGCAAATATAAATTCAAGCAATATACACATTTAAAGAGGGAGTGACACACAATCCCTCTTTAACTTCACAGGCACTTACACAAGCCTGCTGCAGCCAATGTAGAATGTGTTCACTACAGAATAAACAGGCTAAATCATCAAACAGGATTGACTTTTAAAGTTTCACACATAACAGGCTTTCCCAGATTCTTCTGTGGCACTTAGGTGTCACTCTGGCTACTTAGAGACTGAAAAGCAGATATGTGAGTGTCCTCTCTGGACAGAAAAAAACTTTTGCATGAAGGATTAAAAAATGGAAGCTTGAGTAGATATTTTATAGAACTCCCATACTAAGGCTTTCTTCAGTAATAGACAACTTCTACTTCCTACATCTTTGATTAAGTCAGCAGGAAATCCTTTTTGAGGTGCTGTGAAATAGACATTTAGAGCTCCCAACACTCAGGAGCAAAGATGAAGAGGACAAAAATATCACCCCAGCCAAGAAGACAAGTAAACAGCTGTCCTGTATAGTCATTAAAGAGCAACACCTCTGTGCATCTCTGGACTCCCCTGTAACAATCTTCAGAAACAGTATGACAGATCCACCTACAGAAATTCAGCGTCTCTTTTCCACATTATTTATTTAATTTTTATTACTGAAGCAGCATAATAAAGACAAGTTAAACACAGAAGTTTAAGGGACCTATTTCACAGTATATCACGCAATTATATATTGAAGGAGATGAAATAATAGTATCCTTAATGTAACTTCCCACCCAGGACTGCAAAAGAAACTTCTGGAAGTCAGAAAATAATAAAAATTAGAAAACTAGGAAGAAAAATAACTATAAATAACTACCTTGCTATAATGTTCTTTTCTTTGAATTTATAAGAGATTTGAACTCTGAAAAAAGACTAATCAAGATCAGGCAGAAAGGAGGGGACAAGAGAGAGAGGGTTGTAATTTTTATTAAATAGAAAAGACTTATGAAGGATTAACTCTACTGTTCATTATGCATATTAAAATATACTTGTATAATATAATTTAGTTTATTTTAGCTTTCCATTCTCTACATATCTCTGTGAGAGAGGGACTGTATACTGAAGATAAACAGATTAGAAATACACAGATACTGCAAATAAAGTCTTGCATATATGAAGAAAATACGTGTAAGGTTGACACCAAGAGAAAATATTAATTTGTCAGTAAATGTGTAATTGTAACTAGCCACAGATTTGGCAAGCAGACAAAGAAAACATCCATACAGAGGAATTTCAAGCCAGAAAATAAAGCTAAACTGAAGAAGATAAATTGCACCCCATCATCAAGCTGGCCAGGTATAGCTTTCTGACCAGCATGAACTCATGGCCAGCCCACAGATTTATTCTATTTCTGGCAATGGCACAACCCTCAAAGAAATCAGAATGTAATAAACAAATAAACACATAAATGTTAGAGTTACTGTCAGAAGACTAAGCCCTGGCATTTTGTTAAAAGGACATTTTAACAGCAGAAGACAGACGTGCTGCTGTCTTACACAGCCTTGACAGACCTTTGTAGTGTCTTGAACACCAATTTCAAGGAGAAAAGATATTACTTATTTATAACAGCACAGCTTCCTAGTGATGTCTGTGCACAGGAGGCACAGGAAAGGGTGGTGCCTGCTGGTTTCTGCTCAGCTGTAAGGTTCCAAGGCTTTTGGAAAGGAAGGGGCTGCTTTCAAAACTCAGACGTCTCCCAGCAGGACTCTGTGTTGTTACCCTTGTCTCAGAGCTGAGGAATCATGGCCCAAGAAGAAAGTACACCAGCAGCTCTTGGTGCTGACACCAGAATTTTGCAGGAAAAGTAGAATATGGGTATAGAGATCCCAAGCTTCTCTTAAGTATGGATGTCTTCAATTTATCTTCCTTCTAACTACTGGCAACAAGGTTACCTCTGAAACCACACAGGCATTTTCTCCTTTTTGGTAATGTCATCTATTTTTACTCATAGATAGCTACTCATCTCTTTCTTTAAAGAGCTAAGACCAGTTTTGGGCCGTGCATATCCATACTTAAAACTCAAAAGTGCTAACAGGTTAACAGGTTAAAAAATAAAAAAATCAGAAGAGGAAAATAATTACAATCACCCACAATAAACTACTGAGCCCCAGCTATATGGGAGCATTATGTGGCTTTCCAGGGAAATAAAATGTGATGTGTGGCCCTGTACTGCTTTCTAAGCTCCCATGTAATACTAGATTCAGCAACACTGTGAGATGCTGAATTCTGTTTTCCCTAACCGCTGAGGAAGTTAGGGTTGACCTTGCTGCCATGCACTGTAACCACCAAAAGGCCTCCAGATACTGTTTTCACAGATCATTCTACTGAAAGACCAGTAAAGAATAATCTCCTTATTAAGTGTGATGAGAAATATACATTACTAGACTATGAGTTAATTTAGACAAACTTACAGTATAGGGTTGACTTTTGCTACTGTTGTACCAGCAAAGCCCTGAAGCATAGAGGACTGACTTCCACCTGCTCACTCTGCCTCCATGCAGAAATCCACTTTATATTTTCATTAGTAAGGAACTACAGTGTTTGAGACAGATAAGGAGACGAGACTGATCTCCATGGGACTATTTTATCTTATATATTGTTGCTGTGTTTGCAAAACCTCTGGCAAGGATTTCATTCATAGCTTATATTTTCACCAGAAATTCCATCAAAATGCAGGTCAGAAAAGGAAAAATTACGTGTATGGTGTATTAGTCTATTTTTCTCTGGACATCCATTATTTCTTCTTCATGGCTGTGATGTCCACAGCAGAAAACAGAGAAAGCCATAACAAACTGCAGGAGTCCACTGGCTGCTATCAGACTGCAGATGCTTCTGTGCACTATAATATATGCTGAACACAGCTGAGCAGGACAGCAGGCCTAGAGGAGACATCAGAAGCCCAATTATCACTAGTCTGTGTCAGTAGAGAATACCCAGATGATTTCTCTGCAGGTGAAATTAAAATGAACTTATCTAAATTTCTAACACATTTTGCATCTCCCTCAGACAGAAGGCAAAGCAAATTTACAGTCAGTATAACATGCTACATGGCAAATATTTGAGCTAAGACAGGTTAGTGACTGAATTTATTGGGAAAAGATTTCATTAAAGAAAAAAATCCCATAACTGTTGTTGCGACTCCTGCAGTGAAAATATTGAAGCTTACATATTTCATTGTAGAACTGAGGACAAAATTCTCTTATACTTTCATGTTGCATCATCCCTAACTGTGCAGTATTTCGTTTTTTCTTCACCATCAAACTTTCAACTGCAATAATCCATTAAAAGCAGCATGGACTTCTACAGTGTCTGATGAGACAAAAACAACAAAAATGAATTGTGACTATTACTAATTAAAGAAAAGGTCACTATTGTCTTCTCTATGTTAGCCTATTCTATATTTACTTAAAATTCATATTGAATTTTTGAGGCTTAGTTCTGCCAGCTTCTTAGAGTTAACCTTGGTTCACTTCTTTCTTTTTTCTTCCTTAGATTATGACTGCACTTTTGAGAAGGCTATTTTACTCTAACAACCTCCTAATAAATGAAACCAAACCAAGCAACTGTTTCTCAGATAAAACTCTTTCAGTACAAAGATGATAAAGCAAAAGGAGCAGAGGTAGCACAAGCACTTGCCATTTACTTAATTGAAAGTAATATCTAATAAGTTTGATGACCTTATCTTCCTCCAAGACCCCTTTATTATCTGTGGATTAGTTTTATATTCAGTAAAATTATGCTCTTAGAAATTATCATGAAAACTGTATTTACACTGGAGTTTTTGCAAGTATTAGTATCTTTATTTCAAATCCTTCTAATATGCAGAGCCTGCTCTCCAGAGCCTACACGCATCAAACAAGTCTTGAGACACAAAGAGGGAGATCAAATTGTCTCTATAAAAACAAGATGAGGCAGTTTGCCCCAGTAAGCACATTGCAAAAACCTACTCAGCATACAAACTACAAATACAGGATTCACATTCTGGGAGAAGGAAGTTCCGGTGCCCTTTGTGTAACAATTCTGGCCAGATCTAGCCCAAAGAAACAAAGTCTGCTTGAGAGATAGATGTATTAAACAAGGTCATCTTGATCCTTGCCTTGGCTGGCATCCCAAGCAGTATGAGACATCCTTACAAGCCTTAGGCTAGGTTTTTCCTGTTGGTGTAGGCAGTGTCTTTCCTACTATTCTATTCTGGGACCCACAGGCAGGCTTCTACTGTCACCAGTCTGCCCCGTGTCTGAATCTTGCCATATTCTGTGATTGTAATACATGAAAAAGTAGAAGGACTATATTCTTCCCCTAAAATATTTTCAATAGACTTCTCAGCTTCAGGTGCACTGATAGATAGCATACAGCTTTCCTTTCTGAGTGCCTCTGGTGCTCCCTCTTTCCAAGATTTATCAGTATACCAGCCTACTCACCTTTAACATTTCATCCAGTCACTGCCAAACTTCCCTTCATGTAAGATGCTTGCAGTCATCAGTGCACCAAACCTTTCACTGATCTTCTTTCATTCATTTAAAATTCGCTTTCAGGCCACAAATTATGTTTATTGTTTCAGAAGTAGTTTTTAAGCATCGTCTGCCCTGAACCCTTCTGCTAGTTTTATTTTTTTGATATTGCAAGTCCACCAGATTATACAGTGATTCTTTAAATATCACAAGTTAATCAGGGTCAACACTAAATGACAGAATTCAAGAGAACTGAATACTGGAGAAAATCTGCTTGAATTCAATGCAGGTTATTTATTCCCAAAATTAAAAATCAAAACCATGAGACAAAAAGGGAACTGGATGAGGAAAGGACAATGTATTTCAACCAGAATAAGAAAGGTTTTGCTGGTTTGCAGGTAGCTGAAATGTGCTGGTGCTTACAGTCTGTCTACCTAAATGTTTCAAACACAGACGTCACTACTCATTTCAGAGGAGTTTGATTTCAGTTTACACAATGTCTAGTCCCTCTAGTGACTGCTACTTGATATTAATTGAGAGCAAAATTGCATGTCACTCTACTGTCTGTTCTTTGCTGCTGCATGCCAGTCTAAATTTGGTTGTATTTCTGTGGCAGGTAAGTCCTGTTTACTTACATCTCCATGGATTTGTGATACCTAATTACTGCTTTAAAAGCTTTCCTAGATCACTGATTTTAAAAGAAAAAAAAAAAAGCACTTCAGTCCTCCTAAGAATCATAATACAGTGCTCCTAATACCATTTTCAATTTGAAAGCCCTACATTTCCTCTGAGTAGAGCTGAACAAGAAAGACATTATCATTATGCTTGCTTTTTTTTTATTTGTTGGAAGTTTTTATAAGCATGTAGATCAGCCAATTCAGCAATCACTGTAAAACATATCATGCATAAACTCAGTTCCTCCTAATACCAGTCTGACACCAAAAGAGGTCTCTGACAGAAAAAAGATATTCTGTAGGAAGTCCATATATGGACCACAGAAGCACCTAAAGTCACTGTATTCTGGCTCTTGACAAACTGGAGATAGGCATTTATATAATTTATTTTCTATTTTGCATATTGAAACACCTCTGCAGATGGGCTCCAAAAAGAAAATCCTAAAGTACTTCAAGTGGAGTACACAGAAATCCAAAACTAGATTTTAGCTCTTAAGTTTTACCAATACTCTAGTGCTAGATCTCATAGGCCACTGGAAGTGCTAAGAATTAATTTCTGAGATTTCTACTGGGCTGCTGGGAAAAGAGTGGAAGGAAAAAGAAAAAAAAAAACCTCCATACTTTTCTGGGCTTTACCAGAATGAGGAGCCTTATCAGCAATAGAAAATACTGGTGTGTATCCCAAGAATTCTGTTCATGAAAAGAAACTAGACACCACCACATTGGAGGAACCTTGAGCTGCTCTGTAAGAGACATTTCTGGTCCTTTTTTTTTCCTTTTTTCACTAATCCATCAAGTCTTCAGCTGCTACTTCTTAGAAACATATGCAGTTTCACTTTATGCCTTTCCAAATTCACCAACAGGAGGCTTAATTTTTTATCTCCAGAACCATGAACAGTTGCTTTTCCCTATTAAAAAATCAGTTTTTTCCCATAACTTGCAGTCCTGTAGTTTACTCTAGATTATGATGATGTGTATTTTAATGTCTTACATCAGTAGAAACAGAAAGAAGGCATTTATTAGCACATCTACAATTTGTTCCTATTTAGGAACATAGTCCATGTCTCATTAAAAAAACTAGTTATTTGTCTTCAAAAATTTAGAGCCAGAAATCATTGTAAAAAGATATTTTCCCCGAAAAGTATTTTTGAAAAATAAAATGAGATTTTTTTGTCTTAATTAAAAGTTGATTTCAATTAACATAAAATAAAAGAGGATGTTTCTTTTTCAAAATCAATTTACATGTATATTTCTTCTAAATATACAGTCATATCTATAAAAATCACAACCTTATAAATTCAGTTATAAAAAAGTCAATTCATTTTATGGGCTGTCACTGTACTTTCTATTGCACTTGTTTATCAGACACATTGAAAGAAACTTTTTTTCTTTAATAAACCCCATGATGTCAGTGACTTGACAGCCATCCCTGGGGATTTCCCATGCTGGCCATTTGTTCTAGCTGCTAAAGACTTTTTCTTAATGTTTAACTTAAGAGTTACCTTTCCTACCTTTAGACCATCATTCCTTGTCATGCCATCATATCAGACAATGTAATTCCTTTAATTCACTTTTATTGCTATTTGATGGTGTTTATTAACTTGTGATCATGTTTCTCTTGAGTCTGTTCCTTTCTAAACTAAAAAATGTCGTTATTCCCCCTATTCTTGTTGGATCTCATTGTATTTTCTGACTCCCCCTGCTCATGCCTGCAGTTTGTCAAGAAGCATGCCTGGTGACACACCAAGTTCCTCCACACTGTTCTGGTGCATCAGAAAGGTACATGAGCTTTTCATTTCAGTAGAAACCCCTTACTGAATATTGAATTCAATAGATTCAAGGTTGACTCTACAGAAGTTTATAATGTCTGGCTGTATTCTCACTTGCTGTCCCCAGGGTGGGAAGAACAGGACCTGGCAGCCAAGGTGCATTTGGCAGGAGGGCAGGCTCTGCCTGGGCTGTCCTGCCTTCTTTGCCAGCCAGGAGCAGGGCAAACCAGGGCTGCAGCAGCCACAGCCCCAGCTCCAGGTGCCCTGAAAAAGTGTGTGATTATTACTTTATTGGCCTAAAATCACCTTTTGCAGCTTGTTCCATAGAACTCGTTGGTTTTTTGGTATTGAGTGTTAATTTGCAATGAGCTTTTGTGTCTCAGTATTTTCCTTACCAGCTGGTACTGATTTTCAGATAAACCTTGTCTTTTGCTGCACACAAGACAGGGTACTGGATGAGGCATGCAAGACTCAGAAATGAAGCACTGAATTGTGCTGAGCTGGAAACTTCAGCCTCTAAAATCAAAATAAGTGTTTTTAAAAATGTTCAGCTGAATTTTTAAAGAGGAGTGATAGATCAAAATCATACACATCATCATACAGGTATACCAAAACCATCACTTTTTACAAAAGTTCCACCTCCAATAAATTATCTTCTACCAAGGGAAAAGAGCTTCACAGAGAAAAAGAGCTTCTGCTGAGTAGTATCAAACTGGTAAAAAAAAGGATACAGCAAATGTTTGGAAAACTATGAAATAAACCCTTAACAGTTATGCTTGTCTAGGTATCTCTGATGTCAACATTGTTAGGACTACAGCATGGTATAGTCATCTAAACTAATCTGAAGAAAAAAAAAATCCATAAAAAGAAGCAAGCCAGAAATGGGAAATGAACAGTGGCAGTAAGCAAGAACTGGGCATGTTTCTGAGCATTGTGCTATCTTTGTAACACAATAGATGCTATCTGCAAACATAATTGTGATTCAAGTTACACTTTATTCTGGAAAAAATCAATCCTTTTACTGAAGTAATCCTATTTCCCTTCCTAACCCTCTTAAGTTCTTTGATTTGCTATAGACATCAAATGCATGCCCCAGTATTTTGGTCTGGCTGGTATACCTCATATAGTATGCTATTTTACAACTGATGGGCAGAAGTCCTTCACTGAATTCATTTTACAAGATAAGTCAGCTCATATTGAGCACAAGGGAATGCTATTATTTGACAAAATCCCTTTAGTAAATCCATCTAGCTCATTAGACACCACATATGGTGTCTTCCCAAAAAAAGGTTTAGATAAGTGGTCTTGTGCTGGGTCTCAATCCCATGATGAGGAGCCTAGTGCCGATATATCAGTGGCTATATCTATATATCTATGTATCTATATCTATCTATACCTAGATCTATATCTATGTATCTATATCTAGATGTATATCTCTGCATCTGTATTTATCCATATAGTGCCAGCAGCATATTCACAGAACCTTTCCCACCTCCTCAACACCTTTCCTTATTGTTTTCTTTTTCTTTTGGTTTATTCAGTGGATAACAATGAAATCATGAGGATTTGTGCAAACAGAATAAAAGATTAAGCTGATCATCTTTCCATATATTTCTCTGTGTGTGCCTTATCAAGGATGGATTTTCTGGGGCAAGGAAAAATGTGAAGGTCATATAGAACAACCTCATAATGCTGTGCAGAAGATGGTGACATTCAGCAGTGTGTGAGTATGTATATGTTTGCTCACTGCTGTATTTTTTTCTTAAATTTAACTTATTGGAATTGAATTACAGTGACCTTTCTCTAAGTCCTTTCTGACTCTCCTCAGTATGTAATATATGTGTGTGTGTGTGTGTATATATATATACAGAGACAGATAAATATTTCAGTTCTAATAACTGGGAGAGCAGAATCATAGCCACTTACACAATTCCATTCCATGCCTGTCATTTCAGAAATACAAAAAATACGTGTCTTTTTTTTAACTTTTTTTTTTTTTTTTTTTTTTTTTTTAATATGAAACGAGACAGAGGAAATACATTTCCACACTGCCATCCACTGATAAACTCACTAGGTCTGTTATTAGCCAGATTCCATTTGCAGCCTCTGTGGCGTGCTGCTGGGAGAGCTGACAGCCAGAGGAGGAATGATGGCTCGGGGTCAAATTCTGCCCTGCTACCCAGGAGGAACCTTCCAAGTAACTCTAGTGACTTTGAAAGAAAAGAGTACGTGTGTTGCCACAAAATCCCAACGTGCATCAGGACACAATGTAATCATTGAGCAGAGCATCTCCCTTCTGTAGATATCAAATTAATGTTTTCTGAGAATATTTTAGAAAACACTCTCATTTTCAACTCTTTTAAGCCAGCTACAGTGACTGCTGAAGCCCACAAGAGTCCTAAAAGAAGGCAGCCCGAACTCTCCCTGGTACCAGTTATGTCCTTATGTTGAAGGCTTTCGAATGTTTCTTTCCTTATTTCACAGACGTTGGTCTGCTTTTCCATTCCCAGTTTTACTATGAAAGCTGAAATAGGAACAAAGTTATCGTATAGTTGTTGAATAAAAGAAATTGAGTCAAAAGATAAAGAAACACTGCTCTTAGGTCTGATCTGTCTTGAAGTTCTTCCTTCTGTTCACTCATTTTTGGCATCATTTCAAATATAAGGAAATAAATGTGAAAGTTCTCTCTCTAGTAAAAATCTCATTTATAGCGTAACCAAGTACATATTTGTTTTTCTACATTTTCTCTTCTATAATTCTTAATTATTCAGCCTAACACTCTCTGTTTAAACACATTTATTTCAAACAGCAGCAAAACCAGCCCACTACATTATCTTGCATTTCTAGTAGAGTTTTTTCTTTTTCATTTATAGCCTGTTTTCTTTGTGTGCCAAGATTTATCTACAGTGCTGCTTGGAATCATTATTATGTGCAAACATCAACATCCCTGTGGGGCAGTGTTGTAATGAGGATCAGGAAATTCCACTTAAAAAAACTGGAAGGGGAGAAAATGGGAGGTATTAGCACCACATTTTACTTTTAAAGATACTCCTCTGCCAGTCAAAGGAAATCAACCAAAGTTACTTTTTGTTTCCAAAAATGCATAAAAATTAACTGTAAGTAAAGCCCTTTTTTTACAAAGGAATACCCAACAGATTTAATTATGAGAGAAGGCTGTGACACTTATGGAATAAATATGTCACTATATTCAAACCTTTAATGCATCCTTCCTACCCTAGAGATTGCTGAGCTGGCCCCACTGCCACAGAAGAGTCAGAAATTTCATTCTTAATGTCATAATCACAGCAATTAGCACCTAGTGTCTGGATTTTGACAGTTCAGGCAGAGACAGAAGAGTCTGTTAAGTACGATCTACTGAGATGGGGGGGAAAAAAGTAAAACCAAAAAATCCACACACAAAACCTCGCTCAAAACAAAAGAAAACTCAAACAGAATTAGAGCAATCCTGTAGAGCTTATTGTATTATTACATATGCAGAGGGATTGGTTCCTCTAAGTGGATCAGCTTCATGACCTGTAGTGCAATCAGGAAACCACAGCTGCCAAACCCAGTCTTAGTAAATTTTTTCCGAAAGAGTTTTTTAAATACTGAGTTAATTTTCATCATCAAATCAAAATACATGCTTGGATGACAAGATGAAAATTGCTTTCAGTGTTTCTTGTGGGAGAACAGAATTAGAGCCGGGGGCCACTGAGAACTTTTCCTTTGGATTTGAGCTGGTAAGAGGGAGTAAGTGTCATTTTGCTCTCTCTTTGGTTTACTCTTCATTTCACCTGACAAGGTTGTTTTTGTTTTTTTAAAGAAAGAAGGAAACTGCATTACTTAATATAAAATTTGTAGTAGGTTACGAAAAATATCCCTTATTTTCTGAATGAGGTAAGAATTCTTAATGTTCTATGGTATATCATGAGTGTCATCAGACATTCCTACTCTGTGTTGTTAAAAAAAAACTGTACAGGAGCAAGTCTGTATTATTAATGCACTTTAAAGTGTTTTGGTTTAAGGGAAATGGAAAGAGATGTGAGTATAAAAGACCACATTGCCTGTTCTATTCCATCCATTTTTTTCAGCACCAGGCAGAAATATGGCTATACATCCATTCCTTATTTAATCTTTCTGGAAGTTACCTGCTTTGTGTGGACAGCTGTTGGAAGGCTACAATGCTGATGCAAATTCTTACTGGTTAACAAACTCTTAAGGTCTATTATCAATTAGCCCAGATAATTTCAGGTCCAAGGTTAAAGTATGCTATGCAAAGTCTGCTACAAAGCAGGCTCAGGAATCAGGGAGAGAACATGGGATCTTTTAGTCTTCTTTTTTCATCTCTTTCTGGGTACAATGGGGAGAAAGGACCAAGAGACCTGATACAAAATAGTGTGTCATTAGCCAAGATTTCTTCTCAGTTTTCATCTGTTGCAAAGTACTGCCACTCTTCCAGCTTCTGCTGCTCACTGGGAAAGGAGTGAGTATAATTTGGCATAAGTTAGGGTATATTTTAAAAGGGTTTTTTTCCTATGGTGGCAAATCTGGATAATCGAATGGACTTTGTGGCTAAAACATTGCCTCCTTTGAAGTTCATGGGATTGGATTTCTTCACCTGACTGGAGAAATGGGAACATGCTACTCAGCATGTTATAGTGCACAAACTCTGCATCTCTTCATCATTCAGCAGTTTCAGTTTACAGGAACTGCAGACCTGACTTTCTGTTTAACACAGGACAAAATTTCATTTTCAGTGGTCAGTACGCACATATTCACAAAATAAATTAAAAAAGTGGTGGTGGTGGATAAACATCTGGTGAAAAAATATCTCAGGACAATATATTCAAACTAATTCCGGAAGGAGAGTTAATAAAAGCAAAATTTCATCCTCTCCTTTATATGCATTTTGTTCACCTAGAAGTAGGATTTATGTCACTTAACTGTGTTCCTAGTTTGGACTTGTCATTGTGCTCTAACCTGTGGAGAGAAATGAGCACACCCAGAGGGAATTAATCCCATTCTGTATTAGAAATCTATTTCTGGCTATAATGGCCCACACTGAAAATATCTTCACTGACTAAAGAGCTCTCTATATAATCACCTTAGGCTGAACATGTAATTTTCACACAACTGAAGTTAGGTGAGACATATCCTATAAAGTGTCAATGAAGTTATGTTCATACCATTTTCTGGGCTAAAACAAAATGGCTATCCACAAAATTCATATGTAGATTTCTGTGTTATCTACAAATAACTTGTTTTTAATTAACGTTTTCATTAGCTGTCAAGTATCAAGCCACCTACTTTCATGCTCTCCTCCACTTTGGAGGTGTGTAGCCCTCCATCAACAACAGCCATTGTTCTGTGACTAAAGCAAATTCATAATGATTACTGCTCTGGATTCTTAAAATGTAACCTCTACAGTGAGGAACCATAGTAAACAAGATCTGGACTCTTGAAGGATGGCAAGTAACATATTTTTTTTTGTTAAAGGTGGAACTTAATTACCTTCCTGAATCTCCTTTGGTAGAGTTGTTATAGACAAAGTCTATAACACTTGCTTCCAGAAATTTAAGCCAGGCAAAATGAAACTCTTAATTTCCCCTTTAGTTCACTTCAGCATCTGTAGAAGTACAAATCTATTAATTGTTTGTTTTGTAGAATACAAATTAATTATTTTGTAGAATACAAATCTATTAATTGTTTATTAAAAACAAAAAGAAAGTATTCTGCTACTAAATCCTCTAAGTGACATACAGTAATTTCTAGATGTTAAGAAAACCCAAAGATATATTTTTCAAGTGTTATGCAATCCTGTGTGCAAGCAGTGTATGACGGTAGTTCTAGGTACTTTTTTCTTATTGCCAAACACAAAACAAGCTTCTTTCATTTTCTCTAATCTAGTCTTAAATAGAATATCCTCTTAAATGGGACTAACACTATCTGAGATATATTTACATTTTTTACCAGAAGATTAAAAATGTGATTTGTAAGTCAAAAGATTTTTTTAATTGTCTCAGACAGTGTTTTCCAAAGCCATCCCAAAGAGATCATGATTCTATTTTTATGCCAGGTCCTCTGTCAAATCATTTACACAGTCACTATAAGATTTTGTGCTGAAAAGGAAGGCAGCAGTCCTTTTTTGTGTGTGACAGCCACACCACAAACCTGCTCTTTTACTAAAAAATGTGAAATGTTTGTTATGTTATTGGCATGAATGCACCAGTCACTACAGCTCTGCAAAGACAATAACACAAGATATGCACAATTCCTCATACTGTTGTGTTTTCATGTTACCCCCAGGTGATGTATGAGAGGCAATGCTTTCTGTGTCTGATCGAAATGGTATTTAGAGTTGCTGCAGCAGACATATAAGATCAAATTGTAATGATTTTTGTTCACATGGCTGGAAATACCCAGTTTGATTTTTAGTGCATGAGAGAGCCATGGATATGGCAACAAAGAGGAGAGGACCAAGAACTGAGGCTTTGAGATTCCTGAAATTAAGTATGGCAGAGAAAGGGTGTTCTTTAATGTTTAAAGCTGCAAAAAACATCAAACATGATTAGATTGTTATTGTTCTCTTCTGTGCCTACTTGCACACTATGTGTAAAAGACTTACTGCAGTGAGACTACACCAAGGGCTGAATATCTTCTCTTACTCTTTTAACCTGATGTATCTGCTAAAATACTTACTATGTTAATTCCAGAAGACTGAAAACTCTCAGAAGAATGCTCATGCATATTTCAAGCCTTCTTCTGTCAAGAGGTGCATCCTAGCTTCTCAAATTATGTGCCCTGAGCTACAAAAGTGCAATTTCCATTTACTTTGTCTGAGGTGTGTCAAAGGGGTATAATACTCTATAGTGCAGAATGTGCATGCTCTGTATTTCATATATTCTTGCCTTTTTATTGAAAAGTCGCTCACAGTAAATGTTTTCTGTTGACTCAGGATAGTGAGAGCAAACTAGATGGCATAAAAAGAGACAACAGTGTGAATACATACTGCTGAAGCTTGAAGAAACTGATTCAATCAATTCTTTCCTCTTTCCTTTATTTCCTGCTCATTATGTAAGAAGCAGACATACCATACAGATGAGCACAGTGTGAATGCTTGTATTAATAGGTTTTCCCCAAAGTACGCTTCCAAAAATATTAATTTGCTCAAATTATATGTGAATAGGGTAAATCGCTTTAACAAACTAAAATCCTACAGAGTTAGACTCAAAATCCTATCATAGGTCATATTCACAAGTTTTAAAAGGCATACAACTGGCATGAGCAAAGCAATATCAACTTATACCTGCTGAGCAATAATATGATCTCAATGGATAAGGCATACCTTTGTGTTATCAAATATGAACAGAAAGACACCTCAGGAGAAATCCCTCAGTGGTTAGAGGCTGAGCACATTTGCAAAGTCTTTTTAATGGCTAAAGAGCCCTGCAGTTAGAACAAGGCCACCATTTTTAACTGCTTAAGCAGAGGAGACTGTACTTAGTATAATGTTGTGTCACTAGTTTTTTCCACAAAATTCAGTGTTTATTTGTAGCCATGTGATGCAGGCATCACTGAGTTGAATATAGATTAGAATTTAATTACTACTTCATGGTTTACAGGCTGTATGAGCTTCAGTCCACAGTCATGAGAAGCATCTGAATGTGAAAGAGTTTTGTCACTGTGTCAGATCAAGAACATTTGTAATGTGCACTCCAGTCTTTTGCACCAAATAGAGAAACTGATCATTCTATCAGAGCCTAAGTGAAAGGTAAGGCTATGATCTTTCGGAAACAAACATTTTCATTGAGTACTTTAACATTAAAGCATAGAAATACATGAAAAAATAGCTTTTCTATTTGAATTTAATGAATTCCAGTAAGTTTCATCTATATTTCAGATTTTTCTTAATTTGAAGAATATCTTACAATATTTTAAAATATACAAAGGTGCATGTGGATGTAAAATATTATTAATAGTTGTAATTATTTCCTTATTCATGTTAATTTGGACATTCCTTAAATATATTAAATCTTAAGTCAAATGACTGACAATGAGAAAAAGAACCTGATCTTTGTTTCCTGGAGCCAAAAATAAAATCTTCTCCATTTCCAGGTGATTTTTTGGTTACAGCTGACAGTATCAATGATTTGTTTCAGTTTGAAGATTAGGAATTGAAGGTGGAGACCGTGACTTGAAAGTAAGAACATGTAAGAAACTTGCATTTCACCATAGCTGATGGTCAATTCAAAAATCCTAAATGAGAGTTACAATAATCTAGAGGGAAAAAAAAGGTTAAAAAAGTCACTCAATAGGTACAAGAACTAAAAGGATTAAGTGCCCAAGATCTGTAGATGGAAAGAAACACTTGGCAGAAGCATATCTGAGTGAAACTTCATATTTAGCAATATTTTTTCAGTATATCATTGTAATGTTTCTAAAGTTACTTATTGCTCACCATGACTGAGAATGTGCTTTGCAGCTGGAAGGGCTGAAGAGAAAGGTAACTACAAGAGGTGTCCTGACTGTCCTTTACACCACAGTGAAGGACTGCCAGAATCCCCCAGTGAGGGTGCATGGATATTTACACAGACCTGAAGGAGATGCTTGCAGAAGTGAAGGCCAAAGCTTTTCCTAGAGGAGTAAGGACAGGATAATGCAAATGAAAAGGTGTTTCAATCATGGGTAAAGCTGGAGACATCTTACTACTGGGAGAATTTATTTAAGGATTAATTCTCTCAACTGTCGAAATCTATGTAAGCAGCTGAGAAAATACATACAAAAGATAATTTCAAATTTCAATTACTAAATTGCTAAAGAAAATTGTAAAAAAATCATGTGGTGTCCATGCATTATTTCACTACAAAAGGAAAAGAAAATCAGGCAATCAAAGACACAAGCGATAGATGGACTGCAAGAGGAGAAAAATGGTAAGATTTATAGGCTAAAAGTGCTAGGAATGAAATCTTTGATAGACTGAAATCTATTGAAAAATTTGGTGAGGGCAATAAAAAGCTAAGAAAACTTGTGCACTCTTGCAAGAAACAAAACAGAAGAATCTGAATTACCACCATAGAACAGATAAAAATATTTTACAAGCAGCAGAGAGATAAGAATAATAAATCATAGCTTCTGAAAGATATCTATTATTAAAGAGGTAGCAATAAAAGTGCTGAAAAAAACATTAAGTAAATAATGTGCCACAGAAAAGGGATTGAGCAGATGAAACTATGTCAAGCATTGGAAAATCACATAAAAAAATTTCATCCAAGGTCTAAAATTAACTTTAAATACTGCTGCTGTCTCAATTCCTATGACAATTCATTTGCATTATGCAGAAGATTAAAACAGTCCTGAGAACACAGGGTGGAACACAGATTTCCTATACTGCACTAGACCATTCAATACTTTCTTGTTCACTTTTTTGTGCATCTGGTGTACTCTGAGGATCTCTGACCATTGTGTAACCCAAGTACTCTGGTTATGAAATAGGCACAGTTTTCTCAGATGCTGAACTGCTTCTGTGCATAAGAAGTCACAGAAGCTCAGTCACAGAAGTTCTGAGAAACTCTGAAGTTCAAAATGTTAATGCCAGAAAGTGATACGTTTTGGAGCATAAGCTTTTTTAATTACTGTGTTGCATGGTCCACAACATGTTCCCATTTTACCAAAAAAAATCTATCCTAGGTGCCAGAGAAAACTCTCTGAATGTTATCTGGACTCAGCAAGATTTTAAACCCAGTTTGTTGAGATCCTCAGTCTCACAAAACTCTTGACCACAGCAGAGACATTTCTTGTGGGCTTTTAGTTTTCTTATGGGTTTAGGCCATCTTCTCTTACTGGTAAGTATGAGGAAAGCCAGAATACATCACACCTCTGTGAATAACTTCTGCCCTAAGTCAATTGACATAGCTTGTGGAGAGGAAGAGTTTGAGATAGAAAGGAGACAAAACAAATCAAATTATTAGTAGCATATTTTATTAGACAGGTTAAGCAAATGGGTCCTGCTCCTCAAACATCCTACCTTTCTACTCCTGGCCTATTGCTAGTGGAACACATTGATGATTTATATTTTAAAATAGAGCTAAGAATAGTATATATTCATGAATGTGGTGCTCCTTTCTAAATTCATTTACAAGTGTGTATATACAAATTTGAAGATATGTAAACAACTACATGTTTACCTCAGGTGAAGCTAATAAATATTTAATGTATTTTAGAGCAAAATAACTTTTTCAAGCCAGTGCCACAGCTGAGTCTAATCCTTGCTGACAGACTGTATTTTCACAATTATTTTTAAAGGTCTGTTTCTCTTCATTTTATTAGTGCATGATAAAGTCAAGCCCTAAGGCATCCAATTTCTGAGTTAAATGATGAAATATAGTAGTTTCTGAAGAGGACTAAATTAAAAAGATAGAAATTATGTTGGGAAAGGAAACCTCCACACAGTGATTTTTTTAGACACTTGGGCTTTTACCAGGAGTATATCATGACTCTAAGGTGACAGTATTTTATTGACAGCCCATATGTTTTAGTTCCATTTCGATGCCTTTCAGTTGTACTAGGTACATGTTACTGCAGAATGTGGGATAGAAAATTAACCCCTCTGACATGCTGTTTACAGTCAGTTACGAGACTTGGTAGGAAACCTACTGAGAGAAGCAACAAGCTGGCAAACCAGCAACAGCTCTGCCAAGAGTGAGAGGATGCACCCCATCAATCACAACCTCTTCATGTTGGAGTTGCAACAACAAGGACAGAAATCTGAACAGAAAACACTATAATTTTGAAATATACCGTTCTGTCTAATAAAAAAAATGAAATAAGTAATTATCTCAGTCACAGAGATAGGAGGCAGAGTTTAGCACTATTCCACATCAGCTATGTCACCTTTGATGGGCTGTCTCTCTAAGCACTCTCTGGAAGCAGAAGCGTGGCTGCTCTTCACGTGCCTGGAGCTCAGGGAGAGGTCGCCTTCATCCAGGACTGCGCTGTCATCACTGCAGGTTTGCTGGTCATCATTTTTCCAACTGGGTGGAGCCCAGGCCTTGAAAAGGCAGCTGCTGTGTGGGACATGGCCATGGGGGTAGCCCCAGGAGCCAGTGCAGTCACAATTACAGCCCAGGAGCCGCCAAGGAAGGTCCTGCACCCTGCAGACCTCACCGGGCCGGCACACCCGCAGTGCAGGCTCCTGTTTCAGAGGGTGCCATTTCCCAGGTTTCTTTTTGCTTTGTCTCTGTCTCCACATCATCTGTCTGGCAGAGGGAGTGCATTGGCCCACAGATATTCATTTACCACACTGTCTTCTTTGTTCTTTTGGCCCATGTAGGCTAAGCAGGAGCATCCCTGCCCCCCAGAAAATTGTCTGTTTCCCTGGGGCCATGTGGTGTGGGAACAGCAGCTGTCTTAGCTTTGTCCCACTGGTAAGTGCCTTTCTGTGGGTAAGGAACCTTTTTTTATGCACTTTTGCTATGTGTGTTGCTGTTATTTGTGACTTTAGTAAATTGTTTTAATTTATAGTCTCTCAGTACTGTCCCCTTGTCAAGGGGGTGGTGGACTGGGGAGCCACTGAGGGTACACCACTAGTGACTTCTATCTGAATGGACTTTATGCCACTGATCAAGCCCTCTGGTTCTGGTTGTTCAGAGAGCTTTTAATCCTTCCTCACTCTCTTTTATGTAGCCCAGATTTTGTCATCTAATCTGTCATGATGTCGTGGAAGATTCCATCAAAAACCCTACTAAAGTCAAGAAAAACACTCACTGCTGTCCCTTCACCTGTCAACCTTGCCACCTCACCGTACAAGGCTATCAGGTTAAGCAGGATTTTCCTTTCATAAACATGCTGACTGCTCCTGATCATCTTCTTATGCTTTACTGTCTTGTGCTTCTAGTGACTCAGCACTTGTAGCTGCAACCACTCAGGCTGCATGGATTTCTGTACGTCCACCTGAGTTCTCCTTAACATAGTCGTCTTCTACCAAGGGTTATTCTTCCTTGCTCCAGACTTTTCTCTGATCTCAGGGGCTTTTGATTCCCAAAAGCTGGTCTTGCCAGTTAAGAGTGAAGAAAAGAAGGCACCAGCTACCTTGGTTTTTTACCATAACCTTTGTCTGCAGCTCCTCTTCCCTGTGCAGCACCAGGGCCAGGTCTTCCTTAGCGTTCCTTTTGCTGTTTATGTACTCACATTATCCTTTCTTTTTATCCTTCTTATCCCTTTGCCAGATTCAATTCCAGGTCAGCCTTGGCTTTCCTAACCCCTTCCCTTCATGATCATACTACCTTTGCAGAGCAGCCCTGTCATGCTACTCCCTGGCACAGTGCTAACTTCCAAGGTTGGAGCAGGCTGCTCAAGGATTTGTGGGACTGGCTCAGATTCTGCAGCTTGTCTGTGCTACCAGTTCCTGAACTCAACTGCTCTCACTGTGAAGACATTTCATCACCTCCAAAGAGAGTCTAGCTCCATTGTCTCTAACTCCAAATCAGGAGGGAAAGACCTCCTTAAGCCTAAGCAAATTCAGCTTCAGAGCCCCTCTTCCCACACTATATTCCTCAGGCCTCAAACACCTTAATAGCCCTCTTCTATCTTTTTTCCAGTTTCCTGCTATTTCTCTTCTACTGAAGTATCCAAACTGGACAATTGTAACAGGTTAATAACAAAAGATTTAAAATTATGGTCACCTTCGAAATTTTCATCTCTTCTGAGTAATTCCTTTAATTAAAGAAAATAACTTCTGATGTTACTAAAGGAAAAGCTATGCTGACATACAAGAGTTAAAAAGTTATTCAATTTTTCTAGCTAGGCATCTTCGTCTGAGATGACATAGTTTGTGATTTGAGAAACAATTTAATCTGGCAACTGAAGCAACAGTTTCAGGAAACTGAAACTTGTTAACTGAATTAGGGTAAAGGTGAAACCTTCTTGTTCAAACACCTTTTCTGCCACCTCAGACTGTGAAAATCTTGTACATCTGTTTTGCTTATTCTTTCCAACAGCCAAGAAAAAAGGAATTTACTGCAGTGATTTGACCATTTTAGATACTATCAGCCAACGCTGTAGGTTTCAGAGTCAGAGTTTTTATTTCAGAAAAAAAAAATCCAATAATTGAACAAAGCTTTCTTTTAACATGATCCCTTGGAAAGTTTGGACTGAGAATTTCAGGCCGATTGCTGAAACTCACAGGAAAGAAGCAGGAACAAAATAAAGGAAAAAACCACAAACCTATGTGATTTTCTTGCATAAAAAGGACTAATAGCATAATTAGTAATGCTCTAAAATATAGCAAAAAAATGAAATGAACTCATAAAAATATATGTTTAAATATCATTTACAGCTTTAGCTAGACCTCGTAAGCCAGATGATGCAAGCTTTAATATATTTCCTTCCTACATGTTACTGCTATAGTTCTTAACAGGAGCTGCAATATTTTACAGTATAATAGGCAGAGATTATAATAAAATGGTTAAAGCACAGAGTTTAAAATGATAATTTAATATTCTCATGCTTTGTGTGAAAGGGGCACCTGTGTATGATATGCTTATGATGAGAGCTTCCTGGCAGCAAGAAAGATTTGCCTATTTTTTTCAGAGATAATTAAGAAACAGAGCAATAAATCGAACAACATCAGTACTATGCAACATTTCCAGGCTCTGGTCTGAGGAGAGCTACTTCTTCCAAAATATAATTATTATTTATTATTATTATTTATTTATAATCTTTTTCCCATAGAGCATAGGTAGAATCATTGATTCACTTTAGAAATTATCAGTCAATGCCTCAAAGAAAGATATTTAAGCCAAAAGCAAATAGGAATGATGCTGAGATGGAAATGATGTAGAAGAATTTAAACCAGAAGAAAACAAAACAAAAAAATATAATCAAAGGAAAAGGAGAGTGTGCAAAATTTACATATTTGTTCTCATCTTCCAACGAAAAAATATATACAGTATAATATAACACCAGTCTTAAAGTCTGCTTGTTCTTTCCATTAGATTTGCCTGTTTGGTTTTATCTTTTAAAAACAGCTCTATTGATTCTATGCTTAGATTTTATTCTGAGCAAAGGTTTTTGTTGTCATGCTACAGAATGATTGCACATAGTCTGGTTAAAGGATACACATTTACATTCCTTCTTGTACACATCTCATACAAACAGGTTCTTCAGGTAAGTTAGGGAAGAGAATTGGAAAAATGAGAATGCATGGCTTGAAATAACAGTTAAACAGGGAACACAAATGTCACAGGCACAAGGAAAGCAAAACAAAGACTGTTCAGCCATATCAAGGAAAGCAGGGCTCTATCACACGACTGGGGAAGACAGATGTCACTGCTCCAAACGTCCCACCCTTCCTTCCCCTCTCTTTACGTGCTGAGCATGATGCCATATGGTCTGGAGTGCCCCTTGGGTTGGTTTGGGTCAGAAGTCCTGGCTGTATCTCCTCCCATCATCTTGTGCACCCCCAGCCTCCTCACTGGTGGGGTGGTACACATAGCAGAAAGGCCTTTGATACTGTGCAGGCAATAACTAAACTGTGAAATAACTGCAAAATAACTGCTCAGCAATACCAAAAACATCTCTGCATCACCAACACTGTTTTCAGCACAAATACAAACCACATACCAGCTGCTGTGAAGAAAATTAACTCTAGCCCAGTCAAAACAAACACAGATAAATAATTTTGTAATAAATCACAGGAATAATAGGCCATTGAAGCACAATTCAGCAAGGTTTTAATTTTAAAATGAAATTAGTAAATTGGGATATGGGACATGTTCTCACCCCAGTCCTTCAGCTGAACAGTGCTCTGGGAGTCCAAATGCTCTAAGGGTATGAGCAGATCTTCAGGGTGCTCTAGGCCACACAGCCTGTTGAATTTAGCTTAGCAAAACCAGAACTGCCACTGAACTGGCAAAGGTGCCCCAGGCTAAGCCCCATCCCTTGACAAAGCTATTGCTGAGCAGCAAGTCAGGCTGTTCCTCAGGGAGGGCAAACCTCAGCTGAGGCCATGCCCAGCACAGGCATCCCTGCATCCCCACCAGCAGATCCCAGACCCACAGTATCTGAGCAGGGTGAGCAGAGCACCCACCATCCAGAGAAAGCTGAGGTAATGACTCAGTCTAATATCAGTCCAGGAAATCTAATCAATACCTGGGAAATGATGTGAACAAGGCTGGAGACAGGCAGATGAGGTGAGACAGGGGCCCAGGCTTGAGCTGGAATGAGACTTCTGGCCATGGCACGAGTGTAGAAGGGCAGGGGTCCAATGCTAGGTTTGACAGGGCACTAGAAATATTTCATAATGGGACTGAGGAGGCCCAGAGGAGGGGAGTTTTAGCATTAGCAAGAGGAAAATGCTTTCAGCAGGGTCTCTAAACTGTCCTCCAACGTCTGTAGCAAAACATCCCAGCATCATTAGAGTTAGAATTACCTTGGGTAACCGACTGTGAAGGAAAAGTAAATGACTGTAGACAGACCCATAAAAACAAAGAAATAATTAAATAGGTCCTTGTGGATGAGGAGCTTTTCAGAAAACAGAGCAATGGTTGAGCCTATTTATCATTTGGTAGATGGTGCTCTGACTTTACGGGAAGAATTAAAGCTGCTTATTACCTCTCCCATTTTCAGTATTGATCCTGGTGTTGAAAAAATAGTGCTTGGATTATGATGCCAACTGGTTCCTGGGAAAGTAGACAGTACACAAACCATAAATTTCACATTTCCTTCCTGATGTAACAGAATTGCCCATCTTGCCTATTTTACTCACTATTATTGTTAGTTAAATTTAAAACTATTAAAACACTGGAAATAAAGATTAAAAGAGACCATTCTGCTCTCTGATTCTAGCCCCATTGGTTTCTGTTCCATAATGTAATTAATAAATTGCTTAGTTTAGTGTTTGAAGTAATTGGTGGTTTTGCCATCACTGTTTTTTTCAAAGGCTATTCCAAGGTATTTTTTTTGCATAGCCTGTAGACAGGACATGAAATGTCAATACTATTAACTCCTACAATCAAATGTTCCTGATATATTTTTTTTAAAATGGCTAATTTTATGACTGGTAATATAGTGGTATTTATTTTATAAACAAAATGTGATCAATATCTGAATCTGTGACAAGAAAAGACCATTAAACAAGTGATAACAAGGTCCCATCCTGTCAGGGAGGGATGGATGATCAGATCATCCCCATTCCCTCAGAAGCAGCACTAAGCCTCTTTCAAAGGTGTTTATTAAGCAGGGTGAAATAGCAGTCTGATCAAAATTAACATCTTCACTTGACATCCACATAGCATGGAAGTGCTGTAAGTAATTATGGTAGAGGAAATCTCTACCTGACAGAAATTCAGGAATAGTGAGAGTTTTCTGCCTATAAGGTTTGCATCATTCTCCATTCCTTTGTCCAACTTTTATCCAGTCTGTAGCAGAGATATGATAATACTTGTCCAATAATGGAAAAACATTTAAAAGGATCCTGTTTCCTCCAGCTCTGCATTTTTCAAGTATCTGGCCATTGCCACTCCCTATTTATTTTATATTTCAATCATCTTTATGCTATTGTGGCTACAACAGTCCTCCCAACAGTGAAAGAAGGTCATTGGCACTAGGGCTCTTCTGTGGCAGCTGGTTGTAAGACCCAGGAGTACTCTCAGTATGTGAGTGCTCTAGTGATGGAATTGCTGTGTAAATCTGGATAACCTCAAGCTACTCTTGTTCATAAGAAAGATAAAAAACTGTCTCTTGACTTGCCAGTATTACAGAAACAGAAATCTACTTTGGACCATTTCTCACCAGAACTCAAGGGAAGCTGTTTAGTTAGTTGCTGATTGGTCTTTCATTGTCCAAGTCTTAGTTAATACAACTATACTGCATTTTTGAAAAGTAAAAATCCCATAGAGAAAGGATAGATTCCTGTACTTCAATTGACAGCTTTAACTTTGGATGTTGTGAGCTAGATCCATATCTCTCTGAACACCTGCAATTACTTTCCTGTCAGGAAATCTCATATAGTAAAAAAAAAAAAAAAAAAACAAAAAAAACAACCAAGAAAAAATCACTAAGCTACTCAGAAGAGCTTGTAATAACTTACCTCTGGTCCTCAATAAATTCCTTTTGTGTCCTCTGAGTGAAATCACAATTTTACATCATGAGAATCTGTAAATTATATTTTAAAAGCCTGAGAAGAAATTCTGAGGAGATAGTTTTTCCCTTTTTATGTGAACTTTCACTAAAAGAGAGATGCCAAAATCAGTATCTTCTTTTAAGGGACCTGACTCTTTGGTCTTTTTTTTTTTCTTTTTTTTTTTTTCTGGTCATGAAAATTTTTGATTTTTTTACTATGTCTGCTCCATCTAACTATAGAATTTGAAAAAAAACTTTCTTCCTTACCCTATATGTGATGCTGTTGCAATTACCAGTCCTTGTCCTTTACACCAACCATTGTGAGAAGTCCTACTGATTTCACAAGGATTAGTTATGTCTAAAATACTAAATGACTACATCCGTGACTATAGAGAATTTAAAAGGATGTGGTACATTGATTGCTGTATGCTTTTAAGCACTTCTGCACTTAACTTTATGTGTTTCTTGCATGTTATGATATTTTATTGCATATTTCATTTACAGAAAAGTCTATTGAAAATATTTTTTCAAAGCATCAGTGTATGGATTTGGATGATTCATGAGGGACAAAACCACTAAATTACTAGACTTAGGTAGTTACAGAGAAAAGCTTGAACCTCTAAGATACAACACTTATGGTAACTAGAAGCAATGAAAGAAACTTTAATTTATTTCCTGAAACAACCCTTCAGCCAGTTTCCTAAGCAGGAAAGATCCAACTCACTTTTCTGAATGCAGTCTCAGTACTGAATGCAGGCCCAGAAAATCTAGATTTCAAGAGATTAGACAGACTTTTATTGAGATCAAGTTAAAAATTGAGAGAAAATCAAAATGAGACACCTGACAATTAAGCTAGTAAATTTACTGAGAGTATTCCTTGGTTTTGAAACCAGGTGGTACAAACCAGGTGTAGGTTTCTACACTAGTAACCACTGTTATTGTGGGAAATTACATAGTTGCATGCAAACTATATATTGACAATCCTCATTGGAACCTTTTGATTCCAGCATCATGCCCAGGAATTCTTTGAATAAGTTACTCATGGCACATCAAAAAAATCCTGCCAAACACACTAGCTGAAAAGATAAAAGCTTACTAGCATTAGCAGCTGTGTTCCAACACTTAGAAGCATCATTATCTACTGCATGAAGAGCTAGAAATTTTTATCAAGTATTAAGATTGCATGAAATATGCACATATAAAATTTTAGATGTACATAAAATAAACATATAAAATAAATGCTGTAACAGCCATATAATGTGACAACAGCTCCTGTGGCTTCCTATGCACATCGCAGTCTCAAACACTATGTTTATTCATCCTGATTCAATTTTAAATCACCGCCTTATATTGGGTTGATCTAGTGCTGTTTATTTATTTGCTATTGATCTCACAGCACTCTTCTGCTCCGAGTTACAGCTGAGGAGTCCCCTGGCAAGGGAACCTGCTACATTCTCACTGGAGCAAACCTACAAAACACACACAAAACAGTGGCAAAGCACAATAATGTTCACACATTCCTTTTGTCACATATACTGTGACGTTGTTTATGGCCATTCTTCAAGAAACTCCTCTAACTAACCATATTAGATCACAGAGCACTCTCAAGCTGTTTCATCATCCAGCAGAACAGCACCTTACATGGAAGAGGCTGGAGAATGTGGAGCTGAAGACAAGTAGCTATTAGCAGGTTCCAAGTAGAATCTATGATAATACAAAACAAAGGGGAATTTCTCCTGTCTAGGTAACCTCTGTTGGTGTAATGTTAGCAAACACTTTCATGCACAGAGCCCAGCTGGACTAGACAAATAAAACTGTTTCCATGCAGCTCCAGACAAATCCAAACTGTCTGGCTACTTTCAGCTCACCTGTTCTATTATGTCCACCTTTGGAAGATTTTTTGAGTGCACAGATCATGACTTAAAGCAGAGGAAATTTATTGCAGGAGACTACTAAACCCTTCTTGGTAATAGAAAATAGAAAGAACACTATGGCTCTTGTTGGCCAAACCCAGCCATGATCATGTCCTGCAGCTGCTTCCAGTTGATTAACAGATTGAATGCTTTTTCTCAAGAAACAAGGGATTGTTGAAGACTTTGTGAACAAACTGCTGCACAGGCTGGGATAAATATCATGGACCCCAAAGAGTGAAAAACCATCCTCATATTTTGAAACGTTTTTCATCTTGAGGACAGAACACCAAGTCTGAGGAATTTATAAACTGCCAGGTGAAACAGACAAATTGATTTCCAGAAAAGTGGTTTGAGCAAGAGCAGTTTGATTTGTCAAATTTGGTATTTCTCTCTGCTGACAGAGAAAATGTCAGGTGTACTAGCACAAATCAAAGTTCCTAAAGTAATGTTTGAATGCATGTCTCAAGAACAAAAGAATTTTGTTGTTACCCTGGGCACTCTGACATATAACTGCACAGCAGGGCCAAGCGTGGCCAAGCATCCAGGTTACTGCTGAGAATGTGAGTCAGAAGCAATTGTATAAAAGCTTGTAAGTAATTTCTTGTCCTGTTTGTGCCATAAATTGTCCAAAGACTTTTATGATTTTGTGAATATCAATTACATATCTCTGCCCACACATTCAAGTAATCTCAAGCTCATACTCCTGTCCCTGCTTTGGCCAACACTAAAAGATCATTTCTTGTCCTCTGAAGCATTGCCATATATATGTTGTTCTGCTAAGCAACAAATCTGCTTTGTCTTTGTTCAGAACCTGCTGTCGTTTTTCAGAAAAACCTAATGCAGCCTTCAAAAAGCTGATCACTCCACTGCATGCAGGAGATTCAATCAGTACAGAAAACAGTAAAATAATCCCATCCCAAATATTTCTACATCACGTCATGACGTGCTGTGGTGAACAGGCTGTATATTTTCATAAAGTACAGTGATGTGAACAAAACTTAATTCCAGTTTAGAATTCCACACAATCCCAATTGTTTTATATATTTGTATTCTTATTCACCCTCTTTCCCCTTATGTCATGGTTTTAATGCCAGCTGGGGATGCAGGGATGCCTGTGCTGGGCATGGCCTCAGCTGAGGTTTGCCCTCCCTGAGGAACAGCCTGACTTGCTGCTCAGCAATAGCTTTGTCAAGGGATGGGGCTTAGCCTGGGGCACCTTTGCCAGTTCAGTGGCAGTTCTGGTTTTGCTAAGCTAAATTCAACAGGCTGTGTGGCCTAGAGCACCCTGAAGATCTGCTCATACCCTTAGAGCATTCCAGTGCACATTTCAGCCACATCATGAGGACTGAAGGAACAGGATGAGAATATGTCCCAAACCCCAATTCTCTCATTTCTTTTTTAGATGAAATGAGAATTCTGCTGAATTCTGCTGAATTCTGTTTCAATGGCATTTTTTTTCCCCACCACTGTAGTAGAGTGGGGAGGAGAGTCAAGACTAAAACTTGGATGTTGAGATAAGAACAGTGTAATAATTAAAAACAAAGTAAAATATAATAATAACAGTAAACAATAATAATAATAATAACAATAATGACAATAAAAAAGTTAAGAAAATAACAAAGAAATTATTTATGCACAATACAATTGCTCTACCACCCAGTGACTGATGCCAGACCCCATTTCTGAGCCTAGATCAACCTCACTTCCAGGTAACTCCCCCAGTTTATATAATGGGCATGATATTTTAGGATGTGGAATATCCCTTCAGCCAGTGTTATCCACACCATTCTCATTCCAAGTTCAAACTACAGCACTGTATCAGCTACTAAGGAGAAATTCTGTACCCTAGCTGAAACTAGGGCATTTTAGTAATTTACAGTTTTGCTTCTTTGAACTTGTGTCATCTATTAAAACATGGTAAAAATCAATTTCACTAGATAACAAGAATCATGTGTGAAAGGGAATGAGAGACAACTGTTAATATCCATCTTTTCCTGGTTAACTGACATACATATTGTAACAGCTTAATACCCTGCTCTTCTCTGTAATACGGAAAAAACAGCAAAAAACTTAAGTGAAAAACTTCTTTACTAACACAACTTTAAAAGCATGACAATATTTCAGGAATGCAGTACTCAGGTTGCTTACCCAGACAGCAAAAGAAGTGGGGTTTTTTGCTCAGCCAAGTGCTTAAAGGTTCTATCCTCATCATTTTTATAACTCACACTCTAATAGCTTCTGAATTGGAGCCAAATACTTTCTCAAGGGGAGCCCTGAGTTTCCCCAGACCAGTGAGAATTTCAAACATAAATCTTTGCTGCACAGGAAACTCTCAGATGTTGTTAAATAGCTTTTAATGAAGACCTCCTGCTACCTTCCAAACCTCATTCTTTTGTTGAGATTTAAAAGTATATTGCACTATTTCTGAATTAGTCACACTTGAAGCAATCTCCAGGGGTTTCCTTGCCAGTCTCTCAGGTTGCATCACAGAAATGTTGACTTTATGAACTGTGAATGGATTGGAGAAACTGACAAATTTGTCAAGCCTGAATTGGAACGTAAAGACAGCTTGTTTGATGCAGTAAATCATGTGAAAACTATTTCCAAGGAGCCTCTTGACAAGCTGTCAGGACATTGGTTGGACAAGCACCAGGTAGCGTTACTCAGGACTGGAACAGCGACCACAGTGAGGAAACATGTCATTTCAGCTCTGTATTCCACTTCTTGAGAACTGGCTGTCATATGATAGAAAATATCCTTTCTGACAGGTTGATTTTATATGCTAGGGCTCTACAAACTCGCTGCTTTAAAAGGTGCACATTCCCCAAGTGTAACTTCAGGCACAAAACCTAAACTAGGCAGGTTCCCCTTTTCTCAGCAGTGGGGAGAGACAGATTTTTCCAGAGACTCCTTCAGAGATCACAGGCGAGGTTCCTTCCATGAGTTCCCTCTAAAATAGCTCATCTCCTGGGTTCTTCTCAGCCCACTTCTCTAGCCAGTTGAGGTCTTCCTGAAGAGTAGGTAGCACAGCCATCAGCCGTTCCTCCCAGTTTTGCATCATATTGAGACTTGATGAGGGTGCACTCTATCCCCTTGTCCAGGCCACTAACAAAAATGTTTTGGGCAAAAATATATCAACTGATGGTTCATTCCACTAACAAGTGTCCTCCTGCAGGACTTTGCCCTGATGGCCACAGCTGGAACAGCCAACAGATGAATGTGTTTTCTATTCTCTCAGACCACTTTTTGGTTTTCCAGACTGTTTTCCTGTTCTTACAGTTAGAAAAGAAATAGCAGTTACTTATTCTTACTTTCTGAGGATGTTTCTCTTCTCTGTGAAAAATTGTGAACATTTTTTGGTAGTATTTTTAAGAAGTGCGATTAATACTGCACTGATTAAAAGGAAAAGCATTATGTGAGACTTATGGCCCCACCTGATAAGCTCTGATGTTTCACAACACCTACTGACATCCTTTGGCTTTCATAAGAGCCTTATAAAATTTTAAAATCTACTGTAGGAATATTCCTCTTTAGTTATCAATAAACTTAAATGGCTAATTGTTAGCCTCTATCTTGTTTCAGAGCTCTTAGTCATCTTAGTTTATTCCCTATGTGACATTGTATAGCTTTACAATAAGTCATAGATGTCTGGTCAGATAGTAAAATGTTAATTGTATCTTTTATTGTTTTTATAGCCTTTTTTCTTGTCCTGTTGCTTTGTTACCTTATTTTCCATTTCAGTTCTTCATAACAACTTTCTGTGATTTTCTATGTGCCTATGACAGTTAAATAATTCATATAAGGACTGTTCATGAGTTTCCATAAATACGCACTAATCTCTGAAATGTCACTCTATATAGAGAGTCCACATCAATTCTCAGATCACTACATACAACACCTGTTGATACCGGAGAAGCTGTGCCCTGTTATACATTATCATTTGAGGTGGTACTGGTACAATTTCCATTTTATCAGTACCACTCAACAAACATTTCCAGAACAATCTGATTCCTGAAATGAATATAAGAAAGGAATATTTTTAATATTCTGAGTAGTGTATTACTTTCTTTTGCAAGCACATCATGTGGGAAATCACTCTATATTTCAGTGGTTATTAAGTTTAGAGTAAGATTACGGTAGCAAATAGACTACCTATCAATCAATGTCCTGCTATTACCTTGCCTAGGAACTTCATGATTGCCATCTCTGAATCTTTTTACCTGTGAGATGTACCAAGCTGCAGTGCCTTAAGAAAACT
This sequence comes from Passer domesticus, assembly GCF_036417665.1. Taxonomy (NCBI): domain Eukaryota; kingdom Metazoa; phylum Chordata; class Aves; order Passeriformes; family Passeridae; genus Passer; species Passer domesticus. Next base: position 19,992,642 of record NC_087478.1, read on the forward strand.
CTGTAACTCTGTAGAAAATCCTTTTCATAGAGGCCAGAGACCCTGCCTTCTTTTCTTCTTCTGATTCCAAGAATTTCATAAAACTTCTATGAAGAATGATGGATGAGAAAAAAGGCAGAATTTGGTAGTGATGGTATTTTCAAGAGTTTAGGAGATGTACAAAGTAATCAGTCTCAGTCACTACTGCAAAAATTTTTGCCTTTTTTAATTTCTGTTTGTGGTTCCTAACAACATTTAATCAAATATTCTAGTTGTGAGATGTTTGAATCCTCTGAAATTGCAATTTGCTATTCTTCCAATGAAGGTAATATTGTACACACTTTATTATAACCCTTTTTTTTACACCTTGTTCGCTACAACTCATGCCTTTGAACTTTTTCTCCCTCTTGACTTTTTCTCACAAGTGGACACTGGCTTCTGTCAGACCAACAAGAAAATGGATAGATGACTCACTAAGAAATAGAACTGCAACTGTGGCAAAGCTTAATATGCTGCTGTGTTAAAACTACCTCTCATCAAGCTGACCTTATTACATTGCTGGCTTTCTCTTGTGCCAGTTGGAAGCACTTATTGTCAGTGGCTGGTGTTCTCCTCAGGACAATGCAGTGTTACTTCCTGATAAATCTCCTACTTGCTAGAGTAATGCAACTAATGAATAAGAATAAAATTTGTCCATCCTGAAATAAATTTAGAATTGAATGTCAATACAAATGAAATTGCCATTGTCAATGCATAGTAATATCTGTCGAATATCCCATAAGTCAGACAAATGGCTAAAAAATACACTCTTTATATATTATTTATTTAAGTTAAAAGCTGAGGTAGGCTGAGAATAAAGGAATTATTAAAGCTGATGAGAGCAAGTAGAACTTCAGATTTCTGATTAATCTATTAAGTTCTTGAAAAGTGACAAGGGAATATGGATTTTCTATTTGAAATGTGGATAAAACCTTCTGTGTAGGTGTGGCAAAGTTTTGGGGGTGAGTAGTTGCAGAGGTGGCCTCTGTGGAAGAAGGTCAGAGATTGTCCTTTTTTAGACACAGTCACTTCCAGATAGCTCTCCGCCCATCACAAGCCAAAGATGATCTCATCACTGAATTTGATGTTGCCTCCACAAAAATCTTTTTATGAAAGAATGGAAACACTTGAAAGAGGAGGAGAGAACCCAGGGAATGAGGGAACAGAGATAAGTGGAGGGAATGGGAAGGAAACAGCAAGAGAACACCGAGGTCAGCGAGGCAGGAGCTGTTCCACGGCAGAGCACAATTCCCAAAGGCACAGAGCCCGTGGAAGGCCCATGCCAAAGCAGAGGAAAAAAAGCAAAGAAGGAGCACCAAAAGGAGCACCAAAAGGAACCCTGACTTGCAAACACTGCCACCCCTCAACTGGATCCCTTTCCTCATTGAAAGTACAACCTGGGGCCAAAACAAGCTGGGAGGTGAGAGGTGCCTGATGTGAAGCTTGGGAAAAGGAGTGGTGTATTTTCTTAAATGTTTCAATGTTATTTTCTTGTTTTGCTTTTGTTTCTCAATACCTGAAAGAGTAATTAAGTATTTGTATTCATTTGCTATAAATAATTTTCCCAGTTTGAGTCTACTCTGCTCCACAGCAATTGTGACCTCCTTGTCTTTATCCTGAAACATGAGCTATCTTCTGTTCTCTTTGCTCTTCAGCCATGCTGAAAGTGAGAAGAGTGAGAAGGAGCTGTGTGCTTTCCTACCAGCCAGGACCCATCTACCACAGACCTTTTTGGTAATTATCTTTTTCAAAATGTTGCTGACCTCCCCAGTAGTCCCCCTTCTTACACAGAAATGAACCTTGTTTATAGTAATCCACCTAAGCCACAGAGAAGCTAAAACTGCCATCCTCACTGCTGTAGATTCTTCAGAGACAGCTTCACATTTGAGATGATATATTCAGATGTGCAGTGTTTGATCAATTGCAAGGTTCTGCAAACTGAATGACACAAAAGATTTGCATGAAAATAGAAAAGAAAGAGTCATATTCACCAAGGTTGAGACAAATGTGATCTGCATGACTCTTCCTAATCTCTTCCTGGAAGAATGTCTGTTTTCTTAGAAAACACTATCTTGGACATCTGTTATAAATAATAACATTAATCAATATATGCATACAATATGACCACCTAGTTTGAGAAAACACTATTCTATTAGCAAAAATTTCTATTAGAAATTTGCAACCTCCAAATCTGGTGTGCTATTGTGGTTTTTCTTGCTTGACTGCTTTCTTGAAGATGCAAAAGTCAGTATCAGGAAGCTTTGTCTATATTCAATGTCACAATGCAGCATCCAATTTTTCAAAATAATTAGATACTTGGTTGAGCACCTAGTCTTAGTCCATTCAGTTGAATGCAATTGTAATTATGATATATCAGAAAACGCTGTTTACAATGCTTATGACTTTTTGCTAAAATGAAATGATCAAAGAAATTTTTAAATCTATTTTTGAAACTTCTTAGCACTTTGTAGATTATGTTATATAAAAAATGACAATTAAACAAATAACATTAAAACACACAAGCCACAAAACTGAATGACATTGTCAATATACAAAAAAGAACAAAGAACTAATGTAGCATGAAAACGGGGCAATGAACAATCAAGCACAATTGTTTAAAGTAAAACTAAATGGCAGCCCTTAAGCTCACATTAATCACATCCAATCAAATATAATGAATATATAAGTCACAAAAAACAACAAATTGTAAATATTTCACAGTCTGCATATGAACAAGTTTCTGAAAAAACAACAAATTGTAAATATTTCACAGTCTGCATATGAAAAAATTTCCAATCACTCCTCTAGTGATTACTTTGAGTTCACATAAAGAGCTGAGAATAATGCTAACTGAGAATAGTACAGCTTTAAGAAATGAATAAATTTAAAGTAAGCAAAGGTTTCAAGTGAGATCTGAAAAAAATCATAGAAGAATAGAGTTAAAATGACCTTCAGAAGGTATCTTACCTATCTATCCATCTACTCTGAGACAAATCATCTAGCTAAACTAAATATTTGATTAACCTGGCCCAAAAAATCCATTCAGTAATGCAGATCTCAGAAAAATTATTCCATGCCTCAGCATTAATTTTTTTTTTTTTGGTCAGAAAGTCTGTCCTATTGTGAAATACAAATAATTCACTACAGAATATAAGGTTATTGCTTCTCCTCTGTGCCATGGACACACACACACAAAAATACGTCTTTTTTTACATACATATGACTCCACATTAGAAAAATTTTAGGCTAAATAATAACCCCAACTCCATCCATCTTTGGTGGTCATGTTTCCTAAGCCTTTCTTCACTCACGCTGATGTCCTTCAGAATGCCTCCAATGGATTGATGTTTTTTTTTCTTCAAGCTTGACAGAAACATGACACATTACTTCAGCTTATCAGAACTCCTGAACAGGAAGGTTATTTTATGCACCTTACAGGTTATTTGTGCAATTTGTTAATTTTTTTTAGAACAGAATGACGTCTGACTCACATGTGATTAATTCCTTCCTTCTCTAAAGAACTGCTACACAGCCCATCATTTATCCTTGTGTATTTACACTGTGATATTTTTGTTTTAATATCTTTTGCTTGTCTCTTTTGACTGCATGCTACTTCTTAATCATTTTCTTCAATTCAACAAAATACCTTTGTAGGACAATGAAGAATAAACATTATCAGTATCTGCTATTATTAAGAGTCTTCAATTTACCATACTTCCACGGTGTGCTATATTTTACAGAGCACAGCAACAAGACCATTGCCAAGGTTGTAAGAACATACCAGCATATTCTCATAACTCTGAAGGGCCTGAACATCTGCCCTGAGATTTCTGTGGAAATTGAGCTCATGTAGTACCCCTCAAGAGCTCAGCAGTCTGTTACATAAGGTCTTGACACAGCTGAAAATCCTGATTTCCAAAATATTCCATGTGGCTTTGAGTGCCATTGAAGTCCAGAAGAATATGAAACATCAAGTACAACACAGCTGCACTCTAAAAAATGTGCGCACTAGTGGATGAAATCACAAGCACTCTTGAGTTATGCTGTTCTGGTTCTGGCCAGGACAGGGTTAATTTTTTGCAGCAGTTGGGAGGGGGGCATGGCTGTATATTCTACACCACCTCATGTCATTGTTGGGGGCAAGGGAAAGGGACACTCTTCTGGGGAGAGGAGGTCACAGCTAGTCAAAAAAACATGGTGGAGGTAGCCTGCTGGAATTGTCTGTTATTGGGGATCTTTTTTTCCATATGAATAATTTCTTTTCTTGTACCCTCTGTTAGTAGTATTGCTGCTGTTACTGTTCATTTTCTTGTTTTATTGCTGTTTCCAGTAAATTGTTCTTATCGCAACTTGTGACCTTTGCCTTTCATGTCTCCAATTCTCCTCTCCATCCCTCTGCAGAGGAGGAAAGGAGAAAATGGGGGAGTGAGAGTGAAGCACGGTTTAGAGTCTTGCTGGGGGCACTGAACTGGGAGCACCGTTCCTAAGCCATGACATAAACAAATTCTAGAAGGAAAGATGAGTGCAAACTCATCACTAAATTGTTAGATACTAACATAGAGGTCAGTTTTTCTGGTGCTTCCCTCTTATTCAGTTGCTGAGGGAAACTTTCATTTCTGTCATGGTCAAAAAACAAATGGCATATTTTGCCTGATTTTGAATAGTTTTTCTGTTTCCAATGTAAAATAAGGTTTATGTTTACCATATTTTGGAAAATGCTGTTTCTGTTTTAGCCTGACAAAGAAGCTTTAAAAAGCAATCATCTAGCCCAGGAAAATCACAGACAAAAATGTTTGGAAGACTGAAGACAAACATCTTCTGAGTTAGAAATGTTTTTAAATAAGGTGGTCTGTTATTCCTGGTAGAGCAACTTCTGTTCAATTTTTCATAGAATGTTGAAGCTGAAAAGAGCATTGTACACGAAATGCTTCAGCTTCAGGGTACTGAAAAGCACTTAAGACCCTTTGAGTTAAAACCTGAATTAAGGATCTCTTAAACTTTCAGAATACCTCAGGATAGGAGGTGAACATGTCACTAGGTGAACTAGTATGGCTAGATTAAGTCATTATGTTTAAGCAACAGGTTTTTTCCTCCTTTGTTTTAATTTTAATTTCAATTTCATTTTCCTTTTACCTTTATTTTACTGAAAGCCAAAAGAAATGCATTGTCAAAAAAATACATTGATGCAAAAATGAACTGAGAGTTAAACGCAAGCAGGACAAAAAAAAACAGGGGAAAAAAATTAGAAAAATCCAGCCATAGTCAATGAAGACAGAATTATCAGAATTGAGCCCTAACAGCTAAAGGATTTTCAAAAAGTGAATAAATGGGTTTTGTGCTTTTGGGGTATTTTATATGTCCCAAAAGGTCCATATTTTAATACATTGTAATTCATTTTATGTATAGAAGTTTTCTCCAGGCTGGAAAACTCAATGATGGCTGGAAAACTGGCACCCTCATCACACATGAAAAGCTAAATAACTTAATAGGAATAAGCGCCCCAGTAACATCTTTTTCCAAGTCTCCTTCAGCTTCTTGACATATTTTTTTTGTTTCAAAGTAGCTCACTACATATTAAATTAACTCCAATTCTAAGTTTCAAAGTAAGTAGTTCACTACATATTAAATTAACTTCAATTCTCATTTTTTCAGTGTATTTTGACTACAAACCTGGTGAAGACAGGCTCTTTTGTTCAGCACTACATTGTTAGACACAATTATTTCAGTTCATGATGGCATCTATAGATTTTCACAGTGAGGAAAATGATGCCTGTGATAATAACCACAGTTAGACTTTCATTCTTGAAATGGAAAAATTTGAATTTCCAGGTAAACTGGCTCATAAAGAATCTTATTTAAAGAATATTTTCTAAAGAAAAAAACCTCAGGTTTTAGTACATGTCAGAGAAAATAAATTGCTTCAGTTATTGAAAATAACAGAAGAAGAAACACTTTACTATTTTACAAGTAATACATAAATAGCTTTTACAGAAATAGTTCTGTTTATCTGCCCTCACACAATTGTATGCATTAATAAGCTCTTTCAATGAGTTTTTTTAAAGTGTATTCCTGGATTCCTGTCCACTGTTGTCTGCAAATAATGCACATATAACCAAAATTCACGTGCAATAAATGGATATACAAACAAATGCTCCAACATTAAAAGATTAAACACTCCAGTTATGCCATTTTGTTTATAATTACCTTGTAGTTATAAATGTTCTGCTTTTCTCACAAAATACCTTAATACATCCCTGGTTTTATTTCTGTGTTTCCAACAAATGAAAAAATCCAGTGCTTCTGAATTTTCTTTTTGTTATCTTACTCCTGGGATATGCATCTCACTAACACATCAACTCTTCGGGCAATTATATAAATCAGATTTTTATTTTTTTTTTGGCAGAAGCCTTCTTAGTCAGTGCAAGCTGATAACCATCAAGGAAAGAAGCGCAAACCTCTATAGCTAGTCGGACACCTGAGGCTTTAGAATAAAGAACAGTATTTCACCATTCTTAGAGCTACTGAGTATTTCAACTGAAATGCAGAAAAACTTCTATGCAAAGAGATAATGAATTTCCATCCTTGATTCCTACAGAAGGCTTTTGGGTAGATGTTTCTAAGAAAATAAAATCCTATTGCTAAGAAAATTAGCTAAGAACACAACCATCGAGCAAACATATTTAATGAGTGTATTAAATTTAGAAAAGAAAAATGTCTCCTTTTAAACAAAGAAGCATACTTAATACCTGCAAACCTTGCAAATCTAATCTGCAATATCTGATGATTTAATAAACAGGAAGCCTTTAGAGCCAATGAAAAGCCAATACTGAATTCAAAGAGCTTTGTGCCAGGTTCCAAAATTTACACAAACTCTAATAACTGAATATATCCTCTTAGCATTTATCTTAATAATGCTCAAAACCCCAATAAGTTTTGAAGTCACCAGCTGGCATAAGACTCCTTTGCAAAAGACTCCATGTATCATATATCACCTTCTTTTACAAGCAAACGTGGAGATTTTCAGATGCACTTTAGAGCTACTGAACTACATAATTGCTGCAAGCAGATGTGCCTCCAGGATCACGTTAGTGGAGACTTTCTTCATTTCCTTGCCTACATTTATCCTCTCCCATTTCTTTTTCCTTATCTCCTAGATACAGAAGTAAATTGTCTCCTGCTCAAAATGAGTCTTTCTTCACCCAATAGTCCATTAGCGAGTTATTTAAAGCTAGATTCTTCTGATCAGGGAGCCAGTCATGAATTTGCCCAGTGACTGAGCTACTGAAATATCAGTAATAGTCTGTGAAAGTGTTCTGTGCTATCATGTAACTTATACAAATCACAACTTATACAATTTGGTATAATAAAAGATTTATCCTCCTCTGCAATTCTTGCTTCTTAAATTATCATAACATACCCATTAAATACTTATAAATATATGCTCTATTTATTTTTACATCCACATAAGTTATACCCATGTATGTGAGCTTCAATCACACAGAACACTAATGTAAGACAAACAGCAAAGAATTATATATTTTAGTGCTTCATATATACTTATTTCAAACAACTCTAATTCTGGTCTCTGCATTTCAGATTTCCCAGCAGTTACAACAAATCAAGAACCTGACTGTTCTTTACAGAAAGAAAATCCTTTAAGCACAGTAGTTTGTAATGAGAAGCATGCTATAGTAATATGATCTGTTATTGAGTGACTACACATTAACTATTTCTATAAAGATGCAATTCATCAAAATTAATTCCTGAAAATCATCTAGAAATTCTTAAACATTTATACTGTAACGATGATAATTTCTGTGGTTTTAATAAATCTGGATTTTTCACTTCTCTTAGCCTATCAGTTCTAGCAAGCAACACATAATTTCAGATCAGCAAAGAATCTCTGGCTGAATTTGGCTGGTATCCATTAAAGTTCAAGTAAAAATCAAGCGCTGTCTTCAAAGCAAAGCAAAGTTAAAAAAGTACAAAGGGCTGCATTTAGTCTGTGAAATGTCTCATGCTGAACTTGGAAAACATTAAACCAAGGCAGCTGCTAATGAAAATAGCCTGTATTCCTATAGCAAAATTCTTTTCCTACTGTTTACTAAGATATCCAAGTAAAATAAGATTGAAGAGATAGAATTTTCCATACTGCTTAAGGACCTGACTGACACTGCAATGTGTGTTTGGAAAGACACCAATTTTTTTGTTTGTTTGTTTGGCTGGTTTTTCTGTTTGTTTGTTTTTAGGGTTTTTTTTGTTGGGGTTTTTTTTGTTCTTTTGGGTTTTTTTAAACCCATGAGCTCAAGGCTAGTTTCCAAAACCCTTATCTAGTTCTTGCCTTATTAAGAGAACAGTCTTCAGAAGTGCCTGTGACTAGGTATTGAGTTAATGTATAAGGCTCCTATTCCTGAAAGCTTTGATCCAATGTCTTATGTTACATACAATTTTGATGCACACGGGGACCTCTTGGTCTGCCTCAAGTGAATGGAAAGTTTTTGTCACTTTCAGTGAGATCAGAACTTCAGTTGCATTTGGGGATTTCCAAGGATTCCTGGGCTGGTTAAGAGGATGTGTAACTTCCATGAGGACCCCACGCCAAAACACAGGTTCAAGAAGTAACGCCACCCTCTTATTTATCTATGGACTTTCATTCTATAGCATAAGCGGTTTATTAAAAGCCACAAAGCAAACCAACACTAGGATCAGAATTATGGTTTTGGTTTTTTCCTCTGCAGAGGTACTCTTTTCTACTATGATACGTATAAATAGCAGCACATTTCAAGATTACTGCAAGTAGTATGACGATACACGCACTTACTGGAACATTAAAAATCACCTTCTGATATAGTTCATCTAAATTCTCATAAAATTCCTTTATTTTAAAACAAGTAACTGAAGAAGAGGAAGGTAACTATCACAAAAAGCAAGGTTAAAATTAAAGAAAAACAGACTTCAGGCTAAATTTTTGGCAAACCCAATTGTTTTGTTGACTCATAAAACTAGGCTATTATTTTATCAAACTAAAAGTTTTGCTTACATACAGCTTTTCCTCAGTTTTTCTCTTCTGATTATATACAGGATATAATATAGGTTTAAGATTACTTATACAATTAATTTTATAGTAAATTTAGAAAAAGTAACTGAAAATAGAAGTAGCAAAAGAGGTGAGAAGACCAGAAGACCAAGTAACCATTTAAATTACTCTGGAGTGCAACTTGATATGTCCAAATGATTTTAATTTTATTCACCTATAATGTACAAGCTTTCCATGATTTCACTTCACTGCAATTTTAATTGCTAAAGAGATCTTTTATAGACATGAGAAAAAGAAACCTAACAGAAAAGAGAAATGCATCAGTGTGGGTTAAAACACAATTTCCTCACCACACTCTTTCAAATTATCAATTTTTTTCACTGAATGACACAAGGCTCTAAAAATGTTTAATTCCTGAACGTATCCTTTATCACTTGATCAATTTTTTTTTCTGATGAATTTTTCTTACTGTTTTCTATATTGAAAACGATTGTTTTCAAAATGTAGATTTAAAAATAAGAGGTCATAAAAGAAGACAGACAATATTCCACCAGAAATGCTAGCTTGACAGAACTTAATAGCCTAAAGATAAGTTTGATTTCTCAAAACCTTTTGATGGAAACAAAGGATGTGGGCAAGTCACACTAATCTTCTCAGCCTATCTGCTATAGCTGGCTCTTCAAACAGGAGATCATTAGTTCTCCATGTAACCAGCTGTGCTTGAATTCCCAGCTCTGACTTAGCTCTCACTGTGGGCTACTTTTATCATGCCTGTATAACATGGTCTTAATAATATTTTTGTTCATAATGAAGCATGGTACATCAATACCCAATGGAAGGTACAGGATTAAAATTTATTGAGAACTGTGATGATCAAAGAAAAGAAGCCTGTTCCAGAAAAGGTTGTCAACGGTGAAAATGAGTACAAAGCATAGATGTCCCTCCAGAGGCTTCCTGAACATGGATGGATCCAAGTTCCACTTTTTGAATTGGATTTGAATTCTAAGTGCAACTATAAAACACTCCAGAGACATAACTAAAACAGCTCCAAAATAGGAGGAGGGTTGTGAAGGAAATGATTTGAAGGTAGAGAAAGGAGAAAATTGTTTCCAGTGGGACTTTTTAAAAATCACTAAGTGATGAGAAACAAGAAAAAGAAAGCCGTCCCAGATATTCAGGATTGCAGAGATGGGGAAGAAAAGAGAGAGAGCACAGACTGGCAGGACATGTATCTCTGAGGTACTGGAGACAGAAAGCTGAAGTCTGTAAAGGAAGAAGCATCACTCTTGCAATGCTGAGCCACGACTGCTGTAATTTTGAATTGGCAGGCACCGCAAACGGGATCTTGGCATGTGCCAGTGGCATCTTGGCATGTGTCAGTGGCATCCTGGCATGTGCCAGTGGCATCTTGGCATGTGTCAGTGGCATCCTGGCATGTGTCAGTGGCATCCTGGCATGTGCCAGTGGCATCCTGGCATGTGTCAACTTGCAGCATCCAAACACCGGCGAGCCTCAGGGAGCCCGTGTCGCCGTCAAAGAGGAATACTGGTTTCCAAAGCCGCTTGAACAGACGCCAGGAAGCAGCAGGGTGTTCTTTCCCCCGTGATTTTTAACTTTCTGCAGTGACAGGTTTAAGTGGGCCTGAACACGGCCGTGGCATGGCCCTTTTAGGGGCCAGCCCGCAGGCCCGGCCGCTGCCGGCCCTGAAGCTCGCGGTCCCGGGGCTGGGAGCGGGCGCTTCCCGCAGCTGGAGCGGAGAGTGGGGAACAGCCGGGGGCCCGGGAGGGCACGGCTCCTGCAGGAGGGGCTGCAGCGGCCCGGGGACAGGGGGACACGGGGACAGCCCGGCCCCGGACAGGCCGCGCCCTCCGCCACCGCCGCTCCCTCTCCCGCCCCCGCCCCTGCCCCGTGCCGTCCTCCTGGAGAGGAACGGGACTACCGTTCGAAAACAGGATTAAAAATTAAAGCAAAAAAGCAGACTTCATGCTAGATTTCTGTCAGACCCAGTTGTTTTGTTGACACATAAAACTGGGGTATTCTTTTATCAAAATTCTGCTTGTTTTCTTCTCTTTTGATTATATACAGCACAAGGGATAAGAGCCTCCAATTCTTCTAGGCTTAAAATTACTTAATAGAAAAAATCTAATAACATTTAAAAAAAAATTGAAAAAAAAATCAAAAAAGGAGAGAAGTTAAGAGCAGAAGATCAAGTAACCATTTAAATTAATCTGCAGTGCAAACTGATGTTCCCAGATTATTCTAATTCACCTACAATGCATACGCTTTCAACGATTTCACTTCACCGTAATTTTAATTGCCAAACAGATCTTTTGCAGACATGAAAAAAACAGAACCAGAAGAGAAACCAGAAGAGCATCAGTGCGTTCAAGCCCCTCCCTGCTCCCATCCCGTCTCATCCTATTCCCTGCCCTGTCCCGGTCCCGGTCCCGGTCCCGGTCCTTGCAGGACGGGGCGTGCCCGGCGCCGCCGCTGCGCGTGCGCGCGCCGCCCGGGCATGCGCAACGCGCGGCCGGTGCGCCGGGAGGGCGGAAGTTGCGCAGGCGGCGGCGAGGCGGGAGAGGGACAGGGATAAGAATAGGGATAGGAATAGAGATAAGCATAAAGATAAACATAAAGATAAACGGGGTTGGCACACGGTGGCCGGCGGGTCTGTGGGCCCGGCTTTACTTCCCTCCGGTCCGCGGCTGCCCTACGCGCCGGCTCTGCTCCGGGACACAGTGCTCCACGGCTTTGGAAGTTTCTCTCCGGGCACTGAGTAAACACTGTTGATAATTGTGTTGATGGTCTTGGTTCTAAAGGCCTCGGCTTCTTGTAGCCGGTGGAGTGACTTTGTGAAGCGATTAGTTCGTGTCGTGTGAAGTGTGGGACCTGCAGAGAGCGCTCTGCTCCTGAGGCCGCTGCTCTCTGGAGCTGAAGTGCTCTTGAGATGGTAATGGCTGTGTAAGAATCCCTTTTCCACAGGTAACGTTTGACTGTAGTCGCCTTTGTACAATGCCAGATAAGTGAATTTTAATCTGAAATGAAGGAAATGTTATTTGCTTAAGGAACCTAGTTGTCTTCTAAGGAAACTAAGTATCCCTATGTTCTTACGAGTAGGAACAGCCAAGGACATACTTCCCATAAAAGATAAGTGCTCTTCAGCAAGAGCAAGCTGAAGCCTTGCAGCTGAGGGAACTAACTTTATTTCTCCTTCTATTTTAGTTAACCTGACATGATGTTTTCACCTCTTGAGAATTCTCTAGGAACTAATATATTACAAAATCAGACTTCTAAAAAAATTATAGACAGACTACACACTGCTAACTGATTGTCTTCTTGATTTCATTAAGACAGCTGTGTGACAAAAGCTTTGTCTTGTGATGGTGGGTTGGGTTTGTGGTAGTTCTGTACTGCCTATTCAAGCCACAAATGTTCATTTTTATGACAAAGTTTTGCATAAAATATAGTGGGAATGTGTGGCTGGTTTACACAGGTGTGTGCTTTTCTAATGAAGCATGACTTCTTTCATAATAATTTTAACTTTGGTCAGTCAGCTGAATATTGCATTGACTAGTGTTTGTGTTTACAGGGGCTTCAGGTATCTGCCACTGTGACTGACCACACCAATAAGATGCTGATGCTCTTGGCTATTCCTTCATTCTTCATGAGACTTTGGTGAGGTTTCCTTCAGAAATGCACATAGTCACGTGTTTTATTCTCTTCTGTTTGCAAAATGACATTATTCTCTTCATGTAATTTTTGTGTATGACTGAAGTGTTTCTTGGTAGTAGAGAAAGGACTAAATTTTCTAGTTAGTAGGCAGAATGTCAAGGATAGGGCAGAGCAGCACATAAGAGTTGAGACTATAGCCATCATCAGAGTTCTATTTCACTTGAGTGGTGCATATCACATTCTCTCTGGGCTGTTAAATTGTGGGTTACATCCTATATACAGTATATAGTCTACTTTAAACATCCTACATCCTTTCATATAATTCTTTGTTAAAGTTGTGAAGCTTTTTGTTTGCTCACTCTCTGAATTTTTGTCACTTTAATTACTAGAAGGCAAAAGGTATTTGTAGTTCACAGTCTTCTTCTTTCTGCTCTGTGTGTGTGTTGAGTCTCACTCCTCTTCAAGGAGTGTCCCATGCTTTCTTGCAGCCTCTGTTGGTTTTGTTTGGGGATGTTTTCCAATATCTTTCCTTATGTTTGGCTCTGTTCACACCATTTGCAGGCTTCTTAGGCTCAAGTTGGAATTATTCCTGTCAGCATTAGTCAGGCTTTTGAGAGCAGCAAAGGTGTTTGACAGACTTACTTACGTGCACTTAGTTGCTCTCCAGGGGAGTTGGGAACACCAAGGACAGCACCAAAAATGTCTTCATGTGGACTTTGAATGCCAATGATCTATCAGTTTGTTTTGGAAAATTTGCTTTTCTAACTCTTAGAACTGGATACTCATATCTTTGGTTTTTAATTGCTGGAAACAAGAATCTGGAAGCTTCAGATATTAGCAGTTAGAACACATGACCTTAGTTTATATATATAGGAGTTTAAGATCTGTAAGAACATCCCACTTGTTTTCTACTGGAATGTTATTTATGATGCTGTGTGTTGTTAAGGCATCTTTATGGGAAAAAGAAAAACAACAAACCAAACAAAAATCTATTTTTAATTGCTCAAGTAGTGTAACAGAGAGAAATAAGATTAAAAAAAATAATTAATCTGTTATGTTGTATATCTCCCTGGCTCATTATACGGTTGCTGGCTGAAGATCAATATTGCTGATTAACTTTGAAGTTGACTCTTTCTAGGTGGAATACATCAGCTTCTCAGTCTGCTAGAATAAAGTGGGAAGTAGATACTTTGAACTGAAAAGCTGTGTAAATCTTCCAGTTGCTCTTTTCACTAGAGACTTGAAATCCTAGTAAGCTAATGACAATGCTGTCATGGTGTTTGTTTGAAAACATACAGATAAAGGCATCATTTTTAGTCTCTTCCAGTAGCATCTTACTGGAGTTCTAACTTCTAATGCCTCACTAGTCAAAGCAGGAACAGCATCTTCATCTCTGTAACTGGCTTTTACTTTTACTTCTGCTCAAGCAGAAATTGAAATCTGTCTGGTGCTGTACCTCCCAGCTCTGTGCTGTCATAGATTTACCCTGGCTGGAGGCCAGGTGCCTGCCAAAGCTGCTCTCATCATTCCCCTCAGGAGGATAGGGAGGAAAAAGTACGACCCTCACCATTTACATGGACAAAAGAGACTCAAACAAAATAATTTAACTTGCTGGTCATCAAACTAAGGTGGGGTCATGACAAATAAGAGCAAGTCTAAAGACCTTTCCCCTACCTCTCCCATTTTCTGAGTTTAGCTGCACTCCAATTTCTTTACCAATTTCTCCCCCTGAGCAGTGCAGGGGGCGGAGAATGGGGATTGTAGTCAGTTCATAATGCTTCATTTCTGCCTCCTTCCTCCTCATGTAAATTGGAAGCTAGGAAAAAAAAAAAGCTAGTCACCCTATATATGCCATTGCAGCTGAGACATCCTCAAACCAAGGTATTTTATTGATATGTCATGAGTGACTTCTTGCTTACGTCTGTTAGACAAGAATAGCAGCACTGGGGAGTTTGCTGTAAATGGGGAAGGATAAAGAAGGGTCAATCACAAGAGAAATAGTCATGAGTTATTAGTGAAGTCTGGTATCTTTGGATACTGGAGTAACAATGAGGTGGATTTTTTATGTTTTTGAATAAGGTGCTTTTTAAAAGAATGTGTATAATTTTGCTCTCTGTATGTGTTGACTTATGTTCGTAACTTATGATTCACTGGTCTTTCCATTTTGCAATGGTTTCTCAATTCCATTTAATTATAACTGAATATTTTGTAGGAATTCAGTCTGCATAGCACTGCATAAGCTCTTTTGAACTGTAACTGAAGTGTGGTTTAAGCTTTTACTGAGTAGATTACCAAGTTTTTGTGTCCATTCAAGGAAGTACTTTCTTTCCTGTTCTTTAGTATCATATAAGAATTGCTAAAACTGTTTGAAATTAGGGCTGTGGCTATAATACTGCCCTCTGAAAACAGAAATAGTTTTTTCCTTAATTTATTGAAACCTACTGCAAACAGAAGATTGATAATGTTGCACCTTTTTTTAGGTATCCACTTGAAATAAAAACTATCCTGCAAAGACAAGATACCCCCGGAAGAAATGAGATGGCAATGTAATGAGAAAATACAGCAATAGCTACTTATTACTACATCACTTTTTTCTATTTCTCTTATGTGTAACTTCACTGCAATAGACTACTTTTCCTCTTCCCTATTCTCAGCATTGTGACTCTGTCACTAGTAATTTATTTCATTGACTTTTGTTACAGTGAGGGCAGACCACAGATTACACAGTCATACATTTCTTACCTTGTTTCGAGTGCCTTCCATGCTTAGCATCTGTAGATACCCATCTGATTTTCTTTATTATTTTTTCTTTACTTGATTCATTGATGAAAATTTTTCAATTTGTACATAAGCATCTCTTGTTCATTTTCAGTTAAAATGAAAAATGTTTTAATTTCTTGCAGTCAAATTTTCTTATGGGAAAAAACTAAATATGAGTTGTTTATCCACGACCTTGTGCTGGGGAAGGAGTCATTCAAAGTCTTTGCGTGGTTTTTATCTGTATTTTTGTACATAAAATATCTGTACATAAAATATTAACACTGTTTACATTACCCTTTGCATTTATAGTATTTCTATTTATTTATATGTAAAGTAATATTTTATTGCCATTTATGGTGTTTTTGAATGTTTGAAAAATCAAGTAATTTGGATGGTTGTCTATTGCCAAGGAAGTGTTACTTTCTTCTTGCTGTGTATGGTACTAAGAGATGAGGCTAATCCTTCTGAAAATTCTTAGTTTTACATAATTAAACTGTCTTGTTATGAAATAGGTAAATATTCCCCTTCTGAGTAAGGTGCAACTTCCAGTAACTCTTAATTTTTACAAAATTTGGAGCTTCAGGACTCTTTTCATTATTTTTGTTTAGATAAAGCAGCTATGCCTGTTCAATTGCTGAAGATCATTGAAGGACAATCTGAGCCTCCACTACCAAGCCATTTGCAGAAGGAGGACTTAAAACATTTGCAGGAAGGATGTGATCATACCAACAAATACATTCAGGTAAACTGACCAGTAAAAAAAATATTGCTTTGCTTTGAAATAGCTCCTGTTACATTAGCAAGGTGCTTTTGTATTCCATCTCACTTGGTGTGTCTTTGTGTTCATCTGTTGCATATCTTTAAGCAATGAAAAATTATGATCTTCTTGAACTTCATTGCCTGTTACTATTACCTTCATTGATTCACAGTCCTGTCCCTTTCTCTTATGTTATCAGACTAAAATTTTGTAGGAGTTTCTCTTTTCAGAGTTTATAGGCTGTGCGCCAATTTAAAAACACATTAATATGCAGAATGTTTTGCTGAAAGTTGTGGGATTGGGGGAGGATAAGTAGTATTTTATTTAACAGAAATAGTAATAGGCACCCCAATCCTGTTAAAGGTCAGATTTCGGAGTAACTAAAAAAACTTCTAAAGTAGTTCTCCTTTTGTATGAAATTATGCAATATCCAGTATTATGAAAAGTGTAACAACTACCAGCATCAAGACACAATTAGTCAATTAGTCTTTTGTATCATTACCAAGTGTGCACTTATATTTGACAGTAATCCCAGATGTGTTTTGGATTGGAAGTACAATCCTGCTATACTAGTAAAATGCAGAAATAACCTTTTTCATGCCTAAAACAAGTATTCTCTGTAAAATGCTCTGTCAATTCTCGAGTGTGTTCTTTTTCTATCCTGTTTAACTTTTTTTTGTCTGTGGCTCTGAGAATATTTTAGGCATGCCTGATGCTTATGTATCAGGAAATCAGCATTAACCTAGGTTTTCTTTCAGTCTGTTAATTAAAAAAAGGGGGAAGAATTAAGGAAATTTGGTTCTGTAGAAAACCTAACTTGTCTTGAATCCTTCAGAAAATGGCACAAACATTTTAAAAATATGAGCTAACTGATCTAATGTTTTTCTGTATCCGACAGAAACATTTTTTGCTACCACAGCTGTATATTCTCAGTTCCAAATCTAGTGCTTATATGACCCTGTGATTGAGTCCATTTATGAGAAGGAAACTGGCAGAAGACCATCCATATTGCTGGAGAGAGGATAATTTTCTGCTGCTGTCACTCTGCACTGGATCATTGTGGTGTCAAATTGATGCCAGGAGTGGTGCACTTTGGTGTAGTGAAGGAGCAGAACTGCCCTGTTTGGAAGCAGGCAGCAGTTGAGCAGTGTAGGCGGTGATTTGATTGAGAATGATTCAGCCTCCCTCAGGTCCTGTAAAGGAACAAATGGAAACGTCAATAGCCACTGCTGCTAGCAAACAGGGTTTATTCCTCAGGGGGTAGTTTCCTGCCCCTGTTCACCTGCATGATACATAGACTTTCCTGCTTTGAAGAGTTGTGTCTGCAAGCAGCCCTGACATGGAAGAGCAGGGATTCTTGTTCAGAAGAAAGTGGTGAAGGAGACAAAAATACATTATAAATGCATTTAATGCATATAAATGTTTCGACCAAAATATATGTTTCCATTCGGAAAGCAGAGCAATTACTACCAGACTATGATTTAAAGCATATAGGCAGTGGTATAGCTGATTCTGAAAGGGAAAGTGTATAGAATGTCTGAGAAAGAAGTCTTTCTCAGACTTCTGCCTTATGTTAAGAGAACTTCATGCTGCTGCTGACATGGATTAGTAGGTGACTAAAACAGCTTGGCATAAACAGCACAACTGGGGAGCTGATAAAGCTGGTGCTAATGCACCATTAAATGTGAAGGAAAATCCAGTTCTGCAGGCTGAGCTTGAAGTGAACCTTAGAATGCAGTGATGTTAGGTTATCTTAGCGGTGGCACACTGTCACTCTAGACCTGCCAAAATAGGGATCAGGTCCTGCTTTGACAAGGAAGGAAGGGCAGAAGAGCATTTTTATAAAATGTGTTCTGGGAAAAGCAGCAAAAAGCATTTGGGATGCTTCTGTCTGACTTGCGTGCCTCAGTCAGACATTTTTATCTTCCTGGCACCTCTTTGAAAACTGAAAGTTTCAAATTTGTGGAAAAATGGCACAAGTAATTTTTGTAGCTCAGTGATCATATCTATTAACTAAACATGACGCTTTCTCCTATCAGTTCATAATGCTCTTCATTTTGCTGTGGCAAATCTCAACCAAACCTTAAAATCAGCTGCCAAATCAGCTATGGAACCAAACTGAGGGAGGAAGGCCTTATAAGAATGGAGACACATGCAGCAGAGGAATTGTACATGGTGGGTTTGTGAGTGTATCTAGTGGCATATGGAATGTCAAGGGTTTTGGAAAAACCCTTTTGGAAGAAGTTTGCTTCTGAGCTCAATAAGCAGTGCAGGATTTGTGAGGGAAGAGCCAATTTGAGCAAGTTTTACTAAGGTAGGTTCTTTTGAAGTTTGGACTTAAGAGTTTCAGGCATGTGAAGAAGGCAGTGGGGCAGTATGAGGAAATGGGTAGTAGCTGGGGAAGAGAACTATCCTAACACCTACTATAGTGTAGGTGTTTGGGATGCAAAGGAAAGTGGAGGGGCCAGAACAAAGCTTTATAGCAAAGAATGTGGTCCCAGAATATGAAAATTTGAAAACTCTATGGAAGATACTGGGATATAAAAGGAAAAATAAAAAATAAAGATGGTCAGAAAGCAGCCACGATCATATTAATGACTTTCACTTTTAAATAGTGTGCTGGTGCAGATTGAAATTTCTTACTAAGAAAAAAATATTTATGTAAATATTGAGTATTCCTGAGGTAACTGCTTCATTGCAAAGACTTTCTTACAAAGAAAAAAATTCTGTAGTCATTTATTTATCTGAGTGAGTACAATTCAAGACAATCTCAGTAAGAACAATTATATATGTGTATATATATATATAGTGACATTTTAAACAAAGCTGTAATTTTGAAAACGTGAGAAACCTTTCTGGTTTTAACAGGTGAATTCCTGCTTTTCACAGAGAAGACTAATGAGTTTTGTTAAGGAGATTAAATTATCAAATTATTTTGGAAATCAGCATTTGTAAATAATGGTGAGGTTTTGTGGAGTGGTGATATTTCTTTATAAAACAGGTGGTAAAATCTTGTTGAATTTGATTTGGATTACTCCTGAGTTTGCACATTGTAGGACACATTTTACTCTGTAAAGCCTCTGGAGTAACAGATCCCTGCTGCATATTTTATCCTGGTTTGGTATGAGAAGCATTTGCTAGCATTTAAGTCAAGCTTCCCACTGAATATGTGTACTGTAAAATCACTGTGATTTACCTGACTGTCCTCTTAATGTTGCATTTATAGACATGTTACCATGCTCTCTTTTAGTCTATTTTTGTGCTGTTTGTGTAATTTTTGAAGCATATTACAGAGTCTATTTTCAATAATTTTATTTTTCTTTATTGAAACAATTGTTGTGGTTTCATCATTGAGAAGGTTACAGTGCTTTATCTGCCATATTTTGAAAGAGTACACTTGACTGACATTTTTGGTACTGTTGATGATAACATCTTTCTAACTAGATGTAGTGATTCCAAAGAGATGTTAACACCACTAAAGTTGCTGATTTTCGCTTTATCATGACTCCAGAATTACAATGAAAAAAGGTATTTTGAATTAATTTTGAATTAATTCTTAAATCTTAGGTTCTTTAGAGCATTTGTATTATTGACAAACAATTGGGACACAACAGTTTCAAAAATTTTGGAATACTCTTCTCACAGCTGTATTTTTTTCACAGAAGTTTTTTAATCTTCATATGCATCTATTATATCTTGACTGAGATTTTGTTCTGATATTTATGTTGTAATCATTTGCTAGTATTTTTGGAGAAATTGCTGTATCTTTTAAGATTTTGATTACTACCTCTTCAGATGCCTTTCAGCTTTTGCGCTAAAACGCTAGTCTTTTTTGCTATTTTTGTAAATAATGAAAGTTACATGTATAGTTCCATAGCTACTGTTTTATTGTTTATCATCTAGTCCATGGTATCTAAATAGTATTGACATGTCATACTTCCTTTGTTATATCTCAAGAATGTTGCTTTTTATTGCTGTCCATAGCAATTGTTTTTTCTTTTTCTGTTAAGAATGTAAATGGCAATGTATGCTTGTTCCATAAATTCTACCTTTATCTTACAGGTGTTTCAGCTGTTATCAGTATTTCAGTAACTTAGAGGCATACAGTCTTAGTTCACAACATTTTATTTTATTTTTTGCTTTGTAGGGAATGGTTACCCTTTCCTACCCATTAACAAAACTCAGAGATGGAACAGACTTTTTCAAGATTGTTGTTCAAGGTACTACATTTAAGTGTACATTTTAAATTTATGGTACTGTATCAGTAGTTCTTGCTCTTGTATAATGCTCAGTAGAATGTTAGCTTTAAAATACTCTCTAAAACTGTTCATTTACTTTAAAATAAAAGTTTCTCTTAAACTTGTGCCAGCTAAGTTAATGGAAACAATACAATCTTTATATCTCAGTAGACCTCTTGTTGCATAACTTTTTTAAAGACTGTCCTGGGAATGTATTAGCTATATCTATTATTATTTTCAAACTGCTTATCATAAGAAGGACCAAGAAAATTGCACACAATAGTTACCACATAATATATATAGCATATACTATGTAAGATCACCTTTAACGTAGGTCAGTATTTTGAATAGCAGCAAAATATTTGTGTTTCATTCTGTTTTAAGAAAAGGAAATTACGCCTGACTACTCAGGTGTTTGAATGCCAGTAGCTAGATTAGCACTTTGAAAGACCTGAGTTGTTCATCATGATGTGAAATGATATGAAAAATTAATATGTTCCTTTTAAGTCTTAAGTTTGTCATCCCTTCCAGTCAGGAGGGTGGAGGAGGTAATTTGTCAGGAGTCTCTTGGATTCAAGGAACGTTCCATTTCCTTCCATTTCATTCTCAGCTTATTCCTTACAGTGGCTAGAGAATCACACGTGCTCCCTCTGAGCCTCCTGACTCCTGTGCCTGAGCAGCCAGCCTGGGGTGTGCAGCTGCTGCCTGTGCCTGGTGTTAGCAGAGGTGAATGGAATTGTTGGGACCTCAGTCAATCTCCCTGCTGGCTCCAGGTTTCTCAAAGGGATGCTTAACCTCCCTGAGTGTTGCTGCTTTCAGTGACTGTTCAGGAGTTCATGCACATTCTCACCATAGAAACATAAGTTTGCACATTAAATCATTGAAACGGTAAAAAGTAGAAAACTCTAAAAATGACAACATGATTTCTGCTTCATGACTGGAAGGCTATTAATTAATATCTCTATGACCTGGAATATCTTCATTTTCTAATAGATAATAAAAGAGGATCTATGTTAATATGACTTAGTCTAACACTATACGTTGAATTATCCAAGTGGAAATGTTTTTCATTTCTGTTTAATTGTACACTGGTGTGCAACAGGCTCATTTTAATCCTCTTGTGAAGAGTATACTGAGCAATATACCTGTAGTTAGCACATTTCCTGTTTGTACATTGATTGAAAAATGTTAGACTGTAGATCAACTTGTTTTGTAAATCTCTTTCCACTGCTGTTTTGTTTTGGACAAGATATAGTGATTGGAATCACTTTTGCTTTTTTTCTCCAGATTCGGATAACTTGTGTTCCCTGAACAACAGCATCAATGTTTTAATATATGGAAAAATGGCAGAGGATTGTGCAAAAATTATACGCCATGGGGTAACAAAACCACCAAAACATATATACATATAAATTCTTGGTTTAGGAATTGTTTTTCATGGATGTATGTTGACTTTTTTTCTTGTCTTGGTCTACCTATCCCTAAAATTGGAAATAGTCTTTTCAGGCCCTTCAAATCTATAGTATTTGCATATGTAAATTCTTTCTCAGACTAATATTGAAATAAAACAATTCTTTTTATCAGTGCTGTTTACCTAGCAAGCAAAGAATCATGAATATGGATAATAGAGAAGTCACACATTTATATTTATATTTTGAATGTTTTGCCATTTGATAAGGTAATTTATAATTCAATTCACTTAAAAGACAGTTACACTAAAAGATTTTTTTTAAAAATCAAAACTGTGCATACAGGGATTTTTTTACTGACTGGTGCTGGTGTCTTGCTTTGTCAGAGGGAGAAGTTTGTTTTGCTTAGCTCCGGGTAAAAGACTTAGACAAGTCAGTGTGTGAGTTTGTGAGACAATGTGTTACCACTAAAGAAGGAAAACAAGATAAAAACACATAGTCTTTTTATAAGACTGCCTATCCATTTATTGACATTGTAAATTAGCCAAATATGAAATTAAAATTGGTACATGATGCATTATGAGTTCATGTTAGTGCTTTTTCATTTGTGATATGAATTCACACTAAATCATAGAATAGTTTGGGCTGGAAGGCACCTTTAAAGATCAGCCAGTTACAACTCTCCTACCATAGGGAGGGACATATGGGCAAGGACATATTTCACCTCATATTGCTATCCAGCCTTACTTTGAACACTTCCAATGATGGGGCATCCACAACTTTTCTGGGCAAGTGACAGTCTTTATACAGATTTCTCAATTTCATGTAATTTTCAGCTTTGATGGGGAAGCAGGGTGGAAGGTTCCTGAACTAATTTGCTAAATATGTAAGCTGCAGTATCTTTTTAAATTCAATGAACAAATCAATTTTCTCCTGATAAAAATACAAATGTTGAACAGGGCACTGAGCAGCAATTAGAAGATAAAAAGATCATTACTAAAGAGCTGGATAGGAAACTACAAACCACAGGTAACAACCCTTAGACAGCCAAGGTGTGCTAGAACCTCTCTTTGTTCTTCCCCAGTGAACTGAACTGTTATGGTGCCTCCCTCATGTCTCAAATGAGATTTTAATTTTGGAAGAATATAAATATGAGGAAATGATTTCTCAAGCTAGCAGAGTTTGAAAAAAGGCCCCATTTTTTAGCCATGAAAGAATTACTTCAGTAAAGTCCAGAAGGTAGTGTTTATTTGCTGCATACCATTTCAGATTTTAGTATTTTTAAATTTCCATGTCATATCTTCTTAAAGTTCAATGCTATGAGAACTTTAGCTAAAGTAGCCATGGGGAGGAGCTGGCAATTTCAAAAAATGTGAATGACCATGTTGTCTCCTGAGAGTCTTCTTGAGCTGTAAGAGAATAACCATCAGGAAAAATACTGCATTTCCTGTATTTCGCACTTTCTGAATGAGGGAAATAGAATTTATTTTTACCATTTAAAACTTTTGTTTGAATCTCGTAATTTATTTATGCAATATACTTCTGTTGACATCAAAATCCACCAATTTAAGTAAATAGCTTTGATTCCCAAGGCAATTACAAGATCTTCTTAGCTGAAGATGAAATGGAAACTAATCTATTTTGAAAACTAATATAACATTACATTTCAAAGCAGTGTGCAAATACTAGGACAATTTTTAGCATGTTTAGAAACTGCAAGTCACAACCTGTCAAAGTTGACTGTGAATTTGTAAAAAATCAGAGACTATATCTGTTCTTTCTGCATGTAGAACTAGATTTTGAGGTTAGTGCTGTCTTTTTCTCATGGAAATTGCACAGTCCTTTCACAGTGTGAGAGGAGGTTTGATTTTGGGGTTTTTTTTTTTAATGTGGTGCTACGTGTGGCATATATATTACATGAGAATAATCACTAGTGACCTAATACTACTCCAAAAATTTTTCACTTCTTATTAGCTTGTTAAGACACAGGAGAGCAAGACAAGAGAAGTTGCCTGTGCAGATCTCCAGTCCTGTCTTAGCAGCCATATGCTGGAATCTTGTGCACTCTACATTCTAATAAAATGCTGAAATTGAGATAATGTATAAGCAAAGCATAGCTTATTAGATAACGGGTGATTTTACTGTTGAAGGAACATTCTGGGTAGCATCACCTAACATTGAAAGGAAAGACACATACTAACACCTTATTTCAGCAAAATTCATGGAGTTTCCTGAAGTTTATATTTGTGTGTTTCTGTATCTGGGAAGAATGAAACATCTTTCATGTACATTAGTAGGACAGCATGTTAGAGGTGCAGAGAATACTGAGTGTTCTAATTGTTTTGACGTGTTTTAACTTAGCTTTGAGTATGGCTTACTTCTAGGTTTATATATTACTTTTCAGTCAAAGTGTACATTGTGACACTACCTGAAAATTACTATGCCCTAAGTAGTTTAATTGTGAATTAAACTGTCTGATTAAATTTATGTTTTCTGCAGAAAATTTTTCCCTAATGTTTTAATAACTACATATATCACTGTCACTTAATGTAGAAGCCTTTCCTTTTCTTGCACAAAACATTAAGGTTTTGGATCTTAAATCATTTAGCGTAGCATTGTCAGATTGCTGAAATAGCAAAAAAAGCACTGTCATAGTGCAGTATTTGCTAAAACTGTCAACTTCAATCAGAAAACTCTTATTTTTTGTAATCAAATAAATACATGAGGAAAAGTTATTCAGTAAAAATTTATGGAAGTGCTTTTGGAAACTTGAATAGAGCTAGAGTTCCAAGTCTAACATGTTTATTGGAATGGAGCACACTGGCACAGACCTGCTAAGCAGTTCTGATAGAAAGGGACTATAAAGGAGCTTTACATTGTATCAGATAGCTTTTTTAATCACCTTTGATTACCTAAAGATATTTAATGTATTCTCTATCTTCTCTTCTCCTTTTTGATTTTCACTTTTTTTTTTTTCTTTTTGATCTGGTGGTGCTGCTATAAACATGAGCCGCTGCTGGGACTTGAATCATGTACCCCTTAAATCCTCGTTTCTTGTTCATTTTGTGATGTCTGAGGAACTTTGTACCAAAGTGAAAATAGAGTTACAATTGCTGTCTGTGCCTGAATCTCAGGAGTGATGCCAGAGATGTTTTTAAGGTCTCTTTTGCTACCAGAAACTAATCTGTGGATTGACCTACCTATTTAACCCTCAAGGAGGCTGTTGGTCCAGACAAAACAGAGTTTATAGGAGAGTTCCTTAAAAGTACAGCTGTAATTCAATGGGAAAGAAGCTCTAAGAAAAAATGTTTTACTGCTGCTGGTCTGACATGTGATTTCTTTTCTACCTTGGTTAAGCTAACCAGAAAGCAGTCAGTGTTTATTGTATTCAAAGAAGAATTCTTCTTTTGCTTTATTCAGTGTGAATCTTCATCCCTAGGCTTTGTCAAAAATAGCACTGCGTTACAGTAGCACCACGAGTGTGAAAATTTTAGCAGAATTAAAAAGGAAAGCTTTCTGGCATTTGTTGTAAATATAAATTCCATGGGGAGAAGAACTAAATTGGGAAACTTAAAGACAGTTTTTACAATTTGTTCGGGATTTTTGTTTCTTCAGTGTTATGAAACTTAGGGTGAAATTTCACATTTTATAGTCTTAAAATATGTGTTAAAAAGCATGTGTTAGAATCTCTAAAATTTTCTGTTATTGCTCTGTCCCCATAGGAAATCTTCATAGTTGCAGGATTCAAGGTGATAAAATTGCCTACAGAGAGAGAGGATGCTAGACATGATTGTCACCTGGAAGTGTCTGAAGAAGCTGGATCAACCGTTTATGTACGTGGTTGCCCAACTTGTTTTTCTTTTTCTTATTTCCAAAATGTGTACATTTTGCTTTATAATAGGAAAAAACCAGTAAAATGGATGTGAAACTGAAACGGTACAGATTATTTACTATGTTCATCAGGAAACAAGACATGTTACCTGTGTGTGTGTGTGTGTGTGTGTGCACATGTATTTTTATAATTGCCTCAGCCAAATTATTTTCCAGGTAAATTTCTGCTTGTTCAGTGCAAGAATTTGACTATGGTTGACTTCAGATAGATTCCTAGAGCTTTTTGAACTACTGTTGTGCATAACACATTTCAATAATGCAGACAAGGTAGAGGGTTCAAGAGCGATTTCAGGTCTAAAATTTTTAGTTTTCTTGGTGTATGAATTAGTACTGTTTTAACTCAATTCTTTAGTTGTTGCCTTTCAAATACATGAATTGCTGTAATCTAAATTTTATACAGCGAATTGTACCCTTTTATCCTGAGTAAAATATTTGCTCTTTTGTACTATTCTCACATCAGTTCTGTATAGTTTTATCTGTATAGTTATTGTCTAATTAAATCTAAATTTAAGAAAAGAAAAACTTTTTTTTTTAATTTCAGAAAAAGTTCTTTTGTTTTGGAACTGACCTCTATAGGTAGCTAAAACTAGCCACACAGCTCAGTGAGAAACAAAATTATTTAAAATTATAGTGCAGACTGTTTCATGACATTCATTGTCTGTTAATGATGATGATATATAGGTAGAAAGAATATTTTTCATTGAAGATCATGGATAGCAAAACCTCCCCGAGTCTGAATAGGTGTGTGTAAGCTAAAAGTGTCTGTATTTTAGAAACTGCTTCAGGCCTTCAACTGAGTATTGGCAAGACTTCATGACATACAGTCTAATCCCAAAGACACTGTGCAGCTCCCTGAATGCCTGGGTTGTGCTGAACTGTTTATCTCATGGCTGACCACAGAATGGAGCTTGTGGCTCTTTGGTGACACGCACATTGGATGGTTAACGTTTCAATACAAATGAGCAGGCTTTGTGTGTGCTTCACTTCCCCAGTCATAACTTTTCACTCGGGTGTTTATGAGTAAATATTAGCTTCAGGAGTGCAGCTGAGGTGGAGAGCAAGAGCAGATCCCTGGCAGGAGTGGGCAGTGCAGAGGGCACAGCTGTGGCACGGGGCTCTGTGTCCGGCAGCCGGGCTGGGCTGTGGTGTGGGGATGGCAGTGAGCCCTGTGTTCCTCATGGAGACTGGGGAGACATCAAATCTCCACAATTAGTTCTTTAAAAGACCTTACACTGAAGGTAAATCTGGCTTATAAGTAAGTTTCAAAAAGCTTAGGAAATATCTTTAAATAAAATTTATCCCATTCTGGTGGGATAGTAACCAAAGGAAAGTAATAAATCACTCAGAATAGATCTGCTCTAAGCATTGACATGTATGTACACCTTTATGTACAAAACCTTAAGCCCATTTAAGGTCTGTGTTAAGCAAGTGCAGTTTTAAATTTGTGGCGGCCAGCTTTCAAATGCTACTCTATTAATGTGACCTAACATATTCAACTGACTTTAGAAAATGTGTGTATTTTTTTAAGAACCTTTTGTATGAGTGTAAGTGCAGTAAATACTGCTTGCTTTTCTTCTGTGGCTAAAATTTTTCTAGATTCAGATACAGCAAAAATGTCTGTGGGCTGGTTTGCATTTCTACATAGTGTTGTTTTTGCTTTAAAGTTATCAAATGTTATCATATTTTCAGTACCTTCAATTTTGTAATCAGAAAGTTTGTTATTTTTTCTCTACAGGTTTATACTAAACCAGGAACAACTGCTGCTTCAGAAACTGCATCTGTGGTGAGTTTGTATTTGGGATATTTTTAAATCACATGAGATTAACTGCATGTTAATAAGAAGGTGTGGAATTCATTTTTGTTCCTGTTTAATTTATTTCCACACACTTATCCCAGCAGTCATTTAGCTTTTACTTTTCCAAATAATATACCTGGAACACAAAATAAAATATGAAAGAAGTAGTATATTTTTCTATACTTGTAGTATAATTCCCATCTTGATCTCCAAATGGATTTCATGTTGGTTTAAGAAATTTGAAACGTAACTGTTGGTCTAAATAAGATTGTATGCTTGTGTTTAAAAAAAAAAAGGAAATACGAAAACTTCCTTTGATTTAAAGTCAGACTTCCAATACTGGTCTTAACATTTGTTTTGATTTCTGTTTGGAGCAAGCCCTAATGTGTCTGAGTTAAAATTCTATAAGATATAGTATTTTAAAGGCAGAGGAACTGGTTTATGAAATTTTAGTGTTCTTTATCATGATGTTAAAGATTCACCAGCGGTGATAGAGTCAGTTTTCAATTTTTATTTACAGTTTCATTTTTTTCAGTATAGTACTTGAAAACCTAAGTTATCAATCAGTTTGAGAGAACTCTTGTTCTTTAAAAGAGTCCAGTCAGCAACCTTAAGGTGAGAGGAGAATAGTCCTTAATTTCTTTAATCCTCCAGCAGCTGTGGTATTTTAATCAGGACATGTGCACAGCGGCTGTGAGAGGTAACCCCCCCACCAGCCCAAGACAAGGATTCTCTGCAGTGACACTGCCAAGCAGAAATACAAAGAAATACTATTTATGTATGTGCTTGAAAAAGTCCTCTGGGTGCACATGTAAAAGTGAATCAATAAAAATTGTCTTTCATTGTACTTTATTGTAACGACTTTTACTCACCTGGTTCATGTGTTGAAATGTACTTCAATTAACTGATTGGCTTATTGTAAGAAAGGTGCAATCACAGCAAGAAATTAAAAGTCTTGTGTGCTTTCTGAGTCTCAAGTGAATAAGATACAAAGAAATAGATAATCTTTATTTCTTTTTTAAGATGAAATAAATATGTCTGAGGATGAATGATGTTAAAAGACAAAATTCTGTGGGAATATTTGAATTTTTTTTTCTTCTGTTCCCTCATTGTATCATGCCTTTTCAGTCTGTTGCTCCAAAATATGTGTATACTCCCCTGAATCATCTTAAAGGTGGAACTGTAGTGAACTTGTATGGCGTTGTGAAATTCTTCAAGCCTCCATATATTAGCAAAGGAACTGGTATGTACTATATTCAAGAGATTTGAAATGTCCTCCTGCCAGAACTGTTCTTACTATGTTTGTTCAAAATCAACCAGAACAACAAATTCACCCGATCCTTTAAACACAGCTTTGACCAGCTAATACCAAGGAAACAGAAAAACAAATAGGTAAGAAATAATCAGTCAGTTTAGGCAGACTGGTGGATGAAGAAAGTTCTTAAAGGAGATTTATCATTTGTCCAGCTACTTTAACAAGACTTCAGGGAACTGAGGACTTGGAATATCTTAATTAGACAAGCATTGATTGCTGGAAATCACTAGGGCAGCGCTTCTTTCCAGATACGTAAAAATGTGAAGTTAAATGCTCCGACTTTCGAAGTAGCGTGTCTCTGAAGCAGCTAGGAGAGATTTTTTTTCTACTGAGTTATTTGTCAAGTTAAGCACTTCAATTTCTTAAGTAATATAAATTTAATAGGGAAAATGATTATTTATTTAGCAACTAGTCCTTGCCAAAATGTCATTAATAACTTCCTAATATATCTTCCCTGTATATTTTCAGTTGACATTATTAAAATAACACAGCAGTGTCAGTGGAGAACAGGGACACAATCTGATATTTCTTATTTATGAAGATAGTTGTAATTTACTTGCTACTTTATAATGAAAATCTGTAAAACAATTTTAATTAGTCTAGGGACTTGAGTAAAAATAGTCACTAATCAGTCAAGTATTTCAATGTTGGTTTTTGATATTTTTTGCACAATCCAGAGTGATGTTTGCATGAGAGGGTACAAAATGGTCGATGATTGTTCTGCATTGTCAGGCCATGAAGTGGCTCTTGTCAGAAAATTCTATAGTTGCTTTAGATCTGGCCCAGTCTTGCACCAATACATTCTCTGTCTGACACGGTAATAATAGAATCACGTAGCTTCAAGCTGAAGTATGGAAAGTGGGGCCACTGTACTTTATCCACATGGGCCTTTATTCACTATATAGATATGCCCTGAGGTATAAGACGCTGCTCCTTCTTACACATATTAAGGCTTAAGACTGAGGTTTTGCACTGTGTTCCCACTGAAGGTGGGTACCACTGGACTAATTTAGTCTTGTTGGTTTATATAATCTCTAATTAAAAGTTCATAATTTTCATTGCCATTATTGCATTAGGTGAGTGTTAAAACACTAATGAATTAGAGTTTTCAGTATGTTCATAAATCATTTATTACAAAGTTGTTTTAGCTAAGCATGCTTTTGGTCGGGGCATATAGTTTGACACCTCTGTATATGGGAACTTCATGAGTGCTGAAAACTGTCCAAGAAAGTGCTTTGGGTCTTGCTTCACACAAGAGACAAATGGGATTTTGTCTGCTGGAAGATCTGTTGGAAGTGTTCAAAACTATATTCTAACTTTCCTTCCCCTGTAGTTTAAGATATTTTAAATTTTTAACAAAAATTATATTCTCCTCTCTCCCCTCCCTTAAGGATATATCAAGTACTTAACCTTGAGATTTAAAAGAAAAGAGAAGTAAATAGAAGAAAAAAGAGCCTCTGTCATTGTAGTGTCCAATTACAGAGATCATGTGCTTGACCATGAAAGATTTAGGACATTACAACATGACACCTACTGCTTCCCCAACCCTTCTTTTTTCATGTAGATACTGGTCAGTGTTTTCTATAAAGCAGAGAAGAATGAAGAAGAATCCTTGCTGCTGGTTATCAATGTCATGGAATTAATGTCCTGTTTTTCTGGGGAAACCTCCATCTATTATCTTATCATAGATACATGCAGTGCATTTGTATGTCACATGTTCAGTTAAAGTCTCATTTTATCCTACCTAGACATTCATTTAGATTGTAACTATTTTATTTTTGTGAAATGTTTCTTAGAATCAAAATTAATAAAGGATAGAAATTTTGGAAAAGAAACTTCAAAAAAGCTTGACCACTTCCAGGTCAACAGTTCTACATGCCCAAAATTCAGATTAAGAATCAAACCAGATTCTTAAAGAATTTTTGAAGCCCAGAATTTTAGTTTTGTTCTCAATTTTTATTTGATCTTGAGCCAAGTTCATCAAACAGCCCAGAGTTTGTTTAAAATTATGTAGCTGAAAGAACAAACTCTAATTTAAATGATACCATTTGTTCAACTTGAATTACACTAGTCAGTTTTTAGCAAGTAATAGCAAACCAACTTTACAGTGCAAAGCAAACCCATCACAGAATGTTGTGGTACCCTTTTGTGAGGAAGCAGACTCAGTTATATCTGCAGTAGTTTTTCTTTCAAAGTATTGTATTCCATTTTGGGATTTTTTTCTGAATCAAAATGTTGAGGATTTATATAAGTTTTGCAGAACAGAATAAAAACTGTTGGAGAGGTAAAGACAGCAATTTCATTTCTGGACCCCTAGAGATGAGAGTAATGTTTTCCCTTCTGTTCACAGTGGTTTATATGCATTTCTTTTTAAAATAATCACTCTTTCTTATCTTAAAATGTAGAAGAAAAATAAAAGATTAAAAACATTTAAAGAAATTAATAATAATAAATAGTTACTAGAAATCTCAAGAGAGTTACTTTGATCTGGAGATTACAAATTATGGCATTGAAACATCTGTTTAGCCAGATGCTTCTGGTCGTTACCAAATTGTATCTCTAAAGTATATCACCATGTTAGAAATAACAAGCTCTAGTAAAACAGTTTGATTCTTCAGAGGTTTTGTTTTGGGCTTCTGCAGCATATGTTTGTCTGTACATATATATATACACACATAGGAGTGTGTGTACATTTGTATTATTTTTTCCTGTCTTGTTGAAATATAAATGGTAAATTAACTGGGTCAGCTCTTTGGTGTCAGTGTAGGCACTTGTGTATTGAATGGCCTCAATAATTCTTGAAAACAGTATTAAATGTTTCATTTAGTTTCGAAGAGAGAATAATTTGCTATAATATTCTGTCTTTTTTGTGTGTATTGAAATAAAAGAAACAGAAGGCAATCTTAATTAGAGTCCCTGACTACTAACAACATTGCCCATAACCTTTTTTATCTCTTGGAAGGGAGAAGTTACTGGTTCAGGATAGTGGGTTTTCCACTAAATGTTATTGAAGAATAAATATGTGATTGCCCAAAGGGGGATGTGTAATTAGATCGATGCTTTCCACCTTAACAATTTATACAAGCATATTTGTCAGGAGCTGCTGAAGTCCTCAGTAGAACTATAATAAATTATTAATCAGTAAATACTAAACAACTTGTTGATCTTATAATTATCAATAACTACTAATCTGCAAAGATTTTTTAGCAGTTCATAGGATGACTGGAAAATGAGTTTGTACGTGAAGCTGTGGGGTATGGGGATTTTGTGGGTTTTTTTATCTATCTGTACACACTGTGGAGGAATGGCTTTCTGCTCATGCTAATAGCCAGCGTAAGAGATTACTGTAAAAAGAGTGGAAATGCTATGGCATTATGAAGGAAAAGTTGTAACCTGAAGAATGAACCTTGACTATCATGATAGTGGAGGCAACTTCAGATTTTCAGTAACTTTTAGACAGCTGCAAGAGATTCCTTTTTCAAACTATTTGAAGGACCTAGAAGCTTGACAATCAGCATTGTCCATGCAGACAGTGCAACTTTCTACTGATTACCAAATAGTTGTGGAATTTTTTATGAAATTAAATAAAGAACTTGTTAACAGGTTATAGCAATTGTATTGTTAAAGAACAATAAGGACTTACCTGAAAGAGTATAAAAGTGTGTAAGATGCATGCAGACCATCACTCTGTACTTTCATTAAATTAAACATGAGTTATGTCTCCTTGTTTACATAACACCAGTTCTGGGGTGTTGCCAGCATGGGTAGCTGTCCATGGCAGGTGGTTCCTCACATCATGTTAAGCCTAAGTGAGAATACCTCTTCATAATAATTAAATCTATTTTTAAAAGCAGGTGCAGTTTGAAGTTCTGTGTAGCACTGTGAAGCACTGAAATTCAGTGCTTTTACTGAGACAATCTAGTGT
Organism: Passer domesticus; assembly: GCF_036417665.1. Lineage (NCBI taxonomy): Eukaryota > Metazoa > Chordata > Aves > Passeriformes > Passeridae > Passer > Passer domesticus. Next base: position 20,025,459 of record NC_087478.1, read on the forward strand.
GAAAGTAGAAAGCTTTCTTCTGTAGCATATAAATTTGCTGAACTGTGCATCCTTTGTGTCATATTTTTAAGAGAGGTTATTGCAAGTAAAATCTACCAGCGATAAAAATTCTCTTTTGAAGAAAATCGGTGATTTTTTTTTAATTAGTTGAGTGAATTTCTCTAGGAAAATTTACTCCAATATGTAAACTTCCATTATTTATTTATTTATTACCTTGGTAATGAAGGAATTTTGCTTTTTTGGGTAGTATATTGCGAAAAATCAAAAGTGTGACCAATGGCATTATATTGTTTTGTTTAACTGTATGACATTATGTAAATTCAGCATTTCTGTGTAGAGTTTGACTCACTATTTTTTCAGAAAAGTGAATTCATTCACTGATCTATAGTGATATTGTGGAAAACAGGAAACAAGTTCCAGCTTTCAGCTGGAAAAGACAGGTGGCTTTTTATTTTTAACCTTCAAAAAGGACTTTGCTGAATGAGGATTTGATTAAAAAATTAGTATTTGTGCTTTGTTCTCAGAGACCTCTATTAGGTTTGTAGAGGTGATGTTTTGAGGTGATAGTAAGGTATGGAAAACTAAAGCCACAGAGACAGAGAACCTCTATTATGTAGAAAGTATTCCCTGGCTATGTGAAGCAAGTGTACTATTTTATACTGCTTTGACTAGGATGATTATCAAGTCTTATATGATTATGCTAATTACACAGAAAATTGAGGTAGTGTGTTTAACTTCTACCATTAAATAGGCAGCTGCACATGTATGAAGCTGACTAGGTTGTATAATCACAGCATCAAAGAGGAACCACAGTTTTAATGTGGAATGTTTTTGCTGTTTCCCCTTGATTGTGATGTTGGATTATATCAGTGCACTGTAGCATGTTATTCTGCATCCCCAAAGGATTCTAAATCTATGAACCATATGGGCTTTTCTTCTTAATTGCCCATTTTGCTCATATTTGCAACAGATCTTTTAAGTTAACCTCTAGAATTCATACCCAAAGAAATACATCAGTCTCTGGATTACAGTAGTAAATACTTGCAGTTTTGTCAGCCAGTGACTGGAGTTTATTCTTGACATTGTTAGCATAAAATATTAAAATAGACTATATGTGGACCTTGTGCCTTTAGTAGGAGTGATTTCAGCAACTTCTGAATGCAAAAGATGATGATTTATCATTATTGAGTTTGTGTGAAAATCCTGGGAAGAAAGAAGAGTACTAGTTTTATAGACATGCACAAGGTTTTTGTATCTGTAGGAAAAGTTTTATTTCTTGGTAAGCCTTCATTGGATTTCTTTCACCACTTCATTCACTCAAATCATTAGGGAATTTAAACTTTTAAGTTTAAATAATAGCAAAATTTAAGGGTATGTGTGCTGGAAATGGAAGAATATTTGTTTTGAAGCATGTATTTTAATCCAGTCTTACACACCTGCCTTCATATTTAGGGAATCTATTCAGAGAGTTTACATATTACAATCATCATTTTATGTAGTTTTTTATATAAGGGAAATCTAGTTTTGCTAGTCTTATACCATTCTCTTTCAAAGCTGTCTAGCAACAACTTATGTGTCTGCATCTTTATAATGTGTATGATGGGGACTTCATTGATTTTGTTTTAGACCTACGACACCTTTGTTCAGTTCCAGTATAAACTGGCATAGTGACATTATCACCAGGTGCCTCATAGAATTACACCTAAGGGAAGTTGGGGTTTTTGATCATTTAGATTTTTTTTTCTCTTCTGTTTGGATTTTTCTTTTTAAGAGATGAGAAAGTGTCTGTCAGGGTGAAACAGATTAGATTTGGGGAATTTAATCATTGCCAGTTAACATAAACATCTAATAGCTTATTGAGATATTGAGAAACAAATAAATATTTGACCATTTAGGGAGAACACTGTTCCTCCACCTTTCCCAGGTTCAGCTTCACTCCAGGCATCCCTCCACCCCTCCTTCCTAGTCTCTGTTCCTCTGGCTGTGGTTACAGGTGTCTCTTGGAGGGACAGTAGGAGGTACAGGAGATCAGGGCCAGGATGTAGCCTTTCTTTCTGCTGCTGTTTGGTTTCTCAGGTAGGTTACCAGCTGTTGTGTTGCAAAAGAGCAAATGTACTTTTGCTCTGTTTTACATTTGTAAAGGTATCAGAGCACGCATGTTCTGTAAACTGAAATGGAAAATACAGGTTTCATTTATGTCATCCACAAATACTGCTCTCTTCTGGGCTGGTCTGCATTGTCATCTTTATATCTTGTTTTGATTTTACTTTTTAGATCATTATTAGAAGTGAAATTCTATGAAGTTTAACTTCAGAAAGGCATATTTCATATTTTTACTCTACTTTCATATATTTACTCTTTTCTGGCTACCACTGTGTGACTATTCTTGTGGTATCTTGCATATTGTGTTGAAATCAAGGATGTGTAATTTATGCTTTAATTTGCTTGTAGAACTTGTAGAACTTACTACCTTTTCAGAAAGCTGTGCAAAATAAATCTTAGAAAATGATTTTATTAAGTTGTATATATGCACCTCATTTTGTAGAACAAGTAATTGAAATGTGAAAGAATAGCATGCCTGTTTCAGACAGAAGAAAAGGTTTGTGTGTTCTTGCACACAGAGCTGTGCTTAATCACACATTTCATTTTCAGTTATTAGGGCTAATTATCAGCAAGACAGGCCACACTTCAATTATTATGGTACTGTAAGGAAATTAACTTTAAAAAGTTACACAGATCATAGCAGAAAAAAATTTGCCATAGGGGTGTTCCTCCCAAATTTAGTATCTATGTATTAATAATTACATAGTGCCTGTTACTCATCCAGACACTTTTATATTTTACAGATTATTGCTCAATTGTAACACTTGTGGACCCATCAAATGTGAAGTTAACATGCAGTCTTTTTAGTGGAAACCAAGATTTTCTACCAAAAATTTACAAAGTTGGAGATATTGTTCGATTCCATAGAATAAAGGTACGTACTAGGATGTGGGGGGTTTATGTGCTTGCTTCTCTGCAGTGAGAGGGCCATAGGAATAATTTAGTTCTATATGTACAGAAATTTACTCTTGGAGACATTGGATAAAGCAGCTGATTGTTAAATAGCTGTGGTTATGGTATGGACCAAAACTGAAAGTAAATGATGACATTTTTTCAACAACAACAATATTTATTAAACTACTTGACAAAAAATCATGTGGTACTTCTAGATGAATAGAATTTAACTGATATAAATCAGCATGATTTATTCCTCTTCAAACTGATAGAATTGAGGAGTTTCTTTAGGTCTTCTGTTGTGAAGCAGTTAAGGTCAGCTGGAGAATCACTCCAGTAGAGAGAATCTGTCTGGCCTTGTTAGTGTGCACTGTGCTCCTGCTGCTGCTTCATTCTTATCCTGCATTACTCCCTATTTATCTGTATCAAAGGGCATGCAGGAAACTGTTTATAGCTTTGATACTGCTTCTGCTGGATGTTTTTCTTATGCCTACTGCAACTGAATAGGGTAGAGGAACCAGCCTACGGAGATGAATGGAACTCTTGTAATGCTGAACCATACTTTAAGACGTGCATAATGGGACCAATGATGTGATTTTACCATTGATTTGCAGCATAACCATACATAGTTTTGTGTTTACTTTTTGTGTAAAATAATTATAGCAGAAATTGAATGTAATGAAAAGAGGCCAGTAAAAAGAAAAACCTGAAAAAAGCTAAGAACATAACAGCAACAAAAAAACCCCCAGTTTGCATATCTGAACACTCTTGAGAGAGTCCTAGGATACTTAAGAGATCTAGGAAATTTAGGATTGTACAAAAGGATGATAAAAGGGATAAATATCTGTATTACTAAGCATGTACATTTTGATATCTTCTGTAGCAGGAGAACAAAGAAGAAAACCTCATGACAGTAAATGCAAAAAGTGGTAAGATTTATCCAGTATTTGAGTTTCATACTACTGAGATTGTTAAGAAAGGACTTGTTAAGATTCAGAAACAGTCTTAAGTTACACCTCTATATTATAAGTATTTACAATTAAGAGAGAAATTAGCTAACCTATTCTGGATTAGTATAAGATTTCTCTAAGGGTACCTATATATGTATTAAGAGTGGAATTAAATTGTATTTATATTTTGAAGCTTGTGTGCTGATCAGTACTTGAGATGTGTTATCAGTCTTGGAAGTTCATGAATTTGACTTCAGATGGGAAAGTCTTATGCTAGATTTTAATATTTTCTCTGAATCTATCAGGGTAAATGTTGTACAGATGCATTCATTTCAGAAATTCAGTGGCGATAACATGTTTATTGCTTCTGAAAACAGAGTACATATTTTATATATGTGAAGGAGAAAATAGAAAGGGACTGGTCAAAATAATAGAATTGAAAAGTGAAAAGTTGTATGGTTGTGGTAGGTCATTATTGGATTTCTAAGTACACATTAAGAAAATAAACAAGACCACAGTCAGGAAGTTTATGTATGCACCTTCTTTTATGCAAACATAGTATTCTCAAACTTCTACTCTTTATTATTATCATCACAAACTTACTAAGGAAACCTACTGATATAGCACAGGTAAGCAACCTCACTATTCTGATTTGGCATCGCTTTTTGGAAGAGATCTAGAATTCTAGAATCCTTGTCAGTTGGTACTTTATCATTCTCCAAGGTGATGTTCCAGTATTTAAAGAGAGGGTCTATCAATTTGCTTCTCATACACACTTTTTTTCCCTACACAGTTGAGCTGTTCTATGGGGTTTCCAGTACTAACAGACCTTCAGCTGCTCACAGTCTATGTCTCTTCATATGCATGAGCTCGTTTAATTACTTTGTAAGTGAAAATTATCTGCAGTGACTAAGGTGTCTTTTTCTGGATGGGAATGTTCTGATTACCCCAGACTAAGTAACAGGTCTTGCAGAAGTTTTCATATCTGGTCTGAGCAGGTAGAAGTCTGACACAAAAGCCTGGTGCCAGCTTCTGGGAATGAACTGGGAAGGGGAGGACCTCTTTCTCTTAGAGCCACAAGCAGCATAGTAGGTATGACTTCTAATTACACTTTCTGCAGTTCCTCCTTCACTCTTTCCTGCTTTTGCCTTCAGGCCTTAATCACCTTTTCTTAGCTTGCTGAATGGAAAGCAAGCCTGGGTAGCAGAGGCCACAGTCTTGTCAAAGCTGTGCTTACCACTGAGGACAGGTAGATATACACAGCCCTTACAGTGTGTCCTCATGTTCTGTCTGCCCCAGATCTGCTTTCAAGGGACTTCCAGGAAGTTGACATTGATAGCAAACACATTTTAAAAATCACTGCTCCCACTTACACTTCTGGCTTCTAATGGATAACTTCTCCTTATAGTAACAGAGGTTTTGGCAAGAGCTGATGGTCAGAACTAGTGAGAATTTAATGAAGAGGATTTTGTTGGAATTACTTTGGATAGAGGGTAATTTAATTTGCTAGTATTTGTTGAAGAGAAGGAAAATTTTAAATGTCTTAGTAATAGAACTGGGAAATTATTTAGTTTTAATTACATTTCTGTTAATATTTCTTGAAGTGCATCTTCATGCATGCCATTTTATGATGATTTCTCATGAATTACAGAATTTAGTGATCTACAGTACTATGCCTGGGCTTTCAGCCACAATCACTGCTCTGCAGAGATTGTGGAAGGTGAGCTCCCCATCTCCCAATATAAAAGACAGGCCTGTGATCCATTTGTCTAGTCTTCTCCTTCTATCTTCATGGCAAAGAAGGAGTTTTCTTAGGTGGATTTTTCTTGGACCTTCTTGTTTATTGTTCACCGTGAATGCTCTTAATACCTTAGAAATAATGCCTAATGGTACACTGTTAAAGAGTGGGAAGGGGCAATCTGCTGGTACTGGCTAAGCCTGCAATATTTTATACTCTCTTGACTTAGGAGTTTTGGCTGGTATTCTGCCTTTCTTGAAATGCCTCAAACCCTGCCATGATGATAGAATGGTTAATTTCCTCATTGGCTTTTCTCTAGTATTCCTTATTACCTCTGAGTGATTCACAAACAAGAACTTATTTTCTCACATCCAGTGAAGAGAATTGGTATTGGATTTCCATTTTAATGGTTAAGAATTGGAAAAAGTGATGCACATTCTTATTTTGGTGTTCATCTTGTTCAGTGTACTCTAGTTGTTTAATGCAGTCAGGATGTCCAGGATGTGTTCTGGTGGGTCTTTTTCCTGAATGCACAGCATTGCAGAGCTGTGTGATTCATGTGCAACACTTGGAGAATGAAGACTGAGACAGTGACCTCTGATTATACACTTCACTTGTATGGCTTCCTTGGCATAATGCAAACTCTGTAGCAGTTATGAAGCCTTAATTCTTTAGCTTTTTGTCATAGTAATCCTGATGCTAATCTCTTACTGTCATTAACCTTTACTACTTCTGTACACAAGTGCCAGTTGCTGTAATAAATGAAGTAGGAATTGTAAAGTTGTCACCCTCTTTCTTAGAATGTATTATTGCATTACCCCTGTACTTCTCAAGTCATGTACCATGTCAGAAAATATTCTTTAGAAAAACAGGGTCTTGGACGTTATGGAACATGGTGTAACATAAATGCATCATGAGCTGAACTGAGTTTGCACAGACATCAGTAACTGTCATCTACTAACCTTGGGATAATCGTGGATTATAATCCTATTGTTTTAGTTTTGTGGTTAGGTCACAGAATCAGAGAATCATTAAGATTGGAAGTTACCTTCAAGATCATCAAATCCAACCTTTGACCAAATACCACCATGCCCAATGCAGCATCCTAGATCTCTAGAATAAAAAAATGGAGAAAATTAGATCCCTTGAATGCTATTAATTGCATATTCATGTGATTCAAACCCTAGATTTACAATGTAAACACATAGTCTCTTTGAGCAAAAGGATTTAATAGCCGCAATATAGGTGGTTATGCCTTTCATAGATCAGTAGATTGACAATTTTAAGATGTAGGTTTTGCTAGTGAGTTTCTAAGGTGTTTATCCACAGAGGAGGGGGAATCTGAATGTCAAATATATGGAGCATGGCTTCATGACAACATAGAAGTATCACACTCCCTTTTTTGTTATCCTTACTAGTTCTGTCTCTCTTCTTATGAGTCACTCTCTTAAATCTGGTAGTATTTGACATAGCATTCATTCTAGTGTGTTACTTACTTTGATCTTTAAACAATCTGCTGTTATTTCCAGGAGCAATCTTACTTTTGCACTTGGCTAGCAGTTTCTTTGTCTCTTTATGCTCTCTCCTTTAATTTAGTCCAGTTTGTCCAATGAAAGTTGATTTCTTTCCTTCTTTCTGCTTGATGCAATGTGGAAGGTACTGAGAGAAAGACACAGCAGGAGTGTCTGCTCACTACTTATTCCTGGGCAGCTCTAGCCATAGCTGTCAGGTTGATGAGGGGGGAAAGTCTGGAGCTTGGATATATAGCATGCTGCATGAACATTAAACTTTGGCAGAATAGACTCCCAGACTCTTAGTGTCTTCTGAGAAAATGTGGTCCAAATATATCAACATGGCCAAAATTAGGTTTGAGACTTTCTACTAAAAAAGAAGTTGAAAGCATGGTGTCTTTTGCACTGCTACTCAGTTTTCAAATTCTTTTTCTGAAGAGTGGAAGGAAATAAATTATTTTTTAGTAAGCAGTTAGGAGATTTTTTTTTTAAATACAGAAAAAAAAACAACTTTTTTTTTCTCTGAAATATTAATATTGCTTTTGATTCCCTTTCAAAATTCTGTAAGGCATGCAACTCACTTTGAATGGAATTTAAATTAAAAATAAGTATTTTTCCTATAGTAAATAATGTCAGGAAATAATGACTGTAGGCAGTAATAGAGTGTCTCTGTAATTTGAAGTCTTAGTAATTTGCAAATATGATTTTCATATCATTACTTTTGGTCAAGTTACTGGACCAGATTTTAAATTCTTATAAAATATTCCAAAATAGTAATTTTTTACTCTATTAGAATTTCTAAAGCAGTATCACAGTGCCTGCTGGCTTTTTAAATTACTAAACCAGAAATTATTTCAACTGGTTTTAAGTATATAAACTTCTTGTATACAGATTTTTCCACAAAATACTTATATCTTCAGGTGAATTGAATTGGTAAATAAAATACAATTTATTGCTCATTTTCTTCTTTAATTGGTGTTTCCATTGCTACAGATGTTTCAGACAATCCTTTTTTGTATACAGCCATTCAGGAATCCTAGAGAATAAACTATCACTTATGGTCCTAATATCTAAATGTGTTTATCATGTCTCCAAAAGTCATTTTACTTCCATGTGACTGTCTTTGTTAGTTTTCTTTCAGGAGGTGCCTCCACATAGTTTTGGTAGTTCAGTTTTCTTCTTGTGATATTTCAACATATTCAAAATGGTTTAATTTATACTTCAGATGACTTCTCTGGTTCATTAGTATCTCCCTGTTCATACAGCTGGCAGAACAAGTAAACCAGAATTACATTATTAAAATATAAGAAAATATAATCAGCATCCTGTATTATCCAAATTTGTTTAGACTATTTACTTAAGATGAGAAAACATTTACAAAATATAAGGAAATATACCAGATGCATTCTGGTGAGGTTTTTTGTGACAGGATACTTTCCTTCATACAAATACCATCAGTGACAATCATAAAAAAAATGAAATCTTCCTTCTTAGTATAAAAACATACATTAGTTTGGTATATGTTGTTTCTCTAGGCATTTTTTTAATATTCTGAGATGATCTGTGCCTGCAGTGGTTTCATAATAGTCCTTTGCTTCTATAATTTAACAATCAGTTTTGATGGAAAGCTACCGTGGAGATGCTATTATTCCAGCTGTATACACTACTTACTATCACACTTTTCCATTTTGTGAAATGAATAACACCATCTTCAGTAAAAAAAAAAATAAAAGAATGTGTTTTACTTTGCTGTAAATCTATTTATAAATATTTCAAGATTAGCTTCTTTTCAATAACCATATTCAGTATAGGTTGTACCCCATAGAAATCACTAGAGTTTATTGTCCATGCAGTTTATTAAGGTGACCGTTCACCTATTGTTCTTAATTTACAGAAACTATGCCAGAGACTCCTACAATATGTATTGGAATTTACTGGCTTAGAACAAGATAAATGCATTTTATCTGCTCCATTTTTTGTCCCAGAGGATATTTTTATTTAGCAATCATTATTTATTGAAATTATTTAAAATTCTCAGGGAACTTTTAAAGAGATAGCAGTCTGCCCTGCTTCCCTGTTAACTCCCTGCTTCACCCTGCCCCACCACTTTTTTTAAAATGCGCCATTTCTAGAGGACGTGGACATAAAATCTACTGAAGGGGAAATCATTGTCATATGCAGAAGTCCCAGATTGGCTCTTTCATAAGGTTAATTCAATTTCAAAATTGTTTGGAAAATACAACATGTTTACAGTATCAGTGCCTAACTTGGTCTGAGATCTGCATAAGAGTGCCATAAGGAAACATTTGTCCATAGACATTGTTCATTTTATGCTCCAGTGATCCCTCACAACTTGAGCAATCATTTGTTTTTAAAGGCCAAGCCCAGAGAATTTCTGTTGGCCATCATCTCTTTTGTGGGTCAAACACAAGTAATTTTCCAGCTGTGAAATACTTTGTTCTGTAACCCATTCTACATTTCCTTCTCCCACATCTTCTTTTCTTCACTGAATAATATTGTTGAATTCTGTTTACATTAGAGAGGACTCAGTGGCATCTCCGCCTGCCTGTGCCTGAGGACATCTGGTTTTGCTAAAGATCATTGCTAATTTTCTCATCATGACAGTTGAGATTTAGCTTCTTGCTTTATTTTTTTAATTATTATATTATAATTGCCTCTTCCAACAATAAGGCTGATTTCAAATTGACTGAATGAGAGTACTAGGAGATGTCAGAAGTACAGTATGTCAGCTTTCTGATTGCTCAAAGGATGACATAAAGGATTTGGGAAAAGAGGAAAATGAGTGATGGTGCAAGCCCAGGGAGACAGAGTACTTTCTTTCTGGTTTTGTGAAAGGTTTAGAGCCTTCACAGAAGACTAGGACAGAATTTTTACTAAGAAAAAAATAAAGATATTTTTATGATGATTTTAAACAACTAATGAAGAAATAAATGAATAGGTAAATTAGAAATTAAAACACTTCAAGAAACATTTGACATGTCAGACAAGACACATGAAAAGTATTCTTGAAATATATTTTGATACAGGATGAATAGGTAAAAGTGATGAGAGTTTTCATCCCCTCTGGATGTTACCTGTTTAGAGAAACTGTGGAATATAATGCCAGTGATAGCAACTAAAGTAAATCTGTGTGTTTATATTAGATAACATCTTCCAGGGGGGCATGTTTTTCCAGATTGTAGATAATGGGAGGCAAATTGATTATGAAACCATGTATTTTCCTTGTTTATCCTTTGGCTTTTCTGATATTTTCAATATTTAAATGTAAAGGTTAAAAGATTGAAATTTTTCAGTCTTTCACTGAAGAAAAACTTCATCCTGAATTGATGTGCTCCATTGGTGAGGTTTGAAGAATGCTTAAGAAATCAAAGCTTATCTTAGAGATGACCCTTAATGCATTTATGCATTATGTCAGAGTAGCAGGGATTAAAGGAGTTCCTGTCACCAAGATTGAACTGCTTTGCATATGAATTTCCAAGGTCAATGAATGCCTGATTTGTTTGCTTTTTAATAAAATATAGGCCTAAATCATTGGCAGTGTTTTGCTGTTTAGAACTTCTGACACACACTGAATGTTCTGCACTTTCAAATCAGTGGGATTTTCAGCCATTTGGAAATGGAGCACTGGGAATCCCATACTAGACTGTCTCACAAATGCCATATTCTTGTGTGTTATTGGTAACTTGATGACCCCACATTAATTAGAAAGGGGTGGATCAAAACAGACTGTTTCAGATTTCTGGATAATGAGTCATGCAGTGCTTTAATATAGATAAATCTATAATTGCAGGGAGCAGTAAGACTAGACTAGACCCTTGAAGGAATGTTTCAGACTTTAAATACTGTGCTTCATATGGCAACAGATACACAGTGAAATCAGCAGGATTTGGGAGGCCTGCCATGAGCAGGGCAATAGACATTGAATAGTTGTGATAGCTGTATTCATAATTAAAGGAATGAAAGCTCATCACTGTTTGCTTTATGGAAAAAAAATAGCTCCTTGAACTGATATTTTTTTCAATTCAGTAATATTAGGTAATGGCTAGAGGGGCCAAAAACAAGAATCCATAATAGCTTTGCCATTACTCTGCTATATAACCCCTAAAAATTAATTTCTCTTGTGCCTTAGATTCCCCATTTAAAAGAGCAATCCTGATATGTTCCCCACACAGATATTTTGATGTGTGCAAATAAAATACTCTGCAAAGATGCTGTAGGTGTAAGTGTTACAGGTAGTTATTAGTCTGCCTCTTCAAAAATTTCTCGTGCAAGATTATATTTCAGCTTGTACATTTTGTTTTCTTATTAATAATTTTACCTTTTTCTTTTGATTTTATTTTGACTCTGTTCTTCCAATAGAACCAGGTCAGAAATGATCAGTGGTCCATTTTCCATGCACATGATAAAGCAGAAATATATTTGTTTTTCCATGCAGTACAAACCTTTCTTTTTTTTCATTCATATTTTTTATTACAGATCAGGGAATACAATGGACAGATGCAGGGAATTACCAGTGGGGGATTTGCATCCCTAACATTTGATGGAACTGTAGGAGCTCCAATTGTTCCTCGAACTTCTAGCAAAGTGTACACTTTCATGGACGAAGAACAGAAAACAGTGGAAGAATTACGTATTTGGGCAGCCAGTAATATTTCCATCTCTGGACCAGCAACAAAATTGTCTGGTGTTCAGCCAATGCTGTTCTTTGATCTCACTTGCCAGCTGGTAGGAAAAGCAAAAGTGGATGGATCTTCTTTTCTTCTAAAGGTAGACTTCCTTTTTAAAAATAATTTTTTAGGTTTATTAAGACATTGTGATACATTTTTAAATAAAACAGACATATTAATTTAAACAGTATTATGTAGATAAATATTTTTAGTGTAAACAAATCTGTGATCCTTGGCTGTTTTGTTTTTATAGAAAAAACTAGTTGTCTTTGAAGTTGATCGCCTGATTTGGTTTTTTACAGAGGTTTATTAAGATGGCATTATATAGATCATAATTTCACAAAGATTTGTAGATAAATATCACAAGATTTCTTAACCTTGAAAAATATTGTTAGTTTTAAACTGTATCCTTGTTTTCTAGTTAGCAGCATTTACTGTTTGTTTTTCTAGATTTGTTGGATGTGATTAGTGCAGTACGTAGCACTGCCTAAAAAAGAATGAGTGATTATGTTATCATGATGGATTTCAGGTAGTTTCTTTTAGTTACATATAAGCACTTCAGGCATCAGTGCTTACTGAAAATACAAAATGCAAAGTGCCACAGAACAGGAGAGCAGATTCTAAAGGTGATCCTTAACATTAACTAAATGAAAAGGAGGTCTCCATAATATTCCTGGTTCTAGTTCAGATGTATCAGTCTGGGGTTGTTCCAAGACTCTTCTGCATTTATTTTTGTATTTGATTGTTAAAACATAAGTAAAGATCAAGCTGTTAGTTTCCACTTTGTGACTTCATAAAATTATTTATTGGTTCTACTGTGTTAAACTGTATTGTTACAATATTTTTAGAAATAGCACTTGGTATTATTCCTTCATTGAAGCAGCAAAGATTTTTCTCATACAGAACATTGCATTACTACAGAGAAACAAACTTTAAGTGCATGCTATAACATATTCTGCAACTGCTACAAACATTTCCATTTAATTATGCCTTGTGAAATAGATGTCAAATGAGACCCAGTAAATTTTTTATGACTTTGTGGACTGTAATTAGGTTGTTCATTAATAAGTGTATCTTCAGCATTAAAGGACCTTTTGCAAGGGTAGAGACAAGTGCTCTCTTAAATTACTATTTCTTTACACACTTTTCTGTGTTGTAAGACCCTAAGTTGGTTTTGTCACTTTTGTATAGTAAAGGTGACTTGGGGAGATTTTGGGGTATACTTAGGAAGGTAGAAGTCTAAGGTCAAATAGTGGCTGATGACTTATTTAGTATAAAATATTAAATACTTAAATATGATTTACAATACATTGGACAAGCTTAAAAATGCTACATTAATAGTCTGTTGATAAATTCCTCAACAATAGCAAAGTCCATTTCTGATATTAAATACTGGTTGTGATAGGAAAGAAACCTTTCTAAAAACTTGTCGACAGATTTCTGATTTTTTTTCTTGATTTGCTAAATAAAAAAACCAAACAAAACAACCAGTTCAATACTAGCTCAAATTGAGTCATCATTAAATATTATTTTATTGTATTATTTTGATTATCCATTTTATAATAATGTTTTGCATTTCTTTTTTTCCAAGTATATCTGTTAAATTAATTATTGATTATACTACAAAAGATTATTATTATATTATTATTATCATTATTACTATTAGTATTATTATTATTAGCATTAATGTCATGTACCTAGTGGAGACTGCTTCAAAGACAATTAAAATAAATTTCAGCAATTTTGTGTATCACCTGTAGTGTAACTTTTAAATTACACTTAATAAATTAATTCCTATTTGCACAGCAGCAGAGTTGGACATGGCATAGAGATGGTATCATGGAGCTATTAGTGTTTTCCAGTTTCTGAGAATTTTGTTAGTCATATTGGTGGAATATGACTAACCAAAGAATACACACAGAAATTTTTCTGTCATTTATGCCTTTCATAAGAGTTTTGTTATTAATCTTTTCTTCCTTTCTGTCAGTTAAATTGTGTACATTAGGTAAGTCATACAATGAGCATATTCTGCTGAAGACAGAAACAGGTATTTTGTCTCTCCCATTTCAGTGTTTTCCAGTCATGGTGATCAAATGTTATCGCTAACTTTTCTTTAGTTCCAATCTGTTCATGACAAGTAATGAAACAATTTGTCTGTTGTCTCAGCATTAATTTAACCACTTTGGGGTTTTATTCCAGTATTCATTTCTAGGACAGTTTGAAACAAGGATGTTTCAATGTTTAGTGTAAAGTAGAGTTTCCAGGCTCCTGAGGTAGAGAGCTTTATCTGTTTTCGTATTTGTGCAAGAAAAAACCCAAACCCAGATACTTTTGAAAGATTTTTTCTTTTAAGAAACTTCACTAGCTTATAAATTCTTCTAAAAGGTGCCTTGGTGCCAGCCCTGTTAGTTCCTCTGGCGAAGGATATTTTAAAACTAAGTCACCATCCTTTTCCTCTGAACAGGAAGCATGCAGGTTATTTTAATCCATTTGTCAGATCATCTCTGCAGTGTTGAATTACCAAAGTGTACCAAGTAAAGCCAGTTGAAAAATAATTGAAAACTTGACAAATTGAAGATTCTTTACTTTGTCGGAGTGACTAAATTTGTACTATATATGCACTAAATCTGTTTTCAAGCTGAGTTCTGGTAAAGATGTGATAATTCAAGCAATAGACAACCTCTCTTTCAAAGGTGGTTTTAAGTATTTCATGGTGCAGGATCAGAAGATAACAGGCTTTTTTTTTAATCTGTGGCAGCATATACCACCTCATTATCTGGGTCCTTCAGAATATGCTCTTATTTGGCAACATAATTTGATGTCATGGGTCATTTTTGCTGTGAACAGATTTCCCTTTTATCTCTTGATTCTGGATGCATATTCCATGAGTTATTCTTAGTGCATTTATACGTGGCTCTGCTGATTCTTAGATCTTTTCCTGTGGGTCTGTTGATCCAAAGCAGTTAAGCATAAGGGGTAGAAATCCTTTAAAAATTAGGCTTTAGTGTCTTTTTTTCTTGCCCTCTGCAGTGCCTAATTTGTGGGACAAAGCACCTTGGAATCACAAACTGTCTAAAAATTGAAAAATAGTTTCTGTTGAACCTGTATGTATGAAATCCTATGAAAAGCAGCACTTCAGAAGTCCAAATGCTTCTAGATTTTTGTTTTACCGTGCCATTATATCAAACCATTATTTTTGAGTCTTTGAGAAGATGGTATCTTCAGAAACTCAGGAAACCATAGTTTACAGAATAATGTTTGGGTTAAGAAGTAAGATTTTAGGTTCAAGGTGTTAGCCTGTCAGTAAACTTACCTTTCTGATAGCTGAAAAATAACTATTGATATTTCAGTACTTGGAGTGTATCAAGGATTTAGCTTTAGGCAAACAAGTTTTAGAATCTTTATTAATAAATATAGGATAAATACTGATGTTTTTCTAATATGTTCTGGATAACTAGCAGTGTATGGTGCTATAGGAGATCATCAGTAATTAAGCCAATATGTGCTGTACACTCAGTATTCACATACAGTAGCTGGAGTGGTTAAAAAAAACCTATAGCAGGATTAAAATATTAAGTTCTGCATATGATGAATTCTGATAGTTGTAACAGCTGACCCTGGGATTGTCTCAGCTGGTCAGAGCATGGTGCTGAGAGCACCAAGGCTGAGGGATCAATCCCCATGTCAACCATTCACTTAAGAGTTAGACTTGATGATCTTTGTGGGTCCCTTCCAGCTCAGAATATTGTGTCATTCTGTGCTGGATAAGCAGCTGAGCTTCTGCTAGAGCTGGTATTTTTCTTTTTTCTTTAAATATTTTAAAAATTCAGGTTTTAGCACTTGATTATGTTCTCTGTAGAGGTTATTTTATGTAAGCAGTAATAAGTTAAAAAATCCCATAAGGTCAAATTCAAGTATTTAAGGACTTTTAGACTGAGACTACAATGAAGATCTCTTATTGTTAATAATTTTTAATCACACAAAATATTACAAAAAGTTATTTAAAGTCTGAATCTAAAGTATTCTGAGCACATTGAAATAGTTCATTTGCATTGCAGGTTTGGGATGGCACTAAATGTCCCTACCCCACATGGAAAGTGCCTGTGGAAGCAAGAGACCTGGAAGGAGAAAAAGTTCTTCTTCATCAGCTGAGAAATCTAGTGGTGGACATTCTGGTCTATGATAATCATGTACAACTGGCAGAATCACTTAAGGTAATGCACAGTTTGGTATTTCACTCTCTTTTTGTGGCCTGTTTTATGCTTAGAAATCACTTCAGAGAATGCATCAATTTGGTTCTGCTGTAATTATGTGTTTCTTTATCTTTCACTGTACTTCCCATACCTTTTATTTGAATGCAGAACTTCTTCAACATGTGTTAAACAGGCTCATTACCTGAAAATTGCCATGAAAAAATTCTTCACATTAAGCACTTTCCAGACACTGCAATATAATAGATAATACAATGAAAATAATGCACTCAGAAAGTGTATTGTGTGCTTTAGAATTATTTCTAAAAGATACAATGCCATGTTAAACCTGTAGTCCTGTTAAAGATCCTTAATTCTTAAGTCAATAGAAGATTTTCTGTTCTATAAGCTTCTGCAGTTTGCAGTGCAATCTTCATTTAGTAGGTCAGTAATGTTGATTATGCTTAGATAGAGAAAACAACAACATAATTAAACATCAGATCTTCTGCAATACTGCCATCTTGCTTCTGAATACAGGAACTTGGCAAAGAATGCATCTTTCATTTCATGCCTTGCCCTCTATACTCAACATCACTTTTAAGAAAACATTTTACCAGAAAAAAAAAGATAAGTGATAATCCTTTTTTATGCTGGGTCTATCAGCAGACATGAAATCATTTTGGTAAATTAACACCCATTCATAAGTAAATTACAGATAGCAAAATAAGTGTAACAATTTGTGTAAGAATTCATAACAAAACTAACAGTAGTATTTCAGTACTTTCAAGTTCTCTTCCAGAATTTTTCTCTTGCTAACTGGTGTAAAAAACTGATGTTCTAGTGAAATAGTATGTTTTGAATATGAAGGAAAAAAGGATTTTAATATTAATAAAACTTATTTTCTTGGTTCGCTGATAATACTCCCTGTATTATTCTCCTCCCTTTATATTCAGGAATTGAATCACAATATATATTGAGTATGTGATATATGGGATGTCTTCATACTCACTCTTACATTTTTTCTTCCTATCCACTTGCTCTTTCGTATTTCTGAAGCATTTTTATCTCTGCTGGATACTGCACTGCACAGTAGAAAGTTTAATAATTTCGAAGGAAATTATTAAGAAACCCCCCCTTGATCTCTTATGGGTGTTTTTGTCCTTCTGGCTATGTCCAAAGTTGCAGTAGTTTCAGTCATGCAAGCTGTAGAAGTTTCAAATTAGATAGTTTTTGTACACCACGTTCTAGTTGCTTGTCTTAGTGGAGTTATCAATGAAACAGGGCTGATATGCTGACAAGTAAATTTCAGAAATATTTACTGATTTCAGATTGCAACATGTAGAATTAATTGTATTTCAGAGAATAATTTTTATCTCTCTATATACACACACACATATATATTATACAATTTGGCAGGAACTCTCCCTAAAATAGACGGGTTTTTTTAGAGGCTTTTAAATACTAGTGAAAATTATGTCATATCATAAAAAGGTATAATCCAAATATGTATCATATTTTATTGAGTTCAGGATCTTGTTACTCAAAGTTGGGTTTTTTTAATTCATTTTTATAGCAGTATAGAAATGTTTAGTGTATCGACATATACCTTCCCAAGTGTGATTAGATATTTTGCCAGTTTGTGGTTTCAGAAACAATAAAAAGTGCACTATTTTTCAATCTTCTTTTCTATACTTAACACTAGCTTAGAGTGGCCTTTTTTAATGTAAATTTCTACAGAATTGTTAGGTTACACTCTTGCCTGTTGTTTTGTACCATTTGCAATGACAGTTTCAGCTTGGAAATGATGTTTTATGTAGGAGCAATCTGTTTTACATAACCTTGATAATAAGAAGGGCAGATTATAAAAAAAGCCTTGAAATATACGGTCTTATTTTAAAATTGTATCTGTAGGCACATGTTCATACAAGGAAACTCTGAGTAAGTACTATACACCAGAGAAAGTGGGTAATATATATCACAGGGAAATTTTGACAAATCCTGGAGCACAGTGTCAGGGATATTGCTGCAAGAGTTTGTTAAAAACTTTATATCATCTGTCCAGAGAACACTGAAGATTTGAGCACTTTATCTCATTTTCTAAGACAATACTTCAAGTGTTTAATGGAGAGAACTTTAGTTAAAGGTATGTTGAAGGTATGTTGCAGTTGATACTGTAAGTAGACTTTTTCGCTCTGTATTTACTGCCCTCCCTTTCCTGCTGGGCAAGACTGTGGCTTTTCAGCAATACAAAAAGAATTTTCAGAAATTTCATCTCTGAAGCAGATTATTTATTACCTGGGGCATAAGGACATGGCAAGACCTACAGCTAAGCAAAGAAAATGTTGTTCACTGCTTTTTCTTGAATTTCCCTTTTCCTCTGGCGATGTACCAGGGCTAGATGAGACTTTCTCATAACTGCAGGAACCCCAGCCTACAAGTGACTGGAGTACAGTTGCTCCACATTTTTTAGCCTTATGCCAGTTTTCCAGTACTTCTCAGTGTCCACTGACCTTGCCATGCAGTTTGGGAATAGGTCTGTGACGTGAGTTTTTCCATCTGGGGCATTTTGTTTAGGTGGTAAACATCAAGGTGAGTGAGTGTCAGTGGTCAGCACAACAGGGGTACAGCTGCCCACAGTTGGTCAGAGATTTCCTTATTTCTGCCTTTCACTGAATATGTGATCCAGTGCATTCCTCTTCTGGCTTAATGGTATCGATTCTGTGTTGCCATCCATGTTATGGATAGTGCAATTAAAACTATTAACCTTGAGCATACATACAAGTCCTAGTCCATAGTTTCACAGTATTTGCTCTGTGTTGCATATCTTCAGATGTAGAATATGTATAGAATATTTTCAGCTGTTTCTCCCACCATGGTACTATCCTTCATGATAGTAGTTTGGACTAAGATGTTTTCTTTCCTAGTGCCAGAGTCACATTTTCAACATACAACTCAAATGAGTTACTACATGGCCAAAATATCTAGCTTCATATTTTTCAGATCTAGATAACATTCCCTTGACATGTGAGTTGTATTCTCCCCACTTTTTACTCATTGAAAAGGGAAAAAACCCAAGACCCACTCTTGAGTCCTTCAAACTCTTAAATGGATTTAAGCTGGTATTTCTTACTGCCCGAGATGGTGCCCAGATGCCATCTATATGCTTTGTCTCATTTGCAGAAAGTTGTGCACTATTTACTCAGTAAAATTAGACTGTTGATGCAATGACAAAGAAATACCACTGAATATAATCAACCATAAATACAGGCAAAAAGGTAAGTACAGGTGAATTACTTAGGTGATTCCTGTAGATAAAGACAGCTTCTTGTGCATCTTTTTGGACAAACATGAATATTTACCTGCAGTGACACATGCTGCTGTGAATTCACTGAATTCCAAAGTGATTGTGAACACACTATATTGTGAAATAATCATGAGAATTTACTGTGCTAAAAAGTTGTTCTAGTTAACTAGTTACAGGGAACTGCATATATAACTTCTGCATTTCAATTCTCTCTAGCCTTAATATGTATTCTTTAAATAGTAATATTTGAATTAGACTGAATATAAGGTATTAGTATCTTTTATATTACTGCAAGAAATGTTTTTGTTCACTTTGATTTCACTTTTAATGAACTTCCTTGAAATGGGGTAGGTCATAAACAGAGCTTGTATATGTATATAAAGAGCTCAGTCTGCAGGCGTTGTGTAAACAACAGAAATACAGTAACATTTTTATCCATAACATCCACATTTGCTCTGTGCTGTTAACAGTAAGCAAGGCTGCCTCCCAAAGGAATCCAGGGAAATAGCATGTTGTCCACTCAGGCATCTCCGGGCTGACATTCAGAACCTTATAGATCTTTTCAGTATTTGGCAATGCTGATTATTATGCATCTCTTTTTTGTAGTTCAAAGTGATACTAGAATATATAAAATTTAACATGTTATATGAAATATAACATTTTCCGAAAAGGATCCAATAAATGTTTCGAAGATTATTATTTTGTGATAAGTCTTGCAAAATGAATGTTGCACTAAAACTTGCAGTTCAGTTGACTTTTGCAACCTGAAATTGACTTGTTGCAATCTAAAATTCACTTGTGTGAATTTCAGCACACAAGTTCAGAAGGCAGACACAGCATTTCATATTCTTGGCTTCTGAGCTCTCCTCTCCCACATTTAATTTTTCGTGTTTATACATAGAGAAAATATTAACTTTTTATATACTATAAATATATATATTTTTTTTAAATTGTCAATTAAAATAAACTTTTTCCTGCTTCTATGCAAATTACTCTTGGCAGTAGGGAAGTAGTTTGACACTGTTGACACTGTTTGCCACTTTTATTTACATAAATTTATTCCATATGCAGAACTTAGTTTCTTAAGAAGTTCTTACCTTTCTCCAAAAGCATTTGTCATAGTCATTAGATTAGTCTTAGGATATGAGCGTCCTTTGCTTTTTTGGATGTTCATAATTAAGTGAAATCAGCATCTGGAAAGAAAAAAAAGTCTTTGGATAAGCCTCTTAACTGCCATCTAAATGCACAACTGTCCTGGTGGTGCTTTGAATGAACAAAATGAGCAGCCTAGTAACATGTAGATCAATTAAAAGTCTGGTAAGAGCTTCATGCCAGAAGCAAAATAGGTGCGGGCTGAAGTGCACTTTTATGTCCCTGCTGCCTCAATTCGAAAATATGCTGCTTTTTTCATGTGTGGTTACTGTTTAAAAAGAGCAGTTTGATCCACCATTATGTAGCCATAGTTTGTTCCTTGATACAGAGGAGGATTCTAGACACAGGTTGCCGCTCCATCTGCTTTTATGCATATATACATGTGTTTAAAAGTGTTGTAGTATGACATGTCCAATCCAATAAAGTAGGAATACTTTTTCAGTTTCCACCGGTTAAAGTTGGATCTCAAGCTGAAATATGACTTAATAAATATAACTGCTGTAATATTAATTTTAATTGAAGTAAATTTAGAATAATTTGTCATTACTATCAGGCTATTTAAAAGATGTTTAGAATTAATATAAAACCGGGTTGTTGAGTGTGTATAGCTTCCCAGCTATTATCTGGATCTCAGATTATATTAAAAAAAAACTTGCTAACTGTGTAATTGAGTCTCCATTTTATCTGCTTTTAGAACATTGGGCTTGGTTTTGGTTGTTTGGTTGGGTGTGCGGTTTTTTTGGGGGAATAATGGGAGGGTATTCTTAAATAAAACGAAACTTATAAAGATGTGCTCAGTGTTCACCACTCCATAACTTTCTTTTTAATAGGTGCTTGTATAAGTCAGCTTAAGTCTGTGTACCTTGACAAAGCTCTTCAGAAAACACAAAATTATTCTAAGCAAAACAGGAAGCATAATTCTCCATGTAGCTGAGGACATCTAACAGAGATAGGAAAAGTGCCAAGAGTAAGATATGATGGAGAAATCTGAGTAAGGAGATATGTTTGTATATACATGTAAACATGGTAAGCCATGCACAGTGATGAACAGGAGATCAATTGCTAAATGTGATCATTCCCAGGACAAATCACAGGATGTCAGTCTCTGTTGGGCTGTGTTGGGAATATAGAAGGCAAATTGTGCCCTTGGGAAAGGAATGTATTGACTCGTTTGGTCTGTCTTGTGAAGTGTGTTTGAGAATTAAATTTACTAAGAAGGCTTATTCTGCTTCTGAATCACCCTTTGCTGCCAGTAATGTTTCCTGATAAAGCAAAACAGATCACATGGAGAGGTTTTGCAGTTTCCATACCTGAACATACTTAAAACCCAGCTGGAAACAAGCCTAAGAAGTCTGCTCTAGCTGACTCTGCTTTGGGCAGAAGAGTTGAATGAGGTAATCGCCAGAGGTTGCTGCCAGCTTCAGCTGTTCTGTGGTTCAGTTAAAACAGGGAAGAAGCTTCATGAGCACTAGAATTTTCCATGAAAATAAGTAACTTTGTGTTATCAGCATGGATTTTTCTTTTCCTTTCAGATTGGAAGTTTTCTGAGAATTTACAGTATTCATGCGAAACAAGCAAGCGCTGAAAATGAAGATGTCTCACCTATGGAGTTTCATCTTCACGGTGGCACCTGTTATGGTCGAGGAATAGGAGTCTTGCCAGAAAGTAACCCAGATGTTAAGGAACTAAAAGAGTAAGTAGTATGTGTAAATGTTTGGTTTTCTCTAGATCATTCTTGAAAACTCTAGGCTAATGTAACAGCTGTACAGTTTAGAATTGTAAATGTTTCTAAGAATCAGAAACTCGAACAGAATTTAGCACCACTAAGATGAGAAGTATTTGGAGGGATAGCTAAATAAAGGCAGTTACTTTCAAATTTAAAATACAGTTTAAAATTCAAATCAAGATTTCAGTTTTAATTAGCTTCATTCTAATTATGCACATTTAAAACCTGTGCATATGTGCTACTTGAAAATGGCGAGATTTAAAGATGTTCACAATGAAGCAGATAATTTACATTCTTTACTAAGCTGTCTTATAAGGAATCAGAATAATTTAGGTTGAAAAAGACCTTTAAGATCATCAAGTCCAAATGTAAGCCTTTTCCAAATGTCCCACTAAATCATGTCTCTAAGTGCCACATCTGCATGACTTCAAAACACCTCCAGGGATAATGACTCCTACCTGAGCTGCTTTTTCCAATGCTTGACAAACCTTTCTGTGAAGAAATTTTTCTTAATACCTAAGGTAAGCCTCCCCAGGCACAACTTGAAGCCATTTCCTCTCCTTCTGTCACTTGTTGCCTGGGAGAAGAGGCTGACCCCACCTCAATACAACTTCCTGTCCCCTTGTTGTAGAGATGAGTGTTAAGGTCCCTCTCTGAGCTACCTCGCCTCCAAGCTAAGCCATCCCAGCTCCCTGAGCTGCTCCTCACAGGACTTGTGCTCCAGGCCCTCCACCAGGTCCTTTTTGGCTGAGCCTCTTTCCAGCCACTCTGCCCCAGCCTGTGGCACTGCATGGGGTTGCTGTGACCCAAGTGCATTTCACCTTGTTGAACCTCATACACTTGGCCTTGGCTGTCAGTCCAGCCTGTCCAGACTGCTCTGCAGAGCCTACCTGCACTCCAGCAGATCAAAACTCCTTCTCAACTTGGGGTCATCTGCAAACTTACTGAGAGTGCCATGCCCTCAGTCACCTTGCTCTCATCATTGGTATAGATACTAAACAGAACTGACCCCAGTACTGAGCCCTGGGGAACACCATTTGTGAGTTGCCACCAGCTGGAGGTAACTCCGTTCTCCACCACTCTCTGGGCTTAGCCATCCAGCCAAATATGGACCTGTCCCAGCCATGACAGCCAGTTTCTGCAGGAGAGTGCTGTGGGAAACAGTGTCAAAGGCTTTACTAAAGTCCAGGTAAACTACATGCACAGCTGTTTCCTCATCCACTAAGCAGGTCAGTTTGTCATAAAAGGAGATGAAGTTGGTCAAGCAGGATGTGTCTCATAAACCCTGGCTGGCTGTGTCTGATCCCCTGGGTATCCTTCATGTGCCACATGATGGCACAGAGGGTGATCTGCTCCATCACCTCCAGCACTGAGCTCAGGCTCACAGGCCTGTAGTTCCCTGGATTGCCCCTCTGACCTTTCTTGTAGATAACCATCTGCATTCTACTGGGACCTCCTCACTTATCCAGGACTGCTGATAAATAATAGAAAATGGCTTTTTGGGTGCTTGTGCCGGCTCCCTCGGTATCCCCGTGTGGATCCCAGCCAGCCCCTTAAACCTGTGTAAGTGGTGTAGCAGGTCAGTGACCATTTCCTCTTAGATTATGGAGACTTCATTCTGCTCCCCATCCCCATCTCCCAGCTCAGGAGTCTGGAAACTTAGAAATACTTGGTCTTATTAAGACAGAGGTAAGGAAAGCATGGAGTACATTGGCCTTTTCCTCTGTCACTGTTTCCCTCCTCATCCAATAAGGGTGGAGATGCTCCTTAGCCCTCCTTTTGTTGATGATACATTTGGAGAAGCTATGTTTGTTGTCTCATATAGCAGTAGCCACATTAAGTTCTAGTCAGATTTTGGTCTCCTAATTTTATGCCTGCATAAAATCCTTGTATTCCTGCTGAGTGACCTGCCCCTTCTTCCAAAGGTTATAAACTTTTTTCTTCCTTAGGAAAGGCTAAGTAACCGAAGTCCATATCCCATTATCAGGAATTCTGTTTCCAGTAGTACATATTTCTTTTGGCACTATTTTGTGTTCAGTGTTCCAGAAGTGATTTGGAAATTGTCTGCATCATTAATATCTTCTAAAAATTCTGGTTCAGTAGAGTTTTATGTCTGAACATTATACCTGTATCTTGATAATAAATAGGTTTCATGTAAGTGTCCATGCAGTCCCATATATATATATGTGTGTGTGTATGATTATACAGAAAAGATTTCTCTTCATTATAAAATATTTTGCCATTTATCTTTAGATTATTAGAATCTGTGGATCTGACAGACAGTCAGAATATGGAAAGCATGTGTTCAATGGACATAGACAGCACTTTTGGCAATGTTACAGGTAAGAGCAACTGAAAGCTGATTTGCTCTTTCTTCTAGTATGGTCAAGATAAGGTCACAGTTACTGCTTCTCTTTGTGTGTAATGCTACTGTCACATTCAAAGCCCTAGAGAATTCTTGCAGTTTATTAGACTGGAAACTTACATTACTCTTTCTTGTCTTCTAGCACAAGCATTTCGTATTACATGGAAAGATACTTTTGTAGGAGTTAGTGAATAAATTCTTAAACACAGATGGTGTTCTTAATCATACTGTAGTAGATCACAAAGCAGAGTTATGTAAGTGCTTCCCTCTAAAGGGCGATTCTGCAGGGACAGGCACTGAAATGCTACTAAACAGCTGTCTGTTGAGGAGCCCTTCTTAAGCTGTTGGATGGAAAGTTGTGTCAGTGGCAGAGGTGTAAGATGCATTTCCATGGAACAGTAATATCTTATTGATTGTTTTCCATACCCCATATTGTTTTCTGAATGGTATTTTTAGCTCAGGATAAGAATAACTAAAAGGGAATTAAACTCTAAAGCTGTTTGGACATAGGCTATATCTTTGCTTCTAGCTTTTAAAAATCTGTGTTACTCAGCCATTATTAACATAAAAACATAGGATGTTTCTAAAAGGATGCAAAAGTCAAGAATAAGTAAAAAAGTCAAGAATAAATAAATGCTTCATGTCCAGTCCATACATGAAAATTTAGAAAAAAATTTGCACCTATTTACTGCACTCTCTTTGTGTAGTAGAGGTTGTTCAGAGAGGGGACCAGGCAGTCTGTATTGGTCTTTGTGTTCCTGTTCAGAAAGATTACAGGGGATGAATTCAGTTTATGTCAGCAGATCATTCACAGTGTACTTCTGAAAAGTTCACTTTGATAAGCATTCCTATTTAATGTATTTGCTAACATCCCCTCTAATATATTAACTCTTGATATGCAATATATGTCTCCTTCTTACTTTTGCTGCTTTTTTTTGTTTGTTTGTGATTGTATTGTTTTCGTACATTATTGGGATTTTCATTTGTTCAGCATTTGGTTTGGTGTATATCTGCGTGTCTATCTACATGCCTACCTGTTTGTATGTGTCCATATGTATGTCCATGTGTCCATTTTTATATGATAAAAAAGAAAAGAAGGAAGGAAAATAATTAGGAAATTCTTCTTTATTTTAGATCTTGAATTGCACTTACAGAGATGTCAGCAGTTATCTGTTACAGGTAGGTAACATTTTGACCTTAAGGTGAATTTTAATCTTGCTGAAGTATTAAGGTGAAGTTTAATCTTGCTGAAAAGTAGTTTTAAAACATTATCTTAAAGGTTATTACAGGAAGAGCTATTCTAAGAGTATAAATTCCAAGAGTATTTATGCATGTATGTTGTACTGGGTTTGTTTGTTGTTTAAAGGAATAGAGCATGTTTGTATATTCTACTTTCACTTGGTTTTTGTACATGTTGTGTTTCTGTATACTGAAGTGCACCATGCTCCTGCAGCCTGATGTGATTTATTTTACGATCTGTAATAACAAGTTCTGCTGATTAAACTAAGTCTGCAGCTGGGAAGGAAAGAAAAGTTGGAAATGAGGAGAAGTGCATCTCTGAGATTGCCGCTTCCGGTATTGCAAATATCATGGTGATAAATAATATGTGTGGTGCTTTTTCATCTCTCTGTGTATTGTTTTGCAGTATTAACAGATCATCAGGATTTGAGTAACACAGAACTGAAAACCATAACAAACAGCACAGCTCCTCAACAATATCGCATTAGAGCAAAGCTGAGAACTTACAAACCCCAAAAGCTCCATCAGTCTGTTAAACTGCATTGTTCCAAATGCAACTCTTTGTAAGTGTTTTGCACAGTATAAGTAACTAAGAATTGCTCTGTATGTTTTGGGATGCCTAGATTTTCAGTGTGTTTTCAACTTCTTTTGTGTAAGATAAGCTGAATCTTACACAAGATCATTTTGTGCAAAGATTTGAAACTCACTAAGTAGAAAATTTTTAAATCATCAGGTGAGTTCCATTTATAGAATCCACTGAGTGCTTTCAAAACAATAATTTTTCTTTCTTTGCAAATTCAGCAGTACAGTTTTTTCCATACTGTAGTTGTATAGAAATATCTTAAGTGTTTCTTTATCGGAGTTTTAAAATAGGATATGCAAAGAGGTATAATAGTCTCCAAACGAATTAATAAAATATCTTTGACGAAAGTGCATCTTCCAGACAAGGCATCTTTTCTGGATCCAAAAATATCAGGGAACTCACACAACTTCAGGCCATTCCCTTGGATCCTATGACTGGTCAACACAGAGAAGAGTTCAGTGCCTGCCTCTCCTCTTCATTCAGGAGGAAGTTGTAGACTGTGATGAGGTCTCCCCTCAGTCTCCTCCAGACTGAAGAGACCAAGTGACTTCAGCTGCTCCTTATACAACTTCCCCTCAAGACACTTCGCCATCTTTTTTGCCCCGCTTTGAATACTCTCAGAGACCTTTTACAACCTAATTGATTCTGTAATTTTTGTGTAATTTGGATGGCCTGCATTACTGCTTCTCTGTGTATGACAAGTGGAAGTGCATGAGTGGTGCACTCCAGCAGGACAGGATAGAAACTGAGGTGCAGAGTTGCAGATTCTCCCTTCACAGTATTTATGTGAGGCTATCCTGGTCCTGTCCTTTTTTTTTTTCTTTTTTCTCCCTCAGTTTCTGCAAAGTCAAACAGACTAACACATAAAAATTGAACAAATTACATAAGTTTATGTAGTCTTTTCACTCTAATGATGTGGTGTCCCTTTTAAGGCCCAACTGAAATCACATAAAGCTGATAGATTTGATTTTCCAAGGATTTTCATTTGTGTGGGCTGTAGCCACTAGGCTGCCTCTGCTCTAAGGTAGGTTAGCATATTACTTGGTGTGTTTATTAACATGGAAAGTCATAATAGACTATACAACTCTTAATGTTTAAACTGATAAAACAGTGAGGATATTCCTGTCTGTCCTTTGACTCTCATGACTATATTCTAATATTTATTTGGAGTACTGTCGTCCTTGTTGGTAGATTGCCTAAGGAGAAGCTGTTAGAACATACTTACTCAATTTTTTAGGCAAGAAGTTCCAGATAGAGAAGACTTTGACTTCATTTTACACGGCTCTGCCAGTACTGCCCCAAACCCAGAATTACACAATACATCCTGGTATGAATCTGTAACATGGACTACACAAGAGCAGAAACAGAGGGAAATAGCCATCCATTTTGTGAAGCATGATGAAATGCTTCAACATCCTGAGAACACCTTGATAATGATAGAAGGTAAGGTAAATTGCAAATACAATTCTTCCAGCACTGTGTCCACTCTGTGTACAAAGTAAAGATGTGTTGAAGTTGTATTCAGTACAAGTAGTGATGATCATAGAGGTATCTTCACAGAAAAGAAAAACTGAGCTGGAACTATAAGTTACTGTTGTGCAAACAGGAGATTGTAGTCTGTAAAGGTCTTATAAGCTGCTTCTGTCTATTTTTAAATTGTGCCAATGTTGTTTATTGTAGATTATGCTAAAATTAACATCTGAATGGGGTTTGGTTTTTTTGCTATCTGTGCTTACTTATTTGTCAGTTCTGATTTAAAAACTTGCCAAGTCTTCTAAACAAGCCTATTTTTAGTACTGATGTAGAAACTTTTGAAATGCTTCTGGTAATACAAGCCTCCAATTAAATTTGTCAGCCTCTGGATGTCACTGTTGTTTCAGATTAATAGAACTTCTCTCAGTGTTTGTTTTTTTTTTTTTGGTTTGGTGTGGCTTTTATCAGATCTCCTCAGGAAAGAGGAATAGCCACTGACCTTTAAACAAAGCGATTTAGCAAGAATACTATTGAGGAATTTTTATATAATAAAAATAATAAATTGCATATAGCACTGTTCAGAGTTCAAAACAAAGCCTTCAATTGTGCTCAAGCAGTGATGTGAATAAGCAAATGTAAGTCAGGTGGTCCTTTGTGTGAGGGTCAATTACAAAACCCCTTCTGTTTTCTTCTTTCTTTTATAATGAATTAGTTCTGATAGCTGCTTTATTTCTGACATGTTCCCAACTGACTTCAATCTAACCTTTTCTTTCTGGGAAAAAAAAATCTATTTATTCTCTATTTTCCTAGAACAGCTGAGCAATAAAACTCAGTAAATCTATTTTCAGATATTAAAGTGTCAGCAACTAAGTATGTCTGTGTATGGATATGTGCATGTAAAAGGTCAGTTTGCTTACTTTGATTTTTTTCTAAGAAAATGGCTAGTAAAATCATAGTAGTAATTATATGA
The DNA here is from genome assembly GCF_036417665.1 of Passer domesticus. Classification (NCBI taxonomy): domain Eukaryota; kingdom Metazoa; phylum Chordata; class Aves; order Passeriformes; family Passeridae; genus Passer; species Passer domesticus. The sequence continues at coordinate 20,054,345 of NC_087478.1, forward strand.
AAGTGATGTTAACTAAGTACAACCTCTTGGTTATACTGTTAGCTATGAGGAAGATATTAAGGCATCTGCTTTGATAAATGTCCATCTTTGTTTCTTAATTGAGACTGTTGTTGAATAAAAGTGAGAAGGTATTGGACTCTTTTTTGAATTTTTGGTAGTGGATATAAATTATTATTGAAAGCTCTGAAATCAGCTAAGTAGTTGTTCAATTTATTTCTGACTACTGTTTAAGGAACCATGTTTTTTTGGCTTTTAATAGGTGGAACATTAAAAGAAATCTGGAAACTTACAAAAAGATTCAAGTGCGTTGTTCCTGTGAGATCCACAGAAGATGACCTTGAATTACTAGATCTTTCAGCTCCTTTTCTTCTAAAAGGGAATGTAAAATATTATGGGTAGGTTAAAAGTATTTGTTGATATTTCACTAGTTGCAGTAATAGCTAGCATTTTCTTCAGTAGTTCATTCTGCAGTGTTTGAAGGGATAATTAACCCACAGATTCTCTGTAAAATACATAGCATGATCTATAGAACTGACATCAGGGATGTAATGCCATATCATCTGATAACAGGTATCAAAGGACTGACTGCAGTTTAGCTCTTGATCTATAACTCTTACACAGCACTCCACTTTCAGTATTGTCTGTGGTGCATGGGCTGGGCAGTGTGCTGTGGAAATGGAAACACACATGGAGTGCAAAGTACCTAAAAACCTCTTCTTGTTCAGATCTTCCATCTTCTGGTCTCATTTAGACTGAAGTCAAAACATATGCTTTTAAAACTGTGTGTATATATGTATATATATACACACACAACATAACAGATAATATTTAAATAGCCTGTCAATTTACAAGTCATTCTCTCTTAGTGTTGGGAAAGCTTGAGGTTTGGAAGCAGTAAGGGATTTTGGACAGCCTCTCTTACCATTTGTAACTTACTGTGATCCACAGCACTGCAAAGTGCCTTAGCTGTTGGTGGATGTCATTCACTGTAGAGATGACTTCAACAGGTTTCTGAATTCCACAGTTCCAAAGCTGTGGAATACAGTACCCACACCTAGGCCTGGTATGTGTGATCTGCTGTGCAGTGCCATGTTCCTGCTCAGTGAGAGCTGTCAGCAGTGTGCCCCCTGAGCTGCTGAGCTCAGAAATACCAATCTCCTCCATGCAAGCTGCTGAGTAGTAGCAGTTCAGGCAGAGCACTGTGCAGTGGGGAGCTATGCTGGGTCTGCAGGCAGTAAAAACATTTCCATGCAGAAATATTCCATGTTTCCTGTGAACCCTAAAGTTTCCCATAAGGGGCCATCCATAAAATGAATACAGATAATTGTTTCTCTCTGTATATATAGTTTTGACCTTTACAGGTACTGCTGTCTACAGCTTTTTTTAATAAAGACAGTATATGGGTACTCCTGCGGGGACACGATCTTCACCAATACAAAGTATTTGTACTTTGCTTGTACTTCCATAATCCATACCATTCTCCAGCTATACACAACTCACCTTCAGACGTTGCTCTCTTTGCAAATGGTTGGACTATAAAAGTAAATGGTTTGTAAAATATTCAAGAATGAACCTCACAAATATGCTGACATTTCAGAGTTATGTTTCATGCCCATTTTTATCAGTGGCATATACTTAGCAAAGTCTAGGAAAGGTTCTGTATGGAAGAATGAATTATATGTGTGTGCATTTGCATGTACATTCATTTATATATAAAAATAAACACAGACACACTACATATAAAAAGCAAAATTCACAGTTAAATTAGCTTATTGGAGTTTGAGTGGGTTTTTTAAAGGAAAAAACTTAGATCACTTAACTTTATATCACTTAAGCAGAAGTAGTTTTATTAATTTTTATTACATTCTTTGCATATAATTCTAAAAGATAATAAATGTTATTTCAAGCTCTAACTGTAATATACTACTTTGGAAACTTAATTTGGAACAAATTAGTTTTGTTCTGTAATTCATTCCTTGAGGTAAATGGGAGCAACTTTGAAAATAGTTCTTCAATATTTCCACCCACTTGCAGCATTATCTTACTGTGTCACATGTAAATTTTATAGTAAGTGATGTAAATATGGCAGGAGTAAAATAGTTTGTTTTAACAACTCTCAGTTAATATTCTCAACATAGGGAAAGCCAAATTTCCCCTGTAACTCTGTAATGGGTTTAGAGTATGCTACAAGTTCAGATTCATTACTGCTTTTACAAAGTGAGAAGTAGTGGCATATGAACATATGTTTAGCAGTGTCATGATCTTAGAATCATAGAATGGTTTGTGTTGAAAGGGACCTCTCATGATCGTCTAATAATGCCTTGGGCACAGCCACCTTGCACTACACCAGGTGGCTCAGCTCCCTCCAGTCTCATCTTGAGGTATGGGGAAGTATACCTTGAGGTGTACTTCCAGGTATGGGAAATCCACAGTGTTTCTGGACAGCCTGTTCCAGAGCCTCAGCTCCTTCTTTGTGAAGTGGTTCTTCTTGCTGCACAATGTACATCTACCCTCTTTCAGTTTAAAAATGTTGCTCCTTGTTCTTCACTACAGGCACTGGTTAAAAGTCTCTCTCTGTCTTTCTCATAAGCTCAGAAATACCAGAGAGAGGCCACAGTAGGGTCTCCCCAGAGCCCTCTGTTTTCCAGGCTGAACAATTCCAGCTCTCTCAGTCTTGATATACTGTTTAATTCCTGTCTAATCACTGAAGTAGTCTTTTCCATATTTATTTCTCCTCATGGATAGTTCAAAAACAGCATTAAGGGTTTTGTTGTGCTCTAAAGCTGGTGTGTCTGGTAAAATAGGTACTTCAAGCAGCAATAGAAATACTTCTGTACTTCCACTGTGTAAAAAAATCAGTTTTGGTTTTTTTCTGTGCAGAACACTTCTAGTACAAATACATCAATGTTTGGTTATTCTCAATCTCTTGTTTTAAATGCTAGGTGCAAGCAGTGTTCAACTCCAAAGCCTATGAAGAATCTAAGTTCCATTGCAGCAGAACAGCAGCCATCGTGGGAACCAGCTGAAATAGCACAAGGTTAGCTGATGTGATACTGTCCTGAAATACTTTTGTGTCTTGATTCTGAAGTGTTCATGTGAAACAGTTTGACTTGCAGTTCTAGGTTGCAGTTTTGTACAGAAAGCATGTAATTATGGTCACGTTGAAAATGGTGCTGTAAAATTCATTCACCTTTTACCAGTTGAAATAACATAGTTACTTTTGGACCTATTCCAGTATGAATTAAAAGTATGAATATGTTGACTAGTTTCTTTTACCATTGGTATCATTAGTAACACTTATGATAGTGCAGATGTCAAGAATTTTTGGTTGTAGATCTTGCCTTTAAACTGTACATACTTGCAGAAGTTATTCTTGCTTTTCCTTTTGTAGATACTGTTTTTCTGACCTGAACTAAAGACAGTCATATTTAATGACTCCTGCAAGTTACTTTTATCTTCTGTAAACTTCATGTTCCAGAGAGTCTGCAAGAAATAATACTCAAATGAAAGGAATTATTCCACAACAATTATGTGTATTCTGTGCTTCATGTGTTCCTTGTGTTACTATATGCAGTCAATGTGTTAAAATTAGGGAAATGGAGTTTAAAACTTTACAATGCATTAAGGAAAAAAGATATTTGCATGTTTATCAATTCATGTTCTAGCATATTAAGTTATACCTATCATATCTAGCAGTATATCAGTTTGGTAAGCACTTTCTAAAAGAAGAAAACTATTTGAGCAATACAGTGATTTTCTTAAACTTTCATAATTGTATCCTTTTAAATAATTGTGAAGTAATATTTAACTGGCAATGTTTGAGATTTAATTCTCAAAATGAAAACAGTATTATTAATGCTTGTAGTAATTACATAGCTTCTGAACAGAGCGAGACATAGTTCTCCCAGGATTTTAGAAGCTGTGGGAAACTTAGAGGAAAGAATTCAAACAATTATTATCTCTCTTTCTGTAACCATTGTTTGTAGATATAGTTCTCCAGAGTGTGCTATTCATAGTTCACCAATACTGTGAGAGAAGATTCTTAAAGGCCAGTCAGGTCTTAGGACCACCATTCTGCCAGAACTGTAGATTTCTAATAATAAAGTGTCTTTTCATGCCTTCTGAGTCTCTGTCACCTTTGGCTGTCCCCAGTACCCCTTCAATGATAAATGCTTCCTGACAGTTACACTATTTGATGTATATTTTTCTTCTCTCATCTGTATTTTGAGTCTAAATTATAAACCTGCAAGTCTATCAGATCAATTAAACATAAAATGACTTCCAGTTTAAGTGGGTGTACCCAGAAAAGATTGATGCAGAGCAAGAATACTTTCAGGACTGCCAGCAAAGTTTTTTTTTTCTGAACAAGCCTGGTAGCTTTTACTACATCATATCAAGTAAACTGTTTTCCTCAGAAGATAGTTTTCAGGTGCATTCTTATTTCCACTGAATTAAGAGCACCTCTCCTTTAATCTCCCATGGATAAAAGAACACAGGAGAGGAGGATCCTACTAAGATCAGATCTAAGATCTAAACAAATATTATATTTTTTTGTTCACTAGCATGGGAATAAGTACTTTAAAAATCTATGTGTTTTTATAGGCTCATCTATTAAAATGTTTCTAGGAAAATTGTAATGTGGTCTCAAGGGATAAATTACATTTTGCTGTCAGACATCAGAGCCTCTGTGTTAATTTATACTTCTAATGACAGTATTCAAAGTCAGTTGCTATTAAAAGTGGGATATTGTCAGCTTGAGTTGTTGTAGATTGCCTTGCATATTCTCTCAGAGAAATATCAGTTTTTCTTTCCTTCAGTTTTAGGTATTGAACTGCTCCAGTATGTTTTTGTTATGAAGTTTACACTGGTTGATGAAACAGGATCACTAAATGCTTACCTTTTTGATCATGTAAGTAAATCTAGGTAAAGGTAGACATTGTAGATGATGTGAGTTCAGATTGTATTTGTTTTTAAATGGCATATGTATGTGCACAAATATTCATTCTGTGTTACCTGCAGTGTTTTGTGGTAATAATTACAATATTATAAGTTAATACTGTACAGAGTATAGAATATTAAAGCACAAAGACAAAACTGAAGCTTGAAGATAGATTATTTTGTATTTCCATAAACTTTTATCTATTTCTTTAGCTGAATTTCTCTTTTATTGGCAATGTTGAATTATGCAGCCTGAATGCTGTGTGAATGATAGGAATGTTTCAGGATTTATGCAGCTAACTTCTGCATCAGTTTAAAGTCTCCTTACCTTTTTTTGTAACTCTCAATAGAATCTCTCCATTCAGTAATGCTCAGGTTTTTTTGTTTCACATGATCATGAGGTAAGGATGCCCTCTTTCCCTAGGCAGCTACATCTGTACAGATATTTGTCTTGGATTTCAGAAGCAGTTTATTCAATTACTTTACTAACCTTAGAATGAACCTATCTTCAGTTTTCTCTGAAGTAACTTAAGAACATTCCTGCTACCTGAGACACTGAAGACTGGATGGTTTTCCTGTCATGGCAGCGTGGGTGTGACAAAATGGGACGGAAAAAGAATTTAGTGGGATTTTTTTCTGCACAGTAGTGTTGTTTAATGTGTATATATCTGCACATTTTCCACCATTATATTAAATTACTTTGAGTGAGACTTTAAAGAGAATTCTCTTCCTTGTTTAATTGTATTACTGTAAGTAAAAATAATATGAAAATATGTTCTTTCTTAAAATACATGATGTTTAGCAGCAAAGGAGATCAAAGACTACAATCCCCATTTCAGCCAGTCATCTTTTCCTTCTACTGTCCTTTTTCCTTTCTATATAAAGAAAAATAAAACTGCAAAATGAAGTTGAGGGAAAAGATTTAAGCCATTTCTTGCTGCAGAATTCCAAAAATTTTTACTTCAGGGTGGCTCACTTTCTTAACAGATGCTGCTCAGTACTACAGTTTAGCTGTAGGAAAATACCCACAGTTTCCTCTGAAGTGCCAGCTGCTCGCATTCCTGCTGGTGGTGCTTCAAAGACAAGCCAAGAGTTTCCAAACTGCAGTCCTTAAGCACCACCTGAGAAGGAACTGGGCTGCTTTGAAGTGCAGCTTTACACTGGCTTCCAGTTGCACTTCCATAAGAACACAGTGCTTTTCTTTCCTCCCCTCCTTACAGGAAAAGTCAGTGAAGGAAAAAAATGAAAAAGTTTTATAGTCAGAAGAAGACTGAAGAGAGAGAAGAGAAAGTTATCTGTGTCATTTTTGCTGCTGGATTGTCCACTAACTTCTGATCATTGTCATTAAACATGTCATACAAAGATTATACAGAGGCAGATTATTCTGTATTTATTTCTTTTAACAATAATGAGAAATTACTACCAAAAATCTTAGCTCACCATGAGAAGTTATAAGATGATGAGCCTTTAGACATCCAAAATCAGTTAACAAACTTGGAAAGAATAAACTTGGAATTTTTTCAGTCATGCTTAATGTATGTAGTTTAATAATACACAGAAAATGTTTACTTAACATTTTAATGTCCCATTTATTATTTTCTGTCTCCATTCAGAAGTGTACCCCACAGTATGAGCCTTTTTTCTATAGTTTCTAAAACTACCAGCAAATGAAACTTGCACTAAGAGAATGCCACAAATATAAAGCCAGGTTGCAGTGCCCCTTGTTTTCAAGTGATTTGGTTGCTCTCAAGATGTGAGGGACTGTTGAGGGGCACTGACCATCCTCTCTGGCCCTAACATTGCCTGACATTGTCTGGTTGTGGAGGTTCATGAGGAATATCTGCCAGTAATGTGTAGAGACTTATATATATGTGCTTTCTGGGTGGCTGTAGTCCCTGAATACTCAGGGGTACTGAAAAAAAGAGTGTTAATTTTTTTTTTTCAGACAGCTTGGGTTTTTTTCTGTATCCAAACAGGTTTTTGAAACAATACTATTCTTCTGTTGTGTTACCTGATTTTAAATTCCTAAAAGAACACACAATCAAGGTTCTGGCTAATGATTTTTTACACCTCTTTAACACCTCATATTCTTCTGTTCTCTTTCAGGAGAAGTTTTTCCAAATTCCTGCCTCTGAAATCTTAACTAATAATTTTCTTCAGCAAAAGATGCAGATGACCATGAATGCGCTCTGTCCTCCAGGAAGAAAATTAGGTCAGTCTGCTGTTATTTTAAAAGGGGGGGTGGGAAAGGAAGCAGTCTTTCAATCTGCTACTGCATATGAAAAGTCTTAGAATTCAACTTAAGCACAGGCAAAACTCAATACAGAAAAATGCTGGAGCCTGAAAGCAAGGTTCATGTTGTTCTGAAGCATGTCTTTTATGTTAACTCTACCTTTGAGAAGGAAAATAAATGGTCCATTAAATTCTCATGTAGCATGCAGTGGTGTGTGAATACAGTCATGCCTGTGCAGCCACTAACATGCCATCTGTATTCATGGAAGTTAACCAGAACACCCTGTACTGAATGTCACAGCATGTTAGGGAAAATGGAAAGGAAATTCCGTGAATGGCACATGCTTTGGGTGATGTCCTACTTTTGATTGCACATGCTGACTTAGAGCATCCCTTGCAATGGGAAATATCCATGGAAATGGAGCAATACTTAATCCAAATCCATTTACAGATATTTTTGTGCAGTATATGTGTTGTGGCAGAAAGTAGCTCTGCCTAAACTACACATGTCCAAGGTAGATGGATGTGTGATGCAGCTCCAACCTCCAGAGCATACTCCAAGTACATGGCTTGTGTCAGTGACCACTGCTATCACCTTGGAGTCTTTGCCATACTTTAAAAAAGTTCTCCTGTAATAAAGATTGTAAAGGATTTTCCCTTTGAGACCAGTGAAATTGTCTCATTGCGACACGTGGAGATGAAATTTTATTATTGGAAAGTCTTTACATATATGTATTTTATACTGTGGTACGGCTACTGGGTCCAAGTGTTCTGTGGAGTGCTGGTGCAGGGAGGACAAGTCTTGGAAGACTGTCACTGAACACCATTTCAGATCTTGTGGGAAACTTAAAAGATACCAATTGGAATTTCAAAGTTAACAATTTTTCTTCACATTAACTATTGTATACATTTAGATATCCTGGTTAATATCTTGCTCAAGTTATATTTGCCTCCTATAAAAATTGGAAATGACTATTGAACAGTAATTTTGATTTTGTTGGTAGGTGACTTGCCATGGCTGGAATGCTTCATCAAGTCCTATAATGTCAGAGACGCAATGAAAAATCAAGTTTATTACCAAATTTTTGACACCACAGTTGCTGAAGATGTTGTATAGTCATGTGTTGCTAATTGGAAGTAATACAGTAAGCATCAGTTTCTGTGGGGGGCTGGGATCAGAGACTGTATTAAAAAAATACCTTTTTCTTAGGAACTTAACTTGTTATTATGATTTTTTAGTTTATATATTAATGGGAATGGGACTTATACTTTGATATGTTTGCTCTTTTCCTGGCACACACCTTTGTGATCTAAGGGCAAATGGAGGTGCTGAGCTTTTCACTGGAAGTTGCTTGGCTGAGGTTGATGGAAGCAATCTACTTTCCATCTGTCCTTCAAAAAGGCAGTGCTGAGGTTACTCTATGTTTGTGAATTTTACTCAGAAAAATCTAGTCAGGATGATGCCATGTGTTCATTTTTTTATTAAATTACATCAACAGAGGCAAAGATAAAAAGCTCTTTAGTAAACTCAGAATGCTTTGTGCCAGCCAATATTACTGTTCTCAGCTTGACAGGGAGGTTGGTTTTTAGAGACTTCCTTGATTTTGTACTGATATGTACATATAGAAAACTCCTCCTGTTAGTAACAGCTACATGTACCTGTTACTGTAGATTCTGAAGGGGTTGTGAACATGAGCATGTAGTGATTATCACTAAAATTAAAGTCAATCATGAAGGTAAGGTAGTGTAAAATTGTAAAATGGATATTGATATTTGGTAGATGCTAATGCTTCTGGGGTGGCCTTGTTGGGTACCAAAGGTGTTAGCATGTTTGTTAGCTGGGTCTGTATTTTCAAAGGCTTGATCTGCCTTTTCCATCCTACATAATCAGATTGTGTGCCTAAATTTGGAGATACAGAACTGATCTGATGCTATCATGGATTGAAAATTCTGCTGGACTAGAAAACTATGTGGTGGTTTTACTTTGCATTCAGAAGTCTCTAGGACAAGTTCAGGACATGTTTCTCTAAGGGTGATTAATGTAGAAATCCCTGTCAAATCAAATGCTTTCCATCAAAGCAAAATTACTTAGTATTTACAGCAGCTGTTTTTAAAGAACTTCAGAAGCAAGATGCAATATTTGTAAGTGGATTATTATTTTGATAGTAGATGACCTTTTATTTTTTTCATTTTTGGGGGCCATTTAATAGATTATGCAATTTGTCTTAAAATTTCATCATATATCCTCTGGTAATTTTCTTGTACTGTAAAAATTACACTGGGCTTATATGTCATAAGACAATAAGACAATTGTTCTTTATTGATCTGTGTATAGGGACAATGAATATTTAAAGTGGTGAGTGCACATTTCCTTTAAAAATTTTTAAAAAAATAAAAATATTTTGGAATTGAACTAGCAGTTTATCAGAGTCTACTGACTTAAAATCTTTTCTTGAATTTTTACATAAATGCATCAACAAAAAATGATTACAACAAATGAATATTATAAAACTTTAGACACTGGCCATACCCAAGTGTTTTCACAAGTTAGGAGTTAAATTGAAGGGAATTTTCTTTGCCTTTATTTTATATAGGGTATGAAAATGTGGATTTCTTTTTTAGATTTTTTGTTAACAATTCTGAAATATATTGATATTGTACATTTTTCTAAACAAGTCTTTGTAAAGTAATAAATAAAAAGATGTTTTGAACTTAAATGTGAAATAAATCAATTTCACTACATGCCTTGCCTGAGATCCCTTCCTAAAGACTCTACATATGCATGATTTTTTTACCATTGAATATTGTGTTTAAAATTATTTTAATTGAATAAAATGTTCAATAAAGATTCCTCCAAACAATGCGGTTTTTCTTGTATTTGACTTTTATTTCAATTTCATAACTGTGAAAACTTTGTCATCAGTAGAATTATCCAACATAATGCTCCAAATGACTGTATAGTTTGTTGGATTAAAATATACATGTTTCTATTTCTAAATATAATGCATAGAAATAAATTAATAACTACATATTTGTTCATACTAAGGATCACTGTGTAGGAAGGAATTACTGGACAGACTTTTAAAAATGACTCATTGGTTGTGTTTGTGTGGAGCAGTGGAAGTCACTGAGGTGGGACTTGGACCTTAGTTACTGTCCTGGTCAGTGCTGAGAGCTGTGAGTGTCTGACTGTGGGTGAAATCCTGAGATTGTGTCCTGAACGTGCAGCTCCTGCAGCCTCTGGTTTCTGAGGAATGAGCATCTTGGGCAGCAATGACTTTCAGCATTATTTACAGTTTTCTTAATTACAAATAAAAGTCTTATTTCCTTTGGTGAGTTTCTTGAACAGGTGTATAATTTTAGTTTCTGAAACATTAATAAAATTTCAAATGTCTACTCTAGTAGTTTTTTAATTACTGAATTATCTATTTAAATACACTCAAAATCTGAAACCAGCAGGAGATTGGGTTAATACTGGTGCACTAAGATCCAGTGAAAACTCCAGGCATGTCTTGCTGATTCCATATCTTTCTTCCTCCACATACATTCCGCGATATAGGAAAACTGAATCAAAATATCACCTTCCTACTAGAAAGGGAAAATATGCATGGAATGTAAAGTACATCACACACAGCAACATCATCAAGGGGGAAGAATATCTGAATATAAAAGGAGGAGCTGTGAGGGAGAATAATAGAACTATGAAAAACCAATAAAGGAACATGAACCTATTAATTGCTCCAACTATATGGATAAGTGCAAAAAAAGTGACAAAATTGTAATTAAAAGGAAAAAAGTGTATTTTCAGGGTAAAAAGAAAAGAAAACAGAATAGTTTTGGAATAGTGTTTTTATGGGTGCCTGTGTAATTTGGCTCCTTGAATTCTGTGTTTTAAAGGAATTTAAAAACTTAGGGACTTTGGAAGTCTCCAAATTGAGCTGAGTTTAAGCTCTTGGACATGTCATACTCTTGAAACTCCAGATGGAAAGACAGAATGTAAATAAACATATTGCAGAAACAAGGAGGCATTCCTGGTCAGTGACTGAACTTTCTCATCAGCTTTTGCATTATGGGATCCAGAGATTTACAGACAAGGCTTTGAAATGCTTAGCTTAATGCTAATCCTTTGCCTACTGAGCAGCAGGAAGTGGGACTATAAGAAGAGCACTGGAGCCCAGAGGATACAAGCTGAGGTTTGCAACAGAAGGAAGAGAGTTTATTGTCTTAACAGGATGAGTGCTTAGCTTTTCAGTACCAGTGTTTTAGATCACAAGAATTTATGCACTTTAGGTCACTTTTTGGCCAAGACATTGCATTAAGATGTAAAAGTGGCAGGAACTGGGATACTACCGTGTAGGGCAAGGCCAAATATTTAAATGGAGTTGTGAAAAAAATTAAGTAGATATATTTTCAAATTCTTCAGGTGCAGTGGGACCACTGCAAAAAAATGTTATTCAGTGGAAGAGAGAAAAAAAATCCAAATAAGAAATTATTTATATATTTATTCTGATTTTTTTTCAGAGGAAACAGACAAAATTCCAGAGGATAGTAGTAAAAACAATCTTTATGATGATTGGTTAACAATCTTTATGAGAATCTTTTTGGAGATTATTTAACAATCTTTATGAGACAGTTCGCTGCAGTTCCTGTTCACAGCATTTCCTATACATGAAATTCCCAGTAAGAGCTATGGTTTGGGAAAACATTGATCTGATGTTGGAATACCAGATCCAAAGTGCATAAAAGATGTGGAGCAGCACTGTACTACAATTAATGAATCCACATTTGTGGTAAAGCTGTGGGTGGACTTCACCCCAGAACAATGTGCTACAATGTATTTTTCCTTGTTTTCTGCTGCAACTCTGATACATGCCTACAGAGGTATTTCCATAAAACTGCTGTTTTGGGACCATTTGTGTACGTAAGCAGAGCAAACTGGAAATCTAGGAATAAATGTACATTTAATAGATACTTAATTTAAATTTTTTATAAGGATATATGCTGAACTGTGAAATAAGTGCCAGGAAAGAAAAAGGTTTTGAGTTTTGGTGTGCATTTTTTATATCAGCTGTTCTATTGTACAAAGCTTTAAGCATAACTTTGTTCTGTACCTTCTACTCTGTGTGTGTGCAGCCTGTGGACTGACACTGCTAAACTGACATTGACAAAAATACAGTTTTGTACAAGCTACACCTTTAGCATTGAGTCCATATTCAGCTGTAATTTCAAAGGCCAGCTATCAGATAGTTTTGAATTATGGAAGTGTGACTTCACTGAAAGGAGTTCTCTGGATAATGGCAGTTTATAAATGCTGCTTGAATTTTTTTCGTTAAAAGAGCAGCAAAACTGAAACTGAAATCTGCTGCTGGAACAGATTTAATTACAGATTTTCTTTCTTTCTTCTTCTGTCTGCAAATGATGCCTTGAGCAACGCAAAGCCCGTCTGAGCAGTGTTTGAAGTGACAAGTATGATCAGTCGCTGACAGGGCGTGTATTAACCAAAGGGACTCTTTATTGTTTTTAACAGGGGTGGGTAGGGGGCTTCCCCCACCCAGCTGTCTGAAGTGCTGTCACTGACATACATTCATTTGCTACTCCCATCTTGGAGGATACACTTTTCTAACATACTTACTATGCTAAAGGAGTAAAATCCCATTAATAAGAATGGAAACATGGGAGTGATTGCCTTTGACATAAGCCAGGGAAGTGGAGCTGTCACAGGCCATCTAGACATGCTGCCCTGGGGTCTCCCGTCACACAGAGGTGCCCTGGTACCTGCAGTGTCATGCTGTCCTGGCTCTGGTCAGGACAGGGGTAATTTTTTTGCTGTAGCCAGGAGTGGGCATGGCTGGGATGCAGAGTTCATTCTGTACCACTTCACATCACTGCCAGGGGTGGGGGAAAGGGACTCTCTTCTGAGAAGAGGTTCCTTGAAGTGGAGTAAGCAAGGCAGAGCGAGCTCTCTGGTCTACAATCCAGGATTTTTTCCCATGGACGTAATTTCTTTTCTTGTACCCTCTGTCCTTAGTATTGTTGCTGTTACTGTTCGTTTTCTTGTTCCCTTGCTGTTTCCAGTAAATTGTTCTTATCTCAAGTTGTGACCTTTGCCTTTTGTGTCTCCAATTCTCTTCCCCATTCTGCTGCAGGGGATGTAGAGGAGAAAATGGGAGAGACAGTGGAGCATGGTTTGGAGAGCCTTGGTGGGGGCACTGACCTGGGAATTGCCATTCCTAAACCATGACAAGTGTGTAAGTTCTCACTTCCCAGAAAACTGCATTTGACTTAAAGGAAAACAGCTGCTTACGTTACTTGCTGTTTTGTTGAGAGTAAACCAATGAGCTTTAAGAGTAAGGAGTAAAGAGTAAGGAGAAAAGTGAAGAATTGCTTTTTTCCCTACATGTCAGTCAATGCATCTGTTTAGCAACGTGCTGTGGCTTGGGTCCTTCTTGCAGGAAATAGAAGCAGAAAAGAACTCTTCAAAACCTTTGTTTGAAGGGTTGGGAAAGGTCAGAAATTACACATGAAAGAACAATGAGGAATGAGGAGTGAACCTTAAATATCTAACATGGCAGTTCTATAAATCAGATAATGTACCTTGCAAATCCTAATGCAGATCTTTTGACTGCCGTGCTCTATATGACTTGATGATAAATAACATTTTGAATATTATTCCAGTCTGTTGGAAGTGATTAACTAGACTAAGTCACAATTATATTTGTAAATTAGTTTAATTCCTCTGGGTCCAGTTACTGGAAATTGTTTTTATCCTTTAAAAACTGTATGGAAAAAGAATTGGCAAAATTACAATATTTGTCATTCACCAAGTGCCAGACCTACTCAGATCACTTTTTCTGGCAAAGATGGTATTCCACAATGATACCTTTTAAGTGTACCTTTTCACAGCAAGCTTTTCAAGGCAGTTTAAAAATAGCAATAATTTTCAAAACTCATTTGCTCTGCTGTAAGGTCTAGAAAGATGTGAATGTCTGGCCTACTTTTCAATCTGGGTAAAGAGGTAGCTGATGTGATGTGATGGAGCAGGGAATCCTGAACTCTTTTCTTAGGGGCTATGGCAAAGGTACTCAAGCCTTATCTCAAATATCGAGGTCAGTGGCTAATATGTGTCAGAAAAGCACAGAGCTGTACCAAATTCTCCTGTCAAGAGCACGTGCAACAAAGCAAATCAGAGTTGGAAATCAATTGTAATTGAAACTGTCACATGGAAAAATGGGACAGTGATATATTCTGCTTTTGGTAATTTAGCTTTGGTAAAGAATTGTCATCTGAATCTTAAATAGTAAATAAAAACTTAATCTTATGAAAAGCACAACAAATTTCTCAAATAGAGCAGAGTCCCCAGAGTAGGCACTGTATTGAAAAGGGATTTTTTTCTTATAGATACCATACAACTGCTTTATACCGTAGCATTACTGATCAAGGTATACATAACAAATTCACAGGTAACCAATTTTCATGTATTCAATATATATTCAACCATAGCTATATGTATGCACCTCTTTGGGAGCCATACCTGTATTGAGCTAGGAGTATTGGAATGTGTGGGAAATGCAAGCACAGAGAGCTCCCAAGGCCTCGAATGTACAAGCCCAGAGATAGAGATGGATACAGTGTTTGACCTAAGGCCTTGGAGAAGGCTTGAAGCTTTAGAACAGAAAAGTGAAACAGACACAAAGTAAGAATAAAGATTTGTAGTTTAAGCAGAAATACGTTTTAAGCAAGTAGAAACATGCCTCATATAAGCAAACAAATATGTTAAGCAAGATAGTAGAAAACAAAGTCTAACAATAGCACTTGTGAGAATTGGTAAAAAGTAGAAGATACAGCAATAAGTTTCTGTAGAGTTATCTAATTGGATAAAAAGGGATGCATTTCAGCAGAATTGTGTAAAATGTAGCAATTAACAATTCGTTTATGAAGATGCTAGCAAGCTTTGTGGAAGTAGCTGATTGGATAAGCAATTTATAAAATGCATTGTAAATAAAATTAAAATGGCTTCTGATGTACAGCTTCTCATGTGATGGTTTTGGATGCAAGAACCTTACAGTCTCACCCTCCCATGAGACTGATTTTACAATAAACCATCTTTTAACCACATCATCAGTTGACCCCATCTATTCTGTATCCCGAACAGGAGTGCACTGTCCCCGGGATTGTTCAAAGCTGAGTTCAGGTTCCAAACCTGCCAGCTGTCAACGACACCTGAGTCTGTGCCTGGGAATGCCAGTGAACACCAAGCTGGCAAACCCAGCCCCAGCAAACGCCGTGTGCTGGGCTGTGACCCACAGGAGGGGCTCCTCTGACTCTGACAGCTGCACTTCTCAGCTTCAAAAGGGACTCAGATTGCTGTCACCCCTCTACAATATCCATACTTAATAAATCATCTAACCATCCCTGAGTGTCAGTGCCTTTCTTACTGGGATCCCAAAAGAACTGGCGCCAGTATAAATCACCATCAATTTTCAAATAATATATCAGTAGTCTCCTGTTGGTCCTGAAATTGATTTTCAAAGGTTAGATATTAAAAAAATGAAACAGTTGGTCTAGATCTAAAAGAGAGCAGTGACAAGTTCAAAATAGAAGCAGCAGATTAAATCACAGTTTACAACAACTGTGTCTGAACAGTTTCAAAATACATATGGACAGCTGTGCATCTGTGCCCAGTACAGCCTCTAACTTTGCAGGCTAGGAGCAGATGCTTGCACTAAGACGCTGATGTCTGATGGCCATTGCTGCCTGAGATGTCCTGGTCTTAAAGACAAGAGTGTGAGAACTGAAAACATAATAAATCACTTGGAAAGTTGTTAATCCAAAAAATATGGCATGTTCACTGATGGAGCAGAGTCAGGCCCTTGATGAGATGTGGGATTTTGATCAACACAAATAAATTTGGGTATGGTCCATAAATGGTTCATTTTCCCAAATTAAGACCAGGAATAACATGGGGCAGAAATGTGCAGTGTGCTAGCTACCCTTCTGTCCCTAGCTGTGTGACAAACACACTATTTCACACTCAGGGTTGTATCCTTCCCTGTACTAGACACACACATCTTAACTGATTGTTGGTAATAGAGGTCTTGGGCATTTTACTCAAGAGAAGAACTTAACAATTAAGGCCTAATTGTACAATCAACCCATTTTGTATAGTGCAGAACCACAACCATATTTTTAAGGTTAAATCAAGCCCTTAGAAACTAGACAATCTGTTGCAACTTCTACACAGCTGTGCTTCAGACAGTGACACTATTATCTATTAATTCATCTAGTACTAAGAGACATGCAAGTAGATGGAAAGGGCTTCAAAAAATTGAGCAAATGAGTATCATATCTCTTATTTTAATTGTATTGGAAGTACTGCAGCCCAGAGATGTATATGCTCATTGAAAGAAAATGTTTTTTTGTTTATCAATGTGTAAAAGAAGGAACTGAGAGATTCTTCACAGATTTCTCTAATTCTGGTTATTATTATTATCTGCAGATACTGGAAAATAAATGCTTTCCTTGTAAATAAGATCTTCATGACAGACCCTCTAGCCCAAGCCTTTTACTCATCCTGTTTTGTAATTCAAATCTCTTTGGCATATATCTGGAGGATGTTTAAGCTTTTCATGTTTACCCTTATTGTTCTGGCAGCATCAGGATGCTTTTAAAGGGGAATCCACTTAAATATACACAAATTGAGGATGATGACCGAAAATGTGCTCTAGAGAAGAGACAAGCAGAGATGCAAGCACAGTAAGTCTTTCCTGAGTCCTGGACTGCTGTCCAAGAAAATGATGACATTTGGTTTTTTGCATGAGGTTTGCCATAGGCTCATTCATTTGGCTAGCTGTGTGTCCACTTATGCAAAAATCCAAAGCTCAGCCTGAGCAAACATATTATCTTATTAGAAGTACATCTGAAGCATTTCCTTTTTTATCTCCATGGACAGAAAATATCTGACTAATACATAATTTCTAAGCCAGTCTAGGCAGGAAGTGCAGCCAGACTTGGGAATCATGTGCCATGTCCCTCCCAAACAGGCATATGGAGACAGTCTCTGTTGAGTGTTGAGTGTGCTTATGATGAGATGCAACTCATAAATGAAACAGATGAATGGAGGGCATCTGAATGAAAAAGCCTGACTTTTTTCCCCCCTTACCTACTCTTATTGAGGCAGGGTTGCCTTGAGAACATTCAGAGAAAGAGGTTTCATCTGTAATAAAGCTTGGGTTCATTCCTCACCAAAACCTGTTGGATTATTTCATGCTTCCAGAAGTCATTGAAGGCCT
Source organism: Passer domesticus (assembly GCF_036417665.1). Classification (NCBI taxonomy): domain Eukaryota; kingdom Metazoa; phylum Chordata; class Aves; order Passeriformes; family Passeridae; genus Passer; species Passer domesticus. The sequence goes on from NC_087478.1 coordinate 20,071,804, forward strand.
GGCAGCTGTTCCTGACTGTCCTGTTCTGGAAATCCTTTCTGAATTTTAAGAATTTCACCATCAAAAAATGCTTAAAGAGCTTAATTGAGAATTTCCAGTTTTTAGATTAGAGTGAGTTAGAGGAAGCAGCTCTCTCTCCACACAAGCTGCTATGGTACTGGCAGCAAATCCACTTCCAGATTTACATTTGTACCCAGCTGTGTTCTCTTACACCCCCTCTCCAAAAGTTTATCATCTCCTCTGGATTTGAGCATGGCAGCTCTCCAAATGAATTTTAAATGTCCCGGCCTAAAATAAATTATTTGCTTAAAAAGAAATGTTAGAAAGTGATCATTTAGTCTGCATGATTCCACAAGTGCAGCTGTGAAGAGCCACATGAAAAGTTGGGCTATCAGAGCTAAGATAGGAGTGGCAGGAAGTGGCAGAAATGGTGAATGTAACTTTTTAAACTGGATTTGCTGATGAGCATTTGGTGGCATGTAGCCACAGCTAAAAAGACCAAGTGGACAGGGCAATCCTTGGGTAGTGTATCACAAAGTATTTGTACTTAATTTTTTTAAAGCTGTTGTATTGGAGGATATCTGAATATCTGTTCAAGAATTGTCTCTGTTAATTTCAGATTACCTTTTTAATATAACATCCTTAGATAATATCAGCCCTTCTTTTCAGACTGAAAAAAGAGAGTATTGTACAGAGGTGCACAAGCTCTACACCACCCTTGCTCTGAGACACAGGAGTATGAAGGACCAGACCCAGCTTAGGACTGTACTAACCATTCCAGCTTGGATTTCAGTCAGCTCTGAGCACTGGCAGGACAAGTTTACATTTTCCTATGAAATACCCCAAGTGAAAGACTCAGTCCTCTGCTGAATAATCACAGCACTTGGTGCAGAGCTCATCATTTTTATGAGCTGTGGCTAGCCTTGCCTTAGGAAAAGGCCCATGTTACATTTAACTCTGAAGGAGACAGAGTAAGATTGTGCCCAGATGAGATAAGTGAGACTTCACCCAGACAAGCACCTATGAGGAGAACTTAACCAAGGAAAGAAAAGGAACTTTCTTAGGGAAGATGTGTGTCCTAGCATAATTCAGTAGAATTTTACTGGCTAAACATCCTAGAAGTTTAAACTATGTAGAACAGAGAAAGCATAGGAGTTGGAGGAAAAGAGAATAGCATATTTTACATGCTTGCAATTCACCTCCAAAGGAACTTGTAATTGCAGAGGATGACCATAGCCACAGAAATGAGGAGAATGACACATTTTGAAATCACTGGTTTTGTTGCTCTTTATTTTTGTGCATTTTTTAACTATTCAGAAGAGTTTCTAGCAAATACCCGGTACTTGGTTGTCAAGTAAGTTTAGCTTGGATATATTTTCATCTTTGCAAATTAAAATTTACATAATCTGTCTTTTCTTCCAAAGCAACTAAAAACCTTTTCCATGTCACAAGTTCTAGCCATGTCTGAACTATAAAATCCTTACTTTCCAATATTGCTATTAGTACCTTGATAGGTAAATAAACACACCCACTTCCTAACACAGATCAAGGACTTCTGTGTGTAGAGAAGCACAAATGTATGGGGTGAGTTCCAACAAATGGGGTGAGTTCCAATCCAAAATGTTAACAGCCAGTTAAAAAGACATAACAGTCACAGTGACCTCAAAATACACATGGCAAAACTCTTACTCAAAGAGTACCTTTGGCTGTTTTCTGAAACACATTAAAGAATTAGAGGGTGGGGAAGTGCTTTGCAGGTAGCCCCATATTGCTACAAGAGAGGAAATGGACTGCAGGTTCTACTGCAGGTTGTTAAAACAGCAAAAATCTAGGGATGTGGCAAAAGCAGTTTTAAATTTGTTTTATAAAATGAAAAATTAAAAGTCTAAATGCAAGCATTTTGAAGAAATGCATCCTGTTCAAAGCCTTCTGCAGGAACATAGACTATGCTCAGCTGGAGGCTTGACAGCTGCCTGGCAGCAGCAGATGCTGAAGAGCCTTGTTTTTCAGGCCCTATTGCTCCAGGGCTGTGTCACCATGTGGATGGCTCTGGGGCTCCAGGGCTCCCAGGTCATCTGCTTCCCATCATGGACTCTGGAAATCAGATCCTGGATCTGAGATCAATGTGTGAGGGACAGCTTCTCTTCCCACTCCTTTGCAGGAAGCTGTCCATCCAGAGCATCTGCATTAAGATTCCCTTCAGGATTCCTTCTTGGGTTTAAGTCATTGTTTCAGAATTACCAACACATCTGAAAAACTCAATTTGCTTATAATAAATAGATACTTGCACCAGATCTAGTCTAAAACCCAGATGTTTAAAAGGCCATTCTAGCCCTTCTCCCACTCCCACGCAGCACTAAACATTTCCTGCCAGTGTTTGCTTTGGGCAGGGGCAGCTGACCCTGCTGCCCACGGCAAAGCCAAGGAAAGCACTTGGGAAGTGACTTCTGTGGGGAGAAGTTTTGGAGCACAGCAGCAGCTGGCTTGTACACATGGAAGAACAGCAGCTCTAGAACTTCTTTAAGTCTATCCCACCACTGCAGAGCCAGGATGAGCCACACCTCATCCACACAACTTCATATTTCTGTCAGGAAATACCGAAATAGCCACCTCATAATGCCATGAAAGCTGTGTGGCTGGAAGTCTGCAATAGGGATTTAAGTTTGTAACAGAGATCATCCATACTTAATTTTTTAAGCAATAAGGGCCAAGCAATAATTAGCTGATTTAAAATGTCACAAGGATGAGGGAAACAAGGAAGAGGGAAGCACATTATAAGATATGAAGTGCTGAATAATATTTTAATAATCAGTGAACATAGCATGTCTGTTTCTCAATAAACCAGAATGAACTTATATATGGATTTCATTAATGTGCTGTAAAGCTTGGCATATTACAAGACATTGTTTACAGAGAAAAAGCAGCCTTAATATCTCTCCCAATCTGTCACTAACAAAAGAGGCTAAATGACTAAACTAAGATCTTTCTTGGGGAACCTTGCTGGCTATTTAACCAACAACATTCACAACTGCCTCACATTTGAATAATTTGAGACATTTTTTGTGAGAATAATACTACATATCTAGAAGTGAGAATAAGAAAAACATGTCTGTTAACAATTTTCATAAGCTCTTATTTCAGACTACACAATGCAAATTTATCATATATCATAAGGGGAAAAAACCCAACAGATTGACATGGATATTGTGGGAAAGTAGCAAAATGCAGGAACATGACAAGATAAAGTCATACCAGCCATTTGTATTTATTTTAACTGTGTCAAACCTTCCATCAAGTTAGTAATAAGCATGCAGGTCATTAAACAGCTTAATTGAATTTGAGTGGCATCTGCTTTTGAACAATTAGATGGCACAGCATATTTTCATAATGAAAGAATTTCCTTAATTTTCATCTTCTTTCACTGAAGGGTTATTAAGTAGTTCAGCCATTGAAGTGCTTATTTATTAGTGAAGCCCAGATGGCCAACCACTATAAGTGTAAATAATAGCTGAGCCATGTCAGACCTTAATTAAGAGATTGCAAATTAGAGAAACATCATTCAGATCACAGGGGTTAACATTACACTTGGCTGCTATTAAAATTCCATAATGGTTTGTGCAGAGAAAAATACCCCACACCCTAAATATGACTGATCCAGAATGCAATCTGAGGTAAGGAAAGGTAAGAAAAATATGTGATATCCCTGCTGTGACCCTGGACCAGAGCTCTGTCATTGATTCTGTTGAACTTGCAACCCCTGAAAAGTCTTTCCTTCATGTATTTGTGAGGTGCTATTACTCCTGTATTCCACGTGACCTCGATGGGAGCTGAGGGTATTCAGAAGCTGAAGGATTAGGTGAGAAGTCTGTCATACACATTTGGTTATAAATCTGTCTTCTTTACTCACTTTGAATGGAAATGAGCATTTAATAGCCACACAAATTTTTTTGTCTAAATGTAACAAGTAGCTAAGGATTGCAACACAGTGTGAAGCAGATATCTTTCTTCTCTGATTAAATTTGATATGTACCTGCTACTGCGGGACTGTTTTCTTGGGTGAACATAAAAGTAGAGACCCAGAGCCCTCCCAGGACCCATTTTAGCAGTTGTTTTTTTTTTTCCCCAAAATACCTTCTTTAGAGTACACAAGATTCCTTATCTTTATCACAAGCTAAAGAAAGGAGTTCTGATTTAGACTGTAATGGATTTGCATTTTCTGATGATCCACAGGTACCGCTCTGGCCAGTTTTCTGCCTGCTTTGCACAAAGCTGGTGGAAAAGACCTCAGAAGACCAAAGGTATTGATAAAGGATCATGGCAAATTTAAGCTCTTTATAAATACAGATTTATGGTTCCCACGAGATGTTCTTTACAGCAGCTGGGTTTTTCTGTGGCTCAGCTTCTGTCTTCATTGTTTGCTTCTAAGCTGAGTACTCAGACAAAATTATCACAGCTTAAATAGCAAAGGCAAGTTTTGTTTGGTGTTTACAGTTCCCTATTAAATTCACCTCAGAACCACAGGAAGAGTTTTCTTAACAAAACATAATTCTAAACCAAGAAGAGAGCTGTTGCAACCCAGGCATTCAATTCTGCTATTTAAATAACTGTAGATACTAATTAGATCCATTGTCCAGGCCAGTGCTCAAACACTGAAAATCAATTTAAGCTTAATGTTGCACATAACTCTTCCCAGTGTAAAGACTGTGAAAAATCCATAACATACTTCATTTCTCCTTTACACATTTAGGAATTCTCTGGAAGCTGCCATCAACAAAGCAACTGGAAGACACCAACTTTTAATTGAATGCAGTCATGGCACAAGCCCACCATTCCTTTTACTCCTTGCACTGGGTCCTTACTCTACGCAGTGCCACATGGAATTATTGATTTGGCAATGCACAAGGGGTGACATCATTCCAAAGTTCACCTCATTCCTTCTGGCTTTAACTCTTTTCAGTCCCAAAGGCCCCAGGCAATGCAGATTGCTTTGCTGACAAGGTTGGTGTTACCCACTGAACCACACCACCTCAACAGGGAGTCACCAATCAATCCTGCCATGATTTTAGGCCATTGCTGAAATTCTCAACATTTTGCTCTTGTGGATTGAACAAGCTGCTGGTTACACAGCCTTTCTAATACAAGATAGGAGGTGATAGTCACTCTGGATGCATCAGGGGTGGGAAAAGCAAACAGATCAAGGACAAACTGGCTGGTGAACTGGTAAGTGATGCAGTCAACACATTGCCGATGCTGCTGAAATCAAGAGGTGCATTCATTTTGCTTTCAGTTTCATGAGGAGTGGGATTTCACCAAAAGCTTCCCCGTGCTTAATTCCTGATGGGTTCTATATCCACAGTTAATTGCTTAGCAGTTCCTACTCCCAGGCTATTCCTGACTAATTAGAAATATGAACTCTCTGGCACAGCATACCCCTAAACCACTAAACCACATCAAAGGACATTATTCATCTGTGCTGTTTCCTATACTCTTCCTCAGCTTTTGTCAATTGAGAGACATTTTCCTAATGTTAAATCTGAACTGCTTCCTTTTATTTCCTCACATGCTGTTGCTGGTCCCCAAAGAGAGGAGATCTACAGCTCTGCCCCCCTGAGGGAGCTGTAGACTGTGATTAGGCACCCTCAGCCTTCCCTTCTCCAAACTGAAGCAACTAAGTGACCACAGCTGCTCCTTGTAAGTCTCTGCATATTTCAATATAGCTTAAAATTGAGTATTATAATGAAAAAGAAGATAATAATCTTTATGAGATTTTACTCTTTTTTTGTCCTTCAGACTATAGTGTATTAATTCTATAGTTAAACTAAATGGATATCCATCTATTCAATCTTACTTTAAAGGTCTTGCTTTGTATTACAATATGGGTCTGGCTTCTTATACCAATAACTGTTCTCAGTATTTTGTCTTTGCTAATGGGTTATTTTTTGAAAGACCAGCACTGCAAGCTATGTGTATATTTATATGTTTGCACATTGTCTTCAACTGTGGAACAGGGTATAATTTGAAAGAATCTAGGGCCTCATAATCAGTCTCAGTAAGGTTATTCCCTTTATTGTGGCTGAAAAATTAGACTCCAGAGTATAAAGTGAAACCCAACAAAAGAGCTCCAACATGAACCAAAATGTAATTGCAGGTTTTAAAATATTTGCTGAATGAATAAAGGAAAAGGAAACACAGGACAGTGCATCCAGAATCCCATGTTGCTAATTCTGCCAGGTTTATTTCTCATATTCCAGAAATAGTTTGGTAATGACTGTGAACTGAATTGCTATTCCATCTTTATAAAGATTCATCAGGAAGCAAAGGAAAGACTGAGAATGGTAGGTGTCAGCAGTGACAGGTGGAGACCTGAAGTGCTCTGTACCCTGTACCCTGCCTGGTAGTTCTCCTGGAAATGAGAATAGGCATGTAACCTGTGAATGGCTCTGGCTGGGATGGAGGGAATTTCCCTCCCAGAGCCCCCACGGTGCTGTGCTTTATATTGGGACCTAGAAAGGTGTCAATAACACCCCAGTTTCTGGCTGCTGCTGAGCAGTGCTGGCACAGCACCCATGCTCTCACCCCAACATTCCATCACTCCACTGGGAGGCTGGGGGCAAGGTCTTGAGAGGGGACACAATCAGGACTGCTGACCAAAGTGACTGAAGGGATATTTCATACCTCGTAATAAATATAAAAGCTAAGAGAAAGGAGGAGGAAAGAAGGGCATTTTTTATTTACAATGCTTGCCTTCTGGAGTAACTACTATGGGTGCTAAAATCTTTCTTCCCAGGAAGAGGCCAAACATTGCCAGCTGATGGGAAGTAGAGAAGAAAATCTTCTGGTTTTCCTTTTGCTTACACAAGTGCAATCTCCACTTTTTCTTTGGTAAATTACCTTTTTCTTAAACCACAAACTTTTTTCCCATCTTATTTTCTCCCTTTGTCCTGCTGAAGAGGGGATTGATAGAGCAGCTTAGAGGGCACCTGGTGTCCAGGCAGAATAAAACCCACCATAACCTGTTAGTGCAGCACCATCTTTTTATTGTTCTTGTAATAGTCAGTTTCTTTTTGACAACTTTACTTACATGTATTTGTTTTACCAATTGATAAAGTGAGCATTGATAAAGGTAAAGACATGCTTATTAATAATCATACTTTCAGAACCAGAAGAAACATATTATGGAAGTAAAAGTTCTGAACTCTTCAGTAGGTTCTACAGAGCAAGGTTAATAGCTTGGTCTACCACTGTGGTCCTGCAAAATAGGATGTAAAAAAAACTTATAATATTCTGATTTCTAATCAAGGTAAAACATAAACTGCTTAATCCAGTTTTAAAATCCAAGTGTCTTACTCCTTTTGCTCACACTGCACACAGAATTCACAGGATAACTAGGCTGGAAGAGACCTTAAAGGTCATTGAGTCCTCATGCCCTAACACCTCAACTAAACCATGGCAGAACTGTTTTTATTCTGAGATGAGCAGGCTTTCATGCCACCATAGCTGGGCCTGCCCATTGAAAAATCTTTACAAATTTACTGGATAAAACCAGACAAGTTTATGATTGAAAATATTATTTCTGTTTTTTAAAAAATCTATTCTAATGTTTCTTATAATTTCATACTTCTAATCCTAGGACAAGGGAAGAAGGGGACTTTGATCTATGTTCACAATACATTTATTATTTTTATTACTGTGGTACCCAGGGATCTCAATTAGTATGGATATTCCTAAATACCAGTTAAGCAAATGCAAGCAGAAAATATTTTCTAAATCACTTTTCATCTTTGGTAAACCCACTAATTTCCTTCTTAGGCCATACCTCTTCTGGAGGATGTGTATTCTGTTACATAATTTCACACACTTTCTTGCAAACACCTGACATATACAATTAATGAAAATTAACTCTAAAGCTGTATCCTGCGGGGAAAGTGGTGGTTTGAGGGCTTTGGGGTGTTTTTTGTAATGAAAAGATTGTTCTCTGTGTTTGCTAATCTTACACGGTTCTCAAAACCTTGGATATCAAATACTTTTTGAGGACTGACCCAGCATCTGCAGTTCTTGTACTGTTTGCATTCTGACGCTATTATGCTGTCTAAATTATGATTATGAAACAGATGCTTCTTTTATCTTCTTTTTATTGAAAGACTGTATAAGCCATCCAATCACAGAAGAAAAGTCTTTAAGAAGTTTGTTTGTTTTTTTCTAGGGAAAAATTTCTTTAATGAGCTTTTTCTATTGTGTTTCCTAAAGATTCTTATTATATTTGTAAATGAATTTACAACCTAGATGTCTGAGTACAATTCACAAATTACACACTAAACATAGAAAATACTGTACAAATGTATCAGCAAATGCAATTTACCACTGCAATCCAACTGAATGGGCTGATTTTCCTCTTAACACTTAAGGAATCGGTACAAGATTGGTCCTCTATGTCTTGCAGCAATAGCTTATCTTTTGCAGGGGAGGGAGCTATTCCCTACAAATTTTAGGATGCAGATCTGTAAAATCTGTGTACTAAGGAGAAATATGTAGCAAGTGCAGCTATGCTAGGTAGGTTAGGGGGGCCTGGGAAATATTTTGTGCTGTCTCCAAGATTAAATCAGACAAATAAGATGATAATAATGGAGGAAATTGTCTTTCCTGCAGACCTTAACAATGTGTTCCAACCACTTGCTTTGCCCTATATCCCCACCTCATCTAGGGAGGAAGGAATATCTAGCTGAGGATTCAGATTTTTTTATAGGTAAAGATGTCTGCACAAATTTGATGGCATTAACAAACTCTTTTTCTGTCTATATAAACAAAATATAACATTAAAACACGATATAATTCTTCTCCAAATCTTGCCTGTTTATTGTCTGATTTCCATCCCAGCTTTATGTTCTCTCAGCTGGTATGGCTCCAAAGGAAAACAGCACTAAGGGGCCCCCAAACTATGAGCTGGAAAGTCACAAAGGGCTGAAGGAGAATCTGTTTGTGTATTGGTAGTGTCTTCATCTGCAGTATCAGCAGCACACAACTCTTTGGGCACACACCAGGTGTTTCCTGCAGGGCAGGCAGCCAGTGCCTTCTGTGCAAGTGAGAATGTGACACCCTGGTTGTGCTCTCTGGGCACACCAGCTTGTTGGTACCTGGGTGAACAAAATCTGAGTAAAAATGGATTCCTGTTTTATCCACACATAGCCCCAAACTTGTATTTAAAATTGGAGAAGTATGTGTTAAAAAAAAAAAAAAGGAAATATTAATAGTGACAGCTGGAATTATCTCTGCATCTGCTCATTTAGTTCCCAATTCAAATTTCCATGCAGGCTCTATTTATGCTGCATAACAGTTAACACTGTAAATTGATGTAATTTCAACATAGCCCAAACCACACAGATAAACATATTCACTACATATTCACGACATTAATAAGAAACATCAGTCAATCACTTGCACTGTAAATTGAAAAATCACAATAAGATAGATTGTATCAGCTGTCTGAAAAGCCCTGATCACCCTTTTGATGGGAGGCAGGGAAATAGAAAATAACTTCTTGGAGTTTTTAACATCGCCCCAACCTTGCCTTGCCTTCCTGAGGTTGTGTTCATTAGTATAACATGCACACAGAGAACTGACTATTCCCTCACACCTGCTTCTTTCTACAAAAGGTCAAGCAAAAACTCAAATGTGACTCAAGCTCATAGAAGCACTGCAATTTCAAATTAGGAAAAACTGTGGAAACTGGCTGGCCTGAAAAGTAACTTCCTCTGTTCTCATTTTTGCTTTGTAATGTTAAAACAATTTTACATAATTTTTTGTTGTTTTGTTTTTAGTTTTTTGTTTGTTTGTTTTGGGTTTGGTTTGGGTTTGTTTTTTTTGGGGGGGGCGTAGGGTTTTTTGTATTTTTTTGTTTGGTTGGTTTGGGTTTTTTTATAAATTAATCTTTCTTTATTTTCTTTTTACGTTCCAATGGGAACATGAGTGCCAGAAGCCCACCAATTTATTTCAACAAGCCAACTTGGACACAAATTGGAGGAAAATAATTGTGGTAAAGAACAGATTCACTTTCACACTGACTGAGGGTTGTTGTGGAACACACAGAAAGAACAAGTTCTACAGTAATAGCCATAATTTTGAAGGGCATCCTCCTCCTCTCTGTCGTTTTTCTCTCTTGGGCAATTGTACTTACAGATGTTAAAAGGTTGTTTATTTCTGTGCAAATTCTCCACCTGCAAAAACAGCTACAAACACCTGCATAAATTGCCTACAGAATCCTCTTTAAAGCTCTATTTGTATCAATATAGAACAACATTGTTGAAAAGAAACATGAAAATTATGCTTGTTACTACACAGGGTACAGAAATAGCTAGCCCTTGCTTCTGTGTTGGATTCTAATATTTTTCACCAACAAATACTCATTACTTACATACAATTAATTTTGATGTAACCTTACATTTTAAGGCCATTACTGAGAAAAAAAAGTGTTATACTATTGTAAGACTGTAAGATTCATCAATATTTTAGTTTTAAAAACGTATAATAACTTTATAGCTTTCTTTTAAAACTTATATTTATATACCATTTTTGGTACAATATTTTTCTGCAAGTGTGGTTTTAATTCATTCTGTTTCATGATTAATATACTTCAACAAATTCTTCTGCATTTCACTTTCATGTTGGAGTTTCTCTTGGGTCAGAAAGAGGAACTTCGGGGCTTTGAAGCCATGGATTCTTTTTGCTTGATATTCATGTGAAGCTCTATTTGTTCCCTTTTGTCAATTGAAGCAATAACAGCAATAGAATGAATAATCACAGTGTATGTCAGGTTCAGGGTTTCACAAGATTGATTAATAACGAACTATCATTGAAAAAAAAAACCCATACTTTTGGCTAAACTTGAACATCTTGGCTCAGATTTCATTCATGGTTATTCCCCTCAGTAAAAAATGAAAAAATAGCCTGGAGGCAGTGGAACAAACAAGTGTCAGATCAAGTGTCTGATCAGTCAAATCCTTTTCTTTTTTGTATGGTTTTTCTGGGTCTGGGAAATGCCTATTTAGAGTGACAGGGCGAGTCCTGAGTTCCAGCTAGAAACAAATACCTAAATCTTTGAATGGACCCTCAGGAGAACACCAGGAGCTCAGCAGACCTCTATCATCCCAGGGTTTCAGGACTGCCAGGATTGCAGCTCCCCATTTCAGAGCACAGCTGACAAGGTTTCTCATATGCTCTATCCCAAATAATTTCTCCTTCCCATCCACATTATGTTGTCAGTACTGCTCAGAAAGAGCTTCCTCCTCCCTCCCGGTGGATGGGGAGGCAGTGAACTGCTCAGCCACTGCTCAGTCACCAGCACGTACAGGTTTTGCCCTTGGTGCTGGAGATCACTTCTCAATGAGTAAGGAATGGAATGTGCAGGAATGCCCTGGGGAGCAGAGATGGGGGCTATATTCACTTGCTTCCCTGGAAAGTCCTAGCTCTAGGATGCCAAGGAGGCAGGAATCAGGAGGCTGAATGACTCCAAGCAGGGAACTGAAGGTAGGTTGTTATTTCACCATGGAAGCTGCTAGTCTCTAACCTGCAATTCAAAAGGTGAGTGTCATTTCTGGAGCCACTCTTTCTTCCTTTGTGTTCCTGAAATTTCCACATTCCTGACTACACAAAGTAAGAAAAAAGCTGCTTTAGTCTGGAAATGGTCATCTTCTGGCCAAAACCCTTAACCATTAGAACATAATTGAAAAATTGTCTGTTACTATTACAGTATCATCAACTTCCATCAATTTGGATGAGTCATTTAATGCATTGCTACCTATCAACTTCAGAGCTACTAAACTCTCTTGTACCTTCAATAATTATTTCTCTTTGCTGCTTCATTTCTTCAGCCATCCATGATAGCCGCCTCAGTATTCACACTGTATGCTTCTCACTCATTTCTCAAATACCTGTTGTTGCCTTCTGTTAGTTACAGCTCTGAATTGCTATGCTGCAGAAAATTTGAATATTTCACTTGATATCTCATTGTTAAACACTTAAGTTGCAGCTCATCAGTTTAATTTTTATGTTGCTACAGCAGGATTGCTGAGTTTTGAATGGCAGTAACAGTAGCATCCTTAGAAGATTTTCAGAGATGGTAATGGTACTCAAACTTCATCAGTTTTGCAATGAAGTGAGTACATTTCTTTTGAACTGAGAAAGCACACGATTTCTCTTGTTAAAACACATGTCAGCAAACATGGATAAAAACTCTAATTCTGACTAAGGTGCCATGGTATTCAAAAAGACCTTGTGGATTAATTTATCTGATCCCAAGGAAAGAGAACACATTGCTCCTCCCTTCACAGTTTATTAATATTTTTATGTCAGACTTCATTTCCTTTGTTCTTTTTTCAATCAAAACATTTCAGGCAAAAAATTCAACAGCATGATCACTGCAAGTAGGAGCATCTTCCAGTAGCCCTCAAACATCCTGATTGCTTGTTGAGAGAAAGGTTCTCTCTTTTCAACTTATTGTAGCCTCAAAAAATAAAAACACAGGTAGGATGGAAAAAATACTTTTCTGCAGGTGTATTCTGTTTTCTCATAATTGTTCCCTGTTATGATCTGAGAAGTCAATCATACGGAATTTATTTAACAATCAAATGTGTTGGGGAGAGAAAAAGAAATAGAAAGGGGTGGGGGAGGAGGGAGGGGAAAAGAGAGCTATCAAGCAAAGGATAGCCAGGACCTGTGTCTCATTGGTGCTCCTTCACCCTGGGCATCTTGGTGATGGGGTCCTGAGGTCATTCAACACTTTTTGCTATTTATAGATTTTAGCAAACAAAGGAATTAATGTTTGTTGGTTACACAATTCTCTTATTATATTGGCTAAATTATTCCCTCACTTCTAATGCTAAACGGTCCCATGTTCAATGTTTCTCTTCTTTTGAGTTGGTGGGCTGTGAGTCAGTGGGTTTCTGGAGTCTGTGGGTTGTGAGTTGGTCTCACAGACTCCCCCCACCAGAATTACCTTTTAGAATTACCTTTTACCCACTCTGGGCTAATTTCAGCACAGTTGCTGAGCTGGGTTTCCTTGTGCCCCACAAATTCTGCCATTATCAGTGATACATTCCTCTCCCCCAGCTTTGTTAACTCCCCTTTGATCTGACATAACTCCTGGGCAACAGTGCCACCTTTACCTTCTCTCAAGCTCCTGTCATGATAGCTGAACTTACAGTCCACGTTTCAGGTAAGCAGGGAGGCATACTCAGAGGGGCTTCAGCAGTCTTTGGTATTCACAGGTGCCATCTGTCCCATCAGTTGGGCTGGTCTTGGTTTAACCAGTGATATGTGTACCAGCAGCTGCTTCTTTACATGGTTTGCCACAGTGGGAATTTTTGTCTGGATGTGTTATCCAGGATGTGCTAGGCAGACCTCACCAGACCAGAGTCAGCACCCTCCTGCCACTCCATCCTGTGCTTATCCCATGACAAAGTCCTGCATCCTAAACAGTGTTTGACAGAGGTAACTGTGTTCTTTATATTCTTGCACTCTCCTGTCTCAGTCATTAACCTTAAACAAACTAGAACAGGCTTCCTTAACATCTCAATCTAAAGTAAAAAAACCTGTTTTCTGAGGCTGTTCCCATAGAGGCTGGGAGATCTTTGCTGGAGAATTTTATAAACATGCCTCACATGTATCTGCTGGGCACAATTGTTACTTAACCCAGAAAATTGCTGGAGAATGAGGTTTTTTTGAAGATCTTTCTCCAGTCCCCAGATCTAGAGAAGAGGATATTACAGTGATATCCCATCATGGCAGCTTAAGACAAGAGTGCTGTGTCTAGTCTTCCCTTATGCTGTCTAGATATTGAGATGTCAGATATAGCAATATTCTGGTAACAGGAGACAAAAAAAGAGCTGCTCCTTCACTTGTTATGATTATATGTGGCAGGGGAAATCAGCGAGAAAAACTAGGAATTTGGGTGTCTCAGTTACACAGAACCATATACCACCCATGAGTGACATAACATGTAACAGCAGAAATACGACAGACATATTTCTGCAGAGGCAATGCAGCATTCATAATTTTGTGTGTGTTTGTGTGGGGTAAGCAGCTTCCTTAAAAAACAAAGCACTAGAGAACATGCTAATGAAATGACATTACCATTCCTAAAAGTCCTGCCTCTCTGAACTGGGTTGTCTGACTTGACAGTGACTCTCTAGGATAACAAATTACTGCAGACCATGCACAGCTGGTACCAAGATTTTTCACCAAATATAATTTTAGAAATTTACTGTGAAGCACATAAGTAAAAAAGCACAAGTGTTCTGAAAAATATTAATTCAAATATAATATAATCAGTAATAGCTTCTGCTGAAACATGAAGGTACAATACATTTGCCCTCTGGCTCTTCTGTGAATACATAATTAACATAATAGAATTCTTGTTTTAAGAGGCATAGATAATTTTCTCAACTTGCCCTGATAATCTACCTAGCTATTAGTCCATGTCAGTCTGATATAATAGGCATTCCAGAACAAGTGGATAGAAATACATCAAAAAGTGGTAATCAGAAATAATAACATGTTAGATTGAAAATGTAGTCACTTATTTAACAGGCTAGTCCATAAAACATTAGCAAGACTCCCTGTATTTTATTCAGGATGCTGTTTCAGGGAAGTGCTGTGGGAGATGTTAGCATTCAAACACCTCTCGCTGCAGCCAAGGTCCTGCTGCTTCTCCTGCGTGCCCCTCCCCTTCACTTTGTGAATACCAATCATTTAGATCCAAGAAAAAGATCTTTAGCAGCATATAGGGCTGAGATCAAGAGGCATTTTGCTCAGAAGGGGCAAGACCTTATATCTGAGGGCTCACAAGCCATTTCAGTGTGTATTCACTGTAGGAGGCAGGTAGAGGCTGAGAGGAGTTCCTGCTAATGGAGCCTTTGCAGTTCCAGCAGGGCAGGTGGCACAGCCCACACGCCTGTGCTGCAGTGCTCACCAGCCTCTCCTCCTCTGGTTTCTCCTGCGTTCCTTCCTCCCCTGTCTCTGGTGGCTAACAATTAGTATGGTTACCAGCAGACACACAGAGACAATTCCTGACAGCATATATGACATTGTGTCATTGTGTGTGTGTGTGTGTGTGTGTGTGTGTGTGTGTGTGTGTGTGTGTGTGTGAGAGAGGGGAGGACTCCAAATACAGCTCTGCCACAAGCCTACAGCTTACACCCTTACACCATCAAAAGAGAAGGGCACAGCTTGTCGCTTGCAGAGAGAAAAAACAGCTCCAGCGGAAAAAGATTTCAGGGAAACAACAAAAGGGAACCTCATCTTTCTTTGCCCTGTTGCAATACATTTCAAGCTTCTGCTTGAAAGCTTCCAAGGGAAACAGGTGTCAACATTTCACAGTGATCAAAATAATAGATCATTTCCCCAAGAAGCTTTTCAAGAAAATTATCTAAAAATTCAGCAAATAATCCTACTCTATTTTGTCAGTTTCTAGAAAATAGAAAAACTCTGGAATTAAATTTGAGGAAAGCATCAATTACAATTGTGATTACCTGTTCAGTCCCTCAAGAAGTTCAGTATTGTTTAGTTTTTCCTGGGATTCTTAAATAAATGATATATCTAATCCATATCACCTTCTTTTAGCAGACAAAGGGAATGGATGGTATTTCTAAAGTAGTTCTCCAGCAGTCTTGTTCACTGGTCTTCTGAAACAACTGCATGCAGTGTAAGAACTGTGTACTGGGAAGTGCATGCAGGTCCAACAGCATTGGAACACTGTGTGTCTGACACTGTATAGGGGTTTGGTGTCAACCCATGGGCCTAGAAATATCAAGAAAATGAGAAGACCAGAAACAGTAATCCTCTTGTAAATAAGGAGAAAATAGTAGCCAGTTGAAGAACTTACTCAAGGGCACACTGAGCAAGATCTCTCAGAGCCAACTACTGAGCTTGTATTTCCTATGGTCTTACATGTAAGAGCATCCTTCCTCTTTCCAGCTGTCTGAAAAATGGGAGGTAACTGGCACTGCTGGGTAATTATGTGTCAGAGTAAAGGAATTTGAAATGTGACACCCTTCAAG
The DNA here is from genome assembly GCF_036417665.1 of Passer domesticus. Lineage (NCBI taxonomy): Eukaryota > Metazoa > Chordata > Aves > Passeriformes > Passeridae > Passer > Passer domesticus. The sequence continues at coordinate 20,087,853 of NC_087478.1, forward strand.
GCTCTTTGCCTTTCCCATTTCCCATGCTGTAAATACAGAATCTCGAGGTGAGATCATTACTGAACACAGGACAGAGTATTACCATTATGCTGATGATGCAAGATCTTTTCCTGGCCTTGTAGCTGCAGGGCCTGGTCCATGGGAAATTTTGAAAGACAGGTAACTGAATGCATCAGAAGCTATTAGTGCCCAGACCTGAGAAGATAGATCTGTGTTCTTGGTGGAGGTCACACACCACAAGAGGGTACTCAGAAGTCTGCAGCCTGTTGCCACACTGCACACACTGACAGAGCCTTTGTTATTATTTTATTCAGTTGCATCATTCCAAGACCCCATCACAGGGCTCTCAACAGGGCAGCTGACATCACTGCAGCTGTACATTATCTCAGTCTGATGGGCTATTGTGACACATTATGTCCACCAGCAATTTTTTTTTTTGCATCAACTGCCGTTTATTATTCCTAAATCTTTTATCAGGCTGTACTTTAGCTATATTTAAGAAATAGTCACTGAGCTCTAAACTGGTGTGACTCTGTGATTATACACCACCCACTGCTGAAAGTTTCTACCACTGAAATGAAGTCAGCTGGATAGCTTAATTCTGTTATGACAGCCCTCCAGAATAAAATTCCTTCTACATCACATCTGTTCCCATTGCCCATTCCCAGTGTTATGAATTTAGACTGAAAGTACGGCTCTACTTTCTTGCTTTTAACTAACATACATCACAGAATAGAAAGTGTGACATATACTTTAATAAGTGTGTGACAGAACATGTGCTTCTGTGAAACAGTGTGTGTGCGTATGTGCACTTACAACATACAGGTTATAGAAATGTAATTAATATTAAATTTGTATGCACAATATGTAAAGAAATCTATTTCAGGATATCAGTGTTCTGCATTCTTATATCCCCATGATAATTTCATAAGCACACTATGAAATAATGTGTAACTTTTCTATTTGCCTCTTCTATGTGCACAATTGCATTCCAAATGCTGTCCAAGACTCTTGCACTCTGCAGATGTCACAGAACATGCAAATATTTTATTATTTATTATTTTATTGTACAATGCATGTATTGTAACTTGTCCTCTACAGGATATTCCCTCATTTATAAGGGCTTGATGAAGATGTTTAGATTTCATTTGATTTCATTTATTTTTGATGGCATAGCAGAAAGGCTAGTGTGCAGGGGATAACCTTGATGGATTTGCTCTGACAGATTTGGTGCTTATAAAATCTTCTACCCCACAGAAATCGGTTTTCCTGCAATGATGGCTCATGGGAAACTCGGATCACTTCCATTAGCAATGATGCATTGGTAACATTACTGTATCCAGATATGAAGAACTCAGCTTAAGATTTTTACAGCAAACACAGAGAAAGGAAGGTGGTTTCTTGGATTCAGGGCAGCTGGTGTGCATTACTTTCCAGCACAAAGATACCTGCAATATTTATATTTTTTTCTTCCACTTTGCCAGCCTTCCTTCAGAGTTGCTCAGTCAACACCCTGTATTTTTCAGGGAAGAAGGCTTCTCTCATCACCAAGAACACTCCAGGGCTCTCTGACAAGAAGCCCCTTCCCCCACACATGGCCTCTGAGCCTCACATCTGTCTGTCTGAAGTCATTAATCCAAAGACTTCTATGGAGGCGGGATTCTCACGCTAACAAGCTGGCAGCTTGGGTTGTGCTCTGTTTTCTGGCTCTGGCTAAAGCCTTCCTTACAAGAGGTTAGAAAGAGCAGCCCTTCATTTTAAGCAGTGTTCCAGTGAGTGACTTGAGCTGAATGATGGGTGCTTTTCAGACAGGCTCAGCCTGAAAACAGAAGGATCTTCACAAACACAACAGCCCAGCCCTTTCCTATTTAAAATATTAATTAAATACATTTTGAAAATTATTCACATAAATCACTGCCACTGTTCCTTACCTTTAAAATGTGGGAGGGGATGTGGCAGAAGCCTTAGCTCACAGAAACATACAATTCAACCAGGCTCATATATGATACATGTGTTCCATGTGAAATGCATATGTATTTCACTCTACAGGAAGCTAAAGTTTGCCAGCACAAAAATACAGTTTCATAGTGGATGCTAAGGAAAAAAAAATTCTCAAAAGAGATAAAAAAGAGATAATATTAATTTCACAATTAGGTTTTAATGACCCTTAACTTCCATTCTGGAAGTAAAGGTAGAGAGGAAAATAATTACCATTAACTTTCTTTCAAACCATAGTAATTTAAAAGGGGATTCAAGATTATATTATATGGAAATTTGAATTACTGTTTTTTAGAACAATTGCAATAATCTCTTACAGCCAATAAAATATTTTTCTTCCAGAAAACATATGGCTTTCTCTGCTGTTCAGGCTTCCATGGAATTAAGTTCTTTGGGAGGTCAATAACATATTTCTAAAGCTCTTTACAGCAATCAGACTGGATCCTTGACCTTTCTTTTCTGGTCTCCTTGTGCTATGAACTACACATATTAAAAGGCAGCTAAAACAAGGCAAGTGAGTTTTCCCTGGTTGAAGAAAGTTGCTGATTGCCAAACATCATCTAGCGTGGCTCTATGACAACCCTCAGGAGGAAAGACGGCTGCAGGTGACAGTCCAGAGCACTATTTTTGTGAGCATCCCTAAACCTCAAAGCAGTTTTTAGAGTCAAAGTACCTAAAAGAAAATTTACTTTAACTCTGTATTTTTTGCTGGCTTGTTTAGCAAAGATCAGCCACAGCCAAAAATGTGTCCCTGCTGTACAAGTAATTTACTTACCACTCAAGTGAAGAGATTTCTGCTACGGGAAATGACCATGCTCTCAGTGTCAAGATATTTTCAGTCTTGTTAAAAGAATCCTAGAATTTATTACTGGGCACAGATAGTAAGTGCCTCCTAATGATATTTTATTTGACAGACATGTTCTGGTACCAAAGGTCAGTGCTTAAATCAGGGTATTCACTGATGATTTTAAGAGAAGAATATACCAACTCAAGCAGCAAACTGAGGTTTACACCTATACAGAGATAAGTGCTGATGCTATTTATGTAGAAAAAGCACAGCCTAATTTAACATCACCACAGGCAGCTTTTCCCAACACCCTCCAATGCCTTCTATGATCCTGGACATCTGGGATTCATAAGACCAGAGACAGAAGAGCTGGCATCCCTGACTGCTTCTCTTCCTTAATGACCTGCTGATATTACCAGTGACTTTATACTATGACCTCATTAATAGATGCTGGCAAATTTGAACAATGCTATAGAAGGCTGCTATTTCAGCCTTTGAAACAAATACAGAAAATTTTCTAATACAGATTATCTACATAACATAAAAATGCACAAAAAGTAACCCACCAGCTGCTGAGATGCAGTTAGCTGATCTCCTTATTCCCTGTCATTCTTCAGAAGCTATCAATTCATCATGCAATACCAAAGTGGGAGAGAGGAAAAAGAAATACAAAAGAGGAAAAAATAAAATAAAACCCTCAAAGCATAAAAAAACAAAAAAGAGAACCCGAAGCCAAAATATGACATTTGACAAGTAAGGGTGGGATAAAAATTAATATCTACAACTTTAACAAATTCTGGATCTGTCCTTAACAGAGAACAAATAAATCATGAAAGGGAGAATGTGTATGATATTTATGATACTTTTAAATAACTCTTCTCCCTAGGGTCTTGTGTTTACTTGTGAAGACAATACATTCAGTGGGCTACTCTTCAGGGAAAAGATGAACTGTAGAAGAGAACTTGTATGAGCAACAGCAAAGCATAAAATCTTGTGCTTAACCTGAATGTATGAATATTCCCAACACCAGGGAATATCCAAATTCCTGCAGGATGACTTGAGCAATGAAAAGGAAATATACTCTTACAATTTCAGTAGACTTCTGTCAGAGTGTTCAATGGCGCTCAGGACAATGCCAAGAACAAGTTAATGATCCCAAAGGGAATTGTTAAAATATATAAAATAAATACAAACATGGTTCAAATGTAGCGCTACTTTGGCGTGAGAGAAGTGGGCAAAACGCACCTTCCCCATATACAGGTATTTATTATTTGTTCCTATTGAAAGCAGGTTTGACTGAAAACAAAGTATCATGGTTTAACCACAGCTGGCAACTCAGTACCACTCACTCCCCATCCCTCCTTCCCTGGTGAGATGGGAAAGAGAATCACAAAAAGGTACAGCCGGTTGGTTGAGATAAGAGCATTTTATTAATTAAAATAAAGTAAAATATTATAATAGCAACAACAGTAATAATAATGGTATAAAGCCAAGAGAAACAAGTGATGCACAAGACAACTGCTTACCATCCACTGACCAAATGCCCTGCCCATCCTCAAGCCGCTCCCAGGAAACTTCTCCCAGTTTCAATACCGGGATGATATTCTATGGTATGGAACATCCTTTTTGCCAGTTCAGGTCATCTGTCCTGGCCATGCTCCCTCCCAGCTTCCTGTACAGCTCCTCACCAGCAGAGCACCAGCCAGCTGAAAAATCCTTGACTTAGGGTAAGCAGTAATATGCAACAATTAAAACATCAATATGTTAAAACATTATTTTTGTACTGAATCCAAAACACAGCACTCCACCAGCTGCTAGGAAGAAAATTAACTCCATCCTAGCCAAAATCAGGACAAGAAAAAATAAAATGCTACGGATAGCACAAAAGTAAGAAAAACAGTGGTATCCAGTCAATTAGCCCATGTTAAGACATCCCTGAGTGCACACTGAAACGAGTAAGCCCTCAAAAACTATTTCTGAAAAGTCATATAGCATAGGAAATATACCCTCAAACATCAATAAAGGGAAGAAGTGTAGTTTTTTAAACAAGGAGTTTAATTTCAAGCATATCCTGTAATGAGAAAGAACAGAACATTTGTTGAGGGGAAAAAGAAAAACAGAAAAAAGAAACAGAGCTTATGACTCCAAAACACTCCTCTAAACATTCAAAGGATAATGGTACAATGAGCAATAAGCAGCATGGGTTCATAAGGAACATGTTGTGCCAAGGAAACGTGATTGCTTTTTTGATAGAACTGCAAAAATCCTGGATGAGAGATACACAGCATGATTTTAATAAAGGATTTAATACAGTGTCTTACTAAATCTCCCAAAATGAATCCAAATTGCTTTGGACATAAGCACTGTCATGTAAATTGAAAACAGGTTGAAGGATCACAAACACTGGCTGATGAGAAATGGCAGCAGATTACACTAAGTTGTGGGGAAGTAGGCGGTGGGTCTACTGCAAAGTATGAAGTTGTTTCTTATTTTAATAACTTCATTAATAAGCTCAAAGAAAAGGTAAGCAATATGTAAATTACCTTGGCAGATGAAACTACTGAGAGTAATGTTAAAGTGGCAGAAAATAAAAAACTATGGTCTACATTTTAAAAAAAAGTGAAGTACCAAGCTACTGCACTGGAGAAGGGCGACCCCACAGCAGAAAAAACCAAGCATCTTCTACAGTCAAAGCAATGGCCTACACCTAGTCTAGCAATGAAGGGGTAATTAATATATGTTATTTATCATACACATGACTGTTTGGAGTGCACCTCACTGGACACAAAAGTTAATGAGGTTAATGCATGTCCAAGCCACATATTTAGTATTTTAATGTGGAATGGAAAAGGAGAAAATCATCTGCCTGTAAAAAACAAAAGGTTCTGTTAACTATTAAATACATTTTAGCATACCAAAGTACAGAAAAATCTTGAAATGCACACGTAAGGAAAACACAGGGACCATAACAACAGGGGCTAGGGACAAATAATCTAAAGATGTCTGCTCCACGATTTCAAGGGATGAGGCAGTGTCTATACTATAGTCTCTCCCTTCTCTATTCTATTCTTTAAGCTCTTCTTCTTTTCCTCATATTCTCTCAAGAGAATCCCTTCTTCCTCACTCATGACTTTTTTTTTTCTGCCAGCCTTCTTGACTTCTCTCCTTCTTTGTCTTTCAGTCTTTCTCAGTTCCCTTCCTCTTATTTTCTTAATTTATATTTAAAGCTGCACAAGGCTGCTCAAAACCAGCTACTGAGATGCCACTCAACTACCTCTGCCACTCTGAGACACATGTGATCACCCACTCTTGGCTGGACTGCAGGCTGGGTCAGAGGAGGTGCTGCTGTGCTGGGCAATCTTGGCCATCCCAAGGACAGCAGTGCTGCCAAAACCTTTTGAAATTATTTGGAATTTCTCAGTATGGTTGCAACAGGAAATGGTGAAGCTCCCATTCTTCCATCAGTTTCTCCACAACAGCTGTGAAACCTTTGTTATGGCCTAAAGATCTTCCACAGTTCATGGAGCATAACTAAGAAGTCACCACAGTTCAGATCTTAATTTCCCTTGAACGTTGGCATTGCATTAGATAACAACAGATAACAACCTAGGGCAAATAGTGACTCACAGGAGAGATGTTCACACTAAGTATCTATATCACAGTGGCAGTCTGACTTGAAACTTTAAATATCAGTTTGTGCTTTTAAGGGTTTATGGCTCCAATTGAAATGAGTTGAAATGAGTCAAATTGGTAAATATAGAAAAAAAATTGTATAAAGCAGCTACCAAAATCAAACAAAACCCCATACAAACAAACAACCAACCAAATTAACAAATATCTAAAAATTCTCTGAAATGCAATGATCAAAAGAATTTCACTATGCTGGATGCTTAAAGAAAAATCTCTCAGGCTGAACATGACCTAACACTTTCAAAGTCTGTAAAGGTTTAAACTGTGTCCATATGACTCTTATTGCCTTTCGACAGTTCTTACCAATTACGGAGTGAAAAACTCAGATAAGATTATAAGAAGGAAAGGTTTTATTATTTTTGCACTGATCTAAATTTCATAGCCAGGCAAAGAAAAAGAAGCATCTCACCTTTAGCACTGAGACCTTTACTGTTTGAGCACTTTGTGTATAGAAACTTGTGAAGATGATCATAAGGGTACCTTTTACTTTTTACCCCTTTGATGATGCTAACAGAAGAGACTGAAATAAAATGATTTTTTGTGGATGGACATCACACATTGGCTTTACCCTCATTGTCTTAAACTATATCTATCAAGGATACCCACTAATAATAGATACTCTTTCCCACAGTTCTACACCATATAAATATAACTTACTCCTCAAGTCATTCACCATAAAAAAAAATATCATTACTTTTCAATACAATGGTTGCTGTTCATAAATAGTCAATACATCATCATCATCAAAAGACCTTTTGGATAAAAAAGGACAGAAAGGCAGCAATGCAAGTATCAACCACATCACAATTTTCCATGTAACATATATACTTGGTTTTTTTATTACTAATTGTATTTGAGGAGTTGCTGAAACTTCTCTTTTAAAACAAGGATAACTTATCAAACAAATCGATTTGGACTGTGTGACATGAGCATTGACATTTATCCTTTAAAACAGAATTCAAACTCCAGCAAATGAGAAAGGTTAAAGGGAAAAGCATTATAATTTAAAATGTGAAACTAGACAGGAGGAGCAATCTATACTCAGGAGCCATCAGAAGATTTCCTAATGTATGTCAATAAATGCACAATCAAAATACTAATTACAAGAAATGTACAATAATATCATTAAACTTCAAATTATTTTTAATGCAAATTTCAAAATTTTCCGCATTTTATTGTTATAGAGCCTGGCCCAACCATATAAGAAACGGAATTCAAAACCAAAATTCCTCCTGTTGATTAGAGTGTGTTTATCTGTCTGAAATAAAAAGACCGATGATATCACATCACAGTAATTATCCTCTCTCCAAACTCATATGTTTATGACAGAATACACAACAAAATCCAGTGAGATGTAAGAAGCATAAGCAAATCTACCTTTTTTATAGACAGAAAAGTTGTTCTATTAAATCTGCCTAAATGAGAAAGAAGAAACTAGTGTAAAGTAGCTGAGCACACCATAGTTCAAAACCAAAAGGACAGAAGTTTTTTTGGGAAATATACTCTTTCTTTTTCAGTGATGAACTGTTGAACATTGCTAACAGGATTCTGGGCTGCAACCAAAGTGTGGCCAGCAGGTTGAGGGAGGGGATTCTGCCCCTCTGCACTGCTGTGGTGAGACCCCAGCTGGAGTGCTGTGTTCAGCTCTGGGGACACCAACATGACAAGAACATGGGCCTGTTGGGGCTGGTCCAGAAGAGGAACACAAAGATAATTACAGGGCTGAAGGACCTCTCCTACCAAGACAGGCTGGAGAAGAAAAGGCTCTGGGGAGACCTTAAAGCACCTTCCAGTACCTGAAGAGAGCTGGAGAGAGACATTTCACAAGGACAAGGGGGAATGGCTTCAAAGTGAAAGAGAGTAGTTTTAGATTAGATATTAGGAAGAAATTCTTGGCTGTAAGGCTGGTGAGGAACAAGCTCCTCCGAGAAGTTGTGGATGCCCTGTCCCTGGAAGTTCAAGGCCAAAGTTGCACTGGGCTCTGAGCATCCTGGTCTATGGAAGGCACATGGCAGGAGGGCTGGAACCAGATGATCTTGAAGGCCCCTTCCCACACAAACCATTCTGTGATTCTATGACTCCTGAGGAGAGGTAAAAAAGAACAGCAGCTTCTTGCTGTTTCAGCTTCTTGCTGAAACACAGTAACATGTTCAGTATTACTTATTCAGGTAATGAATACTGGAGATGTCAAAAAAACCCAGCAGTGCAGGCATTGAAAGCCTATTGATTTTTTTATCATAGATGAAATATCGTAGAACACCAACAGAACGGAATGAGTGTATTTGGAAACCTTTCAATTTTATGTTTTTTCATGTAGGAACATGCTTATTGGTGTTCCTTTTATAGATTTTGGCTGCAAAAACATCTATGAATTTTAGTTCCCCCATCTAACAGAGAAAAATGTTTTGGGTGTTTCTGGGTTGTTTTTTTTTTCTTTAAACATGTTATAAATATAAAAGTCTGCTTGTGGTTTTTTTCAAGATCATTTCTAGGCTGATGCATGAATTGGTAGAAAGACTGTCAAAACATATACAACTTCTTTAGCAGAGTTGTGAAAGCCTGAATGAACTGTATGCTGTATCAGAAAATAATGGAGTAGGAGCTTTATTCTACAGAAATATCTTGTCATAAGAAGAAACAGACACGGGACGAATGCACCATCAGCCCCAAAAAACCCCACAATTAACTGGTTCCCTAAAAAACCCCAAACAAAAACTCAGAAACTGTATGGAATGCAGCAAAATTTTAAAAAAATATTTGGGACCAAAGATATTTGAACAATACAATTTTCAGACACTAACTTTCAGCATTTAACAGCAGCAACAGTAAACAGGAGACTACCACAATGGCAAATCAACTAAAGCCAGCAAAAGACACTTTCAGCTTGGCTGAATGCAATCAACAAAATCCAAATTTTCTTTATGCGCTGTTCTTTGCAACAAACAAAATATTTAATGAACCAACAGAAATGTGACAAAGATAATAGTTTATAAGACTTTTCTTTGTGTTCAGAAATAATTTTTCTCCATTATAAAGCAGGTGAAATGCCAACACTGGAAAACCTATGCACAACTCAGTTCTTATCTCACCATTACAGGATCAGTGATGTCAACCAAACACTGCTGAACCTTCTTCTTGATGATCCATATTTCTTGCAGAAGTATATAGAAGGGCAGTATGTCTGCTAGCTCCTGTCTGCTCCTTTCATATAAAAGCCAGCAGCAATAATCCCCAGTACCCTTTAAGAACAAGCAGGGAATTTATCATATCTGGTTGTAATGCCCTTTGGGACTCTTCAGGAAGAAAGGCACTGTAAATGTAAGCTCATTATCATCATTAACTCCTTTTATACACCAGCTGAGCTCAGAAGAAACAAATGGGAGAAAAATGTAAGGGAAAAAAGGTTAAATACATTTGCCATTCTCTTCTTTAGGTTTTAACACTTCCTAGTTAATTTTTAACATTCATAGATACCTTCACTAGATTAAAGTTATTATTTATTATGAGTTCTTAAAATTATATTGGTATTTTTTTCCCAAGAGATTATATTTACATTACTAAGGAAAAAGAAGAAAATGGCTTGACTTTTATTTAGGGATAACACAGCAGTGCCTAACTTATTACACACTCCCATAAGCTTAGGAACACCTTACAGTTTCCACAGTTACAGCTTGCCTACATGTGTGAGAATGGTTTGAGAAAAGAAAAAACTCTCTGTTTGTCTTGTTTGTGTTTTCTGGGTAACATTTTTCAAAGGAAAAATAGCACAGCACCATTTCAAACTGCTTTATGGGAAAAATATTAAACTTTTAAACTTGGGCATACTTAACACAAAAGCTCTACAAAATGGCAACTTGCAGGGGCTACGGAGAATCCTTAAGGGTACTTATAGAGTTACTGCATCCAAATTCGGCAAGCTGTCACCTGAATGAAATAAAAATCAGAGAAACAAGAAGACAGAACTATGAAGTTTATCTGACTGTACAAATGCAAGAAAGAAAACCATACACAAATGTCCAAAGCAGTAAAGAAATTTGCGGAAACGCTTCTGATGCTATCCCACGGGGGGATGATGTGTGAACACCATCTCCTTCGCTCTGCTGCTTCGTCTGGAGCTCTCCCAGGGGAGCACGCGCCTCTTTCTCCCCGTCCGTGGCCTCTGCCCCTGCAGCAGGGTGCCCGGACTGCTCCTGTGCCGTCCCGGTGCCGACAGCTTCACCCACCGCCTCCAGCCACCCTTCGCCCGCGGATCGCGCCGGGGCGAGACCCCCGGTACCAGAGCGAGACCCCCGGTACCGGAGTGAGACCCCCGGTACCAAAGCGGGACCCCCGGTACCAGAGCGAGACCCCCGGTACCGGAGTGAGACCCCCGGTACCAAAGCGGGACCCCCGGTACCAGAGCGAGACCCCCGGTACCGGAGTGAGACCCCCGGTACCAAAGCGGGACCCCCGGTACCAGAGCGAGACCCCCGGTACCATAGCGGGACCCCGGTACCAAAGCGGGACGCCCGGTACCAGAGCAGGACCCCCGGTACCAGAGCGGGACCCCCGTACCAGAGCGGGACGCCCGGTACCAGAGCGGGACCCCGGTACCAGAGCGGGACCCCGGTACCAGACACAGACCCCGGTACCAGAGCGGGACCCCGGTACCAGAGCGGGCCGCTTCGCTCGCCTGGCGCTTCGCCCGGTCCCGCTGCCACCTGCGGCCCAAGGAGGGCAGTCACCCGCGGAGACCGGGGCGCGCCGGTGAGCAGCGGAGAGCCGGCAGCGGGGATGTATCCCCGCCAGGAGCGCTCGGGGACGGCCGGGTACCGCCGTGCCCGGCCCGGCCCCTCAGCCGCCCCTCGGCCCGGCCGCCCCGGCGGGCGGTGCCTCGGCCCCGCGGCGCCGCCGGGCGGCGCTTGCGCACTGCGGCCGCCGCGGCGCTCGCCCGCCTCTCCGGCGCGCCCCGAGAGCCGCGGCGGAGCCGGTCCGAGCCCGGCAGCCGCGCCGGGCTCAGCGGGGCCGGAGCCGCGGGGAGCCGGCAGCAGGAGCACAGCCCGCCGTACACCGGGCCCTGCCTGCGCGGGGGGCCGTGGCTGCCGCCCCGCGTCACCTGCTGCCCGCACGACTCGGGAGGCAAGAGCAGCCCCGAGGGGTCCGTCCCGGGGCTTGCCCGCCCGGCACCGGCAGCATCTTTGGCACCTTGGCCGGGCTCGCCGTCCCCTGCCCGCGTGCGAGTGCTTGGGGGTGCAATGATCGATCCCGGCAAGAGTTTTGCAAAGCTCTGAAACACCTTAAGCTGCGCGCAACAACCGGTGTTCTCCGAGGTGCTGGAGACGAGGAGTTAGTGTTCGCCACCGCCCGGCGAGGGGAGGTGTCGTCCTAGAGGGACCTTTCCTGACACGTAGAGCCACTGGGTGCCCGCGGCGGCGAGAGGAAGCAAATGGGCAGCACGAGAGCGGTGCGGCTGCTGGCGGGGAGGCAGCGGTCCCGGGAAAGGGCGGAGCGCCGTGGGGGGGTTCTCCCGGCGCTGCACTTGCTACATTAACTCGGCGCGTCGGAGACGGCGACACAACTTTCCGGGTCTGCCCCGGGCGTCGGCGACAAGAGGCTCCTCGCCGCTCCGCTCGCCGCGCCCCCAGCGCCGGCCGCTGCCCGCGGCGGACCCCGGCGGCAGCGGGAGCCGCGCTCCGGCGGCAGCGGCGTCGTGGCTGTTGCTGACCCTTCCCCGGCCGGGCGGGCTATCCCCGGCAGCCGGGTGGGCATGTCTCCCGCTCCCAGCCCCGCCGAGCGAGGCGGCCGCCGGGTCTGAAGGAGAGCGGGTGAGCGCCGCCGCCTCCCGGCCATGCGGCCCCTCCGCGCTCCGCTCGCCCTGCTCTGCCAGGTGCTGGGTGCGTGGGCTGCCTGCGCCCTGGCCCCGGAGCCCGTCGCAGCCTCTGGGCCGCCGGCGCCCCCGCAGCGCTCCCGTTCGCCGCCGGCCCCGCCGCCCCTCGCCCCGGGCCGGCGGGCGGCCGCCACGCTCCCCGGGCGCGGAGCCCTCCCCGGCGGAGCGGCGGGGCCGGGCGGCAGCTGCGCGCCTCGCGGGGCGGCGGGGACCGGGCGGCGGCGGGCGCGGAGCAGCGAGCCCGGAGCCGGCGCGGCGGGGAGGGGCGGGGCGGGCGGGCCCCGCTGGCTGCCCCTGAACGGCTCGGCCGGCGGCGAGGGCAGCGCCGGGGGCCGCGGGAACGCCACGGGGCGCCGCGCCCGGCTCCGCAACCCCTTCTACCCGCTGACCGAGGAGTCGTACGGCGCCTACGCCGTCATGTGCCTCTCCGTGGTGATCTTCGGCATCGGCATCATGGGCAACATGGCAGTGATGTGCATCGTCTGCCACAACTACTACATGCGGAGCATCTCCAACTCCCTGCTGGCCAACCTGGCCTTCTGGGACTTCCTCATCGTCTTCTTCTGCCTGCCGCTGGTTATCTTCCAGGAGCTCACCAAGAAGTGGCTTCTAGAAGACTTCTCTTGCAAAATCGTCCCGTACATTGAGGTAATGTACGTGGGTGGGGATGCGCGGACCCCGAGCTCCTCTCCCCGCCGCAAGCCTGAGCCGTGTGCGGGGCTGGCGCTGCTCGCCGTCATTGCTGCCGGCCCGGGGGAGTCCCGGTGCGCCTTGGTTCGGGTTTCCTGGGTGCTCTTGCGACGGAGCCCGGCCCCGTCCCCGTCCGCAGGGAGCGGAGTCGGCAGCGGCCGCAGCGGGTCCAGCGGCACCGGGATTTCTGTGGCCCCCACTGAGTGCGTCCGGCACTTCCTGCCACTCGCGCGACTTCTGCCAAACTTTCCTTGTTCCCTGTGACCCTGAAAAACAAGTGCTCCTCTCAGAATTAGATTTCAAGATTTTTGCTTTGTTTATTTTAGTAAAGTGAAGATGGGTCAGGAAAGCGGATGAAGGGCTTGAGGGGATCGCTTGTAAGGAGGTGATTGTAAAAATGGGATTATCCCATTAATGGAATGTCTGGGCTCTTAACTTATATTTCAGCGTTCAAATCTCACGTTTATTTAGCTGCTGGTTTGTTGGTTTTTTGGGGTTTTTTGGGGGTTTTTTAGGTTTTGGTTTTTCTTTGGAAGACACCAGCTCCGTTTAAACTGCATCTTGGCAGTTGTTCAGCGGCTCTGTCAAAGAAGCTCTCAGACAGCTGGCCACAGTCCTGTCGGCAGTGCTCAGGTTGTCCGCTTTATTTATTTACTGGAACTGAACACTGAGACTTGCTGCTACGGTGGTAGCCTGGAGTTCTGGCTGGCTCTCCTCTATTCCCGAAACCTTATGTCCAACATTATTCTGTAACTGAGAGCTGAGGAAACAACTGGTGGTTCTCTTGTGCTAACAACGAGCTATTAGAAAAAAGCACCCAAACAAACAAAAAGGCAACCCCCTATCCCCCTCCCAAATAACCCTCGAATACCCAACTTGTTATTAATAGAGAGTGTCAGTTTCAGTAGCACATTCGTACACAGCAACACAGAATTAACTGTCAAATGATACTATGGTATTTTAAAGGGTTAAGAAAGATGTGTGACCTGTGTAGCCATAAAATTGCCGCTGCTTCTTTCATCTGTTCAGTTTATTACTGGTGGTATTGGACAAAGGGTGGAGCTGTGATATGCTTAGTTGAATTCTAGGCCAGTGCTATGCCACCTGCATTTAAAAAACTCAGAGTACACTTAAGTGATTTGCATTTAAGAAGACCTGATGCAATAAATATGTATTTATTGAGAAACTGATAGTGCTTGAATCCTCTAAAATTCCTGAAATGGATTCTGGGGCTGCTGTGTTAACCAGTAAAATAAGTAGCAGTGTTTTAAAAGGAACCATTTCATTTAAAATAGTGTCGTTTGTGTTTCAAGGACTTTCATGTGACATTTCATGCTTTCTAACCCTTTTTTGGTGCATCCACATGCAAAGTTGAAATAGGTCAGAAGTTTAGATGATTTGTGTGGCCGCACAGCTCCTCAAAATTAGTTGCTTAAGCTTTCCATAAGCAAAATAATACTGCACTTTGGGCACTAAAGAGTTTTTCAAACTGAAAGTAGTTTAGCTGAAACGTAGTGGTTGAAATTCAAAACTGTAATCCCAAAAAATATTCAACTGCTGCTATACTGCCATTATAATTTATTGTTACTTTATTTTTTCACTTTAAAGTTCTGTGGATGTCTAGAGTTGATCTTATTCAAGAACTGGCACCAGTCCAGTCAGCATGAACTGGCGGCTGTGTTAGGCTTAATTATCACTGGTGTCTAAAAGTAAAGCATTTTCCTTGTCCTTGAGGAAGTATAATTAACTTAGTTCTAAAGTTAAGTTATTAAGAATGTAAGGTCTTAGTTCTTAGTTACAAATATAAAGAGGTCTAGCCTTAGGGTTCTGTGTTGCTCCCAGAATTGTGTATTTTTTGTTCAGTGTCATTAAATGTAATACTCATGTATATAAAGTATTTCATCACCTTGAGAGGAGTAAGTAAAAGGCTGGATTTTCCTCTCTGTAAACTGTGGCTACGAAGGGCAGATACTGAACACTAGTGGATCATGACTCTCCATAGTTCACCTGGAGACTGGAATGAAGGACACTGTCCTGTAAATCAGCATTTGACCCTGCTGAGGCAGAGAAGGCAGCTAGAGCAAAGGTTCACCACTTTCCAAGTGTTGATCTAACCTCACAGGCATTACACAGTGACACTGACACCACCAGGAGCAATGCAGATGTGTAGCATGTCATGAAATCCATCCCATGTGCAGCTGCTGCTCCTTGCTCTGTCAAGGATTGTTTACAGCAGCACATTCATCTGACAGCTGAACAACACTCTTTTCCTTTGTAACTCACCTGGGCTGACCCATATTCTCACACAGAGGGAATGGGTGAACTCTTCTTAGCTCCTTGAGAGGAAAGCTTTGACAGCTATCTTCAGGAGAAGTTTCCAGACCTTTGTGGAATACAAATAGAATCATCTTCCTGAAGATGGACGCATTTTAACCTCTTGTCTGTGTTTTCCATAAGTTTGCACAGTGTTTAGTTCTTTTAAGGGTCTCTTGGTTCCATCTTTTCATCTCTTTATTTTTGGGATTTTTTTTGCATATTCTGTTTAGAAAGAGAGCTACAGGTCTCACCTGGGTTTCTAGATCCAGAAATATCTCAAGCATCAAAACCCCTTATTGGCCTGAGCCTTCTGTCATACCAGCTTTTACTCTCAGAACTAGAGAACAGGGGATGGCTGATTATCCACAGCAAGTGATGCAGTGATCTCAGCATTTAAACATAATTCAAGCATGCTTTGTGCTGTTTGAAGGTTTCAAGTGATCCCAGGAAAATACCTTGAGTTTTCTTAGTTCAGCCTCTTGTGGCCAATTGGTTTTTATTTGTGCCATTTTATGGATATTGTGTAGAATTCCAACAAAGCATCTGTTGCTAGTGATAACACATATGCACACACAGTCTGGGGAAAATATTTTATGATATCTTCTGGCACACTTGTATAGGTAAAGACTGAGCTTCCAGCAGTGGAATGTCTTCACAAATTTAATTTAAAAGGGCAGTTTTCCCATATCTGATAAAGATCTTCTCTGACAAGTACATTAACTAGTAATTTCAGCTATATATTGTATTACAGTATGGCCACTTGTAGCTACTAGTTTTGAGTGTACTGGAAAGGAGTTGAGAAGGGAATTTGAACAACTGATGCCTGTAAGGATGAACAACTCTGCCTACAAAGATGTGTGGAGATATGCTTCTCCTTTGCCATTTTAATACTCTGTCACATTTCTGCATGATTCAGAAGTCTAGGGTTTGGCATGCATGTCTGAAGTGTTTACCTGCACACTGTTTGTTTTGTCTTTCATATACTTTTGTCACTATTACTCAGAATCAGGAGACATGAGGTAAATGACAATAGAAAGACAAAGAATTTGGCTAATTCCTGCTGATGTGGAATCCTTTTGGTTTTGTTCAAAGCACTCAGTCTTTTGAACTTTTGAATATAGTTCCAGTTTCCCTACTTACAGATTTATTATAGGCCTTAATAGAAAGAAATGTAAATGTAGACAAAATCTGTACTGTTACTGTGCTTTTAATTATTTTACAACTGTTAGTCATGTGAAGTTGCAGTTTTTTCTTTATTTTATTTTAATGCTGAAAGCCAGTAATGAAGAAATTAAATAAGTTGTTTAAGGCCCAGAGCAACTTGCACAAGATGACAAATGGATTCTGTCAGGTAACACTAGAAACCTTCTTTCAGGCTTAAGAAGAAACTTTGCTTGAGTTGTGTGTATTTTGCTCATAGAGGTTACACAAGAAGCTTTGTTTGAGGGGTTGCATTCTGTGCCAACAGATTGAATCAAGCTACTTATAGCCAAGTAAGGGTTTAGAACTGAGGAGTGGTCCAGACGCATGAGGGCTTGCAGAGGCTGATTTACCATCCTGTGCAGTCCAGCACAGAGCAAGATGTTGCTGAGGCCAGTGTATGGTACACAGCCCTGAATTCAGTGCTAGTAAACATGAGGCCCTCTGCCTTTCCCACACACCTCACAAAGAACAGGACAAATTTTGTGGTGTCCTCATCTGGACCATATCATGCATACAAGACTGGCATGATTCTGGCACAGGCTGACAGTAAAAGCCTCTGAAATCTTATGCCCAAACTCTGCATGTGCTTTTGGCAATGAATTTGTGGCATCACTCCTGTTTCTCGTGGGCAAGTTCCAGCTCAGGAAAGCTATCACAATTAGTATTCTTGGTGGAAAGCATAAGGATTGATTTGGACTGAAATACGAATTACTCTATTTCCCTGGAGCTGATCCTCCAGGGCAATTTGAGGTGAGGCTTTTTCCCATTTCTCTTTACTTGACAGAGGTAAGCAAGGAGCACAGAGAAAGGAGCTGTTCTCTGCCTGTTCCAAAGCTGTGAGAAGAGATCCCTATTTTAAGTTTCACTTTAGAGAAGCAAATACATTTTTAATGGGAGTTTATAAAAGCTGTGTATTATCTGTCTTTTCTGTGTCTTTTGATGTGCAGCATTTTCTTTATGTCTCTTCTTTGACTCAAGTCAGAGCTGTGCTCCTGAGCCTCCAGTGAGTCCTCTGGGTCACAGACAAAGACACTCAGAGATGTTTGCAGTTTCAAGGCTTCATCATGAGTTTTCTAGGGCAATGACTTGATGTAACTGAGCAGAATATCTTCAGTGCTTATCACACAACAATTATTTAAAACTGAAGTGTTAATATATCTCTGCCCTTTAGGTATTAATGGCATGATGATGATAGCTGCCATGTTGGTTGCACTGTCAGTCTTTCCTTCTTCTGCAAATCCTGTCCTTAGGATCTTCTAAGTTTTTGCTTTTGGCTAAACTTTGCCTGTGGCATTTCAGCATGGAAATGAATTTGTGTCAGAGTAGGTTTAAAATTGGGTCAGTAAGTTACATATGTGTGGAGAGGAAAAGGCAGCATCTGTGATCCCAGTTCTGTTCACCCTGCTCTGAACACTAGCATGTAATTTCTCCATATGACAGGACTTTTCCTGAAAAAAGAGGAAGAAGTAAATTTCTATCTGTAGTTCCATATTGCTGCTATAAAGAACTAGTGCAGGAGTCCTTGTGTAGTGTGATGAGAGCACTCTCCGTGGAGAGTGACACAGAAACAAGAAAAAAAATTAAATTTACCTATTTGATAGTGTGGTAGATTGCAAACAGGAAAATGAGCAAAAATGAAATCCTTTTGTGTTTTGTGACATTTCCAAGCCCCTGGATAAGCATGTGCTGTACTAGTGAGTATTTCCAGTGCCTGATATTCTGTTGACTTTTGCTTCCAGCAGAACTCAAGAGTGGTGCATGGAAGTGGATTCTGATTCTAAGCAGTATATCTTATGATATACAGAAGTATAAGATATTAAAAGTAAATATCACATGAAGCATGTGTGCTTTGTGTCTCCTTGGTGTGAATGTTGATAGTACTTCAAGGGAATAAAACAGTATTGTACCTGTGGAAATGTGTGTAGGATCATCTGCCTGACAGTAGATTTCAGAATTATCATCTTATCTTTCAGATAGGTGATGTAGATTTTTATTTGGAATGCATAAGGTAATTGCTGTAATGTCAGAGCTGTAACCTGGTCCCAGATCTTTTTAGCCACTAAATTATTCTTGCCACACCACAGTAGTGTTTTCACTGTGACTCTTCCCTGTTTTAATGCATAAAGCCATTAATGTTTAATAACACTTCTTGTGAGAAATGCAGATATACTTTTGTTCTTTTTAAATAATGACTGTTTTTCTTGGTTTTGTTTTGGGGTTTTTTGGGTTTTATTTGGGAGTGGAGTGGAACTTTTTTGTTAAATGAACATAAATCTAGTTAAATATTACATAATTGTTTGCAATGGGTTGATCTTTTATTTTGCAGTAGTCTGTTCTTATTACTGGAGTCTGTACTGTATGTGTAGAGTAGCACAAAAAAAAAGTATTGCAGTCTGTGCTAAATTTATTTATTTGTCTTAGGGAAAACTGACAAATCTACAAGAGCCCCCTCCGGTATGTTGAAATAACATGTTCAAAAGCTGTGAAGTTTCATGTGGATGTGGAACAACCATCAGAAAATGATAAACTATAATGGCTTGAGGCACAAAAGGTCATTTATAGGATATAACAGAAATGGATATCCAGAGTCTATGGGGTGTCACTGATAGCTCAGAGGTACCAACCTCTTCTGTAGTTCAGTTTTCCCATTGCAATGGGAAATGTTTTGTATACCCATCTCATCTTGTAACAAAGGATTTGTGCCATGTAGTTTTAAGAAATTCTTTGCTATCAACATAAAATATATTCTGTCTTAGAAATCAGCTTCAGCTGGTAGAAGGGTCTACTTCTTAGAACACCTTTGTTTTAATTTGTTCTACATAATCTTGGTCTACATTGTTTCCACTCACTTCTCCGTCAGAATGGTCACTGTCATTGCTAGCCTGGAGTTGCTCAGAGCTGGTTGATTTCCATTCTGTTTCATTCACTGTCTTTTGGCTTAAGTAACATTTGTATCTCATAATACATTTTTTTGTAGATAGCAGCAATATCACTTCTTGCTCTTTGTCTTACTGGGTGGAATGACCCAACCTCTCTTTTATATTCACTTACAGAATTTGGTCTTTGTTGGTCTTTTCATCCAAGTCACCTTTTCTGATTTTGTTTCTGGTTTTCATTACTTTGGACTAGAAATTAGTGGGACAAAATTAAGTCTTATTTCCACAGCCATAACTCACTGTAATACAACTACACTGCTCTGCTGGTCAGCCTCAGTCTCTGCTCCTGGAATCCAGGGCCAGGAGCTGTGGGACCAGAGCCAGGAGAAGAAGTAGGACAGGCCAGGAAAGGCCTGGGAACATTTTGGTAATTGTTAAAGTTTGTGAAAGGGGAACCAGTATGTTGGAAGAGTGGACAGGAGAACCGCAATTATGCTGAGCATTTCACGAGTTTGCTATTGTCCTCTGTGGCCTCAATTCTCCAAATCAGTTTTGACACTGTTGACTAACAGCTGGTGAGCTAATGACCAAAGGTTTATGCAGTATCTTGAAGGGGCATCACAGTGCCCACTAAGGTCAAGGCTTTTTAAAGAGCAACAGTGTTTAAAGAGATTCTTTTGTAACAATAATGTTTTCCTCTGTGTGTGCATGGTGTACCTAGCAATCCCTTCAACAGCAGTTCTCTGCCCAAATGGTGTGGGTATCTCTTCAAAGCAGGGGTTCCTTCACCACTTCTTCAGAGCAGATTGATGGTCAATCAGTTGGAAATTTGGGGACTTTTCTGATTTCATGTGGTAAGAGAAAGTTGTAAAATTATGTCATTCTGAATGTCTGGAGGCTGCAGAACCTTCTGCAACAGGGAAATAAACCAGACAACTATGTGATGATCAAAAACTACAGAGCCTGAGTTGCCCTTACCTTGCCTCATTTCCTGCCAGGTTGGTGGAATTAAGATTGGAACAGCATATCAGACGCTCAGCTGTTACAAGAAGAGCGTCATTAAATTCCATGTGGCCTTGCACCACTTTACGATTTGTTAATTTGTGCTTTACCTTCTCTCTGTCAAATTAATGATCTTAATTCTCTAGTTATTTCAAGGCAATATAATACCTGAAAAGAAAACTTCTCTGAATTTTTTCACACTTTCAACTTAACTCTAATTATTAGTATGAATGGTATGAAGAAACACACCTAGACTGAAATTGTGTGAATATGCAGAATGCATGTCCCAGTTCTCACCCATAGGTTTTGAGCAGCAGCCATTGATTTTGCTTGCTATTACTCATAGTCTGCTGTGTGGAGTAAGTAATCCAACCCTTGAATTGCTCTACTGCATTTAAGCAAGTCAGCTGGAGTGAATCCATGATCATCTGCTTGAGTGTTTTTGTTTGGTTTTTGCAAGCTTTTCCATGGCATCACTAACTCTGCTAACCTACAGAAAATAGGAAACTGTTGCTTGTTCCAGGGAAACACTGCCTTTGTTTAGCTTGTTTCACCAGTAAATCCACGGGAGGGTTTTCAAAGCCGCCTTCCAGTATTCCTAGTTGTTTCCTCTTGCTCTATTTCTATGTTTTAAGCCTCCAAGTTGCTGGTCAGTTAATGTGACAGGAACCCCGTAGGTTATGTTTCTTCATGGCAGACGTGTCTTCTTTCATTAGCCCAGCCCTAACAGCTGCAGAGTTTAATGTCTCGGCCGTGTGTAACAGTCTGTTTGCAATGAAATGCTGAAGCCATACAAGTGTCTGCCTTGGGGTGGGGGGAGGCTCATGCCAGAGCTGAAAGGAAACATCTTAATGTACAGAGACTCAGGTTTTCTTCTGTTCTGCTGATTTCTATTTCAATCCCTGTTCATTTCCAGATCTCAGTTATTTCTCTGCCTCTTATAATTGTAGCAAGCGGAGTCCTGACCCTTTTGTTATTCATGTTGCGTGTTAAGGCTAAAGGTTTTGCTGTCACTAAGAGATTTGAAGACTGCACACACATTTAAATATTTTGGAAACAAAGTTGCTAATCTTGAATTAAAAAATATGACTCTGAGCTGTGATACAGGAAAATCATATTTCATTAGCGAACTTTATCACTGTTCATTAAGATTTCCCTGTAACTATTTTTCTTTAAATGTTTTTATTTTTTTGCAGTATTTACCAAGCTTTCTTTGAATCTTGTCAGACAATTAAACTTCCAAATCAATGGTTGCCTATTAAAAACATTTACAGTAGTTCCTTATCATTATTAAATATTTCTGCAAGTTAATTAGTAAGAGATTACATCTTACTTATTCTGTCTTTTAGGAAGCTGCTTCAAAGAATTCTCCAACCAAGCCAACATCTTGCAGTTGTAATTCCAAGTGCCTTATATTTTTCAGTGATTGTCAATTTTAGCCATCAGATATGAACCATTAAATATTGAAGGCCAAAATTAATGATACATTTATGTAATTGTGCATATTTGTGCTATCTTTGAAGAACTTTTTTCAGAGATGCATAAACAGTATTATTTCAATATTATTTCAATTAGAAAGTGTTTCTTAAAGTCTGTCTATATGAAGTTTAAATATAGCATTGCACATCAAATTTTGATCAGCAAAATTATAGCGAACTTCCTAATATTACTTTAGATTTCCCAGTTAATTGCCAAGATATGGTTCATTCATTATAAAAGTAAGCATTCTTTACATTTATTAGCAATATTATTTTAGTTTTTTTTCTTTCACAACACATCAACGCACTTTCAGCATAACACGTGTGTGCAAACCCAAGAAAGTAAGTGAATTAAAATTCAACAGGGCACTTAGTCTTTCTCCAATTGAAGTTAATGGGAGTTCTGCTTTAAATTTGAACTGAAGTTGAATTTATTGCTAATAGAATTAGGCCAAAATGTATATAGTCTTCTTGCAAATTTATTTTAGGAAATTAAATTATAAACAGGATAAAATGATAGGAAATGATGTTTTATGACAGCACAAGATTTCTGTTCATGCATAGAATAATGATTATTAAACTCAGAGAACATAAGCATTGCTCTGTACTTGTTCTCACAGTATATAATTGACAGCTTTCTCCAATCCATCTTTTAATCATTTAAAGAATGAAACTTCTTCCGTTTCTCCTGGCCTACAGTACACTCTCCTACAGAATGTCTCCTATGAAATTAAGCCTGGATTTTCCTTGATTTTTTTCTAAATGAAATAATGCCTATTGGTTATATAGAGCCTAACCACTATAGTGAAGGTTAGTTTTGCACAGGCTCTGGAAGTCTGTGGATTTCAAATACAGTTTCTTTGAACTTATGGTGGGGGATGACTTCATGTGCCTACATCCCATCAAAATTTTGCTTAAAAGCCCAAGTCCGCAAAAATAGTTGCTGGATCCTACTCAATTCTGTAGATGCCTCATCCCCAGGGTTTCTAAGTTTTGTAGATGTGGAAGGTTTAATGTTTTGATCCCCTGCATGCATGATGAACTTGTTATGTGGTCATAACTTCTGCTGAAGGAAGACTCTCTCCCATTTTGACTTAAAATTCCAACCCCTGTGGTGGAACCAATCTTTCTGAAAAACAACCCTTAGAAAAAAGTGCTGGAGGAAACAGTTTAGTTTTATATTTTAGTCAATTCTTCTATATTTTTTTTTTACACTTAGTGTTGCACAGATGCTTGCTTGGACCTCCAGGACAGGTTGACACCAAGCTGGAATAAGAATTTGTAGGTGAAGAAATAGAAGCATGTACTCTTTTTAGAGTGCATGCTGGATGGTAGCTCAGCAAACACTGGAAGCTAAGTGCTGTCTGCGATGCTTCTTTTGATGGTGCTCAGCAGCATGGTGCTCAACTGCTTCTCTTCCTCCCCGCGTTTTTTTTCTCATTTTCTTTTCCCTTTTCTCCCCCACATTTTTTTAACCTCCCCTAGACAGCACGTGTATTAACCTGTGCTGCCTTTCCTCCTTCCCAGGTGGCCTCTCTGGGAGTCACCACCTTCACGCTGTGTGCTCTCTGCATTGACCGCTTCCGTGCCGCCACCAACGTGCAGATGTACTACGAGATGATCGAGAACTGCACCTCCACCACGGCCAAGCTGGCCGTCATCTGGGTGGGTGCGCTGCTGCTGGCCCTGCCCGAGGTGGTGCTGCGCCAGCTGGCCAGGGACGAGCCCGAGTACAGCGGCAGCCCGCCCGGCGAGCGCTGCGTGGTGAAGATCTCCACGGCCCTGCCCGACACCATCTACGTGCTGGCTCTCACCTACGACGGGGCGCGGCTCTGGTGGTACTTTGGCTGCTATTTCTGTTTGCCTACCCTCTTCACGATCACCTGCTCCCTGGTGACGGCCAGGAAAATCAGGAGGGCAGAAAAAGCCTGCACAAGGGGGAACAAGCGACAAATTCAGCTGGAAAGTCAGATGAACTGCACAGTGGTGGCTTTGACCATTTTATACGGATTTTGCATCATTCCTGAAAACATTTGCAACATTGTGACTGCCTACATGTCCACAGGGGTCTCTCGACAGACTATGGACCTCCTCCATCTCATTAGTCAGTTCCTTTTGTTCTTTAAGTCCTGTGTCACCCCAGTTCTCCTGTTCTGTCTCTGTAAACCTTTCAGCCGGGCCTTTATGGAGTGTTGCTGTTGCTGCTGTGATGAATGCATCCAGAAGTCTTCCACGGTGACAAGTGATGACAATGACAACGAGTACACCACAGAACTGGAGCTCTCCCCATTCAGTACCATTCGTCGCGAAATGTCGACTTTTGCTTCCGTGGGGACTCACTGTTAATTGACCTTAGGACTTTATTTCCTGCATCTTTTTCCTTTTTCTTTTTTTTTACTTCATATTTTTCTTCTTGAAGCAAAATGCAGGGGAAAAAAAATCACTGTTAAAAATTACTCTTGAAAACCAATCTGTATTAACAGTCATGCTTTGGAAAATAATTTCTTTGTTATTAAAAGGAAAGAAAGAGTAAGAGAAGGAGAGCCAGCACTCAGTTTTACATCATGAAATTTTGTATGGTGCTAGGATTTCATTGGTTGAGGAGAAGGATCCATATCAATCCGCTTTTATTTAATTCTGTAGTATTTTTTTTGTTAATCGCTGTAAAATGTTTATATAGACATTGTGGGCTTTGCAAGGTGTTTTCATGTAAAAGACGTGGTGGAAAGTATTTGAAGGTAGTTTTAATCTAATTACTGTACACTATTTTGAGAGGACTTGGGCTTCAGAGAATTTATAAAGTAGCATAAAAATAAATGAGGTTTTATTCTTTAACTTGATTGTCAATCTACATTTAACAAACACACCTATGTGTAGTATTAAATTCCTTTAATTAAAAAAAAAAAACTTTGCATATCATAATTTAGGTGGCCATATTTAATTAACATTTGAGTACTTGCACTTGGAGGATATAATTAGATTGTGTAAGGAAGATGGTTATAATGGCATTAGACTTATAGGATTGGGCTTTTTTAATGTTATATTATGAAGGTTCTATGTGCCTCATTGAAAATTTTCTTCTTAACCTGCAGGTATACAAAATCTTGAGTTATTTTATACTTCTTACAAACACTCACTTTATCACTGAATTTTGTCTTGTGTGATTTCAAAATCAAGACTCTTTCCAGTATGCTATTGGTTTTACATTGAATTTATGTCCTCCATCTCTGTATATATAGCTCCTACTACAGTGAGAGTCTCATTGCAGAGAAAGGCACTTTTTTGCCAGAGGTTTGCTGACAATAAATGTGAGGGACTGAAACTTGTGGAGAGTGAATTCCTTCTAATTTAAAAGGTATAAAAACACTTGGACACTTGGGGCTTGACCTAGAGCCCGTGGCACTCAATGGAGAGGTTTCCATCAATTTCAGAGAGCTTTGAATCAGACTGGCATCTCCTATTTTTTCTGGGATGTGTACCATGAATATTAATTACAGGTCTCTGTGTGCTGGTTCAGAACTATGCTGCTCTCACAGAGACTGCTATTCACTAGCAGCTCACAGCCCTGAAGCTGGTTTGAGAGCCACTGTGTGTTTTGCTGATGGCTTCTTGCTGTCCACAGAGTTGTTAAAATGAGGGTATGTCAACACTGCCAGCAACAGTGTGATATAGTAAAATCCAAAGTTGTTATAAGCAAGCCAAGCTGGAGACTGCAAAGTGCCTATCCTTACCAGCAGAGCTTATATCCCCACTCTTGGCTGAAGCAGACATTCTGTTCTTGGCAGGCAAACCGGCTCATATTTACATTGGGCAGCAGGCTGAAGTGTAGACACAGGCTGAGGAACTGAATTTTTTATAGATAGCTTGTATTTTAATACTAATTAAATAAATAATGCAGCTGTATTGAGCAGAAGGAAAATTTCATGCATTCATTCTTTGAAATTAACAGTAAATATAACTGATGCAGTCCTACCTCCCTCTTGATATCTGCCTATATATGTTAAAGGGCTTGCTGTAACTTCTGAAAAGGACTCTATTTTTCCTTTGTAGATCCCAGACTTAATGTGTCTAATCTTGGTGATATTCTTGGGCAAGCAGTATTTCTTCTTTTTCTTTACCATTCTAACCTATAATAATTTCAACTAAAAAAAAAACCAGTTGAAATTAATTAATATGAATATGAATCTAAACATATATGGACAAGAGTTCTTCTTCTGACTTTTGAATCAGATACTGGGCCCTAGCAAGGCAGTCTGCTTTAACCACTGGCATTTGTTTCTGCTTAGAACTTGAGAAATTACCCAAGTTTTTAACGTCCCATTTAACATTGTCAATCACTTCTGAAGATGGCAACTGTCCCTTCCTTATAAAACCTTTCATTGACTTCAATAAAGTATGAATGGGATTAACGAGAAAAGGTGGAAGCAAAATCTTCCTCACTTTGCTGCCTGTGTTTCCTCAAATACATATTACCATCTCTGCATTTTGATTTTTACTTTTCTTTTTCACATGCCAATATTTATAAAGAATGGGAATAAGACGTTCTTTTTTTTTTCTTTGCTGAGAGAACTGTTTCCCTCTTTTCTGTTACAACGGGGGCTCAAGGATCTTGGAAAAGAACAGCAGAATGGGAGGAAGCACTTTAAAAGAAACAAATGAAAAAAACAGAGAATTGACTTGGAAATATTAAATGATCACATTTTGCTATTTAAGGTTCAAGATTGCACCAGGACACAAAATGTCCCTATTGGTTTGGATATAAGGTGCTTCCAGCTTTCCACTGGGCACTGGGCATATGTGAGCTCTGCTAAGCACTGTCTCTAGCTCACAGGTTACACGTTCTGTGTCCCAGAGAGGTGCATTTGCTTCTGCATTTAAACATTTCTACAATATGTGTATGATAATCGTGGAAAAGTCCCCACCCAACCAACCAACCAACCAACCAACCAACCAACCAACCAACCAACCAAGCCAAACAAAAAAGCAACAAAACTAGACCAAATTAACAAAAACCCCAAAAGCAACAACAAACCCATACCCAGCAAAAAAAACAACCCCGACATGAAATGATGTAAGAAGTCTTTGGAGAAGATAGGATCTGAAGATCAGTAATGCTGCTCGTAAATATATTTTCCTTCTTGTGTGGCAGAGCATTCTCCAGCCAACGGGGCTTCTTTGTACCCTGTGTAACCTTGCCTTTTCTGCTGCTGAAAGAGCATTTTTCACAGCTATTTCTCTGCCTTGCCATGGATAACTGTAGCAATTTGACACCCTTTTATTCTAATTTGTTCTCCAAATTGGTTAAACTAATACCTCATTAGCAATTTGTATTGTCGAAGCCATTCAAGTGTCATGATAAATGATTCCTTATGTTAAAGATGCAGTACTGCACTGCATTTCTTCCATCCGACTTTTGGGGTTGATGCTCTGAACTCTTGAAATTTTTCTGTGTTTGCTTTTCTTACTTTCTTTAATATTCTTCAATATTAAATAATAATTCTTTATTATTCTGATAATTAATAAGCTGCTTCTGTCTGGTTTGAATCCAGTTCTGTCAGACATTTGTCCATTAACAAGAGGGAATTTGATGACTGAAGATTTGCTTATTGCAAAGAATTAATTTTTTACCTAAACTAGAGAAAATTGCAGGGCATGGTTATCAACACAGAAGAGTGATGAAATGGTAAATCAGATTGTAAGGTAGGAAAACCTTATACCTTTCAGGTATGTAAGCCTTTAATACATTAGCACTAATTGTCACAGCCCTGATTCCACTGAGAAATTCAAAACCATGAAACTCTAGTAAGTATTTCAGTATCTCCAATGAAAACATTTCATGACCTGTATCAAAATGTAATTGTGTGGGCCAAAGTACAAATGGCAAATTATTGAGTAATATCTCTCAGAAGAGATCTCTTATTTTACCACTTCCAAGATAAATTCCTACATTCAACCTTAAATAAATTCTGTGTTTAAATTATGTCAGTGACTTGCTCAGCTCCTGTTGTGTCATTGAGACTGTGATGTAAGCTTCCACAGCTGCTGCTCCAGCAGCTCTGGGAACAGTTCCTAAAGACACTACAGAGGTTTCCCATGTTGTCCTGCATCTCTTTGTAAGAATTTGTGCAATATTAGGCTCCATGGTGAGACTGTTCTATTGTGCTCATGGCACTCAGAAGCAAACTAGATTCTATGAAATGTGAATTGCTATTGAAATTCTGAGTAGCTTATCCAAATTCATTAAACAACAAGAGTATTCAA
Source organism: Passer domesticus (assembly GCF_036417665.1). Lineage (NCBI taxonomy): Eukaryota > Metazoa > Chordata > Aves > Passeriformes > Passeridae > Passer > Passer domesticus. Next base: position 20,116,020 of record NC_087478.1, read on the forward strand.
ACCTCTCCTAGTATCTGTAAGCCATTGTCTTAGACACAGTGTAAATACATGCAACTTGCCCTGTGGGTGTCTGACTGCTGTTGATGTGCTCAGACACATTGCTGAGCTGCTTCTGGGCTTTTTTTGCCAGGTGGCATTAACAGAGCTCCCAAACCACTTAAATCATCCCCTTGTTATTGTGCTGGAACTAAGACTGAAGGCAAATCTCAAAATTAGTCTGTCTCCTTAGGAGTGCTTGTCTTTTCTGTGCATGGAGAGCACGTCTAAGATTACAGGCTGTCAGTGGATACAGGCTCAGCACAGTAGCATCAGCATGTATATTTTGTGCATGTTCTGATGAATCAAAAATTTAGGTTCTCTTACTTCTAGGATGAAAGAGCAAGATTCAAAACTTTGTTCTGCTTAATTTATAGGTGAGACTTGAAATTTGGTGTTTCAACATACCCACAGAAAGGCATAACTGCTGTGGTAATAGACACTGGTTTTATTACAGAGGGGAGAACCTATAAGAAGTAAACTGCCTGCAGAAAGCTGACTCATCTTACTTCTTTAAGAACCCAGACCTAATGATTTGCCCAAATTGCAAAGGCAAACAGGGACCTTGAATTGTATCTGCTGTGTCCTGACTTCTTATGTCAGGATGAATGACATGCTGAAATCCTTATTTCCTCGTATCACTGAGAAATGTGATTAGGAGGAGTTATAACTTTCTTCCTTCTTTCTTTTTCTATGAAAAGCTCAGCCAAAGTCAATGTGAGCAGATTATATGAATCATTAAAACTTAATGGTATCCTATATGTACTGTCTCAGTCTTCAGGAGTTGTATTTTTTCACTACTGTTATGTATTTGATTGAGTCATTTAACACCTGTCCTTGGTAGATATCAAATTTTCGAAAGCTGGGAATGTTTTGTAATAAATAAGAAACAATGAAAAAGTCAAAGACTGAGATACTCCAGGGCACCCAGACATCTCTGCTACAGAAACACTGACTCATATTGAGAGCTAAAGGTTCAGCAGTCAGGAGAGCTGTGTTTAATCATGCATTGCATTTAACCCCTAACATCTAGGCTATTTGCTTTCCCTATGGTATAATTTGGCTGGTGCAGTTTTTGTGGTTCAGGCAGTAAAAGCTGTGACAAAAACTCCCTGGCATTTTAAAAATGACAACACAGAAAGCCAGTGCTCTCTTTCTAGTGGTGACACATTTCCCATGTAGTTACCTACAGTGCCAGGATCCATATGCCTGGATGTCCCAGTCTCTTTCAAGGAAGAGGTCAAAGATTTCTGTCCTTGTGCATATGTTGTGCATCACAGCTTCCTATAACTGAAAAGCAGAAAATATTATTCTGACTAACATGTTTGTGGGATTTTTCTTCAAGTAGAAACCAGGCCTGTCAAAGTTGCAGGATTCCCAGTTTAAGGTATTTAATATAAGAGCTAGTGGCAGCATTATTACTCAAATTAGTAGGCAATTTTTAGCGAAAGGGGAAGCTTTTCTTTTTCTTTTTTTAATATGCATGTGTTTTAACCATTATTTTTCTGTGATCACAAAGGTTATTTTTTCCTAAACAAAATGCAAAAATTCCACAAGCACTCATTATTTTGTCTAGTTAGAGAAATTGCATCATTAGCTTACATTAGACATCTTCATTTGTATCCACAGTGAATTTAGCCCATTGTTCTTTGAGAAAGAAAACCAAAATACCCAATTAGAAACATGGTCATGACTAACTTGATCTTGAAGAGAGAAGATCTGAATAAACTTCATAGGCTGGGATGGTAACATTATTTTTTTTTAATTAATTTTGGTCTTACAAACCTAAACTTTTTAGGAGATGGGAGATACATACAGTTCAACAATAACTTGTGGTTGAATTTCATAACTGTCACTAGAGACTCCAGAATATATACAATCTGGAATAAAATTATCTAATAGTAGCCGGATATGCATGTGATAGTCCCTACTGAGAACAATACAAATATGTAAGTACACCAATAGATTTTTGCCTCTTTGCTTTTATACCAGAGAAACTAATTCTTCCCTAAAATGTGCTTCTAATTTGATTTAATGTACGTGTGTGTGCTAGATTAATCTATTTAGTGTTTTTAGTGTTGTATAGGGAGCACAAAAGCTTAAGAAAGAAGGTATCCTGTCTGTAATTGTAGCCAGCAGTTATATTTCACATTTTTTCTTAAATTCTTTCCTCCATCTATTTTGAAGCAATTTCTACTGACTGTTCTTATCAGTCTTTTCAGTGTCTTATTTCATTTTCTAACTCTCCCCTGAGCAAAGGAAAATCCTTTTGTTTTCCTGAAGATCAATTCTTTTAAATTGAGCATGTAAGTAAGTCTCATTCATTTTGCACAATCTATCCATTGGAAGACTTAAAGGTGAACAGTCCTTCTCCCTGTGGAAAGTATTCACAAATAAGGAAATTGCAGTCTATCTTTCTCTAGCCTAGCAGAAAAGAAAATATCTCATCAATCTGTACAAGACCCGTGGCCAGAGTATTCACAGCATGTATTTCTGGCTTAAAATTGGCTTATCTACCTGCAAATCATGATGCAACAGACAACAATGTCTCTCATTGCCAAAACGGGATGTTTCTACAAGAAACTGGCTCAGGTATCTTAATTTCGTATAGTGATTCTTTATGGAGTCTCTTTTTATCTATAAAAAAAAATCCATCTAGATTGTTAGGTGCCTGTGTGACCTCTGAGTAAACTAGTTCTCATTTAGGGCTTCCTTTAACAGGTATCATTCACGAGCCTTACGTTAAGGCTTGTATATTGAGCTGGGGGTTGGCATTAGTTGTTGACCTGTCTATGATACAACGCGTGCCTGTGTGCAGCCAGCATGCTGGAAGCTGGATCTGGAAGGACAGTAGTCCTCACAGGCAATGCAGTACATCTGCATCCAGCCTCCTGGTGGTCCATGACAATTCGGCGACAAGTCTGTCAAAAGCTGGGATGGGTTTTGAGAGGTTTGCATAGCACTGCTTTTGCAAAGCTTTACGGGATAGCCAGTCTCTTGAACTATTAACTCTCCTTAAGAGGTCTTTGTTTCATGTGGAGGAAGACTTGCCTTTGGCTTTTGACAAGAGAGGAGGAAGAAAGAAGGTGTAAGAAAAGGAGAGGATCCTGCTCAGATATGGATAAGCTTGACTTCTGTCTTTGGGGACAGAATTCTCTAATTATAGTGGTTTCTAAGCCTCCCCAGGTTAAAACAGATTGGACACTGAATACTCCACTCTAATATAGACCCCCTATTGCTGCTGAGAATGGAGCCAGTGACCCAGGTAAAAGGAAGACCCCTGAGAGAACACCTGACTTTTTTTCTTCAAACACCTGTTTGAGTGATAAATCCATTCGGATTAAAGAGCATGTAGGTCAGCCTGGTTTTCCTGATGTCTCCCCTTAGTGATGAAAGTGTTAACAGCTAACATTTAGTCTAGCAGAGCCTGGTTTCAGACTAATAGGGGCAGTTTGTGACTTCTCAGTGCCTGATTCTGGCTGTCCTCATCCTGTACAAGGCAGTACTGTATGTTGAAATCCTGAAGGTCCTGCTGCCTGTAGGGCTTGACTTTTTTATAACATTTCTTTGGTAAATAAAAGGAAAGAAAGTAATTGTTTGAGGACTTTGTTTTGTTTCCTCCTGGAGACCCACCGCAGTAAAAATCAGAATTTGCAAATATATCCATGACTAGCAACTATACTCAGAATAAACTGTAGAGACTTGAACTCTACAAATCATATTAAAAAACCTGTAGAATTGTGGGTTTACATTGAATTTGACAGAAAGTAGTCCATCAATTGAAAGTACACCAAAAATCTACCTATTTCTGCTTTCAATGCACCACTCCCCAATAATAGCGTAATATTTATTTTACTGTCAGTCATGGTATTACTGCTTAAGAATTCATAAAATGTCTTATTCTTCCTTTCTATTGATTTAATTTTCCTTTGTCATCTTTTATTCTATTCTCCATATCTGTTGTTCTTTTCAGTTGGAGAATTTTAATTGTTTGTGCTGTCCTCTATACATCTCAAAGTGACCTCTGTTTAATCAGAGCATGAGTTCAGTGAGTAAAAAATGACTCAAAGAGAGTAAGCACTTCTAGCTCACTGTGTGACCATGTATATGGTTTGGGCCTTAATATAAAAGCCAAAAAATTAATGGGCCTGCCAGTTAACCAAAAGCTATCAGAATCTGGAGGCTGGGAAAATGGTCATTACTGTGGACTTCTCTGCTACCACTCAGCAGGCAGCTGCAGAAGTCTGCCTTGGGACAGACCTGCCAAATCAGAGATGGGTGTCCCTTGGAACTAACCTTAAACAGAATGAAAATTAAAATATGAGGCATTTTAAATGAAATATGCTGTGTTCAGCAGAGTAGCATTTCAAACACCAAGGTTCATTTCATCACAGCATACCTGACCTGCTTTACTCCCAAGCTACTGGCAGGCTATCAAGCTTTTGGCCCTGCTGAAGGAGAAAATCTATTTTGTTGATTCTGGCATCTAACTCAAATATTAGTGTCAACCTAAAAGTATTAAAAGATGAGATTCCTTATGGGCAAAAGTGAATTCTTATGGGCAAAAGTGAATTCTCATGGGCAAAATTCCTTCTTGACACATTTTTAACAATCACTAGATCAGGAAGGACATTGTGAGGTAAGATTTATGTTTGCCTCTAGAGAAAGCTTCTTTAATCAAATTAAGATGAATTTGAATCAGGATTTGAGCTTATAGCTATAATATGCTAACTGATTTATTGTATGTTATATTGAAAACAGAAATACCTCTTGCTTTACATTAGAGCTAAATATTCATATACTGATATAAAAATGTAAGGGCAATAAAGAAATAAAGTAGGCTAAATTGCTTAACAAACCCTCACAATTTCATCCAGTTACTTCAGTGCAAAAACCCTCATTCAGTTTTGGATACCAGAAGCAGACCTAATTGTTCAATCATGATGGAGACTGCAATTCCATTTGCTTATAGTGCTAATTATGGTCATTAAGAAAACAGCAACCCTATGACTTCAACAAATCTTTCATAATTTTGATAGTATATGTTCGAATAGTTCTAGTTATTTGAATGGAATTGGCTTTGGAATAGCTGAACACAAGATTAGATCTCTTTTACGCTCAATTTCTGAAGCTGAACAGTTTTCTAACCTCAGGATCTATAAGCTCGTTACTGATATTTACATATGGATTTTGGTGACAATACAAGATAATTACCAGTAGTTTATTTCTCAGCTGAAGCTCTTTTAGTGTTTCCTCCTCCTCCCACATAGTCAATCCACTTAAAAAAGTATGAAAAATACACACATTGCTCCATTCAGCATGTGCTTTTTATGTCCTCTCAGGACAGCAGATTAGTGTTATTTATGCAAAGTATTCAATATGACCTTCAAACTATCAACTAAAGATAGCTTTTTTCTCACCCTTTTCTGTGTATAGGGGGTTTGTGTTTACTTCCAGTGTTTATTTTTTTAAATGAAGTTCAAGAAGTTTGCTACAGGAAATTGCTGAAAAGACACACTGTTAATTAGCAAAAAAGCTCTAGTTGTCAATGAGCAAGTTAACATCAATTCATCTAGGGCATTTGGGGGTCTTTTTAGAACATTATACAGTCCATTGTCTGCTTTCTTAAAGATAAAATTTACTAAATTTCAACTATCATTTATGCTAATACCAGAGATTAATGTCAGAGGCTGATCTCAGTTGTATGGGTGTCCACTGTAGGGGTATTTCTCCAAGAATGTTATGATATAAAAATATGGTGTAGGTTTATTATTCCAAGATTCTTCTGATGTAAAAGAAGCTTAATTTACTGAGGGATCAGCACCAAAAAGCCCTTTGCAGACTGGCAAAACCTGTGCCGCATGCCCAGCTGGCACTGGGTGTTGCATTGTATAGCCCTACCAGGCAACACAGGGTTGTGGCTCTTGCTGATGGCAGTGCTCCTTGCAGATACAGCAAAGCACTTCTGTCAAAACCAGAAAATACTGTGCTTCTGTGGGATGAATATGATAAACCACAGCAAGGGCAAAAATCCTCAATTATGCCCTTCAATCTGTGTGGGTGTTAGGGCATTCTGCTTAGGCCAATTCTAGCCCCCAAACACATGGAGGTTTATTTTGGGGAAAGAAAAGAGAACACTCCTGACCGAACAAGCTGAGTAATTCTGCAATTGTTCTAGTTCAGCAATGCTGGGGCCATGGGGGAAATATGTACTGAATCCTCTTTTTCTTTGACTGCTGTAATCTCCTTGGGCTATACTGATTCAGGCAGGAGGTGTCTACAGCAGAGCAGGTGCCTTGTCATGGTCACAAGGAGCAGCCATAGAAAAAGTGAATGCATTTTCCATCAAGGAGACCCTGGGTCTCAGAGGAGAAAATTGGTGCAGGTGATCAGGAGGAGATTGGTGCAGTGGTTTTCTGTCCACCTTCATTTGCATCATAAATCATCATCTTCCCAAGTACAAAGGAGCAGCAGGGCTGGCAGCCTGCTCAGCCCCACGGTGACAGGGTCGGGAGCGCTGACTGCGCTGCCGAGGGAGCGATGGTTCGCACACTGCCGCCATCTCTGCAACTCTTGGCTCGACACAGTGCTGTTCGTCTCTCACTTTTAAGGGTGTTAAAAGGTTTTCTCTCCTCTCTGTGGGGGGAAGTAAATGTGTAAGGTATAAGTACATGTGCTTCAGCAGAAGCACTGAAACACCAATATTCTTTGGTTGCCGTTTGCTGGTCTCATTACAAAGAACGATCTTCCTGTTAACCTAATCTAAGTGATCACTTGAACACTGCAAAGCTCCATGTCAGCTACTACACAGCAATGGCCTTAGGGAAATTCTACAGATGCCTTGCCACAATCCATTTCTTCCCCATGAGGAGCTACCAGACTAGTTGCTTGGATTCATTCAAACAGCTGTTTGCTTCTTTGACCTCAAAGCTACAAAGGTATGGTGCCAGTGGAATAAAGAAGAGGCTGCCTTTTAAATTACTGGTAATAAGAATTACTTTCTAAAGTAAAAAGAGACAGGAAACAGTGTTCTTACAGTAAATGGAACTACTCCTGTGAGGAGTTTGCCTTCACCTTTTAATATTTTTTCCTTTCTTTTTTCTGTTAACCTGTAGACATAGATAAACAAGCAAAACAATATTAATGTGCTTATTATTCTGAAATAATTTAAGACAAACTAAAATTGACAAAAAATTGTCAGCTCAGTTCTGTCATGGCATCAGTCATTGCAAGCCACTACATTTCTTAAGCAGAGCTACTGTGTAGGTTCCTAATTTAATTTATTTCTACAGTACAAATATATCCCGTTTCCATTTTGATCAGTTATTCCTATCTAGCTGTGCTTATTTATTTAAAGTTATTTATAGGCGGTACTGTCCAAAGCTAAAAGCTCAGCATGCAAGAGGTTATGAATATTAAAATATAATTTGTCCTAAAACCAAAGACAACAAATCTAGGTCAAAGATATTGCCTTGGGCAAAGTCCACACAAATTCTTTTGCATCACTGAATATTACAGCTTCTGTCTTTCTCTTAAAGAAATGCTCATACCTCATCAGGCAGGTGCCTTTCTATGCAATGGGCATACCATTTAAAAGCATCTCAAGAACTAAGTGTGCAAATCCTGGGCTATGCGTTGTAGAGAAAAACAAAATGCTATCCCACAATGTATATCAATCTAATGACTGGTCTTTGAGATTTGGGTTTGTATTTGCTGCTTTTCCGCTTTTGAGGAAATGACTTGCCCCTAAACATAAAGTGATTCATATAAACAAAAACTAGGGAATTTGAGGAGCTCCTCACATTCTTACTGGTTGAAGGTGTTCATTCATGTAAAAATCTACCAAATGGTTCTACTCTGTCATTTTACAGATGATAAAAGAAGTAGAATAAACACTTTGGTCCTCCTTCATGTACTGAAGGAGCAGTAGAGGATCTCTGACCTGCATAAGAGGATCTTTGTGCACATTCTCATCTCCTTAATAAACCATATTTATAGTGAAACTTGTTTTTCACAGTGAAGGGAGTGTGGCTATTGGCTGGTACAGAGGTGAGATGTTCTTCTGTACCTCACTGAAACACCATCGGGCTGTCAGACCTCTGCTTCAGACATGATTCAGCGGTGAGGCCTCGATCAAGTCAGGGGCAAGACAAGCCCAGGTCATATTTTTCTCAACCAGCCTCACCAATTCTTCACTCTCTTAAAGCAACACTGCAAAATTTTGACACTGTAAAATATTTACCACAGAGAGCTGCAGCAGGAGAGACCATCCACTGCCTGCTCTCCTCTCCCTCTCCATTAACAAAAGCACCCAGTAGATGTGGTTCTGGCATTCATTTAAATAGAGAAGAAACCTGCATCCATGCAATGCATTACTCCATTCGAAGGGATGATGTTTGCTTCACATAGGTGTGCTGAAAAATTAATGCTGCTAAAAGAAAATTTTTCTGTTCCCAGCATCCTTCTAAGTTGTAAGAATATGTCCATGCCCTCATATTTTGTTATGGAGTTGTAGCTTTTCTTGTTTGCATGCCTTGATATCATGACTAAAAAGGAAAAAGTAAACAAAAGAGATCCAAAAACTATAGTTTAGTATTTTTTTACCAATGTTGTAATATTTTTATGTTATGGAGCATTACAGTGTTGAATTTTTCTCTCTTTGCTGAAAGGTAGTGAGAGACAATAATTTTCTTGTGCCTGAATTATGTGTTGCTGCCTAGTTAAATAAGCAGTAGTGAAGTTTTCTACCATGACTTCACCTTCACAATGAAAATAAAAGAATTGCAAGGCTTACAAATATCAACAAACATTTTTAAGCATCAGTTTCAACATGTGTTTTACAAAGTGTCATGTTGTGTGTCACCAGATGGCACACATTCCCACATGTTTCATTTTAATCCCTTGAAGAGTCATGGATTGCCAGTGGCTGAAGATGCTTTTGAGTGCTTATAAAGAAATTTTTATAAAATCATAGAATAATTGTCTTTGGAAAAGACCTTTGAGATCAGCGAGTCCTATGGTAAATCCAACACTGCCAGGTGCATCACTATATATACAGATTTATAATAAATTTATATAAAAATAAAACATGTTTATATTTAGCTGGTATGTATCATGCATGTAATGCAAAAGTGGCCCAAACAAATGCAACTTTCAGTTCTGTCTTTAATTTCTTCTGCTTCACTTCCCACATAAGAATTCTAGCTCTGAGTTTAACAAGGGCTAAGAATTCATTTTGCTGCTTCCCATAGCTTTCAACTTACACCTTCTAACTTTTTGGTATTTTTGATGCTACCTTTGCACGACATTTTCATGCTTGGACACTAATTTAGTCTCTTTAAATTTAGCCTCACATATGCCAAGCTAATGTATATTAACACCACACAAAGTTCTACAATCAGATATATCTCAGCACAGATATGGAAGATACTTAGACTATCTGATTTTTAAACATAGACATACATATATAGTGAATACATAGTTAGGCTAGACCAAAGTATACCAAATCTGGCCAAGACTTATCCCTGAAGTAGATTATGTGTAGATGAAGAAGGGAATTTTAAGTTTCTTTGTGGGGAAGCTGAAGTCATGGGATGTGAAGAAGATGACTGGAGTAGGTAGCTGAACAATCCTCATGTCTAAACAGAATCACTGTTGTTTGCCCATATGGCTTCTGATTTAAGGTAGGCAGAGAAGAGAAAATGCAGAAGACAAATTAGGACATCTCTAAAAATATGAGCTATGTGACCTACTGCATGAACCAAAGGCACAATGCTGATAGTGACGAGTACAAGTGAATGAATTTGCAAAAGCAATAGGTTAATTCAACAATAATAGATACAATGGAATAAAACATCTATTATGGTGTCTAAAGAGCTGAAAGTGTATGAGGGTCATGAGTATGTCACTGGGCTATTGAATGGCTTCATCCCATTCCGTGGTCCCCTCTTTATGCTGGCCCTTTGGTTTATCCTAAATTGGGTATTATACATGTTGTGTGGCAGAGAAGAACTGCTCTCACTTGCTTTTTGACAGTGTTTGGCTGGCTATTGTGCTACAGAGAATGTTTTCCTTTTAAATAGCATATTGAAATAGTTATTCAGAGTGACACAAAACCATCCATAAAATGTTTAGTACTGCAGATATTGATCTCCAACAGATGAAGGCATGTTTTAAGATATTTGAATACTGCTTATGAATGCTTGAACTTGACTATGAATTTCTTAATTTACAGTTATTTTGTTATTCTACATCTCTGCTGAAAACAAAATTGCATGTGTCTTTATCAGCCCATTTGCTAATACACCTGTCAAGCCATCTTTCTCCTCATGTATTATTATTCTTTTTTCCTCATTAAAACTGAAGTAAGCAGCAATAATTATGTTGATATACCTATTCTGATATGTAAAAGCTCTAGTTTGGATAGTAGATATGACTTTCTAGCATATGCATGCTTTCCAAGCTGCAACCACTCTACATCTGCACCCATTACCATTATTTACTAAACATATATTAAATTTAACATCCCAAAGAACTCATATTTTAATAAATGAAACATCATCATGAAACAGAAAAAGGTACATATGATAATGATTTATTATATTAGACCTTTTGTGCAGAGGAGAAACACGCAGTATCTAAGCATTTCAGGTGTTGATTCAACCATGCAGGAGTGAAATCAAAAACACTCTTTCTTAAATCCTTGCCTGAGTAAAATTAATGGTTTTTATATGATAAAAAGCAAACCACACATAGATAAGCAATATGTTGATAATACATTAGAATTAGAATTAGAATACAAGGGCATGAATGCAATAGAAGGGTATAAATGCAAGTCAGAGAACAATTTCCTTTTACCTCATACAAGTGTAGTCATTTATTTATTTTTATATGCTCACCTAATTTTGCATGTATAATACCTGTTATATACTGTCATTACCAAATTTGTTTGATTACCATTAAAAATGAGTTAAATATTTTTAAGTGCTTTTCTCCAGTAAAGTCAGGTAAAAACACTCCTTTGATAGAAAATCAGAACATTAACATCTCAGTGGTTAGAATGTTTTTGCCTCTGCTGATTGTTGATTGCATGGATCCCTTTCTCCCACAACTGCAGCAGAACTTCTGCTCACCTTAATGAGCAAGACCAAGGCCATAATTTTTACCAAGATGAGCATATTCCTTATGAATTTACATGTTTTGCCCACCACATAAAAAATTATAGCAGTTTAAGTTATTAAACCCATTGATATTTGGCAATTATTATGTCAAGCAGGAAGATGCAAATGGAAGATTGCCTCCATTCTATAAGAGCTGCCAGAAATCCATGTGCTCTGCCAGATTTCCAGAGCAGGGAGCTGCCCACCCAGGCCAGTAAGTCACAAATTACAGCAGTCAGCTGTGGCACAAACGGATATTGTATAAGCATATGTTTTCTTAGCAGAGTTTGTACCTATCCTCTACTCCCAAAATTCTCAATCCAGAAGACTTTACTACTTCAATTCCCTTGACCAAATTTCCTGATATTTTCAGACAAAAATAACTCTAGATGCATGGACATTTACAACAACAGCAAAAGATCAGTACCCAAGTTTTTTGAATTAATGATTTTTTAACAACTATTCATAGACCACAAAACAATGCAATTTCCCTAAGAAAACCTTTGAATCAGAAAATAATTGAAAATATACCATTTTGTTTCATGGATGCTTTCATTATAAATAGAAACAGACATTTCATTATAAATGGAAAAAAACCTCCCACAATCATGAAGAACATACCTTGCTATAAAAAAGATCTGACTTTGAAAAGAGGTCTAAAGAAAAAATATACAAGAACTGATCACACAGCCTAATTTTTTTCCCAGTGGTAATTTTTAGGTGACATCTGTACATTATTTATTATAATATGCCAGATACAATTATTTCCATTTCAGCTTTGTATACTTAAAATTATATTTCTCAAAAAATGGCTTGAAGTTCATAAGCATTAGAAATCTTGTGACTCTCCTTCACCCCTCTGGTGAAGCATTTTCTTATTGATGATAATATGATTTTTGCTTCAGCCTTGGAGCATATTATTAATGTTAATGAATGTTGGTGTTAATTTTGTTCATATTATTACTATTTAATATTATTGAAACTTATGCCATAGTGATACCATAATATGCAGTAATGTGTGGTGATATGCATAATATGATAAACAAACAGCATTACTAACAATGATAACTGATAAATAACTTATAGAATTTATTGACAATTAAAATCTTTAATCAGAAGTAAATCTTATCAGATTCTAGAAGCTCTTAGAAATGTACAGTCTTTCTCCCACAAAACATATATATAAATTCTTCTAAGACAGGAAAAACATGACAATCTACAGAATTCCTAATTAATACAAAATATAAATTCTTTCAACTATAGGCTTGTTAAGGGGGAAAAAATATCTCTGATGTGATTAATTCTGTTTCCTTTCTCATGCTTACCTCTTCTGGTTTTCCTAAATGATATTAATCCTGCTCTGAAGATGAGGCAGCACATCACAGGGGAATTGTTCCTCAGAGCTTTTCTGGAGCATTTGTTTCTCCCGGGCAGCCACTGCTGATGGTGTCATACAGACTGTCTCTCCCAGACAGCCTGTTGGGCTTGCTGAACAATTCTGGTTGCTTTCCTACTATCTCTTCCTGCCAAAGATAACTACAAACAACAATATTACATAGGTGTCACCTAAGGAGTAAATATAAAAACCTTTAATTGTAATTATAGGGAACTTTTTAAAGCCTCACAAAGTATTCCATGTCTCCAGGCAACTAAGAAGCAAAAAGCTCACAGCTTTCCTAATTGGAATACTAGAATTATTTAAAATGAATACAGCTCCTGGGTTTGTCCTGCCTCAGAATATATTCCTTTGAAAACCTCTGTCAAGGGTGTTAATAATTTAAATACTATGCTCCTTTTCTATCTCTTTTAATTCTGTGGAATAAAAGATATCAAATATCAAAACCAGTGACAAAGGCCTAATGTGTGGTGGACACAGGGGCTTGCTTGACTTCTAACCTTGCAATTTAGCATTTCCTATATGCACAGTACAAGAGGAGGATCTCTTTTCCCTGGTACAGCTGATTACGACGGCTGAATGAGGAGAGGCAGGAGAAACAGGTGGTGTACCTGTCTCAGCTCATTAGCTGCTCTCTACTTCACCTCAATCAGAGCTCAGCTTTTAAAGGAATTGCCTTTACAGTGAGCTGCTGTGGGAGCACTGGGGATAAGCAATATGCACAGGTATTGTTATGGGCAGGATGTCCTGGAAGAACACCACACATCGGGGGGTGGAAAAGCCAGCACGTACGCCTCGTGTGCTAGGAACATGTGCTGTGCTGATGTTCTTGCAGAGGGCCTCCAAGAGAACAAGGTTAAAACTGAATTGTCTCACTTGTCTAACTCAGGCCAATAGGGAACCCTAAGCCACAGCTTCAAACTTTGACTGTACAAAAATCTTGGTAAACTTCATCCCTGGGTGACAAGACTTGGGGCTGCAGGTTTCCCCAGCCCACAGCACTGATGTGAATAAGAAACACTGGCTTTGATTTGTATGTCAGCCTGGGAAGTCGGCTCTAACTCAGGCAAGAATTTTCTTTGTTACAACCCAGCTTCTGTCCTTGGAAAGAAAATGTACTCCTATGATCCTTGTGATCTCTCTCCCCACGCCTGACTTTGTCCCTGGCCCATCTCTTTTTTCTGTGCCTGTACCAGCTGATTAGGACAGCCATAAGGTACAGCTTAGAAATGTTGGCTCAGATGAAGCAAAGTAAACATTTTCATACCTATGGGAATATTCTATTCCTTCTGCAAGAGCTCTCTAGGCACTAGTAACCATATGTTATGCTGTATGTTTTCAGAACAATCCTGGTCACAATTATCTTCCAAATGTCTCCTAGAGATGACTAGGGAACACCATCATTCCTAGATGCCTTGCACAGGTTTCTGCTCTGAAAATTAAAATAGTTAATAACACTGGATGGAGGCTGCTCTGCATCAGCTGGCATCATTGCCAGGTGTGGTCATCTTTGGTGTCTAGGCTGAGCTGTTCAGGAAGCAGCTACATCAACAAAACCAAAGATCTTGGTTGGCAATATTTAGCTTTGTGGTCATAGGTCATGATCTATGGAACTGTAGCTGAATGTAGCTTTTGAAGATTTTATAAAAGTACAGATGAAAATCAATAAATACCGGTAGGATCCTCTATGGCTTTTCCTTTTGACTCATTCGATCTTGCATGTACAAAGCAATGTCTGGCAGCCTAATATGGGATTATGGGATGTAATTGTATTTTTTCCTCCTAGCTATTTGTGATGAATCTAGAGGGGAGATCATTAGATGAAAGACGACTGGCAGTTTTATGGTAGAAAAAAGAGGCTGTATTTGTAAAAGTGGAAGAGATTGAGAATTCTTCCACTGCTGGGAATGTGAATGTCTCTCAGCCTTGGGCATCCAAGAGCAGAGGAGAGAAGGTTCCTCAGAGCCCTTAAACAGCTGGTTGCTCTTCCACACTAAAGCCCTCTGGAGATTTCAGTTCAGAGCCAATTCCACAACATCTGGATTAGTTTGAAGTTCACTTGGATTCATTTTATCAGTCTTAACAGATTTTCTGGGGAGGATTAGGAGTCATTGGAGGTATTCACCACAGTTTATGCAAAATATGTATTCAGGACTGGTCAAGGCGTAACAGAATCGGTCTTGGTCCAGCCACTGGACATCTGATCATTTGTAATCTGTTTCAGCCCCATTTTTCTAATCTTTTATGACTATAAGAATATGAAAAGAAGAAGTCCCTGACTACAGTCTGAAGAGAAATTCCTTTCTTAGTCATTCTAGAATCCAAACAGAATCTAATGGATTTTTATATACAATCACACAGTATATAAATAGCAGACCATTTTTAGGACACATTGACATTTTGTGGTATCAAGTCAGAGAGATCTGAATTGCTGGAAGACAAATACTTCAGTATTTTTTTCTCTTCACCCCACTTATCTAGTAAAGAGCATACATGTGGAAAAGTAAGGTAATTGCATACATTTTAAAAGCATTGTGAAAATAGCTATTTACAAAAGTTCAAAGTACTAGTAATTAATTTGGACACTCCCTTGCTTGCTTGTTTTATATATGGATGTACTTTGCTTCTATTAGATTACCCTCTCCTAGCAAGTGACTTTAAACATTAATTATCTAAGCGCCAGTTCATGTGCTTAGCACCTTCCTTACAAGACACTAAATTGAAAACATCACCGTTGTTTCATAAAGAATGTCCACTAGAGATTGTGTTGAGGTCCACAGATATTTATTGTAATAGTAAGGAGTTAAAAACGTTTCTGAATGAAATGATCCTGAACAGAGTTGCAGATTTTCCCTGTTGTGAAAGTTAACAACACTTTTGGCACAGCCCTGCATCTTGGAATAGATTTAAATATTTGAAAGCCAAGTAAACGTGTCACAAAGTCAACAGTCACATTATGGCTAAATAATTGGAAAACATGCATATGTCTGTGTTTTCTTATCAGTTCTGTGTGCAAATATTCTGTATTAAGAATTATCAGCATTAGAATTTGAATGTGTGAGAAAAATGTTTGAGGATAAAGCAATAAATAAAAAATTATGCATGTCTCATTTGGTGTGAAGCAGTAGTTTCTGTAACAAGTTTTGCCCTTGAAGGGCAAAAAATTGAATTTTAGAGCAGGGGTTTTAAAATAACATTCACACATTGTTCTACAATAATGAAAAAGAAAACAATGAAAACTTTTATTTGGTACAGCTAACAGGATCACACTGAGTTCAGCAATTTCAGCATATGTTCATTAAGGTCTCTGGAAAGACAACTTGGGAGTCTGCCTCCTAGAAAGACATATATTACTGACAGTTTTGGGAAAAAGAGTTATGGAGAACTTATAGGTTCTGACTTATCTCTGAACTGTCTGAGCATGCTTCTTGATATCCACCATAAGGACAAACCTATCCTGTTGTGGAATCCTAACCATGGTAGGTGTAGGATGAAAGGCACTGATGTGATATAGACTTACTTTGCTGACTCATGTTTATTTTTAAATATTAATAAACCAACTCCATATTGCCAGGCTACCTGCCAAATCAAGTATTATCGGTCTGTGTCCCTAACTTTATGCCAGATCAGGCTTTTTCTCTGCTTTTCTAATGGGCATAGAACCAATGTGAAAGAGCATAGCTAGCACAAATATTACACACAGAGAACATCTGCCCATCCACGATCCAAAACAAAGGTGCAAAGGTGTTTTGCTGTGTGTGGTAGACCCAGTTCTAGATCACAGAGGACCATGGTTTTCAAATGCCATCTGATAGTCTCCACAATTTACAGTCATTATTACTGAAGGGCATCAGGAATGACCAGGGAACCAGGAAAGCCCCAAAGAGCTTGTGGAAAGGGACCAAGCTACATGGAGCATCCATTTACTCTGGTTTTGAGACTCTTTGTGTCCTGATAACTTATGATATTATTTCTGTCCACTCTGGTGTGTTTTCTAGGCCTATAATATTTTTTCTGCAGTCTGCAGTTGTATAACTGTGACTGAGTGAGCTGATATAGAGAAAACTTGGTATGCCTACATGAAGTACTCAATCAAGCATAACAGAGTTGCATGACTCACTAAAGTGAGTGTAAGAGAAAAAGGTGAAAGCCCCAGTTGCCCATGACTCCTATTTTTATTATATGGTTTGAACCCCATTTGCACAAAGGCAGAATCTATCAAAAGTAAAGTGTTTGTAGGAAAAAACCTTAATGCTGACCTCTAATATTTGACATGCTAAAAGTCACAAACCACAAAAACATTTAACTCACAGTACTTGATGTTAAGAAGATGGATGCTAATATATGTGGACATATATAAAATACATTAATACATATAGTATATTAATGTATTACAAAGAGATTAGCTAGTAGTGCTAAATTCAAGGCCCGCATGCTGAGTATATAAATCTATATTTAGATTTATTTTATGTTATAGTGATTTGCATCACTGATGATGCAAAAATCATATATAGCATTTAAATACTTCAATGTTTTTGTATATTTGTTGACACTAATAGTAAACGAATGTTTGTCTCCAGAAACAAGCCAGATTTCTGTCTTGTTTTCTCCATTCCTTGCTTCATTACAATGATGTTGCCAGTTCAAGTGAAAATTCAGTTTATGCATTCCAGGCCAGAGTTGTTCTAAATTATGACTACAAAAGCTGTCATTGGTTAATGTACTAGGAGACAGATAATTTGAATTATGGATAGCAAAAGTCTAAATGGTCTTAGAAAGATTTTTTAAAACTTATTTCCTTATGAGGTAGCAAGAGGTAAATTCCCTGCTATTTTGCTTATCTGTTGAAACACAAGTGACTGTGTATCTTCAAAGACAAACATTCAGCTGGGAATAAAAACTTGTAAGTTTAGAAGAAAGTTTAATCAATGTGCATCAACATTGTAATAAATATTGCCCTCTGGGGCTAATACAGAACACAGCATTGCTGGAGGGAGAATTATTGAAGTTAAAAAGTTCTCCTTTATGCACCAGTCCTGTGAAAAAGAAGTGTGAAAATGGGATCCTTTTAAAATTAAAAGTCCAGACTAAATACTCAAGTACATGGAAGGTGGCAGAGGAACAAGTCTTTACGAGTAGACAAGGCAACTCCATTTTAACAAGGCATCAAATCTCATATTAGAACCCCATAGCACTGAGGAGTCAAGTTCCCAGAGCTGCAGACGTCTTAATATATTCAAGGCTGTGTAACTGGCTTTTCTTTGCTGTGTGTCGTGGCTGAGAATACAACATTGGCATTAAACAAATAATGGGAGTGCTGTTTTGGGCTTCTCTGAGAGCAGGCCTCCGTTCAATGTGTTAAAACATCATCCCTGTAATTCTCCTCTTGCCATCTTCAATCTGGTGCAATACATTATCATAATAAAGGGAACTGGGAGCAGCAAGACTTGATTAAGTGTAAAAATGCTCTCAGAAACTCAAAAAAATTAGAGTTTCAATGACAGTTCTTTGGTTTTCAAAGCAGAGAGTATTCTTACAGGACAAAATAAAGATGGACAAGAAACACGTTGGGACCCCGAAATTTAAAAATAAAAATACACAATAAGGTAGTTGAATTTCTGATAAGCACCTCAGGAGTGGGAGGGATTGATATTCCCATTTCTACCCATTTTTACTGTTGGGTCTTTGGTCAGGACTCTCAAAAGTGCACAGGGGCTGAGTGTCAGGCTCCTGTTTATTTCAGTGTTGCTTTAGCTGGATGCATGAGTTGGGGCCTTCACAAGTTCATGTCATTATTTAAACATATTTAAAAATAATCTTTTGCTTTAAAATTATTCAGACTTCTCTTGGAAATGAAAATAATTATTCATAATAACATTTTTTTAAAATTACTTTATTATTTTATCTCCACTTTGCTTTTGAAAAAATAAAGCTTTGTTGTATAGCAACAGTGACTTGCTGAAAGTTACATTCTTTTTTTTTTCCTTTTTTTACCATTGTATCTCCTGGGGAATAGTAATATCCCCTATCTTCAAGTACCACTGGAAGGATAAATTAATTAATATTTGCAAAGAGCTTTGGAATCCTAAGCTGAAAGGTGCTAGATAAGTGTAAAGAATTATACTGTAAATTATGCATAAGCATTGTGAATGCTGCTTATTCAGATGTGTCTGCTACAAAGATCACTCAGTAGTTCAGACATCTAAAACATGGATGAAGTAGGACTGTTTAAGAATTGATTAGTATACCTTTGGGGGGTAAAAGAATGGCAGTCTGCAGCAGTGCAGGAGACAACTGCTCCTATATCATGAGGAAAATGACATTTTGATACCATAAGAAGTTCCTTTCACCTTTGAAGTTGCATCTTAATTCAAAGTCAGTCAGTATTCTTTATTTTTCATATAATTATGAAAGCAGTTTCATGTCAATTAGTGGGGTTTTTTTAAGTGAAAACAACCTAGATGGAGCAGATAAAAAATCAAGGAAAACACTTTCACCACCTTTCTGTTGCTATCAGCCACAATTTGGGCTGATCTTCCCAGCCCTCCTGAAAGAGGCTTAGGAAGCTTCATAAGCAACTGTTCGCAGTTGTGCTGCTTTAAAATTAGGGCTGAATGTGAATCATAAAATATTCTATTCTTCAAAGGCACTGAGAAACAAGACTGCTGATGAGACAGAAATGACAAAAGAGGGAGCAAAGTGGGCATCTGGGCAATTTATAATGGAGATTTGTACTGTGAAAGTGGTCAAAGGGCTCTGGGTAGGAGGGACAGGTTTTGCCTAAGCCCAGGTCTATGCAATTGGCAAACTTTCTAGAGAACCACTGACTACACTGACTCTGATTAGAGCAAACAGCCCAATCAGCCTGACCACGCTGACTTCAGTGCCTCTGTTGGTACTGGCTGGTACTAAAATAGGATTGATGGGTCCTGGTGTGGGATTTTCATGCTATAGCAGGAAGCAAAGAACTGCAGGTCTATTGATTATTCCAGTAGCAATACGCATTTCAGTAGATAATCATCAAAAACTGAAAATACAACACAAATTAAAAACAAGGAAGATGAAGAGGTTTGCCAGTATTCTCTTGTCCAGGGCACTGGGTGGGTGGAAATGCCCAGTTGATTCTTGAAATGCATCTTTCTTATTGAAATATCTATAATATATGGTAAAAATTAAATTGCAAAACATTTTCCACCAAAACAAGAAAAAAGAAAATTCTCCGGTTTAAAAGAATGCACAGCAGAGCTGTCTTGTTCCCTTGACAACCTCAGTCTTTCCTCTACTGGCCATGAACTTTCTTCACCTCCCCAATTACTACATCAGCTCCTGTGCCTTCAGGGCTTCCATCTCCTGCCAGCTGAGTGGCACAAATTTGGTGTTTCTAGCACAGTCCTAATGGCTGTATTCTAGCTAATAACAAAGGCTGACCTACCACACAAGTAGCAGAATGTATGCAGCCTTAGAGGCTTGTGATGGTCTGAGCTGCAGCTAAAGCCTAGGTCTGAGTAGGAAAATTAAATTTGTGAAGTTACACTTCAAAGAAGTATATATGAAGGAAGAAATAGGGAAGAAATATGAAAGTCAGAATTCCAAAGCAAAAGACAGACAGAACATTATAGCAGGCATGTCAGGTTGAAATGAAATCTTTGCACAAGAGTAATAGCTAGATGGAAAATGAGGAAACAACAGAAAATAATTCCACTAAGAATGTTGAAAAGAAAAAGCCCTAAAAAGAATGGTGAGGAGGCTGGGAGAACAGGAGTAAAGTCTTGCGCTTTCCTTCTTAATGTTACACTCTTCATGTAATAATGTGTCACCCTACAATTTGAAAAGGAGCATGTGTCTTGTCAGCTCTTTTATTTCAACAGCAAAGAGAGAAAGTCTCAGAAATGTGACCCTGTCTGAGGGGTTGCAGCAGCTCTGTGGCCTGCATGGAAGAGACCCCCGAGCTGAGAGTGAATTCCTCGTTATGCCCTGCTGTGCCCAGTAGCTTTCCACCAGCCCTACATCAACATTGGCAGTGTGTAACAACCCTTCGAATTTCTCATCTCCTACCTGTGGTGAGCAACGTCTCCAAGGGATTCTAAAGCCAGCCTAGAAAATGAGAAGCAGCCTGAGTCCCGGGTCAGCCTTTCACACAGACCTTGTGTGATCTCCTTGGCAGAGGTGAGTACAGGTTATAAAACCATCTTGTAAGGGAATTTTGAACACAGCAGCACTTCCAACTCGGGAGACTCAAATTAGTGCCTAAACAAGAAGTTAGGTTCTTTCTTTTAGAGCTGACAAGAAAAGACAAGGTGGTGGAACATTATATTCCTGACAACAAAGCCAGGAGTATTTAGCTTCTTAAAGGGATGATGTCCACTACTTTGAGTTAAATTCAAAGTATCAAACTTTAGCAAATAATTAAAGGTTTTCAATGTGACTATTTTAAAACCATTAAAAAAAAAAAAAAAAAGTGCAAAATTTTTTGCCATGGCCTTTCCAAAAGAGAAAACTACTTCTCCTGGAATCAAGTGGGCATATCATGGTAAAAATTTACATAATGAGAGTGACCTGAAGAACTTTAAAAGGGAAACAATGATTATGCAGGAAGTTCTATCAAAAGTCTTTGGAAAGCAATTGGGACAGAAAGAATGAATCCCTCTTATTTTTATTTCCCTTCATGAATGGGATGTTTTGGATAAAATCTAACTGGACTAGATAGACCACATACTAGGTAGAAATTGCTATTTCACACAACAACTGTATCATCTACAAACAAAAATTGGTTGAAGAGATTAGGGTTATTACTAGCATGCTTTACTATGATGCCAGATTTTTTTTAAATTGTACATAGAAAATTACCTACATTAGTGAACTTGTTAAGAAATTACCAGCAGATGCAGACAGAGTGAGAAACATAGTTTTTTCTGTTGTGGCAGATACTTCATTGACCTCAAACTGCAATTTGTTATTGGAGATATGCGTGTGAACTGGAAAATCACATTCCCTTGTCACTAATTTACACAGGAATTTAAAATTAATTTTTCATGCAATGCCAAATTCCTTTTTGTGCTCATAAGCTATTAGGCCATATGCCACACATTATTTTGCCAGGTGTTAACATGGTACAGACAAATTACACACCCCTTATAGTATCTGGGGGATTTTGAGAGACAAAAGTGAAGGAAGAAGGCAAGATGAAAAAAAAAGCTTTCGCAAATTACTTATAAAGACTTGACTAGACTTCAAACAATGCTCTTATGACTTCAGTAAGAACCACCATATTTATCTTAATCCACAGACTGAAGAAGATGCAACAGATGTGTAGTGTTGATGAAAGATCTAATTGTACCTTACTTGTCAAACAAAGTTCTCAACTTACCAGCTTTTCTTAAGAAATCCATCTTTAAATACTAGAAATGAAAAGTGTGGAAGAAAACATAGTCCAAATAGATTGCATTGCCATAGTAAAGTGGTGTATAGTCTTTTCTCCTATCTTGTGGGTTTACCTATTCAGTATTATTGATGATTCATTCAGGAGCGGGAGGAAAGTTAATTAAACAAGTCTGCTGTGTGTTAGAAATTAAGTGCAGTTCAGAAGCTTTAGGACTGCATGTCCAGTCCTAAAGAGTGACTATCAGATCCCCAGTTCTTATATAACTTCTAAATGGCAATGTCAAGAAAATTATTGTTTTAATTCCTCCCTGTCTGTAGGTCAAATAAAACTATGCACATAAAGGCAGAGGCAGTGCTATAAAAGTGCCACACCTCTATTATTTCCTCTTTACCATTTGATAATTTGGAACAAATCCATATTTGCATGAGGCCTTTTACAGATAAGCACAATAGGATATTTTTGAAATAGGAAAACAGAAAAACATGCATGCATACAACTGGTAGCAGAAACAAAACCCATCAGCAGAGGTGTTAAATAATTCTCTCATTTGAACAGATTTTCATCCTACTTTAGTACCATTCTCCAGCCCTTACCTAATCTGAAATTATTGTAGTCATCAGCATATAATAATTTAGTTGTGCATGCTGTGTTTGTCTGCCACTAAAAAGCCAGAGAATTACTCCAGGAGCAAATAATTATTAGGACACTGCTTTCCTGTTCTCTTAGCAATGACTGCTGTCAGGTTTGAATCACTTTGTTTCCAGGCAAATATTAGCAGTTAAAAGTAATATTCACAGCACTGTTGAGGTGCAAGCAATAAATGCTTAACAGTGGGGGCTCTCTTCAGCTCAGACCTCTGCTAATTATTCTGTGCATGTGTCTGCCCAGTCTCGCCAGGTTCCCCTTGCTTCCCCCACTATTAGTTCAGCAGGGTTACTTTCTGTGTCATTATGAAGGCTAAAGGACACTAAATATCTCTTCAGATTACTGACCATACTGGTATATTATCAGCAGCTTCAATGCTCTGCTTCAGGCTGTGGTGCTGGGCAAAATGCTGGGCAAATTGCTTCAGCTCAAGCAGAGGTTATGCCTTGATGCTGTTTTTTCTGTATGAAATTCTGTAGTCCACATCATTCTAGGGCCTTCTGGGTTTGCTTTCCAGAAGGAGCAAACCCATACAAAAGGTGTTTCACAGTCTGTGAACCTGACTGGTTTTTATCCTTGTGAACTCTGCTTCACAAAAGCTCCTCTGTGGGGTCCAAATGAGTACTGCTATAAATGAGTAACAAGTTGCACTGCCAGACCCTACAAATTAGAGGAGTAGTACAGAAATGTGTTTTACAAAAATACTTGTTACATCATGTGTTTTGCTCTTGCACAGAAATTGCAGGTGAAGGTTGATGCAGCAGATGGTATTAAGCAATAGTTATCAGATAATAGAGAAATCAGCAATGGAATTTATTTACTAGGAATCACAGAGGAGAGGATCCATTAAAATCTGGGCATGAGTTCAAGCCAATTTTTACATGGAATTTGGCAGTGTTTTACATGGTAAGAGACTGCCACTGCAAGTGAGCCCAAGAAGACAGTTCTTTCCACAGGAATGGCTTGGGCAGTGGCGTGGCTCAGCTCCTTTGCCAGTCCTGCCTTCTTGCTCTGCCTTCCTGTGTGGGAAGTGGAGCTCAGACCTGGAAGCAGATGGTATCACAGGCACCTTCACTACATCTGCAAGGAGGACAGGCACCACAGAAACTCTGTGAAATTGGATAAGGGCACCACCAGGTAGACAGGGACAGAATGGGTATGCAGCCTGGCCAAGACTACATCTGTTAAATCAGTGGATTATTATCAGTCCCTGGCAGTGATTTTCCTGAGAATTCAAGAAAGCATGAAAGGACAACTTACTTCAAATTCTCTTTTCTTTTTCTGGCACGGAGAGTAGCAGCAGAAGTGCTATTTTTGTGGTGTGAGGCTCTGAGGTTCAAATCTTTTTACAGCTGGCAACTTAGAGAAGAAAAATATGTCAAGATTCTCAATCACTTCTAATTCAAACCTGAATACCTATTGCCCATCATTGTTTCAACCTTTAATCTCTCAATCTAATTAAAATTATATTAAATGATAGATAGTTTTAGATAAATAATAATTTAGCAGTGAGAAACCATTGCTTTTAAAGAAGACTTGGTGCTTTTCTTTGCAGTGCAGTTTAGATATCAAATATGCACTTCATAAATCATGAGTGTATTATTTATTGGGCAAAAGGACAACTGATTTTGAATAGGATTTCAAGAGGATCACTGGAAAAAAGAGGACCAGATCATGTTGAAGTTTTCTACAAAGAATGAGAAGTGTTTTTCCTATATTTCATGTTTCAAATTATGATAAAAATAGCTGTATGTCACATTATATAGCCTTTATTCATAAGGCCAAACTTTTCTGGGAAACCTCTGTGCTTTGACATTGGTAAGGTCACCATAGGTATATGTCAAGGTACAATTTGTGCTGTAGTATTTACCACTGAATTTTTCCACTGCATTTAATATAATTAGGTTTATTGTTGCAATATCTTTATATCAGCAAAATGTCACAGGGACCTAGATCCCCATGCCCTTATGTACTGCAAACAGAGCAGATACATTGGCACTTGTTTTAAGTAAGGTACAATCAGCAGTGGCAGATACAAACATCTGAGCTGAGCCTTAGAACCATGCATCAGCATGATTGTCTGAACATGAAATTCATGAAGCTCAATAACTTTCTTAGTAAAAAACCTTTTGGTATGTATGTATAAACTTTCAGGCATTATCATTGCAGGAAAAAAAAGACCATTATTTAATAAATACTGCTGTTGAATTATTGGCTTCTAGAATTCACCTCAAAAATTTAGTGATCAGTCAATGCCAATGCCTGAATTGAATTTTAAAATTGCATTTTTTGTTGTTCAATACCTTCTGTTCTCAGAGACCATTCAACAAATGGGGTGCCCATTTCTGTTGTTTCAACATCTAACATTGTTGATGTTATCCCATTTCTGTCGCTACAAACAATTATGCACTTACTACAAACCATATTGTCTAAGCATCAGCTGGTTCCACAATTAACGTATTTCCTGAAGCTGATGGGGCATAAATTCTAAAATATAAAGTTCTGTGCTTCAGGAGATAAGCAGCCATCAGCTAGCATTCTGTTAGCTGATTTTTATGTGTATGGTTTCTTGTTATTCTCTGGTATTGCCTGTACTGCTGGCAGCCAGGTTGACTATATGGACTGGAACAAAGCATTCTTCTGTTCTGCTTTGAGAATTCCTTTGCTCTTTGAAGAATCTTTTGCTTGTCTTAGATGTCCCATATCTGACGTTGCACCTATCACCAAACTGCCTTGTCACCTCTGAGCCTCCCTCAAGAATTTTACTTGTGGTGGTCATAATTAAGTGCCTTTCTGAAGGGACGTGCTCTAAACAGTACAAAATAGTACAATTTGTTGCACGTAAAGCATTACCGTGGGGGCTGCTCAGTGACCAAACTGACAAACTGAGATTTAGTTTCCATCTTGCTTTTTGAAACTAGTACTTTAGCCCTTCATTGGACAAATTATTCAGCCATGTGTGCCTACTTGTTGTCTCCCATTCCTCGTGGTATCCAGAGTAAGGAAGTATATTACATCTCTGTGCCTTAATAGACTCAGTAGCACTCTGCAAAAACTTTGCTCAGGTGACCTGCAGAGGCCAAGAACAAATAAACATTCATTTCCAAAAGGGCCTGCTCCTGCAACCTGAATATCTCTGACTTCAAAAATACTTGTCATTTAAGCAATACTCCCTGAGAAGACTCTTGTTAAAACTAGAAGTGGAAAGGCGATGTAAGGCATGATTTCAGAAAGATTGGCACTCAGTCTGTATGTTAGCACAGATAAGAGGGAAGAGATATTCATAAAATGAACATGCAGCAGAGAAATCCTTTGTGTGAACCCAGTTGCTAAGTGGGTTTCAGAAGCAATTTTTTGTGAAGCTGAAAAATAAGAATCTAGCAAAGGGCAGTTTTCTTTTGTATTGGTTGACTATTCAATAAGGCAGAAGCAGTGTGAGGAACATGAACTCTTTTTAGGCAGTGAAAATTTTCAGAGGCAGAGATAATTTTGTGTACAAGTAGGGGGAAAATAGAGAACAGCAGGGAATAAGAAACTGGATGTGATCTCTGGTACACTATGAGGAAAGGATAAGTAATAATGCTGATGTTAGTATGGTAGGGACAATTCAAGATGTTGGGAGGGATAAATATGTGTTAGTTTTGCACTGACATTTGAAAAAGCCTCAGGCAGAGGGTTTGGCTGAACAGGACGCTACTCGTTGCTCCTTGCATGTTATTCAGAACGTCTCTTTCTTCCTTAAATGTTTGACTGTGTTATTTTGAGGGGAAGGAAATATTACCTTTTGACTTCAGTCTATTTTACTATTTCACTCCTGAACACATCTGCTAGGGAAAATCTGACAGTTTTATATGATTGTGAGCCATACAGAAATTAGTTTGAAATCCTATAATGTAAGCATTGTAAGTAATCAAATAAGGTAATTCTGATATTCCGATGATAAATTTGGTGTTACACTATATTTTACCACCATGGAGCAAAATTTCACTGTAAAATATTCATAACTTTTATATGAAAAAGTTGACATTGAAAAAGATCAAAATTATTTTGGAAGTTAGGACTAAAACATGGAATATTCTTTAAATGGATCAAGTTTCTAAAATCAATGAGGAGAATCAGTAATTACATATGGAAATAAATTCACGCAACTGAATAATCAAATTCAAGCAAACTTAAACTGGGCTTATCACGGAGTGTGTAAAGATTAAAGTACATATAAACCAGGGATGAGTCAGCAATCATAAAAAAAGCAGCTCCAGTATTGGGTTGTATCAATCGGATTATCACAGTAAGTCAAGTTTGCTGGGAATGACTGTATAATAGTACTGCTTTGGCTTTGCATGAAATAAAAAAATAAAAAAAAAAAAAAATTGGGATGCTGCATTTCAAAGAGAATAGAAATCTGCAGAAAATCAAAACAGCAGAAAATTTCTTAAGACACTTGAAATCTTGAGGATGGGATAAGAAAGCTACATGAAAACGTCAATACCCTAAAAAAATTAATTGTAAGATCCCCAAAATATTAAAATTTTAGAAGAAGGACAACATGTCACAAAAAATATCTCTCTTTAAGAGAGACTAAAGGGAGTGCTCCAGCATGGGAGAATGTTATTAAGTAATAGAGGATGCCTAACCATCATTTCTGGCAGAAGAATCAATCACAAGGAAGCTGACTAAAGTATCCGGAGTAAGGAAGTACATTACATCTCTGTGCCTTAATAGATTGAGTACCACTCTGCAAAAAATTCTGCTCAGGTCACCTGTAGAGGCCAAGAGCACTAAGCACACCCCCAGGACTATGGTCTTTTCAAAAATACACAGGCTGTTTCTTTTCTTTCAAAACTTCCTTGGAAGAGTATGCATCTTCTTCACTGCATTATAAAAATGAGTATTACTAAAATTTTGGAGAATGATTCCTCTGAGAATTGTTTCATGTTCCTTCCAGAAGGCAGCTGTCATGGAACTGAACGGAAAGAACTAGTATTGAGGAGCAGGATTTAGTATGCAAATAGGTATAGCATGTGGCTAAGAGAGAGGATATGTGTTTCTGTTGCTCTTTAAAGTCTGTTCACATTATTGGGGTAAAACATTTTTTGGAAAAAAACTGAATCATGACTAGGAGAATGCTTAAAAAATATCAAACAACCAAAACTAACCAAACCCTCTGCAGTTGAGGAAGTGGGTACCCCCAAAGAGAAAGTCAGAGCTGTGCATTCCAAATATGCAGAGATATCTTTTTGTACATCTTTAGACTCCCCTTTGAGTTTTCATGTTCTTTAACTGAAGGTGACAGTACAGCTGCACTGTCAGGCAGGTGTTTAAAAATCATTGGTCCTTGTCCAGTGTTTCTTGTTTTGACCTTCCTTGGAGTTGCTGCTGGCCAAGCCTAAATGTGGGAGAATGTTCAGGAATACTCTCCTCCTGAAAGGAGGCTGGGCTGTGCCTGCACATACTGCATTTCTGTCCTTACAAAAGGATCACAAAAGTACTCACCCAAAAGGAAGTTTGTCACACGCATCCCTGAATCCAGACCATGCTATGATCTGCCATTTTCCCAGAGTACTGTCTCTGCTCCATGCAGAAAGGCTCAGCTTAAAGGCCCACCTTCAACAAAATCTTCAGATTTTTATTTCCTAACTCCTCTTTAACATGTCTATTCAACAATATGTGAAATTAGGAATTTAAATGTTAAGGGACCGTGCATCTTCAATTTGTACCTGAATGGCAATGTAGTTCTTAACTTTCAGGTGTGCAAGTCTTTTATTGCACTGATCTGTTTGAGTTTTTCTTCATAACTGTCAGACATCTTTTCTGAATTAATTCTGGAATATTCTGAACATGAAAATATTTCTTCAAATACCCTGCAAGAAGCAACTTTTAGGCTACATATTGATAGACTACAATTCATTTTGTCTTTGGATTTTCAAAGTATTTTTATATCACTGAATAGAGATCCTGTAAGGGTTTTAATTAAATTATAACATTTTACAGCTTTTTATACTATTAAGGATTCTTCTCTAGAAGAGATCAGTTCTCTTGTAATTTACAGTATGTATGAGAAAATGAGTGAAATAGCTTCCTGTTTTAATATTTGCCTAATAAATAAACTTTTTGTATTCAAATTTCATCCTAAATTAAAAAAATAAAAATAGAATTTCAGAATTTATAAAAATTGGTGTTAATACTAAATAATAACAAAATTCCTTTCCAATAAAGGGTGTTAATGAGTTATTTAGAAAGAGTAGCACAGTAAAATATTTCAAGCCAAAAGTATTTATTACCTTTAGTGTCTGACTGGCATACAGAAATGTTGATGTGTATTTTAATGTAAGAGTCAAGGTGTGAGAAGAAATGAGTTCACATATGAAAGCTGTTCCATTGGCAAAAAAATAAAAGTATTGTTTTCTTCCCAATATTTGTTTCATTAAGGTAGCACAAAAGCAGTATCTTCTTTTAGCTTAATGACTGCTTTTATAATCTTCAAAACAATTTTAGTAGTCAGACTTGTGAGTACCAACTCTGTCACTGAAACTGAGTTGATAATAATGTAATTCTCCAGTTTAGTCAGCCACCCAAGTCCCAGTGTTTCATTGTTTTTACTAAATTATAGGTTTGGAGATAGAGACAAAGCTATCTTCCAAATCTAATTTCCTTCTGAACTAATAGATAACTAAGGACTTAGATACTTGTATAACAACATCCAAATGTTTAAATCCCTAATCATTGCTAATGGCATTTTGCCCCACAGCTGCCCTGTGGATAGGAAAATAATACCCTTAGCAAGTAAGGAATCAGGGAAAGTAAGTGACATACCCAAATTTATGAAGGAAGCCAGATGTCTTGGAATAATAAAACATACCAACATTCTTTCTTCAGGTTGCTCTTTCTTCCTTGGAAAATTTTGTGCTGTTCCTATGAATACTCTATACAGAAGGGTATTTACATTATTGATTTTTTATTGCACGGTAGGCATTGTGCCTGTTTTGCCTTTCACCCTACCCCATCTCTGGTAAAAAATGCTTCTGGTTCCTTCTTATTTCTTAGCTATTAAGATTCCCTTTTTAAACTTGTTGGTCTAAGAATCACAGGTAAGACTGCACCTCAAATATTGCATTCAGTTCTGGGCCCCTCACTACAAGAAAGACATTGAGGTTCTGGAGAGTGTCCAGAGAAGGGCAAGGATGTTGGTGAGGGGTCTACAGAACAAATCCAAAGAGAAACAGCTGAGGAAGCTGTGGGTGTTTAGCCAGGAGAAAAGGAGGCTCAGGGGAGACCTTATCCCTCTCTAAATGTACCTGAAAGGAGGCTGCAATGAGGTGGAGGCCAGTCTTTTCTTCCAAGTTGCAAGAGAAAGAGACAGGTTAAGAGGAAACAGCCTCAAATTGCTCCAGAGAAGCTTTAGACTAATTATTAGAATATATTTCTAATGGGTTGTCAAACATTGGAACAGGCTGCCCAGAGAAGTGATAGAGTCACCACCCCTGGAGGTATTTTAAAATATGTGTACACATGGTGTTTAGGGACATGGCTCACTGGTGGACTTGGCAATGCCAGGTTAACAGTTGAACTCAATGACCTTAAGAGTATTTTTCTAGCCCCAATGATTCTATATTTTTTTGTCCACTGATGTATTTTTAAAAGTTGTGTCCTAGTCATTTAGTTGGTAT
Source organism: Passer domesticus (assembly GCF_036417665.1). Classification (NCBI taxonomy): domain Eukaryota; kingdom Metazoa; phylum Chordata; class Aves; order Passeriformes; family Passeridae; genus Passer; species Passer domesticus. The sequence goes on from NC_087478.1 coordinate 20,146,305, forward strand.
AGTTTTGATGCTAAAAAGTGCCATTTTCTGTATGGCATTTTGAAAAAAATTGTGTTAGGTGATAGTATTAGCACCTTTTCTTGCTGCAACACCTATCAGCAATAGATACATATAAGTCACAGGAATAATCAGACAGTCAAGGCATGGCTGAATGCCTCATGCTGAAAAGTTACTTTTATAAATACTGCCAGCTGGAAAATAAGTCAATTGAAACCATCACAGCTGATCTCCCAATCCAACTAATCCATCATTTTTCTGGTTTATTCTATTCTTACATTCTGATAAGGTGTCAATTGGTTATTGTGCAGATGCACCTGCTTGGAGTGATGTCTTGTTTGGAGATGAAATAAACCACATTAGCATGGGGTGAAATCTGAGCAAAAAGTGACTTTACACAACTTTCCAGTACTCTCTATTCAGTACATTACTCTTATCTCAGTCTGTTAGCAATTTAGGGTAGAACACTGCCAGACTCCAAAACCTTCACACCAAATTTTCACCTACCACCCAGCATTCTGCTTCATTCTGCTTTGAAAGAGAAAGACTTACAAGAAATCAGAGCTGTCTCTCAGCCATGAAATGAGAGGTAAAGTCTCATTCTAGGCTGGAATTAACAAAGCTGAAGATGTGAAATCCCAAGAGTTATGAGGAAAATAACCAACTGTCTTTGCAGTATACAATAATTTTCTACACTCACGTCTGCATTCCTAAAATGAGACAATAGAAATAAAAGAACAATGAGTTTTGTAATAAAAACAGAAGCATAGTTTTTAAAAGCATTTTATAAAAATGAGACTACATTACAATTACTTTGTAAGATCTCATTAACTCTTTGATAACAATTTTCAGTTGCTATTTCTACTCGCTATGCTGTCCCATTTTTGATCTGAAACAGCAGCGCTGAAGAAAGAATCGTAATTAGTGAACATGAAATGAAGTGTCCTGCCTTTGAATAATTGTATGCCACAAGCAGTTGTAGATTACACAAGCCTACAAATTCAGCTTGATAAAAATATGAGCAGGAGAGAAATATATAATGGGGTTATTTGTTAGAGCAGTAAATATCAAGGTGTCAGACAATTTCTGGAAAATAAATGTCTAAGAGAAGTGTAAAATTCTAGATGCCACTTACTTTTTTTTTTTTTTTTGAGGGTTTACTTTGTCTTTGAAAGAAGAATAAGTCAGAATTAGGTACAAATGGAAGGAGAAATGTAATGTAATTAAAGTGTCAAGAAAAGGTTTTATGGGGATGTGAGCATAATAGAAATTTTTACCAAGATTTCTCCTTTGTTACATCAGGGTCAGGGCCATTCTCACCCACTCAGTGGGACTATCCTGATTTGTAAAGGCCATGTAGTTGTTTGCAATACTTTAAGCATCACAAGTAAGCCTTTAAAACCATCTGTTAACTTAAATTGACAAAATATGTTAATTCTGAAACCTAGGAACTCTTCCTACCACCAGCTATGAAAGTCTGCCATACACCAGTGCTTCATCCACTGCTTCTAGCCATAAAACTCTATGGAGAGATTGCAGATTTCTTAGTGTGGAAGGGATCTGAGCTGTGATTCACTGAATTGCTTTCACCAAGGTTGTTTTAGAGGTTGTTTATATTCCCTTTCTATACCGCTATAGAAGTCCAGGCCATAAAAGGAAAAACTCTGAAGCTATATTTGTGATCAAAAAAATTGTTTATTTGGGACATCTTTGTAACTAGCTCTGCCTAATAGACGTCTATGGGCCTGTCAAAGTTCTTCATATATTGACTAAATACCAGTTCACCAATTTACATCTTTAATCCTCTCTTTGGCTCCTTGCTGAAACTCATGCTGATGAAGATGCACCTGAATAACTTGGCAGTATGGTGACCTCTGGATTATTTGTAGGGAGGTTACTTGGTTTATGAACAAAAATGGCAAAGAGAATGATTTTTCTGGCATTTTTCTGGACTTATTAGATTGTTCTGTACTAATGTGCCTACACTTCCTGATCTCATTTGGCTCCATCACAAGGCTGTCCTTAAGTACTCTAAGTATTTGTGGAACTGGGGTGATGTTACAGAGATGTCTGTGCTGATTTGCAACAACTTTGGGACAAATGTGCAGTTTGAGAAACAATAGTCATATCATATGGGTCTTACTTTTTGAGGATATCTTGATCTGAATAAGAGAGAATCATAAAATCAGTGAATTGCTGAGGTTGGAAAATGCTCCAAAATATTTAAGTCCAACCTTTGACCAAACAACACCAACAAAAGCTTAGCGCTAAATACCATGTCTATTCATTTCATGAAGTCTTCCAGGGATAATGACTCCAGCACCTCTCTGGACAGTTTGTTCCACCCTTAACCACCCCTTCAGTGAGGAAATTCTTCTGGATGTCCAACCTGAACCTTCCCTGGTACAACTTGAACCCATGTCCTCCTGTTGTGCCCATGTCCTCCTCTTGTTGTTACCTGGGAGAAGACAGTGATTCACACCTGGCCTTATCTTCCACTCAGGATGTTGTAGAGAATGAACTTCCTTTTCTCCGGGCTAAGCAACCTCATTTCCTTCAGCAGCTCCTAATCAGATTTGTGCTCCAGACCCTCCACCAACCTTATTGCCTTCCTCTGGACACACTCCAGCACCTCAATATCTCTTTTACAGGGAAGGGCTCAGGACTGGACACAGGGCTTGAGGTGTGGTCTCACCAGTGCTGAGTACAGGGGGAAAATACCTTCCCTAATCCTGTTGGTCACATTTTTTTTTTAATCCAAGCCAGGATGCCATTGTCCTTCTTGGTCAATTCTGTTGCCAGTGCTGGTCAGCTCCAAAGAACAAACTCAAAAGCTATTCAAAATTAGGTGCTTCAATGTTTAGTTCAGTTTGACTTGTCCACGGCTATGACTAGCTGCTGCAACAGCTAGTTTAAAACTTTAAAGACAAAGTATGTATTAGTATCCCATACCCCACCCACAGTATATCAATTTCCTATTATGTGTTTTCTATTTTACTAATAAAACACCCTTTAAATGCCCCTGCTCAAAAAAAAAAAAAAAAAGACAAAAAATACAAGGATGTGATATAGGAGGGAAAATATTAGTTTACTATGAGCTGTGAAGAAAAGTCTTCTTTCCTTGATGGTTGTCAAGAGACATGTTAATCTCAATGAACATGTTTGTTCCTTTTATTTGGTTGTGGCAGTTTCTAAGGTAAGTTTCGTCATGATCTAAGAGGAGTTTCTGCTCAGAAAAAAAAATATAATGCTTACAAATCCAAATACCATAGAATTATTAATAATTATTAAAAAATCTGTGTGCTAGATAATTGGAATATTCTTGCAAACACTATCTTTAAATACACACATTATTATCCCTATTTTTCAGAGATGGAATGGAAGCCTATCCAGATTGAAGTAGATCAGCTAAAAGCTTCCACTGAAATAAACTCAATCCTGACCTCAGAACCAGTTTATCCAATCTATAGGTGTCTTCAACACAAGAGTAAATTGAACTCAAACAGTGAAGATCAGTCTAAGCCCTTTGCTTTATTGACAGTTCACTCAGACTTTCACTTAAATATCAGTGTTTTTACAAGTATAAGATAAGAATCTCTTCATTGACAAAACTATTTCTAATTTGTCCTTATTCACTATATTTGAAACATGAACTGAATTTTTCTACATGGTTATAACTGAAAAAAAAAAAAATAGGGTGCAGTAGCACAAAACTGTTATGAGAGGAAAGTCAGGTCCTGTGAGCACGACTTGTTGTTCTAAGTGTTTATGTTTAGGCACTCACAAATTGCCCTGAAATGTTATCATTAAAGCAAGAAATCTTCTGCTATAAAAAGCCTTATTCTGAGTTTCATCATGCATTACTTCTCTCCATATGCTACAATGGAAGAAATTATGGCAGAACTATCTTACAGTAACTTGCATAAAATACTTACCAAGCCTTTCTCAGCTTCTATTGAAAATATTAGCATTTTTTAAATTCTTCATGAAGCATTAAATGCAGTCTCACTCAGAAATTTCAAAATGAAACCCAGGGGAATGTGGTTAATCTTTCTTGTTATGTATGAACAGCAAAGCATGGATTTGATTTTTAAAAACCCCACAGTTTGCAAAATCAATAATTTACTTTGAAAAACTAAGCAAATAAATAAGCTACCATACCATAATATTCAAATACTACGGTACTAGCATTATAACCTGCCTTGCAATGGTCATCTGCCTCTGCTGGCTAGCTACCTACTGAAAGATAAAATCATTCTAATACAAAAAGAAAGAGAAAACTGGAGAGAATCTGTTAAAACTTTCTGCAGGTTATACTAAGATGAGCAGTCGACAGAATAATACAAACAATGTTTTCATAGGAATTTTTGTAAAAAAAGAATTGAATTTTTTTCAGAATTTCTTTATGACACTCTGAAATAAAAATGTTTATTGTTTATAAAAATAAGATAAAGTAAAACAAAACAAAACACCCACAACCAAACCAAGAAACATACTGACACACTTTTCTTGTTTATTTGTAAAACAGGGAGGTAAGGAATCCAAGGAAATCAAAATTCTTTTTTTCCATGTAACATAAAAAGGACATGTCCAGATTAACACAATTTTGACAGAACATTTTCCAATCATCTCTATTTATGTGGAAGGTTAGCTCATTTCATTGCTGTTGTTCTGTGAAGTCCTCCATGGATATTCAACCAGAGGCATGTAAAGGTATTGCTATTTGGATCAGTAATGCAGCTGCCAAAACGATTTTTTCACATATTAAAGCAAAATGTAGCCTGTAATTGGCAGAGTTTTCTGTGCACTGCTGTGCAGATGTATTGCAGTGAGGCCAGAATGATTTTTGCTTTTTTATTTCCTTTATATGTATTTCTCACTCTGTAGACTATTGTTGTATGGTTATATAGTTCCTAGCTAGCTCCAGTACTTTCCCCTACCTTTTTCCTACCCTCCTAGGCAGAAAGAACACATTCCAGAGGCTCCAAAGGATGGAGCTCAAAGGACCCTATCCTATCTTGGTTCTCCTTGGGAGCCAAGGCTGAAACCAGCTTTGAGACACACTTTCATAAACAAACTATCTAAAGGGGGACAACAGGAGAGGTGAAACCGAAAGGAGGGAATTACCTCACACTTGTGCTTCTAACTGGGGATTCTTGTAAATTTCTGGACTTGTAAAACTTGTAATTTTCTGAACTTGTAAAACTGCATTCACCCTATGTGGGTTGGGCATTTTTCCATATCTGTCCTTTGGAGACCTCCAATAAAGACCAGCCTTTATACTACCTGCTACACTAATATTGTCTCAAAAGTGTGTTTCTTTATTTCTAGGTTCTTTAATACATCAACAGGATAGTAAAGGTGCTCGTAAATGTGGTGTTTAAGTCACCTGTAACATATCTGAAAAATTAAAACTTTCCAGTAGTGTAGGTATTCTACCAAAGTCTATTTTCTTTAGGTTGGATGGTCCAGGTATTTCATGGTTTTCTTCACAGTTCAGAGTTTTTTATGCAACATATTTTAACAGAAAAGTATTTCATGAGAAATTATGAATGCAGCATTTGACCAGGAGTTCCTGGATGTATAATGGAAAACAATATAAGTATGAATCGCTCATTTGAATTCATGAACACTACAGAAATATTTACCTCTGTCTCTGGTCTCTCTATAATGCAACACACAGTAGTGACAAACCCTTCTTCCTTCCATCTCTGTCGAACTGACTGCGACTATACCAGTCTCTTTTGAGGTCTCCAAACATTTGTGCATTACTCTGAATGATTCAAATAAAACATCGATGTCATTAGCAGCTCAATAGTATCCTGTGCATTCCATTTTCCTATTCATGTATTGTAATAGAATAGCTGGGGCTTTTGTGAAAACTAAACAGTTTTGAAGATACAGCCATGCATGCAGGACACTGTTTAATACCAGGACATAAAAAGGCAATTTACTCACTTTTTAAATTGATCTTGACACTTATAGCACACATTTAGCCCGCATATTATCCATAAGTAGGGAAATAATTGAATACCCCAGGTAAGTGGGCTAATGTATTTTCATGAATATGGATGATAATATTTTGCTTATTCTTTCACAGTCTACATAGCTTTTGTTGAATGCCTTTTGATTTCAGACTATTGAAAAGTTGCATTTTCCTACACCCCATTAGAAATCAACAAATCATATGCTGGAAGAGTGCTTCTTTGCCTCTGTATGCCAGTATGTTGTCAGTGGTAGACCTGGGACCAAATGCTTAGAATAAAGGTACAATAAATTCTCCAGCAGAGAGGAATTATGGAAGAATAATACACAAAGGTAATTATGATCAGTTAGGGGTTAGCTTCTGCTTAAAGCCAGTCGAACTTATGTTGCTTTCAAAATAATTTTTGTATTTTTTAATGTTAGCTATTGTAGAACAGGGTGGTTTTATTATCTAAGTAAACGTCTAACCATTTAGAGACTATTATTAACCTCATAATACTTTACAGCTGGCTTTTTAATGTGTGCCTATTAGTAACAGAATTTAATGGTCCATTAGAATGACAGGGATCACCAGGACCCCACAGCGTTGTAGGCACATTCAGTCTCTGGGCACAAACCTCCTCGACACCTTGTGCAGAGAAAGTGTTAGCAAAAGATGATGCCATTTGGCTTGGGCTTTGGTTCATGCACCGATAGTAATGATTTTTCAGTTAAAGGCAACAAGCTACTTGTTTTCAATAGCCTTTTCGGCTAGCTTTGCAAGGAGTAGTTGAAGTTGGAAATTTTCAGTTGCTAATTCCAGATTATCTGGACATTGGTCCAAAGATTGTAGATGATGATGCGTTGGAATCTTTGTCACAAGTGATATGTTATCTGTGCACACATGATGGCAAAATAAACTCTCTGTGAGTTTCTGTACAAAATGTTTGCTTCAGAAGCACCCTTGCAAGTTTTAGTGGGATTCACAAGGGACACACTTGGGATGCCCAGCAGAGAGAAAAACAGCCATGAAAGCATGCATGTTTTAATGACCCAGAGGTCACACCCTTTAAAATGAAATGCAGCAGAGACCTCTGAGTACTTTCTCTAGTGCTGAAGATTATATCTCAAAGCATACACTTACAATAATGATGATGACTCAAATTTAAAAATATTTTTGAGGTATAAACCCCTGTCCCAGAATTGGTATCCTGTATTCTATAACTGATAACATTTTTTTTTTGTTCTTTCAGCTTAATTACAGTTTTTGTTAACTTCTTGCTTTGTATCACAAGCTGTATGTGTATAATACCTCCTCACTATTGAAAAAGACAAGAGTCTTCTTGTGTTTAAGAATTTATGAACCAAAAAGGCTTCCGCTGAAGTGCTTTTTATTTTTTTTAACATAGCACAGAAACACTAGCAAAGAACCAGCAGGTCTTTACTGCATTTATGTTGATTATTAATAGAATAGCAACAAAATAATTATTCTAAGTATGGTGAGTTTTATGGCATGATGGCAATTAGAAATTTTGATTAAGTTCAGAAATCTTCTTTTTAAGAGCTATATGTGCACCTAGTAACAAACAGCAGCCATTCTAAATTTTTTGGGAACTGCTTGAGAAGAGCAAGCTGGAAACTAAGGACACTAAGATGAAACTAAGACACAAAGAAACTGTAGTACTAAACTAAACTACAGTCTATCAGTGGAAAAATGAAAATTTATGGACTAGCAGTATTTACTGATGATTTTTCCTCAAGTTCAGATCTTAAAACACAATAAAAAGTGTCTGCATCTAATACGTGCTTCCTGTGTACCTGTTACTTAACTAAGATAGACAAGGAGAGATAAGGAGCTAGGGGAGAGGGATTCATCTGGCCCATTTTAGATGTCTGTTCACTACACACCATTTTCTTTAAAAGGAACCCAAGGTTACAAAATTAGAGTGAAATTTAGCTTAGACTTAGAAAAAATAATTCCTGGTTTTAATTATCACCCAAGTCCTTGGAAATGTGACCTCCTCAATGTTGGTGGGACTCCAGCAGTTCACAGTCCAATGCTGGAAACATTACAGAAACCTTCCTCTAGGCACACCTTAGTGTGCAGCACAACAAAGATGAGGCCATCTAACTACAAATTAACTTCATAATACAGATTTGGTAGACTTTTATCCTGTGTGGTGCTTTTTAAACATCACAGCTCCCATTTTGTGTGCAGTTTCAGCTAGACTATGGCTGTATTCATACAATTAAGAAATCATCTCTAGGGCAGGCTCAAAGTCATATTTGTTCCCCATCTGCATTATCTACCTGCAAAGAAAACTGCAGGGCTGGCTTGAAGCTGACACAGCTGGAGTGGCCCTAGAAGAAAACTGTAGATAAATCAGGAGCTTTAGAGCACACAGAAAAGCAATTTTCTTTCCCATACAGAGATAGATTTGGAACAGCTGGGAAGACTGCTGCTGCAGCACTGTGCAGAGTAGATGGCCATGGCGGGCTGTGCAGAAGCACTCTTGACATTTTGCCTGAAAATGCACCAATCCTACCTGCCATGAAGGCAGATGGGATTTACAGTCAACAGAATTCAGGCTGGTTGCAAGCTGCCTGTAAATCCATATGGTCTAGAGTGCCCCCCTCCTTGTCCATTGTCTATACAGCTCAGACATGTTTAACAATTTTTATTCTTTCTCCTTTTATTTATATATAATAAATTTACCTGGAAATGAAATTACTTTGTTCCTCTTTTGCACTGGTAAAGATAAGGATGTTATTGGATTTATGTATCTGACGTTGGGACATGTATACCTCTCTCAGCCTCCTACAGAAAACAAAGTGACAGTTTCATGCTTAGCCTTGCCAGTTCTTGCTTTTCACCCCTAGACTAACTTAGAGTGAGGGAAATATCAAAATTGTGTGTCACAACATGTTTTTGAATCAAAAGTTTGAAGTCCACAAATTTCAGCAGCAGCTGTATTTGGGATTGAGATTTGAGCCTCTGTTAACACAGTGAAGACAAGAAGCACACTGGAGATGAGATAATTTTATTTTACTGTTGGATGAACTTCTCCGCATCAAGTGAGAAAATAGAGCAGAGTTCTGCACGTTTGTCTCTTAATAATATGAGAGTGCCTGGCATTCTCAGCCTAGGATAGATAACATTACTGAAGAGTTCTAAGACAGGAATTCACAGCTCTTTTAACAAACCTGGAAGCTGATACAAAAATGTGCTCTCCTGTCAGTATTTTAAGAGCATTTCAGAACACTCTTCGTGATGCCTCCTCTCTGTCATTTTGCATCAATGAGGGTGGCTACAGACAGGTGACGTGTGCCTTTTGTATACTACATCAGCCTGTTGATCAACATCTTTCCCAGCAAAACTCTTCAGGGAGAAGCTTTAATTTGTACTGTCACAAAATGTGTCTCACTGCCTTTCTCATTCAATAAAGCTGCAAAAAGCAGTAAAAAAATTCAGAGTAGCAGAAAGTCACATTATCAAGAACATGGCATTATAGAAAGCTGTAAATGCTTTAAACCATGTTCAATGCAAAACTGAGCATTTAATACAATGTTTTTCATCTACTGCTTCTGGGGCACTAAATGGATCTGTCTATATCTGCCATCAGTTTCACCACTTTCATATCCTGTTTTTCCTTACCTCACATATAAGCAATATTTTCTTCTGTGGCATTTTCCTTCAGTTTCAATTTAAAGGCCAAATAAATTTCAAATAATTTCCTATTCAATTAAATTTTTAACATTAAAGAACTGTGGCCAAAGAATGTGGTTGCTGTTATGTCTTGATGAAAGATCAGTGAAGCATCCCTGGATATTATAGATGTGCTTGCATCCAGGTCATTGCTTGAGAGCAAATTCATGTCTTTGCAAATATTGATTCTTTAGAATTTTCAAAGTCCCTGAAACTCAAGGTGACCTGGTGCACCAGAGATGTAGGTCAATAAATTCCAGAATGCCTGAAGAGAGTGCCTTGTGTAACTTCCCTGTTGGTAAAATTCATCTCCTATATCTTAATGTCTTCATAGGCCAGATGGCAGTTTAATTTCTAGGAGTCTATTAAGAAGAATTATAAAAAGGCTTGTATTATTTGAAAGAATAGTGTGTGTTGAAAAGTAGAATATACCTTTCAGTAAATAAAAAATACATTTAGTCATCTATTGGCTGAAATCAGAGCTCAGAACAGAAAATACTATAGGAATTTGGTTTGAATTATCATATTGTTTTTCTGTTCCACATTCTGTAAATTCCAGTACCTTCATTTTTTTTCACTATCCAATACGGAGACACACTCATGAGTAGAAATTGAACCCATTTCATCACCCTTGCAGCTACCTACACTCACTCACAGTGTTTGACATCCATGGTAGATTTAGAGGTAAACTTCTACTTAAATAAGTTTTTCAAGATATTTCATTTTAAAAAAACGTAATCATGGGATATGTCTGCTTACTCATAGTTTGGGTGTTTGGGGTCTGGCGGGGGAGAGGTATTTGGTTTTGGGTTTTTTTCTTGGTTTTGGCTTCAGCTTTGTTTGGGATTTTTTTGTTTGTTTGCTCTGCTTAGGGTGTTTTTTGTGGTTGTTGTTTTATCTTCCACAGAAGAAAACCATACACTCGTTTTTAATTTCAATTGTAAAAAACACCACATCATATTCTCCACAACTCTCCACCAAATTTGGGAATTATTTTAGAGGGGAAGAAAGTAAACCGATTAGCCATGTTATTTACTCTCACTCAAAATGTGCTTGGGAATTTCTCCTGATGAAATCATCCTATCAAGCCACTAGACAGGAATGTATCAATAGAGGAATGTGCAACTCAGAGTATTCTCTATTTAATTCATGTCTTCTTAATAATTTCAGATATCTATCCAATGGCTTAGGGTTTCAAAATCCTGCCTGTCTGTCTTGTGCTGTCCTGTTAAAAGTAGATGCGTACCCGGAACATTCAGTGGTGTTGGGAATGGCAGTCTGCACACTCATTGTTCAGCAGGAGCACTCCAGGAGCACCACATAAAGGTGATGTGGTGTTTTACCACTTCTGGTGTATGCAGAAAGGAGAGTCATTTCTAGAAAGACTGTTTTAGATATTAAGCATTATATTGTCCTGAATTCAAGGAAGTATAGCCAAGATTATGCCAACCCATTAGAAATGCAGGTGTTAAAAGGTGGGTGCTGCTGCCTATCTCTTGTCCCCAGCAAACCTCTCCTGCCAAAAAGCAAGTTGAGTTAACATTCAGGCAATGCAGTCAAACCTCCACTCACTGCAACTGGCTCAGTGATAGAGGCAAGAAAGGCTCTTTTGCAAGGTTTTATTCCAGCAGAGTAACACAGCAGCCGAAGGGAAACCCGGCTAGAAAGAGCATGAACCACATGGAGCAGGCAGGTTAAGAAGGGGAAGGGGTGGGGGGCAGAGCTAAGGGCCGGGCAGAGCAGACTGGCCTCCAGGGGAAGGGGACTGGCCACCAGGGATGCCAAGCCAGTCAGGAGACAGGGCAAGGAGAAACCAGAGGAAGTTGCGACACAAAAGTCCATTTGGGAATCTGCCCCAGGAGGGCTAACTCTATGGTAAGTAGTTACTCCTGTTTCCAGGGCTGGGGACTTGGGGATTGACCAAGAGAAAAGAGTTCATGGGATATTGCAACCCGGAACATAGCAGTGAGCTAATCTTTAACAAAGAGCTTCTGAGAGCTTCATATCTTCCTGCATATTTATATCCGCAATGGATAATAAATTAAAAGTTTGTTACTTTTTTGTCTCTGGAAATAAGTAAAGGGATTTTTTTTTTAATTTAAATGACATTACAATGAGCCCCTTATCAATTTATTCTTTCTTAGACTTGTGGCAAATGGAGCTGAATGAAGGGCAGTGACAAAGATTGCCTTTGAAACAATTTTTTTTTACATGGAGTATTCACTTAATAAGAAATTAAAAGATTGAATATTCTGACTTTAGTAACAGAAGTAAACCTGCATTTTTTAATATGGATAACTGTGCAGTTTTCTTCTGTGCAGAAGACAAGTTTGCAACTGATTTTTGATCCAAACATATGTCTACCTAAAATCTTACACCTGCAGGAAGTATTGCTCTAGTTAAAAACCCTAGATCTTGACTGAACATTGTGGAAATGGACATCCCCATGATGCAAATAGGACCCTAGATTATTTCAAACCAAAATCACAATGTTCAAAGTTCAATTTCTATTCTCACAGAACACAAAACTAGAGTAAAATGCTTAGTTTATTCTTGGGTGTCCAGATCTAATATGATGTTTTGAAGTTAAAAGGTTCCTTAGTGCCAGATGGGGAAACTACATCTCAGAGATCCAGGAAACATCTTTTAACCTGCCCTGATTCCGATGAGCAATCTCCTGAAAATAGTTCAGACACGGCTTTTGTAGAATGGTAATTTGGATGCTTTCTGAATTGGGAATCCAGACTGCTGATGCATCCCCCAAGGAATACACATTCATGTCATTCTTACTCAGCTTAAATAGGATTGAATTGCAATAAGTAATGTCTACCCTGGGGTGACATCTTTTGCAGGCAAAGGCAACGAGTTTGGCCCCGAGTTTCTGACTGTGGGAAATGTGACTAGTAGTTCAGCGTACTTCATAATAATTACAGGTATATAAAGTAAACAATTGTTTTGACCTAACTGCCTAACAGAAGCAGAATACACTGAAAAGGACAACTTGATGTGTCCTGACAAGGCAGAAAAGGAACAGGATTCTGAGCATTCACAATCCTCTTGATTTGCGATTCCATTAGGGAATTAATCTATTAGCTAAATAACTAAATGCATTGTGTGCCAAATCCTGCGCAGGTTATGACTGCAAACAGGCCAGTAAACCACTTATGCTCTTGCTTACACTGGTATAATTGTAGCAATAGGTTGCTATCCTAGGTTTGCACACTGAGCCATGTGTGGGGTACAGTTTTTGTGCTTTTACAGGCAGTACACTGCCCATTGGCAAAGATTTCCACCACTGTAAGCAGGAGCAGAAGCCATTAATTTGAATACTAATGCTTGCACACTATGTAAGGACAGAAAAATAAATCCTAGACCAAACCCCAAACAAACAAAAACAACAAAACCAACCCAAACAGACAGAAATATCCAGTCTAGCCTAGGCGCAAGCAGGGCCGTCTTGCCTCGGGCAGCAGCACAGGCAGTAAAAAAGTGCCCCTGTCCTACACTGACTGTGCCATGGGAACACTGCAGCTGCTGGCAGAGGTGAAGGGAATATGGGTGAGGGGGATTAACCTGTTACTTATATGGCTGCCTCATGACTATGTATTGCACTGCATTGAGCTTGCAATTCTGGCTCACCAGGGCTGGCCCCTTCTCTCTCTGATCCCATTCTGCTCCATTCCTCTACTGCACCATTTTCCCTGGCAGGCGTAACCCAGTGACCTGACCCCTCCACACCTAGCACAGAAAATTCAGTTTTGTGATACTCCTGAGAATGCCTAAGCTATCCTTGAGGAGTTCTAAAAATACAGTGTAGTTGCTGAAATTATGCTTGTTCATAGAATGCCCTAGAAAGTCCTGAAAGAAGTAGTAAAAGCTGAATAACCAAATAATATTTAAAAGGCAACAAAAAACTTTTGAACACTTCAGCCAATCCATCTAATTTTAAAAAGAAGATTGAAATACTTTTACGCTTTATTTATAATTTTAAAATTCCCAAGGAATTTAACAGCTTGGAAATTTTTCATGTACTAAGGACTCGGACCCTTGATCCAGTTGTGGTGCTATGATTAAAACAGTTCAAGCATATTTCAGAGTGTCTACTTAACAGTTTGCTGATGTAGCAAAATATTGTAAGGCTTGAAAAGGAGACAATCCAGACTGTTCAGCTTTCCCTTTCATTGTCTCTTGAAAAGAATGCAACAAAGTGTGGTGGAGTAATTCTAGATGCCAATAAAATAATGTTCCATTGTTCTTCATGGAAATTAGTGGGCATAACAATGTATGTCATTACTGCTGCTGAAAGCCATTGGAGAAATCATTATTGAATTTTAATGAATGAGCTAACTGCTTGGGATTGTCAGACACATTATTATTGGAGAAAAAATTAATTCTGGCATTCTGTAATTACTACTTCAAATATTGTAAGATTTACCAAAAGGACAATATGAAATAAGTCCTCTAAAAACCCCCATAGGATTTTACACACTTTATATATGCAATATATTTGATTATAGCAGTATGGATGTCATGGAAACCTAGTACACAGACACACTTTGAGAATAAATATTTATCTTCTTACATCTGCAGCTCTTCTAAGTCTATACGAGCAAACACAGGTGAATTCTGCATCAAGATCTCCTAATGTCAAATCTTAGTGCTCCAAATTTGCTGTTACACATAAAGAACTCTAATTTTATAGTTGGTACAACCCTTTGCAGGCTAAATCCCACCCTGTAATTTCCTTATGTGCAAATTTCTGTTAATTCAAAGACATGTTAAGAGTGTGCTTGGTTCCAAAGCAGAAAAACAGGTGTTTGGAGGATGCTGTGGCCTGCAGTGAAGGCACGGGGGAAGAGAAGCAGGGTGAGGGTCAGGCTGAGGAGGAGCAGGGCATCACATGGGGCAGTAAAGGCTGGTGCCCAGGTGCCAGCACTAGCAGTGCCCATGCCCTGTGATGTGCCACTCTGACTGAGGAGCAGAGTCTTGCCAAGGTACTCTGCATAGATTAATATCATACTACTGCTTTAGAAATGTTAAAGCACAACTTTGTTGCTAGATTGTTGCAAAAGTCCCATACCTTCTTCATGATTTCTCATGGGCAGCTCCTCGCAGCACTGATTCTTTCTTCTTCTCAGCACAGCCAACAAACTCCATCTCACATCTTGACCAGCCAACCTGCTCTTTTACAATACCCCTCTTAATTTGATCCAGCTGTGGCCTATTAAGGGCAGGCTTGTTCTTAATGCTTGATAATTGGCACAGCTGTAACTCCTTAGGGGCCAGATTACCTTCACCACTATCTATATTCTCCTACATTTTGTCTATCCACACAACTTTATCTGAGAAGCCTTGTGCAGTGATCTCTGCAAGGTGACTCCATGCAAGCTCCTCAGGGGTCAGGGAAGGTGAGGCCTTACAAGAGAGGGCCAGCGAGCAGTGGGAGCTGCTGGCAGCACAGTCAGCCCAGAAGGGGCTGTTTCTCCACAGGGAGGAGAATACCCTAGTGACAGAATTATGGTCCAAAGCCCATGCAGGCACAGCCTGCCCCAGCATGCTGAAGTGCCTGCCAGTCTGCTCAGGAATGTGGGGCCATGGTGTGCCCAGCGCCCTGACCTGGGCAGGGGCAGGGAGCTCTGACAGTCCCATCCCACAGTGCACATTGTCTTTTGGATGTATGAGCTTGCTAAAATACAACCTTTTTTTTTTCACTAGACTATCATCTTTCCGCTAAAAAGGATGACTTTCATCCTTACAGCTGTTTCCTTCTGGCCTGCTATTATAGAGCCGTGTTTGTGGTCTTTTAGCCCAGAGGTCTTCAGTGTGGTGCTGTGGCCTTTAAGCACACCCTCACATCCTTTTGGCTGCTTTCCTGGCATTTCTGTATGAATGCCACAAAAGAGTTGAAGGCCTGGGGTTTGAATGTATTAAATGTAAAGCTATGAATGGAGGAAATCTGCTCTAGGAAATTTCACCCTCTCTTTAATGTCAGGCACTGTAAGTGGTTATGTATCTAAATACACTTAAATGCTGTGGTGTCCTGCAAGCACAAAAAAGGGATTGGCTCATCAAGACATCTTTATTTGCATTGAATGGGCCTTGAAATTTGCAAATCTGACCAGAACCGGGCAGCTTCACCCTCATTTTTATCCAAAAACACTGTATTTGAATTTGAGTGCTTATGTCATGCTGCAGTTAAATGTTTCATCTCCTATATCTTAAAGTTGACAAGAGCAACTGACAATTAAGCAAATTTTGAGAGAAAATTCAGCAAGAGTGGTTGATTTAGAAATTTGGTTTCTAAAGCATCAGAAAGAGAAAACTCTCTATGTGATTGTTTATATCATATTATTTCTGCAGTTTTAAATCAGAATAGGCTCACTATGTCCTTTAAAGTAAAATATATTTCTGTGAAGATGGTATTAATACTGTAATAAGATCCTGTGTAGTTGCAAGAGTAGTCATAAGTGCATATTAATTCCATTGCACGTATGTTACTGCACTCTGTTTTCATCTGGTGATCTGTGTGACTGTAAGGAGTTAACCAGAAAATGTATATTTATGTGTAGCATGACACTGATGATCCAGATGTAAGAAGACAATGTTACCCTTTGTTACAGAAACTGCCATCTCATTACTTTATTCCCACATATTTCTGGTGACATATCAGTAATTGGATGCATAAGCTGTCAGACACCAATGTTCCCAACCTCCCTTTCAACTTGGTGTTTCATAGAATGCCAAGGATTTTCTCTTTTTTAATAAAATAGGGTCTTATAAACAACACCATTTCACTCCATTCAGTGTCATGCTAATATTACTCACTGAATCTGAACTGCGAGTAAAGCCACCTTCATATTTTGAAGGCATAATGAGCTCAGCTCATGTTCTCATGTTCTCTTTAGTGCCAAATAACAACATTCAGATGTTTATAATTTTGGAAATATTAGAAAAATAGTCTTAAAAACAACGAAATTGCAAACCATCTCTGAAAACACTAAAATCTTATGGCATTTTCTTTCTAAATGAAGAAACAATTGAAGCAAATGACTTCTAAAAATGTTAGGTTATCTTACTATGCCAGTGTATATAAGAAAAACAATGCTTTTGTTATGAATTAGGTAAGAATGAGGACTTTTGAAAGAAAAGTTGATTATGTTTTCAAACCATGGAGCTCCTTCACAGTGGATTTGTCTCAGGAGACAGGTATTTACAACTGATGTACAGTGACCTCAACTTTTTGCTCATTCATTTCTCTTGAAGTTTGTTTTGCAGCATGAATAATCAAAAGTGAAAAGTGATAAGTCTCAGGAGGAGATTCTCATTTCAGTGTAATACACTATAAGTGTTTTTTTTAGCACCTTAGAAATTGTCTGGTTTGTAAACATTGGGACTATGATGAATCTGGAGCACTATTTGCAAGTTCTGGTTCACTGACCACTCAAAAATTCTTTGGAAAAATGGTGCCACACACTGTCCCAGGTAGAGAGTGGAAGCTGTAATTCACCAAAGGTCACACAATGTCATTAAATAATTTTTGGTTTTGGACCAATCCTTGTGCTTATCTGACTTGTAACCTCCAAAAAAAAGTTGTTATATTCTACATTCCCTTGTTCAGTTTACTCAGAAATTTACTACAATTTTAGTTATAAGTAAGAACAGACCAGGAGTTTTGGGGAAAACTTGGAGAAACTTGGCATAAAAGAAGCAAGACAGCTTTATTTCTGGTCCCAATTAAATCCACTTGGGATGTTTCAGCTTTAAAGAGAAACTGTGATCATGTTCATGGAAATTTTATACATTGGGCTGAATATTTCTCCATGAACTGAGATACTAGTCTCATTATTTTTAGTTTGGGAAAATACTGGAAAAGTGAGAAGTGGGGGGAAAGGAAGTCTGCAGCCCCCTCAAAAGTCCATAAATTCTCACCAGTGGGTGAATAAGGATGCTATCTGCCTCAGGGACACTTCAGAATACTTTATCTTCCAACATGAGTTTCAAATTAGTAGTTTATTTTTCATTTTTTAAAGAAGCATGAATGAAATATCCAAGCATTTTAGATTTATCTCATTAGCTCTGAGCTTTGGTGAAGGATATCACCCAAAGGAACTTCACACAGCCAAGAGGGTGGATGAGAACTATCAGTTACACAGATCTTCCCTCCTGAAAAAAAAACACTGTCTAACTTACTTTGAGGAAGAAGGAAGCTTGAAGCTCTGCTCCAGCAGTTGAAGTACTGTCTGACTCTGTTACAGTCTCCCAAAAAAACAGTGAGCTAACCATGGGTATCAGTGGTTTGGAGCCCTTGAGTACAAATTGTTTTAGTTGCTTTAGTGCAACAACATGTAATGCAGGAGTAGCAGGTACTTGCAGCTTTCTCAATCCTCACCAAAAGGCAGTGTCTTCAGAGCAAGAATATTCAAAGCACACTCTCGTAGGTTTGCATGGGACAGCCCTCTCATCCTCTGCCAGCAGCCCACTGGGTGCCTATCAGCCTTTCTCACTACAAAAACAGTATTATACACCAAAGAAAGAATTGCATTTGTTCTTTTTTCCAGGCAATATCAACTTTAGCAGGAATAAAAACAGTGATAGAGGTGAATGGACTTGGAGTGTATTAGCAACGTCATTCGTCATTATTCTGATGGAATAGTTATTTACTTATTGCTGAGGCTTTGACTACAGCTCAGGAAATTGTATACCAAAAATGCACTTTTGGGGCCAATAATTCATGCCAGTACTCAGCTTCAGCTACAAGAAAACACCAAGGTCTCAACTGTAGCATTATCCTCATTTGTCATAGCTGAATGTAATGACTATACCAGAGCTTGTAACTGTAGTGACTCTGACAAATTAATTTCACACCATTGTTGCTCTTCCACACAACTGTTTTCACCTTTTCCTCACAAAACATCTCCCAGTTGCTCAAAAGTCATCTACTTCTCTTCTGCTAAGGCACTCCCCCTGCCAGCCTCAGCATTCCTGCTTGACAGCTCTATTTTTATAACAAGGTGCAATTTTAACCATAACTCTGATTCTTCTTTATGTATTATTTACTAACCACACATCATTGACACGCACACACACACAAAAGGAAAGGATTCTGTTCTGTGCTAGAAAATTTGTCACTTTCAATGCTGATCCAGCAAATCACCTCTCACCGTTTCCCATGTGAATACACTATGGAAGAATTTTTCCTTTGTTAAATCTCAATATTAGAGTGTTCATTAAATCATGCAGGAAACTCCCATTCAAATGCTGAAATACTGGTATTGTTGAATGGGGCCTGTGAGTTTGGCCAATGCTCCTCTTGTGTGTTTGTTTAAGCCTAAACATTAAAGTCACATATAAAACCACTTAAATATCTTGGGTTAGAATTGCCCCAGTTTTACTGAATGTCATTCCCCTTAAAACAGGATGGTAGTACACAACACAAAGAAGTTTGAGTTTCTGTTCTTGTCAAAGAAATCAGACAGAGAAGTAGAAAGCTAAATGATTAGGGGAGTTCCTCCTACACCCTTCGGAATACATTGCAGAAGACTCTTATCCTTTCCCTGCTCTGACCCTCTGACTCCAGTTTAATTTTAAGGATATTTTTAAGGAAAACCATGAAATCCTTCATATTTGATTCCAACAGTCTCGTGCAAAGGTAAGCTATGGGGTAGAAGTGCAGCCCTGTAACTAGTCCTTGTTATCTGATAAATGCAGGGACAATGGGAAGAGAGATCATTTCCCTTCCTCCTCTTGCCTCATTGTACAACAACATCTTCACAATGAAGGGTCCTCCCCTTTTTGTTCATGGTATGATCTATCCAAAAGGGATATGCAGAGTACTGTTTTTCTTCTTCCGGGCCTTGTTATTAGGGAAAGCTTGGCTTTGTATGATGCAGAGTAGCAGAAAGTAGCATTACACAAAAGTGATGTGGAATTCTAGTGCTGGAGCTATGATACTTTTAGTAATTAGTGATTGCCTGTAGAAAATTGGTCAGTGACTTACAGTTTTGTAAGGAATGTTATCAATACTCTGTGCACCTAGGTCACTGCTGATTAACTGAAAGACAGAATAGAGAAGGAAAGTAAATGAAACATTGGACTGAATGACTCTCTACAGCACCTGAAGCGTTGGCAAGCTGATTGAGTTCTCAGTAACAGTGTCCAGTTACCTGGTACCTGCCAGCTAACCCATGCCACAGCTGCAGGTTGTCATCCCAGCCCCTTCATGGTGCTGTCCCTCTCCATATTCCTGACCTAGACTGACCTTGCCCCAGCCATTGTCATCACAATGAAAAGAAATAAAAAGAATAAACCCAGGTGTTGCAAAGGAATGTCTGTGGTTTGCTTTTGCCCTTATTCCCTCAAGATGTTGAAGTATACAAGGTCCTGTTCAGAGGACCTTGCATGAAAATACTCTTGACACAAAGTTCACATTCTGGAAAAAGAACATCTCTTTAAAAAAATTATCCCTTGATAACACAGACACTTTGACAAGGAACCAAATTCAGTCTTGTAATGTGTATTGTATAGCTCCCACCAGCATCACTACAGCACATGAAAAGGAGGATACATTTTTCTAACACTCACTGGGAAAGAAATAAGAAAAAAAATTATCATTCTGAAGCATTTTATTGCAATAAAAAAATTAAATCTCTGCTGAAAATATGTTCAGGCACGTATCTGAGAACAGAATTTGCCCTGCTGAGTTTTAGTGTTTTGGGGCTGACTTGGACCTAGCCAAGTAATGCCTTCCAGTGCAAAGTGCAATTATTTAAAGGAATTTATGACAGCTAAACATGTATCCAGGCCAGGAAACAGCAATTGCAGGATCCGTGGTTGCTTAACTTGTTTCTTAAGAGTAATTTAAAATAAAATCAAATTGTTTGCTACAGTGTTTATTACTCTTATTATTCTGTACCATGCTTTTCTTGTCGTTATTATTTTCAACATTCCCAGTGTTTTTTCTCTGTCTTTCAGCATTTTATTTTAGCACTGTTATTTCAAAATAAACATCTTCAGTCTTCCACTTCATCAGTTTCAATTATCCGATGTATTGCGGGGCTAGCTTGTTTGCCTGAGGCATTATGAATTATTTGGGAATACCACCACATTTTTTTAATAAGCTGAAAACAAATAGAGTGACAGGTAATTAGCAATTTAGCATGGATTCTTATTTTATTCTTCAACACCCCCATGTTCCTGGCCTACTTCCTCCAAGCTGAAAGTGCTAAAAACAGATGAGATGTCTATTGCTGCTTTTAAACCAGAAAAACTTATGCATCAGGGATTAAACATATGGCCCTTCGGAGTGAAGCAGTAGTTACAAAGTGACTGCTGGGGGTTATAGCCAGTTTTTTTTTCACCACCATTCAGCACCAGGAAAAACTGAGAAAAGTCATGTGGAAAGAAGAGGTGTGTGAGATGGAAAACATCACTGAAGGCAACACAGTACACTTGTAAAAGTCCTTTAATGCCCTATTGAAGCCAGTGTGACCATAATTCTAAATTTTGAGGAAAAATATCCAAAGACTTATTCTAGTAACATGGGAAAACAGAGTCACCTAGGTAAGTCTTCATCTCAGTGTTATTCCAAATTCCCTTACCCTAACCCATGCAAAGTTTATTCATCCATTTAAGCAGCAGGGAGGGAACCTTGCAAATGTGTTGGAATTTTCTATCAGACGTTATTATTAACATTCACGCCATTTTGTGACAAAGGTTTTTCTCAACAGAGCTGAGAATATTCACAGAAAGGAAGATATATATATAGATATTTAAAATAATTTACTCTTTGTCTTTCTATAAAAAGACTCCTGCCTTCTGTTTGATGTAAAATGGTTTCATGTTCTCTCCATCAAGAAACTTCTCTCCACCATCTCCATTCACATCCCTTGATCTTATCCTTCCCCTCAACCCACATTCTTCTCACACCCATAATCTGCCACATATCCTCTGATATTTTTTCTCTTGCTTACCTTTTGCTGCTGCACTTCTCAAGACTAGCAAGCCTTTCTCCCAGAAACATCCACTGTCTAGTTTTTCTTTCCCTCCACCAAACGAGGACACAAGCTGTAGGTCAGCATGAGCTGCCCTCAGAAAGGACCACTTTGAGTCTGTTGTTTACAGAGGGATTCTGACTTAAACTGGTGGCTCACCAGTCCATGCTGGAAACTGAGATGCTTGACATTTTCAATGAGATCTGAGTATCTCAAGCAATTTCCAGTAGTTCTTTCTCTGTCTTTTCTCATTCTGGCATTCACCTTTCTAAAAATATCCTTGTACACAATGGAAAATCTGTAAAGAATATTAGTTGTTTCTACATGCACAGGGAGAAATGTTTTATGAGTAAACAAATGCTTTTGCTTACTCAAAAATGCTCATGTGTGGTTTTACAGCAATATAAGCTATTGACACCTCACTGTGTACTTTCGTGCATTCTTTGTGATTTTTTAGTTTGATTAAGTACACGAGTGATTTGTCAGTGAGTCACTGTCTACAGCTATGAATTTCACACTACACATTTAATGTAACTATGCTAATAGTTACTGATCTTCTTTTCTGATTTTGCATGAATTTTAATTTATTTTAAATGTTTCCTCCATGCAGGATACTCTTCATCCATTCATTACATCAATTATACATGGCCAGCCAACGGTTTAAACCAAAGTGGGTGAGCTGTTTATAGATTTTAAGATTTAAATGATGGCATACTGCATTGTGACTTGTGGAATACTGATTTCCTCTTGGAAAGCTAGAGAACAGAGACATCAGTGCATTCACAGCTACACATTAAAAACCATGCTCAGATTGTCGGACAAAGCATAGACTAAGGCTCAGGTAATGGATTTAATAAATACTTTTTCCCCTGAAAAATCTGCTGAAAAGGAACTCTAGGGAACTCAAAGATATGTTGTGTGGACTTCCTAAATAAATGGCTTGAGGTCAAAAGTCTTTTTGAAGTGTTAAATATTAAAACCTTCAAAAGTTGCAGTTCATTGAAAGAATTATGTAGGGCTCTACTTCGTGTTTCAGCACAGTAAGACATCTGTTGTGTGATACCAATATCTTCTGATGGGAAAATCTTAGAAGGTCACTAACATTCAACTTTTTTTAACTTTTTGCTTAAAAGTTGGAAGTACCAAGATATTGAAGAGCTTTTTATAAGTTGTTGCATTAGCATCACCCAGAACTATCTCACAAAGTTTAGGAAATTTAGCCTAAAATTAAGACTCATACTTGCATGGCTTCTCTGACCAGACTCTGGTGCTGTAGTTATAATCAATGGTTCTTTTGAAAACTCAGAGTATTTCCAAAAAAGCAAAATGGAAGATACCACAGAAAACAGAGCCCAAATAGATAATAAAGGAAGACTAAAGCACAGACAAAATTCTTCCTCCTCTTGCTATTCAGCTTTTTGTTCAAGGATGAATAACTTAGCTTATAATTCTTTGTGAAAAAGAAAACAATGAAACAATCTGGAAACACAGTGTTATGGGGGAAAAAACCAAAACAAACCAAAAACATATTATGTGAATGCTTATTTGAATATAATCTCTTCAAATAAATGTGAGTGAGGCAAATTTTGAGCCTCATGTTAACCAGTGTAATTCCCTTGGAACCAATGACAATTGTTGTGGTTTAACCCCAGCCAGGAACCAAGCCCCACTCAGCTGCTCGCTCAGTCCCCTGCCAGCAGAATGGGGCTGGAAATCAGAAGAGTTAGAGTGAGACAACTCATGGGTTGAGATCAAGGCACTTTAACAGGCAAAGCAAAAGCATAGCCCCTCTTCCCATAGGCAGAAAGGTGTTCAATCATCCCCAGGAAAGCAAGGCTCCATCATGCCTTGTGAACTGTCCTGGCTGTGTGCCCTCCCAACTCCTTGTTGGTGCAACCCCAGCCTCACTGCTGATGGGATGGAGGGTGAGGCAAAAAGGTCTTGACTCTCTGTGAGCACTGCTCAGCACTAAGAAAAGCATCCTTGTGTTAGCATCCTTATTTTCAGCACAAATCCAAACTACAGCCCCATCCTAGCTACTGTGAAGAAAATTAACCAGTCAAAACCAGCACCCAATTTAAATAAGCTAAAACTCCCAAAAAATTTCTTCCTTTTTTCATTTCCAGAGAAGATATGCTTCTGGAAAAATTTTCTGGTTTCCGTTTTCTCACTACACACAACTCTCCCTTACTTCTCATTTTCTTAGAATTCCAAAAACTGGAATCAAATGTGTCTTAAATGTTCTCTCCAAAATCTTCTTAGCTTCTCATCTTTATGAAAAGGAAAGTTTACATGTTTCACCTGCTCCTTCAGAAGCTAACTTGGTGACTTTGGAAACCTGTAGGCACTGAGGAGAGAGGGTGAAGATCTAGTATGCATAGCAAATGACATGCAAGGACTTAAGTGCTTGATTCCTCATTAGCTCAGTCCTCTGCGTCTACACGTTCTGTGCTATTTTCCATGGTTCCTGAAGTTGTTTAGTGTTTCATCATCTTTAAAACACATAATAAAAATATCTGCTGCTGTGTAACTCTTTTGTGTACAATGCGGCATCCACCACAATGCCTTACTAGAAAGGAAGCAAGGTTGTCAGGTAAAACTTATTTTTGTCTTTTCCTCTATAACTCCTGTGCTTTACAAACATATTCACGGGGAGCCAAGAATAGAGACTTTTTTTTTTCCCTTTTGGAAATACATAATGGAGAATTTTCTTCTTTAAGTCTTCCTTTTCTCTAACATGCTCAGACTTCTCTAGACTATCCAAATATATTGGGTGCAAGAAATGCTGAACTGAAATCTTACCTCTGTCTTTAATTTGGTAGTAGCCCTGCAACATGATGTTACTGAGAGCTTTTATAAAGATTCCTCCTTCAGCCTTCAGGTAGGGATAACTGCTTCATCTTTTCCTTATAAATTTTTCAACAGCAGTGGTACTCAGTTTTATTTAAATGTCCACACTGTCACCTGTGTCCCTCCTTTCCCAGAACAGTGCCCTACAGCAATAGGCTTTTAAACCACATAGAAGTGGGCAAGAGAGAGAGGAGAGAAAGGGAGAGTGAGGAGCTGACTTCCACAGCTCATATGAAACCCCTGACACTTCACAGGAGATAATGAAAATTTTTTGGGGTCAAAAAAATATCTCAAGAACATATATGTGTGGTTTAATCACTAGCCCCACCTCAAAACCCATTGATTCCCAGAATCTCACTTTTCCTGGATGCATTATGCATTTTTTATTAGACATTCATTGGATGAAATGTAAACCAAAGGAATGGGCTCCAGTCACCTCTGCCATGAACTACCTTGTTTTTCAGGCTTTGTTCTCCCAGTTGCACAACTCTTATGTTCCCTCACTTTGACCCTCTGACTTTTTCACATTTTCTGATGCCCTGTTTTAATAGGCATTGTTAAGGGACACAACCCAGCCCTGCCTCTACACCTGTGATTGCAGCACTCAGCTGTGAGCATCAGCTGAAAGGGAACTTCAGTCAACCATACTAAAGAAAGAACCTGAAAGAGAACTAAAGAGAGAACCTGAATTTGTCTGAGTTTTGCACTGAGTTAAACCTATCAGTGTTGTTTCCCTCTTGAGTGACATGTGGGTGACACATTCATACAACCTTGCTGGGCTGAATGGGAGGTAGGAACTGAGAGGCTCTGTTTTTTCAAACAGTTCTTGGCAATAATAGCAATCTGGCAGTACCCTGCATTAACAATAACCTGACTGTATCCCAGGCAACCTGAGAACATTGGTAGCCAATCAGTACATAATAAGCAGCTCTATCCCTTTCAGGAATCCCAGAGTGGTTAATTATGGCTTGAATAAGTAAAAAAATTATATACTGGGTGCTAAACTTCAGGTTTTAGTGATTGTGGGACTGAAGGCTTGTCTGTTAGAAAATTCATCCACAGTGAGACAGGATGGGAATAGATGCTGTTCTGTCTTGCCCACACAAAATTGCCCTGCAAATTCTCTCTCTGAGCCCTGCATCCCAGACTGGTTCTGTCCATTGCTCGATGCCTGGAGGAAGTGCCCACAACAGCTGTCTTTTTTAGCCCCTCCAGACTCAGCACAGAGACAGACACGACCAGGTGGACCAGGGGATGCTTTCAAATGGGAAACAATTTAGAATTACAGTCTAATTAATGCATAGCCATTGCTGTTTTTGTCTCATTTTCCACTATTAAGAAGAAATGTTCCATGTAATTTACAAGGAGTATGAACTAATATTAAGTCTCATTAACTTCTCTTAATCAAGTGTAAATCAATACATTCCTAAAGAATTATAGTGTGATTTATGTAGGATTTGCCCCTCCCAGATCTGCTCCTCTCCTGAATATACCTGGAAGTTTTTATGTGTATATATATATATACATATTTAACACAACTGTAGTTGGGCTACAGTGAGTCAGTTGAAGTTTCCTCTGCTGCTTAAAATGTTTCTGCTTTGTTTTCAAAATACATTCTAGAAATATTCCCAATGTCCACTACTAAGCAGAGTCTTTATGCTTTCCAGTGTTTCAGCATTTTTAAAGATACTGAGGAATAATATCCCTCTAAATCAAGAAAGCTCTTGTTTTCAGTTCTGTTTTGGTTTTTGTGGTTTTTTTTTGTTTGTTTGTTTTTGTTATTATTTTTTATTTGTTTTGTTTGTCTTTGAGTTTTTTGTTTGTTTGGTTTTGGGTGGTTTTTGTGATTTTTTTTTTAACTGCCATATTGTAATGCAATTACTTCAGACTTGGGACAAGAGGGCTGTTTCTCTGGGATGTTGGCAAACTGATGATGTCAAGTGAATATTAATTGGGCACTGAAGCATAACTCTTTAATTGCTTCATGGAGTCTATGGAAATCCTGTAATTGGTCATAAACTACAAAGGAGGGAGTGGCATCTGCTTCCTCTCTTGTTATATTCTTGTTATTGTCATGTCCATTCCCTTTCCCACTTCCATGACTGCCAAAGTTACTCATTGCAGCTGAGCAGATGATATATGGTCAGTAAGCAGCAAATGAAATTTGGGGTTCCTTCACTGCAATCATTGTGTGTGTGTTGGTTTTTTCTGTCTGTTTCCTATTGCCTTGCTAATGAGGCAGTGTCCAAGCAGTGCCCCTCTCAAATGAGGGCTGGCCTGAGGCAGCTGCTTTGCCAAGTCCTTGTGCTTCCTTAGGTCACTGTTGAATTTTTTGTCTGCCCTTTAGGGTTCCATTCTTCAGACATCACAGACTGTACACTGTGTGCCCCTTAGATCATCTTTTGTGTCTGAGAATATAAAACACTCTTAAACCAAATTAACTCTAAAATGCTGCTTGCACTAGAAACAGCATTTCCATGCCTTCCTTCACTTCTACCCTTTCTCTTTCATAAAATGAAGTAAACAGAACAGTGTAGAACCAGTCGTTACTTTTTCATCATGATTATGGTTATTAATGCATTTGGGTTGAGAAAACAAAGAATTTATGCATCTGTGAGTTAAGCATCAGTTATGGAACAGGATTCAGAAGCCAGTTTGAGGGAAAATGGAGAAAACCCCTAAGTCTCTATCTGACCTCAAGCTGCTCTCCAGAATCTGTATACACAAATCAGAATTGTAAATAGTCATTTTTCCATTTGGAAACTTTATCTCCCTTTAAATTTTTTATCTTGTTGGTGTACTGATTTTTATGAAAAAAAAACAACCAACCAACCAAACAAACAATTTTGACTTAGTAGGTCGGCTTTGTGCTTTGCATGTAATACTGTCTGACTAGAGACAGCACTTCACTGAAAAAGGAAAACCATACTTCAGACATTTCTTCATAGTGCAGGCCTATGACCTGTGATCATTAAATTATGATGTATGAAGAGGCAACTCACAGATTCTGTTATAAATGCAAGACTCAAGGAGCCAGACAGCAAGCAAAAACAGGAGTCTGGATTCTGCTTCCAGAACAGCTTCTGTGCTTGGGTAACTACTGAATATAACTTGCTTGAACATTTTTGAAAGCAGATTCTGGAACTCCCATCTATATGGGGCCTACAGATGTCACAGAGCTGCTATTCACTGCTACTGCTCACTGCTCATCTCTGTGGCCACATAAGTTCTGTGTTGTAATTCAGCTCCAAGAAAAAGTAGAGTGGTCCCTTAACATACTTCAGATTTCAGCAGGTGGCTAAGGCACTCTTCTGAGCAGGGTTTAGGTCAAATCCCTTTGGCTGACATGGATAGAAATTCCCCATCTTTCACACTCTGCATATTTGGATGTATCACCAGTTTATTATGACAGACACAGATAGGTTCACCACCTTTTTTAGACATAAGTTTTATTTCTGGTATATTTTTCACACATTCTATTACTTTTCAAAAAGTTAAATGTGTGTATATGTAATACATAGACAGTTATCTTTAGCTCTTATTATTTTGTCTGTTTTTCTCCTACAGTTTGCTGTTCTGTAAAAAGTCATTATGTACTGAATTGTTTTGGGTTTTTTTCTATATTTGATAATTTGTATTTAGGAAAGAGTTTATCCAATATAGTATTCAGAAATTTCAGATAAACTTGCTTAGGAGTAGCACTGCACCTGACAGCATCCTTGACCACAGTTCAGCTGTCACACAAGTAATGCTTCAACTGATTTTTAATGCTAAAATTTGATGGATTCTGCTTGGAAATTTTGCCATGGCATTCCTAATATGGACATTGGTATGAAAATTTATACTCTAAGTTTATTTAAATTGTAGCATATAAAAGTGCTATCATAAAGAGCTATGGGCTAAACTGAAATAAAAATTATGGGTGTGCAAGGTTAAAGTTCCGGAGAAGGACTTTTAAACACAGATTATTTTATTTTTTTTTTTTAATCTTAGAAAATGAAGAAATGAAAAATTCCCCAACAAAATAAAGAAGATTCAGGGTCACATGCTATATGGCATGTGAACTACCTGTGTATTTCATGCTCTTGTCTAGCTGTGTGCTAGAACATTTAATTTCAACCAGGGTGACTCTTATGGGACTTAGGCTACACAACAACACAACAAAAATTATTATTCAAACAACTTTGAATGGTTCCCAAACGTTGTAAAGTAGATAAATTCTACATATTGATTTCTTACTATGATTGTTGGAGAAGACAGATTGTGATCCATTATTTTAAACACTGCTGTAGCAAGTGAGTATGGAAGTTAGTGACCTACCTAATCCAACCTCAGGATCCAAGATATGACCCCAAGTTTTAGAATGGTGTGGTTTGCAAAAGCTTTTGCATTTCATTAAGTGATCATCATAACTTTTTAAGGGGAGAATTACATCAGACATGCTTAAGAGTCTGTTCTGATGAATTAGCAATTGGTGTGATTCCCCATGAGCATTAAAAGTAGCAAAATGTATTTTCAATCTTGGCAAACAAACCTGGAATTTTGTAGAATAGGGACTTCAAAGCTCTCACTGCAAGATTTTTTAAGATTGGTTTGGCACATGAAGTTCCACAGAAGAGACATATTTTCATATATCATCAGATGTAATGTTTTGAAACAGTGGTTTAATAAATATTTGTAAGAGGCTGAAAAGGAATGCTGTAGCTTTGTCATCTTTCAGTCTTTAAATTAAGTGCCATCCTGTATTGTAATCCACCGTTTTCCAACAATTCCACATAGGAGGATTAATATAAAAAATGCATACTCAAACAGTTGCAGTATTGTATGTATGATCTCAAGAAAGTGATACTAGAAATGTTGCTTTCCTTTTCTTTCTTATTTTCCTGAAAAGTAGTGTTATTCCACAGGTTCTGCTATTTGATTTGTGTGTGTGTGTGTTTCATTTATTTTGAAGAGGAAGGAAGGGAATCAAACCTAAGAATTAAGAAAAACTATTTCAAGAGAATGTTGTTGCTCAGCTTGCTCAAATCAATAGTTAAAACTGATTGGATTGTTTATGCAGAGATTATTGGATTGTTTATCTAAGAGCTAAAAGCAGTGTCCTTCCTTATAGACTTTCAATAAGTGAAGCTTCTCTAAAAGATCTGGACTGTGAAGGAGAAAAAGGTTTACTTCTTGCCACATTAGGTATAATGTTTATTTCTAGAAACAGAGTAGCTGAGGTTTGTGTTCCTTTCACAGCAATCAAGCACAATTTTAAAGACAGAAACAATTGACAGGATTGATTAGCTGGTTTAAGAAAGGATCAGTCAGACTCAGCATCGTACCACCTTACTGTGATTAAGCCCTGCTGGAACTGGTATTTGTGTGTGTCAGACTGACATGATGCTGAACTGAATTTGCTTTTTATTTGTTTTATGACACCACTTGAGCTGACTGAGTCCAGGACTGGATGTAGTAACATTCTTGACAAATCTGAAGGGAAAAATTCACAAACCCATAAATGGAATTACATTTTATTTATAAATAATCTGTAAAGATTGGGAGCATGTTTTGGTTTGCCTCTATCTTGTTAAATTGGAATGATAATGGCAAAAAACTTTTCCTGTCTTTAGAAATCTGTGTGAAAACCCTTTTCTTGAGAAGTACAGGTCCTACCCCTCACCTTCACTGTATCTTTTTAAAAAATCTTCCTTCATCTGATATTCCCAACCTCTCTTCTTACTTTGCATGTGGGCACGATTGGTGTGGCAGATGTCATGCAATACCCACTGCAGTCAGGGGAGTGCCTCTCACAGGGGATGCAGTGGCCCAAGTACAGCCCCCTTGTGCCAGGTGAAATGCTGCAGGGTGCCCAGCAAGCCTACAGCCACTGACCCAGGAGGGTTGCAGTCTCCAGTGGATTCATTTTAACTGAGATTGGCTCAGTTGGTCAGAGCATGGTGTTAATCACACCAAGATTGTGGGTTTGATGCCTGTATGGGCCATTGGACCTTGATAATCCTTGAGGGTCATCAAGCCTTCCAACTCAGAGCCTTCTGTCATTCTGTGATTTTCCTACTTCAATCCCCCCATCTTTGTGCACTGAAGTTTACACTAACTGCTTGTCTTGACACTACTGACCCCACTCCCCTGATCAGTAAATGGCTCTAAATAATTAAAGTATCTTACCTGTATGTGCACGTCTCCTGCACACCTTTGTTGTAACGCTGCTGAGTTTAGTGGAGTTTACATATCTATTCAGCAGAAGAGAATTTGTTAAAATTGGTATATCCTGTAAATCCCCAGAATCTCTTTGGCTTAGCTCATGAAGCTGCGTGTCTCAGAGACCTGCTTCAGATCTGTGTCAAGGCTCATATAAAATCACTATAAAAGCCTCATATAATCACAAAACTGTATAAATTTCAGACAAAATGATGCATTCTGTTTCTGGAGGGTATTTTACCTAAATCCCATGTTTGTGAATAGAGCTTTATTAGTCAGCAACCTTGAAAAACCTTTGAAAGTTTTCTGAAACTTGTCATTCTACGTCTTGGCCAGAAAGAACTTAATCATCCAGACATTTTTACTTTCTTCTTTTTTTTTTGTCTTCTGTATTTCAGAGGGTCTCTAGTGTCCAGTTTTGTGTTTAAGAAGAAGACCAGAGACTGATGATGTAACCAGCTCTGTAGATGTCGATGTTCTTGGCAGACTCTAGCTGAGCCTCTGCTGCAGAAAGGAGTAGGTGGGGACGGCTCTCAGAATGGCCCCAAGAGCAGACGTGTGGGAGATGGTGATGCCGTCCAAGGTGAAAAGAAGAGGTGATGCAATTATATTCACAGCTCTAAACATCAGCAGGAAAGGCAGATAATGTTCCCTCAGAGACTGCCTATGGAGACATTCAGGAAAGTTCAGATAGATTAACTAGAGCTATAAAGTTAAATCTCATAAGTAGAAGACAGAAATTAAGGGCAGGTTTGTTGAGCTCAAGAAGCACATGGGAAGGCAGGAGACTTGGCTTCTGTTTCTGCCTCTGGCACTGATCAGCCTAGCTGGATTTTGTCACAGTTCTTTCATAAAAATGGAATAAGTATATTTACCTACTCTGAAAACAGTTTGAAATATATCTAATATTATTGTCGACTTGTTATTTTATGGATACTCTATTCAGAAGTGGAACTTATTCAGTGCCTTGGAACTTTATGAGATGGTCTTGTCTCACGTGAGGCAGGAAGGACAGGAAACTGGATTCTAGAGTTGTTTACTTCTGGTTTAGTGTCTGGGTCCCGTTTATAGATAATGAATACTTCTATGGTTCAGTTCATCTCCTCTGAAAGCAGATGCCTTAAAGCCATCACATCAGTCATTCCCAAAATTGCTTTTTTTCCCCCCATTGACTATAAAGAACACCTTAAATGGCCAACTTACAGCTGACATTGCACGTTAGGTGAAATGAATTCCACCTTCTGAATTAAATTTACCAAGCATGTCAAGACACTGCCAGTTCATATAGCACCAGAATAAATGTATTTTCCATGAAAATACATTAATTAACTCCTATTAATTCCCTAATCTTCTTCAAAAATGGGGCAAGATAGGTAGTTGTTCATCTTAACTGTTTTAAAATTGAACAGTATTTGCCTTTTGAGCAGTGTTTGCCTTTTGAAATTTGTTTAATTATGTGATCAACCTCTTCTTTCTGATTCTTACACAAACATATTAGCTTGCCCACTGTGATTGATTTTGACGTGTTTTGCTTATCCCTAAACTCAGGTAATGATGGGTTAATTAGACATCAGAAGTAATATGGGAAATACTGTAATTAAAAAAAAAAAAGGTAGGTTTAATTTCCTCATTAGCTTGGTTGGCTACTATTAAATTGGATTAATAAAAACTACTGCATCACTGTATCCCAGCCATGTACCAGGAGGTCCCTACACTGCAGTGCTTGAAATGCTAGAACATATTACTGTGCTGTCGAGAATGCTGGTTGTGAAAAGGTAAACTAACAAATCTCCCTTGATACCATGGACAGATAAATCATCTTATTCTCTGTAGTCTTTTCTCCCATGCTGTCACAACATATGCCTGATTTTTGTTAGCAACGCTTTTGGCTGCAGTGCAGGACTCATGGTCACATGCCTGCAAACATGTTTTCCACTAATTCTGTGTGCCTTTACTCACTTCTGCTGGCATCTCAATGCTCAACTTTAAATGGGATGTGGAGGCTTGCCCTATGTATTTTAGTTATCACTTGTGTTGTGTTGTGCTGTGTCCTCACTGAACAGGATTAGCAGCGTTGCCAGAGGGAGATGCCAGTTTCTACCCTGGACAATCAGGAATTTTTTAAAAGCAGAAGAAACTTCTCAGAACTGCTGGAAGTTCTTTTGTGTTCTGTGTTTCATCAGATTCTACTTATGCCTTTAGTAGTGCTGGGTTTTATGCTTACGTTTGAAATGAGATCATAGAGCTGACTTCTTTTGCAAGTTATGGTCTCAATATTGTAATTCAAGTACTAAAACATTTTTTTAAAGCATTTTTCAGCATATGCTATTGAAAAGGTTGCGTTGCAGAGGTTCTGAAGCATGGAAAGAGCAAAGCCAGCAGCCGAGCTTTCCAAAAAGAAAAGGTTAGCTAAAATTGCAACTTCCTCTCACTGAAATACCTTGCCAAGAAGTCACAGATGTACAACACATGACCAAAGTGATTATGAGGGTTATAATGGCAGCCTTGAATCTATAAAGCATAATGCATTCATCCCAAGATGCATTTGTGCATCTGTTAAGGTATTTTTACTAGTAGTGTAAGAGCTTTTAAAACAATTTTCTGCATTGTTTAGCTAATTTGTAATGCTTAATTGGTATTTTATAATTTTGTCCTTATTACTTTCTGACACTAGGCAATGACACAATGCATAAATATCTTGTAGGGACAATTGTTCCAGCTTCCATTTGTGATTCATCCCTTTGAGCCCTGTCATAATTTCTGCATATTTCTTTGTGCCCTCTTCTGCCTTTGCAGAGTCGCTGTGACACTCAATTGGCCCTATCTAAGCACGACAATGTGTCTGAGTTTGGGATTTTTTCCCTAGAGGAACATATAATCCAGAATGTTGACTTACATCCTTTGATGAGAAGTGATTTCTTTTCATTTCTGTTCTTCCTCTTGTTGTATGAGCAGCATTCTGCATCAGTTTGTCTTTGATCTCTGTGGCACTCAGGTAACACCCAGACAGTTCCTCACTGAGTGTATTTCTTCCATTACCAAATTTATAAAAAAGTAAACCCAGATTTTTCTTGATCTCCAGCAATGGGAGTGAAAAGCGATTCTGGTCCAGTGATCTGTTTCCACCCTCACTTATCTAGGTACTGCTCATGCTGAGTTAAATGATGGGTGAAACTGCTCTTTTGCCATCTGAATTTTAATTGCTCCTCCAACCCACCACATCTCCCTGATGTATTTACAGAGAACATCAAGCCCTACCTGCTGCATTTGGCCTTCAGGCCTAGAACCTATCCCAATTTCCAAATTACTCTTTTTCTTTGTGTGCATATTTTTATTTTTTGAAACGCAACAATTCCAAATTGCCAAATGCTTCCTACAACAATCTCTACCAATGACACACAAGAATATAATGGATGGGAAAAGCTGAGTTATTAGGGTGACACTTGCTTGGCTCCTGTAGAAGGTGCTCTGTATATGGTGGAAATTAGTGGAGATCCTGTCAGCATGATTAAGTCATTTGTAAGTGGGGAGAAAAATAAAGCTGTATAATTCTCCATTTGTCATCTTGTTGAGCTGTTTCCTCCCACAGCAGTGATACCACCAGCACAAAGCCCTTCAGACAGATCTTTATCCTCACCAGAAAAATGCTCTCTGAGATTGTTGCTAACCCCTTGTTTCCATCTCCTCTAAGGTACAGCATTTTTTTCCCCTGGTCAACGTAGATTATGTTCAATGCTTCACACCTCTCAGCTTTATGAATTATTTCCTTTAAAAATAGCTTCAGCAGATATGTCAGCCATGATTTATTCTGTATGATATTATAACAAATTGCTTGTATGAGTGGATACTTTGCCAGACATTTTGTGGCCTCTAGGCCTGAGTCTCTCTGTGTTCATTCCAGTGTAAAGCGAGCATCACTAATTCCTGTACTAGTGATAGGCACAGAGGTAAAACCAGCACCTTTGTAAACAGAACAACATCTAAAACTACCTTTCTGAAAGGTGATAAGTGATTTGGAGAATAAAATTTGAGGATGCATGAAATAAAACTTCAAGGAGTCATGATATGACAAAGGACAAAAAAGCTAAGTGTGTGTTTATTTGGTGAAGTAAAGAAATACTAGCCAGTCTATCACTTAAATTATTCAGTGAAGGATATGGTTCCTGCATAAGATACTGGAGAACATGACTGCAAAATCCCACTGCTGTTCCCAGTTGTAAATATTACAGAGCCCCCACTCCTACTCCTTTTCCAGCACTGGAGCCCTTGCTGCCCTTGACAAGACCAGATTTGTACTCTGACAAGAGCTGCTTTGAACAGTTTGAGTCTAATTTACCTTCTTTATGTCACTGCATTGGAAGATAAATAAGTGCTTAGAAGTCTAAATAAAGCACCACACTTACTAGATTAACAAAAATTATTGATTTTTGATTGATTGATGAATTAATTATTTCCTAATAGCAAATGGACTTGTGGAAGGTTGTGCAGGCTGAAGGAGATCAGTTCAAATGTTGAACACACAGGGACAGTAGCAGTTCACAGGAACAAATGTACTGTGGTAAAGAAGAACAGAGACCAGAGGGAGAAGTGGATGAATGTCATGAGAGTTCCCTTCAGTGTCTTAGGGTTTTGAATCTCAAAGAGAAGAGCACTCACAAAGCTGGTGGCATGTGCAGGTGCAGCTCTGACAGCCCCTACAGAGAGTGCCTTCAAGCTCATTGTGTTATAAGGAGGGTCTTTGCATTGGGTGATGTGTGGGCCATGACTGCACCGTGGTGCCATGATGCACCTTCTGAGTCACCAGCCTCTCCAGTCTTTGCTACTGAGTGAACAGAAGAGGAGGTCGGAAGAGCATGAGAATGAATGGGATGACAGAAGTTTCCCTTGACTTTCCTCATAAGTTTGTTCTGCACTGGAAGCTCTTAGCTGCCAGACTGAATATTAAGATTACCCAAGCAACATACTGTTCTGCCATATAGAGCATGGGGGGATGCAGAATGACTAGGGCTCTGATCCAGTAAAGACATCTCTATCTTTAGAAATCTGCATTTCTCACAACAAAATACTTGGAAAAACACAACTATCAAATTGTTCATTAAAGAAGTTTAAATACATATTTATTAGTATCTACATTCCGGTCATTCTTTATCATTGTTTTAATGATGCTCTTATGACCCAAGGTATAGAACATATATTAAGGAAATTTCCCAAGTTTGCTTCTCATTACATCTTTATACAATTTCAGTACCATTTTTTGCTCAAATATTGTCCAACTGAAATACAGGTTATAGCCCAATAACCTTTGTGTGAGTCCTGATCCTTATTATCTTGCAATTTCAGTTGCTCAAATGTACTCCTCCTATCATCTCTGTGACTGACAGCAGTTTCCTCTGAAACCTGCTCAGTTGCTTCCCTCTGTGTATTCCTGTATGGAGGAATACACACACCTTTGTGGCAGAAAATGTGCCTGTCCTGACAGCACGGTGTGGAGTTGCCATGACTGAGGGATCAGGGCCATCCCCCCACACTGGCTACCATGTCAGGATCACTTTCTCAAGCCCCCTGGCACTTCTCAGCTCCACAGCTGGGAAGTGGAGAATGCTGTAGTGTTATCTGATGTTCTGGCATAGCACCTTGCTGATTCTACGCCACCAACCTCTGCCCCATAGCACCAGGAAATTGTTTCAGGCAAAACCCCAAACATTTCCAGAAGAGCATTTACAGTAAATGCAAAATGCTATCCATCCACCCATCCATCAAGTCACTTTTAGATTTGAGGAGAGGTTATTGCTCAGTTGGCTAACCTCTCATTCTGTGAGAATGTATCTGTGCTTGAATAGTTTTACCCCTATTTTTTGCTCTTTATCCCCTTTTCCTCCCTGAATCATTGTTGAGCAAAATCTCTCCAGAAACTTTTCCATCTTTTCTTAATGGAATCCTTAAGATGATTTCTACTAGTCTCCTGTGTGCCACCATTAGTTATTAGTATCTTTCCTCCTGTATCCCTTCATCGAAATAACAAAAAATAAATGGAATGAAAAGTGTGGAAGTCTAGAATAACAGGGGAAGTCAAGTGAATTCCATTGTTTTAAAGCACAGGAAAAGGGATATGCCAAGTCCCAGTAAGACTGATATTTTAATGGGTGCTGGTAGAGTACAACATACTGATGTTAATAGGTGGAAAGAAATCCTGTGTCACAAAGCTGATTTTGCTTTAAGCAGAAGCTAAGGAATTGGCCCCCTCCTCTCTATGCAGCTTTCATGAGTCTGGAATTGGCACAGCCTCAAGCTCTACTTCTAGTCCCAAAACAAGATTTTGAAAGCACCATGGTCTTTTGGCTTTTCATCGTCAAGGAGATGGGGCCGTTTCAAGGCCCATTCCATAATAAGTTACTGCCAACTGCCAGCTGTTAACAAACTCAGCATTGTCTCTCTTCTGTATAAACAGCTGTGTTACAAGAATGAAAGAAAAAGGAAGAGAGGAAAAACTTGCTGCAGCCTAATGGTGCCAGTGAACTTTGTGTGCTCTGATTTGTAAAGAATTCAGTGACCATGTTTTAACAGAACATGAAAGTATTGGAACAATGCGAGCATTAGAGGACCCTCAATATTATGATATGATGTCTTGTTGCATGGCAGAGCTTGGGCACTGGGATATTCAGAAAAAACAGTCCCCAAAGTACTTACAGACTATGGCAGAGTGCACTGCTCATTGGAATAACACATTTGACTCATTTTGACCTCAGAGTTTACAAGTTTGATAATGAAATATGCATCAAAACAGTCAATGTACACAATGCTTCTACTGAAACTTTGCAGCAACCGTCCATCAACATATTAGAGTAAAAAGGTTCCCTAAGGTGCCTGTATACTCCAATAATTCAGAATTGCTCAGCTCTAATGCAACACTTAGTTGCCAGGTCAATCCAGTGACAGTCATTGTGACAAAATACATTTACATATGTGCATCAGTGAACAAATTTAATGATGTTGGATAGCACGATAATAAGAAATTGTGCTAAATGTTTTCCTAGAGGCTACAAAGAGCTAGGTTGGAGATAAAGCATGAAAACACATTTGAAGTATTGAAATTAGACTTGAAAAAAAGGCTTTTAAAATACAGACTTCCTTTGTGCCACTAGAAATGTGCTCTGCTGGCAAATCCGGACACAAAGGAAAGCATTTTGAGGCATTGTCAAGGGTTTGTTAAAATATGGCTGGACACTGAAGCAAAGCCAATTTACACAGTACCAGTTGGCAAGCAGAGGGGTGTTTATTCTGCTTGATAAGCATCTCCTTAGTAACTCTATGAGTCAATAAATTGGGTTGATGAGTAGCATGTGGGGAAAGAAACTGAAGTGCAATCATAGTGCAACATGGAGAGTGTTAACCAAATGGCAGGAATGGGAACTTGAAATCAAGGCTGCAGAGGCTGCTTTTTCTGAGGGGATTCAAGGTAAATATGAGTAAGATGAATAACAAGCAGTATGCAAGGGAGGATAATAGGTCAAATTAGCCTGCAGCTCACATTCCTGCTTATTTCCCTGTTTGCCCAAGTTGGATTCTGAATCGATTCTCCCTGTTTGACAGTTCTTTATTTGAATTGCTATTGACTGAAAGCCAAAAATGGTGAGTGGTAGGTAGGGAAAAAAGGTCTTTGTTCATGTGGGGTACATCTGACCCATGGGACAGCTAACATTTTTAATTGTAGGTTAAAGCATCTTTACATCCTAAGGCTAGTTTACTTCCTCTCTCCTAACAACTACTGGAGGTGACACCATTTAGCAATGACTGACAAGGGATAGGTGAGAGAAAGATCCTTCAATGGGAATCTTGGTTCCTGGGACAAAGTTGCATAGGAACCCCTAACACTACCAGGGCAGACCCTTATTACTAAAAAAAAAAAAAAGAAAATATATAAAAACCTTGATTCCTGTTATGAATCTTCCCTTTCCCAACCCTTACTTCTAGACTAGCCTCTCTGGGGAAATTTCAGATGAGGTTACATTGCCTGAAATGATCAGCCATAGTTATAGCACAGAGAATGGAATTTTAAATCTTGGACATATATTTAATAATCTCCATAGCTATCTAGGGAAGCCAAGCATATTTAAAATCAAATGCAGAAGACCTAATGCACAAGATTAATAGCCTGTGAGGTCACAGAGAACAGCTATGATTATCTAGTCTGACCTTTTGAATAACTCAGATCCTGCAGCTTCACCTAATCATCCCTACAACAAACCCATAACTTTTGATTACCCTATGATTAATATTCTAAAAACATATCCTAAATAGATTTAAAGAATTAAAGTGATGAAGAATCAATTTTATCATTAGTAAGCTGTCCCTGTGGTCAATTACCAAACCTGATTTGCAAAAAAATGTTGATGAATCATTCCCCCAAAAGAAGCGCTCTCTGATGAAACAAAACTGTTTCACAAAACACTGTAGAATTGTGTGATTTTGATTCAGGTAAGAGAGAAGCTCCAGGCAGACACATGTAAAGTCTTCATGTTTTGAACTGTCTTCACTAGGAGTTCTGATTTTGTGTTATACTACAACCAAAATAAAATTTCAAATCACTGACTTTTTCTTTATTGAGAAGTTTGAATTTTAAGACTTCATCCAGTAAAAATACAGATAGGTATTAAAAAGACAGATTTTATACTCTTGCTAGTACTTATCATTTTATTAATTATCCTCAAAAATAAACTGTTTTAAAATGCAGGCTTTCTTGACCTGAATTGATTTCAGCTCTAGACAGAGGATCCTATTTTTTAAATAGTGCCCTCTCTGAAAGGAAGGTCTTGCAATTTTATTTCTCTTTTGCAAACAAGACAAATTCTTAACTTTCTCCTGCAAAGCTGGATAGAAAGTTTCTCTAGACTACCACTGTAGAGGGGTGTTTCTGCGCTTCTAATCCTTAGTGGTGGCTTTTTTAATCTCTTACCAGTTTTCATTACCCATTCCAAACACAACTATATTATTGCTGCAACCACTGAACAATTGGCACTTTTTACTTTCTGTTTATGGTCACTGTGATTAATTTCTAATAAGTCGCTTAGCTCTCTTCAATAGTGTATTAAGATTTATGTGATCAGACTTAGGGAGAATTGCATCTCATCCTAAGTATGCCTAAAATATGGTGGATGAATCATACCCTAAAAATGCTGACTTCTTTTCATTGCCTAGCAGTGGAGCCTTGATGACAGCTCAAAAGTAGACATCAGCACTGTAGATATTGAAAGGTAGGTGGGATTAATTCCTCTGAAAGAAACCAATAGTCTGAATAACTTATTGGCTTGGAATCTTGGATGGACACATTTTATTATTTTTTTTAAACTGTATTCTCAACAGTTCTTGCCTTTGTGCTTGGAATCTTGGATGGACACATTTTATTATTTTTTTTAAACTGTATTCTCAACAGTTCTTGCCTTTGTATAAATGGAAAATATATTTTAAGGAGAAAATGATGACTCAATCCACCCAGGAGAGTTTCCACAATTGATTTCAAGTTTGTTTTGTTTTTTTTTTTCCCCTCTGTTTCCAACACTGACTGTACATAGAATCATTCAGGCTAAACAGAGGTTAAATGGTGAAATTAGTGTGGAATTATATTTTTAATTCAAGTCTCACCAAAAGAGAAAAACAAAGGGAGGGAAATAAG
Source organism: Passer domesticus (assembly GCF_036417665.1). NCBI lineage: Eukaryota > Metazoa > Chordata > Aves > Passeriformes > Passeridae > Passer > Passer domesticus. The sequence continues at coordinate 20,186,686 of NC_087478.1, forward strand.
TTTATGTATCACTGGAAATTGTAAGGACACCTACAAGTTGTACCTGAATGGTTAATGGGCGCATTAATTACTTTGTCCTTTTTTTGCTGCTATCTCCCACTATTACAGTATTTTACTTCCTAAATGTGGTCATAAAATGTTTGCTTCACAGAAAAGACACTCCTTTCCCTGCCTCATAAGAATTAAAAGACTTGTCTTAAGAAGGGGTTGTGTCCACTCTAATTGTGGACTATCTAATGAGGGGGTCAGTAAATATTCAGGCTATATGGCAAGTCAGGACTTTCTTTCATAGAGTCATAGAATTATTTGGGTTAGAAAGGACCTTTAAATATCACATGTTCCACTCCCCATCAGCAGACAGGGACACCTTCCACTACAGCAGGTTGCTCAAAACCCCATACAACCTGTCCTTGAACAATTCCAGGGAGAGGTATCTACACTGTACTACACTACACAACTATACTCTGAGCAACCTGTTTCAGTGTCTCATCACTGTCATCATTAAAACTTCTTCCTTATGTCCATTTTAAGTATACCTTCTTTCAGATTAAAACCATTGCCCCCTGTCCTTTCACTACAGTAAAATGTCTGAAAGCTCCTTTTAAGAACTGAGAGGTCACAATAAGGTCTTCTCCAAGCTGAGCAATCCCAACTCTCCCAGCCTTTCCTCATAAGATAGGTGTTACACACCTCTGATTTTTTTTTTTTTTGACCCTTCTCTGGACCAGTTCTAACAGGTCCATGAATTTCCTGTGCTGGGAACATCATAGATGGGTGCAGTACTCCAGGTGGGGCTCACCAGAGCAGAGCAGGGGGTAGAATCACCACCATCCACTTGCTGGCCATGACTCTTTTCAGGGGTCCCAGGGTACAGCTGGCATTCTCAGTGACAAGCACACAGTGCTGGGTAACATTCAATTTTTCATCCACCATAATTCCCAAGTTCTTCTCCTCAGGACTGCTCTCAATCCATTCAGTCCTAATTCTGTGTTGATACTGGAGATGATCCCCACAGATGTCCAGTGCCTTGCACTTGGTTTTGTTGACCTTCATGAGGTTCATATGATCCATCCCTTAAGCCTGTCAAGGTCCCTCTGGATGACATCCCTGCTCTCCAGTGTGGTGACTACAGCATTCAGCTGGATATAATCTCTATACTTGTTGCAGGTGCAGTTGATCCCACTATGTCACTGATCAAAGCAATAAATAGCATTGGTTCCAGTACACACCCTTGAGGGACAGCACTTGTTACTGGTTTCTATTGGACACCAAGCCATCTACTGCAACTCTTTGGATGTGGCCATCCAATCAATCAACTTCTAAACTTCTCAATTGCATCATTTTCCACAGAAGTCTCTGAATAAAGCACTCCATCACTTATATACCTTCTCACCTTTTGTCTCTCACTGTAAACTCTGGAAACAAGGTCTGTTTCTCAACACACAAATGCCTGAAGCATCGGGATTTTCCTCTAGGACCTCATAGTGTTCATTGTTGACTAAAAACTCATTTCAAAGTCATAATGCTCTTATTTGTCAAAAAACTAGAATGGAGATCCAAAAATGAGTCACATCTGTGAAGAGAATTCCTCCTGACTTTAGCAGGACTTGTCCATATGTAGAGGAATTAGAAGGCCTTAGACAGGATCTGAGCTGGCATCAAAAGGGTAAAAATCTGTACAAGTCACATTTATTTTGCCATACAGACAGCTTGTTTCCATCACAATTAAACCTTGTTTGCCTTACAGAGCACAAGAGAATTATTACTTTGTTCCATGAAAAAAGGGCTATATCATATACTAATAATAGTGATACCTTAAAAATATTTAAACTCTTTTAATAATTTCAGAGAATAATTTATATTCCTGCACTTAAGTTATTTAAATTACTTTTTTTCCAGGTATTTTTATTGTATAAAATAGATAATAGCTATTGAAGGAAACAATCAGATTATTTGCTTTAGACTAATGTACTTTTCAACTGCTGCTTCACCCTAAGGCATGGATTAAATGGTGTTTTGCCATAATAATTTTTCCTTCTTTGTTTACATAATTTCTTATAGTATGCTCTAAACTATTCATTCTTGTTAGAATAATAGTATATTATTCTATAATATTACTCTATTTTAGACAGAAAAAGAAGTATTTCCCAAGTTTTGATGACAGTATATCTTGATAAAGGAAAAGAAAGACTGAATCTTATCCAAACTATCCCAAGTTGAAATAAATTTACAGCTAAAGGTCCAGAATTTGCTACACCTTGTAGATATTTTCTGGAGAACATTGTAAGTAGTAGTCATTAAAAGCAGAATTTTGAGACACTGTTTGAATGATTGAAGTATCTGACAGCATTAGAGAATATAACATACCCAAATCTGACAGGTATAACTCAAAACTTTTCACCTGGCCCTGGTGGGTGCAGCAGAGGGCTACAAAGACAATTAAGGGACTGGAGCATGTCTGCAAAAGGAAAGGCTGAGGGGGCTGGGCTGAGGTTTCAGCCTCAAGAAGAGACAGCTGAGAGGGGACCCCATCCCTGTCTGTGAGCATCTCAAGGGAGGGTGTCAAGGGAATGGAGCCAGGCTCTGCTTGGTGAGCTGAGCAATGGGACCAGAGGCAACAAGCAGGACCTGATACATGGGAAACTTCACCTGAATGTGAGGAAGAACTTCTGTACTGTGCAGTGACTGAACACTGGAACGGGTTGTCCAGAGAGGCTGTGGAGTCTCCCTCACTGGAGATATTCCAGAAGTGTCCAAACACAATCTCATGCAATGTGCTCTGGGATCACCCTGCTTGAGCAGAGAGGTTAGATCAGATACTCACTGGGGTCCCTTCACCTGAGCCATTCTGTGATTCTGTGCCACTGTGCTAACTTTGAGAAGAGACCAAACACCTAATGGACAAGGTGACATCTACAGTTAAAAAACGTAATCCCCAACTTAATTCTATCCTCAGCCAAACGTGGCTGTCTAGGCTTCCACTGTTGCCAATAAATTAGCATTTGCATAGGTAATTCACCTCTCTAGACCCAGTTACCTCCTACAGGTGCTTCATTGACTTACACCTACTTAATGTGTAATCAAACAGTACATACTCGTGTCAGCAGAAAAAGAGCATTTGAGAAGAAATACTGTGTCTACCTTAGAGAATTTTCTTTATAGCTGTGCCCTGTAAGTGATCAGCAATGTAGGCATGTAGGAATGACAGTTCCCTCTACAGTTGTAATCCCACCCTTCTGTCACTTTGATTTATGATGCTGCCTCTTAATTAAATAATCACTTTTCAAAGGAGTCCAGTGGTTTTTGGTGTGTTCTGAGGTACAGACACAAAGAGTGCCTAGATTTTCAGGGCAGTGTTTTGATGCCCTAACTAAAAGACCATGGCTTCTCTTTGGACAGCTTGTCCCTCTTCTTTTTTGCATTACCTCTACAGTTCCTCATAAATCAAACATTTGTAAAAAAATACTTTTCACTGTGCCACCTTACTGCTCTTGAAAAGGATTTTTTTTTTAATTAACCATGTAAAAGGTAATAAAACACATACATTTTAAACTTTTTACCAATACTTATGACAAGTAGCTTATGTCAAAAAGTTGTAGGTGCATGTATCTGTGCTGTTTACTGCAGTTTGAGTCCTGGTGCACTCACATGAGATGCTTGCTATTCCAACAAAATTCTTTGGAGAAAACAGGGTAGATGGATTATATATGTCCTGAAAATGATATGTGCTTTGTCACTCCTGAATGTAAGAAGCCTGAAGCTGGAATTGAATCACACTGAAATGTACCTAACACACAATATTTCAGTTGTAGAAATATGACCATAGCCTTTTAGCATCTGCTGGGTATGAATTTTTAAATGTGGTACTAAGGAGTAGCAGCACATACTGAATGAATGCTATCCAGTCTCATCACACAGCCAATATTGAAATATTAACTTCTTTCCAATTGCTGCATGCTCATTTAAATTCACTACTGCATACTGAGATTTTACACTCTGAAAGTGTTCCCTTTTTTTATAGAAACCACCACTTCAGTGTTGGATGCTAAGGACTGGTGTTGCAGGACAGTAAGTTGTGCAAATTCTTGACTTTAATAAAAGCTACCATACAGTTTTATGGAAGAGAGGCTTAATTTCCCCATCTTGCTTTTTGAGGGTTTTGCTGAGCCACTCTGGTGATGTCACATTGCTCTCCAAATCAGTCAAGAAACTTGCACATTATGTCATGATTTCATCTTGGTAAGAGGCATCCACTTGCTATGAGAATGGAGAATTAAGGGATTGCATGGGGAAAAGGGAGGAAAGTACCACAATAGCAGTTTGGAGTTTTGGAGTATCCAATAATTCCAAGATGTGAAATGCAGGCTTTAAAGCAGTCATGCTGCAAAAGGTTTTTTTTCAAATGCTGATTTATTCCTTGGCCCTCTGAAACCAGGTCCTCCTCTTCTCACACCAGTCTGCTTAAACCAGCTATTACCTGTCATAAAAGGTCTTTTAAAAAGCTCTTCCTAAATGGGGTGATGCACAACAATCTTGGTTTTATGTTCTAAGTGAACTAAATATTTTCTGGCTATTAGCTGCTGAGACTGCTGACTCCTGGCAAAGCTTATGTTGGGGCTGGACAATACATTGGGCATGAAGCATTGAGAAAATCATTAAGGAAATAGACATTCCTGGTTTTGTACAGACACAAATGATTACATATTCAAAACAGCAAATCCACAATTAAAAATAACCTTGAGATATATGTAAACCTTATCCTTATGTTTGTCATAAAATTAATAAATAAAATCCCTTAAATTAGTTTTAATATTAAAAAGCTGTAATGTAATAGCATTTTATTGTTCTATGGTCATGATAGCATCCCACCAAACTATTGGCTTAGAACAGACTCCTGAACCAAAGCCTGCTATAAGGGAATACTACTGTTTCTTAGAAATTATGGAGCTTAATAAGAGCTCATTTTCCTAACTCCTCCTTATGCCTTTCATCAGCTGTGCAAAGCTCTAGCTATAGATACACTGAACTACTCTCTAGAAGAGCTTTCTAATGCTCAGTATTTTTTAAATTTGATATAGAAGTCTTTTAGAGACTAAAAAAATATTTTAGGAGTTAAAAAAAGAATTTGAACACATTTATATTTTACTTTGAATATGGCTTTAAAAATTGTTACCTGCACAACCTGATGTTTCTGTCCTATTGAAGTCCAAAGTCGTACCTCAGAAAGCTAATGTTAACTTAATCTAAAAACAAATATTTTCTGTGCACAAATGGACATTTCAAAAAACTAAGTAGGTACTGGCTACAAAAGAAGCAAAAGTTTATTATTAAAAGCTTTTTCATCTCTTTACAGGCTAGAAATTTTATTTTTGATTTCTGATCTCCTAAATATTTCAACACAAAGAAAATGCAAGAAAGGAGTGAGAATCGTAGCTCCCTTTTTAAAATACACATTGTGTCACTGCTGCTGCACAGCTTTGATCTGTTGCTGGTTTGTTGTCATCTGAAGTCTTCCATTGTTGAAAAAGTATCTTGCCAATTACTATTTTCAAGAGTGTTCTGCCATGATTGACCAGAAGGTCCAAGACCAGATCACATATTAAGAGCCTTTCTCTGCCTTTTTTTTTTCTGGATAATTGCCTTGGGGAGACACTGCAATTATAACCATGTTGTGTTGTTTTGTTTTGTTAAATGAAAAAAAAAGACTGCATTTATGAAATTAAGGCTGTCATGGAGTTAAAAACTAACAGGAACAGGGTCAACCCCCAGACACACACACTCTGCAAATTTTAATTATCAGATTATAAATCCCTGTTTTAAATGTGAGCCTTTAGACTTTTTCTTGGTGAATGTTTAATATTCACTTTATGCTGTCTCAGTAGCAGCCTTACAGAGTTACCAGCAAAACAAAATTGCTTTTGTTGGCAAAAAAATTCCAGTCTATGTAAAGAAATGAATCCTTAGAAACTTACTAAAATTTATTTTGTCTTGCTAAAGGAAATGTTTGAATGAAGATATATATTCATGAAAAATGCCAAATCTAAGTTTCAGTTACTTAAGTAAAAGTATCTGAAAGGATAGAAACTGTGTGAGAAAGCTAAAAGAGCTTTGAAGAAAAATAGCACCCACTGACAAAGGAGTATTTTATCAGTAGGGAAGCACTGTGTCTGCTTGGTTCAGCTCTTCTTTACCCAGTGATGGGTCATGTCTTATCATATCATATATATCACATGAGGCACAGATGCCAGAATAGAGTGGTGAGCACTGGCAGGGGCTCTGCCTGCCTCCCTCCCTCTGGTTCCCTGCATGTCAGCACTCTGAGGAGACTTTAAGGTGCAATTTAAATCTCCTGCTTGATTGGGAAGGAGATTCTCTTCCTCCTCCCCTGCCGAGGGTGATGTCTGCTCCCTGCCCTGTCCCACCCCACACAGCCAAATCCTGCCTTTCAGCAGCCCCTCCCAGGGTGCTCACACCCAGCTGCAGCTGCTCCTGCTGCTGCCCTTGTGCCCACCGGGAGGGGTCCTGCCTTCTGCCCTTGACAAGTCCTCCTCTGGTCCTGCCCGTGAAGTGATGGCAAAAGCATCTCGCCTTCCTTTCTGAGCACTGCTTAGTTTTGAGTAAACATGAACAAAAAGAGGGAAAAGGGAACTTCATGATGAGCTGTGGATAAGCAGGATCTGGCCTTTAGACTATGAAGCTGACTTATGTCTTGCTAGATCATGCTAATTACTTGGCATGAAAATGCATGCCATAAAGGAAGTACAGCCTGAGCCTGTGTACAAAATAAGATTCAAGTGAGGGAAAAAAACCCCTCAATAAACAGGTGGTGCATCTGTTACTGCTAGGGCATGGTGGATGCTGCTTTTCTACAAGTCTTTTTTGCTGTTGGAAACAAAAATAACTTTTGAGAGAATCTTGTATATGGATTTATGGATATACAGTGTACATCCGTATATGAACATTTGGGTACATATCTATTTTTATGTGTTATATAAACCTATCTTTATACATATATACATTGTGTCTGTATATGCATATACATATAGACATCTTGTCATATGGCCTTCATGCTTGCAAACTAAAATACTATATAAGTTCTGGTGCTTTCTGTGAAAAAGCTTCAAGAGTCTTCCCTGTAGTAAGGAGCTTTTTGAAATAGCCAGACCTGTGTTTCTCATCAACCACAGCACCTTAAAATGTATATACGTAAAACTTTTAATTCCATGGCTAAACAATCACATAGCTTCCAAAACAATGGCCAGGCCAATCAATAGCCAGGCTGGATTTTTCAATAACTGCTTTATATGAACTATAGATGCAGCTGGGAACATTGTAATATCATCCTCAGAAATAGTTTTCATTTGAAGTATATCACATAGGGCAAAAGCTAATAAAATAAAAAATTTTTGAAGTCCAAATGGTTTCCTACCTGACTCTACCTATAGAGTAAAAAATATCCTGGTCTCAACCATGTTTAATTTTCCACCCCTCCACCAAGCTAGACGCTTCTGTGAGGTGCATTACATCTATCTTCCTTGCTCAGCAGCATTGCCACCAGTAAACTCAACAGCTAGAGAATGTGAGGGAAACAGAAAGGCAGAGCATCACAAATGCTGAACTCAAGGCTATTGGATTCAGTATTTGCTCAGTTTCTGGCAAACAAAGAAAATACTAAAAAAAAAAATCCAAAACAAAACCAAAGCAGAAGAGAACAGCTATGGCTGAGAGAAAAAATATTTAGTTTGGCATTTTGTTACATGGATTTTGCATTTGCAATTCATTGCTTTATCTGGCAGCCTGATTCACCAAATCTATAGGGACACATATTGCTCTTCCCTTTCCCACTGAAAATCTCCAGTGAAATCAATTAATTTACATGAAGTTACTAAGAATGAGGATCTGAAGTTCTATGACCTCAGAGGACAGTGGATAAGACTCCTTTGGCAATGAAACAGGGCAAAAATGAAGATTACTCTTAAGATACTTCTATTACTGTGCTCTTTGGGTATTCTTCAGCCATTGAGTAAGTATTGCAAAATCATTTCCCATCTAACTTTGTTTCAGTCAGTAATTTTATCTTATCCTATGAGAAATGTGAAAGAAGATTCATATACCTTTAAAGGATTTGTGAATTCTTTGGGGAAAAGCAAGTCACTCAGAATTCGTCTCATTGCATAGATTTCTTCAGCTAGTGGGGAAAGAACTACGGCAGCACAGCAGAGTGGGGAGCTGAGTATGAATGCCAAGTAGAAAGCAAATCTATGACTCCAGCTAAAAGGAAACAACTGTTGCTATCCACAGCTGCTGCTTCCTTACTTTCAATTTTTAAAAATGATTTTAAGATTCACAATCAATCCTTGTCAAGGAAATGTTCTTCCTTAATTGCAATACTGTTACTGATTTGCTAGGCTGGAAATGAGAGCTTTCCTAAATAGTGTATTTGATTTTTTCCCCCTCAGAAGCTAATAGAGCTAAAAGTCATGTTTGTTTGTGCTGCAGCTTCTTCCCTACTGATGCTGCCTGTTTGAAGCAGCTGATTCTGCTCCATGAGTGTCATTCTGGGTGACAGCCCTTCTGTGGAGCTCTGATTTCCTTGGGTCTTTTCTTATTGCATGCTGCAGCGGTCCTGCTAAAGTTGGGTCTCATTTCCTAGAAATTGAAAGAATTTGTAACAGACTCAGAAAGTAACAATCCTGCTGTTTGGAAAGATTTTTTTCATCATTTTAATACATTGTCTATAGTTTACAGCTGTCTTCTTGATCAAGCTCTTTCCTTGCAGCATGGTAGATTTCAGAATTTTTGTAGTAAGCCAAAAATTCTTAGTTCGCAGGGAGAGAGAAAAGATTTTACAGATAAATCTAACTGCAACAACCTATACTTCCTGGACTAATGTTTTTCATGAGAAATTATTTATATTATTTGTAATAAGTATTATGAAACTTATAAAATTGCCAAAAATATGATCCAGTATGAACAAGGAAGCCTTTATTATGTGTTGAAACTGAAGCAGGCTTTAGTGAATGGAAATTCACCAAGAAGAAAGGTTACTGTAAGAAAAGCTGGATAAAGTTTAAGGTTAATGAGAAATGTCTCAGTCTGATTTAAGTTTAACTATTTACAAGCCCACAGAGTTCATTTAGTTGCACATCATCACAATTTTATTTTATTTTTTGCATCCAGAGCTTTTGCTGTTGCTGTTCTTTCATGATTTTATTTCAAATGACACTAACAACTGTTCTCAGATCTATTTGAGGAGAAAAATTCTGTATGTTGTTCTTTATTGTATATCCATCTGGTGACTTTTTTTTCTCTACAGTACCAGCTACCCAAGTTGATTCCTCATTCTGCTGGCAGAAGCACAGTGAACTCTACTCCACCTGCCAGTTTCAGCAGAGGCCTCATCAAAAAATTGGCTGATTTTTAATCCGTATAGCACTTAATTTGTCATTGTTGTATAGAGTCCATCACAAAGTTTATCCAACTTTAGATTTTTTTCTGTCTGTTAAAGATGCAGTATCAGGCTCAACATCCTCACTTGAGAGGTTTTCCACATGACTGTACACCTTAGAGCCATTTCACTTTATCTGAGCTAACACACAAATTCTGTGTAAGACAGCATTGGCATTTTTCAGGTTTACTTTCAAATAAATTCAATGCAAAGATAACTGTAGCTCTCCAGGGACTGCACAGAAGTTATCTCAGTCTTCAGATCAAAGCCAAACATAAGAACTGTGCAAGAACCATTTTTATTGTCTGCTGTTGCAGAAGCCACCAAAAGGAACAAGTTATTCTAATTCTTTTCTGATTCTACAGAAATAATCACAAAAAGGTCTCCATCATCCATCTCAGTGCTGTAGGGTTTTTGATCCCTATTTGTCTCACTCATCTCCCAAAAACTTGTGAATGTATAAGATTTTTTTTTTCCCTGTGATTTATGTGATTAAGATTTTAGCCAAAGCAAGTATTAATAATCCCTGACATTCTCAGCAGATGATCTTTAGACTTGATGTTAGTCCACAATTTGGAGTGTTCCAGCTTACACCCCATGCACAGGCTTAAACACATGCACTGTGATGTATCCTCTCAGTGTCCCACAGGGCTATTACTCTGGCTTACCAATACCTGTAGTATGCTAAGCATAATTTTCCAGAATCCAGTCCTTGTTTAATGCAAAATAAATTTTATTGAAGCTTAGTTCAGATGGTAATAACTCCAAAAATAACCAGTGAATTTAAAATAATTATTTCATCAGAGCCTTTAATATTTCTAATGGATAAGCTGATATTTGCTTCATGTCCACCTTAGTCAGGTATTTACTCTTTGAGGTTTTCTGCTGGTAGTGGGAAAAGTGTTTACTATGGCATTGTGAAGGGGTACTCATGTATTTTCCAGTAATTTTTTTTCAGTGCCTGTGTTTTGGTATCAGATTGTCCTTTTTGGTATGCTTCCAAGGTTTGTTTAGAATGTCATAATGAGGATGGAGCAGAGTATTCTGGTATTGTTTGACAAAAGATATGCTGCAGCCCTTTGCTCTGAACAAGAATAATAAGCTGACAATCCAGCTAAAATTTTGCAAGCAGAGAGCTTTTTATAGATCTTACTCTGCTACCAGCAGAATTATTGAAAATCAGTCACATTGCAATAATATTCCTCAATTTCTCCATTATGGGCTATGACTTTTAGTTGCTAAGGCCACCAAAACTCAACATAGATTAAAAAAAAAGGAATCCAAGCTGATTCAAGACAGAGAAATAAAGTTTAAATCCCATGTTCAGAGTTTTAACAAGAAAGGTGAACTGATTTTTGGTGGGGATCTTTTTCCTCCAAAATACCTACTTGATTATGCTCAGTAAATTCTCATTTTCTGTGCCCAGCTGCTCACAGGCATTTGTTCTTCTTTTGTGGTGTGGTGTCAATGAAGGCAAAAAATTCTGCTCCCCAGAATAAGAAAACAATTATTGAAGATGAATATCACAATCCAGGACTGTAACCAATTTTTTTTTTTAATACCATAGATTTCAGATTGAATACTCCAACTCTGGGACTCAGGATGGCTGCAGACATTTTCTTTACTACCTATGTACAGATATACAGATTATATATATCAGATGAAATCACAATGTATACTCCTAGCTGTACCTAACAGCTCATAGAAAAAAACCCAAATAAATCAAACAAACAGAACAAATAACCCAAAACCACATAAGCAACAGCCCAGGTGAGGTAAATAACTTCATCAACAGTAAAGCCTAAAATGATAATGAATTATGCCAAACAAAAAATATGTGCCTGAAATGGACAGAATTGATAAACACACACCTCTTTTTTGACATCATCTGTATACATGCATACCACCTCATGCAGACAAAAATAAGAGAAATATTTTTATGAAATATTGATATTAAAGGCAAAAGTAATCTGTAAATCCACACAAAAAGACTGGAGAGCGTGTGTATTTGCACTGAAAATACAAATAAGCAAATAAATAAATTAAAAATGGGAGCTACTTTACAGGCATACTTTACAGTATGAGCTATACAGCTTACAGCTATACAGTATAAGATATACAGCTATAAGCTCTTTCTGTATATCTTAAGTATTTTATTACATAGCAGAGAAGAAAGGAGTAAGGGCTGTAATCTAAAAACACAAGAAGTTCCACCTCAACATGAGGAAGAATTCTTTTACATTGGGGGTGGGAGAGCACTAGAACAAGCTGCCAGGGAGTGGGAGTTTCCCTCTCTGGAGACATTCAAAATCCACACGAACTCATTCCTGTGTCACCTGCTCCAGGTGACCCTGTCTTGGCAGAAGGGTGGGCTGGATGGTCTCCAGATCTTCCAACCTTAAAAATTATGTGATTTTTTGATTCTGTGAAATGAGCCTTTACCCGTGTGGCTTTATTTGAATTTCTCATATTTCAGTTTTACACCTAAAAATATATTGGAAGTCCTTCAGCATGAAAGTTACTCATTCATTATTTATTACCTTTTTTCCAATAACATGTAGCATTTAAAAAAGAAGGAAGGTAGGAAGGAAGAAAGGCAGGCAAAGAAAACACATCAACTCAATAAACCTTTAGGCTGGGTTATGCACAGCTATTGGATTTTATAAACTTCATTTCATCTATTAATAGTTTTGTTTCTATCTTTTCCCTTAGCTATTGTGCTTATTTTCTGCACAAATTTCTCACCTTTTGATCAACAGAGTTCCAGGGGTAAAACATGAGTTTTCTTTATGCTTAATTAGATTAATTTGCCACTTATCAAACCAAGAACCCATTAAATACACAAGAGGTTTTATAATTTACTCACAGAGATGGTTGTTGTTATTGTTTTCATAAGGAATGGCTTAGATAATGCTTTTTAACTATAGGTCATTTGGTTTATGCTCTTTAACCATAGGTTGTTATTAGCTACTAACTCATATAGATTAAAAGAAGGATATCACAAACATTATGTTGCAAAAATGCACTAAATAACTGCAAAAAACTCATGCATAGCTAATGTTCATGATTTATTTGCCTTATGAATGCATTACATTCCAAACAGAATTTGATTTCAATAAGGTGATGGGAAACTATATACAGGATAATTGGCACAAGAAGGGCACCAACAGTTCAGTCTGTATGCATGGGGCTGAGTTATAAATGTGGTTTTTCAGCTGAGAAGCAACCACAGAAGTTTTGCCTGAGGCATAGTCTCAGAAGTGGTGACCTGCAGTTTCTTACATTGATGGGGTTTGTCGGAGCATACCCCAGTGTAACCACACTCCCCCCAAAGTCCACAGACCCAGGGTATTCCCCAAGGAGATGCACTGGGACAGATGGAGCTTCCTACTGGTGTGGTTTAACCCCATCCAGGCACCAGGTACCACACAGCGCTCACTCACTCACCCAGCACAGGACTTGGGAGGAAATTGGAAAAGTAAAACCTAGAGAACTCATGGGTTGAGATAAAGACAGTTTAATAGGTAAAGCAAAAGCTGTACACAGAAGCAGAGCAAAACTAGGGATTCTTTCACCACTTCCCATTGGCAGGAAGGTGTTCAGCCATGCTCAGCAGAGCAGGGCCCTGTCACAGGTAACAGTGACTCACGAAGACAAATGCCATCACTTGAAACATTTCCCCTTTCCTCCTTTTTCCATCCACTTTATACAGTGAGCATGATACCATATGGTCTGGAATATCCCTTGGTTCACTTGGGGTCACCTGTCCCAGCTGTGTCCCCCCAACTTCCCATGCACTCCCAGGCCCCCTGCCAACATGGCAGAAAAGGCCTTGGTTCTTCACAAGCCGTGTTCAGCAATAACAAAAACTTCACTGGATTATTAACCCTATTTTCAGCACAAATTCAAAACACAGCCCCACACTCGGCCCTGTGAAGAAAATGAACTCTACTCCAGCCACAGCCACACACCTACAGAACAGGAGCAAGCCCAGAGTTCCTCTCCTCCCATCTTGGGGTGTCCCCCAGCTCATGACATCCTTCAGAGGCAGGAGCCAGCACCATCCCCAGTGCCCCAGGACAGACCACAAACCCTGGAGCTTACTAGGGTAACTGCAGAGATCTGAACTTTCTGCAAAGTTCACGTTATTGCCAAAGGCTCTTGCATTAAAAAACAGTTTGAATGAAGGAGATGGCATAACCCCTGGCACAATGCAAGGCCTAACATTTCTCTCAGTTGAACAAAGTGCTAACACAAATATTACAAGGGGTAGGACATGACCCAATAATAGTGTCTGCCTTCTCATTCAGAAAATGCTGTGGCAAATCTCTCACAGTGGCAAATCAAAATTAAATAAGGGTTTAGGACCTGACAGTGCCCAAGTGTGAAAATAGGTTTCCACCCCACATGAGCATGGCATTCAGCATCATGGCAGTCTCACAGCAAATATTTTCACTTTTGCAAAAGTGCATTCCTTGGTAAAGACACAAAGCTGATTATTTGAACTGACAATTTCTAAAACACAACTTTTTTTCAATGGAGCAATAAATATTTAAAATAAATGTTTAACAGTTCACAGCACAGAATTCCAGCATTCAGCTAAAAGCATTCTGCTAAAATGCTGCCATCTTGCAATAAAATCTGAAGGTAAATGGACTGTTATGAACTAATCTAGTGCATTATAATTTTGTTCTGCAACTTTTTGCTACTTTTAGTAGCTCTTTATCTTTGGCCTTCGAGGGAAAGATGTATAAGAATGAATACTAAGAATATATGTGATGTAAAGTGAGTTTGATATATTCATTTTCTTTGCACAGCATCCCTTCTTCCTTGAAATAGTGACGTCAACTTCTATCAGCCTTCAGGAATGGTTTAAGCTAGTAATAGCTTAATCACCAAAGGCTCAGAAATTCAGACAGGAGGGCAGGGGATGGCTGTCCAAAATGGTATTCATGTCTCCACTCTCTATAAATTGGCCCAGAAAAATTTTGAAAATCATGATTCGTCATTGAAAGTTCCATGCTTTTCATGAGGAAGGGTGCCATTTAATGCTCTGCATTTCTGCTTCAGACCCCATCCAAAAAGCACACAGACTTCATGAAGTATAGTTAAAATAACAGCATTTTTTAAATGACAGGTCTCTAATGTTCAGTTTTACAAGACTTAGTTCAACCCTGTTGCTGTGAAAAATATTCACAAAATACTGCACGTATATATTTTAAATGAGCTTTCATTTATTAGTTTTGCAAATGGCAGTGAAATCTCCTAGTTCAAGATGCCTTCAACAAACTAGGCTAACAAGCAGTCCTTGAGCTGTTCTCCCCTGTCTTATCTCTGGGAGTAAAGATATTCCCCATCCTTGCTCATGCACAGTATCTTCCCTTCACAGAGTCTTGCTGAGTAACCATCTTAGGTACTCCTGTACTGGGAAGATGGGAAGGAGGTACAATGACCCTGGAGACAGTTTTCCGCTGGGCACAAACAGCAAGGTTTTAGAGCTCTTTACTCAAAATATTCTTTTCAATCAAAACCTTGCATTTTGTCTGTGATAGTATATGTGTGAGATCTCCAGCTATACCCTAAAAAAAGAAAATTGTATTTTCATTTAGCAAGAAGAGTGAGTTATCTGAGTGAGGATCTTGAAATCTACTACCACATTCAATCTGAAAATCTTAGCCTAAAAGATCATCCCCTGGAGACATTTTTAATCTTTAATATACACAGAAAACTAATACAGATAAAACCATCACTTAAGTAATTTGTAAAAAGCATATAACCTGATACTTTAAAACAAGGGGTAGAAAAAAACATAGAAACCATTTGCTGAGGCATGAGTTCCAAATGTTTGGTTTTTTTCTGGTAATGGTAAATTTTGCAATTTGAGAAAATGTTTTAAGTCAACCATTTGAGCATGAATTGTAATTTTCATGAGCAAACAGCAAAAGAAATTAACTAAAACTAAATGGAGTAATAGTTACTTTAACTAATAAATAAATGTCAAAAAATTCCCATCATAAAATTAAAATAAATATCAATGGCATGGTAAGCAGTTTAATTCTGTTTGCCAAGAGATACCCACAAAAAGGATTGAAATACTTTCAAAACATAGAGAACAGAAGCAGTGTAAAGTCAAACATTGCAATACTTGACTAACTCACTCTTCATACAAACATGAAGAAAACTTGCCAAAGACTCTTCATAATTAGCCTCCGGGTTTGATTTCCTTCTTTTTACTATTTATCTTTTTTTTCTCCCCTCTGCTAGTCTAGGTAGATTTGTTTGCAAGCAATGCACTCGTAAGGAGATGACAAACACATATTTATAGAGCAATTCCATCCCAGTTTCTTCTTTCTGGCAAATTTATGTCTGTTTGTGTTTTTCTGAGTAAATTTCAATCAGGAGAGTCTACATATAGGCTTAGAGTGTGTCTGCCAACAGTTAAGAAGGTAGAGTTCAAATAGATAAGGTTACTAAAATTAAATGCAAAAATCAGATTTAATAAAAAGTCCATGTTTTATATGTTTTATACTACAAGCAATGCTACTTCCACTGGGGAATGTTCCAGTGCTTTGTAGAGTGTAGACTACAGCACTCTGGGGTTTGGGTTTTTTGCCCCTCCCGTCAGTGAAAATAAAATTAAAGTAGCCTGCACAATTAGTAATTCCCCACACCATAAATAATAATGGAGACAGAAGAGGAAGAAACTATTTTTCTGTTCATTTCTGCAAAGAAATACCAAATGGGAAAAAAATCAACATCAAAGAATATTGACAGATTAAATATTTTAACACATAGATTAATTGGAATGACTAGAGGAAAAAATAGTGATCACCTGGTGGAAACACCATCATCTATATTACTGAATTTTAGTGAGTGACTGAATACAGTCAAATCCTGCACTGAGCTAATTTCAGCAGGTTTTTATCTGAAGATCCTATGCATGGCCAGAACAAATGATCTCTTGAGAGGTACCTAAGGGAGCTCAGGGATAGACCAAAGAAAGTGTTATATCATCTCAGACAAGTTTTAAAATAAAGTGCTTAAAACCTTGTTGTGTGGTGTTGGATTGATGGGTGCAGCTCTAGCAATCATCCTCTGACTTCACACCACATCTGTCTTCATCCTGCTTCAGTCAACATTGGATATTGAAACCATCCCAGCTTACCTGTCTTTAATTTGCCACAGACCTCCTTATTCCAGATTAATTATTTTCAATCTTCAGGTCAGCTTCCTTGTACATGAATATTAAAACTTGAAATTATGCCCTCCAGTAAGAAACTTGCATGACTTTCCAGAATAACCAAGATTAATCAGACATGATAATTATGATAACAAATGTAATACTAACTTATCACATCACATAAATTCAGCTAAATGAGCTCTGTGGCAACAGCAGTTAAGAATCGAGAGAAAAGGCAATGACAATCTACATTATTGAAAATAAAGCCTTCAGCAGCTGAAGTCATTTTTTACAGTCTGTGTAGTTATCTTCTTATCTATATGGCTTGTGTTCTTGGAGGCAGCAAAAATACCTGAATCTAATGCCTTAGCAAGTTAACCTTAGAGATTAAACTTTGACACAGCATAGAAAGATATAAGGTAAGGAATTATTCTTATTCTGACTTTCTTAGAATCAGGTACGGGTTTTTCCTGATGAAATGGTAATAAATGCACCATTAGAGCTCTGTTACCTGGATTCTGGTTCAGCCAAAAGGTCTCACTTAATTTGCAATTTTTTCATCCTTCTGAATTGTTTAGAACTATGTCATTCTTAACTTCAGTTTCCTACATGCATTTTAGTGTCTAGTTTGTCTCCTGGAGGCTGAAAGAAGCATGCCGTACAAATGCTGAGCTTGTGCTAACTGATGGCACCAGGGCTATGGGAGGCCATGTATGCCATACATTTAAAAACCTGAAAGATATCTCTTTTCTGGCCCTCATAATCCTCTCAGAAAAGATTAGCTCAGCGTCTCCAGCCCTCACACCTGATATTCCTTACCCTAACCTTATTTTCCAGGTGATCAATTCAATTTCACAGCGTTCTACAGTCTTCTTTGGTATTCTCAGTTGGAATAGACTCTGTCCATCAATTGTTATCTCCATGTCTCCAATTTCTATCTCCACTTCCTTCCATTTTACAGTGGAGCTTTCAAAATTCTTATCACTTGTAGCTTGTCCAGCATTTTATTAATCTCTGTCATGCCCTTAATAAATGAAATCTGACATTACACTATAGCTCAACATTCATAGACAGTGAAAACTATGAAAACTCAAAAGAAAAACAAGAGAAAATTTCCAAATACAACTATTGGAAGCTGCAAGCAAACTCCTTTGAACAGTCAGTTTTATTTATTCAGACTATCAACGTCAGATAAAATTAAATACAAAATATCAAAAACAAACATCAAATCATTTTATTTCCAAACTATATTAAGAGAACTAAGAATAGTTCATCTTTGACTATGTTGAATTTATCCAAGTAATCTCTTAATACAAATTTAATTAAAGAAAAAATGCAATATAAGAGACAATAAGATACAATTTTGTTTGCCTGATTAGATGTGTCCTCAGTATAGAAAACAAAATGTGTTGATTCAAAAAATGTTTTCAAAATTACATATTTGAATTAAAATGTATTCATTCAAAAATGTTTTCAAAATTACATATTTGAATTAATTAAAGTCTGTATTCATTCTCTTGAATTTGCTGTAAGAAAACTAGATTAAAATATTTTGAACAGACTCTTTGGAATTTAATGGAAATGTCATTTTACTTGAGAAATTAATATTTAAATCCTCAGGATTGGAAGTTCTGCACAAGGTAAAAATTACATTTTCATCACTTGTTTTTTTCCTCTGTCAAAAGTTTTGGAGAGTATTTAAATTTTTTTCCCTTTGAAAATACATCAAACCACAAAACCATGGCGAGACATCAGTTAACTCCGTTTGCTCAGCTTCTTCCTCAAGGCAGATCTACTGTAGTTTAAAAAAATGAAGGCTGTGATTTGGTTCACGGCTGCCTCCAAAGCAAGAGGTGTGTGGGTCCACAAGGCTCTGCTCTCTTGCCATGCTCCCTTGCCCTCCTCTCGGGCAGCAGGGAAGGGGTTGAGCTGAAGTGTGGCTGGGGAGCTCCCTCCTCTCGCTCTTCACAGCTTGTGCCAGCCCCAAAACACCTCTGCCGCAGTGGAGAGGTGCTGCCACACACCAGCTGAGCAGGCATTTCCCCCTGACAGAGGGGATGGCAAACAAGGCCAGAATGTGTCAGATGTACAACATCATCAAAAGCTATTATTCTCTAAGTGCAGCTACTCTGTGTGGGAGCACTGCACATTAGCATGCCTGATTGATCCATCTATAGATTGTATGTTGGCACTGCAAACAGCTGTGGGGCCAGCGGCGAGAGATCGGCCACTTGAGAAAGCTGTGGAATGGTCTTTGCCTTCCTTAATATAATAAGGCAATATCTGCAGTCCATTACATTTACCAGTGAACCCAGAGATGTCAATATCAATATTTTAAAAACTCGGTATGTCGAAAGGATGTCACAGATCAACCTTTTGTAAAAGGGGTATTATATGCTGAACAAAACAAAGATTATGCTGCAAAGCAATAGAAAAATCCAACAACAGCGTTGTTCTTCCATACAGCTGTACCTCTTAGCAGCAATTCATCATTCCACCCTAATGAAGGAGGATGTTTTTCAGGATAGTCAAGACAATGCAGCTTTCCTTCACCCTGAAACAAGAGAATAGAGAAAGCAAAACTAGTATCCTGGAACAATTGAATTTGTCTGTGTTATTGTTGTTCCTACTATGCCATTTATGCTCTGCTTCTTCCATCAAAATTTTGGAGATGAATGAGTATATAAGTTTTTTTTCTATGCTACCTACTTTTTATGCTACCTATTTAAGAAATAGGCTATGATTTTAAAATACAAAAAATCCAATGATATAAGCAACACCAGCCAACATCAAACACAGGAAGTACTTATAATTTTGTTAAAATACCTCTGCAAATTATTTTTGTTATTGATTTCTAATGACATCATTGCCACTTGAGTGGAAAAAAAGAACCAGGTTTACTTTTCTTCTCCGAAATATAATTTCAAAAATTCTAAAATTTCACAAGCTTTGACAAACTAAGAAACATCAGACTCTTTTGGTCTATGAGTTCTGTTCTCTCCTGTCCTGTTCTAAGAGAGTTAAAGCAATATGTAAATACCTAAAGTATTCCGTTTTGATATTTTGCTGCTTAAAAAGGTTCAGTATTAAAAGGAAAAGCTTCTTAGTTAATGTCTTTACACTCACTAATGCATTTGTTTTAACGAGCCCAGGATTTAATCAATAACTCTCTGCACAAAGATGTCTGCTCAACAGAGCCTACGGAGCACGCAAGTACAGCTGCAAACCAAAGGAGCTGAGCAAGAAAACAGAGAGTGGTGGTCAGGCATACAATTCCTATGGTCTCTCACTACTTGAAGACAAGAAAATCCATTTCCATGGATAAGAACCATTACTCCTCTCACATGCATGAAGTACTGGTGTGAGGTGGGGTATCTTCATGCTCCCTCCAGCCCAGGCTCCTCTAATGCCATAGCAGACCAGAAGGGAAGCTACAGAAAGCAAGCAGTATTCATCAATATCAAAACAACTGTGAAGGCTTCACAGCCAGGGGAATAGCTCCAGATTCAGCAATGTCATGGTCACTTTTGAAAAGAAAAAAAAAAAAAAACATATGGATCTTGAGGACTAGAGAGGTGCCTGAAGCTAGAAATTCAGTGAAAGGGGAATGGCAGCTAGATGCTGGGAGCCAGAGAGGAGGCTAAGCCAAAACAGAACAGTGACAGCTTTCATGCAGCTAATACAGGCTCTTTTCCAACAAAATAACCTTTTCTGCTTAATTTAATCATCCAAATGAAATGAATAATAAGGGTGGGGGAGGGGAATTGCCTGGGTCAAGAACATCCTGGACAATGGAAACTTACTGGACGTAGATGCTGCTTTTTCATTGCAGTTTTCCCCTTTTAAGGCAAGGATGAAAGGAGAAAAGGGAGGGAATCAATGTAAAGTGTGCTTAGGAGCAGACAGCTCTTTGCCATTGGGAAACTTCTGTGTCTGTGTGGCCAAGAGAATGAAAGGGTCACATTGAACAACAAGGAGGGGAAGCAGGGGAGGGACTTGATAACCATTAGGGCCATTATTTCCACCTTCATGATGAATAGTCAAACTCAGGAAAAGGGAAAATACTGTGAAACCCCCATTGTTGTGCAAGAGCAGGGCCGCAAGATGGATGAGCTGGCAACAACTAACACTGACCCTGCCATCAGACAGTGAAATTGGTACACAAGTGTTCCCAGCTGTTCAAAAATATCATTGCAGCAGCAAGAAAAGCAGTAGTTGCCTCTTAGTAATCTCTTCTACCTTAGCTACTGACTGTGAGGACAGAAATAACATTGTAAAATATGTGTAAAAGAAAAATAAAGAATTACTTCTTCAAGGCAAGTGTTAAGAAGTTAATGCACACCAAAATGTATGCTTTATTCATGCAAATATTTTTAGTGGCAAGTTCTGAGGCTGTTGGTCTTATGTTCCCTTGCAGATTATTGTATGACCTAAATAACTCTTGAAAGGAGAGTGTAGATACATTGGACTATTATGACTATGTCCTTAAAAATCATGTTATCATGGGTCCATGCTTTTTACACTTTACATTATTATGAGCGCAAAATTTGAAGCATAAAATGCGAAAGTGGGTAGAATAAGAAAATAAAAGGCCCCCTTAGGCCCTAAAAAAGACTCACTTCACCCATTTTTGTATGTTTGAAAGGCTGAAATATCAAATCCCTCTATTCTCAGAGGCACCACTGTATGATAAAAGTTTTAAATGGTTCAGATTAATTTAGATAAATTTTCTCCTGGAATTGCCCCTGTTTATCCAGTGAGTCCAGAGGGAGAATACACCAGTAACAAATAAATATCCTTTTAAAAGGATAAAGTTTTGTGAGATTATTCCATCATTAGGGTCAGCTGAGTGTTACGTGCAATGGCAAATCTCAAAGAACCTTCTTTTTAAATTATATACATTATCTTTTACTTCCCATATAAATGTAATACACTAGTTCTATATTTAAATATTTTTAAAGGGGAGACTGGAAACAATCATTGCCTTTGCAGCAACAGAAATGAGGAAATAAGAAAGCAAAACTTCTTGTACTAAGTAAAATATTAAAATGGGATAACTCCGTAAGTGTTATCTAACATTTATTTAACAAGGCAACCTTTTGGCGTAAAAATCATTGCCTTGAGGAGAAAATTACTGAGTACTGCAAACTGAGCTCTGAATTATCCAAATGTGCAAGCAAACACTGCAGTGGAGTTTTCTCTACATAGGAGTATACAATACCACAGCAAAAGTGGCATATAGACATCTTTTTTCGACCTGTTTTGAAATAATATTATTGCTTCAGCTTAGCAAAATCCAGTTTGGAAGACTTTTGATTTTATTTTTCCTTAGTAAGATCTCCTCTGTTCCTCTTACAGCCAAAGCAACATGATTCATCTGTACTGTTGAATTATTTCTAGCTCACCAAACAAAGTCACTGCTTTTTTTTTCATGTTTATACACTTTCCAAAAGCCCCTGCAGACCACTGAGTGCCTTCTTGAATCTCACAGTAGCCAATATGTCTTTTGTTTGAACAAAAACACACAGTGCTGATTGTCACTTTGGGAACAGGCATCCTTTTCTTTATCATCATGCCCAGATATTATTGCTCATCTTTTCCAAAGCGTTTTGATCCAAAGTACCATGTGGGAGGAAATAAAAAGACTCAGCAGGAGACGGCTGTTAAGGATGGAGTTGCAGATTGAATTTTCTGCCTTTTATAAATTCAAATAAGATTATTTATACAGAGTGATCAAATGATGGTCAAACATGGAAGCACTCAAAAGTTTAGTTAGAGTCACCTCCCAGATTTTGCTTAACCAAATGATAATAATTCTTTCCTTCTATGTGCAAATCTCATGTGACTCCTGTCTGAAATACTGTACCAACTCTTTCCCTCTCAGTTTCTATTGTATTTGTGGGGTGCCTGAGGAAGGAAGGAATGATGAATCTGACTCCATGTTCTCAGAAGGCTAATTTCTTATTTTATGATGCTATATTATATTAAAGAATACTATACTAAACTGTACTAAAGAGTACAGAAAGGATACTTACAGAAGGCTAAAAAGATAATAATGAAAACTCATGACTCTCTCTCCAGAATCCCAACACAGCTTGGCACTGGTTGGCCAATAATTCAAAACAATTCACATGAAACCAATGAAACAACCACCTGTGGATAAAAAATCTCCAACCACATTCCAAAGCAGCAAAACACAGAAGAAGAAAATGAGATAAAATTGTTTTCCTTTTTCTCTGAGGCTTCTCAGCTTTCCAGGAGAAAAGTCCTGGGCAAAGGGATTTTTCAGAAAATGTGAATGCCACAAGTTTCAAAATTGTTTTCTTTAAGGGGACCTTTTAAATGTTCCTATTAAAGCTTATAACATCTCTAGTTCCAGGAATGCTGTCCTTTATGGTCATGGTTGCCAACTCCATACTCTGGACAGACAGGTTTTATGTGTGACAATCCCTTCCTTTGTGCAGTCACTACCCCTTCCCCGTCCCTGAGCCACAGTGGTGGCAGCTGCTCCCTGTGCTGCCAGATCACAGCCCTCTGTTCAAATCACACATACAAGTGCCTTTTTCACTTCTTCAGTGAGGATCACAACCCACCTCAGTAACTCCCAGAACCCCTGTGCTGTGTAAACTCACACTGAAAGAGAGAATAGGAAAGGAATTGGGGATGGGAACTGAGGTGAGAGGTGTTCTTGATCTCAGTCACTTTTATATAGCCCAAGCATGTAGCACAGTTCAACAAAGGGCTGCGTTGATTATTCAGAAAATTGTATTTTGATACATATCTCCGGAAGTCTGCCCACATAAAAAAATCTAGTGATTCAGCAGCAGTGCAAATTATAGGGACATGCAGACAACAGAGGAAAAATTTTAGTAGTTCTTTTGTTCCCTGATAGTTTCCTCATTTGTTCTGCCTGCCCCTCCCCTCATCTGGACCTTCTTCCTTGGGATCTTTTGACAGGTATCTACCTCTGAACTGCCCAGCTTGTTCCTCTGATTTTCTGTTAACATTCACAAGAGCTACTTGAGCACTTATCTTCCAGAGAGCAGTACTTTTGAAGGAAGACCTTTTGCCATGATGCTGGAGCCCCTCTCCTACAAAGACAGGATGAGAGTTGGGGTTGTTCAGCCTGGAGAAGGGAAGGCCCTGGGGAGACCTCTGAGCAGCTTTCCAGCACCTGAAGGGGCCCTGTAAGAGACATGGAGAGGGATCTTTTACAAGGGCATATAATGATAGGACAAGGGGGAATGGCTTTAAACTGAAAGAGAGTAGGTTTAGATTAGACCTTAGGATTGAATTCTTGATTGTGAGGGTGGTGAGATACTGGAACAGGTTGCCCAGATAAATTATTCCTGTCAGTGGAATTGTTTAGAAGGTCAGAACAGATGAGGCACTGAGCAACCTTGTCCAGTGTTCCTTAACACAGCAGGGGATTTGCAACTACGTGATCTTGGAACCAAACCTTTCTATGATTCCACAATTCTACAAATGCGAGTTACCTAAGGGGCAAATTATATAAGTGAAAAATCGGATCAGTCCCTCAATCTGTAATGCCCACCTGTAGTTTTCAAAAGTTGTTATGACTCTGAACAATCTCACCTAAATTTAGGCATCCTTTGAGTAGGGTATTGGAAATAAAAATAAATCTGCTCCAGTTTTTATCTACAGTTCTAGAAATGAAGGTTATCACTCTAATAAGTAGTTGTTCAGCAATATTATGAGAGCAGGAACCTCACCATTCTCTTAGCAGTGGCTGTGACACTGAAGAACTTATAACACTGAAGACATTATCCCAGCTTTATTTTTTTTTAAATATTGTCCTACATAGCAGTTTCAAAATAGAAAAATAATGTAAATTTGTAATTGTAGAACAAATTAATCATTCACTTGCTTCACTGCCCCCATTATGACAATGACTGCTAAGTATATAGTAGAATGACTGCATGAAAAGACTTCCTAGCTCTATTTAAAGTTTTTGTTTTCAGGTTTAAGCCTATAGACAATTTTTTTTTAGTCTTCTATAAATTTATGCTAATGGTTATCCATTTAAAATCATGTAAATTTCAGTAGGAGACTCATGTCTACCTACATTAAAATAAGTTGTTTATGGCAAAAGCCAATACAGGATCCAATAAACCCCTGAATAATTCAACAGTATATCCCACATATCCACCATGTAGATGACAAAAGTTTCTAATTCAGCAGAAAAATACTCCCAAACCTCCAGACAAGCTCATCAATGTGATGTCTCTATCTCAAAAAACGTGAATAGATTTTGCTCCTAAAGCACTTGTGTGCATTTTTTCTGTGCAAGTGTGAGGAGCAGCAACCATACTGACAGTTTTTCAAAAACTGCAGGCTTATAAATGGCAATCCCAGATTCATACCACTAAATAAAGGTAGAAAATTAAACTTCAGAAGATTTTACAATGAAAGGCTCATTGCATTTGCCTAGGAAGTCTCATCAAATGAGCCCAGCTTGTTTTAAGATGAGGTGTTTCATTTATGATGTAGTCAGGCACCAGGTGTTTTGCCATCTGAAGAGACCCTGAACCCGAGCTCAGAATTAAAATAGAATAGACTGAGAGCAGAGAAGGTAATACTGCCATGGCTCCATGGGAAAATTATTTAAGGCAATAATTTGTAATTTGTATAACATCTTGAAATAACTCCTTCTCCTCTATGTATAATAGATAGCACTTACTGCCTCTTATTTTTATTTACCTATTACTTTAACTCTGATAATGGTACCTTTGGTGCCCTTTACACAGTCTGCTAGCTTTCTCCAGTGTGGGCATGCTCCCTTTTTCATAGAGAAAAATCTCCCCTTCTAAAAGCTGTAAAAAAGGTATCACACATTGACAGAATCACAGAAAAGTTGGAGTTGAAGGGATTTCTGGAGATCAGCTAGTCCACACCCCATGCAGAGCTGCTTTCCAGCAGGTCAGCCCCTAACCTGTACTGGTGTATAGGGTTAATCCTCTCTGGGGCAGGACCTTACACTCACTTTTGCTGAACTTTATTAGGTTCATTTGCCAATTCCCTATCCTGGACAGCTCTCACTGAATGACAGCACAGCCTTCTGGTCTATCCATCACCTCTCCCACTTTTCTATCACCTGCCCTAGAAGCAAAGTTGATGACTTTGCCCCGTTTGAGGGTGATTTTAAATACTTAGGGTTTACAACCAAGCAGGGTCTGGAGAAGGCAGCAGAAAGGTTGTGAAGTTTCCCCTTGTCACCAAAAAAGTCCATATTTAAGGCTCTTGCTTTTATTTTTCCTCATCAGTAGTAGCAATTTTTGTACCCAGGAGGTTTCAACAGATGAGAGTCAAGCATTCTGGGGATGATCAAGTCCTACAAGCTCTCTGTATGAGATGACTTGGGACATCTGGAATACCTGGTGATACCACTAAATCACAACTGGAGTGAGAAAATCAAAGACTTTTTGGGTTTGTTTTCTTTTAAGGAAAAGGTGTTAGAGATAGAAAATATGGATGTCCTTCATAAGCATTTTAACATGTTTCCCACCACTGTGAAACTTGATTAACATATTAGTCCAATCCTTGTCAGTGTACAGCTTCAAGCCTGAAGCTGTATTTTTAAAGGAATTAGTCAAACCTGATAGAAACAATAGGAAGCAAGAAATGAACTTTCATAACTGGATACAAACCCATTTTTATGATTACCAGAAACATTGCTTATCTGTCCAGTTATCTGTTAGAGCATTAGAGGGAGATAATATTGCCAAGGTAAAAGCAAAATGTAAATGGCTATGCTGGTGCTATTTCCTATTTCTTTTATGTTCCATGTTGTGTGATTGAATCATGCAGACATTTTCTCCCTTTCATATCACATGAATGGGTTTTTAGAACCTCACACAGCCTGTGAAGGACAGCAATGTATTGACTCCTCTGACCTTTTACTTATTCTAGACTTTGATTGACTGATCTCTGTTCTTGCAAAGTTGGCAGCTGCCAGAAAGAACCACAGCCTCAGACACTCAAATTACTGAATTTTGAAAAGGTGAAAGCAGCACAGCTTAGTTATGCTGTGATATCTTACAAACCCATGTTGGGCATTGAAATTCAGATGTCTAGTTCTTGTGACAAAAGATAAGTGCAAGAACAGGAAGATGAGCAAGAACATCAAAATAAGGAATATTCTTTAAATAAAGGCTTTTACAAAACACTGTGATGGTACAAATTTAAACCTGCCTTGTTACAATAGTGTACTGACTGATCTCACTTAGATCCAGAGCCAAATTCTCACTTTTCAACACTATTTAACAATGGCATTTTGTGCAACTCTTATACAAATATGCACATTTATTGAGTCAATATCTACAAATTTCTAGGAATGATCATTTAACAAAACCAACTTTTTAACAAAGAATGGATTATTATGAGAGTCACATCTTTCCCTTATTCTGCTAAATATTCAATTTATTTACATTCCTTAGCAACAGAATATTTTGAAATCACTGGAAATCTTCCTTTCCTTCGAAATGTGTCAAGTTCCATTTGAGGCAGCACAACAGCACTGTCCATCTTCCTTTCCTTTGAAATGTGTCAAGTTCCATTTGAGGCAGCACAACAGCACTGTCCCTAACTTGGGATTCACCAGCAGAAAAATCTCTCCAATAGGTAGACAACAAAAAAAAAGTCCATTCAAACTATTTCGGTGGTGTCTTTCAGGTGGCAATCTGCAGTGTATTGCAGGATAACATGCAAGACATGGGATTGTTTAAAACTCTGAAGATGATATATAATCTACAACAAGAAAAAAACATGTAGAAAGGTAGGAACACAGAGGTCCAAAAAGAGACAAATTTTGTAGCATTCCAGTAATGAATCTAGAGAGATATTTTTTAATGACATTGGCAAGGCAGTCTGAGCTATCCCAACACTACAAATATGACATTAATAAAATGCCCATAAATGTACCAGAAGGAGCAATAATCTCCAGTCCAAAACCAGCTAAATCAGTTGGACTGGCACTGCGGTGTAGGAAGCACGGATAGATGCGATCGTGGCAGTTCTGTGCCATCCCAAGAGGGACTTCTGCTGATCAAATTAGCTTGTGTGAACTTCAGCTTCATGTTCATATCTAGCCAACACTATATAATAGAACAATTATCAGGTACAGAGGTAAGCTTAGGAACACTTTTAGTTTGCATAACTATATACTTGATCTTATTCTGCCACCAATTACTGATTACCCTTTTGACACCTCATATATAATTGTTTGCCTTCAGCTCCTGTATTCCCTAATCCTTTTCTATTGGAGGAAAGTTGCTTAATAAAAACACTGCTAGTTTGCAAGTCTCATTCTAGTTATTCCTGCTTAAGTCCCCTAAGTAAAGAGTTTGGTCAGAAGCTGTTTTAAAAGCCAGAATGTCCCAGGCATCTTCCAGGATATAATTTTGATACAAAACAGTATGAACTAAAAGTTCAGAAGCTACAACTGCTGCCACAAATTTTGCACATGTACAATACATCCTCACTGTGGCTTGTGGCTTAATATTTGAGCATCAAGTTGCTGGACCAAGACCTCCAAAAATTAGGCATAATCTTCCTGGACTCCTCTAATTAATGAAAGCAAAGCTTTGTGTGTGTGAGTGTTTGGTTATGAAGATGACAAAATAACTTAGAAGCCACAGGATTTTACAGATTTCTTTACTGATAAATGGAAGAAAGAAAGGTAAAAATAATTTTAAAATATTTTTAAATTACTCATTCCATAATAAAGTTTGGCTACTTTCTCATTGTACTTTGACATCTGTGTTTATTTTGCATAAAGTTATTGACAACAGTAACAACAATAACTCACTGAACAATTAGGCTGAACAAGAGATATTTCCATAAAAATGTATCCAGGAGTCATTTGATTGTTCTTTCTAATTGACTTTCAATGACTCTAAGGAAAAAACCTGGATATGAGGAACTTGGGCCATGGATACTCTTTAGATCATGATTCAGCTGGGTTGTGACTAAATAAAATATAACAGCACTAAGATAAAAGTCATCCTTCATTCCTGTGAAAAATTGAGAATGAGAATACATAATACACAGTGTCAAGCAAATCAATGCTCATTTTATCCTTTGGTTTTGACTGCTGAAGCTTGTTGACCTATAAGATAGATAGATGGAATACAGCTAAGAAAAGGAAACCACCAATGTGGACAGTCATTAAGATGCATTTCTTTGTCTGCATTTCTTACCTGACAGCTTCGTTTTAGAGATTTTTTGCAAAGGCATTGGGGGTGGGTTTCAGCTATTAGAGGAAGAAACCTACTTTTCCTTACTTAGAGATGTGTAGGATGCTTAAATAACCACTACAGTCCCTGAAGATCTCATCAATATAGCCATGACGTGGAGAAATGACTGCTCACTCAGGGGAATAGGATACCCTGCCCAAACTCCAGCTGCTTCTACAGGAGGAAACAAACCTCCCACCTGAGTGTGGGCCCTCACAGAGCCAAAGTTCTCCACTGAGTTCAGGCACCTAAGCTTAGGTGTGTGACACCATGACATGAACTCCACCCCGGAGAAAATTTACTCTGAACTCTGCATGCCATAAACTGACCAGACAAAGACATGAACAGGCAGCATAATTTTAATTCTGTTGAGAAATGAACTCTTTTTTCTTATTGTAAGGCTAAGGCCAAGAAACTGTGGCAGAAAGTCTAGGAAATAGCAGAGACTTCCACTGGAAGAGGGAAAGTTCTTCAATTGTTCAAATCCAGGTACTCAAGAAAAAAAATTAATAATTTATTGCAACCAAGGCTGAATTATACTGTCATTTATGTTTAGTGTCTTTCATAGTAAAGGACTCCTACATCAAAAGAAGTGCATGCCTTACAATTGTAACACAGTTACCTCTCTATAGATACAATCTCAATCAAGTAGTATGTAGGCTATTGCAAAGAATCTTGAAAGAAAGCAAAGATTGATAGAGGATGCTTGGATATACTCTTATTTTCATCAAAATTGTGCCTTAAGGCTGAATGTTTAAATAGAGGCAATTGAATAACTCTAGTAACTGCACAAGACACAGTGATTTGAAATGTCAATCAGGTAATTTCACATACAAATGCAGAGTTCAGTGCTATTTGCATATGTATAAGTTGCTTTCCCTGCATAGTTGTGGAGAGTGAGCAGCATCCATGAATAAACATTTGTAGGCACTTTCAAAAAACACTTCAGCCTTGTTGTCTATCACTTGAAAATTGTCTTTAAATGCACCTGCAGTGAAAAGATTTCAGTTTTTCAAGAGTCAGTGGCCTTTTCCCCCACTGTGTGGCATTTATTACAATTTTTACATAGTTCTTGGACATCAGCAGGGCCATATGTTCCTGCCATTATTAAAGTAAACATAGCTTAAATCTAGCTTTTTATTTATTTTTTTCGTGATGTAAATAGGAAGACATATTCCTGAAGGAATCACAGGTGCAAAATTTCCAAGAAACCACCTAATTCCCAAGAAATTACACTAGCACCCAGGTGCTGATTGTCCTCTGCTTAATTTTCCCATCATTTGTCCTCTTGGCATTTATTTTGTGGAAAGAAATAAAAATTGGTATCCTCATAAAAAAGAAGGATATTTTTCTTCCCCCTTTGTATAGTCATTGCCAGAAGATTTTGTGTCTGAAATAGTCTTAAGAGACTAAGGTTTAGAACTGGAAATATTTGATTTTTTTATGCTTAATAAATGAAACCATATGAATATTTACTAGTTGTGTGAGATAACAAACAGGTAAGTTGTGGGTTAAGGAATGATTTGTTTCGGAATCAGCCTTTCAAGCCTACATAAATAAAATGTAAATATATATCAGTCAGCATGTGTCATAATCCTTAAATCCAGGAGCCAATTTACATAGATCTTCAAAATCCCCATGAAAAAGATTAGGTACAATAGTGAGGCTGGTCAATTAAGAACACAGACAATTACTCATGTTTCTTTTGGTTTTGCATTTGTCAAATTGCAGGACAATTTTAAGTTTTTGTTAATGTTTGAAGAGTGTGTGAAAAAGTGAATAGATTTCATCACCAGATGTCTCAAAACTAAAAGGCATTTTACTATTTATTTTATCTTTAGAGCTTTAGAATTCTCCTGCAGTGAATAGCTTTTTTGATTTTATAATTTGTTAATAATTTGTTTATAATTTGCTGATTCCACAAGGAATCTAAAAAATTTAAGAGCAAGTGCCTACAGTAGCAACTGAAAAACTAAATGAAATACAATAGGAGACACTTTCCTGCACAAACCAATATATCACAAGAGCATGATTTAGAAAATTCACACTTAGTGATTTTCAACAGCCATAGTTCATGTTTCTTGTCCAGACATACTCTATTTTTTCAGCAAGACTTTTCACATGCGTGATTAATTATTTAAGGAAGAAATTTAAATGTCCCTTCAGT
This sequence comes from Passer domesticus, assembly GCF_036417665.1. Classification (NCBI taxonomy): domain Eukaryota; kingdom Metazoa; phylum Chordata; class Aves; order Passeriformes; family Passeridae; genus Passer; species Passer domesticus. Next base: position 20,217,735 of record NC_087478.1, read on the forward strand.
GACCTTCATCCTCTTCTTTACTTCTCTATAATAAATGTGATCTTTAAATGTGATCTTCTTTTGATCTTCAGTATTACACATACTTCCTTGGTTGCGTGTGAATTATGGTATCAAGAGGGTGAAGACAGCTCCTTCTATTATCCAAAGTTCCATCCAGGCTCTCTGCAGAAATCTTCATCAAATTCTGTGCCAAACCCCTAGCTTTTGCAACAGCCCACAAATTCAGGCTTGGCTTATAATAACTAAACATTAAAGTGTTCAGTTGAACATGCACATGAGTAATATACCAAGCAATATAATAGTATGGAAATCTTTTGAGACAAAACACCACCCATGCTTTGTTTGGGAGAACCCCTTTGGCTGGGAGAATCCATCCATTTTTTCCAATGTTTAATGAATTGTTAAAGGTGGCTCTCTTTTGATGGATAATTTTCCCTACTATCTATGAGCAACACCCTCCAAATTTAAAACTGCCATTTATTGGAAATTTTTGTAACTTTATTAAAATGCTAGACTTAGAGTCCAGTTTGCTTTTAGAAAGAAGGAGAAAATATTGGTGAAAGTATCCTCTTCCTTCAAACAGGGTCTGCTGCTGATATTCACATGGCATACATTTGATAGTTTCCCATCATTATGCTTCCAAAGCAGAAACAGCATAATAATGTCTTGAACCTCATGAACCTCTCTTTTTCTCCTTCTTGGCAAGCTGTCTGGCAAGCTCTGTCAGAAGTGGCCTATACAGTAAATTTCTCTTCTTCTAAATACTATTGTTCAAGAGTACCCAACAACACCATACTTATGACCTGGAAGAGGCATTGCCACATTCAATTCACTGTAAGGAAAATTGACACCCACTGACCTTTTTCTCCTGCACATCCATTGACTGTGTCTCTGCTGATAAATAGGTGTACCTGAGTCACATCTCTGGCACCAGCACGAGGCAGAGACTGTCACAGTTTCATACTATCAACTCTCTAAAAACGGATGGCTTCATCCACCAAGTCTCTGGGGAATGGTTCCTGACCTGTTACAATTTCCTGAGACATGTTTGAGAAAGAGTGAGCAGATAAACAAAAACTGTATCAGCAGCCTATCCAGACAATTGGAGATGGTGGCAGGCCCACGTGTGAAGGTGTTTAGTAGCATATATGTTTGGAGTTTAATATTCCCAGCAATGCCATAGATTTTTTTTCCTCTTTGATATATTTCTAATTATTCTTTTAATCCAAAATATGTTATGTGAAGCTTTTTAACTGCTCTGCACCTGTAGCCACTTCTTAAGAAAACAGAAAGTAACATAGTGAGAAGAGTGTGTTATATTTGCTTTGAGAAAGAATCACAGAACCAGAGAATCACTGGTTAACACCTAAATGCTCTGAGATCAGGACATGATATAAATGCAGAACAAAAGAGAGGGCTCAGTCCCCTGGGTACATTCAATAAAAAATATGGTAGCCATTTTTTAAAGCATCATAAGGAGCACCATATCAATAAATTATCTCTACAGTGCTCTAAGTCAGTGCATCTCAAGGATGACTGAAGGCCTCAGGAGGGTATCAGAAAATGGGTCATGAAAACAGAAAACAGCAACCTTGCACAAGCAAGAAAACAATGAATGAAATGCAAAAAATGAATTAAATAAAATGAAAATGAAATTAAATAAACTCATATTTGGGCAGTAAAAGAGAACCATGTGAGACACTCAGACAGATGAGGTGACCATCGTTCAGGTTTACTGTAGGATCATTCAGGATGTGTACAACAGGCATTAACATCTGTTTCTTGCTGTGAAAGCTTAAACTGTGGTGCCTAAGCAGCTGTTTCCTACTGAAAATCCTAAGGGTCAAGGTGGGTGACAGTCTGCTCAATTGTATCAAGCACGTGTGGTCTTACTCCAGAGAATTAATATACACAAACGACAGTGCTGGACAGCTCTGTTCAGATGCTGGCCAGGTTTTCAGAAATACCTCTGCTACACCAGCTCGGGAATCTATCTCACACATAAATTCAGGGGAGATATATATATCAACACCCTTTGAAAATCTGTCAGTGTGTGACCAGTTTGACCTTCAATGGATACATTCCCTTCTGCTTTTTACCCAAACAGAGGCCTCTGACAAATATCTTTGAAGAACTTCACATGCAGGAAGTTTTACGTGCCTATATTTTGTGCAGTGTTATCTCTGAGTCACATTCCCAGCTTCAGATATTCCCAAGTTCAAAATGAAAAAAAAAAAAAAAAAGACAATACAAAGTCACTGAATCTGCTGCCAGTAAATACACATGCAATAGAAAAGGAACTCATGGACTTGCTTTTCCTGCAGGCAAGGAGCAATTGTATTCTTCATCAGATTTCCTGAGAGCATCATTTTCTCTCCTGTTTCCTGTGTTCATCTATCATGCTAACTGCTGCTTGGAGAAAAATAAAGAAAAATATTATACTAGTCACGATCAGTTACTACTGAGAGAGAAAGTTCTTTTGTGAAGCCTTAGGAAAAAAAAAGATATTTCAGTGCCACTCTTGAATATCTTTAATTGAAGAAAAAAAAACAGATATTGGTATTTTCTGTCAGTTAAGCAAACATCTGTAGTGAGTGAATGGCAATTTTTCCTTTGGTTGCAATTATTTACTTTATATCTGTTCCAGAAAGAGGTGAAAAAAAAAAATCAATAAATCTGTATTTAGTTTAGTTTAGGATAGCAGAGGGAGGAAGGAAAAGTTCAAGATTCCTAAAAAGGAAAGATATATCAAGGAAATATGAAGCTACTAACCCATTCTTACTACTGTTCCCTCCCAGTCCTGAAAAACAAATAATTTGAACCATTGTGAGGGACAAAAAATTATGTTCAGAACTGAAACCTTATCTTTGTGCTGTAAGGTAAGTGGCTTAGATGATGATTTAGATGACTGGCAGATATCAAATTACCTTATCAGTTATTTTTTACTCTTCTTATGAAGTCTTGGGATGGTATTCACATTACCTGGGTTTAGATGGCTGTTCTACAGGCTTGCAAGGTAGTCACTGAGGTGTCTTTAAAGTCAGAGGGGAGAATTGCATTTACTGATCTAAGTCAGTGCTCTACAGAGATAACTGATGATTCAGCATCTTGGATTTGGTTGGAGATTTTGTTAACTCCTAGTAGCAGACAATTTCTTTGCCACTTTATTCCTGCATTTCTGAAGTCTGTATCAGGGAATTGTTGCCTTGAAAGAATTAAGATGTCTTTCCCCATACTCATATGTGATGCAGTGACTGTGATGAATAAAGAGTCTTCTTTTAATGAAGACTTTTTGTCTTTTAGACTGCCTGCCTATAAAGTACATCTCTATATTAACCTTGCAATGCAGCCAAAGTACAGCAAATTCAATTACGGTTTGATATTAAATAATATAAGAAACGAATTTTAATGCTGTTCAAGAAAATAAAAATGTATTAAAAAAAAAAGAGATTGCAATGCTAAATTTTCCAGTTATTGATTTGTGGACTTTATTGTGGTTATTGTTTAGCACTTTTTTTTCTAAATTATTTTCCTAGCTGAGGCAGTTCTATTCAGGTATCCAATAGATGTGATCTCATTTGTAGGGATGGGTGTTTGGTGTCCTTCCAACCTGCAGATCAGTAGCCTCTTACACTAAGCTGTTAGCTCTATACAGCTCTTTATTTTGCATGACTGTCAAAGACTTGCTTTATCTTCTAGTGTGGCTTAAGGCAGCATGTGAGGCAACATGCCTGATAGGAATTATGCTGGGCAGTGTGGCTCTTTCACTTTTGTTTTCTGGTTTTTTTGACAGGTTGTGGTAACCCTGGCAACCACCTTAGTCCATTGTTAGTGCCCACGTACAGCGGGCGGGTGCACGTGTCTGAGGGATGTTAGAAGATGTGAAAGAAATGAGGGCATGAAACGCTGCCTTGGATTCTCTCTCCTGCCTTGTATTGTCCCAGGGAACGGCAGAAATTTGGCGTAAAAACACTCTTTACTTAACAAGGGGAAGTCTTTTCACTTCCTAGTGAATGAAGGACAAAATGGAGCTCAAGGATTTTGTAGTTTCAGTTGAGACAACTTGTTTGCATGAATTTTTACCCTTCTGCAGAAGGTTATGTGACAGAAGTGCCCATCCTTAATCACTGAAATTATTTCATTAAATTATTATATCATTGACAGTGCCAGCAAACATGGTTATTGCTCTTCCATTTCAGGATGTTTTCAGGGAATCTACCCCACTCTGCCCAGATAAGTCATGTTAGGAGAAAGGCCACTGCTGAAACTGCAGACCTATGGGTCCTTGCAGTAGCCTGGAGACCCAAGAACACTGGAGAGGGGGAGGCAGAGGGCAGAACAACTGTGAGTTTTGTTATTATTATTATTATATGTTTGAAGAATAATGGTTTTATTGTGCATGCTATTTTCTATCTACTAGCCTGTTTGGAAAGGGATTCCATGAGTCATAGCTGTATGTCTTTCCTCACAACAATGAATGCAGCACAGAACAAAACAGGGCAGTTTTCTTAAGCAGTGGGGAAGTGGACGGGCCAGGAGGGACTAAAGGCAGAAAAAAGGTTTTGTTTCCCTTTGCAGCATGCATTGGTAAGACTGCACATTCTCAGAAAACTTCATTAATTGTGTGTGCCTATTTTTAAACCATCTACAAGAAACTAAACTGTGTTTTACCAAAAGACAGCAATATACCATTGTATTCCGGGAGTATGGATGCAGGTGACCACCATAATATGTACTTAGGGAGTAATTAAGGGGTTTGTGGTCATGGTCTCATTGTTCTTCCTTAAAGAACAGCAGTATTCTGAAAATGAGATATCTATTTTTTTTTCCTTTTTTCCCCATTAACTTTCCCAAACTGCATGTTTTTTTGTATTTTGAATATTAAATGGCTTTGAGTGCTTAACTGCTTCACTATGTTTTACTTATGTAACCACCATGGTGGCTTTGAGCTCTTTTTTTAACTAGCCAGGTTATTTTCAACAGCTTTTTAAATCTAATTTAGGTTTAAGATCTCTACAGTGCATTGCACATAATGGACAAATCTTAAAACAGATGTGCCATTAGAGGCAGCACAAGGTTCACTAAAATATGCAATGACAACTGTATCTGGTGACTGGTTTTTCAATACAGAAATTCAAGACTTGTGAGATACAGAACCAAATGTATCTCACAGGAAGAAGTTTCGATGTGTGCTCAACATCAAATCCCTATTTGCTGTGATCAGTTGTGAACAACTTATTTTTCTAACTGATTTCACTGGGACAGATATGGCCGCTTTCTGAAAATAGGATGTTTCGTCTTCCTAAGAACGTAATTTTGTGCACTAACAAAGGCAGTAGGGGCTCCAGACCTGCCTTGCCCAACACAGATAGCAGGTGAGAGAGACAGAAACAAATGTTTAAAAGGATGCCTGAACATACAGAAAAATGATGGTGCTGTTGCTACTCCATTTTAGAGAGTGTATTGTCAGACTAGAGGGAGTCTACTAGTGCACACAGGGAATGCAGAACAGAGATCCTACCTCCTGAAGGATCATGGCAGCAGAGAACAAGTTAGTAAAAAAGTATATTAGCTTCATGGACTGTTTAAAGGACTGGAGGATCAGATATATAATAAACCCTAAAATTCTGTATTCACATTGTGACCATGCTTAAAGTGAGCCTTTAGTAAATGTCTGAAGAGATAAACAAACAAATAAAAAAGGGGGAAAAAAACCTAAGAAACAAATTAAAATCTCTCACAATTAAAAATAAAATTAGCATTTACATGTTTACTTTTCCACCTATATTTTCTCCTCTTACTATCCCTAAAAAGTGTGAAGTATGGGCATTTCAGAAGCTCTGTCTGTGGTTTGCTTTTCAATTCTACTGTGACCTACTTTGGAAATAGCTATTAGGGTGCTGATCATTTAATCCAACTTTCATGGGAGTGCTATTAAAGCCAATGACAGTTCTCTGGACAGAATACTTTTTAGAGCTTTTCCAGAACTCCTAACTGCATCAGTCAACTAGTCACAGAATTTTAGCCAGGTTCTCATCTTGATTCCATTATAGTAGAAGAATTCACATCTACAATTTTATTGAAATTCCCAAGAACTTTTCTCATTAACAGCAAAGTATCAGTCAAATGTGCATGTAAGAACATGCTACTTTGATTAAAAGAAGACAAAAAAATCACAGCAAGAGGCTCATATTTGGCTTGGTAGGAAAACCTTGGCTGGGAAGGTGCAGGTAAAGCTAAAGCCTGCCACAGGCTGTGGCCAGTCACACATGTTGTCCTAAGTAGTGTTTTGTACTACCACTGATATGGAGAGGCTGCAGGCATGGCTGGACCATGGGTCTTATTCTTTTTGTTTTGACTAACGAAAGTTTAAATATGAAGATTTATAGGTCTCAGCTATCCAGCCTAGAATTTACAGCTAAGACCTTTTGTATCTTCTCATGTCCTTAGATTTTCTCTGGAAAAGTGGTGTGGGCAGGCTCTGAACCATTATTTGAAGGAGTTGTGAGTCACACACAGAAAGGGCAACAAGAAAAGCAGTAAGTCTTTGTAGCACATGCTGCATGGAATAATGGAGTACTGTAATACTTTCTTTGTCATGAAATTTCATGACAAAACAACTGGTGAGTAGACCTTAGCAGACACTGATTATCACTCATTTTGTGGGGACTTGTCCCAGTCCCAATCCCTACAAAATGGAATAATGAAATTATAGTTGAATTAAAAAAAAAAAAGATTGTGTGATTTATGAGCCTAATGTACCTGATTTCTACAACTATATGTCTAATTCCTGCATCACAAAAGTCTTATAAATAGGCTGTCAACCTTTTTCAAAGCAAGAAAGTTTTTCAGTGATTGTGGCACATGGCTAGTGAAGTGCAAGCAATCAAGAAACTGCTGAGAAGCATGGACAGTATTTGGAAATAATAATTTGAGTGTTGTCTTGGACACCTCAGTTGATCAACCTTTAGAAAACTGATGTACAGGGTTTGCACAGACTTGTTTGATCCAGAAAACAATGCAAGAAGTAAGGTTCAAATGTACAATGTTTAAGCCCACAAGAACTCTGCTACGTTATGGGCTAAAGGAAGAAATAACTTCTGTGTTTTGGAGTTTTCATAGACGTCAGATCATTTAGTGTTTTTCTATACAAAATCCAGATCAGAAAGGTAGTTGAAGAAAATATTCTATCAGATGAAATTATCAAATAGAGACTTTTTGAGGAGAGCTAGTCTCTCTTATTCTGACTTTGCTCACATGTCTATGACAACTGGTCACAAGCACTGCAAATGTACCAATAGCTCCAAATGCCAGCAAATCTTAACCTGCAAAAATAAGTTCACTGTTCTAAAATATTGATTGTATCAGAGTGGAGATCAAGACACTGGTGGTTTTTATAACCTTCTTCTTTAAGAGGCTATCATGTTCCATAAAATGGAAATAATTTCATGCATTTCATTGAGAAACAAGGTGAAGTGTAAAAAGAATGATCAACTGAATTTCACATATGCATATAGCAAATCTTTTTTTGAGCACTGCTTTTCTGCAAATCACTGCTAGTTGGAATTTTTATATATATTATAGTCATATGGCTTTTTATTTTTAATAAATTATTCCCTTTTTGTTTACAACATAAACAAAGGTGGAATTATAATTTCAGCTTTGGAAACCTGCCCCAAATAACATTTACAACACAGCAGCATCATTACAATCATAGCAGACAAAACTGGTCAACCTTTTGCCCCGTTTCAATCAAAATGTGGCTGAACTATACCAGAATATAATAACAAATATTTTCTGTGAAAATAGGCTGTTACCAGAAAAATATTGTAATGTATATTTTTCTTAGAATACTGTGTCAACCTTTGAATAGAGCTTAGTGTAAAATCTTGCCAATGAAACAATGTTTTTTTCTAAGTGACAGTGAAAGAAAGCATGCACAAGAGGTATAATTTTTTGCAGTATTGACACAATGATAAATACCACAGCTGCCAAGAATTTGGAGGTTTCATGTGACATTTTTATACACACTAAAATCAGTTGACTTCTTGACCTCCTTCATATTTAGCGTTCAGGATCCTGAATTTCCCAAGCTTGCTAACAATGTCTGGAGTTTATTGCAGCTTCACTGCCCTGGAAAATGGTGTTGAAATATTGTGTCTCAGGGCACTGCAACACCCATTCATTGCCCCCAGCTCATCCCATCTGCTCACGATGAGAAGATTCTCCTAGATTAGTTAATGGCAATGGCTCTTGTCTCTTGATAGTGGCAATCACCCTTTTCGTTTTATTTCCTTTTCTGGTGCAAACTGAAACAATGGAAGAACAGAAATGTTAAGGGGGAGGTAGTGAGAAGGTGAGGGGATAATGAGGTTTTAGGATAGAGTAAACCTTCCAAGCTTGAAAGCAAATTCCAAATTTAGAACGCAATAGATTTTAGAAATACAAACTGAGCTTGAAACATGAACTGATGCTGTGGTATTTACAGAGGTCCAGACAGCTGCTTTAGTGTCTGTTTCAGGAAAATACAAGAGGCCATTCTAGTCACTTGTTCTAGTCAGAGAAAGCCCCTGGGTGACTGAGAGGTCACAGTCATATCTTCCTGCATCAGACAGAGTACTCCAGCCTTTTAAAGGGCTTCCTATTCCCCAAGTCAAAGGAATTACTCCCTGGCTCGTTAGATCCAGCATGGCTCACTCCAAGCCTGGTATTGACAGCTAGTCTATCACCCGACTAATAGGGGAAGTATGGGCATGCAGTCTTCAAACATTGTCAGAAAACAAAAACAAGGAAACTGGTAAAGAAATGCTGTTTTGTTCTGTATTTCCCCCTCTATTAAAGGAAGAAATTTTCAGGTACACAAAGGGAACTAAGTATCCAAAGCACTAGATTTTCATAGGAGGTAAATGCTTAACCATCCTTCTTTTTTCCTTTATAAATCACTCCTAAATTAACAACCTCTTCATTTGGTTACAATGGCACAAATACTGACTGCATCTAACCATTTTTTCATGTAGGTTTCTCCTATCCCTGATCTGCACACACCTCCCTAATCAACACCACTAAACTGGCACTTCACCAGCTCCCATGTTCACAGAAAACTTCTCCCAGCCCTTTTGGTGAACATCTCCCTCTAAGTGCATGGCTCCTGCCATGCAATAGAATCGTTATAGTGTCTACCAGCACTGTCTTCTTCCCATAAACCAAGGAGCTAGAGGAACAGTGCAGCATAAAATACAGAATGAAGCAGTGCAGGCTCAAACAGTATGGAGAAGTGCATGGAGACACTGGGGCTAAGAGGTGGGAGTCTCTGGAGCAGGGAAAGAAGAGGTAGAAAAGAGAACTTCAAATGAACACAGAAGTACTGAGTGAGCAGGAAGAAGGCTGTTGTTAGTAGGTTGGGTTTATGTGGCCAAAAGCAGGGAACTGGCTCACTATGTTTGATTTTTCCATTTTTTGATTCTTCCTTTTTTTTTTTTCCTTAGTAAAGTCTGACGTTACTTTTCACATTCTTTTGCTTGCTTTTCTGCAGTTTCTAAAATCTTCAGTTCACCTAGTCCTGGATTTGTTCTGCTCCCAAGTTCCTCTCTTTCTCCCCTTTATAATCTTCCTCTTTTTCCCTGTTTGGAATCGCTGTCTTTGTGCCTGTGCTGCTCCTTCCCACCCTCCTTTTTCTTCATCCTGCTAAGCTCCCAGCTGCCACAAATACCTCTTCTAGTCTTTCAGGAGCCACAAGCAATGATTAATTTTCATCCCTGCTGTTGAAACAAACAAGCCTGTCGGAAACCGTCCTTTCCATGGCAGCCAGGCTCAGGATGGGATGGGGAGGAGGTGCGCAGCACCGGGCTGGAGGCGCTGGGCACTGAGGCCGTGTTTGCTCCTCTGGCTGAAGGGGCTGCAGGGTGGGGTGAGCACTGCTGGACAGCCAGGAACCACCTCAGGGGGGTCATATGTGCTCCACCAAAACTGCTTGCCCAGTCAAGTGGGTCCGCTTCTCCATGGACCTGCTAGAGAGAGAAGAGTGCATGTATTTTCTGAAATTAATGATTAACAATTAAAGGTTACATTTCAGCCTTCTCCTGCCACTTAGGGGAGATAATGCCTGACATTTTAATGGGCTTGCCAGCTGATGTCTCAATTCTTCTTGCCCATGTCTTTGAGTCAATTAATTCTTCAATCCTCTAACAGAGCTTTGAGGCAAAAGTCGGTCTTGGCACAGACCTCTCATCAGCTGGGGAGCTCAAGAAAAATAAAATAAATCACATCTTGGACTAACATAGCAGGTAGAAAATCTAGGGCAGGCTTTTTGGGATGAGAATACCTGTCTCTGCCTTTATGAAAAATCACCCTTGAAGTATTTATTTATTTAAATGTATTTAAAATATTTAACCAAATATTGTCTACTGACATTTTCAAAAATGAGAAAGCTAATATAATCTGTGACATGTTTTGGTGTTACAAGAAAAGAATCACACAGCAGCTGACTGAAGCAACGGAAGATTGTGCAGTTTTCCAGAGCCTGAACCCAAACAAAAACTCTGGGGAAGTCTAATTTCAGAAGAGAACAAAAAATCTTTTCATGGTTCCCTACAAATTTTAATGTTGTAGGTATATATCACAGTGTGGGAGATTTTTATCTAATCAAAAACCTCCTCCATTGCTCAGTACTGGTCACAGATCACAGGTATCAAACAGGAAGATAATAAAGTAGAGAGCAGTCCAGTAATCCATCACACTTTGTATGACCAGGCTGCTTTCAAATACAACATTAAACTAACAACAAATCTTTCACCACTATTCTTTCTGTATAGCCTTTCATTTTCTAAAATTTACCTTCTGCAGTTCACATTTCATTTATTTGATTTGAAAGACAAAGAGTTATGTCAGATTTCCTTGATTAATGAACATTTCGCTTTCTAGCTTGTTAGCATACAAACTCCAGTCATTTATTTATGTACCATGAACACAGCTAGAAAATCTAGGACATGTATAAATAGTTAGATAGAATATTATTTCAAAGGAATATCTCCAAACTGTTTCAAACTTCATAGCTGGGATAAATCTGAAGGAAATCATGCATTTGCTTGACTTCAGATAACATTTCTTTCACAACAGCATTTTGCAAGATAGACTGGGAATGAGCAGTAGCAAATCATATTATGAATTTACTACCAACTGATCATTTAATTTAAAATTCTTTCCTTCTCTTGTACAAAAGTGCTAAAAGCATTCAAGGTTTGATTACACTTGTACTGATAGTGTAGGAATGACAGCTGACTAGGTTGTTGATTCATCATGGTAAAAAAACCCAACAAAATTGCTGATGAATTTGGTGAAGAAAAATCCTCAAACCCACATCAACAAACAGATGAACAAACTTGAAGTAATATTTCCCTTAGAGTTCACATATAAAGAGGTTTGCATTTCTGGTACTATTCAACAAAAAGATAACTAAATGCAAATACTGCATTTAGTATTAGACACAAACGTACCCTCATTCATAGTGCTGTATAATTGGGTGAGACCATGCTCAAAAAAATACTTCTGATCTTCATATGCAATTAAACTAGCCAATTCCCTTTCCACTCTGGATTTTGGTTTTGTTTGGTTTTTTTTGTTTGTTTGTTTGTTTTTTACAAATACAAGTTTTCATGTGTTGTTTTACATTTCTGCTGCAAGGTATAAAATATTCTAGGTATGGAGTGTGATTACTAATAAGCAAAGAGAAAGAAATTTTAGTTTATGAATTTTTAAACAAATGAACAGGGAGCAGTCATAAGAGCTTTTACATAGCATTATTTTTAAAAAACTGCATAAAAGCTCATCATCTTGAAAAACTGTCCACCTCTTTGAACTATTTTAATTTTTACTAAATGATTTTTTAAATTAATATCATGTTTGAAATAATTCATTGCCGGATGTTTTTTTTTTCACTTTTTAATACATATAGCTACAGTTATGTATTAGGTATTATTTTCTGTCATTGATCCATGTTAAAGAGGTTAGTAAATTGGCCTGAACTTCATTAATAAACAATGTTGTCTTGATATACTAAGTGACATTAAAGAATGTTATTTTCCCTTGCACCCTAGCAAGGTCCAAGGGAGCTTGCCTGCCAGTGCCCATAACATTACTGTGTCTCTGATACAATTTATTTCTGATTAATGTTGCTCTGAATGGGCAGTTTGGCCACGCTGCTCTACAGCATCCCTGTACCTGTGGTCACCATTCCTTAGCCAGGTTGCAATGTATATATCTGCCTCAGTTACTCACATTCACAGCCTGCTGTACTCGTTTAAGATAAATGAGTACAAAAGTACTGAAGTGATGGGAACCCCACAGAGGGAACATTTTCCCTGGGGGAAGATGAGAAAATTGTAATACTGAGTATGGCTTGGTCAAAACATGTCAGATCTGCAATAATATAGGGCCCCAAGCACCCAGGACTGGCAAAGCTACACCAAGGGGTACCTTTCTAAGAATAAACACATTGAAATCTATTGTTGGATGTACAAGTTTTATTTCTAAAGGGCCTGGAAATTATGGAATTATTTTCAGTTTTTCTCCCCTGTGTGTGACAGTCTCTTGCAGTCTCTGTGAAAAAGCCTGGACCATAGTGGCTTTATTCTCAGCCTGGCTTCAAACAGAAACAATCTCAGTACTGAGTCAGTAACAGCATATGGATAAAATACACCCCAAGCAACTCCTTTGTTAGTCTACATCTGTCAGTAATTCTTCTTAAATTCTCTAAATTCCTTGGTGCTCAAGTTTTTGGGGGATACGTAACAGAGTCCCAATCCTGCAGACTCCTATTTCTTATTTTAGCCTAACTCACAATTTTTTTATTATAAGGATCTATGCAAGTTTTTCCATGAGCTATTGAAGTCTACTCATGAAAGGGGGGGTCAGTGAGGAGAGAGATCCTTATGGGTAAAATCCTCTTAAGACTTTGTACAGTAGAAAGAGGAGTGAAACAGAATTTTTTCATAACCCTTTCTTCAGTGTCAGCAGCTGGCTTAAAAAACACTTGTGATTGCTTCCCTGTCCCCTCTGCTGGTAACTGGGTAGATCACTTCTAAGTCTGTTTTTGAGGGTTCTTGGAGGAACTAAATCATATAATTCCTAAATGTTGTAGAGAAAAACATAAAGAATTCCAAATAATTTCACTAATCCAGTTGTTGATCAACTCCAGGACTCATTCTTCTTGTCATAGAGCTATCAATGGTCCACAAATGATCATCCTTTTTAAGAAGGATGGTCAGCAACCAAAACATATCTTTAAATTGTCTAATAAAAAGTTGTGGTAGTGTACTTTTTGATAACTTACTTAAACACTCAAAACAACTCATAAATGACTACTGAGAATAAATATTAATATAATTAATATGTATGGCCCAAGTGTACCTACATATTTAAGAATATTGGTTTACTAATCAAGTTTCCTCCATGATGATCATTTTCATACAATTACATGACCCCTTGTGATCTGAGCTAGCAGCAAAAGTTTTAATAGAATTAAATGCATTTTAACTCACATCCTGAGAGGGCCATGTATGATTTAAAATCCAAACTCTTTCAAAGTGCATAATGTGCTTCAGAAAATTGGCTTAGTGCTGAAATCTACTAAAGCTGGTGTCCAAGAGAATTCTGTGATCCCTATTGATCTGTGTAGCAGGGAAATGCCAGTTTGTAGTAGTTATTTTTATCTCTCCAACAGTTGAACCCTGCCTCCACAAGGGCAATGTATTTTTAATGCATATGATGTTATTATGTAAATTGGTTTAGCTGTGTAATCTACTAAAGGTGATTTCTCTGTCCCGTGTGAACCACAAAGCCAATGATCGCATAATATTCATTAAAGATAAAACTGTCTTACTTTCCATAACCAATTCCCAAGTGCATTGCTCTGACAACTTCAATTTCTGTTCAACAGTGAACCTATGCTCATTTGCAAAACTTTAATGAATGTACCAAATACAGGTAATGCATTTTTCCAGTTTACAGTCCCAAGCATACTATAAATAATTTTCTAAGGAGCAACAGACACAGTAATTAAAGAACAAGCAAGGTCCCATTGGAAGTTCTACCCATTTTTTTCCTGCATCAACCTATATAAATCCATGCCAGCAATGTAGCAAAAGCCCCTTCTTTGATACATTTCCAAAATTAGGCAGACATCAACCTTGATTCCATTTATAAAAGCACTGCAAGGTCATGTCCATGCAATTGAACCTGGAAAAGCTCCTCCTTGTACAAATGTACACCTAGGCTCAAAAAAACTTTTATAATCTATATGGAGTCCTGCAATTAATGTATTTACAAGGACACCAGATATATATGTGTGAAAAATTAAATTGCAAGAGAAAAAAAATCAGCACCAGTGGCTTTTACAGTTCTATATCTAATTACTCTTTTCTCTATATAGAAATGAACAGGTGAAAAGTAAATGCATGGATACACTCTCTTTAAAATCTAATGTATTGGGTTAAACTGTAATTCATCTCCACTCCCAAGGGAGTAAAGGAGCTCCTAAAAATAATTAAATATATTAATGCATGATCTTTAATCTGGGAATCTATATACTTTTAAAAACATGAATAGAACCTTCATAATTAATCCTTCACATGACCACTGAAAGATTACATAGTAATAAAATAAGTATTGTCTAATATAATATTAGATAGTAATAAAATATTTTCAGTGAAGACTGAACAACTCATAGTTTCAATATTTCAATAAATATTTAAAGGCAAGAGAAAATGTTTTTGGAATAGTGGAAACCTACATTCCAAAAGAGTTGTCCAAGCTTAAGTTCCTTCCTTGCATGATAGAAATACTTAGGTATTTTATAAAATGAAAGCATAATTTGTTCTGAATGGGAAGTTACTTTAAATTTTGAAATTCAAAGAAAATTCTTCACATTTTTTCTGTTATGAAAACTCCAGTTTTGCAGTGACAGAGTGTGAACATAAACATTTTTATGGGCAGTGATTCATATAATTCCTTTAACCACTGTCATAAAACTACAATATCACTGCTGTCAGAAATGGATATCCAGAGAGAATTTCATTCATCTTCCACTGGTTTATTCTAGATCAGTTAAAAATTGAAAAAAAAAATTAGAATTGGTGCTTTTCTTCAAAATCAAGAAACTCAGGGGCTTTTTGCTTTGGTGAAAATATTTGGAGTATGTGCTCCATGTGAGATGCAGATGTAGAATAGATTAGCTAATAGTTCTTATGTTCCTGAACTTTTTGTCCCTTTGTTACTAAATGTCAATATAATATTCAGTGATGCATAAAATAGAAAATGAGAACACAGTCACAGATATTGCTAGAATATAACCACATGTATTACATTGTATTGGGTCTGGCTGAGGAAGAGTTAATTTTCACCGTAGCAGCCCTCATAATGCTGTGCTTTCTATTGTTAGCTGTAAAAGTCTCAGTAGCACTCCAGAGCTTGCACAGCATCAGGGCTGTCTCTCCAACATTCCCTTCTTCAACACGAATATGGGGGTGGACAAACAAAACTTCAGTTTACACCTAAACTTTAAGCTAAAATTTTAAGCTAAAATTTTAAGCTCCTTGATAGTTAATCTTCAAGCCTCTGCTAGAAACACCCATTCTGGTTTCTGGATTCATTGGGAATTTGAGCTGGCCAGAGCTGACTGACCCAGATCACATGCTGAAGAAATCTAAGGGCTACTTTTAATGTCAGGTTGCAGCCTACAGCCGATATAAGGTGACTTGGATCTTTTTGTCTACAGAACAGAAGAGGAGTTTTGCATGCTATGTAATTACATTTGGGCAGATACTGAAGATATTTAAACATCAGAGACAAGTTCTAACTATCAAGCCTCAGTAGCTTGAGAGGTAGATTTGTTATCCTCAGACTGCAGTTTCATTTCTGATTTGAGCCAAATACACAGGAAAGTACATATAGTGTGCTTTTGGTGTAGATTTATTTGTTGGGTTTATTCTTTTTTGGTAAGGTAACTGAAATACAGAACATGACTAATGTTTCTCTATGAAATTACAGTGCTTTCCACATGTTGGGAGCTTTTTGTGCTCAGTATGTTTGCATTTCAGCACAGAGACAGTGACTAGGCAGCTGGGCCAGCTGAAGGCAGGAATCAGTCACTGCTGGTAGCAGGTTTCCTGGGAAACATATGGAGTATTTATCTTGCAACCTCAAGAAAACAAATAATGCTCAGAGCATCATTAGCTTTCAGTCTGTGACTTCTGCCTCCCTAAGGGCTCAATTCAACAACTATCTCTCCAAGAAGCACTTATTCATATGAGTAGGTCAATTACTTTCTAGCCCTTCCAGACGTTTCAGCTGAGGATTCAGGTATTTAAAACACATTTTCATACGTGCCAGTTATCAGTGATGTGTAAATCATAAAAACTTGCAGGTCCTCAAACTCTTCTCAAAGACAAAAATATCTTGCCCTGCTCCAAGACAGAGAATCCTTCCTTCCTACTGCCATGAGCAGGTACACCAGAAGACCAGGGCAGGAACTTAGCAGCATTTATTCATTTCAAATTGTGTGGATACTTTGAAGCTGGTCTGTAATTATTTTTCAAATTTTCTGCAGAAAATAAACAATAATCCTGTACTATTCCATGTAAATCAAGTTATGTCTGGAACGAGAAATAGCCAAACTGACACTTTACACAACCAAATAATTTTCATAAATTAACCAAATTCCATTTTTAAAGTAATTAGGGCAGTCTTCCTTTCACATCATTCTCACTGAAGCATAGAGCTAGAATTCCAGCAGCAGACTAGATTTTGCTTCAAGTAGTTTGTCTTGATTTTTTTCCCAATCATCATGTTCATTTTAAATCATATGACATTTGAAAATGCTTCTTACATTACTTCAAGAGGTGGACTATTAACTGAAATCGTATGCTCAATTAAAAATAAAGAGGAATTTTTAATATACAGTCTCAAGGGTAAAAGCTGGAATGAATTACAAGAATTAATTTTGAAGTCTCAAAATAATAAAATAATAAAAACATACCTGACCCTGCATTATAATTAAAACCTAATTGGATTATTTCTTATTAGGGTATGATTTAGGATTTTTAAATGCTCCTGAATTGTCTACCTTATTATCACCTTTGAAATTGCTGCAGGGAATAACTGTATGCATGAAATACAAGCATTTTAGGCTTTTCACTTCACTTCACTTCAAACCACAGAGCTGCTCAGACTAAGCCAGGATTCAAGGTGTGGTACATTCCTGAAGTCTGTGATCAGAATCTGAAATAACCTCTATACTGGAGTGCATATATCCCAAAAGCTCATATTTTGTGTGGAATTATCCATTATCCTTGCTAATTTGGCTAGAGGAGTGTCAGGGTAATCAGGATATCAGGAGGTGTCAGTGTCTGTCCCCCTCCAAGAGCAGGATGCAATTATGTTGCTGCTAGGGAAGAAGAGAACACCAGCCACTTTAAGCTGATGCAGCTTCTTTTCCCTCTTTTCCTTAGACAAAACATCCTCCACGTCAGGCTGTGCCAATGGGGAAGAAGACTCAGCTCTCCTAGACCCTCTTCCTCCTTGCTCAGTTCATTCCTGCTCCTAGTCATTCACTTTTGTTTGGGAAAGAACCATTCCACCATGACAGTCCCATAGCAAACAATGTCTAGAGCAGCTCTAATGAGTTACACTAAATATGCAGCTCAGGAAAGAAACTGGAGGCCTGGCTAACAATGGAAGTACAAATGACACTTTTAGGAATATCCTTTCTTCCTCTTTTTTGGCCTCTCTTGGGCATTGAAATCATAAGGATTTTCAGAGGATTACACAAATGTCATCCTCAATTAAGCTTAATGAATTCACCTTTTACATTGGAAAGTTAGAATCCCATTGGACTAAAGCTTTTACTTGCAAGGGAACTTTTAAAAAACATGCACAAAATTTCCTTCCAGAGCTGTACCTCAAATACTTCAGTACTATGTAGGAGTCTGAGAAACAGACTGGCATGAGCATGTTACTAATTAAATAATGAAAGGGAGGAGGACAAATCTTATCATCTGCAGACCTGGAGAAATGCCAAACACATTCCCAATTAAAAAAAAAAAAAAAAAAAAGCCAATTGGTAACTCACACTGAAATTTTAATTTATGCCTGGAAGCACTGATGGGAACATACACAGACTTGCCTGTTTATCTTGTGCTGTTTCTCAAGCCATGTCTGGTAACCACAGAGATGTTTTGAGATTTTTGTTCAGGAGTGGGAATGGTTGGCACTGAATCGTTCCAGCCTCCCACCATGGGGGTCACAGTTCCTGCATTAATAAGTACACATTCTTTATAAAGGGATGACAGCAAAAGATTAGCTGTAGCCAATCAGTTCTGTGAAGTTTCCATTCCAGCTTCTCCCTTTGCTCTCTCCTTGCATAGTTTGAAATTATTTCCTGCTAGTTTAATGTCAGGCAATAAGAATTCAGCACCATCTATTCTGACACTAAGTCATTCACCTGGTCAGCCACCTGGACTGCTCTTTATCCCAGATCAGCAGTCATCTTTCCCAGAATAAACCGTGCCTTCACATTTTACAATAGCTCCTAAACATCTGTGTTCAGCCTTCTCTAACCTGAAGAGACAGGCTTTTAGATGTAGCACTGTTTGTATAGAGAGGAAGCTGATGTTTGAAAGTTCTTTACAGGCATCTTAATCTATTTCTGAAGAACTTAACAGTGATTTCTTCATTTATCATTTATCCCCAGAAATCAAAATTTGGAAGAACAGGAAAAATATTTCAAGAGAGAAAAAATAGTAGGAAAAAACCCAACAGCATTATTTTCCCTTCTGCTTCAGAAAGCAGAGAAAGGAGGTGTGACAGACCTTTAGGTGATGAAGAGAGAAACAACTCTTTGCTTTTTAACCTTCTGTAGTCAAAAGATAGCAGAAGAAAAGTAACCAGACACCAAGAAGTTATTTGTAGCATGTAAAAGTTCTACTAGTCTCCACTGAATCCTCTCTTTCCCTTGAAAGGTAAGAAATGTGGGATCTAAAATATTGTAAGACCATCTCAAATCCCTGCTATGTACCCTTGAGCTACAGGTAAAAAGGGGAACAAGTACAAGCTGCTTGAAAGTGCCATAGGAACACTGCAGACATGCTGGAGATGTACCAGTATGAGAGGAAACCAAGTTTAAACCAAGTTTAAGCTTCATTTCTGTTTATGCTGTCTTGAGAAGCTTGATCTGCATTGTCCCAGTACCCAACTGTTTCTTACAGTCAGAAGAGTAAAGCATGGGCAAACTCCTAATCAAACAAACAAAAAATCACCTTAAGCTGTTGATGAATTCCCACTTCACTGCACAGATTTGTTTAAAAAAAAAAGGCAACGCTAAAACATTATCTTCATTTGTGTTCATATTATAAAGGTTTGTGATAAACAAACATTGCCTGAGCCTACAAGAAATTCAGTGGAAAGCCCTCAAGATTTATATATGTGTTGATGACTCAAGAGCAAAAGCTACCATAGTCAGGCTAAACCTGAATGCTAACATTTTCTGGAAAAAAAAATCTAAGGCTTAACTCCACTTTTTGTTGCATTCCTTGTGTAGTTGCCAAAGCCACTGATGAAGAGTTCAGGTAAGGGAAAAATGCAGATCATGTGTTGCTTGTCAAATTACCGGTGGAATATGAGATTTCATGAAAACTTAAATTCAATTTGTTCTGTCTTCAACAAGGTAACAAATGAAAGTAAAAGCAGAGAAAGGAAAGGCAGAATCCTTCCCTTGTCCTGGAGCAGACAAGCGGTACAGAGATAGGAATACTTAGATGTGAAAAAGTGAATTTCAAATCTGGGCCTCAATCAAATCAATCAGGAAAATATATTTCAACAAACAGATCAAAAATTCATGAGGCAGACACCTGTCTCAAAATGAATCATTTAGGTTTAATATGACAATCACATTTCAACCAAGCCTGCCTGCTGATTATATTTCCCATATGCCAAAAAGGCATATGTAAAAATAATAAAATGAAATATTTTGAATTTAGAGAATTCAAATTTCAGCTGAACTGTACTTTCTTAGAGAACTTTCAGCTTGCACCTGTGTATGGTATGGTAATGTTTTAAGTAAATCATGAGAAAAGAGCAAACAAGAATGGCAAACAAATCAGAATATAATAGATACTCAAAATCTCCCTTGTGCACTTGCAACACTCTAATCCTGCATATCCTTCTATATATGTTTACTTCTACATTTCTGGGCACTCAAGTTTCATTAAAGTTTCCTGTTGACTCCCTGGTGTGTGTAAGATGAGGTTTCAAATGTGTCTCAAGTTACATGAACACTCAATAGAGGTATTAAGCTGCCTGGGATATTGGACATCTTAAATGGCAGTTTGTGCTCCCAGCTCATGTTGGAGTAAACATGAGCTGAGTTGCCAGAGCCCTCAAAGTTGAGCACCAGCAATTTATGTCAAGACAATTAAGTTTGCCTTTCCCTGTATGTGTTATTTCACTATAGAGTACAAAGTATTAGAAATTTACTTTAGCAAAGGAAGAAAAAAATAAATACAGCTGAAGAAGTAAACAAAGATATAATTTTGGATTAATGTAGCTATTCTTAAAGGCGGCTTGTTACAGGACTTAATATTCATAGTCACTTAAGAAATTACCGTTAATGCAAAAAAATCACGTAGTTCTGAATTTTAAAGAGCAGGCAGAAAGTCATCAAAGGGTTATCTTGATTCCCAAGATGTCTATGACAGAGAAGATGCAGAAATGTAGCAGCTGCAAAAAAAATATAAAATCAAAGAGGGGAAAAAATTACATAGAAGGTGACAAACATTCACCTTGGCAACCATCAAGTTTGCAGACTACAGAGTCTTGAAAGAACATTGGGAGGGGGAGATGTCTGCATACATTTCTTTATCATTAAGATAATTTTGAGCTACTGTATGTAACATATTCTTTTTATTTTAATTTTTATAAACAAGTAAATAAATTGTTTGAAGTTTTGATGCTTTTGCAAAAGCCTTCTGCAAAGTTCTCTCATGTCAAAGAAATGGGGAGAGTGGGGGAAGAAAAAATATAAGAAAGAACAAATTTAATGATCTCCACATAGCAGCCTGACTTTCCATTAGACTGAAAAAGCAGACAGCTAAAAAGAAGCTGATTGGCAAAGCGGAGAGCACTTGTCAAAATAAGAAGTAAACAAGGTTGTAAGAGGCCACAGATGCCATTGGCAGTGTGAAGAGATGGGAAAAACAGTAGGTTTCATTAAAATGAAATTTAAATACTCCCTTTTCCTATTACTTCCTTTTTAATACTTTAAACACTACAAAATCTAAAGGCAGAAATACAAACTTCACCCATCAACAGAAGGGCATGACTGATGAGCGTGTGAGAGAAAAGACACGTCAAGTTTAAAGAGAAACCCCCATTCTTATGAGACTTCTCCCTTTCAGCCAGTGCAGAAAACCAGACACCTCTGAACAGTCAACCAGGAGGCAGCACCAGGCACAGGGCTGGGAATCTGCTGTACTGAGAGCTCGGGCCCCCAGCTGCCCACCATCCCTAAGGGGGTGTGCATGGTGCAGAATGTCAAGGCACCTGGTGATTTGGTACCTTGATTTTCACAAGGTGACCTACAGGTTGTCTTGTCACCTTTGCCATAAAAGCTGACTGGCTGGAGCACTCACCTCAGGAGAAGTGAACCCTTTGCCTGGAGGGATTGAAATCCATGGAGGACATGACCTTATTGTCTGTTGAAACAGGACTATGGTCAGCCAGGAATATAAAATCACTGTGGCTAGAAGAGCAAGGGAGGAGAATGACTTTTGATCATTAGGGATTAAGAATTTTATCTGGAGAAGTGGTGGAGCTGAGTTAACCACCTAAGTATAGGGATAGTGCTGCAGAATTTACTGTGCATACAGAACTTTTCAAGTAAGAATTCAGAAAATACAGCTCCTATATGTTCTTATTAATACCCTCAAGAGGGGAACTTCTTTCAAATAATAAGCCCACAGGCATCCACCTGACTTTAAAAATTACCTCTTTTTTAACAGGAGCAAAGAAACGTAAAATTAACCATCCATCAAACAAACAAAAGCACCACAACTGGAATTAGAAGTAAAATCCTAGGAAAATTTACAAAATACAAGCATCATTACAAAATAGAATAGGAAAAATAACAATATTAGAATTTTACATTCAAAGTACACATTTCTTACACAGGTTTTTACAAGAGCAGGATTGAGCTCAACACACAGTCCCTAGTCTCTACAGCACTCCACAAGGTGTGCTAAGCTGTGCAGAGTTATTAAAATTAATGTTAATAAGATGGTCTCCTGCTGCTTTACCAGTATCTGTCAGGGAACAACCAACACTATCCAAAATGGTGGCCATGACAACCAATGTACTTACCCTTGCCCAATTTGTAAGGCTTTAGAACTTAATGCTGTTGAGCTGATATAAAAGGCCAAAGCTGATGTGGCCATTTGTTCTGGTTGTCAACAAAACTTTTCTTCAAATACATCACTACAGCTGACTCATGCTTCTGCTGTAGTTCATTCTGCATTATGTGCTTTCAGAAGCATTCACTGGATGTTTACTGGAAACAGCGTCTACACTAGTGCTTTTTAGCTATCTGTCTTTAAACTTTGCTGAATTAAAAAACTGCTTCAAATATTTAGTACATACAGATTCCTACCTAATTAATCTCTGGCCATCCTAGTTAGAAATGTGTCAGTGGTAATTCCTCTAATATATTTCATCATTTTGATGTTTGGACCCACTCCGATTTGAGGTTTAACATGTTTTTATCAAACTCATTTTAGTCCTTTGCTCAAAGAGTCATAAACAGTGAATAATCACTGGGTCAAAAGGAATGCTTACCCAACCTAAGAAAATCTGTCTTATACTGCTCTTGATAAGAAGTTAATCCAACATAGATTTTACAAGCTTTTACCCATGATTTCAGCTGGTGTTGTACTATCTGCTACACAAGGGAAATCTTTCCTGTCAATATATAACAGCAAAAAAGAGTAAATGTGACTAAAACAAATCACCAAGTAATTTTCAATGCTGTGTAGGCAACCAGATATGATTCATGTGATCCATTACATGCCAATGGCACGTAACAATTTCTCAATTGTATGGTCACCTTTTGCTATAACAAGAACTTTTAGGGAATTTGGGAGTTTCAGCATGCACAGATGAAGTCAGAATCTAGTAAATAAAATTACTTTTCTTTATGTCATAATACACATCCTAGAATGAAAAAGACAGCTAATCCAATTTTATTTTCTTCCAGAAATCTCACCAATTAACACAAATACTGGATACTGAGGGGCCAGTAGTCAACCCAGAAAGCATGACAGAGACCAAGCTTGCCTGTCACCACCTTAGATTTCTGTTTCCAATAATCCTTTCTACAAAAACACTTGTGTTCCCTAATCTGAGAGTTTCTGGAAGACAGGGTAGCCTGAGCATGTCCAGTGTAACATACTGAGCTGAGAGCAGCATCAGTTTTAATTTCAGAAGACATGTCAGGAAGAAACTAAGACTCAATCAGTCTCTTAATCCAAGACAGACAGTACAGAAACACTTGATGGCACTTTTCCAGCCACTCTCTGGTTTTAAAACTGCTACCCAAATTCTGTCAATAGCTCCTTTCATTACAGATTGCTAGCAGGCATTGTGGCAGAGGCAGTGACTTGCATGGAGGACAGACTTTACATCTGGTATCCCCTGAACCATGAGGGCTAATCACAGATGTATCAAACCCTTACAAATCTGGAAATATTTCTGTTTTCTGAGCTTAATAGATGCTAAGGTAACAGACATGAGATGTTGGCATCTACACATATAATGAAAAATTACATATTTCAGTTTGTCAAAATAGATTAGTAGATAAAGTTTTTCTCTCATTCTCATGTCTGGTGTGACTGATTAAAATTTTAAGGGAGACTGACAGAAGTGCAGGGTGAAAGGTACAATGAAGCATTTAGAAAAATCTTTTAAAACTTTTCTATGGCAGTTAATTATGGAAAAGATATAAAGTCATATAAAGTGATTATAAAAAGTAATAGAGTAGAAAAGGTCTTGGTGGCATCTTCCCATGGAAACTTGTATCATTCCCAAGGTCTCAGCAGTATTAGATAGTTTTGATAATTTTGGGCTTTTGCAGCGTGAGAATTTCTTGCAGTGATTCTCAAGTACTGCCCTGGTACAGAACACTAGAACACTGCTTACCACCCCACAACTCGAGCCCTCTCCCAGTAGGAGCAGCTCCACAGGTTTCTAAAACTCTGAGATTAGTCAGACACAGCACAATTATTTTACCACCAGCAGCAATCTGTTGCTCTAGGTTACTGCCTATTGCAAGTTTTGAACATTTATTCAATAATTACTGAAGTAGACTCTGTTCCTCAGGGCCTTCTCCACCTTTTTAACTTTTCAAAGTTACTCTCACTTAAGTGGTCTAAAAAACAAGCACAATTGTAAATTTCTGCAGGACTGGGATCTTTAAATGTCACCTCCTCTCAGTAGGAAATGTCACCCTACATAACACAGTGTAATACAAAAGTCTCTTAGTCAGAATCAGGTCTCTGGAAACTACCACAGGGAAAATACAATCATCCAGGAGGCAATGAAGCAGATCGTTTCACTAAAGTATAACCAGTAATATGTTCTAAATTCCACTTATTTTCCAACAGAAAAAATATGCCTACCAAACTCTTTGTCAGAGAGTGAGAGAGTACAGTACATTCTGTACCAAACAAGACATTTCTAGGTGCCATAGTGCCCAGTTTTGCAAAGAGGATAGAGCTACACCCACCATTAAGTACATTGAGGACATTGTGCTGCATTATAAAACACCTAACTACTGCAGTGGGATGACTTTGGATGGCCCCAGCTGGCCACCAAGGCACTCTACCATTTCCCTTTTTCAACAGGGCAAAGGTTTTTTAACAAAAACCTCATGGGTCAAGGTAAGGACAGGTAGAGATTGCTCAGCAATTGCCATCGTGGGCAGAGCAGACTTGATTTAGGGAAATTTATTTAATTTATTGCCACTAAATAAGAGTAAGGCAATGAAAAATAAGAACAAATCTAAAAACATCTTGACTCCCAACTCTTCTACCTCCTTCATTTCCTGAGCAAAGGAGGTGTGGTTAGCTCATAACACTTCATTTCTGGAGCACATTCCTCCTCATGCTCTTCGCCTCTTCCAATGTGGGGTCCTTCCCACAGGATTCATTCTTTCCCAGCCAGCTCCAGCGGGGTGAAATGTCCTGCCAGAAACCTGCTGCAGCATGGGCTCCTCACTCTAAGGGGACACAATTCCTGGCAGGACCCTGCTCTAGTGCAGCTTTCTTCAGGGGTCACTCACCTGCTCTGGTCTGGGGTCCTCCAGGGGCTGCAGGTGGATCTCTGCTCCCCCATGGATCCCCATGGGCTGCAGGTGGATCTCTGCTCCCCATGGATCCCCAGGGGCTGCAGGTGGATCTCTGCTCCCCCATGGATCCCCAGGGGCTGCAGGGGCACAGCTGCCTCCCCACGGGACTTGCCACGGGCTGCAGGAGAATTGCAGCTCTGCGGCCTGGAGCACCTCCTCCACTTCCTTCTTCATTAACCTTGTTGTCTGCAGAGTTGTTTCTCTCACATATTCTCAGTCCTTTCTCCCAGAAGCTACTGAACAGCCTTTTCTTATTCTTTCTTAAATACATTGTCACAGGCACTACCAGAATCACTGATGGGCTCAGCCTCTGCCAGTGGAGGGTCAGTCTTGGAACCAGCTGGATCTGTCAAACATGAAGGCAGCTTCTGGCCTCCCCTGCAGCCTCCCTGGAACAAAACTTTGACCTGGTCCATTATTGTCAAATCCATTCTCTTCTACCAAAATGCCAAGCCTTAGCACTCTGTGTCTGTAAAATATCTAAACAACGTTTTTATAGGTGGGAACTGACCATTATGTTTGGAGTTTTTTTGTTTGTTTGTTTTTGTTGGGTTGTTGTTTGTTTTTTTTTGTAACAGAAGCTAACCCCATCACATTAACCTAGTATAAAAATAACGGGAAAGTGTCACCTGAATGTTTTCTGTTAGACTATGCAGTCTGTGCACTGCTGCTGAGTGTCTAACCTTATGTGAGCATGCACAGCCATCAGATGCTCAGTGGGGAAAGGATGACCATAACACCTACATAATACTTCCACACTGGGCTGTGAACAGAATTAATAAATAAAATAATTTGACATGTAGGCAGTTAAGTGACATATTATTCTTTGATACAGCACTCTTACACATTAAATAATATCAAGTTTATCATGGTCTGCTCATCCTATGTGTTACAGTCACAGTGTGAGGTGTGAAATACTACAAATGAAATATTGGAGTGGAACTGTGGGTGAACTTATTTCCAGTTCCAGTTGTTGAAGCATCTGTTGGTTGCATATCAACCAGTGATGCTTCAAGATGTTGGTATAACCTTTAATAAGCAGAATTCTTTAAAAATTTAGGTGGCCAAATGAATCACTTCATCCTCTTTGATGTTTTTTTCTCCTGAAACAACAAAAACAACAAGAAGTTGAAGCAAAATGAAACAAAGAAAAAAACAGGAAAGTAAAAGGACCAAATTTATAATAAATTTTTATTTTCTACTCACCTCAGTATCTTTAAACCTCAATGGCATGTTAAGATACTGAGGTATAAAACCTTAGTTTGCTATGACCTGAAGCAGCCTTCATGATATCTTGTTTTATTCTTCTGATATTGACAAGGGTTAGCAATTGTTGAATTGAAGTAGTATTTCATATACATTGATTTTATTCTATTTCTTTTTTTAAATTTATTATTTTTCATGGGTTTGCTGATACCCTGTCATGCCTACAGTTGAGCTGAATAATAAACCATTTACAAAATTTTGCTTAAGCAGAAGTTGGTACACAAAACACTGTCAGGAAATACAGCACAGTTGCTGTCTACTTTCCACTCACATTTTTCATGGAAGAAACCAAACCTGTGCAGGTTTAGCTAATCACTCTTGTCTCAGAAATAGAGAATTCTTCACACCAAGATATACCAGTTCTTTTGGATATGTTCCAGATTGATCACACTGTGCCCTAAACACAAAAACTCTCCCAGTCTAACATTTAGAAATATATTACAGGTGACATTAATTTTAGGGCATGCTGTGGCACACATGAAGGTTACTGCAATAGATATAGATGGAGATTATAGTCCTCCAAATTGCCTTCCATTAGTAATGCTTCTCCCCTGAAAACTATGATGTCTTTAGAGCCCATAAGACAGAGCAAGAGAAATAGAGAGGATGCAGAGTTTGTAGTAGAGGACAAAAGATGACAAAATAGTAAGACACAAAAGCCTTTAGAAAAGTTTGAACTATTTGTATAGTCTCATGCAGGAATCAAAACAAGGGTCTTTGTGTAACATTAATTTTTCTAGAGGCCATTCTCAGTGCTTTTTCTGTACAGTATCTCTGTAGAAAACAAAAAGACTTTATAAAAGGTCACCCGTTGTTATATATTTAGAGAAGGTCTCTCCAAAATGTAATAATTCATACAGGTACATGATACTTGTACCAGACAAATCAAGCAGCATAGTCAGTATTTGTATGGTCAAACCAAAGAAAACATCTGTGATTAATTCTCACTACTTTTCACAGCAATGGCTTGTTAGCACTGTCATTTGACCAGCTGTCTAGTAGCCTTGGTATTAAGTTAAAATAAAAAAAAAGAAATTAGCACAACCAGCAACAAAACAAGGCAGCTAGCCTGAATCTGTGCAGTGAACTACAGTGCTTGTAATAATCTGCTTGAATGGAATAATATTTGTGAGTAGGAGATGATCATGGGTCAGATTTTTTCATTCATTTTCTGTTCTGGAGTGGTGCCCTCCCTTATTCTAAGCATAGATTATTTTGTCAGCTTCGGGGATAATACAGAAATCTGACAAATCTACTTCTAGTGAGCATGTTCTTAAGCTTGTTCAAAGCCAGAACATAAATTAGCAACTATATGAAATATTAGCCTTATTCTGTACCTTAGCCACTCTGGTGCCCTGCATCTCATACCCTGTTCAGACATAAGCTGCACCATGTGAGCAGAAAGAGAAACTTCATCAAACTCAACAAATCTAATCCAGTTGTGTAACAATTTCATAATTACTCCAACAGGAAAGTAATTAACACCCACTGTAAGCAGGAAAAGTCGTGTTCCTTGCCATTCTCATCTTCTGCCAGGTATCACTTCCTTGTTAAGTGTGTGCTTGACAATATTGGGAAACTTCAGTTCTAAACCCAAAAGACTTCATATCTCACAATCAGCATGTACAGGGATTGTGTACAGCCATCATACTCCCAGCTCTGATGGAAGTCACAGATTTATTTTACTTTGCCTCAGCCTTTCATACATTAACTTGCATTTTCTCCCCTGCCTGAAATGGCACTCATTTATTTCTAGACCTCCTTCTCCAAAGAGATTTTATTCTGAACTTTAAAACTACAGTAGTATCTGTAGGTGCCAAATCCATCTGCTGCACCACATCAGCCAGAGTCCTGTCTCTTATATTTCAGTAAAGTTTTACCCCTTGGTAGATGAACTGATAAAGGTGAGGAGAAATTGCTGCATTCTTAAGGGATAACCCAGTTCACCTTTTAAGTGTTGCCCTCAAGAGTAATCTCATTTTCTGCCAAAGGTTAGCTGCAGAATAACTACTTACATCTTGCTATCCAAGTTCTTCATGAGCCTGGCTTGAATAGCATTCTCAACTGCTTTTAGAGGAAAAATCAAGCCAACAATTCACAATTGTTTTAATGCTGGAGCAAGAAAGAGCACTTCTCCTGTCAGTCTAAGACTGAAACAACCTGGGAAAACACAATGAAAAAATGCATGGTCTACTCACTTAAATGAAAATCCCTAAAACAGAACTATTGAAAACCTGAATTTAAATTCAGCAACTGTCTTCTTGTATATCCTAAATAATGGAGAAAAGAATTAATATATTGAGAAAAAGAAAACAATTAGTTGCCTCCTCATGGTTTGTCAATTTCTACTGCCTATAGTTGTGGGTAGATTTTTTTATTTCAGTTTATTTTATCATCCCAGTACAATTGTCATCACATCAGCAACACAAGGGCATTGCTTCTATGCAGAGCCCACGATGCAGCTTCTGCTTACAGGCTGCCCCTTGACACTCAGTTTTCTGGGATTTTAACCACTCTGCAAAGGCTGGCTGTACATCAGCTATGGGGAAGACCACAGCTTTTGCAGTTCAATAACTGCATATGTGATGAGCACTTTCATGTGTCTCCTGAGTCCATTTTGACTCTTTTCACTTCAAATTTTATACAAAATTATAATAATTAAAGGTTTCATTGCTTTATTGATCATCTAAGCTGAAATCCTTTTGAAAATTTCTTTGCCCATTCAGCCATTTAGTCTGCTTTTTGTAAGGTTACCTCTCTTTCAGGTAGAATTTGAATGCAAAAATAAAAATGACAATCATATTTGGGTCTGCAAAATTAAGAGATCTGGCATTTTTGAGCAGCATTCTTCCCATCACAGGTATGAGTCTTCTTTCAGCCATCCCAGGACAGACTCTATTTCCTTCAAACAAAGAGTTCTCGTACATTTTGATAAACCTAATTTGAGCAGGTTTCAAAGTTTTGCAGCACTTTAAAATGAGAGCTGTAACCTGTGCAAAACTTTGTCCTGCTAGGCTACATCTCCTGGATGTTTTGAATACTTCTAATCCTGTCTTTTAAACCTAACTGTGCTTCACAGGGCTCACCAGGGAAATTCTTTTCTCACAGAATCTTCTCAGTTTTCACTTCAGTTAAGCTAATTGTCAGCAATTTAAATACCCTCCTTAATTGAAAGTGCAAAATTTTGTAAGAAAAAAAATTCAGAGTTGTAAAACAAACTATCTAGTGACAAAAAAATCCCAAAGAAACACTAAATATCTGAAACAGAGATTCAAACGCAGTGCTTACAGAACATTCTTTCAAGTCAAATGTTATACATGTGTTTATACCAACCTGGCTTCTCCTTTTTTACTACAAGAGTTAATTTCAAAGGTGACATCTCTCTCTAAGAGGCCTCTTAATAGCCCATACTTCAGCCACCTCTGAGCCATTTCTCCAGGTTACCCCTTGCTGTGCTCACCTCTATCACTTCTTGCTGTCACAGTTCCTTGACTTTAATGAGCTCCTGGTAGTCTTGGAAGCTGCTTAACCTAAGGAGAATCACAGGAGACTCAGGAGCCAGGGTGCTGTTTGGTGTTTATTTGTTTTGGCAGAGGGTTGAGTAACTCCTTTTTGCAGTGTTCTTGCCTTCACTTTATCCTCGTTAAGCACAGCAACATGGGTCCTGGAGCTCTGCTGCTTCCACATCTGGATGTCATGGTCTCTGGGGTTGTACACTGCAGAGCACATTGCATGTCAGCAGCCTGCACAGCTAAATGAACCTGCTGCTCGGGAGGTGGCAGGAGAGCTGCTGAGGATGCCAGGTGACACAAAAAGATCAGTGCTGGATCGGGAGAAAGCAAGAGAAGTAGGTTAAAATGCACATACCCTGTAAGCCTTGGAGGAATAATGATGGTGAGTGTTTACTGCTGACCTGGAAGAGCCAGTGAATAAAGAGAAAAAGATAAAGAGAATGCAAAATTATTGAGGCTAGACAAATCTAAGAGGCAAAATGAAGAATCTCAGAACAATTTAACATAGTTTAAAGGAAAACTTTAAGAAAAGAATCCATGTTAAGATAAATGCAGAATGTCCACTAAAATGTGAACAAATTATGCACAGAGGTCTCTTTTTGACTTCAAATATTCAGGGAAGATGTCATCAGTAAACTTGTTTTTATGCTGAAGTAAATAAATGTACACATATGCAGGTCTGTAATAAGAAAATTATTAATTGTAATATGAGTTATATTATTTTATATTTTTTTATTTTTTTAATATTAATATGAACCCCAAAGAGGAATTGGAAGACACAGACTGATGACTGGACAGAGGGATGCTGAATTTCAGCAGAGCTGAAATAAGGAATCAAGACAGTAGCAGATTTCTCATATCTGAATATAAGACACTGAGGTGTAAGTCCACAGCTTGGGTACCTATAGGCACAGTCTGCCTATCTGTTATTAGAACATGGCTAAAAACTATCCTGCTGGAGACAATCATTTGGATCATGGGCTTCTTAAAGGCTGATTAAAGTCCCAGTGAGGAGCAGGCTTGATTCTACCTTGAGTATCTTAGACTGTTGTACAGTTATTTCATACCATCACTCTCTCCTTCTCATGCCTAAATTTGGAATTTAAGCCTGAAAGAAGAATGAAAGTTCCTCCCACCTCTAATTTTGTCTTATTTGAATGTATTCTTATTGTATCTTATATTCTTATATGTATCTTGTATCTTATATGAATGATTTTTCCCCTATGGAAATTTAAACAACCATTATTTCCAGCCATTTGTGAGTCTGGGGGGAAAAACACCCAACGTTAAAAAAAAATAAAATTAAGTCTTTTAATGAGTGATCATTTCATCCAGTCACTTTCATTGTAAAGGTCTTTTTATGTGTCTGGTTTTTGATGCATTTCTGTGTAGAAAGTTCCCTCAAGGGCAAGCACCCACCTTTTAAGATACAGTACCTAACTGTGCCTCTACACAGAGATGTAGATCAATCTCAGCCAGCCCAGCAATATCAGCTTTTGAGTTATGGGCTGGCCTGCCTGGCCTTAAAAGCCTGTTTATTTTCTACAGTATAGGAATGGGGACAAAAAGGAGAAAAGGAAAATTCCAAAACTTTTTATAATGTCTACTGGGGGTCTGTTTTTTACAATGTGTGCATGTTCTAGGCCCAGTTAGCCCTTATGTTTGCTTTTGCTTGAAAACATGCTGTTCTTTAGTACTATTTGATTTATATTTATGTAGTAGAAATCTTACCATAATTTTAGGTTGTCTGATCATGTATTTATTATTTTATGCTGAATAGTCTTCTCTAATGAATTTTTTCAAAGTGTGATGCATGCAACACTTGGATTCTGAAGCACATGCACTAGTTATTTTTAAAAAGGATTAGAAAGCAAAACACATGAAAGATTGGAAAATGGCCATGATGTTATCAGCTATTAAATGTTTACATAATTAAAAAATCACTCTTTAGTTTCCGTGAAACATTTAGACTCAGTGATGAAAAGCTCCTGACCATACTAATTTTCTCTTCATGGCAGTGTGTAATAAATTCCCAAGGGGTCATGAAATAAATGACTAAACATAAAACAAGTACCAAGTACTGTTTTATAAAGTACCTTCCATCTATCCTGTGGACTGGATAAAGCTGAAATAAATAGTGAAGTTTGAGGCAATTCAAGACTGCCATAGCTGGAGCTAGTTAAAGGTCAGACTTTAAATAACAAAATATCTTCACCTTTCTAAAATACTTGTTTTCAAAATTCCAACCAATGAGAAGATCTAAAAGGCAAGAAAAGCATTTAATGTTAAAGCCTTAAAGACATTTGAGAATACAATGATCTGAAAAGAGATCCCAAAGCTATCCTTGGAAGCCTCCATGCCAGGAGCAGAAGCTGTTCAACTCTTATTTACATAGCAGAGATATTTCTGCACCCTCCCATTTAAACGGAAGGGTTTGTGGGTGAGGGCTCAGGGTACCCTGAAAAAGAGACTTGTGACCCCTGATTCTGCATGAACAAATGGGGAAATTACAAACATGAGGAGATCTGGGCTTGTAGGACAGAGACAAGTTGCACAGCTGGCCAGCTTCATGTGTTTGATTCCAGAATCCTATGAGCTTGCAAATGTGAAGGGCAGGAAACATTCCTGACTGCATCTTAACTTAATCCCATTCAGTCTGATAAAACTCTGCAGCCCATTTCAGTCTTTAAAAAATGAGCAGTTCGTGAAGTTAGTTTGTTAATTATATCCTGAAAAACTGTTAATCACCTTTAATCTTATTGCATATGTACCTTGGGATCATTGTACAAAAACCTCCAAATGCATTTCCTAAATTCTGAACACTTAATTCTGATAAATTTTTATAGTGACTTAATCAATTTTTTGTGGTTTTAGATGTATTTGTGTGCTCTTGGTTTTCTTTTAAAAATAGGAAAAATAAGCCAACAAAGCAAAACAAAACAAAAAAAAAACACCAAAAACCCTCAACCAGAAGCCAAATCAAAAACTCCCACCAAATCTACAACATAACAAATAAAAACAAAACAAATTAAAAAACAAACAAACAAACAAAACACCAGGAAGGGAAAAAAGCTCAAAATATGATGTAGTCCACAAACTGGAGAATTAGGTAGAGAGAAACTTAACGAGGTTCAACAAGGGAAAGGGCAAGGCTGTGCACCAGGAGAGGAATTACCCCAAATTCCAGCACAGGTTGGGGGCTGACATGATAGAGAGCAGCTCTGTGACAGGGACCTGGGAGCCTTGGTGGGTCACAAGCTGGCAGTGTGCCAGCAGTGTGCCCTTGCAGCCAGGAGGGACAGTGATGTCCTGGAGTGCATTGGGAAGAGTGTGGCCAGCAGGCTGAAGGAGGTGATCCTGCCCCTCTGCTCAGCCCCAGTGAGGCCACACCTGGAGGGCTGTGTCCAGTTCTGGGTCCTCAGTACAGGAAAGACAAGGAGCTACCAGGGCAGGTCCTGCAGAGGCCACAAAGATGATTTGGGAACTGGAGCATCTCCCTTATGAGGAAAGACTTGTGGGAGCAGGGCTTGTTTAGGCTAGGGAAGAAGGCTGAGAGGGGATCTCATCAATGCATACAAATACCTCAAAGGCAGGTGCCAAGAGGATGGTGCCAAACTCTTCTCTTTCCCGGAATGAGAAGCGATGGCCATAAACTAAAACACAAGAAGTTTAATTTCAACATGAGGAAGGAGTTCTTCACATTGAAGATGCAGAGTGCTGGAACAGTGCTTCCCAGGGAGGAAGTGGAGTCTCCCTGTGTGGAGACATCCAAAATCCACCTGTAAAAATGCCTGTGTCACCTGTTCTAGGTGACCCTGCCTAGGGGATTGGACTAGAGGATCTCCAGAATTCTCTTCTAATCCTAACAATTCTGTGATTCGGTGAGTTTGTATAACTACAGGTCCCTTGCCAGGCTTGGGACACCATGTTCTCTAATGACCACAGGCTCCTCCCAGCCTGTTCCTAGCAGCATCCTCTTCTGCCATCCTTTCAATCCATTCCTGTGCAACCATCTTCATGCTTTTCCCTTCCACTCATCATTCTTTTTATGGTCTCTTTGCCCAATTAGTCCCAGCCAGCAGCCCCTGAGTGGTCAGCTCAGCTCAGCTGCCACTCCCTGCAGCACTACCTCTGCTTTGGACATACCCACACACTTCTAACTGCTTCTTTGGAGGGACTGGTTTTTGTTAGGAGCAGTTCATCATTTTTACATTAAAACCTCTCATAAACCATCACTTAATAATATAGCAGATAACTAAAACAGCAGTAAGTTTTATCCTCAAACCAATCAGCAAGTCATATGAGCAGCAACCTTCTGGAAAAAATGAGAGGTGAAAGAGTGAGTGTTAGGCAGCTGGAATGTGTAGCTGGACACTTTGCTGCTGCCAAGACTGTTAGGAGATTTGCACTCTGGGTTGCAGAGCTCAGTATTTTTTCAGAAGAGGGTGTCTCCAGCAGTGGAGTTTTGTGCTCCACCTTGCTGGGGTGTTATTTGTTCACCAGAGGCATTCAGTACTGAGTGCCAGCCATCGGCTCCTGAGGAGCTGCAGTTTTCTTTGGACTTCTTCCAGCCACATCACAAACCCAGCTATTCTTCACTTACAGTGCATGCTGAGATTGCAGATTAGGGCTGAATCATTAGTGTACAAGCAATTTTATCAACTTGAAGTTCTGTGAGCCTGGATAAAGATCCAGACGGATGTCAGGACAAAGCTAATTGTAGAATCCCCTACATAACATGCATTTTCAGAAAATCCTGAGGAGATTGCTATTTGTACTCTTACTCTCTTAGTTTACATGGCTCAATATACAGTACTCAGTGCACTCTGAAGCTACAGTAATAATTTCTTTAGTCAAGGAGAGATTATATTAGTTTTCCATTACTCTAAATGGTGCTCCTCTACCCACCACTTTTCAAATCCCAGACTGCAGTTCAATCTTTCCTGAACAAAACCATATTGCTGGAAGGGCTTATCCTTTTAAAATATAATTAATTTATTCAAAATAGAGTCTAATAATTACTTTCAAAACTGAATAATAGGAGGCTATTTTCTTTTTAACCATAGAGTCAAGTTTATTGGTGTTTCTCAAGATGTGTTTGAAAGGTACTTTTTTATTGAATTTCAACAACAGGTACTCAACTGTGTTTGGTTTCTCTTGCATTGGTCTCTTGTCATGTCTAGGCAGATCAAAATGCCTTTTAGCACACCAAAATTTCATTCTCACTGATACATTAAACTTTCATGCAAGTTGTTACAATGTGGTAGTGATTTCAGCTGAAGACAGAATTTGGGAATCTCTGAGACACAGCAGCTCTGGCAACTGCTGGATTCAATGTGGTGTCTCCCAAAACCTTTCAGTGTAAGGTCTGTAATATGGCACGAATCAGATTTTGTATGAAAAAGTATTTTAAGTGGAGCACAACAGTGGTGTCCACCCATGGTCCTGGCCAGGCTGGAGCTGGGGTAGGACCAAAGGTGGGACATGACAGGCTGAAGAGCTGGACTAGCCAAGGATCTTTCCAGTATAAAGTCTGAATTTAGGGGAAGTTATGAGTTAAGCATAGAAGTGAGAAAATGAGTCACACTGAAGAACAAAGTAGGGGCATGATCAAAACTGGACTCAATACTGTGAAATTAAGGAAACTAGGGACATTTTGATATCCAGGAAAGAAAGATATCCTTGAAGAACACCAGGACTAGGAATGAAAAAATAGGCTTGTGCAGACAGTAAAATTTCTCAGAAGAAATTGTCAAAACTCAGAAACTAGACTCTGAAAGTCTATCCAGGCAGACACCCTTTTGCCCTTGTGTCATCAGAGGCCATTTAATATTTGAAGCACTTTTTTGACAACAAACATATTGTTTTGTGCTCTTTTATTTATTCACTATGTAGTTGCTTGTATTTACTGATCACCTGGGGCTAGCTGTTAACCTAGTAACTTAGCTAAAGCTGATAAAAATGTAATTAGACATATGCTATAGCATTCTAGCATCCAAGTAACATAAATTAGAAACTCATTACTCAGTATCTTGCTTAATATTGTTACACTCAGTTTTAGCATGCAGAATTTCTCAGACTCAGAGAGCAATAAACAGCTGAGGAGGCCACTACACCAGTGAGATCAGGAGCTAGAGATGAACTATGGCCCATGGAGAGTGACAGATACCCCTACATCAGACCTCTTGTGTCTAAATAGCCTCAGGAAGTATCTGTCCCTGTGGCTGCAATACTAATTAAAATACTGAGAGTATAAACACAAATAAGGGAATCTGAGCTTCAAACTGTTCATAAGAATAGTGACAAATGAGGACACGCTTAAGGGAGTGTCTCCTCTTACATTGGCTAACACTGTCTGGCGATTGCTTGAGAAGATTTTTACTGCCTGTGTCCAGAATAGAGCCCTGGTTCAATTTTTATAGTTTAGTAGGCATGTGTTCTATCACCTGTTTTTTTCCTAATATACATAGCAAATTTTCCCTTTATTTAAAGCTTCTTCCACCTCCCAATAAAGGTAATGATGTTTCAATTTGATTTTTTGGCAAGCACTGATATAAAATAAAAATTATTTATAGACTGCAGATCCTTGTTCTGTAAATACCCAGCTATACTGTAGTGTCTTGAACAGTTTTTATACTCATCATGTCAGAAAATGTGAGAAAATCGGAATTCTCTGCCTCTATAATGCTTGCAGGAGATTATGCAGATTTTTCTTATGTTTGTTTTATTTGCATCCCAAGACCTTTCCAGGTCTTTATCACTGAGCTGCTTATTTCCATTTTTCTTGTATTAGTCTCAGATGTTTTTATGATTAGTGTCTTGCTCGAACACTGATTAATGAAAAATGTAGAACTCCTAAAGTAATAAACCAGTAAAAATAATAAATCATGTTGTTTTCAGAATATCAAACAGAAAGTATACAGCAGCTGGTATAAAACTTGCAGAAGTAATCCACTGATGTGCTTAGTGCTTAAACTTTTGTTAAATTTGTAAAGAATTTTAAAAAATAAACATTTAGTTGGAACCACTGAGATAGCTGTACCCTTTTGCAAAAAAAAAAATGAAGCAATAGTGCAATTTCAAAGTGAAAAACAGTACAGGACAGTGATGAAAACAACAGTTTTTCTCCTTGAGTTTATCCTGTCTTGAGCTCCCAGTAAGAATGTTTTTTAAATCAAAGAATCATAGAAAGGTTTGGGTTGGAAAGGAACTTCAAAGATAACCTGGAACAACCTGCCTGTCATGGGCACATCTATCTTCAACTACTGTATGTTGTTCAGAGCCCAGTCCAGCCTG
The DNA here is from genome assembly GCF_036417665.1 of Passer domesticus. Classification (NCBI taxonomy): domain Eukaryota; kingdom Metazoa; phylum Chordata; class Aves; order Passeriformes; family Passeridae; genus Passer; species Passer domesticus. The sequence goes on from NC_087478.1 coordinate 20,255,250, forward strand.
GCCTAGAACATTTCCAGGGATGGTGTATCCATCCTCTCTGTGGCCAACCTATGCCAGTGTTTCACCACCATCATTGAAAAATATTTCTTTATAATTTCTTGTTTGAATCTACTCTATTTTTAAACTATTTTTGCTTTTCCTGCTGCAATAAGACTCACTGAAATATTTGTTCCCACCTTTTTTTAAGCTCTGTTTAGATATTGAAAGGCCACAATAAGGTGTCCCCAGAGCCTTTTACTCTCGAGACTGAATAATCCCAAGTGTCAGCCTGTTTCCATGGGAGAGGTGCTCCAGCCCTCTGATCACACTTGTGGTCCTCCTCTGGACCCCCTCAAACAGGTCCATGTCCATCCTGTGCTGGGGATTCCAAAGCTGCACACAGCTCTCTAGGTGGGCTCTGCACCCACAGAGCAGTGTAGAAGGGGAGAACCACCTCCCTCAACTTGCTGGTCATGTTTCTTTTGATTCAGCCCAGGATATGTTTGGTTTTCTGGGCAGTGAGCACACATTGCCATCTCACATCCATTTTGTTATCCATCAGCATCCCCAAGTTCTTCTTACAGAGTTACAGAACATTCTGAGTTGGAAGCAACCTACTAGGAACATCAAAGCCCCACCCCGGAACTCCAGCTTCCTCCTTCCTCTCACAAGCAGTAGCTATCTGGGATTTTAGCTCTCCACTTTGGATTGTGGCTGCATCCATCCCTGATTTTGCTGAATTCCTTTGCCCTACTCTGATCTCAGGTCAGTAAGCACATTCAGTGTTACTAGATGAGCACTTCTAATTGGAAAATCTTTGCAAATCTTTATTTATATGCATCTACTGGACTTTATCCCATTGTACAAACAATCTTGGAAAGTGACAATATAGGCACAAAAAATTGCAGAGCAAATCTGAAGACTTAATTTCCAAGAGTCTTCCTATCTGACTTCTTGTGGCATACAAAAAACCAGTATCAGCAGATATTTCTTCCACTACAGTGCTGTAAAACCTGTCTAGTACTGCCTACCCTGTAGGTCAAAAAAAGGACTGGAATGGATCCAAAGGTACTGTGCAATTTCTAGGGAAAATGTAATGACATATCTGAAAGGTTATTAACTGATGTTCAGAAATACCTGCTCTCAGTTTCAGTGTTTCGACAAAAGAAAGTGCTTTTGTCAGGATTTTGTACTTGCTATTTTTGCAGGATTAAAAAGGGTTTTATTAGGATGTTTCATTTTGAGACGTTTCCTCACTAGGATGAGACTTTTGAGGTATTGCACTGAGATATTAATCAGAATCTTATTACCTTTCCATGTTATTTTTCATCATCCTGGGGAAAATTTGTGCTGAAAGGAAAGATAAAATAAACTTGGTCCAGTGATGAGTTCTGTGTGTTCTCCACTGAAATGGAAGCAGAGTGGCTCCCAATGTGGTTCTGGTACTAGCACCAGTCTGGTACCATGTTAGGTACCTGTTGTTTCATTGGGCCGCAGGACCTACCTGCGCTACAAATTAATTTAAAATTTAAATAATAAATAATAGATTTAAAATTGTTAAAACATAAAAAATGTAATAATAAAAATATGGAAATTTCAAGAAGGGAGCCCATGTGAAACTCCTGAGGTTCCACAAGGCCAACCTCCAGGAGCTGCATCTGGATTGGGGCAATCCCCAGTGCCAGTGCAGGCTGGAGGACAAACACCACAAAGAGGAGTCAAAAAGAATCCTTGCAATTAATTCTTCAGATTTACTCTGTAACTTTTCATTAACATATTGTCAGTCTCCAAGGTTGTTTGTACAATGAAAGAAGGTCCAGCAAATGTGTATAAATTATGATTTGCAAAGGTTCTCCAATTACAAGTGCTTATCTAGTACCTGGTAAAGTGTGCTGCTCAGGAGAGTGGTAGAATGAACAACATATCTATAAGGAAGTTGGAAGATATGATAATGAATATGAAACTTCAGAAAAAAAAACCCGAAAAGCATAAAATTTTTGCATAAAAGCATTAGTGAAAGAAAGATTAATGGGACATAGAAGCAAAACTGCTTTCTCTCTTGGAAATTTCCTTCCACTCTCTTTATACTCAGACTTACAGACATCACTGCAGGTATAAGTAACAGATACAAAACTTTCCAAGCCCTCTAAAATTCATTGTCAACACAGCAAAGAGTATTAAATAAAACTGATAATCTGAGAAATGTTCTTTATACAACAACCATTCAAACTAGCAGGACAAATTATGGCATGTTACTGTGCAAACTCAGGATGATCAGAGGAAAACCACAAGGCAAGGGGTAATGTGTGATTAACTGATAAAATTTTAAGGGGTTTGCACATGGGACTTGTCTTCCAGGCTACAAACAGGAGCACATTTAAAGACATATGTGTTATGGAGGGTTCACATATACACAAAGGAGCAGGGTGTATTTGCTAAATAAACCCTTGTTATCCAGCTGTAGAAATAATGAAGATGAGATCTGGAAGTTTGGACTTGTTTATTCCAGGCTACAAGGAAAGAGATAAGATGTTAAGGAAACAGGAAGGATTCCTATTTTGCTGGCTTACAGACATCAGTATCAAATGTCATTGCATGAATCTATTTTTACTGATGTCATATTTTTTTAATTACACTTGCAAAAATTTCATGGTCCATTAGTTATGTCTTCCAATCTGCCAAAACCTGAATATGGGTCAAAATGTAGCATTGGGAATGTGAGAAAAATCTGACAGAAATAAATAAAGAAATTTAGTAGCTTGAACATCACTTTCCGTGATTTAAAGATGTTTCCACTTTTTCTGTTCATGCCAAAGAACAAGAGACAGACTGGTGGTGAAGGTAGATGTTCACAGTTCAAAACTTCCCTCTTTGCATTCTGGAGGCTCCCTGGGAGACAATCTGAACACTGCCCTTCAGGCTGGAAGAGACAGGATTCACAGCTTCAAGGTCAATGTCTTTTAAATGGAGTTGTATTTGAGTGGACATAAAGGACCCCAAAACCCCCTTAGTTACTATGGTTTCTGCCAAAGTGTCCTGCTTGGAGTGGTTCCTGTTGGCTGGAGGAAAGAAATATCTGCTGCAAATCCAGGCAACAGGATCTGGCATGAGTTTTCCAGTAGGGCTGCTGACATGCCCTATTGCTTTATGGAGGAAAGAATGGGGAGGAATTAGTTTCATTTTTCAGGTCTTCCAATTTTACAGTGCCTGGTTGAGTAGGATGAAGTTGGAAGAAAAGAGAAGGAAAAGGTAAAAATAACAAGGAAACTAGCAGACTTTTTAGTGCTCTTTGATGGTGATAAAGGAGAGCACAGGTCTGGGAATGAGTCTTTATGGCCAAGGTAAATTAATGAACATAGGAGAAACCTAATGCAAGTCTCTTTGTTTCACTCTCAACAGGCTGCCAGCCAAAATAATAAACAACAGATTCAAACCAGAATGTTCCAGAGAGAATTGCATTTCACTCCCATCTTCTTACAGGGCCTCCTAAACCTTTCAAGCAAGCAAGAAATAATTTCCCCTTGCATTTTCGAATTCTGAACCACCAGAACAGCAAATACAGGCTGGTACTCCCTACCCTTGGAAACATGCTTATTTCAGCTGCAAATGGCAGACAGAATTATGTGGTGATACAAAAAGCTCTTCTCCTTGCCAAATTTGAGCTGCATCAGTTCTATGGAAGAAGCTCACAAACAGTTCACATCAGCTGTTCAGCATGGAATTTCAAAATTCTCCACTACATACTCCACATATATAGATACAGATACAGCTATAGATATACCCACACATACAGCACTTTCCTACCACCCCCTCACCTGCATGCCAGAAATCTGTAGTGACTTTAAAGAAGCTTTGCAGCAGCCTGAGACTGCTGCTCTGCCACAGCAGCCACTGAACTGACAGCATGAGAGATAGTGCATAAACACCAAAGCTTGTCAGTACGAGTATTTAGTGCAAAGCCTCAGTATCAAGGGTATGAGCCTGAGTTCCTGGAGCCCATGCAGCTGTCAGCCTTCAAACATGAAAATGCAGATTTCAGTTTTAAGGCTTAAGCACCCAGCTAGGAAATGTTATTCCATTACATAATAAAATCTATATTTGCTATATTTAGAAGAGTCGATGATTGTGCTGCGTGGAGTAAAACGATTTATATGCCACAGTCAACACACACTCTAACGCAGATTTTGATTTTAAAATATAAGCATCCAACTGGAAGATTATATTATTCACATGCATATTTAAATGGCCTCTATGTTGAGGAAGGTTGATGGCATTGAGATGTGAATGAATGTGTTCTCTCTTGGAGATAAGGCATTTTTCTGTCCTCCTGAACACATACTTTGATTGCATATAAACTTATCAATAAATTAGGAGTTTTTTTGGGTTCATTCTGAACATTGTCTTGTCTTTTTTTCTTTTTATCATCTTAGAGAGAGAATCCCATGTCCATATAATTCTGTCCCTTTCTGCTTCTTGAGTGCATTCTTAGTGAGGGTATTAAGTTAATAAGGTTTAACTTTGATCATTTTTCTGAACAAATCAATCTCTGTCTTCATTTTCCACCCTTTTGATGCTTTCTAAAAAGCTTCATCACTATGAATAAATTTATTACCTCTCCAATATACCCCTCTAGCATTAATACTGTGAAATGTAGTGGCACTGACCAATGAACATGCTTCTTTAGTTCCTTTCCTTCTAGGTTTTTGATTGGTTTTTTTTTAGGAAAGAAAAATAGAAACAGTATCAATCTGTTTCCTGAAATGAGCATTTGCATGGCTAATACTTCTGAATTCTAATGTGAGTTACACATTGTACAGAATGAAGTCAATATTCAAAAATGTCTCTGACACAGACCCCACTCAGGACACTGATCCCTGTTTAACTATTAAAGAGAAAAAATGCAGTATAAAAGGAAAGCTATTTATTCTTAAAACCATTTTATAACAAATTTAAATGCATTTTTGTTCAACAGATAAACTATCTAAATAATGTAGAACTTTTAATATAAGCATTACATAAATTCACTTTTGTTTTATATAATGCCACAGATGCTGGAAAGTGTCTTCTGCTTGAATAATATTGCCTGCTTCCAACTGTACCTATGGTTCTTTACTTGGGGACATTTTGGGGTTAAATTGATGCTATGCTTCCTCATTTGGAAGACTTTCCTTTAAGCACCACTTCTAATATCAGCTGTCTCTATTTTATGCAAGCACTTTCTTAGGCAGGATAAAGCAAATAAGAAGGAGAGAGATAGATATTGCTGTTCAAAGGAAGTAAACATTCCAGAAAAGATTAAAAGAGACAAGGAGAGAAGTGAAAACAACAGAAAGTTAAGCTCTTAGTAAAATCTGAAAGCTGGTCTGAATATACAGTTAACAAAGATGAACAGCTTATAATACTAAATATTTTGAAGGGGGCTTAAATCCTCCTCTTTCAAGGATGGCCTTATTTATAACACACAGGAGAACCTAGGTAGATGCTTTTCCAGAGTATGTCCTTCTGTCACTGCCTTCTGGTGGGATCATTTCAAATTCTTCTGTGACAAAGAGCAGTGAGAGACAGCGTACAAGACTGGCTGGGCCACCAGCTGTCTTAGCACAATAAAAATATCTACTTGCTATGGAGTTGATCTGAAGCAACAGAGAAGCAATGAAAATGAAGAATACAAAATATTCTTTCACAGGAAAAGGATGGAAATATTTCAAGGGTTATTGCTGAAGGGCAAAAATCAGAAAGAAAATATTTGTAGGAAATCTAGTTTTCTAACTCCCACTGGGACATGTGACATGGGAAGTGATGTTTCTTTCAAAATGTCAGGATTACTGACATTTCCCACAGAGTTCCCAATTCAACAGAAGCTGTGACTTCACCCAAAGGCAAGACAGTACTCTTATGCACACCAGTACATGAAAAGAGCTGTACCGTATAGCTCAACAGCCTACCTCAGCTCCCCAGTGGCAACAGTTGATGCCTGGGGAGGAATACAGGAACACAATACAAATAAAGTAACTCCTCTTCAGAGTATTTTCCCCCTTTCAGTGATTTACTATTTAGGAAATTTCTGAGCCAAAATGTCACCTTTGTAATTGTTCCCAATGTGCATTTTCTCTCAGTGAATTTGTCTAATTGCTTCATCCACACCAATTGGAAAGTCATTTCACAGTTACCTGCCATGAAGTTCTATTGTCTTTTGTTTGTCTGGGACTTAGCAATCTACAAGTTTTGCACAGTAAATAATAGTCAACACAGCATTTTCTTATTCTCATTTGGGAGCAGGAGCCACAAGACCATGGTCACCAGGTCCAGCTCTCCTGTTGCTTAAACATCTTCCCTTCCAAACACGCCGTCTTCCAGACATGCTTATTTGCCATGGCTTGGGAAGAGAAGTAGCTGAAGGAGAAGGTCATATAAGACCTCAGAAGTTCTGAAAGAAATAGACATTCATTTGGAGAATTATATGGAGTGAATAATACAGGAATGACACAATATATTAAGAACTAAATACAGCAAGTGTCTATGTGGTCTATTGTGGACTAAGTGAGAAGATTCTAGAGGGAATGGAATACAGACTGAATTTTTTATGGGTTTTTTTTAATATATTTTATTTTCTTTTCTCCATAGAACATTCTTTTTCAGGAGCATGGAGGGTGCTGTGTTGTGTCATATCCCCACAGCACATTAGCCATGATCCTGCTTTTGGTCTCTTCCTCTAGGCTAGCTAACTCCTTTGTCTTTTTATAGTCCTCAGTTACAGCTCTTTGTTGCTCATTATCATCATCTGATCATTCCCATAACTGTTCTTCCTCCAAGGTAACCTCATCCTCATTCCAGCCTTGGGTGCTCAAAGGTGATCAATGCTTTTTCCACTCCGAACTTGAGCTTGCTATTAATGAGAAAAATCAGAGTAGTAGGTAGGTAGGCCTTCATTCAGAATGAAGCTTGTAATTGAACAGTGATATGGGAAGAGTACCAAATGACAGCTAAGAAAATTTTCTAGCTGAAGGTTTTGCAAATCACTACAAGTAGTAAGCGTTTAGATATTTATGAGTACTCTATTGACTCCATTGTCTCTTGTATTTTATAAGATAGAAAAGCTGTCAGAGAAGCAGAATATACTGCATTTGTTGGCATTTACTTAAGTAATAGAACTACTTTGAGTCCACTTTTAGTTCTTTGTTTCTTTTATAACATAGAAAAACAACAGGAGAGATAATTCTGAAATACTGTGATGTCTTGAAATGGAATCTGAGACATATTGAAAATTAAAGAAAATTAAGCCTGATGCTGTTAGGTTCTTGAATAGCCTCCTGATGTAAAGATGTTAAACATCATTAAGAATATCTGGGCTTGGAGAAGGGAGGACTGAGGGGACTCCTTCAACAGCCTGGCAGAGCATAAGCTCATCTAAAACAAAGAAATAGAACAAGATTTGATAGCATATAAGGGAAGAAAATATCTTCTAAACCTATAATCTGTTTAGCTTAACAACCTCTTTGAAACCATAATAAAAATGTCAAGGACTGTGGAGATTTCACATAAGCCTTTTTTCCCAAAAGCCAGTGATAAATACCCACCATCACTCTAGCTCTTTCTTTGCTCTGCACTCACTGCCACATGCCAGCTGTAAGTGCCTCTCTGCAACACATTTACTAAGGGATGGACATTTGCCAAATGTAGTTCGTTTCTCCTCTCCTACCCTTGAGGACTCTCATCTTTAGACAATGTTTTATTCTAAGCCTTTGTGCTCTTACATGTCACTATTTGTGGCTGGAAGTCTCAGGAACAAATTCAACACAAATAGGGCGAGAAGTCTTTCTCTCCTTCTGAACAACCTATCTCAGTAGTGTTCACTTTTCACAGGAAAGATCCACCAGAAGCAGACTAGCTAGAGCCCACAGAACACAAGATTTCCTTCAGGACAAGTCTAGTGCTTGCTACCCAACCACAGCATAAATATTGGATGGATTTTTGCACCTTTCAAAATGATCTGAACCATTTAGAGAGAGAAACTAATGTTTTTCTAGAATGGCATCAGTGACAGAGTTTGAGGTGAAAATTTGGTAGATTGGAACTCAATAATTAAGCTCTCTGTTCCTCATAATAAAGTTTTAGTGCTGAAACTCAGGAAAACAAAAACTGTGCTTGGAAAGAAAGTGATCAGAGAATCAGAGAATCTTAGATTATGCTGCATTGGAAGGGCTCCACATTGATCATCCAGTCCAGCTCCTGGCCCTGCACTGGACAACCCCAGGAGTCACACCCTGTGCCTGAGAGTGAGCTCTGTCAGGCTGGTGCTGTGACCACTGCCCTGGGGAGCCTGTTCCAGTGACCAATTACTCCTTGGGTGAAGAACTTTTTCCTAATATCCAAACTAAACCTGGCACAACATGCCCTATGCACATTTTGAAAACCTTCACTGTTACTTTCTGTGTTGTGTTCAAATGGAGAAGTGGAACTGAAACAACATACAGACCCCAAATTATGTCTGAGGTAAACTGGAGTAAATGATAACCACTGCAGTTACCATTTAGAAAGACTGAGTTTATTTGTGTCTGTGGTTTCCAAGTTTGTAATAAACCAGCATTGCCTGCAATTCATTGACCTCTACCAAGAACAGAGGATGCATTTCCCTCATTAGCTGGTGGTAAACATGATAAACAAAATGTACACACTGACATAAGTGTTTATTTAAATATAGTGTTAATTATCATACTCTAATCTGCAGTTTGTGAGCTAGCTATGGATCTGCTTTAGAAAATATTTATAATAATCAATGAGGACTTGTCTGCAAGATGAAAACATGGAGACAAAAAGGCATCAGGAAATAAAATAACTGGGATGCCTCATATAATTACTTCACATTCAATGGCACACAGTATCTTTATCCAAATAAAAAACTGTCTTGTACCTCTGTTTGCCATCTATGTCCATTTTTCATGCTGAGTAACCTTGATTTCCCTTCAACATAGAGATCACCATAATCAGCAGCATAAAAAAAAAGTAACAAAGGGATTTATTTAAAAAGTATCAGGAAATGTTTTTATTTTTGTCTCTAAGACTTCCCTGCATCGTAGGTATTGACACTAACTAAACTCATTTGATGCACACCAGAAGTTTCACTAAAGAAAAATTCAGGTCCTCCTTGTTCAATCAGTATTGATTTACTACAAATCTACACAGCAAAAAGAGAATTAAGAATTCAGTAAAGAAGACCGGATACACCAAACTGGTACAAAAGAGCAGAGAATAAGCATTCCCAAAATAAAATTCCATGTGAAAACCACTTAACCATGACTTTTTCTGATAATTTTTGCTAAATGGGGACCCATTTATTCTATCACCATGTGTGTAATTTAGCAGTACTGGAGTTTCCTTACAGCACTGCCTCATCTTTAATGATAACAATAATGCAGAGACTGGATCTACATGGTCTCTCTTATGATTTTTTTTTTAATTGTCCCCATCATATTCATATTAGTAGAACAATATTTTAAGGAAGAAAGAAAATTTATTTTCTAAGTCCTACAATGATCATTGTACAACTAAAATCTGAAAAATATTACACATATTTTACACCCATATATTCCTATAGACTGACTTTGAACTTCAATGCTCACCTTTAATCAGTCTAGATTAACATTATTAAAACCCAAATCCTCTGAAATAAGCTTTGTGCAAAGGCAGAGTATCATTCACTTATTTTTACTGCACTTGCTACAGTGACCTGACACAACCTTAAATACATATAAAATAAGCATTTATTAAAATTTAGCACAGTTCATTGATTTCTGATTCTGGTGCATGACCTTTTTTGTTAATTCATCTCAGCACTGAGAGCAACTACTTTTATATTTCATTTTTCTAGAAACAGAAATACAGTTTTGGAGACATATTACTGTTTTGTTTCCTTCTCAAAAACTATTCTGAAGGATTGTTAGGATGTTAGTCATTCAATGAAGTAATTAGTCATAAATAGGCTATCATTTATAAATAATATAATCACAGCTTTATATTATTGTTGTTGTTGATGTTATTATTGTTAGTAGTAGTAGCAGTAGTAGTAGTTTTAGAGAAGAAAGGTGATCCTAGGTGTAGTGAAATGAGAAAGTCTGCAGTGTATTACTCTGAAACCATGCAGTTCCCCGAGGCTATAGAGAGAAAGAAAGACACAAGACAGGATAATTAGAGAATATGACACAGTCCTGACACAATCAGTGCAGGGCAAATTATGTGGGTGTGCTGTAGAGAAAGTCTCAATGCCTGCATTGCAGCACTCTACAGGAACTTGGGATAGCACCCAGCCAAACTGCCTCTTATGTCAGAAGTTAAAATTCTGTGAGTTCAGCCCACAGGTGGGGAAGACAAGTCATGCTAAGCCTGTTGGAAACTGAGACCAAATGAAAGCATTCACTTTTGAAACTTCTTCATAGTCTTATTGCTGGCATTTGCTTTTGATGACAGGCTGGAAATCACAAAAACCATGGCCTCATTAGCATGCATACATAGTAATAAAAAAAAAAAAAGAAGAAAAATACAGGGAACATCCCTTTTCTTCAGAGAAAGGACTTAACAGCAAAGCACTGCAGATTGAGATACTACTCAATCTACCAGTAGTTCCTACTTGTTTTGTACAGTTGCCACATTAAGCAACTAGGCAACTCTGTGAGGCCATACACCTGTTAATATAGCAAACTAAATGTGCCATTTGGGGTTCACACAATTATACCTGAGGAGTGAGGACTGTAAACCAAGCCCTTCTAACAACTTCTGAAAGCTCATGTGTTCTGTTAGCATACCAAGAAAAAGACAACCTAAAGGAGCAACATACTGTCACATTCTGACTTGAATGTGTATTTCTATTTCCTAGTTTCTATAGTTAGTTTGCAGCGCCTCTGCAATGGGATTTTGCATGCAGAATGCTTAGGAATTTTGTATCTAGCAACAACTCCAGCGGCTGCCTTGTTCCACAAACTCCTCCTCATGTGAATCATCACACTGAATCCAAGGAGACTGCTCTCATAAAGACTATTCTTATAATTGCGTGGTTTCACAATTTGTTGTAACTGTGTTTTAATCTCTGCAGCAAACGCGTTACTTGGTGCTTTCTTTAACAGCCATGTGGATTCTCTGTTACCACTTTACTATTTATTTAAGTGTTGATTTATTCAGAGCAGCAGTCATCATGACTCAGTATGGGTTTTTAGAAATTGGTAACTTCTCCAAAATGGACACTTCATAGATTTCATTGGCATGAGGCATGTAGCCATAGAGTGTGCTGGTGTGTGAGCTGAGTTTGGAGACTGCAAAGGAATGTGTGAAACTTCAAATGATAAAAACATGAGTTCAGAAGAAATTTGTTTTGCTATTAGGTCTGAAGCCATGGCAGTCAAGAGTACTCTTGAAGGTGGGAACTCTTTGGGTATTTTTTGATGCAGTTTTAAATTACAAAAATCCTGGAAAATAAATAATGAACACACAGAGATAGAGGCAGAGAGAGTGCTCTTAGATTTGAACTAAATGTGACTTGTCAGGATTATAATCATGTATGCACTGTGTTGGAGAACACAGTGTTAGGAGATATTTTCAAAATTCAAAATAAAAATAAAAGATTTGAAGGTCAGTCTGAATTTACAAATGCTGGAATAGACAAAGAGAATCTGCCCGTAGCTCACAGCATGTCAAGAGGAGGAAGAAGTAGCTTTATGCACTCCTCTCTTTTGAAGGCAGTTCCATCTAGTTCTGTACTGAAAAGCCCTCTGGGTTTCCCTTTCTGCCTGTGACACAGCAAAAGTAACATTTCAAAGTGCAGGGGTAGATGCCCCTGAGTTACCTGGTTTCAAAGAAATTTTAGGTATTTCTGAGTTTTTCACTAGCTCTTACTTTTTCCTTTTTCTTTCTGTAGCTCCACAGCAACTCAATAATGATCATTTCTAAAGCAAAATGCCTTAAACAGTCCAGCCCCCAGCAACCAAAAATGCTGCAAACAGCAGAAAGGACTGCTGTGGTGGGGCTTGCTTTCACCATGCAGTACTTCACAGGGATGTTTCCATGTGTTATAAATGTGATATGTGCTCTGCAACCCTCCTTTTGAGCACAACTGATGGACAGTTAATCCCCAGCCAAACAGGAGAAGAGGTAGCTTTGGCAAAGCAGTTTTAAAAGCCTTTCATTACAGCCAATAATTTCCAATTCCCTCTCAAAACCAACTTTCTCTGAGCTTACGTATGCTAAATATCCCCAAGAGATTAAAAGATCAATGAAAGTCTTCTCTGTACATTCAAATACCATTCCCTTGTCCTTCAGGTCATTCTATCCATGTTTGAATACAGCATGGCTAGAGATTAATTGCTGCAGTCTATCAGCAAATAATCTTTAAATGCTTCCTGAGGAAAGTCTATTAGTATAGAGTAATTGCATATTTCGTGTTTCCCAACAGTGTGCCATGGTGTGTTTCAGCACATCCCTTGGTCTAGGAACCCACAAGGAGCAACACCTTTTCCATAGGTTACCTGTGACATTTCTTCTGTTGAAAATGCCTCTTTCAGAGCTATTTTTTCCTGAAAGCAATACTGCATGGTGTAGACCATACAGGGAAATCAATATTTTAAAGTCCCTGCTTCATTATTTTGCCTTATTTCCTGTCCTGATTGAGTGAGAAGGGCAAAGGGCAGGGAGCCTGACAGCATGTGATTATGAGCAGGCCCAGCCAGCAGCAGTGAGGCTGCTGTTCAGAGGCTGTTGCTAAAGAATGAATATTTATGATTTCTTATCCTGTAACCTATTTCAAAGCCTAAAACCTACAGCCCGATAGTGCTCAGGGCTTGGTAAAACCCACAAAGCAGTAAAAATCATTTATTCTGTAAAGGGGGAGATGTGTGTGAAGGTAATTGAAGGGAGATTTTCACCATGTCTTTGAAACAGACTCTGACTTAACTCTAAATCTGAGGGCTAAACTGTATCTGCAGCTGTCCCTGTAGTCATGAACCAACAGATCTGGGTGGGTGTAGATAAGAATAAAATCTATCCCGTGATGGGAAGTTTGGAAAGTAGATTCATTTCCTGGAAGAAAAACATATAGAAAATCGCCTTTATGTTTCCATCAACACCTTATTTAATTTTAGTGAGGAATATTTTAATTTAGAATAAAATCTTCTTTAAAATTTAAAATACATTTTATTTGAAGAATTTCCATTTTTTAAGTCACAAGTACTTAGATTACAAGGATGGCTTTGTGGCAAAATGTTCTGTTCCATCCCTAGAGTCACTTGTCATTGAAATGCAGCAGAGCAAATTTGGTTCTGCTTTTTTCCAAGCATCTCTAGTCTCAGTTCTCAAGACTGCCACACAGAATTATATTCAAAGAGAAAAAAAGCAAGTGCCTCACATGGGAATGTTGTGTCTAAAGGAGATGTACAAAATCATCATGGATAAGGTGCTGTATTCAAACTACTCTTCTCTGTACCTCTGAAGGGAGCCTATCATGACTGAGACACACTTTGGTTTTAGCAGTGTTCACCTCTGAGGATTACCAGTGTGGCAGGATGGGCACATCTGTGCAGCCAAGGACCTGCTGCAGGCTGAGAAGGCAAAATCCAAATGTTCTTCTCTGACTTCCCTCCATGGCTTACTCCACTCCAATTATTGAAGGAATTGCAGGGAGGTACATATGGATCATCATCTGAAACATCAAGATCTCTCCTTCTACTCTAAGGTCAGAACCACAATACCTCTGGCCTTTTCTGGACTACCTGCTTATGTGCTTTACAGCATTCCTCTTTCCTAGGTACAAAAATTATGGGATTGCTCCTTGTCAATGCAACAAAAGTCAATAAGACAGTCAGGCTTTGCTCACACAACTCACCTCTCTGTCTTTCTCACTTTAAATTGTTAATCCACTTCAGGTCTCCTAGAGTCTTTGACATAAATCTTGCCCCTGGGGTCAACTACTTTGTGCTTCTGGGTGCAATGAAAGTGATGGATTGGAGTTGAATTCTTGAAATTTAGCAGAGAAGACTTGGGGGATATGCCTTTTCTGAGCATCTATATATACACTCAAGATGACACCACACATTTGAATCTTGGCAGACTGGAGTTTTGCACCTTCCCTTGTGCCTGGAGTATATCTTTCACCTGACCTTCATCCTGGAAAGAAGGGGGAATGCAGCAAATTTAAAACTGGTAGCACTTTCTTTTCTTCTCTTTTTCAAAAGAATCAGCTTTTACATCTGCAGTATTTGCATGTCTGCTTGTGTGTGTATCAGGGGGCGTGTGTGTGAATGTGTGTGTGTGAAATGGACAACTGCTTCCAAAAACACAGACAAGTACAGAGCTACGCAGGGCAAGAGCTGGCAACGTGGCAACATGGCTTATAAAATTATTTTAACCCATCCAAACTGAATTTGTGCATTTGCATCTGGCAGATGGTACGTAATAACATAACCTATCCTCACAGCCTGTCTGGACACTCATAAGATGCAAATCCTCATTAAGAAAAACCACCCAAAATACAGAACAAAAATCCCACCCAAAACTAAACAGCCTATTTCCAGAAATAAAACCAGCTACCAGATTAATATTCTTTCTCTTCCTCATTCTCTTGCTACAGTGCATGCCATTGCATGTTGTCCTGGCTCTGCTCCTCACCACCCACAAACCAAAAGATTAAATTCATTGGCTTTGGTTTCCCCATGAATCTGTATGAGTTATCAGGCAACTCCAGCTGCCCCTTCTGCATTATTTTTCACTGGAGTTTTGACTTGCCAGAGCAACAGTAAATCTTTAGTTCATTTCTTTCCACATCCTCTTGTTGCTTGCAGGGTCAGACAGAGGCAACCTCCAGCCCCACCAAACAGAAACTATTCTCAAAATGACAAAAGCCCAAGGCATGAACATCCCCACACACTCAAGTTTTATATTATGACTGGATCAGCCAGGATACCAATAAGACAATGCAGACTTCTGACTTGTTCATTCAGGTGAAAAAGAATAGATTTTTCTAAAAAAAGACATCTTTATTGATCTGGGGACATTCTTGACAGTAATTTAGTATGAAATACCTTAGATTCCTATAATAAAGTCTGTTAAGTCTGTTAATTTTTTTTCAGTAGCAGGAAGGAATATCTCTCCCTGCGCTTCAGCAGCAGCAGTTCCAGAACAATGAGGAGGTTGTTGTAAAATGTGCATGTAAAATATCTCCCTATTTCTTATAGGGAATGACATTTCAAACACTAAATTCCTTATATCCAAAGTAAATTGAAAATTACTCAAAACTAGACTGTCTTTTCAGATCTGCCCCAGTTGTCACAGCACTGGGGCCCTCCTACTCAAGCCAGGGCATCTCCACTCAGCTTCATTTCTGTTCTGCACTGTCCCAAGGCATTCATGAAAATGGCATTTACTCATGGGTAAATATCTCTAAATCAGATATCTCTGATCTATCCATTCAATATTCCAGTCAAAAAGAAATTATCTTTGCTAACTACACTCACCTGAAGAAATGCAGAGAGCAAGAAGAGAAAGTTCATTTTCTAACTGTGGTGGCTGTTTATGAAAGAACAGTTACTGAGTGCCATCTGTACTGTGTTATAGTGGGCACACACCTTTACTGCACAAATCCCAGGGTAACAACTGGCTGCACATTTTTAGCACAGGTCTCAATGCTGCTTCAATGGCAACTGTGCTGCTTGACAGAGAACTTGTAAATTTTCTTAAGGAATGAAAATGCTTCACCAGGTCACTTAAAGGATATGCAGGAAGTCATTCAAGCATGACTGCTGGTCATGGAAGAGCTCTTCATTGGAGGAAAGTCCTTGCATATAGGTGCCCTCATTTATTCTAAGCACTGGGTGTGATCTCCTTTAGAGGCTGCAAGTGCTTTCCCCTCAAAATGGACTTAAACAGAGAGCAAACACACCCAGCAGAATACAGCTGTGCTTCAAGGTGGCAGAACTATGGCAAGCAATAAACTAAAAGCCTGGCTCCTAAATCTCTTCTTTTCTTTGCCATAGGAAAACTTTTCCAAACAGAAACAGTCAAGAAGGAAAACTGTCCCTGTCTCTGGAGACATTCTGCTTCCTAGCATCCAACAGACAGAGAAAACAACTGATATGAAAACACATGAAGAGTTCAAGGAAAGGAGCATCCAATAGCAATACCAGAAACATATCCTAAATTTGTAAAGCTCTCTAGAGAGCCAGAAAACAAACTTCTGCCTGCAGTCTCCTTCTTTGGCAATGAAGTTCAAAGAAAATCTTGCCTAGCGCTGCCCATAGGCAAGCAGGATTTCATTCCTGGTGCACAGGGTATACAGCTTACAAAACATATATTTTAGCAGAAAGTGATGGTTGTACACCTCAGATTGTTTTGTCTTATGAACATACACTAAGATGGCATAAGATGCATGAAGACCAGAAAAACCCAGTGTCTTTTCTAAATAGTTTAATTGTAGAGGGTTTTTTTTGTTAAGGGTTTTTGGTTTTGGTTTGGTTTTGGGTTTTTTGGTGGTTTTTGTTTATTTGTTTGTTAACTAAGTCCTAGAATTATCTTCATACATCTTAGATGTTATACTGTGCAAACTATGTGTGCTCACAAATTTGGGTGATAAAGAATCTCCCTTTAAAGCAACATATCACAGTTAAGCAAACATAACCTTAGCCATGCATTGTATTTACACTGTGTATATTTATAACATATTAGATTGGACCTAATAGCTAGGCAGAGGACTCTAGCAGGGGTGCAATAATTTCCTGCAAAGTCATTTGCAATATCAAATTAAGCCAATCTACACCTTTCCTAGGTGCCAGCTGGGAGTTTCTGGCTCAGGTATGAAAGTGTTTACTCAGTCAGGACTTGAGAACTAATCACAACTTACTGAAGAAATTATATTTCAGTTTGGTAAGGTTCTCCCAGAATTCATGGCACTAATGGGGCCATAAGGGAAGAGATGATAGTGTATGGTTGGGTTTTAGCAGGTATGGGCAGAGATCAGCCTTGTGGTAGTAGAGTGAACTTAGATCAACTTGAACTTCTGGTAAACTTGACCATAAAGAAAAAAAAAAGACAAAACTCTACTCCAAATGGAGATTAATTTGGTGTAAAATTGGTGGTTTTAGATGATTAAGAGAATGGTTTTTTGCTTTGATTTATCTTTAATTAGATGAAAGACAAATATTGCATCACATGCTGTTAGGGCTTAACACCAGGCAATCAGCAATATAAAGTTCAATGTTATTTACATTTGTTTTCTCTTCCCCCTCACTCCAAAAGTAGTTCTGGTCTTCACACACATTAAATAGTCACTTACAGAACTGGTTTTGGTTTATTAAAATTAAAAGGAAATTTCTCTCTATATTCTTTACCCAAAATCCTATTAAAATTTTAGGATTTGCCCAACCCAGTACTATTGGGTATCCCGCAATGTTGTGAGCATCATCAGTAGTGCATTGACTCTCAGGTTGGCTTATTGGTCCAGTAACATGAGAGGTGATTGTAACAAAAGAGGCAATTCCTTCATTACTCATGAATACAGGATGCACTCTCTGCTCTGCCTGTAGCAGCCTCTTTCAGACGTGAAGGACCTAAGATGCATGTACAATTAATCATTTTGCCCTGAGCTGCAGAGCCCAGAGTTAGTCAAAGCTCTGCATAGCTTCCCAAAACCAAACAGGACATTCCACTCAGGCAAAATTCCCTAAGAGGGAATAAAATTATTTTACATTTATCTCCTAAGGCATATATTTTACAAGAAAATAAAACAAAGACAGTAAAACAGCTTCCCCTGGACTGATGCCAGCAGTCTGGCAGAGAATCTCTTGATGTTCTTGGGGTATGGATAGGAAATCTTTAATGTTATTAGAGAGAAAATTATTACCCAGAAATGTTCCAGAGAGCAGGTTAGTAGAAACGGTTTCAAAAATTTTTTTTTGAGTGTGATAGAAGATGTCTTCATTGTGGTCACTGAAATAAGAA
The DNA here is from genome assembly GCF_036417665.1 of Passer domesticus. NCBI lineage: Eukaryota > Metazoa > Chordata > Aves > Passeriformes > Passeridae > Passer > Passer domesticus. The sequence continues at coordinate 20,273,199 of NC_087478.1, forward strand.
AAAGGATGCTTTTTAGACTTGCTTTTATTAAGAAATGAGCTATTTCAGAAGCCTGTTGTAGAAAACAATCTTGGATTGTGAAGTAAAGTGTTATTTCTGTTCAAGCAAAATCAAAAAATAAAAACATAGGTCTGCAGATAAGTTTTTTGAATAATCAAGTGTTCACAAGTCAAAGAAAATTAAAACAGATGAAGGCACACAAAAACTCTTGAAAATGGTCTTTCTTCATATGAAAGGACCTAACATGATCCAGAGTGTGTATTTCTCAATGAATGAAAACCTTGAACAAAGATCTATCTGCCTGATCCATCGGAATATCAAGGGAAAAAAAATCTGAGAATAAGTAGGGCATTAAAAATAAGAACAGAATCAAAGAAAGAACACATGCATCTATATATTAGATTCCAAGCCAGGCAATGTTTGCTATTGTAATAGCCAAAAATAATCGAGCTGGATTCAGCCTTCTGAAGGAGGGCAAGGAGAAAATTTTTCCAGCCATACAAATAAATCATTACAGGAGAGGGACACAAGAATACTAAAAAGGTAACGCACAATATAATGTTGGTGCAATCCAACTAAATGTGCTTTGGTTAGCTTTCAAGTCTGATGATGTAGAAAACTAACGCAAAATGAAACTAGATAATGAAAATGCATATTTAAAACTAGAAATTGTCACTAATGCAAAGGAGAAAAAGCATAAAGAACATAGGGCAGGTAGTGAGATAATTTGCTCAGAATTGGTACCAAATTTGTAAATTCCACAGCAAGTATTTTAGCAAATCCTGCTGCATAACTGAAGGTAACAAATGAGGTATCTATATTTAGGAAAGTCATGTGGGCAATTTCAGTACAAACTCCAACCTAGCAAGCTAGAGAACAGACTTTGAAGGAAAGAATCACTAAAAACTTAGAGGTAGCTAAGATTAAATCCAACATATTTTGCTAAGGAGACTTAAGAGATTGACTTGGAAGACCTTCTTTGATGGTCTTTGGCCAAACCAATCTCATTTATCTGGATTTTAGTAAGTTTTTAATGTTCTGTAAATATGTAAACATTAGTTCAGCTGGAAATTTTAGAGATTAATCAAGGAACCATAAGGAATACCTTCAAAGTATCAAAGTATGTGATTGGTTTTAATTGCTTGTTCTTAATTTATTATATAGTCTATTAAAAGAGTGAATAAGCAAGGTATAACACCTGGGAAGAGCAGAGGCTTGTCCCTTCTCTTGGAGGAAAACAGATTTGCCTGAAGGTCAGCAGCCTTGAGAGACTGCTGTGAGTGACAGGCCAAGGAATGAGAGAGAAAATAGGCAGGGCTAGGGGCTGGAGTTCAGGCTAAGAATCTCAAACGTTCCTGTAAGGACAGGAGAGGACAGGGAGGTGTCAGAGGGGACAGAAGGAGTTTCCAGCCAGCCAGAGACAACTGGGTAATTTCTTGCAACGCAGAAGTCGTTGAGCTGAGGGTAAACATGAAAGGAAAGAGCTTTGCACAAGGACCAAGTGGCACCAGGTAAATATCAGGTAACATTTTTTACTAATTTCCCTTGCCTGTGTACATTGTATTTTCTGTGTTTTGGGAGTTAATGATTCATATTATAATTAAAGCTGATTTTTTTAACTCAAAATCTGGGGAAGTTTGTAACAAGTAGTCTTACCTTATTGATTTTAAAGATGTAGGTGACTCAGGGTCTTGTTAAGTCAGGGAAGGGAATGGCATAAACAGTAAATGAAAATAGGTAGAACTGAAAGTAGGGGTATTTGGCAGAAAATAAGTAACCAGCGCAGTCCATCAGGAGTCAAAGCTTACATTAGTGACTATAAAACACTACATGCTCATGAAATCCATCCCTGACACAACAACGAAAGTATCATCAAGGCAGGGAAGGTTGAAGTATTATACGTAGAGAAAGACATAACTAAAGGAGTAAAAAATATAAAGTAAGGAAACAATATAAAACTAATTAACAATATCAGTTCCAAACACATAGGAAAAAGCACATTTAGTTAGAAGCTTTGAAACTAGTTGAAACAGCAGAGAAAGTTAATCTGATTTTGAACTCAAGGTTAACTCAGTAACACGTGGGATGTGACCAGACTAATGTAAAAGTGACTCCAAGATGTTTTAAAAGAGTGGTTTCTAGCAGAACAGTAGGACTGCTAATACCTGTCTCATTGTACAAGGCATTACTAAACACTTGCCAACAATACAGAGAACGTATCTGATCATCTATATAAAACAATCATAGAGCCAAAGAGTGGCCTGGGTTGGAAAGGACCTGAAAGATCTAGTTCCAACCCTCTGCCATGGGCAGGAGCATCTCCTGCTAGACCAGGTTGCTCAATCCAACCTGACCTTGGAAAGCAAATATGAGGTCAAACAGCAAGAGATAAGGAAGAAAAATATAGGGCTGAGCTTCTATAATTTTTGAGAAGTCAAAGCAAGCATAGCAAATTGAAGCCTGAGAGGGCAATTTATTGCTTTCTATAAATATATGAGTCAAGTAAATAAGCATTACAAAAAAATTCAGCAAAGGGATAAGAGCAAGTCAGAAGTGAGGGTTATGTCCACAGTGTTCCCAATAGCACATTTACAGAAATCAGAAGGTTTCTAACAGAGCAAAAATTGCAACTTGGCTTCTCTTTAATTGTTTCAACACCTTCCCTGTCTTACTGGAGGAGATAACATGGAATTATGCAGCAGGTGCTAAATTATATCTACATGAAAGTCTGAGGAAAGCAAAAGTATTTTGGCTTAGTAGTATAATTTTCCAAATATCAGCAAATTGAAGAAAAATGGTAAACAAAAGACTCCATAATAGCAATGAACATGACGATTTGGAAAAGAAATACAGTTAAATTTTCCTATCTCTCTTGGCTGTTTTCCCAAGGATTTTTGCTTTAATAAAAACATTATCTATTACCAAGTCTATTAGGTATCAGATGTATACCAACTGCAATTATAAAATCCTGTAGTTTGCCACTTACTTCGTTATCTGATTCTCGATCAGCAGAATATCTGCATGTTCATGTCCTCCAAAGAAAAGACACATTCCTCAGCTGGGTTTTGGCTGGCAGTTGGAAGCATATTTGAAAAAAAACCTGCTGTGAAAAAAATCAGTGCTTTTACTGCCTGCATGAGAGGATGAGGAAGAGAATTTACCACATGAAACAGACGGTTGTCAAGCTGCTTAATCAACTACTACAGAGTCCTGAGATATTATGAAGGGGGAACTATAACAAAAGTTATCCCAAATGGCCAGGACTGCTATTTAATGCTGAAATAAGAGATTAGTTACTATCTTGAGCACGTCAACATTTCATTGCATTTTAAAATATGCCTTATAAATTCCACATACAGCATCATGGCCTAGCAGTATTCAATAAAAAAATGGTGTGTTATCATCTTTGGGCTGTCAAATCTGAATCTGCAGCATCAAACAATACCACAAGCTTCACCTAAATTATGGACTGTAAAACAAACCATGATTGATTCCCTAATTTCCATTTTAATGGCACTACAAATGGTAATATTTACACCCTTTTTGGCATTACACCTCATTTTGGCACCACAGAGACTGATAAATAGCATTTTATGTCCATTACCAAGGACATAGATTGTTTACAATTTACTTATTCTCGACAGTTTAGATTTACATGTACTGGATGGAGAATAAATTTATCTTAAACCTAATATTTGTTTTCTACAGGAGTTCCATCTCCAAAATTGTACTTGGATCACAAAAGTAAATAACCAAGGAAGAAAAAGTAGATGACATCTTTAGGGGGCCAATCCTGTTGTTTGCTGCAGCAGAAAGAGCAGCACCAAACCCTACAAGATGAGATTAATATACAAAATAAAAGAGAACAATGATCTTCTGTTGTTAATGTTTACTTTTGAATGTCTATTTTTACTACCAGGTGTAGACAGATAATCCAAAAGAGATATGGCGACACAGAACAAAAAGCCAATGCTTCTGAATTTTTTAATTAGTGATACTGACTTTGATCTAAGTTTTCAAGACAGCTCTCTTACAGAGTAAGTGAGGAAATTAAATATTATATAAGCCAGAGATTGTGAAGAAAGGAGAATTCAATGGCAAGGACTCTTCCAAGGGTGTTCCTTGTCAAACAGAGAACTCAACCTAGCACAGCCTAGGAACAGCAATGCAAATATAGGAGTTGCTTTAATAGCTCTTGTGCTCTAGGTACTACAGGTTTATAGATTCATAGAATGTACTGAGCTGGAAGAGACCCAGCAGTCCAACTCTTTGCCCTGCACTGAACACCCTGAGAACCACACCTTCTGCCTGAAAGCATCATCCAAACATTTTTGAGCTCTGTCAGGCTGGTGCTGTGACTGGGGAGCTGTTCCAGTGCCCAAACACCCTCTGGGTGAAGAAACATTTTCTAATATCCAACCTAAACCTCCCTAAAAGAACTTCAGACCATATCCTTGAGTCCTGTCACTGGTCACCAGAGAGAAGAGATCAGTGTCTGCCTCTCCTTTTCCCTTTGTGAGGATGTTGAAGAAAGCAATGAGGTCTCCTCTCAGTCTCCTCCAGGCTCAACAAGCCAAGAGACTTCAACAACTCCTCATATGGCTTCCCCTCAAGAGGAACCCTCATGACCCTTCTCTGGATGTTTTCCCACAGTTTAATATCTTTTTTATATTTTGGCACCCAAACCAGTCCCCAGCACTGGAGGTGAGGCTGCCCCAGTGCAGAGCAGAGCGGGACAATCCCCTCCCTTGCCCTGCTGGCCATGCTGTGTCTGATGCACCCCAGGACAGGGTTGGCCCTCCTGGCTGCCAGGGCACTGCTCACTCAGATTCAACCTGCCATTGTCCAGGACCCCAGGGTGCCTTTCCACAGTGCTGCTCTCCAGCTTCTCGTTCTCCGGTGTATATATACAGCAACAGTTTCCCTATCCAAGGTGCAGAATCCAGCACTTGCCCTTGCAAAAAATGTTAAAGTAACCAGCTGAGCACCATGCTAAAGAAGATTATTTACATAACAAAAAAAAAATCTGTTTTTTTTTTCATCTTTTTCTAATCATAACCATTACTATAAAGATGCAATAGCTTAAGGGCTACTCAAATGGAAATGAAAATTTTCTAGGCTAATGTGTTTCTTTCCTTGTTCCATTGTGCCTTTCTAAATTAACCTCCTTAAAAACTGTTCTTAGATTGGTCATGTCTCACTGAAAAGTGCTTCTCTGTGTGAAATTATCTTCATTGTTAATGCCTTTTTTATTTTTCTGTATTTTCTTAGGGAAGATGACCAAAAATGGTATTAAAAGCAGTATTTTCCAGAATTTCTCCAGAGAAATTATTAGTTTCATTTTTTAAATGTCCTTGATTTAGAATTAAAATGGAGAAGAGACATTCAAACATTTGGTTCTTCATGTAAAGTCTTAATAAAAATTTAATAAGAGTCCCTGAACCCATTAAGAAACAAATAAAGACAATTCTAGTATGAAGATCCCTTGCATTGCTTTGAGTATCAAACAAACACCTTCAGGTCTATTGAACAGCCAGTAACAGATAAGGTTTTCCATATTGCTGCGTGATTGAAACTTCAGAACATCTGGAAGGGAGAAAATAGCATGACAAATAAAGATAAAAATGTGCTTGTTAGCTAGAACCAGTACAATGTAGGGTATTCAAAATGAGGAACAGCAACTCCTGGTAGGCTTGCATGATGAACACTGCACAGACACCTGTTAATCTTCATAACACCCACCAGGCAAGAGGGCAAATACAGCTATTGCCATTTGACAGGGAAAAATTGAATCCCAGGCTGCTGAAGACTAAGTGATGGACAAGAGACAGAGTGGGTGTAGACTAAGGACCAGAAGACCTCTGTGCCCTATTGTGCCCCACAGAAAGTCCATAAAATAGACAATTAGCAGCCAGGCTGTAATAGCTCTGATAATGAATGGTTCTGTCTGTGCTGTAACTGAACTTTCTCATATTATTTATCTTCCATAGCAGTCCCTGTCAGACCTTTTGAAATAGACTTTGTTGAGGAAAGTGTTTGGGGATGCCTGTAGGCTGATCCAAAATCCTTTAGAGGGTACACTGCCCGAAGTTTGCTTTCAGCTAATCCATCAAACCTGTTATTTTCTCCTGAAAAACAAACATGCATTACCAGCAGGGCTGATCAAACCTCGGCAAGTGTGACACCCAAATTTTACCTGTCCGCTCAAATCATGCTATGTTAAAGCTGACTCAACTGCTTTAGTGGGCTCCAAAGAGCACAGCCTGCCCACATTTGAACAGCTGAACTCAGCTGAATGTTTTCAGCTATTGAGTTCAAGCAATATTGCTTTCACTCCCCTGGCTATTACCAACCTGAGACTTGGACAGGTTTGTGTGGTAGATGATGATGTGCTGTGCCCTGGTATTGCCACTAAAGCTTCATGGCTTCAGAGACTTCACCCCACTGAGATACAGGAAGAGTAAATTTATTAAAAATAAAAAAAAAATTCCCCCAAACTCCCTAAAACAAAGAAGTTATTTTCTCCTCTATAAAGGTAATCAGAGGGAAGAAATCCCAACTCTGTGAAAGAAAGGAAAATTATGAGCTCTCTCAAGGTAACTGAAGTAGGAGCCCTCATCAGTGATTGGACTAGATGATTTCTAGAGGCTCCTTCCAAACCTAACTATTCTCTGATCCTATGAAAGAAACAAGTATGCAGATTTACAAGATGTTTTCACTGCCAGCTCAATTCCTTGTAAAGAATTCTTTGCCTTGCAGGCCTGACTGCCCTGCTGATAGCAAGGGAGAGATAGAAAGCAAATGAGAATAAAACAACAATGAAAAAATCAGAATGGCCTATTAATTTAGTAAACCCATAAAAGTCACCATCTTTTCTGAATCGTTGGACAGATAGGATTCAGTTAAGTTCTTGTTTTTATGATTGTTTTTAGAGCATCACTTGCATCTAGTGCAGGCTCCCCAACACTTTCTTTGTCTAAATTCATTACTATGGATGAGGTGCTGCTGTGTGTGTATTGTCATAAATGCATATAAAACTTGAAGTATCAGTATGGAACATTTGGCTTTATTGCTTTGGCTCTGCTCACTGTTATCTAACTACACTGAAGTGCTGGGCCTTGGCAGGTTTGCCACAATTGTTTATCACTGAAGTATACAACAGTATTTGAAACTTCTCTACTTTCAGCATATTCATATTTATGGCATTTGTAAAATACTATAATTCAGTTGAAAATGGGATGTTATTGTTCAGAAAAGACAGAATTTTCCTGACATGAAACAATAATTTGTACAAGTCTGTGAGTATCTGATTTTTGTGATTTTATTTCTCTTTTTCTTCTTTTTTTTTCCTTTTAACATTGTAACATTATAGGGAATAGAGTTAGGAAGCTATGTAACTGTGCAACATACTCCTCAGGTGTTACATTACAAATAGTGTGTTTGTATTTGAAAGCATTGCATTAATCTATCTGTTCCTATCTTTTAAAACTAGCAGCAATTATTAGCACCATGGGCTGTGTGGTTTTTGTAATATGTGACATCTCCAGAAGTGGAAACTGCTTTTTCTTGGTTTTGTTACATGCAGATTTTGAGCCTCTATTGCTCTGGTCTGCAGTGGTGTATGATCCACATATGTCCCTTACCTCCTGTTTTCATCTGAGACACCGATCTGAACCTTTAATTCATCTTTACTTTAGACAACCATTCGGTGCAAAGTCCTTTGGGGACCAACTCTGGGGACTGAAGCCACTACACCACACCACATATTTTCTTTCTGCATGCAGCTCCCTGCTGAGGGCAGCAGTCCTGCCCACCTGAGGGCACCTTGGGATGCAGCCTCCCCCTCTGCTGTGCTGGTGGGACAGACAGATGGACGACATCTGCAGCAAGTCAGCATGGGCACCATGAGAGGAGGGTGGTAGCATTCCCTTCTGCTGTCCTGTGGATCAAGTAGCTGCACAGAATAAGAGAAACAGGATGCAAATCCAGATACAAAAAGAGGCAGTAACATCCAGAATCTCACACCTGCCAGTTCTGAGACCGAAAAGTGTGAAGGAAGGGCACATATCCCCCAGGATGTAATCAGTGAAGGTGTGCATGTCAAAGGTGGTTAAAATCAGCACAAATACACTTTATTTTTCCATTCCTTATATTGACACTTATTCCTTAAACAATGAAAATTTCCATTTTCTACAGTCTGAGGAAATACATTGCTAAAATTGACCTGCCCATGGGAGTAACTCTGCTGTTAATGGGTGTTTTTTGGTTGCTAGTAAATACAGTTCTTTAAAAGTAGCACAAATAAAAAGTTCTTATGATAACTTTAGCAAAAACGTATGGGAAATGTACCACTGTACTTTGGACAGACACCCAAGACATTGCTCATTCCATCACTGTTATTCAGTGAATATGATTCAGAAAGTCAGTGGAAACGAGTTTTTTCCTTTTTCCAGGATAAGTTCTGTCTTGGAAGCTGGCTTTTCTGCTTCTTCATCAAATAGCAAAACTCCCAAAATAACCAGATAACTTGCTTTCTATCACACCTCAGAACCCACTGAGAGTTCCCACTGGGCCTACCATAAATTAATTTAAAATTGAAAAACTCTCTTGTTTACCCATAATTTACATTGTAATGTGTGAAAAGCTAGAAATCCCGGAGGGCAAAGCCATATATCCTGTCAGTTTGGATACATTCTCACAGATCTTGCGAGTCTCTGGGATTTGACACTGCATGCCTGAAGGTAAAGAGAAGGAAAAAAAAAATTTAAAAAACAAACAAACAAACAAACAAACAAAAAACCCCAAACAAACAAACAAAAAAAAAAAACACAGGAAAAACCCCAAACAAACATACAAACGAAAAAAACAGGGAAATTTCATTGTGTCTGCAACGTAGGTACAACGATGTCTCTTCTGTAGGATTTTTGGATTTTCACTGACACTATGCAGACACATCAGACTTTGGACAAGCCTTCCTCTGCCCCATACCAGAAAAATCTCTCTGTAAGAAATTTGTGAATATTAAAGAGGCACTATATGTGTACTAGAACAAGGAATTTAAATGGTGCCCACTGTCTCACTTCTGCACTTTGGCAGATCAACAATAATAGAACTAACCCCTTATAATAACAAATGGGTGGAGTTTTAGATCTTTATTTTCCCCATTCTCCACCTAATTTTGTTATAAGTGAATCCAAAGTGACAATAATAGAAATGGAAGAGAAAAACTAACATGCCATGGTTGACAGCAGCACTGCTTGTCCCCTACTGCTTCAGCCACATGGTTCAGAATTGAAATGCAGTAACCACTTTCCTAACATAGCTGAGTCTATTCCATCTTTTTTCCTCTATGTTTAGATGTCACAAAAGCCCTGCTGATCAGGTCCTGGTGAGAAAGGCTTGTCTTACACAAAAACATGCACTTAGAAGGCAGCTTTCAGGCCACCAAAAGATTTTAGATAGCATTTAGGCACAGCAATCTACAGGATGCTGTGGTAAGGGGTTTTTTGTCAGAGAAGTATATATTTCAGGAGTCCTGCACAGGACAGTAATTGGTTCTGCATCGTTCAATATTTTCATTGCTGGTCTGGAGTCGTACAGGAAATAATTGCTGATACAGAGTACGGATGCTGCACAGCACTGGGGAAGGCATCTTTGATGATGGAGAAGGGAAGACTCATATGCAGTCATATGAATCATTTGTCAACATTTAGCCCTGAAACCAAACATTTTTGGCAGAGAAAATAATTGAGATCCTGTATGCAACTGTTTCATGTTTGCTTTTAATTTTTATATAACTAATTTTGCATTGAAAAAATGGCTTCTTTCAACAGAAATTGTTCATTAACTTGGTCCAGTTTCTCCAAGTATTTGTAAACATTTGAGGGAATGGTGTTATTACCATTCCTTTTCATCCACTAGCTCAGGCACTTGTTCATTGCTTGAGAAACCAAGGATCAAACCTTTCTGCCTGAAGGGATCTGAACTCACATCTGCCACACACCAATGAAGTACTAGCAGTCTGTTAGTGCTGCTGTGCTTGGTGTAAACTATTTAAAATTCAGTGAACCATCATGTGAGGGGGTGAATTATTTCACTACCTGGCTTGATCTGCTGGGCACTCTCATAGGATGTTGGACATTTTCATTCCAGTCCTTGCTCCAGTGAGTCTTTCAATATTAATATGAAACAACATATGACCAACAAGACAGAGGAAGGACACCTCAGAGTAGAATTATGCCATTTACACTAGCAAGGTATGTATTTAGGAAAGCTGCCTACATATACTGGTTCAAATCTGCTCAAGTATAAAAGAGAAATGAACATGAGCCTTGGTCTTGCTGAGGATTTTGCTAGCCTTTAGAAATTGGATAAAAGAAATCAATGGCTAAAATATAATTAATTCTAGTTCCTCATTTTATTTCTTGTCATTTAAGTGTCTGAAAATCAAATATTCTGTTATGTCCAATGTAATGCTTCAGTAAACACATGACTATTTCTCACTTGTTTTCTAATTTGGCATAGACAAAGCAAACAAAAAAGAAAATTTGTTTGAACTAAATGAATTTTCATTGATTACTTTATTCAGCTGGTGAACAGAAAATAAATGTTCAGTGATCTTTAATTGGATTTATTTTATGGCATAAGATCCTTATCACTGGATTCAATTGTCACCTAAAAACTTTATCAAGCCTTTAATGTGCACTTACTGAAGTCTGAAAAATTGTTTTGGTGGTGACTGAAAACTTATTAGGTGATTTTAATTACTGAGGACAATCAATCAATGTTCCCTGCAGCTATAACTGCAAATTTCTATTTAATGCCCATTTACCTCATTTTCTTTTTGGGTAAAGAAAAATTGACTAGCTTGAGTTTTTCCTCTACTGGTAGAAATACCTGTATTTCATTTTGGGGTTGACTTTGATTTGCCTTACATAAGCAAGAAAAGTACCTAAATGCAGTGCATTACCCAATATCAGTTTAAGGAATAACATTTGGCAATATCTCTGTATTTTCTTGTTCAAAGCTTTGTTTGAGCAAGCAGGTTCACTGGCTGGGTGGCTCCTTGAATAGTTGATTTTTGCAACCAGATAATCTAACATCAAAAGGATGTTGCTCACTGTGGCCTATCTGGGCAGGGAGAGGTAGGGAGAAAAATGTTTTTTCAGTTGTAAATTCTGAAAAGCTTATCCCCTATACCAATTAGTCATCTACAGCTGAGGATGTCATCAGGAAAAGGATGGGAAGGCTGGAACTCATAATAAATCTCTCTGACAAAGAGGTATGTGCTGTATGACTGTAAAGCAAATGTAAAGCAAATGTAAACTGAAAGTCTGATTTTTTTTTTTCAGCTCTACTTCAAGTCAATCTGCTGTAAATTAAATCAGAGCCCAAGATAATCCAACTCTTTCCCTACATCATACCCTTGTTGCCACTTATTCTTTCATCCCCTTATTCTGCAACCTCTTTCATAAGTGCTTGACAGAATTCAGTGTGACCACTCTTGCCTAAATTCTCTTCTTTTGTAATCCTCAACTAAACCAGGATCAAAAGATCATACAACTAACTCCCTTTGCAGTATTATCTCACTGCCTGGAAATAACATATCCAAATCGTCTGTCTAAGCTGATTCCTGGTAGTTTTTTGACATGTTCATTTTTTGTAAGATCATGTAGCATTTAGACCCACCAACCAAGTAATTTAATCTGAGCAAGTTTCCCTGGTCCCACTGTAGTTAATGAGGGAGAGTAGCAGTGAAATTCTTTCCACCTGGACACTTTCTCTGGGCTATGATAATAAAGAGGATCTAGCTGATTTGCTTAGACCTTTAAATAACTAATAGTAGCTGAGCTGAATTCCATATGGCATTTGAATTAATGAAGCCTATTTCTAATCAGAATTATGGTTTAGAAATTTTGCAGTTCTTCAGGCTTCATGATCTGGCCATTTTTATATTCCTATATATTAACGAAAATATTTCACTAATACCTGGCATGGCTGCCTTTAAATGATATGCAGGACAAAACTTTTGAATTTATGGATAACAATAATTTAAACAATTCCAAAGGCCATAACTTATTCCTTCTCTCCAGGGGATTACTTGTACAGTAATGAAGGAATAAAGTATAAAATGAACAAAAGGATGTTTAATTTTTCCATCCTGGTAAATGTCTATTGCCAATTTTATATGTCTTGCACCTTTATTTTTATCAAATCAACATATAAAATCTGTTGAAAGGCAAAAATAGATCAAAGGCTACTTTGGCTTAGGAGTCTCATCAACACATTTCTGGCTTCATTTTATTGTAGAGAATGCTTTGACAAGCAGGAGAATGCAAAATCTTGTAAAAGTTTTGTGGAGTTTTGAAATGTTATAAAAGTTAGTCTTGGAATCACTAAGATTCATTCCTTCTTGGTATTATTTGCCTTTCCAAGGAATTATTACTTAAAAATCCTTCCATAGTAAAAAAAAAACGCAGTCACTGATGTTCCTTTCTGTGAGCAGCAGAAGAGAAAAAAAATTACGAAGAATCAAGATAAATATGCAGAAAATTATTCTGCAGATGCTGATCTTTCTGTATTAATGGGCAACTTTTCAGAGGATACTTTATATACTGCACTAGCATATACTTTTTCATTTGTACTTTTACTGGCTGTAACATCACAGTTTTTCCAGTTTCATCTCACTGATTTTCATTTCCAGTTCTTGCAGCTGAGCTTATTTGAGAGTAAGAGAGGAGGAAAGAGAAAAGACAGTGAAGAAAGAAATTAGCCTGTGAGAAAGTGCAGGAACATAATCTGAAAATATAATCCAAGCTGTCACCATGATTAATAATTCTGACCTTCCTCTCATCTTCTACTCATCAAGGCTCCTTTTGCCTGTGGTCTTGAAGCTAGCAATATCACTTTGATTTTACTTTACCTCCAGGGCTTTTACCCTTTTGCTCCATCCATCCAAAATTTTGCCTTGCTCTTTTTTGCTCTTGTAGTTTCCTCCTTTCCATGACCCACAGGGTATCCTGGCAAGTTTGTTCTTCAACACCATCCACCTGAGAGAGAAAGGTGGACTGAGTTAACCGCTCACTGTCACCAGAGGCTCTCTGCTCAGCTCAGCCTCAGGTGATCATTTCCCTACTTATGCACAAACCCCACACCGCTTTCCCAGACAACATTTCTGCAGAAAGCTGACCCTGAAAGTCTCACCCTGGTCTGAGTCAATGTATTCTCATCAACCAAAATGCACTCAAGACTAAATACAAAGCTAAACAGAGACTTGGGGGAGTTAAATCTAATTTCTCTGATTTTTATCTAATTAATTCTACTTTGGTAAATAAGGAAGATGATAGAGAAAGAAAGATTCCAATCAAATGCAAGTAAGTTGCAGATCTGCTCTACAGATAAAACCCAAATCAGTGTTATGGAAAAACAATAGCAAAGTTCAGACCTGCTCTAAGCACAGCACAAGAATACAGAATAGCTTGACTGATGGAATATTTCCTAATGCAAATTTTTAAGTTTTGTTGGTTGTAGCATTTATGTTAGAATGATATGTCAGAGCTTTGACATAAAGGAATCTCAACTGATTATTGCATTCCAAACAACAGAGTGGAGAAACGTCATCTGAAGGATTTACTTTTTAAATTTACTACTTTTAGTTTTCTTAAGTTATTTCAACATTTAAAGCATGAAATTCAGCAATATGCCAATCTGTCCTCCATCAGCTGTTGTACCCTAGAATAATTTCTGATTAAGCATGCTACTACACAGTGAAAAATGTGGATGATCCAAAAATTTCATCTACTTGCATCCATAATTAGTAGGTAAGGAATTAATCTCTTAAAATAATTCAACCTATAGATAGACATAAACACTTACCAGAATTCAGTATTGCTACCAATCACTACAGGAGATTAGGAAAAAAGAGAGTGGAACAACATACCTAAAGAACAGAAATTATGACAAAAATAAACTTCTGTTGGTACTACGTGCTTCACACAATCAATTTTTGCTTTGTCTGTGAGAGATTTTCTTCCTGAAAAATCTGAAGTGTAACAAGTGCTAGGTTATGTCCTACAGCTGAATCAGCTATGTCACCAATTCATCACATCTGGAAGACTGTTCATATCATTTATTTGCTGGCTAAAGTAGCTAAACCCCAAGTTTTTACTTGAAGGGATTATCTACAGATGTTCCCTCTGATAAAAGATGTGTATATGTTTCCCAGGAGCCTTCTTATGACTTAAACAGGGCTGTATGGAAAGCTGTACATTGAAATCTGAGTGCTCAGCCATAGGCTGTCATGTCATTCTGGCTGGAAGAAAATGCTACCACCTGTGCTGTATAACACTGCAACTGAATACCAAGTAGTAGAAGAAAACAGGAATTGGGTTTTCCTTTTTTTTTGTTGTTTTAGGTTTGGTATTGGAATAGATTTTTTTCTAATAGAAGTCCAGCCAAAATAAATTTCTTACATCTTCCTGTATTAAAGAGCTTTCCTTGACACTAGAACAACAAATAACTGGACTGATTCCATAATGTAGTATTTTCCTTGTGTTCCAGGAAGATACTCTATTCTGTGAAATCATGGCACAGTCCATGCAGCACATCCATCTCTCTCCATACTTCTGTGACCCAGTGGGTACAACTGAACTCAGCACCAGCTGGCATCCTCTGACAGGGTGGGAGCCAGCAGATTAAATCAGAAAGAGAAAATTAGGGATAGGATTCTTTTGAGTAGTTCAAGTCTTGACTTTGTATATGGCTTCGTGTTAGTCTGGATGGGGGGAAGCAGAGAAGCTGTTTTCCAATCCTCCTCATGTAACTGCCCAAATTCTTGTCTAGTTAATGGAGAACAAAACTAGCCAATCTACCTTATTGACATGGTGCTTAGGGACATGATTTTGTGGTGGAGCTAAGATTGTTAGGTTTATGGTTGGACTTGATTATCTTAAAGATCATTTCCAACATAAATGATTCTGTGATTCTGTGAAAAGGATCTTTCTCCAAAGAGTTATACAACAGAACAGAACAAGTCCTTTTGCTTAGATGTGCAAACTACCACTCTCACTAAGAGTACAAGTATTTCAAATGGAAATACTAGACCTTCATCTGCCCAGCATCCCATTTGAAGGGCTCTGCCTTACAAAGATAACTGGAAAATATCAAAGGGGATGATGGTAGCACTTGAAAAATGCATTACTTTTAAAGTCTCCCCAAGGAAAGAATACTTTTGGTCAGGCTGAGGAGAATTGTGTCCATGTGTCTCTAGATCCACATGACCTTCACCTCTGAGGCATGGGATATCAAAGGTGAGAGCAATCATTCTCTGTATCCCTCAGGAGGCACCACTAGACAGGGAGGATCCCATGCCATGACAGCAAAATTCCAGACAGAGAGGGGAGTCAAACTCAATACAAGGGAAAGTGTATATGGTTACAAAAACCTTCATATGTTTTTTAGGGAAAAAAACCCAAAAAAACAAAAAACTTTTTTTTTTTTAAGTAAGAATAATCTTTATAAAGGAAGGAAAATGCTCCTTTCAACTTCCCCATCCTTTTCCAAGTGAGTCTTAAACCAGAATGTTTTAACTCTTAGCTGGCCTCCTTTGCCATGCTTTTCAGTATACGTTAAAGGATTAGAAAAATATATAAAGTGTAGGAGAAAGGAACTTCAGCCTGTAAAACCTGCCTGGCAGAAACACTTAGAGACAAACTTTAGGAAGACAGAAGAGTACCTGTGGTACATCTGGGCTAGAAGAAGAAGAAGAGAAAAGAAGTTGTTAATGGTTTGCTTCATGCTAGCGCTGACACCTCTGGCCAAACAGAACTGCAAGTGCCTCTTTTTTAGCAGTTTACCCATTCTTTCACTTTGAGTGTGCAGCTGCATGCATGTTTGGTTATAAATGGATGGTCATGTTTTGATTCCTTTCCTTTTTTCATTCTAGGCCTCTTGACTAGTTATTTGAAACAAATATGTTTATGGTTGTCATAACTCCTGGAAGCAAAATGTCCTGTGACAGCTAAAACCTTTTAGAACTCACAGAGCAGGAAATGGCAGCACTTCACAGTTTCTGACTAAACTACAATGAATGAAAAAGTAGTAATCTTTTTAAAAAGTGCAAAAATCAAGTGTACACAGTAGAGAAGTGAAAACTCACTCCATTAATAAGATTTTCAATTTCCTCTCTCCTTTAGTGAGCTGAAATGATCACCCACTTAGCTTTCATGTTCAGATAAATAAAAATCCTGGTGTTCACCACACACCTTTCAATGTCAAGGGAGACCTGCAGGCCAATGAAAACTGACAAAAAGACCTCTCTTTGTGGGACAAAAAAGGGAGAAAAGAGTCTAAATGACCTTCAATAGAACTAAAAAGTATTTATGAGAGAAGAAGCTTTTGAGCTGCTTACATTCAGTATGACAAGACAATTGGGAACTGTAAGTTTCAGCTGCCCTTGGATTATAGCCCTTGGCTCTGCTCTCATGTAAAATGAGGTAGTCTTATGTCAGTAGGGTTAAAAATATCAGTTCAATCACTTGTGCCTTAATGATTTCTGATATATAATCTATAGGTCTGAAATGCTCCATACTGCACATTTTGTCCCCTATCCTTTGCTTTCTCCTCAGAGGGTGGGTACTTGGGGGTGGAGGGGGAGAGGGTGGAATTATACAGAGGCTGGCAGATGAAAAGAAGAAAATTTAAGGGGAATGAAAACAAATCACAGTGGTCTTATGGAGCAATGTCAATTTTTTTCCTATGGAAATCATGAATCCTACATAAAGTGAAGCCAATTAATCAAAATTGCACAGAATGCATTAAAATTCGGGTCTGAAGACACCAAAGGTACATGTGAATACACGTTGGTTTCAGGTTAAATGGAACAAAAATCAAGGGACAAGGATCTTTAAAGAACTTCTGGGTTTGAAATGCTCATCCAAACTTCCCCAAATTCTTCAGTCTTCACATTCAGCTCTTGGGTGTTGTGAAAAAAATGTCCCTTAGATGATGTGGGTTTTTTACTGAGAAGGTTGTGAGATCTGCTTTGCCTTTCTACTACAGGAGGTGGAAATGTTGGTCATTCCTCTCCTGGCAAACCAAATCCAGCAGAATGCCATCACCCTTTCTTGCTTCTTTTATATGATGATGAAGGATCCTCATAAAGGTTTCTTCTGCCATTTAGATTATAGCTTTACTACAATAACCAAAATCCAATGATGCTGTGAATCTAACATTGCGCTTCATTCTCTTATCTGCTAATCAGAAAATGCCTTAATAAAGTCCCAGTTCTTTTAATCATGCTATTTTATTAATATCATACAGTAAGTATTCCTATGAGATTTGGGTGACTTTTCTTCACTGAATAATATGAGCAGATGAGATATTTGAGTTATCAAGCAGTTTGTATCTATTGGGTTCTAGAAGATGAGCTCTTCAGTTGCTTCAAGTAAAGAGTTGAATTTCAGCTTATTCATTGGAAACAAGTATTCCAACCAGTAGCTAACTAAATCTATAGTTGAGCAAAAGCTGTTTGACAGTAGCTGAATAAAATACTTCTGCTTCCTCAGTAATGATAAATCCAGCTCTGTCTCTATTGGCAATGTGAGAAGTACTTGGAAACAAAACATTGAGGGGGAGAGCTGACTGAACAGAGTATTTCATCCAGCATGAATTAGTAGATTACTGTATTTTTTCAGGTTTTTTGCAAGGAAAAAAAATTCTGTTTTGCATTCAATTAGAATTCAATTATTCACTTTCTCTTCTCCATTAAATGGAAAAAAAAATCACATGGAAGATATTATTTAATGAGATTATAGTTTTTAAAAAAGATTCTCACCAAGGGATAAAAAACATTGGTCAGTCATAAGTGAAGTCCAGTACAAGCACATCAGGGGGAAGAAAAGTAGTGTGGGAAGATTTGAAGTGAGGATTTGAAGAAGTCATGTGTAGCATAAGACTGAAGTGAGGTGTTGTGGGATTCCATAAATTCCTGAGCATTTTGTAAATAGTCTGAGAAAAGACAGAAATGGCATGATATCTGAAGAAGCAGTTGCCAAAAGTTGTACAAATGTAAGGAAAACCAAGACAAAGACATCAGTGTTTTCAATGGGTTGATGATTTTATTACAGACTCTAATTTGTGTTTTGTTAGAATAACCTGGCCACCCATTTCAATATTTTCAATGTGTTTGAAGATATAACTTTGTTACAATTTAGGTATGACAAATAGCTACTTTCCTCACATTATATGTTGCTATCTGCTAGTGCAACACAAAAGAGAGGTTCTTTAATTTTTTTAAAGGCATTCCATGTAACTAATTTGTTTTATTTTTTATCACAAACTGTAAGAACCTCTTCTGCAGTACCACTGTTTAGCTGGGTTCCCCAAAAGCCACACCTGCCTATTGACTGATAGTTCTCCCGTGTGAAATTTTCAGAAGGAGCAATTCCCCTGCTGAGATACTGATATGAGACAGATGATCACACCGATGCCTGGAGTTAGAAAATAATTCTAAGTTAAACTTTACCCTGAATGCAATTTCTCTATCTAAGTCACTTCTGATTTCCTTTCATTCCCCAGCTTTACCTGACACTCAAGCAGTATGATTATCTATACTGATGTACTTTTAAAGCTCAGTGAAGTCATGAGACTCTCCTCTAGCTGAAGTGAGCATTGAATCAGGATTCCCATGGGTCAGCATAACATCACCAGGGTATTTTTTTTCTTATATGAAGACTTCTACCTCATGATCTGCCAAGAGAAATGAAGAATAGCACTTATGGGGTAAAGTTTTCCCTGCAAAGGAGATTAATACTTCTATAGAAAATGGTGCTAATAACACCAAGGTTGTGCATTCAGTCCCTGTGTGAGCCATTTACTTAAGAGCTGGACTTGATGATTCTTGTGGGTCCCTTCCATCTCAAAATATTTTGTGAAACTGTGAATCTGCTGAGGCTTTTTTTTTAATGGAGACAGCACATCTAATCCAGCACAAATAAGGTGGAGCAAACGTACTTACAACACTCAGTTTACAGTCTTCAGTTAACAGTCTTGCCCCTCTGCTGCAAAGGTTTGCTGTATGCCCCTATAGCAAAGTGGAGATGGAAAATACCCAAAGTGCTAAATGGTACTGGGAAGGCTCTGGGACTGACTGGTGGGCTGCACACAGTATCTGTGCATAAAAGAGGACAAGACTGACAGCTAGAGGAATGACATCCAATCAGCCACAAATGCTTCTCTTATTTCTTAATTTCAAATGGTTCCTTATTCTCAAGACAGCTGTATGCTCTTGCTACTGGGAGTGCATGATGCTCTCTGTGAATTCTAAAACTGGCCCAACCTGCTGCTCCAAAAGAATGGGCAGTGCAAACAGATAAAAGGGAGGTAAAGTGCCTGGCCAGAAATCACCAGAAGGCCGGTCACAGGATTCAGGTTGTCTCAATCCTACACCACTGCCCAATACATTGCACTGTTTTGCCTTTCAATATTTATGCTCCCAAATCTTCAACCTTTAAAAAAAATACTGTTTATCTAACAAATTACCAAAGTGTAGGCTGCACGATCCTTAGTCCCTTTACGTACACTTCCCCCTAGTGTTAGAAGGCAGTTCAACATGTCCCGGGAGCTATTAGCTTGTCTGATTGTCACACTTACTGTGAACATCAAATTCCTCTCTGCAGCAAAATAACATCAAAATAAATAGCACTTTAAGTATTACAGGAAAAAAAATCCTATCACTTTCTGTCCTTCAAGAGATACTGCGAGTCATGAGAAGAATCACAAAGTCAAGGTAAAAATTCAGAGCCATAACATATTCATTAAATTCTGTCAGGTATTTGTGCTCTACAGCTGTGTATTAATATTGGACCTGACTTTCAATCATTACCTAAGACACTATTGCTGATATTAGGAGTATTACAAAGTAGAATATGTTTTTGTCTGGGTGTGTGAAAGGACATACTGACAAGTAATGCCTTTCAGCATGATAACTGTGTCAAGACAAATTCAGAGGGCATGCTCTGAAAGTCTCTTATTCTAGCCATGGTCAAGGAAGTCACAGAGTTTATTAAGCCATATGTTGGCTTAAAATTTGAAATACTGTAAGAGGATAGTTATGTTAAATTATAAACATGGAGGAAAAATAAATCCTTGCTAACAGACTGCACATTTAGAGAAATTTAAATATTGTGAATGGAGCCATTAAGCTAAAGGAGAATCCACTTGAAAGCAGAAAAATCTTCTAGTAGGTTAAAAAATTTCATCCAAGAATAACAAAATTTAAACAATATATATTAAAAAAATAAGTCTTCATGCCTGAATAAGTGGGTAATCATATTTCAATTAACTAACAAGGGAAAAGTATCACCTTAGCTACTCTAAACACTATCCTGATGCAGCTTGTCCTATCTTTTTATGTGTTAATAAAGAAAAAATTCTAGATAAACCCTTTAAAAACTGTCCACAGGTGCCTTTATAAGCAATATGAAGGCTCCTGGAGCTTGCCACAGTAACATTAGCATGAATTTTCCAGTGTTCTCTTGCTTCTTCCTAAACAATCTTTTCAGCTCCTATTTGGATCCCCCATCACCTTTCATCCCTGCAGACGAAGGAGTTGATGCAAATGAGTGCAAATTGTTACTCTTCTGATTAGCTAGTGCTTGCTCCAATTACTTCAGAGAGGGTAAACATCCAAAGGAGAACAAAAGCACAAGAGATTTAGCTTCCCTATTCACAGGGCTGTGCTATGTTATATTCAGGAACCTGAACACAACAGGTGACTGACACAGACACAGAAAATGCCTTCTGGGATTCATTTAATGGATAAAGCTGTGACCCTGTAATTCTCCCTTCTTGGATGTGCTTGCTGCAGCTTTAACATTTTGATAAGTCACATACGTAACATTTCTTTGGTTCACAGTTCCAATTGGGCAATGAAACACACAGGACCAGGTCCCAAGTTCAAATTATTTAACTCTTGAAAAGCTGTAATAGGTAACAACTTAATACAGATGTTCTGAAGAAAGACTGACCAACCTTTCTTGGACTGCTAAGTTTTGCAAAAAAATGACATCAGAGAAACTGAGTCTGCTAGGATTGAATGAAGCAAATAATTTTGTTTACAAAAATGAGGGAAGAGAGTTGAAATATTCCTTTTTAAGAATTCCTGGGTTAAACATCTTGACACCAACATGTGTCATAATTGGATTCCTTAAAAAAAAAAATAAAGACAATAGCTGAAACCTTGTTATCTCCCTGTCACTTTTCCAGATTTTTCCTTTAATCTCAGAGCCAAAATGCAATCCATTGCTTTAACTGCACAACTCCTCCTGTTTCTTGCTTTCTTCTTTTCATGTCACCCTCTAGACTTCTTTTGGTACCTCCAAACAGGTATTCTGTAGTTTTGTTTCTGTGAATTAAAAAATAAAGATTTCTCTTGAGTACTGCAGTTGAAGAAGGCTGCATAGAGAAAGGTGGAAGAATTAGGAGACATTTTTATTTTCATATGCATATTTATACATGAAAGTGGAAAGGAACTAGTTGACTAACAGACGAGCTCAAGGAACATGAAGATGTTCCCTTCTAAGCCAATTTTATGAATGATGTCTAAAAATGCTGCTATCACGTAGCTTTCTCTCCTTATCCAAATTGTGTGGCCTTTTACTTCTTGAGCAATTATCTTCAGAGAGGTATGACTTAGAATAAAACAATCAGCAATATGACCCAAAGCAAAACTTAGTGACCCACTGCACATACACATTGACAGTCTGCCAAGAAAACTCCCACAAGTAAATCTCCTGCAGAGCTGAAATCTCTAATTTTAAGTTTAGTAATTAATCAAAAACAATTTGTGTGGGATTCATGCATACTATCCGAAGTCCTTTAACAGTTGTGTGTTGAAGCCTTGCTCCCCACCCATTGCTCTGTGTAGTAAATAGAGTGAAAGAGCTTCGGGAGATGATTCCCGTGCCCCATCTTCCTTACTTTCTAGAGGTTAATATTTCTCTATACTGAATGAAAAAATAGTTAAGAGCAAAAAAATTCAGTTTCCAGTCTAATTGTTATATGGCTACTTTAGAGCCAGTGAACCCTTTTGTTAGCTCAGACATGACAGTGGCTGTGTGAGACAGGGCAGACACTGCTCAGAAAGGCAGCATCTCTGCCCTGAGATGCAGCAGTGAGTTTGCACATTGTACAAGACATTGGTCAGTCTACCTGGGGAGTTAAGTCACAACACACCTTATAAATCCCAAATACACAAATAAATAATTAACGGATAAATTCAACTGGCAAGGTGTTTTTGATGGCTAGGGTAGCCATCTGGTTAACTTGCTCTTTTTTGCATGTGGGTTTTGGGATAAGGGGTCAATTATTGGTTTTTAACAATCTATAAAGGAGTTTCAATAGGAAAAAATATAGAAAGAATCTTCACAATATTCTGCTTGTGATGTGAGTAAGAAAGTTTATAATACAATTTTCTTTTCTGCTAATCTGAACTGAAGAGCTGAGAGTGTTGCCCTGTTAATATAATTACTATTCAGATCTTCTTTTCCAGTTATACATGAAAGTTTTGGCCTTTACTGTAACTGCCTCACTTTTATGTGATGTACTCTGAATGTTTAATTTGTGAACTGCTGCACATAATTGAGGTCATCAAAACTCCAATACATTTGATGCGTCTCAGAAAAGTTGGTTTTTATCTTTTTTTTTAATTGCATTCAGAAGAGGTTCAGAGAAGCTAGCTGTCAGTCTGTTTTTATCAAACTTGTTCAGATGACGTCTACAGCTGTATTTTGCTCAAGACATTAGTATGCCAAAAGTAAGGGATGCATCTGTGTAACAGGGTATAAAAGTAGGTCAATATACAAAGGCATCCTCTCAGTGACAGTTTTATGTCTTAAAGCAGTAGAGCATCTCAGGCTACTTGTGTTTTGAATTCTAATATTGAATTTTCCAGTAAAGACATGAAATTAATGTATGGTCCTTTAGTATTTGTAGTTTTATTAATTGAAACCTGTCCATGGAGATTTCAGTTCTAGGTAATATTTTTCCTAAAAGGTCAAAGTTAGCAGAGTCACTGAATTGTCTTATTCCTTTGTTCCTCTTAAGCAAAGTTCTTGCACATTGGCATTGTACTGAGTCATGCTCTGCCTACAATATCCAAGAGGTGAAAAAGGCAAGTTTAAGTATCTCTGCAAAAACTGTCAGAACTACAATTTTTGGGCAGTTAATGAGTAGCTTAATATTCACTAATGTAAACTCATATGGATGTTTGAAAAGGAAATATAAGGTTCCCAGTCAATTAATCTGTTCCTAAGGCCTGAAATAAATTCAGCAATACAAATACTTAAAACCTGGGGCCAATGGACAACCAAATGGTTAATTCTTACTAAAGATTGATGGGTTTGATTTAACTCTTTATTTTTTTCCCCCTTAAAATTTGCAATGCAATCTCTTCTCAATACCTATGGCTTATTTGGAAGCATTACTAGGGGACTAGATTTTTTATTTGTTGACTGAAATTATTCATTTTAATTATGCATTATGCTAACCAAGCCTGTTGGTATTGTTCTTGTTTTCTGCCTGTGACCAATTTTTTTCATGTTGAATAATGAATAATGAATGACAGGCACAAGTCCAAGATTTTAATCACTAGCAGAAAAATAACACTGAAATATTTGAGGGATTCTCAGCCATTTGCACACAATAGAATCTATTCACAGTGATATTTATGCATAAAGGACCACATGGACCCAACAAAAAGCCACAAACTTAGGGCAGCACCACACATTATTGGAAAACTGCAGTCTCAGCTACTTCTTAGGAAAAATATGCTTTTTGACATATTTAGGGAGTGTTAGTCTTCTTGGCCACTGCTACCTTTTGGATCTTTTCAGACCAGTGAACAGTATGAATGAAAATAGCAGTAATAGAATATCATTCTTCTTCCTTCAAACCTCTCATTTAAAAGTGGTTTTCTTCCACAGTAAGAGAAAACTAAAACCTCAAGAAGAAGTTATTGTCACTTAAATGGTTATTTGTTACATTGCACGTGGGCCATGCAACTAGCTTGATCTGTTCTCATTCATTATCTGTAGTACAGTAAGTTCTCAAGGCTTGGAATAGAGCATGATGCCAGGGAGCAAGGCATAGCACAGAAACAGAAGACAATGGTTCCACTGTAGAGGTTACAATATAGAAAGGAATGTAATTGTAAAAAAATCCTCTACAAAGTATGATACAG
The DNA here is from genome assembly GCF_036417665.1 of Passer domesticus. Taxonomy (NCBI): domain Eukaryota; kingdom Metazoa; phylum Chordata; class Aves; order Passeriformes; family Passeridae; genus Passer; species Passer domesticus. Next base: position 20,297,437 of record NC_087478.1, read on the forward strand.
TCAGGATTGGCAAAATGAAATAACAAAAACTCTTAGCAGCTCAGGCAGCATAAAGTCATGCAGACATCAAGTTTTGAGTTCTGTGTTCTACTGTACACCAATAGCTTTTGATTTACTATATATTAAAAAAAAAAACCACCACAAAAAATAATAAAATAAAAAACTTCAGTAGTTAGATATTCCCCTAGTGAGAATTTAAAACTCTAGTGGATAGAAATTTTACTCAAAAAACCCAAACAAACAAAGAAAAAAACAAACTCAAGAAACATTAATAAACCATACTACAGGACATAATGTGGTCTTTTTCACAAAAAGAAATGGGGACACTCCATTACTGGCACAATGATGCCACAGAAAACTGAGAGTCCAGTTATGAGTAGTCTACATGAAAAAAAATGTCTACAAAATATTTTAGGTAAGCTGATTTGTTTAAATTTACACTGATAATAATTTGTACTGTCAAGACACAAGAAACTCCTTTGTGAATTACACACAGGCCAACATACCATGCCTTAAACAGTGACCTACTCAGACTGAGAGAGTACAATGAAATAAATGCATATAAGAGAGAAGACCAGGAAGGCAGGAAGGCAGCAAGATTTTCTTTCCAGAAGAGAAGGAATAGGCAAACATTATGTTATTAAATCCTTGTGGCTCAGCTTGCTGAGAAATGGACGAACAGGCTCTGGAATAACCTTCCCAAGAAATGCATTGAACTCTGATATTACAAGAGGTGAAAATGGAAAAAGATTAAAAAGCAGAGGCCAATAGTAAAAAGTTTTCTTGCCTGCTGTTCAGTGATGAGAACATACTCTGGTAAATTGAAAGTCTATGAATTCCAAATATATTTTTCCTGCAGAATCATGTATGTCTTATGCTGAATCTGACAGTAATAACTGATCAACAGAATAAATGCAGCAAAGTAATTAAGGTGTTTGTAAATTTGAGTTTCTTCTGAAAATGGAAGAAGGCAGTCAATACGAGCAGAGTCTCAGTAGCCCAGAATATGGGCAGTGCATCTGAGGTTGAAGGATTTCTTACTGAATATTTTGCTGACTATGCTCTTGGGTGAAAAATTACCAAAAAATCAACACTGGAAGGGACCTTGGGTGGTCATTTAATTTTCCCTGCGTCATGCTCAATGACAGCTTACACAGGATCTTGTTCCTCATAGACATTGGTTTAATCTGTTCTTTAAAACCCTCAACAGTGATTTCACAACCTTCTTACACATACTATTGAGTTCTTAACTCTCCTGCCTGTTAGAAGATTTCACTGAGTGTCAGTCACAAATTTTCTTTGGTCCACTTCAAGTTTCTCAGATTTTATTCTATCTGCAATATGTATGAGGACAGTTTATTTGCTTCCCTTCTGCAAAAATATTTTTTTAAATTTGAGATTATAGCTATGTCTCCTGAGTCAGTCACTGCTCCATATTAAACAAATCTACCTCCTTTATTCTTCACCCATAAGTTTTGTTTTCCTAATTTTTCTGATGTTTGACTCTAAAATTTGATCTACATTGTCCATGTTTGTCTTGACATGCAACACCCTACATGGACATGATATTTCCTTAGAGGTGCTATTTACTACTGGCTATAATGAGAGAAATGCTAAATAGGAGCGACCCTGCTTCTTATTTATGCATCTTGCTAAAAATCTCTTTTTCCTAAGAAGTCTCTGATTCTTCTCCTGTCTTGATTTTATGCCATTGATTATTCCTATGCACAAATAATATTTTCCACTTCTTCCTGTTTAGCAGCCTCCCACTTTTCAAGAATATATTCTGAATTTATAGATATCATGTAGAATTCTAGAGCTCTACTCAGAACTAGAGGACCTTCCCAGCCTGAATTCATCTGCAGATTTAATAGAAAACTCAAACTCCCACTTCCAGGACTTTAATTAAAATATTGAATGGACTCGTGACAAAGCTTCATGGAACTCTACTCAGTGTAAAACTTGCCAGTCTGGCAAACGTTTGTAGCTGCTCTCTGATGACCTAAATAATTTTATTTTAGACAAATTATCGGAGTCTGACATTATAAGAAGAATTACTAAACAAATGCATTGAGGAAGATACTAGCCCAAAATTTTGAAGATATGAGAAGAAAGTTTCAGCAAGGATCATGAGATTTTACTTACAATGTTCTGTAATTCTCATTTTACCCCCCTAAGGTGTATTATTTGCATTACAGTTAATACACAGCATTTTGAAATACAATGACTGAAATGCCATTAAGTAACCTTAATTTTTATTCATTTGTGCATGGTATATATGATAACCAGATATTTTTGACTATTGGCCTTTTCTTTGGTGGGTGCAAATTTGCTGAGAACAATGGCCAGTGGCTCTCCCGTTGCTGTCCCCTCTGTCACACGTGTCCCCTGCACCCCAGACTGCAGCCCTGACTGGTCATTTGGAAGGCTGCAATAACTTTATGCAGTAGGAATGTCATGTTTTGTAGAGAGTGATTTCTTCATAGCCACAACCCTTACCCAGCTCTCTAACTCATATGGGAATCTCTCTGCCTTGTTACAGTTTGACAAACTGAAGGATGCAAAATGGGTGGACCCAAAAATGGTGGACATAAAAAAGGATGAGTGAAAGTCTTTCAGTGTCAGCTGAGAACATTCAGCCCAGAAGTTCTTTCCGTACTTTCCACAGGTTCCAAAGTGGAGTGCTCAGTACCCCTCTCCTCCCCAGTGCAACAGCCCACTCAGAGCATCAGAACTTGGAAACTCAAAACTTCATGATCAGAAAAGGCAACACAGGAAAATGCAACTCAGACAAATGTGGCTTTTTGAAAGTGTATTATACCTCTCCTAGGTATAATACCAAAAACCTATGTGGTGTTCTTCCTAGGAGAGGGCATGGCTGAACAAAATTGATCAGGATTCAGGTTAATCTATTACAAGTCCTACCCAACTGCTCCTTCCTTTCCTTCACATGGCTTCCTTTGCTGCAGCATCTGACAACCAGATATCCCTTTTTAAGGATATCTGTCTGACACTACTCCTCCCAGACAAGTACTGTTGCTCCCACTGACAGATGGGAACTGAGATAACTATCTGGAAATGGGCTTAGGTGTTGTAGTGATGAAAGTTCCAAGGCTCTTGCAAGGTGCCTGAATCTCAGACAGAAATTTGTTGCCCAGAAATGCCTGAGCATTGTGTGGGGAAGTCAATCTCCAAATAGGATTGACAATAGCTCATTACACTGAACAGTGTATCTTAGGAGCTACCTAAGACAGCTATTAGGAAATGCTAAAATTAATGGTTTAGATAAACTCCAACTCCAACTTTCTTTCTCCAGGCTCATGGTAAGGACACAAAGTCCCTCCAAAATAAAGTACCTATGTCAGAAGAGCATTTTGCATCTGGAATTTCAAGAGAATATAATATTGCAGATAAGACAAGGGAGACATGGACTTTACATCCTCCTCAACAAAGGGACCTCAGAGGTTTGGGATGAGTACCTGATAGAGCAGGACTGGACTGCAGTAGCTTGGGAAACTTAGCAACTGAAATCTGAACTTCTGAGGGCTTACGTAAAAGTTTTGTGGCTCACACTCTTAGAGTAATATTGAGGATAAAAGAACCTTGTGCAAGTGTCAGCAGCACTGATGTGACTTGGTGTTTCTGGATGTGTGTGAGAGGCCCAATGCTACACAGCACAACCAGAATGGACTGAAGTGAGTGTTATAAGGCCAGGGAGAGTCCACCAGCCTGACTGAGGTCTGTTATACCAGACAGCTTTCTCTGGGCAGATTGTAAGAGCAGTGACACACCCAGCACCTGCCACGTCAGCACTGGAACAGGCAGGGTCCTGGGCTGTGTGGCACCAGAGATGGAGACAACGAGGAATTTCACAGGTCTCACTTAATAAGATTGCTCTCTGTTAATGGAGTTGGTTTGCTTCCAAATGCTTTTGAATATAAGACTAATTAACTAAATAACAAAAGGTGCATATTGTGAAACATAAAGGTGAATAATATCAGCACAGTTCATGCAGCACCAATTAATGTGAACACTGCATCCACAACGCATGGCTTAACACTGGCTGAAGATAGGCCCACCTCTGAGAACTCATGTTGGTGATCTGTCTCCAGGTAATTCCCCTCCTTAATTATCAATATAAAGTACAGTGAGATATATGAAAGTACTTCTCATGTCCAAATAGATTCTTGGTGGCTAGATGAAGGTTAAAACTCCTGTTGGCTAATTGCCTCAATTTAATACTGTTAGCAGATGCACTTATAGTTTTTAAACCCCTTTTATTATGTCTAACTAATTGCACCAATTTGGCAACCATCTACTTAATTTTAAACAGCTTTAACAGAATGCCTACAGTTGAAAACAATTCTTGTCAATGCTTACATAAATTGGCTCATTTTAACTGCCTTTTTCTTTGTATAAGGGGGCAATTTGAACAATTACTCTGCATGGAAAACAGCTTTTGTCACTGCTAAATTGAGCCACTTGAACTGTTATTTACATGTGTTATAAAATTTTATTTACTGCCAAACGAATTTTCCTGCAATTGAATTTTCATTGTGATTCTCAGATTTTGTTTAGACTGAAATGGTTAATTTATTGACTTCCATTATGTGCTCATAGCTAGCAAAAAAGTGATCAAAACCTGACTTATTAAAGTACAATTTGTCTCTATCCAGCATTACTCAGGTTAAAAAACACAAAACAGAACAAAACAAACTTTATTCACTTCCAATATTAAACAGAGTTTTATTGAAAGATGAGAGAGTCACTTATTGAGTTTTCATCATCTTCCATCTCACAGCCCAGCTTCTCTCAGAATTTTGTGGCTGTTTCTATTACACAGCATATCCCTATATACCAAAGTAACAGCAGATGCAGCAACTAACCCCAGAAAAGATGCAAAATATCCACTGCTGAATAGCAACTAGCTGGTCCATAAGACAGCCCCAGCACTGTTGACATCAGTTATGTCAGTGATATGTCCCAGTTTCATGAATTCAAGCAGTTGTCAGAAGTGCCATCTTGGGTGAGTTTAGGCTTATTTGACCAGATAAAGATGTGACACAAGCTGTGTTTCCTGCTCTGCCCTTTCAGCCTGCTTTATGGGTCAGTGGAGAGCTCACCTGAGATCAATGGTTTGGCCTCTGACCATTTGCAAAGTCCTCTGACAGAAGGAATCAGCTTGTGTAACTCACAGAGGGGCTGTACACATGAGCTTGCCCGCATTAGGAGTGATGAGCATTTGTCTGATGAGCAGTTATTTTTGTCTGACCTCAGGGCTGCTGGTGAATTGATAATTCACAAAGTGAAAGGTCTTAATGAAGAGAGGGACTGCAGTGGCTGTTTGACATTTTAAAATACCAAATAGTCTCCACCACAGCAGAATGATCCTACTTGGCTGAGTGGAGTTGGGATTTCCTGGGCATTTCAGCAACCTCACCCCCACTGTAACAAGGACTTCACTGCTTTTTCTGGAGGATAATGGGGCAAAAGTTTGGTGTGCCTTGGGCTAGTGGGTGAATTTAGTGGGGCATCTCTAGTTCCCCTTCAACCCGATTTTCTCTGATGGTTCTTCAGATTATTCTATCTCCATCCTCTGTGTCACACCCTGTCTCTTTCAACTTTTCCTCAGTTCTGGGAGTGCATTACCCACTTTGCCCTGCTTACAGCCCACCCAGCACACACATGCTCCACCTCCTCTGCTTCTGGTTGGCAGTTCCTCTGTTTCTCACAGACCTGCAGGCTGTTTCATTGGTTTTCTGATCAGACACACAATGTTTTCACTCATATTATAGGTGCAGATTGTGGAGGGTATTGTCAAGGTCTTTTGTGCTCATCTTCTTGAGGCTGCTGTCTCAGGATTCCACTGCAAATTAACTACAGATCTCTGTTTGTTTTCTTCAGTGCTATGGTATGAATGATTCTCTTGTGCTAATGGCAGAACTGCTGCAGGCAGAAGAATCTGTTGTGTTTACTCAACAGCAGTGGTAGCAAATAGCTATTATTCTGGACAATTTTACATTCCTTTAATGCCATTACTTCTTTTGCTTCCAGAATCCCAAATGGTTTTTATTTTGGTTCCAAGAACTTCTTTGACCTTCTTTTGATTTTTTTTGTTGTTGATTTTGCAACTGTGGCATCAGGAAAGTCAGATGCCATCTCTTCCTTGCAGCATAAATGGATACACCTTTTTCCCCAGCGTATGCCTATGCACACTCACAAGTAGGTATTGAGAGACAGGTGGTTATATATACAGCAATCTAATGACTTGCTCAGCACATCTTTGCATTTTCAAATTAATCAGAATTATATAAGTGGGTTGCTTTTTGTTAAGTCTCTGTTTAGTAGCAGATCAGGCCTCTTTAGCTGTATTACCATTAATTTTAAAAATATTCTCTTTATAGTCATAGTCTTTATAGTCCACAGAGGCCACCCTCCACCAAAGAGGGAAGCTAGTTGGAATGGTGGACCAGTGCATTAATTCTGAGTCATTAAAATATTTTGCAGTTTTAGACTTTTTCCTATTTTGCTTATATTCTGATGTATATTTGGTGATTCTTCCTATACATCACAAATCCACTGCCCATCTGCAGATAATGTGCAGACTCCCAGTGCAGCATACATACAGACCCTCTAAAAATAGAACATCATCCTGTAATTCAAAGACTGAGCCATGATATCCCTGAGCAAGCAGGGGCTATATGTGTACTCTTGACATTAGCCACTTTGGAGTGCTTAGTTTTGTAGCTTAACACTGTCAGAGTATTTTTTTTTTGTCTTGTATGATTAGATCTAATGTAGATAAGACTCTTGAGGTGTTTTTATTATGAGATGCTGTGGTTATTTAAAACCTTTAAATCTTTTGTGGCTTATATATTTGTAGCAGGTGCACCCTTTTCAATCTTGGCATGTAGCCCTTGTCAGAGTCATGAGGCTGCATTTCAAAAACTGCAGATAGCTCAGAGATGGGAAATGAAGGACTTTGATTATTGAATGGTTTCTCTGTAAGCATTTCACTTTGGAGCATCTATATTTGAAAGCCACTTTGGTCAAACAGGTAATCTAAGAATATATTGGAAAATTCAGATAGGCACTGAAAAGCCCAAAGTACAGGGCAAAAATGTTACAGGAATAGAAGTTGTCTCTGTGTTCTCTTCATAGTAGCCTTAAATGGTAAATGTTTTTACATCTGCATGAATGGATTTTAATTAAATATATTCATAAATAGAATACTGAGATGACACATTTTGTTGCAAATACAATCTGTCAGCAAACAGCATCTGGAAGAGATGGTGCTCTGTCAGCTAAAGCAGATAAAGGAGGCTGAGTCCACCTCTGTTCTCTGAAAATGGTCATCATGGACCCTTATTTCTCAGAGTTACAATGCAGGATTGATCTCTGATCATAGAGCCACCCTCACTATTTCCAATAACAAATTTATGACACTCACCCCATGTCAAAAACTGCTCCAAGAGACCATCCATCTATAAGCATCCAACAGCAGAGGTAGGAAGCCTATCCGTCCTTCATTGCCACTTAGAAATATCTTCATGCATCTTCATAAAAGAAGAGGAAGATCTATGCCAACAAAAAAAAAAAAAACAATGCAGGCATCTGTTGTGGGCCTACTTGCATTTTAACATCATGGGCACCTGTTAAAGCATAGGATAATTTTGAATAATAAATTTGAACAAAGGCAAGGGTGGCACAAAAGAAGGGCAAGCTGTGTGCCAGTACCATCACTGACTGCCATACTGTGCACACAAAGCCACCTGCCATGTATGATGGGGTTGATTTAAGCTGTGCCAAAAGCAACTTGTTCTTAATTTATTTTTTTTTAATATTCTTTCATGCAGTAATTTTCTTTTACTGACTGCTTTAAATTATCTCCAAAATGTAGAACCAAGCACTGAGCATTAATTCTGAAGCACAAATACTTCAGTGAGATTTTTCCTCAGTTTACATATCTGAGACAAAGTCAGTCCATATATCAGTGGCTGTAGATACATACTCATCTTGGTGCCTGGTGTCATCAAAAGGGCACCTTATCAAAACAAGTCTTGCAAACTGAGGGCTCTGAACCCTACTGCCCTGCAATAAGAGCACAACATGTATGCATGAGCATGGGAGAAGAATAAACATGGATCCAGCTGGAATCTGGTAGAGTTTTGTCACAGATACTAAGAAACCACTAGTAACATAAGGGCTTTAGGGCTTATTTTGGTAATAAAATAACTGCAGCTTTTGGTAGATGTACTTAATTAGTGCAAGATGACACAAGCAATAGGTATATATTTTCCAGGAGACATCTAGGCACACCAACTGTTTCACGTTACGCTAAATCTGAGAGGAAGTTGTCTAGACTCAGTGTTGCACTCCTGCATTAAGAAAAACATGGCCCTTTTTGGAATCTGATTACTTGTCAGCAATGCCTTTCTTCCCAAGACAGTGAGTTTACTTATTATCAGTTCTCACCTCTTCTTAAAAACAGTTACTCTCTCCTAAACCTTTCAGATTTTATGCATCTTCCCAATTTTTTGGAATTTGTTTCTTAACAAAAAAAAGCAATAACAAAAGTTAATTTTTGTAAATTCAAATACACCATACATCCAGACCTTGTTTTTGAAAACATAGACTAATAAAAGCCAAAGCCAAATACACAGAGAAGGAATGGGAGATCTCACTCTGTTGTCAGTGTCAGGAGAGATGAAACATAATCCCTAAGACTGTCATGTATTTTAATGAAGAGCAGTTCTTAACACTTACAATGCTTGACTCCTAGTCCTTCATTAGTCTTTTGTTATTCACCTGGAGTGCTAATTACTTGTAACATTATTTTGTTTCTTAAATAATTTCAGCTGCTTTTCTCAGAACATATTCTTAAACAAAAAGAAGCAGAAAAAAGCAAAACTGGGGACACTGAGAACACTAGGAGCACATGAGAGTGGTTATGTGTGGTTATGTTGTCTTCATCTTTGAAGTCTGGCACAGTGCAACTTAGTGCTAGAGTAAAATGCAAGATTATGTGCTGTAACTTTGATATGCATCACTGCTTAGGCCCTGCATTGCAGAGCTACTGACCACATGAAAATGCTGAACTCAGCTATAAATCCAGTCTTTATGAAAACTCAGCTGCAGAATCCATTCTTATTCCTATATATCTAGGCATATCCTTGGGGAAATGGTATTTTTTAATATCCTTTGTTCATCTGGTGAGCTGCCAATTAAGCTTCTGGTTCCTATTAGCAATTGCTAAGTGGCATATGTGATGTTTTTCATGGAAAAGATTGCAGCAAATACAGCCTGAACAGAGTGGTTCCTTTCCACAAATTTTACATTCCATCAGAAGCCACAGATTTGCAATCATTCCTGTTGTCTTTCATTAAAGGCACAAAAAAGATGTAGTGGAACAAAACTTTCTTTGGGCATTAACAGGAGGGTGCAGCACAGACAAGCTGGGGGGTTTGAAGGGGTTCAGTCCAATGTTGGCATCAGCATAATCAGAGGCACATCAGTTTCTTAATGCTTACAGAACTACACAGCTTCCATGCAGAGAGGTGTCATTTCCATTTCAGAGATGGAGAACACCCGCACAGTGAGCCTTAGCTGGATTCCACCCTACCCTGAGTGCATGTCCAAACTAAGCTCATCTCAAAATCAGGCAACTGTCCTTTTATACGTAGTGCAAGCTGTGCAGGAAACATGCCCAACTGCTTTACTGCACAACAGACAGGACAAGACAGCTCTGAACACCTCCAGAGAGCAATTTAGAGAGCCTAAATCAGGAGTTTGCATCTCTCAACTCCTCAGACTCAAAGGGCCACTTGTCCCTGCACAGCTGAGCAGGCAGCCAGCTTGAGCTGATCAATAGCCAGCACTTAGCACAGGCTCTCAGCCCTGTTCTTGCCATCTGAAACACAGCAGTGCTGCTGCCTGTCTTCCTGCACAGCAGTCTACTCCCCAGGGACCCCTGCCAAGCAAGAGCAAGCCCTGAATCTGGGCTGTCCACAGCCTGGAATGGTTGCTGCTCTCAAACTCCCTGGTCCGAGGAGGGTGGCCATACACCAGAAGAGAAAGGATTCGTGTGGGAACACTCCTCCATTTCCCTGCTCAGTCCAGGCCACTATAAAAGCTGGGGAACATAAGATTTGTACTGGGAGAGTGGTAGCTTGAGAAAATCTGATTTTTACCTAGAGGATTATGCTCTTATTAGAAGATGGCAAAGTCATGCAATATCTTTGGGTTATTTCTACTTTTGTCATTCAGGCATCAGACGCACAAAAAATCCTATGGGTGGATAGGACTGACTGGCAAGCATATGCATCAAAAACCCTTTCACATCCACTTGTTTCTGCCTGATAGTTTGATAATATTCCTCAAGGTGCAACATGAATTCATTAGGTGCAACATGACTTCATTAGGTGTATATTTGCAGTGTCTGGGACTCTGTGTCTAAATATGTTCTTTCTTGGTCTCTGTTGTAGTACAGCAGGACCAGTAAGGGCAAACAAGTCTAAGGACAATAGAGAAACTTGGCTTTACAACTTCTCAACAGTAGATGAGGTAAAGGCCCTCTCTTGCAGGACTCTAAATTTACTAAATCTATTATAAAACTAGTGAGTGGAGACAGGATTTTGCTATTCTGAAAAATGCGGTTCTATTACTGATGCAATTATCCCAATAAATAGGCACAAACCAGGAAACCAATACTTTGCTTCTTTTCCCCAGAATTCCACAGCATGGTGTTCTTCCCTTTACCATAGAGTAGAAAGCAATTCAGCTCTTTCAGAGGCTATATTGGCTTTGTTTTCTTTTAACACATTGCCACAGAAAAAATGTCAATTTTTAGCAGAAGATGCTCTCTGTTTAACTTGCAGCTATAATGTTTCCCTGGAAATATTTCCTGAATGCAATGGAGCATTTGACTTGGTTTTTTAGAAGCTCCACTGAAGATGGAATTGAAAAGATAGTCACTTTGATTAAGCCAACAGTTACTTTCTTATGATTACTGCTGTTAAAGAGAAAAAAAATCCAGCTATGATTATCATGGAGGTGCACAGATGGATAACCAACCACTGCTTAAAAAGCAAAGATACAAAATAAAATTTTATGGGCTAATCTTCAGCATCAGGTGAAAAGTAATCTGGTTTCTTTTCACAGGAACATCAGCGTATTTTAATTTGGGGGGATTACATCTATATATATTGATCAATCAATTGATAGATATTTAGAAGTCTACAGAATGGCAAAAACTTACCAGAGAACCTGACTGACTTATCTAATTATCTAAAAATGCATTTATAACTTTAATAACTACTTTAATATTATAATAAGATTGGAGAACTTCATTTATCCTTGCAGTTCTGTAATGGTATTTGTTTACATAATTAATGGAAAACCTGTGAACTTTGGTGTACGCATTTTTGAAATCAGCTTTCTCCCTTTTTATAACATTAACTTAGTGTTGCTGACTCCTCAAAGAAGGCAGAAAAGTTACTTACAGGACTTTAAAATAGAATATCATGTCTGTTGTTACTGGCATTGCCAGTTAATCTCAGCCAAAATTGATAGTGGTATATACACTGCTGTGTTTTGGAGCTCAAGTTTTTGGAAACCTGGAAGGCTCAAGTCCAATCTTCTAACCTTAATTGTTCTATGAAATATTAGATTATATAAATTAATTGTAAAGAGCAGCTTAGCTCTATGCCTACAGACTGATGTACAGATTAAAGAAAAAAGGGGCATGGTGATACTTCAATAAAAGTCAAAATTCCAGCAGTATTTTGGACAATGGCAGACTGGCTGATTTTATATCATAGTCTGAGTACTGGATATGCCCACCAGGAGAATAGTTTTTCCTTCCTAGTTAATTAGCTGTGAAAGACAGGAAACATATTTTTATATACATGGAAGACTAACTGAGGATGTTTCCCAGATGGAAGCTTCTCAAATTCCCTGATGTCTCTTAGTTACTGGCAACTTGTCCATTTTCCATTTTAGAACAATTTCATGTCTTCCCACTCACAGCAAAGAACTGATCTCATTTTGACACAGATTATTAAAGATGTAGTGGATGAAATCCTGGCTTTATTGAAGTCAGCAGACATTTTGCCAGTGATTTAAGCAGTCAGGATATTACCTGGCTGTCTATAATGCCTGGAGCTTTACAGTAAAACTAAAGTTGTTCATTTCTCCCACTACAGATAAATCTGCTCCCCCACTCAACAGTACAGGCCTTTGAACCATACAGCAGCTTTGAGATAAAGCCTCCCATGACAGGAGAGAGGCATATAGGTTGTTAAGGGCCCTCACAAAACACACTATTAGTTTGTGGAACTTAACCTTATCAGGCATTTTGCTGAACTTAAGGAAATTACTGAAAAATTATCAAGTTAGTTAAAGCATAATAGTTTCAGTAGAATGTGAAAAGGTAGGAAGATTCTAAGTTTTCAGGTTGTGGATTACAAAGAATATTTTCAAGTGTTATTTGATCACAGTATAATACTATGATTATGATCTGGTTCCCATTTTTATTCCTAAAAATATATTTTTGACTCCTACCCTGATAAAAGTATAAGGAGATAGGAAACCTCTTGGCCTGTGGGGGAAATCATCAAGTAGAGGCAGCTGGAGAAAGGTTGACTGAAGCAACAAAAGAAATTATTCTAAAGACAGCTGGAATCTCATCACAGTCTACAACTTCTTCATGAGGGGAAGAGAAGGAGCAGGCACTGATCTCTTCTCTGTGGTGATCAGTGGCAGGACCTGAGGGAATGGCCTGAAGTTGTGTCAGGGAGGTTTACGTTGGATGTTAGAAAAAGGTTCTTCACCCACAGAAGGGTGGTCGGGCCCTGGAACAGGCTCCCCAGGGCAGTGGTCACAGCACCAGCCTGACAGAGCTCAAGAAATGTTTGGGCAATGCTCTGACACTGGGTGTGGCTACTTGGGATGGTGCTGTGCAGAGCAGGAGTTGGACTGGATGATCCTTGAGGGGCCCTTTCAACTCAACATATTCTGCTATTTTGTGATTCTTCGGTCTCTTAATGGAGACAATGTCTGCAGCAAGATCCTTAGGAAAAACCTTGCTGAGACACTGAGACCTGTCTCCCATGACCAGGTAACTTTCAAGACTGAATACAAGTTAGTATTTCCCTCTGTCTTGTTGATACCTGTGAACCTGGCTCAGGGTGCCTATTATGCTCAACCTCATACAGGCAGATAACAGAGTGCTGATGTCATCTTTCAGTATAAGGACAAAAGCCTGCTTGGAATGGTCACAGGACACATTAATCAGTACTGGAATGGCTGTTCAGCCCAGCTTGCATCTTACATGTTCCATGGCCACAGCGACTGTGCTGTATCTCAGAAGCTGCTGCTGCTGCACATGAACACATAAATCATCCCGTTCACTCCATCTGTGCAGGCAGACAGTTGTTGCTGTGCCATATGTTCAAAGACTCTGGCTGGATTTTACTGTGCATGTCATCTAACCAGCCTGTGCACATATAGTACCTCTCTGGGATGATGGAGACTTCTCCAGAAGTATTGCTGCCATGTCCTCCAAGATCCTGAATGTCGTCTATTCAGAATTTGCAGCTCTCTGGTGTAGAAAGCTGAAATTTAAAAAAGCAATGGAATTTAACAGAAAAAGGAATCTTGTCCAGCTTCTTGTGCAGTTTTATCACAATACAATAAGAAGGAAGGTTGTAGCTTGAACACATCAGTGATTGTAGTCTTCAAAATCACAATAAAGAAGATATCCAACATTTTATTTGCATTTACCCAACATGTGGTAGAGATATGCTAAATTACAGCTTTGTCTGAAATAGCACGAGCAGAGACAGTACTGATCCATCCCAGACCTGTGGGGTCTTTCATCCCGTTGCACCTGAAGTGCCAGCAATGTCTGCCTGTCTCTTACTCTGTGAAGTCTGTCTCACAATCAGTGACATAATACACCAAACTTGTGTGTCTCTGTCACAGTGCAAACAAAGCCACTCTACTGAAAGATGTTCCCTTTCTTTAGGTACTGCATGACCCTAATTTTTGTTGCAAGGCATAACTTCATTTCATAAAGGTATTAGCTAAAAGCACCATTCTAAGATTATGTATTTTAAAAAAAATCTTCTGTTTTCAAGAAACAGTGAAAAACTAAGTCCCTTCTTTCCCTGCATTTATCCAATTCAGTTAAGATAGGAATAGGCTTTCCATGCAGTAAACAACGTTCAACTATTTCTCAGTAGCTCCCAAATGGAGTGATGGTTGCTGTTCTTTTCAGTGAATAGGCAGCATTTCAGCATACTTACTGCTCTGACCAATAACAAACATGGCATTCACTCTAACACATGGCCAAGCATGTTCCAGGAAAGCCTACAGGAAAACAAAAAAGAAATAAAGAAAGCAGCCCCAAATTTTACCAGTGATTTACGTTGGTTTAAATAGATTTATCTTGTTGCAATACCTTGAATTCTGCTCAGGGTCTGTCACACACACAAAGACAATGGAAAATATCACTATTACTCTCAGGGGAGAATGATGAAGGTACATCAGCTGGTGGCAAGCAGAACATGTGAATGACTCTGGATAACCAATATATCTTTCTGCCACTTAACCCTCCTAGCCTGCAAATATACAGCTGTAGTATCCATCCTGAATGCTTACTCCATACATCCTCAAAAGCAAGATGAAGTTTGCTTTGAGCAACTACTGTATTCTGACACCAATATATCTAGATCTCAAAATACCTTAGTTTATCTTTCCTCTCCTCAAAGGAGAATGGGGAGCACATTACATTGCTTGCTGGTTTTGGCATAGAGCATTTCTGAGGAGAATTTCTTCAAATTAAGTTTTACATTATAATTCTTAAATATTCAGCTTGTAAAAGAGATTAGAAAATAAAAACCAGCAATAAAACTAGCAGTGTGCTTCATTTCTCTATAACTGCAAAAGAATATACACTGAGTTTTCTTTAATTCAGTGTCTCTACATGTAACCTCAGATAAAGTAAACTAGTGCTAAAAAATATTTTTGGTACATACATATCCCCCTGTCACCCCAAAGCTACCTATTTCAGCAATACCTAGGACACCAGTTTAATAAATATAGCAAGACACAAATGTCTCCAGGTGACAAAGAAATTTCTCCCAGAGACAGAAAGGAGTTATTGGCTATATCAACTCTAAGTCATATGTATGTTAAAAGGATCATCACTTGTTGCAAAAGAGATTGAATCAAGATTAGCAACCTGTGCAGCTAAAATAAAAACCAGTCCATCACTCTTAAACCCTTCCCAACCAAGAGCAATGCTCTAGGGAGTCAAGAAGCTGTTAGGTTTCCCAATGTCCTCTTTCAAAAGATGACAATGTAAGCAGGAAAGGGATGCCTTGACATCTGAAAGTGACTTCTAAAATAGCTTTATATCATAAGATGAAATCTTTAAAAATTGCTTTATTTCATAATATGATCTCATATCTCTTAATGTGAAAGGAAAAAAAAAAGCTTATTTGCTAAACACAAGGCAGAAGACACATTTGCAAAATGCAAAGCCACAAATGTGCAGAAATGAAAGTAAATGAGCATTTATCTGTAATAGGTTTCCCATACTTGAGTAAGGAACTTATCTAATGCTGATGGTTTTTTACCAAAGCAGCTCTTTACATTGTGCTATGAAAAGCTTCAACTTCAGACCAAAGCTCATTAACACATTATATCATATATTTCAATAAAAAATGCATCAGCTATTATTTTATATAGGCATGTGTACACGTGTGTGTGTGTGTATGTGTGTACTTACACATGGATCTTGTACATATATTCTGCTACTTTCTATTGAGAGCAGATACCACAGTGAACCAACTACTTTACAACAACCTTCAGGGTGAGCTGTTCCTGGCTTTGAGGGACAAGGAGGAAGCAAAGTGGTTTTACTCCATTCTCCTCCCTTTCCCTTCCTTTCCCTTCATTCTGTTCATATACAGACCCTGCTCAATATCAATATCTTCAGAGAAATCCACCATGCATCTCACTTCATCAAGAAGGTTGCCTCTTGCCAACTGCCTTTCTCTCAGGAGGTAGCTGATAGTTCCACTCCCAGAAGGAAGGGAAAATACCTAGGATTAATTACTCTCTAGCTAAGTGCAGAAAACAGATTTTCCATTACACATCATATCAGAACATTCCAAAAAGGCTAACATCTTGCACCTTAAAAGGAAAGCCAGGGACTTTGTTCTAAAAAGCCAGAATTTCATTTCAGATGCACCAGAGCAGGGACAATAGGTGGACTGTAAGAAGGAAGATGGAAGTAGAGAAAGGTAATTGCATTATTTCTCAGCTGAGTTTAGGTGCAATATGGTAGGAAAGAAATGAGAGCTTTACTCATGTTTTGCTCAAGTGGATGTCCTAACTCTTTGTAAAAGTCTCAGCAGAACTGAGTCTTGTGGGTAATCTAAAGCCAGTGTACTGTTTTTATTGGAAGTAGCAGGAATCTTCCTGCTGATCTGCCGCCTCAGCAGCCCAGCTCTGCCTCACTGCTTCTGTCAGGTTGCAGCTGGCAGGCAGAGGTTAACCAAGGAGGCAGTAAACCAGCTCACTCCTAGCTCAGCAGCTCACAGATTGCTAACTAACACAACACCAGGACTGTGACCTGCTGCTGCAGCTGCAGTGCGGGGCTGCAGCCCATCCCAGCACCTGCGCTGTGAGGAGATAACTCTGGCAGAGAGTGGCATGAAGAGATGGGCTAAGGAGATTCCTCAGCTGCAACAGCTCCACTGCCATCAAAAGCACCTCAGTGGCTGAGAGGCCAGGAAGATGCAGCCCTGTGTACTCCAGCAGTAATAGAGGGGCATGGGAGGAAGGGGAGGCAGCAGTAAGTGAAGCAGACAAATGAGCATCATTAGGGAGCAACACAAAAAAAGGAAGCCAGATGAGAGGGATGTGGGAAACAGTCACATAAATCTTCACCCCCTTTGTGTATCATATTAATTTGCATGGTTGTTATTTTTGTGAGGAGATACTTTTTTTCCTGAGGAGCAATCTGTCAGTTTTCATTAGCCCCTGGACCAGCAAGGCTCAGCCAGCAATGATGACCTCCAACTCTTCTCCCCAAAAGATGTCATTCCCACTCCAGGTTTCACACAGCATGTTTTCCTTTTTGCAATGTTTGATAGTGCAGATTGGCTGCACTTGATGTAAAATAAGGGACTTAATCCTCAGTATATCTGTGACTCCAATGACTTCACTGATTTATACCAGCTCAGTATCAGGCATTAAATTTTATTGCACTGAAAACTAATGGCAAAAATTTTACAGTGCCCATTAAAATCCTCTGTTTAAGACTTAAAGTACAGCAATTAAATGTCATTAAAAATATCCACAAAAATTATTAATATCTTTTGTTCTGTGCATTGAAAATATCTCTGCTGTTCCCTCATCTTTCATCTCATTTTAAAGACATTGATTTATTAGTTTACAGCTCAAGTAAATTGAGAAATTCTGATGCTCGGATTTCTTACATGTGACTTTGGAGTCTCATTTCTCAAATGTATTACACAGTTATTTTGACAGTTATGCCAGATTTAATTAGCAATCAGTTTCCCAACTGTTTGACTACTGCAGCATTATTTTGTTTGTGTTTTCCTCTCTTATGCTTAGTTCAACATAGACTGAACTACAACTTTGAACTTTGTTTTGGTAAGGCAGTGTGGCAGCTTGACTTGCTTTTCAATAAAAATCAATTAATACACGCCTGTCAGAAAATTAGTGAAAAACAAAGTTCTTGTGAATGTTAATCACTCCCGTCAATAAAACCTGCCTTGTTTCTCAATTCTTTTAGTTTGTTGGTGTTTGTTTATAGAAGTCTATAAACCCACTCATAAGATATTGCCAGATGATCATATAAACATAAAGGAAAAAAGGGCTTCAATGACCTTGCTATAACATGAATTCAAATAAATACTCCAAGCAATGAAATTACAAACTTGTATGGGATTAATTGCTAATCTCTTTAGCAATATCTTTAAAATATAAGTCATAAGTGTATTCCATTCTGTTTCTGCATTCCTACATTTCCAAAGAACAGCATTTTCAGAGAGAATGGTTGATGCTAGCATGATAGGTCTTTCTGAGTAGTCTTTATTAAATATTGCTTTCTTGAAGCGCTAAAGGTATCGTTCTACCCCCACTTACAGGCCATTCAGCTCTGATTTTTGTGTAATTGATGCAAATGAAGCATGTAATAGTGTTTTGTCAAATGCATGAAAAACAGCTTTAGGACTCCCTAGTTATCAGAGAAATGAGAATGAAGAGAATTCAAGAAGTTAAAGGTTAAAAACACATTAGATAATTTCATTCATTCTTCTGATCAAAATGCCTTCCAATTCCTTTTCTGCCTCCAAGCCTGAGTGTGTCCTTCAACTGGGAAAGAATAAACCCAGATTACCAGAACTGGCTGGAGAATAACCTGCTGGAAAGCAACTCTGCAGAGAGGGGTCAGGAGGTTCTGTTGGACAACAAACTGTCAATGCCACAGCAATGTGTCCTTGTAGCCAAGGTGGCCAATGGAATCCCAGGGTGCATTAGGAAGAGCATTGACAGACACCAAGGGAGGTGATCGTGCTCCTTACTCAGCCCTGATGAGGCCACAGTGTTCAGACCTGGGCTTCTCAGGACAAGAGAAATGGAGCCCCTGGCGCAGGTCCAGCAGAGAGAAACAAAGATAATTAAGAGACTGGAGCATGTCTGTTGAGAGGAAAGGCTGAGGAAGATGGGGCTGTTCAGCCTCTAGAACAGACAGCTGAGAGGTGGCCTCATCAAATGCCTACAAATAACTGAAGGGAGGGTGCCAAGAGAATGGAGCCAGGCTCTTCTCAGTAGTGCTGAGCAACAGGATAGAGGCAACAGGCAGAAACTGATGCATAGGAAGTTCCACTTGAATATGAGGAAGAACTTTACTGTGTAGGTGACCAAACAACCAGAAAAGGTGGCCCAGAGAGGCTGTGGAGTCTCCCTCACTGGAGATGTTCAAGAAGTGTGCAAACACAATCTCATGCAATGTGCACTGGGATGACCCTGCTTGAGCAGGGAGGCTGAACCAGATGATCCACTGTGGTCCCTTCCAACCTGACCCATGCTGTGTGACATGCTAACTTAACTTTTCACAGATAAAACACATTTGCTTTCTAGACTATGCAGCAAACAGACCAAGGAGATTAGCAGGAATATGAATGGTATGTAGAATAAGTCATGTGCATTTGCTGATGGTCATGGGCAAAACAGAAAACACTTCTGGATGTTAGGCACTTACTAAGTTGTCACTATATTAAGTAAAATAGTATCTTCAAACAGAGGTATTTTATGTCCTATCCATTTTTTGTCACTCAGTGCATTTACAAAAGAGATAGCTGCTAATCCAAAAGGTTGAAACTCACAAGTAATAACATTTAAGAAGTTCAATACAGGTTGGGTCATAAACAGTGAAAAAATCTCAGAGTGCAGAGAAGACAGTGCAAAGCCAAAGAAATAGGGTCTGAGGTGACAAAAAGGTTAAAAGGCTCACTGCCTGGAATATCTGGCTTCCTCACAAGCAAAACTAACAAAATCAAACTCTCAAGTCCTGGAAATAGACTACAGCCCTCCTGAGAATTTTATATGAAGAGCATATATTCTCTTCCATTTCATTTCATGGGAGACTTGCTTTACAGTGACAGTAATTCATCTTTCTCAAAGATGATGCAATTTTCCAAGGCAAATGAAACTTACTTTTTGACCAGCCCATTTCTCCACTCCTCAGGAGGTCCTCAAGAAAACCAGTGGAGTTTTCTGTATAGCACAAGGGAATAAATCATCTGATAAATAGGTGCATGATAAAAATTGTTTCCTTCACTCAGCATGGAAGCTGAGGTTCTAGAAACATGAAAGTTGTCTTAATGTGGCAGTCGTCAGATTAACAGTCAGACCCAGAGTGCTCAGGGCATTTTTCAGCTGCTGCATACCAAGAAAATGGGCAGAGTGATAGTTTGGGAGCTGAACTCTGGGGTGCTGAGAAATGATCCAAGATGGCATGTACTGAAGGCTGTCAGATGTGGAGTGGTATTACAGGCTCTTAATTCATCTGATCTGAAAGCTGGATTAAGTGGCACAATGTATGATAAATACCAAAATTAACGTGGACTATCTTGATAGATTCTTTCTGGAGCACTTAAAGACCTCCATGCACCATAAATACACCAAAAATGCTCTCAGATAATTCACATTAATTTCTACAGAAGAGAGGCTGCGTAGGGCTCTTTCTTTCTTGTGACTGATGACCTCTCCTTCCAAATATATGGTTAATTTTTACCTTAATCAAGTAAGCAGGAGCCAACTGGATGTACAGCTGCATGTACAACTACATGTAAAGTACATGGATGTACACTTTTATGTTCCATCAAAGTTGTTGCATGTGTGTTTGGGGTTGCGACTGGATCAAGACCTAGGGTGTGGATTTAGATTAAAGGTTTAAAAATAAAGCTAAAGCCTAAGCCTTCAAAATACAATTTACTGCTTTCTAAGGACTGGAAAGGAATAGTGACTGTTTTCCTAAAAGTATCATTTTAGCTTTTTTTTGAAGAATACACTTACATATTGTCCAAGAGATGTCAAGAAATCCTCCTTGTCTATGTCTGATATACATTCAATCACTTCATGCACTAATACATGCATATATATATATATATATATATGCATTTCTATGCTGTTTTATGAACTATAGAGGCATCAGATCACCTCCTTCTTAGTCAGACTGTTGCATTTCTGGATACAGAAGCAGCAGTTTACTCTGTGAGATCTACTCATCCCTAGAGTTTCTGTGTCCCTCTGTGAGCAGAAAAGGGAAGCTGACACACCATATGTCACCACTAGACTTCAGCACACCTGCCAAAAATAAAGAAAAAAATACAGCTATTTGGGTGTTTTAAAACACTCTATTCAAGTTCTACTGCTATAAACTTTGGGAAGAAAAAAAAAAGGTGCAGGAAGGTACAAGATGCTGCATAAACAGTCTTGACTACCTTAGGATCTACTCCAATCTCTTTTTCAAAAGACTAGAGGACAACATCTCCATAGCATATAAGGAGGATAATCTTGCTTACATAGTGTTATCAACATTACAAGGAACAGGCTGTTCGAAAATATGGGATATCTTTTATTCTTGGATCTTTGCAACACAGTTCTTGGTCCAATGTGGCTGTACCATGTCCAAATCAAGTGACATGCTGCAAACTTGGATTTCTTGTCCTTTAATTGGTAAATAACTTTAAATACCAGGAGGGCACATGCCTGGTTTTACATTGAGGGATGGATTAGGGAAATATATATTGACTTGCTTTCCACTAGAGTGAAAATACTTTCCTTGAGATCTATAGATAACAATGAGCAAAGAGTCAGGCAATGCTGCTTAACAAATCCACTTACTTCAAGTGCACTTATCTGTAAATAACTTACCCAGACAAAGTATACTGCCTACATAGATGCATCACACTGCTTCAGTTTTTGAAACTCAAAGGTAGACAAGCTACCCTCCTTGGGGACCATTTTGCAAAATTATATGCACTAGGTGCAATCTGGTCCAACTCAGAGAAGAAACAAAAGCATTTTCTAAATTACTACCTTTGAGTCCCAGGAACAAATTGCCTCTATTAGCAAGGATTTGGTGTTCAAAGATTACAAAGATTTCTTCAACTCAGTGGAGCTTTTACTCCATCACAGGATGTGTTGGAAACATGAAAAGCCCATGAAAAGTAGACTCATCCAGCACAGCAGCTTTCAAAGCAAAATATTAAAAGGCTGCACACCTTGTCCACACTATCATGGCCCTGGAAAGATATTGGGAAAATCTATACAGAGAAGGCTAACCCTTCTCAGTATTTTATTTCAGTGCAAATCCTAATGCTGGCTGGCTGACAGTCACCTCCAGAGGGACCAAGGCCACCAGCGCATTCCAGCAGCAGCTGGAAAAAGTCTGTTCCATGGGAGGTCACAGGACTGCCTGTCCACTCCATTAAAAGCTGTACTCCTTCAAAATTTCTTAGACACAATAAATGATCCCATCCTTCATCAGAATGAGTGCACTCCCAGGTGCCTGCAAGGAGGATTGCCTAATCATGTCACAAAGAGTCTGGCACCTAACTGATCACGGAGAAACTGTACAGCAGGGCAGTAGTCTTCCTTATATTCCTCTCTCTTTTCCAAGTGCAGAGCAGATACTCACGGATGGCTGCCTTGAGCTGCACATCTCCTGTCCTTTTTCATTTCCAAGCCATCAGGCCTGCAAGGCTCAGCAAGCACTGAGCCTTGAGCAGGGTGCTGGCCACAGGACTATGGCAGCATCAAGCATCAGCTTTCTGCCCTTCCCCTGCTCAGCAGCCACACTTGAAAGACGAGAGAGGCAGTATTGCAAAGGCCAGAAAAATACAACCACACAAGTAGAGAAAATGTTGGGATAAGTGAGGGGCTTGGACACTGCGTGCAGCACTCAAGGGCTGCCACTGTCTGCTCCTTGACTCTGCCACAGCAGAACTGGGGCCTGGTGAAGGGACTATCCCTGATGGTGGCACACCACAAACTCATGTTTTCTCACACTGCCCATACAACTTGGACTGCATTTCCTCTTCAGTTTTTCTTGTTAACCCAGTTTCAGATTCCCTTTTCTTCTTGGGGTTCTGTATGTAATGCTGCAATGAAGAGAGTGTCCTCAAGAAACGGGACATGATGCATTCTTTCAAGGTGATTCTAGCACTGAGAAGACTCTGGATTACACCCATTTTGTCAGGAAGTGTAGAGAGAATGGAAATAAACAGCAGCTTCTGAAAAGGGTTAAAGCCAGGATGGACAACTGTCAGGTCACTTGTCTGAGTTGGAGAAAATGCCTGTCATGGCAGGAGCCAACTGAGAAAGGCAGAGCTCACTGCTTGTAAGGGTATCACCACTGCCAGTATGCTACAAGTAATCTGGAAAGGCTTCTGCTTAAAGCTGAAAACTCAACAGAAACCCGTCTGCAGTCTATCATGGAGTCCTTGTATCTGCTAAGCGAACAGAGTATGACTCCTCACAGATGTCCCATTTCTTCTGCAGTGGAGGAAAACGAAAGTAGTTTACCCTGTCCCATGCCCTGAGGCTTTTGGATGACCATATCTTCTGAGAGCCTGGAATACTGTGTTCTTTTAGTTTACTAGTGATGGGTAGTCTATGATGACATGAATCATTTGATTTGCATAGTGTAACACCATCTCTTGCCAGGGATAAAATTTGATCATATCACATTTGACGTCACATGATGTTTGTTCTTATTCATTGCCCCCCATATCTTAAAACCATCCTTCTCCAGAAGTAAGGAGGATGTAAGGACACCTCACGCTTGATTTCAATATCTTGTCCTCCACCAACCACTCTGTGCTGTTGACCTCTAGCTCTAGACTGGATTCACAAGCACTCCCCATAAAAGAGCGTGTCTGATTCTTAGGTCCCAAGCACAAACATATAATGAAGATATACTAAGGCTCTGGTCAGTGTACCCTGGGATCTTTGAAGGGAAATGTACAAATGTGTCCTGTGCTTTGAAGGCATTTAAGTAAGACAGATCCAGAGGAACAAATGCTGCACAGTGGAACGGTATAGATGGATACTTATTGACTCCAAGACGTGAACTGGCCTGGAAACCACAATGCAGGAAACAGCCAGAAGTCAGCCCTTCTCCCAAACTCCACTCCCTTACAGGCTTCCAAGTGATGATATTGTAGTCTGAGTTAGGCAGAGTTTGCTGTGCTGGCCCTTGCAGGATCACAGGGTGTGTGACACTGACCAGGCTGGGGCACAGCCAGAGGCAGAAGAGGCATGCTGGAGACACGAGCCAAAAGTACAGTCTGTTCTGTTCTACAAACTTTAAAATTTTGAGGTTACCATACACAATTCTTGTAAATGTTCCATCACCTGCTCAAAAATCTTGTGACAGCTGCTACATACACCCTGTCCTAAAGCATAAAACAGAGGCATTCAATTTAACATGCTGCTCAGGTGATTAAAAAACACCACCTCACAAAACAGCTTATTCAGGAACAAATTATGTATGTGTCACTGCTCTCTGCAATAAATGCAGAAGTTTTATAGTGCATTTTTTAAAAAACTTGACTTTGAGGGTTTTTTGTAATATCATTTAACCAAAATTTTATGTTCATGATTGCTTCCTACAATACACAATGTAAATGGAGAAGAAATATGGGGGGAGTTACATCGCTAGCAGGAAAAAAAAAATTATAAATAAAATATGCTGGAAGTAAAACAGATGGTTGGCACCTGGTGGTCCTTTATAATCCTGGGTGACAGAACTGATCCTACACTTGGAGAAGGAAAAAAAGGAAGTGAAACTTGTCTGTATCACTGTTACACTTGGGCTGCTTTAGGGTTCTTGACATTATAGGGAGTGGGATTTCTAGCTAAGCCTAAACTGAAGGTCACTCCTAGCTCCTCAGCTGTCCACATCCCCCAGTGCTGCTCTTTTCCCAGAGCCTGGAGGACGTTGTGCATGTAGATCAGACTACCAGCACTACCCATCCTGGGTGGGCACAGTAAGGTACTCACCACCTCCCAAGCAGAGCCAGAGCACAACAGCAGCCTCTGCTGCTCTGTCTTGCACCTTCTCAGAGTGCTGAAAAGCAGAAAGCAGTGTGGTCACTCCTTGTCTCTGCATGGCCTCCCTGCTTCTGAAACAGTGAGTGTGGATCCACGCAAGGCACTGCATCATGAATTGCTGCCTGAGCAAGTGGACACTCCCTGCACACAGGCTCCCTGGCTGGCATGTTTGTGACTCTCCAAACAATTTTGGTGCAATGATGTCTTGATCTGGTCTTGATCTCTGTAACTCTTCCTAGCAATATAGTCTCAGAACTAAGATGCCACAGCTGTCAGTCATCGACAATTCATCTTTCCCACAAAGCTATTGGATGTGACAGTAAACGCTCACCTTCAGCTAAGCCCATTCTGAAAAATTACTTGAAGGCAAATTGTTGAAAAACAGACAGGCGGTTGCAAACTGGAACAGTGAGACCAGTGCCTGTGCTGATTTGCCTAAGGTATGGATACAAGGTCACATAGTAGGAAATGAGAAAAAAATCAGCATATCATGCATAATGGGATAATTTTAATAACAAAATTGCTGATTTTCACCTCTTATTCCCAAAGATCCATTTGGCCAACCTGGAACCTGAGCTCCTCCTCCACAGGCTGTTCTTAGGTTGTGCTGGTACTTTTTGATACCACACACAGGAAGGTCACTTCATTGGTCACCTCCCAAGGAAATACTACACTGAGCAAAGCAAGGGAAGGATAGAAGCCAGCACTGCTTTTTTACCAACTGCAATAAACTTGCAAAGAATTTGTGTCCACTCCCACAAACCTTCTGCAGCAAGGGGTGAGAGAAGGGGTTCAGATTAAGGAGTGATTCAGTGAAGGGGAGCTCTTATGCCAGAAGCATGACTTTCCATGCCAGAATGATAGTTCTGAAGGACGAGGCACTACTGCCATAAAAAGCACAAGAGGGAGGATACTGAGACCACTGGTGCAGAAGTAGCTCTTCTCATGTGTTGTATGCATAGTGAGTACAATTCCAGCGTATTCTACAATGGCTCTACTCCTACAAAAGTCCACGAGCAACAAGAGCATTTTAAATTTACCACATTTGCGACCGAGTGCTGTTTTTTCATCATACAAATTGTCACTAGATGGATTACACGTCAGGTTTTGGAAGGTCATACGCACCATCCCCTTTCAGAAGCATCTACCACTTATTTATGTACTGAGCACTCAGCACTTAGCCAAATTGTTTTCATGTTACCCCAGAATAATGAGCCCCTGTAGCCACACTTCTGCAGGTGAGACTACAAATATTATCAGCAAGTGCTATAACATTTACCATGTCTGCAGTAGCATTCATATAACACACAAGAAACATGTTATCAAGTCTGTGCCGGATGCTCTTAGCAGCTTATCAGAGCCACTACCCTAAAAGCATTCTCAAATAGAAGTGAAAAAAAGTTGCTATTTCTGTAGTTGATGTACTTAAGTGCAAGAACTGCATACATGACTTATAGCCCTTTCAATACTATAGCAATCGATGGATTTATACCATCTTTAGAACACCATGCCTGAACTTCTCCCTCTTAGATCCGAAAGTGAAACACTTGGCCACTGAGTGTATCTACTGTTTCTTGACATGAACTTTCCATACGTAATAGAATTTCCATACTCACAGAAAAGTTCCCACCAGAGTGCTTTCTAAGTGAAGTACTTGGAAGAAGGTATCTGTAAGATGTCAGCAAAGCATCAAAATTTAAAAGTGAATTGCTTCTTTAATCAGTTTCCAAAGGACTAATCCTACTTCAGATACCAGCTATTTTATGTTGTATACTTGAAAATTCTAAAGGTTCAGGAATGGACAGAGTAGTCCATAAACACCATTTCATTTACAGTAACAATGCTTACGAAATCCATGAATTTTGGGAATTAATAACATCAGAGAAGATGCACATGATCTCAACTGCTCTCTGTTTCACTTTCTGTTCAAGAAGTGCTCTGAATATCATAATTTTGTTCAAATATAAGAAGCTCTTAATTACAGTTTTAATTGATTAATTTATTTAATTGATTGAATGTACTTAACTACATGTGTTCAGAGGGAAAACATTCTGTGTGAATAATTATATGCTACATTAAAAAAAAACAGTCATTTGTTTCCACTGCACAATTTATTCAGTTTCAAATTAGAAAAAAAAAGTACTATGTATTGGACAATTTGCATGCATAAACTCAAAACATTTAATCTCAAAAAATTATTGATTTCTTCCAGTCTTGTATTAAGGCGTTCAGGAATTTCACCTAGGCAGACAAATATCTGGATTCAAAAAAAACCAAAACAAACCAATCAAAACAGACAAGTTACAAGTCAGATTTACTTCTGTTAACAAATATGACCACAGTGAGTCCTGGTAGTAGACAGTTGCATTCCTTATCTTTTCATTGTGTATAGCTGATAGGAGTCAAAGTGATTGGGGAAGAGTTATCTTCAACAAAGTTTCTTCAACAGTTTCTTGATTTGGAGTGCTGAATAAGCCATTGTAATGTTATGTCTGTGGGGACAGATGAAACAAAATGAAAAACTCAACAGTCTCTTTGCAGACCACAGAAGCACAACAAAACACCAGCACGTTAATACACATACAAAAACCCCAACCAAACAAAACCCACAGGTTGTCATTCACACATAACTGAAGTTCACAATGTCAACCTCCAGGTGGCCTTTTATTTTTGTATGGTTTTAAATCATGTGCATTTTGTATTTTTTCAAATACAACATGAAGTTCTCGAAGCCATAGATAGATAAGGAACTGTTGAAAAAGCAAACATTTAAGATGACCATAAAACAAACTGTAAAATCCAGACTAGAATGAAATGCTGAGTGAGAACAAAGGCAAATACACAAACAGAAGGAAGGAGAAGGGCAAACATCTAACAATATATTAAGAAGCCATTTAGGTAGGTTGTAGGAGTCCAAGGTCTCTGAAAGACATGCAACATTGGACTAAAATTTGATAGCTGAAATTGGCACCCCTCCTGATGCAATCCAATGCACTGAGCTGAAAACTGCAGCAGTTCACAAACTGATTCATGAGCAGATTAGATTTTTTTGCCTCAAGGCAGTAACATCTGTCAGGAAGGCAGGAAGGATGTCAGGGGGCAGCAGCAGCTTTAGCCCTCAAATTGAAATTTGTTGCCATATTTGTCTTAAGTTCAAGACAGCACGCCATGAATATCCTTGCAGACCAGCTTAGGCTCTGAGACTGCAGAAAAGATCAACCCACTATTTATCAAAACTAATAACTATAATTATCTTCCACAGTCTCTCAGGACACAGTAACTGGCAGCCTTACACCTACACCTCCTGATGAGAACAGTTAGCTAGGCTGCAGTTCACACTGAAATACCAGTGTCATCTCATTCAACTTCACTGACATCAGTCAAAAATACAGAGGAAGAAGTCAGCTGCCAGTCTTCTCCTTAACAGACTAATAGTTTCATCACTTTAAAAAGAAAGCATAACAGTCTTTCTTTGTATATGGTACTTTCCAGCCATTTGGTCTCCCTCGCTTCTCACCCAACCTCTTTCCTCAAGGTCTTCTCAAATAACAAGCACATGGTGCTCCAACAGTCTGAAATGGTATACACAGTGGGCTCCCATTTTTTGTTTTGTTTTTGGCAAATATTCAAGAACCTGACTAGTCTTTCTAGGCACAACATTACACTGGAAGATACCTGACCAAGTCTCAGTTAGGATTTGAGCCTTTTTTGTCACTACTCCCAGAACGTTCACAAGTAAGGGATCTATAATGTTCTGCATTAATGATCATTCTTTCATGCAAATTTTATCATGCTTTTTGCTGCATGCTTTTCTTCTCCAGGCATCCAGATAAATGGACTGGGATCAAAATCTATTTCTCCATGAGTCTTTCAGAAATTAATCTGTTTTTACTAGTTTCCAGTCACAATCCCACTTTCAAGACTCTCCACTGCAGCCCTGCCAATTTGATGAGGATCAAGAACAGCATTTCAAAAACCTCAATTACATTCACTGCCCTTCAACTACTGAGATTATCCTGTGTTGTCTTCTACAGTTCTTATGTCGTGAAGTCTAATCTTCCCCACTGCAGCAGCACCTTCTGTGCATCTCCCTCACTCAGAGGTAACAACTGCACCCCAAGCTACAGTAAACATGGGTCTGGTCTCCTTCTAACATACCCAAGTCATCTACACCACTTGCAGGAGAAGCCCTCACTGCCTAACACATCTCTGCACACAGATGAACTGTCCCCCAGCTCACTGAAGTCCAGGTGCCATGGTACAGTCTCCTCGCCATCTCCACTACCTGGTTCTCTCTGTGTAGGTTGGAAATTTCCCCTGCTGCTGTGAGAAAGTGGCTATCTTCCTATTCCCACTCTCACAGTTCCTACAGAGCTGCCCAGCTCTTCTATCAAGTCTGGTTTCCTCACAGAGCAGCTATAAATATCTAGCCAAGCTAGATCCCATCCCATCCAGCACCACTTGTTTCAGCAGCATGCAGAGAAGGGTGGCACAGAGGTAGCATACCCCCAGACAATTGCTGCTGCTGCTAGCTTCATCCCTTCCCTTCCTCCTGCCCTGTGCAGGGAAGGGAGTGGGAGAAAATGACAGAGGAAAAGGACAGGAAAGTGGAAGATAGCAGAGAGAGAAAAGGCAAAAAGCAAAGGCAAATGGAAGACAAGTTCATGGGGGTAGATCTTCACTGACTACAGGATACACTCATTGCATTTCCACTTGGAAAAAACACTCATCCCTCAGTTCGAGGAACAGCCACATGCTCAGAAAACCATGTATGAAATAAATCATCAACATTTTTTAGGATCACCTAATAACTGGAAGGCCATCATCACACAGCTACTGTTTTTTCAAAAGTAACACAGGTTTCTTGTAAAGGATTCAATTACTCCAGGCTTTAAATACACTTTTCCATGATCCCTGTCAAATTAACTTCTCATGGAACTAAATACTTCTACAAGTTTTTTCCTTAATTAAACATATTTCTATTTTGAAACAAATACAGTGGCATACAATATTTGCAAAGTACCGTTCAATGTAAATTGAGATCTATTGAAATCTTCAATAATACAGTGGAGGTAGATGTTCAAACCTGATCTGATCCAAAATACAAACCATACACTGATGACACTAGAAACTGCTTACCTATGTTATCCCTCTCTTTACAGGAAATAGAATAGCAACAGATTTCTCTGTCTTGAATAGCTGCAAGATTTCTAGAGAAATAAAAACAGTAAGTACTGTTATAACCCCATAAACACTCAGAACAGAAATTTCCATTAAATTATGCTTTCTGCTTTTTACTCAGTGGGTTCAATTCTATTCTCAGATGTTAAATTCTTAAAATATGCCACTGCACACAGAAAACCACACATTTCTTAAACTATAAGGATTAAAAGGTTATAAAGTCATTTCACAAAAAATTTGCATTTCTCATTAGGTCAGAGTACTAGTGAGGAAAAAAAAACACAGAAATCCATAAGCTAAAAATAATGTTCTGTAGTTGCAACCAAGTATTACCCATGTCTTATCATTCATCTTTTACTCTTTTCACTTAGAATTCTGAGGTTTTTTATCCAGTAAATCATAACAAGATATCAGTGCTCAAATGATCACACCATTTATCTTCAGGATGTTTACTATATCGTACTTAATATATCACATCTGACTCCTACTGAAAGGATGCCTCTATATTTAGGAAGAAACTGATTCTCAATCAACTTCTTTCTGGGAATTCTCCAACCCCCCTCAGAGCTCCTGAACACTTTGTTATTTTTCCATTTACTTATCCCCACACAACTGACACAGACATGCATAAAAAAATTTCCTGAAGCACGTGGGAAGTGAAGGCACTGAGAAGTCTGAAGACCGTACAAGAGCAGTAAAGAAGGGAACTAAATAGGGACCTCCCTGGAAAAGTCCCATGTAGTTACGCCCCGTAGCGAAGAAGGACTAAAGAAAGCCAGTTAATATTCAAAATTCATCTCCAAATTTAAGAATAACCTATCCTAACTAGCCTGGAAAAAAAGCCAAAAGACATTAAGTAGATGAACAATAAGCTCTTGGCAAAACCCAGTAATTAAAAGGAAGCATACAGAAGGTTGAAGTAGAGACAGGTAACCTGGGAGGAATACAGAAACATTGTCCAAGAATGCAGAGACACTGGCAGGTCAGCCAAGGCCCAGCTGAAGCTGGATCTCATGAGAGATGTCAAAGAAAATGAGAAAGTGACAAATGGAAGACAGAAGAAAATGTGCACCCACTGCTCCATGAGACAGGGGACCTGGTTACCCAGGACATGAAAATGCTGCCTTAGCTAGCAAGATTAGCCTTCAGAAACCCCAGGCCCCAGAGATCATGACTAAGAGCAAACAAGTGGTACCCTTCCTTCATGTAAGAGGATCTAATCAGGTAATAAATAAGCAGACTTGATATGGAGAAGTCCATCAGCCCTGGTGGGAAGCACCTACAAGTGATAAAGGAACTGGCTGATGTCATTGTGAGGCCCCTTTGAACAACCAAGTCAACTGGGAAAGGTGCCTATGAGCACAGGAAGGCAAATATCACTCTTCAGAAAAAGGAGGACTTGGGGAAGTACATGACAGTCAGCCTCACCTTGACTCCTGGGAAGGTGGTGATGCAACTAATCCTAGAAACTATTCCCAGGCATGTGACAGACAAGAAGGTGACCAGGAGTAGTCAGCATGGATTCACAGAAGGGAAATAATGTTTGACTAACTCAAAACCTTCTACAAAGAAATCTACAGTTTGGTAGATGACAGATGAGCAACAGATATTGTGCACCTTCAGCTGATTAAGGCTTTGACAGTGCCTTCCATAATATCCCCATAGACAAGGTGAGGAAGTATGGGTTGAACACACAGGTGGCAAGGTGGACTGAAGACTTGCTGAACACTGGGTGATCAGTGGCATGAAGGCAAGCTGGAACCCAGTGACTACCAGTGTACACCAGAACCAATACTGGTCCACTCCTGTTCTACATCTTCATTTGTTGCGAATGATGGGGCAAAGCACAAATTTGCTGATGACAGAAAACTAGGAGGAGTGGCTGGTACACCAGAGGGTCGTGCTGCCATCCAGAGAGACCTCCACAAGCTGGAGAAAAGAGATGGCAGTGGACTTCATGCAGTTCAACAAAGGAAAATGCAAAGTCCTGCACCTGAGGAGAAACAACCCCAGGCACCAGGACATGTCAGATGCCAACTGTCTGGAAAAGCAGCTTTGCAGGAAAAGGACCTGGGAGTCTTGGCAGGTCACCAGGTTGAACACAATCAAGCAGTGTGGTAAAAATGCTAATGGTATTCTGGGGTGCATTAGGAGTGCTGCCAGCAGGCTGAAGATAATCTTTCCCTTTTACTCAGCACCACTAAAGCTGTACCTGACCAGCTGTGGACCATCAGTACAAGAGGGATATGAATCTATGGAACAGGGTCCAATAAAGGACAACTAAAATAATGAGTAACTCACAGACTAAGAAAGGCTGAAGAGCTGGGACTGTTTAGCCTAGAGAAGAAAAGGCTTAGGGAACTTCTTATTAATGTATACAAAACTCTGAAGGGAGCCTGTAAAGAAGATGGAGCCCAGTGATGGGACAAGAGGCAATGGCCATGAACTGAAACACAGGAAATACACAGAAACACTTTTTACTTCTGCGAGTGACCAAGCACTAGCAAAGGCTGCCCAGACAGGCTGCAAAGTCTCTATTCTCAGAGACATTCAAAAGCTGTCTGGACATGGTCCAGAGCAATCAGCTCCAAGGGGCAAAAGTCTCTGCAAAAGCAGGTAGATGACTTCAAGGTTCCTTCCAACCTCAGCCATTCTGTGAGCCCTGTTTAGTAGCCCTGTCTTTGGACCACCCTTACTATAGCAGAACTTCACTTTCTACTAATTAAAATTATGTGACTTGTGAATCCTATTTTAAAAAATTAGTGTTATACTGGTAATTTTTACAAAATTGTGTATTTTCTTCACACTTACATTTACTATGCATCCATCTCTTAGTTTCAGTAATCCCTAAGTTATGCTTTGGCATAAATATGGCAAAAATACCTGACTTGCATGAATTTACCAACACTAGATTGATATGGTCCTGTTCTAATGCCATTCAAGCATTAAATTGCACTGCATTGTACTGCAAGAAGTCAAAATGACCCTTTCACTATCCCTAGCAGCTCTTTCCTCAGTGATGGGAAAAGAGGATTATCTGAAATAACTCTGCACAACCAAACAACAATAAAGAGAGATTCAAATCTACAGTTATCAGCCTAGATCACTACATCAGGCGCCAGCAGAGCTTGAAGTGGAATATTTGAAAATGCAAAATAGCATTTTTTATAGTTATTGTCATAGACTACCAATAATTTGACTTACATATCAAACTTCACAGTGTCTCAGCATTTTACAAAAGCCAGCTACTTACAATTTCTCAATTAACTGCTTCTCATCCAGTGCACCTGGGAGGTCTCGTTTATTTCCAAGAACTAACACCTGAAAGAAATAATTCATATACCTATTAAATCCAGGAGCAATGAAATTTTGTCTGTAACTTTTTGATGGCATTATTCTGAATCTTGCAGCTATTTAGAATGTAACAGAGGACATATTCAAAACGACCAATGACTGTGGGAACATCACGGAAATCCTGCTCCTAGTCAGGACCAGATGCTAGATGCATATCCTCTGAAAACTGGATCAAATTATTTCTGAGTGTGTTAGTATCAAAAATCTCCTCTGGAAGTGAATCCCTCCATTCTGGGTGGCATTACAGGATGGTGTCAGATTAAATGCAAAGAAATGTGGAAGACAGCACACATCAGGTGCATTCAAGCCACCAAAGGATATTCAGTTCAGAGGACCAGACTGATGTTAATCAAAAGTAGGGCTCCAGCAGCAGAGGCTGGTCCTAAAGACCCAGACAAAATTCTCTCTATGATTTTTGCTCCCTTGTTTCTTAACACTGATGCACTGAACAGCTCAGCCTCTGAACCAAGTACCACTTAAGCACCAGCCACCTCTCTGTCCAGTTTGAGCATCCATGGTAAAAATCTGAAATCCAACCATTAGGAATTAAGTCCCAGAAATGCAGAAAATTTACCAAATAGATGCTGGAACTTCGGAGTTTCTATTTAAGGCTTCAAGTATAAATGAAGGTCAGATAAACGGGTTGAGCACACTCTAAGATGAAGTAAGCAATGGAAGGTTTTTCTAGTTATGATTGCATTATTGTTTTCCAGATGTGCTACAATTCTAAGACTGTCCCATTATATCCCATGAATCTGGAACATATTACACTCATTACTTGCAGTAATTTAGATTAATAAAGTTGCTCTAAAATCTATAGTGCCAAATCCTGAGCACAATAAATTGAAGGAAGTTCAATACTAATTACTACATATGAAATAAAAGTAAGTAAAAAATACATCACTGCACCTTGGAAATTACTGTGTGGGTCAGCCTGGGCATTATGGAATGTGATATTATAACATATGAGAGGCAAGGAACTTAATTAAATACTACTGAAGATATGAGAGACCAATCATTTCAGCAAGGAAAAGTGAGAAGCAAAAGAGCACGCAAAGAGAGTGCAAAGGACAGGCAATGTCACTCCCCATGAACAGCGTAACTGTTGAGTTCCATAGGATTTGTTCAATAGATAATTAACATATAAAATCACAACAAAAATAGCAAACCTTATAAAAATGGTGAATCACTTGAAAAACTCTCCTTTGAGAATAGTGGAAGGAAAGTAGGGAGAGAAAAAGGGAGACTGACTTCATGCTGGAGGTACCATTTTTATACAGACCAAGTCCCAGGTATCCAAGGGGTGTAGATGCCATTCCCATAACTGATGGCATGTGTACAAACACTTCTTTTCCCACAGTTTGCCGTGGTGGCAACATTCAGATAGGCAGCATGTTCAGATGCTAACTAAACATTCAGCTCCATTAGGCTGGAATTAGCTTCTGCCTGCTGTGGCATCTGTGCTTATCTCAAGTTCCTGCTGTGGTGACATATCTTATGGGAAGTTTCTTCTGTGGCTTTGACAGTGTTTTGACACACTTCAAGTGCATTCTTTAAGCCCTTACACTGTCCACTCACCCTCAGGTAACTTTGATTACTTGTAGTGGCCAAGTGTCCAAATTATTGCCTACAAAAAACGGAGCCAAGGAAGAGCCATCAAGTTGTAACTTCTTCCTCATTTTTATGGATACAGGACTGTTTTCTTTCTTATAATCAAGGTATGAACTCTTGTTTGGTGACATCAACATAAAGACCAGTGACAACCTGATGGATTTTTAAATTGGCAGATTACATTTAAACAAACAACATTAGTCTCTATCTTCGCATTCCTCATTAGAATTTCAGCTGAATACACTTCTTTGACACTTCCAACTGGAGAACAGATGCATATTTGCATTTTTTCCACACAATTTAGTTTGAAATACTGAGTCAAGAAAAAGTCAGGACAAATAAAGAAAGCTCCTACACAATGTCTGGAGACAGAGGACACTACTTGATGTTACTGTCTGCCAACCTGCAGAAACACTCATCTCCCATAAGATAACTGCCGGAAACATACCTGGGTCACTGGCTGAAACCCAGCCAACAATGGACTGACTGGAAGTAATTACTGTCTGATAATGCCACATGTGAAAACACAATTTTTCGAAATATTTTCTGACCTTTAGATAAGAAAATGTACAAACACAAAGCAGTGCTCCTAAGTTGCTGAGTACTATGAAAAAAAAAATCACAGTAATTTTTCTAAGAGTGCTCAATGTATCAAGGCTGCATCATATATAACCTAGTACTTTTAAGAGACCAGAGAAACCAACTCAGGAGGATTTAGGCCACATTGTCAACATTCAGGCAAGAACAATAATGAAAATACTTACTGGAATTCCATGCAATTGTGGCTTATCTATCAAACTATGAAGCTCATTCTTTGAAGCTTCTACTTTTTCTAAGTCTGCTGCATCCACCATGTAACTGCAACAAAGAATAGTTATTTATGGTATTGACCATTACCTGCTGAAATTTGCATTAAAACATCTGAAATGTGACAAAATGTTGATATTGGCAAGAGCATTAGAAAATGCAAAGTTTTATAAGCCCTGCATTTATTGATATAGGAAGATACTGATGTAAGAAGATAAGAGATTTAGGCTGTTAAATACAGCCTGTGGGGAAAAAATGGTCTGGAGTATGCAATTACTTACGTGTCTGGGTTGCTGCACATGTAAAACACACTACTTTTATTGTATTGGGTCTTCTTATGTGATGGAGGCAGGCAGAAAAAAAAAGTCTATTTTCTTCATGTATAATATAATGCAATACCTAATTACATAATAATATATATTACAAAGTACATTTTCTATAGACATGCAAAAGAAAACTTACACAACTGCATTGACTCCTCTGCAATAACGCTCCCACATGCTTCGGAACCTTGGCTGTCCTCCAATGTCCCACACCTGAAAAGGTAAGAACACTCCAGCCTCAAAATATTTTTTAACTACATAGCCCTAACACAACAGAATAAATTAACTCTTATATGCAGCATGCAGGCTGCATTGCAAATTCCAAAAATTTTATTAAAAGGTCTTCTTGGCCCCTTCTAGCTAATGGAGGAGAATATGTCAGGCCTGTGACACTAAAAGCACTAAATGCTCTTTTGCAGAATGTTACCCTTTCCCACTCACTGAAAGAAAAGTCTTACTCAGATACTGAAGTGAATTATTGCAAATGCACAGTCTCAAAACAAAAAAAAAGTATCATCATTGTACAAAACAGTTATGGAAGTTAATATTTAATGTGGCTAGGGAGACCTGAGGTAAGAAGGTTATCAGACTTTCAACAGGATAAAGACAGATAGTAAATAAACAAAGAGCGGATCAGAGACCAGACTGAATCCACATAAGGGATGATACTCCCCACTCCAAGGAGCTCCAAGACCTCCACAGTTCTCCCAGTGGTTCAACAAATGTGCTTTAAAAGACACATG
Source organism: Passer domesticus (assembly GCF_036417665.1). Taxonomy (NCBI): domain Eukaryota; kingdom Metazoa; phylum Chordata; class Aves; order Passeriformes; family Passeridae; genus Passer; species Passer domesticus. The sequence goes on from NC_087478.1 coordinate 20,334,116, forward strand.
GATTAATTAATCAGAACCAGAAAGGAAACAGTAGTACAGGTAGGCGTGAAGTAATTAAGTAATGTTTCTTGAAGAAAGCAAGCTCAAATTCTGCTTATTGTATTACAAAAGCTCAAATCCTATAAATACTTACACATGCTATTAATGCCCAGCAACCCCATGGAATTCCTAAATTTGTTAAAACATTAACATGCTATTTTTCTGTACAGGAGTTAGGTATTCTGCTTTACTTGCAAAAAAATTGGTATTTTTGGTGGATGACAGTATCTTGTTTCAAAACTGTTTCTCAGATCAAAGTACCAGGTAACATACATACATCATGCAGGTCAAGGTTACATGATAATGTATCTGTTACAGCTACATCCAAAGACAGTTGTGTTACAAGTGACACACAGATTAAGACAGTGATGAACACTGAAAAATAAAAGCAATGGATTTGTTCCTCTGCCAAGGACAAAGAGAAGTTATTATTTCTTATTTTAAGCAGATTTAGCTATCAAAACAATATATACTGTATACCAGATCTAGGAGGCATATATATTACAGAAGGAACTAAATTTGGAAGTAATATATACACAGCAACAAATTATTTTAAAAGTCGTCCTCACATTTACACTATAAATCCAAATTAAGCCATCTGTGGCAACAAAGCTTTTCACAAAAGAGCAAGACTTCACAGACCCATGGGATAGGGCCTTTTTCAATTAATGTCCACTATTTTTTAATTTCACAGCCTGCAAATCATTTTTATGTATCAATTTCTATATAATTTTCAATATCTTATATTTGTATTTTAGAAATAAGTATTTCCCAATTCACCATTAAAAATCTTTCCCTGATTGATATCTTAACACTCCTTCCAATATAAAATTATTGTATCACCTAAATGTAGAGTGCTTTCTGATCCCCTGAATAAGATCAAAAAATTTTACACATGAAAGAGCTTCTGACCATGAAATGGGTATCAATTAATATCTGTACTGACATTTGAAGCACTGTATCAAAGGTCTGAGTAAAATAAACCTTTATACTTTAAAAGCTTGAACGTAATGAGTATTCAGCATTATGGTTAGGTGACAAAACTTACACCAACACTAATTACTCCAATAACTCATCAAGACCTTGAAACTATCCAAAGCCATCTGGTGCACATCTGTGTGTCTTGAAAAAGAATCTGTATTATCTTCTTGGTAAACCAGAGGAAGAAAAAAAAAAAAAGGGAAGATGATAGGGCAGGCTAGTAGTCAGATTAGATTTTTGGAATGCTGATAGCCATGAAAATCTACAAGATGCTGTAGCATGGACTAATCACAAAATAAATAATACAAGATAAAAAAATCCTGGGTTTGTCCTTGCCTGATGATATACTATATCTTGCAGTATTAAATTGCACTGCAGAACAAGATTACTCTCATTAGGAGAAAAAGTCACCTTGAAACAATGGAAAGATAAGTCATTTCCAGTCAGTTTCCCTAATCAGGCTCACAGCTATTCATTAAAGTACAACAAGAAGGACACCATATAGACTAGGTGTTTTTAAAAGAGCTTTAGAACCAATTTTACATTGAACCATTTTACAATTTTACAATATAGTAATAATTATGTGAAATATTAAAAAAATGCATTCAATTTAAAAAAATCCTTACCTCTTTCCCTTTGAAGTCAAAATGGTTTTAACAGTAATTTTCTAATACTCTTTATTATATTGAATAGCCAATGAAAGAGTGAACTACTTAATTCAAAACACAAATTGCTGCACCAAACCATTTTCACAGTACACAACTGAACAGACAGAACTGTGAGAATACAAGAGGTACCCAGGAAGGAAAGGGGAGAGGTCTAAGTGTTAAAGAAGTTCTCTTGCATGAGCCTTGCATGTTTGGTATATCAACTATTTTTGCATCCCAGTATTTAATACACACGTAAAAAGTATATTCTGGGTATGAATGGGGTAGGCAGGAGACTAAACCTTAACAGCTGAACATACAGCTAGCTATAAAAAGAAGTTTACTTGGTCTGGTTGTTTTTAAAAAGAGGCTGGTCTTCAAATTTCTCCCATGGCTTTTACTGACCCCTCAGGAATAAAAGTTTCTTAATATTTAAAAGGTAATTTTACCCCAATTGATAAAATTGTGATTTTAAGAATCAGCAAAAGATTACAGAATGACTACAATGAGAGAAAGTTTCTTTGATACCCGGTACCATTGCCTCACAGGAGATAAAAATCTCAAGGATTTGTTGCTCGGGCTCAATCTCAAAGGCACATATCTTATTGGTACTGCATTTTAATCTGTTTTATTTATTCCTATCTACTTCTATAGTGTAGTAATTCTTATTGCTTGCAGGTCTACACTGTCATTAATTGGTGCAATATTTTAATCTGTAAACTAGATCACCAGGATGTAAACACTGTTTACCACGTACTTACCTGAGATATATCAAATTTTTCTAAAAGAGGAAATTTTGGATTTATCTCTTTCCAATTTTTTCAGGAGGATCTAAGGTTCCATCTTAAGACCATAGCTATTAGCCATGTTTAAGGAGCAGATCCTTTTATTTTGCACAGAGCTCCATCATGACAGTTGAGCAAAAATGCACATGAATAGGTTCAAAGATTTTTTAAAGCTTTCAGTTACAGGAAGGTTCATTAACACTCTAGCTGTGTTTCTTCAAATTAGCTCATATTGTGGGAAGGCTTGATAGTTCATGAGAAAGTTGCAGGAAAAGTGTTTCCTAGATGTCATGTTACATGGCTTTTTTCAGACATGCTGTGTAGGAGATTTCTGGACAGAGATCACAATGACAAATTTCTATCTTGCTGTCAGTGTGTGGGTTCAGTACCTACAATCTCACAGCAGTCAGCAAAGTCTAGACAGCCTTTCAGCTGATCAGATATAACATCTTGTTTAGGATGATAGAATTATGCTGTAGGCTTGACAGCACTGACTACAGGCTCCTCTGACTATTATTAAAAGAGCTTAAGCCTCACTGCATTCATATAGCTGTTTACATGCAGACATCTTAACCTGCAAGATGAATCCAACACTACAAATACTGGAACTCAGAAATGTATCTTTCCTCTTGGAAGCAGAAAGTATTATCCATAAAACCTAACCTAAACAAACAGGTGAGGAATTTGTGAAGCAGAGAGGAGTATTTGGACAGAACAAGGCAGCACCAGTAACATCCACCACCACAGTGTACACAGGGAAGCCTAAGATGCGACCAATGAGCTCACACACACACAGCAGTCATCACATTCACAGACAACTCAGTATGTAATACAGAGCAACTGGAAAGCATGGGACAACTTCAATCACCTCAAATTTAGGCCTTTAATCCAGGTGACCAAAATTTCTCATTGGCTACTAAAGTGCCCAGAGGGCACCAACAGCAGGAAATTGTTCTTTCACCCACCTTGCCTACCTGGAGAAGCATTCTTGCAAAGCACCCACTGCTCCCCAGCAAGTTCAGACAACTGGCTCAGACTGGGTTACTCACCACATGGCTAAGCTCATGAGGGACAAATCCTAAACAATCACCTATTCTAGACTGGAATCTTCAACCAAAAATATCCATCTTTTTCGCCTAATAAACAGAAGAATAAAAAACCTAATAAACTTTTTAATAAATTGTCCTATATATACAAATCTACACAGCCAGACCTGTAGTACCTACCAGTCTTGTAACTTACTGCTTTAGAATACTTACTACTTATTATACTTAATTATATATTGGAAATGCCTTCATAGTTGCTCTCAGAGTCAAAAAAGAAGTGCAAGATGGTTACATTTTCTGAAGGCAATATTTCTCAGAACAGTTATGTTCTTTGAAATCAGTCTTGGCCCTTTAAAGAACTCTGTTCTCCCTCCTCACTGGTGATGAAGTCCAACTTTTAAAATAGCATTTAGGCATTTTAATCACATATGCACATTTCAATGTTCATAATTTAATCATAATATTCTCACTAAAGAACTGGAAATAGACTTGCAACACAAATGTTCACAAATTATCTTCAACTCTTGACAACAAGCACAGAGGCATTTTAATGGGAGGGAGTACTTCCAAGTGATCAGGGGCTATTTGCCATTTCATCAGAGACACAAAATACAATGCTAGAAGGATCAACAGGTGGATTTTAAACACAAAATCAAAGTCCTTGTACTTCTTTAACTTCCAAAGGGTCCTACCAGTCCATTTCTCTAGCCTGTCAAGGTCTTTCTGGATGGCAGCAGAACCCTCTGCTGTACGAGACACTCTCTCTAGTTTTGTACTACCAGCAAACTTGTTGAAGGTGCACCCTGTCTGACCACCCAGGTCACTAATGAACACACTAAACAATCCCAGGGATTTAGCACTAGTAACAGGGCTTCCTGCTGCGGATCACAGCCCTTCTGAACCACCAGTACAGCTCTTCCTTAGAGACAACTATCATTAAACACTGGGACATCCAGAAAAAAATATTTTTTTACAGAAATAACCACTTTGACTTGAAATCAGGCCAGACAGCACAGCTTCTTCAGAGTGATCCAAGTCATACAGAATAGCCAGTATGTGCTGAAACACTGCTGGAACCACACTCTGAGCACACACACAGGCTTGTATTACTACATGACATTTGAAATAGCAATATGATAGGTAAGATAACCTGAATAGCAGGAGGAAGCACTACAAAGCAGGAGGATTCTGCTTCTATGAGGATGCACAGAGACATAAAAACACTACTGTCCAGAGCAGGAGTGCTGCAACAAAGGAAGCTGGCAGAGGAATGCACAGAGCTGGCATCCCTCCTTCTCCTGCCTCTCTGCCACACCAGAGCAAAGTGCAAGCAGCAAGAAGCTCAGCCTTGCTCTCCCGCAGCCAGGCTGTGCAGGGTGTGGTGGAGGGACACCGGCATCTAGCGGTGACAGCCGGGGTGACCACAGCCCACCCCGCCAGCTCCAGTCCCCTGAGCACGCGCTCTCCGCTCCCTCCGGACCGCTATGGCAGAATCCGCCTGGCCATGCTGTTTTAAGAAAAACAAATACAAGAGCAAGGAAAATGAATCTGTGGCATTATCTGTGTGTACACGTCTGTGCTGCTCTATTTCCTTTAAACTGAGACTGTTCTAAGACCATCACTGCAAGAACCAAAGTTAGCTTAGCTGGAGGTTCTCAATCACTTTAAATAGCAGTTCACAATTCAAGTCTTCTGAGGTTCTTGAAACTTGGCTTGTTAAAGTAAATTTTATTAATTGCTGTCCAGCTTGTTGAACAGTAAATCTCACCTAAAGGACTCCTAATACTAAGCAGATCCAAAAAATGGAAAAACCGCCAAAATCAAATCACTCACCAAACAGAAAAACTTGTTGGAATTAAAATCTCAAAGCAATTCAGTCAGATATTTTTGTCAGGGAAAAAAAAAAAGATAGCCATCAGTTTTGTAATGAACTTCAATAGAATAGTTCTAGCAGAACACTGTGATACATATAATACTTTGATGCTAGAAATCATCCTGTACTTCAATACCTCAACCACAACCTCAAAATATAAAGTTCCTAGCTTAGATTTCAAACACTGTGTGGTAAAATCCTTCCTTTATTGCCTTCTCTTCTTGGAAATAACAGGTGACAGGTTACTGAACATATTGATAAGTCAAAATTTGACAATTCATGGTGGAAGCGGACAGCCTTACATTTCTAAACAGGTTTAGCTTCAATTCAAGAACATCTGAAACCAGCATCTTCCTACGAAATGTTTTGGCTTGAGTAAATAATCAGTGTTTTTCTTTCGGTGTGGTTCAGATAAATACACATACACACACACATGCCAGTGACCATACATTTACACATTAAGATTACAGAATAAAAATGAAAATAAATCTACCAGCTTTTGGAAATGACTGCCAAAATCAGAAGAAAGGAAAGAAGACCATGCGTTTCAGCTCCTTCTGCCTTCTGGAATTGTATGAAATCTGCAGATGGAACTGAAGTAAAGAAACTGCACTAGAATAGTACTTCCTTCTTAGTGGCCTATCTCAAAATAGAGCAAACAACTAGAGATAAAGAATTAGTATCTTTGTCTAAAGAATTAGTATCACCTAATTGCTGGATTTGCAGCTTACGTTTCCAAGTGATCAATCTTAATACTTCTACAATGCAAATTTTTCACTTGATGACTTTTTGACCCAGATGACTTCTCAGCCTCAACTTTATAGTAAGTTTAATTAATTCTGTTTTGCAGTGTCCCCTGAAACCTTCAAAAAACATCAGACACAATGTCAGGTTTTTGCTTAGCATAAACATCATTCCTGTCATGTTTAAAGAACTTCACGGGTTTAGTAAAATAACACTTTATCCACTAATTTTCATAGTTGACTATCATAATATTTCTATGAGAATGGTTACCTGTTTTGTACAGTTCATAAAAGGTTTCTAGCAAGAGGCACCGGCTCATCATTCTTGAGTCATCAACTTATTAAAAGATTATGTCATTTTTCTCAAAGTAAAATAATTTTGGAAAACTTATCTAGCAATAACCTAGATACAGGAATAATGGCATACAAGTAGTATATCCTGACAAACTCCTAATAAGCGTCGATGCCTAAGAGTCATATTACCCCTTCCTTGCACTGAATGCTGTTATAGCAGAGAGACTGTGAGAATGAGTTATCATCCTATGCAGACTGGCTTCCAAATTAAGTATGGGTTTTGAAACTAATAAACATAATTAATTATGTTAGCATTATCTCCTTACTCTTAAAAATTCTATTATAGCAACTATCTGTAAAATTACTTTTGAGCATGAAGAGTAAAACAAGGCACAGTTCCACACCAACTTACCCACACCCTCTCTGCACAACTTAATCTTGCAACATCATTTGCCCAGACAACCCTGGTATAAACTATTAGTCAGTTCCTTCTTGAACTATCCTGGCTCAAATAAATACTTTATCTTGACTGCTTACTAGTAAAAGATTTTTGCCTAGTTTAATGAATGAACCATCAACAACTTTTCTGTTTTCTTCTACATCTGACAATTCTGCAGCAGCATTGGTACACCCCTTCAACTATGCCTGTGTATTCTCTCTATCAATCATGGCCTCATTGCTTCTGTGCAAAAGAAAAAAAAAAAAGGAAATTCCTATTCCTGTGGATTATTTGTCAACTATGGTTGAATGCAGTAACTTTTTTATTGTGGCACCTCTGGAATTTCATCAGTGGTTCAGGAGTCATACCAAACCAGAGGAAGAGAAACTATAGAACTGAGGGAGAAAAGAAATTATATATTATGGAAAAGGAGGGAAAAGTCAAGGTAAAAACAAAAATCTAGATTCCCTTGATTTAGCTAGAAGTTGTGAATTTCATCAAGACTAATCAACCAAGCTCCCTTCATAATCAAACAACACAGTGCCTTAATGCTACCGGAGTGATTTATCTCTATTTTGATGCTTATGTATCTCTACAGCTGATTCTGTGATAACTGAATTAAACTAGATGTTCTATTTCAGCAAAGCTAATGTGTAAGCTAAACCACACTCCCCACTGAGATTCCCAAGTCAGGAGTCAAGTCGCTCCAGATTTCACTTACAGTTGGGAGGAAGGGGGAAGGAGAAGAGAGAAGATAGATACACCCCCAGGAGTCAACTCAGCTAGCTCAGAATCTCCACATTTTATGACCTTCCTAAATCAAAAAAGTGCAACAAAGCTTCTGCCTGGCATGGAATACAATGAAGTCAAACAGATTAATATAACAGAGAAATATATTACTATTGCTTTAAAAAAAAAAAAGTTAGCATGGAGATAGAAAAACAGATAAAGGACCCTATAATCTTAAAAGAAATTTCCTGTCTTTCATATTTCCAGTTGAAATTACTCTATTATTTATTCATTCTGTATCAATTCAAACATGCACACCTACCTTTATGGTAACATTGCCTTTTGTTATTTTTCTCATATTGAAGCCTACTGTAGGAATCATATCTTCTGTGAACTGCCCCGACTAGAATACAAAACCAAAATTATATTTATTATAAAACAGTTGATACGTACAAGAAAGGTTCTCATTTGCAATCTAAAAAGTGTTATTTTACAATACTGTAAATTATCACATTCATTTTCAGCAAGAGCACTGGCCAGCACTTCAATTACTGCATTGTCACATCACGGAAGACTGTTCATTTCAGCCCCTTTAAATGATCTTTTATTCTCTTCAGCAACAAAGATCACCCCAGAAACCACGAGACTTCAGACAATTCTTTATCTGATCCTTTGGCAGCAAAGCTAAAATATAGAATTATAGATGATTTGAGTTGAAAGAAACCTTCAAAGGTCACCCAGTCCTACCCTCAATATGATAAAGTATTATAGAACTGGCTACACCATGATTTTTCCTGTAGTTTCACTCTACTGTTACCAGTAGTTTAACTCCAAATATAAAAACAGTGAAGGACTTCCCATGCAGAGAGAACTATGTGCGGACTTGCTCCTTCTGTGCAGGTGACAGCAGAGGAATCCTGCCACAGAGCTAAGAGAATGCCATTAAGACAGGAATGTACAAGGTGCTAACTCAAGTGTACCATAAACACCAAACACAAAGCCCCAGCACAAAAGTGCTGCCTCCTCCCCCAGTTCAGAGAAATATTTTCACAACAGAGACACTTCTCATCAAAGCAATGGGAATCTTACTTCTACACACTACAGAAGACACCTTTTGAGGATAAAGACAGAACTCAGATCTGAGTAGGAAACTCATCACTCATTCTTCCCTTTGAAAATGAATCATTAACGAGCTATTGTGTCTCCTGGACACGACAGAGTAACATAGGCACTTCATTACTTATGTCCATACAGAGGCCCAGGTGCTCTCTGAAACAGACACAGCAATCCTGGTTTTCCAATCATCCAGCAAAGAAAGCAGCACCTTCCAGGCCTGCCACTGCCCTTCCGCATCTATCTGCCTATATTTACCTACCAATCCGTGTGCCCTGGGTTGTTTGGTGTTTTTTTGGAAGAAAATATGGGTATATGGACAAGGCAGGATGCAGTCATGTTCCATCAGTTCCCTCTCATCTGAGAAATCAGAGCTTGAGGGTGCACTGGAACAGCAAGGTCTCTCCATCTATCCCTCCACAGCTACTCCCGGGATCTGTACAGTTTTTGAAACTTTTCTCTTTCCTGTTTGTGGTGAAGTGAGAACACACTCTGCCTCCAGTTTGCATTTACAATTAAAGGCTAACAGTTTTTAATCGGGGGCTTCAAAAGCTGTATAACTTTTGAGTTACATGATTGTCTGACAAGATTTTGGAATTAGATCCATCAGGAAAGAAACAAGTTGAACAAGAAATCCATCAGTTGTTTGTTCAACCTTACTTATGGGAATCTTCTTGCTAAATTCTGTACTATACATATTCACCATCTTTTGTCTTTTTTTTGTTTTCCCTGCTTCAGTAACTTTTCAACAGCAATAGGGAAAAAAAGTGAAAACAAAAGGCTCTGCAGTTTCATGCAGATACACATACCCAGCACTGACAGAAGTTTTTAGCTGGATGTAGTAAGACAAACCCAACCAGCAAAGACCAGTATCAGGTACTGGTCTGCCCAGGAAAATGGTGGTCACCATCCCTGGAAGCATTCAAGAATGGACTGGATGTGGCACTTTGTGCTATGGCTTTGTTGACAGGGTGGTGTTTGGTCAAATGTTGGACTTGATGATGTTTGAATTCTTTTCCAATCTTAATGATCCTATAATTATAGGATTTTTTATAAAATATGTAGTATCTGTATTTCTGGAGGACTGTATAAACACATGCATAAACACACACGAACATATAAACACTGAAAATGTAACATCATTACTCGAGGACAGGAATGCCTGGAAAACCAGACAGTTGACTCAAGAGGCTGTAGAAAGTCAGAACTCTACTTTTGTCAGCAAATTAGACATCCCATGTAAATATGCTAAACTGGAAGACAAAAAAATAAAAAAATCAAACCACCATAACTCCTCTAGTACTGCAGATAGAATGTAAAGAATTATCATCCTCTTCATTGGTCTTCAGTCTTTTCCTCTAAAAATTCCCCATTCTGGTTGAATGGAATCAGATACAAAGAAAGTATTATGTCTACAGTTTTTATTTTCCCACACAGTGAAGAAAATAACGGAATAGTTTCAATTGTTTGCTCATGTTAGTCTCAGAGCTGTTAACTGTGTTGCAATGACCTGACCACCATAAAGTAAAAAGTCTGCAGTACTGTGCTTGCTAAGGAAGTTTTACATGACCTAAAATTGCCTTTTTTTGTGAATATTTAAGAAGTGCACCAAATTTTTTGGTCATATTTCAATAAAAAAACAAATTACCTCCCGACACAAATGAAAAAGAACTGATGCTAAGAAGTTTGTAATGTCCTCTAAAAGTTTCTGAATATTGAACTGATAACGAACACTGTAATTACCACCTACCATATCAACAACCATGGGCCAAATTCTACTGTATTATATCAATGCACATCCACAGTACAAGGCAGTGACTTTATCCAAGGTTTCCATTGGTAACTAAGGATTAAATATCACTCGAACTCTGAAGAGCAGAGACTGTCTCATAGGGTGTATATTCAGTCTTAGCACGACAGGATCTTTGAGTGCTCTTGCAAAGTGAAAAAAAATTGTAATTTCCAATGTTTTTTTCTCAATCCACTGCAGCTTGCATTTTAAGTAGCCACTATTTTGCAACAGCTATTTTCATCATCACACTCTAGCCACATATTCACAGAGTTCCCAATCTGTTTGCCCTTCACATATTGATGGTATTCAAGAGAAAACTACTATTAATATGAATATAAGTTTATTATAGTTACTAAATATATAGTTATTATGTATAACATTAGTTAGCCTTATCCTAATTTTTTTTCAAAATTCTCCAACCACTTTTCTTTGGTGATTATCATGGCACTTCATCTCCAGACTGGAGGATCCAAAATCTACAAAACCTGCAATGCATGACCCTCCCTAAGTCACAAAATATTAATTCTTTGTAAAATACTCTTAAGAAATGACATTTGCAGGGAAAATCAGACCTGCAGTAACAGGAGTGCTCTGGTGTTGAAGATAACATCCCAGAGACAAACACCTACAGTGCCATTCCATTGGTGGAACAGTACAAGGGAGTGGACAGTTACACACCAAGTCTGGCACCACACACTACTGAGGTCTCTGAAATCCTGTGTTTTCTTTGCTCTGTTCATGAAAATAATCCAAGAAGCAATGTAATTTGTCATGCCTTTTTCCCATTCCTCAGCAAGGCCCTCCCTTGGGAAATGAACACTTCCAATGGGCGTAAAATGCACCAAGGCCTATCTTAACAAGATTACCTGAGTGCCTGACAAACCAACCAAAATATCAGCTACAGGTGTGTTCCACTGATTGCTGATGTCACCCAAAACATACTTTCACTGGGCATTCGCCATTCTTTTTTCTCCTGCTCTCTCTCGACTTCTTCATTCACAATAATGCATAATCTCTTATTTTTCCCTTAATCCATAATCATATACAAAAGCAAGTAACAAATATCATATACTCAGGTTTTCATTGCCTCAATCTCTCTGACTTTAACCCATACACCTCCCAGTCTGGTTTTTAGCTTTCCATGATAAGGATTGAAGAACATCTAGAAATTTTCATCTCATAGCACCTGAAGCTGTGATACACCTCACAAGAGATACCACCTTGCAGAAATGCTTCACTAAGCTTCATGATCAGTAGTAAGCAAATATAACATATATACATATTTATTTCCACCCTCTGACAGAAAGCAAATCTTTGGGATGGACCCAAATGCAGTTTGGAGGGCACAGCAAACAAAGAGGAGAAATGTATTTCGGCATGGTGACAAGAGAGAAAATGTCGTGGTAGGTGTCAGCATTAGAGAGGCTGCAGGGCCATCACCAGAGGGGGAAGAGAATGCTGGAATCAGACTTGAATGCTGGGGAAGAACTATGGAGGATTTGTGGGAGGCATCAGTATTGCTGCAACTGCTGGGAGGAGAGAATTCAGTAACGGGCAACTCGCGGCCTTCAGGGATGCACAGCGCATTATTCTGGGATACACCGAACGTGGAAAGCCAGCCTGAACCACGGCAACAGCCCATGCCTACGAATCTGCTCCAAGATGGGCACACTTCGCAGCCAGACCCAGCTTCCTCCTCCCTCTGAAAACACTCACACACACCTTAGCTTCCTGCTGTGAAATTCTCGAGGCTGCAAACGATGCAAAAGCCGCCTCATGCTCTCTCCCGCTCGGCCTCCCTCCCTCCCTCCGCATCCCTCCGCATCGCCGCGGGACCTCACGGCGGGCGGTGGCATCACCGCAGCAGCAAAGCCCGCACTTGTTGCGGGGAAAGGCGGCCCGGGGCGGCGGCCCCTGCAGCCCCGCCGGGCGGCCGCGCCCGCCGCAGCCCCGCGGCCCTGCCCCGCGCTGGGCTCCGCTCCGCACCGCCCTGCCCCGGGCCGGGCCGCGTACCGCCAGCACGGTGAGCAGCGTGGTCTTGCCCGAGTACTGCAGCCCCACCAGCGTCAGCTCCATCTCCTCCTTCCAGAACAGCGAGCGCAGCCACTCCAGCAGCCGCGCCACCAGCGACAGCATCCCGCCCAGCGCCCCCGACCTGCGGCAGGCGCCCAGCCCCAGCGGCACCGCTTCGCTGCTGGGCATGGGAGCGCCGGAGGAGCCGAGGCGAGCTGAGGCGAGGCGAGGCGAGGCGAGGCGGCGGCGGGGCTCGGGCCGGGCTGGCGGCGGCGGGGCTGCGCGGGGAGCGAGCGCCAGGCAGGGCCTCACGTGACGGCGCCGCCGCCCTTCTCCCGCCGCCACCCGCTGCAGACAGGGAGGGGGCTGGGCTGGGCCGGGCCAGGATGGGCCGGGCCGAGCTGGGCCGGGCTGGGCTGGGCCGGGCCGGGATGGGCCGGGCCGAGCTGGGCCGGGCTGGGCCGAGCTGGGCTGGGCCGGGCCGGGCGGGGAGCGGCCGCAGGACCCCGCGAGCGGCCGGCGCTGTGCGGGGCCGGGCGGCCCTGAGTGCCCCGCGAGGGGATGCAGCCGCGGGAGGGGCAGGGCGGCTCCCGCACCGCCGGGATGCTGTGCGGGAACAGCTGGTCCCTGGGTGTGGAAGGATGGCACGGCCCGGCGCGGTCCTGCTGCCGTGGGCGGGCTTTGCAGCATCCCCACCCAGCGAAGGGGGCCCAGGCCGCGCTGGCAGCGCTGCCTTGCCAGAGTCGGTGGGCTGGGGCTGCGTTGTACGTTCATCACATCTGGTGGTGGCAGTTCTCACACCCCTAGACTAGGACCTCTACTGTTCCCAGGAAACTCTGCTTGAATTCTTCATTGTGTAGTGACAGGCTTCCAGATCCAGGACACAGCATGGTTTTATTTGGTTTCTCCTGTGATAATTTTTGGAAAATCACCCGTAGTATGACTCCTTGCCTCAAGAGATGCTTGTGATGGTGGTTTTGTGTTGTGGTCAATGATGAGACATGCCACTTCACCAAGAATGTTCTGCCTGCACCAAATAAACGACATTCAGCATAGTCTTGCCATAGAGCATTAGAAAAAGGCTTGTTTTACCCGTACACACAGAGCTAACACGTCTGGATCCATCTGCCAGTCTTGGAATTTGCAACTGAAATGTGATGCTCTGGAAAGGTTGCAATGCTGGTGGTATTGGTTGAAAAGGACATTCATACAGGTGTAAAGCACATGCACCTTTACTGTGGATACCTTTTCTATTGAAACATGACACAATCACTAAAGCATTTTCAAATTTGGTTTTCGTGGTATTTTTAGAGACATAACTCAGCAATCTAGAGGATGCAGTTTGTGACAAAACTTCACTGGTTGTGTCAATTGGACCATAAAATCTTGAAGCTCCCAAGAGCAGTTGGTTGTTGGCTAGCTGTCAAGGTGCAAAACTTCATAGTTTTTCATGCCCTGGTTTTAGATATAGTCAAAATTAGTAGTGTAATTCTTAAAGTACTGAGCTATTACTCTTTAAAATTTAATTGCACATTTCCAAAATTAAATTGGGCACTGGAGCTGGCCCTGCCACCCAGTGGTAGTGTTGGGGAATAATTTTTCTTTGCTTCTCTTAAATCTGAATGCTTTAGTACAGATTTTCTATTCAGCGGCAAGTCTCAATCAAAAGAGGTGCTTCTTTTTTATTATTATTTGTTTATTTTTTTCTTCCCCAGTAGCTTGAGGTTTTGTTCTGGCTACAGGTAGTCCATTTCTCCTAATGCTGTTCCCTAGCATTGGTGTTTTGGGTGGAGTCAGAATTTTGAATGCCACTCTTAAAACTGTGACACTGATCGTGTCTTTGTCGGTTTCAAAGCATGATATAGCTCTTGAAGTTGCTTGAGAATTGGTGGCAGAGTGAAAGGAACCAGGTTAGATCCTGCACAGAAGGAGAGCACAGCAGAACTCTGCAGGTTTACTTGTCTCTGAGCAGCAGCCAGATGGCTGCTCCATACATAGGTTCATCCTCACCAGCAGTCACAAATGTTTCAGCCAGTTTTCCATTTACACTACAACTGAATGGGGAAATGAGTGGAAAAGTTGGTGAAGTGATTTGTTCTGGCTGGATGTGTAAAAGGACTGGGAAATAACTCACAGGTAAATCACTAAACTTTCATTTTTCTTCTGTGTTCTTGCAATTTTTAAAAACTTGTTTTGGCCAAAGCAGTTACTGAATTTTGGGTGAATAGGTGAAATGTTTCTGGCTGCCTTAAAACTGAAAAATATAAGAATTCCCCCCATATCCCCTCATCTGGTGATGTGTAAAATAGTCAGTCCAGACTCAGATTTGTAGTTCAAAGCATTACCAAAGAGATTCAAGCACATTATCTATATTTTAAGCATGCGTTTTAGTGACAGCTGAAGATCTTAGCATGATTATGATTGGAAAAGACATCCAAGATCATCGAGTCCAGCCATTGAGTGACCACCACCTTGTAAAATAGACCATAGCACTAAGTGCCACATTTAGTTGTTTGTTGAAAGCTTCCAGGGATGCTGATTCAGCCACCTCCTGGGCAGATCTTAATGAGAAGAAGCTTTCAGCTGAATGAAGTCTCCGGAGAAGAGAGCATGAGAAGAAGTAATGTTTCACTGGTATATTCAGGTTTATCCTGACATACCAGATGTTTGGGGGAAAAACCTGTAGAATCAGTTATTTCTGCTGGTGAGGCACTACATTAGGGAATGACTAGTCATCTGTTCTGTTTGTAAGCCAGAGTCAAGCAGCTTCATTGCTGAAGGGAACAGAAAACCGTGTTGAACTTCTTAGTGAGATACCCACCAGTGTCTGCATGTGTCATCTGTGCCCTCTGCTGGCTGCAGTCCCAGAGCTCTAGTATGTGCCCTAAGTTCTTGTCATGCTCTGGTGAGGGAAAAGGTGAAGAAGGATTTCTGTAAGGACTGTTAAAGTGGCAGATTAAGGTTTTTAACTCAGAAATGCTGTGATTTGGATGCCTAAACTTGGTATACGCAGTTCATGCTGAAATAGTTCATAGGATTTACAGGCAGCCTAAATCTGTCATTAGTCCAGTGCCCTTAATTACTGGCTGGTCCAGAAATAAGGTACTTTGTGATCTATTGTGACATTAACCATATTATTGTTGTGGGACTGCAGGGTGCCCTTAGCCTCTCTTTAAACAGGTGGTTGTTTTGCCCCTGCCTCAGGAAATCATCACTTGACACAGGCAAGCTGTCTCTTGTCTCAACCTGCTAGCAGCCTGAGGGAGCAGTGTGGTCCATGAGACTGCTAACATATGGTGTATTTCTTCTGCAGGATCCTGAAGAGTTCTGTTGAATAAATATATTTCCTGATATGAAAACAAAGACAGGTGATTGCATATTGTCTAGAGCCCACATATATATGGTGCTTAACACCACCCTCTGGAATTGTGTGCACAGAGCCAAATTGAATATATTAAGTAACAATCCACATTAAATTTCATGCTGTCTGTTTGTGTCTGATTTCTAATCAGTAAAATATCTTATCAGTTATAAACTAAGCCTTATACAAGTATATACTGAAAACTGTTGTTTAATTACTACTGACCAAGGAGAACTACAATCAATATATCAAGATGGTGGTAACACATTAGTGAACATAATTAAATCCAAATTTATTCCCTTAAGGATGTTAATATTGATAGGTGCCCTTTACATTCTTGCCCTTTACTTTCTTATATATAACAAGGGGACAGCAAATGTGGGAAGCTTTTGCAGTCCTGAGTGTCAGTGACTGTGAAGAGAGTAGCTGCAAGAGTATTGGAACAGCTTCATGAAATAACTATTCTGTAAAGACCCTGGTACTTGACTGGTATACACAAAAGCTTAGAATTTATCTTGAATACAGCATGTTTACCTCATCATCATCATCATAATGAAAAATATTCTGAAGGAGGATTAATATTCAATTAAGTACTTCCAGAAAAACAGACAGGAAGGTCTGGGATAGCCACATTTTGGGAATCATTTAGAAGTGGTAAGGGATAAAGTTAGACCAGTAGGCTTTTTGAATCTGTTTCCAGCCATCTATACAATGGCTTTCAGTAGCACAGAAGAAAAAATTACAAGAACAACAAAAAAAGTCTTTTTTTCATCTAGGAAAGATGAAATCATTAAACAAAGCAGTATTTTTTAAGACACACAGTAAACGGGGGGGTTTTTGTATCAATGGTTTTTTTTAAATGAAACTCATTACTTCAACTTGAAATCTCAGGCCCTAATTTTGCTGGCTATCTGCCAGTGCAAAAGAGCTGGCACAGTGTGAAAAAATCTTTCAAGTAAGTTTTAGGTGCATATGTTTAAATGATGGAATTTAGTTGTCATCTTAAAAAGGTCATCACTGCTAAAAACTGAATGTGTTTTAAAATTATGTAACTGTCTCTGCTGTCTTGTTGTTTGTACTGAAAAGTGATGGATAGGTACATGTAGAAATCTAATCTGTCTGGAAATTGTCTAGAACATTAAATTGCACAGGTCTGAAATCTTCTGTACAATTCTTTGCTAGTATATATATTTACAACAGGATATTCCAGTGTGATGCAGGGAATAAAGCAAATTTTGCTGAACTCTTCAAAATTCCAGTCTCATCCTAGGCAGTCTACAAAGTGATCTTGCTGGCCTCTCAAAAGATCTCTCCATGTTGTCATTTTTACCAAAAAAACCCACAAAAATACCTGTAGGGTGATGATTAGACTATCTTTTTATTCTGTTCAGATTCTTTAAGTGCCAATTGCCATCTCCCTTTGAAGTACAAATATCTTTGTATGTCCCAGAATAAGCAACACAAGAAACTAGATCTAGATTATTCAGATGGAGAAGCAGAATTTCAATTAAAAATCTAGCATAATGTCAAAACATCGAAAGAGGGTATTTAACAGCTTTCACTTAAACAAACCCTTTCATCAAACCCGCTTTGCATTTCCCTGTCCCTAAGTATTGCCAGCCTGAGATTTCTCTAGAAAGGAGAAATACAAAATAATGAATGGCAATCAAAGTGAACTGTTTCTCTAGTGTTTAATCTTTTCAAAATTACAAGAATGCAAGAAATTAAAACTATAAGGCTAACTTATGATTACAGGCAATACAGTGAATAGAAGAAAATCTCTTTGGAAAAGGGTCTACTTTAGGAGAAAATAAATTTGGCTTTGAACACATGACAGCCACCAGCAATGCAAGGCATAGCACTCCTTTCCTTCTTTTTTCCTTTTACTCTGTGGAGACTAACTCAGGGTGACTCTTTATCATAGAATATAGGTAAGACAAGTATAAGAGAAAAAGAGAAAAATAATATATTTGGAAAATACTGTAATTTAACGCATACCAGACCTAAATCCTGAAGTCTGTAGGATTTAAAGCATGAATTGCAGATACACATAGGTGACATAAATAATCCTGAATGAACATTTGAAAGGTGGTTGGCAAAGCATTGTGGATCAGAGCACAAGGTAGGTAGCTACTTACACATGTGGCTTAGGAAGGCACAGTTCATTGCAGTAGACTGCTTTCCTCTCATCTTCCTTTTACTTTCCTGGTCCTGGCTGTTCTCAAGGAAAAAAAGGTATGGGTTTGGATGAAAAGGTCTAACATGTCAGTTAGTGTGTTCTTTTATCTTTACAGTGAGCCTTGGGGGAAAGTTGTCAATATTAAGTAACAGGTGGATAAAAATGCTGAATGAGAAGAGATCTGTCCACATTCCCTGCTGCTTCACTCTTTCATTTCTGCTGTTCACTTCCTCTGCATCCATTGGGAGGTCCTGGCTACACTGTTTCAACTCTTCTGTGATTTTATCCTCTCATTCCTCCTTTTTTTGGTGGTTTCCTGCTTGAATTATCACAAATGTTCTGCTTGCTATTAGGTGGCTGCTAGTCAAAAGTATTCATGGCAAGACTTGCAGACTTTTTGAACCTGCAAGCTGTCTTACCACAAAGTGCTACAGATCCAGTATCTTTCAGTTTAGCCATGTCAAAGTGTTGTGAAAAAAACAGAATTTCATATAAGTCATACAAGTTTTGCTATGTGATGTTTCCAGTTTTTAGAAACCATTTGATAGTTACCACAAATACAGCGTGAAGGGAGTTCAAGTACTGGAGTTATGATACCATGCCTTTTCTTTGCCCAAGATGAAATAACCAATATCAAAGCTGCACTGGAAAAAAGCATGTTTTTGCACAGGTGATCAAAACCAGATTGATTCTTTTGTGCTGAACAGTCTGCTGCATATATCTTTTTTTAATCATGATTCCACTTGGAACATTAATGGCAGAAACAGCTTTGACTCGTGGACTTATCACTGTAACTGGGATGAGAAAATTGTTAGTTCCTCTTGATAACTTGCTGTTCAAAAGCCATAAAATATTATTTCTCCGTGTTAAGTCTAAAGGCTTCATCTATTTTTCTGTATCTCTGTTATGACCAACAACCTGAAAATTCAAAAAGAAAATGGATATGATAATACGTGTTTTCTGCTAGATTAAGGAATGAACTTTTTATAAGTAAATGGCCACTATATTGAAGTCCTGGTTATTTTCATTAGTGAGACAGACTACATCTGTGAGAGGTGGTGAATTATTTATGCAGATCATGCCTGGCTCTAGGGAGATTTTTAATGTATCCATGCCAGCAGCTACTCTTCACCCATCAGAAGGCCAACTGTCTGTTAAGCATCTGACATAGTAATTTGAAAAGGTAATTTTATCAAATAAACTGCAGCTAATTGCTTCTAAATGCTTAAACTGACTATATGTTAATCATAGCTGGACTCCTGATATACTGGGAGTAGTTTGCTTCTGAGGTATCTCTGCTACTTGCACACTGCTTTTGGCAATGGAATAGTATTAAGCAAATACTTTCAGTTCTGTCAGCAAACTGAATCAGAAAGGTGGTCCTGAGATTGTCTCAGGTTCCCAGTGGCACTTATCTTTCTGCCTCCACTGCTGGGTTTTCCTAAGGAGCAAAATGGTTTTCACCAAAGAGCCTCTTCACGAATAACAAGGCATACAGTCCCATGTGCAGACTTTTGTCCAAATGGCACATACAGCCCTATCCAGTTCCTAGGGATGACTGGATGGAGAAACCAGCACTGGTGACCTGTGCTGACAGGGAATGCACAGGCAGAGCAGATGAGTTGTGAGTATTGGCAAGACAAAACGGGAAACCAAGAAAGGAATATCTGAAATAAGGGGAGGGTTTATGAGAAGAAAGGATAAACTGCTACAGCTCAAATTTTAAATAATGAAGCTGTAATATTCAAAGTCAACATTGACGCTGAAATTAGAACCTTTTGAAGAATTACAAATATATTTAATTAAAAGAAAACTACAGCATCCCTAAAGGTTTTGTGAAAAGTGGAGTAACATTACATTAATCAGATAAATTTTATGCTGCAAAGCTCCACAGATCTGAAGTTAAGCCAAATATTTTAAGAGATAATTCCATTCATATGGACTGAAATTAATTATTGCATAGAGCATCAAACCTGATGACTTATTCTATATATTATAAATTTAATGGTCTTAACTTGAAGCACAAAAAAGAGCATTGTCAACCATTACTTTTTTCCAAATATAATGGTTAAAAATATAAACCGTAAAAATATTTCTTATTCTGGATTATCCTCTCATGTAGCACAGTGTGTATAGATCAATATCTCTTTGGCACAGATAGTAGTTTATAGAACTAAACTGAGGAAATACATTCAAGCTGAAGTGGTACCTATGGGTTAGAAAAGGTTACCTGATCCAGATAAGACCATAAGCCTTTCAGGAATTATTTTGTTTGTTTGTTTTGTAAAAAAAAACCTTTAGAATTTCCAACATAGTCAAGGACAAGGATATTCTCACTTTCATGGATTATTTATATTAATGTTCTCAAAAGGAGAATTAAGTGAAACAGACTAAACATCCTTGTCTTATAGGATGAAGAATGACTGAAAGTACGAGTATCGTTCTCTTCTAAATCATAACTACTGGCAGCTGTAACAGTGTTATATTCTGCAGTTGTTATATTAAGTATATTATTATTTCCAAAGGTAGATTGGAAATCTTCTACTTCAGAATGTGTAGATAATGTCGCCTTACTCTCAGAGGTAAATGAAAATGCAGTTCTGTTAGACAGGATCTTTTCTTCAGAGGCTTCTATGTTAGAAAGTGAATTTGAGGATATCTGAATGCAAATATCTTCTGAAATGCAAGCATGGAGGTAATGGATGTCATTTATATCAGCTCTAGGTTCACAGCTGTGCCCTGCATAACAATGGCAATCAAATTTTTCTATGAATGTTTGCAGATCCTGATATGATGGCTGCCCTTGTAAAGTGTATTTTCCATCCTTTGTCATTTGAATTGCAATATTCTCAGGGTTCAAGTGAAGATAGTCACTGGAATTCCATTTTTTCCGTGCACAAGCACCAGAGTCTTGGCATAGCACTTGGCTACATATTCTGGCTGCCATTGTGACGTTGATGAGGTATGGGGTCAAAGTCCTCCTAAGGTAGTTGTCCAGAGTTCTACAGGTGTTCTGTGAAAAGAGCATTATACCTCCACAGTTTAGTATGGAAACCATTACAATGCTGTCATTCTAATAACAGTACCACAGTACATATCTATAAAAGTTTCCTCTGAGGATTTGATAACAACTATAAGTTGTTGTTAGAAGCAAGTTTATCTGAGAAGCTGTTATAAAATTTGAGGATCTTAGCAAATTTGTGTTGTGTAGTTGCTGGAGATGTTACAAAAAGCAGTTAGATCAGAAATCAATTGTCTTTAAGCTTTCATTTAATCTCGATATTTCATGTAGCTTTTTGAATCAGATGTATTTAAAGAAGTTTCATGAAGACTTGAAGTTCCTTTTTAAGTCTTAAATAGTTTGAATGCATCTGGGAAAAAAACTCATGCTTCTTCAGTCTAAACAAATGCTCTTCCTATCAAGTAGTCTCTGAGACTTTTCAGCTTTCCCCTGACCTAAACAGCTTGGCTACAGGGTAGGGACCTTTCATGGCATTTTTAAATGAAAAGAATTGTGGTTGGATGGTCAAATTGAAGGTATGCTAAGACAATTGATCATTCTAACTGATCATGAAATGTTACATGGCATATGTTCTGTGCATTCTTGGCACAGTTTAATAACCAGAAGGTATGGAACTCTCTCTTTGTTTCTGACATTATGGACATTTGGCCAATACCACGTGTAGATACACCTAATATTCGTACCTATGGAGATCACTTTGGTGAATCTAAGATGTATGTAGGTTTTTTTGGTTTTCTTTTAGGTATATATAAAAATTATATCTACTTAATATATACAATTTCTATATTATATATAGAAATTTTGGTTGATGGAGAAATGAGGCTTACAGTAATATTTAATTGCTGAAATGCTAGTGACTGTGAAAGCTGTAAAAAATCAGGTGCAATTAGTGCACAAATACATAGTCTGACTGGGCTGGTGAGTTCTTTTTTTCTCACAGGAATCTCAAAATTAAGACAATAAAATTTGCTGCTCATCTATGTTCTGATATTGAGATAATAGGCAGAAAAGTTCCAGGTGCAACTGATATCCTTTCTCAAAGGCAGGCACATACAAAAAAGTCAAGGTGGGATGCTTTGGGGAATAACAACCTTACAGAGCTGTGGAGCTGTATTTGGCCATGCTTTCTGTGACACGAGATCTGGCAGAGATGACGCATTTTGGTTCATTGCACTCAGAAGACTTCACAAGAGTCTTCCATAATAGCTTAAATCTAACTTGCCTGGTTATGAATTAACTACCTGGAAAGAATGATGAGAACATCCTTGTAACAGTTCTCAAACTATGTATTGCCCCTTCCTAAAACAAACTAGAGTTTTTTTCTTCTGACTCAGCTGTTTCATACAATGAAATTAATCATAGTATTTGCAATACACAGAACAGGCTAGGGCTGAACTTTTACAGGCTGACTTCTCCCATTGCTGCCAAGTTCACCACTCCAAAAAGCAGAAGGGTCTTCTAAAAATTGTTCCAAGCAAGCCCACGTAAGTTTTTCTTTACCTCATGACTAAAATGAAATGAAGATATAGGAATTCTTTTGTATACTAATTGAACAAGTGCTAACCTGACTGTGGTTGTCATAGTAACTTGTCCAGTTACCCAGAGTCACAGAACTGAGACATTGAAGGATTGAACTCTTGTTCTGTGTAGCCAGTGATGACCTTAATAAGCCTCAGATATGCTTGGGTTTTGACTACAAGAAGGTGCTGGCAATATGGAGTCATCGTTTTAAAAGTAGAAGATGTAAGTGATCATAATGTTTTACATCCTTTTCACTTTATTTCTCCTTTAAAATTTCATATAATAATTGATCAAGCATACCTTACTTTGTGTTAAATTCATATCACCCCAGATCACAATTCCAGAAGCACCCAGCGCAGCAGATTCTCCGATGGTATTTACCAGGTCATCCTGAAAGAAAATAGGCAAAGAATCATGCAAATGTAAGTAACCAATAAGGGAAAATGGAAAAATGCATCTAGTAAATGATGTATCCAAAATAATTACTTTGAAGACAGGAAGCAATGATACACCATGCAAATGTCCTGCTCTCAACTGCACAATTTTATCCTGGAATTGGATTGCACAGGTGATACCAAAAAATGTTGCCAACAATATCCAATTTATATATGTAATCTGGTTTTTAAAAAAAGGCTGTAAAACTGAGATAGCACTTAGACATATGACATATACTCCTCCAGCCATGTTATGGTTTATTTTGCTGCATTGCCTCCTGGCTGCTCAGAGTTGGTAGAAATTGGTTTCAGTAATGCTGTGGGATAAAGATACTGGAAAGCACATTTTTTTTTTTTTTTTAAACTTAATTTCTTTCACCAGAAAGTGCTAAAACAGAAAAGTAGCAAGAGAAAGAGCTTTCAACAGTAGGAATCTCCCTTTTCCACGGAATGTCTCTGGTCTTTTACAGAGTTTGATTCGGGAAATTTGTTTCTGTTCAGGTCTCCTTTTAGAGTCAGTTATTAGCCCAATCCTAGCAAAATGTTAAGGCCTATATAGGATGGGAGAGGACTATGACAGTGAAAAAATAATAAAAAAGCAAGTTACTGTAGGGCACAACAACACACACACGCACAAGAGTTAATGTAATGATTATAGGATTTCAGTTATTAATTAGGATCCCAGCAGGGCCCCTGACAGCACCCCTTGCTCTCTGAAAGTATCCACAGAGCTGGGAGAACACTTGCTAATGCTCTGTCCCGAATGTGGGAGGACACCAGATAGAATGCCGTCACCAGGAGTCTGACTTTCCTTCCTCATGGGCTGGAACAACACCAAGAGATTCCCCAGAGTGGTGCTATCTCTGATAGGGTGGGTGTCTATAAAAATGGTAAGGTAAAAGTATAGCCAGAACTGCAATAAGATGACTGGATTTTAATCAGAGCCTAACCTTAACTAATCCATGGCATGCTGAAATACCATTTTAAAGGCTACTTGAGTACAACTAAGGACAGATTTTTTTCACTAGCTTCAAACACTTTTTAAGGAAATAAAGACTTCATTTACTGTATTTTTTTTCTTATAACTTAAAAAGCAGACAGTAGATGAGCCCAGTATTACTAATTCTCTTTTCAAGATTTTACTCATATTTCTTTCCTCTGACCAAGTGTGCTAAATATGTTTTCTAGTTTTGTGATATTTTGTTACATGTGAGGACAACTCAGAGAATAAAACACTATTTGATAAATATAATGAGAAAGGTTTGAAAATAGACCTGTTAGTGTTTCGCTCAGTCAAATTTCTATGATGGATTAATTTAATTTTTTAGACAAAATTGCACACTTCTTTCTGATGCAAGTTAGTATATTTGCTGTCACCTGGTGATTTCTTGCCATATAAATTTGAAGTATTTAAGGTCTAACTTCACTCACCTCAGAGAGATATTCCTCATAGACATCTGTGAACACTGGACGTGTGTATACAAAAACTGGAAGGGGATGACTAGAGTTAGAGACATAGGAAGTTCTAATGGCTTCTTGAACTCTGTTGCGAACAAAGAGTTGAGCATTTCTGGAAGACTTTAAGGCTGTCTCTAGATAGATAGATGGATAAAGTGCTGTGCTTTTCTCCCACAACCAGTTAAGCTCATTATTTCTTTCTATTTCAATATCTAAACAGGCTCCTGTATAATTGTGTGGATTTTGTTTGTAATCATAGTTATAACAGTCTGGGTAAAGGTAATATCCCCACAGACGATTTGGTTTCATTTCTATGCCCAGCTTCAAAGTTTCCAACATAAATGATTTTGCTGCAAATTCAAATTCCATTTTAGCTATAGTTCTGGCTTCGGCTTCGGATAGACTGAGGTCTCTTTGCTGAACTAGCTCAATGGATTCCTGTCTATAAATATCTTTTGATCCCCAGTTCCTTATCCACACAGGTCTCCAGTTTTCCCAGTCAATGACAGCCAATCCAAGCTGTTCATCTGAAGGAATGTAGAACTGGATGTCCTCTTTGGCTTTTTTTAAATGATTCTCCAGCAGTGAGAGTTGAGGGAGTCCTCCATTGAATGCCTCTCCTGTGACTTCATTTTTGTAAGGGTAGTAGCCAAGCCTGTCTGGATAGAAGAGAGTGATGTTTTGCCCAATGGATGTCTTTAGTGTGCTTCCAATTAGAGGAAAAAAATTCATGTCCAGCTGCACTCCAGTCCTTTCAGTACAAAGTTCTGTAGGAGCATTCCAGATAGAAAGGAAAGGTGAATTAGAAACAAGTGGACGAGCTCTTATGTTCAGAGATGAGCAGCAAGAAACTAGAAGAGTGGCAAACACCACACCAGATGCTACAGGATATGTACAGGTAACACAGATGCCAAAACTTTGCATTTGTCTTAGAGTTTCCATTGTAGCATGTGCAGTTACATTAGGTGCTTCTGATCAGACAAAAATTAAATGCTCTCTGGGTGTTCAGAAGGTTGGTAGTCTGTCAAAAACTTTATTGTAAAATATATTTCTTCAGATTAATACCTATTAAAGCAATATTTCTTGGGTGTGAAATAGGGGTGTCTTTTTTACAAGGCTCTGTGTCATTTCAGGCTGCAGGAAACTTTTCAACAACTTCTCAGACCTAATGCAGAAAAAGAAGCAAATGTGAAGTAAGAAATTATAAATATTTAATTTATAACCTTGAAACAAGTACCATTTCTGATTTTGAATATATTGTAATGCTTGAATACATTTGCCCTTTGAAGGAAAAGACGTTTTACAACCATAGAGAAATAAACTGTACTATTCCACTGTCAGTTTTATGCCTAAAACTTAGATTTAAAAAACCTAGATTTAAAACAGGCAGTGGAACAGTATTCAGTGGCTCATAGATCAGAGTGTGCTCAGTAGTACAGACTGTGTCAGTTACTGATATCTGTAAAAATGAGCAATTTCACAGTGACTTATCTTAATCAACAGCAATGTATATATAATATTTCTCACCTACATAAAAATAAAATTCTGATTCTTTGTTAATTTTACAGAGCGCTTACAGGAAGATACAGGATAGTATAAAACAAACATGGGCTGTTTTACACTTGTAAAAAAGCAATCGATGGATGCTCATTTAACTCAATGCAGTATCTGAAATATTGTAGGCCCTCTATCTTCTGTCCAAGCCTCTTTTAAACAGGTTCAAACACCTTTGTATCACTTTGGTATATGGCTGGCTATATGTTATTTCAGGCCATTTGAGATGTACAGATCAGGTGGCTCCAAATCAAAGTCTGACCAGGGGTGCAGTTCATTAGGAAAGCTGAGGCTGTCCATACGCCCACGGTGAGCAGTCACATTTCGTGGTGATGCCTCAGTACAGGCGTCAGCACTTACAGAGAATCCCACTAGCTAAAGCATTCTCTGTGAAGTAACTCCTAAATATACATTCCTTCTGATTTTGAAATGGTTCAAATCTGAATCAGTCACTTTCTGTAGAAGCCTCGTGATGAGGCAATAGAGTATGTAAGGATTATATAGGAGTGTACACAAAAGTACAGGGGGTCACCATGAAGTGGGCCATGGAGTGGCTGGCAATGTAAAATCTCTTTAGGACAGATTCAAGAAAATAAAAAGGGAAATAATATTTACATTTGTATTTATTTAATTCATCCAGGAGTGAAATCTACAAATTTTTGTATAGAATCAGCAGATGGACTGAAATTGAAACATTCGTGCAGATATTTCATAATTCCACAGCTGCTGATGTGACAACTAGAGAAACCCTGCCAAGAATCAGTTTTATAAACTAGACTTAGATCATAGATCCAATTACCAGGAAAGAAGGTGTGGCTCTGTTCATTTAAATTGCTTCAAGAGCAGTACCTCATTTGCATGACATCTGCTTGATGAAACTTGTAGAAAAGCTGTCTGCATGCATTTCCCACTGCTGCCCAGAGGTGACAGCAGGAAACAGCCATCTCACCTCTGAGCTAAACAATTTTGGCTCTCTCATGTCTCCTCGTATGACAAATGCTATAATCCCTTATTCATCTTAATAGCAATTTCCTAGATTTGCTCCAGTATGCCCATTGCTTTATTGTACTGGGAAGCTCAGAGGTGGACACAACACTCCAGATGTGGCATCATCAGTGCTAAATAGAAGGAATAAACACATTGCTTGACCTGTTGGTGGTGTATACTTTTGTTAATGCCACCCAAAAGGCTGCTGGTCTCCATTGCTGCAAAGATTCATTACTCAATCCAGTCAACTGTGTAGAGCCTACCCTACAACAGCATTCTAGCCATTCAGCTCACAAGCCTGTTCTGGTGCATGGGGTTATTCCTTTCCAGGTGTAGGGCTCGCTGTTTTCATGTTGAACTTCATGAGGTTCCTGTCAGCCTCTTCCTCCAGTCTGTGGAGGTACCTGTAAATGGCATCATGATCCTGTGGCATATCAACCACTCCCAAATTGGGATTATCTGTAAACTTGCCACAGGAACGCTCTTCCCCATTGCTCAGATAGTTAATCAGGATGTTATATAATATTGGATCTAGTATGAAGCCTTAGAGTACATTACTAGAAACAGCCTTCCAGCTGGACTTTGATGGGCCTCCATCTGCACATCCCAGACTGATCTCAACCCTTTGAGCTTGACAGTTTGCCATTTTCAGTTTCACTGTCCAGTTATCTATCTTGTACTTAATCAGTGAGAACATTATAGGAGACTCTGTTGAAAGCCTTGCTAAAATCAAGACCAACAGTATCCAATGTCTCCCCTTCTCCACCAAGCCAGTCATCTCTTTAGAGAAGGCTGCCAGGTTGGGCAGGCATAATTTTCTCTTTATTAATCCATCACATTCTTGTTCCTAATGTAAATGTTTTCCAGGATTATTTGTTCTCTCAGCCTCCCAGGGTTTGGGATGAAGCTGGTCAGAGCAGCTTATAGTTCTTTGGATCTTCTTTTTTTAACCTTTTTAAGAAAGGAGTTATTTTTGCTTTCTTCTAGTCCTTGGAACCTCCCCTGATCACTGTGACTATTCAAAGATTATCAAGAGTGACATCAGCAGCTTCTTCAGCACATACCACTCCTTGCAGGCACATGCCATTATGTCCCATAAACTTGTGTGTGTCCAGTCTGCATAAATGTTCCTGACCCTGCTTGTCCTTTGCTACTGGATCTCTTGCCAGCCCTACTCAGCACTAGGCCCACAGTTTTTCTTGTCTTCTGCTGCTGCTATACCTCTGGAAGCCCTTCCACATCTTGCCAGATTCAACTCCAGGTAGGCTCTGGCTTTCTTAACCACAGCCCAAATAGTGCTTCTTGTTCTTGTGTGCTTCCTTTTTATGTCTGAGCTTTGCCAAGAGCTCATCATGCCTTTTCTTAAGTTCCTGTATGTGGAGATTGTTGAGCTTGGAAAAGGTGATTCTAAAAAATCAGTCAGCTCCTGGACCCTTCTCTCCAGGGCTATCTCCCAAGGAATTATTTCAAGCTGATGCCTCTATTTGCCAAAATGTGCTTTCCTGAAGGCGGTGGTTATGATCTTGCCATTTCCTTTGTTGCCTCTTTTCAAGATCCTGAACTCCACCATCTCATAATCACTACAGCCATGGCCCAGCCTTCACGTTTCCTGTTTGTAACTATGAGGTACACCAGAGCATCTTTCTTCCTGGCTCCTGCATTAGGCTAAGTGACACTTCCTGAGAGAATACAGATGGAGACTTGCAGGACAAACTTAAAGAATTTCTGTACTGAAAGTCTGCAGAAATACTTTTTCCATTTATGCAAATACAGCCTATTCAAATGAAATAAATTTTCACACATAACCAGCTGATACACACCAGCATTTGCCAGAATGGTGATCTTTTATGTGATTGGTTTGGTCATAGGAAAGTAGGAAGGCCTCAGAAAGAAGCTGTAGGAGAAGTTTGGCTTTTACTGTTTTTGGTTTTGGTTATAAGAGATTTATTTCCCCCACTGAAGTCAGTAAACTACGGAACACAAATTTTATTACTTGCTTCTGTAAGGTTTTTTGGGGTTTTTTTATGAATGGATTTGATATAAAGGGCTTGATATAAAGGGAAAGAGGAAAACATTGTTCGGAATATTACATTTACTGGTTTAGCTAGAATTCATTTATTACTGGCTAATCTTGCAAAGTTAAATTCAACTCTTTGTTGGGAAATGGTTTTCCTCCAAATCTTGCTGTGATGTACTCTACTGGGTATGAATTAACAGATTATTTTATGTGATAGTTTCCAGTTAAAAGGATTGCCTTCATCCCAGTCTAAAAATGACAGCTGTGATAAATGTTACTGTCTTCAGTCTCCTTGATGGTAGTCTAAGTGAGCTGAGTCAGAAAGCTGCCCTTCACCTTGTCAAAAATTCAAGTTAATGTATTTATTAACACTAATTGTTCATGGGATACCTGCCTGGAAGTACATATTGATGGAGCTAAGTGCCTTTTGTCTAGGGAAAAAGCTTGGACTTTAGATTTTCCCAAATCTGGCATTTGTAAAGGTTAAGCATTACAGGAAATCATAGTAATTTTATTGGCTTAATTATTGCATCATTTTTCACAGCATATACTGGACTGCAGAAACACACGTGGTTGAAAGTGCAAGTGTACTCTTGTGTTTTGGTAACTACGCAGTCATAGATTTGGGCCATGCCATATGTCCCTGAAAAGGTGTACTCTGAAAAGGTTCCACTAGACCAAAGAGAGTCTGAAAACAAAAAGGGAAAGAAGTATTATATATACTCTTGAACTTCACACAAATCAATGTTTGTTGCCCCACAAGTGGATGGTGAATTGCATCAAAAAGCATTGGTCATACTGTTTGGCTTATGTTCAAAGCTTGCCACTAAACATTAGAGGAATTCAGCTTTGAGGCTTTTTATGGAAATTAGACAGGAGAGTGCACATTCAGCCTTGATATAATTAGACATTGCTTAGTCAAGTCACATCTGCTAACGTTAAACTTAAGCCAGTAAACAAAAAGAGTATCTGATATTCTTATGTTCATAGTGTTAATTACACTTAATGAATTTCAAGTAGGAGTCTGTAAAATCTTGAACTAGTTTGAACACACAAAAGCAGGCTTGCTCTTCATGACTTCTAAGGCAGAGGGTGAGTGTCACTGAACTGTGCTCTTGTCGAACAACAGCATGTAAGAGCACTTGCAGTGCCAAGATCATCAGTGTAGTTATTTTAGATTACAGATTACATACTTCTCGTGTGTTTATTAACTGTTTCTTTCATCATCAACTGTATGATATTGCCTATTAACAAATGGCATAATAACAAAAAAAATACAGATGTGAAAATTGACTGGTCTTTTCCCTGTGCCAAATATAATACATATATAGAAGTTGGCATGTAGAACTGCAGTTTTTTATGGGACAGAAGAATCTAGCTCTTTAAATCTTTGCATATAAGGCTTTAAATACCTGAGGTATATGGTCAAGTATGCAGATAGGACCAGAATATTTAAGGATTTATTCCTCATTCTTTTGTTTTCACATAAACACTAGCTACTGCAGTATAGAAATAACTCTTGATGTTACAGACAAAATAAGGTATTAGTCAGCGTGACTTAAGCTCTCAGGAGAAGTTTCTTTGTATTTTCCTTTATCTGAAAGTTTTAAAAATGTAAAGTTGTACAGATGTCTGAGGACCCAATTCTAGCTTCTGTGAAGATGTCAGCACTGATTAAGTCCTAAGGAGAGATAGAATAGACTTCCAAGGAGCAGACTAAGTATATATTAAATGTTAAGGTATTTAAACTTGGAAGAAACCTGAAGGAGAATCCAAAGCATTTTTTAAAGTTACCAACAATACTGATACAGCCATACACAGTCTCTCACTGTGTATTCATACAGTCCACACTTCTGGGAAAGGGCTTTCTGAGGTCAACACATGTGGTGTTTATAGATCAGTGGAAAACAGTCAATGTGTCTGGTATCTGTCCTGCTGTCCTTGGGTGTCCCAGTGGTGCTACTGTGGGAAATGGCCCTGCTCCCTTCCATTCTGTTCTGGAGGGGTCTTTTTTCTGGATAAGGGGACAGTATCACTGTTACAACTTCAAATTAAAACCTCATGCTCTTTTTAGAGATGCATGTTCTGGCTAGAGGCTGTTTCTTCATTACAAACAGGTGTCAGACTCATGCAACAGCCACAGAAGAAAGGAAAGAATAATGCTGTAGTTGTATTGCATTCCCCATTTGTATCATTTTGGCATTTCTTAAAGAAGAGACAGTGACATCAGTTAACACAAACACACATGGGTGTTGTAATGATAACATGAACATTTGTGAGGAATAGAAAGCTCCACAGAAAGAAGGTCCACCTCTGGAAGTATGAGCCACCTGTGCTGCACAGCTGAGGGCAGGTTAAACCTGTGAAGGGTGATATTTGCATAGAGGATGTGGCCTCATTGTAGCAAACACATTAAGCTTGACATCTCCATAAAGTCAGAATTTGGTAAGCACTGATCTCGACACAGGGGTTTTAAAACTCCACCCTCATTTCAGTAGATTCTTCTCAGCTGAGCTAAGGCAACTGTTAATGAGGCCATGTAATTGTTGAGGTTGAAAATGCCTCAGTTGATATAGAGGAGAGGAAGGGCTTTTTAAAATTAGGTACATGAACCAGCAAAACTGTCTAGTCTAGTCAGCATGTCTGATTTAATAGATGCTTGTCAAACTACACCCCAGTGCTGTGGCTGTCCTTATCATCAAGAGCTGCCAAATCATCTCTTTCATCATTGGTTACTCCCATTCCTGAGTACAGAGCAATGAGTACATGAGGACCTGAAAAAAACCTCCTGAAAATTTCTGCCAGCATTCCTGACTGTTGCCTGTGGGGAAAAAAAAATCAAAATATTCCCGTGATGTAAAGGTCAGGAACTGAGCATCCATATTGTAGACAACCCTACAAATAAACCCTACCATAAAAATACCTATGCAAAAGCAGTCAAACAACTTTTTAATTATTTAAATGAGCTAAGTATATGGTTTTAACTCATTTTATTTAAATTGTTTAAAATATAAATTTTTACTAAACTTATCCAATTATTTTCATACTCTTATGATGACTGCTGCAGTGTTCCAGTATTACTTTCCTGTATTTAGTAAAATCTCTATACTTTTCATTCTCTTTTTTTTCTCTTGCAAGTTCTAATTCTTAATTTTATAAAAATTCTTAATACCATGCCTGTTAATTGATGTTCTGATTTGTTTTTTAGCAAGTTAGCCAAATAAACTATCTGAACACATTTCTAAAAGTACTTGGAAAAGTTTCCTTTGCTGTATTCTGTATAAATACATTTGGCAGAATTCAGATTTTGTAATGACGGTTTCCATTGCAGAGGAATCAGGGACGAAATAAAGAGTCAGTCATGTTTGACTGTAAAGTATTCTATCTCACTAAGACTACCCTGCAAAATGTTCACTGTCTGCTGATTCTCTAGTATTTTGTGGCAAAACAAGCCCAAACATATTCTCTATAGCAAGAAAAATACATTAGCAGTCAATACAGAATTTAAAAATATAATTGTATGTTTACCATGAATATAGGTTATTAATATATAGCTAATTAAAGGCAAGAACAACTTGGAAGCATATTTGGATCACTGTACTACACCACTGCTATCCTAGCTTAGAATACTGGGCAAATCACAGCCCAGTTTTTAAAAGCATCTAGTGGTTTTCTTTAGGTTTTTTTTTAGTCAAATATATTTTCAGTATATTATGCTGAAACCTCTCGAATAATTTTAATTAGAAACCTTCAAAAAATAATCACAAACAAAAGGCCCAAACGGAATTTTCTTTGGGCTTGTATATTCAGTCTATTCTTTGTTCTGACTGCTTCTCAAAGCAGGAGGTCAAATTTTCATAGTCACAGAATGGTTTGAGTTAACAGGGACCTTAAAGGTCACCTGGTCCAACACCCACTAGGTATATATATTACTTAAGAAGCCCAGTGTCATATTTTCTTCAGCATCATGTGTTCCAGCATAATTTTAAATGCTTTTGGACAGCAATATCTGCAAAGGGCTCTAGTGTAGATCAGTGTGCATGCTGCAGTACAAGAACAGGCTTCCTAAGCACTTCCCTGGATCTTCTCAGGGAGCTCTTCCAAACAAGACAATGTTATACCTACAAGTGTATAGACAGTATCAAAGATGGCCCATAATATGGAGAATTATAATCCACTATTAGTAAGCACTTAATGATCATCATCTCCCTTATGAGTACTATTTTGAAAAACAGAAGGCTGAAGCAAACATAAAAATATATATTCTTGCCTTCTAAGCCAACATGCAGCACAGAAATAACTGCAGTATATTTCTATACAAAACAGGTATCATTTCACATCTGTGTTAAAAGTATATTTCCCCTTCAAGAAACTATTGCCTTAATCTAGGATTTATGAAAGGA
This sequence comes from Passer domesticus, assembly GCF_036417665.1. Classification (NCBI taxonomy): domain Eukaryota; kingdom Metazoa; phylum Chordata; class Aves; order Passeriformes; family Passeridae; genus Passer; species Passer domesticus. Next base: position 20,367,546 of record NC_087478.1, read on the forward strand.
AAAAAAAAATCTACACTGTACAAAAGTAACTGTGCCTTTGGGAAAGGTGAGATTGCTCTGGAGAAGAGACCAGATCATACTTCTGCATACTCCTGGGAAGTATTGCAGTGTTTAAATTAACACAGAAGTCAATTCTGTATCTGAAACTGTTTGAATCACAAAATTGTGCCATCCTTTTTAGAAAAAATAGAATCTTCGATAAAGATGATAATGGTGTTCCCTTTCAAACATAAGGGAGCAGAAATGCCCCTGGGGTAAATGAAACCTGCATGGATGAAATTGTTCCTGGATATTCAGTAGCCACACTCTGTAGAGTGTGTTGCTAGAGCAACAGGAGGTGGTGGTAGCAGGGGGAGGGGTCCTCAAAGCAAATTATTTGTGGAAATAAATATGTATTATTAACCTCATACCAGTTTGTGCATTAACAAATGTCTTCACAGTATGACATTTCAAGTTCTCTTCTGCAATACCTGAATGCTCTCTCTTTTTAATCGTCCTCTCCTGGGACTGTAATTCATTCCATATTCCTTTCTCCTGCGATTGTATATAAATAAATACAATCTGACAAAAATATGAAACTACAGTAAAGAAATAAACCTTGCCTCAAGAGTAATTTCTCTTTCACCTGCTGTTCCTTCACAGCCCTCACATAGCCTTTTGTTATTTTGATAAACCTACTAATACCAAGAAGCCTGTCTAATTGCCACCCATCCCTGGAGATAAGTGGGAGAGATGGGTAAACAGATGTCAAAGTCTCAAAACAAAAGTGAGTACAAAGCTATGCAGAAAACTGGTGATTTATTAAGGAGGCATTAGCATTTATCAAGCATTGTTTTGGGAAACTGGTAGGCAGAGAATTAACAGTTCAACTGAAAAGAAGAAAGGAGCTCAGTTGGGCCTGCCTGAGCAAGAACATTAGCATAACCCTTGGAGAAAGCCTAAGGAAAAGGATTTACAGCACAGGAACTGAAAGCAAGGCCTTGTGGCTCTGAGCTGAGGAAATGAGTTCTTTTTGTTCGGGCCTGGCACTGATTAGGGTGGCAGAGTTGGTGCTGTCTCTACCAACATACAGCTGGGACACCCCACCCCACCATCTCTTCATCTTCTAACGGAGACAACCTGCAAACCCTCACAAACTCTGACTAAACAACAAAGCTGAGAAACACAATGTTGTCTGCTGGTATTAAGAGACCTTAACATGTTGAGAGAGTGAGTTTGGACCACTTGCCATGGGAACTGGGACTTGGACAGTGTGTGGCAGTCAGGCATGGCTCTCACTGCCCACATCCCCACTCCCTTTCAGGTTTTCCCTCCTGGGAGGCTTTAGTGGATACCCATGCCAGCCCTCACCTGTGTGAGATTATCCAGCACGTGCTCCATTGCTTACATGCAGCTCTGACTCAAACCTCTTGCCTCAGATATTTTGTGGATTGTCTTGCCTGCCTGTGGCTTCACGTAAAAAATAACTATTACACAGCACCATATCATTTACCTGAGCTGAAAGGCTAAAAACATGCAGGTGTCTTTTCTTTCACGCCTGATTAGAAGCATTCACTAGGTAAAAGTAACTTCATATTGAATTTTCACAGGTGTAGGTTTATACCGATAAACTTTAGATTCCTAAAGAAACAGAAATCCCTATTAGCACACTCACACCTGTAAAGGAAGCTTATTGCCACAGCCTAAGAAAAATTGCCTACACTAAGGACTTAGCCTAAAAAGCTTGAAACAAGACTTCTTTAAAGTAAGGTTGTTTTAACAAGTTTGTTTGTCTGGAGACATAGATTTTACTCAATACTTCTGACAGCTATATATGTGCAGTTAATAATTAATTTTTTGTGTAATAGTTCAATGAATCACTGGCACTGAGAATAGGAAGTTAAATTACAATGAGAAAAAAACAGCTGATAGTGATAGATACACATACACACATGTGTGTGTAACACAGGTAAGTGGTTGTTCCATCTCACAACTCCTGACAATCTTTTTAGAAAGTCCTATAAAGTTTTACCTTCCTTCTGTGAGATTTGAATTTAAAAATAGTAAAAATTTAAACAGCATAAAAATAATCAGTAAATACTCACCTCAATGAGTCCACAGGTCAGGACTTGCTGAAATGAATGAACAGGTGGGTGGACAAAATTATTACCCTTGTCTAGAAAGGCAGGGCTCTGGCCCAGCCAATTGGAATTTGTCATTGGTGAAAGCCTTAGCATAATTATAGGGTAGTCGATCAAAGGTGTCTCCTGACATGGCTGATTGCAGTTCAGTAGTACAAAAACATGTTACTTGTCAGAGGTCTTGCACCATGTTCTGTAGTTTACTGAACAAATTCTTTGAAATAGTTCCTTTTTTTCCCAAATAAAGAAATACAATTTGACTTAATTTTGTTCTCAGTGTAGCAGGGATTTTTCCAATGGAGGTTAAAAAAATAATGGGGTAGGGAGAGCAAAACCATGTTCTGCTTTGTCAGAATCTAGAGTACCCCCAGGTGATGCATTCACACAGAGTGTGAAACAAGGTCAAGAAGAGATCCTGTGCTGGAGAGCAGATACCAAGATTGCCACGCTTGGAGATCACTGAGCAGAGTGCCACATTGGACCCTCTGATTGCTCTCACAGAGATTCAGGCAGAACCCTTCCTTGGAGCTGTATAATTAAACAACAAACCTCTCTCTGTCATTAAACTCCCAGCTCTGATTATGCTCACACAGCACTTTGGGTTGGTTGAGGGCTTCCAATGGGATGGCAGTCACTGCCACACGTTAGAGTCATTTTGAGTTGTGGACTCACTGCTATACCTTCAATATTGCAGTTTACTTTCAGTATTGCAATTTAAAAACTATTTTTCATCTTCCCTGCATAAAAACAATTTTGTCTTTGGAATCAATTTCAGTTTCAGGACATTCATTTCTATATTGAAAGGTTTTTGTCATTTTAGATGTCATACATTGTTTTCTTTGTGTAATATTATTTATTATTTAAGTGTATATAATGATAAATCATCCAAATCAGAAAATAATCAAAATATTCAGCTATCTACCTTTTTTAAAGGTCAACTGTAGAACAACAATTTTAAATAATTATTTTGTAAATTTTTTTAATTAATTTATAAAACTATTCTAAAATTATGAGAAAATATATTCTAAAGCAGTTTGCTGTGATGAAGAAAGAAGATAGAATGGAACTTATCAAATTATACATTTTCACTTTATCATTCTTCAGTAACATGCTAATATATCCCTTACTCTTATTTTGCATAAGAACTTTAAATAATTTTTTGTTAAAGTCAAGAAAAGAAATGAAAATAAATTTTGGAATTTTCAATTTCAGTGCTAAAATATGTTTTAGTCTGTGTCGAATTCTTCCACCTGCTACTTTTTCGTGGAAAATAGGCAGCCATCTTTATGTGTCGTGTCAGAAAAACAAGGAAAATAAGATAAACAGTAATTAAACTATGTAGGTCAAATTACTGCAGAGACAGTCACGGTAGCAGTTGCTGTTTCAGCCCAAGCCATGGACCTCAAGGCTTTACCACTTCACAAGTAGCAGTGGTTTTGTCTCCTGTAACGTTGCATCTTTGTGATGCAGGATCCACTCCACAGTATTCTTACAGTCAGCAATCCCATCCTGCATCTTTACCACTCGTCTGCTGGTCTAGCATTCACTTCCCTAGTCAAATAGGAATTTCCTCACAGAATAAGCTATCTCTTTTGGGAGCAGCATTAAATAATAAGAGGAAATAATTATCAACTTTTGAATTACTGTACTTGGTGGAAGTGATGGTGCAGAATAGAATAAAGCCAAAGAGCCTGAGGAGTTACAAAAATGGGTCTGCAGAGATATGGGATACCAAACGAAAAGAGGTCAGAGAACAATAATCAAACCACTCTTCACACCTCATTAAAATCTACCAATTTGTCTCCAATGTCCAGCAACATCCTCCTGGCTTCTATCATCAAAATATTCAATATTTTTATTTCAAAACAAGACTTAGAGTTGCTAGTAGAGAAGGTTCCCTTCCCCACAGCAAGCCTCACACAGGGGTGGCCTGCAAATTGTTCACTCCAGTGCTCTTGGGCTTTTCTTTGTGGATACTGCTCAGTGTAAGAACAACCTCACCGCCCACTCAATGTTCCCCTGCTGAGGCTGCCAGCAACAGTGTTAGTTTTTGTTTGGGACTTTATGAGGTGGACATCTGTCCATTAACAACTGGAGAAGAGCCACCAGTGTCATGCCCCACAGCTGCCAGCCTGTCAGCAGGCATTAACAATTTCATATAACATTCAGTTGCTGCTGAGTGAGCTGGATTCAACCCAATAACCTGGTGCTAAACATTTCTGTGCTCCTTCAAATCATAAGAGTATGGCTTTGGGTGGCTCCTGGTTTCACTTTGATATAACACAAATTAAGTGTTCCTGCTGGCTGTGAGGCAGCAGGAAAGATGAAATAATAGAACAGCCACACCTGGCAGCTAAGAGAAGCTGGTAAAGATCTTGAAATACCACAATACACTATAAATAAAAAGCAGGATGCATAATGTGTGAAGGCAGAGCTGGTGGAAAGCTTCCAAGCAGTGTAAGCAAAGGTTGAACTCAGCTGATCCAAGAATGAAACATGGAAGAACCAATCCCGTTATTAATGAGTGGCAAAAATCAACATTGTGATTTTGGCAGAATGGATTGCAAGGCTGAAGGTACATGGAGTGGAGGGATGGGAGGCAGGGGACTTATCTGAGGATGTGGGATCTCACTTTCCTTCTCCCCACACATCACCTCCTCTTCTGCCAGTCTGATTCCACTGAGATGAGTCCCACCTCCTTGGCATCAGCCACTTCATCTCCAGCAGAGAGATAGGCACCTGTAACCTGTTTCTCAGCAGCTGTCCCCTGAGCCTCAGTCACATGTCAGATCCTACCCTGCACACACCATATCTATCCCCTTTTCCTAAGCCCACCCTTCCTCTTCTCTTTCTCGATTCCAGCACATCCCCACCTCCAGCCCTCATTTCTCCAAAGTACCACCCTAACCTCCACAAACCCCAGGCAGAAGGGCTTTCTCTGTACAATGCTCACCCACCATGGCCATGGGACAGAACCCATCCTCCAATTTACACTGGTCTGGGCACTCTTTTCCTTCAGCCCTTCAGAGGATGGGGCTGATTTCCCCAATTTGCTCCCGGGATTCTTGCCACTGGTGAGCATTGCCCTCCCACGCAGTCAGACCCAGGCAGTGTTGTGTCTCTTGCAGGTAAATTATGGGAGCTCAGGTTGCACTGGTAGTTCTGCTTAGCACCACATGCATTTGGCATGCCCTGTGCACATCCAAGATTTGCTTTCCTCATTTACAAATTACTTTGTCAGTTGCCTTTGTCTTGATTTACCACTTATTTCTCTTTAGTCAAGATTTGCTAAATATTTTCCACAGTTCTTTGCCAGCTCCAGCCTAAAGAATTCAAACTGCTTTTGGATAACTATGACTAAACTCCATCCAGTCCCCCCTATCTGGGGTTCAGCTACCTATAGATGTGGCACATTATAAGCAACTATTACTTGTGTCTTCGTTTGTTTGAGAGAGTCACTTTAGGTGCTAGTAAGGTTGTAAATCTTTTTCTAGGACTGGAGTCTGCAAGAGATCTGACCAACAAGCACATACTGTGGACATCCTCAAATCTTATTGTCTGAGCATCTGTGTCAGGGGACTGACCTGAATACACGTGCTCTCATTCTGGCCTTTGTCACCAGGTTTCTGTACTATGGAAACCAGGGCACTGGGGAAGAGACATGGAAGTCAGTGAGCTCCTCCTCAGGATGTACATTAACCATACAAGGAAACCAGGGAGCTTGGGAGGATTCTGTTGTTTAACCTGAGAGTATTTTCCTTCCTATGTGTGCATAAACTTTCCAGGTGGAAGTATGTCCTGAATGCACCAAAGTCCTCTTCTGTATTACAGCAATTCAAGCCACTGACAGCTCCTGCTGTCCACTGGGGCATCTGATGCTCTGTGGGCGAGTCTGTTTTGTGCAGTGGAGACCAAATAAGTGTTTAACTTTTTTCCAAATAAAGCAGTTTACCTGCAGGGTACAATGAAATACCCTGAGAGCAGCCTGGAATTTTTAAATGGTAAAGCATGAAAAATTGCAGTATTTGTTCAGTGTTGAACATTTTTAGTTTTCCTGGCCTATTTTTGGAACCTGAGATGGTCTCAATGTGGAATAGTTCTGTGCTGCACCTTCTAAGCCCTAAAGCTGCCACTGACCAAACTGGCAGGTCTCAGTCCCACACCTCATTTGCAGAGCAGCTCTGCTGTTGCTGTCTCTGCACACCCTTTAGTTTGGACACAGCATTACATTCCTGCAGTTACAGTTTTTTTCCTCTTCTGGCATCTTTGCATATGCAAGGCTACCTCTGACTCGTGCTTCTCTTTGCAGCTAAGAAAATACTAAAAGGAGCAGCAGAATTCTCCCCTGGGAGCCTCCTACAATGTGGCTTGCACTCAGTGCTTTCCAGGGCTCAGATCTAAGCTTTTAAAGGCAACACAGAAGGCTCTTTTTCCTTTTTTTTTCTCTACAATTTTGAATAACTAACTTGTTTTCCTTTTGAGAATGACAGATCTAATTTATATTTAAATCTTTCTAATCCCTTGCCAAGCTACCATGACAATAGGCATTGAAAAAAGTCAGTAAATAACAATTTTCCTAATTACCTGATTGCCCTGATTGCCATTCATGTTTCGTTGTCTTTTATGTCATTCTATGCCAATGCACTTGAAAGTTATATCTTCCAAAGTGAAAGCTAAAATCAATCTGGGTGAAATAGGTTTATGTCAAGAAAGATATATTCCTGTTTATCAAGTGTACCTAATGAAAACAGCAGCTTCAACAAATGAGCAGAGAGAGAGACACCCTTCCTCACAGAGCCCAAGTGAAAAAAGGTTTGGGAACATAAACTCCAAATTAAACCAACAGCACTAGCACAGGATGCTTTTGAAGCTTATCTCATGCTGAAGTGTCACTGGTGAAAACCCAAACAATACAGGTAATTAACTGCTGCATGTCTGCAGATTTATTCCAATGAACCCCCATTCCTTAATACAGTGGGTATTTGGAATCATGCCTTTAGCAAGAGTAAGTAAACTGGCCTATTCCTGTGCACTGGTGTGGTCATCTGGGAAAGGATCCTTTCCAAGGTTCAAAGCACACTTGGGAAGAGAGAGAAGCACACATCCTCACCACAACAGCAGAGAACAGGAGCTTAACCAACTTTGCCACTGTAAATACTGGAGAGTACAAGAGGCACTTACCAGCATTCCCTGGACTCCTTAATTCTTGTCATTCAGGACACCACTGGATCTCAGAAAATCTGGCTTCTTGTTCTCAGATGACAGACTTTGCTTTTACTTACCAGCACGTGTCTGGTGGGCCAGAATATTTATTTTCTGTTAAGGACATGTAATCCACCTGGGTGTTACTCATGTAGTAGACATGCAAAATCCATGTTAATATTCTCCACCCACTTTTTTTTTCTAAAATACTGATGTTTTTATTGGCCATTACAGGGAATAATTACAGGGTAGAGAGTATGACAGATGATACTGACTAGCAAAAACTCTCTTTGGTTCGGAATCTTGGCCTTTACCCCAAACATATGAAAACATATCACTGCCCCAAGCAAAGATACACACAAGGCTCAGGGGGGAGGAGGCTTTGTTTCCTGGTTATTCCTTCACAACATGTCGTGTAAAAGGAAGCAGAAGGGAACGAGGAAGGAGGAAGAAGAATACCTGGGAATAAGCTCTGCCATCTGTGTCTGGGGTGACTGGGGGAGTTACAGTTCCCTTACATCTCTCACCTGGAAGATCTCTACATGTGCAGCAAGACAGGTAGAACAAATGTGGGCAGCCAAAATCACCTTCAGCTGTCTTTTACTGGAGCACAACAAGCGGGAGCAGGGAGATCAGTTCCTCTTCTATTTCCAACTCTGAGAAATTGTATTTGACTCATCAGTGTGGACTAGATTAATTTCTTTAAAACTGCTATTTTCCCTACTAGTTTCTGAGAGGTATTTTTATTTTTTAGAACAGATTGGTGTTTTCTCTTAAAAAATAGTTTGATCAAATTGTTTCTATCCAGTAGTCCTCCACAGTGCAGCTGATTGACAGGGTCTTTGACATCCTCATCTTTGCATGTACCAACTTGATTCAGATTGATTTCAAGGATTTTCTTCCAAGACTTTCTTGGTGTTCTATCTCATGAGCATTAAAACTTGTCTGGTGAGTCTGCTTTCCCCCCACAACCTGCTTGTAAAGCCAAGGAGAGTTAAAACTCCTTAAAGCTTTGCTATAACTATTAGTAAACTGAAAGAAAATTTTGGAATGTAGACTAAAAGCTTATGACCAATATTTGCTCTGTATTGTAAAAAATTCAAGGGTTCCAGAAGCCTTTTTTGTTTATTTTCTTTCCCTTTTACTGGCTTACATATCACTTCTGAAGAAATCAGAACTAGATCAGTACGCATTTCTGATTAGATCTATCTAGAAGTGGTTTGTTCCTCATGCAAAAACTACTAGAAGATTCTTCTTACTTTTTTCTACTGCATTGAGCATCAGACCCAGATTTGCTTATGATTTCCATATTGAGAACAATAATACAAGTCATTTTAAGTCCAGTCTGACAAAGCCTTTATGCACTTTATGAATTATTTAAAAAAATAAGAATCTCAGTTTAAAGGAACGCTTGAAGCAACAGACCCTGTTGTCTGTTAGCTTTAAAACCTAAGTATCCCATTTACTAAGCCTGCTGAGAAAAGTGCCCATTAAAGTAGGCCATAAATGTTCTGTGTGAAATTGTCTACCTGAATTTGAATTAAAAATAAAAAACCCAAGACTTTTCAGCGGGACTGGGGTAGGAGGTTGCTTACCTGCTAGCTCCCATACCAGTAAGTTTCGACATCTAACACAGCTGGAATGCAGCCTTAAAGAAAATCTGCATTATAAACTGCCTTGGAACTGCTTCACCTGCTTGGGGAACTAATTTAAATGACTTCTGAAAGCTACAGAAGGAGCAGTTCATTTGGATTGCAAAGCAGTGTAGAAAAGGTAAGTGTTTTCCCAGGCTAGCAATCTACATGTTAAAGACATGAAAAGAACTACTTGGAGTCGTAAAGGCTAGTGCCAAAATACATTCAGGAAGACCCATGGTAAGTGAAATGGTGATTCTAGGCAGCAGTGACAGCATTCATGGGTTATTTATCTTGCATGGTTTTAAAATGTTGTTGTATGCTATGGAAACTGCACTACACTTCAAGACAGCAGTATCCAATATTTTTAGACCCTAAAGGAATAGCTTTAGGAAATGGCAATTTCCATGAGAATTTCATGTCTAGACTACATTTGATTTCAAATAGCTTAATTCTTTGCAATATAGAAGCAGAATTTCTGGAGGGTATTTTTTATACTCTTCAACTAGTCATTTGAGAGCCATTAGAGTTTCTTCTAAGCTTGACTTTACTTGCACACTGTCTATATAAAGATGATATACCATCTGCTGGAATGCCTCTACAAAACAGAGTGAATTACTTATTTCCATTTTCACTTTTCAAACCATACAGATATTTGAACTTGGTAACAAAAACATCTATAATCAGATCATTATGAAACAAGCAGAACATGAGTGTGAGACAGAGATTAAAAAAATCAAAAGCTTTATGTAGGATTGTTTTAGGTAGTGGGGTTTTGCTATTTCTTGCTTCTGTGTTGAGCAAACCATCTAGGACAGGTGTTTCTCTGAACATAAAGGAAATTATCACTTTACTGAGGAAAAGGAAAAGATCTTGCAACTGGTGAAATATGCAAATGTAGGAACCCCATTTTAAATATCATCAGCAAAGAAGAAATGTCAAGAAACACCTTTTTCTCTGCTGTTATATTGCTTCTGGATCCACATGCTCCCAGATAAAAGAAGAATTTAATAATGGATTAGACAATAGTTAGAGTTTCCTATTTCATAAAGAGGAATTTTTGCATACTAATTTTTTAAGAAAAGCTTATGGAAGTAATAATTAACTTTCAAATAAGTAAATCACTTCTAATTACCACAGGATACACAACCATTTTGCAACCATATTTAGTAGAATATCTTTTATTGCCTACAGGTCTGCCAGGGCTCTGGCCTAGGATGCAAAAAAAAAATTAATTCTCACATGTAAGGAATGACCAAGAAAGTTGGATTCTACTGATTAGAGACATATGCAAAAATTTATATTGCGGTTGAAGTAATCAGCTAAGCAGCACAACATGGAAATCAGTGGAAGCCTAGGAGAAACGAGGGAGGGAGGGAGGGAGGGAGGGAGGGAGGGAGGGAGGGAGGAAGGAAGGAAGGAAGGAAGGAAGGAAGGAAGGAAGGAAGGAAGGAAGGAAGGAAGGAAGGAAGGAAGGAAGGAAGGAAGGAAGGAAGGAAGGAAGGAAGGAAGGAAGGAAGGAAGGAAGGAAGGAAGGAAGGAAGGAAGGAAGGAAGGAAGGAAGGAAGGAAGGAAGGATACTTTAAGGGAGATTATTAGGAAAATATGGTAATAATTTTTATTGTTATGAAATGGAAAAAATATTAAAAGGGATGAAGGAACACTTACATTCTCCCTGTCCACTAGGGTTTAGACAAGGACTAAGAAAGCAAGGGGTAATCAGATGATTTGCAGACTCTTTCAGATGATCAAGACTTGAGGACATTAAAATCTTCCTTAAACTGTCATCTTTATCCCACAGTTAAACAATACTGGTCCTTTTCCCATCTCTTCTCTTAATGTGTTCAAAGTATCTACCATTAGATTTTTTTTTGCTTTATCATGGCATCACAATTAAGTTGAAATTCCAGTCCCAATCTATCCAGTTAGTATCTAATCTACCTGTTTCATCACATAAAATTTGTACAGTGACTGTTCAGTGCTCTGGCATCAAATCTGTGGTACAGCTGGAAGTGATTGAGTTAATGGCAATGAAGACTGAGCTATTTTCCCACTCTTCAGGCAAATTGGAGCCTAATAACTTCAAATGACACTCACATAACATTATAGTGAAGTTTTCATCCTGCTGCCTATTTTATCCTTCTGGGCAAAAAGATGACAGTTGAGCTGCCAAATTGATACTTTCCTTTATCGTTTAGGATTGGATTTCTCTCACCCATCTAAAAGTTATGTCTCTGCTCTGAGGTAGTTATTCCAGACACTCTATCACTGACACAAAAAGACAGAAACCCCTAAAGTGGGACCCATCCCATCTTTGTACAACACCCATCTAGTAGATTTAGCCTTGCCAGGAGATACTTTCTCCTTCTAATAATGACTGAGTAAATCATGGACACATAACTGGGTCCACAGACATAAATGGTTGAAGTTGTATGAGCTGGGTGCCACAGAGCCCTTTCCAGGTAATTTCAGGCATTCAGCTGAGATGCTTGTCTTAGGAATGCAGCTGTCAAGGACTATCTCTGCAGGAACCTCTCAAGTCCTTCTGAAATCCTCAGCAGTGTGTGAGGGGAGCAGCCTCCCTGCAGAAGTGCCTGTCCCTCTAAGTTGCCTGCCGGTGGTACCTAATGAGAGCAGGCCTCTAATTAGCACACGAAAGGTAAGGTAGGTGAATTCAAGACCTAAATAGTCAGTTATTCGCACAGAAAATGAAAAGTAATTTCTCTCCCTAGGAGATGGAAGTGCTTTCTGCACTGTATTGCACTACTCAGGATGTGATAAAGAACAGTGTGAATACCATCACACAAAATTGCTCAATTTGAGAGTCAGTGCACAGTCTGGAGATGTGCTGGGGACTCACTGGGGCAGCAGCTCTCTGGTGTAGTGGCTCATCTATTTCTTCTCCAAGATACTGCATAACTGAATACTTGATGTTCAGCCTAATAGTCAATAAACTTATATAAATTCTAATAATCATCTACTTAAAAGGAAAAAAAGGACAAAAAGCAAAATGAAAACATGTATATTGATAACTTTTCCAAAGAGCATACTGTGTTAGACAGTTAAGTCAAAGCATTGCCTGTACCAGCTTAGCTCCAAAAAAATGCTCATTATATAAGCAATTGGTTTAATCCAAAATTATTCAGGCAATGAAAATGTACATACTAATTATTTAATTTTTTAAGTACAGGAACAAGGTGTCAGATTAACTTCTTTTATTGAAAAGTATTGATGGTATTGAAGTTAATGACATTTCATTTCCTGGATATATTTGGCAGATTCTTCCAAGTGTGATAAATTTTAATTGGTCACTTGGTCCCTTCATTGAAAATGTATGTATAACCCCAAAATTCACATATTCTTTTCAAATACTTCCCACAGAGTAAAATAATTTTACAACTTTTATTCTACTCTAATATTCACCAGACCATTCATAATTTTTGACATCATACAAGATAAATCCTCCCTTTTCTGGTACCTACAGCAATTTTTATTATAGCCTATGATTTTGTCCTTTTACCAAGAATCATTGTATAATTATATATTCAAAAACATACACACACACACACATACATACATACAAACATATATAAATATAATATATATAGTGGTCTCTTTCATTCTTGTTCATATCTTTTCCTCTAAATTCCTTACAATGTTTAACATGTTTTTGAGGTAGGGTTCTATTCATATCAGTGTGCAATATTGCAAGAGCGGGGACACTGCCTTATTACGTCCCACTGCTACACCAAATTCAATTGTTTGGGTTTTTTTGCAGTTAGATGAAGCTACTTGTTTGTTAGCCACTGATATTTGTTATGCTCTTTCAGCATTTCTTTTCCTAGATACAACTCTTTCACTGAGCAAATGTTTTTTATTATTTTTCTCTATCTCCCTTTCCTTGAGGGAGAAAATTCTCTGATTGCTACCACTAAGTTTCCCCGATGCCCAGTGGCCTCTGAAACTTGAACAATTTACTACAACTAATTCCCTGAGAACTGCCACTAACTCAGAAAATGTACTCTGATTGCCAGTGAATACAATTTACTTTTTCACTGGCTCTTCTTGTCTCTGAGGGAAAATCAAGCAAACACAGATCTTTTCTTGCTTTTACTTGTGAATGAATCTGAGTTTGTTCATGCAAGGTAAAACTAAAATACTGCAAAATGGAAATACAGGTTGAAAATATTCAGGACCCTCTTATAACACAATCTTTTTGATAACTGGGAGGAAGAAAAACTTGGTCTTGCCTAGGAGTGCTAAGGAGCAATTCAGAAATAGGACAGGAGGATAAAAAAGGTAACCAGATTCAAAAATATTACAGGTTGCTAATACAAAGGAACAAAGAAAAGAGAATGAATGTATATTGCGGGGGGGGGGGGCACTAGTAAATATATTTATTTATTGCCTTCATCACCAGTTTTTAAAAATTGCTTATAAAATGCCTTGCCTTAGGATCTGACCCTGTGCCATCAGAATCGAAGTACTTTTGTTTTTGTTGATTGTGCTATGAGTAGTACCAGCCTCTAGAGATACCCAAAGATTTAGAATGTGAAAAAATCAGTGGAATGTTCCAAAGAGCTGAGGGAGAGGATTATTTTGTAAATGGAACACAGGCACACTGCTCTGCTGTAGTGGATTTTTATGTTGAAACTTGGACTGAAAATATTTCCAGGAGCCACAGGAAGGCAGTGTGTAGCAACTTCGTTGTAGTTTTGAAGGCTACATGCCCAATATCAGAGGAAAGTGTGATAAATAGCAATTTTGCTACCTGAACTCAGCTTAGTTGAATATTTTTCAATGGCACATTAGTTTCAGGCAGAAAATGTTGACTCTTGACCTTTTGCTTAATTCTGACCTTATCGTTTAGATTGCTATAATGTAAATGACTGAATGTAAATTTGCATGTAAATAACCACAAGGTTGTTTGGCATTTACAACATTTCCATCTTCAAAGTGAGTTGGCCTTCTGTGAATGACCTGAAGTGATTGCAAAAAAAGTGAGTTTAGGGCAGTAAAAGATGAGATGTGTCAGGCAGCAAAATGCCTAAAGCCACAAACACTCAAGCATCTCTCCCAGCCCTGCTGGCCGAGGCTGGGCAGACAGGATGCTTTCTGAAGTTCCCTTACCACAATGAAGAGGCTACCCAGGACTCAAAAATCCCAATTTCAGAGACAACTAATGTAAGCAGAAGGCAAAGAGCCCCTCTTTTGGAGGGACAGGTTTTAAAGACACAGATGCTTAGGTCAGATAACCAGGATACGTAGTGTGACCCAGCCTGTAATTTCACTCCTTCACAGCCCTCCAGAGGAACTGGCAGGTGGAGGAGGTAAACCCTCACCTCTTCTCATGTTCACATACAAAATGGCTGAAGAGAAAAATCTGTGTTTTCATGCTCTTCCAGGTCCAAAAAGTAAGATATTTTGAAGGGAATCATCCCAAACTGCTCGAACTCCTCCTTTCTGGTTCCTTGCAGATAATTACAAGAATCACAGCAACCATTAATCCAGAGCTACGGGTTAATAACCCAGTGTGTGATTTACATGTATGGGGGGAGGAATGGGGCACTGGTGCATAAAATCCCCTGAATATTGGTACTGAGTGGCTGGTGTGTGTCCTGGTGGAAGGGATTCATCCTGTTGGCCTGTCCCCAGTGCTCCCTCTCTGCTGTCCCCATCTTTGGAAATCTGGCTGTACCAGCCTGGGAGCTTGAGTAAACTGAATTCCCTGCAGAGCTGATAACGAAGTCTCTGAGGTGTCTGTATGGAAAATAACGGTTTAAACATTTCTGGCAAATAATTCACAATCCTATTGGATCCTATGTAAAATTTTCCAATTTGACCTACATTTTTCTTTTAGATCACCACATTTTCTAACACAGTAATTTTTTCCCCACCCCTAGCCTGATACTCAGTCTTTTTGGCAATAAAGCAATCATATGAACTTTCTACATATTTTACTATTTTTCAAAGGGAAGAATATATTTTCTTTCAAAAGTCATTTTTCCAAGTTAATTAGTTTGCATTAATACAGATTTTTCATTATGCAAATCACCTTACAATCCCATTAGCTATTGTGGCTTTCACTGGTATTCTTGACTGGTTTAATTCTGCAGAACAGTGTGCAGCAGCCCCACACAAAGGGTTCACTACAGGAACCAAAACCTTATTATCTCACTCACCTCACAGGGATATATTTCAGCCAAGAAGAATTTCAGAGCAGCTTTGTTTGCCGATGGGTGAATGTCTGTCACTGAACTTGGCTTTTGATAGGGGATATAGAGAGTTCTTGCAGAAAGGAAGCAGAAGATTGAGAGGGAAGAATGGTTTTGCAGGAGCAATAGAAAGTGTAATAATAGTGGGGGAAAGTGATATGCTGGTGAGTTCTGCAGTTTATATGGGGTAAAAAGGAACAGCTGGCTTGTGACCCTTAGAGAAGTTTTTTGAGGTATTTGCTCTTTGCAGTGTGGAAAACTGACAACATTCAAGCCCCAAAGGGAAGAACCTTCAATTCTGCCCAAAGCCAGTGAATTCAGTGTCTTGTTTTGTGACCTTTTTACATGCTAAACTTTCTGTTTTGCCTAAAGTGCTGGTTAAAGTATAAAAGTCTGATTTTATATGCAGAAGTATAAACATTCAAACCAAAGTTTTCATCAATATGAGGAAATTCAGAGACCTGAATATTCAGAAGGTTTATTCACCTTGCAAAAAGCTTTCCAGCTGTAACTGAAACTCATCTAAGTTTTCAGAACCAGACAAATTTCCTAGGTGAGGTTTTTTAACGCAATTTCCAGTAATTTCTCTGTTCTTAATTTTGGTAAGACCATCAGAATAGGATACATGTGGCATTTTTTGTGCCATTTGTAATTTTAATTTTAAAAAATTTTTGCAAGAAGCATAGACTGTGGCAGACTGAAAGAAAACTGTCCACTTTTTTTCCCTGGGAGTTCAAAATTAGTTTGCTTTGGGCAAGGATTGCTGAAAGATGCAGGTGACTGTTACTGAACCTTCTTCTCTAGCCTCAGTTTTTACTCAAATTTGAGTGGTACTTCTTGTTCCTATTTTCAGTGCTGTAATCCCTGAATTACCATTATCACTATACAGTAGATCAGAGGGAGTAAGGTTTAGGCCCACAGAGCCACTTAACTATTTAAAGCTCTTCAAAGCCTGAATTCTGTTTAAATCTGTTGGGGCTGACTGGTAAAATACATTATTGGGCACACGTTAGAAAGAATATATCCCTAACACCTGTTTATTTACATTCTAAATATCTCAGTCTTTAAAATGCTGAACACTTTCTGCAGGGGTACAGAAGCAAATGTTTCAAAGAGTATTTTGACTTTAGTATTTAAAGCACAGGAGGTAAAGCTGATAGAAAAGCTGTTTCACCTTAAAATGGGGAGCTTTTTCATTAAACTTATTTCTGGTATAAATGAAATTGTTTCTTTTTTCTCTAACGTAAAACCTCAGTGAAAAGGGGAGAGAAAGTTACAACAATATCAAAATGTTCTGGGAAGAAAAGTTTGTCTGTTAGTTGAAAATACTTTTCATTTTAATTTTGTATTTAAAAGTTAAAAAGCTGAAGGCAAAACCATTTGTTGAAACGAAACAGCTATAAAAGGATTTTGTCATTTCCTGACTGAAAAAAGAAAAGAGTCTTTAAAGCGATGGCCAGAGAAGCATCTGGATTGCATTATCTGTATCCCTTGGAAATAAGAGGACATAAGTGCTGGAAAATGCAGTTGAAAATAAAGATCTCTGACACTTGTTCCAAGTTGTTGTTTCTTTGGGTTTTTTCTCCCAAGCCTTGCCTTTTGCCCGCAGGTTTCTTTCCAAAGCCCTGGCACTGCCCTGGCTCTGCGGGTCAAAGCTGGCCCAGGGCACCGACACTCCCCTTCAGGAGCAGCAGGATCATCTCCTCCTCCAGGAGCTCCTGTGCAGCTGGGAGTGCCCTGGCCTGGGGTCCTTCCCTGTAGGACATTAATCCAGGGAAAAAGCAGCAAAGTTCCTCAGCCATTGCCCTCATTTATGTCCTAGCTCTTTCACTTTTGGCTTTTTGCTGCTCTTTAGGAGAAGGAAAAGAAGAGCTATATTTTGACAGGTGACACTTCAATAAAAGGAAATCCTTTGCATGCTCACTTCTAAAATCTTCCTGTGTTGATTTGGCTTACAGGCTGTTTTATGCTCCTTAGTAGGTGAACTAATGGTAAAAATAAATTTATCACAATGTATGACCCCTCACAGGAATACAGCAGGCCCTGTCTAGGCTGTAGGATGTTCTCTTACATAAAAAATGGGTGGTGGAATAACAGTCCAAAAATTGTTCTATTTAGTATACTGCTCATCTGCCTAAAAGCTAATTATAGTACCTTGATAGAAATAATTCAAAGTGACAGGTCTTTCTTTATTGCCATTACCATGTGCAAACACAATGAGCTGGCAAAGATTAACAAGCTCTACCATTTTGTACTGATGGAGTTTGTCCACCTGCCAGCATCACTTTTTTCCCCTAAATGGGTCTGTCTAAGAGAAGGTGACTTTTGAAATCTCACTACCATTACTATTGACATCAAACTAGTAGGAAGACATCTTGAGTATGTGTCAATTCTCAGTTATTTTTGATATTGTAGCCCCAGGTTCTGCCTGTTAGGAGATATTTTACTTTTTACAGTGCCAGACTGGTGGGAATTAATGTACACACTGAAAATCAAATGCACAGTCTCGTTGTCAACACTAACTCTGTTAAGAGCAGCAACCAATGCTGTAATGTTTATAACAGGTCTGTCTGTGTATGTGCAAATAAATTTGACAGATTGTGCAATATATTAATGAAATGATGCCCAGGATCCTGGAAAAACAGCTTTTAGTAGATACGACTCACAGAGTTCAGCTATTTTTTTTTCCCAGAGGAAGCAATGCATATTTTAAGTCATTTGCTATTCTGTGTGTAAAGCTCTTTTTTTTTTTTTCTGGCTCATTAGGGTATTAGAAGCTTTGTGTTCAAAATGAGGGGACTGTGCACTTAAGATATTAAGTGATTTGGAGGGGTTTTCAAACTTGTAATCAGAGAATCTGTGTGGTGGAGCTTTTTTTTTTTGTTACTCTTAGCTTGTTACTAAATGAGGTTCTTATGTCTGTCTTAGTTTTCCTTCTATTTCTTGTTCCCTACATTACTGACCTGTCTCTATTCAATTCTGAAGTTAAATGAAACAGACATTGCTTTAAAACATATGTAAATTCCAGTCAGGAAAAAAAAAATTGTATTGGGAGTAATTAGTGCTGGGTATTTCCACATCAGATCCCATTAAAATGATGAATTAAGAAGCTTTTTGAAGGTGAAAAAGAATCACAGACCTTCATAGGGTCACCAAGAGTGTTAAGGACAGAAGGCAGAGCAGCTCTGACAGGTCTTGACTGAGCACTTTGCCCACAGCCTTCAGGGTTCTCACCTGACAGGGAGGGATCTGGTTCTAAATGTTTTACTTGTAGCTTCAGAAGACTCTTTTGCCCTACCTTTCTCAGGACAAACACCCAGGCAGGGCACCAACTGATGGCTTACGGAACTTGAGCCTTCTTCCTGCCCACCTAGGAGTCAGAAGAGGTACCTATGTCACAGCATCCAGAGTTTCTCATAGATGTGTTCCTCTCATGCCTGGAGGTCACATCTTCAATGTGTTCTTGGTGACTGACAAAAGAAGATCAAACACTTCCCTGCTGTGGCCCTGAGGGCATTGGCGGCCTTTGTGTCCCTCCCTCCAGCCCACATTCCAGGAGCCCCAGTTGGATCCAGCCTGGGGCTGTGGGTCCCCACCCCAGAGATGTTGCAGACATGCCAGCCTCCACCCTGTCTCTGTGTGGATGCCTTGGACCCAAGCTATCAGCTGAACAAATACACATGTCCCAGAGTAGCACCCTTATCCCCCTCAGCCTGGCTTCAGGGAGTCAGGCTGCAGCACAGGAGAGCAACATTCAGTAAAAATTCTACTATATAACAGTCTGGCTGCCTCCAGGAAATCAAAGGTGTAACAAAACTCAAGTCATTCCTACTATTCTGCATATTATTCCAGTCAGGGTCCTGAATTCAGACCAAATACCTTCCCAACTGTATTAGAGCCTTTACTGGTTTCCAAGCCTGAAACTACAGTACTAGGCTGCTGAATAAAATGGAATAGAGTTGGAGTTTATCAGCATCATCTGGTTCCCCCTCAGAGGTTCAGAAGTGTGTTGTAAGGACACTTAGCAAATCGCTCACTGCTGGTCACATAGTTGAGAATCCCAGAGAATGGCACCAAATCATTAATGTGAAATAGGTCTCCAGGTAGCCAGATGGCCAGAGGGTGAAGTGGTGATGAGACATTGCTAGGATGTCCACTGTCTCAGCAAAGGCTGTGTTGAAGGAATGTAACAGTCTAGAGTGCTAGAAAGTACCTGAGCCGAAGATTTTAGGGCTTTGGTAACATCTACAGACTAAGAATCTTGGTTCATTGTGGTTGCTACCATTCTGCCTTTATTAGCAATCACAGCAAAACAAACCATCTTGGTGAATGTTCTCATATGTTAGGACAGAGACATTTCTTTCATAAACATGAATTTATGCAGGCAAAACCCCAGTGCAAGCGGTTTTAAAAAGACTTGGTGATGATCTACTTGTCTATATACAATATATTATAAGTATTGTGTTCTGTGCCAGGTATCTCCCTAGGGTTGGCAGATGTGACACAGGGTGCACAGGAGTTTCATATCCATCTGGGACAGCAGCTGAAGGCCAGGTGAGGTATACCTGAATCCCACCCTTCACTTAGGAATGACCCAGCTCAGACAGTAGCAGGCTTAAACCAAAATAAGGAAATTCATACAGAGGTTTTTTACCTGGTTCTGATGAGGTCTGCTGCTTTCAAGGCTTTGCAGGAGAGAGCTACCAGAACTGTCTGTTCCCAGGCTACCTTACCTTTATACTGGCTGGCAGACATTCAGTTCTTCCAGTCCTTCCCTAAGTGGCACGGAGTGAAGTTTGTGGCACACCACTTATGCCCACATTCACTTGTTACAGCATGTACTCTTTGGCACAGTAAACAAAGCAACCCCAACCTCCTCCCAGCATTTGAGATCAGGAGGGGTGAGGGCCCTTGGAATGCAGACGGAAGCATTTGGTGCTTTGTAAAAACTGAAGTCCCTGATCATAGATATGAAGAGAATGAAAACCAGCCATTGGAAAACCTGCAAGCTCCTGAAACGGCACAAGTCAGAAATGTGACAGACAGGTGGAGGCTTGAAGTGAGCGTGTTTGTGCTTTTGACTGACTCCTCCTGACCTGGTGCTCCTCAGTGGAGCTGGCCATAACCCACTGACAGGCAGTGCTGCACAGCAGGGGCTGTGGGGGCTCGGGCAGCCCCAGCACATTTATGAAACCTCTGCCCATTAGACAGACCCAGGAAGTCTGAAGGGCAGAGCTGCCAAGGAGTTGTACAAATTCTGCTTCTCATGAGGAGGAAC
This sequence comes from Passer domesticus, assembly GCF_036417665.1. Classification (NCBI taxonomy): domain Eukaryota; kingdom Metazoa; phylum Chordata; class Aves; order Passeriformes; family Passeridae; genus Passer; species Passer domesticus. The sequence continues at coordinate 20,387,995 of NC_087478.1, forward strand.
AAAACAAGGGGGTGCCCACCTCTGCCAGGGCACGCAGGCTGCATTTCTGATTCCCTCTCCCTGTGTGGCCCAGCTAATCACACAGGGGAGTTTGGTTTGTTGGCCCTGTTGCTGTGCTGCTTCCCCAGCTGCGTGGGCTCCTGTCTGGAGCACCATGGCACAGGAAGGGACGCGGAACTGTTCAGAAAGCAGAGCCTTGGAAGCCAGCGAGGGACACAGAGTTACCAAGGCAAACTGAGTTGCAAAACATCTGCGGTTTTTTGAGTTGTCCTGGAAGAAGATTTGGACTGCACTGTGCAAAAATACTCAATAAAGAATGTTAGAATAAGAAAAGGCAATGTCACTCTTATATTTCAATCAGCAGACAAATTCACCTTATTTTGGAAGCAGTCCATTCCCAGGAAATTTGAGATAATATGGATAAGTCATATTTGTCCATTTATACACCATCAAATCTTCCACTGAGGAATGAGAAGATTAAAAAAATCATCATGTTTTTCCCAACAATGAGTTGATCAGTGCTACAAAGTCTGTTTGAGAAACCAGGTAATCACATTCCTCTAGGTAGATTTCAGTAGATGTGAGACTCTAGTCATAACATTTTTCTGTATTTTTCCAATTAATATTTTAATGAGCAAGTTTTATTCAGCAAGCCTCTTGAGGAAACATCAAATTTTATTTGAAAGGAGAAAAAATTTCTAAACAAATACATATTACATCTTTCTCCATTAACATTTGCCTAGAATACTGATTGAAAGAATTTGGTTGATCTGGTCAGAAAGATTGAGTGCCTCAGAAAGCACAATAAATTTTTGGGTAAGTAACTTATGCCTAAAAATGACAGAACATTAAAAAATTAAAGACTTCAATGTAAAATTCAGGTACTGCATTCTATTCAATAAATAGGTAAACCATGTAAGTAAGGGTAGTCTGCTACAACTAAATCAAATTTTTATTTCATGGGTTTTATGACAACATAAAGAAATACCTTTTCATGCACTGTAGTTCCATTACGCTGAATTATGTATCTGCAATAAGGTTTTAAACAAGGAGACAAGACAGTTCTCACAGTGCTTGTATGTCTATAGGTCGGGGATTACACGGTGACCTAAACAGACCCAACCAGGCACCACCAGCCAGGGAGGTTCCTGTCTCTCCTGCAGCGCTGCGCTCCCGAAGGTGTGTGCCCAGGGAGGCTTTGTTGCTGCTCCAGGGACAGCCTGTGACAGTGCCACAGGGTACCGGAGCTGATCACAGATATCTCAGACACACTTTTCAGTTGATTTGAGTTCCTCCCTGCTTTCTAGGTCTTGAGCCTGAGGGCAATTTTTTGAGGCTTGCGTCAGCAGTCTCAGGAGTTAGTACTTTAGGACTTTTTTATTCAGCAGCTGAAAGTGGGAGCAGGCTGATGGGAGAGCTGGGAATGGTGCTGTGAACTAGACAAACTAGGTGTGAGTTTGAGTGGGACTGAGTATTTTAAAACCCTTTTGTGGCATTTTCATTCAAAAGCAAAGGGCCTTTGCTTGAGTTGCTTTAAGTCATTGTAAGAGTATATGGAGGAAGGGTGTGTCAAACCTACTTTTAACAGCTAGGAAGCATTCAAGAAAGGATATGATGTAGTTTAGTAAAGCAGGTGAGACAGATAAACTGCTTATAGCCTCACTTGGCAAACTGTGGAAACCCCTGCTAATTGCAATTCATGGTTTTAGTTCTTTTTATGCAAGTCTGTGATTCCTTTATTTTGAATGAATGAATGAAGGCACACAGTATAAATGAACCATATGTCATTTCTGGTACCACTGCTCCCATTTAGCTTCTTTTGCTGAGAACAAATGGGATCAGGAGTGCAACGGTGCCATAACTGCTCTTACAAAGTCTCTGCTAGTGTACAGGCACTGAAACAAGTTGGAAGGACCCCAGGGGAAACATTGCAGACATCTGAGGTGAAGAGCATACTTTCCTATTTCAGAGATTGATTGTGTTTCCATTTTATTTTACTTTATTTAATTTTTAAATAAAGCAGTATATTTTTATTAATTTTGGAAGCTAATACTGAAAGGTGAAATTCATCTAAGCTTTCTCAAAGAGAAGACCCAGTGACTCTAGCTTCTTCCAGCAGCAGCTGAAGTCTTTCTGAATAAAGAAAATGAGAGAAAAATGAATGCCTTGTGTTACTGACCATGCCCAGAGGAATTTCATATCCTCATGAAGGACCATGTTTCCTTTGGACCCTCCCTGTGCTCTTCTTGGTGGTGGTTGTCTGCTTTTGCAGAATGTGTGGTTGCAGTGGTTTGTGGTAAGGCGAGACCCTGCTCATCCTTTGGATTTGGGGATAGCCTGTTCATCTGGGGTCTGAGGGGTCTCACCCTGTTCATGGCTCAGCCATCAGCAAAACTGTATCTTTGGACTACAGTTTGACCATATGTAAAATGGATGTTTAGGGATTTGTAAAGCATTTCAAGATTCATGGCTGGACATGCTATAAAAGAGCAGGTATTTACTGGGAACGTTATGTGAGTGACTTAAATCCACCAACTATTACAAACAGTAGGCATTAAAGTATTTTTGATGTTTGGCTTTATGAGTTTTCAGTCCTTTCTTTATACCACATAGGTCACACAGTATGCCTTGATCAGTGGTCCAGCACCTTTGGGAAGTGTTGGAATCTGGGGCAGAAGTTTTAGAGCTGATCTACAGAGAAAATCTACTGTGTCTGAGACACTGGATCTGCAGCATGATGAGAATGTCATGCCATTTTTTGAAAATTTCATATTCAGTGCTCAGATATCACTTATCTGATCTCATCTGTAGCCATGAACATCAAAAGAAATGCCAGACTAAACTTTCAGTCAGAAAAAAATGGGCATGCTTGGAGAAATCCATCTACAAGCTAATCCCAGCCAAATGTGTTCCTTCATAAATGAAAATTATTATTTCTTCTGTACTCTATTTTTAGCCAGACAGCACTGGAAGAAATCCTCCAGGTATTGAAAAGCAATAGTAAGTGTGTAGGAGTTAGCAAAGCTGGTTGCCAATTCAGCAGGCAAGGAGCTTACTGATGGCAACCACAAGTAGCCCAGCAAGTCACATTCCAGTGGTTCTGCAGAGCAGCAGGTCACATCCCCCGGAGGTCACATCTCCCACTCCCTTCCCCACTGCTGCAGGCTCTGCTCGGCGCTCTGCCTGGACGCGGTTCAGGCTCATGACACGGCCAAGCCTTCCCCTGCCCGCAGCTCCCTGGCAGGGAAGGGGCAGGCTGGGTGCAGCAGGGCTGCCAGCACACCCTGCCTGCAGTGCTGCACCCAGGCTGGCTGCACTGAGACCCCACTGCCCTCGCTGCTCTGCCTCCACTTCCACCACCGAGTACAGTCCTGGTGCTACAAAGCTGCCAAGTGAAATTATTTCTCTCCAGCTCTGTTTGCCAAGATTGCACAGGACCAGCCATGCTGATTGTTCATTATAAAGCCCTAATATATGTTTAATGACACCAATTTATTTTTTGCAATGCCAGCTGGTATTTTAATAGCCTTAATAATAGCACGTATTAGTAGCAGCATTACTTGTTTGTGTAACGCTCCACCTTCACTGTGCTATGCCAGCAGTAACTAATGAATGTGTTCTAGGAAATTGATCCACCTGAAGCAGATTTCTCTGAATAGAGCTTTAACTTCAGGGAAATAGGTTGTGAGCTTGGTGCGGGAGTGGATACGAGAGAGATTTAAAGCTCTTTTTGGATTTATAGAATAGCTTCCAATTCCTGCTGATGCAGAAATCAGTTAAAAATAGATAATTCCACCTGGGCCATTTGTGTGCCTGCTGCTCCAGACGCAGCCAAGAGTGGCAGAGCTTCTGTGTAAGCCAAGCTGCCGAGAGGTAGGAATCCAAGATGGGAGGATTGCCAGTGTGGCATCTCTCAAACAGTCTCTTCCATCCATCCTCCATATGACTAAAAAAATAATTAGTAAGTCTAGATGAAATAGACCATATTACTGGACTACAAAATCAGGGGTGTCTGATGAAAGCAGCTTGATCAGCAGCCTCAGACATGCAGACACTGAAAAAAAGAAAATCAAGCCTAAGATTATTTTAGGTCTTCTGCTTGGCCTTGAATATTCTGCTTTACTCAAAATACCTTGCAGCCCTCGATTAATGTATGAAGTTGGCAAGATAAAATACTAGGCATATAGACAGCAGAAGCAAGAAGGAAGCTAAATTTTACAGCTTGCTGCTGAGATCTGGCCCAGCCCTGGGCCATGCTATAGCTGTAAATGATGGCAATGCTATAAATGTATTGAAGCTGCTACCCAAAAGATGGTAGTCAGCACCTCCAGAAGGAGTCAGAACTTGGGTCGTTCAGTGGGAGCCTCAGGGGGAGCAGATGTCAGCCTGACTTGTGCTGAGCTCTTGTTCAGGTTGGGTATTTGACTTTTGCTATTTGTTGTATACTTGGTTCACACCAATGCTTTGACATCCTACATGGATCATCTTTTACTGGCACTGCCCTTCTGCCTATTTAGGAATCTGGTTAGCATCAGAGAGCTGGTGCTAATTTTAGGCACAGTTATGCTAAACAGGTCCTCTTTGGACATCACAAGAGGCCATAGCAGCTACTTTGAGGAGAACCTGTAATTGCTGCCTGGGCAGCCACTGAAAAAATTGAGGCAAATTTCTTTGTCGAAATTCCACCAGAAAAGCCAAGAACTAAACTGGCAGTTCAACACTATTTTTCATATACCAACTGAAAGGTTTTCTATTTTATTAGCAATTAGCCAGTTCTGAAAGATTCAGGATCAGACTCACAACTGGTATAAGTCAGAGAAATCCCACTGAAGTCTCTGATTCTTTTTTGAAATAGTAAAAAATTCAGCAGGAGCTTTAAACTCCATCCAACAGCTGGCTAAATTTCAGAAAGATAGCACATTTTCTGTAATGCTCTTTGACATTAAGTATTCCTTATGGGCCAGATATAATCAATACAAGAGAAAAAGTGAAAATTCAGGGTTTAAAAAAAAAAGGCAGAAACAAAGAAAGCATGGATCTGATAAATGTAAGTTTTAGGAATAAAAGTCAAAATGCAGAATCAAATTTTACATTTTTACAGATGTGTGTTTGTTATCATAATGAACCACAACTAAGTTTTAACAGTTCTTCTGTCTCTTGGATGGAAGTTGGCACTCCTGTCAAAGTGACTGGAAGGATTTTGCTAGCTCTTGGTGGGGGTGAGCTGCATCCCTTGTGAAGCCCAATTCCCTAACAGGTGTGGATATTGCCTGTGTGCACAGCACAGATGTTGTATTTTGTTTCCTTTCTCTTTTCAGTTCTGCTTCTCAAAACATTCAACTCTCGCTGTTCCAGACAAATGTTCTAATGAAACTGAAGGCCCAGGAGCTGAACAGCCTTGGGAGAATTATAGTGGCAGAGGAAGATGGTGAAAGCTCCAGAATCCAGCCTTTTCTCCTGTAACAGACAAAGACTTTGTCTTAGGAGATAAACAAACATTGCCTGAACTTGCTTCATATTTTCTGGGAAGTCTAATAGCAGGTCTGTCTCTAACATCCATATATATTAGAAAACTTTTGTAAACTTGGTAATGCTGAGGGCACTTCTTCCTATATTTTCTTCAGCTGCCTCACAAAACAGAACTGGTTTGGGGCTGCTGCTCTTCAGTTACAGATCTTATTTCTGGACATAAGTTAGGCCATGCTGTTTTCTCTGTCTGCTTCACATTGTTGGGCAAGCATGTCACTGCTAGTGAAGCCTATAGCATATCAAGATAAGACAATTATATATGTGATAGTGAGTGGTGATATTTCATTTTACAGGCCAGAAACTCTAATAATCATTTAGATAAACGCAAGACCAGAATGTAAATTACCTATTTTCTTTAATCCTCTATTTATTTAAATCATAACCAAAACCATTTCTGACTTTAATAGACTCAGATACTTTTTAATATTTACTACACAGTAAAACACAATGCAGAATATAAAGCAATATAAGAAAAAGAGCCTTATTAAAATAAAAACACTATACTCAAGATGTGGAGAAAATAATTTTACCACCAATGGGAACACCCCCTTCTTCCTTCTTAGGAGTTACTTGTAAACCTTTTGTGCTTATGTTGCCATAAGTGAATGATATTAAAATCTATGCTGTGTTCCAATAAAGAGTGATTTTCTTGGTAGCAGAGGCATATATTACTCTTTATTTCAGAAATGCAGTCATTTAAACTAAAGACTTTTTCCCTAAATGCTCAGCTGCCGTCCTTCCTCCCACTTTCTGGGAGAAAATCGCCATTGTCCTATTTATTTAACATAGTTTGTGTAACTCTGACAGACACTAGGAAAGCTAGGAAAGCCTTTGCCTTCAGTACTGAGGCCATTTCAATGACCTGTGCCTGAAGATTTGGAAAAGCGTGGGCTTAACTTAGCAAATTCCATGTGCAGCAGGAAACTGCAGAGCTGCTCCAGCTCTAAACAAATCTACAGGGAATAAATGCTCAAGCCTTCACCAGCCACATCCAGTGAGGGTTAAAAAAAGAGCCACAGTTTTCACACTTCTAAATACTGAGAAAGTCCCATTTAGTTGAGACTTCATTTTTCTGTGGGGAGTTTGTAATTTTGCAGGGAGACTGTGAAAACTGATCTGAGTAAGCAGCCTCATTGGATAAGTTAGAAAATCCTGCATTAAATTTGGAGCCTAGTAGAAAATTCAGGCACCAATTCAGCAGGTTAGGATTCAAGATATATTAAAATTTAGATGTAATTCTGTAATTTTCAGAATGTGGAATTCCTCAGTCTTCTACCAGTAGAGCACAAGGTGGAAGTATGTGTAAAAAGATATGAGACATAATTTGTTCCACTATTCTCAGTACAATGACACTGGTGTTTAAATTGTTCAATGTAAGCATAAAATAATCTGTCATGGTTTAGGGTATGAGGACTCAGATTGGTAGTTACTTTTTAATCCACTCTACATAAAAATGGGAATAATAGAAACACGCTCCTCACTATTAATCTGACTCATTAGGTGTACTAAGGAGCCCTATTCCCATCAATTTCAATGTAGAACCCAATTAAAAATGAATGTGAGATGCAATCTTACAGAGTTTAAAGTGCTGTATTTATTAGTGTTATTGCTGAGTTTAAGCATCATTTCAGAGAGTTAAGCACCTGAATTATGCCAAGGCAAATCTACTTTGCACTTGACTGTCAAACTGATTTGCAGCAAAGCCCCAGCCTGGGATTAAGATCAACATCCAGACATCTGGAACTGGTTGAGTGATAAAGAAAAATCCTGACTGTAATATCAAGCAGCACAAATGGGCAAGAAGGTGCAGCATTACCCTCCAGCTGCCTTGAGGCTAATGGGAGAAAAATAATTTAATACTGAATAAGGCAGGATGGTTGGGGTGAGGGCTGCCTACACTGGATCAGAATTGCTGATTTAATTTGTAACACTGACTGAACCTTGCTGTCACATGGATCTGTGCCTCCTAAGTGGCTGAACAGACAGACATGGGGTTTGCCTGATTAGATCTACGTGAAGAAACAAGGCCATGAATTTTACAGTGACTTCATGGCATAACAGCAACCAGGTGCCAGTGTCAAACATCTGTCCTTTTCTGGGATGAGAGGAAACAGAAAAGAAACAAGAAGATGTCTTTGTTATCAAAAGCTGATGGGATATGTGGTACACAGTGCCAGAGAATTACTAAAAGTGAATGTTCAAAATAACCTGAAATTCAGGTTATTAGTATCAGATTTCCCATTTCAAAGTGGCTCATAGAAAAGCATGGGAGGGTGATCAGCAGGTAATTATGTCAGAGAAGCTTTTCTTCTGTCCTGTTCTTATTCCCATCCACAAAACCATTTCAATAGCCTTGTTTGCCTCTGCTAAAAGATTCAATGTGCTGAGAACTGTACATGGTTTCAATTATTAGTGAGATACTAGCAGATTTGTACCTGCTTGTTAATTTTTTGTTAGGCCAAAAAACATTTAAGGTTATTCTCATACCTTATACCAAAAAGTATTGTTAAAATTCAAATCACATAGGATATTTATTTGTTACCTAAATGCTCAGTAGCTTATCAAAATCTTTACCAACTTGGGTAACAAGCACTTTTAGATATTTCTGTGTTTAGGTGTCTATACATACTTCTTTAAAGCATGTTTTCCTTGCAATGCACGCCTTCTGATTTATTTTAGGAATGTTCTAACATGGAAGAGACACCTATCAAGATCACAAGACCCTTGTGGTGTAACTCCCTGGGAGGCACCCCAGCCTGCTGAAACCAAGGGAGCTTACCACTGGCTTCCCATGGCTTTGGGTCAGACCATCAAAAGCAGTGAGAGGGCCCTGTGCTTATCATCTGCCCCCTGGCTTGTATTTTCATGCATTATTTCCACTTGATATTGCTAAGAAGTGTTAAGTCTCATAAACATGAAAGAAAGAATCACAGTTTATATTGTAATAGGAGAAAGTATGTTTATTATATTTAAAAGCATCCATTCTTGTGGATATACAGAGATTACTTAATTTTATCACTACCACTCAGTAGGTATAATAACTTCCATCAACTGCAGGAAAAAAAGTGTACAGCTAGAATAGTTTTTTTCCACTGTCAATTTTATTACAACACATTGCATTATGTTCCACATCCCACATTGCAACAGTTTTAACCATGCAGCTGCTGAGAGCTCAGATGCAGATTTTCAGGCCTGCCTGAAAATCTACCCGAGGTGTCTACCTCTTACTATAAAATAATGTAAGTCACTGTAATGGTCGTTTTTGGTATGTCTAAATCTTAAGGATATAGGCACCGAGAGAAACTCCTGGTGTGAAGTTTAAGGCACCTGATTCTTCACAGGGTGCTCTATGATGGTTTGATCCCAGGAGAGAAATGTGCAAATGCCAGCACATCAGTTAAAGATAGAAAAATGTAGCCAACAGGAAACACAAAGAGAAGAAAACAGAAGTCCAAAATGTTATAAAATTAGAAATCAGAAGTGCTCTTCACAGAAGAACAGGAGAGAGAGGATTTGATCTCAGAAGTGCAGCTGATACAAATGTATGCAAACATATCTCCCATAGCCACATCCAGCCTCAAAGAGAGAGGGATGCTAGCAGAGGAGTCAGAAGGAGCACCTGGGTCACCTTTCCCCATGAGAACAGACCATGTCCCTGGGGTTTGGGAAGCATCTCTTCACTGTGACACCCTGCTCATCTTCTCACACTGCAGATCCCAGCTTCCTGACCCTCACAAAATCATCTGCCCTGCCAAGACTGTTGAAATATAAACCAGCTAAAGCCCGCTGGAGGTGCCCTCCCAGCTAAAAGGTGCACTTCCAGTTTAGCTGCCCCATTCCAGTGGATATATTCAGATACTGGGAAAAATCTGGGCCTGCATACCTGGATACCTGGATAGACATTTATACAGGATGCACTAAGGTATTAGAGACAGTTGCAAATTTACCATACTTACAGAAGATTTTATAAAATACTGTTTCACTCCCCTATTGTTCAGTATCTGTGAGTGGGACTATCTTTCTGTAAGATGTGACCTTAATGGAGACAGCAAGAAAGTCAAACTAACATCTAATTCAATGCCACTCAGAAAATGTTGAAATATTTTTTTTCCTACTAACATGTACTTCAGCCCTGCAGCACAAGCAAAATGTCAAATGAGTCATTTTTACACCGTTACTTTGAAAAATCCACCACAATCATATTCTGATTTTTAAATAATGTATTTCTGTGAGAAAGCCATTCCACAAATTTTTTTTTTTAATTCTCTAGTTTTCTTCACTATAAAGATATTCTTCAGAAAAATTTTGGTAGATATCCTTCATTTACTTTTTGAAAATAAATAGCCTGAATTAAGGGGTTTTTTTTTTCTTTTAAAGAAGGATCATTGTAAAGTTGATTAATTTCTTATTGATTGGCTGTGGTTTAATCACAGTCTCTCCTAACCTAAGTGGAATCTTAAATATTTCTCTCTACAATGGAATCCTGTTAAAAAAATAATGAAAGTTCTTCTCACTTGCCTTCAAGAGCTCTATTAACATAATGTTTGTTCAATGCACAATTGCTTTTCTAGCATAGTTATTACAGCAATAACTCACAGAGGATATATGAGGGTAATAACCTATGTTTAAAGAAGGAGAAGCTGCTAGGAGGTGCAAATTCACAAAGGCCAAAGCCTGATGGGATCTTTAAGGTTCTGAAACAAAAAGAAATCATAGGAGCAGGTGGGAGTTGGATTTTATGTTGCAAATGTTTGCCTGGATCAAATAGAAGAAAAAGCAGGGAGCTCAGCGCAGGTCTTACTGATCCCTGTTTTTCCTGTATCTGTTTGTGTATTTTTTATCCAGCTACACATATGCTAATATAAAGTTGTATATAATACTCCTGCCTCTAGCACTACTTATTAATTTTATTTTAAATAGTCATAGCTTTAAAAAAAACACAGTGAGACAATTTGTTTTGGACTAGAATATATGCATTCTTCTCTCAGTATATGTACTAACATACTAATACTTTTTCTTTCTCAGCTCCTGACTGTTTCATTCCTTTTCATCTTGAGGAGGGCTCAAAGCAAGAACACCTTTATCACACTGAAAAAGGAAAACATGAACTTGAATTGACTCAAATGGAAAAGAAACTAGGAATCTCCCTTCATCATTCATTTTCTGGGAGGATGGTATATCCAGTATGACCTCCAGTATGGCATGGGTAAACTCTTCCTTTCTTTACCAAGGAGAAAAGTGACCTCGTGCTGTTTTATTCAGAAGCAGCAGTTTTCTGCTGTCCTGGTGGTGGCTGTCAGCTGAGCAGAGCCAGGCCTCAAGACTGCTGAACAGCCCAATCTCAGACCATGGGGGCGAGGGCCACACAGGCTCCTGAGGTCTGTGCATCTGTGACTCAGCCTGCCAGGGGCTCCACTCTCTCCCTGTGCTTTATGGGCATTAAACCCAGGGCACAGCTGCAGGGTTTGGATTTTCTTTGGGACAACAACATGTTCAGCCCCCAGCTGCAGAGTATGTGAAACGATTCCTTGGATCCACTCTACCTTTCCTCTTGACTGACTGAAGCCAGCCCTTCGACTGAGCAGTACTTAGAGAAGGTAACTGCAAATCTGGGGAAGGCAGAGTCTACAGAGCTCCCTGGATGGTCCTCAACAACTTTAACTTCAGCACAGTCAGCTCCTTCATAGCCCTGACACAGCAGCAGACAATGTCTCTGCAATTATTTCCAGATCTTCACTTGATCTTTCTCCTCTCACAATAAATCCTGGATTCTCCAAAGCCCAGGAGAATATTTAAAAAATATTAGGCCCAAAAATTTAAATGTAGATATGTTGAGGCTCTTAAAATTCCAAGATCTGGAAGGTCTTAAAATTTAAGTGTAGATACGCTGAGGCTCTCCAGGTTCTTTGCACATATGATATATTGTCCTGACAAAGATGCCTCCTTCACACCTCAGCTGCTGCTGTGATGTTGATAACATAGGGCTCAAATTCAGAATCAACACATTTTTGCACTTCTCTGCAGTTGTTCTGATAATGGTACAAATTTTGGCTAATATGAGACTACCCACTTTATTTTTTCCTTTTGCATTCTAAAAAATATGCAATATTTAAGGAGCCTAAATTAATTAATTCATCCGGGTTAACATAAATTTCACTAATTTAAAGGATTGTTATGAATTTTTATACTGAAAATACAATCCTGTTGAGGAGCAAATAACTTCAGCAACTTGCATTCCCCAGGAAACACCAGTGTGTAGATCTTTGAAGCCATGATATATGCTAGAAAAGCAGGTGATAGCATGGCTGTGTGGCAAGACTGTGGGTGTCTGGAGCTGATGGAGAAGCTCCAGAAGCTTGCTTTTGTCACTTGACTGGGGTAGAAGGAAATTAATATTGATTCTGACAGAGACCACATCCAAATGTTTAAAAAACTGGCTGAAGTAATTGAATTTTCTGGGGACAACTGAACACTTATTTTCAGCCATTCATTCTCATGCTGGCTGGGTTTTCTATACTATCTGTCAGGAGAAAAAAAAGCCCAGAACACCCATTTCACACAACTTTAAGGCAAAAGTCTTTTTCTGTGACAAAGTTTGATGTGTAGCTTCCTGAAAACTCTGGGACATGGCAAAGTCTCAAAAATCAATGTTTGATTTTAACGTGGCTAGGTCTGATATGTATTGCAAAAGCTCTCCATCTGATCTTAACAGCCTGCTTTATTTTTCTTGCCCACACACAAGGACAATTCTTATAACCTGGCAAATTGCTGAGCACCACCACTAGACCTTGTCTGGTGTGCTAATCGTGCTCTAGATAATTTCCTAGTGTTTTACCCAGCTGGAAGGGAATTTGACCAGGATGATAACTACTGAGGGACAGTCTTCCAAACTGCCTGGTATTCGCCATTGGCTTCCTACTGCTGGCTGCCTCACAAGAGGCTTGTTTGGCCAGGAAGAACTGACCACATTCCATGTTGTCCTGGCTGGAGGACAGCAAAGACTGGTTAAGAACTCAGCTCTACTGGTGCCAAGTACTCAGGACTAGTGCAGTCAGATACTCTTTATTAACAGGGTAAAATGGGGATCTTGCACAAGGCATTTGAGCCAGGCTAAGGTTTACCTCTAAAGAAGTTAAACTCATATCCCACCAAATAACAACACCTGCAGTTCCCAGGGTATTCTCTCCAATAGTGTTAAAAAGATCTTGCTACAGTGAAAAGAGTAAAGATATCACTGTCAGGTTAATTCAGCATCTCACAGCCTTTCTAAAGTAATCCAGCAGTATGTTATGAGGCTGTCTCCCAGACTAGGGCTTCATTCTGGTCCCTATGAACTATATTTTATTATGGCTAAAGGTTTGCTTACCTTTGCTAAAGGTCTAGATTACAGTGAGTATTAAACTGAAGTTGCAAACTTAGGTACTCCTGAGATGTTGGTAATAAGGAAGTGAATAAATTACTTAGGGAGGAAAAAATACATTTAATCCACTTTGATGCAAAAAATTAATCACAGTTATTTGATAACTCATAAATTACTAGAAGCAATCTAAATCCTTTCATTAAAGTGGGATTTTTCACACAAGAATTTCCCAAAACATTTCCTCAGTTTTCTTTTTGTTGATAAGGGGAAGGAGAGAGCCATTTTGCTATGTCAATCAGTTGTTTTCCAGTCCCTCTCCAGTTTGAAAGCTGTGATTCCAAAGGCATGCATTGTTCTTGCTCCCTAGGAGCTCACTCAGATTCTTATAAAAACCTAGAAAAAGCAACTGTAAATAGGCCCACACTACAGAAGGGAAATACCAGCATTGTGCAACCTTAAATGAAAAACAAAGTGCAACAATTGGCAAATTTTAAGAATTTCAGTTACAATATTCTTTCAAATTTACATCCTGTCTCATTTTGTTCCAAGGAGATGTCTTTCATTGTCCTGCTCATAGAGCAGGCTCTAAGGAGAATGGACTTATCTCAAAAATACTGTCACGTGTGTGTTTGTATGTGCTCAGCTGATGTGAGCAGTACTCCTCTGTTCTGGGGCCTGGACCAACATAGGTATTACGGAACTAAATTATACGTTTTTTAGGTGGAGGCATGCAGAAAGACTGTTGGTTCCAAATTTCCATTCTTATGTCAGAACAAGTTGTTAACATTTCTGCCTCAGTTTCCCTTCTAAAAAAAGGGCAGGTGTCTGGGGATTAGTGATTGCATACCTGAATAGAAGAAAGTACATGAGGGAGGAATAATGTATTAACAGCCTCCTATGTACTACATCAAATTTCTGAACTCCTTTTAATCTATTCAAATGCTTGCTTGAGTACAGCCTAGTTAGGAATTAAAGCAAACAAAAGAGGAAAAAAAGTATATTCAATGCTGTGTTTTTTCTTCAGAACATTGCGCTCTTTAAAGCATGTGGATAATTAGCATGAACCATCAGAGCTGGCCCAAGTAGGAGGTTTTCCATCCTGATGCACCATCTGCAAGAATGGTTAAAGGATAAATGCAGCCTACATTGTTCCAGCAAAATCTTCCAGTAGAGAGAAATAATAAAGACTCCTCTCTATGGCCTAGTCAGATATACATAAATACAGAACAAGCATAATATTGGGATGCCATGGAGGAAATCCCTATGGATTCATTCAACCTAAACTGAGAAAAGTACAAAATGTTTTTGGCTGTTTCCAAGGGGTTTCTAAATGTCAATGGAAAGATACAGAGCTGAAAAGCTATCTCAGAGACAGGAAAATTCATTGTTCCTCAAAACTTCACTCTTTGGGCAGGAGCCAGTGTAGTTCTGATCATGGAAACTGTAATTTTGACAGTCAGGGTATAAGTAGCATTCCCACAGGCCCTTTGGTTTGCTTTCCATTCCTAAAGCAATTGTTTCCTTCATAAAAGTTGTTGCACTTTCTTCAAAGGAAATTGATAACATTCAACATCATTTGTTGAAATATCCCTTTTCAGTTATGAATTTCCTGGACTTTCCTCTCTAGACATCCTTTACACCACACTCATTTGCAGGCCCACTGAGGTCTCCAGTGTGTGCAATCTGTGACAGCTACCCCAGTGAACACCTCAGCTGGGATCTAATAGTTAATGCCATGTCTTTTTTCTCTGGATGGGTTTGAACACTGAAGTTTTAGGGTATGGCACCATTAACATGGATTACCTGCGATGTGCCTGCCCTCTTGCCTTAGCTAGGGGCCTTCAAACCATATAGAAGATTTTCGGGTTCAGTACATCGTCCCTCAGGACAAACAGTTCTGTCAGGCATTCCAGGAGCCTTGAAAGGCTTTCTCTCCCTAACTAGTGGTCAGGCTGATTTCAAAGTGAGAGAAGTCCAGATGAATGTTTTGTGCAGCCATGCCAGGGGCTGAAACGTGAACAATGGAACTGTGTCCTATTTCCAGGAAGTACTTTTGCAACTTAAGGGATGACATTGGGCAGATCTCCCAGTCTGTCTGTAAAATATAACAGAAGAGCTATTAGTATTTATTCCATATATAGATATATGAATTGATATTGGTCAATTCTAAGGCATCTATTGTGCTAACACTGAAGAAACAAGGTGAGCACAATCTAACCCAAACAAAGGGGGAAATTCCCAGCCAAAGTAAATTGGTGTAAGTCTGTAACCAGCATACCACAGTTACTTTTCTCATCAATTCACCGAGGGTGTTCCATCACTTCAGTGGGCCCCAGGATATCTTAGTGGCTGTGGCTGTAGCAACGTCAAGTCTCATGAAGACATGGTTTCCTTATCATTCAAGCTTTCTCAATAACAACCACAGTGACTCTGAAAACAAACCTTGGCTTTTATCACCACCTTCACAATTTCATGAGCATCCCTGGCCTGTCTATGCAATGCCAGCCAGAGATACTCCAAATAGCTCTAAACAAGCACATATATTTCATTGTCACTGTGCAGTACCATAAAGGGATCCAAGTTCAAACCCTTGATAGCAATAAAGCAGATACATGAACACTTGTCCTGAGCTATTTATTAGCCTGCCTCCACTATAATGTGCAGCTAGTATCTTTCAGACAATGTCTGATATCTCTGCACAGCACTGCAGATGCAATGTGGACTTTGTAGCTAAGGCCTGTGCCACTACCATGGGCAGCATCATTAATCACAAGGTCCCTACAGCAAAACCTATATATGTATGTGGAAGAGAGAGAGAGTTGTATAATTTTCCAGCTCCAAGATCTCCCCTGCATTCAAAACCCTGGGAAAATCCCACACACCTATACAATCAACCATCACAGATTTGTATTTGAGCTCTATTGTTGTACTTCTTTCTCAGTCCTAGCTTACTTTTTTATCTCTCCTGGGATTGTGACCTACTAGAGATGAGGATCACGGGTGGGATATGGGCAGCCAGGCAGTTACATATGTACTGCTGGGAATAGTGTAGCTATGCTACCCTTTCTGTCTCTCAAAACAGAAATATTGAGGGATATCTATGCACCTGAGGTGCATTTATGGGCCTCCCCAGTCCCCTGTTTTTCTGCTATTTTAGGGTAAGCCTAGCATAACTTAATTTCATCGAAACCATCAACATCCAAGGTAACCAACCTAGGTATTTTTAATAAGCCTTTGATGCTCTCAGGGTATAATCTTCTGACAGTCTGAGGCACAGATTTTTTTACAGCATACAAGGTGTGCCTGTTCCTCCTGCTGACCAGGCAGCCCTGGAGCAGGAGCAGTGCAGGATGGGGCAGACGCTGCAGAACTCAATGTTTTGTCAGAGACTCTCACCCCATGAGACTCACAGCACATAGCAAACCTGGGTTTTCAAACTCAAAAAAATTCATCCCACATAGCCACAGCAGCATTACTGAGCCTTTTAGAAAATGCTGTTAAAGAAAATTAGCCTGATTATCTCTCAGAAAGCATATACTAGAACTCAAACTTGGCAAAGACACTCAGGGCTTGTCAGCATTAGAGGGAGGCCAAACTGAATTTCTCACCAAAAAGCTGCACAGCCAAAACTGGAAGATGATTATCAGTTTGCTCTTTTGAGGAGACAATCAACAAAAGCACTACCTTCAAAGAGTCAGGCTGCCCCATAGCTGCAGAGAGATGGAGAAGAGGGACAGGGACCTCCTGCCAGCCCAGCAGCCCTGCTCCTTGCACCATGCCTGGGATCAACATGTCCTTCTGGCTTTCCAGGAGGGTTCCATGGAGGCTGCAGCACTGCTGGTCAGCAGCTTTGGCAAAAAAACAGATGGAAAATGCAGACCTTGCTGTGCTGGGCACTATTGCTGAGCATTGCACTTGTAGTTCACACAAAAACTGAGCTGTAAAAAAATCCTGCCAGAGGGCAGCAAATCCCTACAATTGCTTGTTTTTCACATTGTGATTCTAAACTGCAGCGAGTTTCCCTGTGCTACCACCCTGTGCTTCCTCGTTTGTAGCAGACTGGCCCAGGGAGGTGTCTCCATCTGTGCTGAGCACATCCTCAGGTGAGTTCCATGATTCCAGGGAGCACTTCCCACGCAGGACCTCTGTCACTTGGTGTGACAGAGTGGTGTGCCCTGGCAGGCAGCCATGCCCTAGGCCACCAAAACCCAGTGGGCTCACCAGAGGCTGCCCTTCCTGGGATCTGCCTACCAGTGGGAAGCAGGGAGGCTCAGCTCTCCCACTCTGTGGGTTCACACATCTCCCCTCAGGCAGGACTGGGGTGCAATTAGCCCTAGGCTTTACTTCATGCTGAATATACAGATTTGCTGCTCCAAAGCCCTCTGAGCTGGCATATGGCAAAGTATCAGCAAGCTGAAGAAAATAATAACAATAAAATAGCAGCAGCAACAACAATATAACAACCACAATATCATTATGGGTTACTGAAGACTGCAAAGTGGCAGACCACCTTGACCCCTGAGAGAAACCTTTCTGGGTAACTCAGCACAGAAGGATATTTGCAGGAGCTCTATTGTTAAGGAGGAAATGGCTGCACTTTTTTATTCAGTGTCATGGTAAATCATTGACTTCTGACTTCTAATATATTCCATTTGATACATTTAGCCACAACGCACACACATACTCCATCTGAGAACAGTCTCTTGTTTGCAACATGCAGAAAGGATGTGCCTAAGCTCTGCTCAATATCCTTCCCTTTCCCCAGACTTTTCAAAGTTGTTTCCAGTTGTGCAGGATTGCTAAAAAATTATCCTCTTCTTTTTGCTTGGTATTTCTTTCACTTGTATCTATCATGAACATACCCTTTCTGCTAACTAGATTTTCCTTTGCCAAGGGGAGGCAGCCCATCTTGGCATCCAGCTGACAGAGAAAATGAAGCACGAACAGCAATTTCCAAAGCAGAGAAAGTAGAAACTGTGTTACTTTACTAGGCAGCAAACAGCTCTAGCTAAGACTAAGCAAAGTCAGCTTTAAAAAGGCAGTTCTGAAGTGAAGACACATAGAGAGAAATACTTGAACCAAAACAAAAGATACTGCTGAAAAAAATAGCTGACAAAATGATAAGAAAATGACTAAGCATTCATCAGTTTATATAAACCCTGTATCTCTCTCCCCAGATTAATCTAGAACACAGGAATTAATATTCAACCTTTGTCATCTGTCTTGTAACAGAAAACCTACTCCAGTGATGTTACACTATTCATATCAAGAGATTACAAAAATTAATAATAAAGACAATGATATTTTCTCCTTTCTACAACAATATGGCATTGAAAAAGCACAGCCTTGATGGGCTTCAACGAGGCTGTCTCAACAGGCAAGCCAGTTGCCAAATACTCTTATCAAAGACAGGAATGTTTTTTAAAAGAAGAATTTTCACACCCACAGAGATCCAATAAAATCCCTGGATTTTAACAAAATAATCCTTTTGTTGACTTTTTATCAGCAAAGCTAAGGTTGATACACTCAGAAGTCTGATGATGGAATGAGCTTTTTTCCAGTGGAAGTCATGCTGTCAGCAGTGAATTTTGCTGTCTGTGCTGGACCCAGATTTGGTGGCAATGTGCTTGGGGGGTGTTGGCAAAGGAAATGAGCCCCAGGGCCTGCAGCAGCCTCAGGCAGGGGAGCATGGCAGGATGCATTCCTGCTGCCTCTGCCTTTCCTCACATGGGTGGGGGCTTACTGCATCAAGGCAACCTTGAGAGATTTGCCTCACTGATATTCTGCAGAGTATCTCTCTCATTTTAGTAAATGAAGGGGATGGAATATGCAAGAAAATGGATAATAAAAATGGAGAACACAATAATAATAATAAAAATTAATAAATTATAATAAAATAGATCTCATTGCACAATTATCTGCCTGACCCAGTGACACTGATGGCTGATTATAGCCACGATTCATTCTCTTTTAGTACAGTCCTTCACTGATCCCGATGAAGGTGCTAGAAAACCTGAGCAGCATTAACTGAGGGACATTTCAAAACTGGGGCAGGGCCTCCTCAAAATGCTACAAAGTAAAGTATGAATCAGATACAATAGAGCTATTTCCCTAGCACTGTAAGGAATGAGTTGAAAAATTAATTAAAAGTTAAAATGCTGAATTACTGGAAGGTAATTTTGTAGAGAGATCACATTTAGCAGACAAATTACAACTGTGTGTTGGGCTCATCGGGACAATCATTTGGCCTCTGTCATCTCAGCTCCTTTTGTTACTGTAGCAATTTTTTCTTATTTACATGAGAATACATGAATTCTGGTGGCCTACTAGATAGCTGGACTTATGAACCCAAAAATGTCCCCCACTTCCTGCTGCATAAATGTCTCTTGTCTGCAGACAATTAGACCTGACAGCAGTCCAGCCTGGGAGATTAGACTCATGCTTAGTCCTAGCAAAAGGCAGGTGGTTTGATGGATTGATTTAACGGCCCACAGAAACACCCATAGCAGCAGTCCTTGTGCTTAGCTTGTGCTTTCCTCCTGCTCTTGGCACCAGTGACTGCATACACTGAAATAATCACAAAGCCTCTTTGGCCCATGTCCAGCCTTACAAGATCCTCAGTGGTCAATAGCACAGTTATACACCTGTTTTGAGCCCAGAGGTTTTCCAGAACTGCCTTTTCCAAAGATGGCAGCCTTTACACTGGGGGCTATGTTTTGCATGCTTACACTATAGAGTCAGCACAGTGGCCTGAGTTCTAGAACAGCTGAGTGGGCTGCATTGCTACTCAGTTGTCTTCAGGAGGTATAGCATATTAAAAAATTTATGGATTACAGCATGTACACAGCAAGAGTTTTGCATTCTTTGAGGGTATTTCTCTAGTACTGTAAGGAATGAGTTGTAAGGAATCAGCCTTACGACACAAAAACTGAGTTCAGGAGTGGGCTTCAGCTGGCTGCCAGGACACCCAGGTTTCCTGCCACACTGCTCATTTACCTGTCATCCAAAATACCCAACTGCAAAGAGTGGGAGATGGGGCATGTGCCCAGACCACAATCCAGCATAGCCAGCCTCCTGCCTTCAGGCTGTGTTAGGAAAAATGTCCATTTAAAAGTATCAGAACTGCTTGGGCTCTCCCTCTGCCTCTCTTCACCTCATAGCATTTTAAATTGTGCTGAATTGGTTCTTTTGAGGGGCAGCTTTCCTCTCTGCCCTCTTTCCTGATGCAATTGTAAGGCAAATCCTAAATGAAAACTGAACCAGTGATGCTTAATGTTCCAAGCATGTTCTTCTCATGGAAATGAAACAGAAGGTTAGCCCTGTGTAACAGAAAGGAGCTGACTCTCCTCCCACCACCCTTCCTGGGGTTCAGCAGAGTTATTGTGTATTTGAAGTAGGGTAAGATCAGCCCCCAAAGTGAGCAGAACAAGCACCCACACGCACAGTGGAGTGATTACAGCTTGCACCCAGCGCCAGCAGATATGGGTGACATTCCTCTCTTCCTACTCATACAGAATAGCTGTAACACAACAACAATAATGACAAAAAGGTTGATTTTTTTAATCCCCACCAGCTGAGCATTCGATTAGAGCTAAATGTTAGTGTTGCAGAAAATGCAACAATTGAGTGTTGTCAGTCTAAGGGATTATTGCAATTATTCTAAGCCAAGGGGTCATGTAAACCTGGGTAAGCCTCATGTATGGATGGAGACTTTGAACAAACCTAATGAGCCTCTCTCAGTGGCCATGCCCCTGTAGTGCCTTTTCATCTAGCTCTCAGCTGTCACAGGACCTGCTGGCTCGCTGCAAGGAGCACAGAGGGGATATTTCGAGGAACTGCTACTTACAGTCCTTACAGCAGCTGGTGGGTGCTGGGAACTAAAGGACTAACACCCGTCTAAAAGGAAAATTCCAAGGATGAACAAAGCAAACATGAATATTTTATGCCCTGCTTTTCAGCTACTCCAAGTCTATGATGATAAACTGTCTTACAGCAGATAAGGTTATGCCCCTTTAGGAGTGGAGAATGCAAAACCAAATTAAAATAGGAGATTTTTTTTTTTTCTGGTGAGGTTCATGTGAAAAGTGAAGTATCTCTACCACTCAAATTAGCATCTTCAGTGAGATCAGCTTGGCTTATTATTGGTTTTTAATCCAGGTATGCTCTGACCTGTGAATGGCTGCTGAGATATGAATACAGCAGTGGTGCTTACACATCATTGCCCTTTCTAAATCAAAGTGTATTGGTACCTGAATTCCTGTAGAGGCCCAGGAAGAATTTGTCTCATTCCTCCCTACTTCTAGCTTTAGAAAAAATGCCCACACCATGAAGTTTGATGCTGACACTTAAGAAAACAATACTTGTCCAAGGAGCAGTCCAAAGCTTCCAAAGGACTTCAGTTCATGCTTGTTACTTTATCCCATGCAAAGAGCATCACTGTCCATTGTAGGTACTCGAGGTCTCTGTGGGATCTTTGAGCCTGACTCAGTTTTACAAAGCTTGAGGCAGCACCTTTGATAGAGCAGTGAGTGGCCTGCACTGGCCCTGCCTCTGTCCTGTCCCTACCAAAGCCAGCTTGCATCTTGCCTGGGAGAAGTGTTCCCCCATCCCTGGGTCACACTGGAGGAAGATCAGAATCATCACCAGGGCCTTTGGTCTCCCATTAGGGAAATCCTGTGTCAAACTGCCCTGCCAGTGCTTTGGGTATTCCCTGTACCCACAGAGCTAAGACAGCCCAGCAAGGGAGAGGCAATAGCTGGCATTTTAACACTCCCACTGGGAGCCACGTGCAGAAATGGAGAGGCAGAATCCCTGGGCATTAAAATGCTCACTTCTCCTCAGGGTGGGGACAGCCAAGCACAGCCACACATGGAGGGAAAGGGTAGCAGCACAAGGTGAGTGCAAGTGTCAGCTGAAAACCCAGCTGTCCTCTGTGTGCACGAGCCACTGGCCATATTGCTGTCCAGGAGGGAGGCGTGAGCCCTGCAGGGTTTCCACAGCTGTGGGACACAAAGCCAAGGCAAGGAGCACCTTCAGCAGAGGGAAAAACTAAATGCTTTTAGTTCTACCATGCAAACTCAGCTTGGAAGGAGCAATACAATAAATGCTCTTAATAATCTGCTGTCTAATTGACTGAGAAGGTTATTACTACCATGAAAACAAACATAATTTTTCCAAAAACTGCCCACAAATATGAGACTTTTTAACTGTCTGAGGAAAACAAAAACAGGACTGATGATATAGGCTGCTTTGTTTTCATAGACATTAGAGAGCACCTTAAATAAAAGCTAGGAAAGTTTTTGCTGTAATGGGAAAATGACAAAGGAGCTCTGACTTAGTCTCTGAGAAAACAGACTGCCAGTGTGTTAAAATATCACCCTGGTCAAAAAATCAATAAAACTTTTGAAGAGGCCAGATTTAATGTTGAAACAGAAGCAGCCACATAAGTGAAGTTTAAAATACTGTTGTTTGAAATTATAGAAGTCTGCTTATTTTTAGCTGGTTAGATGCTGTTATCTTCCTGTATCAAAGGGGTTACATAATAGACATAATCCAAGCAGCAGCACAGGCCATGCATGCCAGGCTATAAGGTTATGCAACTGCTCCAAGCCTGCTCCTGCCAGGCAGAAAACAAAGCCTCACACCCCTCAGAACTGTTGTACTGCTTCTGAGTCAAACTCACAGACACATCCAGTACAGAATGAACATGCCTAGTCTCATTTACATGTGCGTGTAGATATCTATGGATATCAAAACATATTCACATATCCGCTTGTTTTCTTGTTACAGCTTAAACAAGGTATTCCTTGAATCAGAATAATGCTGCCGTGGAATTACTCTGTTGACATTCAACAAGGGATAATCTGATATGTTGTGAGTGTTAAAAGCAGCAAAGTTAACTCTCAAAGTTAAATCAAACGTAATTTGGGAAGCCACGGAAGGAATTCTCCCCTTTTTCCTAATGGGACCTCTAGCTGCTCCTTACTGCCTCATGCTATGGTATTTGGAAGGCACACGGTGCCATTGCTGAGTGAGAACATCTCAGGGGCTTTAAATTCATTAAGCAATATGCCACAGCATTGTTTTTCCTTAGGCTTTTAGAAGAATAGAACTTTTGTATCTGAGAAGCTGCACTGTTCCCAGCCAGTACAGTTCTTCAAAGTGTACAGAACTATCATTTCCTACTTGTTTTAACCTGTGTTTGCAAACACTCCCACCCTCTGAGTCCAGCACAGATTGACAGGAAATTAGTTTTCCTGAAAGGTAAAGAAAAGAGAAGTTGTGTCTGCCACGGCATCTTAAGCATCAAATTTTCTTTGGCAAAAAACTTTCATATGTACCCTTATTGTGCATGATTTAATTAATTATCTACAACAAACGGTTTCAGTGCAAAACCGATATAATTTTTAATTCAAGCAACATTTTTTTAATCTTAGCAAGGAGTTTTAAGAGAAGATTTGTATACAAAAATGTGTTTATGTGCAGCACTACAAGTCCCAACTGGTTTCAGATTTCCTTCTGTTAGTTTCATTGGTGAGAGCTGTTAGCTCCTTTCTAAACTTTTCTATCATTCCCATTTTCACAAAGCCACTACCCTAGCTGAGAGCACTGCATTTGGAAGAAGCTGATGAAACACAAAAAAGCTATGTGAACACAGCCAGGAAGCCTTTCTCATCTTTTTTCAACCTTAAAACTCAGTGGCAAAAGGGTACTTCAGAAAACGCATTAAATATCCATGTTCCTGAGTTGGGCCATGCCAGGAGAGTTTTACTTATGCTGACTTTGGCATCTTGTGAGGCACAAAGGTCTGGGCTGATCACTGCAAGGAGCCCTCAGTCCTGGGGGATCCAGCAGGTGCCCTGACACGGCAGTGTCCCCATCCATGGAGGCAGTGTCCCCATCCAAGGAGGAAGGGCAGAGGTGCCAGGCACTGCCCTTCCCCTGCCACACACACCCTGGGCTGAGCTGGGTGAGCCATGGCAGATGCTGCCAACTGCATACCAAGGCTGCTTACTCACAGTTTATTGTCTTGGGTGACAATACTCAGCTTATGGCTTTGTTACCACTTCATTGTGGGTTTTGTCTGCTTCCCTAGCCCTGGCTCAACATTATGGGCAGAGCCATGCGAGTCAGATGGAGGAATTCGTGCAAGTTTCAGAAAAAAAAAAGCATTGTGGGAAAGCACCTGTATTTTAACAAGGGAACATTTGACCTGGTGGGTTTCCCAATCCAGATCAGGTCAAGGGTCCCTGAGCAGCTGTGGGAGTGGGAGGAAAGTTTGGGACTGGAAAGAAGATGCCAGTGGCACCTAAAGCTGGTCAAGTTGGAACCACAATCCCACACAAGTCAGACTGACGTGGAACAAAATGAGTCCCAGACTTTCTATATTTTATGAGTCGCTCAAAATATGAATTTTATTAAGTTCAACACCCAGCAGTGGTGAGAGGGAAATAGGAAACTACCATAATGCTTCCCCAAATTTCAAAGTTTTTGAGTGCTAAATCAGAAAACGTGATAAAAGCTGAAAGCCTGTCAGTGTGTTGGTATTGCTTATCCTCAGCTAATTAGAGGAGTCTACAGCTCAGCATTTGGGAAGAACTGGGGTCTGGGTCCACGATCATCTTGAAGCAGAAGTGGTCCAGATAAAATAAATCAAACTCCTATTTCTGTTGTCTCTGGAAATCAATATCTATTTCCCAGGATCAACTATGGTTTAAGAACTGGTTCCAGCTAAGAACATAATGGTAAGTGTTCTCTGCTGCTTCAAACTCTCCCTTCTCCGACAGTTGTACTGCAGATACAAGCTGGATCATGTCTCTCCAAAGACTGAACTGTACAACCTGTATTAAGAAAACCTATTCGTTCATCGTTTAATTGTAAGAGTAGTATTAACTTAAGAGTAACTGAAGGAAAAAAAAAATTGCTTGTTATCAAGGTTTTCAGTGTATTTTGTGTTTCTCCATGTGGTGCATGCTCTGTGGTCCTGTCTAGCATCAGTTTCCAACCAACCTGGCATGATCCCACCCTGGATTCTCCCTGGTAAAGGGCACTAATGCAGCACCACAGAGTGGCCCTGTCCCAGAAGGTGGCCCATTTGTGGAGCTAAGGAATCAAATACATCCTTACTTTGGTACTGGTTGGTGTAGTTGGTGGTCCACATGGGAGCACTCAAGACATGAGATAGCTGACATTCAAATGTGCAACTTCTACCT
The DNA here is from genome assembly GCF_036417665.1 of Passer domesticus. Lineage (NCBI taxonomy): Eukaryota > Metazoa > Chordata > Aves > Passeriformes > Passeridae > Passer > Passer domesticus. Next base: position 20,413,096 of record NC_087478.1, read on the forward strand.
GTCCTCAGTCAGCAGCAGAGCTACCTCCAACTCCACCTTTTCCAGGGATATTGTTGTGTGGTAAATGTTGTTTTCTTCACAAAAGAAAGGGCTCTAACTTGGTGAAATAGAAAATAAGTTGTAAAAGTACATTCACTTAGATACTTGATTCCTTTAATAGTTATTAAGAAGCGTAGGACAAATTCTGGTTTTGATCTTCTACCTAAGACAACCTTGTGATGCAGATGCAGAACTGGGCTCCCAGCTCTTCACAGTAATATATGACCTAAATTCAAAAGCCTTTGTATCCAGATAGCTGCACTACCACAGACACTCTCCTGTATGAAATTGTACCCTAGGCTACAGAAGAACCACTGGACAAATTCAGACCTGACATAAAGTGACAGAGCCTTATGTACTTGTACAGGTCTCTACCAGCATTTCCTCATACAGGATATCACCACAGACTGAATCATGAACATGGACATTTCGCCCACAGCATTTGCTTAGTTTGTATAAATTTCCCACAAATTATCATAACTTTAGCTGATGAAGACCTTATGTCATTTTAATTGAATTTTTACTACCCAAATAAATCTTCTATTTAAATCTCAACATCATTTATTCTAATAAGCACACAGAAATAATGAAAACACATTATGAAGTGACAGAGAACATTTTATAACGATATTTCACTGGCATAGTGCATAAGCATTACATTTTCACTTCAGCTGTATGAGGCAGCATTACACAAACCTGGAGCATCCAGTATAAATACAGACTGACATTGGTGACAGCTATTTAGCAAAACTGGCTAACAGTTTCTATGCTTTCAAGATACTAAAGTAGGTGCAAATTCCCTAGAAGCTTAACAAAATCTGAACTGAATAAAGGAGCTAAAGTAGAATATAGATAGAAATATTTTATAAGGTAAACACAATTACTTCCATTTAAAGGCTTAGCTCTTAATAACTGTTAGTTTTTCTAGACTTCAGTTTTAATCTTTCCTCTCCCCCACCAAAACAAGGACGTTTTTTACCTTTACTTTTGCTGCCATCCATTGCTGTTACACATTACAAAGCCAAAGGTCAGTGGCAAAGCTCTCCTGGAGCTTCTCAGCACATGACATTACAATGTCTCAAGTGAAGCCTGTTCAGTTTCAGTGTCTAGGTTTAAAGGCAGGTTTAGCATCCACTGCAGGTCTGTAATGAGCTGGAACTTTGGTTCAAGTGAATCTGAGCATCACCTTTCACACCAGCTGTGAATCAGTCTGGGCAAAGCAAAGACAGTTTTTGCTGTGTGGGGTTACCATGAAGAAATGTTCAGAGATAAGGAGATTACAGAGAATAAAGCAGATTATAATTCATAGAGACACGATTCAGACCTCCTTACACAGCTGAGTATCTTCTCATAGCCCTGCTGATCTTAATCAAACTGATACAGGAATGGGCGCCGTGTAATGTGAGCAATGTACTCAGACCACAGATGATCAATACAGACACTTGTAAGGGCAAAAAAGAAGTCTTAGACCCACATGTGGGTTTCTTATTAATGTTTGTGTCCATGATCTTGAACAATATTCTGTCCAATGCATCATACAAAAATCTCAAATAAAATTATTTTATTGAGTCAGAGTGGTGTAGGAAATTTCTTGGGCTTGTCTTCAATTCAGTGAAGGCATCCATTGTTTGTTACATTGAAAGGCTATGTGGAAGACAGACAGGTCTTTGATGGCATGAACGTGAATCAATGAATAACTGCAAATGGACATGGCACAGCCCGACAGAACAGCGTGTTATGGACGCTAAATTAACCAGTAATCAGTAGTTCATTAAGCTATACTACCTTCAGAGAGGTCCCCATCTGAAGCCAAAGGCTGCAAGCCAAACTATTTCAATGAATAGAGTTCTTCATTTTCTCCTGACCTGCTGAGGGAAATGCACACTGACAGTAGGATCTGTCAGCCTGTTCTCATTTCCCACTCACTGACCAGCCAGCAGAAACAAAGACCTGCAGCTGCTCCAAAGGCAGCAAGGATGCCTCCTTCCCAAGGGGTTGGGGTGAGCAAAGAAGTGCTTCCCTACTCCCTGCCCAGGCAGAAGCGCTGCTGGGTGCCAGCTGCCAGCGCTGCTCTCAGAGCCCAGAACCCCTCACCTAAAAGCAATTCCAGAGATGTTCAGTCAGACAGAGTCTTTTAAACTGATGGCAGAACACTAGCACTGGAAATACCGATACCTCTGGAAGTAACACAAATCAAATTAGGCCTCAGAATACTGAAATATAAATTTTTAAAAGTGTGTGCTGATGTCTAACTCTATGCTCTTCACATTGCTTATTCAGAAGCAGTAGAATCAATGGATGTGGCTCTGGGCACAGTGCAGCTGCTCACACAATGTACCACTTGAATTCAGCAAGAGTGCAGAGAACAGTTCCCAATCCCTCGTCCACAACACTCTCCTCATCACCATGTTAAATCACCCACCCTCAAACAAAGAGGTTCTGTGTTCTTCTTTTAATCTTCTACATGGCTGAATCATTGTACAAGTTCATTCAACTTTTTTGCTCAGGTAAAATTTCCACTGCAACAACAGAATTTTTATCTGTCAAACACATGAGTGAAACACAAGGTAGGTGTAAAGGAGCATGTAAAAAAATGCTTTCAAAAATTTTAATGTCTAAAAAAGTTCCAGGAGTAGAAAATTACTAAAACAGAATAAAATCATTTAATCAAGAATGCCTTTTCCCTTTACAATATTTTTTTTAAGAAACAGGACTCTTAGAGGCGCCATTTTTATTCCCTTGCACTGCCTTAGAAGACCTTAATGTGCAGAACAAAGCAGAAGAAGCTGCATGGCTCCTAAGAGGAAGATAAAAAGACTTTGTTTTCTCGATCTGCTAAACACCACACGAACCCAGTGTTCCAATAGCCTTTGGTCAGGCAATTCACAAAATATTCCTGTCCAGCCCTGGTAACACTGACAAATAAACCTCTGCTTCATAGCTTCAATACTCTCCAGGCTGGGTTTACCAGTCACCTGGAACCTGGGGCCCCTCTCTGAGTGACGGTCGTGGATCTTAAAATCAGTGGGAGACAAATGGAGGTAGGCAGAGGAGTCGCTGTTCTTGCGGATGCATCTGCCGTTCTTCTTGCACAGGACTTTGCTGCAGAGCTTGGCTGCTGAGGTCACATTAATGACGTAATGTCCCAAAGGTCCATCAATGTACCGCTTCACCGTTAAGCAGCTCTCCTGTGAAAAATAAACAACCACAACACACTTCTAGTATCTAGCACTATGTCCATGTTTATGATGTCTAGAAAGATGCTATTACTAAATTGTTCCTATCTAAAGTAATCCATTGAGATAAATCTTGTTGGACTTACATACTCCAGAGATCTATTTGGTTTAAATGAGTTTATTTCCATGTGTGAGATTAGAAAAGTATTGACCTCTACTATAGTTTCTATTTGAGTGCCTGGTAGGAACATATAGTGTGAGACTAGGGAGGAGTTGCAGGAAGCAGGAAGAGAGGTCATATGGTTCACATCTGAGACTAACTGGTTGCTTAAGTAGAGATTTCTGGTAACTGCTGACTAGGAGAAGTGCATGTTTTAACAGGTTTTAAAGCACAAATTAAGTCATCACTCTGGCCCTGATCGCTCGAATACCTTCAGTTTACCAAGAGCCGCATAATATTGATAAACCAGCACAGAAGTTGCTGCAATTGCAATTAGAAAGTTCCAGTTCAGATTTCCTGGTTCCTCTGACCAAGTTAGTGGTACTTTGCCAGAGACTTCAGGAGTAGGACAGTAGACTGTATGACTACCTGGGCACCAAAGGCCAGGTTTAGGAATGCGGGCTATTCTGCCATGCCTCTGGGGAAACTCCAGTCCTGCCTCCCATCTCTTCAAGAAGATTTATTTATGCAAGTCTGAAGAACCTGGGAGAAGTAACTAGGGCTTGTCTTCTGACATTATTTTCCATGTAACGTTTCAACATTAGCAACTGGAGAAAATACCTCACCTCCAGGCTCAGTTCCTTCACAGTCAATCTGGACAACTGCTGTAGTTACAAAGTAGAACACTGTAAAAAACAAGCTGTGCTTATATTTATATGGCATTGCTTTGAAACATGTCTATCTCGTCACCTGGACTCACTATTCCACTGAGCTACAAATGACCTGCCCGAAGCAGTGTGCTCTGGAGCAACAGGACTTGTCAGCCAACAGAATTAATGAGACCTGAAATTATTACTGAGCCATCATCCTCAGCTGTTGGCTGATGGCACTGATAAAGATAGATATGGAGGGTGTGGTTCCAGACAGGAGGTACTGAGGTGATTCCTAAGAATTGGCAAACTGATCTGACCGACCTTTGAGCTGGCGTACTGCATACTGCCCCAGAGAACAACTCCAGCTGCTCCCAAAGCCGCGCTTTCCCCGATGGTACTGACCAGATCCCTCTGAAAAAGAAAGTCAAATCCACACATGAGAATAACAAATATAAAATGTTAAAGTAAAAAAGCACTGGGATATGGGCATCGGTTCTTTTTTTTTTCCCCAGAGGGAACATTGGTCCTGTGGCATATTCTTCTCAATAAAATCACTGTTTAGTTTAGAAAGCTCTTCTGTATCTCTGCAAAGGTTGGCATAGGTGGCATTCATCAGTGTGCCTCTTAAATAATGAAATCTTTGTCATTTATTTGCAAGGGTTCCTCCAACCAAGCCAGTGGAGTAAGAATTTAGTGATCTGTTTTATGTACTAGTCCTTGAGTGATTACCAAACCTACTTAGGTAACATTTTTGGCAGGTGATGGTCAGTCTGATCACACATCAGTGGATCACCCTTACAGTGTCTAGCTGCAGCTGATGGCTTTAGGCAGGGTCTAACTCGTGCTGGTTTAGCCATGTTACAGACAGGGCTGATGTTTCTACCAGCATGAGTGCCATTAGTCCAAGAAAGATATCTTTGAAAAATGAACCTTTCTCCCTGCTAAAAGTGCCAAGTAGGGGGAAAAAAACCAAATGCACACACCTGCATATTTAACCATGTCCACTTTTAGAACTGAACCAATAAGCAGCTGAGTTATAGCAATAGTAATAATACAACTCTACCAGAGCAATCTGAGTGTGCAACAGGAGTCACCAGTGCTTTGCCAACCACATGACAATGTATCTTGCAAGTGTCTTAAAGCCATTCTCTGAGATTATGAATATTGTGTCTAGAAAAATGCAATTAAATTTTCAAAAATATGTAGGAAGGAAATTCTTCCCCCACATTTCAAGGCATACTCATTTACATCAAAAACCATTTCTGTCTTCAATAATTGATTAAAAAGTAATTCCTGATCAGTATTTGTAATGACAGACATTACAATATTTCTCAATTTGACAAAGAGAAAATTCCTTTTAAAATATACTTATGGTCTTTTATACAGTCTTTGCAACTCTTTAACTAGAGAATAATCAAAATACCAGCCAAATTATCTCAGTACAGTGCTGGCAAATTTAGAAAAGCAAAATTACAGAATGGAAGAACTGTGTTATTATTAATTACTACTAAATAACATATTCCTCTATGGGGGAAGTGTAAGTGGGCCTGCATTGATTTATCAATGCATAGTTACGGAATTTCCATTCCTGAAACATTTGTGGCCTGAGAGATACAAAAAAAAGCACAAATAAATATCATGGGAAAGGAAGAAGCCACTGAAGGGTTGAAGACAATTAGAGGGAATTCAGAGTGAGGAGTGGCTTTGACCCTCAACTAAAGGTTGGACAAAAAAGTGCAGAAGAACCTGAAAAAGCCTGGAAGAGTAGAGCTTGCCTGCTGGTTCTCAGTGCAGAGTTCAGAGTGATTTAAGGTGTAAGTGGTCTTGCCTGAAAGCTCCTGTTGCTGCTGATCACCCAAAGAGTCTTTTAGAGACTCTTAAAAGCACACAGACCAGTAGTACTTTTTAAAGGATAGTGGTGTGGACTGCAGGTGTTGTTTTCAGTGGGGTTAAGGAGGACAGGTATTTCCTATGGGAATTAAATAATTAATCAGTTTTTTAAAAACAAATGTATATGTTAATTAAAGATCAAAATACCAAGCGTTAAAAGAATGTGAAATTCAGACTGTTTTGTTGGTAATGAGGGTTCCCAGGCCTTCATCATCTGCAAAACATTGTATGAAGTTTACCCAGATGCAAAGACTGGACTGTGATTCTACATTACTCGCATGACAGTTGAGTGATTTTGCACTAACACATTTCATACCTCATTGAAAAATGAATTAAAACTTATCAGACCTCCAGAACAAATAATAAATAAATATTTAGGATTGCTGGATGAACTAGGACCCGAGAAAACCCTGAAATAAATTTTTTTGTAAATTATTGCTCTGGGAATTAGAGTGCTTGACCGAAGTCAGTAAATCTAGTTTTTATAACTCCATATTCCATATCTTTCTTTTGTTAGTTTTATCAGATCCACAAAAATATTACAGCACTTCATGTCCAGTTCATATGGATATAAAATTGACAAAACTAATCCTTAAAGTTCATCCGGGCCTCTAGATGTGTGAAGTTCAATGGTACTGATAATTTCACACCTAAGTCCCTGAGGCACCTGCTCTTCCACTTCCCTGCAATCTAGAATTGCCACCTTGACAACACTGAGAAATTCAGCACTTATCTCTGGCTAAGGCCAAAATTTGGCATTTTATTGGAAGGTATGTTTTCCTAGGGATTCTTAAAGGACTCTTACAGCACTTGCTTGGGTGCTAGATGTTGGTGAAAACAGCAGTTCACCACAAAAATATTGTATAGTGGGACTTCATTTAAATTCTTTCCTTACACCTTACATTTTTTGTATTCTTTGGAACAAAGATCAGGTGCTAAGAGTCCTTCCCAGAAAGAGAAATAGAAATAGCTGGTCTGATACATAATCTCCAGATAACCCTGTGGAGAGGGTTACATTCATCATGAGGTTTCAGATGACATCTCTGTCTGATACCATTTCACTTTGCACCAACTCAATGAATGCTCAAAGGAGAGAAAGATAAATAAGTGGGAACCCAACGACAGCTTATGATAAATTTGTGTCAATAATGAAGAACTGAGTGAGGCACATGAACTCCCTCAGCAGCCTCAGACACAGCAGTCCTGGCTTTGGGACTGAACCATGTGCCCCTTCTCACACAGCACAGCTTGGCATTGGTGGGGGCTCACTGGAATGGCTCTTCTTTGAGAGTATAATAAAAGCCTCATATGGAAGAAAACATGCAATTTAAAAAAATAGATATTTTAAATATTAATGTCTTATCATTTGTCTAGCTGGGGAATCCTAATTTGTTTCTTGTATCAGACTTTGGCAACTGGTATTTGTCCAAGTGATTAACAAGTCAACAAGCTTCTTCCCTTGTGATGCTCATTTTTGTTCAAGCTTTTGGGAGCAGTGTGTAACTCCTTAAGACTAGGCTGGGCTGCCCCCAAATGGACACCTCATTCATCAGGGAGGAGGAAGCTCTATTGTCTGTCAATGTTTCTTTGTATTTAGATCACCCAAGTCACTGCAATGGACCTTAAAAGACTAGGAAGTGAACTAAACCATTAGTTTTGGAGCTCAAGATTAATGTGAAACAAGACAGTCAATTTTAGTTACATGTTGAGGAAAGAAAAATATGTGCAATCTTGAAGAGCCTTAGTTACAGATGAGAGTTTTCTGTATCAGCAATAGTAGTTCAAGCCTGGCATGGTTGCAGGGGTTGGTCTCTATACACATGCACACCTGGTCATCAAAGACTATCTGTAGGGGAACAACAGGATTGCTATCCATTATTAATAATTCGCCAGTTGTCATCTTGCTTTATTAATGATTTCAGCCATCTAGTCAGGAAGCACAGATGCTACTGCGCAACTTCCCTCCCCCACATGCTTAGTAGTGAATTGTCTCAGCAGAAAGTTTCTAAATACCCTACAGATGGCAAACTGCTTATACACATTTACAGCAAATACAAAAACCTTTCATAATGATTTGGATCCCAATTCAGAATTTATAAATGGTTTCCAAGACAAAAAGCAGGATTAATTTCTCAGACACCTTATGCACAACTCACCAGATTTCCAGATGCAGTCAGGCTGAAAGGTACAGCACACACAGCTACAGCATCTGTCTGGGACCTGGGCCTTTCTTTCTGAAGGTTTGATAGACCTGTGTCTCCCCCTCAGTGACTCTGACTCACAACCACTTTTTCTGACTCCACTGTGCAATTTCACATAAACCCTTTGTACAGAAGGGCTTTCACACAAGTCTTGAATGTCAGTAGTGTTTCTGTTGGAATAGAAAGCACAGCTCTTGCACAGCTCGATGGTTCAAGGCTGTGGTTGTCCTGACCCAGTCCCTGCCAGAGGTCAGGTAACTATCCCATCTGCCCACTGTCCTGATTTTTATGTAGTCATTTAGCCTGGATGTCATTGTCCTGGTACCTCTCCTTGTCACCTTCATGCACATTGTTTCACTGGAGCTCAGAGGTTTCATGGCTTGTTTGCAACTGTGAGCATCACTTAGGAGCTTGGCATGGGTCAAATGAGAAGCTCCAACCTAGTCTAAAACCTAAACATACAAAACCACATTTAAGTCATCCTGGTGGCTCTAGGGCTATGAAAGAGTACAAGAACATTTTTTTTTTATTATTTCTATGTTTTTAAATACAAGCCTGAATGTTCCTGTCAGACCCCAAGCTGTTCTCACAGATTATGTGTGAAGTCTGGCCACATTAAGCCCTGTCCCATGAGTACCCTGCTCATGCTGTCCTTATTAGAAAATATGTAGTGGAGCATAACCCAAATATGTTTCTCTGGCTGTGTAAAGGTATTTTTAAAATTGTAAAGCAATCTTTCAAGTATCCAAAAGTTAGTGGCTACATGCAACTGGAAAGCAGGCTGGGGAGTTAAAGAATGTAACCTGAGAGAAGCATCACTCCAAAGTATTACTGCACTGTTCAGAAAACATCTTAAGGTAAAAGAGTAACTATGTACCACCACAGATTTTGAACTCACATATAACAGCATGCTAGTCTTCATAGCTTCCAGCAACATTCATGGTGTTTTTATATTGATCAAGGGACTAATTAATTTTATAAAAATGTATTATTACAGACTGCATTTGAAGAATTCTTATGTATTTCCTAGCCTGAGCTCTTCAGTGTAGGTGTTCTGGGTGACATCCTGCCTGTGCTGACCCCAGTGACTCCTTGCCTTCAGGACTAGGCTGGCCTATCTGCCCATAATTTCTGAGTCAGCTAACACCTGTGATTTCCACAGAGAAAACAGCTCCAGAGAGTTCCTGGTTGCTGAAAATGAATGAGACCAAAATCCTAATTACTTCTATGTGCTATTTGCTTCTCAGGGGTAGCCTGAAAGTATAATTTTCTTCCTGGGGTCAGCTTGAAACATTTCTCAGGCGCTCAGGGATCTGCTGCACCTCCTCAGCTCCAGCCCCAGGCTGAAGCCCTCCATAGCCTGTGGCTCACTGGACTGAACTTTGCCTTTTTCCTTGCCAATTCTCTCCCTTTTTCTGTTCTAGTTTGAGTCAGGAACTTGTCTCTGGCACCATTAGAAGGAATGTCTCACACAGGTCTCCATAAAATAAAGGGAGGGAGAACCCCCAGATGCCCTTTGTCATCAAGGGGTTATTTCCATGAGTTCCCAGTCCCAGATCTTCTCCTTTCTCATGGAATTGATAGAAACCAAAGAAAAGCTTTTGGCACTTGAAGCAACTATTAGAGAAATGAATAAGTGTCTGTGCATCTCTATTATGTGGATAAACAAAATTGGAGCAATAATCATCATTACATATCCAGAAAGTCTGAAATTTTCACATATATAATTTACCATCAGTGTTGTGGCCACTACATATTTATTGCACTTGAACACTGGTTAATGGAACATTGCATGACTCAAAAACTGGGTTTCTTTGATAAAAGGACTCCACAGTTTAGCATTAAAAGTTAGACGTGAACATGTTGTACTTCTGAAAAGCGAAATAGATGGCCAATGCTCATCATGCAGGAGTTAGGAACTCCAGGACAGATTGCTTTACTTGAACTAGTTTATTTCTATATTGAATGAATTTACATTTGCATAAAGAAACAAAAAAACCCTGAGGATCCTTTCTCATGAAACTTTATCTTTCCATTGCACTAATTAATTTTAAATGTCACAATATCTGTCAAGCTCATTTCACAAGCTGCCCTGAAAAATAAAAATATCAGAATGAATTACTTCCTTAAGGAATATGTTTCTTTGTACTTTATCTCTAAATTACCTTCATTAAAAATATACAATGTTATCTCACAGAGGTAGACCAAACCACTGCAAGATTAACTCTTGAAAGGCATAGAGTTTTGTACTGTGAGTACAGTACTTCCTCTCAGGAGCTGCCTTAAATGTGAAAAACAAATGTGTAAGTGCTTTTAGAACATATCTTTTGTAAGAGGCTATTTCTAATTCCTACATTTTGAAAGAAGTCTGTCTGCTTACCTCTGTTAAAACATGAAAAGTATAGGCATAAAATGGTCTGGAGTAAACAAATACAGGCAAAACATAGTCATTTCTAGCAATTGAGGCAATACGTATTGCCTCTTTAACCCGATAGTGAACAAATTTTAGTGCATTTGGACTTGACTTCAGAATATAATCCAGGTATATAGAAGGGTAGAGAGCAGTGCTTTCCTTCCACAGCCAAAGCAGGAGGTCGTTGCGGAAAGACTCGATGGGTGGGCATTTCCCTGTGTATGTTTGGGGGTGTTCTTTGTAATCGTAATTGTAGCAGTCTGGGTAAAGATAGTAACCCCACAAACCGTCTGGTCTCATATGCTCAGCCAGAAGGATGGTGTTATTCATAAAACTCCTGCCAGCGTTTTCAAATTCCTCTTTAGCCACTTTCCTAATTTTGTCCTCTGACCACCGAGGATGCCGTCTCCTAACAATCTCCAGAGATTTATTTCTATAAATGCTTTTATTGCCCCAGTTCCTATCCCACTGGGGCCTCCAGTTTTCCCAATCAATGACTGCAAGTCCCTGAAATTTCTTCATGGGTATGCAATAGTCAATGTCAGACTTTGCTTTGCTAAGGTGTTTGATAAGACTTTCGTTCTGGGGCACCCCTCCATTAACGGGATCTCCATTATCTGAGTAGTAGGGGTAGTGTCCCAAATGGGTGTGATAGAAGATTGTCACATTGGATCCACTCAGAGTCTCATTGATGTTGGATGCAATGTCAAAAACACCGAGATCCAGGTCCACCCTGTAGCGCAGCCGGCACTGCTCGGTGGGCGCGTTCCAAACAACCACGAAGGGCTTGTGCAGAACCGGAGGGGCCCGTGCCGGCTTCGGCAGCGCGGCGTCGGCCAGAGCGAGCAGTGCCACCGCTGCCAACGCTGTCACCCGAGCATCCATGGCTTGGGCTTTCCTGGGAAATTGCTAGGATGTGCCCTTGAAAACAAAAACCAAGATGAGGTGTTAGAAGGGCGGCATGGAGGCAAATTTGATGGTAAGGGTATGTCATTTGGTTTGATGTGCTTTTGATAACATTGAACTCAGCCCAAAGAGAGAAAAGTGCAAAACTGATCTTGTAAAATTAACACTAATTTCAAATGCTTTGAAAAACATTTTGATGGACTACACTGTCTGAAAACTGCACTTCCTTTTCACCCAGACTCCTCACACAGTTGTTTTAGACCTTTCCATGACATTTATTTGCTCCCTCATGTCTACAAAACTAGATAATAAAGCAATAACCTAAAATGACAATATAAAAAAAGAATGTGCACTCATTCAAAATTTCAGCTTCCAAACAAGCTCTGCTATGGTCAGCCTGACTTGCCAAGAAATTATCACAGCAAGGCTACAGCCTTTACTATCTGTATATTCAAATGGTCACAATAGGAAAAGTAACTTAGACAAAAGGCAGACACTTTACCTCATATGGATTAAAGAAGACAACTCAGAAACTCTGCAATTTTCAGGATATGAAAATACTGTTATCTACCTCTAAATTTCATTTTCATTTTCTAAATGAATAGAGGCAAGAGTGATAATCAATCTCCAGTCTAGGAGAGGGATACTATTAATGACTTAGTGGTCTAAGCTACTTATTCCAAAGACAAATTAAATATCTGTATGTTAAAGATAAATTCCATTAAACAGATCTGAACTAGCTGAAAGAACGTGCTGTATCTTTGAAATATATATGTTTTTAGAAATGAGGGGTATTCATATTAATTTTTCCTTTCAAGGTCTGATGTTTTCCCTGATGGTCGCATGGCTTGGGGCTGCAGTACTCTGGGAGCTGCCAGAGCTGCAAGGCTGGGACCCCCGACACACCCCTGCTTTGTACCCCATGTCCACAACTGGCTGCTCCAGAATTTGCCTCTGCTCCAGAATCTGTCTCTGCTCCAGTCTCATCACCAAGAAGCACAATTCAGCTCTGTCCTGGGTTTGTTATTCAGATTTCTTTGCTGATCTTTTTATGCTACAGAGATGATTAAAAAGGTTTCTCTACTAATATGCATAGTTTATCATCTCAGTTGTTATTTTCTATTATTCACCATTTTAGGCACATGTTAAATTACTGCAATCGTGTGCATTGCAGGTTCGATTCATGCACCAGATATGTGAATTTTAAATGTCGTGAAACTGGATGTTTCCCTATTTTTACATCCATTTGAGTGATTTCTTTCCTTGCCTGTAAAGTCTAGCTTTACTTGTCCCTGGTATTTCCTCAGTTAACATCAGTTAATCAATGATTAGAAGAGCTTTCCCCTGTTTGAAAATATGTTTGCTCTAATAAGTTATATAATCCAGGATTTCTTCCTCTTTCATTTGTCCTTCCATGCCACTCTTCCATCCTCTGGGTTTGGTGGATCTTTTCCCATCTGACACTGTTCTCCTACTTTTCTGCCTTTCCCTTAAACTCTACTTTATGTCCTTATGTCTCCTACAGAACAGTCCTCTGTCCTCAGTTTTGTAGTTTTCTATCCTCAGTCCCAGAAAAGCACTGAGTTCCCTCACCTGTGGTCTGATTTGAGAGCAGCTTCCCAAGATGAGAAGGAAACAATTTGCAGGAACTGTGGCTGGGGTGGGGAGTGAAAGATGGGACAGCAAGAAGCCAAGATGCAGGATTTCCCAGGAGCAAGCCCTCACTACCAAGCTGGAGAGTTATGCTCTGTGGTTTCCTCACCCACTATCTGAATGCTTGTTCTGTAGACCTAAATACAGATTTAGCACCCAAGTTTTAAAATGTTGTTCATAGTCCTCTAGATCCTATTAAGGACAACATCCTTGAGTGAAATGGGCCATTGCCACCAAGCCAACACTATTTAAAAGCCTGCCTGCTCAAAAAGGACAGAAGGTTATTTTCACTGCACTGTTGGAAGTAAGTCTTATGCTTGAAACTGGTATATTTTTCTCCATTTTCCTGCAGTTTTGCATAATTATCTAAGTAAAGCCATGGCCTAAGAAAAACAAACAAACAAAAAAGCCACAAAACCTGCCTTTCCCTTCCCATTTTCAACAAACTGAGGAACACACCACAGTACTCTGCATTTCTTGTTTGATGTAGCAAATGATCTTTCTACATCGATAAGTGTTTTTGCATGATTTGGACTGGATTGCTTTGCAGTACACATGAACAAATCTATAAGATAAACACCAATTTTCTCAAAAAATGGTAGCTCAGATGGAATGGGAAGAGCATCAGGAAAAAGGAAAAGACCTTTAGTGAATTTCTGTGTAAGAAAAGATCTGGGAAAAGATCCCAGCTTCCTGTTCCCACAATCCAAATGCTGGATTGTTCAGCCTTGTGTTATTATGTGCATATAATTTGATCAGCTTTTCAGATATCAGTGACTAACACAGTACAGTTCTTGTCTGGATCTGAGACCCCATGACATTAGAATATTGCAGATAATAAATCATAACAGAGCTAGGTCATGAGATAATATTGCAGGGTAATTTTAAGTTATGTATTTTTCATTCTTGGGCAATTCTTGTTGCCTGACAAGATTTTAAAGCCCCTGACAAGACTTTAAATAACGGAGCAGTTGAAGCTGGAAGGGACATCTGGAGGTCACGTGGCTCACCCTCAGAGTTGTTCATTCAGGATAAAACATCACAAGTGACAAAATGAAAACATTTATCTCAGGAAATGTCGAATAGTTCTCAAGATTTGAATTGACCAAATCCTTGAAATTGTGAAGAAGGCTCGACATGTTGCTCATCTCTAGAATGCAGATTTCTGCACCTACAAGATGAATCCCAAAAAAAAAAAAAAAAAGGGTGGAAATCTGTCTAACCCTGCTCAAGCTGTTTAGAAGCTAGGATGTGATCAAGGGCAGTCATTCAGGATCCTCTAGTGAATACTTGATACCTCCAAAAGGTGCTGTAAATTCCTTATTTAAAGATACATATCAGCTATCCAGTGATCTCTATTAATCTAAATAAGATGATAAGTGCATAGATAACATGCCTAGCTTTCAAATGGCTAAAGCATCTCACTGAAATTAAAGCACTGCATTTCATTGCAAAGCATCTCACTTTGCATGATACTTTTCATTCCACACAGGAGACATTACCATATACACAGATCCTTAAAGGGGAGATAATTAGAAGAAAAAGATCATAATTTGAAAAAGTTCCAATATAGTTTCATTAATCTGCAATTAATTCTAATGTTATTTGCAGATGGGAATTTAATTACAGACACTTTTTCTCTAAAAAGTCTTCTGAAGGCAAGGGAAACAAATTTTCAAAGAAGCAGACAAGCCTATAGTTCTGAATGACAAGAAAATAAATTATCTGTTTTTCCACAATGCATGAAGGAACCTCTAAACAAGAACAAAACATCTTTTATTACAATTTCCATTGCTCTGTCTCTGGACTTCGTCCTTTTTACTCTCATCCATGGCCACTAATTGGAGTGCTTTAATCCCTGTTTTTAATGAGCACAGACACTAACGATTCTTTCCTAAAGCTCATTATCAACTTTGGTTCAAATTCTCCTTTTTTTTTTTGATTCAAAGACACATTATCATGGTCAGTTTAACTTCTCAAACATGCAGATAGCTTTCTGTGGCACTACAGTGTTTTCAGAGCAGAATATGCTCTCAGAGTTTCTGCTCTATATTTTAAAAACAAAAATGAGTTCTTCATAAGTGAATGAAATGGGGTCTGATCACAAATCTTGCGAAGCTGATGAGGGTTTTTTATTGTATTCAGGAAATTCTCAATCATGTTTTTACTGCACAAAATAACATGTAGTTTTCTATTTGCCTCAGTTTCTGGACTTCAATATATGCTTTAGTAAGTTTGAATTTTGCCATTTCTTGAATTTCTTGAAAGATCAGTTCATTTCTGCATATTCCTCTCATGATTTTTGTAAAAATTGAAAACATTTACTTTTCCCAAGCAACTGCTTAGTCCAGCCTGTACCCAACTGTGTTTATTAGTCAGAATTCCACTCTATTTTGATTTTCAAATAGTCAAAACCAACTGAACTAAACATCTTAATTGCACACTTTGACTACAAAATATACCACTTAAAATTCATAAAAATATAGTTTCTCATGCTAAAGAAACCTATTTGCACAGCATGTGTTCCAATACAGATCAATGGTATTCTGTAGATGGACAATTCTTCTCTAATGGTTTTATTGATTATCCCAGCATTTTTTGCACTGCGACACATGACATTACAGCTGCTGCTCATTACAATTTTTATGTTTGTCATATAAGCAGACAACACAACTCCATAACAGCCAGCAAAGTTATCCTTTCATTTTACACTCATTTATGTGCTGACTTGAAGTATGGTCCATACAATTATCTATAACACAATTGATTTAATCTGTGAAGTATGCATTATACTGCACAATTGTCATTGGACTCAATAATTACTTCAAAATTCAGAAACAAACTTAAACAAAAAATCTGTAGTTCCTATGGTAACAACCACTTACAATTCCTTCATAAGCAATATCTGATTAACATAATTTAAAATCCAGAATAGGAAAGAGTACAGTTAACTCACAGAAGAAAGGCTATTTTTTTCCAACAAAAGAGTAATGTTTTGTGATCTAAACCAGATTTACAACCTTTCTCCAAATTTGTTTTCAGCCTCTCATATGTGCAATTGACTTCTGTCTTGCAACTGCTGAGCATACTTCACACTTTGTTTCATGGCAAACGTATTCATTTTAGCTAGTATTTCTCATATTCATAGGAAGTTATTTTTCTAGATAATGAAATAACTGCCAGCTAGAAGTGTCCTTTTTTGAATGTAGGCTGACCTCATTTGGTGTAGAAGTTAAGTTATTATTATGGCTAAGAAATACATACATTTCTACTGTATTTAAGAGTTTTGGGGGGTTTTGCCACACAATCACAAAGTTGCTTGCACATAATTTTAAAAAATCTTGTGCATGGATACATTATTCCCTATGAGGTATAGTTTATATGCATATCATATGTATTTACAATGTGTTTATCTACGTGTTTGTATATTTCTCTGTCTTAGGAAATACAGGCATGACAAAATCTGTCCATTTTGTCTCTGTCTTGGTCTGACCCTGTTGTTATTTTTCTGTTTGAAAACTATGCAAAAATTCTTGTTTTTTTCTGTTTTTATTGAATAATGGTTTTAATGAGTAAGCTGGAAAAATTGATAGAGAACACTGTCTTAACAGCAGTATTCTGTCTTGCAACCTTCTGTGGACAAAAATGTAAAACTGCATTAGAGACAAATTAAGCATCCACTGTATCCTCACAACTCCCAGTTTTCAGTATCTTGACTCACATATCTTTTTCACTCTCCAGTTATATTTCTCAGATTAGATCCCAAGTTAAAAAGCGGACAGAAGGACAAGAACGTCCTGAGGAGAAGGACTTGGTGTGTTGGATGATGAGAAGCTCATGACCCTGTGTTTGCAGGCCAGCAAGCCAACCACACCCAGGCTGCATGAAGGGAATCATGACCTGCAGTCCAGGGGAGCTGATTCTGCCCCTCTACTCTGCCCCCCTGACAGCCCACCTGGAATGCTGTATCCAGCTCCAGGACCCCCAATGTAAGAAGGACGTGGATTTGTTCCAGTGTGTCCAGAAGGGGGTGGTGAAGATGCTCAGATGCTCAGAGCACCTCTCCTATAAAGACAAGCTGAGAGAGTTGGGGTTGCTAAGCCCGGAGAACAGAAGGCTCTGGGGAGACCCGAGAGCAGCCTTCTGGTACCCCGTGGGGGCCTAAAGGAGAGATGGAGAAGGACTTTTTACAGGGGCATGTAGTGAAAGGACAAGGGGGAATGGTTTCAAACAGAAAGACAGGAAGTTTAGATTAGATGCAGGGAACAAATTCTTCGCTATGAGGGTGGTGAGGCTCTGGCACAGGTTAGCCAGAGAAGCTGTGGCTGCCCCATCCCTGGAAATGTTCAAGGCCAGGTTGGATGTGGCTTTGAGCAACCTGATCTAGTGGGTGGCATCCCTGCCCATGACAGGGGGCTTGGGACTGAATGATATTTAAAGTCTTTTCCAACCCAAACCATTCTACAATTCTGATTTTATGTTTGTAATCTCTCTTAAAGATCAAAGATCAGAAATGAACATATGATTGACATATTACAGTTCACTTCCATTAGGTGGGCATAAATACTGGCTGCAAAGCATGGAGTAGCATCTCTTTATTTTTGTAAAAAAAATATGTGAAAAGAAATTCAAAGACCAATGAAATGGAGACCCAGGCACATGCTATCATTATGTTTTTGTGAACTGTGGATTATTCATGTAAAAGCAAATGGAAAATGCCAGAGGACATTCTTTGGTGTGTATGAAAGATTTACAGTAAATTTTTGGGGCAGAATTTTGCTCAGGCAATTCCTGTTTAGTTTTATTCTTTCTGTTATGTGCAGCTTGTGTCATGCCTCAAACTGAGAGAAAAGACTGCAAGGAAGCATGGAAATGAAAGGGAAAAAAACCTGGTATTGACAAGATATTTTTCCCATGGAGCCTGAAATGATTCTATTAAAAATAACCATTGTAGTACTTCCTATGTCCTGGCCTATCCTCCTCTACCTGTAATGCATCTGTCTCTAGTTATTAGAGGCCAGACTGATACATGTTCACACATGTTGTTTCTTATGCCAAGTCCTTTCACGAGCACCAGCAGGATTGAGGGCTACTCAGCACAATGACAGAGGGAAAATAAAGATACAGATCAGGAGTCCCAGCTTTATACTAGTTAAAAGATTGTGCTGTCATTTTAAATCACTGCAGATTATTGATGACACTTTGAATACCAGGGGAAGATAAAGTAATATGGTTTAAATCTGTCTGTGCAGTAGAGGGAGATTGAGTACATAGGTGCCACAAACAATTTTTCAATTACTGAAGGATTGAGTAAAAGAAGTATTTTGTGTGTGGAGAAAACATCTGGAGTATTATACCATTTTTTATATCAAATACATGAATTTAACTTGCATCTAATACATTAATCACTGATCTAATTTTTTTATGTAGAAGCCTGATGCATTGTTATTTTCAATTCCAGTCCATCTGCTTCTATTGCATTATAAACTGAAGACAAAGGTATTCTAGGAAAAGATATTCAAATATTTAAAGTTGCAAAATTTATGTCAAAAGTTCAGATTTTATATGCAATTTAATATCTATTTCTTCTCCATATGTGAAGAATAAAGGAGAAAAATAAATTGGTGGGTTATACCTTTTAAAGGAGCCATATTGATTATCTTAGCTGTTAAAGCCTTAATTCCCTGAATAATTAAGACTAATATCCTCAGCATTGTTCAGTAGCCTCTTCTGGCTCTGACCTTCAATGGGTAAAAATTAAAGTGCCAGCCACCAGCATTCTGTAAAGTTCTCACTTTTTAATAGATTTTCCTTCTAATTTTACCACTAAATATACTTAACTGAAGACCATGAACATTAATTGACACTAATAGAATACATCCTACCTTCTGGCATGGAATTTTAATAGCTTATAAGAATGCATGAATTGGTAATACTGTACAATAAATAATACATGAGTTTACATTGTTGCAAAGCATTTAAAATGGTTTAGCTTCTTTCACACCATCTGCTAAATTCACACATTCATTTTCTGAAAGGTTTATTGTTATTAGAGGCACTTGTAAGAGAGAAAATTAAGTCAAATTGATAACAGAGAGAATGGCTACAATCAGGCCTTGGCTTATTCTTGAGAAAATGCTCTAAGCTAAATTAACTTTAGCTCACACAAAGATAAATTATGCTTTCAGATAGTGTAATTCAAGAAAATTCAATTGAAATTAATTGAGGGGTATAAATCTGGAAATATTCCAGTTGAATTCATGGAGGTATTAAGCATTTATAATCTTGTGAGAGGAAAAATGTATCCTTTAGTCAGCTAAAAAATCCTAATATGTTGGCAAACTCTTAAAACATTGGTGCATTTCCACTGTAAATCTCTGCTTGCAGTACATAATTACTCTTCTTTGGATAGAACAAAAGGGAATATTACACTTTGGTGACAGAAACTCAAAACAAATTGGAAAATACGTGTAAAGCATTTGAGGTGAAATTAGCTTTTCACTTTATTTGTATTCCAATACACAGCTTAGATTGTTGTCTACATTGTTTCAATTAAATGAATTTTATTCATTTATTTTGTAGAGCTAATACCTTTAGCTCTACAAAAACCAAGCACAATACATTGACACCAATCATTAATGAATAGAACTCATTTTCAAACAGCGAACTGCATCTTCTTTTGGACTCCTCTTGAGATTACTTTAAAATGCACTGTTCATAGGTGTGACTGCCTTTTGGAAAAAAAATCCCCTGATTGTTTTGCTTCTAATGAAAGAAGTATATTTTTATTATTCATATGGGAATAAATACCCAAACTGCATGCAATTAGCTGCCCTCTGGGTGAGCAGTGCTGTTTAAATACTAAATTGATAAATCAAATTCTGAAATATCCTTTAAGTCAAAATATTACTCTTTTTTAAAAAATGTGAATCTTATTCCTGAACAGCATCCGTATCAGTTTTCTAAATTAAATTTCTGTTACACATTGGAGTATTAAGCACCAAATAGCTATTTGACAGATAAAAATACAGACCAAGAAATAAAATATAGTCCAGAATTGACATGATACAGAAAACAACAGAGAAATCCTTCCTAACTGGTAGACTACAAGCAGAAGTGAAAACTTTGTCTTTAATGATTGTTAACTGAGTAAATAACATGGCACTTACCTCTATAAAACCAATGAATAGCAGAAAACTTTGCTGACAATTTACAACAGCTGATGTGTTTGTCCCAGGAATGTGCTCCTCCTAATGAGTGGGCTTTTAACTAATGAGAAACTGAGGGCATTTGAAGATGAGAGCAGAATTTTACCTCAACACTCATCATGTAATTGTAAAATAAGTAAATAAATTCATTTAAAAGGTAGATGTTCTACTTGTAAGCATCTGAGCTCTTTCTGTAATAATTTTGTATCGCCTGCTTTTATGACCTGATATGGGATGGACCAGACTGGTGTTTGAGGGGAATTGTGTTTTGAGAGTTGCACTCACTGGACTCAGCAGCGACAGGCATTAGCAGAAGGGACATCTAGGTCATTGCAGCACGGGGAGAAGCACGGATGCTGGCAGAACCAGCCAGAGTAGTTCAGGAAGAGTTATTTCAAAAACTGGCTGGGTGGCTGAGATTTGGTGGTGAATGGACTCAAATCCAGTTGGCAGCTAGTGACTATTGGTGCTCCCCAGGGATGATCTTTTCCAGATTCATTCCATGATTCTATCCTTTGTTCATAAGCCTCCCTAAAACTAAATATGAAGTGCTCAGTCTTTGTTATTCCTTGAACCCGATGCAAGTGGACCCCAGGGACCACTGTTCCCTGATCCAGTGTCTGCATGCCATGGGATGGTGCAAGTGACCAAAGAAGGGCAGAAGGGACCAGCAATATCACAGTTCCCTAAGGAGGCTTTTAAAGTGGGTCAGCATGACAACAGCTTCAACAGCTACATGCCACCTCCATGACCAGTCAATCCCCCATCAGATGTACAGGGATGGATAGAAAGAGTCCCTACGTACTGATGGTCATGGGCATTTGTGTATCCTAACAGTGCAGACTAACAGGTCAAAAACATCCATATCCTCATGCAGGAATTGTGAAGCGTAAAAAAAGGAAACCTTGGGTTTCCTCATCTTGTCAAGCATGACTGTTGCTTGCCATTTAAGTATTAAATTTGAAACAAATACAGGAAACAAGTACATAAAATTATTGGAACAACTACAGACACTTTTGTTATTATTCTTGCCACGTTTGTCTCCGATTCTTCAAAGCTATTTGGATTAAATAGGAAACAGGTAGCTCCCTGAGCCTTGGAAATAATAAAGGCAAGTTTCCTATGGGCCTGTGTCTCATCCTTGACTGAGCTCCAAATTAAGGTTTCCCAAGGCTGAGGCATGTACAGAATATCTCTGGAACTGGTTCTCCAGCTTGCATCATGATTCCCTTTTTTCTTGCTTTTTACTCAGCAGGTTGTTTCCACCAGTGAGTTGGTTTCTGAGATGGTATCTGATACCTGAACCACTCTGAGTCTGGCTAATATTTGCTGCCAGGGAGGGGCATGCTTGCATGGACAAACAAACAGGGTTTTGCTTGTATCTGTATGGTCTGCGAGGGCCTGAAGATCACTCAGCACTGACTGCTCTTCCTGAGCACCTGCCTGATCTCAGCACACCTCATTCAAAACTAATGGCCATCTCTTTGCCTAAAATTGATTATAGGACAAAGGGTAAAATTAAACTGACAGCTTTTCATGTTCGGCCTTACATCCATCTCTTTTTTAAGCCAAATTATCTCATGCTGTAGGCTTGGGAGTGGAGGCCAATCTGACACAGGTTTGAGATGCCTCTTTCTCCATGTGTTTCTAGATGAATTTCTCCTTTGGAGGGTGGCTGCTGTTGCAGGTACTGCCCACCTCCTCCTTAATACTTACCCTTTTTGCAAGGGTTGACATCCCCTTGGACCCTCAGCTCTGTGCAGCTCAGCCTTGACAGATCTGTACTTATATACCCTCTCTTTTACTCTCACTATTCTTCTAGGTCTCATTCCCCTTCACTTAAACATTTCTTTTTTTCTTATCTGCACTCAGAATATGAAGCAGAGGCATAATTTGTGTGGAATTTTTTCCCATTAATCTCTTTGTTCTCTCTGTTCAAAAATGCCATGCAAAGAATAACTTCCCAATTAAATATTAATAAAATATCAGTATGCACAACTAAAGTATGTACATGCTGTTCACATGTATTTGGGTTATATACATTTGTAGGTAAAATCTCTGCTATAGTCAAAAAAATAGAGTTCAACACATTTAAAATAGAGTGGAAGAATGGAAGAAACAACTTAGATAAACCAGTAGAAAATACTCCATTTCCCCAACTAAAGTGGTAAAGAACAACAAATTTGAAATATTGCTTGTTTTAATTGATATTGTAGTTCATCTTGATATTTGGGAAATGGAGATCATGGGAGAGATGCAACAGTTGCCATGAGTCAGCAGCTATTGATTCCCACCATCTGACAAAGGATGCCTCTGTGTGTATATATAATTCTGATGGAGAGAATGACACCAGGATTTGCAGTCTAGCTCCTGCCAATCTCCTCCTGTGCCATACGAAACTTCTGCTAAAAATAAAAGCCCCGAGCAGCCTTGCTCTGTCACCTTGAACTCAGGGGGTGGGCATCTACATCAAGAGCCTTCCCAGGTCCTACTTCTTCTTGGCAGCCATGCAGAAATGTTCTGGGGGACAGAAGGAATGATGGGCTGAATCAGACGAGGGGGAACTATAAGGAGACACATTTGGATAAATAATTCAGAGAGACACTTATGCTTTGGTTTTATTTGAATTAGAAATGAAACCACTTTCTTTGTAGTGGAAAGAATTTGAGAGTACTATATTTTATGTAAAGCAGCATATATTTAGAGGTTGGGAGAAAGCTCAGCTGTCTCCAGCTTCTTATTATGTATCTAAGAAAAATATATTTATTTTCAATTTTATTCCTGATAAATGTAATTCAGCATCCAATACATCAAGAAAGAAATGCCTCAGGAAATTCCAATACCTGTGTAGGTTGTCACTTGAATAAAATGTAATATGTTCTCAAATATAGAACTGATCTGATTTGTTTGTTTTTTTTTTTCAAACAATTGACAAAATAATTAGAATACATGTTTTCCAATTACTTATCAAGTAGTTATTAACATTAGCATTTAAAGACTTTAAGAAAAAGACCAAGCCCTTATATATATTAAAACCCAGGTTTTGTGCCATGTCACCAATGCATTTGGAAGAATAAAGGCTTCTAAAAAACTCACATGCAATTTAACAACTGGAGTAGCATAACAATTTTACCCAGAATATGCATTTAATAACAAATTATTTTTAATAGTTTTAGGAAAAAAAATCAACACTGCCTATAGTATAACTTCTTTTGCTTCATAGCTAGGGAAAAAGGGTGAGAAGAGCATGGGAAAAATTTAGTATTAGTCTGACTTTTAATAACCATTTTTTAAATAAGTGTCAGGTTTATTACACCTGTGGACTGTGGGTTTCATTTCAAGATTATACATGTATCTAGAACTGATTTTTGCTCCTGAATCCACTTTATTTAAAGTTCATGTGAAGTAAGAGGGCTTATCAGATTTCCAAGTCACATAATTGCCTAAAAATGCAAACAGGCACTTGTTGATGCTGTTAAAAGCAGTTGAACTGATTGGACCTCATAGGACTAAGGGTACATATCTGCAAAAATATTCCAATATTTAATTTTTATTTATTGCCAATTTCAGTGCAGGGAGACATCTAGTTATCATTGGGCATAAGACTGATGGCACTGAACCAGGTTTGCTACTTTGGAAAGTATTAGATGGTAACTGCACTTTAAGCCCTTATGTACTTTTATAAATCTATCCCTTCAAGGGTAAAGGATTAGGTCCCTCTCTTGCTTTTCTGAACATGGTTAATCACAAATAATAGACGTTTGATTTTATGGTTAGATAAACTACAACTAAAACACACCCTGAACCTATCTAGCTAACCATGAGACAGAATAAGCTGCCTCTCCCAGTTTTCTGTTTGGACAGGGACAAGTTTGGGGTGCCGGTACCAATTGTTAGCCACCTTTTTGTCAACACTTAGCACCAACACCTTTTTGAGAACCTGTTGTGACAGGCTTTTGGTGAAGTGTGGCTGAAGCTACAGATGCTCAGGACACCTCTGCCAGAAAAGTGCTTGGTCCTTGTTGCCAGTACCCAGCCTCCAACCCAGAGTCAACCTGCAGGACCAAATCCAACAGCTGACAACAAAATCCTCAGATGCCAAAGCACACATACATACAAATATATATATATACACACAAACTCTTTCACGTAGGAGTGTCTCTGAAAAACATATGTACAAGCTACGTGTCAGTGGCACTTCTGCCACACAGGAAAGGAGAGTGGGCATGCATAGCTTTAGGGTGAAAAAAAGGTCAGACCTGTGTATACCAGGGCAGTTACAAATCAGTCAACACCAATGTCAAGTTTGGGTTAGCAGTCTGACTTGATCAGGCATCTAACAGTGTTACATGGAAATTTTGCTGTATGGTTAGACGTCCTGCCCAAGGAACATTTGATGCTTACTCTTAGTCTAATACTAATAATGAGAAATTCAAGACAACCCATGTTCACTTTCCTTATGTTTTC
Organism: Passer domesticus; assembly: GCF_036417665.1. Classification (NCBI taxonomy): domain Eukaryota; kingdom Metazoa; phylum Chordata; class Aves; order Passeriformes; family Passeridae; genus Passer; species Passer domesticus. The sequence continues at coordinate 20,437,862 of NC_087478.1, forward strand.
TAAAGAACAAAAAAATTCAATGGCTCTGCATTTCCACAAATGTTTAATTTCATAGGTAAATGGAAAAGCCTGTCCTTCAGTAACATTCTCTGGATCTACACAGTGGTTTGGCAATCTTAGTTTTCAGGTATTCTTGCAAGGAGCTCCTGAGAACACATTTGGCATGATGGGCCTTTGCACTCAGGAATCTTATGCTGCCAATGGTCCTTTACAATAAAAAGATAGATGTGTTTAAACTTCAAAACCTGCAAACATTTATAAGCTTATCACTCTCAGAACACAGTTTTGGAGAAATTAATGCATTATTAAAAACTCTCACAAAATCAGATCTATGGGAAACGTGGGGTCTGAAGATACAAGTTACCAGGCCTGAGACATTGATGTCTGAAGAACTTTTCCTAATTTTTTTTTTCTGTGATATTGCCATTATTTTGGCACTGGTTTAGAAAAAGATGTGTGTATTCACTTTTTTATGAGCACAGAATAATTTTCCTTGTCACACCAAAGGGAGTTGGTAACCCAATCGCACAGGAAGAGAATAAATAACAGACCTTGCAGAACAGAGGAACGAAGCTATATTTAAAGTGCAAGGAGGAAGAAATGGAATTTATTGTTCAGCTTCATGCAGAGAAGTGGCTGACTCACAGGCCTGTGCGACTGACGGTACTTTCAAGCAACAGCAGGAGATAAATTAATAAGGAGGAAAAAAAAAGTTATATTGACTAAAGAGGAAGCTAAAGAACAGCCATGACTACCCACATACTTCTGCATGAAAACTTCCTTCTGTTTCTACTGTATAGCCAGAACGCAGAAGCTGAGGCCTGTGGCTAAGTCACATCTCATAAATTTTCATGTATTTTCTCACATGATGAGGAAGCAAGCAGGATCATTAAAAAACCTCACAAGATCAAGTTATTTCTTCATATTGAAACAGAAGATTTTTATCTGCAACAACAAGTACTTTTGAATGCTAATAGAAAATAAGACAGCAGTGGAGAAAAAACTTTTTTGTATAGAATAAGTTTGCTTTTCTGTTCATACAGGAGTGACAGTCAGAAACACACTGTGCACAAAACACACCTCACACTTCAGACTCATTTTCTAAAGTCTGTGCTGTTAACTAAAACACGGGTAATTAGGGAGGGTAACAATAAGCTACTGATAAAATCAAGAAATTTTTTAAAATTATTTCATTCTTTTCTTTGTTGAACATTCACGTTCATGAAATCTTGTAAAAAACTTGTTTTCTAGCTAGTAGAAATATCATAAATATAGATATTTGCAGAAGTGTTCACTTCGGTCCTGCCCCCTGACCTTTCAAAAATTCTCTGGGTAGGAGAACTGAAAGACGAAGGATTGTAGAAAGTGCTGAAGATGAAACAGGGATGGAGGAACAGAGAACCAGCAGCCAGGCCCACTGGCACTGCACACCTTTGTTGGAGCACCCTGGAACAGAGAGCACACAGGTGATGTTCCTGGCAGCCTGGGGGTGCTGGCTGTGCGCAGTGCAGGGCTCTGCTCCAAAGAGGCAGCAGCAATCAGTGGTGGGGGAAATGCCACTTCAAGCCTCTGACACAAGCCTTTCTAACAACCATCCTTCTAATGTATGAGTTTCCAGCTTATTTTCCTTCTTTGTAGTACTTTTTTTCCAATCCTTTCTCCTTTTTGTCTGACTGTGATTCTAGCTTCACCAGGCAGATCATCTTAACCCTGCTACATTTAGCTTAGTAGAGCAAGATAAAAACTTCTCCCAAACAATTGAGATTACGAAAGAAAAAAAAGTTTTCCATGAACCGTAGAGAGGAAAATAAAAGTAAAAATGCAAATGTGTTTCCTGGTTTGAAGTTTGGATCATGTGCTCTTAAAGCTATCCAGATACAGAAACTATATTTTCCTATATATAGGAAAGGCTATGCCTTCCTCATTTCCCTTCCTAACAGAGGGCTTTATTTTGATTTACAAGAAAGTATTATTCAATTTTAACTGTGAAATACAAAAGAAAATGTCTCAAACTAATACACTTTTTTTTCACAGGAGAAGCATTAATTATGACTGTAAAGAATACTGAGAGAGGTTATTTCCTCTAAAATATGGTATCATATAAAAATATGATATAATATAAAAATATGATATAAAAATATGGTATTATAATATGGAACTATTTAGAAATATTGTGTACTGAGGTTTTTAATAAGCTTTAACTCAAATTAAACTCAATTAAACATTCCTTTAAAAATCTTTATTTCAAAGCTTTTTCTGTTTTCTTTCTCCCTTCCCTCTATTTACCTTCCCTTTGTTGCCATTTTAGTAAAAAACTAAATGCCATTTTACTTCTTACATAACTAGTAAAATCCAAGGGTCTTGCAACATAAGATCAGCTCCAGATTTCAAGGAAGTAGTACAGTCATTTCCATGAAATGTCATGTCTCCTCCTTAACATAATTTTGGGTTTTTAAGCATAGGCAGCATATGCATGTGGGGAACTCCCATAAGGAACAGGAGAAACAACCTGCATGACATAGGCTGGGACACATCCTTGGGTTTGCAGCTTGCCTAAACAAATGAGGTACGGAGTCATCAGGCTGCTGTGAGTCACTCAGAATCCCACACTTATGCAATCTGAATTGCAGGATCTCTCCTGACACCCACTGGGATGCTCACATGCCCCGGGTGGTGAATAACTCGTGAGTAGGTGACACTGCATCACCTGGCCAGGGTGCGAGTGCAGAACCACCTTGGGACAATGACTCGCTTCCTGGCTCCGAGCTGCACTCATGCTTTGTCACCGGGCTGCCTATGTCAGGGTTTCTACATTTCAGGAGAGTTTGTTGGGCAATAAAAATGCTGAAAGCATTTCAGTTATTCACACTGCTGTTCCTATCCGTGTGAAGGGAAGCAGGTTTGGGTTACACTCTCAAATAAGTCTCACCAGTCTGCCTGAGGGATGTAGGAGGCTATGTGTTTTGACTTTCAGTAGGAATCACTCACGCAATTCAGTTGAATGAAAGGTTGATTTTTCCACCTTAATTACAGACTAGGATTTCCATGATAAAACACATTACACCTCTATTCTTAGTAAAGTAAACCATAGTCTCATCACGTGTTGTACTAGTAATGATGCACGTGGTCAAGTTTGTCCAACATTTTTGTATCATTACACCCTACTTTTGGGGCACTTGAAGCCCAAGTGAAAGCAGGGAGACGCTCCATGCTCTTCCGCTCCCCTGTACTGACTTGGGATGACCACAGAGGAAGCAGCTACTAAATGGGTGTGAGGGGAAGGAGACAGGGCAAACAACCAGGGAAGCAGGCAGAAGATTCCTGGGGAAGGTCAGGGCAAAGCCGGGCCTCCAGAGGGACCAGTGGGGATGAGCAAAGTGGAGCCAAGCATGGGGACAGAGGGCTGCCAAGGGAGTGCTTCTTTTGCCATTTCCTCCTCTTTCAGCCTCTAAGATTATTTTATAGACAAAGTGCTGCACAAACCATAGGTTTTTTTGTTTTTTTTCTTTCTCTTTCGGGTTTTCACTTACATAAGGTGAAAAGAATAAAAAACCACGAATAGTGTCCCAAAAGGTCTTCCTCTGAAATGGCTCTGAAAACAAAATTGTGAATGGGTCAGATGGGTTCTCAGCCACACACTGGCAGCCACACTCTTCTTAAATTTCAGTTGTGTCTGCGCAGGTCACCAGTCTTCAGTACACTTCCTCACACATAAAGCTTTGAAATTTTCTAAATAATTGGTTTTGTGGTACACAGAAAGAAACAGAAACCCACTCAGACGGAGCACCATGACTTGCTGAAGAGCTGGCAGTGACCATATGCAGTAAAAGGCTACTTCTGTCACACAAATTAGCAAATATGTCCTTGAATTCAGGCAGGATGTATCCTATTCTTTTGAAGAGGGCCAACACAAGAACCATATGTCATTTAAATGCCATTTAAATGGTATTTTAAAGGCACTAGTAGGACTCCTCTGCTCCTTCACTCTTTCCATTGGGATTAATTTGGTAAATGTCATTTTTCTACCGTTTTCAAAGGCAAATTGTACTTTAAATTGAGGAAGTGGCACCATCTTGTGGCTGAAAATGAAAGCGTCTTTTCTTTAGCAAACGATGTTGTTTTTCACTTTTCTTTCATTTCCCCCTTTTTTTTTTTTTTTTGTTTAAGGTTCTCATAATTCTACAGAGCAGCCCTTTGAGTCTAAAAACTAACCATTGTTTCAGAAGACTTCTGCACAAAGCTGAGATCTATTATGCAAAAAATGCACAATATTATGAATACCTACCTTGCCACACAGATTTCTGACACATTGGCTAATGTCATAGAAAGATTTTTGAAAAATTCTTTTAAGGTCAGCTTCATAAAATTAGAAAAAAGGTTACTAAAACGTTCATCAAGAAAAGAATGCCTATTTGCAGTGGCAATGTCCTACTCCAAGAAGTGAGTGAAAATTCTTCAAATCTACATGCAGAAGATTTGTTTATATATTTAAGCCTATAATTTAAGCCTTAGTTAAACTATCCAAACTAGATTTAAGCATAATGTGTGGGTTTGTCTTTACTCATGAGTTTTCAGGACCATTAGTAAAGTTCCTGCAAATTTAAAGCTAATAATATAGCTATGTAGCAATTTTTTTAAAAACTGATACCCCTGCCTTCACTCTTAGAACTTACAAATTGCAGATTTTTTTTTTAATAACTAAATTTCTTCTTTTAAAGGACTAGTCAGACTTGTCAGCAATCTAGAGGATATTGTGGAAGCTGAGTATTACCAGATTGCTTCAGATGCAAACAGCTGTACAGCTAAGAGTAAATGTGTAGAGCTCAAGCTTGTTTAAAGGCTGGCTCATAATTACTGGCAGTCAACTCGGCAAGACTCACCTCTCTTTAGCTATCACCAGTGCCATTGTCTATACCTGAACTGGTCACCAAAGCTCGTTTTGAAGTCTCTAGGGAGTAAGAGCTGCTTTTAAGGTGCAGTTCATCTAATCCTGTACCAGATATCAGAAGTTGATAAGCTGACTCATTTCTCTTCTTTGGTTATAAAAAGAAAATTATGTGATTAGCATAGGTGTAGAAAACTCCTGCAGTGATCTGTGCACAGTCAAACAAATCCTACTGTTTGTGCCTCACAGAAATAACATTATCAAGATCTTTTGAGCCCTGTAGATGATATTCAATTCAGAACTCCAAATGACTTTAAAAAGAGAATCTTAAATACATATTTCAAGAACAGCCTCTAAAAATAAAAAATAAGAGCTATTAAAATAGCTTAATATGGACTACACATGCTGGGTCAGGAGGTTGGCATTATCCTTTGTGGTGAACCTACGAGGGGAACTGTATATTATAGCAGCAGTTGCTTTTTATGTAGAGGTACTTTCTGTTCATTTTGCCATTGCTAAGTATATGTAGAAAGTGGCATTAACAAAAATTAATGTGAGAAGTAACAATAAATGCTGTTTTTAATCACCGAAATACAATGGCACCACTTAAAAATGAGGTAGGAAAGGAATATAAAGATATATACATATAGATATACAGATATACATATATATATGTATAAAGTTGTAAAGGCAAATCACAAGAAAATGCTTCCACAAAAACTTATTTAACAAGACCATAATTACCTAGAACGTAGGCAGCACAGATTAAAAGTGTTTATTGCAAACCAGCTCAATTATTCAACCGATGAGAAAAGATACCAGAACTGCGCAATAAACGTAATTTAGGATGCTAAACTGTGGGATTACATATCCAGTGTTTAAGGAAATGACAATTCCTAGCCCAGTACAAAGCCCTCTAAGACTTAAGGAGTTTGCCTAGGCTCCCTGACTCCATGTTTGTATGGAAGCAATTGCACAGACCAAAAGTATTATGGAAATACTGCCTTAGGCAAGGCACGGATCTGGTTGACCCTTTAGCCAATTATTGAACTGAAACTCTTTTGATGTTGGAAGCAGTCTGGCTCATCTAAATGCCAGCCACTCCACCCACCTTTTTATCTCCTGCTGTGCTCCTTCGGTAGAAAATGTCACCAAGATTAGAAACTGTTCCTGCACTATCCAGGGCCTGACAGCAAGTGTGATGCATTTCCCCACATCTCTGCACCTGCCATTTGCATCCCATCCTCACGGAATTAAGACAAGGGCATAAGTTCAGTGGAAAATCCTCTGAACATTAAACTTTGCCTCATCAGTTTGAACAGAATTTTGAGAGAGCCTGAGAGAACCCAGAGCCAGGTTTGTAACTGCAGAAAGCATTGCCACCATCAGTTGGTACACTGATTGCCATGCTAATTGTCATGTTCTCTGCACTTCCTTGATGTGCCTGTGTTAGAATGAACAACACTTATTATAGTTTCCCTTTTTCAGTGTTTTTGGTGGGGCAAAGTGAGAGATCACTAGAAACACTGGAAACAAACATAACATTATTAAACAAAAGCTGTAAGAAAAATTATCAAGATTTATTTTTATCAATATTTATCAATCAATAAAGATTTTGTTAACATTCTGACAAAGATATGGCACAAAGCAGAATAACTGGAAATTTCTTCATTTAATAATCATACATTTAACAAATCTTAATACTGATGATCCAGTCTCTGTACCTTTACTGTTTGTAACTAAACTCAAGAGAGGCATAAGCCTTCTTGCTAACAAACCAAAAAGAGATTTCATAGAATAATTTAGAATTTTAAGTCAGCAGTAGCTGGAAGGAGACTACAAAAGAGTTGCATACTGAGCTATGGCTGTTTTCAGGTCTGGAAAAATTCCCACACCTTTTCTTAGTAAAAACATAATCTACCTCACTTCAGGTAAGACTACACACTGGAGAACCAGTCATGTTTGCAGTGCATTTGAAGTCTCATACATCTGTTGAACTCAATGTGCATCCACTACAGATCTCTTTGATTCATTGTAAATGTTTACCACAGAAAGAGATTTGCATTTATAGGGAAACTGCTTAATAACTTGTAAATGTATCAGGACTTTGAGAATGGGAGGTTTTCCACATGACTTTGGCTTCAAATTATCCTGCATGACCAGCATTGATTTAAAAAATCCACGTGAAGAAACAGAGCTATTCAAAGCTTTCCAACAAAATGCATCTTGGAAATCCTGCCTGTCCTGAGGCCCTGTGCTATAAAACCTCATTCAGACAAGAAAGCCACATTAAAAGTCCAGTTACAGCCTCAGAAGTTGCAGTATAAAAGGCATTGGAAAGGCCAAAGACAAATGATGCTCTACAAGATTGTTGAAAGTAAATGGTTCTTCTCTCATCACAGTTTACCTTTACTCAAGTGGACAGGATGCATCCCTGTTGGAATAGAAGTGCAGGACACAAAAACCAGTGATTATAATATATTTACAATACATCCATATACACATAAACTACATGCACATATATACACATGCACGAATGCTCCCATCTCTGCAATACAAGGCAATTTTAATGAAACCAACTGTAAATAGCTGTGCTGCTCTCTGGATTGTGGGCGGGCATGAGCCATGGAGTGATACAGACTTGTAAAGTGCCTGTTTTGCTGGAGGGAGAGAGGTTAGGGCTGGTGGGAAATTACTGCAAATCTTAGGGAGTATATTATGGCTGATTAATTTTATGGAGTACATTGGTTAATGGATTGTTTTGTTTCCAAATACTTTAAATCTCTGATTGCTGGCTCAGAAGAATGTGTAGAAACAAACTCACTTGTGTAGATTCTTTACTGGGCTCTGTTCATTTGCTTGTTCAAACATTTGGCATAACTTTAGCTATTCAGTTTTACCAAGAGAAAAACACATGTACAGCAAAGCACAAACTTTGATCCTTTATTACTAGCTGGTTTTGAGTGAGAAGAGAAAGTTAGAGCAGCTGATCACTAGTGGTAAACAATTTACTTTAAGAAACAAGAAATAACATGTAGAAGTGGATGTTGACAAAAATTATTGCTACAAGACAGAAAATGTTAATAGTAACACCCTTGAACAGAGGCAGGGCCTCATTGCGTTTCTCTTTTGGCACCCCTGCATTCTGAGAAGCACAGTGCGGATCTGCACGGGGCTTGTGTCCACACACGTAGCTTGCAATCACCTTGCAATGCCCTTCCCCAGGAAGTTACTACCAGTGCAGATCTTAAGCAATCTAGAGGTGGTGATAGCAAATAACTTGCACAGCACCATGTGTCTGACCTGATGTCAAAAGGGATTATATTAGGAGTGGTGGTTTTTAAGCTCATGTAGCTGTGTAGACTTTGAGAACTGCTTCGAGAATTGCCACCACCAAGAAGTATCCATGTCCAAAAACTTCACCCTGAGCCCAGCCCAGCAACCAGGGTCAGCATCACAGAATTGTGGCCACACACTGGCATTTATGAGTGCCCAGATTCAATCACAACAGGGATGTTACACATTCCCAAAACAGCTGCTTTGTTGTTCCAGAAAGCTGTCCAGCATCTTCACATGTCCTCTTCTCAGCATTCTTCCTGTGCATCATTACAATATCATCTGTGATCTCTCCAGTTTTCTCCTTCATGTGTATGCTCAGCATCCCAAGTGAGTTGACTGGCATTATGTTTGCCAATTGTTTTAAATATGGGAAACTATCATTTCCCCTATGCATTATTTTGTGTGTGTGTGTGACAGGAGTCGTGTTGGAAATTTTTAATAATTTTGCACACATTTAGATTTTTCACTTATAGGCAACCCAGAGTTCAGAGGGGAAAACTCAAAATTAAGCCAAACTGATAGTTATGGGAGACAAAGTTGATGAAAATATAAAATAAGCTTAGAGGACTTTTTTTTTCTAAATTTTGTACATTCAAAATACAAGCCAGGAAGTATTGTGATAGCTATTTTCATTTTACTGAAAAACTTGTTTGAAGTGATGTTTGCAAGAGCAATACCCAGCTCTGATGTGATATTGAAAGAAATCCAACCATTTTTTATTTATGTGGCTGTTGCTTTATTCCTGTGGGCAAAGACTATTTAGATAATTGCTGCTGGCTGATGGGCTCTGTACCATTAGATATCCTGTCCTCCTGATGGGTGTTCCAGCCAGGCAGATCCCACTCTTCTGGCTTCTCACAGCTACATAAACTCTCCGCAGGTCATTCTCTCAGATACAGCACCTTAGTGCCCCCGCACCCAGTGAAAGGAATTTATCCCTCAGCTTTTATAGAAGTGTATTGTTTAATAAGGTTGCATTTAAATTTCTATAAAGGTTGTCAATCCGATGCTTATGACTCACAATGGAAAATTCCTGCCAGAGACTTTATTTAACCACTGACTACTAGATTCAGAGAATGAGCAGTATACTGCAAAGAGAGATAATAAACTTTCCTTTCTTTTAAATTAACCAACAATCAGTTCTGGCTTCAGAAGTTGTATTACTTTTTATTAAATGCAGTGGAGATTGTCTGTTATTGGAAAATGCGAAACAGAATGAAAAAGCTTTTTGACAAGACCCATTACCCATGTTTTATCATGTATTTTCTATTCAAAGCGATTTCAGTGCTGTAGACTAAACAGAGACTTAAATTAATATTTGACAGATTTGTTTGGAAACTACTGTTCTTCAAAAGACCCCCAAATCATTATTAGTTTTAGACAACTTCAGACAGAAGGATTTTAAATTCCTTCCATAGCAGTGATTTGGTTTATTATTACTTTTTAGATGGCAAGATACATAAAAGACAAAGATGAACAGAAAAACTAAAGGGATTTTCTGAATTGAGTCCTGTTCTTTGGTGTTAAAAGCAACACTGTATAGAATCACTTTGTCTTGAGCTCCAGCTTTAAAGCAGTAAAATCTTTTTGTCCCCACTTAATTCTGCTGGAGACACATTACAGACTGTCTTCAGAATTAGGAATCTGTACATTTCTCTAGAAATGTATCTGGAACTAACATCATCTTTTACTTAAAAAAATATATTTCCTCCCTATTGCTCACGAAGTCCCTCACCACCTGAAAAATGACTCTGTTGATTGTTAAGAAATTACATGTAGGAACAGAAATTATATCAAGTCAACAGAAAATATACCTATTAATTGATCAGGAAGTATATATTTTTTTTTCTTCTGTCATTTTGTTTTGCCATGATGCCTCATCTCCTCTTTCCTATTTTCCCAGACATGCTATCTGTCCTCTGAACCTGTTCCAATCTAAATTCACTTCTAGAAAATGGACAGAGAGAATCATATACATTATCCCTGATAAGGTGCTTTAGGGCCTTGCACAGTAGCACTAATGCCTCCCTGGCTTTAGTGGGAATCTCTTACCAGAAGCACCAGGGACCTGCATTCATCTTTCTAAGTCCACATTGCCAGGGCAACTCCCAACCACTCCTGGATCTCCCCTTCAGTCATTCTCAATCCAGATACTTAAGCAGTGCTGTTTCTACTACTCAGTTTCATCTCATTTCTGCAACTCATCCTCAAAACCACATACTATTTCTGTGTAATATTCTGATCCTCTTCATATTTAAGCACAATAAATAATGGATAAAACATCTCATACTGTAAAATTAAGCAGAACGCAGTTATGGGTTGCATCATATTTGAAATAAACCACACATGGTCATAGAATCTGGCAAATATCCTGTATATTCAAGAATATTAAGAATTGAGTTATTATTTCATTTCTTAAAAACCCAACAGTGCAAATATGAACTGATTTTTGTCTTATCTTTTGAATGTTTAGAGTTTGTGCATTTATTTTAGTCCATCTGCTTTATACCATTTCTTAGGCAAACACTGGGTTACTTCAGTGTGAAGGAAGTCTCTGCATGACACAGGCCTGGGTAATATTCTCTTTTCAGCCTTGACCTTGCACATGAAGAGGGCCAGAGAAAGGGGAAGTATAGATTCAGAGCAGCAGTTGAATACACCTAAACCTGCTTTAGAGATTGGAACTATGATTGAGTTATACCTGAGCAGAGATTCTGGGTTACAGAACACCATAAAATTTAGAAGACCATTCATATTCCCACAGACTTACGTAACAACAGACAGAACCAGAGGACACAGTCTTAAGCTGCACCAAGGGAAATATAGGTTGGATAATAGGAAAAAGATTTTTACAGAAAGGGTGATAAAGTTGGAATGGTTTGCCTGGGGAGGTGGTGGAGTCACCATCTCTGGATGTGTTTAAAAAAGACTGGATGTGGCACTTGGTGCTATGGTTTAGTTGAGGTGTTAGGGCATGGGCTGGACTCAATGATCTTGAAGGTCTCTTCCAACCTAGCGATTCTGCAATTCTGTGATTTATAATAAGCGACCTAGAAATGCAAGGTCATTTATTTCCTGTTACATGTTGGCAATCTAGATGACATTCAGAAGAAGGAGAACATAATAACTAAAGGCTGCCTCTTCTGCCTCTAAATGTTTCTCATGTTTTCTTGTTCTGATCACTCTAACTAGTAGAAATAAAATCACCTATCAAAAATAACTGTCATAATGTGTCTTCATGGGAATAACCTTATATTGCCTATACAATAAGTACACCTCAACCTACTGCAATGTGTAGGCAGAGTTAAAATAGCACAAAAATCTTATGGAGCCTTATTCCACTTGAATTGAACAAATTGCTTTCCACCACAGTTAAAAATGGCTTAGCTTTTAGGAAGTTTAGTGAAAAATTAAACCCCCCACCTTAGGCAAACACTGCAGGCTATGCTTATGGAAAATTATCCTCTTGTTAATCAGCTGTACATGCTGACAAACTTGTTCTTTTCAGGTTGCCTAGCTGTCTACCAACCTCCTCTGGCTCCCCGCCATGACCTCTGTGAAAGAGCTGCTATAGCAGCAGCAAGTATGTTCTCAGAAAGCCTTATTAGCTGCGCTGTAGGTTTCTAGTTATTGAACAGCAACTCGTTGTACTTTAATTGTTGTGACAGTACATTAAATAAAAATGCTGGGTTTCATCTTTTAAACAGACACGAGAAAATTCAAGGTCAAGAAAGCTAACCCAACAAAACAGGTCAGTGTTAAATGTTATGCTGTTGCAGCAAACACTACAAAACCAAATCTACATTTCAAAATGGTAGGTCTAAAGCTGTCATTTGTATACACACACACACACACATATATATATATATATACACACATACACAAATATATATATCTATGAATAAAAAAGTTACACATCTTCCAAAATTTATTTGTCACAAAGTATAGAAACTGAACTAAATTTCACTACTTCAGTCTGTAGCACACAGAATCAGTATTTATTAATGGCTGGTTAGTTTTATGAGGGGGACTGCTGTGGATGTTCTCCCAGTTTAACAGTTTCTCCCCAGATCAGCCACTGGGTTCCTAGATGTGCTTAAAAGGCAGCTGGGCACCAAAACTATCCAGGGCTTCAGGTAATGCTATGCTACACATATACCAGCATTTTAGTTATAAAAATTCAGGTAGGTATGTTCTTATTGGACAACTACTCCTTCAGGTAGAGTTGGTGAGCATGAGCAAAGTAGATATCCACATAAAGCAGTGACATAATTTGTATATGCCATTCTAACATACCATAGGATGAGTCCTTAATTGAAAGTAATGATAGAGTAGCCAGGAATGTACCAATTAAAATAACTTGTCTGTCAGTGCTAAATTCCAGATATTCCTAAGGTCTCAAGGAAATTTAACTGCCTTTACTTATTAGAATGCAATCAAAAACAAATAATTACTTTTAGACTTAATTCTCTCAGAGATGAAGCAACTACAGATTTTCTTACTGATGGTTCATATGCACTAAGCAACATAATTGTTTTGAAAAAAAAATTAAATTTATACTTTTCATCCATCTTCTCAAGCCAGTTTGAAGCATGATCAATTTTGGTTTGTTTATATATATTAAAACTCCTACAGCATACATTAAGCTTTTAGATTTTTAAAGCATATTCTCTTTTGCCTAAAAAAAATATAATTCACTGTACCAGTTGCTCTAGTTGGCCTGCAGCTTACGTAAGTGACCTCACCAAACACAAAAATCAGGCTGATCAAGATATGCATGATCTCAATCTTGCTTTATGAGGTGGAGCCATACACCTGCAAGAACAATGATGCATAAAGACTGCTCTGTGTTTTCCCCCTCCCTCCCAAATATTTGCATCAACTGGCAAAACCTACACAGAAGCAAAACAATTAAAGAAGTACCAAAGACAGTACAATGCAACAGAGAAGCCCCAGGTCTGGACCCAAATCTGCCCTTTGACAGGGTCTCAGCCTGGAGAGCAGCAGCAGCAGAGCAGGACTGCCAGGTCATGGCCAGCCCTGACGCACCAGAGGCATACAGTAAGGATCTGCTCAGCACAACCTCAGTGAAGAACAAAGGTGTAGTTCATGCCAAACCATTAAGGTTATTATGTGTCAGATAGAGAATGAAAGAAAAAGAAAATTAAAATAAAAAGGAAAAAAATAAAAAGTATGTAAAAGCTATTAAGTCATCCATCAAAAGGATCAAAAAAGTAATTGTTGCTGAGTTGCATTACATATTTCCCAGTTGCTCACTGACCTGTTGGGAGTAAACTATTGACCTCAAGGCAGATTTTAGAGGGCAAGTGTGTACTTTGTTTTTAGCACTAACAGTAAAAAGGGTGCATTTTGAATGCACTTGCCTGTGCTTCCCTCCTCTCAGTAATGATGAGGCTTCCTGGTCAGAACCATGCTGATCGGGGTGGGAGGTCAGTCACGCTGCAAATAAGAACTGACGTTTCAAAGCCAGAGCAAGATTTTTGTTGTTAAGGAAATGTGCTCTAACAACAGATTTGCAGATCACAGTAAGGAACAAACATGTTTCTCTTTTGCTTTTTTTAACTGGTGAAGTTCTTGAGCTCCATGGTGGCTGACTAATGGCTGAAGGGGGATGTTATTACATTGAATTAAAAAATTGTCAGGAAACTTACAGGAAGGAATAAATATTTCCTGTAACACCTGCAAATAAAACATGATTAACTTATTTACTCCACTCATGGTTATTGTTGAGTGTAAAATTCAAGAAGTCATATCTTTGCTGAGCTATAAACCAAGCAAAGAGAATAAAAAGAGTGTTTCAAAAAACCCTGTGCCATACAATTTTGAAGATGAGCTCTAATGCAAGACTAGATGCTACCTGGGCTGGGGAAAGAAAAATGTTTTCCTCTAATTTGCAGAGCACCTACAGAACTGTTGCACAGATGCTGCAGGCAATGATTAATAAACAAGAGGAGAGAGAGGACACCTCAAATTCCAGTATGTTTTTGGTCCATCTTCCCCACAGTATTGAAAAGGAGAGCAATACAGTCTGATGCTTCAGCCCACAAAGGAATTGCTGAGGAGCTCTTGAAAAGAGCTAGATATCCCCATAACTGGAAAGTACAATTCTATATCCAAAGCAAAATCAATCTTATTCCTAGTTGAGTAAACTGGAAGAGCACAAATTTCTTTTCTTCAAGTAAGTAGTCTGATGTCAAAAATGAGGGCTAGAAAAGATACAAACAAATGATATATACAATGGGCACTACAGGAAGAGAAAAGTTCTAGCTGGCATCTAAGACAGGATTCGTGCAAGAAATGAAAGAACTTATTGTACCACAGCACTGGTTCTCAGGCTGCAGCCTGCTCACTCTTGCGGCAAGGACACTCTGCTGCACAGCCTGCCCACCCAGGGGGAGGCTGCTTCCTACTGACACACTTCCACATCCACATGGAATCAGCAGAGGCTTTACTGACCAATTAAATTAAAACCTAACCGTCATCTCTGGCAACTTTTGTTGCTAAAACATGTCGTTCTGTTATTGAAACCTACAGCATACAAATTCAATATAGAGCAAATAAAACACCATAGGTTTGATCCTATGACTATTCCTCACCTGAAACAGATAATGCAAAATTTCTGAGAAAGGAAATACAGTGACTGAATCCAAAATGAACCCTAACTTAATAGATGACTCAGTTACCTCTGAGGGGTACCTCTCAGGGCTGCAACTCCTCAACTTCAAAGGCTCAGAACACAGAGAGCAGAAGGGAATGAGGCTATTATCAGTAAAATAACCAACATGTTATTTGACATCAATTCAGTAACAGCACAAACCCAATCCTCTTCAACGGGGTGTCTGTTGAGAAAAACATGACTTACTCAAAAAAGAGAACTTGTGTCTTCACAGCTGCAAACCCACTTCCAATCACAAAGACAGTTCCTCATTTCCAGTTACCACAAGTGGTTTTGCAGTGAGCAGACTGGTGTTTTCTACAGGCCCAGCCAAAAAGGGCATTGAGGGAAAGGCAGCTTGCTTCACTTCTGTTCATTCCCAGGCTGCCCTGTTGATATACCCTCCTGCATGGTCACAGGAATCATATGTTCTCACTCCTGATCCCCCCAGCCCTGCTCCTGCGGTCGCTGCAGTGAGGTTTGCACTTGTCCCAGACCACTCCACTTGTCACTGCAAATGACATGAAATGGAAGAGATGGTAGCGTTTTTTTTCCCCATGGAAAAGTATATTCCCTGTTACCCTTGCTTGTTCTTTGATGTAATCAGCTCTCTCTTCATTTTATGGAAAACCAGGAAACCAAACCATGACAAGATCAAGACTTGGGAAATGCAGTGATGCTACCAACAAAATAATAAATCCTTGGATAACTTCTTTTTTTACTTATATACTTCGATCATTAATAAAATCTTTAAGTTATTATTCATAGCACCAGAAAAATTAAGTTTAGGTAGCAAGTTTTCCTCACATGCTTACTCCATCTTTAATTGCAGAATGTTACTTCTGAAATTGTGAATACTCAAACTGTAAAACTCAAAGTATGAACTATTACTGTAGAGGTTCACTTTTAAAGACAAAATTCAATTTTCTGTCAAAGGTAACTCTGATAAGGATAATAAAATCTATTTATTAAATAAGTATTTATAATATACATATTTAATCTATATTATAAATATAGATTTATATTTAATCAAGATGCTTATTTATAAGGATACACATCATGCAATTTCCAATGTATTTCAGTACCTTGGTGCTATGAGTTGGTATCCTGAAATGAAAAATATGGAAAAAGAGCAGCTTCCTAAGAAGCTCATAGGCATCAGCAATGGGTAACACAATTTGAACCCTAAGGAGTGCAATGAGAAATTCAGAGGACAGCCTCCAATAAACAGCAATTGCCCTAAATCAGCAAAAGCACTCCTACATCTTCAAAACACACAGAGGTAACTCTACTTGGTGGCTTTCCTTGAGAGAACTTTTGGCAAATTGTATGCTTTATGCAGAAACAGCAGGTTTTTGCTGAAATTACTGCAAACATATATATCAAAGGCAAAAATCTATTTTTCAGTGGATCCCATGGATGTATTGACAGACATTGGTATTTTCCCTTCCCTTCAGGACTTGCTGCTTAACCATGATATGAAAACAGAAATAGCTTTTGAATAATTAATGAAACACAGGGACTGAAAATAGACCTCTTTCCTTCCCTTTCCTGCCTCCCCTTATTAAAAAAGCAAACAAAATCCTAACAATAGAGCCTGAAGGTTAAAAGGCCCTTAAGAATATCTACCAGCCAGCTGGTCTGAAAAGAACAGTGTGAAGCAAAATTCATCACCTGTAACACCCAGGCAGTATGGCAAGATCTACACAGGAGCAAACATCAAAAGTTTTTAGATAGAAAAAAAAATACCAAAGAATACAGGTGATAGAAGATTAGGACAATAACAGCATATACCCAATGAAGGTGTACTGTATTTGTAATTTATACCACCAGCAAGGGAGGCACGTAAATTTCCCCAAAATGGCTTCACCTAGACAATAACTGTTTTGTTTATGAAATAAAAAACCCCAAAGAAACAAACCTTAAAAAAAATAAAACCCATAAAAAATCCCACAAAATACTATCTTGTAAAGTGCTTCCAAGTGTTTTATCTTTTTACATACATTTGCAATGAAAGAAATGCTGCCAATACTTTATAGCTTAAGCATTTCCCACTAAAATACACACATACTTACACAGCGTGTACTTTACACAAAGTATGTAAAACTGAAGAACCTAGGATTGCTGAGTACTTTAGAAGCACTTGGTTCCTACTGGTTTTCCTTTACAGTAAGATTCAAGTCACTTCCAAAAGACCTGCATATTGAGGAGTCCTGTATATGCATGCATTTCAAACTATTTTTATGGTGTAAAATCAGGATTTTCTTCCATATTCTCCCTTCTTTTGGGCATAATTACAAGCTCTTAAGTACAGGAAAAAGGGCCTGTAAGTGGAGCAGGAGGGGCTGCCACCGTGTCCCCACCTGATCTTTTGGAACGTACAAAGTCAGTACAGCATCATGTAAAGACTTGTGTTCCCAGGCTTTTCTCCTGTCTTTCCTGGTTTGTTTCCTCTTGTACTTCTTCAGCTCTTCTCTAAAATGTAATTACAATGGGGGACCTTCCCCTTTCACCTAGCACCTTCCACACAGACAATCAGAAGATGAGACACACTCTTCACCCAAAACCACAGAAAACTAGCAAGTTGCTCACTTTGACATCTGTTTTTCACCTTTGCACGTGAGAAACGTGAGCATTTCTTTTGTGCAGCTGAAAGCTGAGTATAAGCAGCAGTGCTTTGGGTCTTTGGGTTTTGAAATGTCTTCAGCCTTCATCGCAGCTGGTTACGGCTGTCACATGGAGAGAAGCAGGAGGAAATCTGGCTGACAAAGGCTGCTGAGTGTGTACGTGATTTCTCCTCAGCAGCTGGCCCCTGGAGAGCGCGGAACACCTACTATTCACCCCAGACTGCGGCAGGCAGCGTTTGCCCGGGGCTGGCTGACACCCCCGCCCGGCCTCCCCGCCGGCTGGGCTTCCTTTCTGCCACAAAACGGGACAAGACTTTTGGGTTACAAACTGCACCGGGTTCCAGGGACAGCCGAAGGGCTCCCAGCACCCGCTGGTTCCCGCAGCCCCGCGGGCGGCCCGGATACCCCTCGCTCAGGGGACGCCGTCGGGGCCCTTCGCGCTCCGGGCGATTCCCCCGCGGGCCCCGGCACTGCCCCTCACGGCGCCCCGGCGGTTCCCACGGCTCCGGGACGGCGGCCGCGTGCCTACGGCGGCGACCGCTCCTCCTCCATCATCTTCTTGTCTTTCTTTCTTCTTCTTCTTCTTCTTCTTCTTCTTGGTGCTCTGACGCCCCTCTCCTCCCGCTCTCGCCCCCGCCGGCCGCCCAAGCCCGGCCCCGCCCGGCCCGGCAGGTACCGAGGGGGCGGGCGCGGAAGGCGACGCCCTCCCCTCCCCCCGCACGGCGCATGGTCGCGGCGGCCGCGCGCTCGCCGGGCTCCCCCTTGGCTGCCGCGCGCCGTGGTCTCGCCCGCCCCCGCTGCCATGTTGGATCGCGCGGCCGCCGGGGCCGGGCCGGAGTTGGAAGTTTAGGGGCGGGAGCGATCGGGATCGGCCCCGGCGCGGAGCGGCTCCGGCGCGGCGGCACCGCTGCCCGGCACCCCCTTGCCCGACCGCCCCCCTCCCCGGCACCCTCCCCGCCGCCCCTCTACTCCTCCCTCCTTCCCCGGCCCCGCGAAGAGGCTCCGCGATGCGGCTGCTGTGAGGCCCCGGCGGCGGCGGCGGAGGAAGGGGAGGAAGGGGCCGCGGGCGCCATCGGTCGCAGGGCGGCGAGAGCAGCGCCGGGCCGGCCCCGGCCATGAGCGGCGCCCCGCAGCAGCAGCCCCCGCGGCGGGTCACTAACGTGGGCTCGCTGCTGCTCACCCCGCAGGAGAACGAGAGCCTTTTCGGCTTCCTCGGCAAGAAATGCGTGGTAAGTGCCGACCGAGGGGGCGAGGGCGCTGGGGCACCCCCAGCCGCCCCACCAGGGCGCGGCGGGTCGGGCCCCGGGGCGGGCGGGGGCGTGTGAGGACAGCCCGGCCGGGCGCTGGGAAGTTGAGGCTGCGGAAGTTTCATCCCGCTCCGCTGCCCCGTCCCGGGCCGGGAGGGGGGCGGCCCTCGCAGGCCTCGCTGCCCGCCCGGCTCGCCCGCAGCGGCAGCGGCCCCTCGGCCGGCCCGCTCCGGCGGGGCTGCCGGCCCTGAGCGCCGGGCCCGGCCTCGCTCCCTTCGAGAGCGCCTGGGCACCGCTGTGGGCGCCGTCCTTCCGCGCCCGCTGGCCATCCAGCTCCATATGGAGCTCCCGGGGCCGGGAGCCTCCGCTGCCCTGCAGCCCACCCGTGCGCTGCCGGGGAAGCCGGCCGCAAAGGAGCAGCCCCGGGGCTCCGGGGGCGTGAAAGTTCCATTGCTCGACCGGGCTGGGACGGACCCCAGGTGCACCAGCGGCACAACAAAGCAGTGTTGGACGAAGTTGTAGGAAGGCTCGTATCAGTGCTAGGCCTGCCTTGGGTTTAGTCTGTACTTTTCTTAGTGTAAACAACAAGTTCGTGTACTTAAATACTGCATATTTTTCTATTTCTATATCAGTAAGTTCGGTTTCAGAATACCTTCTTGCATGTAATGTAAAACTGTACTAAAACTACTTATCTGTATTAAAGAACTATTTGAAAGCTTCAAAAAAGAACTGCTTTCACTGGAAAAGAAGCTGCTTTTAAAAAAACATATTTTCCAAAACATTGTGCGTTGTGTTCCGTACCTAAAATACAGCTAGACACTTGCTGTAAAGCTATGGAGGGTGTTTGATGAACTTAAAACTGTGACTTAAAGCAGGATATCCGTGTAGTGATATTGATTCCACATAACTTTCTGGACTTTGAAATGGTATTGTTGATCAATCTGAGTGCTGCAAGGAAAACATAAGATGCAGCAACGGAACAGGAAGTAGAGAATATTTACATTGGGGTGGGTTAGAAAAGATGCTGTCACACTAGCTAAGCTGTGTGTCAAAAAGTATGACCCTACAGTGTATGTTTTACATGTAGTATAGAATTGTAGAAATGCCTCAGTTAATTTCAGGCAACGTTTCATATCTTCAGCTTCTTTGCCAAGAAAGAAAAAAACCAGTATCAACTTTTCCCTAAATATGAAAAAATAGTGCATGAATGTGTGTGTAAATTGATTTTTAGTTTGTTTTTCTATAACAGCTTTTTTCTTGTCAGGTAAATGCACTTTTAATTTCTGTTATACTCAGCTGTAAGACTCACCTAGTTAAACTCCCAAATTTTCTGCATAAGTAATACGTTGAAAGCAGATAGAGGTAAATATCTTCACAGGATCTGGGTGTGATGGGATTGACGGCTTGCTTGAAGTTACACATTCTTCTGATTTACACAGAATATTGGATGACTTTCCAGTTGAGGTTCTTAAAATTGTGGTCTGTTGTTTCCTCTTTTCCCCAGCCCTTTGTGCTCTAGAAGTTAATCGTAGGCTTATTTTAGTACATTTGAGGTTCTCTGCACAATCCTGAGGGCTTGAGCATTGAAGATCTAGAGGTATTTAACCAGGCTTTTTTGGCTTACTGTGTGGCATGAGCCAGAAATTCAGAAACAAGTGAACAGATTGAATATTCTGCCCCTTGGAGGGCACTGTCTTAAGCAGAGAAGTGGAATGGGTGCCTGGAGATGGTAACAGCCTCAGCTGTCCAACTTGAAACCACAGTATCTGTTGGAGCCCCATAGGACTCTTGGTACTCTTGACCTTCTAGGTTGACTCAACGTGCTGTGCTGATAAGTGCCTTTTTGCTATAATGTTCATGGGATTTGGTCTCATAATATCCATGTTGGAATTATTCATTAGAGAAATTTCGGACTGTAAGTGCTGCTTTTTAAGAAAGGAAAATTTTATGAATTCTGTAGGATGCTAAATGCTTGCTCTTGCAATCACCTGAAAAATCTGGGCTGTCTTGCTGCTGCAGGTGATGTTTCTGTCACTCTAGGACATGTCACTCTGGCTATTGGATGTGATATATATCAGCCACATTGACATAATTTTAGGTTTTCTTTGACTAGACCTCATGTTTAGATCACTACTGCAATGTACACCAAAGTTGAGACATTAAACTATGCTCCTAAGATACTCTTTGTAGTAATAATTTATAGAGTTCTTAATGGATGCCACAGTGCTGCTATCAGTCCTGAAGGGCTTAGTTAATAAAGCACGTTGTGCTCTGAATCTGATTTATTTCAGTCTTTCCTTTGTTTCTGACTGGTAGCAAGGCAGCTATTTTGAAATAACATTGAGGATTCAACTATCTGACTTTTGTTCTATGGAAAAGCAAAGGAATATGTCAAGTAGTATAACTTTGTTTGAGTACTCACAGTCTGTGAACTTGGAAATGGACATAGTTCCAATGGCATCTTAAGTAATGATCCCTGATAGAAAAATTTCCTGTGAGTGGGAGAAATGGTGAAGAGTTGTCACTTTCTGTGTTGCTGAGGTTGATACCATTCTGCAGACTTGATACTTTGAGAAAATCACTAGGAGGCAAGTGTACATACAGAGGGTAATTGATTTTTTTTCTCTACTCTTTTTTTTTTTTCCCCTCCACTTGCTGAGCTGTAAAATGTTTATCTGAATCTACAAGCAATTAAAATACCTTTGCCCATGACAGATCAGGCTTTCAAAACCAAGCCACTGGCTAATAGTTAAAGCTGTATCTCTAGTTAATTTGGCTGAAATATGAATCCAGATGTAGAACTATTTACAGAATATATCCAGCATAAAGCCCTTTAGGACTTCCATTGTTTAGGCATGTAACTAATTTTCATTCAGGTTTGTGACCTTTGTTATCTAGGTCAGGTGTAAAATTTGCTATGTGTAAAAAGTTTTCAATACCTTTCTAATAATAATGTGGAAATAAAATTTTATGTACACTTATACTAGGTGGAGCCATGAGATTAGTTTTGTGCATATTAATGATTTTTGTGGTTATGCCCAGCTTAAAAGTTTTTTTACATAAGTTCTGGTTAGTTATTAATCATTACTTTAAATTTGCATGATTAATATTGGTCAGAGATGTCAGTAATGAAAAACTAGTTTATTCTGTAGAAATAATTTTTGTGAAAGGAACCATGAGAAGTATGTACTTGGTAGCATTAGAAGTAGGTAGAATTGAGAATGGATATTTTATGCTGCTTAGAAGTGCAGCTCAACACTTGAATAAGGTGTAATGAATGAGGCTGGGAATTTGTTGTTCTGTGTAAGACCTTGCCATGGTTGATATGGTAAACAGGAACTGGTGGAGGATGCAGAAAGAGGAGTGACACAGCAGTAAGCTAAGAAAACTGTTTTGGCTGCTTTTAAAAGTGCATGTGACCAGAATAAGTTTGTATATCAGAGCCAAAGAACAAATTGCAGTAATAGTTGAGATAACACAAAATAAAAACTTGAATGGCAGTTATAGCTCTTAATTGATAAGAATTAAATGTTTTATCAGGAAGGGACTTGTAAGATTACTTGTGCTTACGAAAACAGTATGAACTAGGACTTGAAGGTAGACTCCAGGTCTCAGTAGTGGACAACTTCACATGTCTGATAAGTGTTGGGACTCCTCAGTTTGAATTTAGGCTGTAGTCTGTACATCCAAGAAAGGTTGACATTGCAGTTTAAAAAAGACTTATCCCCTGTACAAGTAGGGAGAACTGAGTCATTAATTCAGTGGTGATTCTCATCTTTGCATTTGTTTTTAAATGAGATGTGGAGGGAAAAGATAAAGTGTAAAGGATGGGGTCTTGTGGAACAGGAGAGTATTGAGAATTACACCTGGATTTCTTTGAGATTTGCCCTGTTCCACAAAAGACATGTGGCATCTTTAGACACCTCACTAGTATCCACTAGAGTGAGTTCTCTGAACAACTAATCAGTGGTAATCCTCCATTGTAGAGAGAGTGACAGTGGGGTTTTGATAGTTCTTTTGAACCAAACCTGTGCCTACAAAACTGATTTTCACAGTAATGGATCATATCAGACTCTGTAGAGCAAGTGATACAACCACTGTCCTTAGCACAGTGTGTTTCTCGTGCTCACAGCTTGCTATTAATGTCTTTACAGCATAGTTCACTGCCTTAACTTACTTACCCATGGATGACAAACATTTTGAGACTGCTTGGGAACAGTCTAGAAGGCACTGCATCTCATAGCTGTATGTATTTGAGACAAAGCATCAATTCACAAAGTGTGGGATATGGCTAAGGGGAAAAAGGCAGAAATTTAGGTGTTAAAATCTCATAATTGTCAATAAACCTCACTGTCAGTTATCTAAATCTCTTATTCAACTGACTTTAAGATAGAAACTCAGCCAACAGAAGTTTTTCTCTTCAGTGACTGTAGTGGTTATATCTCCTGGCTGTTCTTGTACCTCATGTGGTAGACAAATTGTGTCTTGATATGGGGACTGAGTCCTGCTACAAGTTTCAGTCACTGTGTGTCTGTTGTGAAGCAGTGTGTATTGCTGAATGAAGGGTGATCTACTGGGACAGACCTGCAACCTGTACCTCACTCTGTTAAGGCTTCAGCATTAAGCTCTTCTGAGCATCTTTGTAGATACATTTTATCTGTTTTGGAGGCAGTTAAGTGCTGAAAGTGTCTCAGCATCTCTGTGGTTAATCAGATGGTCAAGTGTGCCACTCATGCTCCTGATAAGTGCTCTGGAATCCTATGGTATACATACACAACAGGATGAAAACAATTTGTAGTCACAAGCTGTTGTGTTGTAACTTACTGTTTTTTCACAGCCAAGAATCATATTAAAGAATTTAGAAGAGGGCAGAGTTTTAATTTAGGATTCAGATGAACAGTCAATTTTTGACTGCAAATTTTTCACCAAGATGTTCAGGTAGCCCTTGCTTAGGAGAACACCCAAGGAAGAGGTAGGTTCTTGTTAGAAGATAAGGACTGAGTTTGCTATTTCATGCAAATTTTTAAATGTAAAGACTACTTCGTTCTTCCTTTAATGGAAAATTGATGTGATTTCTTGGCATTATCTGCTTGTAAATATTGTTTTGAAATTTTTGTCACTAGAATGTTTTTCTCTCTGCTTATTTCTTTTGGGGTTTTGAAAGATGTAGTGCTAACCAAATTTTTTGCAAGTGAAGAGTGTAAGATCTATCTTATAAGAACCATGCAGTTTCAGGCTAAAAACATGAAAATGGGGAATGCTCTAATTTTAGATCCTGAATATCTTTTTTTGAAAGAGTTCTGGTACTGCTGCCTGAAAAAAACTCACCTGTCTTTTCTTTAGAACTTCCTATGACCCTTACTACTCTACTTTGTGCCAGCATTAAGAACTTGTCTACTGCTTTCATTGATAGTGGCTGCAGGTACCAGCAGTGGCAGCAATTGCCACTGGCAGCTTCTAGCTTAGTGCTGGAATGGATGGAGTGAAGCATTGAAGATATTTGTATGTGATAAGTGAGTACCTCCTAGGAACTTTGTACTAGTTCATTAACCAGCGTGAAAAAAAGCCCTTTCCTGTCACTGATTTTTTATAGGCAGAACTGTCTGTACCTGAGGTTTGTGAAGCTCTACATGCTCAGTTTGCTGAGAAAGTTTGCTGTTGACTTGGAGCTGTGTGGTAAGATTTATAGTGTCCTCTCCTCCAGTGAGTGTGTTTCATAGGCTTGTCTCTTGAGGAATCTTTGTAGTACAGAAATAAAACTTAGTATACAGGAGACTTCTGGTTTCATTACCTAATACCTGGATAATAAAATACAGGAAGTAATGAAAATGTGTCACAGGCACTTAGACAGAGTTGCTTATTGGTAGGTTAGGGTACAGTTTCTTGAAGAAAGGCTGACATTGTGTTACTTAGCACAGAGGGATTTTTTTATTGGCTAGTTTGTTTTCCTTGTAACAGTAAATCTTGCAGAGTGGATTTAGTAGAACTAGAAGTGTGTCTTCAGGGGTGGTTTTAAATGGTCCACTCTACTGGGACGTGGCTCAGGTGCTATACAAGATAGTTTAGTTTCTCAGGGTATTTGCTTGGGTACACTGCCACAGTGTCTTTTGTGGCTTCCAGACATGTTGTTGGTACCTGGATATCCTATAAAATGGGAACAGTAGGTTTGACCTTCAGGTCAATTGTAGTTAAATTTGAAGATCCTGAAGTCTACTGTGATCGTCACATGACAGGAGCAGTGTTCTCAAAGGTCCAAATAGAAGAAGAAAAGATGCAGTTCAAACAATCATAGGGACACTTTCTTAGAAAGCTGCTCACTTGCTTAATCCTTAAAATTTAGTAGTGTTTTCTCAGACACTTCTAAGTTAAAGGTAGACAGTTTTGCTGACACCTCTTTGTGCAGTAAGTGACACTTTAGGTATCTCAAATTAGAATGTCTGTGTTAAGAATATATGATTCTGGAATAAGTTCATTAAATGAATTACTCAATTCCTGTAGACATAATGTTCTGTGGAGATGATCATTGCTGGCAAGGAAACTGTTGCTGGCTGCAGAGCTCCACAACACATTTGCAGATTGCTTCTCACTTCAGGCACTTGCTTTCATACATGCATCTTCACCTTGGTGGGGCTGTTTTCCCTCTGCTGTTTATTTAGCTGTCCTTAAAATCCTCACTCTTAAGGCAGCATTTTCTTTTTAGGTTTTCTGAGACACAGTGTTAATACATTTTTCAGTTCTCCAGTGTGTCTAGTTTAAAGCTGAAAGATTACGCTAAGGTTGTGTTTCCGTTTCTGTAAGGCAGTTTCACACATCATTTTCCCCTGCAAAACATCTTGTAATTCAGAATTTCCCTGCATTCATCTCCTTTACCTTCAATGCAAATTTGTTATTTTGCCTTTTTCTCCACTTGTTCATTAGCCACTGTGCAGCATCAGGGTGGTTTATTTAGTGAGCACAGATATGCTCCCATATAAGCACATTTTGTATGTGAAGGTATTGTGCCTGCAATTTGAGAAACACCAACCTAGCTAAAGATAGTGTGATTTTTGCCTTTTTGAACAGCTTAGAAAACTGTTTTTCATTATTTGAACTCTTGATTATGCAAATGTACCTCTTTCTTCTGGGATTGCAAATACTTTTAAAAAACACGTTTACTTCAGGTATTATTGATGATAATGGCTTTCCCAAAAGTTAGCCAGCACTTGCTGAGATTAAGTAACAAGCCCTAGTACTTGCTGTCTAGGCTGAAGAACAAGAATATTTGGAAGTGGGAATTTGGCAGTAAATTTTAAATGTTTTCTCCCCTCTCAAGGTCACAGCCAACTTACCTGTGTGTGGTTTGTGGATAAGAAATTAGTATTAATTTGTTGTATTAATATTTTTCTGTGTTGGGGATAAAGAAAAGTGACAAATTTTTTTACAACCTTCCTAGTACATTTTGTAACAGAAGCAGTAATTTATTGACTTGAAAAGAATTTTCTATTTTAGGAATCAATTTAACCACTATTTCTTTTGTAAGCCCCATCCTGCTGATGCACCTTGAAGTCCTGCATGATGACCTCTGCCCTCCAAATCTTGTGTCTCTGCTTTCATCATGTTCTCCTTGCACTCCTAATACATGCTTTTTTATGTTTTCAGTAAGTTTTTCTGTCCTGTCCCAGTAACAGGGTTTTCTCCTTTTCTGTTTTTCTCTTGAACCTCAAGTGCTTCCAGAATTTTCCTTTCTCCCTTCAGCTCCTGCATCCATAATCTGTGCAAAGATCTGCAGGTAGGATTGCCTCTCTTCCTCACCGTGTTCTCCCCTCCACTCCCTTATTGCCCTCCTCAGTTCCTCAGCTCCTTTGTTCTTAAGGATGAACAAGGAAGGATCTGATTTGTGTCTGGTCAGGTGTGTAGTCCTACCCATACGCAGTGCTGGGATAGACATGGCAGGTATTGTAGCTCAGGAGAGCACTGGACAAGGAAAGTCATGAGGAGAGGAGGCAATGTCCATGCCAGGCAGCTTTTGCTGCTGCAAACGTGGAGTGCACTGGAGCCTGAGACCTGGCCATTACATATTTCTCACCTGTATTTGTCTTCACTGGCCAAAGTCTTTGTTAATGTTGTTATAGGGAAGAGAACTTTCAGTGGATATGAGAAGGGTACACAGAAACAGGTATGATATTCCTCAGGCTTCTTGTACTGTTCCACCCTTCACTGCTGCTTTTCCAGGCAGGACTGGACTCTCCAGTTTGTAAGCTGCTATAGTAAGAAACTGTATACTGGAAGATACAGCTTCAGCAACTCTACAGGCTCAGATTTTAAACCACAGAATTGCTTAGTCTTGCTTTGACTGAACTGTAAGTTATTTCCTGCTCCTCTAACCATGTGACAGCTCTCTCTGAGCACAGCTAAGATGTGGTCATTCTTTCTAAGTAGACATTTTTTCCCTTTACTCCCCCTCAGTTAGCCAAAGTAAACAGAAACATCACTTGGCTTATGACACTAAATATACACAAAGGCATCCAAATAAGCTCCTCTCTCTAAAACTGCTCTTGATTTTTGTGGTTAACTGAAAAGAGGAAGAAAACTATGAACATCCTGTAGTGGTGTGTGTTCTGTGCGATACCACAGGCAAAAGCTTCCCCTTGCATTTGCAGAGAAGGAAGCAGTAGTTTCTAACAAATTAAATGCAGGGCTATTTTTTCCTTTATTTGCTTTAGGTTTTAGTTTAGAGTGTCTCAGGTGTGAAATTAATTTTATAACTGGATATGCATTTATTAGCATTTATATTTTTATCAACCTGATAATTAAGTTTTTAAAAATTCAAGGTTTGGGCTTAATTTTGTTTGCTATTATGTGAGCCAATATCTTTTAGCCATACAACAGTGTTGTAATTTTGACCTTTCTTAAATAATGTTGGCCTCTTTGTGTTACGCTGTACAGTTAGCACTGTGGTCAGTTTGTGCAGCTGGAACTTTAAAACCTTTTATAGCTTTAAATTTCAAGTGTGATTGTGACAGAAAGTGCTGGTTGCATGTGGTGTCTAGAACTCAGTGATTCAATACACCATTTCTTTATTTTAAAAAACAGTTTTGTCTTTGAAAGATTTGTCCATATATTCAGGTGCCAGTATTTCTATACCTGAGAGACTTATAATACAGCTGTTGCCTCTGCTCGGGTCATGACCTTCCTTGCCTTAATTCAAGCATCTAGATGCAAAATACCTATAGTTGTGTTAAAAGTTACAAAACTGTTATAGTTTTTTTTTGATAGGATGCATGGAGATGGATTTGGTGCTAAATGTTTTGCTGGGATATGTAGATCTCACTCCATGTCATGGTTTTTAACTTCATCTTTTTATGTAATTTAGAAGGTCTTGCTTTGAATGCTTCAGTTCATCATTGAGGCTTTTCCTTAACAGCCTCTTTGAACACCTCTGGTCTTCTCTGCCTGTAAATGACAGAAAAATATCCTGTTTCTCTGTCCTCTTTTCATATTGCTTATGGAAATTTGTTTATCAAAAAAGTTTCATACTGCTGCTCCTGTGTTAACTGTGTTAACAAGGAGTCCATCTTTCACACTGACCATACCTTTATGTTGCTGATAACATTTAAGCTTGGTGGCAGAAGGATGCATCTTGTCTTTTTTCTCACTTGTGGTCTGTCAGCCAGCTGTGCTAACAAACCTGAGTGGGGCAGTAGCATGAACTCGGGCACTGTTCCGTGACCGTCCATGCTGTTGAGTTTGTTGGCACACTTCCTGGCACAGTTTTGAGTGCCACCCTAGTAGTTGCTCAGATTAGTATGAGTGTGGTTTTGAGATTAGAATGGTGTAAACAGTTCCTGGTACATCATATGGGGTAGGGCCATCCTTACCCGGTTTGTGTTGTGTTGGGAAGACAGTTTGTTCCTCTATTCATTCTTCACCATTTCCCATCATATCCAGAAAGTGGTCCAGTAACTCATATCTGTACAACCAGGGAAATCTGCAAGGAGACAAAAGCAGTTCTGGGCATGGGGAGATGTGAACTGTGTTCTAGCATTGTCAGTAGCATGTAGGTCACAGAATAAGTGTCAGCTCTGCTGCTGTGCACATTACTGTCTGCTTTGACATTAAGTTCAAGTCAAACCTGTTTTTCCTGCCAGCAGCAAAATTCAATATTTTCTTTCTGCTCCTAGAAATTGCTTTTGGAAACCAGAGAAAATGTAGGTGCTTAGAAATTTACAGCAGATGAAAGTGTGCCTGTGCACGTAATCACCTGCTGCAGTGGACAAATTATCAAGTCTATTTGATACTGATACTGTGAACATAGGCTCATAAGGTTTCTGATCTCTGATTCCAGCAGGGAAAAAAAGATTTTGCCTACTGGTAAGGAGATGCAGCTGACTTGTAGCTGTGCTTCTACAGAGTGCATGAGGTACAGCAAGGATGACCTTAAAGGATGCTGCATTTCTTTTGTTTCACTTCTTGTTTGTAGAGCAATGGCCTAAGAAAATTTATCCCTTCTGAGGGTTTCTTTTCTGATGAGTAGTTTGTAAGTAATTTTAGAAAAGTTCTGTGCATTTTCAGAGCCTCCAAAGTTATGCTTCGTTCTCTTAGAATCTTAACTGCGTTTTGGAGTGTTGTAGCAGTTTCCCATCAGCTCAGATGCAGTAATTTGTTTCCTGATTGACTTCCAGAGACCATTCTAGGGTGTCAAATAGTGTAATTAGTGATAGTTTAATCATCACATACTCTGTCTGTGCTGGTATCTCACCTTAGTCGTTGGTTCTGTCTGGGGTATAAAGGTATGAGCTCAGGAAACTTTTCAGTTTGTTCTGTCTTCCATGTCCACAAAATCTGCTAGATAGTGTTTGCATGCCTCAGTTCTGTAAATTCTCCTCTCAAGGTTCTATTTTATCATTTTTTCCTCTTGGTTAGTCCCTCTCTCCCTTCAGGCCGTATTTTTTCCCAATGTCACTTTTATAATCAGCACTGGCAGGAACTGGTCCCCTGGTGAGGCTTGGTGCTGTGCAAGCAGTTTTGTCCTATAACAGGTAGCATTTGGTTCAGAGCAGATGAGTGTTTTTAGGCTTTATTTCAGGATGGTGACTTGCATGTCAATTCTGGCTGCAGTAATTATTTTAGCAATGAGATGATGCAGTACCAATATCCATTTGACTGGAAATAAGGACATTTGACTTCTCCAAGGACACCACATACAAAAAAATATCACTATGATGCAAGTCTGAACTAGCAACACGTGTTACATAGTTGGCTTAGTCCAGATAAACAAATCAGCCTTGAATACGGATGTCTGCCATGCATCATCAAGGCTTTTTTTCAATTCGGGTGCTCTGGGCACTTTAAGCACAGTGTGGTGCCTGCTTTGTGAGTAACCTAGTCCTGGAATGGGCTGACTGACATGTTACTTCTTGGAGTCTGGAATTCTGCAGAGGACTGTTGCATGTGTTGCAGAACCGAAGC
This sequence comes from Passer domesticus, assembly GCF_036417665.1. Taxonomy (NCBI): domain Eukaryota; kingdom Metazoa; phylum Chordata; class Aves; order Passeriformes; family Passeridae; genus Passer; species Passer domesticus. The sequence goes on from NC_087478.1 coordinate 20,468,084, forward strand.
TTCTGTGTAGGGATTGGCAGATTTAGAGGTGTTAGTTCCACATAATCTAGTAAAAAAACTCTCAAGCTGCGTATAATATTGCACCTAGTGGATGGCAATGGCATTCTGAAGGATGCACTTTTGAGTAACAGATGTTCAATGGGATACTTCCATTGCTGAAGCTGACTAGCTTTCAATGTGTTCTGTAAATCTGCTCTGTGTGCCCAGGAATGGATACTAGACTATCAGGAAATCAAGATTTTTTTTGTTTACCCCAAACCCCTCATCCCCCTGCAAGGCTTTCTCAAGATCCTGCTTGTTACTGGCACTCTCCATTACCATCTTCCTATAGGAAGTGTTTGTACCACAGTCTTAAAGCTTCTGGCCATTTATCTCCTAGGTCTTTTGAGGACCCAGTTATACAGACTTAAATCTGATACATATCAACCATACAATCAACCACACCGAACTTCTAGCAATGTGTTGCTATTATGTAGGTCTCACACCTGTAATAATTTCTTTCAGGAGACTGGGAGAGGTATCCTATTTCTATACTCATGTAAAGTCTCCTGAGGAGGGTGTAATTTTCCTTGAATTCTGTCTTAGTGAGGTAACCAGCTTGTTTTTTGTCTAAACTGTATACTCATGGGAGTAGTATTATCTTTCATACACTCAACATCAAGAGTTTTCTGTTTCTGTATTAACAGATTGAGGCTGTTCAGGTGCTCAGAGCAACTGAAGTAGTTAGTTGATCACAAAGGAAGGGAATATCCACACAGAAACTGGAAATCCAAAGTCTGCTTTGACAAGGGGTGCCTTCTTTCAGTCATTGGGATTTAAGGTGCATCATTGCCCTTACAGAGGAATATCTTCTTTCCAAAATTGTTACACATCTGAAAAAAATAATCATTATGTTACAAATAACTTTTATCTGTTCAATGATTGTAACTAGCATAACATTTATTATGTAGATTTTTATGTTAGTATAGTGCAGCAATTTACCTGCTGGTTTTATACTGTCATAAAAGCACTGTAATTTATTGCATGAGTGGAGGTTTTCAGAATAGTGACAAACACTTGACCTGACAAGAAAGCAGTTGCCAGTTCTCCCAAGCAGCAGGAACCAGTAATGTTGAGCACATTAGCCTCTTTCAGCTCCACGACAGTCTTGGAGACTTGCAGAAAAGTAGTTCAGAAACAGGCATGCAATGCTTCAAATCTGATGCTTGATTAGGGTAATAATACTGATTAATTGGACTTCAGTGCAATACAGATTGGTAGTTGTCAGTGTTACTGTGATCACAGGCAAAGCTATCTTAAGATCTTTTTAAGTTAATATTTTGCCTCAACTTGCTGTATTTTATTAATTCAGACAATACTCACTAAAAAGCTCAAAGGTCAGTTTCAGACCAGATGTTTCTTTTAGCTGTTCTTTAAAACAAATGTTTTCTGTCCTAAGAGTTGTTAAAATATCTTTACTCTGTCCATGTTAATTATATTGGTGTGACTTTGTGGATTCTCAAATCTTATATTGGTCTAATAAATATTGATTTACTGTATTGTAAGCTTTGTTTCTCACATGTGTCTAGTACTACTAGTACTGTTGTAAATAGAGTAAAATAATTTTTATATTACTTGTAAATTCAGGTGGGTACACGTAACTTCTCGTGTAGCATATGTGTTACTGCTGTTGAACAATGTTCACAAGTTACAAACAGGAGCACAGCAGTTACGGGGAGCTAACCATCTTCAAATGAAGATGAGGATGATTTTGTTCTGATCATCCAGACATTAATATTTAAGAATTAAGATTGAGAACAGTATCACGGTATCTTTTCCTCCCTTTTGCTATGTGAACTTGTACTACCAGCTCTGCACTGAAAGAGAAAATAAATATTGCATGATGTTTTAATTTTTTTCTTAAACTGGAAACTGATGACTGGATATGGACACTGAAGTGTTAAGTGCAGTGGAAAAATAACATCCTGCTGCCCTCTTTCTACAACATTTTACTTTTATAAATACACACTTTTTCATTAACTTTAAATAGTAGAATCTTTACAGTTTTCACTCTTCTAGGTATGTTCAGTAAAGCAGGCATCTTCATTATGAGAAATATTCTGGCAACATAAGGAGTTACAGAAGAATTTTGGCTTCGGGGAAGGAGTTTTCCTATTCAGCATCCATCTGCATTTATTTTCAGATAGTGGGTAGTAAGTTCGGAAAGGAAATCGTCAACTCCAATTTTAATATCTGAATTTCAAAATAATTCTTAATCTGAACTTTTTATTAAGTCCTAGCTTGGCAGAGCTCAGTTGTATTTCTTTTTTTCACCCTGTAAATTGGATATTGCAAACTCAGCAATTCCTTCCCCAAGGCTGGGTGTTTTTCCCCTTCGATAAAACACACTAGATTACCTTTGTACTACACATTTAGACAGTCAAGGGGGAGAGTGTAACAAAAACACAAATTATTTTTTGGTGCGGGCTTTTCTTTTGTAGTAGAAATTGAAGGTTTATAATAGCTGACCTGAGAGTTTAAACACAAATCTTGAGCTGCAGAGGCTGTGCTACAGTGGTGTTTTCAGCTCCTTGGGGAGTTTAGGGGACCAAGTACCAATGCCAAAAGCTAAAGTAAGCTCTCCCTAGCATTTTTCAGTGTAGCCTGAATCCTTTGTAAATGAACCTAGATATATGGGGATGATGAGATTGCCCTTATTGAAGGGCTGTGTTAGAACATAGTCTAGAGTGCCTTGTTTTCAAAACTGCTTTTTTTTGGGTGCATTGTCTTACATTTTTTTCAATGCCTCCATACTGAGACCTCATGGATTATTATTGCTCAGGGTTTTTCATGGAATAGAACACTGAGATGTTCCAGGTACCTGGGAAGTTTGAGTCATATGCATTGTACTCTTTAATCTTCCATCATAAGAATCACAAGTTAAGTATACTGTGTAAAAAAGTGTGATGATGACTTACAGAAGCATTAGTAATTTTGTTGCAAAGAATTTGCAGCCATGGTTGGTCTAGAATAGAAATAGGTGATTTAAATTGTAAGCCTGAGATCTGTGTACGTTCGGCCATCTAAGACCACCATTCTGTGACACTGCTTCCAAATGAAAGTTTCTTTACAGACTAGTGAATTTAAGTGGCTTTTGGCCTCCACAGCACGTTGGTAAATGTAGTGCTGGTACCTGCAAAGAAGGAGCTCCTTTGGGCCGTGATAATTGAAGCTGTTAGCTGTAAACTATCACTAGACTAAGGGGCATCCCCTGCCCCGGTGAAAGAATATCTCCATTTCCTTACCTGAAACAGCTGTGGAAATTAACCTGTCTTAACTTTTGCTATTAGCAGAGACAATCATGTTGACACATATCCTACACCCTCCAAAAATAATTTCTGTCTGTGACAGCATAATATTTCTTCATCAGTAGTTCTCAAAGCACTTTACAGTGATAGAGGTCAGTGTCTCCCTTACGTGGTACAGATGAGGAAGCTGAGGCACAGGGCACAAACAAACACTAGCATTCAACTTATTACCAGAATGAAATGAAAACCAGGAGTCTCCTGGGTATTCAGCTGGGCTCTAATGTTTTATCCTGCAGTAAACTTGGAATATAGCAAGGGATTATAGAACTAACCCATCTTCATGCCTTTCTTTTCACTTTTTAAGACTTGTCACCAGGACTAACTATTCATAGCAAATTCATTTGCTGGTATATATATATATATTTTTAAAGTCTTACATGCAGTAATGTTTTCTTGTATGTGACTTGAATTGCTGTAACTATTCTGTTTAAGTGTGAACTTCTCAAGGAGGAATTAATACATGTTGAATTAATACATGTTGAATTGTGGCACAGGGAAAGTGTGAGGGGGGGTTGCATCTCTAAGTACCTTTATGTAAGTGGATTGAGTCTGCTTTACAGGACAGGGCACAAGTTGTATACACAATTGCGAGACCAGTTGCTGGCTATTATTATAAAAGAGGTTTTACTTTTAATAGCCTTTTCTCATATTTCTTAATATTTTGAAGGGAGTTCTTTGTTTTATGTTGGCATGTAATTAATGCACTCTTTTATAAAAGAGTTCTTTTAAAACTATTGAAGCTGCTTTATTTCAATCTTCCCTAAGAATCTAAAGTCAAAATTCCATGTTCTTTTCTGTCTTCAGGTGTAAAGATCATAAGTGAAGTTCACCTAAATATCATGTCTGCAAAGCAAATAGTTGGTTTTTTTTAATCTGTTTTTTAAATCTGGGCCTGGGAGTACCAAGTGGATGCTGAATATTATTTTCAACGGCTCATTAATGAGTGTTCCAGAGCTGAGATAATTAATGAATTCCTGAGGTTTATGCTTTGCATCCTTTCCTTACTCAATTTACTGTTGTTCTGCAGATTTTTACTTCCAAACTTCATGATACCTATATCGCTGAGTGGATTATAAGGAACTGCATGGATCTAACTTTAAAAAAATGGGCCTGAATTCTGATATTTTTTCTCAAAGCACTCTCATATCTTCAAAGTGGTTATGAGGATTTCCTTATAAGCATCTGCATTTAATATGCAACTATTATGTAGCATCTACAAAAGAGTTTCTGTGCAGAGAATGGAATGGTTGAAGGCTGAAAGAAGAGGACCTTAGTGCATGAAGGCAGTGAGTTGCTGTGGAAGAGAAGGGGATGTTGAGGGTAAGAGGCTGGGTTTTCTTATAGCTGCATAGGCAGTGAAATAGGACAAAACAGAGGAGAGCTCAAATTTTATCCTGTGTGTTGCATGAAACTTGTGATTCTTGACTTGAATCTGCAATTTCTGTGTATGACCATGAAACATAGTTTTGTGAACTGGTTAATCTATGTGTCTGTACAATCTCTTACATGGTTCATCCTAGTCTTGGGAGTCTTGATAAATTTAAAATGGATCAAAATTGAAAGGTAGACTTCAGCATTTCATCTGAAAATTCCCTGAGCTTTGGCAAGAACAGTCTTACATTCTTTGAATCTGAGTGTTTCTTAGGAGGCTGGAGAGGGAGTGGAACTGCAAGACAAAATGTCATCTTTAGTGAGAATTTCTGTTCCATGGCAGTAGACAGTGAGAAATTTATGGAAAGCCTGTATGCAGCACATTATCTATTTCTGAAAGTAACTATATAAACAGCTTCAACTCCAGAGCACAGGTAACTGTTTTGCTGTGTGCTGTTTTGTGGCCAGCCAGGGTTTCAGCAGCATTAAGCAGAGAGGTGCAGCTCAGTGAGTGATGCTGTGCAGGTAAACAGGAAGTGACGCTGTTCAGTTTGCTCATCAGTGGAAACCACAGCTTGTGTATGTCAGCTGGTAAATGATCTGCTAGACTCAGATAGCTGGGAGTATTATAATCTGCAGCATGCTTGTGGTTATGGTTATGTCATATCTCAGGAAGGCTGAAATCTTCCATGTGCTGTCCTGAATGGAGGGTGTAGGATTTAAAAATATCTTCATGCTGTATCTGGTAAAAGAATGTCTCTCTTGATCATGTGCTGTTTGATTAGGTTTTATATGCTGTGCTGTTTGCCCACACCTTAATTGTTGGTTTTCTGTGATCCACCGTTGAGCAATGTTTTGAAAAGGAGTTGGCCAGCTCTAACTGAACTGGGGGGTTGTGGGAGGTACTGGAAAGGCAAATGAAGACACTGATTAAAATGTGAGCTGTCTGTAACTGGCTGACTGAGGATTTGGATTGAAGGATCTCTTTACTGGACAACAGCAGAGTTAAATTCAGACAAGCACTTTTATGGCTTACATTTGTCAAACAGCAGTTCCTTGTTTCATCCCTGTTTTGTTCTAACATCACTTAGTGATCACTGGTACCTTCTTCACATCAATAAAATATCTTCAGTGACAATATTGCAGCTGACTTGTCTGATTGTCAGGGCACAGGCAAGACAGGGAATCTGTTATTACATGTTAAATTTTTGGTCTCTTAATTCCGTAAATGTTTCCACATAACATTATGCGTTATGTGGAGTTGTCTTCTCATGTTTCAGAAGTGATAGGAAATACCTGGTTTTGTTATTTCTGAAAAAATTTCTTTCTTCCTTCTGCCTTCAAATAAGAAAAAGCATCTCTTAACATGGTAGCTTTATTTCAAATAGTCTAACTTTTTGTATAGTTGGAAAAAAATTACTATTTTCTTGGCGTCTGTATATGTGGCATTTTTTAATCAGTGGGTAATCATGGGAAATTAATTAAATGAAAAGCGAGCTTTAAGCTGAAAATTAAACACTTGGTAATTGTAGCAAATGATTTCACAAGCTGTAGAACTGGTGAGGCCTCAGTGTTTTCAGCTGAGTAATTTCTCGATTTGCACAAAATAAAGTTTTACTCATGTGGCTGGATATTTACAAAAGGCTTTCTTTTGTCAGTTCTGTCAAATAATGCTAAGTCTTGTTTTAGTGTTCCTGTCTTTGGAGCAATCATTTGGTCTTTGGAAAACAATGTCCTGTAAAGGGCATAAAAATTACAAGATTGTTTCTAGCTGCTTAACTTAATAAAAGTTGCCAGCAAACTTCTGAAGTTCTGTATGTGTTCTTTCTATGGGAAACTAGTTTAAAATCATGTCGGTAACATCTGAAGCTAGCTTTTTTGCAATACACAATTATCTTTAAAGAAGAGATTCTTAAGAATTTGCTAAATATATCTTCAGATACTGTAATAGCTTTAAAAATTGAAGTAATCGCAGTTTGTCCAAATTAAAAATAAAGTAGTAGTCAAATCCCCACTGGCTGAATGCTGTCGCATTTAGACTTAGTTGTGAAGATTCTGGAGGCAACCTGGTGCGAAAACAAATTATAAACCAGTCTGTGAGTTGCAAAATCTGACTGACGAAAATCTATTTTTGTAGTAAAAATATTGTGGAGTCCTTGAAGAGTATTTTAAGCACGTGTGTGTGTGTCCATGCTATCAAGACAGCATCATCACACTTCCTATACAAGATGCAGTAACCATCATAGCCTGATACACTGTTTTTATAGGGGGAAAGCCTAAAAAGACAGTTAGATGGGTCTGTTGTGCTTATTCTGTCATCTGGGGCCCTAATCCTTGCAGTCCTTCAGATAAAGGTGTCACCAGTAAGCAAGAGTAGTCTGCCTTCAGCACCATCAGTCCGTTCTCTCTCCAATTTCTTCCCATCTCAGTCCTTTCCCATCTGTAACTGAAAAGTAATTAAAAGTTGACACTTGTGAATACTTCCCGATACTTTTAAAATTTGGTTGTGATGTTAATTTGTGTTCATATTTCTCACTGTTAGGCCTGAATTGCACCTATACCATCATACTAGACACCCATGCTTAAGGAAATTGGCTTACCTACTCTTCAGGGCCTATAAATATTGCAGGATTCTGAACCTAATTAAACTCTTCTAGGTTTCTGTGAAAGTGCTAGGAAGTCTTTTTGTCTACTCTAGCAAATGCCTCTGCTACTTGAAATGTTGTAGTTGTTAGGGAAGCATACTTGCATGTTTTTTATGTGGCTTAATTACTTAGGGGTCATTTCAATAGTGGCAGGCTTAGTTTATCTGTTTAAAATTACTATTCGTAGAGGTTGCAGTGCATGCCTTCTGTAGGAGTGCATGGTGGAGAGAATGTTCCCCCTGGAAGTGGGTTATCAGCTCTTCCTAGCAGGAAAGGAACATACTGTTCCCACATGACAGGAGACTCCTCAATGCCAAGAAAAAAAGCTACATTTTTTTTCTTGAAACAGGTCCACTGTGCAGAAGGAAAATTAAACTGCCAGAAAGAGCAAATAGAGCTTGCTTGTGTAGGGCACCAAAATATTCCCTTGAGAAAGGGATGGAAGTTCTGGTGCCTTGTCCCTACAGCAGGTTTTATGTTTCTGTATTGAATGATGAGATAAAATGCATAGCTGTATTGAGCACTACAAAAATATTTTTGGAAGTTCTGTGTATTTATGACACCGAAGATAAGGCAATTGCAAAACAACATTATCACCATTTAATTACAATTGCATTTGCATTGAATTACATGAAGTAATTTAAGTACCAACATTTAAAAGTGTAATTGCTAAAACCTAAGCTTTTTTTAGAAGAACACCTAAGATTTTAAATACTGTCTCTGCTTGATTAGTCAGTGCTATATTTTGGTTGTTTTTTTCCTTCAGAATATTTGTCATCTGCAGAAAAAAATGTCAGCCACTGAATTCTGTCTAATTGCAGATTTTTCTGTGAATGAAGGTCAATTTTGTTTAGAGCCTGCCTCACTTCTGCTTCTTGTTTGTCTCATTCACAAGTCTTAATGATATTGTTTCTGTATGTTCTTTCCTGACTCAGCTAATGCTAGGCTATTAGAGATTGCTTTGGTACTGAAGCTTCCTGCTGTTCTTGTGGTCAAGATTAAAGTTAGGCCTTACTAAGCATTTCTAACGTGAAATGGTACTTGATAGCATGCCTGTGTTCCTGAACCCTGCTCTCTGAGGAAAACTATTACAGCTGTCGTAGTGTCAGAGAAAGCAACAGCTCTTCATTCTTGAACAGTCACCCTAGAAGCAAACTGCAGGTTGTCTTGCTGGTCTTGTATCAAAGAAGAAATGTGTTACCCAGGAGCACCCAGCATCATCTGTCAGGCTGCAACATGTTGGCTTAGCTATAATGAAGAGTTCCATCATGCATGTCTTGAAAATACCTGCCCTAGATATCTTCTCACCTAGTATTCTTCTCAGCTAGTAATACTAGCTGAGAAGTGGTATTGATTAGGATGTTTCCAGATGCATGCTTTATGGAAAAGAAAAGAGAAATACTGATTTATATTCTTAGAGGGTTTGGATTGCACACAACTATTCACGGTAGCTTGCTTTTTTCCCACAGAAATGTAAAAGTAGCTAATTGAGCTGAAAGTCCTCAGACTGACTTGGTGAAGAAGCTACAGCCATTGTATAGGCATGTGTTTTTTCAAGAGGTTACTCTGCTTGAAAGCAACTGCTACTACTTGCATTCTTGCATTACAGGACAAATTACTCTCTTTTTATTACATGTTTTTTCCTGGTTTTGTTTGTAAGAGGCTTTCAGGGTGTGGGAAGGATAACTTGAGAAAAGCCAGTCTGTCATGTAATTAAGTTCTGTGTGTATGCATGGTTCTGCCCCTTTATGGGAAAAAATCCATCACTCTTAAAATTAGGAAAAGGTTGAATGTTAGTGCTGGTATGTTTTCAGCAGTACTGTCATATGTAACACATAACAATACTGAACCACTAGAGAAATACGTTAAACCTAGATGCATTTGTACCAGCACCAAAATGGGAGTTAAGTACAGAGGTGATTTTGTAGCCCTTAAACTTAACTGGACAGAACTGAGCAAATAAACACTAGGCTTTTAACGCTAGGCTTCTGCTCACAAAAAAGGTATTTTGTGAGCAGAAGCTTGGCCTGGAAGACTTTGAGAGGTCACATCCAACCAAAATCATTTTATGAGCCTTTGATCTTTGCACCACAACCTGTTGTCAGCTGTATGTAAACACTGGGAAAAAACATTCAAATGGGTCTTGCTTTCTGTTCTACTGTATACTGAGGTGGCTGAATGTCTTGCAGCTTTAATCTTGCTGCCATTCTTTGTTGTGACTTTTGGCCCACTATATTTTAATGTCTGTCAGCCATAAGCCATGCATTGTCATGATTCTTTTTTGCAGTGAGATGTACCACTGTCTGGGTTGGCTTGCTTTGCTGTTTTTTGAGAAACACTTGAGTTACAGCAAGTCAAACTTGACAGGCTGCTGCAGCAAATGTTCACACCAGAAGCCGATCAAAGTACGCATCTTTCTGCTGCCCGGTCGGAAACTGTCAGTGGCTGTTGTGATCGCGTTCTGCAGATGTGTGATGATGACTGGTTGTGGCTGTGTCTTGCAGGCAGAAGGCGTTTTCGTGAGGCTTTTGTTGATACCACATATCCTGCAGTATGGGTGCAAGGGTAGGACCAGCTCTTCCAGTGAGACAGCCAGTGTACAGCTCACCACACAGGCTTGCTGCCTCGTAGCTCATCAGCTTGAGGGGTGTGACAGGTTCCTGGAATCAATGGTATGTCCTCCCGCTGGAGGTTGACTGTGGAAAAAATAGAGGGAGCTGAGCAGAGTTGGTTTTCACTTCCACGGCCCATCAGTTTTTTGGTGGACTATCTTATTTCCCCTAGGCACCTTTTCTAGAAATACAGCTATATAGAAAGGACACAGTCCTCACCAAAGCTCTTAAAAAAAGCAGTAGTGACAACTTCAAAATCCTTTCTGAAAATGAAGTAGCTACATGTCAGAAAGAAATACAATCATTATTTTGAATCAGTGGTCTGACCTACTCTGAAGAAATCTTTACATATAAAAGAACCCATACTTTTAAAAGCTGGATTCTCTTCAAGAATGCTGTGAGAAATTGAAACAATTAACTACATGAATAGGCTTCAGAATAGACAGTAAATACTCCGTAAATGCAGTAGAAATATTCAAATATGATATTTGTGTAAATGTTCTCAGATGCTGCAATTATGCAATTAAATTTGAACTTTTTAAATTTAATGGCTAGGATTCATATTGAATAGCAGTAGATGAAGTTTTATTTTCTCAAGTTTTAAATTTTGCCATAAGTCTGTGCAAATTTCAGAATGGTATGGATCATTACTTTTACCATCTTTGTTCCAGAAGCTGAATAGCAGAAAGCTTGGCACCACTGCTCTACATAATGAAAATGAACAGGGGATGAAGTAAAAGGAGTTGGATTTGATTGTCCTCCTCCCCCTGCCCCCCAAAATATACTTTGTATTTTTTTTCCTTTATTGCCCTTTTAATAAAAAAAACCTGAGTGGTATGAGAGCAAAATTTGTAACTTTATATTCTAATATGCAAAAGCCTCATTGCAGCTTGTCAACACTAGGAATTTGTACTATGCTAATGCATAAGTTAAAATGCAATTGAACTCTAAACTTGGTAGACCTCAAAACAAACCCTACTTTAGATTCAGTGAAATTGTTTTCTATCTTCTAAATCAAGCTCTACTCACAGAGTAACCAAGTATATACTAAATATGATTATGCACAATGCAGACACACTCTGTGTAATATTCTTCTTTGTACTCATGAGGTAGGCGTTGGTTCAAGGTTTTATAAGCAGTTGTCAAGTTACAGCAGTTACTGGTTTACCCAGATACTCCAGTTGGAGCTTTTGCTGTTAGATATGATAATAAGCAATATATGAGGAGCCATGTCTTGACAGAAGTCACTGTCTCCTGTGCCTTGAATTTAAGTTGTGTAATTCCTACCAAGACCACCCATTTCTGTGAGAAGTCGTGTTGGGTTAGTGAAACTGGACTTGTCTTGGAGTATTGAGCAGGTTTCTTGCAGGGGTGGAGAGATAGTTGCTCTGCTTAAATGTGAACTGTAGAATGGCCCATTTTGCTCCAGTGTGTTGTCTTGTGTCTGTCACAAGGTTATCAATTTAGCAAGTAGACAATATTGGAGAAATGAGTAGGAGAGGCTGTTAGAGAAGCAAAGATTTTGAACAAAATCTGCCTGGCTGTGTCCAAAATTAGGTCATTGCCTGTTTACAGCGTAGAGGGGAAAATGGCATCTCTTAGATGACATGAAGTTGCAGATGTAACTGTTTTGTTGTGGTGGTATGGGTAATTCTTAGGTCCCTTTCTACTTATCTGACAAGTGCAGTTATGGTTAAATTACATGTATTACTCTGCAGATTATAGGGACAGAAGTTTTACTCCACACTTCATTGTAGAGCATTTGAAGAAGCAGCTCCAAAGCACTCTTTTCATCAATCATGCTTTAACTTCTTCTGTAGGTTACCAGTAAGATTAGTAGTCAGTCTGATAACTTCTGATGAGGTGACTGCAAAAAGAATCAGAAATACATCTTGGCTTGTGAAAGTTAGCATCACAGTGCTTGGGCAAGGGTTATATAGCTTCCCTAAGGTGTAGCCATCAAGTCTGACTATATTATGTTGACTCTCTTTTAACAAAATTGAAGGGTTTTTTAATTAAAAAAAATCCAGTGAAACTTAGGTTATTCTTTTGGGGTTTTAAGCCATTTGAAAAGTATGACCATGGTGACACCAACATTTAGTAGATAATTTTATAATGCAAGAAGGCATGCCTGCATTCTAGGTATCTGCTGTTTTGGCAAGTAATCAGTGTCAATGAAGGCAAAGTAATCCTTGTGGAGCAGGTGGGGAAAGCCTAATACAGAGCCCATTATTCAGATAAGGTATAAGTCATCCAGAAAGGTCTTGAAACTGTAACAGATCTAAAACATCTGCTTAATATTTCAGATGGTATTAGTGATAAAGGAAATGGAGCTTTTTGACTGATAGTGAAATAAGTAGAGAACAAAGCAGAAAACTATTATTGTGACCCTATGTTCAAAGGGCTAACAAACTGGATTCATACAGCATAAGTCTCATCCCTATGCTAAGAAGGGCTGAGTAGGACTAGTTAATATCCATGTAAAAGTGACAAGGGTAACATTTAGTATGATTTATTTTTTTCTTGGTACAAGAGTGACATAAAACTAGTGCTGCTTCCTAAACTTCCTAAAGAGAACATAGAGGCCAAAGAAATGTGGCAAATATCTATAAAAGGATGTGCAGCATAAAGGGGCAACTGTGAAGCCATCAACACCATCTCTTAGTGTGAGAGTGAGGAGGGACAATCAACTGAAACTAGCAGGTGGCAAATGTCTAGATAAAAGGAGCTAATTATTCACACAGTTCATAAGAAAACTGTGAAACACAATCCTCTGCAGTGTTGTCATGCTCAGAATTTCACATGGGTCTGAGTGAACAGACAAATTCACAAAGGAACAATGCAGTATGTGCTGCTGACCTGGGGAGCTTTGAGCTCCAACCTACCAGTTCCTGGGGATATGCTTCCATAGTATTCTATGTATTCTTATTGCTTCTTGTATTCTTACCTTCTTCTGGCATCTGGTGCTGCTGGAGCATAGGTCCTAGGCTAGATAACCTCTGGTTTGGCCTATGACAGATCATTTAAGCTTTGTGTCCTTACGACTTGGATGTTAAATATTCTTTGAGGGCTTCCATTTTCCTTCCCTTATGGGACTCTTAAGACACATATATAATAGAAAATATGCTCAAGAATATTCTAGTGACTGAAGAAATCTGGTTTGGAATAATCTTCATCCCTTATTAAAATCTCTCCATTTGAAAACAGGACAATTTCTGGTTGCCAGCTGGGAATGAGCCTAGCTCATGTGAATTCTCAAACTGTGCCCAGGAATTTTTGGAGTTTGCTAGTTGGCATAGGTTAAAATTGTGCCAGAGACCACTTAAACAATTAAGCAATGTCTTCCAGTTGCATTCCAGTACCCAGGAGTGTGTCCAGGAACTGTGCAATTTACAGTTTCATCTTGAGTATTGTGTTTGTAGTCAGTTTGAAGTACTAAACAGACATTTCATTGAGCAGTAGGGCTACTCTGTGTGACCACCATAGTTACTGATCTGCTTCTTACTTGAAAAAATTTCTTTGCTGTTTTTCATGAAAAAGAATGATAAGTTCATTTGGGTTCTTAAGATGTCTCAATCTTGCATAGAAGTGAAAATCTAAAGCACAGGAGTGATTTGGAGTCATTTGAACCTTATGGTGTTAACTTCCTGGGAAATCAGCAAAGTTGCTGCCTAGAAGAAGGAACAAAACTAAGAGATGCTTTGGGAAAGGATCAATTATAGAATTTATGATTTTTTTCCATAAAAGTAATGGCTACCTTTTCTTTTTAGACGATGTCTTCAGCAGTTGTTCAGATATACGCAGCAGATCGCAATGCCATGTGGTCAAAGAAGTGCTGTGGTGTAGCTTGCCTTGTAAAGGACAATCCACAGAGGTCATATTTTATCAGAATATTTGACATTAAGGTAAGCATCTTTTTTTTTTTTTCCAGAGCCTTTGAGTTTGGTTGTGTTCATTCTCCACTTTGAATTCAATGAGTATAGGTTGCAGCTATGTATTCATAGAAATTCTCAAGTGGTTGTGCTTTAAGCTGTGCAATTGCAGTTGTTATCAATAGGTAATAATTACAACTTTTTCAGGTACTCTAAATTTAAACAATTTCATATATGTCATCTTTAATGGATGAAATAAATATCAATTATTCTTGCAATTCTTAGAAGCTGTCCTCTACAGATCTGATGATTCACATTAGTGGAAATTAGTATAGTGTCACTGATATGGGTAGCTGTCAAAATTCTAGCAGGTGTCACTACTTTGGATGGGTTAAAGAAATAGATCCTGTCTTACGTATGAGTGGAAACAATCCTTTTGGTCAGTGTAGTGCGTGTGAAAACTGCAGGATAAACAAGTTGTGTGTTTTGACTTTCTTGGGGGGGTGTGGTGTGGGTGGCTTTTTCTTTCATTCCCCCTCCACAAAAAATAGAGTCATACTGAAGATCTTTGTCCTATTACAATATGCCAATCAAGAGAGTGGGAACTGAGAGACAAAGTGTCCAAGATGTGTTTTCCTAACAAAAATGATGCTGCGAAACCTAAGTCCTACTGACTGTGCTGAGACTTTGGAAAGCTTCCCATTATCTCTGCAGCCAGGAAACAGCTCCTTATCTGTCAGCATTCAGTGCTTGAAGTTTCTCAGATTTGTTCAGGATTGCCAGTTAGCACTTGCATTTGACTTTGTGATTTGGTCACTTGATTGTTAAGACTCTGTCAGAAACTTCTTCCTTGGGTGCTGAACTGTAATATCATTTAAATACATGAGACTTTTTAAAAATATGAGATTTTCGTTCTCTTTAGTCAACTGTTTTCAAGTCAAGCCTGAGATAAGAGTAGGAGACTGGAAGTCTCCTTTATTGCAGTTGCTGTTTTGTCACTGTATTCTTGTGACTGGTCACTATTACTGCTCTCAGTATCACTGTTGGCAGGGTTATAGAACTTGAAAGGAGGTTTTGGAAATATCCAGGAATTTTAACAGAACCCATTGGATAGGCTTTCACAGCTCTTCCACAAGCTCTGGTGTACTTTGATTTTGATTGAGCTTGTCTATTGGCTTAATATAAGCAAGGCAGATGTTTAGCGCTATGCTGTGTCCAATTCTTAATAGGTTCTATTGTAAAAGAAGTTAAACTCTGCAATTTCATCTGAAGTTTTATAGTCTTTTCCTTTATTTGCTTTCTTCTTTTCAGGATGGAAAATTATTGTGGGAGCAGGAGCTGTACAATAACTTTGTATATAATAGTCCTAGAGGATATTTTCATACCTTTGCTGGAGATGTGAGTCTTAATGTCTTTGAATACATATTTTAAAATGCCTTTGGTTTTGAAGAGTACTTCTTTTAATATAGCTGTGGTTATTAATTCTATGAATTATTTGTAAAAGCTTATTTATTAAAGGAATTTTCATGGTATCTCAACTAGAAAATTTAATATATAGTGCGGATGCATAAAATGTGGTTTTTTATTTTCAACTTTCTTTAACGAAATTACATTTTGACTTGCAGATGATATTTATGACATATCATGTATTCTTAAAGCACAAATTTTCCTTTCCCCTCCCCTCTGATTTGAAGCTACAGGATTTTGCTCATATCTGTTAGCCGTGATCTTTAGAAACTTGTTTAGTAGACAGATGTTCCTAAGATAAAATGTTTCACTAAGACTTGGTTCCTAATTTGCAGTGATTTTTTTAGTTATACCTTTAGAAAGGTGTAAGACAATATTTAAGAAAGTCTTTAAAACATTTTCTTAGTCATGGGGGGGAAATATTAATGTTTTTCAGACATGTCAAGTTGGTCTTAATTTTGCTAATGAAGAAGAAGCTAAACTATTCCGCAAAACAGTAACAGATTTACTTGGACGACGGCAGAGAAAATCTGGTAAATATTCAAATTAATCTTAAATTCAGGCTTGTTTATGTTATTTTGGGGGGGAGGCAGGAAGCTACTGCTATGTCTGAAAGCCACTGGAGGCACTACTGCCATATTTATTTTGAAGTAATTATGCTATTAAACCGTGCTGCTTTCTCTAGTATGCAAAAGCTAGTACTTTCCTGAAACAACTCACCTTGGTGTTCTTTTCTGTAAGTGTAAGCTGAGACTCCAAGGTTGTGATTTGAAAATACAGATTGGGGGAAACAAAAATTGTAAGCTGTCATTGGGAAAACTAGAAATCTTTCTCTTAAGTTGTTTTCATATTTGAATAAACCCTCTTTTAGCCCTGGGCTGTTTATAACTGATTTGTTAAATTCAGCCCAAGTGGATTGTAACAAAAATGTTACCATCTGGTATGTCCAGTAGTTCATGAATTTTTGGCATTGATCCAGCAGTTAATAGAGAAATATCTTTTATTCAGAACTAGTGATCTTGGCTCAGGCCAAGAACAGAAGACATAATGTGCCTATACTATCCCTAGGAGCACAGGACAGCCAGTGAAGCACAGCATGCTTTTTGCCAGCTGCAAGATGCCTTGGGAATGTGCTTAGTGCTTTAAAGGCAGCTCAAGCTTCCTACAGATCTTGTCTTGGTCATTTTCCAGGGAGCCCATAAACAACTTTCCTGTCTTGACAGCCATATGTCCATGAAGGACAAAGTGATACAAAATACAGGCTTGGAACCAATAGATGTGTTCAGGCTTGCTGTAAGAGGTAGGGTGGGGTTGTGTGCGAGCTACAAGATGCGTTTTTGTAATCCATTCTGGAATTGCACTAGCAGTGCAGGGTAGGCTCCTGTAGAAGGAGGAGGCCTTCATCCTGGAGAGCTGCCCTTGCAAGTGCTCTTGCAAATGTGCATTGTCTGTATGTATTCACTTGGATTTCACCAAGGCATGGTGACTCAGGAGCAGAGCACTTGTTCCAGGAGCTTAAATGGCTTCTATAAGATTACCTCAGCTCAGAATAAGTTTGTAAAGTTTCATGAGAAGAAGGGGGAACATTAAGAAGTGGCAATTATAGTTTCTCATGCTCACATTGCAAAAGTAATTTTGCATCTACTGTTGAAGTTTTAATCTATTACGTGTGAAACGCAATGCTATAATGCACAGACATGATGTGGGAAGAAGTATATTTGCATTATTTGCCATAGCAAACTTTGTTTGAAAATAGTGGTTCAGTCAAACGTCTGTTCAGTTTTCTTCCATGTAGTGATTTTTTTCTCAGAACCAGATTAAGTTTTTCTTGTTTACTCTCTGAGCTAATACCTTTGTTTGTATGCTAAAGCTCATGTTACTTTGTGTATTGTTTTAACAAACAACTCCACCTCCCCAGACACCTGCAACTTCAAGACAGCTTTTGTTTAAAAAAGAAAATGAAATGAAAACAAAACAATAACCTTCAAAACAAAACACTTCAGGTTTTTCCTTCCTAAGAGTTGCAAACCAAGATTTTAAAACAGTTACGAGATTCCTTAGTCAAGCCACCAGATGGAGTTCTGTATTTGGCCTTGTTACTGTTTAATTGTGCTTCTAAAATAACAGGCTTTGCACTGTTCAAATCAAAGCTGATTTTCTGTTGGTGTTTATGTTTTTATTTATTTATAAATGCTTATATGAAACATATATTAATTTACATATAGATTTATATATTTATATACAAATTATACCAGAGTTGTAGATCTATAATATTAATACATCGTAATTTCTTAATCACAGAGATAATAGTCTGATAATTTTGTTGCTTTTCTGCTTTAACGGGATTTTTACTTTCATGCCTTTAAAACTACGTTTAATTTCATAGCAGTGCCACTTGAGATGCTTTAAACTCAACTAAGTACTCAATGTGATCATTTAGCTGTCTGTTGTGCCATTCAGGGCTTGCTAGACTTCTCCAGGAATCTTATGGAAAACTTATGTTGTTGAAAGGTAGCAGTAATAGCAGTTCTGGCTCACAATGCTATGGCTTGGTGCTGAGGTTAGTACACAAAATACGGTCTGACAGCTAAGAGAAGACACAACAGGGCTCTGCTCTTCCTCACTCAGCATGAAATGCACTCCAGTATACAGACAACCCCTGAGTAAGTGCATCTGGAGTTCCAGAGAGGTGAAAGTTTGGCTCCAAACAGAGAATGTACAAAAGCTTGCAAATGTACAAAATATCAAGTAGAGTGAAGGACAAAGAATATCAAGAATGAGGGACAAACTTAGAGAAGGAATTCTTGATCTGTTATCTAAATCTTTATAATAGTGCAGGGTTTCATCTAACTAAACTCTGCTTTGGGTTAGCCTTTTCATTTTGAGGGTTTTGGGTTTTTGGTTTGGGTCGTTTTGGTTTTTTTTAGTCAATTAAATTCTTAACCTTAGATTAGAAAAAAAATGCTATAATTCATTAATTTGTCTGTAGATTTACTTAAATAATCTCTTAATTTACTTCTTAAACCAACCCCAAAT
The DNA here is from genome assembly GCF_036417665.1 of Passer domesticus. NCBI lineage: Eukaryota > Metazoa > Chordata > Aves > Passeriformes > Passeridae > Passer > Passer domesticus. Next base: position 20,486,434 of record NC_087478.1, read on the forward strand.
AGTTCCCCCAGTAAACAGGGTGAACACAGTTGTGTCTCTTCTCAGTGCTTGTCGCTGTATTACACTCTCACTTTGGGTATTGCACATAGATACCATTACTTCTTATTTCTATTATCTCGCCTCAGAAATGGTAATGTGTGTACATACACAAGTGCCTTCTCCACATGCTGAGCACTCATCCCTAAAAGGGAAACAGACACTTGTTCTTAACTGCAAGTAGTTCTTTCTGAAATAGGAGACTTCTTGACTCATTTTTATGTACTGCTTGTAGCTCATGGGTGGGATCTCTATTGACCTTCCATGAAAGTGCTTTTTTCCTTCACAAGCTTTTAGCTCCTGAGTACCTTCCTAATGGACTTCATAAGTTTCAAGGTAGATATTTCATATGGTGAGGGATTTTTTTTATTTGCTTTGGGTTTTTTTCTTTCATCTTTGGTCACAACTTTTGTTTTTGCTGCCTGGACAACAAGGACATCTCTAACCTGCTCAGCTTGCATTGAATTCAAGACTTGGCAGAGATTATTCTCATTTCCAGGAATGCTCATTGAAGGGAGCTGTGTTTTTTGTATATAGGCAGCTGCTGATACTCATCTGTTTTAGATCAGTAGGCATGTTCATCTTCAAAAACCGGAAAATCTGCCACTCTCGTCAGTTCATGTGCGCTTCAGGGACAAAAGTTCGTGCTTTCTTGTCAGCAGTGGTAACCACAGAAAAACAGAGCTAGTCTCTTTGGGCCACAAATTAATCGAGCCAGTAAAAATTACAGGAAGTGTATATAATATTTTGGGTTGTTTCCCACTATTTTTTCTCTTAAACTATTTATTATAATGAAAACTGTAAAGGATTACCATGATTTGACTCAAGGACACCTAACACTTCTATGAGTGCTTCCTGCTTTTGCCATCTTCCCATCCTCTGACAGGTGATTTGAAACCAGTCCTGCACTCTCCTTTGCTGTCTCTGAGTTGCTGACTAGAACTCTGATTATGGTCCAAAGGTTGAGTTGGGGGTTGATTTTTTTTTTTAATTTCTTTCTAGGGGACAGTACAAGGTACGGTTTTTTAAACTGAATCTTGTGGGAAGAGGGAGCATGGTACTTAGTCAAAGAGCCTCTTTTCTTTTTCTCACCTCAGACCTGATACCTTATGCTGAGGCACCCTTGCAGAGGTTTTCCACCTCTATGCCTGAAACTAACCTGCTGTGTCCTAACAATCAACAGTCTTTGGAAGGCTTGTTCATCAAAAGTTGACTCTCAATGGGTTTTGGTCACCTTCCCATGAAGGTTTGATCTTGACAGATTCCTTTATTCCTACCTGGAGATCAGCAGACTGACATGAGGCTGACTTGCCTTGCATACTTAGGATTGTATATTTTTGGGGTTTTAAGTATTCCTAGGACAAGGTCAGCACTATCTGTGGAGACACTCTCTCCCATCTTATGTTTGTGAGTCTGGAAAAATATAACAAGTTAACATATTTTCTGGGCCTTGCTGGAAAGTGAAGTGCCTGTGTACAAATTCTTATTCCACAACTCTTGGGAGCCCCTGTTAGAATATAGATACTCCAGATCCTTAGAGAGCTGTGGCTTTTGCTGTAGTGAGATGATAAACTGCTTGGCTTTATGGGTGGTGCTAAATCCAAATTTCTTAAGAGTGTGTCTATAGATGTACTGTGTATAAATATATGTACTGGGGGTGGATAGGAATTAATAGTAAGTGAGGGGAATCTCCTTTAAAGGGGAACTTACTATTATAGGCTGAGAATATTGTGGTGTAAAAATTTTACATTTTAAATCATCAAGCCAGATTCTTTATAGTCTGTGAAACACTGTGGTGCTGTGAACAGAATATCATCTTAATATCAAAGAGATTTTAGTTCTTTCCATATAGTTATCTGTTCTCACCTGTGTTATCTGTTGGATAACACAGGTGAAGTGTCTTACCCCTGTGTGTCCTATTTTTTAGGCATAAAGCAAAAATTATTTAAATTTTAGATTCTATGAGGGAACAATACTCTATAAAAGTGCTAATTACATTTCAGATAAAAATGAAAGAACAGTTTCATTCAGTGGGCATCAGAAAGCATAATGCTTCAGAAATCTTACTTTGACAGGTTGTATTTAAAACAGATTATTTTTGAATATTTCACTCTACTTCATAGTTGAAATGCCTGAAACCAAGTCAGTAGCTATTGCCTTATATGCTCCTGCTCAGTTTGTACACTTGAAATCAGTGCTTGTTATCTAAGATTGGGGGTTTTTTTGTTCTGTAATACTTTTTTTCAACTGCACAAGTAGACTTTAAGGAATTTTAATAGATTCCTAAGTTTGAGGTCAAGGTCATTGAAAGCTTCACTAGACACTAAACTTTAGAATTAATTTTTCCTGTGATACCTGTGATTAAATGGCTCTTTTTCTTTTTCAACAGAAAAAAGACGAGACCCACCAAATGGTAAGCTTTTTGCATGAATCACTGCATTTTATTTTTTCCTTCTGCTGTCATTTACTGTTTATGTATATCTTTGTTTCAGATTTGTTCAGGATAGTCATGTAGTGACAAAAAGCAGTAAACTGGAAGTTACAGTATTCTTTTTGTTTCTGTTCTTTGGCATTTGTTGTGGCTTAGCTGGCATTTCTAAAGAATGTTTCTGGAGAAGCATGTTTTGTTGCAAGTAGGAGAGAGGGCTCTTCAGCTTAAACTGAGAAAACTTTGTGGCATACATGTGCTGCTTGATCTTCAGAATATGCATGTATAGGATCACAGAACAAAGTTAGTCCATTTGCCTTAATGGCAGGTATAATAATGGATTTAATAGCATGTAATATTTCAATTTCAGTATATCTAGCTAACCATGTAACATAGTCTTGCAGGTTTATGTCATATGTTCATCAATATTAAACTCCTTTTGAATGAAGAATTATTTGAATCTCCTTGCCTCTCAAGAACTTACTAGAATGAAGATACAGGTGCCTCAGGAGATTCTCTTATTAAATTGATGGAAGAAATCAAACTATGTATTGATTTGGTACAGAACTTTTTTATCATCCATTCTGAAATCATTAAAAAGGCACATCAATGAATATCAAGTCTGGTACTCTGATTTCTGAATTCACACTGAAGTTAAAAAGGGATTTCTTTTGTTGTATTTCTTCTGTCAATGATTCAGATCATATAAGTCACAGCATATATCTGTGAGTTTGCTGTTTGAGCAATGGTAGAGTTAACTGATCTTCTGAAATCTGCTTGTGGTTTGAGGTGGTAGCCTTAAAATTTGTTCTAACCAAGTCATCCAAGCATTTCTCTGTAGGTCACCAAAACAGGTAATTCATAACTAAGCTGAATTATGGGAACTAATGATTCCTTTCATATACCCAGATAAAACCTCCCTCATATGGATTACTTCTCAAAAAATTGCTTTTTCTTTTTTTAAACATTGCATTTTGAGGAAATTCAGGCAATCATCAGTTTAGGTCAGGCATTTTTAGTGTAGATAAAACTTTGGGCTGTTAAATTTTGAAACACTCACAGTAATACCATGCATGATAGTCTTGCCAGCTTTTCTGAGCTTTCAAAAGGTTTTAACTGCTCTGCTTACCTAAAGAGCACATCCCTGATAGCAATGTCTGCAGAGCAGATGGGAATTAGAGCAGCAGTGGTGATCATGTAGTAACACCTCCCACAAAAAAAATGTAGCCTTTATCTCTCTTATAACACAAACAATTTATTGGTCTAGTTTGCTGTCCTTTAATAGAACAAGATTTAAGAAAACTAAGCCTGCAAAAGATTTTGTGCTTAAAATACTCTCCATAACTTATGCTGTAAGACTTTGGGAGCAATATTTTTCTGAGAAAAATTCTCTCATACTAAACTTGCAGTCATTATCCCTGTGCTGAATTTATCCTGTGTTCTGTGGAAGACATAGTTTTATGCTCAGTGTTTCAGATTTATAATCACTTAACATTACATACAGGTATAAGCATCTGTTTTTTAATAAACTGTTTCCTTGGGACATCCACATACTCTTTCAAAACCTATTAAAACCTTTTCTTTTTCTGATTTTATCAAATTCCATAATGCCTGGCTTCTCTGCTGGTGAGAAGTTGTGTGGCCATGTCCTCAGCAGTCACAGATTAAGATGTGGTCAGGGCATGGATTATAGCCTCAGGTTGTTACACTCTGCGCAGATTTTTCACTTCAGTATTTGGAATTAAGACTAGAGCAGATACATACTATCAGCATGTAACTGGACAAAACACCCCATACCTATTGTAGTAACAGCTGCTTTCTATTTTGCTGTCTATATGCAGTTGTTTCTCCGAAATTCTGATGGGAGGGAAAGACGCAACACCTGCTTTTTTTTGTGCTGGGTATTAATGCATTATTAGCTCTAAAACTGAAAAATGAAAACAGTCACATTTCTGTATTCATATGACCCATGGTTGAAATACTGTGAGAATTTTGTTTTACTGGGCTTGTTAGTCTGGATTTTCTGCATACATTGAAGGTTCATGGAAAAAAGCACTTGGTCTTTTGTATGACGTTTTCAATGATAGGGATTTAAGGTTTTTTTGTTTTTGTAGAATTGCAGGATTAAACTCAAATTGGCATTAACAGTTATGTAAAATGTATTAGTCTGTAATTTCCTGGGATTTGTGTTCTACTCATTTGTAATTGCTAGGTCCCTTTATGCAAATAAAGAAGAGTTAGTGTGGTTGAACTGACCTCGTAGTGGAGTACTGGATGAAAGGAGGATTTGTCAGAGTATTAGGTTTTGAGGGAATCTTGAGGAATCATGTGGCGGAATTTTGTTTCAGCTGTTAACTAGAACAGTTTGCATTTCTTGTAGAGCTGTCTGTAGTCTGGGAGAGATATCTAGAGAGGCTTTAAATAAAATACAGACTGGAATTAACATTTCAAAATGTTCTGTACAACGTTTTCTGGAGCCCCTTCTGAAGATATCACAGATATTGATAACAGTGGATGCTTAAGGCCACTGTACTGTCAGGTACTTCCTAATGATGAGCTCTATATGCCTCTCTCATCTTCGTTTATTGAGCTGTCTACACCTGCTGGGGAAGGTGCATGTGTAATGATGGGAAAAATTTTACTGGATATAAATATGGCAGTTCTAGAAGAGTACAATTCTTTCCAAGGTTCTTTTATCCCTCGTGGACATCTAAGGTCTAAACCAGATGGTAAGAAAAATTTTCATCTTTAATTTTACTGTGACCTCTTGTATGACTATTATTGTCAAGGAATCAGGCTATCAGTCCTTGTTTTTAGCTCAGCTGAATTAAACTTCCCATTTGCAAATTGCCGTTGCTTTACAGGCAACTGACCATGTTTGGTTAGTTCAGGATTTGATATACAGAAAGATGCACTTCAAAGACTGCTAAAAATTGAGAGAAGAATATCACCAGTTTACTAGTGTTATAGAGATACTTTTTTCTTTTTTAAATGTCAGTACAGCAATTGAAACTGTAAATACCAATATAGTGGGCAAAAATGGGCAGAATATAACAAAAAATGCAATAGGTGATTCAAGTGAAGATTAACTCCTAGTGTTTTATACCAAGGAGACTAAGACTGTGATTTTTAATTCATTCTGATTTTACTGAACTTCTTGTTAAGTTTAGAGTGGATAATATTAGATGATTAGTGAATTCAGTGCTAATTTTAAGTGAAACTCTTAACAATGCAAATTGTTTTGTGTAATCTTACGTGGTCAATTTATGTTTTGGTATTCTCAAAGGACATTTGTCTAGATCAAAACATTTCTAGATAAAGCATTTCTGCTTAGCAGAAAACATTTTAGAATTTCTTTCATGCAGTTTCAATGCAGTTTTTAATCCTGTCTTTTAAGACTCCTACAGAAGTGTTGTCATATGTTTTAGATTAGTTTTGTGTAGCCCAGTGTCATGTTTCTGGTTTTGTTTTTTGTCCTGGCCAGCACTAGGTGCCTCCCACTAAGGTGTTTAAATGCAGGTGTCAGCTATGTTACCTGTTGTGTTGTCTACTGGTCCTTTCTGATTTTTATATTGCACTGTGAACATAAGGCTTTTTGGTTCTTTCTGAATGCAGTTGTGAAAAAATAGTGTCAAAACAAGGTTCAAATTTATCAAAGTCTAACTATACTTTTTTTATCATCTGCCCAGTAAGACTGTGTCTTTAGTTCATTTGTTAACTACTGGCTCCTAACTCCCAGGGAGGTAGGGAATGTTTTCAAACTCTTTCTGGCAAAACTGGTTTTAAATGACTGCTTAATCTCATTCTTCCAAAATTGAAATTACTTACCCTTTTTGTAGTTTTCTTTAAAAATACTCCTGTGTATATATGTATATAATAAATGCATAAATTGCCTCTTAGTATTTGTGTACTGCTGTCACTTGCTTATGTCAGGAATTATCTTCTGTCAAAGCTAAAAAACCTGAATGGAACATATGCTAGTATGTTAGTTTGCTAGTATTACGCAAGTAATATAATACTAAGGTGCTTAAATTAGCAGGAGTATAATTCAGATGCATCTTAAATAACTGGAATAATAATTCAGAATTATTTATAATTAAGATCAAAGTTTGAGAATGTACACAAAACACAAAAACTAAAAATTGCATTTCTAGTGCTCTTTTTACTGTTTCTGCAAGCTGTTTCTTATCTGGAACTTCACTGTTTTGAAAACCTGTCAAAGAATAAGACATAAGAAATCCTGAATAGTTCCACAGATATATATTTGAAGACAGTAGTGTGTCCAGAGCAGCTTTCTGAAGCCATTGAAATGTCCAGGTTGTGTGTGTGTGATGGCAGAAAGCATTTCCACTTGCGGTTTCTTAGAGGAAAGTTCTGTCTCCTGGAAGATCAGTTTAGTGTGCTGCCCAGGTAATCAATTGCCTGCTGGCTTTCTGGGTCTAACTGTTTATGAGTCACATCTTTGATCTTATCTAGGATTGTAGCTATGTTGTATCTTAATGTGACTCATCATTCCATGTGTTCTGTGCCTGTTGCAAAAAAAAAGTTGTAGTTCAGAAAATACTCCTGTTGCTCTGCTCTAGCAATGTTTTTTTTTTTTTTAAATCAAATATCTTTCTTAGTTTGTGCATCTCCCAAAGTTTGTGGATTGAACATGGCATTGGTCAAACACAGTAGTAAAAATCCTGTACTTTACTTTCACAGGCCCAAATCTACCAATGGCAACTGTTGATATCAAAAACCCAGAAATTACAACTAACAGATTTTATACTCCGCAAGTCAACAATATTTCATATACCAAAGAAAAGAAGAAAGGAAAAACTAAAAAGAGAAGATTGACAAAGGCAGATATTGGAACTCCATCTAATTTCCAGTAAGTATGTTCTTAAGTTTGAGTTTGGTTTTGGATGGGTGGGAGTTTTGTTGCTTGCGGTGGTGGGGAGGTGATTGGCATTTTGCTTTTCAGATTTTTTTTTTTCTTTTTTTTTTTTTTTTGTGTCAGTTACGCTTGAAAATGGCCAGCTCTTGAACCTGTGTAACCTGAACTGAGTGAATGTTAGCTGGAATGCTGTGGGGTTTAAAAGGAGGTTAGCTTGTACACAGATGAGAATGTTCCTGTGGCTGTAAACAAAAAAGTAGCTTGCTATCGAAAATCAGCTTAGAAAAGACTTGAGCTGCATAGAGGTGCCTTATTAAAGTTGTCAGCTCAGTGAAGACTCATACTCAGGCTCAGTGGTCAACTCTTTAGCACTGTGCTTCCTACACCTGCACATACTTAGCTGTGCATTGTCATGTGAAATACACATTTGGGTCCTTGGGACTTGTCATAACTGCAAAAATTACTTGCCATGATTTCATCTTTGGCTTTCTGTTCACAAACTTTCTGTGCAGTAGGCTAGGACTGTATCTTGTGGTGAAAGTACAGCATACATCCTTCAGAAATTTTTCCTATTGTCATTTCTTACCTATCTTTAATTTTTTGGAGTAGTTACGATGTACCACTTTGAGCTTCACTTTCATGAAACTTAGTTGTGGTCACTTTACTCAATTAACTGTTGCTTTCCTGAACATTAATTGTTGTAATAATCTACCTTTTAAAATAAATACTTCATTTGCTGAAGCAATTTACGAACTTACAGCTTGAGTTAGTTACAGGAGAGATCAGTTTCTGTAAAGAATGAGAAAATCAGTGTGACATTTTCATGCCAAGTGAATGTCTTATTCTTTTGAAGTGGTATCTTGCGTCATTACACTGATGTGTTTTCCCAGAATATAATTCCATTAAAGTAATGTTGGCATTACTAGTTACAGTAACATTACTGCACAGTGTTTTGGGACAGTGCTCTGTAGAATGGGATAGTGGATGGAACATAAAAGAGGTGGGCTAAAACACTTCCCTGAACAGACTCTGCTTAGAAAATTCAGGCATCAACCTTGTTCTTACTGATATGAGTATCAGTGAAGTGCTGCATCTGTTAGTGTCATTTGAATGGAAAAATACAGAAAAGAAGGAGGAGGGAAACAAAAATGAAGAGTCACTGTTGTGACTGTACTGATGCAGACTTGAGCATATGTGGACAAAATTTGCATTACTCTGTCAGACCTCTGTTAGGAATTTGTGGAAGGGGTTGTGCAGCAGCATAGATATAAAATTACTTTGAAAGTTTGTTTATGATATATATCAGATTGTGACTTAGAGAAGCTGCGAGTAAGGTGATAAAATATTTAATGACATTCAAACAAAAGATACATTCCAGTATCATATAATGTAACATTAAATTGTAAATGGTGAACCTTTACAAAAGAAGTCTCTTGAAAGTCCTTTTGGCTTCAGGTCTGTTTAAGTTTCCTGTAGAGTGCAACAGCTATTTGTCATCTCACTATTTAAGATACTTTAACTGCTAATTTTGCACAAACATAAGGAGTCAGTGTGTACAAGTAATTTATCTTATTTTGAAGGGTGAAAAATAAACAAAAAATAATGCTAAAACTATGGCATATAAAACTTCAGAGTCAATTAAGTGCACTAAATTGAGTTGTATGCTCACAACCTCTTAAAAGAGCATCCCAAGTCACACAGAAGTGCACAAATATGTGGGTAAGATTGACATTAGTTTACCACAAATATAATTTACATATGCCAGGTTAATACATTGTGATCAGCCGCGAGACCCTGTTAGGAAATGCATGTCTAATTTATGTGAAGGAAGCTATATCTTAGCATTTAGAATTCTGTAAACAATTCTGGTAGTTAGTTAAAGGCATTTAAATAATTAGGCAAAACAGATTTTCCTTTTTTATGGCGTAATTTTACTTTAAACCAAACCTTTTACTTTTCTTGCTTCTTGAAATAAATAACTAGTCATAGTTATACCAAAACCAAAACTGATCAGTATTTTAATGAAGGAAACTTGTGCTGTTGATAAAAACAGACCCAAGTAAGAATACAAGGTCTGTTGTGCAAGGCACTGTTTAACAGCAGCCAAACAGTCCTGGTAATTTATCAAGTTCAGCCTAGACTGCATTGGCTACTAACAGCTGACCTGGTATTTTTTATAACTCTGAGTTGAACTTCCTGGAAACTGTATCTTCCTTCTAGAAGTCACTGTATGTGAAAAGAATGACAAAACACGGAGTCCTGGTAACATTATGGTTCTCTTTTCCATATCCAATATCAGTATTGTGAAGTAGCTTGGAGGGGCACAAAACTCATCTGTTTCTAACTGGTCATAGCATCATGTAAAATAATACTTCCACATGAAATGACTGCTTAGGAAGGTGGCAGCTGAAAACAGTCCTGACTTATCTTTGAAAGATGTGAATGGGAGAGGGGTGATACACACAGTGGCAACAGAAAGGATGAGCCTTTCCAGCTGCATGGCACTGAAAAATTTGGCAATAGCTCAAGGTCCACTTGCTATGTAAAAGCTTAACTTTCCTTAATCTCTGAATAATTCTTCCATCATTGTCCATATGCACCACAGGGTGGCATGAAACCTTCATGTTTTGCCACAGATTATAACCTAAGGAGAGAAATTCTCCATTTGGTCTTCTGGGCATAAGACAAAAAATGAAAATAAAGACATTTTACTATTCCATTCTCAAGTGGGGCACTGAGCAATAAGAATTGCTTAGAAGCTGGTATCTCTGGTGATCTTGGTGTCCTCTTATTTTAGTTAACAAGATCTTTTTTATGCTGATTAAATGGACTTTTCTGCTTTTTTAGACACATTGGACATGTTGGTTGGGATCCAAACACAGGTTTTGATGTAAGTAATTTAATAAGTTGCTGAAGACAATGATTTAAACTTTAGAGACTTTTTACATTAAAGATTTGCATTAAAGAACAAGTTAACCGTAAATTAAATAGTTATAAATTGGGATTTTATGATGTAATGTAAATAGAGAGATGTTGGAATAGAAGGGAATAGGCAAGGGGGACTGAGGTGGGAGAAAAGATTCAAAACCTTCCTGCAGGGTGCCTTTCCTGCAGGGTACTTAGTTCTCCTACAGTAGTACTTTCTGACTTGAAAAGTCAACTCAGAGACATGTACGTCACCTTGCTGTTCCTTTTAACTATATGGTTTGTGGGTGTTTTTTCCCCGTAATATGATATTTTAAAAGTATGTCCAAATTCCAAGCTACTAATGTAAAACTAATGTGTCTCACTTGCAGGTGAACAACTTAGACCCAGAACTGAAAAATCTGTTTGATCTGTGTGGAATTTCAGAGGCTCAGCTAAAAGACAAAGAAACTTCAAAGGTCATATATGATTTCATTGAAAAAACAGGAGGTGTGGAAGCTGTTAAAAATGAACTGCGCAGACAAGGTGGGATTCCTTTTACTTCCATGTAAAAATTAACAGGGTACATTTTGCCTTAAGGATTAGAGTAGAAACTGTTGATGGTGAGCAATTTTTTATTCTCTTCTCCGGGCTTCATGTCACTGCAGTTGGACTGGCTCATGTTTCCATACACTGTACATATGTAAAAACATTCAGGCATGACTTGTCACTGAGGAATAAGGATGTTTATGCCAATTAAGTAATTTCCAGTAGCACTTAGTCTGAATGCAGATCTACACAGTATATTTGATACAGCTGTTTCAGACTGTGTACGTTAAATATTTATTTATAATCTCAATCTTATAAATAAATGAAAGTGTTGGAAGACATAATGCTGTTGTCAGCTGTAGTGGTAGTAGATGGCTGGCAGGCATGTATGCTGCCCATTTATCCTGGCAGAACTCTGTAAAGAGCCTTGAAACAACTACAGACCTGCAATTTTTATATTTTTTTAAAGTTAGGTTTTTTCCGAATTTGAAATTAAAAAATACTAGTTTTGAGCATGCTTCTGCTGGAAAAAAATTCTCAAATAAGCTGCTGCCTGGCTAAACTTTAAATGTGACCTCAGCTGATGCATTATCTAGTGGAAGATAGGAAGTCAGTTTAAAATTACACTGCCAGTGTCAAACTTTCAAAAATTTGCTTAGAGCCCTTCTCAAGAGAAAAATTATCTAAGGTGAAATTATAGTGGTTTGAAAGCAGTGAGTAAGCTGTTCAGTGACTGAAGAGATACGGAATCAGGGTACAATGACTTGTTACATTTATTTCTCAGGTCCCCCTCGGTGGAGCGGTATGTACTTGTACTAAGCATATGCTTCGAAGTATTCATGCTGTTGTGTGATTTCTTTCCTAGATGACACCTTAGTCTGCACCTGTTTGTAATATTGAAAATGATGTTTGAATTTCTTAGTTAAATTGCAAACAAAACTCCCAATTATGAATTTTATTCTCAGTAAGAAATCTGTCAGTTTCTCTATAGAATCTTAACTCCTTTTAAATACTTACAAGGTTGTTGATGCCATATTGCTAACTTTAAAACTAGATTCAGGAGACTTGCCTTAGAATCTTATGACTAGCTTAAAATATTTTTTAAATGCCTATTTTTCTATTTTGTTTGTGTTAACTTCACATTATGGCCATTTGCATGCATGCAATTAAAAAAAACAACTGCCTCATCTATAATATGCATGATGATAATCTATCTCTGTGCTTTTTTATAGAGGTAGATAAAATATTCCAGTATTTCAGTGGGTTTATCCACAACTGCATTATTTGGTGTATGGGCTTGACTGCTGTTTGAAGTGTTCTTTCTGAACTGAAAAACATATTTCTGTGTTTATTGCAAGAATTTCTGTGCTTACATATTCACCCTGCTAGCATGGTGACTGGAGAGCTGCAGAAAAGCCATTCTACTGAGATGGAAATTGTTTTCCCTGCCCTCTCCCTAGTTTTGGTACTGGTGATTATTTTTTTGGTGACAGTACCATCTATAGGTGATTATACAAATTCTTTTGTTAATATCAGTGTACAGGTTAGTGCGCATTTATTAAAAAAACGAAAATTATTTTCTTGCTTTGCTTGTACCATCTGTTTGAGGGGGAAGGGAGAGAGGATAAGTTAATAGTGCTCTCTCCTTGCTGGTCCTCCCTCAGTTCATTACAGCTGAGTACAGACAGGCAGAATGCTGTTCACACAGATTGGATGTGGCATATCTCTCTAGCTGCAATGTGAATAAACCATTTTCCCACAGGAAAACCTAAGCCTTGTGTTAGAAATCTAGGGAGAGCGCAGACCGTGGAGCCACGACCGCGCCGATTATCTCCGTGTTGCAAAAACCCGTCACGCTTGGCAATACCGCCCTGCAGTGGCCGTAAGGGAACTACAGCCACATCGGCCAGAAATGGCAGTTCTTAAAATCGAGAATGTTTGCAGTGTGTCTCCTGGAAAATACATGGCATTTCAGATGCAGTTCTCTCTGTGTTGCCTTTGTGAAGGGGTAGGAAAAAACCCCAGCATCTCGTGGAATTTAAGAACATATCTTTTTCTAAAGATGAGCAGGGAAGGAGGCATTGAGATACTAGTGACTCCTGCTTCCCCAAAATCCCTTTTTTATGGATGTTCCCTTCTCTGTGCCAGTGCAGCCAGCCTGCTTTCTTTGCCCGTAGAAGAGGTAAAGAAGTATCTTCTTAAGTGTAATACGCTTTTTGTTATAAAGGCATGTGAAATCAAACATGAATTTTCTTAGTTATATAATGACACCTGGATTATTAAGTAGTTATGTGTAGCAACCACACAACCTAAAGTACCATGAGCCATTAGATGCTTAGTGGAAGAGGAAATGAAACAGTGCTACTTAAAATGCCATTAGCAGAGCAAGTACATTTCAAGGCCACTTCACAGATAAATGAACTCTAGGGCTACACACAGGATGTTTCCTTTTGACAGCCCCTGCCATAAAGATACTCTTGGAAGTAATTTTCAGTAAAAGAGACTAAGGGTCAGTTTATGCTGCATTATAATGCATTAGTGGGGAGGGGAGTTGTTACTAGAAGATACTGCTTTAAAAAATGCTTGATTTTGTATTTACTTAATAAAATAATGGATACATTAGATAGTGGAAATTCTGTATTTCACTGTAAGTGTATTTTCTCAAAAGTTTTTCTCTTTTGTTCTGTGCTAGCTCAACAAAATTTTACAGGATTCTTCTGAACTTTAATCACTCGTTCTAAGTCTTGCACCTGCTTCCTGTAGTGGTTGACTCTTAAAAAAGACACAACTGACATAGGCTATGTTTCACTTGGTTTGCCCTATAGGCATAGCTTATATTCAGCTGTATCTGTGTTAATCCAGAATTGGTAAAATTTGTACAGGCACAGAGATCCTTGCAAAAGGCAAGGCACAGCCTTCTTTTCCTGCTGGTCTCTGAAAGACTTACAGGTATTGAGTAGCAGGCAATTCAGAGTTGTTTCGTTTCATTTCAGCTCCACCTCCGCCACCACCGTGCAGAGGAGGACCCCCTCCACCTCCACCTCCCCCTCCCCATAGCTCGGGCCCTCCTCCTCCCCCTGCTAGGGGCCGAGGGGCACCACCTCCACCTCCTTCAAGGGCTCCCACAGCAGCACCTCCACCCCCACCTCCATCTAGACCTGGTGCAGCAGTGCCCCCGCCTCCGCCCAACCGGATGTACCCTCCACCACCGCCAGTGCATTCCTCGTCTGCACCGTCCGGCCCTCCTCCGCCCCCACCGCCCCCAGCCAGCGGGTCATCTGTTCCTCCGCCCCCTCCGCCTCCTCCACCCCCTCCTGGTCCTCCTCCACCGCCAGGCCTTCCTTCTGAGGTTGATCACCAGCTTCCAGTTCCTGCGGGAAACAAAGCAGCGCTCTTGGATCAAATCAGAGAAGGAGCTCAGTTAAAGAAGGTAGAACAGAACAGTCGACCAGTGTCCTGCTCAGGAAGAGATGCACTGCTGGACCAGATACGACAGGGTATACAGTTGAAATCTGTGAGTAAAAGCTGCTTCTCATCCAGATGCGCTTGGGACTTGCAAATGCAGTGTCAACAGTGAAATGTGGCTCTGCTTTGGGGGCTGAATTGTAAGTTTTAGTAAAGTTTCTGAAGCAATGACTAAACAGTAGCACTAAGAAAATGCAAAGAACACACGTTTGCTACCAATGAGTTTTGGTGCATGAAATTACCCTTTCAAACTCAATTCTTCTGAGTAAAATCTGTACATCCTACAATGATCATGGCTGTACAGAACTTTTGCAAGGATTATGAAAGGTTGCTGCTTTCCTGACTATTCAGTTAAATAATCTAAACTGCAGGGGATGAGTTTAGTAACGGTAGTGGAAGGCAAACACTAGATTTATTAATTTGTTTTTATTTTCATCTTCTGCAAATATTGAGGCTTGTAAGGAGGTCTCTGCCTGTGTTTTGACAAGTGCTGCCCATAAGAGATGTCGCAGCTGTCCCTGCTGCAGAACAGGCTATTACTGTTTCTTACTGTAGCCACTGATTATCTTAAAAATAATTTCTTAAAAACTATTTTGCCTGTTGATACTTTTTTTTTTGCTACTCCTCTGCACTCGAGGCTTTGCTGTAAAAAGTGTAGGGGTGTGTTCATATTTATTTCCCATTAGAGGTAGGCATTATCAAAGTTAATTACTTCAGAAAGGATTATCAGCCCAAAGCAGACTCATTTTACAAACCCAAACAAAAATATTTTGTGGTATATTCCAAAGATAAAATAAATAATGGTTATGCAGCCACACAAGTCATGCATGTACAACCATATTAGGAAGCTTTCTTTTAGATGAATGCTAACTTCATCAGAGCTCAAGTATTTAAACTTGGGTATTGCTAACTACAGTTCTGTTATATGGTAAAAAGTTGACTTTTTTTACTAAAGATTTAACAGTTTGAGCTAAAGGAACAAGCTGTTCCACAATTTCTTCTGGTGGAATATAAACTCATTAATCGTACAAGGAAGTTTGTCTTAAAATAGAGAGGTTCTGTTTTGCTAATTGCATATTTCTATTGTAACCCTTTTTCCAAGGTATCTGATGGTCAGGAGAGTGCACCACCTACACCTGCACCCACCTCAGGGATTGTGGGTGCGTTAATGGAAGTTATGCAGAAAAGGAGCAAAGCCATTCATTCTTCAGGTACGTCTGATAGAATTTTTCTGACCTCACAGTGTCAAGTTTTCAAGACTTAACACTTCTATGTATCATAAAATGCCGCTGGAGAAAAGAGTGGATTCCAGCAAATAGTGCAGGGCAGACTGCTCTTGGCAGTGCCCTGGTGATGGGCTGAATAGTGCCTTCATGCTGCTTAGAATTACTGGGGTTTAGCAATTCTCAGTAATCCTCAACTAAGTTACTAAGCAAGGTTAATATCCTTAGAAAAAAATTTTTG
This sequence comes from Passer domesticus, assembly GCF_036417665.1. Taxonomy (NCBI): domain Eukaryota; kingdom Metazoa; phylum Chordata; class Aves; order Passeriformes; family Passeridae; genus Passer; species Passer domesticus. The sequence goes on from NC_087478.1 coordinate 20,502,159, forward strand.
TTGTGGTTGCAACTGACTTGCTTTTGTTTACTAGCTGTTTGATCAAATAAGTGACCACTTAAATATTTTGGGAGAAAGTTTTTGATGCTTTCTGTTTGTTGATGCTAAATCTTTTGCCATTATTCAGCTCCTGTGCTGTCAGTTCTGGTGGGCTTTGGCTGCCACCTCCTGGCTAAGAAGCAGCGTTACTTGACCAGGCTTCTACCACGACTGAATCAATTTCCCATGCTTAAGTGCTGGGAAAAATTAGGGCTGCAAGAGGGATTTGCATTTCTCAAATACCAGCTTGTAATAAATGTAGTTCAGTAGCTGCAATGCAGCTGTTTGGGTACATATGTTCTGCATAGGCTTTGTTACGTTTCTGAAGTTTGCCTTGATACCAGAACTGGACATGCAGTCTGCAGAGCATCTGACCAAGTGCAGTATGGTTTGTTGATATGCTGCCCTATGTGGTAATTGCCAGTTTTGGTACTTAACATAAATTAAATACCAGAAGGGAGCTAAATGCTCCCTTACAGTTTTTTCCTATGGGAAGGAAATGCTCTTGTCCAACAAATAAATAGTTTAATTTTATCAGGGTACATTTTTAAAGTATGATGCATATTAAAAATGTGGAAGGCTGAATAAAGTCAACAAGCATTGACTTTGAAGTTGATGTTCATTACACATCTTTGAATATTCCAGTATCCACAATGGTCTTTAGTTCACCAGACCTTTTTTGCTTGTAAAGTAAACAAATACCATTAGGTAACAAACCTGGGGAAGCAGTTCTTACATTCCAGAAATTAATCTGTTCCTGAAATTTAACACCCAGTCTTCAGCAAGCTGGCAACTTGCACATTCTTTAAGAAACAGTAGTAAATAGTAACTGGTAAACGAGAACTTCTGATTCTTTTTCTCTAGAACAAAACAAGTTTTTCCTTTGTGAAGAGTGAGTAAAGCAACAAATTAGATTTAACTTCCAGCTAGTAACTATCTGAACTGGATGTCATGTCTAGCAATCTTAAAATAGAGTATTACTAAATGTATTGTCATGATGACTTTGAACTGATTGTTCTCTTTTCAGAAAATTGTGATAGAAATCAGTAATACTTTTGTCATGTTAAATCTGTGCATGCAAGTGACTTGCTTTTCCTATCTTACAGATGAAGATGAGGATGAAGATGATGAAGAAGACTTTGAGGATGATGATGAATGGGATGATTGATCATATATTATTATATATATATTTTTTAAGGTGAATGATATACTAAACACTGCTTTCTGTCTATGGATTCTGTAAAATTATCATGTAAATGTTCTACCAATTTGCTGTATATTTTTGTTGCCTTTTGCTTTTTTATTAATCTGTGCAATACCTCATTTAATCTGTAAAGGTTTGTCATAATCCTCTACAAAGCTACTCCCTGTTAATGTGTGCAAGTTTACACCTGGATGATAATGTACATGTGAATACTTTCCATTCCATCAATAAGGGAGTTTAAATGTAATATGTGAGACTGACAAAAACCTTAATGTAATTTAGTTATAATGCAAGAAGGAAAACACTATTTTCATACCCTACTTTTTCTGTATCTAAATTTTCTTATTAAAGCCTAGTATAGCACTATGTTCTTTAAGTGATGCAGCTCTTAGTTTATTTAGCCCCTTGATTTCAAATTAAATGCTATATGAATGTTGAGGCTGGTTTATCCTATTGCATGGTTTCAAATACATCAAAACATTGCAGTTCAGATCTTAGCAGTATGCTTTACATAACACAAAGGCACTGCAGAAATGCACAGCTAGTTGTGAAAATCACCTTGCCCTAACTATAGTACTGACTGCTATTGAAGGGCAGTAGTAATTAAATTCTTCAATGGGGACCTCTGAAGTTAAACAGGGTGGTTCTGTATTGTCATAGTGGTAAATGCAACTTTAATGCAAACAAGTTCAACTTATGGTTGGTTTGTTTTGGTTTGGGGTTTTAGGGAGGGTTTCTTGGGGGGTTTTTGGGGGTTGGGTTTTGTTGGTTGGTTGGTTGGTTTTTTGTTTTTTTGTTTTTTTTTTCTTCCCTGCTCTTGCTTTCAGAATGAAGATGTCTAAATTACTAGGGGCTGTACTGGAGGCTGGCAATCGCTACAGCTTGGTCTATTTTTAAAATCAATTTTTTGTGGTTTTTAGGCTGAAGGGCTGCATTTAAGGCTTGCTTCAATAGCATTTAATTACCTTTTTAAAATTTGTAGGACATTGGTGTACTAATAAACACAAGTGGTATTACTTTGCAGTCTTTGCTTTATGGTACACAGCAGATGCTGAAACACCAATCCTACATCCTGTAGGTTGGAAAGTCATTAACTCAGAATAATACACTATGGATAAGTACTGAACTTTATGGCAGTATTTTGTCTTCATATGTTGGCTTTAAGACCAAGGGTTGTGATGAAGATCAAGAACCTGATTCACAAGAACAGTATTGGAATAAGTGGACAGAAAATGGGATTTTCATTTCACAGCTTGCACATTTATATACATTGTACTTTGTAGTGCAGTAAACATTGGAACATCTGCCTATTATGAAATACTAATCTATGCTAAGTGGGTATGTAATATCTGCAGCATTAATTACTGTACTTACTGTAATTTTCAGGTAGAAAATCTTTTTGAAAACCACATTATTGGACACAGAATGTTTATTAAAGTCAGTTACATTTGGAGTGTAGTTAATACATAGTGTCCTGGGTCTTTGACTGTAGTCAGGGTATCAAACGAAATTTAAGTTATCGGAGAAGTATTGACTGAAACCCAGTGTTGACCTGATCTTGACAGGCTGGACCTGCATGATATGGCTTGGATTTCTAACCCAGTTATAACCTAGTCTTTAGCAAATTAATTTAGTTGTAGGAGGAGAAAAGAAAGTTGCTGAAAAGTAGTGGGAGAGGTAAGGTTGTAGTTAAATTATTCAGAGGACGCTAACTTCCTTCCAAGAGTAATTTAAGCACATAACTTGAGAAAAAAAAATTGCCAAGTGGTCTCACTTTCTTGCAGTAACTTTCTCATTGGCCTCTGCTGCTGGAAACACTTCCTGCTAGCTTTGCTGCTGTAATGGCTTGAGCTTTGGATCAAGTGCAAGTGCAGCCTGGTGTAGCTAAATGGCAGTGGAGTTAGCAACTTGTGTATAAGGAAAATATTTGTATGGCTTTCATATAACTTCTGGCACTGCACTCTTATTTTTATTGCATATAGGGCATTTTAAAATTAAGCAGATGAGGCCTAGAGGTTTTCCTAACATGCTACTTACTAGATATGTTTAGCTGTTATGTTCCCAGAATTGGAATTTCTGTAATATAGTTAATAATTAAGCATCACAGTTCATTAATCAAATTTCTGTTCTGGATTTGGGGAGCTCTGAAGTTGCAATATTGAATAAAATTTTGATTTGTAGATACTGGCCAAAGAAAGGTTTTGGGTTTTCTATTTCTTCATATAAAAAGTACACGCACACCTGTGGTGTCCGGGTTAATATTTACTTTCAAGTAGTGTTTGTTCATGATAAATTTCAGACATACAGGCTGTGATGTCAGTTAAGTTAGTCATAGCTGCATGCTTCAGCACTCTGCCACTTTGGCTCCGAGCAGAAGACAGCATTTCATGATACTGGTGCATTGTTGCTAAACATTGTAATGAAGGCCTCTTATATATTCTGGTTAATTGACTGTCCAGATAGCCTTAGCAATTAACAAACTAGCATGAGGCTTTTGTATCTCAACACTCTATGTGCATAGACAATATCAGCTAGCCACTTGTACGTATGAAATTCGTAAGAACTTCTCAATCATTCAGTTTTCCATTTATCAAACTGAAATTTTTAGTATGTGAATTTTTGAAATGTACAGTGAATAGGATGTTGCACTGGTGGCAATTCATCATGAAGCATAATAAAATTAATTTGACTCAACTAGTGTAAAACTGTGTGGTTTTTAAGTGCTGATTGCGGCACAGGTTTTAAAATAGATCTGTAGGTTGATTACACACTTTAAAAGTGACTTTGGCCACCTGGCCAAGTTCACAAAGCAGTAAATAGCCACTGTCAAATCGCAGTAGTTTCATGTCTGTGGAAAGTTGGATTGTGCTGTTGAGTAAACACAATGAGTAAGAATGTGACACCCCGTCCTCCTGGCACATCTCACTGCTGCTAAGCAGCCTCCTTGGAAACAGCTACTGCTGCAGGCAAGTGCAATAAACCAGCAACATTTCAAGGTCAAACAAACATGGGATCATTAATAAACATTCTAGAAGAAGTTCTAAATAATTAACTCTTGTCAGTGGATGCTCTAACTTAACCTGGGTTATACAGATGTAAATCTTTGTCCTGCATGTTATAGAGTTTGAGTTCAGGATACTTCAGAAGTTTGCTTCTCTCTCCTAAAGCATCTGAAGAGTGCAGCATTTCAAACTGTTACCTGGTGTACACTTTGTTTTGGGGTTTAGTGCTTAGCTGATTTCTCAGCATTAAGCGCGGGGCAGAGTTGAAATTTTTAATTGCAGGATGAGCTGAGGTATATAATCATTTCCACTTCATAAGCAGAATGTTAAAATATGTTTTTGAAATAAGCCTTTTTTTTTATTTGACAGTGGTTACTTTCCCAAGTAAGATTCTTGTAAGGAGGAAAAGGGAGGAAAAAACCTATTGCTTTTAAGACTGTTAGCAGTCCACTGCAACAGCCTTTATCTAATCATTAGAGGAATTCTTGGTCTAATTAAAGTTCCTGAAGCTTAAGTACAGTGATAAGCAGCTTTATTTATAGAAAAGTGAAAATGGTTTAGGGAAGCTTAGACAATACTCAGCCTTTGTCTCTCAAAAGACCAGTGTTATCCTCTAGCACTGCAGTAAGGACTCCTGTTGCTATGTATTTGTTTCCTGCCTGGAATTTTCTTGAGTGAGAAGATGGAAAGGATGGGGTAGTAAAAACTAGAATGTGATCTGGGGAGGTTTAATACTGTTTTAACTCCCTTGTCAGTGACTCTAGCCTGACAAGTCTAAGACAGTCTTTGAAAGTTTGAGGATGTTTATCCCGTTGTGAAGGAGCCTTTGGTTTTGTTTTTTTGTTTTTTGTTTTTTTTTTAATTGCCAAATTACTATGGCTTGTCTGCTATATTGTGCTTGGAAAAAAATAAAACATTGGTTGTTTGAAATCGCAGGTTTGGAAACTATTCAGATACATGTTGAGGAATAGAATCATTGCCCAAATATAATTAGTGGCAAGTTTTTCTCACAATTTGTGTTTTATGCTGAATTTTACAGTATTTGCTGGTGTAACCTGCTAAAAGGAATTAGGCTAGTAATTTATCAGTTACTCAAATTCTTCTCTGACATACTTTGAAGTAATAACTGCAGGACTTACCCATTTATATAAACAGTGCCTGAAATTAAGAAGTTTTATATGTTACATTTATTGTGGGGTTGGGTTTTTTCCTTAAATCTGTTATCAACAAATATACTTTAAGGCCTTTTTCCTTGTGCTCTGAAGGGTTTTTGGAGTTTCTCTGGAGCGAAATTCTTGAGCCATTACTTCATGTGTGTGCTTTTTCCTCCCTGAAGCTTAATCATCTTGAGTTTGGTTACTTGTGCGGTATGAATTCGAAATTTATTACATAAGGACTAGATGAGGAAGTGCAAGTTTTGCTTGAAAAATAGCCATTGCCAGCTGTTGGGTTTTTTTTTTTTTCTTCTTAAAAAACAGCCATTACCAGCTATTATATTTTTGTATGTACCACTTTGGGAACACAATGAAATCTGATGTTTAAAGCTTAAGAAATAGGATAATGGTTGTATCATATATCAGACACAAAGTATTTGCTTAAATTACATTGGCAGGAACACAGAATTGGGAATTGGCTCTTCTGGATGTTGATGCCAAAAACCAGGGAACTGCTGGAGCATCTGAGCTGGATTTAGAGTACTTTATTGGTAGATAGGTCATTCCCAGATGCTTGGGATTCAAGGAGCATGGACTGACAAACTGTTGAGAAGCTTGCACATTTTCTGTTCTCTTTCTTTTCTGGATCATCCTACAAAGTAGTAGTCCTTTGGACCAAAGCAGTGCTTATTTAATAATCAGGAGCAGAAATAATCCTCAGAATATAGTCACTCAGAATTACTCTCCAACTGCCAGCAGAGAATCTGGCTTTATTTTTAAGTTCAAAATGAAATGGAAAAAGCAGACGACACCCAATTAACATAAAATGTGTTTTTCTATGGTTCAACTCCTGTGTATGAATATGAAAGGCCATGGTTAAAGCAGAAATCTGCTAGTTATTAGTAGTCTTTTTCACCAGTAGTAGCTACTGGTGTCTAATCCCTAGAGAATATGTTACTGAAGCTCACCTGCTGTGTTAGGCAAGAAGTGTAGGAGTTTTTGGAAAGCAAACCTCTCTGCTCTCATTTGTGTTCACAGTGCTCAGGCCTGCAGTTTTTAGAAGAAAAGCAGTATGAAATCATTTTGTAATGTTAAAGGATCTCTTGTACTGTAGTATCTTCTATGCTTGCCTTACAGGAGCTGGGATACTCTTCTGACTCTTCCTGCATTAATGTCCTGGATAACTCAGATGTTATCACATCTCGGCCCTTACTACTGGACCGTTCTTGTCTTCACTAACAACGCCCCTAAACCTCCTGGTAGAAATACAGTTAGCACACATACCTTCAGCAGCTTACAGCACACAGCTGTTGTTCAGCACATTTCAAGAAACGGAAGTTGTCCTGATGTGGATTCCTCTTTGGGAAAATAATGTCTTGCCTATGTATCAAGGTGAAGAACAACAGAGATCCTAAATGACCAGCTGGGAAAACACCATGCTGGTTGCTCTCAAGAGCACTGTGAGAGGTGGGTGGCTGATTGAAGGATAGATGTAATCCAAGGATCGTTCTTCCAGGAACCAACCCAACATAGATCACAGCTGGCATAGAAAACAAAAAAAATACTACAGTCTTTCTTTGGTAGTGGACACATTGCCTGGTTCACTGTGTGTGCTCACTCTCCTGGCTGTGAACCTCAGGAAACCATGCACACCTTGGGCAGCAATCCATCAGGCTAATGATCATCATTCCAACATTTTATATGTAGGATCCTTAGACAAGCTGCCTGACCAGTCTAGAGATGATACCTGGATAGGGAATGAGCTCAGAGCAGATTCCTTGTACTTTGTGCCCTGGATGACAGGTTTTACCTGAGTTAACTTCAGCTATGCTGCAGTGGGGAGGATTTGGTGAGACCTGTGTATTCTGCCAAGCAGAAGTGAATTGTCACAGTGTTACTTGTAGACACGAGGCATCTTTGTTTTCTGAAAGGCTGTAATTTCAACCTCCTGACAGAAGTCAAATGCTGTGGTAGATCAAGTTGTTAGTTCCATCCCTTGTGTGGTCAGTCAGGACAGCCTTTCTGTTGATCCTAAAATCCTCCAGAAGAGTGATGCAATATGTAATCATTATGGTATGAAATTATTACAGATCTTTGTAGTTCCTGACTTTCCACCAAAACTAGGTTATATGCATCCTTCTGTCCTTCCCCAAGCCATTTTGAGCACTAAGCCTCTTAGCCTTTGGCCCATTCTTCAAATACTCCTTCTCTACCAAGATAGAACTCTGCCTTCTGAAAGACAGAGAAAAGTCAAGCTGTCTGTACATTTGCTGTCTTGTCCATTCTTTGCCATAAAACAAATTCAGGTTGTTAGCAGGAGGACAGAGCCCTGAATGGAGCTGCTGCTGTGTGTGATAGAAGTATCTTGTCTAACCTCAAGCAGGCTCTCTGTTGGTGCTCTTCTGAAGGTGACTTCAAAGAGTCCCCAGGCCATCAGGGCAGATTGTGTGCACAGGGTATGTCAGTGGTGTGTGCAGAAAGTAGAACAGCGTGGGGTCATGTCCCTGCACCAGGCCCACAGCCCAGCCTGCAGGAGGGGTAGCTGTGCTCTCTCAGAAGTATGTGATGTGTAACTGAGCAATCAGGGATGCAGCACAAAGTGGAATCCTGCATTTGTCCAACTCAGTCACTCTTCTGACCCTTGCTCATCTCCACCTCCTGTAACCAGCGTGTAGACACTGAGCAGGTGCCATCTTGCACTTCAGGCTCTTAGATGCAGGTGTTTTCACTGAAATCAAATCTGTTTTGCCCTGTGCCTCAGTTGCTCATTTGTCTAATGGTGCTAATAGCACAATGCATATAAATACATCTAGTCCAGACATGTACTGCAGTCCAGACATGTGACACTTAAAATATTTTTAAATGCGGTTTTCCTTGTTCAAATTTAGTTATCTCAGTTCTCAGAACATTAAGTAAGACTTCTTCATTTCTGTAAGGTCTAGTTTTCAGAATCAGTAGCCATTTTTAAGCTCTCAAAATGAAAACCAAAACAACATGAATCATGTCTGTAGAGCAGTTAATCTGAGCAGTTTGATTACTTGTGTGTGCAAATATTGGGTCATTCTCTAATGTTACATCAAACTGATTTTTCATTTAATATTTTGGAAGTCCAGCCACAACATGCAGTTCCCCATGGATTTAGTTTTAATAAACTAAAAATGTTTTAATACACCATGTGAAAGACATGAGGTTTGGGACCTACAGACTAGTTGCTAATCCCCTGGTTTACAAGCCAGGTTTGCAGCACAGCTCCCATCAGGAGCACTTCCCTGTGAGTGACGGTGTCAGAAGCTTAACTGATCCCGGACAGGGAGTCCTGCAGCAGCGTGTGGCAGCCCTATCGAATGGCTGCGCCCGGGGCTGCACCAGGCTGCCTCCCCTGCCCACCCACAGCTGCACAGCCCTCCCCAAACGTGTGAAAAGAAACAGTTTCATGGGTGTGAGTCCTTTTAAAATACCAGAATCGCTGCTTCTCTGACTGCCCAGAGGTCTGCAAGGTCAAAGGTGCAGCGGTGCTGCTGCCTTGCTTTCACAAAGTGCAGGGTCCTTGGAGGATTTGAAGTGCAGGAGGCATTCTGTTTATGGCTTAGATTTACTGCAGCTCTGCGTGTGCTGGCTTCTGCTGGTTTCGTCTTACTGCCTCGTCTGTCATCTCACTTTGAAAGGGGCCATCCTGTTTTCATCAGGGTGCACGTTAGAGCTCTGACTTTGTTAGAGGAAAGGCAGCCAGTAGCTTTGAAGTGTGTGATAATATTTTTGCTGCTGGATGGTAGTCACACTATATTCCCCAGCCTCTTGGATCATCATGGAACATTAGGAGAAATTGTGACAGGATGTGGCTGAAGTCAGATTGATTTACTTTTCTCTACTAATTTTTTTTACAATTTGCACTTGATAACTACTACAGCCATAAGGTAAAACTGTGTCAGCTATTGCTTCTGAAAAACATGATCCATGCTTACTTAAAAAAAACGTTTGGACTTGCCATACGTTTTTAGATTCCAGCTAAGATTTTATTAATCTTTCTGCATAATTTTCAGTAAACAGCTGCACTGTCAACATGGAGACAGAAGGCTTCTAAGAAACACAAGGGCAAGCGCAGCTCTTAAAATCTGACCTCCTGTTTTACTACAATGAAGACGGGTGCTATATTGTTGCATTAAAGAAGGAAAAAAGAAACAAAACCTTTGTCCTTTGTGTTGCTAATTTGGGTGAAACTGGCAAAATATTTCTGCCCTGCTCAATTTCTTAGGGTCTTGCTGAGCAGAAGCTCATAGAGGTACTTACACCAAATTTTTTCACTTGGTTTAAATATTGGTTGTCCTGTGCATGCATGTGCTGTTGGGATGTCATGGAAACAGCCAGGATGGGAGCTCTGCAGCAGCAAGTGCACAGGTACAGTTGTATTTCCCTAGCAACAGTCTCAGTCCCAGAGAAGAACATGTGTTTAATTGGTGTGGTACTTGAAACACAGGGATAGAATTATTAGTCTGCAGAGAGAGAGTCCCTGTAGGATTAGTTTCATAATGACCACTGAGCAGCTCTTCTGTGCCATAGCTACCTGCTGGGGACTCATGCCATGAAGTTGTCTGTGCATTTCATCACTGTTTCTCCTCTGAAGTGTATGCTAGCTCAGAGAAGCACATAGCTGATCCACAAGAGACAAGCTAACACTGCAGATGGGAGCACCTGAAGCAATCTGCACAGTATGTAAAAAGCCCTCTTCTCTCTGCTGTGGCACACGAGGCTATGGCAGAATGCACAGGGCAAAACAAAGACTGGAGTTACAGAGTTCAGAAGGGATTTGCTAGGCTATCTGAAGCAGTGCCCCATCACACAGAAGGATATCAGTGTGTATGAGGTTATACCAAGAGTTCCACAAGTTCCTGCTACAGTTTTGCTGGTTTTTGCAATCTGGCAAAACATTTTGTCCTCCAAGATACAATTATATATTTATATGTGGTGCAGGTGATTGTGTAAATGCTTTCTAGAATACAGAACATAAGCAAATCTATTTTAAAAATGCTTTGTGATTTTTTTTTTTTTTGCTTTTGAGAAATTAATGCTGAAGAACATTTATTTAGATTCACAGTGGAAGTTTCAGATTTATATTTATATACCAAGGAAGTCTCTCATTTATGTTTATCATATTTACAGCTGTTGACACAAACACAGGCTTGTTGTCGGGTGCACAGCATCAATTCACAGTGAGATGAGGTATTTCTATTTTTTATTCTAGTTTGTGCAAAGTAGGGAGCTGGGATATAACTCATAAAAGGCTGGCTCTTCAATCATCAAAACATTGTGCTATTTATATATTTTAACAAAGGCATCAGCATTCATTGGTTACAGATTACATAACTTTTTCATTAATTAGTACTGAAACTCCTATTTCCAAGTTTTACCTCTCATTCTCATGCTAATTAATCTGCATGCACAGTTCTTCCCTCCATTTGAGTTGGGTTCATTTTGAGTAGGTGGTCAATGGGTTGGTGGTCAGGATCTCCCACTGCTGGAATTACCTTTCCCCCAGTTACTGCTCAGTTCTGCTGACTTCACTCCTGGTGGCTCTTGTCCAAACAGCCCATTCAGCTTGGGACTGTCTTCCCTTTCCCTTGAAAGATTGATTAGTCAAGCACACAATGTTCACAATGCAATTGCTTAATCATAACTGTCCAGCTCTAGCTACTGATTAAGAACAAAAAACAAAAAAAAAATTTTTATTCAAATTTTGGGGAGCTCAGATCTTGAGGGGCTTGATATTGCAACCACAAGGCTATGACCCTTCACCTGAAACATGGTGAGGATGTCAATTGAGGGATTGTGTGATATCTACCAGGAGAGAATATTCTTCATCACTAGTGAGACATAAGCTGAAAAGATGTCTTATTCTTTGTTTTGGTTCAGAGCCAGTGGGAAGGAAAAAGCAGCTTGATGAAGATTTGATTCAGACTGTCTTCATGGGTTAGGCTTGGCTTTTCCTTATCTCAGGTACTTTCATCTCCCATTACCTGAGCAATGCCAGATGAGGATTAAAGAGGGGGGAAAAAAATTGCAGGGTGTCTTTTGACATAAAAATGTGGACTTCAGCAGAGACACGTGTGAGGAAAGGATTGACACTGATGAGAGCCCCTGAGCCCAAGCTGATAACATTTGAATCACCCTGATTTTGTCTCTGAGAGAGTTATTAAACCGGCCCAAAGCAAATGTGGGAAAAGTCAAGCCACTTCTATGAAAAACACTGCAATGAAGGGAAGGGTCAGCAGAAGAAAATGGAAGGGATGGTGCATATTCTTCCATATTTTGAAAGTGTTAATTGGAGGAATTGCAAGAGATATGGAAAGAAAAAAGAAAAACTGACCATAGTCAAGCTTTTTTTGGTGCTATGCAGCATGGAGGCCAAGCTGGTGAGAAAGCTCTTTAAGTGAGAATTTAAGATCACTGGCAGGATGGTGCTCACCTCTGCCCCATTGCAAGGTGATCCTTCACACACTACCTGGGAGAAAGGCAAATAAAACCATGGAGTCATAGAGCCTGAGGTGGAAGGGACCTTAAAGATCCTTTAGTTCCAGCCCCCTGGCATGGACAGGGACACCTTGCACTGGACCCGGTTTCTCAGAGCTCCATCCAACCTGGCATTAAAGATTTCTAGGATGGGGCATCCACAAATTCTCTGAGCAACCTGGTCAGTGTTTCACCACCCTCACAGTAAATAATCTATTCCTAATATCTAATCTAAACCTGCTGTCTTTCAGTTTGAAGCCATTTCCCTTGTTCTGTCGCTACCTCATCTACAAAAGTCCCCTCCAACTTTCTTGTAGGCGCCCTTCAGGTACTGGAAGGGTGCAATTAGGTCACCCGAAGCCACTTTTTTCCAGGCTGTACAATCCCATTTCTCTTGGCCTTCTTACATAGGAAAGGTGCTCCATCCCTCAAAACAACCTGATGGCATCATCTGGACTCACTTCAAGGTAGATATCCTTACTGTGCTAGGGTGTAGCTTCTTTTCTTCCTCATATATTTGAATGCAGCCTTCCCCTCTGCAGCACAGTGTGGGCCCCACTCAAAAGAGCTGTACAGATACTGTGAAGGAAATTCTGCCAGCACTGGTTTGCTCAGTGTTTGCATTTTGAAGGATTATAATATAACTGGTGTAAGAGGCAAGAGATCAGAATACAGAGAGAGCTTCAACAGAATTTCCAGACTAAATCCCTAATTTCACTTAGAGGCTAAGTGTAATTATGCAACTCCTGATTTGCCTTCAGGTCATCCCCAGCTGGTTTCAACTAAACCAGATGTTTTGCTTTAAAGTATGGTATTTTGTGTCAGAAATAACTACTCAAGCCCACTGCTTGCTTTTAAATGCCAGAAAGGGCCCTGGAAACCTCCCATGACCTCAGGACAGCAGGCTGCATCTTTTGCTGGCAAATACTGGAACAAGTTGAACACATTTGAATCTTCACGGATCATTGCAGCTCCCCCAGACCCAGCAGGAGGACTGGATGGCCCTGCAGTTTTCCACCTCATGGCTTGTTGAAGAACTGAGCAGTTTTATTATTTGCCCCAGAAGTAATGAACTCTCCAGGCTTCTTAATTTAAAATCAAGTGAGAGACCCTGAGTGTGCCCAAGAGGTGCATTAACCTTGAATTTCAAAGAAGAAAATATCCTATAAACACAGCTATAGCCAAATTAAAAATCTTTTGAGACCTCTGCTCCATTTGGAGGAGGGGTTAAATATTTGTCATCTTGGAAAGAAGCTGATTTGGAAAGCAGGTGTTTAAACATTCATTGAAATATGACAGTGAAGTTCAGGTCTTTGCTTTGGCCCATCTCAGGCATGTCAGTCTCACCACAACAGCAGCACTGGACACCCAGAAATGCCGCCCTGGAAGTGATGAATTGACCCATCTCTGATGAAAGAACTTCTGCATCTATCACCCCCTTGCCACTTTATCCCAGGTGGCACTGCTAATGTCAATACAATGATGAGACAGTATCAGACAATCAACAGGCAGAGCAGGTGATGGGAGAGCAGTCCTGGGTAATGCAGATCCCCACATTCCCAGCACCACATCTCTGGTGAGGAATAAAGCTGAGGAGAAAGGTGCTGCAGGGAGGAAAGCTGACTGCTTCAGGACCAGTCTGGTTGCTTCAGGGTCAATCTGACTGCTTCAGGATCAGTCTGTGGTGGGATCACAGCTGGCTGACAGGGCAGGGAGCTGCAGGCCCTGAGGGTGGCTGTCTGAGGACCTCTGCATTGAACAGGTCTGCTCACCCTGCATTTAATTAGGCATTAGAATGAGACACAGCAAGCTGTAGTATTGATGTGCTGTTCAGTCACTCACAGATAAGGCCATTCATTGCCACTCTGAGGTAGTTAAATAACAGCTATCCAGGGTGAATGGTCCTCCACATCCAGCATGGCTGATATTAATGACCTTACTTTTCACCTAAGACGATGACAAAGTACTAAATAAAACTTCCCAATGGACATTGTTTAGGGAGCCCCATCTACTATGTATTTTTAAGAGCCAGTCTAATTATGTTTGATGTTTTCTTGGAGCAAAGGCCAGTCTGGAGGAGTTGTTATGCTCTACAGACAGGAAGCTGACAAAACGTGCTCAGTGCCCTTGAGGTAACACCATGTCTTGTAACAGGGAGCTGTCAGAGCAGGATTAGGGCTCAGGATTGTCTGACACCCAGCTGTGAGCTCAGTTCTCCATGTGACTGTGGGGTTCTTTGCAGTGGGAATTCGAGAGTGGGAGCCAGTGGCATGGTGGGGTTATTCAGGCTGCTCAGCTGTGCTGGCCTATCAACTACCAACATCTGTGGCTCTGTAGTCACCAAGAGCCTAGGGACTGATCCAGAAAAATTAAATCCAAGCTGCCCAATAGTGTCCTCCCTCTGTTCCTAGCTAGAGGTTCCCAGCATCTCCTTTGCACAAGCAATACAGCTCTGAAACTGCAGTGAGAGGTCTAGGGAAGCAAACTGGAACAGTCTTCCTTTTTGCTGGTTGATTTTTTTTTTTTTTCCTACAGTGCACATCTAGAGCTGCAAAATTGTCCTGGGGCTGCACCAGCTGGTGTTGCACCTAAAATTCAACTACTGGGATGTTTGGAGTGATTTGATCTCAAACTGATTTTAGTCACTTTAAACTGTAGCAGAGAATGAAAAGTTTAGCTCATGCGTGGCTAGACAGAAGATAATCCTGGCATGGGATGACATAAATCTTCTAACAAGGGCTTGTAACACACCCAAACCCATGCTAAACTGGGATGAAAGGCAGGAGTATTTGTCTGGGTGCTGCCTGTGCAGCCACAAACCTTCTGGGCTGGTGCTGGTGCCTGTCTCACCACTCACAAAGGGGCAGAGTTTGCTTGTGCCTACCCAGCCTCCGCAGCTGAGACTGACCTGCCACAGTCCGGGCACACTTGGTGAAGAGGAAAACAAAGGGCTGGAATTTGGCAGAAGTGATTAAGAGCACATGAAACCCGAGCACTGTTGCCTTCCAACTTGTTTGTGAAACACAGCAACACATGCATGGGTTGCAGATTTAGAGAGCAGTAAGCTGAGACCAAGCAACAGGGATGACCCCACACTGTGTACACATAAACACTTCCTTCAGGTGCCTGCAAAATTCACTGCTTTAACTGGAGCTCACTGGCAGCCCTCGAGAGCATTGGTGAGTGTGATAATTAAAAAATACAGCTACACATACACACAAGAAAAATAGCCTTCATACGTGGACTCTATACTTGGTTAGTCTGGTGAAATGTCTTCTAGGCCACTCCTGGGAATCATCCCAAACTGATCCTTCTCAGAGCACATAAGCATTTCTGACTATCAGTTCCTTAAATACTTGTTTCTTAAGTGAGGAAATGGCAGAAATGGCGTGTCTTCCTTTTCACAGGCATTCTTTCACAGCCAGGTCAGCTCTGAGGCTCCTGTCCTCATGGCTTGCCTCATCTGCATTTACAAAATTTCCTGCATTGGATCATGGGCTGTGCTTCTCTCACCATTTAGAAATATTCACTTATATTCCACCAGTTAAAGTTAGCAAAAATTCAAATAAAATAAATATAGTAATAATGAATCCAACAGCACTTGATGCCTGAGGATCTTGGAGCACACTTCAGTCTGTGTGAACATAACCTTGCAGTGCTGTGAGAGGGATCAGTACTGATGTCTTCGAGGCAAAATAGAGGTATAACAAATTAAAAAATATACCCCAGAGTACACAAACAGCCCAGGACATAACCTTCAGTCTTGGCTTTGAGATACATGTCTGGTCTCTTACCACACACTCAGTAAGAATTTTTACTGTGACTGTATTTTAATAAAAGAAAAACAACTTTCCCTGTGTTATAGAAAATAACTCTTTTTTTTTTTACAATTAAAAAGGCTTTATAAAACTCATATTCATTTGAAGGTGAAAGTAGTCAAAGGTTACAGATAGAAATAAATACATTTGGCAGATAGACTGCTTCCTTGCTTTCCACAATGACAGAATTTTTTCATATCTCCATTTTTCTTTTGGACTGATCCATCCTTTTGACACAGAACAGTTATGTCTGGATCTGATATTGCCCCAGCTGCCCTGCAGCCCATGAATGACAGCTGCCCCATTTTTCCATTATCTCCACAGAAAGAAAGCCCTCAAATGTTGTGCTCTCTCCTTTGCCTTCCAGTTTTACACAAGGCTGCATCCCCCGGGCAGACCTTCAGCCCAAGCTGCCCTTGCAGGACAGCCTGGCAGGGCAGGGAGCAGCGTGGAGCTGGGGCAGGGTCAGCCCATGCTGGGAGCTACCCCATCCTTACCAACCCCACTTGCTCTGCCCAGATTGACACCTGCACTTTGCCTAAGCTGGGACAGCACCCCTGTCCCTAATCCTCCTCCTTTCTGGCTCCAGGTCCTGGCAGCTCAGGGTGAGGCTGTGGGTGAAGCTCAAGTCCCAACCAAGAGGTTGGATATTGAGATGTTTTTCCTTAATAATGGTGTTTTCTGAGTAACAGCGCTTAAACGTGAATCCTCTGTGCTTCCCAGAGCAAGAGCACTGTCAGATAAAACAACACCACTAAAATACTTCAAAAATCACAGTCCTGAACAGAAAATTCATTTAGTGCCTAGCTTGAAACACTGTGAGTGGACAGATATTTCAGATGTGTGAAAAGAACAACATCTCATGGTACTTATATAAAAGGGGCCACCACAAATCACCAGGTGATTCTAAAGAGCATCTTCTCAGTGACACAGGCATGCAATCATTTTTCTAAGCAAGGCTTTTTTTTCCTGAATTCAGTATTTCTCTTTATGTGTATAGCACAATTGTCACTATCCTATCTAAAGAATTAAAATTCAAAATTCAGTAAATGATCTGGCAAGTCAGAGTAAACTTGTTTTTTAACTTTTGAGGAATGAATCTAAAAATTAATTCTGTCATAAGTGCAACATTGGACAAATGGATCTGTCATAACCAGGGAGTGTACATGCACTGCTGTGTGCACATCTCAATATGTGAACAAAATTCTAGTCTCTCTAGTAAATTATTAGTTTCTTGTTGGAATCAAGTGTGGATGGTATTAAGCCAGAATCTAGCAGAAGACTTTGGTTTCTATGTGATAGTCTTTGTCTAAAGAAACATCTTACTTGCATGGATTTTAAAATAGAGCATCTTACTACAAATTGTAGGAGATTTTTACAAATTCCAGGTTGCAGATCCTGTGGAGTTATCACATCTAAGAGCATTAATTTAATAATGTCAGAGCTTCTGTGTTTCCAGTTTCAGGCTTCTGCTTCTGAAAACACCAAACCATACTACTATTTTCATAAGCTTCTTGCATTATTTTAACAGTAAGAGTTTGCCCATTCTTTTTTAATTGGAAGGCTGTTCCAAACACCTCCTTGTTCTAAGAGTTTGGATATGTCTTCTAATTTCTGATCCAAATGCAGTCGTGCACAGTTTCTGGGTTTTTTATTCTACTGCTAACTATGTCCCACAGCTCTTTCCACGTTGCAGTATTCATAGACATGAGCTGAAATCCCTTTGAGCCTTTGTTTGGCTAGATTGATCCCACCACCTGTTCTCATCTCTCTCACAGGACAGCCTCTTCAGTTCCCCAATTATCCCAGCCATCTTCTGTCTCGCTTCCAATTCAAAACAATTTTTCCTGGCTGTTAGTTACTGAAATTGTACACACCCTTCCAGATGCTGTTTCACTTGGGCCTGCACCTGTGAAAATAGTGTTTGCAGCTACCTCTCCCCTTACATCCAGGCATTGCAAGTGCCCCCTTCCTGGCTAACTCATGGTGGTCATTTGTGTCCCTCTCCAAACAGCCTGCAGACAAGTCCTCTCTGTTTTGGGTGTGGAGCTGCTCTGCCTTAATCATAACTTCCCCTGAACTGATGGACTTCTGAGAAAGATGTACGAGTGGTGGCATGGAGGTCTGCAATACTCACAGCTTCTGCTGTGTTCTGCAAGAGTCATAACTGCGTTGTTCTGCCACGTGGGCAAGGGAGAGGCCGTGGCTGCAGCTTCCCACTCCTCTGCTTCACAGCCCCTCAGGACATCCATCCTCCCACCACGCCATGCAGGGACTGTCCCACACCAGCTCTTCTGGCTCCCCACTCGTGTGCAGCACAGACTTGGCCTCCAGAAATGGATGTGGCTTCACCTGGCAGGAGCCCCCACGGCCACCTGCCCTGTTTGGTGGGAAGGAATCACCTCTGCAGGGCAAGAATCCCCTCTGCTCATCCAAGCCCTAGCAAAGTGGGGCACTGTCCAGAACACCAACAGGGGACTCAGAAGGAGGCAGCAAAGCTTCCAGAAGGTGTGAAAATATAATTTCTTGCTCTTTTATGAGCTCCTTTTCTTTCTATAATTTCAGCCATTTCCCTAGGTGGTGAGGCATGACCTAAAGGGCCACATACTGGATTTCCAGGTAGCAGTCAGGCTCTGGTATTCCTGGTTCTTTCAGCTCTTTTATAGAAGCATTAAGGTTGGAAAAAACCTCTAAGATCATTGAGTCTAACTCTTAATCCAGCACTGCCAGATTCACGTCTAAACCGTGACTCTAAGCACCACACCTACACATTTTGTGAACTCTTCCAGGGACATTTCCACCACTTCGCTGGGCAGCCTAATCTATTACTTGATCACCATTTTGCTGAAGAATTTTTTTAATAACTCATCTAAACTTCCCCTGGTGAAATTTGAGGGTATTTTCTCTTGTTCTGTCACTTTTTGTCTGGGAGAGGAGCCTGAACCCGGTTACAGCCTTCTGTCAGGTAGTTACAGAGAGCAACAAGGTCTCCCTTGTCTCCAGGCTGAGCACACCCAGCTCCCTCAGACACTCCTAATGTGACTCACTCTCCAGACTCTTCACCAGCTCTGTTGTCCTCCTCTGGACATGCTCCAGCCCTCAAAGTCCTTCTGCAGTGAGGTGTGCAGGGGTCGAGGTGCAGCCCCACAGTGCTGAACTGTGCTGTGTTACACATGGAACACACAGATGATGGATTTTGATGTGTTTGTTTCTCTGACCGGTCTTTCAGAGGAAATGTATTCCCATCCACTGCAGGAGCCTCATGAGTCCAAAAGAGGAGCATACCTGCACCCTGGGGCTCCTGTGTCCAACTCTGATGGGAGCATAGCACAGGATGTGCAGGAGCTGACTCCAGGACACCTTTCCTGCAGGTCAAACAAGAGGCAGTCCCTCCAGCAGAGATCAATTGTCTCCTTGTGAGCAAAAAGAAGTGAACTGAGCTTATAGGCAGGACCTGGCCCCAGGGATGCCTGTTCCCAAGACAGAAACACATCTTGGCACCCCTTGGCTCCTGCTAAACCATATGACTGTCCAGGAAGGCAGCACAGTAGCTCCCAGACGAGTTGGGGTGCTTTGTTGTAGGGTGCTGTTTGAATGGAGAAGAGATTGCTTGTTGGACACATCTGTGAGGGAGCTCAGCACCACTGGCACAGAGCTGACACCCTGGAGGGAAGGGGAGTGGCTTTCCTTTCAGTGGGGCATCAAAACCTTAACCAGGTGTTTGGGGGTGCCATGTGGCTCTGCAAATAGGCGCCATGCCTTGAAGTGCCTCCAAGGGAAACTGCTGTGAAATGTATGCAGGCAGAAGGTAATTGCCCAGGTTAGACTTTGGCTAAGGCACAGGGCTTGACACCTGGGGAGGGAGTGTGCCACAGAGCTTCAATAACTGCAGGTGGCCACAGCTTCTGGGGCTGCACAGCTCACTCCTGACAGGGCTCATGGCCACTTGACAGCCACCACTGGCAGTAGCTCTGGACAAGGCTTTATAGGAGCTGTGCCCATCATCCTCTCCTTCTGCAAAAGGGTAATTCCAGCAGCTCTTACCAGCCTGAAAAATGAATTCTACCCTCTTCCTTTTTTTCTAGGCTTTTTCTCGTTTCACATTTTTCTGTTCTCTCATCTGACACTTTTCAGTACTCATTTTCTTTATCATCTCCTTTTTCTGTATAATTTTTCACATCTCATACAGTTTTCTCACTTGTCACTCTACTTATTTTCTCAAAAGTATGGTATTGTTTTTTAAAAATGTTTACTTGTCTTGTCCAAATCCTCTCCATCATGCTCTTCCTGAGTTCCCTCATTGCCTTTTATTTTCCCTTGCAGCTGCTTGGCTGCTTTTGTCATCCAGAATGTTTCTCATCCTTCTCAAGCTTCTGTGTACAAGATCTGGGGCCACAGGTCTACTCCTGAATGTGATCTGCATTCAAGTATTTCTTCCAGCCTCAGAAGATCCCAAGCCCCAGCTTCCATTTGGTCACAGGAGATTGACCATAGGTCAATTTTTATGCCATGGGAGCCTATGCAATTATAAAGGCAGCTAAAGACCAGTCATACTGTAATACTGGATCTAGAAATACTCATGAGTTGTTGTGATCCTGAGCAAGAAGAAAATTGTGTTTCAGTTAGTTATAAATTGCTTTTGGTACGTTTTGGTCAATAAATACAAAAGAAAAAGGTGTCTTCACCATTTTCTTGCCATGGCAGTAACATTTCTGACAATTCATTCGAAGACGCCCCTCTCCATTAGGCTTAATTTCCCTCCAGTAATTTGTTCCTATTTCTGGGAAAATCTATCTCATTAATATTTGTAGGTACAAGCTTACCCATATTTTTTCAATACCAATGCTGGGTAACCCTAAGTAATTCTCTTTGATGTGGCTTTATAGAAAAGAAATAGTAATTCTACTATTTATAGTTGCAATGAGTAAACTAATTAACACTTAGTAGTGCTTCTGGACATATCTCTCTTCTTGCCTTTCAACATTTTGGCCACTACTCAGTTTTCTTCATGTTATCACTGCCTTCACACTAGCTGAAGCACCCAGAACCATAACTAATTTGACAGAGGGAGATGTCTAGTGCTACATGAAGAAGGGCTATTCATGCCATTGCCTGTGATGTGATATCTCCAGTTGTGCATCTCCAAGTGACGTTGGCTCTGCTTCCACTGTATCATATTGACACTTCACACCCTGCTTGTTGTTCAACTGATACCATAGGAAAGCCTTTTTCCACCTGGCTGGTAGGCTGCTTTTCAAGTTTCTCTGTCTGACTGGATGGCTGCACTGGGGTTAGTTCTGATTACAGACAGGACTTGTACTGAAGGAATCTCACTTCAATAACTCTGCTGCATCCTTAAAATATTGACATTGACTATCGACCTGTAAGTCAAGGTGAACTACAGCTCTGTTCATCTTCCAGTTCTTTAGGCCAAGGTTCAGCACCTGGTGTGCCATACTGGTGATGTGACACAACCCATAGCTTAGTTTTAATGGCTCATAAACCATTTTTTCCAATACAAATATGAAACTGCACTAACATATGGGCTCAGGCACTGTCCTCCACATATCCTCAGGTGCAGCTGAGAAAGATCTCAGGTTCTTTTCCAGCAAACTTCCTGAATGCTCATGAACTTGATGCAAGCATCTGGAGGATCTTCACTCACAGAAATCCAGGACTATGTGTCTGCTTGAAAGCTTCAAACCACATTTATTGTAAATTCATGGAAAAAAAAAAGAAGAAACCACAGGCTGGTAAACTATTACATCTCAGTGTAAAGAACTTGTCCAGTTATGTGCAATCAGATATTGACAAGAATATCTAAATAAGCAACAACTTTTCAATATAAATCTCATTAAATAAAAAAGAAAATTATTTCCATATTTACAGATTACAATGCAAATGGATCCTAAAGCATTATTTTGTATTTAGCAGGTTTATTTCTTTGAAATAAAAGAGAAATGGCTTGAATCTAAGAGTGTACTTTGGAAGCAGCTTTCTAGACAGTCTATGTTACCACCAGTGAAAGGACAAGCAGCCTCCCCTCAGCCACTGCTCTGCTTCTTCTGCCACCCAGGCTTTCACCGAAGGGCTTCTGGTACCTCCACCTATGAAACAGGGAAGGGAAGGGCATTTATTACATTTGCTGTACACTCTAGATGGAAAAATACCTGAAATTTCTACCAGACATACACCGCCAAGAGCTCTGTGCTACACATCATCTTCCACAACAAGACTGAGCCTGGGAAAGTACCCCACTTTCTGTCAAAATCACAGGCAGACAGAAATCACTGTGCTGAGAAAAGCCTAATCAGAGGGAAGCCTCCTCCCAAGTGCTTCATTATGCTCACATTTCTGAGATTTTTTTTTAACTAAATGTGTGTACTAAAATTATCTGAGCTTGTGCTATATTTGGACCACAATCAGTTACTGAACTAGGATCTCCTACTTACCCGCCTTAATTGCTTTATGCTGCTTGCCCGAATTGCTTCCATAAGGTTGTCATGGAGAGACCTTTGTGGGGTGGATGGCCGGGTGGAGGGCCGTGAACCTTCCTCTGATTTTCTGTCTGAGACTGATTTTAAAGAATCTTTAATTTCTTTCAATATGCTGTTCTCATGTTTTCTGCTTTTTTTGCCTTTTTTCTTTTTCTGTCCATTATGTAAGGCTTTTTTTGCGCTTTCTTGCTGTTTGATGACTTCAGCTATATTCCTTGTAGGCGCCTTCTTCTCTGGAATAAGCGGAGGAGGGGGAGGAGGAGGGGGAGGTGGCGGCGAGGGGGGAAGGGGAGGTGGGGGTGCAGGTGCTGAAGGCTGACATTTCACTGGCTTCTTAGGGAGCTTTGGGGAAGACCATGGTGAGCTTTTAGGCGACACATAAGGTGAGGAGCGAGGTGTCCCCTTCTGCAAAACTTTGGTCTTTGGATTGATAGCTCCCTCACAACCTGACTCTTGTTGCCGCTGCTCCTGCATACGCTTTTGCCTTTGTTTATCCATATTTCTTGTCAGGATACTTGTCATGCTCATTCTTGGGCCAGCAAGGTCAAAGTGGTACCCCAGCTTTACCAGAGTGGTGTTCTCTTTCAACAGTTTGACTATGTCCATTTCCACCTGGCTGCCCATGATGTGCCTTTGATTGTGGAAGCGCAGTTCTGTTAGAACCTTGTTATGCTGCAAAGCTCTCATGATGGCCAGCACGCCTTTGCCTGTGATAAAATTTGACTCAATATTCAGACTAGTTATATGCTGATTAACCTTTAACATACCAGCAATAGCAATTGCTACGTTGTCATCAGCATGGGTGTTAGCCAAGCTGAATGACTTAACCACTGTGTTGTCCCTCAGGGCTTGAGAAAATTGTATAAGCATCTGTGAAGTGATGTTTTCAATGTTATTCAGATTGACCTCTGTGGTGTCAGGGTCGTTGCTCCTAACTTTTTCCAAAGCATCTTCAATAACTGTTGGATTTCCACAAGGGTGGATGGCACTGCTTTTTGAGCTCCGATTATCACTGTCTTTTCCATCATGGCCATTGAGGAAGCTTTCATTGTCCTTTGCACCATTACACTTTTTGTGTCTGATGTGGTCAGAACGCCTGCCAGCTGCAGCATTTTGCTCTTCCTCATTCTCATCATCACTCTCATCTTCATCTTCCTCTTCATCTTCTTCTTCTTCATCATCCTCTTCTGTATATGCCTCCTCAGACACTTCACTATTGCTTTCTGTGAAACATTCTTCTTGAAGTTCTTCTGAATTGTCCTCTTCTTGCTCAGAATCCTGAACAGGAACGTAGGTGTGGGCATTAAACATGATTGAAGTAATGTAACTGCTGCCTTTTAGCACAGGAACAATTATACTGACACTATATAAATTAACATTGAAAACTAAAAACAAACAGATACAGTTAGGAGAACAGAAAATGATTCATCTAACACCTAGGTAATATTATTTCTTTTACATTCTTTAGAAAGTGCTAAGCATAAATTTCAAACACTTTACCAATGTTAGTGATTTCTGCCAAGAGAAAACTTGATACAAGATATTATGACATGGACATACTTCAGGTTTTCTATGTGTTGGCATGTCTACAAGGGGATATAATTTGGATCCTTGACAGCAGAAACATAAGACAACAATTTCAGAATGAAAGGAGCAACAAGCTTCTTCATTTCATGAGGACATCTCAGACATCTCAGACTCCCTTGCATATGTTAGTATGTCTAAAAATTAAAGGTTGCCATGGTTTAAAATACAAACAGTGTCTGCATGTGTAGTCTTGTATACCAGCATGCAAAACAGTACAGAATTACAGAAGTCATGTCAAAAATACTTTGGATGTACTGCATGGGCTGCACATAATAATAAATTATTTGTGAAGAAAGGATTGAGATGCATTCCCACAGGTAAGATGCAACCACATGTCAATAACACCTGAATTTCTTTGTGTTTGTCAGGAGCTAAGCTGGGGCTCACCGCCAGCTGTCACGGGTCAGCCACCACACTGTAAATTGTTATAACTCATTCCTACAGAGCAAATGCATTGTTTTCCTGAAACACAAGGTTATTTTGGTGTGTTTGGTGGGTACCAGGAAGGCAAATTTGGAACCATGCCCCAAAGCTCTGCTTGCTGCCTTTAGCAACTATGGTGGCTAAAGAGAACTCTATGCAGAGGAGCAGGAAGGTCTTCACCCCAGGAAAGACTCACTCTCCCCATGGAGGACTCCAGTAGAATGATGGGGATCTATAGGGTGTGGCAGAACCCAGAGTCTACAACCAGCCTTAAAACTCGTGTTCAAAAGGTCTTCCATATCATGTTTTGCCTACTGGAAAAACTATAAGTACACATTTTTCTTTATAATTGTAAATGTTCATAAAACTTTGAATGAATTATAATTGTTCTGTCTGCACTACTTTAGCAATACTTGTGTTTTAATCTCTGTAAAATACTAGATTGTATTGTCCAAAGTGAGTACACTCTGCAGAGACACAGTGACTCTGTTTCTGGAAAACAGAAGTGTTACTAACAGGAGAGCCTATTTTTAGACAACCTGTGCAGTTTTAGGTTTGCTTAGTTATCTGGCTCTGAAAATAGAGAACTGTTAAAATGCAGAGCACTGTTTCACAATTTTCAGTAGAATTCTGTGCTGGGACATATGCAAAAAAGATGCTAATTGTAATGTTTGCAGAACTGTGACTCTTAATGAAACAGGACATTGAATTTTTTCTGCCTGGTGTTTGTGAGCATTCAGAACCTGGGGTCTGGCAGGGTCTCATTGCACTGGGGTGCACACAGAGATCTTGTAGGACCCAGCCCTGTTGCTTGCCATGTAGAACATGTGCAGCAAGGCCCTTATGCTGAGAGATAGTGTGCTACCCATAGGCTTGTTATGGATTAAGATTTATATCTGTATCTTCTATATCTGTGTAGGGCTTTAATGCCTGAAAACACCAGGTATCCAAAGCCCTGTCTTCATGGCTTTGGTTTTATATATTGAGGAATATATACTATACATGAGCAAAAGGAGGTGCCTTTAAATTCACTATTGATATGTTTAGTGATGTTAAATTAATAAAAATCTACTTGATTTTTTTTTTGGAGTAGCATTTCTGAGGTCAAAGGCAGAATTTATTTGCCTGTCATGTACATTGTCTGGTGTCATAATAATCTGCATGATAATTTTGAAATTGAACATGGAGACATATTCCTACTGTAGCAGCACTGTACAGGACTGCTGCAGGCAACTGGTAGGGCTTCACCTTACATTGTGGGAGTAATATGATGAAAAGTTAGGACTAAGAGAGTCAGTGCTGAGGTAAATCTCTTGGGAGGACAAGTTATTCACCCTAAAAGGCTATCTACAAGTTGTTTGCCTTTTGGACCAGCTGATCTGTCACCACTAACTATAGAAGGAGCATGAATAACCATCTTAGATAAAGGTGCATAATTTCCAAACAGTTGAAAGCAAGAAGAAAATTGTTTTCAAGGACCTTTCTCACTGCCATCAGTGGAGAGAGTATTTGTGACCTCTGTATCAGCATATCAACATTTTCTAATTTAAGGATGCATTCTGGAAGTTTTTTCTCAGATCAAAAAGTATAGAATCTTTTGCCAGGCCTTGGAAGTTTAGCCAGTACCCATCATTAATGCTGTATATACATGGAAAAAGGAAAAAGAAGAAAAAAAAAAAAAGAAGAAAGATCCTGCCATTGTATAAGATACTGAACTAGACCTGTTCAGCAGGATTTTTAGAAGTGCCAGGGTTTCAAGTTCCAGGCTAAGCTGGAAATAAACATTAATCTTGCCATTTACTCTCTAGGACTGACAAACAGGGAGTGAAGTCAATGTCTGCAAGCTGATACTAATGGTCTGATGACAGCTACTGGTCTGTGCTCTTGCCTGCATAGACCTTATACCACCATTCACAAACAAGAGAAAATACTTACATGTAAAAACACCCTGGATATTGCAATTTAATCTATCTGACTTTCCTCTAGGATGATATTTTATCTAATGTATAAACTGCAATTATTTCCTTGCACATTAAATGAGCTCCTGCATCAAGGCTGTTAGAGCTTCTGAGTTCAGTTTTGCTGTCTTTGTCTTTATTCTATTACTTTCTGCTTAAACATGGGAAAATGTGTCCCTATAAACACAGTAAAGCTTAGTATGAAGCAGTGCTTCAAAATCCCCAAGTCCCCACTTTGTTTTGAAATTACATGGAACCATCATGAAAATAGAAGTTGCTTTTTGGTTGGGCTCAGGCTCACATACACTTTTAGCAAGGATCAGGAGTGCCAACGTGGACATCAGCTGAGAGACTGCTCACTGCTTGCCAAGACTGAGCCCTTCACTCCTGGCCAGCTGTACTCTTCATTTGCAGTTCAGGAAATGGCTTTTATTACTAACATTTTTATTTTGGGGAACGAGTTGCTTAACAAACACTATTGGTTGTTTTTTTGGGAATGCAGTTAAATGGCTTGACTGATGACTCTATCCAGGCCACTTTTTAAATAATGTACAGCTGCCCTCTGACTACAGTTGCCAGAAGACTCCTGAACCATGCCAAGGATCTTCAGCAGGAACAAAGCAACACAAGCTGCTGACTGCAACACAAGCCGCTTTCTTCCAGCGAGCACAAAGCCTGGCATCCGCTTGCTCAGCTTCTGACATAACATGTATTCAAAATTATCTTCCTTCCATGTTTCTCAGCAGTCAATACTGGTTGTTTTTTTAAGGAAAGGAAAAGGCATTTTGCATAGCTTTCTTAAAAAATCAAGTGCTATCCAAAAGCCCACATCTCTACCTATTAATAATTTCTAACATGCCCATTAATTTTTGTTCCTATTTTAATCACTGATGATAGTTTTTATGGCACTTTCTTCTGCTCTGATCTGAGCACTTAAGGTACCTCCAGAGAGAGAAAACACTCTCTCTAATACTCAGCGCTTTAGCAGGCACAGAGGTATGGCTAACAGTGTTCTTAAAAATGCTACAAGAGACTGAAAAGAAATTAAATCAGTCAGTGAGATCATGCCAATGCAGAATAAAACCAAATATCTATAGGAAACAGCAAATGCCTCAGCACCTTACCTTCTCGCACGCACCCAGCCTCTCTTTTTCTAGGAGTTTCTTGGTCTCCCTCTCCCAGTAGGCCATCAGTGCTTCCCTGCTGAAAGTCCCTGTTGGTGTTTTCTCCGTCAGGCTCTTCTGCCGTTGTCCCACTGGAAGGTTACGGTCGGGCTCTATGTCCTCTAGCTCCCGCTCCAGCTCCTTCAGCTCCTCTTCCGTGAGAGAAGCGAGGAGCTCATCTTCATCAATGTCCTCATATTTACTGAGCTCTCTTCTGTACCCAAAGGTAGACATGGTCCTGCTTGGTCAGGCTGGTACAAAGCTACGGTGACCAGGCATTCAAGAAGGCTGAAGCAAGCAAGCAGTGTCTGGTGTGGTCAGCAACTGTTTCCCTGCATAGCCAGAGGCACCCTTTTAAGAGTAATCATCGGGGCCTTACGACAATGCATGAAGGGATGAAAGCATGCTCCGTTTTAAGCATCAGACGTCAGCTAGACATCTGAACAGCAAGAATGTCCCAACACTAATGTTTGCAAGTCCCTTAAAGAGGGGGATTATTGACACACTGGCCATGGCCATATTTAGAGCAGGCAGCTAGTGGGAGAATACCAGCCTCGCAGACGGGGGGGCGGCACCAAATAAAACCCCGGGCGCACTTACACTGGCATCGTGTCCAAATTGCAGTGGGGAAAGAACAATGAAAATCCATTTAATCCTGAGCTGTCACAGGGGCTGGAAATAAAACACCCTTGCTGTTGTTCAGTGGACTTCCTCTCACAGTTTTCTAGTGGAATGCTGTTATTCCAAGGTGTTTGCAGGCGGTTGGGGTCGGTGGAAAGGCAGCCAAGGGAGGAGGTTGGCAGCTGTGGGGAGCACTGCTCCCGCAGTGTCACGCGTTGTCTGTAACAAATCACACAACTGAATTTTTTACTCATTCCCTGTTTTTTTCCTAGGACTATCAGAGTGAGAATCAGCTGTTCATGTCCTTTTGGTGCACCT
Organism: Passer domesticus; assembly: GCF_036417665.1. NCBI lineage: Eukaryota > Metazoa > Chordata > Aves > Passeriformes > Passeridae > Passer > Passer domesticus. Next base: position 20,530,447 of record NC_087478.1, read on the forward strand.
GTGAGATTTTTGTTTGCGTGGAGAATTGTGCTGTGCTGGGGAGAATGGACAGAGTCACCCAGAGATTTAAGGGTAACAAGCCCTGGGTGGGCAGGGGGGCTGTGCCTTCATCACTTCTGACAGGCTGAGCAACTGAAGGCCTCTAGTGGCTATTCTTTTAATGGCTGTTGCTCGCTGTCACTGACTGATGTGCAGCTGGAGACAGCCCTTCAATTCTTTATTCTAAATGTTTAACTACATAATAGTTTCTGCTAATAGATTTTATATTATTCTGATATTATTTTTATTGACAGGAATCTTTCAGTAAGAAGAATTGCAAAAAGAATGATTAAACTTTGTACTGTTTATTGTTTGTTTTTCTTAGCAGTGAATGATGGTGAGCTAGCAACATCTTCTGAAACATGCTGACCACCAATATCTGCCAACCTGTGTTCTGAGAGAGGGGGAGAGAGAGCAAGAGAGAAGGTTTTATACATGGAAGTAGGAATACATCTATAACAACATATATCAAACTTCTTAAATGATAATACACAGAGTGTTTTAGATGGTCAAGCCAATATTTAATGGAAATGTAAGTGAACATAATTTGAAGTATTGTTCTTTTCTGACATCATCTCTTTGGTCACTATGGATTGGCCACCTGCACTGAGGTATGTTGTTTAGCCAAATTGCTCATTTAGTTTCATTATTATGCATACAACTTTACTGACAGGGGAGAGAGGAGATTATCAGATCTTTATGAAAACCTTGCTCAAAGAAATTATATTTTTCCTTTGATAATTTGTCTATGTGAATTTCATGCAGTTATTTAATCAAGAAATGGTATGAAAGCTTATAACCTTAATCTTTCCTAACTTACAAATTACATTAATAAAGCAGACGTAAGACTATCATGTAGCTTAATATAAAATAAATATTTGCAGGTCATTTACATTGAGAGAATCTTTGGATAAAATAAAAAGGAGGCAGATGCTTGGCTTATGGAGCTAAGAGTGTTACTTTCACCCTTACACCTTCATGGTGTAAGGTCCCATGGTGGGCCAAGTGCACACAGACAGGTCAGTGGGTCCACAGGAGTTCTGTTCACTCTTTCAGCTGCACCTCCAGAATGAAGCCTGGGTCAAATTCTGAAAAATGTGAAATACTAGGAAAATATAATAAGTTCCTTTTTCTTTTAATTTGGCATTATCAATGCTTTTTGGAAGAGCTGACCTAGGCACTAATTATCTGTATATAGCAGCATTCCATGCAATTTTATTTCTTTAATATGTCTAGACAATGGTTCACATCATTATCATTGGAGTTAGCCAGAAAAGCAGCACAATAAAGTTATATTTCTTGACTGCATTTTTGCTGACAACATTTTCTTACAAACATTTTGATGGAGTTAAGAAATATGAACTAGACATATTTTCTGTTGGAAAATCCTGATTAAAACTGAAATGCTTTTAGAAATATGCTATATTTTATTAGTACAATGTTGATATGTACAACACTGATATGTACAATATTAAAAGCAAAAATATGCTGTTAAAAATGAAATCTATTCAAATATACTACTTCCAGAAAAAAAAAATCTCAGCTTTCTGCTCTTCCTTTTTTGTCAGGTACGACAAAATTTGTAAGTCTTTCCATTTTCCTGAGCTGAGAGTCTATTATGTCCACAAAGTACAAACATACAGATATGTTTGAATTGTCTATTCAAAGTTTTCTATCTATAAACAAAATTTTCCAAAATTAAAGAAACTTTTAAAAAGCAGCATGTATTATTCACTTCTAAAATAATATTCCAAAGGAATATTAAATAGCATGAATATTACTTTCAGTGCTGTTCCTTGCTAAGACATGACACAACACTGGGTCAGTGGTGATGTTTTTTCTACATAAAATGCCAATTATGTCCATTCTAGCCATGAGATAATTTAAAGACATTACTGAAGAAGGACAAGGTACTTTCTTGTACATTTCTCCCCTCAAGCAGGGGGAAAACTGGCAGTCAGGTGAGGTTATGAGAGGTTTGTATCCCTTCTTGATCCTAGCTGGCACTCGTGGGATTTTATGACCTATTCTTTACAAGGAAATGGCCAAAGGTGAAGAGTCATGAACACTTTATAGGAAAATTTTAATAAAAAAGAATAAGGCTGTAGCACATGGAAAATTAAAAATAATATGCTAAAACTGTAAAGACAAGTGCTCACAGGTCAGAAAATGTGGGAATAATATTTGTTGTTGCCTACTGATGGAGCACTGAAACACATTCCTTAATTCCATAGTTCTCTAATCTATACCTTGATCCTAGACACCTGAGTGTCAGAACCTTTACTCAGAACCTTTACTCTTTTTCATTGCATGGGAAGGATCACACACATTTAATAGCCTTTCAACATTTTATTTTGCCCCTGTTCTTCAGCATAGTAAAGCTATCAATGATTTTAATTGTCCAGTGGCCTTTTCAGAGGACATGAAGGTGTTACCACTTGTTTAAGGAAGAAGAAGAAAGGTACAGAAACCTTAAGACTTAAAGTACCCACTAATTTGGAATTTTGGATTCCATTTCTGGCAGTATTTGGCATTATGCAAGCATTTCAGCTGATCAGGGTTCAGTTCCTCTGGGCATCAGCCATGGCTGAAGCTTCCCACCCTTACAACATTTCAGATCACAGGTTCCAACTTCCAAGAGGAACTCAGAACAAAGACAGGAGTAATTGTGTTTTCCTGTTATTAGCATTCTTACCTGAAAAATTTTCTTCCTGTTTCATAGTCTCCTTTCTTAGGCATTATACATGTTCTTATTTCTAAAAAAAACCAAGCAAAAGACCCAGAGGTCTGAGCAAACAGTTCTGTGTTCTCAATCACACCGTTATAAACAGTTTAGGAAGAGTCCATTGTGTGCTAGTGAGGTGGCACAGGGAACTTCCTTCCATCACAGGAGGCAGTGAGTAGAGCATGAACCATATGTAGTAGAGGAAGGCAGATTATAGTGGCTACACTGGCTGCTGTTTAGGATGAATCCTACAATTAGACATTAGGAAAAAACTCTTCATGGAATGGGTTGTCAAGTATTGGAACAGGTGTCCATAGCTGAGTAACCATCCCTGCCTGTATTGAAAATACATGTAGATGTGGCACTTAGGAACACAGTTTAGTTGTGGTCTTAGCAGTGTTAGGCTAACATTTGAACTTGATGACCTAAAAGATCTTTGTGATGATTTGATGAAGTGCTTTGCCAACTCCTAAAAGAAAACCCAAACTCACCTCCCTAATGCCCTGCTGAAATCCTGTATGCAGGGAATTAACCATTTCACCAATAGGTCATGAAAACTCATTTCTCATTTGACAGAATTATTAAAAAGTTTGCTCACTTCAGAACCTGAGCTGTGAGAAATGGAGATTCCTCCTCCTTTTATAGGAGGAGGATTCACTCTATCACTGTAGACCTTGGCACACAGTGTTCCTGGCTTTCAGCAGCTAGATTTCAGACAAGACTTTCCATCTTTCCTAATCTGGAGGAAAGATTATTTCTTGTCTTGGTTTTACAAAAGGAAACCCTTTGAAGTGTACATTTTGCCTTTTCAAGCAATTAATTATTTCAATCAGCAGCCAAGGGAACTCTGTTCCCCTTCTCACATTTCTACACTTGGGGCATATTGGCTCAATTGCTTAAAGGACACAAGCGACATGTGGCAGACGGTGCTCCCCCTTCAGCAGGACAAAGCCCAGAGTTGAATGTATATTTCCACTCAGATGAGTGCAGAGAAAACTACAGGCAGGCAAAGAGAGGGCTGTACAACCTTGTCCTCAGGCGCAGGACAGTGGCTATTTCAGTCCCAGCTCCCGAGGACAGCCTGTCAGACAGATGCGTTGGCTCATACTGAGCTCAGTCCCACACTGCAGGAACAGCTCCAATTGCCATAGAGCACATTAAAAACAATGCATCACAGCATGCTGGGCTTTCCCCACGTCTCCTGCTGCCCATCTGCAGTGCTGTTTGCTCCTGCCTCCCACCACCACTTTTGCAACCCTCAGTCTTCAACCAACTCCTTCCCCCGTCACTCAAGGCTGTCCACTCAAGGCACCAGCCCCTGAGCTCTCTCTTCATGCCTTATTGCTGCTGTGCTGCCTTCTCCATCCCTGGTCCTGCTTTCCCTGCAAGCCCCTCACTGTTTTCAGCCACCTTCACAGCCTGTTTGCTGACCTCTCCTTCCTACTCCTCCTTGCATGTCTCTGTCCTGCCCTCGTGTTCCTCACTGCCTGCTCTCCCCCTCCCACTATAGCAATATATATATATTTATTTCTATATATGTCTCAGTTTTTGTATGCTGCATGTACAGGCCCAGGTTGAACGCAGAATTCAAACCATCCTGGAGAGACACAGGGTCAAGCAGCCTGGCAAGTACACAAGACCACGAGGCAGACTGATGGGACAAGCTGCAGCTCTTTCCCTTGGGAGACTCGCATAACTTGTGAAAATCGTGCACACGGTACTGTGCCTGAAAAGGATGTGTCATCACCTACATTTAACAGTGGTATCAGAAGAGCAAATGGGATGAAGCATGCACTGGAGGCATTTGAAGAAACAAATTTTCAGCTGCTTTTCTCAATGCCAGATGATTCTGTTGTTCACTCAATCTCTCCGGGTGATGCTGTAAACACAGAGTCACACAGAAGAAAAAGATGTTTTCTGTCATACACGCTGGGGGAACACAAAGTGGGGTAAGTGCAAAAATGACCCTGATTCAAAACCAGTCTTTGCTTGGGAATCAGATTCAGCATGCTAGCTCAAAGACAGGTTTTTCCCACAGATTCCCTGCAACACACCCCAGGCTACCAGGAGGGCAGATTCCAGGTCCAGGCTGTAGTTTAACAACTCGGACCATCACAAACAGTAATCAGCCTTCACTCAAAAACACCTGCATGCGGGCTGCCTTATTGCTCAGATCAGTTTTGAAAACAGCTTTCTCAACAGTTGTTGGGGACATAATTATGCAACCACTAATCTAATGTATTTCAGTGGTGGGGGTGTTTGCATTGCCTTACTTATCAACACAGAAGAGTAAGAGGGAGTGAAGAAGTGAATGGGCTCTGATAATGCTGCTGATGGAAGATAGTATGGATGCATCCTGGAAGGGAAGTCAGGGGGACTCAGGTAAACCAGACTTCAGGGAAGGACTGGGGGCAAAAATACATCTGAGTGCAAATAAGAACATTTCTGAATTAATTTTCTGAACAAACATTTCTGAACAAATTTTTCAACCTCTAATGAAAGGAAAGAAATCTCACTGCTCACATTGCACAGGCACCTTTGTGCATGGATCCTGGAGGTCTATTTTATTATACAGAGAGGATGCCACTGGGTGCCGAAGGTGCAGCAGACTTGGGATTTATTGCTCCTTTTTCCTACCTGAATCATGCTAAAAGAAGGAAGACATTGGGGGAAAATAAATCTTATTGAATAAATGTCATTTCCATTCCCAGTTTTCTTTTCTTCCTACACAGCCAATACTTTTTAATCATCTCACGTCAGTACAATGTCATGTTCTGTATTAACAGTGTGAGATGAACCTGCTTATCTCTGACAGCACAAACTATTCCTGCCAGGGTTTTGCCCAAAGCAAGTGCTTCTTCACGTCTCTGCAGACTGGCCATTTCCTCATTTCTGCCAAACCAAAGAGATAAACTGCTTAGTACACAAGGACAGTCTTAATGCTCTTGCTTTCACAGAGCTGCTCTTATTCCTCAGGAACAGTCTCGGTCTGCTTTACAAACATTGCCAACAGATTTGCAAACTATATATAGAAATCGTTTCACTTGCTACTGATGTACAGACAGAGGGTGACCACAGCAGCTGTTTGGAATTACACCGCAATATTGCTCAACAGGTTTGGAAAGGAAGTAGAGGCCACTGTATTGCAAAGAAAGTAACAGAGGAACTGCTGTATGCACAAAAAATGTGGGGTTTGGAAGGATAATTTCAGTGGGATGCAGTTAGCCTACTACTTTTTAAAAAATGAAGCATAATAAAATAGGTAAAATTTACCAATGTAAGAACTGTATTATTTATGGTGGTATTTGCAAATACACTGTAATATGTGTGTCCATATCAGGTAGTTATTAAATTATAAGTGATTATGAAAACTGCATGGACTTCATCCTTTGTTAATACCCAAGTCCCAGACAATTCTGCCATGTAACTTAGCCAAACCTACGGTTTGTCATTCAGTTAAAAAAATTACTCTATTTCTTTATACACAGAGAGAAAAACATTTAGTTACTATATTTAGCATTTCCTTTGTCACATTTTTTAACAATGCGTGTTCATGAAGATTTTTTAAAAAGGAGATACCAGCAATATGAACACATTATATACTTCATAGGAAATTAAATACAAGCAGCAGTACTAACCAGGTAAATTCTCTACTGTCTTTAATTATGCCAGGGGGTTGTTTTGTATTTCTTTTTTGTTAGTCCATATTAATGATAACAGAAGTTCTGGGAATATATACTATGCACAGCAAATGTGGACAAATGGCAATGAGTTTGCCCAATTAGATGAAAAGATTTCTACTGAAAATTTGAATTTTGAAAATTAAATAAAAAATACATTGAACACATCACCAGCTACAATGTTATATCATTCTTATGGCTACTAACCATTCACTAATATATTTTTGTAGCTTTTTAGGAGAACCCCAGCTCCCTCAGCCATTCCTCATAAGACTTATGTTCCAGACCCTGGAAGCGATGGAAAAACAAAAGAGATAAAACCTCTCCTACAGAAATAAGTCAAAACAAATTTATGCCCATGCAAGCCTTAGCCAAACTACAGATATTTTAGTAGGGCTTTTTTCCTGCCCCAAGTAAGGGTCACAAAAAAATCCCTTTACCTTACCCCAAGGTAGACACAAAAGAGCCTGTGACTTCATGACTGTGTTTTTCCATGTGTGACTCGTGTACTGATGGCAATAGTCTGAGAAAGGGCAGCTCAGGCACTTGGAGCCCATGCCAGAACACAGACTGCTGCAGTAAAATTGCTGCTCACCTCCCACCTCAGCCTCACCTTAGCCTTGACACCCAGAACAAGCTCTGCCATGCTAGCTCCCAAAATTAGATGGTAGTCAGTGCATGGAATTTTACAGATGACCCACACACAACATTATGGCTTCTACAGGGAATAGCTCATCATATACAGGACTCATGGCTATGGTTTTCTCCCTCCTGCACTGAGCTCTGAAAACACAGCTACAAAGTCCATCCCACGGGTGCTGAAAAGGCTAAAGGCTGATGTAACCACTGTTGAATGTCTGGCTCCTTGGAGAGCTCACAGCCCGGTGCAGCTGCTTGTGTCAGATTTTATGAGAAACAGAAACCAAATTATACCTCTGATTTCAAATATTGCCCCCAAATCGATAGGAGTCCCTATCCCACAGCATGCCTGATTCAGTGCCAGGGCATTTAATTACTTGTAGACAACATCGCTCGGGGGTGGGCATGCCATGGAATTGGGTTGCGGTGGAACAGCCTGTGAGACACACCCAAATAGTCGAGAAAATTAAATGCTAGTGTTGCAAGGGTTCAATCACAGTCCAACTCAGGAAAATAAAAGGTTTTTTCCTACCAATTTATTCCTCCAGCTAGGGATGAAGCCTTTGCGTCTTTTCACACAATCACCAGCTCTGGCCCAGTTACATTTCCTGCTTCTACCACCATGTAGTCAAGCCCTTAGAAGTAGGCATCAAATGGTCTGGCTGCAAAATATAGGAGTTGAAAGAGTTGTGCTCAATTCCTAGCTGCGCCGTAAACCTGACCTGGGGAAAACAGCTCCCTCTCCGTGACTATACCACCTCATATTTCACTTAAAATAAAGTTTTGCTTCTCTCTCCATTCAGTTCACAGATGCCTTAAAAATATGAAAGACACTTTCTCATAATGCTGTACTTGCTTTAGTGTTGAGGAGGGTGGAGGCATTGGGAGGGAAGAGGCGGGAAGGGAAGCAAGGGTGGGCAGAAACCTTCAATAAATAAACAACTTCAACAGTGAAGGACAGAAAAGCTTTAAACCAGTATCCACCTCATATAACAGGCAACCAAACAAAAAAAGGGCCTGGCTGTACTGATTAAAAGATAAACACAACCAGTACCATGTCTTTTTAGCTTACCTAGTGAATTCAAAGGACTAGCTCAATTTTAAACACTTGGGGCAATGCTCAGTGCTACATCTGAACACTTTGATGCTGCAGGCAATGTAACTAGTGCTGATGCTTGTATGAAGTCCTAAATATAAACCTTTGCCTGTGAACTAAAATTACTAATGGAATTTGGCTCTAGCCACAGAAAGGGTTTAAAATCTCCTGTCTAAAGCCTTATTTGATCATGTTTCCTTTGCTGGTTGCAGTATACTGTATCAGATATGTGATTACCTAGATTCTTGCATTGTAGTCACTGTATTAATTAAAATTACCACAATTTAAGATTTATTATGATTAGGCTCATATTTCTGATTAAGAATTCCCACAAAGAAATACCAGTGTATAGGTTAGGAAGCATACATGTATTTATCCTGTTATGTCCAGGAGGTATTGGCCAGTGGAGCCTTGACTTGCAGTGTTGGGTTCACTGGGCACTCTGTGCTCAGGCCATGCCTGCAGTCACCTGTCACCTGGGGCATCCTTCTGTCAGGGGCCTGGCTCACATGCCAGATGCCTAGAAATTTTTAAAAAGTGACTAAATTATTATTTTTCATCCTGGTCAAAATTTCTGGCAAAAACCCCAGAAGTTATGCCTCAGAAAGCTACATGAACAGTGGCCCTACTGAGAGCACAAGGAGGAATTAAGCCTTCTGTTAAACCTTCTTTGTGTCCCAGAACAGTAATTTTCACTTTTCCCATTTGCTCCACTGAATCTGTCATGATGAAGGACACACAAAGGACCAATATAGCTGCCTTGGGAAGTGGAATTTATGTTTCTGACTCAGAAGTTAGGTCTTATATGACAATGACATTCAGCAAATAAGGAGAAATTCTAAAGAACATGGAGAATGAGTTTAGGGGGCAGGGCAGAAGCATACTGGAGCTGAGTTTTGGTTTGTGTGAATATGTGTTTGTGTGATAACCAGCATATCTCTCAAATACCAGCATGCCCAGAGTTGTGGCTGCCCCATCCCTGGAAGTGTTCAAGTTTGAGAAACTTGCTCTAATGGAAAGTGCCCCCACCCATGGTAGGGGGTTGGAACTAAATTATCTTTAAGGTGCCTTCAAACACAATCATTTGACAACTGTGGGTTTAGCTAAAAGGATTATGCCCTATGTAATCCTGATATCCACCAACTGAAATACCTTCTTAGTTGGGAAGGTCTGCATTTTTCTTTCCTCAAGATGGAAGGGGGATAGAAAAACAAAGGGAGTAATTGCAAATAATTTTAATTAATATCTTAAAATTTATTCTGTCAGATTTTTTCTCTAAATGTGCAGAAACATACTGTGCAGTGCATGACAGCATGACTAAGGGTGAGTCTGTTCAAGAACTGATCTGCCAAAACTCTGAAGAAACCAAAATTAAAGTTACAATATTTCTTAACCAAGGAGATATGCTGCTTGATTTCCTGGTTTGCCCATCAAATCTACTATTTGTTTAAAAGAGCCTGTCTAAAGGCCCTTAAATTTTGCCAAGCCTTGAAACATGCAAACACAGAAACTGTACCGGGGACCAAACACTTTGCAAAAATACCTAAAAATAATAATTTAGATGTTTGAAGAATTTTACATAGGATGATGATCTTTAATATACAAAATATGCTACAACACTTTGGATGAATGTGACCTGACATAAGCAATTAAAATGGTTATTTTTTTAGTGTTTTCAAAAAATTATTTTGACAGTATGTTAATCTAAATTCAACACTATAACCAGAGTGTTTCAGTCTGGCTAATGAAAAGAACAAAATGAAGAGAAGCAAAGAAGGTATGTATTTATTAGTTTATTATTTATTGAAGAAGTAGTCCAACTGGGAATAAGTTCAAGCTCTGAAGGTGGTCACACAAAAGAATTTCCAAAGATACCCTGACACATAAAGTCCAAACACATCTCCACATTATATCCATGCCTGAGCAACAGCCTCAGCATCATGTCACCATTCAAAGAATACCAAATGCACTGGGGAAATGTGTATCATTAAGCAACAAAATTAGCAGTTGACATCTGCTCCATAAGATAGGAGTAGCTTTAGAATTCCATGCCTGTCAGCTCTCAATGCTATGAGAACACAGTTTAAAGGATCCTTGTTTGGATCTGCTCCTGCTTTGAGCAATATTTTGGTACAAAGAATTCCATTATTACAAACAGCACAACAAAGTGCAGGCTGTCTTTTGTCATCATAAGTATTTGAAGTTATGTGTTTAGACAAGAGAGTGTTGACATCCAAACCATTTTCAATGACAAGCTCTAGACACTGGTTCTGGCTGTCCACAGCAGAATGAACAGTGCTTGACCCACTTTCCTGGATTAAAATTTGGGATGTGGCTATAATGAGATACTTCCTGCCCCTAAAAAACAGTCAACAAAACTAGGCAGGTGTAACTTCCTTACAGGAAGAAAATAACCCATCTATGTTCTTAGTTACCACCTAGACATCTTACAAAAGATCAAAAGACAGAAACACCAGTTTTGAGCCCCGTCAAATAAGATGTGTTTAATTTGTTTCCGTGGTTTTCACTTAATTCTAAGAAGCATGTTTTGCATTTTGCTTTGTTTATGCTAAAAATAAAAGATAATTAAATCTAATATAACACAGGTACTTCTGAAATAGAAATGTACATAAATATACGTTTGCAAGTTTACTACAGACATCTTTGATGTAACCTTGAACCACATTGCTTCTTTGAGAAAATGTAAAGTCCAAGCTCACACTCACAACTGATGCCCCTCATAAGCCTCTTTGTGTATGGGAAGCAGTCCTGACTCACCAGCACATTGCCACTTCCTCCATATTCCAAAAGCAGAGCTATGCAGCCTAGACAGTGTCCTCCAGCTGCTTGAAACAATACTGGTACAGGATCATCTGCTAAGGCCTTGACATATCCAACCCAAAGGAGGATACGGAACTTCTATTTATATCCAAAGTTACTTACAGATCATCATAAAAACAAACCCACAGAACTTTCCTCCTTATTTTCAGATATATTTAAGTTAAAACTTTACTAAAGCACGGAATATTTTTTGTGGCAAATGTAAAACTCAAAATCAAAATAAGACGTGTACAGACACAAGTTCAAGTGCTCACCTGAGCGGACTCTGCTTTGACTGTAAGCATTACAACTGAGGACTTTCAAACCAACATATTTCTAATATACTTCATTAATTAATACCAATATAGTTCCATATGTGGAAGGAAAGGTAGGAGTGAGGCAGGGATGGAGTGGAGTAAAGAGAAACATAAAAGGGCAAGAAGAGCACATATAGCAATCTCTCCTTGACTGAAATGGATTGCTTTCAACTCTGCCACTCCTCTCACATGCATTACAGAAATATGTAAGCATCACTCCAATCCAGCAGAAAGACTCACATATGCTTCCTTTCCTTCTAGCTAATTTCCTCTTTTTTTCCTGAAAGATCTCAGCCCTCAGGCAAGATGTATGCCAGTGGAGAGGTGAATTTCTCTTTTTGCGACTACATATCATTATGATTAAGATGCTCCAGCACATCACAGAGACCACATTCAGACATAACCCCCAGTGGTGTTACTCAATATTTGTCCTTAATGTTAACATTTCTATCATTCTTCAGACAATGCCTTTGCATCTCTGTTTTGCAGCTTCTCACATGGTTGACCAATAAGTTTCTCCTTGTAACTTATGGTTTTGGGATAAACACCCTTTTCAGGATCATTTGCACATTTTCCACAAAGCCAGTTTTTGCTGCCAGAGTTAGTGCTGTTTTCCATTGCATGTTTTTTATTGCCACATTGATTCATAAGATGCTAGAGGTAAGAAAAACAAGAAAATAAAATAAATCACAAGGCTGTTAACACATACACATACATCAGAAATCCTTAAATGCTAAGTTTTTATTAAAAGCATTTGTAATTATGTTAACCTAACAGTACTGCCAAACACACTTGAATACTGAATGGTAATTTTTGCTTTGTCTGTAAGCTTCTGAAAAAAATGTTAAATATGGTCCAATTTATTTGCTGGTGTAAACTGATGCAATTTTTCCAAAACCAGAAAATTAGCTGGAACATTTAAACAACATAAGGAAGATGCTCCATGGAGGACTTGATCATACCTCTTTTAGTTAACAGTTCTAGCCTGTTGGTGTCTTCATTATTCTATGTTTTTCATTGCTCCCCTTATCTTATGGGATATTTTAATCTTTCCTGCCATCTAAAGTGACTTCAAATACTTGTGGAATTGGCCGAACTGCAGCCTCGTGCAGCAGAAACCACTCTCTTTGATCAGTTTCCTTCAAAGCATATGTCAGGTTCTTGAAGCCCAGATACTTGACCTTACAAACTTGAACAGATAAATGTGATGCAGTTGAAAAAATAGTATGCCAAAAGCTCAGATTTGCAAATGGACTATTTTATTTAATTTTAGGGTGTGGTTTTTGTTTTGTTTTGGTTTTTGTTTGTTTTGTTCTGCTTTCATCTCAGGACACCTTGCTCCATGGATGTTACAATTTTCCTATTGTTCTCACTAGGTGATACAATAAAATGTCTCATCTCATGTCATTATCTCTTTTAATGGTCATTAATATGTTAAAACCACCCAAAACAAACCCCAAACACTCACAAATATTGTTTTATCTTTATACTGCCAGAGCACAGTCTGGCAGTATAAAGATAAAAAAGGTCTTTTTTAAGGTCCAGTATAAAGAAGAAAAAGGTCTTAGGACTCCCTGCACTATTTCTGCAGTTGTGAAGTTTAATGGACATTCACATGAGTTTGGTACACAAGGTCAGGCAATGGTCAAGCCATGCCAGCTATTATTTTCAAGGTGTGAGAGTCATTGAAATGCTCAGTGGCTTAGTAACAGAGTATGTCAAACCTTTTAACTGTAGTCATCAACTTAATTCAGTCTGTTCATATCACCAACTGTAACTGTGGCTTATGTTCACTATGCTTTTTCCTCATGATATCACATCAACCAACCATCTTACTAGTAAATTCTCATTTTAACTGGAAGGTCAGGAATTTTGCTCTTTACAACATATTCTAGGTTTTTGAACTGTAAAATGCAGTCTTTATATGTTGTAAAACACACAGAAAGAAAAACGCTTTAAGTTAATACATCTTGTACCTACCTAGGTTTTTCCAAATGAGCTTTGGGTTTTGATAGTTTCTCTGTTTGATTCAATCTTAGTGACTTAACACATTTGTCCTGTTGAATCTTTTTTTTTTAATTTTTAAACCACTACTTCCACAATTTGTGCAGTCATGTGCTCTTTCTATCACACTGAACACTTATCATCCTCAAAATGTTGCACAAATATTACACAAAGTCCCTGTTGTATGTTTGTAACAGATCATGGTTCTAGTCATCCTGCAAACAGAAAAGGAACATTGGAAATGGTATTTGGAAGAAATCTTCTAGAACTTATTTTCAACGGGAAGTGTTAACCAACTTTCTCTTCAGACTAGTTTCTGCATTGCTCTTGTAAGCACTAAGTCACTCGAAGAACCATAGCCAATATTATAATCCCATCCACAAATACCTTACTAGTTAGTATATTATGGTAAAGCTTGCAAACCAAAATTAAATCAGTAAGGGCTTACATTTAGATTGACTCAGAAATTAACTGACTAAAGTTCTCTTGGATTCAGACTCCCACATAATATGGTTTCTCACCTCTTTCAATGTGTACTGGAATCATGGTCTGGGTTTTCAACTGCAAGGAAACAAATTTGAAGGAAGATGTTAAAAATCTCTATGTCAATCCCATTTTCTCTGATGGAGAAAATATACAACATGGGTTTTGAGTGCCATCTCTGAACACGAAAAAAAGGAGTCCAAGAATAATTAAAGAATATTCACTAGTACATTTTCATTTGGGGCTTAGAAAAACAGAGTTTCGTGTTGTTCATAAAGGACAAGATTTTCTGAAGGTTCTCTTCTCTGTCCCTTCCTATTGTGTCCACAATCAAGGCTTCAGCGTAACAGGCCAAAAGAAGATTTAACACGGAAGTTAGACTGCTGAACTGCTCATCACAATGTGGACACATGCACCACTCTCCCTCATCTCTTGTGGGCAATACACTCCACTGACAGGCAGAAGAATTTTGAGGCAACATTCCTTAATGCATTTTTCCTCTCATTTTCATTAACACCCCTCAAATTCTGATGGCAGCTTAAAGCTTCCATCATTTAACTCACAAATACACTCTTGTTATGAACACCCACAAACCTTTTATAGAGCAAAGATAAAATCTCTCCTGGACTAGCAGTTTCAGAGGTATACATCAATGAAAATAACTGCAACCTCAACCTGCCATCAGCTAAAAGGAAAATACATTCTAGAGCACATTAATATCTTGTTGGCAGCTAAGAGGTGCTCCTAAAGAAACAGTTAATTTACGTGAGCTAATTTATTAAGGAAAAATATGTAACATTCATAATCTTATTTCCTCCACAACTGCTTTAAGACAACTTCCCCTTTTTCACACCTTTCATTTTGAAAACCCTCTATCTGAAGATTTGAAGCCATTGATAAAACTTTTTTTTAATGAATCAAGATCACCCTATTGGATCCATATGGAGGGACCTTCATGCTCTGCCAGCCTTACTGAAGTTGTTGTCCTTTGGAAAGTTGAGAATTATTATATTCCAGCCCATCATATATTTGCCCCAGAGCCTGAATTAAAATGGCTCCTGAAGATTTACACATGCCTTAGATCAGACCCTCACACTGCAAACTCTCTGAAAAAAAAGTCAGTTTAGTGTATTAAAAAGACTTTTTAGCAATGTTCACATATGGTCTACTCATGGGTGATGATCAACATGCTCCCAACATCAGTGTTTCCAGGAAGAGTTAGGAACACTAAGCAAGATAGTTTTTTAGTAATAAAATCCTTTTATTTTCATTGGAATGTATTTCCTTTCTATGGCTTCTTTCTCTCCAAAAGATCAGAGGAATAAACCAGTTTAGAGGCCACTACAGAAAATTTTCTCTGGTTATGCAGTTTCCATACCCAAAACTTCCTCCTCCTTTGCTGTACTCCCCTGAGTGATTTCATCACAAGTACCAAAAACTCTTGAACACAAACTTAACCAGAAGGGTCTCAGATGTGCAGTGTTTCAAAATTGCTGTGAGTACTATTTTCAAATGAACTTATCCCACAAAAGTTCATATATTGTAAAATGGCAAAGTTGGTTAGAAGCAAGTAACTGTGGCAGGGTAGAGTCAGCGCAAGGCAAAGAGCTCCCCACAGCTCTGGACACGCTGCCAGGGGTCTACAGGCGCTCCGAGAGCCTGATCTGCTCTATCACTGCTGCTGATACACCGTGCTGAGCTGACAAGGGCTGACCAAAGCATGGATGTTCCACAGGGATCACAGGGCAACAAAACAGCACGGCTGATACACTGAGCAGCAACAGAAACATCGCTGCTCCATTACGTGATGTGGCAATGAAAAGCCTAAAAAGCTCAGCAGGAAAATCTTCTTCCATTCACCCTTGGCAGTTTCTCAACTGCCAGACCCACACACTAGATCACTGGAAACAATTGCAAACCCTTACTCTAAATGAGTTTTAGTTTTTTATATTCCAAAGAATATTTTCCTTAAAAAACCATTTTGAGTAGCCTGATATTTTTCTGATACTTTTTATATTCATACCTGAAAAACTAGATATTACTTCTTGATGTTTTACTTAGAAAAAATGTTTTTCTCTGTAAATTGCTGTGTTCTCATTAGAAAAAATATTAACTACTTGCTAATCATGGAAGTTTGTATCTTTCCTTGGAAAGAACTGTATCAAGCATTTATTTCTTTTAAACACATAAAGTTATGTGAGAGTTAGTGTTATTCTAATTTCTTATCCTCAAAATAAACTAGACAATCTTAGCTTTACTCTTAAAATAGAAGGCACTTGGGCAGGCACAGAGGTTATTCATAGCAATAAAATAACTACTAGCAATCTAAATTTGGACTCAGTCTCTCAAGTATTAAGTTTTTTAAACTATTTCTCTGCTAGTTTAATTGGCGAGCATAGCACAGTCTCACCATTTCAACCCATTATCTTGCCAGTGCTACTCTGAGGCCTGAATTTTGAACAGCCAGGAACAGTGCCCTGCAAGCTGAGGTGTCCTGTGATACTTCTAAAATTAAATACGCAGTTGCTAGATAAATTAAGGTCTGACCTTGTACAACTGTAACATAAGCAGACTCGACCCTCAGGAAAGTATTACACATGACTTCTCTAAAATCTCATCAAATGTAACATGAGGTCTGGGGATATAAGATTATCTGTGTCCCCATTGGTTAAACAACTCCCATTAAGAAAATTAATTATTTGCCAATTATTCTCAAGCACTACATTAACAACACATGGGAGCATATTTACATAAATCACAACAAATTTGAGAAGGTCTAGCCTTCAGCTAGCTGCAGATCCCACCATATTTCATCACCAAACACTCACCTCTCTCTCTGAGGCTGACATGATGCAAAGCTTTATAGATTCAATGACTGACAATTACAGTACTTATTTAACTAGTTTAATAACTTGAAGCTGGACAAAGAAGAGGAAGCATGGCAACACAGACAGCAGTGATGAAAATACAGAATAATCCAGAGTAAGATCAAGAACAGCACTACCCAGCATGCTAAACCCAGCATGCCAAACCCAGGCATAGGATGAGGAAGAAGCTGGAAACATCACTCTTTCAAAACCTGTGTTGTTCTGGTTTTAACCAATTAGTTATCATTCTTACCATAATGAACAGACAATAAGGGCATACAACAAATTTAAAAAAACCCAAACTTCCATCTTGTCTTTAATTGTTCTAATGAAATTAAATTTTACTGTGACCTCCTCCATGACTTTTGACTCACTTGCATTTATAGAGCCATAAAAGTGTAAGCTTAACTAAGGCATTGCATGATTTCAATCTTTGAATGTAAGATCAACAAAAACATTTAATGATGATGAATAATATTCACTGCAACTTCTTTGGCCAGTGGGACCTAACTAAAGGTGGCATGCCCCTAAAAAACCCCAGTATAACAGAAGCAGACAGAAACAATGCTCAGATCCTGTCCTGCTGCTGGCTATGAGATATACTATTATCTAATTAAAAAATTAAAAATATGTATTTATAATATAGATCAAGAACACAAATGCTGTAATTATTTACTTTCAGTTCTCTCATTTCCTTTACATAACCAGGACACCATCAGAATTAGTGCATATCCACATTACAAACATGGTATTGTTTTGATTTTCAGATATTTTAATAACATTATGCATTGTGCATGAAGTGTCATCATACATAATTACTAGATATAAATCCATCTATTATGTTTCATGCAGAATAAATAAGTTGTTGTTGTACATATACCACATCACGTGGCAATTTGAGATATAATACCATGAGATAAACTCATTGGTGAGACAAATACAGGATGAAGAGCTGTAGCAAGGCCTTCCTAGGCTACCAACATACTGAATATTAACACATAGGATACTAGTCCTAACAGAATCACCAGTGTAAAATAAATAAACTGTGAAATGCTGTGTGGGTGGTTTGGGGTTTTTTTGTTTATTTGTTTTCAAAGTCAGTGTTGATTGCACACTGATAATACTTTGTAGGTTTCAGCTTTGTTATATTTTAAAACAAATTATGTATTGAAATGGGATTTAGCCAGTTTGGAGAATTTCCCACAGTACCACTTGGATCTTCAAATGAACATCATGTTCACCT
This sequence comes from Passer domesticus, assembly GCF_036417665.1. Classification (NCBI taxonomy): domain Eukaryota; kingdom Metazoa; phylum Chordata; class Aves; order Passeriformes; family Passeridae; genus Passer; species Passer domesticus. The sequence continues at coordinate 20,548,360 of NC_087478.1, forward strand.
CTACCAATAATTTAAACTGTCTTTTCACTGCTGTTTTATCCCCCTGTCGCTATGTCAAGGTCCTTAATAAGTTCCCTATTTTCTGCCTGGCTCTGTTTCAGGGCGGTTTTGCTCTCTGAGCGCTCCCGGGTCCCGACTCCGCCGCAGCCGCGCCCACAGCGGCCCCGCGCACGCGCACTGCTGCCGCCCGCCGGCCGGGGCGCTGCGGCGCATGCGCAGCCCGGCGCCCTCCGCTGCGTCCTCTGAGGGCGCCGCGAGCGCGGCCATGGCGGGGGCGCTGAGGAAGGTGAGGCGCCGCCGGGGCCTTGAGCCGCGTCCTGCTCCTGCGCGGGGCCGGCGTCTCTGGGCGAGGGCAAGGAGTGCCGCAGCCGTGGGGTGAGAGCGAGCGGCCACCCTGCCATGCGAGGGAAAGGCCGCGGGCAGCGCAGGGCCTGGGTCACCTCCCCGGCAGCCGGGGGCGGCTGGAGCCGGGGGCGCCGGCGCTGCCCCAGCAGCTGCTTGGTGCGCATCACACAGAGCATCGCCAGCCGTCGAACGAAGGGATTGTCCGGCTCTGCTCTGCCCTGGGGCGGCCTCACCTTGAGTGTTTTGATCCCTGCGGTCTGAGAAGGATACTAAGCTGTTAGAGAGCATCCAAAGGAGGGCAACGGAGCTGTTAAAGGGCTTGTGGGGGAAGCCCTGTGAGGAGCGCCTGAGGTCATTGTTCTGCTCGCCTGGAGAAGAGAAGCCTGGGGGGAGATACTGCAGTTACAGCTTTCTCATGAGAGGAAGAGGAGGGGCAGACACTGATGTCTGTGGTGACCAGTGATAGAACCCGAGGGAATGGCCTGAAGCTCTGTCAGGGAGGTTTAGGTTGGATGTTAGAAAAAGGTTCTTCACCCAGAGGGTGTTTGGGCACTGAACAGGCTCCCCAGAGAAGTGGTCACAGCACCAGCCTGACAGAATTCAGGAAGTGTTTGGACAATGCTCTTGGGCTCATGGTGTGACCCTTGGGAACCATGCTGTGCAGGGCAGGAGCTGGACTGGATGATCCTTGCGGGTCCCTTCCAACTCAGGATATTTTATGATTCTGATTCTGGTAAGGTGAGCTGCTCCCTCGTGGAGTACTGGAACTCTGGGTAGTGGGCATATGGCAGGAGGTAGGGCTGGTGTCATGGAGTGGTCCCTGTCAGGTGAATATTGAGTCAAAGCAAAATAATTAGTGTGGAAATGGATGCTTAGGTGTGTTACGTATGTTTATGCTCTCTCTGCAGACCACTGGACTTGTAGGATTGGCTGTAGCTGAGAACCCTCATGAGGTATGTAGCATGTCTTGTTCTGTAGTAATGGAAACTCTCTGTGAGCTCTAAGGTTTTTTGATGTGTTTGCATGTGTAGGTATGCAGTGCCAGTTTAATGAAATAATGAAAATTGTCCACTATGATAAAGATTTAATGCATGTCACTATAAGTTATTTTACACATGTACATTTTGTGTCATGCACTCATTTCAAAAACCTCTCTAGTATAAGTACCTTTATGAACCAATATTTGACTTTTTCATCAGTAATGCCAAAAGTTGCATTCAGTTCTTCATAATTATAATTCCTGTTTCACAGACAAAAAGATTTTTGCTGCTTTGCTGGGTAAGGAAGAATTGAAACACTTTATACTAAAGGGATAGCCTGGTCTTAGATGATAGAGAGTAGCCTTGTGCAAAGCCACACCAAGGCCGTGGGATGGAGTACTGCAGTGGTACTCAGAAGCTGCATTAGGTGGTTCTCATAGCAATATGTGGCTTTCTTTTTACCTCCTCAGGCTCAGTAGTGTAAGTATGTTTGGCACATCAGGCTTATTCAGGGGCCATTAGCTTTGAAACAACTTCAGTGATTTTTTTTAAGTTCTCCACTTTGAAATTTCTTATTATAAGCAATTCTACTTCAAAAAGGCTTTTGACTCCAATACTTAAGAATGCTGTAAAAAAGAACCCTTGAAAAAAATCACTGCTGTTTGGTAGAAATTATTCTAGCTCGGTGTACAGCCTTGTCAGACACCTTCTGGGTGAACTTAGTACATTTTAGGTTTTTTTCAGCAACTTAAAGCTAAGAGTAAAGTACTGGACAATGGTTTAGTTGAAGTTCAGATTGTTTGCCAATCTTCTTTTTGTTTCTTGTTTTTTCTTCCTTGTACTTATTTTAGTGATCTGCTTCTATTTCTTCTTTTTCCTATGGGACATCCATTCTTTGTCAGGTAGATACAATTACCCAGTACAAAAGTGTGAATTTATTCACCACAATATGTCCTTTATGCCTGCATTTCAACCCAGCAATAAAAGTTTCAGGTTTAATTCAAATCTATGTGTTACTCAGAACTTTACACAAGGAAAAGTGACAAAAAAACCTCCAGGTAAATTTTCAGTATCTGATGGGTTAGACATGAATTTGCCTTTTTTTTTTTTTAAGAGCACTTCATGGCCTTTATTGTTTTTTTCATCTTGCATCGTGTGTTCAGATTGCAGCTGTCTTTGTTTTTTCATGGTTTTTTTTTCTTTTGAGGAATGTGACAGCAGTAATTTTTTTCAGTCCTAATAAATCCCTGCTTTACCCAAGATGGAATTCAGTGGCTCAGACTTAATTATTAGTTGATTGTCCACTTCTGGATTGAATACTACATTTTGTGTATAGATAGTAGCTTAGTAGGTTTAGCAGGACAAGAAATAGGACAAGAAGCTCAATAATTGCAGTTGTGTATTTTAACCATGTCTTGTGATCACTTCAGCGCCTGCGAATACTGTACACAAAAATCCTTGGTGTCCTGGAAAACATTCCCAAGGATGCAGCCTACAGGAAATACACCGAGCAGATTGTAAATGAGAGATTTGATTTGGTGAAAAAGGTAAGTACAGTGCTAATTCATTAATGCTGCACATAAATAAATTTGTAGAATGAGAAAAGTGATTTTTGGAGTGCCTGGCTGTTTCTCAGGTGCACATGTAACTTCCAGATACCAATTCAGAAACAATTGAAGTATCAAGGTTTATTTTTGTTATTAACTGGAATGTTTTGATGGCATATGAAAAGGAATTGTTAATTTCCTGCTGATGTTTTGTGAAAATTAGAAGCAAACATAGTTTTTTTTTGAAAGATTCATAGAAAAGTGGTAATGTTCACACACTTGCACAAAAAAAGTATGTGATCTTGCCAATGTAGTATCTTTGCATAATCCTTGCCTTCAGTATTCATGACCACTTTTTATTACATTAAACTCTGCAATGCTGTTATTGTGTATGTAAGGTGAAAATTGAAAGCTTGCATATAATTCTGTAAAAATCTAAGAACAAGACTTTTTTCCATGATAAAAACTAAAGCTTTTAGCTGCTAAAGTATTAGCTGCTAATACTTCTTTGGAGCCAGTAAATAGCATTCATTCTTTGTATTTATTATTGAGTGTTTGATGTTTGCTTCTCAGTAACAAATGAGTGTGAGATTTCTTTGATAATGTGAAATTATATAAGCCAGCTGATGTGATAGTAGTTCTGAGAAGGACTGGAGTGTGATCTGGTTAAAGTGTTGTTTTCATGCTTTTCATGGGCTTTCTACTCTCACTAAAACATTTTATTGTATGTATTTGAACACACAGGAGTCTGATGTGCAAAAGCTACAGGACAAACTGAACAGTGGTCAGATAGAAGAAGTCATTGTACAGGTAAAGAGGGGAAATCAGAGATGAAGTACAAATGTGGCAGTGTTTTTTAATGCTCCTTGGGCTGAGCTTTTGTTCAGAAAATTGGAAGTTTTGTGTATCTTCCTTTGCTGCAAAACAGTCAAACAGAAGAAAAACCCCTGAAAACAAATTGTCATGTAGTGATGGGTTGGCCTTGCTAAAACCTAACAAATTAACAACTGTTTCTTGTATTATGCTTACACATATGCATGTATACCTACATTGCTTCTTACAGAGTCTAAATCAGTGAAAAGGGCAGAAGAGGATTGAATAATATTGGGGAAAATCCAAACCAAGTGGAAAATACCATGTCATTGGGAATGTCTCACTGAACAGAATGGCTGTTTGGGTATTTAGGGGTGATAGGATTTTTTTTAAAAAACAACCCGCAAAAGCATACAGTTCCTTTGATAGTTATAGGTGAAATTTGTGGTAATCTGTGATCATGATAGATAGTGACATCACTGAGGTAATTAGCTGACATAGAGGTAATTTAATATTTTGGCAATTGTCTAATATTTAAAACTTTGTGTATGGTGTTTATTAACAGGCTGAAAATGAGCTGTCCCTGGCAAGAAAAATGATACAGTGGAAACCATGGGAGCCTCTAGTTGAAGAACCTCCTTCTGATCAGTGGAGATGGCCAATATAATTTTCAAAATGGTGTGACCTCTTGAAAGTAAAAAGAAGAAATTAATTATTAACCTATCGTTACTGACAGTTGTCTTTAAATTAAAGATAATTAAAATAATAATTAAAATATATTTTGTCCACTTACATTTAGCAATCTAAAGGCTGCTGCCAATTTCTTGGAAAAATGGTTTTAAGAAAATTCTGGCATTCCTGCAACCTTTTGTTTATTTAATTTTTTGCATTCTTATTAACAGGGTACTTCTGCCTTATGCTGAGTTGTTTTTATAATCTGTATTTGTATGTTAAAAATACAGATATTACTGGCACTTGAAATCAAAATCCAAGTTGTAGAAAAGTATGTTGATTTTGTCCCATCTTTGGCTGTGTATTTTTGCTACCCCCTGACAGGGTCTTAGTGGCCATGCAGATACTGCAGTGAGGGGTCTAATGCTTCCCAAAAAGAACAGGAGTTTAAGTTTCAGCTGAATCCCTGTCCTGAACTGGCTGACCGTACTGCCCACATAACTAAACACTATTTCTGGCTTGTGGGAAGTACCGGGAAGATGGGAGAGGTGAGGGGGAGAAAGAAAACTGCTACTGACATGGATGGCACAACAGGTTTCTTGTTAACAGGTAGGTTACCATACTTGGCATAACACCTGCAGCACAAACCTTGGGACTGGGATCTTAAGGACTCATTGTGTAGACTTGTATTGGTCTATTGTTGATTCACATCTTGAGTGTTACATGTTGCAGTAAATGGGGTGACATGGCTGGCTGCCAGTCACCAGCTGGGTCCCACAGGGCTCCATCTTAGGCCCACTGCTCTTCAGTATGTTCATTAATGACTTAGATATAGGACAAGAAGGGATACTCCGTAAATTTGCTGATGACACTAATTTGGGAGGAGCAGAGAAGCCTTGCAGAGAGACCTCAACAGATGACAGAGATGGGCCATCAGCATAGGAAGTTAAAGAGACAAGTGCTGGATTCTGCACCTGGGATGGGGCAACCCTGGATGCAGCAACAGACCGAGGAATGAGATACTGGGAAGTAGTGCTGCAGGAAGAGACCTGGGGTTTGGTAAATGGCACATTGAATCTGAGTGAGCAGTGCCCTGGCATCCCTGTCCTGGGTACATCAGGCATTGCCAGCCGGGCAAGGGACGGGATTGTCCTGCTCTGCTCTGAGCTGGGATGGCCTCACCTCCAGTGCTGGGGCAGTTTTGGGCACCACAAGAAAGAAAGAGCTTTTCGAGAGTGTCCAAATGAGGGCCAGGAAGCTGGTGAAGGGCCTTGAGGGGTGGCCATATGAGGAGTGGCTGAGGTCAGTGGACAGACTGTGGCCTGTTCAGTCTGGAGCAGAGGAGATTGAGGGGAGACCTCGTTGTGGTCTTCAACATTGTCACGTGGGAAAGTGGAAGAGCAGGGACTCGTCTCTGGTGACCAGTGACAGGACCCAAGGGGACAGCATGAAGCTGCATCACAAGGGGTCTGGGTTTGCTGTTAGGAAATGTTTTTCAGCCACAGGGTGGTTGAGCACTGAGATTAGCTCAGCTGTTAAAACATGGGGCAAATCACACCAGGGTGTGTGTTCAGTCCCTGCATGAGCTGTTCATTTAGGAGTTGGACTTGATGGTTCCTTGCAGGTCCCTTCCAACTCAGAATATTCTGTGATCTTGGAACTCAGGATATTCTATGATTATTTTGTAATCTTTTGTTTAGAGATTTAATCTTTTAAATCCCAATTAAAATATCCAAGCTAGATCTAAGGGCACTGTGCAGGTTTTCCTTTACTGATGTTTTTTTCAAGACCATCAGCAACATTCCTGCAAGTTTAAAGACAGGAACACAGCTGTATCACAAAAATCTGCAGTTTAATAAGCATTTGTATATGCACTACTTACACAACATACTTGGTCATAGCTGTTTTTTCATCATTTTTAGGCTTATAATTTTACTTGTGACATCATTATTATAAATGATTAATTACAATTTATATCATATTTTATGCAATGGTATTGGGGGGTAGGTCAATAGGAGAGAAAAACAGTATTCCCAATGTATTCACTCCAGAAGCTATTTTCACTGCGTTCTTTAGCACTGGATTCCCCATTATTACTATAATTACAGAAATTTTTAGATTTTGAAAATTAAAAAAGTGAAAAATACTTAGTTTCATTGTTTGGAGGATTTTTCAGTCTTGATGAAGGTAGAAGCTGGTCTTTTCCTAAGTAAAACCACTAGATGGCATTCCAAAAGAGGATTTTGTTAAAAGTTAACAAACACAATTTTCACATGAGAAATATTAAGGGATTACAGACTTGAATGAGGGCCAATGCTATCACATGAGTAATGAAAATTAATGGATTTTGGTAATAAGCATTGAGTTCACCTGAGAGGAATCAAAATAATATAAACTAAAAAATTGAAAAACCCAAAATAAACAAAGTCTAGTATAAATGAGAGCAGCATGAAGTACTGGAGGTGGGGGGGAAGGAAGGTTGCCAGAATATGGTAGCAACTATTGGAATTCTTTCTATTATTCCGTACCCGAGACATCTGCTGAACTCTCTTCTTGTTCAGTTATTTTCTCTACTTCTAAAGATGTATTTGTCACATTTAAAACAGCTGTCCTATAAGCTCCTAATTGTGCTCCAAGGAGGTTTTTTTTCATGTCCCACTGCTGCTGAAATTTGATACATGGCCTTTTAAAACTGAGTTTCACAAAAAAAAGCATACTCTTATCTTCTTTTCACAAATATACATCTGTGTCCTCCATACAGGTCCTAATTTTTTCCAAGAGGAATATGCTAGCAAGGTATAATTTGAAGGCTAACTAATGATTTTGCTTGATTTTTCTCCTTTAATAGTTGAAAATACATGATGATGCAAATAATTTAATAATCTGTTGTAATATGGTAAGGTAAATCGCTGCAAACTGTACAGTTAACAAACTTTAGATCTTTAAAACACTTTGAGATCATCTGATTGAAGTAATGTGAATAAAAATGTAGTTTATCTGCAAGGATGGGACCTAGCAGAGACAGAGCCTGTTACACCAGAAAAACAACTTTCCCATGATGAGAGCAGAGCAAATATGAGGTTTTTGTAATTCCTAACCTGCCATCTGTGCTGCTTAACCTATCCCAAGTGGCCGTACCAAAATCAATAGGAGATGAGTGAAAGCTGCTTTTTATTATTATTTTAATATTCAAAGCTTATATGCTATTTCATTAGCATATGTTTCGTATTTCTTATTTCAAGTTGCAATGAAAAATCATTGCAACTTGAAAATGAGCTTGAATGTTTGATCAACTACATAACAGTGACAAAGTGACACAAATAACAGTATCTTTCGATAGGATTAATGGTGATCCTATTCTGGGAGTTCAAACAAGGTTTTAGAAAAAACAGCATTAGTAGTAGTAATGGGAAATTTCTGTCCTTCAGATGCGCACTCGTTTTCTTATAGCATGCTGAAAACATTGCAGGAGTTGTGTCAGAAATGGCACCTCAAACACCAGGAAATCCAGTTTCGTATGGTTTTCATTCTGATTTGCAAGTGAATAATTTCCAGTTAACAGCCTCAGTCCTCACACCACGGACCCTCCAGGGAGAACAGCACAACCTAACATGTCACGGGTGGGCACTGCCACACGGCTCGGAAATGACCGCGTGTGGCACGAAGGCTGCCAACACTCACACACAACACCCTTTCTCGATATCCAACACTTCTGGGGGTTTAGTACAACTTCTGCTATGGATATAAGGGAAAACGGTGTTTTCATACATTAGTGCCGCTGTGGGCTGGTACGAGCTCACAAGGCTCTGCTCAGGCCCACAGCGTGGGCACGGCCCCTGCGGGTGTGCCAGCACTGCGGCCGCTCCAGGCCGCCAGCTCGGGCTCCTGCAGGTGCTGTGGGCTGCAGGGAGCCAGGGCACTTGCTCGTCCTTTCGCACCGCCTCCCTTTCCTCTCTTCCCGACCCTTCCGATCCGCGGTGCGATTTCGGTCCGCCCGGCCCCGCTCCCCAGTGCGCACGCTCCTGCTCCGCGGGCCCCGGCCCGGTTGCCGTGGCTACCGCGCGGCCGCCGGGGCGAGCAGCGCCCGTCCGGAGCGCCGCCGGGCCGGGAGGTGCCGGGGACAGGGACAGGGGCAGGGAAAGGGAAAGGGACAGGGGCGGGAGGGTGCGGGGGTTCCGGCTGAGCGGCGGCCGCACCCCCGGCCCCGGTGCGCGCTGTGCCAGGGGCCCGCCCGCCCCAGCGGTTCGGCATCCCCGGGCTCCGCCGGGAGCTGCGCCCCGGATCCTGCGGGTTTGGTTGTGGTTCTTTGTTGGGTGTGGTTCTCTTCCTGCCCGTATCATTTCGGTGGCAACTTGGAAGACCGTAAAGGTGTGCTGGGTAATGACCCCTTGGACCATCTTGTTCCGTAGGCAGAGAACGAGAGGTACAAAGAGCTGTGCCGGCTGCCTGCCTTGGAGTGTTACTTTTGGTAAACACCAGCCACAAGTGCGCTCTGTTTGGTGGAAGCAAAGATCTCATCCTGTTCTCAATAGGCCTTTTGGGAACAGATGCAGGAAAAGCTTTTCAGGACAGCAAGTTACCCATAGTTCTGGTAGTAGAAATGTGCCAGTATGCAATTTATAATAGATCCTGTGATTATTCTTGCAGAAAGGTTAGAAGCATGCAATTGATGCTTTAGGAAATGGAAGATGCATCAGATGGCTTTGAAGCTGTTACATCAGAAGGATCAGGTGCAGAGCAATCACCTGCATCCTCACAAGGAAAAGCAGTTGGAGAGGCTGGGGACCCAGCAGAGAAGCCTCTGCTTCTGGAACCTGCAGGCACTGCCCCATCAGAGGAGGGCTGGGACCAGCAGTCTCCTTCTCAAAATTCAGTACTACCAGAGAGTACAGCAAATGGGACAGAGACGGGTAAAGAAGTTGTTAAAATGTTGGGTATTGATGGTTTAAAGAGATATTTTTTTCTTCAGCTTGGTTATAGTTTCTTGTACCCCTACACACCCTCATTCTGTTTATGCTTGCTGAGATTTGGTCCTGCAGTAACCTTTTAAATTCTCAAATGAGACATACTCCAAAGGTAAGGAATGTATTTATCTCAAACTGTAGTAGTCATTTCTAGATGGCGTTTTATAGAATGATCCTTATTTCCAGAAATGTGTATGCATAGGTATACATATTTTGTATGTGCATTTAAATTAGCAGTTTAGCCAGCATTATAGAAATCACCTTACTATTTTACCTTTCTTAGATTCCCGTGTAACTTGCCTGCCACCCTTCTTTATCCTTGTCTTTCTCCTGCAGTTCCATCATTTTCCTACACCTGTTCTTCATTGTTCTGGGTGTCTTCAGTCACTTCCTCTTCCCAACACAGGACCCCATTTTCTTGGTTCTTCAGAGCAGAACAGAGCACAGTGAATAACAATTCCTAGTATGGACTTCCTGACTACTTTCCTCCTGGCTGGGTTGCATTCATCTGCTCACATTCTGAGTAGCTGGCTAGAAATATCTTTATGTGGTGACAGTATTACATTAGATACCACCTTTAGAATTGTATGATAGTACTATTTCAGCTTTCAAATGGTGTCTGTCTTTTATCTGAAAAAACTGTGATTATGCTGTCTTGCAGTGTTACAATAAAATCATCCTGGGGTAAAGTTGAAAGAGATATTTGTTTGTTTTGAGAAGCTTCTCAGGAATGAATTTTGGTTTTATTTTTAGCAAGCATGATTAAGGATAATGAAACACCTAGGAGGACTGGGCCTGATTTTGATGAAATTGTCCAGTCTGAAAATCAGGAGTGTCTCTCTGGCGAAGTCATTCCACAGGATTACCACATGCCTGATGTCATAACTGTCAGAGTACAAACAGGTAAATACTGCTTTTGCACATTTGTTGATACATATGTAATTATGATCTAATCTAGATGTGTTACTGGAAGAAGCAATACCTATATTTTGGAACTTCCATTTTAACAGGTTCGAATTCATTTCAAGAAGTAGTTGTAAAAGTTGAAAGACCTACCTATAATAAACCTTTTCTGGGTGGATTTAGGAACATCTCAACAGGAGTGGAATTTCATAATGCAGGATCACAAACAAAACCCAAAAAACGACCTGACAAAGGAATTCAGTTATTTTGTAGGGAAACACAGGTAAAGGCTTTGTAATGTCCTTTTAGAATGTTGTTTTTGCTAAATGGAATAGAATGCTGACACTATTTCTGAGGGGAAAGAGGAAGTAAATCTGAGATAAATGTGCAAATGAAAGTATTTAGTAGATAAATATCATTATTCTTGTAATTTTTATTGCAAATAGCTAATTTTGCCAGTTACTGTAATGAGAAAAAAAAAATTCAGTGTATTTTCTTCTAATCTGACATGTATTTTTTACCCCAGACGGCTGTGGAAAAAAATACACGACAACAAACAAGAAATACAACATCGACACAGATGACTAAAATTGGCCTTTATGTATCGAACACGACTGACAAACTAATAACTCCTGGAAAGTATTTTACAGCAGAGGAATACCATAAACGTAGACTTGAAGCAGTAAGTCCTTATCTGTAAAATAATGAATTGTGAAGGTTATCTGAATATTTAATGAGTGTTCAGAGTGTTCAAAGACTGAATTTAAAAGTGAACTGTAAAATGTCTTCTTATGCTCATCTTTTGTAATCTTTCAGATACAGGGGAAGTGCATGTTGCTCTGGGGTTTTAGTGACATTTGATACCTTGCAATCTCTTAAATATTAAGAATTCTGAAATTACTGTTTTCTGTCTCAAAGTGACAGTTAAGTTTCCATGTAGAACATTAAGGATTAAAACAGGCTTGTCCTTACAATATTCTCATGATCTCTTTGGAAGAACCTAAGCTGCATGCTTAATGTATGGCATGAAATAAATGGAGTATTGGGTTAGGATTTAGGAGATCTGCATTCAAGCTTTTGAGTTTTGGGAACAATCTATTTGGGAACAATCTATTTGAGAACAATCTGTTGTTCTTTGTCTGTTTGGTTGGAGTTTTTTTATCAGTCTTACCTTGGGCAAACTGATCCATTTTGGATTCTGTTCAAGCTCCCTGCTTTGACACAGAAGTAGAAATGGGCTGTTCAAACACAGGCAGTGGGTCTGTGGGGTTTTCTGGTGCACTGAGTTGCCTCATGGAGACAATTCAGATTACAGATTCTGCATATTCATTGTGCAGAGGATGCCATTTAGGCCTTCCACTCTGCTTTTTGGAAACCATGTGTTCTGTGACTGCACATCTAACTCGTCTGCCCTAAATTGTGTTAGATGAGGCACTTCTTTGTAAATGCTCCAGTTATTCATTTGATTGCTATATTGTCTGAATCCAACTCAATGGAGAAACAGTTGATTCCCCAAGTGTCTAAGCAGAATAATTGTATTGGTTATTGTATTGACATGGTTGGCAAGATCTTTGAAGTTTTCTGGGCAGAAGTTTTCTTGTAAGAACTTCTTAAGTCAGTCAGCTTTAGCTGATGGCAATGAGCATCTTTTAGAAGTGGAACCCAAGTAGGGAGTAATTTCCACAGGACTACTATTATGTTTTACTGTGGTCTGTAGTGACACTTCTGGAAATCTGTAATGTATCTATAGGTAATTGATAATGCACAGTAGAGAGATGTCATCTTGGTGTTGGTTCACATTGATGGATTTGCCCAGTGCAGTATAGGTCCATACTGAAATACTGTTTGAAGGCATATTCAGGAGAAGTTTTAGATTAAGATATTACCAGAGACAGCGTGACTGTATTAGTATGATTTTGTGCTTGATAGCTTTTGATGCTGAACAGTGCTTGGTACCTCATGGGATTGATCTGACTGAACTGTTTGTAGTGCAGGTGCTAACTCAGCCAGCAGAAGGTGAGGCTCGTGCAGTGTCCTCCCTTAACATGTCGTAGGTATTTCCCCAGTCCTCAATAGCCACAGCTTGGGAATGTAGATGATTTAATTTTCTTTTTTCATTTCTGTGATTATTAACAGCATTAGTAATGTCACTTTTATTATTTGTTCACAAATAAAATGCATTTGATTTAGTGTCTATGTGTTGATTTTTGTAACTAGAAATTTAAAAGAAATCTTGCAAATGTGTCTACATTTCCACTCTGTAAATTTGCAGTAAGGTAAGGAAAAGAATAAAAACACTACATGGCGTAATGCATTTTTTAAGGGAAGATTTGAAAAAGAAAAATGTATATTTAAATGTAGTTTATATTTTGATTTGATTATTTGAACTTATTTTATCCACTGTACTTACTGGTTAAATTCCTGCAGTTACCTAATAGAGTAATCATACTAGTGCTTAAACTAATAGTACTGATTTTTTAACATTTAAATTAGTTTCAGTACAAGACAAAACTTAGAAAATGTAGTTAGGGAGCTGGAGAAAAGAACAGTTAAGAAATAATACTACACTTCAAAATACTATGTTGTTTTGTTTTAAATTCATGATTCTTTGGTATTGTATCACATATAGGTAATAGTATTACAGAAATATTTCCGTCGTTGGCATGCTGTACATTTATTACAAAATCTGAAGGAACAAAAGAGGTTAAGGCTGGCACGGGAGGCACAAGAAGAATTACAGAAAAAATGGGAGAAAGAAGAAAAATTGAGGAGGGAGTATGAGAAAAAACTGAACCCTAAAACAAAAGAAGACTTTGAGCTACTGTATCATGACTTGGAATGTAAGTTTTCTTAAAGGGTTCCTTAAAGCAACAAAATAATACAGTTTGTTTAAAACAAACTTAGGGTTTTACATGTATTTATAGATACTTCCACGATTTTTTTTTTCTGCTTTACAGTGGATTTTTTTTTAATTAAAAAAAAATATTTTAATTGCATGTATTACTAGAAACAGAAAGAAGGCCTTGATGCTCTGGAAGCACTGCTCGGCAAGAACTAAACATCCCTGTGTTATCAACTTCCAGTGCCTTACAAGCTGCTATGACTAAAATTTAACTCAATTGCAGCCAAAACCAGTACACCTTTTTTAGAAATAACTGGCTCAGAGAATAGTGGTCTTTGGCAGTTTTATTAACATTTTTTATTTATGTCTGAAGTTAAGGTCAGCTAGGAGAACAAAAGGGTGTTATTTTAGACCAGAGTTGCTTTTATCTTTCACTCTACATTTAAGATGCTGAAGAATTTTTGTACAGAATTTTACAACATATGACAGAAGTTATTCCTTTTGTCTTAGTTGTCCTCTACCGATGCCTTTTCTCCTTTCTAGTTTATTCCATGTTTCACAAAAGTGTGTTGTCAAAATTTAAAAAATCTCTTAGGAGTTCTGCAGGACATTCTGAAAGTCATACGTTTCCTGTTCTTGGAGTAGGTGCTGTTTAATACAGGCAAGCACCTCTAAACTTCTCCAGAAAAATAATGTCAATACTGCAGATAATTAACATAAAACCTTACAAGAATCTAATGGTGCAAATAGAGCAAAAAACTTAGAGTATGTCCTTTGGAAAAATAAAAACAGTCAAAAGCTGTGTACTTGTACCAGCATATAAACAGCAAGAAAATTTTGGTTTTTTACAATGTCTCTTTTAAAGCAGAGGTTTGCCCTGTGACTTGTAACAATTCTTATGTTATCTCAACTACAGTGCTTTATGGTCTAGCTCTTTGCCAGTTTGGGTATTCTTGTCCCTGTAGCAGAGCTGACCTAATAGATAACTTAATTCATTGCAAAGCCACCTGCCCTACCTTAAACCATCTCAGCTCTTTCTTCAGTGGTTAACTGAGCATAAATTTGGTGGCATGTGTTATTCATAGAGTTCAGGATCACGATTCAAAAATTCCCAAGTTATACACTAATCTTTTAATGCTGTCATACTTTGTGTGGCATTGAACAAATGGCTTTGTCTGAATTAATAAATGATTTATAAATATCACTGTTCGTGACAAATGTAAAAATTATTGCTTGTCTTGAGCTTTGCAGTTATTGGACTGGTATCTTCATGAGATTTGTGGTTTTCTTGAGGTTGTCTACCCCCCTCTTTTTCTTTGTAGATAGTTTGCTTTTCACTTCCCAAGAGTCAAGCCCTTTTCAAGTTGTATCTGACTAAGTAATCAAAAGCCAAGGTACTCAAATAATACCTTTTTCCTTGCCACTTATGACAAGTCTTACTATTTTGCATCTGATTTTCTGCAATATTTTATTCGGGAAGTTGCTTCCAGACCAGTGTGCTATCAGATGTATGATCCACTTTCTTTTTTTTTTCTTTCTTTTTTTAAAGTGTGAAAAGTCTTACTTGCAGTAGAAACAACCAAGTTCAGTTGAAGTTATGGAAGAATGCTGATCTTCATTATATTTTTAGATTTGAAACTTATCGTTATGCAAGTGTCTCTTGCTTAATTGAATGACTTTGGATTCACAAATAATAAAAGTTTCAGCCAAGCATGTTCAGGAATTTCATATCTAGTCAACCTGAAAAAAAAAATTACCACTTCAGAACAGAACAAATTCCAGTATTTGAAATTCTTTTTTTACTATTTTGTTAAAATAATGGTCTGGTATCAATCTCACTGTTTAGTTTTTGTTAACTGGTGTTGACTGGTTGCTTCTCTGCATGGAGATTTGCAGTCATGCTTTTCATTTTAATAGAGCTTAACGATTCTAGGAACTTGGGGTTTTTTTCCTACCTGCATCTGAAACAATTTTTCATTATTATAGTGCCAACAATTTGCACAAGCTAAATCATTGTGACAGTAATAGAATGAGACTATTGTCCTCCAGGGATCTGTGAAGGTTATAGCTGCAATCACAACAGGGTTACTATAACAGGGTCAGCCAGTACAAGCAATTCCTGGTGGTACAAAAACTTGCCTGTTGACTATATAGTGCAAATGAGGTCTATCTATATATTCAGCATGTCTGCATAGGCATTTATTATTTATTTGAAAAGTATGACCTATATAAATACTGGAATAAAATTGTAATGAGTAAAATCTTTGCAGTCAGATCATCTGCAGAACAGATAATCTAAACTTGGTGGCAGGTAAATGGGGAATCAAGAGGTGAGTATCAATAGTGACAGCTTCTTCATTTCTGAAAGTATAGAATTGTTTACTGTACTTATTAGCTCCACCTTAGAAGTTGCTGCCCCCTTCAGGAATAATAAAGCTTCATGTAAATAATTCTATATAATGCTGTTTGCTGAATTTGCTTTATTTAAAATATATATCTTTGGGTTCTCAGAACTTGTCAGACAGCTGTCATATTACAGCTTGAAGAGCCTTAAGGAAATGAATTGAAATATTTAAAAACGGAAAACATAAGGTATTGTAGATAAGAAGCCACAGGCAGAAAATCAGCCTTCCTCCTTTCCCTCCTCCTGCCTCTAATCTTACCTGAACCAGGATGTTACAGGCTTTTTCAGTGCATCACATATTGAATGGTTTTCTTTTACACTGGGTTTTGCTTTTCCATAACTGTTCTGGGATGATAACAACACTTTGCAGGAATGTTGAAGTTTTGCATCTTATACAAAACTCTAGAGATATTTGAACTGGATCAGACTCTTCAGAGAAGCCAGGAATTGTTATGGGATGTGCAAAGGCAGTAAACACAGTTTGATTTTACAGGCAGGTTTCTCTAAAGCCATGCAGTCTCTATGTCAGCAGCAAGAGTGTCAGGGGGTCAGATTCTTATACAGCACGGACTGATCCATGTGCTTCTGTCATGACCATCCTGTGCCTTCTTCTGTGGCCACTTTCACCCACTTGGAGGGTTATAGAAGGTTGTGGAAAAGGAAAAGGAGAATAAAGCAATGACTGCTGAGTTATTAATGTGCTCTCATCTTCCTGGGATGGCAAAAGGTGATACCACTGCAATATCCAGTATAAAACCTGAAGTGCTAAATGTCAAGTTTTATCTTGGTTTTGGAGGACTTCAAGTTTCTTTAGATTTTACTCATTTATGCAGGGAGAAGCAGTAATATTCTCAGCACTGAGTACTAGTGGTACCACAGTAAGATGCAGCCATTTCATCATACATTTCCACAGGAGCTAAATTCTTTTTCTCACATACAGATTCTTTTTCTCCTACTCATCCTTGAGTTTAGAGTACAAATTGGCAGTCTGGAGTTGATGTACACACATACTCTCA
Source organism: Passer domesticus (assembly GCF_036417665.1). NCBI lineage: Eukaryota > Metazoa > Chordata > Aves > Passeriformes > Passeridae > Passer > Passer domesticus. The sequence goes on from NC_087478.1 coordinate 20,564,846, forward strand.
CAGAACATCTGTATAATTTACATTCATTTCTAGACCATCTTGCATATATTGAAAATAGCTATAACCATCAATTCCCTAAAATGGAAACTGGGTTTTAGTGAATATTGAAAGAAAAGTCAGTTATGTTGTTTCTTAAATATGAAAGCAGGAGTCTTGCTGGAAAGCATCTTGTAAAAACACCCCAAATATTTGTATCTGCAGTATGGATGCAGGAGGAGACTGAGCGAATTAACAGAACTCTTACTGGAGCTAAAAGAAAGGCAGCACTTTGTGCACTGCTGGAAGAGGAGACAGAGCTCATTGCTTGCATTGGGATGCACAAACTAAATGCCAATATGGAGAATCAGCGAAAAGCAGTACTGCACTTTCTGGGTAAGGTCAGTAATTACGCTGATCATAAAGAATATAAAAGTACGGGAACAGAAAATACTCCTGCAGAGTACAAAAAGTACCTTTTGTAGTTTTTAACAGTTAATCATGTGAATGCTAATGTTCCAAATATACAAATTTTGTGATTGTTCATGTCAATACAATTCAGTAAATTTCTTTTTTCCAAGCTGAGAATTTCATAGCTGTCAGACCAGTTGAAGGTTGAACAGTGCATCATTAAGGCTGCTAACTATAAAAAATATAAACAATACATGTGATTAATTATAATAATATAAATATGTTATTCTTCAGGAAGTAAATTTGTCATTAATTTCCCAAATGAGTATAGGCCTCTGTGCATCATATGTCTGGCTTTAAAGAAAGCATTTATTCTGTTTCCCTGTATAAAGAAGAGTTTGAATCTGATGTTGAATTCAGTTATTAAATCACTGACTTTAGTTCCATTAGAATTTTAACTTGAGATTTCATTCTTGTGTAATCTCAGGGATGATATTTAAGGTAAGTTCTTCAGTCTTTATATAAAAATATGAGAATTCCTTCATTCACAAAGATGATTTAAAATGGCTTTAAATTCGGTGGTATCTTAATGTAAAATACAAAAAAAACCTTGTCTTTTGAGGTAGATATCCAGCCACTGGAAAAAAGTAATAGTATATTTTCAAAGTATGTGACATGATTATGAAAAGAAATACTGCAACAAAAATGGTTTTTAGCAATCTAATTTTTTTATTATTATTATTTTAAAATTTTGATTATTAAGTGCTCAAAAGTAAAAATGGTGGTTTTGTCCAAAAGAGACTTTTTTTCATTATTTTTATTTTTGATGCAGGGAAACTGTACTCTAAATGTGATTACATAAAATGTATTACATTTCTCATTATGAACAAGTTACTTATCTGAAATGTTGGTGGAACTGTTACCACATTTATTGCTGTGCTATGACTGTTTTCTCTCTTACTGCTTTCAAGAATGAAAAAATCTAACAGAAAACCAAATAATTAGGAATATTTTCAGAGCCTCGAATAATTTGTATGTTTAGTGTTTGCTTCTACTGCTTACAATCTGTTCTTTTACCTTCTAAGAAAAAGAAGCCTGAAACAGTCAAAGCAAATATATTTCTCTTTTAACTGACTGTCGTTACTTTTCCCACAAGGACTGATTTCCAGTGTCCTACCTGTACAGATTGCTTCCAGCACATATTCTGACAAGCTGTACAGTTTTCTTACATCTAGAATCAGAAGCAAAACGTTCTTCAGCACAAGAACTCTCAGTGACAGTTGATGTTTGGAGAATCAGGAGACACATCAAAGACAACTGATATTTTGTCTTTCCAAACAGTGGAAAGACAAGTGGAAAGACTGCTTTTCCTGAAGCAGTTACTGATAATTTATTTATTCCTACTTTAAATGTATAAATCATGTTTTTCATTAAAGGGACTGTAATCTTTTTAGTTTTAAAATTTATTAAGCTTCTGAACTAGTGCAACATTTCATGTTTTTTATCATGTCAGCTGTAGGATTTTAAGTGTTGTTCTAAACTGGACACTTGCCAGTTAAAGCTGCAATAATATCTTTCACATCAGAAGACTGCAAGCTGCAATAGCCAATGTGGCATGAAAGTTGCTTCTCCATGGAAACCTTTGTTCCCTTCTTTGCTACTTTAAGCATGTACCTCCACAGGCATGTGTGCTCTTGAGAAGGTTGCTACTGGTTGTGTGTGCCCTATGTTCCAGGGGGTTCTTTATGCTGAACTTGTTCTTCTTCAGCATTTGTACTTTGGAGAGGAAGTATTTGATTAAGTTTTTATAGAGCAGTCATATTGACTTAAATAAATTTGTGTAACTATTAAATATTAGCTGTTACTCAGCTCATACCTTTCATGCTTTGTACTATTTCTGCACACATCTTATGGATTTTTAAAAAATTATATTTACCTTTTTCTCTCTGTCTGTCGTGGTGTGTTTCTCTCCTCAGGCACTTTTTCTGCTTTCATGCATTGGCAGCAGAGTGTAGTTGTAGTAATACAGATAACAGGATTATTGTAAATTCCACAGCACTGCCAGCAGACTAAAAGACAAGAGAAAGCTGGCAGAAGATCTCAAAGTTTTAATTTTTTTCTCCTCTCAGTCTGGAGTACAGAAAAATAGTCCTGAAATCAGGGAAATCCTTTTTAAAATTATTTTTTCTTTCTTTTCCTTACCTAACTACTTATTTAAAAGTGAGGAAAAGTTTTGATAGTGGTGATAACTAATCATCTCTGCTAGCTATCTAATATTCTTGATATTTTTATTACTTATCACCATATCAAGTCCATTTCATCAAAATAATGATTGTGTCAATGCTGGGGTTATGTCCAGAAAACTGCTAGGCATGTGAATACTGCATTAAGTGTTCCTGTTGTTAGGTCATGCTGAGACTGCAAGGTGAAGTTTGTGAGTGCTAGTGAACACTTAACTTCCAAATATAGTGAAAGAGAATAATTGATACATAGAAAGAGATTTCATGTACCTCTCCCCATTAAGAAAAGGAAATGGAGTTAAGTAATGATGAGAGAGGCTTTTGAAAGCTTTTTTTTCTATTGGAATTGGATGCCTGTCTCCTTATGTAACAGTGTGATTTGTAATCAAAACCAATCTTCTGGAAAGAAGAAAATGGTTGAACTTTCCAGACCTTGTGGGGCAGGTGACATCATGGAACTTCTTACTATCTATAAAAGTTAAAGATGTGCAAAGAGATAATTGAAGCATAAGGCATACAGCATGTGGTTAAGGTAGCAAAGAAGAAGCTAGGTGAAGTGTCTGCTAAACTGTAAACACATACCTTACCCTAGCTCTAACAAACTGTATTCCTTCTGTCCTTCTCTGCAACTACTATAAACAGAACAGTTCCCTGGAGATATTTTTTACTGCAGTAGGCTGTAAGGTCTTAAATTTTCAATCTTTACACAGTCAACAGACCTATTGATTTTACTGATAGTTTGATGGGATTTATGACTGCAAAGTGAAATACAGAGCAAATGTATTCTAACACTACTGTCAGTAAATTCACTTTAAAGAAGTAGAGCATATTCCTGTAGGAGAATATTATTTGCTTTTAATATCCTGTAAGTCGAAATTGTCATGACCTGCAGCTTTAAATAAAGTGTGCAACTGAATGCTTGCTTTGGTGGAAGAGGTGCTGTATCAATATCAGCAATAGAATTAGCCTTTTGCATTAGTCAGGCATTAACATTAAGTCCCTATTTGCTCTGATAAAACTTCATGTAACATAATGCAATTGTGCAGCTGGTGGTCAGATTTCAATAGTTCACAGTTCTACAAATTGTTTCTGAAGTGTGCACAACCTAGGAGGTGGAAAGCATTTGATGGAAAAATCACTGAAATGGATACACAGAACTCGCTCCGTGGTAAAGAACTACTTGAAATCTACCGCAGCATTAACACAAGGGACATCCCAAAAGATGAGAGGACATCTGTGCTGTTAACACTCAAATGGACAGTGAAGGTAAGGCTTAGTTTTCTATGTATATTTAGCTTGAAGCTGTGCTTTCCAAAGGTGCTGTCACTTAATTATGTTGACACATTAGCAGTGCTGCTGCTGGCAGACAAGTGGCATGATGGTGACCTAGAGACCTGGTGTGTGAGTGTAATTTACATCCCAGATACACTCTAAATTCATATTTCACTTTATCTTGTGCATATTTGTCTTCAATTTGTGTTAGAATTTTACCCCCATGGTTTTTTAGACTTCTTTGTACATTAATACATAATACAATTTTAGTACAAAGTTTTGTTTCCTACTTAATATCAACCTTATGAGAACTGTGGCAGGGATATATGTGGCAACTACCATTTATTTTTTTTTTCAGTTCTTTGAAATCCATTTAGAACTTTATCTATCTATTGGTTTGGATGACCAGTTTTATGGGTAGCAAATACTGATTTTTTCATCTCTGCCTCACTCTCTGCTGCCACTGTTGCTGCTAGTGTTTTCAATGAATTAGAAGCTGGTTGCATTTTTTTTAGTCTTTCATATTGGTTTTATTTATTTATTCATGTACAGAAAGAATGAGTTTGAAGGTCCTTTCAGGATGATACTGTTGACATCAGTCTAGAATAGAATGCTGCTTCCTGGTCTTATTAAAACAAACAAGCATCTTGCTGATTGTTTTAGTAGAGCCAGTATTTGATTTAAAGTCACTATGGCATTGAGAGCACTTCTGGTTTATAAGCTCTTGCCCATCTTAACACATACTGCTGTAGTGAACAAGTGAATTTCTGTAAATTAGCACTCTCTTTTACCTGAGAAATTCACCTCTTATGTATGTCTCTCTCTCTGGAGAATCTCCTGCCAAGCATTGGAAATATTGAAGTGACTAATTTCCAGGCATACTGTCAAAGTCCCCCATGCCTCTTGTGTGGTGGATATTTTGGGTTTTCTTGTGGCATTTTTTTAAGCCCATCCATATTACACCTCCAATCTCATAGCCAAAGGAAGCTTCTTAGGGAAATATTTCTTTAGGCTTTTGAAAACTTAAAATTTTGCAGTTGTTGAGTACCTCTGCCAAGCATCTTTTACTGCTTCCAAGCTTACAGTTCCTCAGAGCTTTGGTATGCAGGCCCTTTAAAACAGAGTCTGTAAGCATTCTCACTTTTGTAGTTCTACAGTTCTTTCATGAGAGATTTTTTTCCCTGAGAGACTAACAAGTTCTTCTGTGAACATGTTTTTTTATGAACATACAAAGGTATGAATGGTAATATCCATAGATTCCATAGGTTGCTTTCATGTCTTGTTGAATGATTTTGTTTGCTTACTTCTTTATTGTTGTGCAGTTTATTTTCCTTTTTCTCTCTCTCTCTTTTTTTTTTTTCCCCCAAGGAACATGAATGTAAATTAACACAGGAAATAGTGGCATTAATTGACAGGGAAATTGATCTTTTGTCAAGAGATGTGAAGGAAAGCAACTTGGAAGGACTGAGGAAAAGAATTTGTACATTATTTCTCCAGTATATCAAAACTCCAGAGTTTAACCCTCAAGTTGCTGGGTTACTTAAGGTATTATTTTTATTTTGCAGCCTGACATAGTGGTCACTGAACTAAAGAGAAGGGGGATGGAAAATATTGAAAGCTTTTTTATTTTACATTTTGCTGTAGAATTTGTGGAGGAGTTTCTCAGGAAGTAAAATGTAGCAAGTACATAGGTTTCACACAAATAAATTTATATAGTCCTGTTAGGAGGCATGGAGCACAGACATGGTCATAAGCACCTGACAGGTGGCTGGCAGCACTGAGAGAGCCTGGGAACTCTTGTGTCTGAAATAAAAAAATCTCAAAGTTATAAATGGTAGATCTCATGGGATGGTATCAGTAAAATGTAATAGCAAAGCAGTACCAATATACTGAGAGAGGAAGTTGTGTTTTTTCTACTGGTCAAGAGGCAGCATGCTGTGCCTCCAGAAAGGAAGAGTGTAGCCCATGTCAATGTCCAGCAAAATCTGTTCCAGGCTTCTGCTGCAGAATCAGTTGCTACTGTGTGTGAAGAAGATGTAGTTAGTTTTGTGTGAGTGCTTTTCTTTTCTGACTACATATTACAAATAAACATATGATTCATTATCATATGTTGCTGCTCTAAGTAGCAATGTCTGGTTTGTGTCTACCAGAAGAGCATTCCTCATACAGTGGTCAGTGTTATCTCAGGAGTAGAGAATCTGTCAGATTTAGATGCAGATGTTTGATTTAGAGCCAACTAACAGCTAATGTTACACTAGGTTTATTAGCAGATGTCCCATAGCAGAGCCTGAAGATGATCAGACTACTCAAACTGTCCAGTTACAGACTCGGTCTGTCTGCACAGACTCCATTACATTCTTTTCAGAGCCCATGAAGGAATATGGGGATGGGGAGGTCACTATCAAGTTTAATCTATTTTCTTCCCCTGTGTTCTGGACATGTGGGCCTGATAATTTTGTATTATTATGCCAAAACATTATTATGCCCATATCTCAGGGTTTTATCTTTGCCATAAAGGGCAGATCCTACATGAATAATCAAATGTGGAGAATTTAGTTTCTGTTTTCTCTGTGTTGTCATCTTTCCAGAATAAATGACAATCTGCATATATAAAGCACCATGAAGAGCATGGGAACATAATTTTTAGGATCTTCATATAGCTTAAAAATGAATAAACTGATTTATGTAACTGATTTTAGCAAATGCAGTAAGAAAATACAGTTACTTTTGATATCCTATCCAAGAACAATCACAACACTTTATTGGGTATTTTAAAATAAATAATTCTAGCTTTTGCATATTAAAATACTTGCATGAATATATGGAAGACTTATGCTGACAGTGTTTGAGTAACATACAAGTAATACAAAGATACCCTGTAGTAAATAAACTTTTTTTTTTTTAATTTTTAGGTTCCACAAGATCCCTTAAAGCTTTATAAAAACGTTTACTTCTGTCATAGCTGCGAAAAGTACTTACCACCTACTGAGTTTCCCATTCCTGCAAGTTCCCACACCATTGGCAGATGTCGCTCGTGTTACCAGCTTGATAATGAGGCTCGGAAACGAGAAGCATATTTCAAGTACAGACTTATACTAGAAAATCTCAGGAAGTCTGAAGTTGATTATCAGGATGATAGTAAAATTGTTTTCTTAGTTCAGGTACTGTTGGAAAGAGCATTGCTACTCATAGTAAGCTATGTGACTTTGACTATATGTCCTCTATTTTGTGTATGTTGTGGACAGGTTGAGAAATGGGCTAAAAGCTACAGTTTCTTCCTGTAATATGCAATGTACCACACCATAAAGAAATAGCCCTTAAGCTCTTGAAGCAGAGGTGTACTTTAAAAGGTGATTTACAAGCTGTACACTAAAAGAAGTCTAGCTGACAGGTCAAAGAATCAGATGTTCCAACAGCTGTGCAAAAAGTGTATATGGGTATCAAGATGCTCTTTAACAAGTGATCATATGACATGTGCATAGAATTTTTTTTAAACCCATACCTTTATTTGAATTTTTACATGGGTGCAGGACTTGTAGGATGAAACATGCTTATTTCCTTTTTAAACCTGTTTTCTATTTCAGCTTCCAGATATGCAGTACCTGATTGAGCACATCTGGAACTGCCAGTCAGCTCTCAGTGCCTGCAGCAACCTGTATGATTTGGTTATGGTCAGGTGGGATAAGCAACATGAGTGGTCCCCATGGAACACTATTCTCCTCACTAAAGAAGAGGCAGATGCACATCTTAAGCTGTCTAACCTTCAGAAGGTAAATTTCAATGGGATTTATTTTTTACAGTATTTATGTTATGTTTTAATAGAATCTTGTGATTAATTATGTTGGGTCAAATTTAGTTGTTACACTTGTTTGTGTTTAAATTGGCTCATTGTGATTATTTAAATGATTGCATCTGTACTATTAAACAGAATGGACAGTAATCCAGAAGGCATCTGGCATGTACAGCTCATTCCATGTACCTGAACTCTCTTGCCCCAGTTCTCCCTCCTGAAATGCAAGAAGCGTTGTGGCCTCATCCATGCTGCCTGCTGAGAACACTGCCATGCATGCTCTCTTCCTTCAGATCAGACAAGAGCTAGGCTGGATGAAAAGCATACTAAAGACTAGCCATAAATACTGTGGCCATTGTGTGCCTGTGCTCTTTCACATTGCACATTGCTCTTGCACATTGTTCTGGCCTTATTAGTTTTTGGTCTTCTAAATTTCTCATCAAATAGAAGAATGCTTCCTTGTCTATTTGTTATAAAATTTGCCACTACTTTCTTACATAAATATCAGCAAAGTGTCCCTTACAATGTAACCTTACAGTTTGCATTTAAGCAATAGAAACATAATTTCTGTTCTGAGTTAAAACCACTTAGGACTGTGTTAAACTGATAATCAAATCACACAAATCCCCCCCTCAAATTCCATATCTAAACATGGTAGGCTATGAAATACCTCTCCATTGAACATAATATATTAAGAGTATTTAGTTTTGTAAGGCATAGGAGAATCCTGTGAGTTGTCTTTGTCCTGCACTTAATAATGGCTTATTAATCCTTTCAGTTTGAGGTTATTGATTTATATAAATAGTGATCTGCAGTCATTGCTGCCTAGTGTTCTTTTGTTTTGGGTGTTCTTAATTCAATTTTTAACACAACATATGTACATCAGAAATGGAGCTTCCACTGTTACATATTGCTCTTCTTTCTGGAATTCCTAAGAGCAAACTAAACAGAGGAAATTAATTGCTCTCTTTAAAGTCTTGCTTTATGGATTAAATATATCAGGGAATTCTAAAGGCAAAAGAAATTCTGCAATCCATTATATTTTGTGTGTGAGTCCCCAGTGTGTGTCTTCAAGCAGAAACATTTATGAGAGCTTTAGCTTTAGCAGGTAAAATAATTTTCAAGCTGGGAATCCCTTTATTGGCTACTCTCACTCACTGTGAGTCAAGAAGTCTATTCAGACAATCTGAATCTAGTGATGCTCCTCAGCACCCATAAATTTCTGTTACCAGCATTGTGGCAGGCAAAGATCCTGATTGAGCACTTCTCTGGCTTGATGCCATGAGTCCGGATGTCATAGACATCCAGAGTCTATGGCATAGACAAATGACATGACTATGACATAGAGTCATAGTCAAAGAAATGCCATTAACTTGATTAGGTCCAGGGCTTCAGTAGATGGGGGAGTTAAGCTACACAAGCCTACATAAAAACCATGAGGTATTTTCATTAGCTCTTGCAACAAATATGGATGTGAATCAGTTGTAGTGAGGACTCAACTTTCTTCTTCAAAAAAATAAAGAGTGTGAAATAAAGAAAATGAGGTGAAGATAGAATGTTGTAAGTTGAATCATTGTTTTTCATTCACCAAAACAAAGAAATCCTCTTAAGTAATTTGTTTAGTAGCAGTTATTCATAGTGACTTTATTTAATAGCAGTTATTCAAAGTGATTACTACAGCAATAGCAAAAGGTTTTTTCAAGTAAATATTCTGGTTATTTGTTCCATCATCCAAACTACTAATAATAACTAAGAATTTGGGAAAATGTCACCACTGCATGCAAGTGCTGACTGAAATGCTGCAAAATACTTGCTGTCATGATTAGTTGAAAATAACAACTCTGATTCTTACCAAGAAATGCCCCTACAGTCTTCACCCTGCAAATGTTGCTAAGTGTCACCTTACTTAATTTTCAAATGTGAGTACAAATGTTCTCACCTGAAATAAATAAATAAATAAATAAATAAATACGTTTTATCTTTAATGGATAAAAAAGTTACTCCGGTTTTAAAACATGACTAATATTTCACAAGGAGACATTTTCACTACTGGCCCATAAGATAGTACTATAGAACTACAAAATATTCCATTATCTATATATACAAATAAGTTATCTGCCTTAGTTTATTAAAAGGTCAATATTTATAATGTGTAAAATATGTAGAAGTGTTTATAATATCTAAATATGAAGCAACACATATATCTTTAGACATTTTAATTGTATTTATGGTATTTAATTTTTTTTTTTTCAGACTTACGAAGCTCCATTTATTTACAGAATAGAACAAAAGCATATCCGGGCAAAAAACTACTTTGCTCGGATTCCTGCGATGTCATCATTTTTGCATAGAAATAACAAAGAGTCTAATGCAAATTCCGACAAAAAACATAGTTCTGTGAAGTTAAAGAAGTGAACTAAATTCTTAGATTTTAAAGAAATATACTTTTTCATCAATACCCTAATTGTATTACATGGATCAAAATAAACTTCTGAGGATAAAATAATTTGATCTCAATCAGTTAATTTAACTGCATTAAAGTTTTGTAACCTCATTCAAAAAAAATAAAATGTTGTTAAAGAGCTTTGTAAATTCTCAGTTTTTAGAGCAATGATTATTTTTTTGTGTATTCCTGCATTGCTTGTAACATTCTGTCTGTAGTGTAATATTCCTGTTGGGCAAATCCTATTAATTCTTTGTCACCCTTTAATTAGAAAATTAATACTATAGCACTGTATTAAATTTATTTTTCTTGTCTTAAGCACATAAGGCAGAAACCCCCTCAAACCCTGGATTCTTACAGATGAACAGAATATATTATATATAGCTTTCCAGATATAGCCATCTTGCCCTGCAAACATTTGTGCAAAAGCGCAACTTTACATTTTGTAGCTCATCTAGATGGTCATAGTAGAACTGCCAGTATGTAATTATTGTATCCAAAATGTTGAAATTATTGTAATTATTATAATTTGAGTATTGTAATTTAAATATCATAATTTAAAAGACACATTTCAGACTGTTTGAAATATGTTTACTTTTGAGTTTGTATTATTTGAAGGAGTTTGTATTATTTGAAGAAGTAAATTCTCCCCATAATTAAAAAAGTTTATGTTTGATCATAGTTACAGAGAGAAACATATGGTGTAAATTCAAAAATCCAACAGAAAGTTGCAAGGTTCTTCTTGAAACCTCTATTATAAGATGTGGTTTTGACCCAGCCTTTTGCTCTAACAGATGAAACTACCTAGGAAAAAGCAGTAGCACTTAAAAAGAGAAATAAGCACATATTTGGCAGCAAACAGCTGAAAACTGAATTTACTCCCTCAACAGAACATGAACTGTAGAATCAGTTTCTGGCTGATAAGTGCATTTTAACATCATTGGAACCTTTCCACTGATTTTACCATTAAATTCAGAATTTTAGTTTAATTAAGTTCTGGATTGTAGTTCAGTACTGAACTAATTGTAGAATTGCAGCACATGAGCATTCCAGCTGGCTCATGTGCTTTCTGACATCTGAGCCTTAAGATAGGAATGGCTGCTAAGTCTGAATTTCCCCCAGAGTGATAAAAGGAGTTTTGAAGTAAATTATGGGTTGAATGGCAATGAGTCACATAGATAGGAATCTGCCTCGTTATAATTTTTTTCCTTCCTTCTTAAGCATATTTTAAAAAAGATAATTTACAGCTCCAGAAGGATGATTTAAAAAAAAGTAAGGAAATAGTTCAAACAAATGTGAAAAGCCAGTAGTCCATTGATTTCAATGCACTGTGGTGTTGGAGGTTTCTGGTATCCCAGAATCATTGAGGTTGCAAGAACCTTTAAGATCGAGTCCAGCCATTTACCTGACACTGCCAACTCCACCATTAAACCATGTCTCCAAGTTCTGTGTCTGCATGGCTTTTACATCCCTCCAGGTGTGGTGACTCCACCACTCCCCTGGGCAGCTTCTTGCAAAGCTTGACTACCCTTTCAGTGAAGAATTTTTTCCTATTATCCAACCCTCATCCAGGTCATGGGTAAGGACATGAATCAGGACTAGCCCCAGTACTGAGCCCTGGGGAGCACCACTGGTGGCTGTGTGCCAGATCGATGTGAACTCCATTCACCACCACCATTACCTCTTTCCTGGCAGTGCCATTTAGTCACACCGTGAAAACTTTTGTATCAATGATTAAAAATTTGTGCTGGAAGTACAGTGAGTTGGATGCTTGACTAATATTTGGAACATACTTTTCCACAAAATAAGTATCTTCTAACTAATGTCATCCTTCAAATCAGTGTCCAAAACCCACTATTTTTAGGAGTGAAGAAAAAAGGAGAAAATATATGCAGATATATTTGTGAGCTAAATTTACTTAGTGAAGCAAATTAAAATCCCACTCAATAGGCTCTCCTCGTTCCTTTTTTTCAAAGCTTTTTTCACTTCAGTTGTTCCCAAACTGTGGTTTGCGGAGATATATTAAAAAGGAAAAGTCAGTTTGTTTTCAGTTAAAAGTTTGTTCATAAGTGATATGGTAATCTGAGATAAAACAATCTGGTTATGTTTCAAGAAGTTTTAAGACTGTTTCTGTAAGGCAGAATACAGAGTATACCCACCAACTGTGCGTGTCACTGTGTGTGTTGGAAGCACCCAGCAGTGAAGAGAAGGCAAAGCTCAGGATGTGACGGCGATCGGAGCACTGCGGAACCCGGGCAGAGTCCCGTGGTTTGATTGCCGCAGCCGTGGGGAGGAACAGGAAGTGAGCGTAGAAACCATGTGGCTGTGTCCCACTTGTTGCCCAGAAATGTTTTGTACAAACCAAGTCCACCTCCTGCCAGCAAATATTCCACACAATGCAGCTACACAGAGTGGAAGGTTTGATCACAGTCCCACCAACAGCACTTTGCACAATAGTGATTAATAAGGTATAAAATGTACCTCAATTTCGTACCTCAGTGGGGGATGAGAATTTGACACAAAATTTTAAGGAACAGATTGACAGGCTTGTCTTTCTCATCCTCCACAAAAAGGATGCCTTTTGGTGAGTCTTGGGTCATCAGTTATGGTTAGTATTGACACAGGAAATTAAACAATATTGTTGCAGCCATATTGTTAATGTCATATCCTGCAGCAGCTGCTTTTGTCACCAGCAATCCCAAAGAAGCTACATTCAATAAACCATGGATTTGTGAATGAACCCAGCTGGGTCTTCTGATGTGATCAGACCTGCAGACTATTTGTGCATCTGATGTAGGGCCTAGGGTGATGTTTTTGTAAGAGTGTGTGAATTTGTTAGTGTGTCAAATATTGTCCTTCTGCAAAATTGAATTTTATTGGAAATTCTGCAATTCCTGTATTCTCTCCAGGTGCTTCTGTTTCTACCTCTGTCTTTGAGGTCTGGTTTGCTGTCTTACCTGTACACACCCTTAAACAGACAAACACACACACTGCCTTGTTAAAGGGAACAGATAGGATTTCTAATATATCTCTGAGGTTAAGAGGAAAAAGTACATCTAAATTCTGTGTTATATAAAGGTAACATGGAGAAGAAAAGAACATGACAATGTTTTATTGCTACCCTTAAAATTATTTTTTTTCTGAGAAATCAGATTTCAGATTGAGTTGATGAACAAATTGCCTTATATTAGGCAAGCACACTATAACAATATACTGTGATTCAGGGAAAATGGATTTAACAGATCTGGCTACATGTGCTCAGATTTAGACATGCATGTCTTCTGACCTCTCTTTGTGTAATCTTGTACAGTTTTCATTGTGCTTCCTTATTTTCCCCTTTACACAGCTCATTTTAACATAGCTCATAACTTCTTTTGTGCATGATCTCTAACATCCTGTTCTGATGGTGAGGAGGCATTTGTGCCCAGAGCCAAACATGTGCCGAGGCTGCTGCTGCCTAATGTAGTCACAAGGTGTAGAAACTGCTCAGCGTTTGGCAGGCACAAAAAGCGTCCCATAGCAATTTGCTTCCGGGCATGAAGGAATTCTCTAAGACTATTTTGTTCTTGCATGAGTCTTGTGAAATACTGAAGTTGTTCGCATTCTGCAGTGACTATAATTTGCCCCTGACTTAAGATATTTTTGATTTCCGGGGCAGCATTGCTCCATGCAAAAGACAGCTTAACAATTCTGTGTTTCAGTGGCTCTGAACGTGCCATTTTCTCTCTCTCTTCCTTCTTGCTGAAATCTGCAGTTTGTTGCAGATTTCAAATCTGTCAACACCCGAATGTGTGACGCCAGATCTCAATCATGTGAAAAAACTAAGCCGAGGAACGTGATAATATGTAGCAGGGGAGAAAGATAGAAGTTCTGCAGAATATATTTTGTGCAGCACGGAAAACTTTTCTGTAAACTCCATTTTGAAGTTATATAACTGTAATCAGCCTGCACAGGACAGGAGTTTGGACTTCATGACTCTCATGCACTTGAAGGTTAGAGGAAACTGACAATGCTTTCACTGCAGAGTCTTTTACGAGCTGTTGAAACCACAAACCTGAAAGCATTAAAGACACGAGTAACTCCCAAGCTCAAGCGAAGGAAGTTCGCGTTCTGAAATTCCCCCTGGTGTTGCAGAGCGGCGTCAGCCGCGGCCGGGCGGGGTCCGGGCAGCGGCGGGGCGGGATCCGGGCAGCAGCAGGGGCCGGGCGGGGTCCGGGCAGCGGCGGGGCGGGATCCGGGCAGCAGCAGGGGCCGGGCGGGATCGGGGCAGCGGCCGGGCGGGGTCCGGGCAGCAGCGGGGCGGGAAGCGCCGCCGTGCACACGCTCGGCTCTCCGTCACTGCCCTCCCGCAGCCATGGCTCGGCCGTGCCCTGCTGCCGCCGCCCCGCTGCTCTGCGCCCTCGCCCTGCTGCTCCGCACCTCCCTGTCCGCGCACCATGTGCCGATGCTGCTCTGGTCAACTCAGAGGTAAGGAAGGGATCGAATGGAAGCGTGTCCCTGCTCATGCTCCCGCTCTGTGTGTGTCTGCACAGAATGTGTAGTGCCGTCGGATATGGTAAGTCAGCTGTGGGCAATACAATTATCCAATAAATGAATTTGCACCTCGGCCGTCAAACCAGCCAACAGATGATTTTACCCGTTTTTATTTATAATTTTAGTGCTCTAAGCTGAGCAAGAAGTAAATAAATTCTGTAAACTAATCTGAAGTAGCTGTGCTTTATTCACCCTAAAACATCTTTGACCTCTGCTGTTACAGATGTTATGGCTCAAAGCCACAACATAAGGCAGTGACACAAAAAAGAGCTGACCAAAAACTCTTGTAGTTTTCTAAACCTTGGATTTCCTAAATTCCGAACCCTGACTTTTCACTTTAATGTTAATTTAAATACAGGTTCTTAAGTACATTGCTGTATATATATATATGCATCAGATGTTAGAAACAACTGTAGTCTTGACAGATCCAGAGACACTTGAAATTCAGGGCTTTGCATATACTTATAAATAGGACTTTGAAACTGCTTTGGAAGAACCAGGTATAGACCTCTTTCTAACCAACCAGGAATTTTATTCATGATCACTTTAAGGATTTGTACCATTACTTGGGATTTCCAGAAATATGGCAGGTTGGGCAATGCAGTAGCTTCAGGTGGATACTGAATATTTTAAGTTGTCAGAAAAATATAGGCCACTTATTAACCACCTTTGCCATATGTTTATTCATCTTTTATGGATTTCCAAAGCCTGAAATTTTGCATATGGAAATCTGCGTGTTTTGAAAAAGTTTGATTTTATAGCTTTTCGCTTTGTTTTCTTTCTTTTCTCCCCCTAAAAGAAAAAAAGAACTTTTCAACATCAAGGCAATTTTATATTCAAAATACTTAGTAATTCACCATTATATAAGACAGGCACTTATATGAGTGTATTAACCCTGTGTAATACCCCTGTATTTAAAAGCAAAGTAAATGTTGGAAAGCACTGTTCTTAGGTTAAAAGTGATTCTAAGCATTTAAGAAAAGATCAGTGCTTCCTTTGTCCTACTTCCTGGTTTATAGTAAAAACATACCTGCTGTATATATAAACAAGATCTTATCACTTAATCCCATGTGGACATAAAAGCAAACTTTCCATCAAGATGTAATTAGCAGCTTGTTCTACTGCAGATTTTTCTGGTTTATACAAATCTAGAGCAGAAAACCAGGATACTGGACTGGGTAGACAGTTTCATGTCTCCAGGAATACAACCTTTTGTGGAAGTGTTCCTCCAACCATGGTATTTGCATTTTGAAAGGTAAAGTTCTTGTAGGGCCAAAATTAGTTCTGGTCAAGGTCTGTGAAGCAGCTGAAAAGAAGTTTTTCGTTATTTTATAAAACAATGTAACACTAACAGCAACTTCCTGTTGCTAACCCCTGACTGTGCTTTACATTTGGTGCTTCGCAGTGATGCAAGGTTTGCAGTGTGTCATCCACAGGCCTACAAAATTTGGAAATTACAATTAAGAGTCTTAGCAAAGTTAACTACAGAATTGCAGTAATTATCTATAATATCTATATCTATAATCTAGAAATTATCTATATTATCTATTATCTATAATATCTATGGATAGCTATTCACTCTGTGAATAGGAATATGTCCCACCAGTATAAAAGTTTAGCGATTCATTAGTCCACAGAAGTTCTGATTCACTGATCTATTCCATCACCCTTCCCCAGGTTATCTGTTAGGATTTGGTATTGAATAATTGAAGGATACTAATTTAGAACTAGCCAGTGTTTGCCAAGCCATGTCTCAGGACAGCTGTATTAGAGAATGTAACAGTCTCTTTTATGCATTATTACTATACTGTATTCATGCTGTTAAAGGTAATGTTAGAGGCCAGATAGAGGTGAAACCTACAGCTGACAAACACATGCAGTGCACAAAGCAACGGGGGGTATCAGTTCTCACAGAGACATTAGGAAATCAAATACCTCTTTCCTCTAGGAAGTAAAATGCAGATCCCTACTCGGAGAAAAGTGGGGTTTTTTTAAAAAAAAAAATTCTTTGTCAATTCAACTAGGGAATAACTCAGTATGTCACACTGTCTTGTTTTTCACAAAAAAATATATCACTGGATGTTCTTCAGATAACTTTGGTGTGGAAAATTTGACCTTTATTTTAAATCAGCCTTTAAACTAATATTCCCTGGTTGGGTTTTTGAAGTAGGGAAGGTTGAGAGGCTCTTCTTGCATATGATACACAGAACAAATTTGATTTAGCCATTTTGGACTAATATTCAGAAGAATTTCTTTCCCTCCACAGATAAAGAGTTTGATAAATAAATTCGTTAAAATTTATAAATTCGTTAAAATTAGCTTTTGTGATTGCCCCCTCATGTGTTTGTTTTAGGAACGATTTTTGCCTACAGGCTTTTAAAATATATTACTTCCTTTTTTTATGCTACACTTATATGGGGAAAATAATCCTATTCTGGTAAACCCAGGTTATAAGTGACTTTGAGAAAGTGTTAATGCCAGTTAGTAGAATTGCACTGTTTCCTAAACTACAGGGTCTTTAGTGATAAATCTACTGAAAGAAAGTGTAACTAGAAAGGAAATTTTTTTTTGCTATAATTTTATTGGATGCCTATGGAGACATTGAGTGCTAGCATGAAAGCTATTTTACTTCTCCTGGGCAGGGGAAAACATGATTTCTTACATAGTAATCACAAGGTGACTGATAGAGACAACTGACAAGAATAACTTGTGGAAAAGAGTTCTGAAGCCAGCTACAAAGCAAAAATGTAATCATGAGTTAGACTGCTAGAAGCCTTGTTGTCTTCCCATCAGCCCTTCGCCTGGGTCCAGGTACAGGAAATCTTGAAATCTTTGCTTCCATCAACCTAATTGCTCAAATTCCAGAAAGAATACTGTTCTGGAAAGAACATCATGTTGTCATGTCAGAGCAGTGAGGTATAAGAAAGAAGCAAAATATCAAGCTGAGCTTGCTTTCCTCACTTTTCTTTAGGGCATTGTTTGACTGTTGGAGGAAAGAAGAGCAGTTGAGTTTTAAGTTTCCTCGAACTTAAAGCTTCCTTAGGATTCCTTAGAGCTGTGTGCTCCTTCCTGCACACATACATCAGCAGAGATGCTTGTTTGAGCCCCGCTGGTGCAGTGGCAGGGAGTCCCCTGTGCTTGGCATGGGATGGCTGTAGGAGGCTGTGTGTCTCTGGACACAACACTTTGTGTGAGCAGTCAGTAAGAGCATCACTGTGTGTGTTGGCCTGTGCCGGTTCCACACCGTTCATCTGTCACTGAGGTGAGAGTGCAGTGGGATGAGATGCTTGGTTCAGGGAAGCTCATCCTCGGTGTATCCACGAGCCCCTGGCACTCACAGATCTCCATTTCACCCTGCAGATCCCAGTAAAGCATCCAGTCATCCAGTAAAACGTCCTGACCAGGCAAGGAGGCTGGTGGGGGCTGGAGCACAGGTCTTGTGAAGAGTGGCTGAAGGACCTGGGGATGTTTAGCCTGGAGAAAAGGGGGCTGAGGAGAGACCTTCTTGCTCTCTACAACTCTCCTAAAGGAGGCTGTAGCCAGGTGGGGTTTGGTCTCTTCTCCCAACTAGCAAGTGATTGGATAAAAGGAAGCAGCCTCAAGTTGCACCAGGGGAAGTTTGGGTTGGATATTAGGAAAAATTTATTCACTGCAAGTGTGGTCAGGCATTGGAACAGGGAAGTGGTTGAGTCAGCTGGAAATGTTCTAAAAACACGTGGATGTTGCACTTAGGCACATGGTTCAGTGGTGGACATGGCAGTGCTGGATTGACAGTAGGACTTGATGATTTTAGAGGTCTTTTCCAGCCTAAATGTTTCTGTGGTTCTATTTCCTGTATAAACCACACTGGGAATATTGTTGCACCAAGCAGACAACAACAGCTCCCTCAGTGAAGGGTGTAGCCTTCCTTACTGCCATGCATAGTGCTCAGCAAACTGTTAAAAAAGCAGCAAAATAAATGCATGCAAAATATTGTGAATATAAGTATTAGGCAAATGCTGCATTTTAATAGAATTATTAATCAACTGATGTAGATTTTCTTTATGATGATGAAGTTACTAAAGTTGACTGCTTAAAAGTTAAAAGAGTGTCACAAAAGGTGTTTTCAAGGTTAGATAACTAACAAGAACTGCTTCAAGGAACAGGGAATTTCTTAGAAGCAAGTATGCTTTAAAAGAGGATCATTAAACTTCTGAGGTTTTGAGTTCACATCAAAAGCCGTTATCATTGTGCTGCTTCAAATAATTTCATTTTGTTTGATGTGCTTTTGTTACCTTTTTGTCTTAATTGCAAGTCCCCAAAGCTTTCAAAAGTTTCATTTCTTTTTTCTACGTTTAGGTATGAAATGATTTATTTAGTTTTGGTTTTTTTTTTAAATAAATATACCAAGATATTCAGTGCCATTTTCTTTTACACAAGCCATTTTTTATCATCTCATAATTTGTTCTATCTGCTTTTTCTTTAATATCATTAGTATTTTGATGTGGCCATGAAAGGCACAAAGTCAGTATGAAAGTCAGTTCCTGAAGAGTCATTCAGACTTTTGGACTTTCTGTGTTTTCAAATATATTCATTTAAAAGATTATACTTAATTTTTCTGAATTGCGAGGTTTGTCTTCTCTGAAAAGTTGAGGCATGCCTGTTGAAATTGCTCAGTTGTTTATGTTCATAAATATAAGTTAATATGGATTTCCACACACAAATTAACAAAGTGAAGATGCTGAGTAAAACTAAGAAAATATCAGATAATTGCAACCAATAAAAAAACATTTCCTTCATCTCAGCAAGATTTAATTCTAAAGCTTGTAAAGTGACAGGCAAAGATTCTACTAGAATTTAATTTTCACATCTCCAGCACATTGTCCTGAAGGAGTCTTCCATGTCCAGATTTTGCTCTAATGCTTTCCCAAAGCCCAGAGTCCAAAGTGAGATGGGGATCTCCTGGTGCTGCAGGACTGTGCTGGTTTGCTCTGCCATGGGTGCAATTTCACGCTTTCAATTCAATTTCAGCAATCTTCATTGGAATTACAGGGAAGACTTGGAGTGCAATTTAGATTTTCTTTATCCAAAAAACAACGTTGAACTCCACATATGTGTTCATTAACCCTGTTCTGTCCCATCTTAAAGGACTGCAAAGGTTGTTCTCATTCATAAAAGCTTGCTGTGCAATGGTCATTTGCAAATTGCTTTGGGTTAGAAAATTTAACTTTTATCTCAACTTGATCAAATTGCAATCAATAATAAATGATGTTAGAGCACACAATAATTGCCTATATTTTACTCATTGTAATTAGAACCAGAGTGTCAACCTGTTTTCTTAGGTTTTAGCTATGGATGTGTAGCTGGGCAGAGATGGAAGATTAAGCATCAAGTTCAATTTGTTTTTCCAAAGACAATTTTCATTGGTCAAAACACCTAGGATGAAAATGCTCATAAAATGTTTCATCCCTACAGACCCATGTTACATACTGTTAAAATCCCAATGAGGCGTTGAAAGAAAAATGCCACCTCTTGTTTTGCCCGTTTCCTGTAGAAGCAGAACTAAATAGATGAATTATTTCTCGGTCCAGTCCTCATAGTGACAGGCTAGCAAAAGAGTTGTAAGCTGGGTGCTTTGAGTCATTCCGTTCAGAAGAGCTCCTGCTGCTGGAAAGGTGGCTTTTCTGAGCGGCGTCGGTAGAATGATTCCTTCATCATGTAAACCTTAGGAGAGAACCTGTGTACAATGGCACTGTAAGACACTTCTACTAACAAAAGTTCTATAAAAAAATACTAGTTAAAGACAACTTGTGATCTAGTCTGAGTTCTACTCCTCCTGGCCTCCATCTGTCAGCACTGCAAAGTGTTTTGGGAGTCGGGATGCCATCTGGGAATTCTCTCTGAATGTTTTCAATGTATTCTCCTTCATTGCACTTAGAAAGTAACTTTTTATGACAAGATGCAACTCTGCTGTTGTACACAAACAAGAAAATAGAGAGAGACATTACCCCTCTGTAATACAGCCAATTTGATACAGGCATAAACAAGCAAATTCTTTTTCTCTTGAGTAGAATGAAAGTAAACTGAACTGCAAAGTTGATCTTAAGCGAAAGATGATGATTTCATTAGCTGCTGCTGCATATTTAAAAAAAGGTGTCATTATTGGCAGAAAATTCTACAGAAAAGGAATTATTCTTTTGTAGATCGCAGTGGAATCCAGCAACTGCAGTGCATGGAGGACAAGTTGTCTCAGCAGAGGAGCTGACAGCACTCTTGCAACCTCTTTTTACCCAGAACTCCAGAAACCTCATCTTGTTCCTGCAAGACAGGGTATGTAAACCATTTTTTTTCCTCACCAATACTGAGCACAAGTCTGTACCTAAATAAGATGCCATGGCTCCTTCTCACCAACCTGCTCTCTTTGTTTTTCAGCTTAGCATAGATGACTTCACGTACTTCAGTGAATCCTATGGCAACAAGAATCCATTTCAAAATGTTCAGGCAAGCATTTATCTCATTTATTTATTTATGTGCAGTATTTAAAAAGAAAAAGAAAGATGTAAGAAAGATGCATAGAGAAAATAACTTGGAAGAGGGCACTGAGTTGCAGAAGTTTTCCTGTTTAAATTATTGAGATTATTCCAGTTTAAGCAGATGTTTTAAAGGAAATAAAGTGAGTTTGCAGATACATGCTTTGTAGCTATTTTATTTTTAAAGACTGAGTTTTCACAATTCATCATAACTGACAAAATTGTTCTTAAATATGCTGTAATTTTCTATTATAAAATACAATATAAACTTCCAGACCAACACCCTAGAATTCTGTTTTGAAGCCATGGGAAGAAAAGAACTTCTAAGAACCAATAATTTTTTTCTTATTTTCAGAATTTAATACCTATTTTGTTTTTACAGAAATTGAAGCTCATTCTGGGAGTTAACTGTTTTGTATTTTTATTAAGTTAATATATCATTAGATGCCATATTGCCTTAATCTTCACGAAAAAAATAATGATAGTTGAATAACTTGAAGTAAACTCTAGGCACAGAATTTAAGATGGAATCATCCTGACTCAGTCAACAGCTTCAAGTTTTGTCCTCTCTGAGAAGGTTTATAGATTTTGTGCAGAGCATCTATGGTTGTACTTACATGACAGTTTATTGAAATGTGATTAGACAAAATGTTCACTTGTGGAAGTCATGAAGACATTCCTGGAGGCAGTGCAGGATGAACAGAGCTATTAGGAATGTAAATGGTATTAGAGCACACAAGGAAGTGTAAATTCCCAAGCACCACACAGCAAGCACTATATGTAATTAAATACATAAATATTCACATAATACCTGTCTCTACATCTAAGAACCTCACATTTTCCTTGTATAAGTGGAACTGAAGTTATTAATCTCTTTGTCATATAACAGCATTTTAATGCTGATGCTGGAAGAGAAACAATTATTCAGAGTATCTACATGAGTTTTCTGAGGAGTGAACGGGAGTCATAATCTTCTGTACTGTAAGGATCAGTGGCTGTGTCTGCAGGCAGATGCACTGGTTCTTCTCTCCTATGTCTTACCTTCTCAGGGTTCAACATGTCTGCAAGGCTGTGTCCAGAGCAAATTTTTGTTGCTGCCTGACTACAAAACTGGTTAAATTTCAGCTGTTTGACACGTATTGCAGTGCATGACATTGCAAGTTCCTAATAATGTGGTGGGTCTTATTTAAGCAGGCCCTCCACGTTTAAGAGGCATATCAAAGTACTTAAAACATTCTTCTTTGCCTTGTAATCAGGACTCCATCAGTAC
The DNA here is from genome assembly GCF_036417665.1 of Passer domesticus. Classification (NCBI taxonomy): domain Eukaryota; kingdom Metazoa; phylum Chordata; class Aves; order Passeriformes; family Passeridae; genus Passer; species Passer domesticus. The sequence continues at coordinate 20,587,290 of NC_087478.1, forward strand.
TGTAGATAGAGATTAAAGGCTTTAAAGTCTAGAGATAAGGCCAGAGACTGATGGGTTTAGAAATCAGGTGTCATACAAGGGGATTGTGGACCTAGTGAGGACTGGGAAGGAGGTCCTCAGCTAAACAAAAGGTCATATTTAAGTAAATCTTTGTCTGTATCTGGGAGGTCAAACACTTACACCCAAGTATTTAACAATCTGAATAAATGTCACCAACTGGTCTTTTTCTGACTTTGCCTCTGTTCCCTCTCTGTCTTGGATCTGAAAAGTTTTTTCCATATTATGGCTTCTTTAAAACTGGAAAGTTTATTTTTACAAATTGCTCACCTTAAGTTCAGCACCTCCTACATTTATTCTGTTGGATTTGACAATCTTAATGCTTTTCCAGTGTAGTTTGATGGAGGTGAGGTGAGTGAGTTTATACATCTCATTTTCTTTCACGTGAGTGAAAGAAAATGAGATGTATAAACTGCATACTACCTTTTCAGCTGGGTGCCTATAGAGAGAGTTTTGTCAATATCTACTGCATAGGGTTTAGTTCTCAGGACCAGAAAAGGAATTTTATAGTCATCCATATTGGCATAATAGAGTCTACAAAAATTTGCTGGGTTGTTATTGTATTACTTGAACTCCATTTGAGATACTTTGGGTAAGAAATCAATTCTTAATCATGCTATGAAAGATTGCAACAATACTCACACAACACAGGACAAAGTGAAAGTCGGGTCTGAATTTTCTCACTGGGGAAATTAGAATCCTTGATGCTGCATAATCTGAAGGTTTTTACCTACACAGTCTATATTATACAAGTGATGAGTGAAGCTAAAATAAATGTTCCATTGCTCTCAAGCATCCTCCTTTATGAACCTCAGAAATGCAAACTTATTCACAAACCTAAGTTGGAGATTTCATTTGGAATGTATAAGAGCATGTAACAGCATGTGTTCTACAAGAAGAAAGTGTTATTCGAAAAAGAGTTATAGACTTGTAAACCCCAGAAACATTTGCAGATATTTGATTTGTTCAGCTGCATTAGCAGCTGTTCTGAGATTTTGGTATCAATGGGTTTGCATGCAATAAAAGAATCTTATTCCAGAAAATACAAAGGGAATCTTATAGATACATCATTTATCTTGAACTTTCAAACAACTTCTAAATTAAATAATAAAATACAGAGATTAGCATTTGGGGAACTTGTTTCTCAAGAAGTCACCTACCCTACAGACTATTTTTCTTTAATATTAGCTTTGGCTTTCCCTAGACAATGCTCAGCTCCTTAGAACTGCAGTGTATATTAACACACTCCAAATAGTGACCAGCTGTGCATCTGCATAATTATGACTGTAAGTCATTGGCACTTGTAGTCTGATAACTCCATCCTGTCTTCACTCAGAGGTCATAGACTGAGCAGTACTATTTAGTCACGTGTGATACACAAGTTCTAATAAAATTTTCACTGTCTTTATTTTCTTTCTTTTAGTTTTATTATATTATTTTTTGACAATGGAATCTGCACAGAACTGCATAATAATCAAGCTAAAAGTTCATCATAGATTTATTCAGTGACATGATGATGTTTTGTTCTCTATCCTTTTCTAAAATACTATTAATATTTGATTTTTTTCAATCCTGGTCACTATCAGCCTCTGAATTACCATTTTCAAAGAGCTGCTGTAATTCTCAAGGTTTCATTACTGAAGGGTAATACTCTGAGTCTAATACCTAATGTTGTGTATGTAAAATTAGGTTTGTTTTTCTGTCACCTTGTACTGTGCTAAAATCAATTTACGTTGAATCTTATCAGTTACTCAGTTGACCAAGAGGCTGTGCCAGAAGCTGCTTCTGTAGTTCATCAGTCAGCCACTGCCTTTACTGACCTGAAAAAAATCAGCATAATGAGCAAGTCCCATTAGCTCAATATTTATTTTTTTATCAGATAGTTTAGGAGCGTGTGGAACAGAACAGACCCTAGTGCAATAACAGATTCTTTTTTTATACCCCTTGCTTGCTCAATCTTTATCCATTCTTTAGCTACCTTCATGTGAAGACTACTTCTCTCTCCAAAGCAGCTCAGTTTCTTTAGTAGTGCTTGCTTCAAGACTCTGGCAAATGCCTTGTGTGGGTCCAAGGAGACTGTACCATCTAGAGCTTCCTAGAGTACATGGCTATTGACTCCTTCAGATATCTTCAGCAGAACTGCTAGGCAAAACTTTCTTGTGAAGGCCACATCAATCTTTTCCCCATCCTTTGTTATAGTTATAATCTGTATTTTATTCTTTGGAATGCTTCCTCCCATTCTTGGACTTCCGGTTTTCTTCTTGACAGTCCCTTGGATCTGTCTGTAACCCTCATGAAAAAAAATTGGTGTCATGTTTCCCACTAAGGAGTACAGCGTGGGGTTTTTTTCAACACTTCCTGTAGTTGCAACACACTTTATCACATAAAGTACATCAGATCAATTTTCATTAAAATTATAACTTACAGGTTTATGCATACATTTGAAGGACATGGCTACAGTGTAAAAGTTTGTGGGATAGATAATAATTGGAAAGTTAAAATTAAACCTTCCCCTTCTCCTTCTTTTCCCCCTCCTCTCTCTCCTTGTCTCTCTCCTGTTCCTGTGTGGTTTCCTTTAGCAGAATGCAAAATCAGGTACTTCTCAACATCTTCTTCATTCTCCACCCCCTTTTGGAGTTTTCATGGTTTCAACAAGCAAGGTAGCTGAAATCCTAAAGTGTGTAAAGCAACATATGGGTATTGTAAAGAAAAGTGCACAATTGCCAAATGGCAAGAAGGACAAAGAGGCTTGGGATCTTGGGATCAGATTGTCTGCCTGAGGCTGTTGAGTTGGTATCCAGCTGTGTCTACCCTTCAGATGAAAAGCAGCTGAATACCAGTGGCTGGAAGCTGAGGCAGATGGCAGTGCAGCACTGGTTAGGAGCAGAGGAACAATTAAGATATTACCAAGTAATAATACATTTTATATCTTCTTCTACATTAAATTAGTAATCTTCTTAATATCCTTGGATGAAATGGCTGTTGCCATTCTGGCTCCTGCTATGGGATGAGGGATTAAAATATTGAAAATAAAACAAAATCATTGAATTGATCAGAATTTGAGGTCTAAATTCAAATCTGTAAACAAATCAAAATTAAGTGTTTCATCTTTTTTTGCAAGGAGGTGCTAAAAACACTACTCAAAGACCCATACACAAGATCAGTGCTTTCTGCTCTATTTTAATTTCTGCAGTTACTTTTCTCTTAGTTTGGTAAATCAGATAATGTCATTTTTCTACCTTGTGAGCATCTATAGAAATATGAAAGCCTTTGCCTAGGAAGGAAGATGTGAGCAATTAGAAAGAATTAGAGACCAGGTCAGAAAAGCAGTCACAGAACAGACAAAAAGGAAAAAATTAATAATAGGAGAAAAGTGTTAGGAACACCATAACACTTGCATGGGAGGGAGGGAGAGAGTCTGTAACAGCTTGAAGATCTCAATGTTGAATCAAGTGACAGACTTAATCTGGATTTAAATATAGAAAATACAAAAGCAAAGTTAACAAGCTGTAAACTAGGACTCAATGAAAAAATATCTTCTAGTATTTATATTTGTATTGGGTTTCTGTGGCAAGACTTTGGTAGTGGGTGGGCTACAGGGGTGGCTTTTTTGAGAAGCTGCCAGAATCTTCCCCCATGTCCAAAAGTGTCAGTGCTGCAAGAGGGACCCGCCACTGGCCAGGGCCGAGCCCGTCAGAGACAGTGGCAGCATATTTAAAAAGGTGAAGAAGTTACTGCACAGAAGCAATTGTGTTTCAAGAAGAGAGGAGTGAGAACTTACCAGAAACCAGCACCAAGGTCAGCACAGGAGGAGGGGGAGGAGGTGCTGCAGGCAGCAGAGCAGGCGGAGATTCCCCTGCAGCCCGTGGTGCAGCCCATGGTGTGACAGCTGTGCCTCTGTAGCCCTGGAGGTACACGGGGGAGCAGAGATCACCTGCACCCCAGGGAGACCCAGTGCCAGGAGAGGTGGGTGCCTGAAGGAAGCTGTGACCTGCTGGGAAGGCTCCTGGCAGGACCCCAGGCTGGAGCAGTCTGTTCCTGATGGACTGCACCCCATGGGAGAGACCCATGCTGGAACAGTTCATGAAGAACTGCAGCCTGTGGGAAGGACTCTCCTTGGAGAAGTCCATGGAGGACTGCAGGGGCAGGGGAAGAGTATGAGGAGTCCTCCTCCCAAGTAGGAAGAGGCAGTAGAGACAATGTGTGATGAACTCACCACAGACCCCATTCTCTGTCCCCTTCTCCACTGCAGGACAGGAGGCAGAGAGTCATGGGTAATGTTGTGCCTGGAAGAGAGGGGTGGGTAGAAGGTATTTTTGTGTTTTATTTCTATTGTCATGCTCTGATTTGATTGTTAATAAGTTCAATTAATTTTCCCAAGTCAAGATTGTTTTTCTTGTGTAATTGGTTAGTGAACTCTCCCTGGCCCACGAACCTTTTATTTTCTCTCCTTTGTATAGCTGAAGAGGGAAATGATAGAGCAGCTTTGGTTGATATCTGGCATCAGGCCAGGGTCAACCCACGATAACATTAAATACAGGCTACATTAATTTTGATAATTTTCAAATTTTCATCTTGGATTTTGTTTCCCCAAATATTTCAGGTTAATTTTATTATCAAGGAAAAAGCTTGGAAAGATGTTTTTTGACTATGCAAGTTTCAAATTTAAAGAATGAGAATGTGTTTCAATTAATTTCATTCAAGTATCTGTATCAGGAACTCAGCTGTTAGATTTGTAAATAAAGTGGATGATACTCTGATGCTTTATCTGAACCAATTCAGCCTGAGATTTATAATTAGTACTTTGAGCAAAAAGGTGGCAAGTATGACATGAATTTTGCTTGTGTGTGTTTGGAGGCTCTGCAGAGCCTGAAATCTGCAGCCTTTTAAAATTGATAATTAAAAATTAGACATTTTTCTATACCATGTGCTGTACCACCAGGATGCACACAAATGCAGGATGTTTTTTATTCAAAGTATGACTTAACTGAATGGAGCTGCTGGAACTGGAGGTGCCTGGCACTGATCTTTCTCACATCCAAGGGCATTTAGTTAGAGTCATCTGAGCTTTGCTTCTGGCAGTGTTCATAACAACTACACTCTTAGCTTGAGAACTTCTACATCATCTAGCTCTCCTCTTCCACCATACATGTGGAAGACAGTAAAAATTTGGTGTTACTGAGTGCTTTAAGCTTGCTGCAAGAAAGTTCAGGAGCAGCCTGCAAGCCATCATCAATCAAACTGGCGAGAATTCACATGCTGTTTACAGTGGAGGTCCCTCACCTTGAATGTTAAATTAAGGATACATTATAAAAAATGTTGTGTTAATAATTAAGCAACTGAATATTAAGCAAGTAAAAAAACATCTTGTAAATTTTTACAGGAAATTCTTCAGTCTTCTCCTTCATCTTTAGTTTTGCCAGCTGTTGACTGCAAGGCTACCAGGTCTCTTCTGAAGGTTCTTCAAGAATCAGGAGATTGGAAGTTAACAAATGTAACTAATCTCAATGTCTCTCAGCTGGAAGTGAATGCATCTCACCCAAATTTACTGGTTGTTCAGCTACAACCACTTACCAGGTAGGGGCTTATCATGAACAGAGCTGACCCACATGTGCGCATGACTTTTAGAGCTTTTGAAAATGTCAGTTGTATTCAGGAAATTTAAAAAAAAAAAAAAACCAAAACAACAAAACAAAACAAAAACAGAGTGGAAGCTTGTAGGGCTGTTAAAATTGTTTCTCTTACAAGGATAAATTCAGTGTTTCTCAAAGTCCCCTGATAAGCTTACCAGGTATACTAGATGAATTATGTTGAGAAAGGCAGTCAGGCATTCCTATTTTGTCTGCCTCATTATATGAACAAAGGGGCAGCTAATAAAACTAAATGGCAACACACTTTTTAGCAGAAAGGCTCAATTATTTTACTTGACACATGATTTACCTGCAGAATTAATTGCTAGAAGGCATTCCAGGGGTCAAAAATACTGACAGGATAAACAAGCAAGCAAATAAACATACAGACAAACCTGAAGCAAAAAAACAGCCTGATTTTCCATTGCTATGGAAGGAAGAGGAGGACTATAATTCTTCATGTTTCCATCTCTATGAGGGCTGTGATCTAACAGAGAAAGGGAGGGGCTGTTCCTTCAGGTGAATGTATATTTAGAAAATATAAGGCATGGTTGCTGAGCTCCTTCTGCTTACTCTTCTTCCCAGCTGGTTACTTGGGCATTTGTAGCTGTTGGTGTAAGGTGCAGATATCAATGTGTCCTAAACAAATGCAATTCTAGCTGTCACATCACTACACAAAAGAGGCAGTTTTAAAGAGCTCCTGTACAAATGTTAAACAAGGCGCCAACACCAAATGCAAAAAATGCTTCTCAGAGGCTGACCAAAATACTGTCAGTAGTATGCCTTCTCTGCTGCCTAGGAAATTTGAGGGGTTTAAGAATCAGCTGAAGATGCGGTCCTTACATTTTTAATGGCTTTGAAGAAGAAAAGGGTCATTAGGAGGAGATGAAAGAATAACTAGGGACTGATAGTAATCCTTTTATCATTCAGTATCTTCGTACATTTCTGATTCACATCATTCTTGCCTAGGAAAGATTTTTAATTATTTTTTCTCCCTCTTTTTCTCTAGTGATTTAAAAGAGATTTCCACCCTGGAAGCAATTGCTGAAAATGGTAAGTAATAGTACCTAGACATAACTAACATTTCATCATTTGTGGTTTCACTTGAGCAGGTAGCATTCTCTAGTTCCCAGGCTTTGCTTTGCTACTACCATTTAAAGGCTTTTACCCCTCTCCTCTTCTACAGTATTTATAAGCTCTGGTTTTCTTAGTTTTAATCAGACACTAAGTGTCTGTGACATGAAATGTAAGCTTGATAAATTCATGTCTGCTTCAGGCATGGGCCTTTATTCATTCTCTGAGCACAAACCCTGCATGTCTGCAACTTGAGCTGCCTCCTCCCATCTCACCATGCACACTGGCAGCTGGAGGTGCCAGGCTCATCAGGCAATTCCAAGGCCTTTGTCTCAACAAAGGGTGTCTGCATGAATAGGAAATGTTTTTCTAATTTCTATAAAACAGTACTGATGGCCTTCTGTGCCTTTGATATCAGTCTTTTATTGGTTTTGCAGTGTATTAAACATTACTTGTTAAAGTTGAATCTCTCAATATAATACTATAAATAAAAGCTTCTTGCCTAGCATCTGTTTGAAAAAGAGGTGCCATACATGAAAATGGCACTGAGAGGCATCTCATTGCAGAGCTTTCACTTACTACTCTAAATTAGAAATCAAATTATAAAGTGTGCAAATCACTGAAGTGGTAGTTTTGGAGGTTTACAGTGTAGTGGGCTGATAATTAAACAGTGTTCTTGGTGGCTATGACTGTTTCTGCTCAGAAATAGGGTTGTAAAATCAGCAGCAGATTTGAAAATCAGGGGAAAATACCTTAGTTGTGTATCCTTTTCTGTTTGTTTTTGTTCTAGTCCAGAATGAGTGGGTTTTATACTAAAACAAGCAGTTGGGTTTTCATCTCTGAATTGCAGAGGAGTTATTTTGCTCTATTTTCTTGTCCCCAGAGCATACTGGGTAGCTGAGCCTTGGCTTAATGTTGGTCTTGGCCAAATAGCGGCTTTGTCTTTATGGGACATTTCTTTCATCAGCTGCATGGAGTCAAGAATAAACTTCTCAAGCCCTAGAATCATAGTATCATAGAATGTACTGAGTTGGAAGGCTGAGTTCATCTAGCCCTGCACAGGACACCCCAAGAATCACATCATGTGCCTGACTGTGTTCTCCAAATGCTTCTTGAACCATGTCAGGTTTGGTCCTCTGCCGCTTCTCTAGGGTGCACTATTGCAGTGCTCTGGTTAGAAAACCTTTTCCTGATATCCAGCCTAAACCTCCACTGACTCAGGTTCATGCCATTTCCTTGAGTCCTGTCACTGGTCACGAGTGGTGAGATCAGCAGTGCCTGCCCCTCCTCTTCCCCTCATGAGGAAGTTGTAACTGCAGTGAGGTTTCCCCTCAGTCTCCTTTCCTCCAGGCTGAACAGACCAAGTGACCTCAGCCACTCCTCATAAGGCTTCTTCCCCCTTTTGACCCTTTACCATCCTCATTGCCCTCCTTTGGACACTCTCCCATAGCTTTGTATCCTTACATGGAGGCACCCAGAACTGCCCCAGCACCGGAGGTGAGGCTGTCCCAGCTCAGAGCAGAGCAGGACAATCCCCTCCCTTGCCCTGCTGGCCATGCTGTGCCTGATGCCCCCAGGACAGGGTTAACCCTCCTGGCTGCCAGGGCACACTCTGCACTCAAGCAACTGCTGTCCACTTTGTTTTGGGAAAGCAAAGTTAAGAGGGAGGATGGAAGAAAAAGCTATGCCAACTTTTTGGCTAGTATCAACTAGATTTTCATAGGGAAGAAGGTGTGTGGATTAGGGGAAATATGCTGCTTTGCTTGGCCAAATATAGAATCAGCACTATTGTTCCCTGGTAGGCATCTAATTTAGGTGCTTTAAAACATGGTGGAGAGTCTGAGCTTTTTTCTTTGGAGAATTTGAAAAGACGTCATAAGAGAGGTACAGTTATGATCACAGGCAAACAAGAGATCTGTATCAACCCAATTGTCATAAGGATGCTCACAGAAGCTTCTTTGGATGAAGGAGTTACTTCTAGAATCTTCCCGAAAGCAGGAGTTACAGATGTTACTGGTAACTATAGTTACATGTATCTTCCTTCTGAAGGGAAATGCAAATAACATGTTATTTCAGAAAGCTATTAGTTGCTTTAATGAAAGAAAACCCAAAGTCAATCTCTGCATTTTTATACATATTGTTTTTTGTTTTGCAATTTTTTGCTAAGGCTGAAGAGAATTTCCAAAATCTATGAATCCAGATTATAAAATCAATGTTATATAATGCCTTGGATCTCCACAGCCAGTGTAATTATGACAGTAGTTTTAGGCAGTTGTTTTTCTGAGTAAGTACATTTCTCACAGTAGATTCTCTTAGCAATAATTTTGAGAAGGAAAATTCACATAGCTATGATTCTTGACTGATATGAGGAAATCAGTTCAGCTGAAACCCTACAGAAAAAAGCAATACTTGAATTCTTACAAAAGCCAAATATTTTACTCAGCCAAGACACCATAATTACAGTAAATAGAAGTGGTTAAAGAGGATAATAATATAAACTGTTAATTTCAGCAAATGCAAATAAAACACAATTTCTGTAAAGTATAACCTCAAAATCTGAGAAGTTTGTATGTCAAGGTTAGAAAATCTCCATCCACCAGACTGGTACAAGAAGGAGGAGTAGGAAGGCACTGAAACAGTAAATATGAGTCTGCTTGCTTGCTTCTCAAGCAGTCCCAATAACAACACTAATAATGGCTCATGATTCACCACTATTGTGCTCCTTATAAGCAGATCTTCATGTTTCTGCACAAATATTGAAAACATTTATCAGTTGTAAGCATTTATTGCAACTGCCTGTGGTTTCAGAACTAGAAGAGGATCTTTTGTAGAGGCATATTTGGACTTCTTTGAAAGTCCCTGTCTTCCTTTTTTTGACTTCTTCTTCCTTGTTCAGAGATACTTCACCATATTTCTCCTTTGGCCTGAAAATGAAAATTTTCTGTGTCCTCTTGGGGGTGCACAAACAGGCTTTAAATCCACAGAAGGCAAAAGAAATATTGCTACCAGTATTATTACATGTATTTTGTAATTCACAGAACAACACTGCTTAAATTTCATTATTTATTTATTAACTGATCACTTGACTAACAGTATATACTCTCTTAAAGAAAGAAAAGAAACCTCTGAAGTGCTTTCTCTTGCTTCTGCTTTTAATTGTCCAAAGTTCAAACTTCTGTGTATATTTTCTGTGGTTTTACTTTTCAGTTTCAAAATTAACACTTTTTCTGAACTGTTATATTTTTTTTAAATCATCTCACTGAAATTGTGCATTTTTCAAGACTCTGAGAGTGTCTTATCCCATTTGTACCTGGATAGAATGAGCACTTAAGTTGCTTAAACAAACTGAATTAGATTAAACATCTAGCTCATTACTTCTCCAATTACTGTAGGATTTTAACTTTCTCACCTTACTGAGTTTGTTGAATTATATGTTTCTATTTACAGACAAAATAATTGGAAGAGTGACCATGGATCTGCAGGAACGAGGGATTAATTTTTCAGTAATTTATACTGCAGTGAAACCTTCAAGGGTGAGTAATTATCAGTGCCTAGAACTGTCAGATTTTTATCATCCAATAGCTTAACATTTACAGGAGAAGTCTGTAGATGATTTTCAAGATTATACAGACAAGCAATCTATATTATATGAAGTTTTGACCAGAAATGATTGTATGAATTTTCATATATGATAGCTATATCACATAACTATTGAAATTTTACTGTTCTAGGAGACTATAAATTTGCCTTCGCCCATAGAATTTATTACTGTTTTTAAGAACTGTAAGTAATTTTTTTTTTTCAGTTTAACTCTAGTGGTTTTGTAGTGAGTTCTGTGTGGAACAATATCAAACTTCCTAGTGTGGTTGGTTAATATAGGTGGAGTGCTATTAATTAACTGAAAGCTGATAAAGAGTAAGAGGCCACTTTAATGGACTTCCTAAATATTCTTTAAGCCAGTAGTGGATGAGACCCTCAAAGGTGTTCTGTGTTCATTTGAAATTAATATGTGACTTTGCATGGAGGTAAGACCTTGAACCTCTGACTAGTCCAGCAAGGTGATCACAATACTCCCTTCAGGCTCTGGGGCAAAGGCAAATTCTACTGAATAAAGATGAGAAATTTCTTCAAAAATTCATCCTGTGAAATTAACTTCCAGAGACTGGATTTTGGAGCTCAAACTTAGAAAAAAACACAGTACCATGAGGAGGCAAGCCCACATTGATATTCTGTGTGTACACAGAAGGAGGGACTATGAACTTGTGATCTGCCTTTTCTTCTATTTCTTTGTTAACAAAGATCCAAAATAAAAATAAAATTTACTTTGTTATTGTGGCTCTGTACTGTTTGAAATAAAAGACACATGGGCATTCTTAGCTGAAAATTGCATTTAGAACACTTGGAATGAAAAATATTTTTAATTAATGAAAAATTGGAATTAAGAGAAGGAATTTTTTTACCAATTTTAAAAAGATTTTAAACCTATGCATATTTCAACAGGCTTTCCAAATTAAAGTAACTAAGTTTGAGCAGCTGAAGCACTTTTAAATAATTAAAGCAATGTATTTTAAGATGGTCTACATTTTTAAAATAAAAGTGATTTAAACTTATCTCAGTTGTATAAATTTAATACTTTATAAAACCATTTGAAGCATTTTTTGGCCCCTCACAATAACTTTAAGTTATTTCAGTTCATTCAAGGTTATCAGCTTCTGTTCAGAGCTAGAAAAGCCAAAGCAGAATGTACTTTTGAGGGTTCATCACTCTGTGTATTTGCATATAACCTCTCCATAGTGTGTATTGCATATCTTTGCCTGTGCTTGAACTGCAGAAGGTATGAACTGTTTGATAACTGTAAATGAAAATACTAACTCCCTTTGCTTAGACTATAAAGACTATATTGCATGATCTAGAAGTTACAGGATCACTCCCCAGTGACAGCCAAGATCAATATATATGAGAAGTAAAAGGCTTTAATCACATTGAGAGTGATTTTCAAATGCATTATGTAAAATATATAGCTATCATTCATTATGGAAGATTTTGCATTCACTAGTGGCCTTATTCTCAGTGATGCAGGAAACTAGCTTTAGGTATTACACTTTAAAAAAAAAGGTAATCTCCTTCTAGTTAGGTAAATTCATTTTATATTATAAAGCTCCCAAAAAATGATGTTTTTGTGATGCTTATTTTCTGAAAGGTCTACCTCCTTGCTCTTGGGCTGTTTATGGCTTAATAACATCACTATGTCATATTTGTTTGTTCTTCCATTGCATCAAGCAGAAAAGAATAGATGTGAGAAATGCATATATTAGAAAAGGTTCCAGACTGGTATTGGCTTCACAGAAAGTGAATGAATGAGCAAAACTCTGCTATGATTGAGCATCTTTTCTGATTTGATGAGCAAGGCCTATTTATTTTAGTCAGTGCAGACACAGATGCCTTTAGGCTATTATAATTATCAGTTCATTACCCCAGTGCAGGGTGGAGATTTGCTCAGACTGGTTCTATTCCAGTTTCAGTATGATTTCCTCAGACTGGTTCTTGTTCTATTCCACTTTCGGCATGATTGGAGGGCTAGAGCACCTCTTCTATGAGGAAAGGCTAAGTGAATCAGGATTGTTCAGCCTGGGTAAGAGAAAGCTTCAAGGTGACCTAATTGCTGGCCTTCAGGTACCTGAATGGAGCCTACAGGAAAGCTGGAGAGAGGCTTTCTTACAAGAGCGTGTAGCTAAAGGAAAAAGGAGAATGGTTTTAAACTGAAAGACAGTAGGTTTAGATTTGATATTAGGAAGAAATTCTTTGCTGTTAGGATGATGAGGCCCTGAAACAGGCCAATTCCCCATCCCTGGAAGTGTTCAAGGCCAGGCTGGATGAGTCCCTTAGCAGCCTCCTCTAGGGAAGGTGTCCCTGCAAGGGGCTTGGAACTAGAAGACACTTAATGTGCCTTTTAATTCAAGGCATTCTATGATTCTATGATTTGAAGCTCGAAGACAGAATTAAGAGACACCACTTGGTGACCTATTTGAAATGGTTTCACTAACGAGTTGATGATTCCTCTCACCATCTCGTAAAGGAGCTCCAACAAGGCAACTGCTGAGTTTTGTGACTCATGTTTTGAAATGCTTTGCCTTGTAGGCTTGGCTGAGTTGGGATGAGTTGGGATCTCTCTGTCTGAGTGATTTGTATCACCTAATTCTGGGCAAGTGAGGTCTATATGTCTATATCTGAAGTCATCAACCAGGGTTCTTTTTACAATCAAGTGTTTTTAGGTTATGATCCTTCTGACTGTTTTGTAGGAGATGGCTACAGGATGAGATGAAACTCACCCTTAAAGGCAGTCATCATGCTTAGGTCAAATCTTGACATGTACATATAGTCAGACAACTCGCACTCAATATTTCTCATATTTTTTTCCATTAAAAACCAGAAACTTATCTAAAGATATGAGGAGTGTCTGGCCAAGACTTTCCTTCCCTTTGAAAATCATTTGATAGCTTGCTTTTCTTAATGAGAACCAAACCCCTCCGCAGTACTTGTTCTACTCTTTCATCAGTTCTCATGCATAAATGAATTTCTGTGTTCTTGAGGAGTTTGATCATGGTCACCTCTCTATTTTGCTTTCTTCGGTTAGCTTTTTGGCTTATGGTTGTAATACATAATCTTACCTTGCTGTTGTAATTGGAGAGGTTAAAAAGGATGCAATGATTTAAAGAGAGATATGCTTCAAATCATAAATCTTATCAAGTTCCCCATGCTTCTGATACTCATAGCTGTCCCTGTAACATTTTACTAGTTTTCTTCTGAAACTGCAAGACAGTTTTATAGTTGGTATCTTTTCTCGGTGAGATTGAATGCTGAGGGACCACACACTACTAAAAGATTTATGGCTACATTCCAGCTGATACTAATTTTGTTGACTCCACTTTTTACAGATGCCTTGTGAAATGCTGTTTAAATTTTCTGCACTGCCTCCACCTTTTCAGAGAGCTCCAGTTAGCATCAGCTTTGGACTCCCTTCTACAAGCTGTCTGCTCTAGTTGGTGTTTCTGTGTGTTGAGTCTTTGATACCACTCAGAGCCAAGCAAGAGTTACAGAAACTTTTTTACAGTCAGAAGTAACATTGGAATCTGCCACACAAGTGATTACTTTTGACACTTAAAAAGTGTCTCTTGCAGATATCTTCCTGTGCCATTGCTGTGCACCACAGCTGAAATGAGTATGAAAAGTTTTCATCTGCTTTGACAAGTGCTTGTGGTTATGTTTTCTTTGTTTCTGCCTTCCATCTAACACGTTTTAAAATGCATCATATTTTGCTCTGCTGTATCTTCCACTTACATCCAGCTCTCCCTGTTTTCTTGACTATTCAGTTTACCACTCCGAGGAGACTAAATGCTACAACAGCCACCCCACTGACTTCACAGCTTCTGGCTAATGGAATGCTTTTGACCATTTAATATGCTCAAACATTACATAACATGAGCTCTCCCATGAATAAACATTAGAAAAATGCTTATAATGCCATTTCAGGAGCTGGGATGTAGATTAAATATCCTCACATATCTTTGAATACAAGAATTGCCTTACTCATTTAGTCTTCTATTTTTACATTTGAAGGAGCAACTGTAGTTTGGCACAGTATAACAAAGTATTGGTGTTTCCAGCCTAAACGAAGAAAAAAGGAATTCCTTATTCTCTCCTCTCCCCACTTAATGAATGCCATTATAATAAAACATAACTTGTAGATGAAGAATGTACATTTGATTATTTTCTAGCAAACTCAGTTTTGAGAATTTTTTTTCTGACAGCGGTAGAGTATTTTTAAATACCTACGGAAGAACTGCTTGAGGCAGGTTGAAGCCAGTTAGTTGTCACTCTAGATGAACAAACATTTAGCCAAATTAGTTTCAAAATTGAGTGATGAAAATGTGAGAGATTCTTGTTAGCAATTCTGTATGATTCATTTGATGTGTTAGTGGGGAATTCAGAGAAATAACTAGTGTTTTACCTTTAACTCTAGACTTTGCACCAGAGTGAGTTGATTCACTTACTTTAAACATTTTTACAACTTCAGCTTACATTTTATATTCTATTTATACATATATATATATGTTTATGCACTTTACTGCTAAATGAAGGACAACATGGAACTAAACTATTATTTTTATCTGATCAGAACAGTTTTGTTATTTTCAGATGCTAAGTTTTTAAGGCATAGATGAAACCTGTAGCGATGTTCCATCAGATGATCAAATCAGGAAGTTGAATTTATTTTGCTTTTAAAACTAAGGACCAAGAAAACTGGTGTGGAGGATGTCTGGTGGAGAAGGACACAGGTAGGATAAATTGTGTCTTAGGACTAAAATTTACTGTAAATTGGTAAAATGCAGGCATAAAAATTGCAATGAGTATTCTGAAAGGTACAGGCATATATAAGCAGAAGTCATAAACATAATAATGCAGAATGAAATTAAGGTATAAGGGTAAAATAGGATAGATGAAATGGAATGTGTGACTGTAAACAAGCATATTTATATGACATGTTGGTAGGCATACTAAACACTTTTTGGAAGGAGAATGCCTAGGTAAAAAAAGTATTGGAGTGACAGAATAGAGCTGTAAATGACTGATGTTTTGTCTTAAAGTAATTTTGGATTTCAGGAGACAAAGACAAATATTCTGAGAGTCCTGGAGACCTATTCTAGGAACAGTCTTTGAAGACTGAGGCTGAATGCAATATCCAAGATATGTCTTTAACATAAGGATTAAAATAGCCTCTCTATCAGTGATTTGATAAATTGCCCAGTAATCTCCACTAATTATGTTGATTGACACTGCTTATGTTGGAATACAAACTGCTTCAACACAACATATAAAAAGTTCAAATTATATGTCAAAAAAGAATTTTTCCCCTCACCCTCCTCCCTACATGGAAACATCCCAAACTGTCATAATTAACAGAGTGAAAGAGGTGAGGCTATTAAAAGTAAGTCACACTTCAAAAAGCATAGTCTTGTATGATACAGAAAATTAAAAGAAATAGAAATTCTTGCAAATTTAGTGCAGCATCATATGGCAGACCTAAATAGATTCAGAGGAATAATATACACAAGACCCAAAAACTATTAATAAAAACACATTAGAAATTGTTTCAGAGAGTACTGGATTTAATAAAACAGAGGAGTGCAGAAAAATGAGTAACAATGCAAAGCCAAATGGCCTTTGTGTTGATCATTGCTGTTTGAAGTTCTCACTTCAAACACTTTTTCAATAATCATTGAGCCTCAAAACATTTTGCTGCTACTCCATTAGCAATAGAAGAGATTTCAGAATAAATAAATAAAATTGTGTCATATCATCAAGGTCATATATTATTCACCTAAGTTTAAACTAAAATAAGAAACTGCCAAAATGTCACCATGATTTCTAATTTACAATTTTTGAATTACAATTTTTATAAAGTATATGAAAACTAAAAAATCGTTTAGCCTTCATCGCAAGTGCGACATGGTGCTTGAAAAGAGGCTCCATATGTCTGGAATAATACTTCCAGGCAACCTACCTTTCATACTGACAAAATGGTTGAAACTGTAGTCATAAATATGTGGATCCATGAAGAAAATATAATGTGGTTTCAGTGTTCTCTAAGAGGCATAGGATGTGCAAGTAAAAGTGACTGTGTTGCTAAAGTAAAAAGGGTAAAAAAGTAAAATCCTTAGAGATTAGAGAAGTAAAATCTTTTAAGGTAGGAAACAAAGGATAAAAGTAAAGGATTCATGTTCTCAGTGGGGAGTATTTGCCAATGGAACTCTGTGGGGATTGATGTTGATGCCTGTGCTGTTCAGCAGAGTGATCGGTATGGAAAGGGGGCTGAAATCCAAAGGTGCCAAAGTTTGCTGATATACTGACAGGTTGGAGAAACCACTCAAAGCACTGCATTACTGAGTGATGAAAAGACAGATACAATCCAGTCTGAAGAAAAGTAACATGTAGGAAAACCTTAAATATGCATATTACACTGTAGTGAGTGACTTCTCAGGAGAGGAATTGCAGTACAAACGTGGGTAGATCTCTTGGAACATCCCAGCAGTCAGCAGTAGGATGAATAGCAAGCAGAGTGTTGGAAAGGAGGAGGGCAGAGCAGCATCAGTTCACTAAGCCTTTACTGAGTACAAGTCTGCCAGTGGAATAGTGCATGTGGTTCTGGCCACCCCATCTCCAAAGGATACAGTAAAACTGCAAGATTAAAGTTATGGAAAGTGAGGGCAATTTAAGAGGGAAATAATAAATAAAACCGCCAATTATGTGGACAGGCTGAACAGGAAATATCACTCGTCTCTGGAAAATATTAAGGACAATCACCACTCAGATCGTAATGTGGAATTCAGGGACATCAAAGACCTTTAAAGAAAAAAGTGAACGATTTTTGGATGACAAAAGCACACAGATTTCAGCGATTACATAAACTAATGGAAGAAAGATAGGAAGGATGGGTGGAAAGAAGGTCCTATTTACATGTGTTCATTTGAATGCAATCTTCAGCCCTGAAGGTTTCTAACCTAAAGATTACAGAACTCAGAGAGGGCATCCTAGGACAAGTATTGTTTGTATTTACCCTTTCCTTATTTCAGCTGCCAGTTACTATCAGGAGCTCTGGCTGTGAGTTAGGTGGACCTTTGCCCTCACACAGTTTAGCTGGTCTCATGTCTTGGCAGTGGAAGCTTGGGATATTGACATAGCATTTCTCTGGAACCAGGAGTGTGAAAAGTAATATGTAACTTATTTAACTAAAGGCCAAGAGCCAGAAGAGGCAGCCAACAGAATAAGCAAAGCTCCACTATAAGAAGCTCACGGACTTTCCTCCTCATGCTCGCCTATTAGATTGTTGTAGAACTGCTACTTCTGAAAATGACAATTGCCACATCATAAAGCCTACTGCATGTAAATCATTGTTCTGCTGGCAACCAGGAAATCCATAAGGAGAAGTGACTGTGTCAGCTGAAAATTGGGTAGGTGGCAGCTCAGGCTTGGTGCAGTCTTCCTACTTTCAGTACAGTGAAATGGGCTGGATTCTCAAGATCCTTATGATTAAGCATCTGCAAATTGCTTCTGGGAGCTCTGAATCCTTTCCCCATTTATTGCAACTGATGAGCACAGAGACTTGTGTCTTCAATGCCTTCTTCTGACACCAAAGCCTGTTGGCATGAACTTTTTCACCAGGAGATAAACGTATTTTAGGGAAGCATAGGGTTAAAAGTGGGAAACAATTACATCTACCCAGGGAATGACCATTTATGTGAATCCCCACTGTGAGATACGTGGGGCTGAAAAGCCAGGAGCTGAGAGATGTGTGGCTGTATGGTTGGGTGGTCTCTGCATGTGATCAGAGCAAGCCTTACCCTAAATATTTACGTGCAGTATTTCTTGTCTTCCTTCCCTCCATAGGAAATTAAACTAAAGCTTGTAAAAGAAAAACCTGGTGCAATCATAGGGATGCCCTGTGCACTGAAAAAAACATTTGTATCCTGTGTCATTTGTTTTGTACTGCAGCCTCTGTTGTCCGTGCTAGGGAAATAGCTGTTAGAGGAAATAAGACGCACTTTACTAACACAGGACATAAAAATTTGCTCTTAATCAGTACAATGCAGATCACATATTCTGGGAAATGTGAGATCTGATGGCAGAATAACAAAGCCCTAAGTTTTAATGCATCCAGTCTTAATACAGTTAGGACTAGTTAAAAGAAACAGGGATTATTTAATTTTAGCTTCAAGGGAAATTTCATATTCTGTCTTTCTTTTCACTTTATAAAAATTGCTGAAAAAAATCTATATGTAATGCCACAGAAAGTTTTGATTTTGGAAGTTAGTGTTTTGTGCTAGGAAGACATTTTGTTGTGAAGTTCTAGATCTGCTATATTTGTGCATATAGCAGCTGTGTTTTTCTCTAATTTTGAACTCTTACCCTGAATGTGATTCCCTGAAGTATTAGACTGTTCGAAGCCATCAACTAATGATTTCCTGCCATTTGGAAAAATAAAGAGGGGACATCATTATTCATACATAGTCACTGTGTGACTGTATTATTCATACATAGTCACTATACAAAACCATAGAATCATTAAGGTTGGAAAAGACCTCTAAGATCACTGAGTCCAACTGTCAAACTCTGCAGCCATTGAAACTCCTCAGTGCAGCATGCATGCCCCTGAAGTTAGGATAAAGAGTGATAATTTCTTAACATAATTTTCAAACATATTTATGATTTTAGAAGAGGAATATATCTTTCCTTTAGGGATGGGTATTGAAATGTTCTCTCTAAAAGTTACTTTTAATAAATCCTAAAGGCTTTTCCATAAAAATCTCGAACCTGGAGTTGCATGCAAGTCTCTTTTCAAAGTCTGTACATTAGAGCGCTAAGCATACACAGCTAAGAAATAGCCAGGGTGTCAATAAAAGGTTAACAGAATGTTAATGCAGTGTTTTGGTATTGAAACGCAGAGCTTATTTCTTCCTGAGGACTGCATTACCCATTCCTGCTAGATGACAACTTTAAATTGAAACCAATTTCAGTCTACTAAAAGATTATATCTTTCTTTTTAGAAAGCTGTCTAACTAGAAAATAGAGTGATTAAAGAAAGCTATGGTGCAAATATCCTTTTAGGAAATAGTCCTGTATGGTCAGACCCCTGTACAGTCACTGGTGCTAGCAGCATTAAAAGTACAGCAGAGCTAGAGGCAGTGTTGGGAGAGCTCTGGGACTTGCCAGTGTCCCCCTGGACTGCTTACTGGGGATGCTGGAAGAGAAGAGGCAAATTTGCCCTGCATGGGGTTGACATGTCATTGTTTCTTCTGGGATCCCATCAGTATCACAGCACAGTTCTGACCATGCATGCCTGCAACTCCCTCCAGCCTTGCACAGGAGTCTCTGGTATTGAGTTGCTGCATTACATATGTCCTTAGTGTCACTGGTAGACCAGAAAAAAGGCAGGAAACTAGTCCCTTTCCTGACAAAATGTCACAGACATATTTTTAAATTTGTTGATGGAAGAATTACTTTGAAAGCTGTACATAAAGTGATGCCTGACATCAAATTTGATATTACACGGCATATTTTGTTCTTGTTCTGTCTTTTCTGTTTTATGAAAACCTCAATGTTTGCAATTTTATTGAAACACTGCAACTATTATTCTGTGATTTGATTTTTTTATTTAGACTAAATGTTTGAGTGATTTCCTAGATTGGTATTTATTGAATCAGAAAAAGCACATTCTACTTTTTAGTGCACTACAGTATGAAAATTAAACATCAGTTATTTTAACAGCTAGATTTCTCTTCTTCTGGGACTTTCAGCCAAATCACTTGGAATCAGCCAAATCATTTGGAAAATTCTGCAACAGAACAGAGTGTTTCTTGCCTTATGTTGAGCAGAACTATTGGAAGGTCAATGTTGGATTCTGCTGTGCTTTATTGCTGTTAAAAACTCCTTCCTTCTCCCCAATACATTATTTCCTTATGAACCTAAAAATATTCCTTGCTCCTGATCCTTAGTTCTCAGGATCTGAACTTCCAGCAGGAATAATTTACTGTGGTTGAACCAAATCCTGAGGCAGGCTTGCCATTTCCTGGCATTGGATCCTGGATGTGGTGTAAGAACAGCAATAGGCATCAAGCTGCTAAAGCAATCCCACAAGAGTGGCGGAAGAAAGTTGGTGTTTGTTTTCTAATAAGCCTCACCTTTAAATTTATATTTTCCAAACTTTCATATCAAAGAATCCTGACAAGGATCCATAACTAGCAGACACAGAGGTGGTAGCTCCATCTAATTGCTGGAAAACATTGCATGCTTTGTTCTCATTTTGGTTTATTTGATGGGCTAGAGACTGGGAGATAAAGGAAATTATGGAATTAAGGTCGATGACATTGGCTGAGGTGTGTTAACTGGAAGATTTAACTAGGTTTTGGTGGAAACATGTCTGTTTTGAGAAAAAGTTGGAAGAGGAAGGATCTTCCTCTTGGAAGAAGCTTTGAAAAAACCATGGATATTATTTCTGAGATTAGCTTTGTCTAGACTTTCTGATGTGGATTTCACATATATATATATATATATATATACACCTTCTAGCTTCCATATCCTACTGTCAGAAAAATTATATGCATATTAAGTGCAAGAAAGCAGAGTAGAAATTAAAAAACTTTTAATAGATATTCTGTGAAAAAATGCTTAACTTCCCTGTAAAAAGATCCAATTTGGTAGGTTTATTGGCCAGTTTTGCAAATTAGTCCTCCAAAGTCCTGCAGGATCTAAATATTAAGTAGAGAAAGGGAAAATTTTAAGGGTCTTCAGATTTTTAATTTCCCCGTGACTAGCCTACATCTGGGACAAACAGTGCTGGCAAGTCTCCCAGCACTTTGGCTCCTGTCTGCATTTTTCAATTAAGTAACCCATCAGACCCCTGTGTAACCTCTGTCCAACTCTCACTGCATATCTGCTCCATTTTATTGCAGCAGACACTCCTCCATCCTTTTTCACATCTCCCATAGCAACTTGAATTTTACATATGGACATAAGAAAGGGGAGAAAGCAACCAGGTGGAAGTGGGTATTCCCCTAGCAGGGGAATGCAAAATCTGTAGCTTCTTTTATCTCTATGGCAGAATTGCCTGAAACAGGGCCCAAAATCTAATACTTAGCCTGGGGACATTGGCATCAGCAAATAGTTCTTGAATGATACATCTGGTAAGTTCCTTTCAGGATTAATTTTGGTTCACAAGTCAATTTCTTAATATATTTTTTCTCTCTTTTGTATATTGCTTGCAAAATCTGATTTACTAAAATGGGTAAGTAAATTCTAACACTTTTGAAGATGACCAATACATTGTTTTCGTTGAAGTAATTGTGTTTGGGTTATTTGTCCTAACTGAAATTTAAGGTGGCAAATTAAGTATAGTAGCTTCTTCCAGTTGCTAGTCCAGCTTATATATGTTCTGTTTCACTTTCTAAAATCAGGATTTTTTTTTGTAGAAAATTACTCCTCTTTCTTAAGGTAGATGAAAAAGTTTGGTATAAAAATCCATTGAAAATTGTATCAAGAAAATAACAGAAAATATACATTTCTTCAGAAAATGGGGACTGCATTTAAAGATGTTTTTGTATGTACCATACATTGTCTGATTTTAAAGCCTTTCAAGTGGAATTGAATTGAAGTTTTCACAAGTGCTACATCACAGCACCTTGCTCTGCTCTGTTGCTCACATGGTTCTGGCTAACTCTTGTCTCTGCACAGTGTCAGTGGCACAGAGTAGCTCCATTCTCTGTAAATGACAGTCAAGAGATCTTTTATCCATCGCAGTGCTGCTACAGGACAGGCCTGTGAAGAAGCAGATCTAGCCATGAATATGTGAGCTGATGCTGCAGATCATGTTTATGCATGAATGGATTTGGCCACTGAACTGAGAAGTGTAGTAAATACCACGGTTTTGTTGTTTCTTCTAACAGAAGGTCTTGAAGTGCTTCAAGACTTGGGTAACCTCCACAAGTCACAGCAGTTCTATCAATTATAAAAGAGAACATTATGTTTTACAGTGAGATCATTATCTCTCACTGCAACACATGCATTTTGACTTTAACATTCGTGTCCCAGCCTTGTTTTTGTGAAAACCTCTGAGTGATGCAGAACACCAGGTACAAGCTGAGTGCCACAGTTGCCAGGCCATTTGTCTTGCTGCTAGAAGTGTGCATGGTTCAAGAGGGAAGCCATAGTTCAAGAGGGAAGTCTCACTAATGTGAGACAGTAAGGTTGGTCAAATATGCAAGGCACTACAATGATCGTAATCACTGTTAATAAATGAATGCACATCTCTGTGCATTCTTTTTTACCTGCTTCATCAGTGTAATAATAGAGATGGGAAATAGAGGTCAAGGACTCTTCCGGGAAAAATATCAGTATGCTACTGAAATTTATTCTGATGTCTTGCTTAGGCTTACAGTTGTAGTACAAATACGTAAAATAGGGTTGGAAGGGATCCTAAAGATCATCCAGCTCCAATCCCCATGCCATGACCAGAGATGCCTTCAAGCAGACCAGGTTGCTCTAAGCCCCATCCAACCTGGCCTTAAACAGTTCCAGTCTGAGGCACACACAAGTCAGCCTAGAGGGGAATTAAACAACAAAATGCAAAATGTTAGAAATCATAAAAATGTAAACAGTTAAAACTTTTAGAAATAGAGATAATTGGTAACTCTGCTTAATGTTCTAGATTTTGACAGCTTAAAACACTGTTATGCTGCAGTCTTCCATTGACAGGTGAAAGAATGAAGTCCAATCAAATACGTTTCTGTTTGCTGCATGTATGATTTTGCAAACTTGACACCATAAAGAACATTTTTACAGTTATACCAAATTCTAGTGCTTGCCTTTGAAATTGTTGACCTTTAGCAGTGAGATTGCCTGCATCACAGATTCGTGATACACTATCCTTCAGGAAAATTCTATTAGCAGAAGTGGTGGTGATGCTATCCATAGTGAGACCATGAGGCCTTATCAAATAGAAAGCATGGAGGAAAACTGATCTGTTTGTGTGGGAAGGAATATTGAAATGATAATTTCAGAAAAGCATTTGAAATGTGCTGATACTTGGCTGGGATGTGAATGCTGAGCGGCTTCTGATATGCCACAGCCAAACCCCAGAAAGAAGCATGACCTGCCATTTTGCAGTGCCCCTCCACTGAGCACATGGCAGCCTCCTAGTGTCATTTATTTAAAGGACATCTTGCAAGAAAAAGATTTTGATGGTCCCTGTTAAAGCAAATTGAGAAAATGCAAGCATACAGTTATTTCGGTATCCTGTGAAAAGAACTAGGGTTGGTACATGATATGTAGTTGCAGTTCCACCAAACCCCAAATCCCTTTCAGATAAAAGGTATTTGTCTTTGAGGTGTTATTGTAACAGTTGCAGCACCTGCCCTCCCTTCCATGGATCTTTCACTTCATTATTTAGGGCATCATATGTGATCCAAAAAGATTCTTTGTCCTCATTTTTACAATGTATTTTGAACTTGTTTCTGCATGCATTCCCTAAATATTTTCAGGTTTTTTTCTTCAATATCTGGCTCTAATACTGCACTTTTTTCTTTTTTTTTTTAACTAGAAGCTAGGATCATTATGTAGTTTTGCAATACTAACAACTGGCTTAATCAGGTTATGACTTAAATTGGAAAAATTGCCATTTGCCGTCTAAGTCAGGTATATACAGAGAATACACTGTAGTGCACAAAGTAGTAGGATGTATGGACTAAACTAAGATACAGCCTAAAAAGAGAAAGGGAATGGACCCTTCTGACTACTCACCTCCCTCCTACAGGTACAGAAATACCTTTTCAATAAGAGCAGCAATCCCACAGAGAGGATGTGGTCATAAATCTATGTTGTTAGAAATTAAAAGAAGCAGGATGGTTTTCTTATTCTTGATGTGCACACTTTAACACAGCAATAAGAAGTCAAAAATAAATTATTGAAACAGAAGACACAATCTTCTCTTGAAGGTTGAACTGATATTCAAAAATCCCATGTTGTAACTAGTGTAAAATGTAATCTGTTTCTGTTGTTCATTGCCATTCATCATTTCAGCAAATGAAAGTTTCATTTTCACAGTATTTTGTAAGGTTTTCATATGTGTTTACAACTGTTTGATTTATATTTGTTTTCAACTATAATTTCAAATGTAAAAAATGGCCCCAAATCTTTCTTCCTGTCTCTAGCCACTCTGTTGGAAGAGCCAACAAAATTGTGGCAACAACAACAAAACAAGTAATTTTGGATGTAAGGTCTGTTTGCTTTGAAAAAGATTTCTATGTTGGTGTATCAAAATGTTCCCAGATCTGCTTCCTTTCTTGTTTTCAAGAGAAATGATTCTGAATCAGGAGACTTGAAAATCAGATCAAAGGGAAGAAGGTTGTTCAGACTACCTTTATTGCAGGTTCAGTTACTAATTACAACATTCCATTGTGGTCTAGGAAAATGTAAGTTCTTTGTTTTCTGTACATTATTTAATCAGGTCTTGCTGTTGTTCACTGCATGACTGAGATCAAAAATGCCACTGATAAATTCAGAGAATAAGACAGTGATTCACACATCCCTCAGTTCAGATTAGCTGAAGGAGAAGAGCACACTGAACGACAGAATTAAATATGGTATAATGACTGGCAACACTTCCACGATGTATTGTTCCTAAATAATCTAATTTGATTTACAGTAATTCAGTGTAAATATAATCCATTTGTCAAGGAAGTGTCTTGTAATTTATAGTTTAGCATGAAATATATGACATCAGAGAACGATTTTGATTCGGTAAGCTCATGCTTGTGCAGCAACAAAAGAAAAATAAAATGTTCCTTAAACAGAGAAACAGGCACACAGTGTGGAAACTCTCAGCTTCCCACTGGAGTTACCTGGAAGGAGCAACTGCTGTCCTCAGGTCTCCAGCGGGTCCCAGGCTGGGCTGTTTCAGAGATCCTTCTTCCATCCTGAAGACTAAATTTTTAAATATCTCTCTCTGATTTCAAGCATGCTTAATTCACAGAATCACAGCATATCTGAGTTGGAAGAAGATTGAGGGATCCTGTTAATGCTCATTTCCCCAGGTTTTGGCACACCATCTCATTGCTCATCACTGGACAGCCTGGTTTTATTCCTTTCCCCCTTCCAAGCTCATTTAAAGCTTTGTCATCAAGCCCCAGTGGCTCCTGGGCTAGAGCTCTTCTTCCCCTCTGAGACTGGTGCATTCTGTCAGGTGTCACTGGACCACATTGAGTAGATTATCGTGTGGTAAACAAACACAAAATTTTTCCACTGACACCAGCCTTGGTGCCGTGCATTGACCTGATGAATCTGCCTATTCCTATCAAACTAGTGGATTTCTTTGTCTCTGAAAGCCCTTCTTTCCAGGTTTACACTCTTTTGGTTCATGTGCTTTCTGAGAGAGACAGGGAATCTGTATGTAAGAGCCTCATGGCAAAGTACTGCTCAGAGAACAATAGAAATAAAGCTGTAGTCTTATGATTATATTTTAATAATTTTAAGGTACTTCGACCTCATCCCCAAAGTTATCCCAGTCACAGTATCCAATGCAGCATTGTTTTCAGCTCTTAGCAGATGGTTTTTAAAGCCCTCTTTAGATGATACATGGGCCCCACATAGTAAAGTCAATAGTTAGACAGGATATAATTTAGACTTCAGCCTGTCCTCTTAGTTTGAGATAAAATGATTACATTTCAGGAAAATCTAAGGAAATATTTAAAGTTTTATATCAAAAGTTGAATATTTTGTTTTGTTGTACCCTCTTCTTTTAAAGAACATGTTATTCATTTAAAATAATGCTTATTCTGATGTATTTGAAAAGGCACAACTCTGAATTAAAAAGAAATTCATAAAGTATGCATGTATGGGAGGGGAAGACTGCATTCTTCACTGGAGCATTTAGTCAAAGGGTTTTAATGCAGTCCATTCTGCTTTATTGATAGAATGAGGTACCTGCAAAGACAAGCTGTAAATAACAGATGGCCAATAGTGTTTACAGAGCAGCCCTTCAGGTGACAAAATCTTCTGGGGCTCCTCTCCACAGACAGGTGACAAAGTGATATTATAGTCTCTGTTTTTAGAGTCTCGGTCAAGGAAAATGATCCTTGACTGTCTTTAAACCCATGAAAAGTAGTTCCAGGCAGTAGCTCCACATAATTACAGTTCTGGTAATCCTTGTAACCTTTGTGATGCCTTTCATTTCTTGTACCCTGAAGTTATACAAGGGTAGAGGCCACTTGTAGCATACCAAGTGGTAAAGCTGACATGGGACTCAAAAGTAGGTGAAATATTCCAGATACAAATAGAGTAAGAATTGAGGAGTAAGATAAAAACAGAATAAATTTGTTGTGTGGTAAGGTAAGGTTGCTTTAACTGTTGACATCTGTGGGACTGCTTTACCAAAGATGCTGTGGGCATATTTTTAAAAAGCATTGCCTACTAAGTGGAATTCCTGGAAATATCCAAAATATTAATGCAAATATCCTAAATTATTGGAAATATCCAAAAAGCAGAAGTGTCTCTTCTAGGCTGATGTTCACTACATCAGCCAAATGAGTGAAGGTCTTCTTTTTCCAGAAGCCATCAGAGGAGTCTAAAAATAAGCTTGCTGTAGCTAAGTAGACTGCTCTCAAGCTTGTTAAAATGAAGACTGCAAAGACTATTACTGTTACTTAAGGGTCAGAACTTTCTTCTGGGAAAAAAAATTCTTCTACCTGTTAGCACAAATGAATACTGGTATCTTAAGGCAACAGTACCAACATTGTTTTACATTCATTTGCCAAGTATCAGTGGTGCTTATTTTCACATGTGGACACCTTGCCTTGGGAACCTCATTAGCCTCCACACCACCAGTTAAATAGACAGACAGTAACAACTGTGGAGGTTGATTGAGGATTTGAGAAGAGCAGGTGCTCATGGTACAGAATGGTGAAGGTCTGTTTTCAACTGAAATGATTCTTACAATGGGATGAACTGTTAATGTGTTGTTATTCCAGATTTCCAGAAAAACTGATGTGGTGGCAGAAGTGAGACGACAATTAATGGCTGCTGAGGAGGAAGAAAGTTCATCATATCCTCCTCTGAATGTAACCATTGGAAATGATACATGCATCCTTTTTTATGCTAGTAATTTCAGCCTCAAAGCCAACAGTTCTGTTTTAATAGATTTGACAAATGCAACATTTTTAATGCAGAATGTGGATATTTCTGCCTCTGAGTGCTCAGACAGCAACACAACGTGAGTAGCATAAGAAATTTCATATCATAATACATGTAATTCTGAAAAATTTCAGAAATATTATGTAAAATCAGTGCTATTTCAATTGTCTTCTTCTAAAGCATCCAAAACTTTAAAAAAATGTATTCTTAGAAGAAAGAAGTTAAGACCACACGAAAACTGTTCATATGAGGCCTGTTATTTTAACAATTTTTTTCTTCTTATGTTCCCCTGTCATAGATATATTTTCTGAAAAATCCTTTTGCCAGAATCTTTTCTCTTGAGAAACTGGGAAGCTTCAGCTTCTCCATGTTTTGCTGCTTTGGAATGTGATTTGGAGAATTGTTTACCCAGCGTGTGAAATTGTTTTTACTTGATGACCAATGACAGCCACCTGTGTTGAGGCTGTGAGCAGTCACAAGACTTTATTATCATTCCATTCCTTTCTGTTCCTTTCCAGCCTTCTGATGGATCCTTTCTATTCTTTTTAGCATAGTTTTAGTATAGCATTTTAATATCATATCAATCATATCATATCATATCATATCATATCATCATATCATATCATACATCATATCATATCATATCATATCATACTATAATAAATCAGCCTTCTGAAACATGGAGTCAAGATTCTCATCTCATCTCATCTCTCATCCTGGGACCCTTGAACACAACCTTCTTTGTTTGTTTGTATTTGGTCCAAACTGGTTTGCCTGTGCCTGATCTCACAATCACAAAAATCTCCACTGGCATTAATGAGACCATAATTTCATTCCCTTGAAGGGGAGTATTGCCAGTTACGAGGTAGTAACTCAGCTAGAAGTACATTAATGAAACATGATCTCTGTTTTCCTTTACTTTGAAGGCACCTGCTCTTGGACAAATAAAACCCTAGAAATATTTAGTCATATTTTTTTATGTACTGAACCTTTGCTATATTACTTTTGTAATTGCCTACTGATTTACAATATATCCCTCAAATTGAAATGTCACAATGATCTAATTAAAGCTGACTACTCTAACATTAAAAATCTGTTTTTTATTCTTAGACTGTCATTAAAATATACAGAACCAGTGAATGGAGTCAGCAGCCTAGAGATAAGGTAACTTATGATTTATTTTAAATTGATCTATTGTGGTTTACAATGCCTGTTAATTAACTAGGAAGAAAAATAAGGGAGAAGTCAAATGAAAATATTTTTTAATTTATTATTTGCTTTCTCTTCTGAGGAGTCATGAAGCAGGAAAACAACAATACAGTCTTTATACGGTAAATATATTATTATTCTCAGGTAAAGTTCTGAAAAAATACTGTAGGCAAATATCCATACCATACTGGTATATGCAGCTTCCTGTTTTACTAATAGGATCGTTCCACAGTCCTCTCAGGTAAATCTAACTAAACATTAAGTGATTTGTAAAAACTTTGAGAGGTTGAAGTCTACCTGCATGGCCAGGGCTGTATTGAGTCCTAATGTGGATTGTCAGTGCACTCTGCTAGTGCTAGCTTGTGGTTAATGAGGGGTGCAAAACGTTTTTACCATTACTGCTCCATGGGTGGTGAAAGACCATATTTCTCCTACCATGGAAACAGGGATGAAAAGCTAGGGAATTGGAAGACCTGGGAAGAAAAATCAAAAGAAAAATATCTCTGTGATCATTGAATGCAGTCTTTAACCCAGAGCTGCCAAGTCCACCACTAAACCATGTCCTAAGTACATCTTCTTCTAAATATCTTCAAGGATGGAGACTCAGCCACTTCCTTGGGAAACCTCTTCCAAGGCCTGACAACCCTTTAACTAAACAAATTTCTCCTAATATCCAACCTAAACCTCCCCAGTGCAATTTGAGTCCATTTCCTCTTGTTCTGTCTTCTTACTTGGAAGAGGAAACTAAATCCACCTCACTAAAACCTCCTGGCACGTTGTTGTAGAGAGGGACAAGGTCCCCCCTGAGCTTCCTCACCTCCAGCTCCCTCAGCCACTCCTTGTGCCACGGGACTTGTGCTCCAGCCCCTTCAACAGCTTTGCTGCCCTTCCCTGGACATGCTCTGGTACCTCAGTGTCCTTGTGTTGGTGAGGGGCCCAGAACTGAGCACCAGGTTCAAGGCGTGACCTCAGCAGTGCTGAGTGCAGGGGGACAATCCCTGCCCTGCTCCTGCTGGCCACACCATGGCTGACACTGCCCAGGATGGCATCAGCCTTCCTGGCCACCTGGGCACAGGCAGGGTCATGTTCAGCTGCTGTTGGTCAGCACCCCCAGGTCCTTTTCCACCAGGCATCTTTGCAGCCATTCTGTGGTGCTGCCTGGGGTTGTTATGACCCAAGTGCAGGACTTGGCATTGGTGAACCTCATACCACTGGCCCTGGCACATCAATCCAGCCTGTCCAGATGCTCAAATGAATAAA
Organism: Passer domesticus; assembly: GCF_036417665.1. Lineage (NCBI taxonomy): Eukaryota > Metazoa > Chordata > Aves > Passeriformes > Passeridae > Passer > Passer domesticus. The sequence continues at coordinate 20,617,256 of NC_087478.1, forward strand.
TACCATTGTTTGCACTGAGACAGAAAGACATTCTGTGTTAAGGTAAAAGGATCCCAGAAGAACTTGTCTTGAGGAGAGTCAGTGATGTGTTTGGAGTGGTATCCAGAGTGCATAGAGACACTTGTAGTCAGTATCAGAGATCATGACAAGTGGCAAAAAACCAGACATACATCTCCCTCAATCAGCTAGAGCTTTGTAAGAGAACATACTGTACAGATAAGATTGCTGTTAGTACAGTATTTTTACTTTCTTGGCTATTTGAGTTAGCTGTTTATAGGATCCTTGGGACTTGTCCTTGGTGATGCCTTGGCCTCAGTAATGTAAATTATCAAAGAGACACCTATTTCCCTAAACACCATGGGAAATTAAGGAAATATTTTCCTTGGATCCCATTTAAAAGATACTGATCTCAAACCAAGACTCTACCCAAGCTGTATTTTTCCTTTTACTACAAGTCCCAAATTATCACTTTCTCTGGTGCTGCCCTGATGCTTTTCTGACTGCTCTTTCCTCCTGTCCCACTCTGATAGAGACAGACCCTCCAAAACACTGCTCTGATTCTCATTTTTCATCTTTTCGTCCTAGCACAAGTCTTAGCTGGTCTGCTGTAATCTCTTTCTATGTGAATGAATGTGGTTGTTTCCTACATTTGTCCTGAATATGTCTATCCTCAGCATAATATCATCTTTTTCAGTAAAATTACAGTTCCAAAAAAATAGTACAAATCACAAAGCATCCTAAGGAGCATGACACTGTGCTTCAAAACTTGTTCACAGCTAGATCTTAAAGGTGTTGTTTCCTTTAGTAATCAACAGGCTTCACTTAACTGTATAATGGCAAATGGCAAACCTTGAGACAGTACTGTAGAAACAAAATCCTTTTTCAGTTGAAACATTTATCTTAGATTTTGTTTTCTGCAGCTGGCAGAAGATCAAATGTGATGTTAATGCACAAATGGATTTAGTGAAGATTATTTAGAATTATTTTTAGTAATCTGTTTGTTAGAAACTTGTAATTTTGATTAATTATTGGATGAAAAATTTAATGTGGTCATGAATCTGAGTTGCATCTGGAGAGAAAAAAATTGCAGCAACTCTGCAGACAAACTGTGATTTAAACGAAAATGCCAGTACAAAAGGTGAATGGTTCATGTTTTCTTTCTTTTTCAGGAAAAAAATTTATATCCTTTGAGCCTGTTGTAGTAGAGGCAGAAATATTCACAAAGTCTTTCTTGATCTGTGCCTCTGCTTGAACACATTATAGCTAAATACCAAAATGCATAAACAGCCCTTGAAGCTGGAATAAGAAACTCAGGCTCCACAATAGGTGAGGACTTGAAAAGAGAGCTCAGGTAAGGTCCTGGATGTTTTCATGCCAAGCAAATAAGAGTAGCATAGGCTGGCTGTGTTTTGCAGGAAAATTTGATTTGTTCTACTGGGCCATGTGTGATCCAGGTTTTTAATAGACCTTTAGGGCAAATAAACACAAATATGTCTAAATTGATCAATTTTTATTTATGACACAGGTGCTTAGAAATATAAAATGGAATAGAGGAAGAATGTAGGGAGCAGCTTCCAGGGTAACCATTTCTTGGACCTTCACTATGCCTTGGCCTGTGTGTGGGAGATAGAGACTGACTGCCTCTGTATGGCTTTTTTCCCCTCTCCCTTTAACTTATTAATCTGTCTTCATCTTGACCCACAAGTTTCCTCATTTTTGCTCTTTCTAGCCTCCCTCCTGTCCTGTTGAACATAGGGAGTGAGCAAACAGCTAAATGTGTGCTTGGCTGCTGGCTGGTATCAACACATAACACCTCAGAGCCTTTATAAATTAACAATAGTTCTAAAGACTGACTTGATTATTTTAGTTTCTGTTGGATAGTCACTTGATGGGACAATGGTGTTATTTTAGGCCTCTGTTAGCCACCATAATACAGCAGTGCATACTATATAATGCAAATAATAAGATACATGGAACAGAACCAGAGCAAACCATTGACTTTTTTCATGATTTGCTAACACTTTATTCACCTTGTGTATCTCAGCATGTCTCTTGTCAGAGCTTCTAAAATCCATAGAGATATGTTGCAACCTCTGTTTTCCCCTCTGGTTCATCTTGATTTGATTTCTTTTTCAAGATTACAGCTTGCTAAGATAATGGTCTGCCTTAACAAACAGGACTAAAGCCGAGCAGAGAGGTGGAAGGAACAGAGTTGAGAGCCATGACTGCACTTATTGCCTCTGTAAAGGCCTTTTACTTAAGTGTAGGATAGCATATCTTGAAAGTGACTCCAGAGAACACCAAGTAGCTCAGTTTATTCTTCAATAAAATAGGTTCTAACTTCAGCAGCATGAGCGGAGCAGGATCCAGAGGCTGCCCCCTTATCAACAGCAGTCCATGCCCACGTACAGAGCAGCTGGTCACATCCCACCTCCCACTGACAGCTGCAACTGCTGCTTCATCCTGTGCACGCACAGCTGGCACCGCCCTCTCGCTCTCTCCAGCAACAGCTACAGCCTCACTCATCCTCCTGCACTTGCTCTGGGAGCTGAGCTGTAGGGAGTGGTTGTAGAGTGTTGTGATAGTGTTAGGAAAGTAAGCGACTGCTGCAGCAGGAGAGGGAGCAGTGGGCAGTAGTCCTTTGCTGGAAGAAGCACCATCTCAGTTCTCTCATAAACCAATCCAACTGTTCCAGCACTTGTCATTTTCTCTGGGAAAAAGTGTCAAAGTGAATGGGAGTGAACAACATTAGTATTCCGAACTTACATTGATACATACCTGACTGCTGTTGCTGCTCAATGCATAGAACAGAGCAGAGCTGACCCAAAAAATGTGTTTTAAAGTCTTTTACTTAACAGTTGTGTTTCTCTTTGGATATTTGAAACAGTAATTCTAGCTATCTTCCGCTTCAGAAATACCTCTGCTTGTAATGATTAGCCACATGAGACACAATCAGTGGTGGTGGCACTCAGAGTTCATACAGTTTTCTGGCACAAAGGGAGCCTGGCCCATGACCAGGAATTTTTTGTGCCACCATACATAAAGTACATAATGTCTCCAATGTACATAATTGTCTCTAATGTTTAACATGAACATAACATTTCCTTAAGAAGGTACTTTCAGTTCCACAGATAAAACCTTTGTTCTCTCTCTGCTCTATATGATTAATTTGCTGTAATGTGCTCTATTTGCTATCTACTCATTTGAGAAAATGTTGAACTAAATTAAGTAATTCAATAGATTTTTGTTGTTTGAATGCCTTTTTTTCTTGTAGTGTAATGAGCTATATTTACATCTGTTATCAGTTAAGTGTGTGCTTGCTGGAGGCTATTCACTGTTAGTTGTTTGGAAACATGCTAAGAATAACAGCCTTCATTACTAAGTTAACTGTGATCAACTAGTTAACCAATTAGAATGGTAATTCTCATAAGTCTGCAGGTAACACAATATTTTGGTCTTTGGTGTAATATGAAGAGCCAGCATTTCCTTCAAAGTCATTTTAGTCTGTATTCAGATACATGGCCTTACAACTTTTTGTTCATATGGTCAGTTTAAAAGGAATTTCCTTCTTTACTGCTTTTCTCATCTTATCAGCAAAAGTACAGACCACACCCAGCCTCTGTGGTTGTCATAAACATTTGAGTAATCATCTCAGTGTTTATAACTGGCTTTCAGCTAGTGCTGATAGCATTGCTACTGGGGCACCATGGAAATTCCATTCAGATTGTACTGTACATCAGGAAAAGGTTCCTTTCTTCTAGCAATAATATCAAGGTTTTAGTTTTGTAACTGTATAAGAAAAGAATATTTTCTATATATATTTGTAAATGTAGACTGGATGGAATTCTTTTCTTTATTTTTTTTCACTGATGCTTGCAGCTCAATGGTTTTTGAGTAGAGCTGTTCAGGCTTAAAACATAAAGAATGCCATAAGAACAAACATCCTTTTTTCACTTCAGTGGCACTGTAGTCTGAAATTCCTTCTGAGCATTTTGAAACTCTTGAGGTTTCTGAACTTATCTGAATCAAAAGCCACTGATTATTAAGGAATATTTTTTTAAAAAGCATTATTTGTGATTAGATTCTATGCTGTGTGGATGACACAATATTGAAGGTAACTAATTTGAAGAAACAAGCAATATTCTTCAGAGAGACTATTTTCTCTATGTACATATACCCTAGGGAAGATAAAATAGTTTATATTTAAGCCTCATTTAAGATGACTATACTTTTTTTCTAACCAATCATAATTGCATCTAAGTTATTACTACAAATTTTAAGGTGAACATACAGTGTCACCCATCGTGAATAGACACATTAGAATATTTCATTTTGTATCAAGTATTATTTATTGATAAATATATTTCTCTTCTAAATCTTTTGTGGTTACCAGTAATGAAAAAAATCACCAGCAAACTATGTAGAGATACACATGCATAGCTCAAGTATGGTTAAAGCATCAAACAATGTACACTAAAGGTAAAGGCTTATAATTTCCTTATGAAATAGCTTGAATGCCTGAAAGTAACTGTATAAAAACTGGTAAAGAGTAATACATAGTCCTGATCTGTAAATAATCAGAATGTTCTTCTGGATGTCTGGGTGTTCTCAGTTATGTCTGTTGGGAGCTGTTCAGACTGCATTGGTAGTAACATAAATTCCATGATTATACTACATATACACAGATGCTTTCAAAATTATGAAATAATTTTTTGTGCCTAGCCTACTTCAAATTGTGAAACTATAGCTGACAATTCCCCCTGACCCACCAGTGAGAGAAAGCTCTGTCTTCTATGCCAAATTCAGACCTTTGCAAAGAAAATTGCCATTTAGGCATTTGAGCCAAGAAAGAATTGCAGTGATAAATTAGAATGGCTATCATACCTATACCTATCAGAAAAGCAATTTTCCAAAAATCCCATAAAATGTTTATTCAGAGCCACTGCAGTCTTACTGACAATTTCTCAGCTTCACTTCCATTTATTATAAACTGTTGATAACTGATGAAATACAGCACTGGCAGAAGCCCTTGAAGAATGAAACTGCATTTGCTTCCTGTCTGCCACCATTATAGAAAGCTGTTTTTGTGAGGTGAAACTCTAAGTAGTAAACATATTCACAGAACCTCTTCACTTGAAAAAATCTTAATGACATGGGAGCCCATGTCATCATCAGCCATGATGTTTGCAGCCAGCAATGGTGAGCTTTTGTCTGTTACTTTATCAAATATCAAATATCAATTTTTTCCTTCTAATGTATTGACTTTTTCTTTTCGTCCTCTGTTGTGTTCCTAGGTTTTTAATGACCAACAAATTCTATGAAGTCTCGGCTAGAAGATGGTCCACTTTAGATTTAGTTGAGATTGTACAAGATGGAGAAAAGTTAGCTAACTTTACTGTTTCTGGCATCTCTGCCCCTGCAGAGTATTCATTTCATTGTCAGCTGGTGGGAACAAGCAATCGCTATCCTGCAAGGCTGGTTCCATCCAACGATGAGGCAAAAAATTGGGATATTTTCATTTCCGAGTTGCAAGTGAGTATGTGCTGCCATTTCAGATAACTCCGAGAACTATTACTTGCTATTGTAGGTGGTGAATGACACACATTCATAATGCCCTAACTTTCATTCCAACCTGAGGGAAAACATAAAAGAAAAGCTGTTCCCCTAGGTGAGCTATTCAGTAGAGGGGTAAAAAAGAGGCCAGTTGTTGAACAAGGAAAACATGAAAGCACAGCTTTGAAAAACAAAACTGTGAAGTTGTCTACAGAAAGAAAACTCAATTAAACCAAATGCGCTTAATCAGGCAAAGAATGGCTAAGTCCTCATGCCTGTTTAATGAATTGGGCTGCTCTTGGAAACAGAGGCCTCTTAGGTGGGTGGCTTTATGCTGCTTACTTTGTTTTCATTTGATTTCTTGGTGCTTTGTTTACCTAGGAAAGTACAGCTTAGTGTGGTTGCTGTTTTCAGTGACATGGACTGTCTGTACTCCTGCAGATAGAAACAAAGCCCAGTGCAACTAGATTTAATGGGAGGTTTGCCATGGACTTCCATCAGGAATGGTACAAGTTCCTGCATGACCCAGAAGGAAAGCAGATGGCTTTTTTTGAATGACACATAGCTTTTCTGCTTATTTACTAGTAGTTAAGACTACGTAAGTGAGGTGTAGATGATTACACCTTTACTCCTTTGAGCTTTGCTCTTGACTTAAGAGAAGTATAACATTTATGTCTTAAAATAATATTTCACTGAGGGATCTCTTTGATGGAAGAGATAATGAAAATAATAGGAATAATTCCAAACTGTGCTCTATTTGTCAAACATGAGCTAACCCCATGATAACTGGATACAAATGCTGATATAATTGTATTTATAATTTTGATAACAAACCAAATCTCAGTAATCTGACTCCAGACTTGACACTTCAGCTCAAGCAATGGAAATCTCACAAAAAGAGCATTGGTGCTTAGATTTATTTTCCACAAATTCCAGTATCATGTCTCACCATTTTTTGAGAAGCAATGTTGCAATACATACCAATGTTGTGAAGGTTCTTTATGATGTTATTTTTTTGTAAAGGCCTGAAAATACCATAGCTCATGCAGCTGTACTTTGCCTAGTAAACTCTTTAGAGTTAGGGTTTCACATCACTAAGATATGAGAGGACATGACCTAAGAAATTACAAAGTGTATGCTTACCACCTCTCTTTTCTGTCAGGTTCTATATGCACTGATATTACTGCCTTCTTAAAGCTTAAAAAGGCCTTGTTCCACCCTTTCATTGTGTTCTTAACCAAGAGTAGAAGTAGTGGTTTCCCACCTTCCTTATTGATTTGGAACAGCAGCTGCTTCCACTGTTCAGGCAACAGAATCTCCCGTTCCTCTTGAGAAAGGGCCTTTTCTCTGATCAAATCCTAAACATAGAACACAATCTGAAAACTCCCAGTCTGATATTCTTCCATGTTGTGAGAAAACAGCAGGTCACCATTCTGGGCTCATTTCCAAGTTCTATCTGACCTAGATCATATGTTTCCAGGTATCTTCCACTGATACATACTGGAAGGTGATCTCAGAATCAGTCTTTGTGATTGCATAAGGTTTAGAAACCCCCAAACTCTACTGCATGGTGAAAAAGCATGTGGGATGTGCTCAGTAGTTGCAGCCAGCACAAAATCTTGTTCCTGAAACTGAGAAACATGATTTTTATGTCAATGTTACACAGTGAGTTAGAAACCAGGATCCAATGCCAATCAAACTGGCACAATTGCACTTTGCAAGCTGAATCACAGCAACAGAGGAGCAATGGCAGCTGCACTGGGAAGCTTTGCACAGCTTCTTCCTAGGCAAGGTTGAACAGGTGTAGCCTTTAACTTCAGTTCTGGAGCTGCCTCACTCCAAAAGAAGCTCTGTGGGATGCTGGCTAGGCATGGTCACAGCCTGGGATGTCCCCAGACCTCTGCAGAGCACCAAAACTGCTCTGGGTTTGGTTGGTTGTTGTTGCTACAGGAATGGCTGTTCTACCATGGTACCTTTTGTGCTTTTCAGGAACTCATACTTGTCATTGAAGTTAAAGAGGAGACTCCCAGCAAAAACACTGCTTTACTTTAGTATGTGTGGTTCAGAAGTACTTTGAAGGCCATGAAAAAATGCCAAAAACTTCAAAATCAATATTTTGATTCTTTGTAGTGAAAATATCTCAAAGTTCAAAAATTAGAAGTTTGGTGTGCACTTAAGAGCCATAAACACAGCATATTTTACTTGAAGTTTTTGTCAAATGCCATATGATGAGAAATCTACATTCAAAAACATTAAAAAATTTACAATAAATACAGACTTGTACAATCAAGACAAATGACTGGTCTAAACACCAAAATCAAAATTTCCACTGGACAAAGGCCTGTATACAAAAGAATTTTGCTTTCATAAATATTAGAGAAGTACATGTAAGTATTTTTAACTTTTCTATATATGCTGCTAAGATTCTCATTTTTGCCTGGTATTTAACACCTCCACAGAAATTATATAGCTTCAGAAAAAACAATAAAATAACCCAGCATATTCTTGATCTCCTTCCTAAAAAGTAGACATAGCATTTTAGGAATGTACAATTGAATCTTTCATCTAGATGGTTCAATAAGCATAATGCTATTTTAAAAGTATATAAGAACACTAGAATTGAAATAATAAATTTCAGTATTTCTGACTCTAAATCAGGAGTGGCAAAGCCCTTCTAAACTGAATATAGGTGTTAAGTACTTCAGAGAGTCCTTGTAAATGTGGTAGGAAATCTGTATTGTTTTCCAGAATTTCAATCCATTTTTTTGAACACAAATGACATAAATAATCACCTTCTGTCTGTTTTTATTGTCAATAAGTCTTTCAGGTTACATTTTAAGACTCCTATTCACATTCTCGCTTGTGGTCAAAGCAGTGGCTTAACAAGCAAAGGCTTTTGCAGTCATGTATTCTCTAAAGCTGTGCAAATAGCTGTCCAGCCCTGCAGCTTATGTTCACTAATCCTGCTTTAATCAGAAGTCTGAGTCTTTGGTGAAAGCAGACAGTCTTTGTGAGCTAGCTACCATGATTTGACTTGGAAAGATTCTTCTAAAAGGTTGAATTGCTAAAATTGTCTCCATATCCACATTATCTAAAGAGCCTTTAGTTCCTCACATCAGTTTTATTAATCACCATTCTGGAAGGTCATTGTTCATAACACACATATTACATGAACATTAATTTTAGGGACCTGAGCCATGCCTCAGTACAAACCCAGAGTGTTTCCTGGTGTGTTTGTTGCATAATAGATTTTTTCAGTTTGTACCAACACCTTTCCTAAGAAGTACAAACTCTTTTGTTACCACAAATATACTCAAGTTTTCCATTTATTTTATTGTAAATCATAGAATAATCATGGTTTGGGAAGACATAAAAGTAGAAATCCATGATCTTCTGCTTTCTTGCTTATTGCCGAGTGAGAGAAGTGTTTTAAATAAAATAATCCTTTTGAAATTTGATTTGATAATACTTTATGGAAAATAGTAATTTTTAACATGCTGTTTCCAGTGGGTTTATGATATTTGGTGCTTTCCTTACACAGCCATTTCAAAGATTCTGTAAATGCATAAGAATCCCAGACTTAATTTTTCTTTATAGAATTATTTAAGAATGAATCAAATGAATCAGAATAATCCTTTTCTTCCTCTTCTTCCACCAGTTTTGTTCCCTTCCTTCTAAAGGAATCAGTGCCTCTGCCATTATGTGCATGGTTGTAGAGGCGGGATTGTCTTTCCTTTCTTCATAGTTTTCTAATCCTTTGATTGGTTTAAACAAAATTTCTAGGAAGTCAGCGGTCCCAAAGGCATTCATTTTGTTGGTATTTTTGTACAATTGGGATCCAGACAGGGAATATATCTCCACATTGGTTGATTTTTCTGAGGAAAATAATATGGTCGGAGGACAGTCAGTGCCTTTGTGAAGTCAGGACATTGTGAATTCAAATCAGAGATATTACAAACTTTTCTAACTGCTGGAAAAGTTTATATAGGTTTTATAAGTTAATAGACAGCACATGCCCCATACCTCAATAAAGCAAGCCTTTCCTTTGGTTTTGAGTCTTTGAATTCCAAGGAGGGAGAAAGAGAGATTTCACAACATTTTTCTCCTTGAACCCTCACTAAAACTCAGCCAAAAAAGGTCATCTTTATTAGATGTGTTTTAAAGTAGGTTCTAGGAATTTTGTCTGTCAAGGAACTATTAGCTAAACTGTTAGACTATTTCAACAAATCTCGTGATCTAAGGAGTCTTAACTCTCATGCCTTTGAGTGCTTTGAGTTTCCTCGTTCTGAAGTGGTCATAGAACTGATGATCAGTGAATCCAGATAATACTGATAATGTGAATACAGAATAGTGATCATAATGCAGTGAATGCAGAATACTGACCATACGTCCCGTCTGGGACTTTACTTCTGTAAATAATACAAATTTCTGAAATGGGGAACCTAATGCTTACCAAAGAAATGGATTCTACATCTTTAATTTCCTGGGTGAAAAGGAGATCTGGAAAATTGTTTTGCAGAAATTTTTTTTCTCACTCTTTTTTTAATGGGCAGAGAGTATGATTGATAGTTAGAAGCTGTGGGTTTTCATAATTACTACATATATCCTGAAAGTAAGGACTATGCTTAATTGCACTCTTCTATCTACTTTTCTTCATTTTCAGATTCAAGGCTTCAACGTTACAAACAACCAGTTTTCCTATGCAAGTGACTGTACAGGTTTCTTCACTCCTGGAATTTGGATGGGCTTGGTGACATCTATAATTTTACTGTGGATCCTGACCTATGGAATCCATATGATCATGCAGCTCACAACAAACAGCAGATTTGATGATCCCAAAGGTCCAGCTCTATCAGTTCCTCAGACAGAATAGCCATGGATTGACTTCATGCCACTGTGGCTTTTCCCATTCTGGTGTTTATGATTTTTATAACCTTTTTACTTCAAAATATATTTAACTTAAAAAGATATCATAGGAAAACCAGATAATGAAACTACATATAAAAATGATCCTTGTGCTTAGCAACAATAATAATTATATCTATTATTATGATAATTTGTTAACAGCTTTTTGTGTTAAGGTTCTGAAGTGAGACTGTAGATGACTCTCTCTGGCTATTAGACCATTAAAAACTTCCTTCAGATTAACTTCTGTTGGCAAAGAAAACATACCAAGGCACAGATAATTGGGAATGATAAAATATTTGATGAGAAATTATATATTAAAAATGCTGGTCTCTCTAAAGGCTCTTTAGTGTCATGATGATGCTATGTCTCAAGAAATTTTAACTCTGTTTTGAAATTTTTCTCTTGAGTAAAACATTCAGAAATGTACAGAACTAATAAAGTATAAGTCACTAAATCAATGGTCCTGAGGAGTTTTTTCAAAATATATCACTTTGTTCAGATGTGGTATCACAAAGGAGAGTGGGTAGATTAAGGTTTAGCTTCCATCTGCTGTTATCTTGCACTTGTGAGAATTATGTTGAGTAACTCTGACTTGTGTTTGCTTTAGCAATGGACAGCTGATGGGAGGTCAGTCAGTGGCAGATAGGTCCTTCTCCAAACTGATCACAAAATCAGATTTGGTGTCATGGCAATGAATGCAAATTTTCAAGTTGAGAACTTATTATGATTCAGTGGGCTGGTTCAGACAGCATCTTAACAGAGATAAGGTAGTTTTCTTAGCCTCCTCCATTTTCCAGGCATCTTTGGAAAAGTTATGAAGTTCACACACACACAAAAAGGATAAATAATATTATATAAAATCATTAGAAGCACTGTGTCAATGTACTGTTTAAATCTGAGCATTTTATGGTCATTTCAGTGCTTCTAGAAGCCTTGAAACATTCACAGTGTTCTGTGTTCTTCTGCAGTTAATAGAAACACTACATCTTCTAACTGGGTAATCTGACTGTGGAGTGAATGACTGAATTTTATGTAGAACTAGGAAATAGTAAAAGAGCAATGGTAAAGTGGTAAAAAATGTCAAAAATAAGACTTTTATTCTTTCCTCTGGAATGTTTTTATGACTGTGCCTGTTCAATTAGTAGTTAAAGCCCCCAAAAATATAATTTTGACAAAATTACATTCATGAAATGAGAAAAATTTCTAACTTTTCTGATCTTGATCCATGTCATAGTACAATGATACAGAGGAAAGACAGTTAGAATCAGCTATTTAACTAGACAGACAGTAGTTTCTGTCCATAATTTCTGGGTGTCACACTTTTATTATGCAGTCCAAAAAGTAGATTTAATGTTGTCTGAAGCTATTCCTTCTGAATCATTCAATCCCGACCTGTAAAACAAAAGGAAAGTGTCATATAACTAGCAGAGGTGTCTCCTGTGCTGTAATATTTTTCCCAAATGCTTTTCAGAACCCCAGAAAATGTATTTGATCTACACAGAACCTCTGTGTTAGAAAGGCATATTTTCTTTGCACAAATTAGTTGCCAGGAGACAACTGGACTTGTTCTATTAATTCTCCCTTCAAAGCAAGTTGTATAAATGTGACACAAAATTGACATAATAGTCATGTAACTATTGCTAGAAGAGGAAAAGGCTATGCAAAGGACTTGATTCATAGAAAACAGATTTCCTAGGACTTTTATCTAGCTTCAGTAAAATTTGGAAAAGATTTTGTTCAACAGTGGCCACAAAAAGAACTGAAGAGCTTTACCAGGCCACATAGCTTAGGAGTGTGTCTCCAGCAGTGGCACGAGTATGGAGAGCATCTCTTGGTGCTCCCTGCAGGTGCTCTCCATTCTCCACCATTTAGCTCAGGCACTTCCACAACCAGAAGTGTTGCCTTTGTCTTTAATAACTCTGGGTATAGCTATAGCCCATAAATTTGTCCAGCCTGCTCTTGAGCTTGTGGGCTCTCATGCAGCTCACCTTGTCCTGATGATAGTATGGCACTGGGAATGTTTATATCCTCTCTTGCTTGCCTCGGATGGAGTCTGGAGAAGAGGAAACAGTCTCGTATTTACTGTACCATGAGGAAAAGATTAGCTTCTTTCAGAAGGGCTGTTTGATGTGTTTGGTATTACACATTGCAAGGTGAAGGCATTTTTAATGGAGAAAAGCTTTTTCTTCCTACCTTCTCTCACAGCAAGGGTACCATGCTTTGGCAAGTAGGGCCTGTCGGGGCATATAGTCTGTTTCTATATCTGGGATATCTTTGTAATGGAAAGATCATACCACAGGCTTATCCTTGTGATGTCTGTGCTGGAAAACACATCAGGAAAAGAAAAGAACTATCTACAGCTCTAGGTGTCCTGTGGGCCAGGTGGGCTGGGCTCTGGGGACAATGGCCTGTCTGTCATGGAAAGGAACTGCTCTCTGCCCACAAGGAACGGGTTCACCTGGGCTGGCTGGCAAATGCCCACCCTGCTGCTCAGGCCTCTTCTCACAGGGGCCACCCCTGCTGACACCACCTGGACACAGACATCCAAAACCCCACCTCAGAGGACCATGCAGGCTGCTGGAGTCCCCATGCCCTCTGAAACCCCTGCAGCTGCCCATCACACTCCCTGGGGCTGGAGACAAGGACAACTGACCACTTCGTTCAGCAGGGCTGGCTTCCTTCTTTGGAAATAGGACTGTGCCTCAGGAAACTCTAGGAGGATTTTGCACCTGTCTGTGTTTGTTTCCCTTTCTGAATAAAGTTGAAACCCTGTACTTCTAGTACCCTACGTACTTCTGATTTCACAATTCATCTTAATCATAAATGTACTTGTTAAAACATGCCTGTTTTGGGAGCTGTTCCAGACAGAATATTAGCTCTGTCTGGAAAAGTGTGAGCCTTTAGGACTTCTACCAGTCTTCGCTGAATTTGTCAGAAGTACTGACTTCTCTGTGTGCTAGCTCATATCTCTACCAATTAAAAAAAATATACAGTAAAGATGAAGGGGATAATGGATAAGAGCATGACTGAGGAAAGTAAAAGCTTTTTTTTTTTAAATTTACATATATAAAAATTAAATTTTATGAAAAAAAAAATCAGGAACTTTATAAAACTATGGCAAAACTCAAAAAAAAAATCAATTGAACTCTGAAGAATCAAGAGTTGAACCAGAGAAACCACAAAACTAAACACAGAAGTCCTGAAGAAATAAGGTATTTCATCACAAAATACAGCAATAATCATTTATTTAAAAGGATAGCTGAGATGGAGCTAGAATCTGAACCTTCTGATTTGTGTCCTGGTCTGTTGGTTTCTCTGTCTGTGAAATTACTCATTTCCCAAATCCTACAGAAACCCATCAATGACTTAAAATAATACAGAATTATAATAGAAATAGTCCAAGAATAGTCTTTTTATGGAGGCAATAAAGGAAGACAGGTTATTCCATCTGCAGGGGAAAACTCAATGAAGCAATTAGCTCCACCTTTCTTTCTGTGTGACTAATAAAATATATGTAAATCTAAATCAGCTGAATTACTAGGCAGTGCCCAGGCATTAAAGAGTTCTGTAATTATTTCAGCATAAACTGAAGTCAAACAGGAGAAGCTATAGAGGCTGAAAACAAGGAATGACCTTGAAAAGCCAATTCCTAAGATAATCAGAGACACAAGAAGAAGTCTGAGTGTTGGATACTGGTCACTGCTGGCAAAAAACATAGCAGTGGTGGTGATGATTTTCAGGGCAAGTAGTGACAATCTTATCATTACCCTGCACAAGAGGAAGAGACAATGCACACAAGGGGGACAGGGGAGTCCTTTTCCTGGAGGTTGTGTTTTAATCTTGCATTCTGTGATGGGTTGGCCTTGCTTAGCTGCCAAATGCCCTTGGCTACTTGGCTACTCTCTCCCTCCTCCTCCTCAACAGGACAAGGGAAGAAAATAGGATGGGGAATCTTGTGGGTCAAGATAAAGACAGTGATACCATTGAGCAGTTACCACTATGGGCTAAAAAGATTTATGGAACATTATTTTATTGCCAATTAAAATAGGTTGGGAAGTAAGAAACCAAAGGAACACTAAAGCAATGCCTTCAGTCTGCACAAAAATGCCAAAAATTCCCATGGTGTCTAATACCTTCAGTAAAAACCCTTGATCTTCAGTTTGCTAACAAAGGTTTAGTTCTTAGGTTAGTTAATTACCTATTAAAAATAAAATAAACAGTTGCTTCAGAACTCAGATTTCTAAAGGCTTAAAAATGCTTGAAGTACAGGGGGGCGGGGCAAGGAAAAAAAAGAGATTTTACCAAGGGGTGGTTCCTTAAACAAGTAGTCTCTCCTCACCAGAATGCAGGCCAGTGTCTTTCTTAATCTTCCTGCTTGTGTAGGTGGAAAGGAGACTTAAACAGTGACTGAGCCCAAGAGCAAATCAGCTGCTATTGATGTCCCACAAATGAAGTGGCTTCCTTCTCCGCACCACAACTTTTTGTATGCCTTCTGTGGAAACACATGTTCCCTGCTCCAAATTATCTGGATTTCTGTATAACCCCTGGAGCTGGTACGTTCTGAATTATTATAGTTGGGCTTCATTTTAGACTGTCTTTTATGTCATTCATTATTGCCATAATAGAAGATCTGAGTTTACTGAGTTTACTGAAAATGTTTTTTGCTTTGCAGAGAGAAATGTAAGTGTCCAGTGGAAGACTGAGAAACTCATTTTTACTCTTAGTATTTCTTTAGCTAATTGTGTAAAAGTAATATAAAATGAATGGTGTACAGTCAGCATGATATTATATGCAACTAACTTTCGTTAATGAAAACTGAAAAAATAATGTTTGTAATGTAAAAAAGAACCCTAACAAATGCTTTCATAAAAGTAATTTAGGAAGGTGGATAAGTTAAGGACTTTCTGATGTAATGTTTTAATTATAATTTTGTGTGTCCTATTTACTTTGGGTAAATATGAATGCACATGGATAGCAGAGTGATCAATTTAGTTATTTAACAGATATCTTTCACTGAAGTGTACTGGCATGGTCTAAGATATTGCTGTCCCTACTGACCCTGCCTTTCATTCATGTACATCTGTGCCTCAGCTGCCTGATAAGACCACACTGCTGTGCTCTCTTGTTGCACCAATGATGTAATGTACCAGATTGTACACTAGAGTAGCAGAGGTGCAGGTCTGCCATTTCTGCTGCTAAAATCCTGGCAGAGGAGCAAAGCAGAGAGCTGCAAACACTGATGTGTAGCAATACTGAGGAAAGAGCTCTCCTATAGCAGTCAAAAGGGGAGATATAAAGGATGTAAATAGCCAAGTGCCTTGGCGGGACCAATGTTACTGAGAGCCTGAGAGGAAGGACCAGATCCAGCTCAGGGCATGGGTTTTCTGTCTCCTCATGCCTCAACACACTTCAGCTTCAGGTCTGGAGTGCTCTGTTTCGTGTCTTGCTATGGAGACCCCTAAAGGCTGTCTATGGCAGAAGACAGAGAGCATCAAGATCCAGCTGTGGACAGCTTCCCTCATTCTGTATCTTCAGACTGCAACTGAACAGGGATGGCCCAGGCCCCCAGCAAGTCTCAACTCTTCTCTTTACTGAAGAAGAAGAAAAACAAATGTATAAGAGGAAGAGCAGGACAGATCATCATCTCTTCCTCCACAGTGAGAATCCTTGCTCTTCTGGGTGGTTTCCCGAGTCCCTGCCTGGAAAAGCAAGACTGAAAACAAAGGACCCAACCACTTTCAGTAGAAGTATGCACATCTGTGTGATGCTGGGCTGTCTTGGAACATTGTTCAGATCTTCAGCTTTCTCTCCCAGAGCCACTCTTTGGGGCTGTCTGCAAGCTAAGGCAGAAGTCACTGCTTTGGCTACCCTCCAGAAATTCTGAGGTAGCTGAAAGGGAGTGTAAGGAGGGTACTGTGCAGCTATATCACATTTATCTTACCAACTGCATGAAACATCAGAATTAGACCCCAGAGTTCTTGAAACAGAAAGTTGACTTCTGAGTAGAAAAATCTGAGGTTTCATCTATCTTTTTTTAACTAATTAATATTACAATACCAAAACAGACAGTCTGCTTTTTCTTGTAGAGTTTTCTTGGGTATGTACTTATACCATAAGAGTGGACTGGTTCCATCAGTTTTTATTGATTTAGATTTTCACAGGAGTTTTTGCCAGTGTACTGATTTGTTTTGACATCAGAATTTACACCTTAATGTCTTACTGCTACCAATTTCTGTGGTTTAACAGTGATTAATAGATACCTAAATGGAGATAAATTAGTATAGTGGGGTTTTCACCTGGATTTTGATTTGGTTTGGTTTGGTTTCTTTTTTTTCCTTAAATAGCACAAAAAATTATTCACTGGGTAGATCAGGGAATTTATAGTTTCTCGGGGTTTTCTCTCTGGTTGAGATGATCCTGAGGTATGTTAAAAAGTCTCTTTTCCCCAACCCAGCTGTCGAAGAAGGAGTCAGAAGTTTTCAGCTGTCATTCTCAAGGTTGTTTATTATTTCTTATCTAAAACTTTTTCTGTCTGGCCTGCCGAGGTCTGTTCTGCAGGTCAGTCTGAGGCACATTGCCTGCCCACAGGGCTGGTGTTGTCTTTTATATTATAAACTACATATTTGATATTTACAGTTATGTTCCAATACCTATCACCTATGTTAGACAGTGACTTTCTAGTCTAAACCAATCCCAAAGTGCCACCTTCACCAAGAAGATGGAGGCTAGGAAGAAGAAGGAAGGACAGGACAATGCCCAGATTCCTCCATCTTGTCTCCTAGACCCCCACAGTAAAATTCTTCAAAATTTCACCCCTCACCCTATTACAACTACTGTTATGCTACTTAAACTTTTGTGACCTTTGATTATTTGTACAAAGGTGGTAATTTGTTCCATGGGTGGAACTCAAAGCCACAGGGGTCTTTGGCTGCATGCCAGGGTCTCCAACCCCCCTGCCAGGGCTTCAAAGCCCCCTGGCTGGGGCTCGGATCATCCAGGACCATCAGGGGGACATCCTGGGTTCTGACAATAGTCCACTCATGTTTTGACATAATTTGAACCCATTTCTGCTATAATTGCTTTTATAGCAATTATGAAGCTCAAGGGGGAAGAAAGGGTTTATTGGGCTAAGCATGAGTAAATGAGCTAAAGATTAATGATGACTTTTCTGAATTGTAGTACCTGAATCTCTATAAAACCTCTGTCTAAAAATTAAGAAAAATATAGATTTTTGCCTAATTAATTCCTATTTTCTGTTTGTTATGAAACTCTTGGTTGACACTTGATCTAGTTACTTTTACCAACTTTATCAGAAAGGTGCGGGCCTCCTTCAGCAGAGCCACTGTTTTCATCTGGATAGCTGGTAGTTTCACTTCAAAGGTTCAGTAAGATTGCATGGTACTCCTGAAGTAAATCTGCCTGCTCTCTAATCAGGACTGTACGCATCTTCTGCAGATCCAGGGTCGGATTCAGGCACTCTGCAATGGGACTCTCACTCCAGAAGCTCTTTATGTTGTATCTGAAAGTTACATAGTGTTAAAAATTGTAGCTTGTGTGCTTCTCTGGCAGTGTAATATAAGGGCCTCCTGTGCCAAAGTGTCAGCACTGTTCAACTGCAATAGAATCTGTGCTCTAGCACTCTGTACCTTGAAAGGCACTTGCAACTGGGGAGATAATGCCTGCCATTTGTGTTCTAAGTCAAATAATTTCATTATTGTCACTATATATTTTTGTCTTACTGTATTTGGGAGGAGGATGATCTTTCCCGTTTAAATACTAAGGCCAATGTAAAACAATTTTATATTGGATACTTCTTTTGAGGAACTTTGTATCTCCACTCTACTGGTGGTGCAGCAGCGGCAGTCATTCCATACCAGATAGTAATACAAGTTTCTGATACAGAAATGGTCTCCAAATCTTGGTGTATTAATGGAAATCAGTTTATGTATACATCAAACCTGAAGCTTTTTGTCAGAATACAGCCTCTTTTCTCTGGCATGCTACAGTATATTGCCATATAGAAGCATGAATAAGCTACAGCTAATACCTGAGATAACCTGGTTGTGTAGGCCATGTGGTTTGTTCAGGATCATAAAATTAGCAGTTCTCCCCCAAAACCTGAGGGATTAATGTGAAGATTATACAGATTTACCTCTTCCTCCTCCGCAGTATGGTGGTCCTGCCCTGTCTTCTCCAAACAGACAAAGTATTATCATGCTTCCATTACAAAGGCAAAAATGGTTTGGCATTTGAATATTGCACCTGCTTTTGCTTCAACAGTTTTGTTCATGGAACTATGCCATCCATCTGGACTTCTGGCTTTTAGCTTGGCCTGAGCTGAAACTTACATTGTTTCTCCACTTCTCAATGTTTGCAATGAACCTTCTTAGCCAGTAAGCAGCAGAAGTGAGGGTTGACCTGATCTGATTTGGAAATAGTGTCAGGTGAAACCTGAGGTCCCTTCTGCCCACACAAGGCAACACCTTCTGGCTGGTCCTTCCTGTTAGGTGACCTGCTTGCTTAGAGATGAGCTCTGTGCTTATAAGCATTTGACAAGTGCAATGCACACCTGAGAGTAGCACAAGGCCCACTTAAAGCCCTCTGCAGAAGGAAGCTGCTTATTTGTTTTGAAAATAGAGGCTATTGCTTAACTAATGATATTTCAGTCACTTCCATGGCAACAGGCTCTGAGAGACAAAGCAGGTCTTCACCAGAACACACAGCAGCTTGGTAAGAGAATGGAGATAATTTTACATAGCAACAATATGAATTTTCTAATAATTTTTGAATTTTACCTGTTAGTTAGCAGATGATTTAGTCAGTGAAGTAATGGCTATTCTGCTAACCATTTATGAGCAAATTGGCATTGATTTCTTTCAGTTGTCAGGCATCCCTTGTTTTTGTAATGACTGGGGATCTGCCAGCACAGTGTGGTGCCCCCTTCCCTCCTCTGCCCACGCAATCTGCCAGGTGCCTTGCAATGATAACTGTCTTTAAGGGGGAGCAACATTTGGAAATTATGGCCTTGTTCAATGGTACTGGAATTTTTCTATGGAGAAGTCAAAGGAATCTTTAGCAAGTTACATCCATGTTTGTGGTTGAATATGAAAGAATATGAAAGTAGTTGGAAGTGAGGAAACATGGTTGATGCCATGGTAGTTTTTGTTATCCTCTCCCCCAGGTTTTTTTAACTTGTTCTTGAGAAACAGATAGATGTTCACATAATTATAGTGTGTTCTGCTTTTGTTTGTGGCTGTTTGAATCCAGTATTCCTAAAAAGCATCTGGGAAAGACAAGGGTCCTAATATTCAAATAACGGGCAAATACTGAAATTTTATCCTCTTATTTTATCATTGCATTTTATTTTGCCTAATGATTGCATCAAGATTATAAGAACATAAAGTACCAAATTCATAATATCCTGTTGTTCATGCTTTCAGATGATGTGGCATTTCTTTAATACAAGTAATTTTCAGAGCTAAAAAGGAATCCAGTTTTAGAGCAGAAACGCCACAATACTGTTGTAGACCTATTAAGAACTACTTAGCCATAAGGTTGCTGCATAAAATCCTTGATTTTGGACTGAAAACAAGGTCTTGAGAACTGCTTCCTCAATTATATTCTTTCAGTTAAATATGTAGACCACATAAAAATTTTTGGCAAACCCAAGACTGCTGTAGAAGCCACTGTCTCAGCAAACAACAAGAAATATTCTAGCTAGTTAGCTAACTAGCTATCCATCTTTGTATCTATATATCTCATAGAATCACAGAAGGGACCCCAGTGGCTCAGCTGGTCCCACCTCCCTGCTCAGGCAGGGTCATCCCAGAGCACGTGGCGCAGGATTGCATCCAGACAGTTCTGGAATATCTCCAGGGAGGGAGACTCCACAGCCTCACTGGGCAACCTGTTCCAGTGCTCAGTCACTGGAGAGTAAAGTTCTTCCTCATATTCAGGTGGAGCTTCCACCCACACACCTTGTTGTTGCTCAGACAAACAGCACCTCTGCTTTGCCATTGCTGCTCCTAGACACACACAGAGGCACAGCAAAAGCTCCAGGTGTCATCATCACTTGTAAGGAGTCCTATCACCACTTGGTCTGCCCTCAGACCTTGCTTCCATGTAGCACTCCCATGAACTTCCCTGAATATCTGTTCTAGTATCTCACTAGTTTTGATGTTAGGAACAATTTTCATAATTCCACACATTCAGAACATTTTATTTTCTTCAATTCTTTCACTGGATTTTTTCTTGGCTGTAGGAAAATCAGATCCTTAGATGCCTAATACATATTCTTCCCTTATACAATTTGCTGAGATTAAAAATTCTAACCTTTTAATTATATATGAACTGAAAAAAAAATAGGAGAATCTCTGTAAACAGTCCTGTATTCAAAACATTTTTTGAATGTTCAAAGTGGAAAAGGTCACACATATTTAATTTAGTATTGGTCCTCCTGCAGGAGAAGTTTGTCCATCTCCTTCACCCATTAAACAAGTAACCCCTCAAGCCTGGTCAACATTAGAATCTCAGGACCACAATATTAATAGTTATATTTCATTATCTGAAGAATGAATTAAAGTTATTAGCCTTTTTGTAGCTAGATTAGAGACAAATGACAGATCATTCAATTTTTGTGAAGCCTGGATATTTTCAACAAGTTAGTGAAAGCAGAGTCCTTCGAAAAGCCAGAGTTGAAAACCTTTCCATTTTCCTGTAGTAATACTCTTTGCCTGAATGTGACAAAATTCTCATTGTGGTTAAATGAGTTGTGAGGTTTCTGTCCTGTTAAGCAGGGAAAGGAACCATATTTAATTAAAATTTTTTGTAGTTTAGTCTGCCAGAACTTTTCTGTAGTTTAGCCTGCCAGCAAGTCCACTGATGAGCAGAGAAAAGAAAGAGAGCAGAGAGACAGACATGACAGGGCATACTGAAAATGAGATGAAAAAGGAAACACTGGAACACTTCATTCTTCCTGTGAAAAAGTTGCTCTGGTACTGCAAAAAAGGCTCAGCTCCACTGTCCAGAGACAGGAAAGCTGAATATATGTAATAATTACAACTGGATGAGTGCCATGAATACTCATTCACATTCTAAATGGATTTGCTTTGATTGTATTTATGTCATCTTTCTTGTTTGGTTGTGGTAGATATTCTAGTGAGCTTGTGGTAAATAGTGGCTAACAGTTGATTAATGTAAACTCCTAGGATATACATATGAGCTTTAACAATATAGTATGAATAATTCAGAATCTTTAGCAGAAGAGATGTAAACAAACATAAAACACTTCCCCTGCCCACCTTTCCCCCCCCCCCCAAAAAAAAAATCATTCTTTCTTTCCTTTGGGGTGTGATAAAACATAAAAATATATGTTAGTGAGGATCACTGAGAATTTTTAACAAAGAAATCTTTCCTTTTATGTACTAACAGTGCACTGTGCAGCCTCTGAATAATCCTAGCAAATCCTCCCCAAGTGATCTTCTATACTTATAAAGGATTGACAGTTTACTACCTTTAGAATTCTAGTGACCATTGCAACAGCAGAGCTTATGAGAAACTTTGAGTATTAAAAATAGTTGCTCTTGTAGCTTTGTTGTGAGTTTGAATTTGGCACTTGCATGTTACAAATACTGCATGTGCTTTCTATGAAATACAGTTCTTCTGCAATGCATTAATAGCCTGTTTTCTGCAGTTTTCTGTGAGAAACTTTTGTCAAATCATACTACAGCAAACCATGGAGAACCACTGCAAAATGAAACGTTGCCAAAAATAATGTAAATGCATAGTTAGTTAGAATTAAGTGAATTAGTAGGAAATTAGGGAATCTTGTATACAGACTTCTAAAACTCAGAAGAAGAGTGCCATGTGTGTTTTGGGTTATACTCAGCTATAATTCACTGCACTGCCAGAATTTGACATAGCCACAGTTGCACCACATCAGTCACTAGCTGTAAACCAAGTATGTTCAGCTATAAAGATTAGTCAATGTTAAATTGCATTAGGGTAAGGAGTTTACTCACTAATTATTATATTTATAGTCCCATTGCCTGCAGTATCGATAACCGTGGGCATGGACTTAACAAGAATGTTGTTTTGCAGCTTAGTTTATTCTGAGTGTGACTTTTAATTGGGTTGTTGTTTTGGTTTTGTTTTTTTGTTTTTTTCTTTTTAATAAGAGATGGCCTTTAACTGCAATGGCCCTTTCCACAGTATGTCTGACTTGCTGCACAAGTCTGCATGTGCCTCTCAAAGTTTGATGATGCCATTCAGATTCAGGCTCAGCTGCAGTCTGTTTTCAGGGAACAGGGCTGATGTGAGTCCCCTGTGCCTTGGAGAAGGCAGCCAGGGTGCAAGGCAGACTGCTGAGGAGACCCAAATGTGGCAGTAACAGCACAGCCCTGGTGACACTGCCAGGTCTTTTTGTGCAAGTGTCTGAGTTTGCTGAATTGGCTGTGTGGTCTGTCAAGAGACAAGACAGGTATGGAAGATATTAACAGAGTTAATGGCTTTTAATAAGGCTGTGGGCAGCACAGTTCCCTTTACCTCCAAGGCTGAGCAGCAGGGCCAAACTAATCTTACCTCTAGTGCTGACCACTAAAAAGCCAGTTGGTCTACACAACTGAGAAATTTTGAGCCAGGCAGTTTTAACACTTGATTTGTTGCTACAGATGTACTCATGCTGATCACTTAAATAGAACCTTAATTGGCTCAGCCATCTGGAAAGAAGGCAGGATGAGAGAACTTGCTCTTGAGGGAGAGTGCTGAGGGACTGGGTAGGATCAAGAACTGTCAGGGAGGGGTAGCAAAGGATCAGGGCACTAGATGGGAACCTTTAGCTCAGAGATGGGGACTGCTGCAGAGAGCACAGGGCAGCTGGCCAGCCCTGACAGGGACAGAGGGAAAACTGTCCATGTCAGAGGGCTGTGCAGAATTTGCTCTGGTCCGGAAGCCACAAAACTAGCAAAACCAAGACTAGAATAAAGGACTTTTCTGGAGATGGAGTGGTCCGTGTAAAAAAGGTAATATTTATTTATTTAATTTTCCTAGCATATCAAGTAGTTTATTATTTTCTATTTAAAATGTTAACTGATTTACTTTATATTATAATAAAACCTATTTATTTTAGGGAATAGTTTGTTTGTTTTTTAAAGCTTTCAAGCCCCTCACTTGCCTTTGAGTAGTCCTATAAGAAAGTGGATTACAGAGGACACTTGAACACTGTGGGAAGCTTGCAGTCTCATCACCCAGCTGTGATGAGCTATTGCCTGGCCCCACCAATACTAACTTGAGCCTGGTTGAAGACCAAATTGTTATAATACAGTTTATTTGTCTCCTTGGTTGCTCTGCAACCAGCAACAGCAGGTTTCCTGTTGTTAGATCACCCTGACACTCTGCAAAGGAATGTGGAGGCATTGAACCTTGTGACAGAGGAATTTGCAGACTGCTTGAGTAGCCAGGAGAGTTTTCAGAATCTGACAGAAACTCCCATTAACCTCCCACTGTCATTGTTCAGAATACCTGGGGAAAGTGGTGTTTATCTGCATAGCCACATGACATATTTATCTTTTAAAAGACATCATGATCACTCTGCATGTTTGGCTGCAGTAGATTCACAGCAGTCACTGTCTACACATAGCTAGTGCACAAGGACCCAAAGTGAAATGGGAGCCCCTTGATGGGTCTGTTAACACAGCAGAAATCTCTATTGCATACTGTCTTGACCTCAGCAGCCAGAAGAGACTGGTTTTGAAGGTCAAGCTATCAGCCCTGCTCTGGACAGGGCTGCAGAGCTGGCCTCTGGCACCTCTGGGCAGGCAGGAGGAATGTGCCTGGTTGCCAATGATTGCTGTTAGATGGCAGCTGCCTCTTCCAAGGGAAAAGCAATGAGCCTGGAGAGGCTGTCCTATAGGAAAAGCTGATTGGGATGAGCCAGCATTGAGTTGTGCCAGCATTGAGTTGTGCCTGTCTTATTACTGGAGACAGAAAAAGGGAGTTGTATTGCCCTCATCAGGGGTTAAAACAGAGAAAGCAGAAGTAGTTGGCTCTGTATCAATTTGGCCCTGAGTACCATAGCTGGGAATGTAAGTTGTTTTCAAGAAGTATTTTCTTTGTATTGATAAATAATTGTGTTCTATAGAGATCTTAAACTGTTAAATCCAGTTGAAAGCAGTTTTCATAGCAAAAGGGAAGCTGACCAAGAGAATTATGGATGATTTTTGGACATGAAAGTTACTGTGTCACACATCAGGAAAGTAGAGGAAAGGGTAATTTTGTTGAAATGCAGGCAATTTTTTTAAAGTGTATCCAAGAGTTGGCTGAGAACCTAATTTGAGCTACTGCTGTTCAGTTCTTTTAAGAATCCAACCCTTGGGAGCCCAGTGCTGCTGTGCCCTGCTACTCAGCAGTACACAAAAACATCTCTTACCCTGAACTATATTCTTCTGTCTTCTTCATAAGTAAAGTTATAATCATGCAGGATATGTTTTAGAAAAAACTGACCCTGTTCTGAAAAAGAATAAAATACAATTTTTTGGGTGGTATTTTTAGGTATTGTTCCACTATAGTTGGATGAATTTATTTTTATTTTGGGGAAAAAGGGTGGTGAGGAAGAAAACATATACTGGAATTTAATTTGGAAGAACCATGAAGATAGGAAGTTTGCCAGGATATCTGAAACTTATGCCTACGTGTTGAACCTGTAAATCTTTTACAGAGCTACATATATGTAAATTGGCTGATTGTTAATGTTTGCAAAGATTAAGAATAGAGGTAGTGACCTGAAGCTAGGTTAGAGGGGACAGTGATTGATGTCTCTCTATAACTAATCCCAGTAAGGAATTCCAGATTCCCATGCTTTACATATTTGTGCTGTTGTATCTCTCTCCTCCTTGTCCTTAATGTTTTTCTGGGACTTGGAAATATACAACTAAGGAAGCCTTTCATATAATAATAAAAAATACTGTTAATTTGTAAGACATAGAAGATGTTTCAGGGTTTTTTGACCCACAAATTATGTTCTTGCCTCTTTCTTCTTGATTTACACCCAGCAGATCTGGAGATTTGTCTTCCCAGATGTAAGCAGGTCCTTCAGGCAAGTGGGTCAGTAGGGCTGGCAAAGGCTGGGTGTTTCCAGGCCACAGGAGCTGTTAATATACAAACTAAATAGTTTAATCTAGTTTCAGATCAAAACTAGATTAAAAGCAAAAAAAACCCTCTTCCATGTTAGAAAATTAAGAGAGGGGGAACACTTATTTCTAAGTCATGAGATGTATCCAAAATTAAATTGTTAGCTGACATTGGCTTTGGGAGCAGCTGCTGGGAATGTAGCCTGCCCATCTGAGCACGTTTCTATGCATTGCTCTCACTGACATGAAATAATCTGTGGTCATTTATGGTCCTGCTTCATATCTGCCACATGAGGCTAATAGCTGGTGTGTTGCAAATCCATCTCCTAAATTTCTCTTGGAAGCACTTGTTGAAGAGGCCTCGCCCACCACTGATGTAAACTTGTGTGAGCCCTTTAACCCTGGAGGCTGGGGGCTCAGCCTCACGAGACTGAGCTGGCTGGCTTGGAACCAGGGTGCTCCAGGGATACGTAGGAGGCTCAGAATTACATCTAATAATAAAGTAATAGCATCTTTATGCATTTTTTTATATATCCTCTTAAGTTCATTTAAGATTTCTGATTCTTTCCACAAAAATGGCACAGCCATACAATATTAATTTAGAGCTTGCTTTGAACCAAAAAAGGTAATTATTTCAGAAAAAAGGAGAAAGGGATGGTGCAAGTTAAACCTCATGATTAGTGCTCCCTGATCTTTCATACTGTTAGAATTTAATACTGAATCAAATTCAAAGGAAACAAATTAGAAGAATCCTAAAATATTGTTCAGTGCAACTCTGGACCTGATCTCTGAGCTTGGTCTATTTTTAAAGACAACATTAATGGATAAGCAATTACTGACTAATGTTTTTCTCTTCTGTATTACTTTAATAAACACACTATGGAAATCAAAGTGGGATTTTTAGTGTGATTTCACATCTGAATTTTAGTCTTTATTCACTGGAATATGTTTTTCTTGAAATATATGTTTTCCTTTACTGTTGATTAAATGACAGATATGCTTTCTTGTTAGGAAGATGATCGTACATCCCACAAGAAATCAATTTTTTTGCAAGGAAATAAAACAATTGCAACATGGCATATAAGTCTCATGTTGCCTAAATAATGAGATATTAAGGGGATTGCTCCCCAACTCACTGAAAGCTCCTTATTCAAATTAAGAAGTTTGCATACTAATTCGTGCAGATTAATTCTGTGGATATGAGAGAATTTGCACTTGGTCAATTTTCATCTCGTGACCTTTTCAAAAATAATTTTTCAGGTGATTTTTTCCTGCCTCCCCATTATTCCCTCAGAGAATTCCTGTGATAGTAAAAGAAATAATCCATGAAAATACATTACTATCAAGCAGAATTTGCTCTTCAGAGTTGAGCTTTCTTTAATATGACAGCCATAGGCCTTTGGCATGGGCAGTGTAAACAGTGGAAAACACAGATGCAGATAGAAACATCCCAGCACTGCTGAATTTTCAACTTCTCTTAAGACATGCTATTAATGACATAGCTATCCTAATACTCTATGTTTAATTTCTGTAAATAGTAAAATATGTACACATGGATATAGGCATGAAGAGGAGAGCAGAGACTGTCTTCACCACTTCTACTCCACTCTGGTGGAGGTTATTTGACTGTAAACTCCTCTCGTTGCTGCAGTTTCAGCCTGAAATTTAACTTTGTTAACAGGAAATTTCCTCAGCCATGCTGAATGGGGCTGGAGATGTGAAATGTGTGCTAGTACCTCATCTTCTTATTCCAGCAGAAGCTTGAGCCTGGCCCAGTTTCCTCGCACCGCTTGTCTTGGGGCATGTTAGGAGCCACAGTCACTGCCAGTGAAGGGCTCGGTGTCCTGGCAGCGTAGGGGAAACTCTGCCAAGCCAAGTTTGGAGAGTGCCTGCTAGGTCGTGACAGAATGAGGAAAAGGAGGAATATGTGCAGTTAACTCCAAGGCTTCACTAGTCAGTTTTATTGCAATTTGAGTTTGTTTGCAGCAGCAAAGGGCAATGGAAGTACTTGTGTGGTTTGTTTTGATGGTAGACATCATAGAAAATTTTTATGAGAAAGTCAAGATTACAAAGAATCTCTGAGTAAATACAGTTGTGCCTTTATTATCCAAAATTAGTGTAAAATTAGGAAATAATGTTTTGAATAAGACATTAGCTCAGCTTTGATCTGGTTATGAATTACTCTCAGGACCTTACAGAAATAAATTACCGAGACTTTTTTATTGTTGATTATAAACTGATCACTGCAAGTTCCAAGAAAGACAAAGAATGACTGAAAATTTAAGAAAGGAACAAGGAAAACAGATCTGAAGGTTGGCTAAATATATTACTGTCAATGAGAAAAAAGTGGATGTGGTCATCTAGCAGTTTGATAAACTTTATATAAAAAAAACAAAGAGTACATAAGAAGACAGAAAGGGAATATTTTCCCCTGAACTCAAAAGTATTATGAAGTCAAACATGTACACATTATAAGATGCATTTATTCATGTGTTTTTATTTCCATGTGGACATTTATGACAAACAGATATTATTCAGAAAAACAAAGTTTTAATGTGAAGTTTTGGGTCAAGGTGGGAGAAGACCTAATAAAGAATTATAAAAATCTCCAAAAGATAAAATACAATTATGCAGAAACCTGATTAACAAAATATCACCCAGGGGGAAAATGTGAGAACTTAAAAAATGTATTAGTAAAATGGAAATATAAATGTCTTTTACTGAAAAGAAGAAAACTGTTAAAATCATTAGTAATTTAAAAAAAAGAGAGAAAAAAAGTAACATTACATCTAGGAATGATCTGTTTGGAATAATTATGCCACGGAGAAATTTCATATAGTTACAGCTATAAATTAAAAGTTCCTACATAATTTTGACAAACTACCTTTATTCAATTTTGTGTTTCACCAGAATAAATTATCTAAGGAAATGAATTTGAACTTTACTCTAAGTCAAGCATAATAGTTAATGGTTTTGGCTGATTAACATCTTTGCTCAACAATAACACAACTGATCAAACATCTGAGATAAAGGCCAGCATGGTTGATGACATTAGCATGTCATCATCACACAGACAACATCAATTATGAGAGGCATAACTCTAGCACTTCCAATTATCTGTCATCACCTGGAATAATTAAAAATAAAAAAGCTAGCAAATGATTGGGGAAAGGATTTAAATATTTTTCTTTCTCATGTTGCATCTCAGCAGACATTGTTATGGTATTACTGACTCACATTTTATTTGATAAAAGTCCACATAAAAGATTTTGCTGTCATGAAGGCAAATCCCCTGCAAACAGACACCTTTTATAGTGCCATTGTAGGCAGAGTTTTTTCCTGCTGCTTTTCATTCTGTATAAAAGCAAACATAGGACAGTTTGGGTTGGAACGGACCTTTAAAAACACCAAGTTCATCTCCTGCTGTGGGCAGGGACATCTTTTACTAGACCAGGTTGTTCAAAGTTCATCCAAGTTGGCCCTGAATGTACAGACTTAGGAAAATTAAAATTCTTACCTGGGGGTTATATCATGCAACTTATTTCAAAACAAAATTTCTCCTCCAAAATTATAAAAACCAAAAGTATAGGATGGTGTTTTATCAGAACACACCTAGTTTATTTGCAGTTCAGATAATTTGCTGACTATTGTGGACTATTTTCAGACATATATTTTGAAATTCATTACCAAGCCACTGTTTTGTAAGTTTGAGGAATATTATTAGCACTTCATGAAATGAATTCTTTCAAATCTGTGTTAACTCTACCACAATCTCTATCCTTTCATGAGGAATACACACATTTCAGTGGGAAGAGGTCTGAAAAGTCTGTGCCACAGAGAATTAGATCATGGTGCAAGACTAACAGTTCTGCCTTTTTAGCTGCTCCAGCATGCACATGAATTCTCCCAGGCTGTGAGAATGTCTCTTCTGGAAAGAAGACTTGTCCATGCAGATCCACTTCAGGTTAAACTTTGGGTTCATACAGCACCAACTACATGTCATTCAACAAGAATAAACATGGAGCTATATTTTAAGGAGACAAAAAATTGCTAAATGATAAATTAGGCTTATAAATGCTTCAAGGTTTGTGTTCTGATTTTGTACCAGGGGCACATGACGGCAGCCCAGAGGACATGTCTCTTACAGAATGTTATTATTGCCTGTTCAGCTGATGAGAAGAATATGCAGGACAATGAAAAACTTATGAAGGCTTCAGGTTTTTCCCAGCCCATACTGGTTATTGGCAAGGGAAGTTTGCCAGAATATGACAGGTGTAGTTTCCAAAAGGCATGTGTCTGCTGTCCTTAAAAGGAGCACATTGGACACCATGTACAGGAGTCTGAGGCATTCAGTGAAGCCTCTGGAATGAGGGTGGAGAAAATCATTGGGCAAACTGGAAGCATGACAACTCCTTCATCAGGAGGACTGTATTTACAGAGAGGTCCTGGCGAAGAAAATAACATCCTGTGGAAGGCGAATTACAGGCTTGCCTGACAAGTGTCCAGGATGGGTTCTGAATATGTGGAATTCAACTCACCTGGTTAATGTCATGCTCCATCCAGGAAAAACTTTCAGCAGAACTTGTTTGTTGTAGATATCTCATTGATGAATTTAATTGCTTTCAGCTCTGAAGTTAAACGGCTTACAGCTGCTTCAGAGGTGAAGAGAAGCATTGTCAAGGAGCTGTTTGAGAGAAGCAGATTGATGCAGAGACAGAGTTTGTGTAATGAATCTCACATAACTAAGATTTCTTAAGCTCTCAAGGTATGCTTCAAATATAGGAGGCCCATATATAGGCCCTTTATTGTTTTTAAATCCCATCATTTCTTTGTCTTTTACTTTTTTCATGAACAGGAAGTTTACATGTAGTTTATGTCTTGGAAATTCTCCTTTGCGTCAGTGGGCAGTGATTCCAGTGGGAAGTATCACAGAAATGGAGTACCCAGAATAAATGAGAATATTGGAGACCTCTGTCTTATCTAGCATCATTGGAAGAGAGTAATTTGCTTCAGAAACTTGGAAGACTATACAGTGATTTCTGAAGCACTTGAACTGATTCAAAGAAAATGGCTCTAAGTACAGGTCATCTTGAAAAATCATCACACTAAAGTACTTTAGATACAGTGGGTTTCTATTCAAAGTGAAAAGGAATATGTTTACAATGAATAGTGAACTTCTTGCTTATTAAAATTTTCAGTGTTGAGTAATTGGATTTTGTTTCTTTTCAGTTTGTTTGCTTTTATGCAGTAAGGAGTGTGGAAGTGTATTCAACGTGTCAAATTCTTTCCATTCAGAAACACAGACTGAATGTAGGTATAAAATATGCTTCTCCTTTCATAATATGATGAAAATTGATTTAATCTGTTTTTGTGAACTGCTTCTCCAAAAAGTGACAATAATCTCTTTCAAAGAGAACTTTCTCAGCTGTTCTGTAGTGTATAAAGAGAAATGCAAGGAATATTATGAAAATGAATGGTGTTTAGTGTTCTTTTACTATTGCTGTTTAGTATGTCAGGCCAAGAATACAGGAATACAACACCCAAGTTATTTCAGAAGCCTCCAAAATCTCCATCTTCAATCTGCAGATAAATATCACATATTATTCAGAACTTTATGCTCCCGAAATTCCCATAAGGTATTTTGTTTTGATTCTTTACCTTCCTCTTCCATACAAATCTCATTGTCCTTGATAGCATCCTGCTAAGCTTAGGAGAGCCTGTTCCTTAGGAGATTCTTTAAAAAAAGAAAACACACAATTTAAAATACAATTACAGTTCCATACAGATTTACTAACCTAGTTTTTAGAACATTTAGAGTTGTTGGAGCAGTTGTCTGTCATCATCTTGGATATGTACTTAGAAATTGGAGAACTTCAGGATGGGACACACATGACCACACTCCAATTCCACCACTGTGGAACTGCACTCAGTGCAGTTCAGATTTCACTTCTGTAATAAGAAAAAAGGAAAGAGAAGGAACGTTTAATTTTCTCTATATGCTACATGGGGATGTTAATAGAGTTTTCAGTTCCAAAAGCTTTTATGTTTTTGAAGAAAAATAATGAGCAACAAGAATGGGAAACAGCCAGGCAAAATTTCCTGTGCCTGTTAAAAGCTTTGCAGAACATGCAAGTTCTTCAGGAATTAGTGGTTTTGAATTAATTTTCATGCTTTCTAATTAGAAAGATGCCATTGAGAATAAATTTTCACTAAAGGTGGCGATCAGTGTTGGGTACTAAAGACATTTAATTTTTCTCTGGCAATAATGAAACACTTTGATCCCAGCCACTGGCAAGTTAATACACAAATAAAATTAGAGATGGTTTCCAATTTTTTTTTCAATTATAAGGACTGAAAGCTAATTCTTCAACAAAAATAATGAAGTTGAAAATACCGATAAAATCTTGTTTAATGATGGGTACATTTTACATCCATTTGCTTAAACTCTAAGACCAAAGGAAAGAAGATTGTTTCTTTGCTCAGTGCTCCAGATCTTTTGCAGCTATTCTTGACCCCATAGAGCTTCTTAAGATTTTTTCCCAAGCCAGCAGTGGGTAAAACAAGTCTGTCCTACCACAGACATCTAAAAGTTAGATGCCTTGAATAAGCCTTTGCAGTCAGTCTACAGAAAGACCCATAATTCACCTCAGCCTGGTTAAAGAACTTTAGTTGAGCGGGGAGGGAGTATTCCATCTATCTATAGATTGTGAAACAAAGATGATGGTGACCAATTTAGATATGCAAGTGTAAAATCAGAAGTAAATACCACCACACTGCTTACCCAGGCCATTTCTGGAGCTTTCTTCTCTTTCCCCTACAGTGTAGAACTTAATAAATTCAAAACTCAAGTTTTTCTATTTAAAAAACTTAACATTTTTGGTAATGCTTCTCATTTTTATTAAGAATAATTATAATTTTGAAAATCATTAATATAATTTTGTAGAAGCATAAATACTTCAAATGTCTTTGGGAAGATTCTTTTATTACATTCCTTTGCCCTGTTTTTCCAGAGATTTCTTCCTGTTGAGTAATATCTTATTCATCTTACAGTTCTTGTTGTGCTATGTAGTATTTCTGTTACTATAATTAGTCATATATTGGTGTAAAACAACTTTCCTTCTAGATTAGCATGCTGCTCTAGTACAGTACTTATCTCATTCTATAAACCTATCCTGCTAATCCTGACTGATCAACCTTTGACAAGGAAATATTGATTTTTCTTTTCCCCCTTCACATTTCTATGGATCCTGCCTTGCTGCACGTTGTACTAAATTATGCATGCTTTGAAATTTTCAGGAAATATTGCTTAACTGAAATGTTCTTCTTGGTCTGGTAATATTACCTTACTGTCTGTGATGATCCAAAGGTTTTAAACTCCATGTTAAGATGGAGCGTGGTACTGTAAGTTACAAGGCCATTGACAAGGCGTGGTAGATTGACTCGGTTCACCAGCCAAGCACCACGGAGTTACTCAGCTGTTCTGACTCCAGTGGGACAGGGGAGACAATAGGAAGAGCAAAGGTGAGAAAACCTGTGGGTTAAAACACTTAATAAGTAAAATAAAGAGGAATAATGAAATGGAATAAAAAATTAATACAAAAGTAAACACTGACCACCTCCCACAAACACGTCAATGCCCAGCCAGGCTCTCTCATCCCAAAATATCTGCACCGTCCCTGGCGCCCCCCCCCCCCCCCAAGTTTTTATTGCTAAACCTGCTTTTATATGGCAGAAAATATTCTATTTAATCAGTTTGTGTCAGTTCCCTTTGTTGTGTTCCCTCCTACCTTCTTGCACACCTTCAGCCTACTCACTGGGAGGCAGAGTGGGAATATCTTGATGCCATGGAAAAATTTCTCAGCAATAACCAAAACACAGGTGTGTTATCCACATTTTCAAAACATCACATGGTCCAAACCAGCACCATGACAGACGACCATGAACAAAATCCATCCATCCCAGCTCAATCTCCAGCCCTTATCCATACAATGTATGCCACTCTTAAGTCTTACACTATCCAATACAACCTCACTAAGCATCAGTCTCTTTCCTGTCATGTGATACATATATATACAGATATCATTCTCATAGATCACTCTTGTAAAACATTCATAAAATGTCCATTGAGTTGTGTGATGCATGACTTGGCCTTCGCGTGTTGTGGTGGTTGCTTAGGACAGGAGAGATTGTGTTAAAACATTGGCTCATGTTGGATCATCACAGTGCTTGCCTGTCTTCTTGCAAGGCTCGTTCCCCATTGCTTCAGGTGATTCTTGACATACTACTTCCCATAATATAGAAATCAAATAAAATAATTTTATTTTCACCCCAGAGTTTAATGTCTTTGGGACATATACAGCACATATCCCCATTCTTCCACATTACCCATGAGTTGTAGCCAGGTCTTAGAGCAAATTTCCCTATAGCCCTGAATTCTTGACACTGCTGACCTTGAGTGTCTGCAGGTGCCTCCTGCCAGAGACTCCAATGGAATTGTGCTTCCTGGCAGTGGCATAGAGAGCATTTCTCTCATCTGGTCCTGCCTGGAGTGGCCATGGGGACTGCATGAACTACATGCTGCTTGATCTGTGCAACAGTTTGTTGCTCAGGGCTTCAGTCAAAACAGTTCTCAGATCACTCAAGAGAAAGAGCTCACAATCAGACTGTGAGTCCTGGTATATGCATTCTACAGAAACTCATAGTGCCTAGGAAAGTTTATTTTTTTATCTGCTAACCAGTGACTTCTGTGTCACTATATCTGTCAGGGTGTGATGATGTCCCTCTTGCCATCTCATTCCCCATAACTGGATCTCTCCCCTTCCTTTGTTGTATTGAAAAATCCGCTTTTGGAACAATGAGAATTTTTCTTTCCTCTTTCTCAAACATTTTTTAAGCTTTGTTGTCCCACACAACTATGTTTTGGAGCATACGAGGTCTTCTTTGAGTATTAAAGAGAAATAGCAATCCTCAAACAAGCTGTAAATACAGCTATCTACACAAAACTTCAGCATAAAAGGACCATTCCTACAGGCTTTTCTGAGGTCTGAAAAATGAACCAGAACATTCAGCTACTGAGAAAACACACAAGGGATGTCCACAGTTAACTCAAGACATAACAAAAATAAATTAAGCTTTCCAAGAAGGCTAGGGATTGAGGGATCAATACTGACCCAGATCAGCTAACACTGGGTAGCACAACTAGAAATATTCTTTATCCTTTGAAACTCTGAGTCTTTTAATTTTTTCCACTGTTGTAAATACATCTTTATTTATTTTTCAAATTGAATTTATAATTTTTTCATAATCATTCAGTTTTGTCTTCACATGCAGAGCTGTATGTTTAAATTTCTTGAATCAGGATTGCATAGCTTGTTCCTTCTTCCTGCCTGTAAGGAAAGTTTTGTCCCAAATTCCATTCTTTCAGACAGTCTCCAGCTCTCCACCATTAAAGTTAGTCCACTGCACATTCATTCTCTCCCTAAGCATCTATCTGCTGATCTATTCTCAGGTTACCTGTAGAAGCTTGGCTGTCCAGAAGCATCCCAGCAAAAGTTTGGAAGGAAACCTCCTCAGTGTAACCCCTTGCTCTCTCCTGACCATCTCTGACAGCTGACCAGGGACCTGCAGACTGGTTTGAGAATTTCAATGTTAATTATGCAGGACAATTTCTACTCTTCATCAGCAATATTTTATTTGAATCAGTATTGGAAGTCTCTTTTCTCCTTTGTTCTGAACTTCTATCTCCATGCAGAATTTTGCTATAGCAGTGGTTATCTAAGAATGCTGAAAAAGCAGTTTTTATGGTCTAGCATGAGCTAGAAGGTCTTATCTTTGTCCTGCTGATTACTAGTTTATGATTCAAAAACATTAACAAAAATATGAGCTAGAAAACTAAGTAGAATAGACCTCTTAGGGATGCCATTTGAAATATCTTCAAAGTATGAATGTATAACAATGCAACTGCTCTTCAAGAAGAAATGTTTAAAAATAATTGATACACACAGGCATAATTTCCCCTAGAGCATTTTTTCTATGCTTACCTCTGAGTTGCTCTTAGTTTATCTAAAACATTTATTGAAGTAAAATAAAATGCATATAATTTACATCTTTGATCACTAAGTTAATTGCTCAAAGAAAAAAGAAAACTAAATTGAGTTCATGACATATTTAATTTCCATTTCTGTCTAACCAGTTTTCTAGAAATTTGTATTACTCCAAGTTTTTTCGAATATTTGGCATAAAAAATATATTTAAATATATTCTAAAATAGTTCTCAGATTACTATATGAATTATCACCCATGAATTGTGTGTGAATTTCCTCTGTTGGCTTGAGTACATATATTAAATCTAAATAGTCACTACTCCTACCATCATTGTCCCCATAGTATGCTCCATTTTTCATAATAAAATTAATGTGAGTTCCATTTACCTTTGTAAAGACATAAGCAAAGAATATGTTGAATACACCAGCACTGTTTTCAGTTTGCCTTCCCTTTTTTTTACTAAATCATTCTCCTGTAATTTCCTTTTAGTTCTGATACTTTAATAGAACTTTTCTGCAACTTCTCCAACTGAAATATATTTCATATCACAGTCCTTCAGAATTTATCAGTCTAAATGCTTGCTATTCATTTATAGCACAGATTTTTCCAGGTCTCACACAATTCTCTTTGGATTTTTGGATATTTGAAGATTTCCTAATTCTGTCTCTGAATTCTTTAAACAAGTTTGTCTTTACATATTTAGAACAGCCCCTTTCAAAAGTCACCAGTTCATTTGAACGTCTTTAATCCCTTACATCGTCTTCCCATGAAGTCTCAGTCTTATCTCCCTAGGTTGTGTCAAAGCTGTTTTCCCAATTCCCAGTAGCAAGGCTGTTATTTCATTTTCATTTCTCCAGTTTATTTCCCACCTCTGGGTTTTCAGTCAATTGCTTTCTGACAGTAAGATATGAGATATGGCTTTCCCATAGCCAAAGTCCCACCTTCCTGAAACCAGAAGTGTGTACTCAACACCAACAATCTGATCACTTGCTTTGCCTGCACCTTGACACATGGGATTCTTATAATCAAAAGGTTGTATGGATAGCAAAAAACTACGTTTTTTACCTGTCCTTTGGATGGTTCTGATGGCAGCTCAACTCTTCATCTTCTCCTCTTCTGATTTTCTGCTTCATGTAAGATTCTGAGCACAAAACAACGTGCTCTTCCTCCTTTTAATCTTCACCCACAGACAGTGCACGAACTTCTTTCCTATCTTTTCCTGTTCTTTATGTGATGATATTTTGTTGTATTACAAAGACAGTACCATGTGTTCTTTTTATTGAAAAAGGGGGAAATTCAGGCAAAAGGATTTCTTTATTTTTGACTTTTGTCTCAAAAATTCTCCTACTCTTAGACTTCCTCAGGACTTTATAGGATGTACATAAAGAAGAACTTACCCTTTTTCTGCATGAGAAGAGAAAATGAGCTGTTCCCCGCCTGGCAAAACAGAAAAAAAGGCCTTGTTTTGCTCATATACTTTAGATTCTAGACAGATAAAAGCAACAGAAAGGCTGACGCTGGAAGGGATTTTTGCCAGTCATCTAGTCCAACCTTTTACTCAAAGCAGAACAAAGTTCAGGTCAGGTTGCCCAGGAACTTATCCTATAAAGTTTTGAATATCTCCACAGATGGAGAAGATTGTGAAGAATTTTTAATTCTTGTCAATAAAATTATCTTGCTTATGATTTCACATAAATGCTCCAAATGGTTTTGAACATATATTTTATGTATATTTTATGTTTTGACTTCCATAGGAAGTCAGCAGTGACTGGGAGAGCAACAGAAAGTTTTATTTTTCTGCTGTCTAGAACCTGTTGTAATTACATAAACTTGTTATGAGGAAGAGCAGGGAGAGAAAGTCCTGAGAGGGCTGACATCTAGCCTTGGTTTAAGGCGGACCCTTATCTTATCAACCTACTGTTAATAAAGTCGTTAAAACGGTAAAGACCCAGATTTAATTTTAACTTGCTTTACTGGCCTGCTTTAGCAATGGCTAAAGGTGATAGCTTGGAAAAATATTAATCAGAGCCAGCTATTTAAAGTCAGACATGTTTTTTGGCAGTTTCTTCAGGAAAGTTCATCTAACAGCCATCAACCATGAAGATTCTTAGCTACCTCCTGGTTTACCGAAGGTTCCTGCTCATTGTCCTCACCCCACTGCTTTTACTTCCACTTCCTCTTATCATCAAAACCAAAGTAAGTGACCTGCTTGGAGAGATAATTATTTTGCATCTGTGTGTAAAGATTGAGATTCCCAGACCTTTTTAGATTAACAGACTCACAAATAGTTTGAGTTGAAAGTGACCTTGAATGAATAATGATATTTGCATTGTGATTATTTTTCTGTCAACTCAGTGCATTTTCACAGAACTACAGAGAAGAGAGCTTCAACTTAAAATTCTGTACTGGATGCATGAAGCTCAGAATCACATAGCTGTTTTCTGACATCTGGACTACATTGAGAATATTGTTATCATTATTATTTTTTGGACTCTTTAAACAGCTCTGTATGATTGACAATAGAGATGAATTGTCAGGAAAAGAGCTGCAATTACTTTCTGTTTAATAAAGGATTTTATGTTCATCACATTTTGTTGTGTCTGATAGGAAATTACTGAATTCAGTGATCTGATAAATTCTCTCTGGTTCCTAAATATAGCAAAATCTATATTTTTATTTTACTTGAAATATATTCTGGTATTCACTAACTCTTGCAGCAACTTCAAGCTGATGAAACAGCTATCTCACAATGTCATTAGTGACTCTATTTGGTCCAGCTCTGATGCCAGCAGACTGAAATGCAGTTCTGTGATGTGTCATCATGTGTGTGTTATGTATAAAAACACATAAAAATATGGTTCAGAAGTCTTTGCATCACAGTTAGATGGTGGTTACAGAGCAATGTGCCTCACACTCTCACATCACAGTTCCAATGTTTCAGTTCCCTTTCTGAGAGGAAACTCATGGGAAATTCTGAATGTGGTAGGACTTAAGTGAGATGAATATTTGCTAGGTGAATGGATATTTTCAAACTGTTTCATACATAACAAAATTTCTTCCCCAAAATAAGTGATAGCCACAGCTGACTGACTTAGGTTTAATATTGTTGTTTACCAGACAAAGGTTCCAAGAACTACATCATTAGTCTGCTCCTTTCCCAGTACCAGCCATCTCTGCTGCTCTTGAGTATTTTCATACCCTAACCAGGGGCACTAAGGATTCCAAACCATTTTTCTTAAAAACAGAAATACAAATTAAAAACTACACAAAAGAGATTTCTAATACTTTGGAAGAAACTAGGTTTACTTCACCTCATTATATTTGTCTGGGGCTGCATTTTACAGATGGCATTGAAAACTATTCTCCTAGGAGAGGGAGGGGAAAAAAAAACCAACAAAAACCCCCAAAAAGATAAAAAAAGGAAAAAAACCCTCCTGTTTTTAAGGAATTGAAGCAAAAGACACTCACTAAAATTATAAGCCTGAAAAAAAACTGTGTTTCTTGTCAGTATTGCATGATACCTTTTTTGTTAGATCATATCCTTGCCTTATTGCTACTGATGACAAAACTTCAGGAGAGAAAACATTTGACCAATTATTGACTGCAAGTACTCCTGGAGTCTTAAAGCTTTGCTTACAAAGGCAAAATGCTTTTGATTTATAGGAATTCATGGCCTGAGAATGCTCCAGAATGACCTAGAAGATGATTAATTGTCCTTGAAGGAATAGGCAGCTGACTTTTTTCCCACTGTTCCTGAGTGATAGAATTGAAATAATTTTACTATCTCAGAAAAAAATCCTCTACACCTCTTTTACTGACTGTGTTTCATATCTCATCAGGATTGTCAATAGCACACAATAACTACCCTAAACTCAGGTCCTTTGACTCATACTTTTACCAGGCATTGGGAATCTCTCTACTGATGGAGCTGTGCTTTTTGAACTGTGATATTTTTCCCCCTTGATGATCAACTAATGTTGCTATTGGTGCCTTTTGTATCCTAGGAAGCAGAATGTGCATACACGTTGTTTGTAGTTGCCATCTTTTGGCTCACAGAAGCTTTGCCACTGGCTGTTTCAGCTTTGCTCCCTGCCTTTATGTTCCCACTGTTTGGTATAATGGGATCCAAGCAGGTAATCTTTATTCTCCTCTGATTTATACTGTGCATATGAGGAATCAAAACTCCAAAGAATGAAACATATAATGTTGAAACCTGTCAGGCAATTGCATGGCTTTTCTCAGTGCCAATCACAGTAGTTCTGCCTCAAGACTTGCTTACATGCTTTGTCCTCAGGATTTGTTCACTTCTTTAAAATTATTTATTTAATAATGTCTTCTAGATAGTGGCTCAGTGTTTAAATGCCAGTTGATGGGAAAATGCTAGGTAGTTATGAAATATCCTTAATATTACAGAGGCAAAATGTCACAATAATGACACCATGTGCAAACTGCTGACTATACACCTTTGTGCCAAAGAGATGAAATCACAGCTAATCATAATCTAAGTCTATGCTTAAAGTTGTTATTTTACCTGTTGGATAGATAAAAAAGTAATGAAAACAACATTTAATTGCTGATTTAGTATGTATGTGAGATGTGACTGACAATTTTGGGCTGTTCTATCTAAAGCTTCATTTTTGATTTTGTTTTAACTAGATGCACTTTAATGCATTTCCCCTTGAATCATTTGGTTAAATGTCTTTAATAGTTCCAACGACCTAATTTTAAGAAAAAAGAGTTTCTTTATTTCATAATATAATCTTACTGATTTTTTTCATTAAATTGGTATCACCAAAGGCTAAAAGAAATTAATTATTTATCTTTTAAAAATGGGTTTATTTTCCTTTTTTTAAAATTTTTTTAAAATTTTGTTTCAGGTAGCATCTGCTTATTTTAAAGACTTTCATGTGCTATTGATTGGAGTAATTTGTTTGGCAACATCAATAGAAAAATGGAATCTTCACAAAAGAGTGGCTTTAAAAATGGTGATGCTGGTGGGTGTCAACCCTGCATGGTATGTGCTAAATAGTACCTTGAAGGATAATAATACTTGTGGAAAGCTACGCATTCCATAAATAATTGCCTACTGCTTTTTCTACAGTAGAAATCCAGCCTTTCTTTCTTGCTCAAACAAAGCAGATATTTTAATTTATATGAATGGTATGTAGGTGACACTTTAATATTTTTCTGAAATCCTAATTGAAAGTTCCCTGCAGTGCTTCTATTCCTAATAAGCATCCTTCTGAACAAAAAGTAGGATTAGATTGTAAATAATATAGGGGTCCCCGTTCTTGATGGTCATTGGAACATTCCCACCCAATGCCTACAATATAAAATTTGTTCCATGCTGATTTTTTTTTATTTCAATAATGTTTTCAAAATTCTGGACATTCCCAAAAATACAAAAATAGTTCAAGTACATAGTGAGGAGGA
Organism: Passer domesticus; assembly: GCF_036417665.1. NCBI lineage: Eukaryota > Metazoa > Chordata > Aves > Passeriformes > Passeridae > Passer > Passer domesticus. Next base: position 20,658,319 of record NC_087478.1, read on the forward strand.
AAAACATCATACAACTAAGCAGGTGGTGGGGACAGGCACTTCCTCAGCTGGATGAGGTGATAAGGTAAAAGAAATCACACTTTCTGCTTACTCACTATCAATGTATATTTTTGAAAGTGAAAACTCTTGCTTTGCTTGCTTTATAAACTTGCAGGAAGGGTTTAGACTGACAGAGGCATCTGCCAGCATTCGAGTAAGGCTGCTTGTAAGATCTACAGAGCAAGTTTAGCCTCCCAGAATACATCATGCTCGTGAAACCTTGCCAGGAAGCAGAAAGGAAGCAAATGGTCAGAAAACCAGAAACCCCAGGCCTAAAAAATAAGATGCCCCTTAAGTGATTTAAATAATGGCACTTCATAAGAATGTTGTATTATTTCTATTCATCAGTAATTTGACTGATCTAATTTTAAATATCACATGTATTTTGATGAGTTCTACCTCTTTTGATAGCTGGTAGCTTTCTGTTTGAAAAGAATTCTCCTTACATTCTCATTCTACTGCCTCCTGTTATCTTAAGCTGTATTCTTGTGCTATGCAGGTTTAGTTATTTTGACTTCTCTTTTGAGCACTCCTAAATTCTCATCTTTTAGCTGAAATATTGAAAGGGAGAACACAAGAGGATGGTGTGCTGTGCTAAGCTGAACATTGCTGGGGAACTTGCTCTGAACAGTCAAACCTGAAGCCAGCATCTGAGGATACCCAGAGCAACTCCATAGTTGTAACCCTGAGGAAGCATCCTTCATATCTATCAAATTTCCTGGTCATGACAAAGGGATGACAAGATTGCGATGAAACGATCTGTGAAGGATGAGATGACCTGTGAAGGTAGATCTGTGATCTACCCACCCCTCAGCATCTGCTGCTCACTAGCTGTGCCCACAGCAGGCACGGTGCTGCTCTCTGCACCCTCCTCAGCTGCTCACAGCAGAGCCCGGGCAGCCTGTGCACGCTGCAGCTTCGTGCAGCCCAAGGCAGAGATATCAATACACGAGACCTCTGCATTACAGGTCATAAAGGGTTGTCGTGGTTTGGCCCGGAAATGTGTTTCTGGAAAGGTCTAAGTCGGGCCAATCAGTGGCCAAATTCAAAATTGGCATGTGATGTGGCTACTGAGGATCTGAATACGCTTCTGAGGGGGTTAAAAGCAGGAGATTCCCAGAGAACTTCTTCTTTAGGAATTTGGCGTTGGTGAGTGAAGTCTGACCTTTCCCCTGCCCAGCTGCGTCTGGGTAGGGGAGGGGGAGGCCATGACAGGGAGGAGGCTGGGAGCCTCAAAAGGTGCAAAGGTGGAGGAGAACATGCAGGGGTTGATGAGACTTGAGATGTCTAGGTAGCCTTTCTTGGAGAGAGGGACAGAGATTGTGCTGGCAGGTTAGCCGGCCAGAAGCGGGGGATGCGGCAGAGAGGTGCTTAGCAGCTGTAGGAGTCCTGGACAGGCAGAAGTGAAGATTTTAACCTCTTTGTAGACTAATAGAAACCTTACAAATACTGAATCCTCCTGAATCAAGATGAGGTGAAAGAAAGATGAGAGATGAAATGGGCAAGCGTGAGGAAAGCTGGAAGAGGAGAGAAGAATCCTGAGTAGAAGAGATGATGGAGTGGCCTTGGGCTGGACTCTTTCTTGTATAGCCATGGACAGACTCATGTTTTTTTCCTGTGACCCAGAGACTGTATTTAGGGGGAGGCAACACCCGGAAGTCAAGAGTTTTAACTGTGCTTCTGGGGGAGGCCTATGAGGCAAGGGGGGACTCCTCTCTCCCTGATGGATTTGAGGGTTGATAATTTGAGGGGTGGTGATTCTGTGGAGAAAAGGGAGGGGGAGGAGGAAAGTATCTGGAAGGTGTTCATTCTTAGCTTAGTATGTGCTCCTTTCTAGATTTGTAATAAATAAAGTGTTGTGTTTTTCCCTCCATCCCCGAATGGGAGCCTGCTTTATTCTGTTCCCAGGTCACATCTCACAGCAACCATTTTGGAAATATACCCTTCATGGGGGCCCTGGCATTGTACCAGAGTCAAACCATGACAAGGGTGCATCAGGAAGGAAAAATAGCAAGAGACTCTGGAGTTTCCATTATAGATTCTTCTGGAGAAACTCATGTGTATGTGGCCAGCAGAATCAGGACAGGGATGGTCTCCCAGTACTCAACACCAGCGAGGCTGTAGCTCAAATCCTGTGTTCAGTTCTGGGCCCTTCACTACAAGAAAGACATTGAGGTGCTGGTGCGAGTCCAGAGAAGGACAGTGAAGGGTCGGAAGCATGAGTGTTATGAGGAGCAGCTGAGGGAGCTGGGATTGTTTAGTCTGGAGAAAAAGCTTCTCAGGGGAGACCTTATCACTGTCTACAACTCCCTTGAAAGGAAGCTGTAGCCAAGGGAAGGTCGGCCTATTCTGCCAGGTGAAAAGTGAAAGGACAAGAGGACATAGCTTCAAGTTGGGCCAGAGGAGGATTAGATTGGATAATAGGAAAAATTTCTTCAGTGAGTGGTTGATGAGACATTGGAACTGGATGCCAAGGGAAGTGATTGAGTCATCATCCCTGGAGGTATTTGAAGATGTGTAGATGTGGCACTTCAGAACACAGTTTAGTGGTGGACTTGGCAGTGTTATGTCTATGGTTGGACTTGATGATCATAAGCTCAGAGCCCAGATTTCACAGCCCAGGTTTTTCTGCAATCCTGTAAAGCCTTTCTATCATTTGAGCTATGCAGTAAAGTCTGCAGACTAGCAGAGAAAGGTGAATATGTCTATACAACCTGTAAGGGTAATAAAATACCCTTTTTTTTGGTATTTTTTTTTGCACTACAAAGCAAAGAGTGACTTTGTAGCTGGATATAATGAAATAATTATCCAAGATTTCGTGCATAATATTTTTATAACAATTGTCACAGAGAAAATAATGCAGAAAAACTGGGGCTGAAAAGAACAGGATATATTTTATTATTTTGCAATAATTTTTAGTGTCCCTCGGTAGAGCCCACCACATTGTACCAAATGGTCACCTGACCATCCATTATACCTGACCATCAATCCATCTAATGCTGGAGATTTATGATGAGTCATTTTGGAATACATTAGTGAATGTCTTAATTTGCTTTTATTTTTAAATCCTCTTGCAAGTTCTACTAAAGTGGCTTTTCCTGCAGTGTGAAAATTCATATTCAGTGTGCTTATTCTGACCCATATTTTCTGTATAAGAAACAATTCCTCCTCAACTTCTGTCTGCAGACCTAATTCAAAACTGCCTAAATTAATGGGTTTTATACTACTGATGACAATTTGTGTTGAATCAGGTCTGTGACTTGCTGGTCTACAGATCATTTCATCATTGCAGTCAAAAGTGCACAAGGAAAGACAAGGTTCCCCTACTGAGAAAAAATCCAGTTTGAAATGTTGTTGACATTTAAATAAAAGGCTATAAGAGACATTTTGATGGTATTTTTACATCATCAAGTAATGTTTACATGATTTTTATATAATATCTATATTGGCTTCGTGTACTAAGTAAAATTGACTTTTTTGTGAAGCTTCTGATCAAGGATACGCAAAGAACTTTACAAATTGCACAGAAGTCTTCTGATGGAAAGGTGCAACACCACCATCTCTCCACTAAGTTCTCTTGCTGTGATGATGTATGGCAGGTGTTTAATGTCAGTGACAGCACCTTGGAACAGGGATTTAAGAGGTCTGTTCACATTTCCAACTCCAAGAAATGCATTAAAAACAACATTGTGACCTGTATTCTAAATTTACAATCCAACTTCACCAGATATGACATGGAATATTTGATTTTTCAGTTATTGATGCAATTCAGTGTATTGCATTACTATTTGTAGTAAACTGACAAAAAGTTGAGCCAAGTGCAGATTAAGGAGTTGTAATGACCTTGCCTTTCTCGTTTAATATCAAAAGATGGCAATTATTGAAGCCCAAATAATGCCTATACTTGTCTTGGTGCTCTGAATAAGAACTAAGTTTTGTACCTCTTTCTGATTTTTTAATATTTCTTCCTATAACAACTGAACCGGTATAAGTAGAGAACTTAACTGTCTAAGTGATAACTCCAGGGTTTTGACCTAGACTGTACAATATGAGATTAATAGCATCAGCAGCATTTTAACTTTCTTTTGAATTTCTTACATGCATGGTGCTCTTTCTTCAAAGATGGTTCAAATACATTATAATTCTATAAATAAATATTATTGCTTTTTCTTCACTTTAAAACACATTTCAACCCCTAAAATATTATAATTTCAGTGTCTTTTAGATCAAGTCAATTAAAATTCAAAAATGTTCTCAAGCTTAAAATTTTCAGTGTTTTAACTTTTCTGTTAACAAAGTTCTCATTTATATTAAATAGACTGATGACAGGAGGTGTTACTGTAGTGGTCACAGACTCTTCTCTCCTGTTCCAGGCTTATGCTGGGTTTCATGGTTAGCTGTGCTTTCTTGTCCATGTGGCTCAGCAACACCTCTGCTGCTGCCATGGTGATGCCAATCGTAGAAGCTGTAGCTCAGCAGATCATCAGAGCTGAAGCAGAAGCTGATGAGCTGGAGATGTCCTGCTCTAATGGCTCCATCAACCCCGCCCTGGAGCTGCACGGTAGGCGCAGTTCTGGCTTTGCCACCCTCACTGGGCAGGAGGAACACAGCAAGTACAGTTAAATGCCAGAGGAGTGCTGGCATCATCTCGTGCTTCCCTGTGGGACTTCTCTTGGATTCCTGTGTGCGAGCTCTCTCATGACCACAAAGATTAACTAAAACTGAATGGGTGCAAGAGGTGGCAGCTGGATGAGAGGAGAAGGCTTATCAGCCTCCTAAGATGGCTGGAAGGAAATATGACTCCAGGCTATAAATACGCTAAGGATGAAATGTTAGCACAGGAAAAGAGCTCTTTAAGCTATGAGATAATGCTGGAAGAACAACTGAATCTAAACTGATTACCTACACAGTTGGATTGTAAATTAGGAACATTTCTTCTCATGAGAAGATTCAGTTTCTGAGGAACAGGAGTCATGAATGAGTAGGGCACAAATTGATTCTTTCTGAGATTGGTGCCTGCAAATGTATTGATGGGATAATGTGAAATAAGTGCATGGGATGAGACATTGATGGAGCCTTTCCAGTTTTACTCCCTCAAATGCTTTTCTGTCTTTGCATCACTGTCTTACAGAAAATATAGGAGAATATGAAAATCCAGATTGGAAAGAGAAAGAAAAACCAGTTAATGGGTAATTGTTATTAATTCAGTAAATTCTCTTCTAAGAATTAACCTAAATAGAATATCTGTTTGCTACAATACCTGCCTTTGTTTTTCCAGATATAACAACAATGTGGATAGTACTACATGCACAGTTGAAAAAGAAAATGGAAAAGGAAATGAGCAGGTACTAAAAGTGTCTTTTTATTATGCAATGAAACTTAGTTTTAACCTAAATTGCACTTCTATGCCACACCTAAAGTGGCACAGGTTGTAATGAAGCTGGTTACATGTGAATAAGAAATATACTTGTAGTCAGACACATGTATGAACTTTGCTTGTATAGCTACTTCATTACTGGCTTTGTCCTCCCATTTTACACAAGTTAAACAACCTCACCAGAGTACAAATTCTATATATCAGGTGTGTGTATATGTATCAATCTATACAGAGGCAGTTCTGTAAAGACTAAGAGAGATCAGGAATGGGAGTTCAGGATTTGACTCTGCCTCCTTTTCCTTTACATGAATAATTGCATTACCAGTGTGACTGTGAACCAAGCCACACTGCAAACAACTATATTGCCTGTAAATTGTCTGGCTCTTCTGAGATATCCTCAAATTCTATTTTTGTTCCTGATGATGATCCCTTCTTATACATTAATCAGTGTATCTATTTTCTAAGCAGAATCTACCACCTGCTGAAGCAGAGAGAAAAAGCAGAAATGACAAATACAGTGGGATTTTCAAAGTGATGTGTTTGTGTGTGGCTTATTCTGCTACCATTGGAGGACTGACCACAATCACAGGAACATCGACTAATCTGATTTTTGCTGAGCACTTCAATTCGTAAGAAACTATATTATATTATTGGTATTCTTCTTAGTCCAGAAGATTAGCATTCTTTCTTGAGCTCTCACATGGGTCCCCTAAAACACATTAGAAACCTTGCCCTTTGATTTGATATTATTTGATTCTATTGCTTTTCTTAACTTTTTTTACTGAGACAAAATGAAATTGCCTGTTTGTATTTACCTTACACAGGGAAAGTCTGTAAGTGGTCTGCCAACACATGCAACAAGATGACCATTGTTTGTTAAGTAGTACTTTAGTATTTCAGTAGCTGCATGGAAAAAGATTTTTCTTAGAAGGAAAGCAATACTTGGCATGAATAGAACAAGCACTCTCTAAAGATCTGTTATTAATTTCTAAATACAGCAGGAAATAAGTACAATCTGCTTAGCAAAGAGCATCAGGAGACTTTCAAGAGGCTAAGCACTGTTGAAATGAGAAATCTGTGTCCATTAATCAACAAAAAAGCAAATAATGTCAAGGCAGTCTGAAACTTTGCATTCAATGCAACAATGTTTTAAGTTTTCCAAAGCATTTCCTAATATTAATTTTCTTTATTACGTAGAACTGCTTTGAAAAGAAAATTGGCAAATTTCATTCCAAACCCCTTGAAATCCAATAGTTATTGCTGATAATTTCTTTTCTTCTGCAAACTACCATTGTCAGTAATAGTCCTACTCGAATTCTGAAATAAAAAATAATAAAGAAAAATCATTTTTTGCCCTCCATCCACTGTTTTGTATTGCACATGACAAAATTGGTTGAAGACCAGTTATGGGTAGCATTTGTAGAGTTTGCCTGTGAAGAGTTTACTGTTATTGGCACTAAATCACTGTAGGAAGAGGATTGTTAAAATCAATCACACTTGTATGTTTTCCAGAGGAAATAGGTCTAGAAAATAAATCAGTGTGTCCTGTCCATCCTCGCTTCAGGCAAGACCTCTAGTAGATAATCCAACAATAGCAGATAATCCAACCAGAGCTAAGTAAAAAATTATTTAAAAAACACAAACATTTAACTGATCATCCATTCTACCTGAGGAATATTTGCTCTGGGGATGAAGAATACCTAACTTCAATATTCAGATTACTAGAAATACTTACACAAATATCCATCCCTGTACAAACTTAAACAGCACAAGTACAAAACTAAATTATAGAAGTTTCAGTGTAGCTTCCACTGTTGTTTTCTACATTCATTGAAGCTTTTCCATTTGAGTATATTTTCTTGTGCTAAATTCTCATCTCAAAAAATTTCTTTCTTTCAAGTTCTGTTTCTTTATAGTCCTAACAGAACTTAGGCTAAGCATGGCCCTCCCTCCCCTACTGAACTCACTTTAGACACATATCAGTCAGTGTCAGATCCCCAGACCTGTTGCTGATCCATTGCCCAAATTACTGGCACTGCCGGTTCCTGTAGTGCTCATGATGACCAGGAAGAGGATGGGAGGGTGAGGCAAGAGGATACCACAGGCCACCTCATGCTGAAGTCTGCTGCCAGCCAGAAATGTTCTCCCTCAGAAACTCTTTCTGGTAATTCTCACAAGTCTTCATTCCTTTGCAAAGGTGAACTAAACTTTTTTTTTTGCTTTCATCCAGACGCTATCCAAACTGTCAGTGCATCAATTTTGGATCCTGGTTTGTCCTTTCCTTCCCCATTGCACTTGTTATTCTGCTGCTCTCCTGGGTCTGGCTCCAGTGGCTTTTCCTTGGGTTTGAGTAAGTGAATGGTATAATCAATAAAACTAAAGGTTATTAATATAAAATAAATATTGCATCATAGTTTAATAGGCTCAATAGGAAGAAAATGCAGCAATAGTGATTTTGTTACCTTGATTAGTATGGCTCAGTCTCTGGATGGACAAGAATTTTCTAAAATAAGAATCCTGGACTATTCAGCCCAGTGTGAAAAGTCCATACCACAAATGGGTGTACTCACTCCTTTATAATATACACACATCATCATTAATCAGTGCAAGTGTGCAAGACAAAAGAATACTGAAATAATATACATTTTTTTTTACTGGAAGAATCATAGGAATACATCCTTTATTGGAGTGAGGCATTGGTTTGAATATTTGAACAATGCCTGTTATAAACTGGATGAATTTGTAAATGTGAGGTAAGAAACTTCTGGTTTTCCTAAATTTGTATGTGGTGTAGTGGTAGGGTTTCTGTGTCTCCACTCAGCTTGGGCTTTTATGGTTTTGGAGAGAACAAGATGTCTTTTGGGGTGATTCTTCAAAGCCTTTTTCTCCATGAGTTCACTAACATCTGGAGAGCTAAGTGGGACACCAATCTTCCAAAATTACATGGCTACTTGTGGTGCAAGACATTAAAAGTGAGACTAGTTTTAAGCAGACAGAATCATTCTATGTTTACCCCTCTATATATGAACATTTATAGTTTCATTTTTCTTGATTATTTTGATGTTCTTTTTAACATCATATAAGAGACTTATCCAAGAATGAAAGCCTGGCTTGTAGCAAATATCCTGCTGATGAATATGTAAACTACTTGTGTGAGAAAAACTTTTTTAATTCAAAAACAAAGTAAAGCAAAGTCATAGATTTAAAGATACTCTCATTAAAGAGAGTTATTAAATTAGTTCACATGGTTAAAGTTTCATTCTTCCTGGCCAAATGAGCTGGTCAATAACAGGACACATTTTGTTGCTGCCTCTGTCAGTTTCCCTCTAGGCATTGTCAATTAATTCCAAGATCCTCAGTTTGGTGTGTGATAACTAAATGGGAGATACTGCATTGTAAAGTGACAAATTTACATTTGTCAAGTGCTATTGGTACCTGGAAAGGTTGGACACTTTTTTCTGTATACACTAGTATCTCATCATTCAATATTGCTGCTTTACATTCTAGTTTAAAAAACATGTTCAAGTGTGGTAAGAAGAAAACAGCTAGAGAAGAGGCCTCATCACAGGTGATTCAGGAGGAGTACAAGAAACTTGGACCAATTAGGTATTTCAAACTATAAATCTGCAAACAAGAGCAGGTAAATCTAAATGTCCATTCAGAAAAAATTTATAATTCGTTCTACTTCTGCTATAGCTACCCAGAAACTGTTACACTTGTCCTGTTCATTCTAATGACCCTCCTGTGGTTCACCAGAGATCCTGGCTTCATCCCAGGATGGTCTTCACTTTTCCCAAAGTAAGTGATCTCTTTTGATAAACCAAAAAGAATTGTTCTGTGCCTTAACTACATACCTTCTTTTCTTACCAATTTACAAAAATTAAAATACTTTCAATGTTTCAGAAATATGCCAGACCAAACTTGTTGCAAACCTTTGTAGTGGATACAGAAGATAAACTCCAGCAACTTCACATATATTTGTGAGCAATAGCTGAAATGTGTAAAACCTGTTATAGAATAAAGTAAAGTGCCTCCTAAGAGGGATTGTTACTAGATTTTTGGCTTAATATGGTGAGGGAGAATGCATAACTATTGATGCCAAAGTACCCCACTTCCTTATCAAGTGTGAAATTCAAAGAATAAATCTGGATAGGATTTTTCGATCTGCTGCCCTTAGGGGCAGCACAATTATAGCATACAGGCCAGAATTCCCTGCTTTGACAGCTGAAATTAATGATATAAATCACTGTCCATTCATACATAACTCCCTTAAAATCATAGTTTAACTGAACACCAAAAAGTCAAGAACTATTGTGGGGTTTTTTTGCCTTCTGCTGCAACTTTTCCAGGATTACCTGGATTTCTTTCCCTAAGTAATCAGTCAGTCTTACAGGAACTTCTATTACCATGATATCTCCTTTTCTCTTGCTGCAATTACTGTAATTTCAGTTCTGTTTTTCTGTGATAAAGTTTTGAGTCTTGCTCTGGAGTGGTGGGAAGTAGTTGCAGGATTGGGACAAAAGGGACTTAATGCTGTTTAGGTCCTTATGGGTAGAACATTTATTACTGGCTATCCCAAAGGCCAGTTCTAGACTAGAAGGGTAATTTTACATTTTGTTTTCCTGTGTGTTTGTGACAAATGACACATGAACACACATACCTCATGCCTTCTCTCTTTAAGTATATTTCCACCACCTACACACCTTCCCAGTGTTCTTCCAGAAAGTCTGGGAGGGAGTTTCACAAGGAATAATTGTAGCACTTTGAAGATTTAAAGCGTAACACAAAATTATTTTGCATAAAAAATACCATTTAAAAAGTGTATTAAAAACTAAGATTGTTTTAAAATTATTTACTTTTATTCATTAGGAAAAAAATTGAAAAAGAACTCTTGTTTTTCCCTTATAACAGCAGCAGAGCTGATGATCAGTGTCTCATATGAAACACTATACTCTTGAAAGGGTTTTGGAATGGTGACCTAAATAACAATTAGCTAGCTAAGCAATCAGGCTGGGTTGGCTTCTCTTCCTGTTCCTATTAACACCCAGTGTTCACCCAGCATTGTTTAAAGGGCTACATATTAAACTGAAATACAGGCACTGTAAAAAACCTTTCAAATATGGGACTTAGGGTTCAAATTAATTTTTATTTTCTTCCAGAGAGCTAAATATTCCTATTTGAAGCTGATTATCATTGTCTGAGGATGATTTTGTTCATTGGCAGAGAAAAACAGAATATCTTGTGAAAAATGAGCAGTGTTACAGGTTCTGCACAGGGATGTTGCTTTATGGATACCCTCTAAAGTTGCCCTTGGAAGGAACTGCAAGCATGTATCATATCACATTAGCTGAATTATGTTGTAATTTGGAGGAGGTTACCTGAAGAGAAACAAAACTTTCCTTACACACTTTAAGAAGAAATGAAGCATTTCTTACTATTCATACCCTGACTATTTCTAGATAGATTTAATTTGTCAATCAATTATATTAATAGGCATAAAACCAGTAAATTAGGTTAATACTTTCTGAGCAACAAAAACTTCTCATGGAAAATAAAGGAGTGGGGCATAGGGTCAACACAGGTACAGCTGTGAGCAAGGCATATTCTTAGAAATAAAACCCAAACCAAACAAGAGCAGCAACAAAAAAATCTGAGGGAAAAACCCCTCAGATCTTAGGGACTGTATTTCTGACACTGTGATGTCCAAGAGGCTTGTAGCAGTGCACTGAACTGCAGATTACATCTCTTACACACTTGTTCCCTAAGGCCTCTGAATATAAAATTGCTCAGCATTTTGGACCAAAGTACAGAGATAGGGATGTGTACAACTTCTTTAAGATTATGGTACAGGAAACACCTATAAGGAAATATTCTCCACCCTTACAGAAATCTGATAGCACTTGCTTTCCACAGGGTTTTATCCCACAGTCTTAGAAAGCCTAAGGGAAGTTCTGCCACCTGAAAAGAGCTTTTACCTTATGAAAAGCCACAATGTTGCTCAGAGAATAGTGAGTGTGTGGTATTAGGTGGGAATTGCACCACCCTCAGGGCCTTAAACCAGAAAGGGCTGTCTGATCCTTTATTCTAGCATGCTGAAGATCAAAAGAGTCAGTGTTCTGTGTGTTAAACCTAGTAGGAATTTACTTTATGAGAAACTGAATTTCCAGAAAGAAACCAGGCTTGATGTTAGGGTGGCAAAGCCCAGGTTCCTCATATTTTGAAATTTGTTAATTTTCTTGATAGTCATGCTTGTAATCAAACTGAAAAAAACAAACTAACATATTGCTTTCTGTCAGAATATGCTTCCGGATATCTATTTTTGTCTTTCTCTGTTGGATTAAAAAGCTCTTCTGTGCTTTAAAACTATATGTATCTTGTGATTATATCACCTTAGAAGCTTCATTGAAGAACTAAATTAAATGCTTAAATGTTTGTTTCAAACAAAATTTCCCATCACTGTCGCCACCCACGTTCATGTTCTCAGACCCTTGTGTGCAGTCACCTTAACATGCAAACACTGATCTTTTTGAAACCCCAGCAGAAATACTACTATTTATTTATGCTACCTTCATACTTCTTAAGAGCTACTTTTTGTATTGTCAGCAAGTTTTTAATCCACATTTCTGCTGTAGCAGTATCGAGTAGAGCCCATTATTTCCAGCTTTATCAGATGCCTTTCAAAAATAGATTACCTCTAGTTAATTTTTCTTAAGAAAAAATCTTATATCTATTAAAGACTAATAAGACTAATCCTTCCTTTGCTATCCTGCCCTGCACCCATTACCTCCTTCTGTGAGCAGACAGCAGGATGTTTTAATAAATATTGTATAACACTACAGAAAGAAGCACAGGGTAAAAATGCCTGTTTCCTCCCCATCTGTTGACAGCACATGATCACACATCATTTCTTCTACAGCAGTTTCCTTCCATGTCCTGGTCTGATTCCAGGCTGTCAGATATTAGCTTCAATTAGAGGAGTTCCAGGTTGGCCTTTGGCCTTTGGGTTTCTGAGCCTCATAAGAAACAGAAAGTTCAACACTGAGCTGCAGCTGATTACAGCTGATGTAGGCAAAGTAGGCTTCCCTCACTCTTACACAGATTGTTTCCTGGATGTAATGTATTTTTTTTCATGATTTATTACTTTCTTTACTTCTAATACAAGACCACTGTGTATTTTTGTCCACAGCCATGTTCTCTACAGTGATCTCAGTTGGAGACATTGTGAGATCTCTTGAATCAACATGTTTTCTGCTTTCTTATAGCTCAATCAGATTTGCAGTCTTCTAAGCAGGTAGATGTTACAATACAGTCGTATTGTAACTTGGATAAATAGGCTTTAAAAAATGTTTATCTCAAAATTTGATAATGATTGAAAAACTTCTCTTTGGAATGGCATCTTATGTGTGTCCTCATAATAGTTTGACTATTGACAACTAGTGGTAGGATGTTGTGTGTGTCCCAATCAGGTTTTTTGAGAATGGTGTTTTGCATCAGCATGCATTGTTTCTGTATCTAGATCTCACTTTCCTTCAAAACTTCTAGCAAGCCTTAAAAGAATGTAGAATAGGAACCGAGAGGAAGAGATTTTGCATCTCTAGATCTGGTGCATCTGGTCCTAGACTAAAGATGATATACAGGCAGAACGTCCTACCTTAAGATACCAGAAAAATATAGTAACTATTTTTTTCAAAATGTATTTTCTATGCAGGCAGAGACTAGGAAGCAGGTGACAGAAAATATTACAGAATCACTTCAACTTCTAGGGCATCTTCATTTTGTGACAGTGCTAGCTAAAATTATGCTGGTTTTGGTGTAAGTCAGGTATGCATATTAAGGTTTTGTTTGAATTTCACCTAACAAAGCAAAGGATTAGATATTTGCAGCATATAACTGAGAAAATTGTTTTTTGCTTTCCTTGAAAAGCTCTGGTTCAGTACAAAACATTAAGCTGCTGGGAAGATCTGATGGGAAGTTATTATTGGTCCTACTGTAGCTGAATATTTAGAAAGCATATGGTCTGAGTCTTAGAGAACAAATATATTGGTGTGTTGGTTCAGAAAATCTTACAGAAGAACTTGCAGAAAATAGAAAAAAAAAACAAGGTTAAGAAAATGTTTGCTTAGCTTTCTTCAGTAAAATTTCTTTTCATTTTAATGACTATCTTAACTGAAATAAGACAGACTGGGATATGTCATCAGCTAACATTCAGTAACAGACTTGGATGTGTTAAAATGGCCTTATAGCTCAGCTTGGTACCTTGCCTGATCTTGGGGCTACTCTTTACAAGTTAGAAGGATATTGAAGCAGCTTAAGAAGCAGTAGTGCAAACAGTTCTTAGGTACTGGAAATGACCAAAACAAGCATAACTCTTGTGACTGTCACCCTAATAACAGCCATAGGAGGATGATAATAAGGTTCTGCTGCCTTTCTTCAGCTAGAAAATGCCATTTGTGGGCATGCATTGTGCACTTTCAGGCCTCTTAAACTGACTTTATTGCAGAGCATATTAAAATTATTAAATTTATCATTAAACTGTGAAAACTAGTTATTTAAGCATCAGCTACTCCTGAATATCCCCCATTAGCTTATTTCTGTGTGGCAAAATAACACATGCTTACTCAAGATGTTTATTTATGAATTTATAGGGCCTGTACCAAAAATTTCTACAGATCTGAGGAGCTGACCTTAATTGTCTGCCAGGTGCCCACCCAGCCACTTTTTCACTGCCTCTCCTCAACAGGACAGGGGAGAAAATAAGGTCAAAAAAGCTTTTGGGTCAAGATAAAGACAGAGATAACTGATTGCTTATCAGTTACCATTTTAGGCAGACTCGATATGGGAAAAATTAATGTAAATGCAATTTAAAAATAGAGTTGGATGGTGAGAAACAAAGATGAAAACTAACGCACTTTCCCCTCATCCTCTTTTTTCCAGACTCAACCTGACTCCATTCCTTCTTCTTCTTCTACCTCTTTTCACCACACCTAATGGTGCAAGGGATGAGGAAGAGAGAGTTATGGTCAATCCACAGCAGACTGTGGACTTTCCTGCTACTCTGTCCTCTTCCTCTCTCCTCCCCTCCTTCTCCTGACTATATATATTTATATGTTTTTTTCTTGTTGACTTCTCCTTAGATATAAAAGCTATATTACGGATTCAACAGCTGCCTTAGTGATAGGCCTCCTGTTCTTTATTATTCCAGCAAAAACATTGCCTAGGACATCGAATGGAGAAAACAGTTGAGTATATTTTGATGTCGATTTTACTACAATAAGGTACCTAAGATGCTACTCTAAATGTAACTTATTGCAATGGTTAGAGGAATGTTGTTAAATACTAATGTTGAAGTTTTAATAGAGGGTATAAAGCACTGGGTGTAAAGCATCCCTGGCCTGGAAGTCAGTGACAACAATTACACAATGTGAGCAGCAGGAGCTGTGCAGGAAGCTGCTGCCTGCAGCCCATAGACAGTACTGGAAATAACCTGCCCATTGACTGCAATGGGCTTTGAAATGGCCTGCATGGAGCAGGGCTAGGCTTATGTTTTGAAAATGTTACTGCTTGATTAGGGTACCCTATAAAACCCAAAATTGTTCATTAATTTATTATCATGTAATTTTTCTTCTTCAAAATGGATTTTTTGTTTAAAGTACACCTCTGGCTTATCCTCTTTATGAATTCAGTTGTGCTGCTGAAAACAATGGGATCTATGGGTTCACAGAGAATGGAAGGTCAGAACCAATGAGTCTGAGTGAAACAGCATTTGCTCAGCATCTGCCTGAATAGTGCAGTTTTATTGAGTATATAAAATTCATTGGTATCCTACAGCTGTCTTCCACAAAGGGAAGGAGGGGAAAGGGTCCAGTGCTCCACTGGTGGAAACCATCACAGCTCCAAGCTGTGACAGTTTTCCCCAGTTAAAGATCTGTCCCAGGAAGTGCAGGTTGTTTCTGTCAGAGACCTTGTTCATGTTACATGATGAGGTTTTTGTCTTTGAATATTTCCCAAGTACTTCCTCAGTGCAATTACTTCAAGAGCTTGTCAATATAATTTTAAATGTTGGTTGGGGGACTATATTTTTATAATTTTTTTTTTCTCTAGCTGTTTCTGGCTACATTCCACTGATTACTTGGAAGGAATTTCAGTCATGCATGCCCTGGGAAATAGCTATTCTTGTTGGTGGCGGGTTTGCACTGGCAGACGGCTGCGAGGTAATGCAATTTATAGAAGATACTGAACAAATAACGTGACCCAATCAAAAGCAATTCAGACATGCAGTGAATTCACAGTTATTCTCTTCTTTTAGCAAGTTATTCTCTAGCGATATTGAACAGCATAAATGTGAAGAATATTCAAGATGTTCAGAAAGCAGGTTTAGAGAAAAAGAAAATGCATGCTTCCAAGACCATGCACAGAGATGACTACTGTTTCTTGTTTAATTTAGATCTGATGGGGGCAGGGGTTGTGATGACACACTGTGTCCAAAGCCTTAATGTCAATGATATAATTCCCATGTGGAGCCTGATGGCACTCCAGTAAATCAAGCAGCTTTGACATAGACTCCGATTATGAAGCCTAATATACTCATATTACCATTTTCTGATTAAGACTCCTCTAACCATCTCAGAGATGCAAATATAAATAAATGGAATATAGTTTGCATGGGGTCCTATAGGGCACCACTGAATTAGAAAAATGGTCTTTAAAACATGTGGTAGAAAGGAAAACATTTCAGATTTTTCACTTTTACCTGAATACTTCACTATTAGCAGATAAGTTCTGTTTATATACGATTTAAAAATTTTTCCTTTCAGTGACTTGCTAAACAAAATCATGCTCTCATGTTCCTTATGCAGGTTTCAAAACTTTCTGAGTGGGTAGCAAGTAAATTGACCCCTCTAGGATCATTACCCTTGTGGCTGATTATCCTGATATCCTGCCTTATTGTCACTTCAGTAACAGAAGTAGCCAGCAATCCAGCTACCATTACAATCTTTTTGCCTATACTATCTCCTTTGGTGAGTATAACAAGCTTATTTTTAATCAGAATCTACTCTATCACCTATGTAATAATACAGCTGCTCAAAAAAGCAGTTTTAAAAAGTCTCAATAAAATACTTCATGCAGGTTTTTTGCTGTCCAGTATTGTGCATTGGATATTTGGTTGCTTTAGGTGGTTCTAACAAGAGATGCTGAAAAATTAGTAAAATTAGATAAAAGTTCATTTTATGATTTAAACCCAGATGGCAATCAAGCCACAGGCAGCTGCTCACTCACTCCCACACCAGAGGGGTCCTAGAAAGAATTAGAGGGGGAAAAGCTAGAAAACTCATGGGTTCAGATGCAGACAATTTAACAGGGAAAGCATAAGCCCCATGTGTAAGCAAAGCAAAACAAGTAACTAATTCACTGCTTCCCCTGGGCAGGCTGCTGTTCAGCCATCTCCAGGAGAGCAGGGCCCCATCATACATGACAGTTACCTGAGGTAAGAAATGCCACCACATCCAACTCCCCCTGCTTTATATACAGAGCATGATGCCATATGGTATGGAATATCCCTTGGTCACTTGGGGTCAGCTGTCCTGACTATGTCTCCTGCCAATTCCACCCCAGCCTCTCATCACTGTGGTAGTGAGAAAAATAGGAAAGGCTTTTGCTCTGTGTAAGTACTGCTCAGCCAGAAGAAAACAACCCTATATTGTCAACAGTGTGTTCAGCACAAATCCAAAACATACAAGCCACTGTGAAGAAAATTACCTCAGAAAACTCCAGTGCAGTTTAACATGTGAAAATTGTTGCTATCATTACTATTTGTGAATATTTGAAGCTCTTAAAAGGACAGTTCTCTTAGGGTTTCTTCCAGACTGCATCTTCAACAAAAATGGTTAACACTCCAGGTTGTCTCTAAGAGAAGAGAGGGCTAATAGGTGTGTTTTGTATGTAATTCACATTTCTTCTGTCCTTAGATCAATTCTGTTCTTTCTTCTCATCGTCTCTATCAAAACATCTGATTATTTCTTCTTCAAAACTTCTTGATTGTCTTCTCATCTGCAGCTTTTCCTCCTGCCCAGCCTTGACACATGCTAATGCCTTTTTCTTTCAACGAAATGTTACTCCTCTTTTCACAGAATTACAGAATCAATTAGGTTGGAAAAGATTTTTGAGATCATCATGTCCAATCCTTGACTGATAGTCACTTTGCCAAATGACCATGACACTAAGTGTACTCTGTCCAATTGTTTTTTTGACACTTTCACAGATGATGACTCCACCACCTCCATGGGGAATTAATTCCAATGTTTAACAACCTTTTCACTAAAGAAATTCTTCCTGATGTCCAAGCTGAACTTCTCTTGGTGCAGTCTGAGGCCATTTCCTCTTGTCCTATCGCTAGTTGTCTGGGAGAACAGACTGACACCCACCAACCTCCTTTCAGGGAGTCGTAGAGAGTGACAAGGTCTTTCCTGAGATGCCTTTCCCCAGGCTGAGCACCCCCAGCCCTTTCAGCTGCTCTTTCTAAGGACTTGTGCTCCCAACCCTTCCCCAGTTCTGTTGCCTTCCTCTGGATATGCTCCAGCCCCTCAATGTCTTTCTTGTAGTGAGGGGTCCAGAGCTGGACAAAGCATTCAAAGTGTGGCCACAACAGTGCTGAGTACAGGGGAACAAACACTGCCTGGTCCTGCTGGCCACACCATTGTGGATACAGGCCAGGATGCCAATGGCCTTCTTGGCCTCATGGGCACACACTGGATCATGTTCAGGTCCCGTCAACCAACACAGCCAGGTCCTTTTCTACCAGGCATCTTTGTAGCCTGTCTGCCCCCAGCCTGTGGCACTGCCTGCAATTGTTGCAACCCTAGGGCAGGACCTAGCATTTAGTTCTTGTTAAACCTTTTCCATCCAGCCTGCCCAGATCCCTCTGCAGAGCCTTCCTACTCTCCAGCAGATCAACACCCCCCAAGAGAGTGTCGTTCGCAACTTCACTGAGAGTACACGCAACCCCTCCTTCCAGATCATCAGTAATATACTGTATACAAATTCAGATTTATCATCTTTCTTGCAGTGTTTGTGCTTTTTGTGCTTGTGTAATGTTCTTAAAAATTATTTAACAGAAAAGGTGTTTTCTCATTGTTTCAACTGGCAGTTCCATTCATATTTCACTTGTGTTAATATAGGAAGTGTGTATTTCTGTATTTAATTTGGCAAATGCATCCCTTGACAGCTGTACTCTCTTTCATTTTTTGGTAGGCTGAAGCCATTCATGTGAACCCACTTTTCATTTTGATACCTGCTACTTTGTGTACTTCCTTTGCATTCCTGCTTCCTGTAGCAAACCCAGCCAATGCCATTGTGTTTTCATACGGTCATTTAAATGTTATGGACATGGTGAGTTTTAAGCAAAAGTGCTAAAGGGGATTTTTGGCATTTAAAAATTTGTCTTCATTGTCTTCATGCATGTTTCTGCTTTCTTTTTCCTCTTCTTTAGGTGAAAGCTGGCTTGGGCATTAACATCATCGGAGTTGCTGTAGTTATGCTTGGGATTATGACATGGATAGTGCCTATATTTGATCTCTATACTTACCCAAGTTGGGTACCTAACATTCCATCTATAAATGGCACTGGGCTGTAAAAAAAAAGAAAAAGTTTCCTTTTCATTTTTCACATGTGGTGAGTCACTTAAAATGCTTTCTATCACCACAATGATAAGGATCTACATTACTATAAATGCTGTATTTCACAGTCCTAGAGACTGATGATCCAGTCTGAGAGTCTAATCAGGAAGAGTGCTAGACTTTCTAAAGAGCATAGTTAGATCAGTTTTCTAATCTAGTTCAGCTAGTCTGAATTTTTATATCTTCATGTTATGAAGGAAAAAAATAAATGTGCATAGCCATTATCATGGGCAATTTGCCCCCATTCTCAGGGTAGCAGAATAATTAAATTTAGATTTTATTATCTCAAATACAAATCCTTGTTATTACTTATTTGGGGGTTGTCAGAGACATGTTGGTTTTCTGTTTTCTAGACTCAAGCTCTGTTTGAAACAGTGTTGATCACAAAAAAAAGATCAGGGAGGGGACTGTCTTGATCGCACAGTTTACAGACCAGTTAAAAATGCACAAATAATGGAGAAGAGCAGCATGACCACTTACACAGCACTTTATCTATTAAGCACCTTGTAACCTGGAAGGAGAATGCATACTTAAGCATATGTTTATGCTATGTCCTCCCAGGACCTCACTAAAATATGTTGTTGCTCTCGTAAAAGAAAAAAGTATACATTTCTCTGGATAGACATATGTTGATTGAAATCAGCTGATCTGTACAAATGGAGACTAAATTATCATCGTACCTCTCTGCCAAAAGTAGATATATCTGCTTGAGGAATGAAACCATAAGACAGTGCTGAAGATTTAACAGTCAATCTGTCCAGCACGTGAATCTTCACCAGGAGGCCCATGATATCTGCAGGACAGGTGGCACTTTAAGGTTACTAGACTGTGTTAATATTGTAATGTTCTAAACAAAATAGTGTAATGTGGTCAGAATGTAAGTTGGAGTTCAAAGATATCTACAAGTAACTATATTCTATTTGGTTGTTACACATTTTTCACCGTACAGACAATAGCTTTACTTGTTGTGAGGATCTGTGAGAATTTATAAAGAGCATGTAGTCTGAATGTAGTCTGAACGAAGGCTGCATGTATTTAGATTGGGTAATGCCTTGGGATATCCATATGATAGTTGTAAACATCAATCTGTGTTTTAAAGATAGTGTCCATTTTTTCTAAGAACAACAACAACCAAAAAATGCTGTTGGTTTTTGATTAATGGTCTACATTTATTTTTGGTACTGCATATGTCAGTCATGACTTCTGTAATGCCAGGATGCAGTGTATAACATTGTATATGTAGCTTGTTACCTGGAACTATTAGTTGCAGGTTCAGCTGCAACAAATTATTAAAGAAGCACTTTTTCTTAACGAATGATTCTGTGTAGGTATTGAAGTAAGTATTGGTGCATGACACCATGCTTTTAAGCCTGATTGAGGCTGCTATCACAATTTTTTTTATGCCGTGGCAAAATAGGGCTATGACCATCACTGGGGCAATTAGGAGCTGCCACTATACAAATAATGCTTATTGATCCCCTGTAGCAATGATCATCATTACAGATATACAACACTTGGCTAAATGTAGTCAGGTACCTAAGGGAAATGCTGATACAAGTAACTAATCCAAGATTCAAATCCTGGATTATATCATATGGTATTTTCCCATAAGCATGTGCAGTGCAGGGGCTTGTGGCTTGTTCAGGCCTTTGGTCCTAAAGGCCTAGAGAGGAAGACCAGCAAAGAGTGCTCTTACTTAAAGGTATCACTTTCCAATGTTGTCAGTAATTTCCCTATTATTCAAGAGCAGTGGAAACAGTAAATCACAATATTTCAAGTAGAAGAGATCTCAGAAGTATCCAGTCTTGCTCAAAGCAAGATTGTTACTCTGTTCATACCAGGCTGCTCAGGAATTTGTTTAGTCATCTTGAAACTCTTCAACATGAAACCCAACATGCACAATTTCCCTGACTAATGTTCTCCAGTGCTTTACTGGCCTTGTGGTGAAATATTTTATCTTTAAACAAATGAGCAAACATATCAATTTCAGGTTAACACACTCATTATTCTCCCTTTTATTTGGGATAGATTCTTTTCTGTTTGTAAAACCAGTTTTTTTTTTTTACTTTTTCATGAACAATGAAAAAGAGAAGACAGTCCTCTTTATGGCCTTATGTTCACCATTCCCACTGGATGTGGTATTTTTAATCTCCACAGGTCTGATCTGCAAAGCCTTACAATCATGTCACAACTGTTGTTTAGCCAAAGGAAATCTGATAACTGCTCCTGAGCTGACATCGAGTTTTATGAATTTTCCCAAAACAGAATTGGCTATAATTGGTTATAACCTTGGCCCTGAAAACGACAATGAGGTCTACAGGTCCATGAATGCACTTTTCAGGCTTTGACACCAGTATTATCTCAGGCTGCATATCTTCATGGAAGAAAATAACCATTTTGCACCAGTTAAGAGAACTCTTGAGGAGCTGTCGACCATAACAAGTGATACAGCTTTCAGTAAAGTTAAAGCTGTTTGTGCCAGTTGATTTTCAGACATTCATTTTCTTTACTTTCTGTCTTATTCAGAAAATCAGTATGACAACAAAAACATGTCATGTCTGAACCCTCATGTAATTCAGACCACAGAATTTCCCAAAATTATTTTTTCAGGGAAGACATTATGGTTCAGTATCTTAGTAAACAAGCAAAAATAATAAAATTGTTCCATGAAGGATGCATTTTTAAAAACTATTTTCGCTAAAATTGGTGTATGCAGTGGATAATACACAAAGAGACAAGGGAGAGATTTGTAAAGTTGGTCATGACTTGAACCTCATGTTTTTGTAATTTGTTGAAATGAACACAGAATTATATATAAACCGACTTTCAGCAACCAACATCTTAATTGTGTCATAATGTACTAAATTAGTGACAAAAGTAAATGAATAAGCATGATGTTTTTGGAGACTGTATCTTGTAAGTAAGGCAGTTATGAACAATTAGGTTGGTAGTACTGGGAAAGTAGGCTCTCAGCAGGATTATTAACTTTTTTTGCCAGAAGTTTAGGGAATGGGTGAGACTCAACATTTGAGATTATTTGTTGTTATTACTAACTTATTTTTAAAGCTTTTAGGAATGTTTTAAGTAAAAAATTAACAACCCTGCAGTGCAGGGATTAATACTGATATTATATTCCCTACCTGACATCATTGAAATGGAGGAAAAAGAATTTCAGAGTGTAGCGAACTGGGTACCCAAGGAGTGGATGTAGCTTGGACTGCAGGCACAGATCACTGTGCTGATTTCCAGCAGAAACACACTCTTCATATGTTGCTATTATATTCCTTGCTTTGACCAGAATTTGTATTAGGACAAATGGTGGGAATGCACCTATAATTATTTTAAGAGTTGATTAATATATGATGACATTAACTATTTGTAAATTGCTTTGTTCCTAATTTTCATATAAAAGGTGGAGGTTTTTTCTTTGAATCAGATGAGTCTAATTAGCTTATGTACTTTAATAGTACATAAGTAATATTTGTGACTTACTATTTTTTTGTGATCCCATTCCTGATGAATTAGAAGGAGCTTTTGCCATGTACTTCACTGGGGATATGTGCCTGGTCTTTGTTCTCCTTTTCTATGGCTATGCTATATTTAGTGTATTTTCACTTTATTTTGGAAGATGTTAATTTACATTACCAGAAACCACAAACCATGTGTACCCTGGAAATACCTTCTTGACTTTTCTATTTTGCAATCAGGCAATCAGATCAGTCTTGCAACATAAATCCCTTTATGTACATTTAAAATTAAATTACTGTGTTTGTTTACTGCCAGGGTCTAGCTTGTTTAAAATCAACCAGCCTATAGCTCAAGGGCTCACTGAAGAGTAGTGCAGCACAGCAGCTCAGGGAGAGTGTAGCAAAAAAAAAATCTTGGATCATACAGCTCTTTGATTAGGTGTGGATAATAAACCACCTTGCATGTGAGTAACAACAACAAAAATACTCTTGCATGTTATGTGTAGCTGCTGGCAGGACTGGAAGGCTTTTAGTGACCCCTTAGATATCCAGAAGTCTAGTCCTGCCCTCTCTCCTGCCCTGCCCTTGGCAGCCTACAGCAGGATGCCATTTTCTCTGATGGTGACACCCTCCTGCCCCAGAGCACCTGAGGACATCCCCCAGTGGTCAGGCCTGCACATACATCAGATCACTTTGCAGCAATTACTCAGAAGTTATAACTTCAGTTATCAGCTTAGTTCTTTGTCTCTGCAAACTTCATTTGATGGTTTATGGTTTTAGCAATCACTTGAACTGAATTCTTGTCAGTGTTATTTCCTAATACTTTTGCCTTTTGTGTTTGGAAGCTTATGTTATTTTCTTGCACAATGGTCAATTTCTGCACAATTTTCCTTTACAATACAAATCTACTATTTTTAAAATAAATATTTTCTGAATGCTGTACAGTCCAACATGTTTATCACTAACAAGAGCTGAAGTTATGATCTGCAAAGAAAAGCTATTTGTCAATAAAAGTGCATGAGATTTCTTAAAACTTTTTTAATTCTTATGGCTCAACTGTTCATATATATGGCAGAGGAAAATACTTGCTGAGAATAATTTAAATTTGCTGGATACTGAAAAAGTCCACTTTTAAAATAATTTTAAAAAGAGAAAGATCTTTCAGCTTTGAAAAGCAGTTGTAGTAAAAAAATCTGTTCTCTTCCATGTTCTTCTACAAACACAGAATAAATATATCACAGTCTCAAACTGTCTCAGGATTAATCAGAAATTAGAAGGTCAGGAAGAAAGGCAAATACCTATGAAAAATAGCTCTTTAGCACCTGGTTTCTGATTCAGGAATAACCATTTCAGGTCATGATGTTGGAACAGACCAACAAAGATAACTGGAAAGTCACTTCCAAACATTTCATTTGGGCATCTTTCAATGGAGGGCCTCAGATTCTGTCATCTTCATTTGTGGCAAATGTAGAAACTTGGGTGAAAATTTCAGATTGCTGACCTAATTTTGCAAAATATCTGTACAAGATGTAGGATAAAAGGTACCACAAGAAGTCTAAAGAACCTGCAAGCTGATACACCCAAAACAATCCAAAATAAAATTCTAGTTAAAAGCATGGTCCTGAAACTCTTGTCCTCAGGCATCAATCCAAGAATGCTGCAGGACATTTTTGTGCATCTTGCTTCCTTCCCGTAGAGATTTCCATTTTCATCCTCCAACATCCTCTAACAACACAGAAAGCATGAAAACATTTTGTGACCCTTCCTTAAATGCTGACTAATTTGAACCCCCATCTTTTACACCTCAAGAGAGACCAGTGTTACCAGGATCAGCCTTCTTCTGACACACCTTAGAGCCAGCAGAGAAAAATTCTTGAGCCCCAAAAATAGAGCTTTAAGTAAATAACCTGGGCAATGAGCTGGGAGGAGAAGCTCTGGGTCTGGTGGCTGGACCACAGTCGCCTCTGCTGTCTCACACTGGTGCCCCCTCCAATGCACGGGGAGAGACTGTCACCCTGGGAAACTGAGGATAAGAATGTTTTGCTGTAGCTGGATTCTGGTCTCATACCCCACAGAGAGATACAGACACAGTGACATTCATAGATGTTTAAATTAGGAATAAATTTGAAAAACCTCACAGAGTAGTTTAATATTTCCAGGACTAAGAAGCAGGCAGATTCACAGATTTTTCTTTGAATATAACTCTTTAGGTAAGTAATCATGCAAAAAAAAAAAAAAAGTTTCAAAGCCTCTCCTAAAATAAAGACAGCTGGTTTTCCAGGCCAGATGTTTACTTTAAAAATGAACGACTTTTTATTATACGTGGGATCTAAAACAATATCATGCAACAGGCGAAAAGACAAGACTTTTGTGGTACACAGAGCATCTCTGAGGTAAGGTTTTCTTCACCCTGAACATTTCAATTTGTGCTATATGATGTCTGTCTTCACCTGTGCTTATCATGAGCATAGATAGCAAAACAAGCATATGTACTTAAGCTAAAAAACATTAGTATCTAGGCTAAGTCCAGAAAAACTAAGCCATAAGCATTTGGTAGTTTTTTTTTAGTCTTGTTTCAGCAGAAGTAAACAATGTTTAAATCTCTTGTATTTTGTAGCACTTGCTTGAATACATAACAAATGGGAAAAGCATTTTCTGCTCTCCTAGATGATTTCTCGGAACAATTTCCACCTTAAGTTATCTTGAAAAGCTCTGTCTCTTATTGCAAAGAAAAAAAAAGGAAGAAATGAAGAAAAGAAAATAAATGTGGAGAGCATGGGAGCCATGAAGAAGAAGAAGAAGGAAGAGAGAGACAGTGTGTGTGAGAGAGAAAAGCTAACCTACAATCTGCAGTTCTGAGTCTCACCTTTCAAAAGTGCTAATGATCCATGTACAAGACTGACAACTTCTCCTGACATTCTTCATGGATTTGAAAAGTTCCGTTTGCATAATATAGAAAACCATGTGGTGGCTAGTTCTTTCTTTAGATGTTATTATAGTGCATCAGAGGAGAAGGAAATGGATGGCATAGATAGTACTGTATTTTTTCCTGTTCTCACTGTGAAAGCAGATGGAGTTTTGCTCCCATAAAGAACAATCCTTCAATTTCAATAAGCCTTTAACCCTTTCTTAGTTACACTGCATAATTTCAGTGTAGGAACTATTGAATAAATGGCTTTGGCAGTATCTCATGGGTGACATTTTTGAACTCCACTCTTGAAATTCTTAGGTGTGGAATCCTCTTTATGTAACAGTGAAGTATAACTAAAGCCTTATAACTAAAGCTGAACTTCCAGTGCCCTCTTGCAGCCACTTACCTCCTTACTCTCAAGCTGTATTGCAGTTACAGTATGATTTTACAGACCACAAAGAGAAAATAGGTTGAATTATACATGATGTCAATAAAGGTTATTAGATGAAGCTGCCAGGAGTTTAGGAGTTTTCTGCTTCTGCTACACAGCTGTGATTGGACTAAATCACAGGAAATCTAAATCTCCTCCTAGCTAATCCAAGATGGAAACTTCCATCTGCTCTTTTTCCCCTTCAAAGGTGGAAAAGTACATTAGTAGACAGCTGAACTTGGTCCAGCCAAACAGGTTTTTTTTCTATAATGCTCCCTCAAGCTGTGTAACAACCAAAGGTAGCTAAATGTTAGTTGGGCCCTAATCCAACCTTTTCCCATGGATTTTACCTTGCACTGTCACCTGGGAGCACAGCTCCTGGGATTGTTGTCAAGGTTGTCTTCTGACAGTAGATACCCATACAAGAATCTCACAGTCCCAGGAGGCATCCTCAACGTGGTTCAGTTTCTGCAACAACCTGTAGAATGCATATTCCCTCAGCACATCTTGGGTCTTCTTCCTTGTCCACACCTGGGAAATGTGAAGCCATCTCTGATTTGAAGCCGTTGAGCTGTTTTCCTGAAAAGTAAGCAATTAGCAGAAAAGCAAAAAATACTAAAAGAAAACAACAGTACTAATTACTGCTAGCTACTGTATTGTGTAGTGTCCTAGCAAAATTGTGAGTGTTCTTTTAGGCTAACAAAGCAAATGAAAGCAAAAAACATTTTCAGAGACTGGTGACAGACAACACTAATAAAAGGTTTGAGCTATGTAGCAGTGGATCAGAACTATAGAAAATCCCACACATTTTACTTTTAAGAATAGCTGTAAGCCCTTGCAGTGTGATTACCCAAGGCTGGGAGCCAAATCCTGCTGAAATCCATTTGTAAATAAAATTCATACATAAATAAAATCACATCACTTGATTATGGTTGCAAATTAAATAGAACTGTTTCCCAAGATACGTGGTCCCCTAGGATAAAATAATGACTTTCAGCAGGACCAAGCAATAAATTGCTAGCATTGTATTGGCTTCTATCTCAATTGTGAAAGTAACTAAATATCAGTTGGAATGTGAAACTGGTTTGGGCATTTTTCCATATTTTCCTGTGTGTACTAATACCTCAAAGCATAGCAATAACAAAATGTTTTTGTAGGTACTTATTACCACAATAGTCTTTGCAATTTTGATTATATAGCCAACATACTTGCATTGTTAATACGAGAAAGGAACCTGTATTAACAATACTTGTAAATGCAAAAAAGCATGGCAAAATAATTAAACACTTTTAATTTGGTTAACATATTAGTATTTGCAGGTGATAATGTTGCTATTAACTTCAGGAGGTACTGCTTCAGCTGGAAAAAACCCAAAAAAAAGCTAGTGAGAAAAGAGGACTCCATGCAGATGAATGCCAAGTTCATCTACTACAGTTTCAAGAAAGAAGATTCTGGTAGAACAGGAAGTTGTACAACATGGATTCCAATACATGACATGTAATTTAAATTTTTTTCACATAAATTATCCACGTCTCAGCTGGAACCAGAGGACGTGGTGACCATTTGATCAATGCTCCCTGTAATGATTTATTTTGTGTCTGTGTTTAACACTTTAGCTGCCATCCTGTCACTTACTCAGACTTCAGCTCTCTAGACTGAAAAAACAAGATGTTTCTGTAAGTTCCCGAGCATGATGCCAGTGGCCAGTCACGGGTAGATCAGCACAGAAACAACATATACTTTACCTGGTAGATGAGTCTGATAAATGTTACTGCTCATGTAATTATCTCTATATAGAAGCAGCATTTCCTTTGTGAAGTTCAGCATCCTAAGTTCCCAGATGCCCAGAAATATTGACAAAATTAGGTATGGAAGAAGCCTTATGTTCAAAAAGTTATGTATGTTTTAAGCAAAGTGTAAGTATTTATCTGACAGAGGAAAGTTTCCAATGGGATATCTGCCTAGTTGGTTCTTCATCATCAGACAGTTTTCAATTTCTAAATCACTTGACTATTTTATAATAATTATTTTTAAATTTTTGTTAATTTGTTTGTGTTTTTCTGGACAGTTTGCACTATATTCACATTCCCTCTAAACCCAGGTGCCACAGAGCTGGGGGGCTTTTAGGGTTCAATTGTGTATAGGCAGGCATTCCTGTAAATCTAGATAAAGCCCTATCAGCTCTGAGTTTGGCAATCCACACTCCTTTTCTACATCCCAAAATGCAGTTTATGCCATTTTTAAATTCCTGTTGGAGAAGCATATTTCTCTGCTTATGAACCACTGCAGACCCTGGACTTTTTCAATCCTATTTTTGTCCAGGTAAGAAGTCCTTAACTTCATTAAGTTAATTTCATTGGAATCTTTCATGAGGAACCTTCAGGAAATCTTTATCCTCACCAAGTTCAACAAGACCAAAAGCAAGGTGCTGCACCTGGATTGGAGAAAATCCCAATATCAATACAAACGGGGGGATAAATGGATTTAGAACAACCTTGCTGACAAAGGGCAATGATTTCAACTGAAGGAGGGGAGACTTACATTGGATATAAGGAAGGAAGTCTTTATGAAGAGGGTGGTGGGGCACTGAAACTGGTCGCCCAGAGCAGCTGTGGATGTCTCATCCCTGGAAATTGTCAAGACCAGATTGGCTGGGGCTTTGATTGTACTTCAAAATATTTACTCAATTTAGCTACACAGTTTTGAATTCTAAATCTGTCTCCAAAGAGTCTACAAGCCACAAAATATTTCTGTTACCTGTAGGTTTTATTATATCACTCCCTTGCATGTTAAATCACTGATTAACGTAATGCTACAGGAACCCAGAGCCAAAATTTTCTCAAAGACATATATCTACTAGATATATGCATCCACTGTTTTTGGCAAATGACCCTTGTTTTTTAAGCACAGATTTTGAACACACTATATATGTTTTATACCTACGCTATGTAACTTTCTTGTAGGTCATATCACTCTAAATTAATTAGGAGAATGCAGTGAAACAAAACCCTTACTAAACATAAGATACGTTACTTTTATTGCTTTTTAATTTACTAGACCGGTCTTGCTTCACAGTCAGAGAAGATGTTGCTTTTTCTGGCATGACTGGCTTTTGACAAACTAATGTTGGCTGTTTCTTACCAAGTTATTATCCTCAAAATATTTAAAATTTGTTATTTGATTGCTAAAATAGCATTCTGTGTATCCAAGTGAGCCTGACACATTTGGTTGCTCATTATTTTCTCATGTCCGACCTTGCTGTATGCTGTCTTCTCACAAAGAGATTATTCAGAAATTGTTTCATGCAAATTCTTGAAATATTCAGGAGGAAAAATTCAATAAATTAACCCTTATGTGAGTACCTCATATCTGTTTAAATGTCCTTCACCTGCTGTTTTTCTATTTTGGATTTCTTCCCATACCCTTTATTGTAGCAGGCCCAGGGCCTGCAAGGCCTCCTTGGCGGTCAGAAGCCTGAGTTAGGAAATGCCAAGTCAGCATGACTGGGCCTTAGCAACCCCTCTCTTCCACCTTTTGGACCCTGCTTATCTCTCTGTAAGCCCATAGGTCACTTTTCCCTGACCCTTACTATTGAACAGTTTCCAAAACCCCTGTAGGGTATAAGAACCCCTGGTTCGGCAGAAGAGCTGTCACTGAGAACCTTCGCAGAGCACCCGAAGAATAAAGAATCCTGCGGAACCCCACACGGCCTTCTCCTCTCTCTCCCTGCATCTGCTGCTGCGGCACCTAGCAAGCTAAAGGGCTGAAATCACTGAGCTGATAATCACTAAGAGCTGAAAATCACTATAGCTTGCTTAGGCTGCTGTGCTGAGCCTCCACTGAGCTACCCTGGCTCTGGCACCCTGCTGGGCATCAGCCCGGCTGGAAACTGCCATGATACTTTATAATTCCCATTTACTGAGCATTTGTTTACAACCAATTTTTGTATGCAAATTGAAACAGAAGTAAAAGGTCAGAAGATTTTCTCTTCTTGATGACACAATGTCTACACCTCTTACCCCATAGACTATGGCCTAGACTTTACACTCCCTCAAATGTGTTTGTTAATAATATTCTGTTGCATCCTTTATGTTCTTTGCTACTAGAAATGCATTTTGAATACTGGCTGTGGAGGGTTCTGGAAAGACAAGAACCAATAAGCAGCTATCAGTAAGCAGTCCTAGTTCATGGCTTCTGCTCAGCTTGGTGTCCTTGTGCGTGCCAGGCAGCAGAAGTGCCTGGCACTTATCAGACAACTAAACGTTGGCATGCTGTAATTGCAAAAGTCATGGGAGCTCAGATGTTGTACCCTTTATGATTCTGTTCCACAAAGGTGCACAGAAGTGGCATGGATGTGATTAATCACTAATTTTGTAAGGCAGACAGAAGGTACTTACATACAGCTCAGCTGAGAAAATAGAACTTATTCTCCGGATTACTTAATGTTTAATATTTTACATTAAGTTCAATGCTTTTCACAGAATCACAGAATCACAGAATAATGAAGTTGGAAGAGACCTCTAAGGTCATCGAGTCCGACCCATGTCCTAACACCTCAACTCAGAATCTAGACTATAGCACCAAGTGCCTTGTCCAGCCTTTTTTTAAACACATCCAGAGATGGTGATTCTACTATCTCTCTGGGAAGAGCATTCCAGTACTTTATTATACTTTTGGTGAATTTTTTTTCCTAATATCCAACCTATACCTTCCCTGATGTAACTTGAGACTGTGTCCTCTGGTTCTGTCAGTTGCTGCCCAGTGGAGCAGACCAACCCCCACCTGTCTACAACCTCCCTTCAGGAAGCTGTAGAGAGCAATAAGGTCACCTCTAAGCCTCCTTTTCTCCAGGCTGAGCACCCGCAGCTACCTCAGTCATTCCTCATATGGCTTGTGTTCCCAGCCCCTCACCAGCCTTGTTGCCTCCTCTGGACGTGTTCAAGCGTCTCAAGGTCCTTCCCAAACTGAGGGGCCAGAACTGGACACAGCACTCAAGGTGTGGCCTCGCCAGTGCCGAGTACAGGGGAAGAATGACCTCCCTGCTCCTACTGGCCACACAATTCCTAATGCAGGCCGGGATTCCATTGACCTTCTTGATCACCAAAGCACATTGCTGGTTCATATTCAACCGGCTGTCGACCAGCACCCCTGGTTTGTTTTTACTTCAAATATGGCAGTCACATGGTATAGCTATGGCTTTTCTTTACCTGATTTCTTTCTTATTGAGCCACCCATGATAAAGAAATCTTGCTAAAAAGGAAATAGAAGAAACCTTCTCAGTGTAAAGAGATACATAAATGGGATTTCTGGCACTTCATGTGTTTGTGCTTCAGGATGTAAAACATTACTGAACTAAATATTCAGGAGCATGTTGGAAGTTCTTTAAACATCTGAGCATAAAATTAAAGGCATCAATATAGGATATAATGGAGTAGGAGATTGATTTTTATTTTTGAGAAACACTTGTATGTATCCAGGTTTTTCTAACTTCACAGAACCTTGCTGAAGTGCCTCCAAGAAGCAAACAACAGCATCTAAAATATTTAAGGAAACAATCCCAGCACCATAATGAATACTAACCTATCTCAAGGATAAAGGTCACTAAATCTATTAGTGTCCTTGAGCTTTGCCTGCTGATATTTGCAATTCCTCTAACGGATTTCCTTATTATTTTTAAGATAGGTAACATAATTTGGTTTTGAATTTATTAATGACCTATGCCACTAATTAGACTACAGGTAGCAGTTAGAAAAACACCAGATAGATAATACTAAATAATCACACAAAGACTTTCTGTAGTTTCAGTTTTAATTGGCATTGCCTCAGCTAATTACAGCTAAGAGAAGCTAATATGCAACATTACATATTCAGCTATACATATATTTGCATCAGAGGCTTTCCATGGATCTATGAAATATAATAGCTGATATTCATGTAGCAACATAAGAATCACCACTCAGGTCTCACTAGGAAAGAGTTTGTGTATAGAATTTCAGTGTAGTGTCTAAGAGAGCTCCATGAGAGGGGCCATGGCCTTCTCTTCACTGTTTTTTCTGCTGCTTCATTCTAACCAGGAGCTCAACATTCATGTGCTTTTTTTAACCAATACTATTGAAAATATAGAATAAAAACACCCTCACAATCTTCTAGGAGATTGCTGACATTCAAAAGAAGTTGGTCAATATTATCCAAGGTAGAATTAATAGTTTTATTGGAACAAGGTGAAAAAACAGAGAAAATGTGCTGAAATTTTCACCATATTCTTTTGTTAAAACTATGCATACTCAGGTTGAAGATGATGTCATACTAACATCTATTTCCCAGAGTACCAACAGCAAAGTCAAATAAGGTTAATTGTTTCCTAGACTGAGAAATAGCTGTAAGTGAAGGAGCCTCTTCCTGAGACAGTAGAGCACAGTGAAAAGAAACATGATCCCTAGACTTCGTGGATTAAAGCTAAAGAAGTTAAAGAAAACCTAAAGCAGTTACAGACAACACCAAATCCTTTTTAGCATCTAAAGCAAGGAATACTGTAAGCTTCCCTAATGGGTGGGTTTTTTTCCTTGCTCATTCAATTTCCAGATGCTTTTTACAAAATTAGTCTTCTCCTGTTTTTCACTCTTTTATCCAGAAGGAAATGTTCAGGCACATGCACAAAGAGGTGGCAATTATCTGGAGAGCCCTCAGGAGACTAAATTAGGTTTTGGCTGACCTTGTACAGATGTCCACAAAACAATAGGAATGTTCTATTGTACCAAATTGCCACGTAGTGAATAAATTCCAAATTTCCAATAACCCTTATAACTGTTTGGTCAATACTGCTTTTCCATTGCCAGCTGGCATCAGTTTAAATACCCCCCCATACACAGGAGTGCTAGCATGCAGAGATCAAAAGAAAGAGCTATGACTTAAATAAGGCACTCTCTTCTTGAAACATCCCTTGAAGATATAGCACCAAGACAACCTGGCCATTGTAAAAGTAAACATCTAATAGGGTCACATGCAGCGAACTAAGACAGATGTCTGTAAATGCAGTTTATTCACAGAATATAGGTTAATTTAATAGTCCTGTTTTTTTGACAAATCTGTGTCTTTTTACCAAAGGAAGAATTACTGCTCCCTGGGAATTTAAGACTGTGCTATTTGTTACTTATTAAATACAAGAACTATTAATGTGACTTACAGTACTTAAAGCCTAATGATGATTTCAACAATCTGATATAACAATCTGTCTTGCTAGCCCTTAAAGGTTCTCGGCAAATTAATTTGCCCTTTAATGCACTTAACACCAATAACGCTTACCATCCATGGGCTGTGTGCTGGTTGGAAAAATCATGGCTCTTTCCTTGTCCTCTGTTCACCCAAAGGAAGATACTCTAAAATGTGAGTTTTTCTGGGAATGAATTAAAATGTTGTGTTAGGTTGCATTCTTGTTGTTATCCTTGTTGTTTCCATTGAAGCTGGATGGGAAAAGTATCCTTTAATTTCATAAAAGGTAAGTGAAAAAAATAGTAGCTGCTGGCATTTATGGTAAGCAAATGACAGATGTGAAAATCTAATAATGTGTTCCTAACAAGATGGAAGAAATAAAGATATATTCACAGATGGCATCTCCTGGAATCCTATTCTGTAAAATTATGGCAATGAAAATTTGCCATAACAGAAATACACATTAGCAATCCCTTTTGTTCTGTTCTCTTTATCAAATACATATTCAGAAGTGAATTATTATTTATCCAGCTGTTAGACTGTAGAGAGCACAACAATTTTGCTATTTGTTTAGCACTGGAAAAAAATTGGAAAAAAGTATAATCTATGTATATCTTCAATACAAAGATGTTGGAATCAACTGCATACAGGTGCTGTCTTTGAGAATCAGCAGGATAGTATTGCAAACTGCTTATCACTGTCTTGTTCCACTGTGCTGCTGGGTATTCTGGCTTGAGACCAGGACACCTTGTCCTTAAAATTAAGGTAAGTGCTTTGCTGGGTAGTGGCCAATGATACCAGGCAAGATGAAGTCCATTGAGCTTTTAATATTGCATATGTATAGATAAAATTTACAGATAGCATCTGTTGGATATACCCAAGAGTATCTTAATTTGTTCATCATATTTGGGAACCAACCCAAGTTGGTTTCTTTCTCTCTGTCATAAATAGATTTACTCTGAACACCATGATATTTATTTATTTATTTGAATTTCACCTGGATCCAACTGCCTGACAGGACCAGTGCTTTAAAAACTACAAGCCTAAATATCTGTAAAAAATATATTCTCTTTCGGTAGTAGTGATGATATTTTTATGTTCCAAGACCATCTAACTTAGGGGATTTTGGGGTTGCCTTCTGCTTTTCTTCATGATCATGGAGAGTGTAGTTACATAAATGAGAGGAAAAATTAGGTAATACTTTTTCAAAACTTATCTTAAAAATGTAAAATTATGCCAGAGACAATTGTTCTCCTGATTTCCCTTTTCTTTGACTCCTATCCTTCATGTCTTTTTAGACATTTTTTTGGCTTGGCCAACCTCTGAGCTGCTTACACACAGCTTGTTTGTCATGCAAACAATTCATGAAACCGAAATTAGCCTGAACTGATATTTAAATATTTAATGACCTGGATCCAGAGGCACACATGGATTTCTGCTACATAACCCCCAAAACAATGCATTTCTTGGTAGGGAGCTTGAGAGATAAATTTTAAATCAACAGGGAAGTCTGTATAGTATCATGGAATATTCTTGAAAAGGATGTTGTGGTAGAGCCAAACTGGAGGTAAAGATGATACCAGAATTGCAATAGAAACCAATAGCTCTTGCACACTTAATTTAAATTTTATAAATTTTAAAGCCAAGATTGTTTTTCCATTAGAAAAGTCCAAAAGACCATTAATGTTTGCCAAGGAATATTTTCCTTACAATTCCATTAATACTTGTGATATGCCTTAAAGAAAAAAAAATAATGCACACAAGCAACTGGGAAATCATCTCCAAGTCCTGTTGAATGTACACCAGCAGTGATACATTGATGGGACAACCGTCCTGCTCCCAGGACGTGGCCTTGGAGAGATCACTCAGCTTTTGCATGGACGGGAGGAAATATTCTCTATGAGCTGCTACTAATTAAACATAATAAATGAACGGTTATGTGCGTACCTGTTTAGACCATTGCAATGACCACACTGGTATTACAGAGGTCCACCTGAGTTTTCTATCACAAATAACAGCTCATCTATATAAAAATGTTATCCCTGCTGTGCAGCCAGGAGCCATGCTGTCTGCAACACAGTGATTAGTCAAATCAGTTCTGTTGAAAATTAAAACTGCCTGAAGGCAGCTTTATTTCATCTAAATAACTTTTTCACATCTTAATATAAAATGATAGAGAGAGACTCTAGGCATGCTACTGGTTTTAACTGAGTTTATTTAAAACAGATTTGTAGCATCATTTGGACACTGGCCCCTTCTTTACATACATAAAGCAAATAATTCATTTTTAAATCCAGAGCTGTTGCTCAAAATAAATTAAAATCTGACTTTCACCAAGTTAAAGTACAGGCTTAAGTAGGAACTGAGACATTTAAAATCCTGGTATTGAAATAGAAAGATACTACAGAAATACTTTGCATGAAACTCTTTGCCCTACATTTTAGCCAACTACAATAGAGGTCTTTCAATTAATGCTCTTTCCTGCAGCTCCTTTCCAGTTGCAAGGGAGAAAGAGAGATGGCCCTCGAAGAAGACTCATTTGACTTAGCAGCTATCCTACAAAGCACAGCTTCTGCCCTCTGAAATGACTACTTCTAGAGGCAAGAGAGAGACACCCACTAGAGGATGCTTCAGACAAGATGTTTAACAGTAAAATAGCTAAAAGTTCAGCCTACTCCCAGCTATTGCTTCAGGATATTTATAAAAAACATCCAAAAAACATCAGCCGATTAAACCTGGTGGCAAATGTCTGGGTTCTCCACAGCTGCTGGCAGGTGCAGAGGATGTCTGTGCAGTGCAGACCCTGACCCCTCAATACTATCAGATATGGATGTGGTCTGGGAGCAAAATTAGTAGCTGTAGACCTACCAGTTATTGTCTTCTCCATTTTATTCCTCTAAATTGCTCTAAGTACTCTGCTTGGAATGCCACAGTAATACAGAGCTTATTACTGGGCCTTTATTAATCCCTTTTGGCAATTCCTTTACTGCATTTTCTACCTTAAGACAGGTAGAAGAAGCAACTGACAGCCAGTAAACTGTGGCAATTTTCAGGGAGTCTGTGACTCCTGAAATGATCATTGTCAGTTGGTTCAAATTACAAAAATCTTTAGGCTATACTGCCAGTATCTGGATTTTCCAGGTTCTGAGAAAAAAAAAAATCAAGGCTATTTTCTTCTCTTCTCATCAAAAAAAAAGGAAAATTTATCCCTGTAGGTTAGATTAAGACAAAAAAAAGAAAAGCAATAAAACAAAACCAAATTTCTCATTATTTTTTTTCATATGAGAAAGACATCAAAATCATAATTAGTTATGTTAGAATCTTTTAGATATGGTCTCCAGGACTGTGGAGAAACAAACAGAGATGTGTATGGCATCATACAACTCACACCAAGGTCTCAGCTTGCTCCAAACACTATCCCATCAACCCTGATTCACAAAGGCAGTCCAATAGATGGAGTCCTAAAATAATTTCTGATTGTTCAGTATTTCATCTCAAGTTACATTCTCTGAGAAATAAGTTTTAAACTCATAGCAGGGCTATAACATTACTGACACTATGAAGATATGCTGGGATGACTTCTATGACTGTTGTGTTGGAATGGAAGGATACAGCTCTTTAGGAAGGACAGGTGGGGGTAATAAGTGGATGGAGCTGCCTTCTACATCAATGAGCAGCTGGAGGGCCTTGGGCTCCACATGGGAAAGGAAGAGATGATTGAGAGTTTCTGAGTGAGGATTGAAGGGAGAGCAGGGACAAGTGATATTGTAGGTGAGTCTGCTACAGGCTGTAGTCTGCCTGACCAGGAAGGCTGAGTGGATGAGGACCTCTATGGACAGGCAAGAGTGGCCCCACATTCACAAGCCTGGTCCCCATGGGGGACTTTAAAATAGTTCTTGAAGGGACAACGCAGTGGGACATAACTTTTCCAAGTGCTAGGGAAGCCTACAAGGAGAGCTGCTATGCTGGACTGTTTTCTCACTAGCATGGAGGGAGGGGGTGGTGGAGAATGTGAAGATCAAGGGCAGCCTGGGCTGCAGAGACTGAAATAGCAAAGTCCATCCTAAGATACTCAGGAGAGCAGGGAGTTTGCATAGCAAGCTCCCTACCTGGACTTTCATGGATGGCAAGAGTAACAAGAAATGTTTCTCTGGGTACGTTGGTGACTAAGTGAAGACTAGGGAAAATAGGTTCTGTCCAGAAGGAAATGGGAAACTGATTTACCTGGGATATAGAAAAGGCTGAAGTACTCAAAGTTTTTGCTTCAGTCTTCACTGGCAAATGTTCCAGCCATGCTGCCCAAGTCACAGAAGGTAAAAGCAGGGACTGGGAAAATGAAGAACTTTCTACTGTATAAGATCAGATCTGAAACCATTTAAGAAGGCATGCAAGTCCATGAGACCTTATGAGATGCATCCATGAGTTCTGAGGGAAGAGGCAGAGAAGGTGGCTAAGATACCACCCGCTATACTTGAGAAGTTGTGGCATTTCAGTATAGAAAAAGGGCTTATGTGAAAGATGGAGAGAAACTTTTTACCGAGGTCTGTAGTGACAGGACAAGGGGCAACAGTTTTATCCTAAAGAAGGTAGATTTGGATTGAACATAAGGAAGAAATTGCTCACTATAAGGGTGATGAGACACTGCACCAGGCTGCCAGGAGAAGTTGTGCATGTCCCATCTCTGGAAGCATTCAAAACCAGTTTGGATGGGGACCAGGCCAACTTGATCTAGTGGGTGGCATCCCTGCCCACGGCAGGGGGATTGGAACTATTGGAACCACATGACCTTTAATTTGCATTCTAATTCAAATCAGTCTATGATTCTACAATAATGAGCCCATCAAATGACATTTATAAAAATTAAAAATAAATGTTTGAAACCTTTTTTGATTCTGTCATCTGACTTAATTATATTCTGTAATGCCCTTCCAGCAATTTATTTAGCTATAAGCATAAACTATGAACCTGCTCACTGAAGAGCTCTTAATAAGTGCAAGTGACATAAAGATAGGAAGACTGAGATTAGCTGACCAGTTCTTTTCTCTGCAGAACACATAATTCTAATTTTAAGTCATAAGTGGTTTGTTTTTCCTTCACAGTTTATTTTTAATCCTAGCTCTTTCAGCTTGATCTGTACAGATATAAAACAAGGCAGACACATGAGCTTCCTCCTTATTATTCCTTAGCATTCCATTTGAATATTTACTAGTAGAGAAAGTAAGAGCCAACAATGAAATTTCAATGCAGGATTTCACAGCACTCCTTTGGAAAGATGATTAATAATGTTTGTCAAAAGTACAGGATATGAATCAGCTTCTATGTCCTAATGATTGGCTCTGTGAGAAAAAGAAAACATCACCATACCAGGGGAAAAAAGGTATTTATAAAGTGACTTAAAGCAATCTACTTGCTGATTTACTTAGCTAGGTAATCACTACAGCTTTGGTCTAGGGAAAGCAAGATTTCTGTCCCAGTTTAAAAATCTGAATTGGCATCTCAGAACACAACTTCTGAACAGAAAAAAAGATTTTGTCTTTGATTTATCTTAGATCAATAGTGAATCTCTAACGAAACACTGTGAAATAGATATTACTGTGCATACTGTGATACAGCAATTTGTGCTTGCTTTTCCTTTGGTAATAGGTCTTATCTAGAAAAAAGTAGGGATGAACATATTCAATTAGTTCTCTATAATACAGTGTCGTTATTTAATTCTCCTACCTTTTTATCCATGTACATTTTCCCAGTCATTTTTAGTTACTGCCTCCTGTGGACTTGTGTAGCAGACATGCTGACTCCTTAATTAAAATTGCATGCCAGGAAGTAAGTAACTGCCAGCTGAATGCTTGCCTCCTACTGCTGCATTCTGTCAGCTCAGGGATGGCTTTCTTTCTCCTCCCTTATTATTATTTTTTTAAGGAAATGCCAGTTTCTGTTTCTGAAAGTAAATTTGGGGAAGTCTCTGAAATGCACTTAACCTGGTGTTCAAATCTAGAAAATGTTATTTTTTGTATAGAAGAAAAACACAAGCACATTAGAAGGATGAAGTCAGTTTGATAAGTCTGAATAACCTAAGGAGCATGCAATTAGTACTGGTTGAAAACACTGATGGACAAATTAGAGTGGTTTATGCTGTTCCCATCTGAGGACATATCTGCCGAACACTCCTGGAATTAAGCAAGAACTTTTCTCAGTCATTTCCCTGTTATCCTGGAGGTAAAGTCCCATTCACGGAGGAATGAGGAGACTGGACACCTGCCTGAAGCTCCCCAGGCTTTGAGGAGATGCAGGACAGCAGTTGGTCTTCAAGAGCACACAGGTGGGGCATGCACATCTCTGCAAAGCCAAGAGGATCCTACAACATCCATGCTGCTGCTGCCTAGGGCAAAAGGGCTGTGGCCAGCACTCTTCTGGAGACTGGTGCTGCTGCTTCTCTGCTTGTGCACTGAGCTCTGTCTAGAGCCTTCCCCTCTGGAGACCAATCACACTACCTTTGCTCTCAGCCAAGTCAGAGCACAGAGTGGAAGGCAATTTCTTGGGCTGAAATGCTGAAGTCAGAATCATTAGGGCCCATGCCAACATTTGTTGATTTTCACCTTTGCTTCCCATGACATCAGCTTCAGGTAGTTTCTGATTTTGCTCCTAGGAGATTATGTACAGAAGCCTTCCCCTAAAGAGGGGGAAATTTAAAAGCTTTGGCAAAAGTTCCTTGTGTCCTTCTAGTTGTGCCTTTTGTACATTCCTCACCCTGTCAATATAAACTCACAGTTCCAAAGCTTTCCATATATCTGCAGAGAGTTGAAACAGGCTGGTTTGTTTGCCCTGATAACTGGAATCCACCTTTATGCTGGCTGCCAGAGACCTCCAGGTAACTTCTGCTCTGCCAGCTCCCAAGAATGGAGCTCCTGAGCAGCCAGAGGCCTCAGCAATTCAGTTCACATGCATGCTCTGCTCCACAGCTCCCAGGGAGAAACAAGAGCTTAGCAGCTGTGATAGCTGGCTGCTTTAGCATTTCATGTCTTCAGGCTATGATTTTTATTTTTTTTTTTTACAATTGTCTTTCTTTTTTCACTTACAGAGTGAAATTTTGAGCCTAGAAAACTCAATAGGAAAGTTCCCCTTGATTTTAGCTAAGCTAGGAAGTCAATATGACAAAATGGGGAAGCAAAGCAATTTTTAGAGACAAGTAACATCTTTTATTGCAGTAACTGACATACTTGGAAAAAAACAGGTAAGCCTTTGGGCTTACAAGTTTTGTATTCATATTACACTGGCTTAAATATTCATTTGAAGTTAAAATGTACATTAATATAATCTAAACACAGCAGGGCTTATATTTTAACTAGGACTCAAATTATTCACACATTTCAGAACTAAATTTAGGCTTCCATTTTTGGGTTGAAACTGGTAAACACAAAACTTCACCACAACCAAAACAATGAAAAGGAAAATAAATTTTAAAAGCTTTCAAAGTGCAAATTGGAAGCCAGCTAAGGTCCTCATGTAGATTGGAGAGAAATGGCTCTCTTGCTCTGGTTCGCATTTTAGGTCTCATTTTTCATATTTATCGCATGCAGGTAGGAGCAAAGATTGTGAGTCTTGCTGCATTTAAACCTTCTTGAGTTTGAATAACAGGGAGGAGAAAAGGAGCAGACAAAAATATAGATAAATACAAGATAAGTTTTGAAAGAAAACTTTTAAAAACCAATCATGGTTGCTAAGTAACAAAAGCATACTTAACCTTTGCTAATGATTAACAAACCACAAAATTCACACAAGCCAGGAAACAAGTAGCAAAGGAGTTTCGTTTTGGGAGTTTTACAGGTTTTTTTACAGTTTTTGCCCTTCTAAAATTTGCAAGGCCATAAGAGGGAGGAAATTACCAAATTACTGAGCTAAAGAAGACTTTGTTCCCCTGTGAAATACTAGCAAGAGATATTTGTGTTCAGAAGATTTTTCCCCGAACGATACTCACTCTGAAATGAGATCTGAGCCTGACTGTACCAAGCTCACTTTTGGGTAGGTGCCTGGTTTCCCAAGATTTAGATTTGCAGTGACCCATCACT
Source organism: Passer domesticus (assembly GCF_036417665.1). NCBI lineage: Eukaryota > Metazoa > Chordata > Aves > Passeriformes > Passeridae > Passer > Passer domesticus. Next base: position 20,699,491 of record NC_087478.1, read on the forward strand.
GCAAAGACATGGGGCGTGACCTTCACTTTGACTGTTCAGAGTCAATTATGGTAAGAGTCTTCACAGAATATTTTCCCTGCTATGTCTTGATCCTTTTTATCCCAGCATGGGTGATCACAGAGACTGCTTAACAAATTTTATTTCAGTTCCTTGAAAATATTTTATTGCATCAGCTAAAGTTAAATCAGTCCATCTAATCTACATATCTCTAAATTCCTTTATAGGGCCTTTATGTTTTGCTAAATTTCTTACAAACTTCCCCAAAAGTAGTATATAAGTGACCAAATTAATTTCTCTTTAAGGGTTGGGCTGTTAGATAACTGAAGGTTGTACAGTGATGTACAAGAGTCAGGCCACAAAAATGCATTCTACATATCCATGAGACCACAATTTTGTCCACAGCTACCAATGCTATGAGTGCAAGTTACTGCCCAAGTAACTTTTGCTTCTAAAAATCTTGGGAAAACCAAGACTTTAAGAATATCTGTCTCCTTGTTTACATAATTAAGCCTAGCCAGATTTGTTTAGATTTATCCTTTATGTATGACTCCTCCAAATCTCTTTTACATATCTGCCTGTTTGATTATGGTAGAAGCAATAACTTGTAGTTATGAAAGCAAAGTTTTCTGTCTATATGATTGTAAGATCCTTGATCTTGGCACATTTCTGCTCTGTGATTCCATTTCTGCATCCAGTGAAAACTTTTACTGCTGCTGTTCTCTTGCCTGTTTTTCCTTTCTGCCCTCATTACCAGGCAGTACATCCTCACAGGGTACATTATGTCACAAAAATAGATGATGTCTGTTCCTGTCAAACATCCTTTGTTTGGAATGTCAAAGACAGGGCACTAGGACAGAGCTTTCCCATTATCCCTGGCTCAGAAATGGATGTCACACACCTGTGTACTGGAAAACAACATATTCAGTGAAACTGATTGGGTATTTTGAGAATTATATTCTTTATTCTCAAAAAAAATTACAATTTATTGAAATTGAAGCATAGAAGAGGAACAGTATTGACCCTTTTTTATCCAATTTCTTGTATAAAACCAGAAATTACAGTTTGCCAATTTGAAATTATATTTAGCATCATAATTTAAGATAATGAGACAGATGTTAAAAATTATCTAATATGTAAAACCATTCAAAGTCAATTGGAACAGTATATCTTGATTGATGCAGACAAACTAACAAACACAAATACAATCATTACTGTGTCAAAAACATTCAAAAAGACAAATGTTTACCCTAAGCTTGGACAAGAAATTATTTTAATTGCATAAAAACATTCTTGGATGAAAAAGCTTACTTCTCAGAAAATTTGCAAGAAAATCCTGGCAGTACTTTTTCTCAAAAACGAGACAAAGGACAAACAGACTAGGAACAGGAATGACAGACAAAGCACTAATGCCTTTACAATTTAAGACTTCATTGGTTCTAAATTTAAAAACGTATACTCTGGTAGATTGTGATTTAAAGCATCCGTAGACTAAGATACTAAAGTATCTCACTGATCTTCAGAAGATCCTTAGAAGATCTAGATTTGGAAGATGTACTGTATATCATAGACCTAGATGGAAAAAGCAGTTTCCATAAATCTGTTCAATAAGAATAAAATTTATTTCATGTATTTGTGACATGTCCACATTAGATGCCTAGGCCTTTACCAATGTTGTGCTCTGTTTCTAATTAAGGGATTAAAAAACACATATCCTGTTGATGATTTATCAGGTTTATGCTAGAGATGTATCTCAGAATACACTGAAATCCCTGGTTGCATGTTTGTCATGTGGATTATTAAGGCAGGGTAGGTTATCCAGCTTAGAATTAGAAGTCTACTGTTTGGTCACCTTAGTAAAACCAGATAATTTCTCAAGTGTGTTTGTTTTATTTTGAGAATAGATATGACCAAGATGACAGTATCTTTCTCCAGGTGTTTTGATGGTTCAAAGTATCCCTCTCATGAACTTGCTTCACCCATGGTGCTGGTTAAAGAAAGCTGTGTTTTACTTACTCATCTCTGCAGAAATTATTATTAGATCTTCATGTAGCTTTAGGTATGATTATTCACAAATGAAAGAGTTTTATTACAACTTCCAATGTACTAAAATGCTTCCAATATAGGCAAACTGAAATTGCCCCAGGATTATGGATGCTGTCATAATAGCTTTGAAGCTATTGCCTTGCTTCATAATACTGTTCTTTTTGAAAGCAATCCTACTCTTTTTAAGAGCATTAAACATCAAATTGGTTCTAAATGCCAAGATCTGAAATCAAAAGGAGAGTTATAACAGATTAACTTTACATAAACATTTTTGGGGTTCAAAAACTTCAGAGCCAACTAAATACACTCTCCTTAATAATATTTACAGTTAAGAGGAGGAAACAGGAAAGAGAAGAAAAAAAAAGGCCACATCCTGATAGGGTAATAATGAAGGCAGGATTAACAAGGCTGGTGAAATTGGGTAAGAGAGTGTGCTACAAACAACAAAAAACATTTTTAATGGGTTTTCCTTTTACTGGGAAACATTATGTGAAACTAGCCAATGCACTGAAAAATGATAGCACTGGTGGATTGGAGGAAGCATGATGCATCAGAAATGAATAATCCAGACGTAATACTTTGTATGTTTGCAAAGTACAAGGAGACACAACTGAACAGAAATTTCAAGCATCTGAAAATTCATGCAAAATAAGTCATCAGGTGAAAAGACTTTCTGAAGAAATTTTCTGTTGAAAATTGTCAGTGTCATGGCTGAGATTAATCCTATAAACTTCTAAATAAAGCATGGCTTTTTGTAGATGTTGATTTTCAGGATGTTAACCTACAGGAACTGTATAGAAATGCTTACTGATCTATATTTAACACAGATCTTTGTCAAATGCCCCTCATATTTAAACTGTAGTTCCTCATGTTTCTGACAGTACACAGAGATGATGGGAGGCATGACACTGGAAGTCTACTTGAGCTTCCCTGTGCTCCTTTTTGGCACAGTCAAAATTTTGTTATTTTTTATCTTTTATACTAGAAGGCTTAAATTTTTCATAGAGTTTAAGATTTTTTTGTGTGCGTGCTTGCACCTAGTAAGATGAAGAAAAAAATGGGGGAGAGTCAGACTCAGTACGACTGGCCCCCTCCAGACCTACATTTCTGAGTGTGAATTACACCTTATTTCCCCCTTTCTGCCTGCCTCCTACACATACACATTGAGACACACACATCTTGTTGCTGATCATTTCTAAACTCATAGCAAGCATCTTAAATTAATTTACATTTTCAAGGAACAGTTACTCTTATTATTGAAAGACACTTAGTTTTTCAAGCAAGTGCCATCTTTACCCTTGCAGTGTCTCCACAGGAAGGGGAATTCCCTCCTCTGGCACAATTCAAAGTCCAGTTCTGCAGGTAAGCTCAGAATTTAAATTGTCTTACATGACATTCCCTGGGTGAAGCTCATTCGTATTCTTATGAACAGTTTATTTTTCAATATTCTGTTTGAAATCTGGCATAAACTACCTATGTTCCTCATAAAAAATAAAGAATTTGTTTTCAAGAACTGCTGCCAAAATTCTGAGCATTATGCAAAAGCAAGGAAAGTCTCTTAGAAAGCAGTAGAAAAGGTTCAGTATCTTCAGCAAATAATATCAGCTGTGAGCCACGATGCTGGGTCAGAGTGGACATCTGATGTACACTGGGAAATACATATTCACAGACCTGATAAAGAAAAGACAGTGATACTTTTGTGCCTGAGAGCAAATAAACAACATTTTATTTACAGAAGTGTAACTCTTTTATCACAAAAGAATTAATCAGCCTCTTTGCTACATGCAGTACTCAGAACCAATTCTTTTTGCTATGTGAAGATTCACATGTATGTCTGCACAAAGGAAAACTCCCCCAAGATCAGATGTCACTCCAAAATCATATTTCATTGCCAAAGCATCATGCTACTGGACAGCTCAAACAGAGGCTGAAGAGGGGTAGACAGATTTAATCATTTGTCTATCAGAATAGAAAATGAATTCTCAGTTCTATTGCCATTAGAATTCAAAGAGAGTGTGACAGGCATATGCAGTTTTAAAAAAAAATAATAAATCTATTTCTTCCCAGATGCAGAATCCAGCTTTTTGAAGCTATGACCAAAAAACCCAGAGTGTACTGCATATAATCCAAATGGCCTGACACTCCTGATCTCTACTGAATGACTGGATATGAAAAAAAATTATTTTATTTGGCTCTTTACCTCTTAATCATTTCAATAAATAAAACACCTCAAGAGAATGTGACAAAGCAGTTACAAAACCACAGAGATTAAGTATGAGATAAAAACCCCACACCTCTGAAGGACAGCGCTTAAAATGTCCTTAAAGCACAATCCAGTACTTAAGATCAAATGTTCTGAAGTGAGCTGCTACTGCATCTAAAATTCACTATAACCTTCTCTTTCAGCTCTGAGAGTTCTGCTGCCTTTGGCACCTGCCCCTTATCTCAGGGAGTGCTTGCATAGGGTGACTCTGCTGGGGGACTCTGCGGCACCCACGGGCAGTCAGGGGAGGTCTGCTGCCTTCCTAGAGCTGGTGTCCAGGAGGGTGCCTCAACTTGTCAGGAGCACAAATTACTGTCCACTGTTAGTCTTTCAAGTAGGCATGACTCCAACAGAAAAAGGTCTCCCTCTTAACCTGAATGCACAAAAAAACCAGTTCCTTCACTAACTAAAAGGCTGCTTACTGTGGGATTTAAGCTTGTTGTTTACTTCTGTAATTGCCATATCATTAATTGCTATCACATCATATGTCATATCTGTGAATGCTTGGTGAGTACCCTTAATATTTATGCATATACACATATTCTTTCATCTTAGAAGGAGGACTGTTGACAGTCTTACATTGGACAACATTTTATTTCACAGAAATAATTTCTTAAACAGCTTAAGTGCACTTACTATGGGTTTAGAAAGAAAATGCCTTTGCGCTGCTGGTATTTCAGAAACTGGATATAGATCAAATTCTTGGCAAATAAATTCCAAACAACACATTAGTGTTCCATTTATTTTTGGCAATTGCAGTATATGATCTCCAGTATTCACTAAGGCTGACATCTATTTTTTCGTGCTGGTGAAACTTTTGCTTCACATCAACATGTAGGACAACTTACATTTAGCAAGACTGGCCAGCTTTCTACAGATCTCCTCTCCTTGCACAGAATAACTCAGTGTGTTCCTGTTATCTTGTCACTCTTCTACTGAAAACTTTTTTCCTCATTTATACCAAAAAGTCCCCAAGTAAATTGACTTTATTATTTTTATGGGAAAACAGAATATTATAATAAATCTTCAGGGGGTATTTAGGAGTTACTACCCAAAATACTGTTGCAAAGGTGCATGAATTTTATAGCATGTATTCTTTTTGTTATGTACAGAGTGAAAGATTCAAGCTATATCTCCATGCTATTAATGGTGTGACTAAAGCAGGCTAGAGACATCAAACTAGCCCAAATATAACTGTATAGGTGAGATATAACAAGCAAAAAAGTCATAGAAGTAGAAAGTGAAGCCTTTAGCTTAGGTAATATAGCAGAGCAGTTTCTCAGAGTTTGGCTACGTTAGAGCTGGTAGTTCAGAGGTGTATAACACATCTCCAATTGTACACACATAGCCAAAAAGCAAGGCTGAGTATGTTGTCTTTCTGACAGGAAATCATGTCACATCTCAAAAAAATTTTACCTCAAAAAGTTCTTTGCAAGCCCTTAGGTATTTCTATTAATTCATCTCTGATTAACCTGAGAAGAGATGGGATTTATTCCTATTTCTGCATTGTGACATTGGGGAACTGATCTTTGCTTCCCTGGTTACATCTTTCCTGTCCTATAAAGTGGAATAATAAGAACTATATAAAGCATTCCAAAACCTAAGAGGGAAGGAAGTACAGAAAGAAAAATACTGTTATTTCTTCACCTTATCTACACTATATCTCTTCCTTCAAACAGCATTTTGTTCTAAACAAAAGAAATTCATCAGAAGTTCAACATCATCCTTGGCCCATCATGTTTCTATGGTTACAGAGCCACTGTTTTTCATCTCTAGAAACTAGCAAGAATTTTCCATTTTACAAGACTGTTGTGCCCTATCTCTCTGACCCTCCCTTATCAAGGACAGGTTATTCTCATTTTGCCAGCCTTGTCAAGCCCTGCACTGAAAGCATCTCCCAATCAGAATGCAGGACAAAGCTTTTAAATACACAGTAGGCATTATTTGCAATAACACCAAGAAATATCATCACTAAGAAAGGGAAATGTAAGAAGGAATGTTAAACTTTATCCCTGAAGGCTTATCCAGTCTCTACTTTTCCACAGATGAGACAGGCCTTGGCGTGATGGCAGGGAAATGATCCTCTGCCTGCCAACATGGCATGCCTTGGCCTCTCTCTCAAGCCTGTTGCATGGCTCACGTCAGAGACAAGCCACCAGGCTTCACCTCAGATCCAGTCCAGCTTGGATATTTCCTCATGGCATTTGATTTTGTCTATTAAGTGGAATACAATGCATACACAAGTATATATTTCTCTATACATGCATATGCTGTCACAGTAGATAAGCAATATATGTAAATATACAAACATACACACACCTCTACTGCACAAACTACCATGAGGCAGTACAGATCCCTTTTCTCACCCCAACTTTTCTACAGTAATAGCACGTGCTTATAGATTAAACTCAAGCTTCCCTTAAGCACAAGTTTACAATTCCCTACAATTCCCTTAACATCCTCTTGAAATATTATTTTTTTTTCTCTTCTCTATGCCTCTATGAAGAAAAACAACCCTCTCTTCTCAGAAAAGGAGCAAAGCCCACCCCTTCTCAGAATAACATTAGAATATGGCTGATTCTGAGTCAATTTCCTCTTTATTCCCCTGTCCCAACCAGTATATTCCTCATTTGCATTCCTCTCCTTCAGTCATGTGTGGGATTTTATCTGTTGCTGTAACATTAGTGAAAATTACCACATAAAACTTCAAAGTTAGTTTGGTGCATGACTTCTTGTAAAAAATCTCTTTAACAGAATACTGATTCCCTGATCATTCCCAGTCCTCTTTCTTATTTTTTTCTGGACTCTTTCTAACTCCACAGGGAATGACCAGGGCTTGAGGAACCTGCAAGAGCTCCTGAATGAAAAAGCCTAGGAAAAAGTATATAGCAGAATATCCTACCAAATTTCATGAGAGAGAATGGAAATTTTCTGAGGTTCATTAAAGGCAACTTCCCAATGTCAAATAGCTCTTGCTTTGCTTTTCTACCATGGATCAGCACACATTCATTTTGAACCTTTTTCATACGTGCACAGTATTCCAGAGTAAGGAGTTCTGATCTGGTTATTTATGGCATGAAGCACCCTGTACTTTTGTTTGACCTCATACATAGCTCTATCACACGATTTCTGAGTGCATAGTTTTTGGACTATGTGTTCAGTGTTACCATGTGTGAATTCACAGTGAAGAAAAGAGAAGGATTAAATCATAGCCAGCATGCAGCTCCCAATGATTGGCACAAAGGTTCAACTGAGCAGACGCTGGCACAACCAAGATGCCATTAATTTAAGTGATAGATCAACTAAAATTCACAGGAGAATAAAGTGTCATTCATGTTTTTCTTTTAGACTACAGAGTTTAGAATTAGGATAAATATTTGATTGTGCCAGAAGGTTTACCAGGGTGACATATGCTAGAAAGGGGATAAGAGGTTGACAGCAGGAGTTCCTCTCCATGGCCTGTCTCTCAAAAGCTGCTGATTCAGCACAATAACTAAACCCAAGTCTTCCAATCTAGGTCTGGTTATGGTTAAGTTTTATTTTTGTTCCTCATTTAAAGCTTAACTTCAGTTTTAATTAAAAAGAAAAAGTTTGACAATTAAATGGTTGCCAATTTCTTCTTAATTATTACATTCACCAAGTACTAGAGCTAGCTTGCCAGCATTTTGAATTTTCTAAGTGGAAAGAAGTAGAGAAAATAGATAAGATGTCAATTACAGTGAATTGCAATTAAGATTATTGGCAGACAAAGACCCTCGGGGATCTAGAGTCCCACATAGCAGTAAACTTGATAATCAGATGGTCTAACCTTGCACTAAAAAGAGAATGTGTCATGTTATGCAATATAAATTAATCATTTAAAAACAAAGTTTAAAAGAAAAAATGGATAGAGAAATATGCACTCAAAATCCTCTCAGTTTTCTTTGTCTTTGAAGAGACAATCACTCATCTGATCACAGGCTTCTTGACTACATCCAGAGCAGAGAGTCCGGGAGCTCTTGGCACACACCAACTATGTCCCAGCTCTGTGACAGAGTGAAACCCCAGGGTGCTCCTGCCTGTAAAACAGGCTCAGACTTCCCTACTGGATGTTTTTCAGGCTCTTCAGGTTAGTTGGAGAGGATTTGCTGGGCAGCCCTGTGGGGTTGCTGACAGGATCTGCATGTCAAGAGACACAACAGCACATCCCCAGCAGAAAACAGATGCTTTATTTTCCTTCTGTCGTTAAACCACAGCAAAAGCAGCTAGCTGGTCTAATATGTAGATTATCATAACAAAAGACATATCTAAGGAATGATCCTGAAGATGATATCAGAAATTACAGATGACAGAGAATGAGAGAGACAAAAACCCTGCCCTCTGATATTAGAGATAAGAACTGTCATTTAAAGACAATGACAACCTTTCCACCAGCCAGACATTGTGGAACAGCACTCATGTCAAGTTAGAAGCATGAAAATAAGATTTTTTCTGTTCTCTTTTCTTCCCACCACATCTCTCAAACAATAATGAGGCTGAGGGGAAAGGGAATCACTGTAGTTTTACCAGCTGTAAAACATTCACACCAGCAGATACCATGAGGTTAGACTAGATATGCCAGTCCTGGAAACAGGATTTCTGTCCTTAACTCTGCAACCACCACTGAGCCTTTGTCATGGTTGTGCTGAACTGCCTTTGCATTTCTTATTCTGGAAGGGGTGAAAAACAAGAGAGCTGTATCCATTTTCCTCCCTACTAGCACTGCCTAAGGGGCAGTATAGGTCAGAAATACTCATAAGACAACTATAATCTCCCTTCCTTTTAGCATGGAGCTCTATCAAACTGTGCTGTAATACCCTCTTATTCACTATAGTCTCCTTTAAATTTAAATAATTCATTTCTTTCAGTATTCAGAGTCCCATCTGCTTACTCAGGGGACAGGAGAAAACTGACATTTTTTAGACAGCAATAAACCACCAGCACATTTCAGAGAACATCCATAAGGTTTTATTGTGACTTCTGAATTATACTATATTATAGTCCCCAATAGTAAAAGAAATTCTGCCCTCAATTTTTTTTTGCTGGCATTGTGTGACAGGGACCATACAAGTAAATAGCTTTTATAGACAGCCTGATAGACGATATAGATAAAATAGTAGAGATGTAAGTTCACTTCGGATTGTGCATCAGTAATATCCACCACTGGATTCAACTAGCAGAAAATTTTTAGTGAAACATACAGTGAAACATACAGTGAAACAATAGACCTTGAGATCCAGAACTAAGATGCATTGCATATAGAAAGTGCTGTTTTGGTTCACAAAGACACTGCCCCCTTGTCATTGCTTCAGTGGTTATTTGAAAGAATAGAGAGTTTAGCACCCTCAGAATAGAAAGAATGAGAAAACTTGGCAATTATACCTAATAATCTTCAAGGATGACGACTGCTTTGGCATACCTGGCACATTGTGACTGCCAACATCAGCTGCAGATAATGGGATTGTGGAGGTGGCATCTGCATCCCAGTGGCTGGTCCTGGACCACATGCTTAGGGGGTAACTGGGAGTCATGGTGTCTCAGCCACAGCTGGCACTTACCCTGTACTTTCATACTCTCTGAAAAACCCCAGCCCACAGTGCAGGGAACACCCTTCCTCATCCCAGGTGCAGTGATGGGTGCTGCCCAGAGTCAGCGCAAAATGGGAGAGCAGGCTCCAAGTTCATGCAGCTGCAGTCAACATCTACTACTTTGAATGAGTTTTTAACTTTCAAAGACTTGTTATAGGTTTATATAGCTAATTAATGTTGTCCTCAAACTATCAAGTAACTTCTTTAATTTTTTTTACTGAAACTTATGACACTACTCTGCCTTGGGAACTGATATGACTGTCAGACTTATGCTGGTGGTCTCTTACAATAATACCATGTAGGAGTGACAGGTTCACTTAAATAGTATTAGAATTAACTAGAACAGCAATAGTTGGGAATTGGTTGGAATTATACATTACATAAATGTGGTTATTTAAGTAAACTTAAATTTGGAAATAAAGCATATACAATTTCCTGAATGCAAATGCAAGTTTTCCCAGTAATCATTAAATTATACTTTCAGAGGGACAAGAAAATTTCAATTTTAGAAAATCACTGTGGTAAGAAAGAAGCAATGATGCAGCCCATGAAGTTATTGTAGTGGATTTTCCATTATTTGATCTCTTTACATTAGAATTATCATTCAAAAAGAGACACTGTAGCTTAAAGAGAAAATAACTGATTAGGTGCCAAAATTACTTCCTGAATTTTTAAATTCTTATATGCTCCAGTAAGTCAAGTAGTAAAATCACTTGATCACCATGTCTCTCTACAATTGAAAAGCTACAAATTGTCAACCAAGCTTAGTGATGTTAGTGATATACATAGACTACAGACAAAAGGGTTGCAAATTATTAAGACAATTATTTCACTAATAATCAATTCTACTTTGAAAGTACTCTGATACTGAAGTTCTGATCTCATCTTTCAATTAAATAATATTGTAGGAATTTAGAAAACTATTTTGCTGAAGGTAAAGTGCATAAAATAATGTAGACAACAGAAAATTAAGTAACAGTAATATTTAAAGATTTTACTCATTTTAGTTCTGATCAAAAGGTTTTAAGTCCTAAATTGCATAATGCTCCCAGTTATTTTTCTTCTAACTCCTATTGTGCACAGGACGTGAATAAAAACCTGCCTGTAAACTTTAAACCACAAGCATCAAAAGGGATGCTGTAGTTGAAAGTTTCCTCCATAAGTATTCATAAAATTTTTTACTCATCCAGAAGTCAGGGAGTCACCAGGGTAGAGCACTTACAGAACCGACTTAGAGTTAGGCTAACTAATTAGGTTAACCCACTAATTTACAGCGTTATTTAAAGAATATTATTCTCTGGAGTTCTCTGCTGTTTACTCTTGGTGAGACATCCAGAGTACCAACTTCTAATTTAGATCCCCAAACGAGGTTTTGTATTCCTATCATGTTGAGAAGATGAAAAAAATACCTTTTGAAAGGGACTGGAGAAAGAAGTGGGGGGAGGGAGATTAAAGAAGTTTTGAAGCAAGCCAGGAAAGAGATTTTCTGAAGTTTTTCAGACAAGCAAGATCTAGTTTTGTACTTAACCTCAAAGAGGGAAAAAAGCAAATTTTGAAGACCATAGATATGTTTGAATGGAGCTATAGAGGACTTGATTACAAAAGGTGTGTGTGTATATATATATATATATATGCACAATTATTTATCTAACAATCTAAGAAAATCTCAGGAATGTGTGTGGAATGCAGATAGCCTCTCCAAAGTTAACACTGAATATAGAATATTATTATTCAGTACCAGAATATGCTTCTCGTATTGAATACAGCTTTCAACTTCAGCCCTTTTCTTCCAAATTCTATTGAAAGAGAGAAAATATCATGCAATTTACATAAAATAGCTCATCCCAGACTAGCCAGGTTTTGAAAAGTTTTTAAAATAAACATTTTAAAATTTGCTTTATATTTTTCTGAAAATTACAGTAAGAAATGGCATGATAGTGGAAAATGATTTAAATGGTTTAGCTAGCTGAACAGAATTCATAATGAGCTGTACATTTTTTTCTGAAATTGCATGATAAACATCTTCTTAGAAATTATATTAAGAAAGCAGGGACCTATGAGATCCAAACTAGGAGCTAGTTATTACACTGAAAGCAGCTCAAAGTCAAAGCCATCTTTTGGCTGTAATGAATAGGAGTTGATGACTTCAACACAGGAACCAATCACACATGTCACTGGCTTACCTCCTTTGGTCAGCCTAAAATAGTCCAACATAGGTACCTGTTCTCCTCTAAAACAGGATTGTCCTCTCAATGATCTGGGGAGGTCCAGACAGTGGGCAGCACAAAAGCTGCAGGCACAGCATATGAGCTTTGCTATTACCTCCTTAAATTTCTCAAAAATTGGGTTTTTTCCTTTGCCACCAGCTACCACCCCTGAAAGCTCCTTCATCTGGGAGTTCATCCCTCTCTTGAGTCCCTCAAGATACATTTGTCCAACTGAGAGCTAGACAGTATCAAAAACATCCTTGTCTCTCCTTCTGATGGGTGAGAGAGAGAAGAGCACCCTCCTTATAATGAAGTGCCTTTTTGCTAGTCCTTGCTAGCCCATCTTGACCAGATATGCCAAGAAAAAATGCCTCTACTCATCCTTCTATCAGTCCACTTAAGCCTTCTGACTCTCTGAAGGAAGAAGACAATCTCTTCTCCCTGTCTGGAGAGACAGAAACCAGAAACCGTGCGTGGCAGGTTCCCTCCTGCATGTCTATTCCACGTGCAAGGGCAGACTGTAGGATTGGCAGCCTCCCCTGTGCTTTTTCTTCAATGGCTGCAGCCTCCAAACAGCTCCTGAGATTTGTGCTGAGAGCTTTTGCTACCCCAGGACTTGACAAGACTTTCCATAAGGCTGCCAAGGTTTTCAAACAGCCACGACGCACAGTCACGATGGTAGAAAGGTGGTTTTCCTGCTGCATGCAGTATGGACACAGCCTCTAGTGCTGCTGTAGAATTGCTCTCTTCTATGGAGTGTACTCCATTCACATCCTTATCTCAGTGGACCTCAGGGAAAATTAAATGCCTCTCAAACTAACTCTTTCCATCCCGCTCTCTCCATGTTCACGCTTTCTTTTTTGGATGTGTTTGTCAGATCCATGTAAAGTGGATAGTCACAGTTGATAGTTTGCAGCATTTTTTTTTCTTCTACCCCCTGCCTTACCCCCAAAAAATGCAATGACCCCTTAATTGGTCTGTCTTATGTGTATAGCTGTATATTATATAGCTTTACAATTTTATTCATAGTTGAATTTTATGTCCTGCATCTGCCATTAAAGTATTATGCAATTCTGTTACCTCAAATATAAATATAAAAGAATTTATTTGAGTAGTTATGCACTATTTAGTGCATGTCCTAGAAATCATTTGTTTCCATTTGAGCACATAGCAGATATTATCTTGGAAAAAGGGATAAACATGTACTTAAATTATAGTACTTTTTAAGATAGTAGTTATTAATAAATTATTATAATTATATTCATAAATTATATCATTATAATTTATATTATTATAAATTATAATAATAAATATCAGATATTTATTATAATATCTGATTATAATAAATAACTCAGAGATACTTCAATAATAGTTAATGATCATCATTACACAATTAAAGGTTTTTGTTGTTTGTGCATATACTTATATATTCATCAGTGACCACTGGGTTTAAATTACTTCACTGCTAATTGCGTTCACCCTTCATGCAACTTTGTCTTCCTTTTTCTACCATTTTTATGCAATATATACTTTCTACCATTTATGAAATTTCCACAACACTTTTCAGCTACTTCTGTGCACTTTTCAAATATTTTTCATTTGATTCCTTCTAGGTCAGACATTGAAAGGCCTCATCCCGAAAAACTAAAGCCAAGCTGAATATAATTAATTTACCCCAAAAAGGCCAGCAGAATCCCATTCACATAAAAATTATTTCCTTCTGGCTCCTGTTTGAATCTTGGTATTTCTGAAAATCACTCACAAATACAATAAGGGGAGACACAGCGAGGAGCAATACAGAGAATGGAGAGTTTTGCAAAAACCCCACTCACTGGCACAACCTGTAGTCGTGGAGGAAAGCAGGGCTGGCAAAATGCCATGCTGGAAAGCGTGCCTGGGAGGGCTGGTGTGACCTGCTGCTGCTGGGAGGCAGCCATCAAGCTTTCACACAGGCCCCACATCAGCTTAAGACACCCTCACCACCACTGGAGAAGCAGGGCTTAATTCAATCCCTTATCTATACTCAGTAATGCAACTGGAAATGTTGCTTTTCTTCATGTTTTCAATCTGACATTTAGCACTATGATTTATGTTTGGCCTTCAGCTTGTATCATCTCTTTTCAGCAAATCCATCCTCTCCTTTGCTATCTCTTTTTTTTTTTTTTTAAGCTTTTCACTTCAAATCTTAGTAGTTAAACAGAAACCATACTTAGCAATTCCTCTTTGGATTCTTATTTCAAGGAGGACTTGCAAAGCCCTGTGCTTGGCTGCAAGTGCTTATGCCACCCCAACAAAGTCCCTCCTGAGCAGCACTGCTTACTGCTGACAGCACTGTTCTTGCATGAATCAGAGACGTGGAAAGAAGCAGGGTGCTAGGATTTGTATGAATATTCAGCTTAAATATATGTCTGAAGCCCTCATTTCTATAAATAGAAAATGCTTCCAAATGTCATAATAAAAAATAAAGGTATGTGTGTGGTTTTCTGTGAATTGTTTGGCAATCTCACTTCAAGTACTTACACTTGGCGATGTTGTTGCTGCTGACTGTAGCAGATGGCTGGGTTAAATCTTTTGCCCTTTGCACAGGAATGTTTTTGCTATTGTTGTTTGATGAAATAACTGGCTTTCAAAAGCAATTTTAATTTAACTAATGTACTCTTTGGGAGACAGGTGAAATTTATAAAAGTTTGTTGAAGCAAAGTGTCTGGTCACAGACACACATATTTAAAACGAGGGACATGTACGAGGCAATTTGGGTAGGATGTTCAGAACAATGGCTTGAAAAAAGCTGCTGTTTATAAATTGCTATTTACATAATCTGCCATTTCTGTTATCTGCAACATTCTGCATAACAAAATTACTGCAAGCAAATGAAATTTAAATGTCACTAGATGAACTAATCTTAGCTAAAGCATAAGAAATTTAAATTAGCCCATCATTAAAGCAGCTTGCATGACACCCTTAGAGGATGAAGTAATCTTTTCAGCTGGACAAGGATGGTGGCTCAGCCCTTATTTTTGCTAAACTGGTAATTTGGCTGCAATCTAAAGATGAGAAGTTTCATTCTTGGAAGGTATCACTGTCCTGCCAAAATTACACTCTTCTCACATGGGTGATCCACCTGCAGGTCACCTTATGTTTCAGTTTGAACTGTTGAACAACAAGGCTGTTCCTGTTTAACTGTGCAATATTTGATATTGTCACTTCTAGGACAGCTAACCAGGAATAGGCATTATGGGTTCAGTCCCTATGAGCGTCTTCTGACCCTTATTCAGCAAAACATTTAAAGCTAAGTTAAAGGGGAACCATGTGAGTAGTCTGACAGAAACTCAAGAGTACTTTATGCTCTTCAAAATAAGCACATGCTTACAGTCTTTGGTGAATTAAAGCAAGAATGAGCACAACTTTGTGGGAATGAGCCTTTGGTTTCCCCTGTTAATAACAAGACCCTTGTTCATCACTTTGGGTCCCAGGATGCTTTCTGAATGAGCTCACACAGTACCTGCACCAGTAACAGCAGTATCTGGGGGCCTGGCATAGACAAGGCAACTCAAAGTAAGGTATGTGCTCTGATTAGCCATCAGCAGTCTTTGCAGTAGAAGTGATTTATACTGAAACATGGTGAGAATTCCTCTCATAAATAAACAATAACACACATCTATGAAGGCTGTGTGGGGCAGAAAGAAATAGGATGATGCTGGGCCCTTCTCCCCACCTTATCAATGCACATGTTCTAGCTGCCAAGGGCACTCAATGGCATCAACTGATGTCCCTAGCACAATATGTGCACCCCTCAAGATCTCCTCTTCCTGTCCTTCTTCATCTCCAGTATCATGAGCCACACAAAGACCCTGTGAAACATTGCTCCTGCACCACTCCAGAGACGTGCACTTGCCCACAAACCCATGAGGTTGCTAGAGGTAATAAAGTCTCTTTCTTACATTCACTGTGGCCTTATTGCTGAGGAAGTCAAGAGGAAGATCTGGCTCTTAGGCTGCAGTGTCTGCTTGTGTACACTCAGAACTCATTGCAGAAGCACACGGACCACAGGAGGCTCAAGCACAACCTTTCTCTCAAAGATCTCACACAAATCAGCACAGCCCAGCAGCTGGGTTCAGCTGCAGCCAAGAATCATGCCTGTGTGCGTATGGCCCCAGATCTTTATCTTTGCACACTGCAGTGCAATTTGCCCAAACCCAACTCAATGTGGGTGACACAGTGTAATTTCACATTAGGACTGGGGAAAGGCACAAGAGAGAGAAGATCTTTCCATTTGCCAGGTCCACCAAGTATGAACTCTGTTTCTGCAGATGCTGACCACAGTTCTTTTTGCCTCCTATAGAGATCCTTCAATATGCATGTGTTATATCATCCCATAAAAGCCTTTTTGTAATGGGATCCATATTTGACAATGATAAGTGTGGAGATAATGACGATACAAAAGATCACACAGAAAACTACCACTGTAAAGAGATGCAGAGACACTTTATGGTCTAGGATGAGAAAAATGGCAGAGGAAATTCAGTGTAGGTAAATTAAGAGATGTGATGCAAATAAGCACTCCTTACTTTATATATCTAAAAAATATGAGCTTCAAAAACATTATTTCCAAGCAAGAAAATTTGGTGTTATACTAGCCAGCCCTATGAACTCCCTGTCTTTAGAAGATCACTTCCCTAGAGAGGAATAATATTTTTGTTATTATATGTAGTCTTAAGGAGCACATTCTAAAATAATTTGTTGTAAAAGCATTACAATTATATTTAAGAGACTTGTATTTAAATTTATCTAGTGAGATAAAAGAGATGCAAATATTTTTACTGGATTATTTCCTGCCATTTTTTGCTTCTTGTCAGGTTGTTTGTAAAGATGATGGAAAATTCCTGAGGGTACCATAACTGTGTTTCACAATATAATAATTAAATGTGCATGACTTTAAAAATGGAGAAATCGTTGGGGATATCTTCCTTTTATAGACTGTGCTATTATCACAAAAACCAACAGTGATGTAGAAAATTAAATAATTAAATGTCAGAAATGGCTCCTGTTGTTAATTTCTTCCACTAACCATGTCACCATGATTTGTTGGTACAGATTTTTACAACAAACACAGAGCATACAGAAAAAATGTACTTACAAATTATTAGTATTTTAGATGAAAATTACAGAAATCCCTTTTAGATAAAAACTTCTAAATATTTCTCTTTTTTTTTTCTTGTATTGACTCAGGCAGCAGTACTAAAGCAGCATAACTGAATTGTGCTTTGTTTTTCTGCAACTGTACTGTAGGACTAGATGACCTCCCAAGTCCCTGCCAAGCTGAATTACTCAATGGCTCTGTGATCATTGCCCAAGACCAAGGCTGTGGCTAATTTTAAGCTGCTCTGCCACTATTCCCCAAGTGGTTAAATACACACTTTTCAAGAGAGAATAAAAGGACTTGGCCAATATTTTAAATCCAGCCCCAGCACAATAACAGAAGCCTGAAATCAATCTGAGTCTTACACCACTCTATCTCCACTTATTGTGTCTGTCTTTTACAGTGGCATTAGTGTGAAATTAATCATGCCCTCTATTTTAAATTGTCATGCCTACAGCCAAGGACCAGGGATACAGATCAGGCAACACAGAGACAGGCAGCATCTTCTAAAGCAAATGGAGAAGTTTCTTCCATACCTTGTTCCTGAGCTGGAAACTGAACATTTCAAGGCTGAGATAAATAAAACAAAGAACGTGAGAATCATAAGGACTCTGGCAGAGGAGGTCCCCTGAATGATGCATGTTGTCTGGTCTCTGTGTCTTGTCCAGTCCTGCACTAGAAAAATTGTCATTTTACAGAAAAGAATGGTAAAAACCACTGGCAGAGGAGCTATAGCCTTCCTTTAGCTGAACTATACCAGAAAACCAAAATAATACAGCTATTAGCCAGCTAAATGATCAAAGACTCTGTTTATGTATAATGTTTATAAGGCTTTAGTGTGACAAAACTCAGTCCACTCAGTTTGTCCTGCTTAACATAAGCTCTGTTGGGAAACACTTACCTACACTACATCCTGATTCATTTGACCTGCTTGACCGTGGTAAATGGAGACCTCTGCCTGTCCACATGTAATGCACCTCTGCAGAAAAGGTCTTCATACAATGAAAACTTTTAATAATGAGTGCATTAAAAAGTATTAAAAACTAAGGCAGGAAAGAAGTCATAGAAGAATACATGGGGACTGTTTACAGACTCACATTAGAGTAGCAAATTTCAATATGTGAGCCCATACAAGAATAAGGAGTTAGAATACATAAAATACATGTGTCTTAGAATACCATATTTATGGGTAAGTAAAGCCTAAGCTTTTAATTCCAGCAAAGTAAATCAAAGGACAGCAGAAGATAAAGCTCTGTCTCTTCAAAAAGAACCTGGTTCATTAAGAAATGAAACGTGAGCTAAATAAAAAGCCTTCTTATGAAGAAGAAGGGAACAGGCATCCATTTACCAGACTATTAAAAAAATTTAGAAACTGATGGCTAATTTCTTTCTTCACTTTTTTCTCTGCAACCTCAAAGAAATGCCCTAAATTTCAGTGGAGCTGGTCCAAATTTCTAGCATTTTTAATGATGTCTGTCCTTTGTCAGAAAGATCAATCTTTTTCCTAAACCCTGAATGCTATTGTCTGCTTTTCAATGCTGAGGGAGTTTTTAATAAGATTAGTATTTTATCTCTTGACGTTCTTTTTAATATTCCAGGCAACTAGCTAGTTTCTGTAATGTTCTGTGTGTCTGCCTCCATAAACCGTCCTTATTCTGAATTCAGTGAACAGGTGTTACTTTTATATACCTGCAGATGGTAAGGCTACCAGAAAGGACATCACAGCAAACCTAAGTAGCATTTCTGACAATATAATGCCAATTCCTCATCCAGCATACATCTATCATGAGTAACTTCAAAATGAGCAGGCTCCAAACACCAAAGTGGACTTAGATGAAGTAGTAGAGATACAGAGTTTTGAGGGGTAGTCCAGAAGTCTCACACTTTCTGCAGAAAGACATGCTTTTGCTGTGTACACAGGAAGGAGTACTACAAGACCCTCACGGAAAAAAAAACCACCAAAAAAAATCCCAAAACCAAAACTAACCCTACAAAGCAACCAAACAGCTTCCCAAGAAAATATTCTCATTAAAAAAGCTGGGTTTAATTTTTGTAAAAGGGCTTCTTGGGGATTTCCTGAATTATTTCATTGCTGTATTTTGTGTATATTGAGTTGTAATATTAAATAAAAAAAATTTAATGTGTTTTACAAGAGACAAGACAAGGCTGTGACACAAGAGGAAAAGGACCTTTTTGTTATTTTTATGTATTTTCTGTCTCTTTTGGTTCCCATCAAGCATCTAATAATCATCATTTTTCATTACCCAATATGTTAACTGCTGGCCCTCATAAACAGTTTCACAGAGTCAGCCCAATCCAAAAGCTCCTATGGCACAATCTCATTCTCATGGTCTTGTGCATTTTTGCATGGAGGGATGACTGATTGTAGTGTCTTAGAGATGTGCCCTTTGCCTCCTCCCCACCACAGTTCTGCTCTTAGAGGCGCCTGAGTTCAGGCAGGTTACCTGCACTACAGAAAACTGAAAACAACAGTATCTAAACCTTTACTGGCAGCTTTCATGGACTAAAATTCTAAACGTGATGAAGAACAGGACACAGAGATTATGGCGTTCACAACAAAATACAATAAAGCTATGTCAGTCTGAAGCAAATCAAATTGCAGTGCTATTGTATGTAAAACCACAAGAATTGCACTTTGGACTTAGGAATTTTTAACAATACCTACAGCACAGGGTAATCATCTTGAACAAAGCTTTACTAGTAGCCTCCATTACTCTAGTTTCTACTTGATATATGCCAAAAAAAAGCAGATAGGTATTAACAAAGCCTTAAAACATCTAAGCAAATAAAATTATAAAAATCTAATATAGAAACCTTAAAAGAAAGATATACAGAAGATAAACTGCTACTGATTTAATTTCTTAGGTTCGAGAGCCAGGAAATTTAGACTTTTTCTTTTTAGAATGTGCCACCAACAGATCAGGCCTATGCTTAATAAAATTACAGCATACTGCATTTTTTATAGACCAATATGTCCTCATTCTTAACCATAGGAAAAATTTTTATTGTTTTAATGATCAGAGACAAGAAGCACGAAGAACCTTTTTGTTCCAAAATAAAACTACAGTGGGATTGCACAACCCTGTTTCCCTCACGCTCTTTAGCACAAGTTGATAGTTTGTCATTGACACAGCTGATAGGGATGATTTGCCCTAATGGCAATGCTTTGCAACAGAGATCAACCCTTCTATCTACAGCTGAGCTCTAAGATACAGCATGGTTTAGTACAAATGAACATCTACATGGCTGTTCAGGATTAAAGCAGACAAATAATAAAGTCATAGCCACTGAGACTGCAGGAAGACTTTGGGGAGAGAATAAATGTATTTACT
The DNA here is from genome assembly GCF_036417665.1 of Passer domesticus. Taxonomy (NCBI): domain Eukaryota; kingdom Metazoa; phylum Chordata; class Aves; order Passeriformes; family Passeridae; genus Passer; species Passer domesticus. The sequence continues at coordinate 20,720,103 of NC_087478.1, forward strand.
CAAGTTTGGATTAAACAGGATACATGACAAAGATCTTAATTTCTGGTTTTTTTTTTTTAAAGACATGTAAATAACATTACTTCATTTCTCAGCTTAGGCCCATTATCAGCCTTAGATCCAAATGTATTTTTATTCATCAACTGATAGTGATATTTGTTTTGAGTTTTCTGCTAACACAGGCCATAAATCTTTTATTCAGCATTCTCAGGCTGTAAGAGAATTGAGAAAAATCATAAAGGGCAGCCTGGCCATTCACAGCTGGTACAGTTTGTCATGAAAATACCAGTTAAGAATTCCAAGTTGATTGTCAGTTACAATAAAAATTTATTAACTAAAAGTTCCCAGGAAAGAAAGGAAAGAGGAATAACCTCTTGATTTACAAAGGTACCAAATTTCCAGTACAATGCACTAGAAATCTGCAAGAAACAGATTCTAAGGATTCCAACCAAATAACCTTAGTAATAGAAGTATATGGCAAAATGAACTTTCCTCATTACTTGATAATAAACACTATACAAAGAAAAAACCTAGCTTAATTCTGATTGGACTCTCAGGTCCTGGAAACTGATACCTTATTCATCAAGTCCAGTTGGAAACTACTCTGGCTCAGCACACAGACTTGAATATACAAGGCAGACAGTGCAAGTACTTACATTCAAGACAAATTTGCATTTATGAGCAAGTCCTGAATATGCATAGGTATGAAAAAAAATGAGTTCTGTGCTCATGTACTATTAACACACAAATGCAACACCAGCTACATTCAGCAAGAAGATGTATTATATAGTAACTATTTTATTAGGCAAGAATAAGAGCATATAAAGGGAAAGGAAGTATTAGTATCCCAGTTTTGCAGAGAATGAAATAATGAACAAAGAGCTTATTGGCTTATCTTCAGTTACATAGGAAGTCCGAGGCACAGGCAGGAAATGAAACCAGGACTGCCTGCTTTTCCCCCATTTCTTAGCACAAGAGCAACCCTCACCTTTAAGTCTACATATCTGGGATCAAAGGCATACAGATGCTTTCAGACTAAATCAGAGAAGGTTTGTACAGCACTGTTCTTGTAAGCAGTAAACCTTCAACTTAATCTATAATTGAAGAGGCAGCTTTTCCAGGAGGCAAGCCCATGACAGGGCACTGGTTCAGTACAGAATATGGCTACTCATGAAATTTTTAGTACTTTTTCCTCTATCAAATCTGTGGTCCTTAAATTTTTCCATTTGAATTTACTGTATCTAGTAAGATCATGACCATAAATAATACAGCAGCAAGAAAACAAATCAATATAATATCTCACAGATATAGTCTGACTAAGAGACCACTTGCTTTTACAGGGCAGAGCAAGAAGCACTACCTAATTAGACCGATGGCCACAGTTTGTGAGAGGAAGGAATATTGACGGGTTACTGGTGAACTCAATCTCTTGCTGAACATATGAACTCTCCAATGAATTCTCCACACAGGTCCTTGTTACACAGCTACCTAGAAGATAACATTGAAGGAGCCTCTGGAGAGCTTTGACTGGTCACTCCCATTCCTTTCCAAGGAAACCAGAGTGCACTGAAGAGTGATGTCGATGAGGTTTGCCATTATAAAAAACCTGCAGGTGGTCAGAGTAGGCATGGCTACCACACTACAGCCTTACAATAGCACATGGCTGCAAAGCCTCAGATCACCATATCTCCTGACTCTTTATTATGCTTGGCCAATCTCAGAACTATGAATGTATTTAATTTTTTTGTGTTACTAAATCTTTGTGAGAAATATTTTCACCATCTGCAAAAGAACATACTAGAATAAAATAACTATCTGCCTGAAAATACAATTTTTTTATTTTTTCCCCCAATGTAAGGCACCGAAGGTGAAATAAATGAAATTCTGATTGAATGCAAAACAGAATTATGAATGTAACAAATTTGTGTTGTTATGACTTAGAACAATTATGTGAAAAACTGTTTGTTCCAAAAGATACTTTGAGAGCACATAATGAAAAGAACTACAAAACAAATACTACTGAGTTAAAGAGTGGGAGTGTTTTATGAACGGTGAATCCACACAGGCAGATTCCCTTAAAATTAGTGACTTATCTGTACCTTTCTTTACTTGTTTCCCTGAATGACATGATAGTCCCTGCTAAAAAGAATAGATTCCTTACCTCAAAATAGGAACCAAAAAGCTAAGAACAAGATACATACAGTCTGCATGTAATGATATGTTATTATATAATTATATGATGGATATTAATTGAGTTGCACTAGCTGATGATTTGGTCCCTTGTAAGCACAGGACTGCATAATATATATATATATCTGAATATAATTTTGTGATAAAATATCACAGAATCACAGAATACGGAGAACTGGAAGGGACTCCCAAGGATCATCAAGTCTGACTCCTGGCTCCACACAGCACCATCCCCAAGAGTCACACCACATGCCTGAGAGCATTGTCCAAGTGCTTCTTGAACTCTGGCAGATTGGTACTGTGACCACTGCCCTGGGGAGCCTATTCCAGTGCCCAACCACCCTCTGGGTGAAGAACCTTTATCTAATATCCAACCTAAACCTCCCTGACAGGACTTCAGGCTGCTCACTTGGGCCCTGTCACTGGTCACCACAGAGAATACATCAGTGCCTTCCTCTCCTCTTCCCCTCATGAGGAAGTTTTAAACTGTGGTGAGGTTTCCCCTCAGTCTCCTCCAGGCTGAACAGACCAAGTGACTTCAGCTGTTCCTCATAGGGTTTCCCCTCAAGGCCCTTCACCACCTTTGTTGTCTTCATTGGGATGCTCTCTAATAATTTAATGTCTTTCTTATATTGGGACACCCAAACCAGCCCCCAGCACTCAAGGTGAGGCTGCCCCAGTGCAGAGTAGAGTGGGACAATCCCCTCCCTTGCCCTGCTGGCCATGCTGTGCCTGATGCACCGCAGGACAGGGTTAACCCTCCTGGCTGCCAGGGCACTGCTGACTCATGTTTCACTTGCCACTGACCAGAACCCCAGGTCCCTTTCCATGGCACAGCTTTCCAGTATCTCATTCCCCAGTCTGTACATCCAGGTTTGCCCCATCCCAGATGCAGAATCTGGCACTTTGCGATGTTGAACTTCATGAGGTTGGTGATTGCCCTGTTTTCTCATTTGTCTAAGTCTCTCGGCAGGGCCTCCCTGCCTTCAAGGGAGCCAACAGCTCCTCTCAGTTTTGTTTTTGCAAATTTCTGCAAATTTGCTCCGTTTCCCTTCCTGTCCTGCATCCAACTCATTTATGAAGATGTTGAAGAGCACAAGACCAAGGATGCAGCCCTGCAGAACCCCATTAGTGGCAGGTCACCAGTCTGATGTCATCCTACTCACTCTAACTCTTTGTGCCCAAATTAGCTGGATAGATATATGTGTAGAACTGACCCACTCAGCTCATGGCTTTAATTACAACTTCCTCAGCTGCAATGGAAGCCACACATCTGCAAGGGTTCTCAGGGCATGACCCCCTCATGACCAGATTCTTTTCCATCACCCACATCAACTCAGTGCCACTGCCCTGTCCTGGGCTTACCAACTTTTTCCACCTCTCTATGCCTTTAAATCTGTGAGCCTGACTTCCCCTCAGCTCTCATTCCCTCCTGCTCTGCCTGCCCTTTGGTTTGCTTGTGTGCCATTGCTCCTGTCTGTGTTTATGTCTCCTGTACCTTTGGTCATGACCATGGAAACTGCCTCCATCCAGCCTGTCAGTCAAGTCTGCAGCACAGCTGGAACCTTTGGCAACAGCTCCAAATCACCAACAGTTTTTCTAAATAATATTTCTAAATTATGATATTTCTTACTATCTTAAAGCTAAATATTTCTCCAGATTTTTATGATTCAGTGTGTGATTGCTATTAAATTTTTTTTTGCTCTTTCTGACATGTGTCCTCTTGCCCAATTGTGCCTATCAAAATTTTTATTCAAGGAGCACCTTCTTGGCTTGTGCCTATAGCAGTTCTCTCTGTTTCTCCATAGACTCTCCTTTTTTTGCTCTCCTGCTACACACTGTGTATTTTGGATTCCTCACAGCCTCTGTCTATCCCACCTGAACCTCTTATTCAGTGTCCAGATTTACTTCCTTTACCATCTTCCACTCTGTACTTTCTAATTTCAAGGATGCCTCCCCACAAGACCAGCTCTCACTGGATGTCTCCAGCAGTGGCACTCAGCACTGCCCTACCTTGTGTCAAATCTGCTGTTTCTTATGTAATGTCTGCTGGGATAAACAAGCCTGAACCAAGGCTTCAGGCTCCTGGGTACCCTGATGATAGAAGCAATATAAATGCTTCTGGATCTGAGTCCTAACCCCATTGTTGCTGAATTTGATGGTCCCAGTAGACTCTGAACTTAAACTAGATGAAAGGAGAGCAGAAATCACTTTGTGCGTTTTAGGTTTGTATTCATCTCTACACAGAGCTCCAGTCTGAATATTGTTTTGCAGCATGCAAGGACCAATTATTTCCTACCATGTCCATCTGTAACTGACAAAAAAAGAGAAGTGTTACCACTTACTCACAGGGCCCTTCCTTACTAAAATTATATATCAAATTTCATTGTGATGTGTTGCACCTTCCAAAATTAAAAATAAATATCTGTTGTCCTGTCAACAGGACATGAGTTGATGAGTGATTCCAGCTTTTGGGCTTTCTCACAGAAGCTTCTACTCCAGCCTTTTACATTTACGAGTTAAGTTCACTGAGTGCTATACTTCCCTAAGTAATGTATTCCTAATTTCTGTACTAGGACAACAAATTGTTCTGTAGGGGACCGCTAACTAAAGGAATGTAATTTGCCCAATAAGGTGAAAAAACATTTGATTTCATATAAGCTTACAGGAGCAAATCTAGTTTGTGTTATCAGGTGGCAGGGCCACAATGATTCTTAATTATAACTCAAATCACCTATTTAAAACTGTAAATTATTTTTTAGCTTTATTTTCTTTGTGCTCAGGGTATTCCACAAACAGTGCCAAAAAAAAAGGAAAAAAAAAGAGTCCTAAACAACCTCATTGCTGCTGATATAGGAGCAGTTTAGGAAAAGTCATCCTTAAAACCAAGTCATAACAGCAATGAGCTGACCTGTTGAAGAAGTGCATCCCACACTTGGGAAGGTCACAGCAGGGCACTGGGAGTCACCACCTCGCAGACAACTAGATGGCACTGTTCTGCTTGGCACAGCTGTAAACAGAAACTTGTTTGCTTGGCTACTGAAACACCCAACGACCTGACTGATGTAGCTTTTGTAATCAGTGTGAACAGAAGAGAAAGAAAAGGCAATCTTAGTATCTTTTTATATGACCGAAATATTTTTATTCTTTTCTTCTTATTTATTGTAAGGGTACTTAAAAAACCCCTAAGTATTAAAAATACATAATCAGGCATTTCATATTACATTACTCTGGCAATTTCAGACATGGTCTCATTAGCTAAATGTTTTGATCATTATAGACCCCAAGTTAAAATCAAGTTGCAGTGAGCAATGACAGTTATATTAAAAACATATTTTTCATGTGAGTTTCAATGGTTTTAAGGAGAGCTAATTTTAGTATAACCAATGATCTAAGAGGAAAGCAATATTCAATGTCATTTGAGGAGGTTCAAAACGAATTATATACATGGGAAATAATTGCATGTGTGAAAGAGAGGAGCTCAAGGGGCAGACCCAAAGGACAAAACTGCTAACAGTTAAATGATGATTTTTTTTTTCATTGCAGTGTTTGAACCAAGATAATGATCTCTGATTAACAAAATCAGAGTTTTATTCTGATTTGCCAATGACCTAGGGTGAATCTGTGAACTGTACTTCAAAACTCAGAGCTGACCTGCCCCTGCAGATCCAGCTGGAGCCTCAGGCTTGCATGGATGCACCAGCTGGAGCAGAGAGGTTTTTCAGCTCCAGTGGAACAAGAGGTGAATTTTTCATCATCCAATTCAGGCAAAATCAGGCAAATTTACTCAGATCACCTATTTAAATGCTCCAAAGAGAATGCTTCTATGATCCCATCTGTTCAGCAGAAGAGCTTGGGAAGCCAGTATCCCCAGAAGAAAGGTTCCAAGAAACACTTCTGGATTAAGAACTTCTTAAGTCATAGAAGCTTTTTACAAAGTTAAGGTCTGTGCTTGACATCTTTATTCCTTTACAGAGTTTATCTGCCCAAGGGCTGGAGAAGACCTAATGTAATTTAGATTGCAAAGGGGAAGTACTGAAAATCTTGATAAGTATCACATCCTTTCCTGATTTGCTTCTGTTACTCCATGAAATAATCTCATGCATCTCTCACCTCAAAAACTCAGCTTTTCTTTACTGCCAAGCCGTGATGAAGTCTTTGCAGAGATTTTTATGTATTTATGTTTGGCAAAGAGATAATCTGCCACATGCCAAACAGAAAACTTTTATGTGATCATTCCAACACTTCAGTCTTTTAATCTGGAATAGAAAAGCCAAAACTGTGGGAGAGGGTTTTATATCTTGTATTTACCCAGATTTCTGAAGTTTTTTTTCTACTACAAGAAAGAATGCTGCAGACTGCTAAGTGATAAAGGATTTGTCTAGTTCACCAAATCTTTTGCTTTGGGACTTCTTTTGCCTGCAGCATTTACAATAAGGCACCTTCAATTCCTAGTAGCTACATTGTTTTTTGACAAACCTTTGCCCTAATATTGCTACAGGCCTAATGTAAACTATTCAGCTGTGCTCACAATCAACCACAGAATGAATTGCCTTGCAGAAAAGAGAGAGAAATTATGTCTCAAAGACCTTTAAAATAAATTCAATAAAATTGATAGAAGCCTCCCAGGGCTTTGCCTGAGAGCACAGCATTTCTCAGCAGGCCCATCAGGTCTGGCACGGGTAAACCAGGCCACCCACTCCCACCCCTCGCGGCTGGTGCACACACCATTTGTGCAGAGCAACCTCTTTTTCAATCTCTGATCCCGCATGTCAGACCCAGTTAGATGATGGGTCACTCCTGGGGGTTCCAAGGAACATTCAGTTACTGATTTTATTCTTCTTTCATTGCATGTTATGCATAGCTTCAGTTAAGACAAGTCATTGTTATCACTGTTTAAGAAGTTTGTGAGGATGATTTTTAAAATCCATAAGGTTTCTGGAACTATTCAACTATTTTAAATTAATCTTCTTTCAAATTATGATTTTTTTGTCTCTTTTTTTTTCCCCCAACTGTGATGTGTTCTAACCCACTTCAGATCTTAAATCCTTTGTTGTACAGCTAACAGGAGGTTGACTTAGTACAAGGGAGCTAATGATGTGAGGATAAGAAGCAGCAGGCATGAGAAACAGTGTAAGGATAGCTTTTCCTATGGCAATGAAAATATTGTATATTTTCACTGACATTTTAGAAAAACTTGATATGGTGGAAAAACACGGCCTTTGACTTACTCAGCACGGAGAGCCTGTTGCCCAGGGTCCCCTGAAGCACAGGAAGGTCAGGTGTTTCACTCCTGGCACAGGTGGGGCTTCAAGGCCAGAAGTACAACTGCCACAATGGGGTGAGCTCTGTGGATCTGTGTCTCATCACAAGGTTATTGCTGCAGAGTGCTCCATTTCTGCCCAGGCATTCAAAGATTGCAAGCCAAACATCAAGAATGTCAGAGTATTTAAAAGAGCAACACAGGAAGGCATTTACAATCTTACCATGTACACATGGGATACCTTTCAAATCTATTTTTCTATCTAGAATCTCCTTCATTAAATTTAAACCTATTTTTCCTTAGTAGCTTAGAAAATCAGGAGGCAATAAAAATTCCACTGCCAGAAGCTTTAGGGTAAAATTCTGTATACTGGCAATGCTGACTGTATGAGATTCTACCTCTTCAATTACCAATTCATTTTATGTTATTTTTTCTGCTTTATTTCCAAGTAAATCCATCTTGCTGCCTTACCAGCCCCACTCTGCTTTGCTTATGAGCTCTAACAAGATCACAGCATGAGGTAGCATGATTGCCATCAATAGACAGAACAGGGTTGTGATCATGGTGATTTGCTGAGACATCCAGGCCTGTAATTGCTTAATAATAATCATATCTGGTCTTTTTTTTGCACAGCAATCCTGTATTAAAGTTTTCTCTGACTCTTAGATAACTCAGAGTCGTGGTGCAAAAAGTACAGCTGCTTGCAAATGGTGTGACAAATATAGAAACCATCAGATATGTAAAATGCTGCAATACAGGAGTAAGAGCAGCTAGCAGAAAAATCCCTGCTTGGAAAAATCAAGCTTGAGAAGCCCTTGGATTCCTGAAATAAAATAGTACACAGTCATACTTAGGAAATACATTTCTATATCTCAAATTATAGTTCTATAGGACATTCTGTGTGCTTGTGGTCATTTTTCAATTTTTATAATTGTTTTTTATGATCTGCCAGTGAACATTCATTCCTGAACATGATTGCTTTATTCCCTCAAAGCTATTCCTTAAGGAATTGCCATTTGGGTGAGGGTTAGAAAACAGTCTTGGACAAAATACTTTTTGTTAAATGCCTTCTATATTAAACTATTTTAAAAACTATGATTGATTGGCATGATTTCTCCAGACCAACCACTATAAACATTAATCTTTGCAAAAGCAAGTGCTGAGGATATTCAGGTGGCAGGGCTTTTTTTTTAATGCAGAAGGAAATTAATGTCTGGGACAAGTCGTCAACTAGCAGTTGTACCTGTCAACATCACTTTGTGCCTGTGTAATACATGAATTGTATCACAAATGTATAGAAAAAAAATGACAGTCCGATGAGAAAGTTAGACAGAAGGATACACAGCCTCAGATAAGACACTTGTCTGCCTTTTCTGATTAAATTTTACCATTTTGAGTAACATCCCTAGGTAATAAGCATGGGAATTCTATGAATAAAAATGCAGTCTGTCTATTTTATTTAATATTTTTCAATATTTGAATGATAAGTTTCTCCATATATGCTTTTTTCAGCACTGAGGAGTATTATTACGGTGTAGAAAATGCTACTGAGGAGAAAGAAAGAAGAATAAAAGGCAGAGCAGCAGCAATCAATACAAGGATAAGAAATCTGATAAAAACAAAACAATTTAGTTAAAAGTCATGACATAGGTTTATATAACTAGTCAAAACTTATAAATCAAATGTCCTGACAGCCCACCATTTGAGTCAGCTTGTTGCTCAAAGGTACTTGAGGAAAAAAAGAAGTTTGCATCAAAACTGAATGAGTTCAATTCTGGTTGCAGAGAGAGAAGATTATACTCCTTACATGTAAATCAAAATAGTTACGTGCTATATGCTATGGCATAAACATGAACTGAAACAACTCTGTTCTGGTGATGACGAGATGATACAAGCAGTGGCTGGAATCACAAGACTTTGGGACAGATTGGGTAGATGCTGAAGCAAAGGACTGGACTATACAGAAAGCAGGTTATACCTGGCAGCAGATTTCCCAAGTACTTTTCTGCTTCTGTGATGATACAAGTTGTGCAAAATGATGATGTTGTGCTTAAATCAAAGTGTTCTATTAATTTATACTTTTGCCCATGGTATGTTGCTATGTACTTAACTGTGCAAAGTTGGGTGTTAGAAGAATCCAGAGACTCACAGCTAGAGGAGAGACAGGAGGAATAAATCAAGGCGAACTAGCTGGCTTGAGAGTGCACATAGCTATTAGACTTCATGGTGTTCTCAAACAGACTTCCAAGCTGTAAATTTCTCAGTCTGCTTAACAGTATTATATTTCACAAACTTGCTACTAGATTAGTCTAAGGAAAACAGCCATAAATCTGTAGCATTCGATTTAATTCACGTGAGAAAGCTTTCTGATCCTCAGTCTAGTCTTTAAAGACTTTTTGGCAATTGTAGCATTAAAAAAAATCCTCCCAAAAATTTCAAGTAGGAGCAAAAAAGTAATTGCTAGTTTGATCAGTCTTACACTGCATGAATTTTCCACAGGTAATTTTTACCCATCAGATCAAAAGACTAACTTCTTCCAGGTTGCACTGAACTTCTTTAAATTCTTGCAAATAAAAAAGCAGTAATATCACAGAAGAACCATTTTGTTATTATCTGAATAGATTTTCTGACTCATGTAATTACATTTAAAAAAAAATTAAAATATGGATTCCCCATGTAGAGCAAAAATTTATCAACCCTTCAGAAATTTTACCTATAGAAAAGCATCTTCTGCATTTCAAACTGTAAAACCTAAATTTTAAATTGTATGTAAACAAATAAATTCCTATCTTTTTTAAACTGAAAGCATGTTCATGTTGGAAACTGAGGATTCTGCAGTTTTAAAGTCATGCCACATTTCAAGGGGTTTGCAAACCTAATTAAAGGGCAGACTCAAATTGTTAAAGGGATTACTGGGCCTTCCAAGTCTAGGTGTCTAACAGCGGTTCAGTTGATGGTCTCCAGAGGGAATAAATCTAAGGCCATGACTCTGGAAAATATACATACTTAAACATAATTTTCTGCAAATGCCAAGATACAGACACATACATATCCTCAGGGCAGTGTCTTTTAACTAGATAGACCTTTCTCAGTTGTCTTTCCTAAGAATATTTTCCCAAATCAAACCCTAAAATAATATACCTGCTGCAGAATGTGTAAGCATATCTGGTGGGGGTAGAGGATGTCCTTGTGTCCTTTGGCTCCTGGCATTTTGCTACATGATCAAACTGTCACAGATGATATTTTCAAGGACAGCTAATCACACTGCACTTAAGCAAACAACAATATTCAGCTGCACAGGGTCAGAAAGTCCAAGGCTGTGGAAACAACATTATACTTTAAAGGAACAGTCTAGCAAATTTATAGATTCCACCACACTGACAAAGTTTGGGGTCTTAAAGCTTAGAGGCCCTGGCAACTTCTGACCCAAATACCTCTCACACACAAACATATATTAAAAGAACAAGGAAAAAACCAAAAAACTCAACCCAAAAATGGCTGCATATGAGTTATTATTGTGTGGCAGAGCATGTTCTTATCTTTGCAATATACATAATGAAATACAATCACAAGTTCATAATTCAAAAAGCTAAATCTGATTTTACAGTGAAAATGCAATTTTGTCTCATCAGGTTCCATAGTGCTGAAATGCTAAACTTAACAATAGAAACTGATGTGATATGTTTGAAATTAAATTGAATCACTGCAAACAATGGGTTTCTTCGGGGGCCAGCCTTGATTGAATATGTTTTTCCACTTCATTTTCCAAAGAAATCATCAAGTGTAATGGCTTCAAGCAATCTAAGTGACATGTAGGTTGAGAAAATAGAAAAGCATCACTGAAAAAATGCCACACACAAAGAAGGAGAAATTATCACACACGGCACTGAAGGCCTTATCACTTCCACATTTCATCTAAATTCCTTTTAAGCAAAGTAAGCAGCCCAGCCTTAAACCAGTGAAGACAGTAAAAAAGATTCAGGCTTCTTCAATCCCTGAATAAGGCCAGTGTCTGAAGCCCACTGTGCGAACCCAGCGTATGATCGTACAAGGTGGATACAGAGCCATGAGTTTGGATTTTTTATCAAATGCCAGATTTGTCAAGAACCATCAATGAGAAAACAAAAGAACAAGTTCTCAGCCCACAGACAGCACACCTCAGAGCCAGCCTGATGGGCATCAGTGGCCAAGGCCAGCTACCCAGTGTAGCGTACAGGCCACAGGCTGAGTGGAGATGCTGCTCTGCCTGGCTGCTTGCTCCACACAGAAAAACTGGGACTTTTCCTCTGGAAGAGGAGAATCTTACAGTGCTTTTTATCCACTTTCTTGGGAAGAAATGGACAGTACAGGCCTGAGAGCTGTCACAGATATATAAGAGAAAGAGGCTTGTTTAGTTCACAAGCAATCATTAAAAAAATTACAAATAAAATAGGGTGGATCTCAGCCTGAATTTAGTCTTTTTGTGGTCACTTATTTCCTTGAAATACTGTGAGAGACAGATTTCTTCAATATAGTCACAATATACTAATTTTTTTTTTTTTCCTGTCTACAAATAAAAACTAAAAGGTCAGGGAGAAATAGTCAGTGTTGCTCGTTTCTTTCAGAGCTGAACTACCAGCCAATTCCTCCTTTCAGAGCCAGATGGCTGTTAGGTAATTCCAGTGTCAACTGTCCAATTCCTAGATGCCTGTTAAACAATACTGTTAATTTTATTTGTTTACTTTAAGGATAGATCTGCAGGGAGGTTTACAGTCTCTATTCCTACTTAGGGGAAAGCATATATGAATAAAGAAGGGGTTAGAAAAACAAAACCTATGAGGTTTCCTGGGGAAGACTTTTTCCTAATCCTTCCAGGAAAATAATGAGCTGAGTTATTTATTGAAAGAAAAAGCACTCAGTTGAATGCCTGCTGGACTGCTCCAGTCCTTAGACAATATGGACATCTGAGCCTTCCCCGCAGGACAGCAAATGTGTCCATAGCAGTGTTTTCTTTTCAGAACTGAGCTCCACTGCCTTCTGTTGCCCTCCAAAACCCTCTTGCTCAGTGACATGCTTCTGAGGGCTCACTCAGAAGCTACAGAGACTCCAGGAGAATTTCGAGGGAAAATATGTAAATTCACAGAAACCATCTCACGTGGAAAGCCTGCAACACTCTCACTGGGCTAATGCCACTGCTGCAGCTGGTACAATAGGAATCCAGGGTTTGCTTAAAACAACACTTTCCAGGTTCACCTTTTCAAAGAATAGGGGCTGTGAAGGCTCTAGTCTTCCCTTCATGGCTCACAGCTACTGTTCGGCTCATAAGTTAATAAATATATCAAAACAGTAATAGTAATAATGATAATAATAACAACAACAATAACAAATCAGTAATAGTATTATTATTAGTACTACTACTACTAAATTTGTCTTTCTTCTACATTCATGTTCTTCCTCTGGGTAAGTAATACAACTGAGTTGAAAAAATGCCAACCTGACAGAGTCAGTGTTCTTAATTAATATCTACCAGTGGAGAATATGACATGATATATCAAGAATACCATATATGTCAAACTAAGACATTTTTACATTTACAAATATAAAGAAACTTTAACAAATAAAAATCCTCACCATTTCCTTCCTGTATTAATAAAATTTCAACTATGTTTTATTTTTCTTTCCATGTGTAAAACTTCTGAAAAGCTGGCAAACCTTTTGTTGGCCCTGAAAGCACAGAATTTTCACAAATTTTTTAAATTATCTTAATAGCAGAATCTACTGAAGTTATGATGACATAGTTTTCATTATAGTCTTTTTATTCCTAGGAAATGAAAGAAGTCTAATGCAGTCTGTAAGAATCCAGTCAAATCAAACGGGTAGAGTCAGATCAAATGAATAAAGATTAGGTATGGAAAGCTCACACAGCTTCTTTTTATACATCATTTTATGCTGGTGAAAATAATTTAGCAGTATAACAGCATCTCAGTATCTTCTATATTACATATTCTTTTACAGACTGCCCCTGGAAAATCAAAAATAAACTGGGAATCACATCATGATCCCTTTTATCTCTTCCAACCATTTTTCTTGGTGGCAATGTTTCTGCAGGTCAGATTCTGCTTTACTTATGCCTGTGCAGCTGCAGTGTTTCCTTAGAAGAGTGTCAGGAGCAGAAAAGCAAGAGATAACTGACAGCATAAACAATAGCTTTGGCTATCTTGGGACAAAATTTGTGTAGGGGTCTAAAGGAAAGGTTCAGCTTTGTGTAATAAGAGAAAATATAGTAATTTAGGACTAGAGATTCATGTGACGAGAGAAAGTGATGATAAAGACTGATTTTGGTTATGTTGATGTGGACAGACAGGGCAAGGGTTCACAACTAACTTGCCTTGGGCAGGAACTATAATGGTGAAGGAGATAAGAATTTGGAATGTGAATCAGGAAAAAGAAATTTGAAAGCACGTTGATCTTGGGGAAGTGCAGAAAGTCATTAGGAAATATAACCCAAATTAAATATATTACCTGAAGAATATTTGTGCTTAACTCAGACATTACATTTTGAATGTGGGACTCTTTGTCACTTTGTCAGCCTTCCCTAGGGCTGGAAGCTAACATGATAATTCCTTTTTTTTTAAGTTATTGGCTTTAACAGAGTAAGTACTAGGGTTTCATCTTGACTTAATAGAGGATTCACTTAAACTTGAGTGTTCAATGCCTTCTTTCTTAAAATGACACAAATACATACATTTCCTCCATTCTTATGCTCATGTAATCTACTTAAAAAAGGTAAAAGCATTAAGCTTTTCTTAGAAGTTGATAAATGTGAGGTTAATGAGCAGTGGAAGGAGCAATTTGAACCAGCCGCACTACTTCGTTCTAAATTAACTTTAGCCACTCCAAAAATGGACTTAGGTGTCATCAAATCTCTGATCTCTCTGTGAAAGTAGTTAAGAAGGAAGCAAATTGCTAGAATTTAAAAGGTGCAGGTGGGAAAGTAATAGCAAAAGTATAATAGTCCCATTCTCTGAATTGACAGAATGATGCATCTGGCTCTAGACTCCCTATCCCCACAAAATACAATGTAGAAAAATAAGAGCTCAGAGATAGATGAAGAGAATAATTTAGATTAAGAGAATAATTAAATACAAGAGAGAGAATGGTACTATTTTCAGAAAATAATTGGAACAGATATGCACAAGACTGAATGAAAAATCTATTTTTTTAAGTTATCCTTCTTTCTAAAGCATCTGTACTTTGTTGCAAACAGTACCAATGGTGTCAGTACTACACATACTAGTCTTATCTAATTTCTAGATGATAACAGTAAGATGAAGAACTCCATATTAAAGATTTTCTTGAAGCCAGTCCTGTGAACATCTTCCTATTTAATCTGTCTTCTACATTTTCCTGTGGCCAGTTTCCTATCCCCAGTGAGGCCCATTGATGCAGTTGAAAATGATGGTTACTGAGAAAGCAATTCAGCTCCTCCATGCTAGCAGCAGGTAAGCGATGGCACGGGCGTGCATGGCGCTGCTATGCAGATCTCACACACCACTCTGGCTACCCTTCAAAATGTTTGATCATGTCAGTGTCAGTATATTGCCTCGTCCTCAGGTGTATTCTCTCCCACATAAAGACCAGGAGGTTGGCTCTGAGTCCAGGTAAGGGAGGACAATGTTAGCAGGTAGATGAAATTACTCTGAAGGATTTTCAGTGCAGTCATCTGTGGTTAGAGGCACATATTCTTTACAGCCAACTGAGCCTGTTGCTAAGGCCTGCTCTCTCATCTCTCCATGCCACTAAACTCTCACAGCCAGCATCTCCAAGCGGTTTCAGTTGCCTGGGAGACCCCGATCCATCCTGGCGAGCAGCAGCTGCCTTCCTTTTGCACACCTTCCCAGGGTCTCTGCTGAGCTGCACTGATCTGCCCCAGCACAAAGCACCCAGGTGAGTGACAGAAAGTGCTCTTGCCCATCCCTCCAGTAACCTGGGGTGCTGTGGAACACCGTTGCATACACATGCAGCACAGACTTCCCACAGAGAACTATTCAGGTCCACAGGTGCTAAGCTTTTCTTAAAGGTGCCCCACGGTACAGGCCAAAACCAGCTGGAAAATTCAGGATGAATATCACAATTTATACATCAGGAACAAAATAATTTTGTTTCTAAATTATTACAGAGGACTCCAATTTTTCAGACATATGAAAATGTGATATGAATTTGCATAGGCAGTAAGCTCAGCTGCAAACTTCACCCTCTTGCTCTAACTTCAAAGAAAACAGCTTCAAATTTACTTTATTTTAAAATAAAAACAGTTAACATAATAAAAATTGAATAAAAAATATGTACTCTTAGACAATAAGTCCATAAAAGCCAAGCACTACCCTTCATATAATTCTCCTCCTTGGAGAACAGATGAAGAGAATGAACCATATATAATTTTGGCCATTTGGGTCATTTAAAGAATTACTGCCAAAATAACTGGGAGAGCTTGGCTGTGACTCACATTTTTCTGTTAAAAACCCATAATGAAAAAACACACATTTGTGACAGACCTTGGCTCCTAAGTAACAGCACATCACATAATTGCTTGAATCTTTGTGCCTTGTTTATTTCTAAACCAAATTTCCTCAAGCTCACAGCTTTCCAGGAAGATTATGACTATATTTTTGAAGAACACCCCCCAAAAATATACAAAGAATATCTCTTGCTATCACAAGTAAAAATCTTCAAATAACCTAGATCACTGTTCTTTACATGCCCAATACAGTTATCAGATATACTGTGGAGCATTCCTTAAACTTGATTAGTACTGTTGAACATTAGATATGCAAGACATAGAAATTAAATATTGGTTTATTTACACCTTCACTTCAACAAAATTTATTGAAATCTAGTTAGGTTTTTAAATTACCCATACAAATAGATTTCCTTCAAAGGAGCATTTTTTTAAAGTGGCCCTTTAAACCCTAATTGTAATCAGGCTTCAGACAAAATTTCCAGATGGTAGCTTCATTCCAGACAATCTGCTCTTTAGAGCGCCTCTCTCTCTAAAGCCCAATGAGCATCAAGTGCATTTATCACATTCTGATGCAGTTCCTGGCACAAGATAAATTTACTTTTCATCTAATAGCATATCAAATATTTTACATTGTAATAATTGATGCAGCAATTGCAAAATTGCTGTTCAGCAGTGGAAAAAAATGCCATTACAGAACACAGCCAAGCACCCTGACAGTCTGATGTGAACCCTAATGAATTAGCTGACAAATGAGTCCAGTAAGTTCTGCTCAAGTATGCTCTCTAAGCAGCAATTCACAAAATCTTCATTTTTCCCTTGCAAGGCTAAAATCCATGCAAATTAGTTCTCATCTGGGGTCATCATATTAAAAATATTGAAAACATTTGAAGAGAAGCTTCCAGACTTGTTCCCAGCCCAGTGCTGTCCTCAGCACTTCCCTTCTGCACACTAAACCCCTCTGAGCCTCTCAGCACTAGCCATGCTTTAACATTTATTGGCTGTGACACTGAAACAGATGGAACAAGAACATTTTGACCACTGCCCAAACTAGAATTTTCTCCTCGGAGATGTGTCTCCCTTGGCCTGTTGTACCCTTGCCTCAGAAGAGTCCTTCTGTAGCGTCCCAGGTCCACACTGAATCTCACAGAACCTTCACAGCACTGAATCTGCTGAAGAGATTTTGAGATTCTGTACTGCAACATAGTGCAAAGCCTGCCCACCAAGTGTTCTGTAAATCTTGTTCTGGCAGATTTTGATTTAGAAATAGGATAGAGGCCTTAGCTGAGGATTGCATAGAATCATTTAGGCTGGAAAATGCCTTTAAAATCTGAAGACCTCACATAACAATGGACATAAAAGACAATGTATTTTAGAGACAGAGATTCATGTCTTCTGCTGCTGGTTTGGAATAACAAGAATTTTTCCAGTGTGAGCAGCCCTGACTGTTAAGGTTACAGGGACAAGCAGATCAGCAGCCACCTCTGCTGGATGGTCTTGACTCAGAGTGGAAGGACTTTGTCTCAAAGCTGCATTCACATTTGAAAGGTAAATTCAGTCATCAACCTCACTATCTAGCCACCTGACAAGCGCACCAGGAATACACAGGCATGAAAGCATGAGGGAAAGGAGAGAAAGCTCAGGTCTGTTCATCCTATTGCTTGCCCAGAGGGCTCCTTGGAGATGACAGTGACAGAGACTTTCCATCCAAATGGAAAAAGCACCTCTTAGAAAGCATGTTCAGGAAACTGGACAAAAAGATGTCACATAGGGGTCCAACAATGACCTTGCAGGGAAAGCACTGCAACTGGATGTAATGGTAGGGACAGATGGAAAAAAAATGAAGGCCCATGGTCAGACCATGAACAGCAATTCTCCACTGCAGAGGAAACAAATGTACCTCTGAAATTACCTGTCCCAGAAGAACTGTGACAGAGTACTCACATATATGTGCATGGAAGGGATGCTGTAAAGGATGTCCCAACTTCAGCCCTTAGTCCACTTCCAGAGAGAACGGGAGTCCAAGAACATAGATCTTTAGTGGCCCAAGACTCTGCTTTCTACAAGCAGCCAGCTAAGGAGGTCAATCAGGGAGCAGCAGGCACCAAATCACTGGAGCCTACCGAAGACATAGTTGGACAAACTTCATCAGTAAGCCAGGACATAATGAATAACAAATGTGAACCAGGAACCTGCAGGGAAAAAGAAGTAATGGTCTGTGAAAGGTGTGTTATGTACCTGCAGACACACTGTGTGCACCTCAGTTATGAGACTGTCTCACCTCTCCCAGGCACCTGCTCTGCCTGCTGCTCAGGGCACCATCAGAACTGCAGTCTGGCCCAAGGATTGCAGAGCCACAGCCACCAACCTGGAGGAATGGAGCTTGCTCCATCCATGTCCCACAGGCAGATGCAGTCTCTCATTAAGGCAGGGCCAGGTAGAGATACAGGTGGGGAATGGTGCAAGTGATGGAACCTCATGGACACTCTGAGAGGTGTCTTCCAGCTGTGGTCACAGTGGATACCAGGGGATTTACAAAGGCACTGTAAAAGTGTGTAAAATAGATGCAGGCTGTATTCCAGCCTGGGATGTCCTCGAGAATCCCTACGTCAGGAATAGGGGACAGTATCTAAATATTCTTAATGGTATGGAACCTGGTTCTTTGATTCTTTACCTCCCTTTTATGCTCTTTCACAGAACCAGAGTTCAGAGAAGTGATTTGTTTGTGCTGTTGCTGTTTGATTGGACTTAGTCTCTCAGGAGGTACCTTTGCTCAAGGAACCTATTCCTCATGAGGCACTCTGATGTCTTTACCTGTCACAAAGATTGTTAAGTGCAAGCATCTATGGTTTTTATGACTTATATTAGAATTCATTTTAGAAGTTACTTTTTTTTGTATGTCATTTATATACCTACTGAAAACACAGTATTTAGTCATCAGATCTCCTGGAGATACCTGCTTTATAAATCCATAAAATAAGTATGTTCCAGAAACACTTTACTTTTTTCATTTTCTTATTTTGATGATAGTATATATACAAAATAAACCAAGAATTCTGTCATGTCAGGATTATAATGGATGAGTTCATGAGTTCATATTTTTTTAATAGGTCTTGGTCTTGAATTATCTTACAAGTTTCATAAAGTGAAAAAGACAAAGCCAAGGGGCATTTTGCTACCGCTTCATATCTATAGCTTTTACCCTGAATTCATGCTTGCCACTGAAACATTCCATCTTTTTAGAAATGATGTGAGCACTTTGCTTTGTTGATATGGTATGCTACCTAATGTATCAAACAAATGAGGTATCAGGTGGCATTATAACAACACAGCACATCAGCAGAGTTAGCTG
Source organism: Passer domesticus (assembly GCF_036417665.1). Taxonomy (NCBI): domain Eukaryota; kingdom Metazoa; phylum Chordata; class Aves; order Passeriformes; family Passeridae; genus Passer; species Passer domesticus. The sequence continues at coordinate 20,739,402 of NC_087478.1, forward strand.
TCTCTGTGATCAGGTCTTGCATCATTACACCAGAAAGCAATCAAGAAGCTGCTTGAAACATGGCACTGTAGAAAGGAAGAAAAAAATTCTGAAGCATCTTTTACAAGAATTCACAGAATTAAATTAAACCGGAATATACTGACATCCGTTACATGATACAAGGTAGAAGTTCTAGCCTTACATTGTCATGTAATCTTTTGCAACCAATTCTAGAGCATCCCATGAATAATTGGGCATTTGCTTTATATATGCACATTTTAACTTCCGGTTTATATTAGCTACATTAAAGAAGCTTATGCTTCCCCCTTTTCTTTCATGATCCTCTGAACTGGTTCAAGAACCAATTTACCTGCAGAGAGGTGTTATCATAAGACCACATATCATTAAGGATGGTATTTCAGGTTTTGATCAACAGCTAAATAACAAGGATAAAAACCAGAAAAATACCTTTCAAGTTTGTATTGTACCTTTCACCAAAATATTGATTTTTTTTTCAATCTAGGGACTATGTCAGGAGTATAAGGACACAGGTTTTTCTCCATAACATTTACATGTGAATTAAATCCATTAACCATCTGAAAAAAAGTTTCTAACCTTCTTTACTTAGTTCTTCTTACCTTCATTACTCAATGAAGTAATTGGATTTTCACCAGGTCTGAAATCAACAGGGTGACAGGTTTATCCAAAAAGGCAAAGGAGGATGCAGTCTGCAGGTATTGTCATTCAAATCCCTCTAAAACAGAGGAAAGATGCTATGAGCCTCTTATTGGCATATTTCATCTCCTGGACCATACTGGATCAGCTCAGCTACACTCCTGAAACTAAATGCTCTCTATCTTGACCACTGAAAAGTCACCATTTCCTTTTTTTCCTTACTGCCCACAGCATTATGCTAAACTGAAACTTCTTTCCTTCTTCCTCTACTTCAGTGTTAGACATTTTGCATGTTGTTTCTTCCCTGATTCTTGTTTTCATAGAGAAAAACTGACTCAGACTGTGTACAAGTAACTCCAGAAGTAAATGAATACAGAAAGACACCGTACAAAAAACCAGAGATTTAGCAACTGATCAGTTGCTCTTGTCATCACACCCCTTCAGAGAAATGAACAGGGAGAAAAATGTACAGGCACACCTGCATGACTCCAGAAGGTAAAATTCCCAGTGCAACGAGGTCATTGAAGTATAGCAGCATCCTACCTGAACCACTCATGGAATTGCACAGACCTGGGAGATGTGATGGCCTATTCCCGCTCTGACAATCTCTTTTCCCTCCTCCTGTGAGCAGTTTGGCTGGCCTGGCAGCTCAGCCCTGGCTCTGCACTGCTGCAGCCACGAGATGTGGTGAAAGGCTATTACTGAGCTGTGATTCACTGCCCAGGCTCTGTGGCATAATGCTGGAACTGGTTGCTCTCCAGCCAGTCCTCCAATTGACACCATTTTTATCTCCAAAATCTCACAAAACTATGTGTTGGCTGCACATCAAACCTCTGCTCTTGGGTAGCTGTAATGTCTCAGATTCTTTTCTCCCACAGTCTTTCATCTGCTGGACAGATTTGGTCATTATCTTTAATAGCCAACTTACCCCTTTAAGTAGACACCCCAGCCCACTGGGTTTTTTGTTGTGGGGTTTTTTCCCCCATTAAAGTCATATCTAGAGGAGTTCTTGCACCATCACTTGCCTTTAACAAAAAAGGAGGGAGTGAAACTCAGCTGTGAAAGGCAGGTACTGACCGCTCATAACCTGAGCGGGACTGATACCACCTTTCAGCTGGTTTTACAATTTTCAGGCTTGAACAAAAATGCTGTGACTAATATTTTAATACGTGTAAATTAACATATTGGAGTGACTGGAAACTAACATTTGCAATATGTTTGCCAAAGAAATTGTTACCAACACAGATTACAACAAGAGCTCTAAGCTACAATTGCAGCATAATTTTTATTTTTCAATGCAAATTACTCTGGCCAGATTTAAGATACAGCACCATCTTATGGATATTTCTTTATAGATTAATGAATGCAGCTGGTTATCTGCTGGCATAAATGTTTCTTTGCAAACAAAATGTAGTAGGGCAGAACTATCCATTGCTGTACATTTTGTATATGGGAAAAGCCAGAATGAGCCCTGGAAATGGGAAAGGATATTGTTCTGACGCACTCACTTTCTCAAACCTTCCTTTTAACCACCATGTCTATGCTCAGAATGCCAAGTATTCTCACTACTGTAGTATCACAGATTTCAACAAGTACTAAAATCTCATGTAAGAGATATCAAAATACTTGCTGTTAATTTCTTAAGCATGTTAATTACACATACATTTAAATCTCATTTTATTTGTCTCTTTGTTTCAGGGCCATTCATATGAAGTAGGATCACATTTTCAAGATTTTTTACCTAAATTTTAAATATTAATGACTATCTCTGTAAGTTTTCTTTCCCGAAAGTTTATATTCATTCCTATTTTGATGATTCCAGAAACTCCAGGAAAAAAACCAACAGTACAAAACCAAAGCACATTCAAATAGCAAGAACCAGCAATTCTGTTTTCCAATTTAACAGCCCACTATTTAAGAGATCATTTAATTAAAGGAGGTGTAAATGTTCACTGTCATTTCATGCATTCTTAGTCATAAATGTCAAATAGAATCTTTTGTGAAAGTAAAAGCCAGACCTTAATTTTTTTTCTTTTATCAGCATTGTAAAAAAAAAAATTAAAAAATTAAACTAATTAAATGTATTTTTGCCATTTGTCACTTAGCAAGAAAAGCATTAGCTGAGTTTATTGCTTTGGTTTTTAAAGTATTCAATTAAGCATTGAACCATTGAATGCTTCAACTCATTAGCAGTGACTGACTACACAAACCCTGATTCTCTCGACTAATTCAGATCTGATTATAAGAAAAAAACATACTATCACTTAAAAAAAGAACAACCTTCAATAAAACTCCTCCTTTTTGGGAGCCCGTGTAAGTATGTGTCTAATCATAAATACAGGTTTTAGTCTCATCAAACTCAACAGTCTTAAAGTTTTGTAGGCACTTGCTTGACTGGTGTTAAGTTTGCAGGTAAAATGAAGTACTTTCCTGAATGGTGGGAAAAAATGTCTGTAGGATTGGGGGATGGATGGATGGATGTGTGTGTATTGTACACAAAATTTTAAATTACATGACTAAATATTATCTAAATTACAGAATGTAATCTAATTACTAAATGTTATCTAAAATTCAGTCTAAAATTCTATCTACCCTGCAACAATACCGTGCATACAGTGAAGTCCTAGGGGCTTTGCAACATTAATTGATTGCTAGAATAACTTATATCTGGGATTTAGTTTCTCAAAGAAGCATAGGTTTCAAAAGTCCCATCAGACTGTATGTTTGCAACCTTCCTGAAATGTCACTTCCGAGGGGTGAAGGAAAAAGGTTTTCTTTTTCTTAGGTCATTAAGAGTATGTTGCTGCCTTCTTCCACACTGTCCTATCCCAGGCCTTTTATAGTTTTCTAATTTACAATAAATGTCTTAAACTCCTCTAGAAACCAAGGGACAGCCAGTGCAGTATCCTGATAACAGTGTTGAGGCTTCACACTGAAGCAGTATGATCACACCTTCACCTGCACAACCTTTGTAATCAAAAGATCAGGCAGGTGCTACTGGAGATCAAAAGCCCTGTTGCAAAACTCAGTAGCAATGAGTGGCAGGTGAATTTGACATAACTTCTGCCATTCATTTTGTTAACTTTCTCTTTAAGACTAATTTCATGCCATTATTCAGCAACCATTCCCCAAAGGCTGTATTCCAAAGAACTGATTGCAAGATGCAGGACAGCAAATAGAAATTATATTTGCATTTGTTGTTTGCCTTTGGAATTAGCTTAGCACAAATATTTAAACACATTCTGTATGAAGTAAGTGTTACTTTCTACTTGTATATCTATTGTGGGGACAAAAATGTTTCAATAAACTTGCATTGAATCACATGTTTTCATCTAGCAAATGTCTGCAAATAATTTTTTTGTGAAGAAAAATATAATTAAACAAAAAAATTTTAAAAATGTGTTTTCATAAAATGTACTTAGTAAAATTACTTAAAATATCTACTAGATACATGAAAAGTTGAAAAAAAAAATTGTATTGCTCATGGGGTGTTCTGTGCAGGGCCAGGAGTTGGACTTGATAATCCTGACAGGACCCTTCCAACTCAGCATACTCTATGATTCTATAAATATGTTCCTACTTTAGAAGCAAATGCAGGAATTACTTATCTGGCAAAGATTGCCAGCACTCCTTTCAGCTTACTGCCAGGCAGAAATTTGGTAGTTTCAGAAAAATCATGTCAGGGCTTCATTCAAATCAAATCAAAGTCTTACCAGTCTTGATTTTTAATGATTTTATGACAGCCTCCCTGAAAGAGTCACCATATGACAGAAGATGATAAAAGGCTGAAGAGCCAAAGTGACATTATAACAAGATGCATACAGCCAAAGGCAGCAGTACCTGCTCAAGTTCTTGGGAGTCCAGGATCCCAAATAGTAATATTGCCTTTGAAGTCACCAGGTCTGCGCAAAACCCGACCCACATTGCACTCTTTTGAACTATGACAAGGCATTGGTGCACAATCACTTCAGATTCCCTCCACAGGCACAAGGATGGGGGGTTTGGGGCAGTGGTGGGGGAATATGAAAGCTGAATTCTCAATATACTAACTACAGGTGATACATTTAAAGAGTTTGTTAAGATTGTAGCAAATTACATGAACAATGCAACTTCATGTTTTAACCAAAAATTTTCTGGAAAAAGGATCATAAGGTCACCTGTGAGAGGAATGAACGGAACTGCATTAAAATTGCACTGAAACTGTACTAAAACAACTATGTTGAAATCACATCTTCAGCTAACCCAAGGCATTCTGTTAAAAGACAAAGAGGCTGTGAGAATGTGAAAGCAGAAAAATTTCAAATGGTGAGAGAAATGAATGCCCTGTCACTTCCACTTATTGGTTTAAATTATTGTGCTGGTTCAAAATAAAGAAATATTCTATCTAAGTCTAGCCACAGAATAGTAATTTTTAAAAAAAGTTATTAACAAATGTTTCCAGCATGCTAGGTCTAAAGACATTCACCTTCAGAAAGGCTATAAGAAGGTCTTCTAAAGGATAAATCCAGACACTAACAAAAGTTTTCTTATCCCCGGGTTAAAAATAATTCTATTCTGACATATCCAACTAGCAACTTCCTTACAGTTCAAAGGTAGGGCAGAATTTAGGAGCCTTTGGAAAACAAATGGCTGAAGTTCACTGAAGAGAAAAAGGGGCTATTTCTGTCAGCAGTGGACTTTGAATCGAGTCCTAACTTGTCAAGATTAACATTCAAAACATGGACCACTGGTATGATCAAAAGACTTTTCTAAGAGGCATAATCACAGTGACAAGATTTCTGCCCTTTCCAGAGAACAGCCCTTGGGTATGGTTGGTACAGCTGCCTGTATCTGCATTCTCTGCAACATTTTTCTGCGCAATAAAGTATATAAGTTGTTTGCAAGGATTTCTTCTGGGAGATATATCAAATTCAAACTCATACATAGGCATCTGAGCAGATTATGACTCAGTACTCAAAATGGAGATTTAACCCTGAGAAGAGGGATTCTTTTTGTTTTGACCATATGGTGTGAAAGGTTTGACAAGGCGTTTGAACACTCCATCACCAAACGGAAAATGACCACATCTATCAGTCCCTAAGGGTTTGAATCAAGATGGTTTCCTAGCATGCAGTGGAAAGATGTGGTCCGAATCACAAGGTTTCCTTGATATAATTTCAAACACTTGAAGAAATTTCCATAGAGCCTGATCATAATTTTAGAATGGTTTGGTTAAACAGTTAGTCTTGCTTTGCCATCTAGAAGTATTTTCTTTACATGAATCACTGAGTTAATGATCCTCTATACCATTTATTTCATTATCCACAATCTGACAAAACAAACATTGACTCTGACTGTTGTGCTAAACATTAGGGCATGATTGTTTAAAGTTAATCTATTTTCTTTTCCAGATGGATGATTCTCAACTCATCAGTCAGGGCAGTGCAGAATAGGGCCCTGTTAAATGACAGGTCATTTCCATAACAAATGGAATGGAAGATATGAAAAGGACATTGTCAGTCCACCTGAATTCCAACACCTACTTTAAAGGAAGGCAAATTCATTTTAAGTTACTAGACTGAGACTGAATTCCATAGCTCAGAACAAACAAGAAATAATTCTCCTGAACAATGCAGGCAGTCACCCATCACGATATTCAGTTATAGGCCCAGTTCCTGGTAAAAGTCCAAACAAACTGCATTTTTGGATAATTTTGATTAATTATGTTCACCGCCAGGTACCTGAGCTCACCCAGGAAACAAAATCAACAGGATAATAATACTCTCAAAATATTTTTAAGTAGATGTTATGCAAAACTGCAGACTTGCATAGTGAGAGTAGAAAGAATTAGAAAGTGTGAGGCCCTTCTGCATCCTTTTATCCCTCTCCCCTCCTCACCCCTACTTCTTTCACAATCACAGAGCTGTTCTCACTGGCAATATCACTGCACCAAACCCCTGTTTTGACTGGACTGGGACCACATTTCTAACAGAATGACAGTGGTGACTGTTCAGTTCATGGTGTTAGGAAAATGAGGCAGCTCTGCCGTTAGAAATATTAAAGGGACAATCATAAGCTGATAAATTCTATCTGTTCAACATGATGTGGTAAAACTGGCTTACGTCTGACAGCGCCAGTTTGGGGAAAGTGTACTTTGAATGTATCCATTGCCTGTGCAGGAAGAATAAGGGATCATTTAGCCCACAGAAAGCTGAGCAGAAGATAATGCCTTTTTATTAAAAAAAAAACCAACCAAAACCAACCTTTTATAAATAGGGAAGCAATAAATGGTTTACCATGCTTGCTGCAGACAGGTGAGACTAATATGTTTAAATTGCTCACGGAAATGGTGTAGACTTTAGTGGCTCTGAGCTCATTACTGGCAAGATGCTGAAAACTCCTGCTCTTGCTCACAGTATCTCCCAGTCATTGCCCTCTCTTGTTTCTGTTGTCCTCTTTGCAGGACTGGAACCAAGCTCGAAGGCAATGCTGAAGGGAGAAGAAAAATTAGGTACTTGGTTTCCTCTGCTTAGGCCTAAAAAGTGTCCCAAGTTGTAAGCAGGATCATGCCCTGCAGTGCTTCCTGGGAGGGGAATGGGGCTGGATGACTTGCCTCCCTGAAAATGCACCCTATGCTTCCTTCTCCTTGGCCAGGTATCAAGTGGAGAACCAGGTCATGACCCCTCTGAAAGTGCCTGTTCCCTTCAGCATAAAAAGATGGACATTGTGTTTTATTTTCTCAGATGAGCCCACTTTGCACCAGACAGGTTCCTCTCAGGGTCTTTCCCTCCTACACAGGGAGAGTTCTTAAGGTCCACCCTTGTCTTGACTGAGCAGAGCAGCTCCAATAGGAAAGGGAGTGGAGCCAAAGTGTTTTTGTCCTCTCACATGCCCAGGAATTGAGTGAACACAGTGCAGGGTGAGGAGGAACAGAGATTGAGATCTTTGGAAAATCAATAACACAGGCTAGGCTGCATGGTACAAGTTTGAGAATGGGAGGCTTGGGGTAACATTAAGACAAGAACTCTGAACTGAAAAAGTTCAGTGTTGGAACTATTTGCCTAGGAAGATTAAATACTAGAAGGTACTAAGAAAAGGTTAGACAAGCATCAGTCAAAAATCACTTAGGTGTAGCAGATCTTATTTTGGAGCAGAAATACAATCCCAATAACTTCTTAAGTTCCTTTCCAAGTCTGCTTTCGACTATTGCTTTTTGAACCGAATGGGGCTTAAGCAAGCACCTTCCTCTGGAGATTCCAGAGGATTCCATGGAACAGGATTCCATGGAACTAGCTGCGTCTGGTGGCATCACGTGCAGCACGTCCTATAAAGGATGCCACATTCCACTGTATTGCTGGAAACACTCCACACCACTCACAACAGTGAATCCTGTGTCATCTAGGCTTGCTAAGAAACCAGGTATTTTAGAAAGTAGTAACAGTCCCTGGTAATGCTACCTGTGTGTTAATGAAAACAGAAACATGAAAGTATTAAAGTATTATGGCTATGCCTAATGGCTCTGTACAGTCATTGGTGTTGCTAATTCAGAAGTTCACTAACCTATAACAAGGCTAATTTTAAGAATTTCACTGGCATTATTAAGCTAAGAGGACAATAGACTCTGTGGTGTACATGGTCCTAAGATCCTTGCCAATAAAGACAGCTTGTGAGGTAGAGAGGTTTCTTGTGGAGAGTAGCATTCCTTAAAAAAATAATTTGAATATTTCTTTAGGACTTTAAAGGAGATATTTGTGTCACTTTTTCAAGCCCACATGTGAAAATCAAATTGCCTTAACTATTTGAGCTTAAGGTGTAGAGAACACTACCTTTCAGACACAAGGCTACCCTGAAACAAATTAATTTAAAAATCTCCATTTTATAGAATAGCTTTTAGTGCTAAGTCATGCTGTGACACTAAGTCATGAGGTTATCACTAAGAGGACAAATTTTAATATGTCCTCTTAGTGATAACCTACTCCTCACGTAGCTGCTGCACAGCTTGTGAGTAATGCAGTGCAGCCAAAATGTCAGAGCAGGGCATATGATTAGCATTTTCACATATATTCCTGTATATTTACATACATCTGTACAAACTAAACATGAACTACAAAACTGGGACCTAAGTGTGGAAAAGATTGGATCTAACCTAGGTTTTTCTCTTTATATGAATCAGCTCCTGCCATCACTTAAGCTGGTCAGCAGCCCTTGGAGACTCAATAGTGGAGTTTTGGGTTAGATAGTACAAAAAGAATTCTTCACATGGAGGTTTGTTGGACAACAACAACCCTCATGGGATGGGTTCCCCAGGGCAGAGGTCACAGCACCAGCCTGACAGAGTTCAGGAAATCTTTGAACAATGCTCTCAAGCACTTGGTGTAACTCTTGGGGGTGGTGCTGTGCAGGTCCAGGAGTTGGATGATCCTTGTGGGTCTCATCCAACTCAATGATTCTGAGATTCTATGATCTGAAAAGACAATGAGAATTTCTCTTTAGGGCTAGGAAAGCTAGTCAGGAATCAAGCATGTGGATGCTCTTTGTCCTCCCTATGCATTTGTGTGAGACTTACCTAACTCATGAACACCAGCACCAAGGTCTGACTTGCCAAAAAATACTATCAGGACATAAAAGCCATTTTGCTTAATGATTGCTCATAGGGAGTCAGATCAAATGGAATTGTTTGGGAGGAATGCTGTCCCAAACTGCAATTCTGTATACATCAGTGGAGCAAAGGTGTTTACATAGGAGAAGAAAAATATATTATACATTGTCTGCAAATGAAAGTTGCGATAAACAAGAAAGACTTTGATGCTGGCTGCAAGAGTGCAACCTCTCCATCTTCTAAGCCTGTGAATGCTCTGCACACTTACTTGTCTGGTTGAGAGGACCAAATAAATAAATCTCATCTTTTCAGGCAGAGAGAAAGACAGAAAGAAGCTGTCTGAACATTTATGCAGAGTCCCACAACCTGTATTGTGCTACAGTGAGACCCACTGTGAAGTAAATTGGTGGCAAGCCTGGTTTTGAAGGAAAGCCCTATTTTGTCAACACAAGCTGAAGAGTTCTGTTCATTGCAAGTCAGTTATTACTACTACCCATTTTATGTGGTCAACACCACAATGTCTAATGATTTCTTTTTACAAATTCCCATCCAAATACTTGAAGCTGCACAAGACACCTGAAATGAAGAGAGAGGTACCATCTGACATGCCTCTGGGAGAAATACATTCCTGAAATGAAATTAATTTAGATTATATTTCAGAAATTAAACTGGCAGAAATTTTAGCTACCTCCTGCAAACTCTTCACAAAGGATTAAATTAATCTCTATGGAAAAGCTGGAGGACTGGAGAATTATTAGCTATGCACAAACTTCTCATAACACAGAGGTGAGCACTACAGTGGTAGTAGTACATGAATGCTGATATATTAGTTTTTCTGAAGATCTATTGTACACAGATCATCATGAAATCGTCAGGAAAAGAATGTAAGCTCTTTTGAACTTTCAAACTTATATTCTTCCAAGCAGATTGTAAATCCCCATTAACAATACCCTAGGTCCCTAGAGCATGTTTATTATGTGTTTTTGCCTAGGCAAAAGCTCATATATACAAAAGGACAACAGTGTCAATAAATGCCTTCAGAAGCAGTAAGCAAGACCACAAAAAAAAATACATACTCAACCATCTTATTATGAAAAAAAAAGAAATCCCCTAAGTATCATTAAAAATATGTTTTTCTACGTTACATTAAGGTTTTGTACTTTTGAGGAAGTATTCTGTCATGCTTTCCAGCTTATCTCTACAAGTTCATGGTATACAAAAAAAGGAGGTCACAGTGGGTAAGGGAAAGGGTGAAGCAGTACTTCACCCACCACTAAGTGCTGCCTCATGTGGTATAGTCTTATGAAAAACCAGTTACAAAGCACCCTGGAAACATCACTGTCATGTCTGGCATTGGCTATGACCTGCTTACAAATAACATAAGGATACTGCTTAATCACATGGTTTCATAATCTAAAACATTAGAGAAAAATAGTGCAAAAAGTGCCTAAAATGACAGTGCTATGCATGAAGCTAAAACTCATTACTGAGCCTCAAAAGAATTATGAATTTGACCAAAAGACAGTTACAGGTAAATTACAAGACACTGATTGTCTACTAGGAAATCTTTTACTGAGCATAAATATGTTCTTATATGCCTTTATTTTAGCCATATATTTTCCCAAATGAAGGATTTGAAAACATAGCTACAATTTTTATATCTTGGGGAAAAAAATCTTAAATCAGTTCAGAATTGATCTTTTCACCACTAGCTCTTTTATTGTTTCTTTTATCCCCTAAAAAGCAAACCTTAAGAACATTATCCTCATTTCATTGTCATATAAAAAAGAACAGTCATTTACAAACATATGTACAAACTCAACACAAGCTACAAAACTGGGACCTAAGTGTGGAAAAGATTGGATCTGACCTAGGTTTTTCTCTTTATATGAATCAGCTCCTGCCATCAAATCTTAACTACAAAATCCTAATTTCATTGCCATATAAAAAAGAACAGTCCAGTTCTTAACACCATTTTATTTACACTAATATATTCTGCAAACTAAGTAAGGCAGAATATAATACCTAGGCAGAAAAAAATGCAGTTGAATGACTGCAATTGTGTATAAATCTGTGCTGAGGTTGGACAAATTGAAGAGTAAATATAAATAAAATTGTTTTAGTTAAATTTTCTTAATGGGAATGAATGACTGACTTTTCGTTGTTGTGGTTGGATTTTTTTAAGCTTTTAAGTGTTTGAATATAAATATGATGCATTGACATTTGTGCACTTAACTGGCTGAACATTTGAACAAAAGCATCTGAGGAATGCAAGTTGTACTGATTCCTATAAGACTGATACCACCATTGTTTGACGGCAGCATTATCAAGGAAGTACAAAAAGGGCTCCAGAAAGGTAGATTTTGTGCTCTGCAGAAACATCAGAGTAGCTTTACAGAACGGAAATACACAAGATCAAATAAAAGGTTGTGATACAAGTATCTGCAGAAGGTAAGGGTGCTCATCCTAAGCTGTTAGATATGCTGATGGTTATTGTCAATTCATTTTACCAATGTACCAAATTCCAAGCTGAGAACATTCTGTTTTGAGCCTGGTCTGATGGAAAACAAAATCCAAATTGTTTCTCAAATTCATCTTTTTCTCCAAAAAGTAGATATGGGGAAAAAAGCTGAGGGCTGAAAGCAATGCATGAGACTTTTGCTGACTTGCTAAGGTCCTTTGCATGCAGCTCTAGGGAAGACATGGATGTTTTAAGGAGTGGAAGAAAGCAAATAGCACTCCTATCTTCAGTAAAGACTAGAATAAAAGAATAAAGAATAAAAGAACTACAAACTAGTCAGCCTCACTTTAATTCCTGGGAAAATGATGGAGAAAATAACTCTGGAAACTGTTTCCAAACATATTCAAAGGAGAAAACCGATGGGATAGCCAGCATGGGTCTGTGGAGCAGAAATTATGCTTGAGAAACCTGATAGGCTTCCATGATTGAGCAACTCGTTTGGTGGATGAGCAGAGAGCAATGGATGTTGTTTATCTTGACTTCAGCCAGGCTTTCAACACTGCCTCTCTCCCACAGCAGTCTCATAGACCAACTGGTGAAGGGCAGGCTGGCGAGGTGGGAGCACTAAGCTTCCTGGCCTAAAGGTTTGTGATCACTAATACAAAGATCACCTGATAGCCCAGCAGTAGTTCTGTACCCAGGGATTGATAGTGTGACCAATGCCATTTAACATCTCCATTAATGACCCAGACAATGGGACAGAGCACACCCTCTGACAGTTAGCAGACACCATGAACTCAGGAGGAGTAGTTGATACATCACATGATTGTGTGACTGTTCAGGCTGTGTGACTCAACGTGCTAGAGAAAAGAGCGAACAGGAATCTCAAGAAGCTCAACAAAGGGAATTGTGAAGTCCTGCACCTAAAGCATGAAAACATCCATGCACCAGTACAGGCTAGGAGCTGGCTTCTGAAAGCAGCTTTTCAAAAATATTTAAGTTTTGCTGGACACCATGCTGAACATAAGCCAGCAATGCACCTTTGCAGCAAGCCAACAGCATCCTGGGCTGCCTTAGAAGCCACCAGCAGGTCAAGGGTATGATCTTTCTCCTCTCCTCAGCACTGGAGAAGCCATATCCGGAGTGCTGGTCTCCATGATACAAGAGGAACATGGCCATGCTGAAGCAAGAAGAATGTCAGGAAGGTGATTAACGATTTGGAGCATGAGAGCTATGTGGAGAGGCTGAGAAACATGGGATAGTTCAAACTGGAAAAGAGGAGGCTCATGGGATTCTTAAAAATTTATAAATACCTGATGGAGGAGAATAAAGAACACAGAGCCAGACACTTCTCAGTGATACCCTAGGAAGCATAAGAAGTAATGGGCACAAAATGAAATACAGGAAATTAATTCTGTTTAGACAAATGACAAAGCTTTTTTTTTTTACTGTGAGAGTGGTCAAACATGGGCATGAATTGCCCAGGGAGATTGTGAAGTCTCCATCCTTGCAGACATTCAAAACCTGACTGGACTTAGTCCTGGGAAATCTGCTTGAGGTGACCCTACTCCACCAGCTGGACTAGATGAGCTAAGAAAGTTCTTGTCCATGTTAACAATTCTGATTCTGATATAAAGTATGAGAGAAAGTAAGAGAGACATCTCCCCTCCATAAAGGTTCAGGCAGCCAGAGGAGCAACCATAATCTTTTCTAAAAAGAAGAGTCATGTAATCTTATGTATGATAACACGATTATGCTGCCCTAAATGCAGCAGTAGTTCAGAGATGACACTGCTGGACTGAGCCATTACATTTAAAATTGTATGGATGGGATCTGACTGCTTTAAAGGTTCATAGAATTCACATCCCAATTAGTGCTTTGCATATGTTTATGGCAAGGTTTTTGTAGTGCTACTTTATTTTTATTGCTATTAGAATGAGAACAAGTTTTTGCAAAAGGCATCCACAAATCTGAGTGGAAATTGTATTCCTCCTAGTGAAAAAGTAATTTACAATAACCATATCTTTAATGGAACTACCCCTTATCTACTATATGACTAGCACTACTTGCCATGGATACACTGGTATGTGATTGATGATGGTGGTCCCACAAAAACTGGTTTTAGCCATTACTGTGCTGAGGAAATGTGACCAGAGATGTTCAGTAGGTTGACATTTATGTTTTTCCCCGACTACCTTTCTGCATTGCACAGATTTTGCTTACTGTTGTTAGTTAATGTTAAGGACAGAAACCACCCATAAAAATAGCCCACCTATTTCTGTTCAACTGCTACATTTTGCATCCAACGTGTGAAGAAAACCAGTGTTTGTCAGCACGTCTCTCCCTCAGTGTTCCCCTCATTCCCCTGGTACAAATCCAGAGGCAGAAGAACTCAGACTCTTAATGCTTAATGCTGCCATCTAGCTAATAGTTGCTGCCCACAGCAGGAGGAATTCCACCTTCTAAGAGCTGGTTCACTAGGGAGGTAACTGACAGCTGTAAAGATCCTTTCCTAAATTTGCAGTACCGGGCACTTCAAAATATTGATAACGGACTAGAGTCCTTCACCACTCTAAACTCAGCTCAGTTCATACAGTGATATTTGAGTTGGCTGCCTGAGTTTGTTGAGTTTTCATACAGGGCTTTGAAAACTTGCCCTGCTAATGAGCAGGGCCTGGAGCAGTGTGGACACGGCCTCAGCTGCCATCGTTTTAGAGCTGCATGGCATTTCTGTGCGCCAGTCCATCCCTCCAGTCTTTGTCCTCCCAGCCCCTAACACTTCCTTGCTCAGTAGTTCTCTTGTTTTCCCTGGTACCAGCACCACCTCCTGTGGGCAAGTAGGGGGTGAGAGAAGGACTTGATCTACACAAAATCCCATGCCCGTTCCCTCCCCCACCCTGCCTTCCCGGGAGACCCTGATCAGACTCCAGAAATTTGGCTCTCACATGGTGAAGCCTTTTTTGTTTAATTTTAGCGAGTGCTAATGGTAGGGACGTTTTTCACAGCCTTAACTGTGCTACAACCACTGAGACTATGCACCTATCTGGATCCTGAGACAGTCTAGAAAAACGATTTCAGACAGATGTGAACCACCTATTTGTGGCTGCAACCTGTCAACAGAAGTAACTTGCGAGAGCAATGTGCACTTCGGCATCAGCCCACCCGCCACCTCAGAAATGCACGGCTTCGGTGGCTTCCTTTTCTGGGGCCACTTGAGATGCTGCTCATTCCCGCACCAACGCTTGGCAGAGGATGCCAGCGAGGCTCGGCGTCGACGGCGAGCACAGCATCCGCTCAGCCGGTCCAGCGGGCAGTCCCGCCCTGTGTCCCAGCCGGCTGCGAGCGGCGGGCGCTCCCCACGCGGGCCGGGACGCGGGGCAAGGAGCACCGGCCGCTGCCAGGGCCGGCAGGGCCGAGCGGAGCCGCGCTGCTGAGGGCTCCCTGCCCAGCGGCTGCGCCTTCTCGTTGGGAGCAGGGCAGCCGAACCGAGCCGTGCCGAGCCGTGCGCTGGGCTGCGCTACCAGCTGCGGTGTCGCGGCAGTCCCAGCCCAGCCCGCCCGACCCCGTCCCGGACACTCGCGGGCCGCTGCGCTCGCCGGGGCGGGCACACATGTTAGCCCGGCCCCAGTCCCGCCTCTGCCTCCGCCGGGAGCCGCTCGGAGCAATTCCCACGGCAACCCAGGCTCGACCCCCTTCCCAAACCCCGCCTCTGCTCCCCGCCCCGCCGCTCCCGCCCGGCTGCCGCCGCGGGTCGGAAACAGTCCGTGTGTAAACTCGACGTGTCCGGAAAGGTGCGCGCCGCTCCCCGCCTCGCTCCGTGCCCGGCCGCGGGGCGCGCCCGCCGAGAGCGATGCTGGACCCTTCCTCCAGCGAGGAGGAGTCCGATGAGCTGCTGGAAGAGGAGCGGCGGGACGTGCTGGTGGCGGCGGGCGGCGGCTCGCCGCGCTCGCTGCCGCAGCCGCCCCGGGACTCGCGGGGCAGGGAGGCCGGGGCGGCACGGGCAGCCAGCCCCAGCCCTTCGGTGCTGAGCGAGGGCCGGGAGGAGCAGGAGCGCCTGCAGCGAGAGGAGCGGGAGAAGCGGCTCCGGCTGCAGCTCTACGTGTTCATCGCGAGGTGCATCGCGCACCCCTTCAACGCCAAGCAGCCCACGGACATGGCCCGCCGGCAGCAGAAGGTGAGCCCCCGCCTCCCCGCTCCCCTGCCCCGCCGTGTGCGCTCGGCCCCGCGGGCCGTCCCGCGCCGTCCGTCCCGCCCGCCGGGGCCGCGCCGCCGCCGTGGCGCTCCGGCCCGCAACAGGTTGAGCGGGGCCGCGGCTCCGGCCGGCACGGCGCTGCCGGAGCGGCTGCTGCAGGGCTGGGTGTCGGCGCGCCCTGCCCGAAACACACCCTTTATCTCGAAATCCATCAGTCACCGGCGGTGAAGTCGTTTTAAGTTTTTAGAGTTGCGCTCGAAGTCGCCGTGCGGAGGGCACAGGAGCGCAGGGAGCGGGCGCGCTGGGGCCGTTCTGCGCTGGAGGATTGTGTTGCTGCTTCTCGGCGGTGCCTGATGGGTGGAATTAAACCTTCAGAGGTGCCTCCTGCCAGTCGCGTTCTGACCGTCTGTACCCAACCCGAGCAAATTAAGGCATAAAACACAGGTGAACGAGAAAAGTATTTTGTTTAATGAATTACTGAGTGTGCTCTCTGTGCATAGGAACAATCAACATGCGTGTTTGTGGTGAGAATGGCCTTCTAATGAAGGTTGACCTAAGTTGTTCTCTCTGTCTTGTACGTGAAAGACAAGCTTTTGAGAACTGGCAGGCACGTGTAGGTATTTATACTTATTCTGTCTTAATTTTGGGCTGTTGAATAAATAGCATACTTAAAGTTTTGGATTAAGGCATTACATTTCCAGATAACTGCTTAAAAGCTCAGTTCTTGAAATGTTTGGTCTAAAAAATTGGGTATTTATTTTCAGTTCTGTAAATAAACAAACTAATCCAAAACAAAAGAAACAAACAAAAACCCCATTCTATGTCACTTTTCAGAAGGATAGTGATAGGACACAAAAATTATGTAATTTTACTTGGCTTTTATGATTTTGATACTTCCATATGTCTAAGGGTTTGTAAAATCCAGTGCTAAATGTTTTGGGGTATCTGAAGTATGCCTTCTGTAGGTAAATGTGTTTAGTGAATTCTCAGACAAGTTAATGTGGCAACATGGTAGTAATAAGATTGTTTCTGGAAGATTATTTTGTTTTTATTAAGTGTTAGTTACTTAAACTCTAGAGCCTGAAGAGAAACATCTTGTAAACAGAAAGCCAAAGAAAATCTGAAATAATAATTTTCAGTGCACTGGAAATTACCTACCCAAACACAGAATCATCAGAGAAATTATATTTTGAAGAGATACCTGGATCCCTCTAAGTGTGACTTCCCACTGGACAAAGCCAAAGCAGACTTGATGTAGTGTTCATATCAATCTAGGTTTAAGCAGGAGGCTCAGAAGCCTCCTGAGATGAGGTCTCACAACCTGTGTGACCTGCTCTACTGTTCCATTGCCCTTCTCCTGATTAAATTTTCCTAATCACTTTCCAAGTTGCAGCTTGTGGCCATCAATTGCAGAAGATACTGAGCATTTAGAAGTTCTCACTGATCTAAGTCACTAAGTATAGGAGCTGTTTTAAAAATAACTACTGTATTAATTACTTTTATTAATAAAATGTATGAAAAGAGATTACTGATGTGCAGCAAATGCAGAAATAAAACTGTTGTGGATTTAACTATAGGCAGTGAACAGACTGATTGACAAAACTGACTTGATACCTACAATTAAATATTGCTCTTGCTAATTACTATTTTTAAGTGAACTCTGGATTTTGCTTTAATTGCTGTATGTAAAAAGCTGCTTTTGTCATATTTAGAAATATAGCTGCAGAACAAGGATGACTTGTCTTTTCCTGGTCAGGAAATAGTGTTTTTAAATAAGACATAACACAAAAAATAAGTCTTCTCACTGAGGAGTTGTGCTTCTCTCTAGACCTAATGTAATGCACATAACCATCCTTCCTCTTACTTGACAATTTTGTATATATTGCCCAGTAAATTATTGCATGTAGGGTAATAGAACTGGTTATGAGTTTTGAGAGTTCAGAGAACCTGCTTTGATAGTTTGGGGTTGCCGGGAGCCATCTGAAGGAGTCTTCTTTTATGTCTGACTTCTGTTCTCTGTGCTGCACGGTGGCCTCATGTCAGCCTTGGGAGTGAGAGTACAACCACCTGTCTTAAACCATGTCCTGAAGGAAGACACTTTGGGAGGTGTGACAGGTGCTCTGTAGAAGGGGGCCTTATCAATGTGTATAAGTATCTGAAGGGAGGATGTCAAGAGGATGCTCTTCTTCGTGGTGCAAAGTAGTATGACAAGAGACAGCAGGCGGAATCTGATGCACAGAAGTTGAGTCTGAATATGAGAAAGAACTTCTTTACTGGAGTATGAGAAAGGACTTCTCTACTGTGCGGGTGACTGCACACAGGAACAGATTGCCCAGAGAGGCTGTGGAGTCTCCCTGACTGGAGATATTCAAGAACCATCTGGATGCAATCCTGTGCCATGTGCTCTGGGATGACCCTGCTTAAACAGCGAGGTTGGACCAGATGACCGACCCGCTGTTGCCCCTTCCAACCTTACCCATTATGTGATTCTGTGACTCATATTCTATGGGATAAAAGTCTGTCTTATTTCATGAATTAATTCTCTATCTGCTAAGATAGGATACAGATATGGACTTGATCTCTTGCTCTTTTGCTTCAGTTCTGACTTGTGTGACAGCATGTGGCTGGCTGTCCACTGCGAGCTGGCCTAAGGTTCCCTACCTGCATTATGTAACTGGAGCTGTTAGCTACAGCATGCCCTGTCCATCATGGGTTATCCAAGGTATGGTTTGGAATGAGAACCTATGATGCAGTGTCGTTTCAGCTTGTGAACTCCTTGTAGTGCTTTTGCACCAGCAGTCTTTCAAGGGCCTAATAATAGTATCCACCCTGCTTAAGAGCAGAAGTAATTTGTTCTTTCTGCCAGTTTCATTTAGCATATTGCTGAGCAAATATTGAGGAATGCAGTTTGCTTCCTTTTCCATGTGGAACATATTATGCAGTAAGGGAATGAGATGGAATTCATATATCAAGTATCTTCAACTGCGTTGTAATATCAGTAAGGAAATGGGTTACAGTATGGCTGGCTTCTTATATTCTTGCTTTAGTATCAGATTAAAATGTACTATACGGTGTCTTTAAACCACCATACTTAAGGACTCTGCTATACTAATTAAAGAATTTTGAATGCAGGCAGTGTTTCATTCCTCTGTTGTCTTTTCTTCTTCCTTCTTTCTTCTTGCTAAGTAAAATTATCTCTGCTGTATTGTGATAGATAAGGTTAACTAAAAAAGAAAATCAAGGACTAACATAATTCATCAGAATCCATCAATTCCTCTATCTTGCTTTTAATGATAAGTTCAACATAATTTTGCCCAGGGTTTGCTGAATCACATGCTTGTATAATATGGCTCTTTGGAGTTTTTTTTCTTAGTCTCTAGGATGCATACATGATAGAAATACTCTTTTTTAACTGTTCAGAGTTAGTTGATGACCTGCTGTTATATCCTACCTCACTTTGGTTGCTGGTAGATTTTTGATAGAGGAGGGGAAATCAAATACTGGAGGTGTGGAACTGAAGCATGGTGTTATTTTTTGAGGTGAGGCAGCATATCCTGATAGAGTTAGCTTTACAGTATGTATTTAGTAACATATTTTCAATAGATATTCATGAACATTTAGTTGTGTATTTTCCATCTTGCAGAGAAATATTGATGCATCATTACATAGTGTTCTTTTATAAAGCAAATTTTGTCTGTCCCTGGTTTAAATAGACGGTCACGTTTTTGTAGCTACTACTTTTTTATGAGTCCCCTCAAATTTCATCATTTTTTTTTCTGCCTCTTTACTTCTCCTTGTTTCTAGTCCCAACAAAAGAGAAGACAATAATTTACTAAGCCCATTCCTCTTTCTTCTCTTCTACCCCAGCCAAACTGAATCTCAAACCACCAGATTAAATTTGTCCATAGAATGAGATTTAGTAAAAGAAATTCACTTGTCACTGTATTCCATCAGGCGAAAGTGGTATATGTAAACACATATATATGAGTACATATGTGCTGAGTCAGTGATTAGATGATGGCCCTGGTAACTGCTGTTTATATGAATCAGTTGTACACTCATATGTACCCACCCAGTTGTGCTTAGTGAGTGTACAGAACCAAAGGCAGGTTCTGTATATGGGACATGAATCAGTTAAAGTTCCTGGGGAAGGAAGGGACAGCAAAGTGCTACAATTAACTCGCAAAAAAAAAAAAAGAAAAGAAAAAAAAGGTGTGTTTTCTGTTTTTCCTGTGTTTTTCTTTCTCAACATTTTAAAATTTCCTGTAGTAATCAAGTAGCCATACAGAAATCCAAGACTAAGGGAGAAGTAGCACTCCTCGGCTAAACAAGATTTCTTAATGTATGAAAAGCTAAGTGCATCAAAGCTGATAATTCATATCTTGCTTTCATAGGTGATAGGTGTTAGAAGTAATTGATCTGGCCATGTAGAATTCATAACTGAGTGAGTTTACTTCCTGAATACTTGATGACCTATTTCCCTTCCATTCCTTCTCTCCCATCCGGCTACTAAACCATGAGTAGATCAAAAGCATTGACTTCTGGTTAATTCTCAAAAGTAGGAGCAGTAATCAGTAATTTATTTTCATCTGAATTTTGTGCATTTATTCTTTCCTCTTTCTTGGACTTTATCTGCAAAGGAGAGGTTTATAATGATACATGTTCACTACATAACACTGTCAGGAAATACTGTTTATGGGGATAAACTTCATTCTCTGGATTGCACTTTTATTCCCAATGTTTGTCTTTCTTCTGTCTCAAGCCCTGTATCTCCTTGTTTTTGAGCTGGTGATGTGTACCTGCTTATTTATTGGCTAAGCATGTTTTGGGAAAGAAAAATTGTCTCTTGGCCTCTGAACATGCTTCATTAGATGTTGCTTTCTGCACTGCTAAGGTAGCAAGGAGAATACATCCAAAACATTGTTTTCAGAAACTCTAAACATGTTTCAGAGAAAAAAAACATAGCTATAAAACTTGCTCATTTGGTCAAAATTCTGCTAAATATCTTTCTAGGAACATGTCTTCCGATTCTACCTTCATTGCTTCCTTTACACATTTTTAGTTATTTTTGTGGTGTTATAGAAAGTAATTTTACATCAAGTTTATTTCCTTATTTTTTCCCATAACACCTTGTCATCATGCTTTTGTGTAGTTTTAATTTTTAATCAAATGAGTATAGAAAGTTCTGGTAAATCCTGTCAAAACCCATAATATGGTAGCCTACAGACCTGTGTACATGTTGAGACAAAGTTATTCACAAATAGATCTTTCTACCCCAGTGAGACCAGCTGTCTGGGGGAGAAGTTCGTTTTACCTGCAGCAGGAAAGTTGCTCCCTATGGGCAATTGATTCAGCCATGGTTGAAGAAGTACTGAAGGGTGGTGAGAAAAGCAAAGCCTCCTAGTAACCAGTGCCACTTCAGAAATGACAACCCATCAGAGTTTTGTTTTAATCTTAAATTCTTCTTCTGGCCTACCAGCTCAGCATTGATCAGTGTGGCTTGGCCAGAAGCTGGCAATGTGCTGGGAAAACCACATGTTGGTAAACAGCTGTGTAATGAAGTGAACATGTTTGGACAGTCTGCAAACCTGGCTTACTATGATGAAAAATTTATCACACTCTTCTTTTGCCTGCTTTTTTTTGTTGTTGTTGTTTTTGTTTTCAATGCCTATTTTGCCTATACTTGCCTTTGAAATTTGAGTAGTTATTATTATTGGATGGGACAATTTTATTTTTAGTTTTCTGAATGCATGACCTCAGGTCCTTTTTTTTTTTTTGTCACCCACACAGTTTGGCAAATGTGTTAACTCTGTTGGCAAATATCCCATTTGAAGTGCCTGTGGAAGACTAGTTATTAGGGTTTTTTTCTACAGGGGAGCTGAGAGGGGGAAAATTTGAAGGCTCAGTTGATCTCTTCAGGGACTGTACAGGGGAATTGTCTGGCTGGGCTGCCTTGCATTTCTAAGCCCTTTGCAGTTGTTATTCTCACATTGCATTTTGTGTTTCTGAACTGCTGTAATTGGTGCTTGAGAGGCAGAAATACCAAATCACCTCATCTTGTCTTTAATACTTTCTTAGACATCATCTGTGAAATATATTCACTGATGCTGTGGAATAACAAAGCTGGGGAAAACACTTTTTTCCCCTCTGAACCACACTCCTTTACCTGCCTGAGGTGCAATATATCAAAATATCAATTACTACATGCTGTCTTTAACTATACACTATTACCAGAATAGAAAATACTGTTTAGTTGCTAGTTGACTATTCATTGAGCAATGTATTTCTGTAATAGCAAATTTTCAGTTTTTCCCCCTTGCTCCCCCATGCAAGCCTGTTGTCACCAGTTGATGTTTGGGGACACTACTACCCAATTGCCCTTCCATTTTCATGCTGGTTATTAGAGTCGGTTTTTCTCTTTCTGGCTTTGTACCATTTCTTTTTAAGGCTGGTGAATATCATCCTGAAGTTGATTTCAGTATGTATTGCTTTGCTTTTTTAACGTGCCTTTGTGTTTGTGTTCTACTTTAGTCTTATCCTTGTTTTTCCCTTGTGTCTAGATGTCCCTTACTTTGCTAGCTTGACATATCCCTCATTCCTGCTGCTCTCCTTGCTGCAAGTGGAGAGCTAATAGCTCAGGGACAAGACTTGCTTTATTGACCCAAGAGGTGTCCTTAGAGGAAGATGGGATGATGTGTTTTTGTCTGCTAGGAAAGTGCTTGGCTCTCCACCTCGCCTCTGCTTGCTCAGGGATGTGCTTTGGGGTGTTTGTCTTTATGCCTTGGCTCTGGTTCTATATTCAGTTGTACTGAGCCCCAGTTAGTATATTACTCTCTCTAAAGCCAGTCTCTAAGGCTTTTAAACGTTTAATCCTGAAGTCAGTTTTCATGTAGGGTTTTTTGGCACGTTAGCTGCAAACATGCCTCCTATATTTCTTTCCAAGTTACTCCTCTTGCTGCCAGCTGATGGCAGTGGCATGCACAGGTCTGGCACTCGGACTTCTCCGCGACTTCTGGCTCTTGCCATTCAGGATGGGAGGCAGGGTGAGGAGCAGAGTCTGCTGGAGTCCTTCTCATTTGCCTAGTGGCTGTCTCCAGTGCCCATTTCTGCCTAGAAGTGCTGGCACTGAATTGAAAGCAGCCCAGTTCTTGTGCGTTGCAGCTGATTCCCCCAGGTTTCAGCATAGCAGCTGTGAAAAGGCAGTTTTCAATTTGTTGCTGTGTGTGGGAAACTCTGAGCAGCAGGAGAGATAGTGTTTGCATGTCGGTACCAGGCTGCATCAGCTTAAGCTTGCATTTTGAAGATTATTTTCTCAGCCATAAGCATTGAAGACTTTTCATTTTGTATTTAAAACTCCCTAGAAGTTGATGGTACTTGCTCAGTAGAATTTATTTCTGCTTCTTATTTATTTTGCAGTGAGGAGATAAAGCATATGCTTTTCTTCAAGTGTAACTGCTTGTATGCATGAGTTCAAGAATGTTCTTGAGTGTTTTTCCTGTCAGGAAGGGGAAAAGTATTAATTAACAGCATTGTGAAGAATGAACAGAGCTACAGTGAGTCCTTCTTTAAATATGTGACCTGGTGAATCAAAATTAGAAAAAGAGAAGGTGATTATACAAGAATTTTTCTGCAACTTTGTTTCCATTTTTTTTCTCAACCATTAATTATTCATTTATGTTCAATTGTCTTGTCTGTAGGGTTTTAGAAATCGAGGCTGACAGTTTCTGTGTAATGAAAGTGCTGGAGGGATACTCTGAGTGATAGACACAAAAAGAGTCCTTAGGATAATACTTTGAGTAGACTTGTTTGGGCCATAGCCAAGGATGTGGAAGAAAGGACAAATACACAGGGCATAAATGAGACTTCTGTAGAGATGGTGTACTCTGCAGTGATTAGAGGAGAAATAGCCACCAGTGATGAAGAGTTTCATGGACTAAGCTGAAGGTGTTGAGAAAGTGTATGGAACTGAATTAATTTTGGGGTAGAGTAACTGTTCAGCAAGGACAATGATAAAGTTGAAGAGGAATGAATTTGTAGCAGAGAAATCCATTGGTCATGAGAGTTATGCTTTTCAGTATTAAACAGAAATGAAGGAGGAATGTCTTGAGGAGTGATTTTGCAAGAAAGAGATTGGTCTAGAAAAAAGGGTAGTGATTAAACTGGTAAATAAGGGAATAGTCTCAAAATCCATGTTAGTGTAATACAGAATCACTAGGGCAAAGAACTGGTGAGAAAAATGGTATGCAGAAGTTGGACAGCATGAAAATCAAAGCAGTAGCATATAGTGCACTGGGGAAAACTGTTTTTTTTTCTGCAGAAAGTTGGAGTTGTTTTATATGTTTAGGTTTTTCTAATGGTGAATTCATGAGTTTTATTTTTCTGAGAAAAAATTCACCTTCAGGCAGTCTACACTGAATGTTTATCTTGCTGGCTTTTGCTGTGAAACATCCCCAGTTTGTGCCTATTGCTCATAAATTCCTTGATTTATTTGTAAATTATGTATTCTGAGGCCTTGTAGCAAGGTTATTTCTTATTCAGAAGTGTTCTACAAATGTTTCTCCACTCCAGTTATTTAATATATCACATACATATTATTGCTAAAGTATTAATACTGATGATTTAATTTTTTTATTGTTTTGACCTCCATATGGATAGAGCCTAGGCAAAGAGAAGAAATAAAAAAAAGTAAGTGATTGTTTGGTATAGTTTTAATATTAAATCATAGAAATCAGTTCCCCTTTCACTTTCTCTTCCTTCCTACAGTGTCATTAATAGGCAGAGGATTTTTCAGTGTTTTACCAGTGGGGATTTAAGAGTAAATAGTGGTTTTATGTTGAGATGGAAGTTAACAAACTCCATTAGAATTTTTCCTTTTGTATTAATATTCAGCTAGCTGTTGGAGTATTTGCTTGAATGGACACTTAGATTCTGCTTGCAGTGACTTAACTCCAAATGCAGTATCATTCTCAGAGCCACACAGTAGAGATTCTGAGCATACTAGTACGTGGTTATGAAGTAGCTAGATGTGTTTTAGCTTAAATAATCTGTGATATAAGTTCTGAAAATCTTGTTTATATGACTTTGGGTTCTTTTTAGTATACTTTGTCTCCCAAATTAATTTACTTAAAAAACACTACTTGAGATTAAGGACAGCTTTTAAAGTTGTCTTTCTCTGCCATCCAGAGTTTTTAGGTACTTAACTTCATGTTATTAAGGGCTTTTTCTGTGATAATAAATGTTATAAAATTATATAAATGGTATATAAAGCTATTATAAGATTAGCTATGTTTTGTGAATATAAGCCTTCTGTTTTATCACCTGCAATATAAAAACTCAAATATCCTGCAGTGGAAAGCTGAAAATTACAAGATCCAGCTGTGCATGCATATGTATTGATGTATTTTGCTCATGTGTTGCTGAAAAGGAAGTGTTGTTTTTAGCTGTGTAATGTAGAGCTAATCTGTTTGTTCTGCAGATCACAGACCCACTGCTACCAGACTGTGTGTGGCTGTCTCTCTCAGACACCCTAAGTGTGGGAAGTCCTGACTTCTTTAAGAGCCAGATGAAAATTTGTTGTCTTCTCTTTGCCCCCACTACCCCTAGCCTGGGGTGGGGAATTTTTAAAACCTCTTTCCTTGCTGAATTGCCCAGAAGGTCAGTAGCAAGCTGTGAACAGAGCTGCTGGTGTCTTTGCTTGCCTCTTCCTCAAACTTTAACTGGAGCAACTGGATTACACCAGTCTTTCTGCTGCTTTAATATACCTTACTGTCTGTAGATGAAAAACGCTCTGTGAGAAAGAGCAATATTATTTATTTAAAATAATAAAATTATTCAGATTATTACTAAACTTCTAGCTGTTTTATGTGTTCTGGATATTTAAACACTAATGGTTTATTAACTTATTGATTGCTAACAACATTTTATTCAGAACTCAATCCAGAGTGGCCTTCAAGAGGCCACAGAGGCATGATAAAATCAGCAAACTGGGTAAAGCCTCCATACGTGACCCTCTTGCTGTATTACAAACTGTGTCTGTTACAAGTGCACTTAACTATAGAAGCACAAAAGGGTAGGAGACTGTATGGGCTGGCAGGTTCTGTTTCACTGTATAGATGCACTTTTCTGGTGTCACACTGCTTGCCAGTGTAGACGTGACTTCAGAGAGTCAGAGATATTTAATATACAGCAATTAATAGAGTCAAGAAAGAGAGATGGAACCTAAATGAGATGAATAGCACAACAGGGACACAAGAGTCTCCTTTCTGAGCCATTAAAGCAGGACAGCATATGCAATGCAAACATAAAAACAGCTGAAATAACAAAGTAATAAGAGTCTTGCTATGTCTGAAGTTAATTAGGGGCAACAAACTGCCCCTAATTACTGAAAGTGTGGGCTCCTCAGCAAAGCTGCCTGGGATACTAATTAAAAGAACTGATTATAAGAAATAGAATGAATAATTAATGACTAAGAAGTCGTTTTCAAGAGTATCTTCAGAGAGCAAATAATGTGCCCTTGGAAAATATTGTGACACCCTGAGCTGTCCACTGAATCTAATCCTGCAGATAGACCTGAACTGACTTGCAAGTTTGCTGTGCTTATGCTTTCTAGTGCTGAGGCAGGGACTAATAGGGGCAGAATGACAGGTAAAATAGGAATAGTATTGCCATTTCAATATTAAATGCTTTCTTTTACTGCTTTTTTAATGTGTGACTTCAATAGAACCTTATGAAACACGCCGACACAGCGTATTTTGTTTTAATAGTTGGCTTTGCAATAGTTCTCTGCTCATGGAGCTGAGAGAGGTCTTTGGTGCTTGCAGAGGCCCTCTGGGTAGCATCCTCTGTGTTGATTAGTAGCATGTGTGTCTGTAGCAACTGTTGGCTGTCAAGTGTATGGGCCTCCAAATGGACTGTGATTTTTCGATGTTCTTGAAAAAACAGCAATATGGAAATTGCATCTGACAGAATAAAAATTGAAAGTTGAAAGATTTATCTTCTTCTCAAGCTCAGTTAATAAGGCTTTTAATCCTAAGCAGTTCTTTAAAGGGGCTAATCAGGGGTAAAGTTTTAGCCAGGCATCCATTTGGGTATTCCCAGCTAATTGGCACTCCACAATTTATTAATTTAAACTGTTTTTAATAGCCTTAATGCTCAGTTTCATTGACACATATATATAAATTTAGATTAGGAATAAATAAAAATAAATGCTTGGAAACATTAAATCCTAGGAGCAATTTCCTGTGCTGGTTCTAGGTTTCTGCTGGAGTCTGAGGTGGGAGGCTGCAGGTGCCCCAGGGTGCTGGAGTGCACATGAAGGGGACATGGGTCTTGAAGTAGTTAGGCTGGGCAGTCAACCCACTGCTGTGTGCCATCCATCTAAGACAGAAGTGATGTTTAATTCTCAGTGATTGATCTGTGATCATTGTAGTTAGCCCCTCTTTATGTGGGATTCATGTTCACAGAGGGACCAAACCCAGAACTGAAATACCCATGTCTTTGTAGTGTCTTTTAGCTGTTCTGAGCTTCAGTAGCTCCATCAGGCAGCCCTTGGTCCCATGAGGTTGTGTTGCAATGAATGGATTAGCATCTGTTTGGTCCCATAAGGTTGTGTGCTGTAACTCTGAATGTGCTCACATCCTGGGAGAAGGATGTGGGCACAATGGACTCCTGTGTGCTCCAGGTGAGACCATGATCCATGGCAGAGGCAAGCAGGGAAGAAAGCTATAGGTACCATGGAAGGGGATTAGAATGAGTGCTGCCCTGCATGTTATGATCTCATTGGTTTTAAAGTTATGATTAAGTATAAAATGCTGATATAGAAGTTACTTTATATTGCTGCTTTTCAAGAAATGTCTTATTTGTTCTGTTTATTGTAGTAGAACTTGTAAATTGCCATTTAATTTCTTTAAAAACAAGCATCGCACACTCCCAACCCCCGCCAAACCAAGCCAACAAATCCAACATCCCAAACCATGCAGATCTGTATTTCTGCCTTGGCTTTTGTAGCTTTTTCAAAGACAAAACTCCTAGACCTTGTAGTAAGGAAGCAAAGATGTTTAATATGAATTGTGTTAAAATTAAAGATTTTATTTTTTTATTAATATTGAGCTTTTAGAATTGATCTGATTCCTTAGGGCTAGGTCAGAGTTCATTCTGTTGAAATGAATACACTGCATTTCTAGTATTCTATTTCTGCTCTTTGAGTTTTACAGGCATAAGACTTAAATATCTTGCTTAATTTTATATTTAGGATGGATTTGTACCTTGGCTGCTGACATTTGCTTTGGAAGCATACGTGTTCTCAGTGTGAAGGATAATGTATTTTCTCAGTGTGAAAGATAATGTATTTTCCTAATTTGATTGAATTTGCGGCTTTATTTCTATAGTGGGAAAATAATGCTTTCCTTTTCCAACAGGAAAGCAGCTATCTCAATTATGTGGTTAAAAAAACAGTAAGAAAAAATTCTCCTCCTGCATAGCACAACTGCAGAGATAGTGCTTACCTTTTACTCAGCCTGATTTTAGTGAGGCTTACAGAGCAGCCAACACAGCCATTACAAGTCACATTTTTGGGAAAAAAAAAGAGAAATTGATCTATTTTATTTTTAGTAGTGATGTGGTTAGGCTGGAACAGCTGCTTCATATTGGTGGTCAGACTAACACTGCCTCAGTCAGTGCTAATAAGATAAATGGGGTAATGCCTATTGACTGTAATAGCTGGAGTATTATGTCTGCTCAGAGATTGAGTGAAGAGGTGTGAGGAGCTGCAGCTCTTGAGCAATACCAATGGTCAGTGATCCAAATCCATTTCAATCTATAGTTCTGGGGAACCTGGAAATGGACAGAATTGCATAATAACATCAGAATAAGATAGGTAGTCTCTAACCTTTCCTTTCTGAAAGGCTGAAGGATTCAGGGAGAAAATCAGTCATTTTGTCAATGGGGTGAACCCATCCTTGGAAAGGATGTGCATTTGTGTGTGTAAGGCAGGTGTCAGCATGTACTCACCACAGCCATTCATATGAATAAGTAAGAAAAAAAGAGTACTTTAGGTACCAAAATTGAAAACTATCGCAAATACTTGTGAGTTGCTGTCTGATTTTGGGCCCAATAATTTTAAGTCAAATAAAACATTGAAATAATATGTTGGGGGGTTTTTTTTGTGGGTTTTTTTGGGGTTTTTTTTGTTTTTTGTTGTTGTTTTGGTTTTTGTTTTGTTTTGTTTTTGGTTGTTTTTTCCTTTCCTGTTGCAGGTAAGTAAATTTGTGCAATCAGTGCAGAAGAGTGAGAAAGATCAAGATGGACTAAACTAATCCTGTTTTGAGAAGGATTGGATTGCCTGAGTTAGGGACACCATTTCTGATGCAGTAGCTTCTAAACAGTTTAATGTATGCATTTGCAAACTGTGTTCATACAACTTAGGAAACCAAAATAAGGGTTTTTTTTTAAAAAGTAGCACAAATAAGAGATCTGTATATTTTCCCTCACTATATTGTGTGAAAACAGGTATTTTATCCTCCTGCCAGTTCACAGAATTCTTTTTGAATCACCAGATAGTTACCAGGGGACACATCTGCTGCCAGACAGCTCAGCTACTGTATTTGTGCCTTTGACAGGACATGTAATAAGCCAGGCTAACAAAGCTGCTGTGCCTCAGGTACACCAAGTAAACATGCTGGCAAAATATCATGGCTGAATGAAATTTTGGATTTGCTGTGGGATGGAAAGATTATATTGCAAAATTCTTGCAAAGCTGATAGATGTATTCAACACACAGACAAGTTACTGTGTATCACACTTGAACTGCAAATGGGAAGGGACCTCCTGGGTTGTGTCAGTGTCATGTTCAATAATAATACATCTTGTCTCTTTTAGAAGCAGGTGAAATTTCACTTAGTAGGTATGGCTACTGTTTTTCCTTACTCTAATAGTTGTGAGACTTTTTTTCCCCAGACAAATGCATTTGCAGGTTTGGTTTATACCCACTTGCTCTTCTGTCAGCTCTGCCCTTCAGCTGTAATAACAGCTTTTCCTTCCTGAAGGATTTAGGAGAGGATGGCCTCTCATTCTGTATGAAACAATCCAAGGTCTGAACCATCCCTCAGGCAGTAGTCTCTCTTCTTCTCTGACTATCCTAACTGCCTTTATCTGTAGGTTTTGCAGCTGGAATTGGTGCCTCCTTGTTCTCTTGTCACATGAACATGGTGCCTGGAGTGTGCTAAGGCAGTGCGTCTGAGCCTTCAGCTCAGAGCAGCCAAGAACAAAAATATTGCAAAAGTTGTTGTGAGTTCTGGCCTGAAGTTTGGAATGCTGGATTTCACCCCATTTCTGTTACCACAGCTCCTGTGGTGGCTGTTTTCCAGTACATCTTTTTATTCAATATGGTTTTTTTAATCCACTCTGTGTGCTAGTGCATGTCAGCCCTGAATGCCAGTATCAGTCTTCAGATTCAGAATATTTGTAGTCATGTTCCTGTTCTCTCTGTCATAACATGAAAACACAATTTTTATGGTCAGATTTCAGCTACCTTTCTTTCTATTTCTCCTTTAACAATTATCTTCACATTTTTTGGAGTCTCTTTCCCCTTTGTGGTAGTATCTCCACGGTGTATCTGTTGTCTAGATAAGATCTACAGCCAGAAAACAAAAGTAAAAAGAAAGCAGATTACTTGATTTTTATAATATTTTAAATTATTTTGGTAAATCTGTGACTTTTTAATCCTTCCTATTCTGGGTCAGCTGTTACTCCATTACCCTTACCCTGATTCTAACCTTACTTTTATATCCTTGTCTTGTGGAGTCTGCTTCTCTGCATATAGAGACCTGCTGCCCTCTTTTGGCAAGGAGGATGCTTTGGTCAGTGCTGGATGGCTTTCAGACTCTTTAGAAGAGTTTGCACACTGCCTCATTCAGGTCTCTCCACTCTTCAGATGGCTGAATTGACTAACTCCTCTTAATTCCTTGACATAGAGAATAAATTACCACTTCTTGGTTTCCAGATGAAAGAGATCTTCCTGACAAAATGCAAACTGCTGAGACCAGATTTGTGTTCAATAACCATGCCTATCAGCAAGCTCTCAAAATAATTAAGTGCTGTGGTGATAAAGAACAAAACGTGTTCAGTGGCACAGTTTGTGTGAATTCACTTGCAGTGTTGCTGTGTTCTAATTTGTTTTTAGCCCAACTGCCATCAGTAGTCTTGAGTTCCTGGTTGTCCAGTAAGGTTCTAAAAAGGCTGTTCTGGCATTCTGCCCTGGCCACATTTGGCACACTGCAGAGCAGAGTTTACAAAACATCTGTTAGGTGAAGTGTTTTGTTGACCACAGGAGGTTAAATGCTTAGGACATACTGATTTCTCTATAGAATCTGTCCAGACTTGTGAATTTTCACTATACTTCTGCATATTACTTGAATGCCTGTATCAGTCATGTATAGCATGAATAACATGTATAACAACAGCATTTGGAGTTAATCCTTCCCTCTAAAATACTGACCCAGTGTTTTTGTTTTATGACCCATTGGCATGTATATACAAGAGTTTTCTGTTCAACAGAAAACACAGACTGGTGCTTCCTTCCTAACTTTCCTTAGTTTGACACCACAACTTTGTGGTTGAATAGAGCACAAGACTGAGTTACTTACGGCCCTATGTCATCTTTTATTCTGCCTGTAGTGTGGTAATTCAGGCATCTTCCAGTACTGGAAAGTTGCAACAACCTTACTGCCTTACTCCTACTCAGCACTCCTAAGTAATAATTTTAGGAAAAGCTGCTGCAAAGTATATACTGTGAATATTTCTGAAGGTCAGTCATTTTTTCTGTTCTTCTTGAGAATGGTGCTTGTGCTTGGTGCTTGTGAATCACTTTGAAAATCTTGTTCTTGTTCCCATGAGGTTTAACTGCACAAAGTTAAGCAAACCTCATTCACCACAGCTCTTCCACTTCTCACACTCCTCAACTGTACTGGAGTTTATGGAATGGCATATATGTCTTTTGGTTTAGGCTTGTGTTGTCTGGTCCTTTGCACCAGAAGGAAGAAAAGCTTTAGAAAGGGGGAAAGAGGCATCCTGTCAAATTAAGTTGGTAGTCTCAGTAGAAGAGTTGAAAACTGGGAGTTAGAGGAAGGAACAAGCTCTCTCTCTGGAAGCACTGATTTTTGTATGCTTCAGTCTTTCATCATTGTGCCTTCTGTGCAGAACAGGAAGAATATCAAAGTATTGCTCCTCTACTGTAACTTTGAAAAGAATAGAAATACTGAAAGTTGGGTTCTGTCTGAAGTTTGGAAAGGAAATTACATCTCTGGAATATCAGACTACCCCCTGGCTGACAGTGCAATTGTGATGTAGCCAGTGTCAGCTCAGTTCCTCTGACATGTACATAATCACTTTGCCATTTTTTTTCTGTGACAGTGGGAATCCTGTTTTGTTGCCTTTTGGTTAGATACATTAACTACCAGTACAGTGTATACTAAAGTTTTCTTAGGCAACTTTTGCAGGATTGAAGATAAGAATTGATTCCCGACTTAAACTGGGAAGGCTGGGAGGCTTTCAGCCAACTTCCTTTCATTGTTTCCTTCAAACATCTGATGTTGTCTGGTCTGTGGTCATGTTATGAAATGTGTGTGCTGTCCTGGAGCCACTTAACCTTTTCCCCTTTGCTCGTGTGCTATGCCCTGCTCAGATCCTGGCCTTCAGGGGACCTGAGCAGGGAAACTTCTGTGGTTCAGTGCGATTTTGCACAAGTAGATGCTCTGTGAATATATTGTGAAGTTGTAACAAAGCATTTATGGAGAGTAATAGCTTTAGGACTATTTTATCCTTTTCTGTTTTTCCTTTTTTTTTTTCTTTTTATCTTTAAGAAGGGAACAAAAAAATGGTCACACTGCTAAGCTCTAATTAGAGTAGCTTTAGAGAGACCTGCTTGATTTGCCTTTTGAGCTCTGTGCTCTGTCAGGTAGGTTTTGATCAAATGCTTTCCTGCCAGCATTCACTTGTTAGCATTCAGTCTAAGTTAGTCACCAGTGAATTATGGTCTGTGATACGGTCCAGGTCCCATTGCTCTAGTTCTTTTCTCTTTATTGATTTCCACTCTCATTTTCATTATTGTCCTGGTCTCTCACTGCGTGCTTCCTAGTGCTTTTATTTTATAGCTTTTCAGAATGAATGTCCATGACTCATGATTTGAAATAAAATGCTAATAATGACATTATGCAACACTTTGAAATAAACATTTCTGAGATTGTTCCTTTTAAGTGGTAGACTTTGAGAAAAATCATACCATTCTGCAATGATAAGGCAGTAGGAATTAGAAAAAAAGAACAGGCTGGCAGACTTTAACATTTTAATTTAAATACCTCATTCTTGAATAGGTTTACCAGCATCAGGAAAAGTGAGAAAATTTTCTTGACCATTTCCTTTACGCAGAAATCAAGAAATTAAGTCATAATGGGTGCAGAATGAAAAATTTTGTTTTTTCCCAATATACACAGATCTGAATAATGGCTAGATAGTGTTGTGTCCCCTTTCACAATAGGATTCTTTCTTTAGGAGTATGCAAATGTTAAATGTGTTAGCTCCACCAAGTTGTCCAGAAGGATGTAACATGATATGGCCATGGAGCCAAACATTAAAATAGTACATTTGAGCATGGACTATTGTGATATGAAAACTTGCCAGTTTTTGACTGTTTCTAGTCACCTGTTGGGTCTGTAGTTCTGGGTTTGTTTCTAAACTGAGAGATTTCCATATTCCCCTTTGTTTCAGCGGTTTCCTTCTCCCTGGAAGTAATACCTTCTAAAGACCTACTGATGGATGTGGGAAACACTTCTGATAGAAGTTTGTGTCCCTTGTCTTTTCTTATCTTTGCAACTCTCTTTACAGTTCTCTTGCAAGTGAGACCACGGAATGCAGCTGCAACTGAAGAAGCTTCATGACATGCTTTAAGAGAAGTACAACTCCCCTCCTCTCTGCTGTTTTTTAATGAAATACTTGAGATCATGTAATCTGAAGACTGTAATTTTATAACTATTTTTCAGGAGTCTAAGTGTTGGCAGAGAAGTCAATACATGGTATAAAGCTAGGCAGATGAGAGGGGGAATAATTTGTTCTAGGGGAGGCAATCTGGATTTTCCCTTCCTGATGGTGATGAATACCCTTGCTTGAACATTTTGGCTTTGAAGAAAACTTCAGAGGTATCAACAAAAGAAAACTTTTATTTAGCAAAATTTTCCAGAACTAGGCATACCTTTAGTTTGGGTAGTATAGTGTTTCCTAGTATTTGGTATTTTTTCCAAAATGAATTTATATGGTTTTACTTGTTTTGACAGCAGTGCCTCTGAAGGTCAGATGTGAATAAGAGAAACCCCTCAAACTCTTGACTCTTTTAGCTCTTCTACTTTCAAGATACTAATTTAGTAAAATGAATAGGAATTACAAAACTGTTGGTGGTTGGGAGCCTGCTGTTTATGAGTGTAAAAATAAAATCCATTGTTAGAGAAGAGACGAGCATCTAAAAGACTTGGGTGATTTATACAGTGGTATCAAACATTAGTTGTCTGAGGCAAATCTGCTGTTATTTAACTTTAAAATGCCTGTTGAGCTAATAAGCAGATCAGCTTAGCAATTCCTAATGTGTCTGTAACCTAGGAGCACCTGGAGGTGAAGAAAGGACTTGAGTGTTGAGTGAAGTCTTACTGCACTGAAAATTAGGTCTTTGGTGATAGCAACCCACAGTCAGACTGTAAAATATCTTCTTTTTTGATATTCTTTCAGCCTCCTGTTCAGACAGGAATGTGCTTGTGAATCTGCCTTGGAAGGAACTGTGGATTTTTGATAGGTGTGTTCATTTTGAAAGAAAAATAACGTACTATTCTTATGTTTATACAAGATTTCTGGGTGGAGAAGAATACTTTGCTTTAAAACAGATGGCTCATGAAGAATGTGAATTTATTCTTTAACATGTGGCTCTGGGATTTCATGGTATATAACCAACATTGTCATCAATCTTTTTTAAAATGTATTTTAGATAACTCTGTAGCAGTTGTTTGTAGGAGCAATATGATTCGCGTAAATATGCCTGAAAGTCCTTGTTATTAGAAGTTAGAAATTTAGGCTGAATTTGCATTATTTGCATGGCTCTAAAATTTAGTAGAAATGGAGATCAAATCCTGGAGGAAAATTCCTTGTCAAAAGATGAGACAGTGTTTACAAAAGGCTCACAGAATACTGATTTATTTTTGTGGTTTTTGGTGCTGTTTATGATTAAATAATTCATTATCTATTGTTATGAAAAAGGGGGTATTTTTGCTTTCACAGAACCTTATTTTCTAATGTAAGAGAATTCCTTAAGTGTTAGCCCCCTTTAAGTGTGTATTTTCCACAGATTCTGGATTATCGTGGATGTTGTGAGCATGCTGCTGTCTTGTCATGATGCCAGAAACATCTGTTATTTTTGGGTAATAAAATGTTTCACTTTCAGAGTATTTTGTAACCTGTGATGCTGTATCAGGATGCTGAGAGATATAAAGTTTTGTGTAAGCCTTTTTAGTTTTGTACAGTTTTTGTGTCCTATGTAGAATAAATAAATCTGCGTGCTTTACACTATGATGAACTGCAACCACTCTTCATATATTTTACAAATAAAAGAATGGAAAATTTGCAAGGAATGTGCTAATTATTGTAAATTTAAAAAAATCTTCCACATAGCAGAATTATTCCCCTCACTTCATACAGAAAGAGGCTTTATTCTCAAATGCTGTAATGTCACAGTGGCAGTGTTGTCGTGGATGCAATCAGTGACTCAGAAAACGAGTTAGCTAATTTTCAGTTCTGTATTTAACTGAAGAGATGAGTTTGCACATGGAAGAAGACAAGCTTGGGAAGGCAGTATGTGAATTTGTTCACTCATGTCTGGACTCCCATTTAGTTAGGGGTTATGTGGTCAGCAGAGACAGGTGTGCATCAGTTCATTCATCAGGTCATCCACTCGTCTGGGATGTTGAGAAGGCGTGTGCTGTACAGCGACAAGCAGCTTGCTCGGCTGGGTACACAGACTGCATGGGTAAGAACTCCACTGAGCACGTGGAGGAATTTGAACATCTTCAACAGAGAAGACTCAGATTTCTGAATATCTGTTCAGGGGTTTGACCACTGTTAAGAAGGGTAAAAAAATTTCTGTAGGTCTAGAGAAGAATTCCCCATGAGATGAGTTCTCCAGCTGCAGAAGGCAGTGTAGGTGGAACACAGCTGCCTGGGTCTGTGGCTAGAGGGGAGAGCTGACCTCAAGCTGTGGTAAGGAATATCTGTGTGATTCTCTTA
Source organism: Passer domesticus (assembly GCF_036417665.1). Lineage (NCBI taxonomy): Eukaryota > Metazoa > Chordata > Aves > Passeriformes > Passeridae > Passer > Passer domesticus. The sequence goes on from NC_087478.1 coordinate 20,775,600, forward strand.
TCAGGAAATATATCCTGCATCCTGAAGTGTTGCCAAACTGTTTACAATATAGACTGTATCTAGAGTTGATTGTGGGTGTTGCATTTATTTTTCTGGTGTGCTGCATTATTACCACATTGTGTTTTGCATGGAGTCGCTTCCTGCAGACCAGAATTCATCAAAATGAGTAGGACTTACACAACAATGTTTTTCTTGCATGTGCTGTTTCAGCTTTGGCATTAGGTATTGGACTGTCTTGTTCTTAACTTTATGAAGTTAGATCTCAGGAGATGATAGCACTTGTTCTACCTATGGTAATTTGAAAAACAAAATCTTATGCTTTATACCATTTGTTTGCTTTCTCCTTTCTCAAGAGTGTTAATCTCATTTCAGTCTTTCTCTGCAAAGACCTTTTGAGGTAGCTTGCTGCCTCTGAAGCCTTTCATAGTAACTTCATGCTTCACAACACGCTATCTTAAGTTTGTCTTTAAAAAAAGAACAGAAGTTCTACCTCCTTTTCGCTGTTTCTAAAAGCAAACTTTCTTGGCATATGGGCTTCCAAAATTTAAACCTTCAAGTTTCAAGGTTTTTTCGAAGGAAAAATTAGTGCCTTTATGAGACTGCTTTGCTTCCTTGCAAGCTTTGACTTCTTTTAGATCAGAGACAGTGCCTTGGGGAATCAGTGTTCCATTTGAAGTAAAAGACATGCAGATCGCAGTGAATTCTAATATGAAAGATCATGATATGGGATTTCTGTATGTTAGTAACATTAGAGCAGAATTGTCATTAAAGACTTACTCATTTTGGGTGGTTTTTGCTTCCTTTTGTTTTCAGCTGGTTAGCTTATAAAACTAGGTTGGAATACCAAGGAGTTTCAAACTGTTGTGAGTGACATATCTGTAAATGTGAATTATTTAATGAATGTGGCTTAAGGTACATAAGAAATATCTAAGCAACATGAAAATTAAAATACAAACTTAAGTAATGTGCTGCCTTTGGAGGTCAAGAGCTAAATTTGAAAGACCAAAAAAAATAATGGAATATACGTTCAGTATCCTTTATGCTTCTGGTAACTCCTTCAATGGCCACTTGTGTTCTGTTGTCTTTGTGTTGCCATGGAGTTGACAATCTTTTTCCCTAGGACCTGTGCTCACTTGTATCACCCATGGGACGCTATAATAGCTTTGCACCATTCTGGTACTGAACTTTATGATCAGAAAGGCTCTGGAAAGTTTCGGTATTGAGTTCTTGACTAACTAACACTAACTTATGTTGATAGGAGACTGTCTTCCATTGTAGAATATAAGTGTACCTGAGATCATGGAGCTTTTATAATTTATATTACACAGGTGGTTTGTTTGTTTGTTTGGTTGGGTTTTTTAGATACCTAAATTTAGATACCTTTTTTAGATACCTAAGTTTAGATACCTTTGGTTGTGTTTTTTTTTCTACCACTGTTGTTGCAAGTTGATCAGCTTGGTAAGTTTATTTTGGAGCCAAAGTATAATGCTTTTCTTTAAAAAATAGAACAAAAAAATCCAGAACTTCAAGCCTACATTTGTGTAGTCTTAAACCATATTCATGGGTCATCATATGGCTTTTTGTTTAAAAACCAAAACAAAACCCTGATGTTACCCACAGATATTTTTGGGCAAAAGATAGTTTTGTTTAGTATTTTATCCTAAATTGTTTTGACTATGAGGAAAAGCAATTTTGGTTTTAGGTTTAAAAACTCTTCCTGCTTATTTTCTTTGGAGCCTTTTGTTAGCTTCTGTTTAGCTGGAATGTGAACTTCAGCACAGAGATACAGTTACTTAGAGAAGTTTCTTACAAGTGTGAACAAGAGTGCTGTGGGCATAATGTAGCATTTATATTGATTTCTCTTTTGTTTACTGCAAGTCTGTGTTCAAGTGTAATGTCCTTCTAAAACCTGGCACTTGAGAATGTGTAAGAGCTCCTTCTTCTTTCCGTGTAGCTGCTGCTTTCTCCAGGGTAGAGATGCTTTCAGCGAGCTGCCTGGTAGTCTGCTCTGCAAACTCTTTGCTATCAGAGTTCACTTTGATAGGGGATGAAAACAATGAACTGTTTCAGAGGGATAAACAAAAGTATTGTTGGGATGTAATCTTTCAAATAATTACTTCTTGTAATACAGTGGACTAAAGCACTTCAGATGGTGTAGAAAGCTTGGTGGAGGATGAACTAAATATTTCTTGATGTCCAGGCTTGTATCAGGCCTGAATGCCAGTGAAAAAGCAGATGAGAAACTTTAGGAAGGGTTGCAGCTAAGATGTGGCTGGTGGCATGCAGAAGCACTGTGTGTGTGTGCCTCAGCTGGTGGCAGTGCTGGGGGAGGCATCAGCTGCCTGGCTCTGAGGCTGCTCCATCACCTGCTGGGCCCTTTTTCTGCCCCACACCTGGTCACTCCCTGTCAGAGGGGATTTAACAGTAATAAGAGCACTGTGCAAAGCATCCTAAGTGCCCATGTGCCTGGGAGGGAGGAATTTGCTGCCAGTGAGGACGGGGTGGGATTTGACTTTGGTTTAGCCATGGCAGACAGTCTTCCTGCTTTTTCCTGGACATGTTGAAGGACATGCCATAGGGCAGGCATCACAGACAGCCGCCCTACTTATTTCACCAAATTGACTTGTGGGAGGACATTTCCACCCAGTTCTTGTTCATTTTCCTAACTAATTCTTCTTTTCTACCAAAAATCATCCCATAGAGCTCTCTTGTAAGTCCTGTCTCCTTGTGCTGGCCTTCTTCCGTTTCCCTGTGCTACCTCCAGATCTTGTCCCAGTCTTGTGTAACCTGACCCAGCTCTCGTTTCCTGTTTTTCCCAGTTTTCGTCTTCCAACTGTTCACCACCCTCTCACTCTCCATCATTCATCAAATCATCTTCTGTTTTACCATCTTTGCATATCCAGTGTCCAGTACCTAAAGAGTGCTTACAGGAAGGCTGGAGAGAGACTTTTTACAAGGGCAGGTACAAGGGGGAGTGACCTAAAGCTGAAGGAAGCTAGATTTACATTAGGCATTAGGAAAAAATTCTTCAGTGTGAGGTTTATGAGGCACTTGAACAGGTTTCCCAGAGGAGTTTTGGACTTCCCATCCCTGGAAGTGTTCAAGGCCAGGTTGGCAGGGGCTTTGAGAAACCTGGTTTAGTGGAAAGTTCGCTGCCCATGGCAGGGGGTTGGAACTAGATAATCTTTAAGGCCACTTCCAACCCGAACTATTCTATGATTCTGTGATACCCTAAGCTGGGTAGGGTGATCTCATTGATTTGGAGGGAAACACATGGTGTGACTACACTGGCAAAGGCAGCATGTAGTTTTCTTTTGTGACTTCTGCTTGCTTGTTAGCTGTGTCAGAGGGCAGGCCAACACCTTTTGGAGTTTTGGCTGCAGAGGGAGGTTTTTTCTTCTGGAGGTTTTTCAGAGTACACAGCTGCAGAAGACTTGATTGACTAGACAGAAATTAGTTTTATAGCTCTGCTGGGTTGACCTTGGCCAGCTGCCAAACATACAACCAGCTGCTCTCTCATTCCCTTTCTTAATAGGACAGGAGAAGAAAATAAGATGGAAAAGTTCGTGTGTCAAGGTAGACAGGGACATCTCTTAACAGTTGCCATCACAGGCGAAATAGACTTGACGTGGGGAAAATTAATATAATTTATGGTCGATCACAGGAGCTGGATGGTGAGAAACACTGGTCAAAACTAAGATGTCTTCTACTCCCATTGCACCTCATCTTTTTCCCAGGCTTGTTACTACTTCTTTAGTTCCAGCTCCTTTACCTCTTCCCCCGCTACCCTGAGTGGCACGGTGGGAAGGATAATGGGGGCTGTGATCAGTACAGGACAGCTTCTCCTCGCTGCTCTTTCCTCCTCACACTTTTCCCTGGTCCAAGCAGGGGTCTTCCCCAGGCTTTGCAGTGCTTCAGAAAGTACCACATGCTCCAGAGTGGTCTCCATGGGCTGTTGGGGCACAACCTGCTGCACCGTGCTCTCTCTGCTTGGGGCCTGAACCACCTCCTCCACTTCTCTCACCTCAATGTCACAGGCCTGGTTCTCACACTCTTTTCCTCCCTCCTTACTGCTGGGCAACGTTTTGCCCTTTCTCAAGTGTATTTTCCCAGAGGTGCTGTCCCCATGGCCTGGGGGTTCAGCCGTGCCCTGTGGAAGGTGGGTTGGAGCTGCCTGTGACACTGGCTGTGTCCATTCCAGGGCAGCCCTGGCCTCCCCTCCGAGAAGCCACCCCTGCACCCTCTCATGGCCAGTGCCTGGGCAAGGACACCCTGTGCAGCAAAAACAAGAGGTTGTTTCTACGTAGATGGCAAAATACCTTTTGTGGACACGGGACATTCTTTTGTATGCTTTTGAATCCTCGGCCTACAGAGGTGTTTCCAGGACCTTCAAGTTACACCCCTGTACTGGTCACCATGGTCACTGTCTGGAGCAGTGGGGCAGTGGGGTGGGCTGTGGTGAAAAGGGAGATCACTGCTGGCACATAAAAACGAAGTTACAGCCTAAAATGGAAATCTGTTCTGTGTGATCCAATTAAGGGGTTTCCAGTTGAGTGCTGTCAATCTTACTTACCCAAGCAAAGCATCTATCTAAGTATGTTAAATCATGCATAGGAAGAGTGAGATTTATTTAGAAGTGATCTGTGTGTTTGCACAACACAGTGATTACTTCTTTATTTGTGGGGTTTGTTCTTTATGCATTTGGGATATTTTCTAGTAGAATAATAATCTTGATTACCTTCTTCTGGTAACATTTAAATCCATTTTCTATGCCCCTTTACTTTTGAAAAAGATATAATTTACTTTTGAAAAAGATATAATTGACTTTTTTTTTTTTAAGTCTAGGTGGACTGGATATTATGCTCTTTTTATCTGCCATAGCAGCCAAAGAAGGAATAGTCTCGAATCAAGAGCTGCACAGTCCATTGTCATAGCACTCCTTTTTATTTAAAACAAATCAATTGGTTTAAGTAATGCAGGAGGAAAAAATATTTGACTTTACAAACATTTCATTTCTGTTCTCTCTAGCAATAAAAGGACACGTGGGAGTCACTTAAACCCCCTTGTATTAAATGTTACTAGTTCATAGTGATTATTGCTGCTCCCTGCAATTCATCTTTAAAAAGCGAGAGGGAAGGCAAGTCAAACTTGGCCTCCCTTTGTGTGAGGGTGGACTCTCAGAGGTGCTAAGCCTCCACTCCCTTGGCCACACCAGTGGCATTGGTGGGGTTTTTTTTATGTTGCAGTATTTTTGCCACAGTATTCAGTATTATTGCCATGTATTCAGGCCCAAACTGGATGTAATTTTAAGTCTGGAAGATGAAAGAGCTGCTTTAGTTGGAAGTGTCTTGGGAGGCTTATTTATTTTCTCTTTTTGTCTCTCTCAGGTTTTATCTATTACTTGAAGGAGGCAAAGAAAACATGAATATAGAGGTTTCTGTCCATTGTGGCTTTGATCTGTTCCAGGAAGGAAATGAGAGCTGTGTTGATGCACCCTGTCTCTAAAGGTGACCCTATACCACTGTTGGAGATGAGAGATTGACTTTCATCCCTCCCAGCTTTTAATGTGCCAGGGAAGGAAGAACAGGGGACCAGCCCTCTTTGCAAAAGCTTTTGCATTTTATTGCACAGCAGAAATACTTGCTTTTACTGTTCTTTCCTCTCCCACCTGATGCACTTGAAGAAATGTTTAGTTTTGAGCTGGCATTGAGAACTAATAGATGAGATGGTGTGAAGAAGGCTGGCTGTTTGGACTGCAGCAGGTAGGGGAGACCTCAGCCCCTGAGATGTGTGGGAATCAGGGAAAGATGGAGAGCTAACCTCAGTGTTACTTTTACAAAGTTGCAGGCAGCATGAGGTCCTACATCCTATGACTGTCATTGGGTATACTGGCAACTAGGCTCTATTTCTGGGTTTCAAGACACTTTTGTATTGTTCAGAATAGCAGAGAAGAACATCTACGTGTATCCAATATTTTATTGTTCAAGCATACAAAAATATTTGCATATGAGCGTAATTCTGTTCACATTTACAAATATTCATATCCTTTTCCTGCACAAAAGAGGAATTAAATTCCTTTGATGAAAATTATGCTGAAATGCTGACAAGGAGTGGATGGACTAAGTGTTTTACACTGTTGTTTGAAAAGTCCAGTTGACTTGGAGACTGTTGATATGCTTGAAAGAAAAGCTGTACTGAAGTACATGTAATTATGCTCTAAAGTCAGTTTCATTATCTCTTAAGAGCTCACTTTTTAGCGCTGAGAGATCTTGTTCTGAAACAATACAAATCTTAAGAATTATTGCAACTAACTTCATATTGCTGAGTCCTAATGCTTTAGGTTTGTAGAATAAAACCACAAATCCTACAAATGCCAAAGTCTTTTGGCAAGTTAAACTGTATTTACTGTATGTATGTACCTAGTAGAGAGGACTTAAGAATTCATGTGATGTGGAAGCACAGGACTTAATACTTTCCAGCAGTAACCCCTTCTAGTAACCCCTTACCACTACTCAGAAGCTCTTGGGCTTTAACTGTGCTAGTGAATGCATAGGTGCATGAACTGAGTTTATATAGTTCTTCTTGCTGGAAAAGTCATATTGACTTTTCTAGTGTAGGTGATCATCTGAAATAAAAAAAAAAATGGAAAAAATTATCTCTGAGAAGCCTCTGTAAGATAAGGTAAAAGTTCTTCAGGAAGAATCAGGAAACCAAAGAAATGCAGTTAGATATACACTAGTAGCCTACAGCTAAAAACTGAGTAGCATCCAGTTTCATACAGTAGTTCAACTTGACGTTAAGTTAAAATTATTGATGAATTTTAACAAAAAGACCCCACTTTTAAATTAGGTTTGTCTTTCTAAATCAGGAGTTGAATCATATTTCCATTATTGCTTACTGATGCAAATGATATCAGATTCCTTTTCAAATGCACTAATTTCAGTTCTGCCTTTTTTAACTGCATGGATAGAAGTGCTCTTTATAGTTTGAGTAAGACTTTATTTGATACTTACAGTATGGCCATTTTTAATGGTCTCATTAAGTGAAATAGTTTTTATTTAATTTCTGATAGTTTGTGAGCAGGAGGATTTTTAAATGTAGAAATTACCTTTGCTTCTAGAATAATAGATTTATTTTCTTTTCCATTTTAAGTTTTATTAGTTATGGCAAGGATGAGGGAACTCAACCCTATATATCAGAACAAATGGAATTCATCACAGAGCCACAGAATCACAGAATGGCTCAGGTTGGGAGGGACCACAGTGGGTCATCAGGTCCACCCTCCCTGGTAAAGCAGGACCATCCCAGAGCACATGGCACAGGATTGTGTCCAGACCATTCCAGTGAGGGAGGCAGCCTGTTCCAGTGCTTGGTCACCAGCACAGAAGTTCTTCCTCGTATCAGGTGGAACTTCTGTGCAGCAGTTTCTGCTCATTGCCTCTTGTCCTGTTGCTTGGCACCCCTGACAAGAGCCTGGCTGGTGGAAATGTCTGGCTGTGCCTTGCAGGTCACTCTGCATTGTCAGCTGAGGTAAGGCAGGCATTCCAGGGCTGCAGTCTCATCTCTTGGTATTTGCATTAGGATGAGCAGATTGTGCTGTGCCTGCTGGTCTGCACTGTCTGGAAGGGGGCCTAAGATGATGCTTCAGCTGCCAGCATAAATATATATTTTGTATATAATATGTATTCAGAGACATCTCATGTGAGGGTACAAAGCAAAAGGAGCCTGCCACTATTCAATGCTGGCAGTACCAGAGTCTTTTGGACTTTTTGTTGTGGAAGCTTATGCCACATCTACTTTACATTTAAAAAAGTAGTATCTTGTTAATAATGATTCTTGTGCTCCTAATTTGTAAAAAAATGTTTTTGTCCATGCATTTGCCCTGTTACAATTTTTTTTTCTACAATGGTTGTAAGAGTATACAAAATCTTTCTGCAATCTAAAAAAGACTAGTAACACATTTAAACTCACCTATTTAAAGGCTTGTTTCTGTCTCCTTTTCCTGTCAATGACTTGCCTTATTTTGCTTTACTTGAGTGGGTCAGAGGCTTTCTGCTTGTGAATTTAACTGAGTTCCTTTATTTGTTCAGTTCAACATCAATATATTATATTTTTTGTCCTACCTTTCTAGTTCAAATTAAAAGGCTGAGCCTAGAAACTTTGTACAATGGAGAATGTGTTTGAATCCCTGAAAGCCCTTCCAGAACTTTATAAACTCAGAAATCTGTGTCTTTACATAACATATGCTCTTGAATCTGTGGAGGGAAATTGTCACTGGAAATTGTCTTTGAGCTTTAAGATTTCTGTCACAGGGATTTTATTGCCAGACAAGTTGCTGTGTAATTAACTGATGACTTGAAATCACAAGTTCCTGTCAAAAAGTGGAATACTACATAATTCTGAATTGAGATCTGTTTGTTTGAAAACAAAGTTAATTATCCTATGCTTCTTAAACTTCTTTTGTGGTTCTCTTTCTTTAGAAAATGTTTTTTCTTAAAAATTCTGAGTATTTGGCTTATCTTCATTAATTTGCATTTAAATTATGACTTTGGTCTTTTGTGCAGCTAGAATATAAAGAAATGCTGATAAAGACATAATTAGGTAGCACTTTCCTTTAAGGGTTTATAACTGCTTACTACTGAGATATGTGAGGGGAAAGGAAAAGAAATTGATAGTGTTGTGCTGATTCTCTGATACGCTTTTCTTCCATAATGCATCCATTGCATACCCTGAAGTTCAAACCAGAAATCTCTTCTACTGGCATGCAGGAGTTTTATGGGATAATTAACCTTTATCCTCTCTGGTCTGTAAAACAGAAAACAGAGGTCTGTGGGATTGTGAATATATACATATAGCATGCATAGAGAATGAATTTTTAAGCAAGATAGCATTTAGCAGATTGCTGGGTTTTCCCTTTCTCTGTTTCCTTTGCTTTTCCATTATGTTAACACTGGATTAAAACTAAGCTAGATGGTCACCCCTCAAGTGCAGGTTGTAAGAATAAGCAAAGGAGGGGGGAAATGGCTGTTGTATTCACTTGCATGCACTTGTGGAGTCACCTCAGCAATGTAGCTAGGTTTGGCACATACAGTAAAAGTGTATCTGTATATGTACAAATGAAATGGCAAAGAGTGTAGCTCTGAATAGTTAAAATAGTGTACATTTTATAAAACATGTTATTAATGTACATTACAGGAACTCTGCTATGAAGCATGTTGTTTTACAAGAGATGTAAGGGGGAAAAAGAAGAGACAAAATAGAAGTGTAAGAAGATAAGGTAATGACGTAACTGTCCTCTGTCTCTGGGGAGTCATCTGCAAACTGGGAGATCATGAGTTTCCCATGCTGTTGATAGTTTTTCAATTCAGGCAATTGAGAAATACGAAAGAAATAATAAATTAGTACCTTAGAATATCTTCTGATACTCCCTGCCCCAAAGGTTCTAAATTCAGTTTTAATTTTTGCTCATAAAAAATCATAGGCTTCTGTGAAAAACTTTGAATGTCTAGTCAAAGCAGAATACAGGAAAAAAAAAGTTATTTTATCTGCTCAAAACAACACATCTCATTCAAACACTGTAGCTGTACTTTTTGGGTTTTAGATGCTTTCAGAACTGTTAAAGGTTTTTTTGTGTTATTATCTTGTGGGAAGCAGCTGTTAGTCACCCATTTTACAGTTGAAAGTTGTAGGTTTACATGTGGCTTCAAGCTGAGTTCTGAAGAGAATTCAGAAATAAATCTCTCTGTTAGTTACAGTGATTATCCCACGTAGGAAGTGAGGTGACTTCTGCACACCTTTTTGCACATCAAATGAAAACTGGTGGCAGACTCAAAATTTATGATTCATATTTGGATTTAATAGTCACCAGTCAGTCTTTACCTAGAGATGACAAACAGCTTTGGCTGTTGCAGTAATTCACAGTAAAATTTTTCTGCCTGCTAGCATTTTTTTGCTTTGTTTTTATTAATTAGTTCCTATCTGGACTAGGACAGACACTAATGTTGTTACCCTGCTTTCCTTTTTTTTTTTTTTAAGGTCCTAAAGAATTTGTGAAAACAGTCAATTTTCCCAAGCTCGCTGGATCTTTTCTTGGCTGGTGGTGTTGAGTACTTTCTGTGCTAATGGCTCAAAGTTTTCTGTTTTCTAGCCTTCTTGGAAAGGATGTGTATAAAGCTTAACATTGTATATGGTAATACACAAATTCTGACTAATTGGCTAATATTTTTTAAATGTGCCATGCCTTTTTTTAGTTATTATCCTTTTTAATGTATGTGGTCCTTTAGACAGAAGTTGCTGTAGTGCTTTGCCTCTAGACTGGATTCATGCTAGAAACCCTTGGCTGTATTAGGTGCCTGTGCATGGTAGCCCATTATCTGTTTAATATTGTAGCAGGAGATCATACCTGTACTCTTCCCACAGATGACTGTAATGGGATATTTTATAGTGGATATATTGCTTGCTGTCTTTAGTCTGCACTCTTGTTCCTGGAACCATGTATAAACATCTCTTATCCTGAATATTCTGCTGCTGTCACAAAGTTAGTGGTTTCCTGGTGGAGCATATGTTGCCCATATGGGTTGCTCTACATGCTGCTTCCCCTCCAGTCATTCCTATCAACTGTGTTGTGGATCTCAGAGTTTTAAGTTCCAACACTGGATGACCTACATATGGCTGAAAAGTAGCCTTTATTTCTTTAGCCACTATAATTATTTTGGTTCAACTGTTGAAAATGTTTAGAATAAGTTGTATTTAGAAGTAAATGTATCACACTCAGATTTGTGCAAAACATTAGCATGGTGACCTTTTTTGTGTTGGTGGTGTTTGTTTTCCCAGAGCAGGGAGGTTTGCTTTGTGCTCTTGGCAGCTGACAGAAGGGCTGGAGGAGCTGCCTGTGTGCCAGGTGCCTGTGTGAGGAGGAAGGATGGTCTCACACCAGCACTCCCCTCCTGCACTCCGTGGAGGCACTGGAGCCTGTGAGCAGAGGAACGGCCAGGCTGGCACCTGTCCCAGAGCCCGGGGGCTGGCAGGGAGTCTGTCACCAGTGCTGGCCACAGGAAGGGACAGGCAGAGCACCGGCTGAAATGGGAGCTCAGCTGGATGCTGAATCCACCCAGGGCACCAAAAGGATAGGAAACAAGGAAAATGAACTGATGGAACAAAGGATATGTGTGGAAAACCCTCAGATGAGGTTGATGCAAAGACAGTGAAAGCAGTGGGGAATAACAAAGAGGTTTCTTCAGTAATAACAAAATATAAATTAAATTATTAACTGCCTGAGCAGTTTGTACTACAAGACTCTGAGATAATTCACTAACATAATACAATCAATGACATACTGGAGTTCTGTAGCCAAATATTTCTTGGGCAAAACAAACTAGTAAAAGACAGCACCAAAGGGCCATCTGCTAACATGAGACACTGTATTAAAACCTTTCATATAGCCTTTACCACGTGTGTGGATGCATGTAAAATGGGGTCCTGCAAATCTTTAAAAAGGAAAAAAAAAAGAGTAATACTATTTGTATCTAGTGTAAAAGCTATTAAAATACAATCATTCCAAAACTATTTTGCAATCCCCTTTGTTGATACATATATTCCTTACTGTGTGGGATATTTTTAAGTGAGAGAATTATATCCTGTTTCCAAAAGGTAGAAATCATCAGCATAAAGGATTCTTGAGAAAAGATTTAGCACTAGGCTCTGTTACTATTATAATGTTCAGTAATATGCTAACTTTAGTCTGTGTTAGCATTGTAAGGGAAAAAAACCCATTTCTGAGAGCCCACTCTGCATATCTTTGTGAGAAAAAAACTTGTGAGTGGAAAAGTATGACACTGATCAGGAAAACCATAATTTTTATGTACTGGGCCACTCTGACTGAATTCATGCAAATTGTGTGTTGGAAAGGTTCTTTCCAACTCCCTCTGGAGTGGCAAGATGATTATGTACTGTGTGTATTACCTCTTCTTCATTGTCTTGCTTTTTTCAGTTTCATTGTTTTTGTCATACTGATAGGAGTTTATGATTAATCTCAAATCAAATTAGTAACCATACAAGCCTTTTATTTTGGCTGTGGTTGCACTGTAACTTGCCAGCCTTTGTACTGTTAACAAAGAAATAAACCTGAGATTTTTGACACTTGGTTGGTGATGTCTGGATTTTCACCAGTTCCTGACTGTGGTCTGTTCCTGCTGCATCCTTGAGCTGGATGATCATTATTCAGTTCACTCTGTTGCAGTGAGGAAAGAGCCTATCACTTTTTGTTCTCTGTATGTTGCTTATACATCTTGCTTGGGAAATTATGCAGCTTCTCATCTGTAAGTTATCTTCTAAAAGAAGGATGCTTTTGGAAATAAGCTCTTTCCACTACAACAGATCTATTAGAACTGATTTCTCCATCTCAGGAAATGTCTCTCCACTGACTAAGGAGTCTGAATTTTTCCCAAGAACTGTGGTGTTTTGATCAGCGCCCTAAATTGCTGGAGAAAGTCTCTCTTCACTCTTTAGGCTCTTCAGGAGCACTTTTTAGGATCTTTCATGGTAACAGTACTCTGCTGTAGGATAAAATGAGGGCTAGAAGCTGGAATAGAGACTTCCAAGCACTATGTTAATAAGATGGGAGAAAATGGCAAATCTTAAATTTGCGTTCAGTGAATCTTTCCTGTGCAAAGGTGAATAAAACTGAGAATTACTTGTGCTGATGATAACACTAAGGCTTAAAAGTTACGAAGCTATTTGTTTGCTTCCCCTTCACTATGTTTCAAAGCTTTTCCTCTCTGGGCAGATTGAAACAGCAGATGCCCCAACTCTGTCAATAAAGAAAAAATAAGTAATTGAATCCTGGTCTGTGTCCCCATGTGGAACAGGGAGAAGTGACCCATATTTATATCATTCATGTTTGTTACTTGTAGGATGTGTGTTCTGTAGCTACATCTTCTGATTTTAGCTCTCAGTTTTGTCTTCTTTCAAAGCACGGCTGATTGTTTCACCTCTTTCACCTGCACGTACATCTTTGTATGGTTTCTGTACCTTTCTTCTGCCTTTTTCTTCACCATATCTCTGCCCTAAATGCTTCCATGAAATCTTAGAAGGAAGGTATAAGCTGAGATTTTCCAAAAAAACCTGGGGAAAATATTAGGAAACTTATAATTTGATTACAGTTGCTGGTATATGTTGGATTTCAGGGGCTTTTGGAAAGTTCATATTGACTCAATAGCTGAACTCCCAAATCTAACAGTTTCAATTGTTTTAACTGTAAGATTACATTTTTTTTCCCAACATTTTTGTTTGTTTTTTTCTTTTGGGGAGGCAGGGGTGGAAAAAATGGTGTAGGAAGAACTGTTTCCTTAAGCATTTCCTAATTTTAATGAATAAAATATGATCAGCTGGTTTGTCACAATTTTTTCAGTGTCTAAGGAAGAAGGGGATGGTGAAGAGGACCAGTTTATGTTAGCTTGTAAAACAGGCAATTCTGTGTTTGTTTACCATGTTGTACAGTAAAGGCTATGAAAGCACCAAGGTGCCAAATACCATTATTCCAGTGCATCTGACAAATTAGGCCCCTGGAAAGAGTGTCTTGGGACTCATCTGTGGTAGTAAATACTGGCTCAGTTTGATTATCTCAGGAGACCTTCAAATAGCACAGATCAGGGAAAGTTGGAAGGGAGCACAGGAGACAACCTAGTCCAGCCTCCCTGCTCAAGCAGGATCCTCTACAGCACATCACTCAGAATTGTGTCCAGACAGCTTTTGAGTATCTCCTGACAAGGAGATCCACAACCTCTCTGAAAATGCAGTCTAAGATTACTCACATGACAAAATTTCACTTCTTTTGATAACTTTGAAGTAATTTGTGCATTTTTTTAAACTTTTTTTATACCAGTTCATCAACATGGTACTTAAAAATGAAGGATTTCTAAATTATCCTTGCTAACCATAATCCCTCTAAGTGCTCTAGGCAGCTTGATTTATATGAAATTAGCTCTGTTCTGATTCTGGGTTTACACTAAATGGCTTCCAGGCATTCCTGCCAACCTTAAATTCTCTATGATTATGTTGGAACAACGGATGGTTACATGATTAGATTCAACTGATATTTCAAATTTCAAGTTCCAAGACTGCAAACATGACTGATCACGTGTGATTGCAGATTAGGTAATTAGTTTGTTAAAATCTGTTTGAAATTCGTGCTTCATATAGGTTTTAAAAAGACAATTTGACTACTTTAAAATAAAGGGATTTTTTTCCAGTTGTTAGTAACATCTGCTGCTGTTTTAAATCTGAACTCTAAACCAAATTTCTAAGATTTAGAATTTGTCACCTGGATTGATTTCTTGTTCCCTGTGGACTGTTAGGATGTAGGGAGTTTGTTAACTTGTTCTGCTTTTTTCAACACTAATATGTATCCTTTAGAGTCAATGTGCTTGACCAAATTTATTAACCATCATCCTTTCCTTTCATTAATTAGAATACTAATTATCCTATTTCCCCCCTGAATTTCCTGCCAAGAAATCTGTGAAGCAGTCTTGCATAATAGATTTAATTGAAGTGTTTTGGTTAATAAGACAGATCTGAACGTACTTGGTTCAACTTCTTGGTTCAGTTCTTTTCCACGATTGCTTATTTTTTAAAACTTTTCTCTTGAGATTCAGCTTCATCTGTGTAAATGAGATCACCCTATACCAGCAAGGAGTGAAGTTTGGGTTTCCATCAGTTATTTAGCTGCCTGGTTTTACAGCAACAGTTGGTATACAATGAGCATTCTGAACCTCATCCTCACTGAGGTAATAGAATTTGGGGACTGTACACCCTCTGTCTCAACAAATGTTCTGCCTGTAGAACTAGAGTTGTGTCTATTGATTGGATTTTTCCTGACCTAATTAACTATCTGCTACTTTCATACTAATTTGTTCAGCTTTTAATCAGTTTAATCGTCTACAGTCAACAGCTGAATTTGTCACTGGGGCAGTGGAAATTTCAGGATGGAAACTGTCTTCTGGAGAGTTACCTGACGTGCAGGGGGGACAAATGTGCATGCATCTGTGTATATGCTGTTTATAAACATTAATGTCATATGAGAAAAATATTTCATTATTATTTTTGTGACATCAGACAGTCTGACACTAATGTGTATAGATACATTGGAGGCAAGTTAAGATGGGAACGTTAATTCTGGTTTCTTTTGAGTTCTTGGTTTTTGCGAATTGAATGGGTAATTTAAACACAACTTGAGTATACAGTTCATTATCTTTTAACTAATAAATGCATATCCCATTGTCACTCCATTTTAAACCTTGGAACAGGAATTCATGTTCTTGAGAAAATTTTATAAACTTCCTGCAAATGTCTGTTACTACAGGAGAGATGGGCTAGCAGTGGTATCAATATATTTACTGTACTTGTCAATACAGTCAAACCTCTTGATACAGACATTTTTTTACTTTTAACGTGGGAAACCAGGAGGCTTTCAGATAGATAGATAGATCTGTGAATCTAAACAAAGCTGCAGGGACAGCACAAAATAAGTCTAGGATGTTGATTTAACCTCAAAGATTTACTGCAAATGAGGTCAAGATTTAGAACTTGTATGGGATACTGCATGCATCTTATCTAAGAGGACTGAATTTTAGGCAGTGAAAATTACAGATCATTTCCGGCTTCTTTATTATTTGTATGAGTAGCAAATATTTACTGAAATGAGATAAAGCTGGATATGTTGGATATGTTATTTTATAAAAAGAGCTAAATTCTGGAATCCTGACAGCTTAAAATCTAGCTAGTGGACATCAGGTTTTTTTCCCAAAGTGAGAGTGTTTAAAATAGGTGTAATTCAGCTTTATTGGAGAGCGTTTTGGCTAAAAATCATAGAAATACTCAATCACTTGATGTAGTGCAATGTGTTTTTTTCTTTCTTTCCTTTCCAGTGAAAAATATCAGATGCTGAGGAGAAAAACAGAAAAGGGAGGAAAAATAACACAAAAGCTTTTAACAAAACCAACACACCAAACTAAAACCCTGTGTATACATTCTAAATAATGATACCTCTTTGTCTAGCTTTTCTCTCCAAGCCAAAGTTAAGCAATCCCCTGAACTTTGAGATTTATTTTCCTCATTGGTATTCAAATTGTTGCTTTTGGGGTTGATGTTGGTGTGGAAGTGGTAGTTACTGATAAACAGCTTTCAACTGGTAAGTGGCTGTAGTATCTTGCTGGTACTTTTGCTTTTTGTCTTTCTTCCTTTCTGCAAGTTTGTTATGAATTGGGTGTTTTGTGCTCACGTGCATTGCTGAGCTCCGAGGGCCTTTCAGAGGAAAGTATTGCTGCCTCTGCCATTTGTTTTCTCTCTGGCAAGGCAGCAGAAGCCAGTGCTGTCAGCTGGTCATCTTCTGGACACCCTGCTGTCATGCTGATGAGGCTTAAGTAGCTGAGACAGTGTTTTAAAACACAAGAATACAGCATTTTGTATGAGGGATGTTTCTGCTCTCCATATCACTGCAGTCTTCTTACTACTCACCTATCTTTGTTCTTCTGTTGAAATTGTGCTGGCACAGACCTGGCTGGACTTGTGTGAGGAAACCCTTTCTTCTCTTTCGTGGATAAATTCTGCCAGTGTTGAAATATTTGGGATGTAGTCTTCTGTTAGTTATGGATGCTGGAAAGCCTTGTTCACAATGGATAGATGGATGTTTGACCTTTGAAGTCAGGGAGAATCTCAATAGGAGTGCAGTGGAACAGAATAAAGACAAATGTCATGAAGCAGAACCTGACAGGGACTGGAAGGAGTGGGAGGGATCATTTTAGGGTGGAAAGTCCTTCCAAGGGAACTCGAAGATTCTCATCAGTATTCTTTTAATATCTTTTTCAGCACAGCTGGAAGATCCAATTGCTTCATAAGAAGCTTGCCTGCTTTCCTGTTGTACTCAGCCTCTGAGTTAAAACTCACTTGGACGATACCATTCAAGAACTCATAGTCCTCCTTCCTACACTTTCTTGCAGAACAAGTGGAGAAGGCAATAAGGAGTTACATATTGATGAACCAGAAAAAAAATCAGTATACAGAGTCTTGGCAGACACTTCTTACCATAGTTGATATAGCTAACTGTGCAGCAGATGTATGACTAAAAGTAATTTGTGGTTGTGAACATACTCAGTTTCTCTGGTCAGGATGA
Organism: Passer domesticus; assembly: GCF_036417665.1. Lineage (NCBI taxonomy): Eukaryota > Metazoa > Chordata > Aves > Passeriformes > Passeridae > Passer > Passer domesticus. Next base: position 20,792,767 of record NC_087478.1, read on the forward strand.
TAAATTTCAGTTGTGTATATACAGTATCAACTAAACCATGCTCTGTTGTCAGTGAGAGAGTCCATATGAAGATTTTTAAGGAAACTGATGCTCAAAAATACTGGAAAAATATTTCTGTTTATCTGGCCCATAAAAGCAGAATATCAAACTTAAATTCTTCAAAAATAAGTAAAAATTTAATACTTACTGCCATCATGTCTAGTGATAGGGACGTATTATGTCAGGTTGAGTCTTTACACCCATCTTGATCATTAGGGAGCCTTTCCTTCAGTTCCTTTTCAGTTTGCATGTAATCAATTAAGAATAATAAAATACATAATAATAATTAAATAAAATAATTTTAAAATAACAAAAATAATGTATTAATAAAATTATTAAAATAAACAGGAATATTCTAGAGTAGCTGAAACCTGGAAATTCCATATTTATCAGTCCAGGTAACTCACACTTCAGAATAACTGGGCTAAGCATGCAGCTCTTCTGAAACATTATCCCCCCACCTTGTCCCCCAAGTTGAACAGCTCTACAAGAAATAATAAGTCCTCCATAGCTATTTCCCATGCATATGGTAAAGACTGTAATTTGTCATTTGGAGCATTATTTCTAAAATAGTCACAAAATATTGCTGTTTTCTTCCCATTTGGAAAAAAAAAAAGCAAACGAGTGCTATAAAATTGAATTAGATTAGTAACTCTTAGAAACACAGTTAATTCATCTATAGAGCCATTGTCATGTTGTGCTGCAGATCAAGCAATAACTGGTGTTTTCAGACATGCTTTGACATTTGCTCCCTGATTAATTTGATCTGATTCTAGCAGATGCAGGAGATCCATCATGTTTTGTGGAATTTTTTTCTTCTCTGGGATATTCTGAAGGAGTAACTAGCTGTGTTTAAATACCTTGCATATACTTTTTGCATTTAGTCTTAGGTTTGGATTTCAGCATAATTAACTCTGAATTTGAGCTATTTCTAAGGCACAGTTCTGGAGGGTGACTGCAGTCTGTAAACTAAAGACTTTGTTCTGGCACATAATTTCAATGTACTGTGACTCTTTCTACTTTGAAAAATCTCTTTGAACTACTTTGCACAAAAAAGCACAGTATCAGAATTCATTTTCTGGTACAGACAGGAAAGATGAGATTGCAGAATCAATGTATGCACTTTCAAGGACCTTAGCATGGGATCTTCTGTCTGTGATGCCTTGAATGTGACCTGCACATTTTCTTCTATTAGCAGCACAGTCTGGAGATGAGGGAACCTTTAAAGAATGCAGAGATGTCTGCAAGGTAAACTACCCAGAGCAGTGTGCAATATCTCTCTCAGACAACTAATTACTTAAGGGTGTTGCTATTTTTTTTTTTTTTTATTAGGCAGGTGTTCCTGTTTTTACCAGTCATGTACAGAAGACATATCTAACCATTGCCTTATGTGTCTTCCTCTTTTCTGACAGATATCTTCCAGTATTAATCTTTTTTTTTTATTAGTACCTTAGCTCTTGCTATGTACAGAAATAATGAAGTCATCTCAAAAGCAGTTTCCTGGCAGCTTTTGAAGAGGTGGGGTCAGTGGAATAGAAGAAATGGAGATTCTTCTGAGAGGTGGACAGCAAAAGGCTAATATGCTGAAGTTGTGAATTGCAACAAAGAAAACTCCAGCTGGATATCAGGAAATTCAGTTCTGATGGTGAATGTGGTTAAGCGCTGGAAGAAGTTGCTCAGTGATTTTGCAGAATTTGTGTTAATGCAGGTGGGCAGGCCTGGACTGACCAAGGCCCTGAGCACTGTAGTAGTTGCAATACAGCAACTTTGATTGCTGACTGTGCTTTGAATAGGAATTTGGACTGTATGTTCTCTACATATCCCAGCCATCCTACATTTTTTCTTTGATTTTTGTGCATGAGAAGTGCACAAATGATGTGTACTTGCACAGCATGCTTGATTCTTCCAAGAAATTTTGGATTGATTTATTTGGACATATGTGTACCAGCTGTATGGTGTATTCAGACGTGGACAGGAAAACAGACATGTCTCAAAAGCATGGGACACACTGAGCTTTGGTGACATTGCCCAAAAATAAGAAACTTTTAGGAAAATCATAGAAAGAAATATGCTTAGGGAGGGTTGGGGAAGCTAACTTTGTGACATGATTTAGAGCTGTGAGCTGACTGTAGCAATGTCACACACCAGTGTGCTGGAACTTAGGGGTTCTTGGCACAGCTGGAGCTGTAAATGTGCTGCTAATACTGTAAATGGTCTTGGAATAATCCTGTATTGTGAGAGCTACTCATCTCATGGTGGCAGAGTTGATTTTTGGTAATGTCAGACTACCCTCCCTAGTTGATCCTTGCCTGTTTCCTTGTGTATGAATCAATTAAATGCACTAGGTGCAATTTAACCTAATTACTATATATTTTCATTGAAATATGCTGTGTTTGCTTCATGTGAAGTAATTGTAACCATATAGGAAACTATGTGGGTTTTGGGCATTCTTTTAAAAAATATCCTGAAAGGATAAAGAGCAAAAGCTATGCCTCTGGAAGAGCTGAGATAGATCATGGGTTGGTTTATTTGTGATCTTTAATAAGCCCTTGAAGGCTTAAATTTTTGCTTAATAGCTTAGCGTTTTGGAGGCAAAAACAGTGTTTAGTTTAACCAGCAGTTTTAGCTGTTCATAGTCAATTATGCAATTTCAGTATGTCTATGCTTGCTTGTTTCATAATCTGTCTCTACTCTTTTAACTAGAGAGAAAACAGTTAGCATTGTTATCTCATTCTTCCCCCTCCTACTCCCCTTTGTCAAGAGGAAAAGTGCTCCTTGTGAGGGTGGCAAAATAGGAAGATTTGTGGAAGATTAAGGCAATAAAATGTGTATGGAATCTCCTTTCCACTCTTTGTGATCGAATGTTTGGACTTCAGGATAAAGAGGGATGATGGCTGTATGATATGTACCTTCTTACTTATATTCCTATATTACTTGGACACCTAATTTTTATATCTTAGGATAGTAGCAACTTGAGGGAGTGGAAGAACTCTTGGAACCTTAATCTGAGATGTTAGTCAAACACATCATACTGCAAATACTTGTCAGCGTAGAAGAAAAGGTAAATTGCGAAAAGTTCACTGGTTTTTCTATACTTCATAATTTGGGAATAGATTTTAAGAAGATGAAATGAAAGTGTTCCCAGTAGATTTTTAATGCATGTTCAGTAATAAATAATAGGAAACCTCATCTCCCCTCACTTATCTGCAGCCCACCTTACTCTGAGGTCCACTCTCTGGTTGCTGTTGTACTCAGGATTTTTTCTTACAGGTCTTTGCTCCCTCTTTTCTTCTTTATTGCACACCTTTATTAAAGTCTGGCACAGGACATTGCCTCTTGGTGCTTGTGTCACACTGAGCTTTGTCCTTGAATTGCAGCTGGCCAGTTCCAATCTCAGAAACCCTGGTGAATCTGATACTTCAGACTTGCTTTGTCGCTTGTGGCTTACCAATTTTACTTGTGTATGTCTCTTTTCCCGTCTGTTTTTTAACATTATAATATAAATTGTTCTAGTGTAAGTAGAAACTAAGCCCAATGTCTGATAAAGAAGTTATATTATCTCGTCTTAGGATGTCAGTAATGCAGGGATTTCATGAAATGTAAAACCTGTTTGACACACTCCATCCTCTCATTCATATCCTCAGATCAGGTTTTAAAACCAGTTGTTCCTTTAAAGTTGTTTACTGTGTGCATAAAATTCAAACAATTTATTATCCAAGTAGTTACCAAACTCTTTATTTAATTTATTTATATTATCCAAGTAGTTACCAAACTCTTATTTATTTAATTTATTTAATTTATTTAATTTATTTAATTTATTTAATTTATTTATTTATTTAATTTTCTAGATGCTGTTCCCTTGAATTCTGTTTTCTAAATAAAAGTTTGTTGAATTCTAATAATGTTTCTCACAAGCAGATTCCCTGTAACTGTGTGGTATATTTCCTTGTCTATTTTTTTTCTTTAGCTAGCTCCTCATCAGAATTGTAAGACTTCTACAATATTTTTTTTTTAATCTTGATCTGACTATTTTTTACACTGCACTGAGTTTAGCAAATGCATGTATCCCAAAATACTATGTCAATCCAGCTCCCTTTCAAAACTTAATGAACAGTCTGTGACAAGTTAATTAGGGATATTTATAACAATTCCAGACTTAGTGATAGACTTATCTGAAAAAAGTTGTTAGGTGCTGTGCTGTCCTCTGAACATAGAAATGGTCTTGTTTGGGTTAAAATTTGGAGGTGGTAAAAATGGAATTCATCTATTCCTGTGTCCTGCAGTTCTAGAAAAAAAACCTTGGCACTGATTTAAGTGATTTAATCTCTAGCCAACATTTGAAGAGAGGAAAGGAACATGATCACTTTTTACCTGGTTTCATGGGTTGAGCTGGGGGTCGGCAAAATATTTTTACTATACCATGAATTCCACTTTTGGGTTACTTTATCAAGTCAAAGGACCATTTCTTCTTCTATTGGAATGCTAGTGACAAGCTACTGAATTTGGCTCAAACTTGGCTCCCTCACTTAGATCTTTGGCCATCTGTCCCGGCTCCACCCAGGCTGCAACTGACGCTGCTGCCTTTTCCTTCTGATCTCTTGTGTTTTATCAAACCTGATTCCACAATGTGCCCTGGAAATTACTGCAGTCTAAATCAATAGTGTAAAACTGTCAAGTTTTCTGCCACTCTTCTCTCTTCAGCTGCATTCCTACAGTGTACTGTACTTTTATTTCCTAGCAGGGAAGTGTGGACTCTTGATTTAAGAAAGGAATAGTGAGGTTTCACTGTCGTGGGCTGTTATGGCAAAAACCTGTGAACCTCACCATGAGTAAAAGGAATGTCTTTATAAAAATTGGTCATAGGTAAATCTTCAGATTCATATATTTTTGTAATGGAAGAACTTTTCTTTGAAGTAACTTATTACCTAATGTGATTATTTGGATTGATTTATTGGAGAATGTCTTGAAGCCTTTGTTCTCCGTTATTTGACTTATGGAGGCTGTAAAAAAAAAAAAAAGGAGAGCAATAATACATATGGTGTATGCTGTACAGAGTAAGAGTGAACATCTTACAGGTAACATTACCATTGGATTTTCTTTGTTATTTTCCAAATTAAAAAAAAACAACAGAACTTTCTTGTAGAATGAGTTTTAGTAACAACCTTTATTTACTGTTGAGTTGAATGTGCATGTATAGAGTAAACAAATCTGTGGTATTATACTGTACAACCTCATTGTTTGTTGTGATTCATTTGGTTTATTCATTGAAGAGGGAGCAAGTTATCAATACATCAGGCATGGTACAGAGTCACGTTTCAGCTGGCAGACCTCAGCTTTTGTTTTCAGTATTCTGTCCTGATTAGTATTCAGAGCATGGAGGAGAATGTGATGCAAGGGAATTGGTTTGCTGTTTTACTGACTGACTCAGCCATTTAACTCTGCTCCCTCAAGGCATCAAAGACTACAATAAAAGAAATACATTTTGCCAATATTTCCTATGGAAATAAGTGCAGCTTAATAACTTTTTTAATTAGTACTAACATTATTGCAGTGTGGAAAACTCCTTAATTAACCTTGTCTTCTTTTTTTTTTTTGTTTCCTGTAAGACTGTATTAGTGATACTGAAATCTTATGTTAATCTAACTTCTGATTTATAACTGGAGATGAGAATTTTCTTTTAATTGAAATTTCACTTGGAAGGTGGTTTCTTCCAGTACTATCTTGTGGGAAGCAGAATTTTCTATTATTTTATTCCTACTTATTTTTAAGTAAGATAAGTGATAAGGTTAAGGCCAGACTTCTCCAGACTTTTGTGCTCTATTTTCACTGAATTAAATTTATCTCATGCATTGTAATATGTCTGATGGTTCCTCATGCTTGCATTGAAGGGCTGATGAGAAATGAAGTACTGATATACAACTCTAAAGGACATAAAGTCTGTAGTTAAACACTGTATTCAACACCTAATAAAAAAAAACCAACTAATATAAGAATATTAGGGACCTGAACCTCAAAATTTCTCCATTATTTGATTTAGAAAAATGCTTCTGTTTAAAACTGGTGATATGACTGAATTATAGCTTAACTCTCTACCTTCTTTTCACGGCAAAGAAAGGAGCAGATATTTGCAGTGGTGAATAATTATGTCCTTGGAAGATAATGATACAGGACTTAGGTAGAAATTGAGAAAATAGCTCAAGCAGAAGCAGCTTGTGTTGAATGTAGGAAAATTTGGATCACAGACATTATGTAGGGAGAACTGAAAATTCTGCTTGGAAGGAGGCCTGAGCTGAAGATGCTTTCCATTTCTAGTCCTGATAGAGAAGGTCTCTCCATCAGCAGTGAGAGAAGGAAAGGAGTTGAACATGGACAGCCCTGTGAATATCTGAGGAGGGACACTGGACTCAAGTTGACCCCTGGGCACCACAGGAGAGATACCAGAATGACACCAGTCCCTTTTTCCAAGTTAAAACTCAGATGAGGGAAAGAAGCAGAGAGACCTGTGGGTGGTCTGCTTAGGTAAGCCTGTTGAATGAGATCCACTTATGTATATGAACTGCAATGAATACAAAGATGAAATCTTTAGGATTCTCTCTGAAGCGTCTGTGAGGAGAGAAGACACGTAAAGAGAAAATTTATGAAACCCAAAAGACTGCAAAATGTTGAAAACAATACAGAAATGGGGAAGGTAGAGATACAACATGGTTTATATGTGAAATGAAATTATTGGGAATCTTGATGAAAGCCATTCTGATAACATCAGGGAATAGCTTGTACAATTTATGCAGTGTGGACGTGGAGATCTGCATGGAGATGTCATGAATTATGTTGTTTCTGCTTCTATTTGAGTAATGTATGTTCAGATGTTAAAAGTAAATTTTTATTCATGGGGGTGAGGGTTGGTTGTTTTTAAGGGTGTTGTTCTGCCTTTCTGCTGGAGCATACCTGACAGGAGCAGGAGAGGGAACATGGGAGCAGCATGTTGGAAGCCCTGTGATCACTGAAGCTGGAGGCAGAAGTAAGGAAAGAGGAGAGAGAAGATGTGAAGACCTGGGGCTATTGCTAGGAAAGGGATGGTTTTGAGGGTGATAAATAGAAATGAAGGGATCATCAGGGAGCAGTGGATTGACCCCTAAGGGGACCAAGCTGGGATGCTGATGGGGGCTGGAGTTGTGATCATGTCAGCCTCTCTCCAGTGGTGCTCTCGGCATGCCGTGGTGATGAGGCAGGTTGAAGACCAAGCCAGGGAAACACGTCAGTGGGTGATGTTCAGGCTGAGGATCAGGGAGGTGGGAGATGAGGTGCTGATGCACGTCTTGTAGCCACCAGAGGGCCAAAGAAAAGCAGCTTCCAAGGAAAGAGGTTCTGCACCTGTCTGCTGCCCTTCACCACAACTCTGCAGTGAAGGGGCTGATCTCTAACTCAGCCAGCACATTATACAGCAGAGGGGATAGACACAGTTATTTTACTCAGAAATGTTAAAATACTGATGTTGTTCATTATTCAAGTTCTCTCTTGTACAAGCACATATGTGCTGCAGACCAAATTAAAACTTATCAGTTATTAAAATTGTGGTGGTCTGAATTGTGCATATCAGGTTGCAGAAAGACTTGGTGAGAACCAAGGAGCATTTTCAGAAGTGGAGACAGAAATAACACTAGGAATGAAATTTGTAGGTTATAATTAGTAAGTGGTGTGATAGCAGATACTGCGAGTTCATTTCAAATGGTTAAGAAGAGGGAACTGTTTAATTAAGTGGAAAAGGAAAATGAATCCAGAATCTTGATTATGAAAGAAAAAAGGCAGCAAATGGTTTCTTTTTAAAATATGAAACTGCTTCCTCCCTCTGAGAAACTCCACAGGAACAAGGATGAGATGGAAAAAAATGTGCTGATAAACAGAAATGAATTCTGAAATGTTTGGATGATATGAATACATACCATGCAGAGGAAATCACATATCATAACAAAAGGCAGCACTTGAAATAGAGTTAAAAGGCATAAAAAAAGGAGAAGGTTCTGAATCACTATCAGGAAAAGCCTGACAATAAAATCTGGTAGCTACTATTATAAGTTCCTATTTAACCATTGAGGATCCCGTTGCTTGAAATGTCTGAATCAGAAGGTTTTTGTGATACACAGGGTGGGAGGGTATTTGTGTGTTTCTCCTTTTAGGGGAATTTTAATAAGGTGTCTTCTTGAGGCTCTTAATTGCATAAAGATTACCCAGCAAAATATAGCTTTGGATAGCATTATTGTACCAGTCTCTTGTGTGAAGTCTGACAGATTTATTTTGAGTGTGAAAACTGTACATTTAGATTTATGTACTGTGTTTTCCTTCTACACTTAAATGTTACATCATACAGTTCTGAGACAAGCTCACTTTTCCAGAGGGGTGAGTGATTTTGCAAGAATTAATGAATCTACCCATTAGTAAATCTGCTGTGGAAAAAAAGATATTTACAGATGTTTGACTGCTTCTTTAAACTTTTCATAGACTAAAATAACACTTTGACAGAAGGGGACAATGTAGTCTTGTATGGTATATGTACACACAACCAAAATGAGAAGGTCTGTGGAATGCTCTATCTTGTGTTTCAAGTGCATGGTTCAATATGACTAAATACGTAATTTGGATAGTATGTCTATGTATTTTGGTATGGAAAGGATGTCTAGTTTACCCAGACATCTGAGAAAACATTTGATTGTAATGCTCAGGGATTGTGTGTTACCTCTGCATCCCTTTTGGAACGCTTTGGGTTTTTTCAGCTTGATAATTCAAAAGTAATCTTAGCTTCAGAATTCAAAACTAAGTGGAGTACTGCTTAAAGCTGCAATCAAGCTGCAAGATCTGTATTGCTCTCCCCAGCAGTTTCAGCCGTGTAAATTAAGCCTTGAGAACTTTCTGCAAACTGACTGGAAGGACTGTGATGATCTAGTCTGACTTCTTAATTGTATGCATGTAAATAAATTCTGTTGTTCCTTTTTTCAAATCCTTTCTCTCTGCTAGAATACTTGGTTCAGGGAGATGTTCCTTTATACTTAAGTCTTCGAATGCTGGAGAGTCTCCCACATATCTTGGTGACCAGGCCTAGTGGTGTATTAAGAGTTTCCACTTGAGTGTATTATATTGACTGCCAGCGTTGAATTATGCTATAGCAATCATCGCTCTTTGATTTAAGAAGAATAAGATTAGTGGGGAAAAAGAAATGCCTTCTTGGTCTTTATTACCAGGGGAGGTGGGGAAATGAAAGGGAGTTTTTGGTATGTGAGATATTAAAATCTGTGAGAAAAGCAAAAAGTTTATGTTAGAGAATAGGTAGTTTTTTGTGAAAGGTGTACATAGTATTGGCAGGGGACATGATAAAACTTTTACTTATTGGACATTTCTCTGGTAGAATCTTATAATGCAACACAAAACTAAACTTTCATGGGTTCATGAGTACTGCAGTCCTCTAGGTCAATGAAAATTAGTTTCCAGAGAGAGTTCTGGGAGATGGGGCTGAGAAGTGAGAAAGGGAGGAGCACTTTCATGGGAAGTGCTCTCTTTGCAGTGAAGGAGCTAAGTGTGAACTGGTTGCTGTGTGCAGTTGCTTAGTTTCATCCCTGTAGTTTTCATGAGATTATCTGCTGTGCTGTTTCTAATTCATATTACATGCTGAGAAATAAATGTATTCAGGGACTTGGATGTGTCTCTCATGGAGGATGTTTATTGTGATGGCTATGCAGATGTTTGTATTTATTGTTCAGATAGTCTCTAGATTTTGTTTGCTATAAATGTATTCCTGAGGCTCCTAGAAAAGTAGGAGATGAGAATGTTTGAAGGCTCATCTTGTGAGGCTGGGAAAGGATTTCAAAGTAGAAATTTTTCCCACTGCAGGTTTCCAAGGTAGAAGAGTATAGTACAAATAGAAGTGTATGAAATGATATCTGGATAGATCCTTCAGAGCTGAAGTCCTCTTTCACAAGCAGGGATGTCCTTGCCTGACAAAACTGAAGGTCACTTGGCTTAGCACAGTATTTACTTTTTTCATGTAGTTCTCTAATATTAAGGGTATTTGAGCATCCTAGTTCTACCATACCACAGTTAAATTGAGTTGTGTAAAGTATATATGTCTATATTATGTGATTACTTAACTGCTAATGACCTTACAGGCCAGACTTTACCTCTATTTCTTTAATTTCTTCTGTTTGTTAATCGATCAGAAAACCAGTCCATTTACCTAACCAGTGGTCTAATGGAATGTTTGCTTCCCACAGTGAAGGGTTGGAACTGAGTCTGAAGGTCTCTTCCAGGACCGACTTCTGTGAAAGGCACTGGTAGCTGAGGTTCCCACTGTGGCCACATATCACTGTGTATGTATTCCTACTAGGCACGATTTTCACGGTCACTGCATGAGTCATCACCAGTTTTCTTGGCGGGAAGCTTTGCATAGTTTTCAGGCATGACAAGCATGTTCTGCTTGTAACTGGTAATCTCAAGGAAATAAGGCTGCAGTGCCCCTGTGTACTCTGCATGGGACATGGCCTCAAGGAGTGCTGTCACAAGGGACAGCAGAGCATAGCTGCCCTAGCTGTAGAGTTTTGGCAGCCACTCCAGACTAAGAGGAGATCAGTGAAGCACAGCACAGAGGAAACAAATACAATATTATAAATCTAGCTGTGATTGTCAGCTAAATTCTACAGCAAATCTCAGGTAGTAGGAGTAGGTACAAAGAAAATGATTGCAACTGTACTGACAACCTCATCTCAGTGGAGATTGCTTTTATTGGGGTGTGTTATTTACTGCCTTTAGGAAAAACACGTAGCAGATTCTTTCTTTTCTACCGTGGCATAGTCTGTAAAAGTTTGACTTCTTTTCAACAAGAAAGAAACCTATCATTGCTATGAGTGTGTTCTAAGCAGTTAAATTATCCTGTATTTATTTATATATTTTCACTCTTCTGCCAAAAAATTAGGAAATTTCTGATTTTTATTTCTTCTTCTCCCCCACAGAATACTTGTTCCTCTTCATTATCAAAATACCTATTTTTTTTTTCCCTCTCAAGGGTCAATCTGACCTTGCTGGAATCTGTCTCCAGTTCTGTGTTTTGCTGGTCAGTGAGATGCACTTGAATGCCTTCACATAAATAAGGCTTTGCTTTGCTCACTGCCTGGGATTTTTGTGCCATCACCTCTACTCCCTGAAGAAAAATAGCTCCCAAACCCTCTGGTCCTTGTGAGACATTTTACAATTCTGCCAAAGAATCTTGAATATGTTTCTCTGGACAATGAAAGTATTTATAATTTCAGACTTAATGATGCATAAAATATTTATAACTTAAACACCCTATAGGTGGAATTGAATTACCATTATGGTAATGGTTCCAGTTTTTAAATAAGCTAGTGAAAGTTAAATGTGATGTTGTGCTTGTTAGATTTTAAAGAATGATAAATGTGTTTGGTTAATGAATTGGCTGATTTTGGTAATCTAATATTTGATGCTACAAGGCGCTGAATTGTTACACTAGGATTATATACTCAGAGTAGTGTGCATGGAGTGGCAGCAAACAGAATCCTTACAGACACTGTTTTACTTGGAATAACTTCAACTTTAAGAAAATCAAAGAACAGCCGAGGTTGCTAAGTGACAGCAAAATATTTATCCTTTTTTTAGAAAATCAAACCGGTTTATGCAATGAGTAGTAGGGGACAGCATATATTGTGTGCCACCCACATGCTGTATAGGACCATTATTGCACGTAATTAAGACCTGCATAATTCAGCACAGTAACCACAGCTATCGCCTCTGACTTAGTACTGATATTTTCTAATACTGTTTATTTAGTCTTCTTCCTCAGAAGAAAATAATCCACTATAAATGAATACTCTCTATCTCTGCTGTGAAATACAAGTATTATCTTTTTGTAGGTAGATACTGGAAGAGGAGGCAAGATGGGAGAGAAGGAGAGGAAACAGAGCAAAAATCACTGTTTATAACTAGCTCTTTGCTTTGCAGGCTTATTCTCATCACCAGTGTGAGATGAAGCACACTAAAAGGCAAAGATGTAGCACAAGTGTTACATTTTTATGGAAAGAGAGGATAATGATGGTTTCAGCCTGAGGCTCCATGCCTTGTTCTTGGCTCTCACAGAGGAGCTGTGTGTGGCTTTCCAGTCTGATTCCAGTCTGTGGATAAAGCCCTCCATGGAGGGTGGTGGGAAGCTCTTAATTACAGCAGAGTGGTGGGGTGGCTCTTGAGTCTCACTCAGCAACAGAGTGAGAGTTTTTTCAGGTGTCATTAGATGCAGTCCTGCCATTCAAATGCTACGGCAGATTTGGGAAGAGGAGAGCTGCTGTGATGGGCTCACCATCAGTATTGCCTGCCAGCTGCATGGGGAGACCCGGAGAGGGAGTCACTGAGCTCAGTATCCTTGAGCATGCTGCTGTGGCAATGGGATGAGTTAGTCCCAGACAGAATTTAATCGTATTTTTTGGGTTTTTTGGTTTTTCCCTTGACAAAGAGGTTGTCAGGACAAGAAACAATGTTCAAAGATATGTGTGAGAAGTTGACTGGAAAAATATTTATTTGTACCTTCATTTCTCTTAATTCAGAAGATGAAAATTTATCTCTTGACTGAATTGGAAGAGGGGGACAGCTGTTTTAGGGGAACCCTCATCAGGTTCTTTTTCCACTCTGCTCTCAAAAATTATAGCTTTCACTAAAGTTTTTCAAAAACAACTGATGCCATCAAAGACATTATACAAAATAGTATAGTTTTGAAATAAAAATGCTTCTTATTTCTTGGAAGCGTTAGGGGACTTAGGTTTGGTGCTACAGACAATTCACATTGCAGCCCAGAGGATTCAGGAGGTGGCTCTTTGGCTGGCTCCTCCCTACCCCTGTGCTTTTGCAGTCTTGTAAGAAATATTTTCTCTTGCTCTGTCTATAGTTACAGTCATCACCTCCTGCTATTTCCCTAGAACATCCGTATGGTCTGAAAAGGGCAGTCGCACGGCACAGGGTGGGAGGGAGCGGAGCACAAGCAGTGCTGTTGGGGTCAGGCTGGGGATGCTGGTGCCGGGCCGCCTGCCCGCGGTGTGCCGGGCCGCGGTGTGCCGGGCCGCGGTGTCCCGGGCCGGGCCGGGGTGTGCCGGGCCGCCTGCCCGCTGTGTGCCGGCCCTGCCCGCGGTGTGCCGGGCCTGCCCGCGGTGTGCCGGGCCGCCTGCCCGCGGTGTGCCGGGCCTGCCCGCGGTGTGCCGGGCCGCCTGCCCGCGGTGTGCCGGGCCGCCTGCCCGCGGTGTGCCGGGCCTGCCCGCGGTGTGCCGGGCCGCCTGCCCGCGGTGTGCCGGGCCTGCCCGCGGTGTGCCGGGCCTGCCCGCGGTGTCCCGGGCCGGGCCGGGGTGTGCCGGGCCGCCTGCCCGCGGTGTGCCGGGCCGCCTGCCCGCGGTGTGCCGGGCCGCGGTGTGCCGGGCCTGCCCGCGGTGTGCCGGGCGCGCCGCGCGGTGGCGATGGCTGCGGGTGCCGCCGCTCCGGCACCGCGGGGACAGCGGCGCTGCCGCCCACGCACTGGCCACCTGTTCAACTTGTTCATTTCTAACGTTTTCCAGGGGCAGCGGTCCCGTGGGTTATGCGTCTGCCAGCTGCTGTTGGCTGCATGTGGTCAGGGCTGTAGTGAGTGCTCTGTGTACTCGGGCAGCGAGAAGCAGGTGAAGATGCTCTTAATGAAGCATCTAGCGCAGTGAAGCTGCAGTTTTGTTTTTTTCCTTCTGTCTTTCAAAGAGAAATAAGCAGTATTACTCTTAAAGATCCGTACATGCTTCATTTTTCCTTCGTTGGAGCAAAACTTGACATTGGAATAACTCCCTAAACTTCAACATCTATTTGAAATGTGACTCCTTATAAAAATAGGAATTTAAATTCTTTGTAAAAACCATATACTGAAATTGTTTAAAGGTATAAGTGGAGCTAAATCAGAAGTGCCTCTAGGTTTTCATACCCAGCTTTCACTTTAGTAGGGGAAAAAGCAAATCTTTAAATTAATGCTCAAAGAGGATATATCTGGATATCTGGATATATGACTTGTTTGAAATGTTAAATGCAAGGTGAGAAAGTTTTTTAATGGTTAACTGCTTGAGGCTCTTTCATACTTTTATATTACTCTGGTTAAATTGCTACTGCAACTTGAAAAAGTTATTTTTAATTTAATTAAATAGCTCTTTGAGAAGTTCGCTCTGTCTTAAATATTTTCATTGTTTGATAGCTTACTAAGGTTAGCAAATGTAAAGCAAAAAAATGTTACCTTTTTTGAAAGATACAGATATGGAAGGGAAGAAAAGTTTGTATCTGTTGTGTGACTGCAATAAAGAAAAACAAATCTGAGGGCAGTTCATCTTGTTTTCCCTTAAATTTGTCTTTACTTATCTTCAGTCATTTTGCAGAATGCAATCAGATCTGATATTCTGAGTCATTGAAATTTAGTTACAGCATACATTCTCCCATGAAGCAGCAGTAGTTGCTTATGAAGTATCACACAGAGTTATGACAACAGATTCTATACCACCAGAATGCAAAATCCAAAGAAGCAATACAAAACTGAAGCAGGTTAATGGAAAGCAGCAGAATCAATGAGGCTTTGATGTATACTTATGGTAGTATTCCGAGTTTAGTTTACATTTGGATGTACATACCGTAATGCATTTCTTTAATTTTAAATTTCCTGTTTGTGGTTCTTCCTACTAAAATTAAAATGTGGAAACAGAGGCACTGACAGTGAAGATGAGAATTGACTGAAAGCCAAGGTCTGATGTGTATGGATCTTGCACAGAGCAGAGGAAGGGGCTTGTGCCATGGAAAGGAAGTGCTGCTGCGAAGGATTTGAGCTCCATTATGGGAGCTCCTAACGGGGGGAATGTGCCCAGGATTACTGCCCTTCAGTTTAGGCATTTCTCTTGGGATTCTGGTTATACATAATGTCTTCTCTTTTTCCAGGTTGACCAGCTTCAAAGGTAGCTCAGGCTTGGACAGGTTGAGTGCTTGGCAGTGTCCTAGAGCTAATGTCCTGTACAGACACCTGTTTTCCTGCTTTTGCTACTACAGCATTGCAATGCAATTAGTCTATCTTTTTCTCTCCACATTTCCAAGCTGTTACTTTTACTGTTAGCTTTGTTTCATTTTTAAGTGCTTCAAATTGAAGAGTGTTAATAAATTCATTAAAAATGACCAACGTTAAAAAAAAGAGATGAGAGAGAATTCACTGTACACTCAATATTCTGACAAGTAAAAAAACCCAGAGGAGCTGTATGCTGCAGTAGACTACTATAAATTATTCTGTATCTTGACAGTTAACTACGTTTCTATATATGACAGTACTTGGGACATGTTAAATAGACTTCAGATTATCCTTAGTGCAAGTTGCAGCTTTTCATCTTTTCCATTGGAAATACTATTATTTTTTAGCTTTGCAGGAGAACTTTATTCTGTACATCCAGATTTTGCACGGAAATAAAAGTAATTTAAGAAATATACAGTAATCTTAAAATGTCACTCGACCCTTAGAAATTCTTACTACCTAAAGTAGTGAATATGGAAGCCATGTGTTAAATATTTTAAAGGCATTTCAGTTTGCTCAACTATGATGGTTAGAAATGAGAAAGTCAGAATTAAATTTATATTTCATTGCCTTATTCATAAGGGTTTTGTTTGGTATTGGGGTAATAGAGAAGCAAATCACCTAAAGAATGAAGTCTGCAAGCATGAAAACACATTTTCATAATTGCCTTGGCAGGAAGCTTGCATGCTCTCGTATCAGAGCTGTGAATATTCCATGGGATGAGGGAGCTGCTTGCTCAGCAGAGGGGCACTGTCCGTGTGAGTGCTCGTCTCTTTTCTGAGTCCCCCAAAAGAACATGTGTGTGCTGGGAGAAAATCCCTCAAGCCATCCATAATTATTTGCATTTTCTGGTATCTCAACTTGTCCAAAATATTAGAAAATGAGAGAAGAATAAGAGGAAACAAATCAGTGGAATGAAGTTTGATTTCTGTTAGAAACAGCTATCAAGTGTTGTGAAGAGTCTGTGCAAGGAGTGGATTTTTGGCAGGCAAGTGGATAGGTGCTGTTTTGGGTGGATGTGCAGATAATATGAATAGTTCTCCCATTGATTTTTAATTAGCAGTGGTACAGGATGGGGTGTCAGTGTCAGGCTGCTGCTCTCAGGAGTTCATCCAGGAAATTTGTCCAAGTCACAGCAACCTCTGTTGAAGTTTGCTTGCCTCTACAGGAAGCCTTTTTTTACCATAGGGATCTCCTGGGGCTTGTTCTGTATCGTTAATTGTTCTGTTAAGATGAGGAACAGAAGTATCATGTATTTTTAACTAGCTTGAATTTTTTTTCAGAGGCATAGTTTTTTGGCTTTGCATCACTACTGCCTACATTTAATTTTTCTTTTTAGAGGATTTCTGATACCCAGTACATAGCTGGCATCTCTACTATTGTTTCCTATCAAAATAAAACAGCTTTCAAGTTTGTAATTAATTTGGAGAGTTTTTCAGAAAATGGTTAGATTTTTCAAAGAAGCACATGAGTTTGCAAACTTAGCAAGCTTTGTGTGGAATGAAAATTTTCCTGTGATATTAGGGAAATAGAAGTTGTCCACTGTAGGCCCATTATCAGTATAGCAGAGATTTTGCTAATTTGATAACAGTGTTGTAGCTTAAGTGACTTGAAAGTGTTGACATAAGATAACTGTAAACCTAAAGCCACCATACTTACTGTAGATGCCAAAAAATTCTTAATAATAAATTATTATGCCACTGGGGACAGTCTTATTTGCTGCAGGTTAGCTATTACAAATATCTCTTTCTTCCCTCTGGAAAAATATTTACGTTTTCTGGCTACACATCTATTTATTTGTTTGTTTTACTTAAGCAAAATACAGGAGGGACGAAAAACCTTTCTGTTAGTTGTGTTTGACATTTTTTTACTGTTAAAGTTCAAGAATATGATGTGATATTCAAACTTCTCACAGACTTGATAAGGAGAAATATCCTACTAAATAATTCAAGAGTGGATAGAAACCTTGGCAAAAGACCTGGATCCCTGGAGAGCTTCCAAACTTTGCTTTCTCCCTTAAAATGAAACTTTGATAAAAATGGGTTGATTGCAAGGTTTAATTCTATAATGTGCTCTTCTAGGAGTTTGTTTTCAAGATGTACTCAACTTTGATATGAAGTCCACCAAGTGCTATTAGGTGTCAATCTTGGAGCCATTGTGTGCTCTTCCCTAAGATCCAGTGGTTTCATGTCATTCACAGTGTTGTAGCCTCAGTGGCTAGAACTCCATTTTCTTCACAGTGCACATGCTTGTTAAAACACTCCAATGGTATGCTTTTAGTTTACTCCAAAAAATGGAGGCATCTCAGTTGTTTATGTTCAGTTATTTGAAGGCTGAAAAGAAAATTATGTATTTGAAGACAAGCTAAGAGCTAAGTTTTATTAGCAGCTGCTGCTGCTACCATGGAGAAGATCAACCATTATATTCAGCATATGCATATAAAATACTGCACGGAGGTATCCATGCAGACCTACCTCTGGCATCCCAAGGACACCAGGGAAAGAGCAGACGTTTCCTTGCATGCTGCCTGTGTGCATGTCTGGCTGCCGCAGCGTGGCTTGTCCAGCTGGGACTCCGAAGAGCACCACTCTCCAGGGAGGCAGGTGGCCAGGGAACCCCTGTCTTTTTTTTCCTGTTCACAGGTTCCAAGTGTGTGCAGCACTGTGTATTTTTACTTTGAGACTAACTGCATTTATTTCTGTTCTCCCCCCTCTCCTTGTTTTTCTCTTGCACAGCTCAACAAGCAGCAGCTGCAGGTACTGAAGGAACGTTTCCAGGCCTTTCTGAACGGGGAGACGCAAATCGTAGCAGATGAAGCATTTTGCAACGCTGTGCGGAGCTACTATGAGGTGAGCTGTGTGCTTTGTTCTCTCTGTTATGTTCACAGTATGCCTTTTAATGCAGGTACAAGGAAAGGAATTTCAGGTTTCAAAGGCCGTGAACTTCCAAACCTTCTAGAAACTATTTCCTCCTAAACCACCTTTGCTGTTTTAGAAGTTGAAATCTACTGCCTGAGTACAAGAGAGGAACTGAACTGGGAAATATCCACCCTTTTTTAAGAAGGAAAAAAAAATTATAAGAGAAGATAAAATGAAAAACCCCTCGTGCTAAAAATCTTCCTGGCAGCACTTGATACAACTAGGCACTGCTATCTTTATCTCCATATGTCCAAGGTACCTCTTTTAATCAGCACTTTGTAAGTTACCATCCTGAGAAATACGTCTTCAGATTTTTAGTTACCATGCAGAAGGTTTGGTGAAGACCTGCCTGTTGCCATCCGAAAGAACAGAAGGTTTCCATGCAGATGGGCCAGCTCTCACAATCTGCTGTGACCTCCCAGGCATGTTCAGTGCCTGCAGCCCCAGTGCAGATCTGTAGGTGAAGTTTTAATTGCCTAAGGGACAGGTCCAGTTCCAAACTAGAGGACAGTTTCCTGTCCACTAGCATAGGGCTAGTGAATTATCCTGTTACTCTTAGTAAATGTTACTGTGTTTTCATTTTGCTTCCTCTAATTTCCTACCTGCTCAATGAATTAAAAAGGCTGGATGTTAAACTTCTATACCTTTTGAGACATCTTCCTTTATATTTCAGCCTGCCACGATTTTTTTTTCAAAATTAGCTTTATTTTTGGTACATTATTTGTTCATTTTTCCTGTCAGCTATTGTTTGCTAGTGAATTACTTTTTCCTTAAGCAGAAAAAGATGTAATTTATGTCCTAGCTTGTTTTTATCTACAATAAATTATATTGCACAAGAAAAAAAAAAGGAGGGATGAGCAAATGTTTTCCTTTTGTGCTGAAATCATGGACTCAGTGTGTAGAAATAGAAATTTGTATAGAAACCATAAAACTCAATATAAATTTTCCCATATTATGCCCTGATGACTGCTGTGGCATTTGAAATTACGGAATTCTCACAAAAACACTTGTGAAAAGATGGGGATAGATCTGCAGATGAAACTACAATATGAACATTCTAAAGGTACTATTTTAGATTTGTGAGAACATGACAGAAGTGGCTAGAACGTAATCCATTTTTCTGTATAGCCAATGAAGAAGTTGAGGCTGGGAGGAAGGACAGTTTGGAGGATGGTGCAGGGCAAGGCTGAGCTAGTTAGTGACCCAGCAATAGGTTTCAGAGTAGGGGCATGTCTCAAGACACTGAACATAGGGTAGAAGTGAAAAGGACTTAAAGTTTCATTCTTTAGCACAATGTGTAAAAATCTTGATGTGTTAGAGTAAGTAGTCTGCTCTTTGGAAAGGATGTGATAGTGAATAAAAATTATTTGAAAACAAATGTCTAAAGAGTAACTGTTCTGTTAAGATTTACTTCATGCCTTTTTTAATGATTTTTTTTTAGACACATTGAGAACTGGTTTTTAGCATATCTGCTCTTGCAGTGAAAGTCTGTGCATAATAATCTAAGATAGCCTTGTAAAATGAAAGGCTCAAATTTTCTAGCTATTTTCAGACATTCACCATTTTGAATTAAGTGTTTTGGGTGTCCGGTTTTAAACAGAGAATACTAAAACTCTCAGCATTACTGTCAAGGATAGAGTGACACCGAACGCTTCATCCTGTGTTAATATACTATGAGCTGATATACCAGCTGTAATTTCAGTCTTTTTTTGTTTGTTTATCCCAGCCTCCCAATTCCATTTTGTATTCTTTCCACACACTTCCTTCCAGACTTGCACAGCCCTTTCTAGTTGAGCAGTTTGAGTCAGCATTTGATAGTGATTTTTAGTTTCTTTTCAGGGTTGCAGTAAATAGTTACCAGTAGATTTAATGACCAGTGCAGTGGCGGAATACAGCTGGAGACTGAGTTCAAGTTACTGCTTCTCTTTAATGCATTTTAATCAAATTTTATGCATCTAATCACATATTCCCATCTTTACTTGTATGTGTCTCTTGCACCTTTTTCCTTTTCTTTGCTACCCATTGGTTGAAAATATTAGTCTCTGTTACTTCTTTGTGTGTTCTGTTGATGCTGGGCTTTGGTGCTTTCTCCTCTCTATGTCTACCACATGTGGTCCATCACATCTTCCATGTGGTGATGTTTGTTAGTACTTAGAATTATGGGCATCTTCCTTGTTTCTGTGATACAGCATCTTACAGATTTCCATGTTCATTTCCTTATACTTTAGTTGCTCACCTACAGTTTAATCTTACCTGACAGGGCAGGAAGGAAATATGTAGTCTGCTCAGTAATTATTTTATTCTGAAAACCATTAACTTGCCTTTAATCCTATGCAGTAGTCATGGTTTGAGAGTTATTATAATATTGTTGGCAAATCCAGAATATATTCATTACTGTAGTTGATTTTCTACTTTGAGTGTGAAAGAGAAGGTCTGTTTTGGGGATGTGACATAAATTCTGTATCAGTAGCTGCAGGTGTTTTCACTGTAATCTGTAACTAATGAGTTTATTTAGACTGTGTCCTCCTAAGAATCTTAAGAAAAAGCTCCAAGGATTTAGGAACTTATTATTTTTTATAAATATTGGCAGAAAGAGCGATTTGTTTGCTAAATAAATAAATATGAATTTCAGCATTAATTTCACTAGGCTCTAAGTCATGCTCCTGTGTCAGAACTACTTGAGAACTTTACACTAGTCAAGTTTTTTGCCTTATTTCCTCCACTATGCCTTTTCCAATGCTGCTGTGGTTTTTAAGATTTTGTATTAATAATCTGGCATCAGTTTTCATTAATCTTAAAAATGTAGTAGAAAAAAAAATCATATTCATAGGAAAAGTTACATAAATTCTTCTTTAACCCTCCAGAAAAGGTTATTTTCATGTTCTGTGTAATCTTCCCCTAGAATTCCACCACATTTTCTGAAACTCTCACTGAAATTTAGCCTGCTTCTTTTTTGTATACATGAAAGCATGATTATCTTGTTTTTCTCTTCAATCTCAGTTTAGAGAAGGTATGGATATGTTTACTCTTTCTGAAATCCTTCTCTCAGAATTAACATAGGATTTTATTTTTTTGTGTGTGGAAAATTCCATTTCAGACATTGAGCCAGATTCTAATCAGTAGAACATCAGATGCTAGTGCTGCTTTTCAGATAAAGAGAAAAATTCAATCATATGGTAATTTTTTATGAGTAATTATATTGGACACACTGCTAAGTATAAAATTAATTGAGAAAGTGACTTATGAAATTAAATCCTTTTTTTGCTTAATTCAACCCTGTAGTTTAAAAACTTATTTGTGAAATAGTAGATAATTTTTCATTCACCAGTCTTGCGTGCTCTTTCACTGAGGTTGGAAAATGCTGTTGGGCAGAGCCCTGAGAGGGTTATTCTCCACCTTTAATATACTTACCTCTAATAGGTATGCATATACCTTAGGCTTAACTCACAGTGCTAATCCTTTCGTCTTGAATGTATGCAGTCTTAGGTATCAGTAAAATGGGTGCAAAGAACTGTAATGAATATTTGAAATACTGTGAAAACTTTTTCAATATTGTAATGATTGCAAGTTCTCAGGTTTTCAACTCTACTTAAAGCAATTTGGAGCTGCAGGAAGTACTCCATACTGGTGTTTTTCCTGTTTTTCTTGCTGTTCCATTTTAAATATGTGGTTCTAAGCCATGATTACTTCATGCTGCTTAAATCTGAATGTTAAATGCAGGATCTGTAATGCTTAGTACTGTGGGGTATTTGAGAATTTAAAATCAGACTGTGTTTGACTGTACCAGTTTGCCTGTGATACAAAGATCATATTTAACATACCTTCTGTTTAAATTGAGGAGATTTGTGTACACAAACCTAGGTGTTAGTTTGGCACTGCTAGGCTGCCAAAAATGAACAAAAAGTTGAAAACAAATAAAAAAATAAGAAAAAGAAGACCACCCATGTCATAGAATCACAGAATAATTTGAGTGGGAAGGGACTCTGAAGATCATATAGTCCAATCTGCCTGCCACAGGCAAGGACATCTTTCACTAGATCAGTTGCTCAAAGTCCCATCCAACCTGACTTCGAGGGCTTCCAGCAATGGGGCATCTCTGGACAATCTGTCCCTGTATTTTACCACGTTTATTATAAAAATTTCTTCCTTACACCCAACCCAAATCTACCTTTAACAGCTTTCTAAATGTAAAAGAAAGCGTTCCCTGCCTCCATACCAGTGTGCATAGGTGGCACCTTTCATCTTCTGCAGGAAGTGGGCCAAGTGTCCTACAATTACCCAGCTCCTTTGGTACCTAATCCTGAACTGCTAATGCAAGTCCTTGCACTTATCCTTAGAATGGGATGAATTGTGTTCATGAGAGCTTTTTTATATGAAGACCTTAAATGTTTTGTTACTCTGTTAAAAAAGTTGAGGTATTTCTGTAAAGAAGGGAGTGAAATGATGCTATTTCTACCTGTGATTATGGAAAACTTGGTCTGAAAATTTTTTGCATGGATGTGAGGGCAGAAGGATCTCACTGGTGAAATGAGAAAAAGGACCTAGCTTTCTGGAGTAAGTGGTGCTTTGGTTGCTTTTACAATTTTATTTTTACTATCAGCTATTTTAGGCACACCATTTTTATTCAAGGCAACAAAAGGCATAGCTGATCCAGATGAATGTTTCAGAGATGAAGATGACACCTAAAGGAAACAGAAAGCATTTGTTAGAATCAAAACATAGCACATAAAAAATAAATAGTAATTAAATGTTGGAACATTTTGGTTTTATATTATTGAGATAAAATAATGAAATCAGTAGATTAATCATTTATTTAAATACATTAGGCTAATAAGTGTAGAAGATAACAGTTTCAGAGCACAAATCACTGTTGACTGCTTTCATTTCTTTAAAAAGTCATAATTGGTATACACATGTGTTTAAGGATGTGTGCTTTTTGCTCTGTTCAGATGCTCTTCAAAAATCTGAGTACTACACCAGCATGGGATTTATGGTTGGTACAGTCCATTTGGAGAAGTTGTTTCAAAAGGATGGTTTTTTATATTAACTTTAGGCTAACTTGTGGTTTGCCTTGTGAGGATGCCTTTTGACACCAGATGCATTTGTAGTTGCAACCTATTAGCACTTCCACAGTTTCCTTCCAGTTGCTTGAAAACATGGTCAGACTTGAGGTCAGTGTAATATTCTTCGGGTTCTGTTACTGTAGCTGTCTGGTGTAGCCAGTTCTATGCAAAGCTTCATAGAAGTTTCAGGGCACCCCCAGGAAAGATGCATAACACAGGTTTATTTAGGTCATTGCTTTGTTAAGAAGCTCTAATGCCTTCAGTGTTTTGGATCACCAGCCACAATTTGGCATGTAATGGAGATTGTCTCACTGTTAGCAGTCTTAATTATTTCCCTGAAAGAAGTGAGGGGGAGATAAGATACAACAAGTTAAAACGTGCTTTGCATGATCTGGACCTCTTCCACGCTAAGGAGAGACCTGATAGAGTGGAACTGCAGGGTTTGTGATGTGCAGCTGTCTCTTGAGAGTGCTGTTGTATTGCTGCTGCATGGAAAGTGTATCAGTGCTGAAATCCACAAAATCCCTTGCTTTCCACATAACTACATGTAACTATTCTTTGTGTTTTCAGACTGGAACTCCCCTTTTCACTCCCACCTGTATGGTGTCAGAGAGGCTGTACCTCTGCACAGAAACATACAGCTACCACTGAAACTGTGTTTGTCCAGTCTCTCTGGGCACTGATATCTATGGATGATCACTGTTCATTTGAGGATGCCACAAGGTTTCTGTATTAGCATGGTTGTAAAAGACCTGTGTTTCAAACTTTTAAATTATGTAGGTGGTTGATGGATAGAGTTTAGTGCATTACTTACACCAGTCCTTTGATTTGGATGTGCTGATAGGAAGAGGGAAAGGAATGGATGTAGATTAAAAAATTTTCTAGTAATGGTATCCATTTTTGTTTGTTTGGTGACTGTTGTTGTCCCAGGCAAAGAAAGATGCCTTGTAGGTCTGACACTACACTGAAGAAGTAATTAGTGTTGGGTAGTGAGGTATGTCTCTACTGTAGTAAGCATTATGTGATGTTAGCTACTTGTTTGTTAGATAAATTCTGAATGTCTATTAATCTGAACAAACCAATTAGGAAACCAGCAATGGCCCACACTGTTACACAACAGTGAATTTGGTCTGCTTTGCTTAATTGTTTTCTTCCCTAATCTCACTTCTGTTTTACTCAGTCTCAGAGGAAAACAAAACTTATCTGGACCTTGGTTTTGCAATTAACAGCATGTTGCGCTGAGACATAGACTATACATGTTTTTGTTGATGCTGTCATCTGGGCAACTAAAGACAGTAGGTATTTTTTTCAGCCTGACATTAGGAAAAAATGTGACAGTTTAACACCCCATCTGCCAAAATCTTGCAGGAGATACTAACATTTTATTCAATGGGATTTTTTACATTTGAAAATCATTGTGTGGAAGGATTTTTCTTTCACTTCATGATGAAAGAATGATAACTCTTCATCTTTTTCAGTTACCCTTCCTGCTACCTTTTCCAGGTCTCAGCACAGAGCCCTTAAAGTCCTCTAGGTGTGGAAATAATACCACAAAATATCTCATTGGAGTTACATTAGTGCCAATTAATTTTCTTTTGTGCCTTTATATTATGACATCAGTGTGTCATAATTCCATTCAACAATATCTCAGGGAATCTCCAAATCATTGTGAAACAACAGGACACTTCTTTCCTCCTTTTAGCAGTAAAACAGACATTCATAAAACAGACAATCAGCCACGACTGAATTTCTGTCTCTCTCTGTGACCAGAGAGAGGTGCGTAATTTCACCTTAATAGTACACTTAAAGTGTCTCAGTACAAGTGAAAATTCTTACAAGATGCTTATAGACTCCATTTAAACCAAAATTAGTCCAATCAGGGTGTCTCTGTCTCATTACTCTTTAGGTTCTAGATTTTTCTCATGTAATTTGTTTAGGCTTCAAGTTTTGATTAGCAATCCACTGCACAAAATTGCAATATTCATCTAATCAATCATTTCACTGAATTTCAAAAAACTACTATTTAATTGATTTCACACAAAAAACTCCAAACCAAACCAATCAACCAACCAAACGTCCAAACCCCAACCCATTCAACAAACAAGTAAAGGAGAAAACCTCTTGTTTTCATGCACCATCAGACTGAATTTTTAGGACTGGTATTTACTCTGTATATTGTTTTGCTTACTCTTGGATTTCTAGATGGTGGGATAAATAACTTTTGTTTTCATATTTTAATTGAAGCTTTCTGTCACTATTTTACTTTGTATTAGAAAGCTTTACCCATCAAACCCTTAGAGCTGTGTGACTTCTCAAAATCTTCTAAACTTAAAAGTAATATCTTGAAAAAGTGCGGTTAGTGGTGAATTCTTAATCTCTAAGTAAACCAAGCTAGAGAAGACATGGAAGTAAGGGCTAGAAAAAGTCAGAAAACGCATGGATGAAATCCAGAAATCAGTAAATGAGAAGTGAGCCTTTAAATTCCATCTGATCTCTCTCAACTCCATTTCAAATCTGTTCTGATACTAATTTCAAAAGCCAACAACAAATTCTTATATCTTGAGAAATGTAAAGGCAGAACACAGACAGAGATGATGTAAATATTTTCTGAGTGATTTTTCTTCAAGTACTGCTTGATTTACATTTCCCACCATGGAGTATTTCTAAAAGCTATATTGGAAAACAAGATTCTTCTCAAGCTTTTATTTCCTTAAGTAGTGTAGAGACATTTTTTCTATTTCAGGTTGCCTTGAAAATCTATCCTCACTGAGCAAGCAAGAGGTTTCTTCAAAGTTAAATGCAGGCATAAAGTTTCTATCCACCCAAGATGCTCAACAAGAAACAACATTATCTTAAACAGAGCATACTAGGAGAAACAGATTACCGAGTCTCTTCCAGTTACTGAATGCCTTCTTCAAGCATTGCTAGTGAACAGTAACTACCTCATTAAGGAAACTTTCTTTCCACTTGGTTTTGCCATTAAACCATTTCTCCTAATTTCCTCATTCAGATTTTCCTATTAACTTAAACTCATTACATTAATTTAAGGTTGCTTAGCTTGCTTTGTTTTAAATGTGAAGTGTACAATCCCTTATTTTATTGAATTATCATTTAATATAAATGTGTCTGTCTTATGCCTCCTTAGCAAAACAAAAATACTGAGCAAATTGCGTATTGTTTATCTGTAGTATAAATTTTATATCAGGCATTTATCATGGTCCCTCTTTGGACCTTTCATTTTCTTATTTCTTAGGGTTGCAAGCACAGTCCCAAATCCTGGTGTGGTTCTGCTACTTTGTACTGCTTTATATTTTACTCTATAATTTTTCTCACCCAGGTAGTGATGGTCCTTAGAGAGTGAGTGATCAGAAGGGATTAGAATTTTAAGAATAATGTAAAGGAAGAAGAATATGTCTGCAGGTGTTTTGAGCACGTGTTTGGGACGGCAGGTGCCTGAGCTACCCTGTCTGTACCTCAGTTAGCTTGTCCAGGGCTGGCTTCTGTCTGCCTGCTTGCCAGCATGTGGTCACAGAGATGTGCTCCAGCATTCAGAGCAGAGTCCCACACAGCCTGCTTGCTTACAGAATTGCCAGTGCCTGGCAGGATGATTAAAGACCATGCTGCTGGTTGATATTTTTTTTTCTTTTTTTCTTATGAAATAGTCAAAAGATGCAGTTTTGCATCTGTACTTAGAGATCAGTATGGTCCTAGATGTGCATATGACTTGATTTCTCTGGACATCTTTGTGCTTCCTGATATCTTAAGAACTGATGCCAAAGTAACTGTTAAGGTGCTCACCATGCTACTGGTGCAGCACTGCCCGGCTAGAAAGATGCAACTGGGTGCTTAGAACTTCTGAGCATCACTTTACTTGTGGAATCACATATCCTCTGAGCAGAGAGAGCCATGGTTCTCCCAGGGAAATCCTGGGAAGCTGTATAGAAGCTGTAGGAAACTTAGAGGAAAGAATTCAAGCAATTATTATCTCTCTCTCTCTGTAACCATTGTTTACAGATATAGTTCTCCAAAGTGTGCTATTCATAGTTCACCAATACTGTGAGAAGTTTCACTTTGAGACCTATCAAGTATCAGCTTAACAAATGAGACTATAAAAGTCAGAACTTCTTCCTAATAAACAGATTCTGTTACACCTTCTGATGAATAAAGTCATTCACTTCATCCCTAACTCAACAGCATCAAGTACTTTCAGCATTTCCCCCAGCTCAAATGTCAGCATGCTGATTGGCAGCCCAGCACGAGAAAAGGAATAATCTCCTGGGGATGAGACCTTGATATTTTTGTTTTATTTAAGTTTTCTGTTCTTGGTGTACTTTTTATAAAAAACTAGGAAGGTGTTCCTCTGAGAGCAGCAGGCATCCTTTGTTTCCATGTGTTTTTGTCTCTGTAATTTTCTGTGATAAATATGCTTCATGAGTAATATGTTATCCTGCTCCTTGCATGCGGGTACTCCTGCAGCAGAGCCTTCCAAGTCTAAGAATAAGAAGTATATTAATCAGAGATGAATTTTCAATTTCAAGGACCAAACTTTTCTCAAATCTTTATTCCTGATCAGCATAAGATTAGTCACAAACACTTACCTCCCTTTTTTGAGTCTATTCACTTGGAAGTCTCCTGTAATCTTTATTTGAACATGAACAATAAAAGGAGTACACCTTTGTCAGTTTATCTATTAAATTACAACTTGTTTATTTCTTTCTCTTTTGGTTTATTTGTTCTCCTTGGTTTCTTTATGTCCAGACAGTCTGGAATGCTGTGGTAGAAATCTGTGGACAAATGGCAAGAGTCGGTATCCAAATACTACCCCTTCACTGTATTACTCGTTGTCTCTGAATGCAATTCAGTTTCTAATGCTTTCAAGAGTGTTTCCTTTATAAGTAGTTAAATTGCATGGAAGCAAAAGGAAACAAAGCAGATCTAAGTGTCTAGTCCTGTACTGTTTATTGCAGTGTTGTAATGAGCCGTGACACATGCAATGTAATCAGTAGTACTGAAATGCCCACTGAAACATCTTTGGCTTTACTCTCTTGTCATCTCTTATACCTTCCTCCAGGGCAGTAGTGCAGAAGCCTTTTTTTTGAGATAAACTTGCCAATTAGAAAATGTCCTTAATTTTTGCCTTCAGATAAGTAATTTTGTAATTTTAAACTTTAATCTTTCATAATGGAAAGCAAGTTACCTTCTTTTCTTGGCTTTAAAGCATTTTTAGATCAATAAAACTTAGCAGAAAACTATGAAAAAAACCACCAAAACAAAGCAGGCACAGCATTTTATAAACTTGATTTTTTAAAAAAGGCAACAAGCAAGTTCCCCAAACTTAGTAATCAAGCAGCGATATTGTGTCTGATCAAAATTCAAGATATTCAGAATCCTTAGATAGTGCCAAATCAAAGGAGACTCCTGATGAAAAAATAACAGGGCAGGAGAGGCTCATGCAAGGATTTCCAGAGTATCTTCTTCAATTCTAGTCATCAGGGCTCAGGGAGACCTTCTACCTGTCCACATTTCCATCACTGGTAACAGCATAAAGCAATTAACCAGGTCTTCAGTTTTGTCTTCCAACAACAGAAGAGCTTGTGGTTACTGTATTTGTATTCCTTGCAGGCACTTCTCTGCCTGGAAAATGAGCCTTGCATCAGTTGTTAAAATGTTACCTTGTCTCATTTCTCATAAGTTTGTTTTTGGGAAGGCATATGGGTGATGTTTTAGAAGCCCTGTTGTCTTATCTCCCTCCACAATCAATTCCTCCATTGTAGTAAAGGTGAATTAGTTGTTTTGTGACCATTCTTTCTATGCTTGTGTTTGGAGGAAATAATAGGCTTAGAGAATAATCTTAAAATACAGACATTTCTTCTGACAGTGACATACTGTCCTAAAAATTTTTCAGATGTTCAATTGTGGAAAGACCAAGTAAGCTGGTCCTTGGGATTCCTGTAACTGATATAAGTTGTGTAACTGGAGAAAAAATTTCTTTTGAAACACCAATTCTCATCTGAGACTTACAGCAGTAATTAATTGTAAATGATCTCTGTTGCCTTATTCCAGCTCTCAGCCTTCTGACTGTGCTTCACATATACTGCAAATACAATTGAGGAAATGAAACAAGGGAACAAAAAGAAGTGATGCATTCCATTTATCTCCCTCTGTTTCACTGCATGCTTTGAGCTGATGAGTCTTCTGTGCCTTAATTCTGGCAAGGGGCTCAGAGGAGAAGAAGGAGTGTGTCTCAAAGTGAATCCATAACCCCACCATGGCACTGCAGCTCACTGTGATGCTTTTAGTTAGCTCTTTTTCCTTCTTGGACTACTGAGCACAGCCATCAAGGCTCACTGGGAAGTAAGCTAAGGCTTTCATCCTTCTACATGAAAGACATTTACCACTTTTCTAATCCAACTAGCAGCAAGTACTGCTTCAGAAAGTCAATTTCTGATGATGATGAACTGATCAGAAGAAAAGGTAAAATGTCCTTCTTCCCTGCTTGGGTTCTCCTGATGCTGCCATTATGCTACACTAAAATGTACTTACAGTTCATTGTGTTCAACACTGGTGTTGAACTTCAAAGCTAAGACTGAAAGGAAGGTTAGATCCAAGTCCACACCAATCACAGGCTCTGAAAAGAAGATGAATAAAAGACCAAGAGGAATAAAAGACCATCACCCTCATGTGAGTAACAAGTTTCTCACTGTTTGAGGAGTGAGCTTTCAACACACAGACCCATGGTAGTGGCCATCGGCCCAGATATGTACGGATGCCAAAGTCCTTTTCTTGGACACCTCTGAAACAAAAGTTGAGATGTCACCCCACAATCTACTTGAAAAGTATTCTCCTGAAAATACGCCTTGTTTCTGATATTAAGCAAGGAGAGCTCTTCTACATTTGAGGATGATCCCAGACAGAGTATGCAGCTTTTGTTTCCTTGGCAATATTCCAGAGATGGGTCTGAGGACTGCAGGTGGGCTGCATCCCTGCAATGTGCCAGCCTGATCATCATGACCCAACAGGTGCAGTTTGCATCTGACTGCACTCTGTAGGCCTGTGGAGACTGAATTGTCTGCCAGCGTTATAAGACAGTTTGATGATGCAGAGGTCAGACTTCTATAACCAAAAAATGGCAGCAAGAAAAGAAAAATTTACGTGCGAGAGATGCTATAACTATTTTAAGACTGCCTGTGGAACAAAGATAAGGCCTCCATGAACAGAAGTCACTGAGAAATTTCCAGACGGTTTGAGGGGAAGATGATTTAGCTTGTGAAATGCAGATTTCTGTTCTACCATTAACTCTGAGAAGAACTGTGTGTGTGTTATGAATGGAAAGGGGAGTTTTAAACAAGTTTTTTGTCTTTGCCCAGGCTTCTGGCAGTAGACAGTAACTTTACTGAGGTGGCCAGCACCCCAAAACCCCCACTTGTTGCAAGTTCTTAATAATGGCCAATTAGATCTATTACAAAATGAATTATTTATTTAATACACACAAATTTAACAGACATAAGACTTTAACAGATGAGTTACTACACAGGGTAAACAAACACTGCTAGTACAGCACAACTGAGGTACTTGTATTGCAGCTAGTGAAGAAGTAGTATAGATTAGGATTCAATGTATCTTGCCATCCAGTTGCTGATGGGAGATACAGGTGATCCTTCCTCTCAATTTCCAGAAAAGTATCCAGGGAGATGCATCCAAATTTTGTGAGAGAAGCCCTGCACATTTCCAGGGAGTGTGTAGGAGGCTTCTGTCTCTGATAATTTGTGTAGCTTTTATAGGGTAAAGCAGTGACTTTCAGTCAATGATATTTAAATTTTCCCTCTGTCTACATCTGCTCTCCAGACCAAGATGTTCATTCTCAGATGGGGGTCCCAGTCCTCTTGGTGCCAGAGATAACTCCCTGTCAGGTTATCTCATCCATTTACAACAGCTGAATGTGTTGGTAGAGAAGGGAAGTGGGGAGGAATGTCCTGCCATGGTGCTTCACTTCGGAATCAGAGAATCACATTGACCACTGTGGATGTCTTCAGGCTTTGCATTGTTTTCTTGTTCTTGATCTGAATATGCATAGTAATTTCTCCTGACTTAAGTATAAAGATTTGCAGGGGCTGTAGACTTCACAGTAATTATTTCTTTAAACCTGATTTCATCTACTGAAAGTAAAGGTACATCTGTCTTTTCCTAAAGTGAGACAGGAAGCAAATGCTACTTCCAAAATGTTCATGATTAATCATAATGAAGTTGAATAAGTTATCCTGAAGGACTGAAAAAATGTGTAGGTAAATAGCATGTGGTACAGGGACTGGATAAACTGAACTAGTCAAGGAATGAGACATTCCTTTTAGAAGTAGATAAGCCCTGTGTGTGTGTCTGTGAACCCAGACCTGATCCTTTGAAAAAATAATAGTGAATACAGGGGAGTCTGCAAAGCATGAGCAGGTATAGACAGAAAGCTTTGCACAGTTTAAGCAGTAATAAGGTGACCTTCTTGTTACTGTTTGTTTAGAGAGGGGGAAAAAGCTTTTTTACTGAAAGATCTTAAAATGTACTGAGGTTAATAATGTAGAAAATGTTCTTTATTATTGTCTGCAAATTTAATTTTTGGCGATAGTAGTCATAATTTGCTTGTTAGCCTAAGTTAGAAGAGGTGTTAATGAATGTTAAGTTCATGCTGTTGAACTGTCAGAAAAGGTTATGGTTAAACAGCAGCGTGGACACGTTAACAGCTTTTGTTAAAGATTCTTCCCTTTCCACTCAACTGACTTTGACACAGGAGTTGGTGATTTGAAAAGGAAGTATATTTTTCCTGTCAAAGTATTGTTACTCTAGTCTAATGACAGTCTCTGAGTTGGAGTTTGTTGCCTTCAGCACCAAAAGACCCTTGATACTCGTACTAAAGCAGCCTTGCTACATCTTTATTTCCTTGTTCTCTGTGTAGAGCAGGGTGCAGAAAGGTCTCCTGCACCAGCTGCGTGTTCAAGTCCATTGCTTTGTTTGATGAAATGCCCAGGACTTTAGTATCCAGCATTCTTTTGCTGGATACCAGTGTAAAAACTGAATAATATTTGTTAGACTATTTGAACTATTGGAAGCATTTAACTCAGTCTTTGTTGATTATTTAAAACATTTATTTGTTTACCTTTAAAATGCATTTCTAAATTTTGCAAATCTGTGATCATGAAACAGTTGCTGTTCTGGTTGAAATCAACTGGAGGCATAAGCCTGCTGCAATTCAGAGATTCAGAATGAGTACAAAATACCTAATCTACTATGGTAGGAGGTGAGAGTGTGTGTATGCAGGGATGTGTTGGATTTTGGTGGGGGGGTTTTCTCTTTACTTTGTTCATTAACTGGGAAAGTTTTGTGGTGAAAGAAGGTGAAGTGGATCTGGAATATACCGAAGCTTGAAATGGAAGTCAGAAAAAAGTCACAAAATGACACTTCTAAAGGTGGTTTCTGTAAAATGTTCTTGGTGCTTGTAATTCACATGTTGCTCCGTGATGGGATCCAACTGCTGCCTGTCAGCCTGATCATGGGTCAAACAGATGGCCTAAGCATGGCCCATTAGTGAAATAAAATGCATTCCTGAAAAACAACTACAAACAACTACATTTTTATATTTAAAATTCAGCACACATTTAGCTAATTAATAGAGCTTCAGCAAGGGACTCATCACATTACAGCCTTCAGAATTTTATTTAATGTGGACTAGAGCAGCATATCAGGCTACATTTTGTAGAAATGTTAAGATTCTGGTGCTCACATTTGGATTGACAAGTCTGTTTAAATTAGAAATCCTCCTCAATTTGTTATAGCTGTGCCAAGTTTCAACATGTCCAGTCCAAGCTTTCTGCTGTACATTGAAGTTGGTTGAAATTTGTTTGGAGTTCCTGAAAAATAAGGAGACATGGTTTTAAAAAGCAGGATTTAAAACACATCTTTTTAGTGATTATCTATTCAGATGAAGGGTAAATAATGGACCAAAACTTGGTGGGAATTCTATGTGCATGAAATTCTATGTGCATAAAAATATCCTGAGTTGGAAGGGACCCACAAGATCATCCAGTCCAACTCATGCCCTGCACAGCATGGTTCCCAAGGGTCACACCATGAGCCCAAAAGCATTGTCCAAGCACTTCCTGAATTCTGTCAGGCTGGTGCTGTGACCACTTCTCTGGGGAGCCTGTTCAGTGCCCAAACACCCTCTGGGTGAAGAACCTTTTTCATCCAACCTAAACCTCGCCTGACACAACTTCAGGCCATTCCTTCGAGTCCTGTCACTGGTCACCACAGAGAAGAGATCAGTCCCTGCCCCTCCTCTTCCCCTCATGAGGAAGTTAAAACTGCAGTGAGGTTTCCCCTCATTCTCCTCTTCTTCAGGCTGATCAGACCAAGTGACCTCAGCTGTTCCTCATAGGGTTCCTCAAGGCCCTTCACCATCTTCATTGCTGTCCTTTGGATGCTCTCCAATAGGTAATGTCTTTCTAATACCACCCAAAACTGCGCACAGTTATTTACAGTTCTAGCATATAAATCTGCAGTTAAAAAGAAACTGCTGGTGCTGCCTTGCTTTCTGTGGGAGCTGGGCTTGATAATAAAGTTCATCATCTGTAATACAGACCCAGTGAACTTGGATGGCAACGAGCAAGAGGTTGCCATAAGCAGAGCTGAATGTTTGTTTTTCAAATTTGCATAACTAATTGACAGCTTATTGGGAAAGCTGAAAGCTAAAGGCAGGAAAACAAATTGGTTACAGCAGAGGAAAATTATTGTTACAGCATTTGGGTATTGGGGACTTTAGCCACATTAAAAATTTATCTTTCAGGAGGGCAGATGGAGCAGTCTGTCAGGAGGCCTCAGAAATAAGTTTCACCTGAGTGTTTTGTTTTTGCCATTCGTTCCATTCCATGGACTGCTACAACCATGGGCAGAGCAACAATAAATCTTGTTCCTCTTTTTGGTTTTCTTCTCTGAGAGCTCCAGTTGTCCTGTTTCTGGATCTCCATGCCATGCTGGATGGCTGCACTGTCCACCTGCATGGGGCCTGACGGGCCAGAGTGCTGACCATATGGGATGCTGCTGGCTGGGCTGCGAGTTCCACAGCTGGTCTGAGACTGCAGCCATGTGCAAGGCATCCAGTGCTGCTTCCCAGGGCTCCTCTGTCTGCCCACAGCATCCTGAGCCACACTTCTGGAAGAGAAACTTTGGTGAGGGCATTGTGGACTCTATTGCACCCACTGACAAACAGGATAGTCAAGTGTAGAGAAGGAAAGGATGTATCCAGCCTTAAAAAAAAACATGTAAAAAGCAAACAGCTATGCCTGCCAAAACATCTACCTCAAATACCCTAAAATAAAAAAAGTGTTAATTATGTTAAAATAGTTCTAATCACATATGTCTTGTGGCCATGATGAAGGCAACAGTCTTAAAGATAAGAAATAGAGAAAAATTAGGTTCAGAGGTAGAAGAGAAGGCTCTTCTTGTTGTCTGCTGATTTATGTGTGAGAGTGGGAGAAACTTGTTTCTTAATTTCTGTTGTAAGGAGGGGAAAGTTAAGGAAAAATTATTTTTAGGTGGCTTTGATTGGAGATTTCATGTAGTCGGTTGTAAAATACCATCAGATCTTTTTAGGGCTTCTTGCAATGATTTTTCATATAGGACTTCTAAGGAATATCTTTTGGGTCATGTAAAAATAGGACTTAAAGAGTCGAATTTCCATGGCAGCATTCTGAAGCTCATCCTGCCTGTTTAGCTGGCCCTGTGCCTTGTGCTGGGAGCATTTCAGTATGTTCTTGAGGAAAATGTTGTGAGGAGGAGGAGGTTTGTTAAGAACTAGCTAAAGTTTAGACAGCCAGAGGGCTGTATGAAAAAGATGGGCATTATCTAAGCCAGAAATGGACTGGGTTGATGAAAATTAGAAAAAGATTGTACCAGGTTTTTAAAAACCAACTATAGGAGAAAGCAATAACTTCAAGATAATGCATTGTTTGTAAATGAAATCATAGCATCCTATCTTAGACAAAATAGGAAAAAAAGTCTGTAAAACCCCCCAATAAATAGGAAAAAGCAATTTAAAGAAATGTCAGTTAAGCAGAGCATGTATATTAAAAGCTGAAAATAGTTCCCAGTAATCCAAGTGAGTAGTTGTACAAGTGGTTCTCATTTGTATGGGGCAGATATCTTCAGGTACAGCCTATTTTCAAATGGCAGGAGCCACAATTATGATCTGTAGAGAGCAAGTGATAACTCTGCAGCAGGAAGACTACTCAAGAAAGAAAACAAACCTATAATTATTCTGCATGGATCACAGAACAGTTAGGGTTGGAAAGGACCCCTGGAGATATCTAGTCCAAACCTCCTGCAAAGGTAGAGTCCCTTATAGCAGGTGACAGAGAAACCTGTACAGGTGGATTTTGGATGTCTCCACACAGGGAGACTCCACAACCTTCCTGAGCAGCACTGTTCCAGTGCTCTGTTATCTGCAGTGTGAAGTCTTATGTTGAGGTGGAACTTCTGGTTCAATTTATGGCCTTTGCTCCTCGTGTCACTGGGAACTGGTGAAAAGACTAAACAAGCCCTGCTCCCACAAGTCTTTCCTCATAAGAGAGATGCTCCAGTTCCCAAATCATCTTTGTGGCCTCTGCAGGACCTGCCCTGGTAGCTCCTTGTCTTTCCTGTACTGAGGACCCAGAACTGGACACAGCCCTCCAGGTGTGGCCTCACTGGGGCTGAGCAGAGGGGCAGGATCACCTCCTTCAGCCTGCTGGCCACACTCTTCCCAATGCACTCCAAGATATCAAACTGTAATGATTTGTAATGAGTTTAACTGCTGTCTATTGCTACATTTGTTCCATCTCCAGAAAGGGATATAACAGAAGTAAAAGAGCCATGGAAAAGAACATCATGTATGTGTGTGTGTGTGTGTGTGTGTGTGTGTGTGTGTGTATTTATGTGTGCATATTTTTTATTTATTTGTAAACCAGAGTGCAGATTATAAAGACTCTTCAGCAAGGCAACTACTCTCATGGTTTCTGAAACACAGAAGAATTGCTTAAGTTCCTGAAGCTTAAGAAACTGTTAAGATTTCACTGGGTGGGAGAGGGAAAAAATGGATATGGAAAATTAAGAACAGTTTAATAGGAGTTGATTGCCTACAAACTGTAGTTGCAAATGTGTTGGATAAAAGCAGCCATATCCATGAGGAAGGAGAGCCTGCAATTAAACTGAGTGTAAGACATCTGTAACTGGTAACAACCAGTATAACAGAGAATATATATAAATGTAGGAGATTGATAAGAGAAATATTCATAGGTGCAGTGGAGAAGAGAAATTCTGTAGTTACCAAGACAAAGATGCATGTTCTCTGCCTCTGATTCAGCACTTCTTGTAGTTCATTAAAGAAAAAAAAAAGAGTTATATGAATTAAAATGACAAGAGTGTTACTCAGCATCTTTTCTAACTTATACCTACAACTTCTATTAAACTAGTTTCAGTCTGGCAAAAGGAGACACAGTTTTAGCTGTATGTCTTGTTATCACAAGGCACAAGGAAGAGATACTATCCCAGTAATTAATATGACAGTCATTAACTATTTGGGTAGACCTTCATCTGAGATGGTTGCTTGGAACCTTTAAGATCAGAATAGCTACAGCCTTGATATATTAGTTAAATATAAGCTAAATTTCCCTTATTAGACTTCACATATGGTAACTGAGTGAGATTCCTTGCTCAGAAGGCTAAATATTTGTTTTCTAAAGATATAAATAAGGTCATGTTAAGCTTGTGAGCAGTTTCTGGCTTTAGGAACTACAATAACAATAGCTTCTCCAGAGCTTTTATCTATTTTTCTGTCTACTCTATTGGCATTTTATCTTCTTTGAGGCTTCTCTCCAGTGATTTGTTCAAGCTCGTGTTTATGTATTTTAAATTCATTTGTTGCTGGTTAAAACAGATTACCATGCCTTAGAGGAGGAACTAAGAATAAAGACTGCTTCTTCCGAGGTGAATGTTGTAATTAACGTTAATCAAGGGAGCCAGCTTCCCATGTCTCAGCTGTGTTAGGAAGATGGAGAAGGCTCCTTGACTGGGGAAAGTCAGTCTCCTCATTGATGGAGTATTTGTCCTTTTGAGAATGGGGGATATAGTTTTCATTCTCCCAACCTCCTTCACATTGTGAAGGAAGTGGCTTCTTGCCTGTGTCTCAGTTAAATTATTTGACCATTTCTCTCCAGGACTGTGAGGTGAGTTAGGTCAGCCAGCTTGATGCTTGACAGTGGAGC
This sequence comes from Passer domesticus, assembly GCF_036417665.1. Lineage (NCBI taxonomy): Eukaryota > Metazoa > Chordata > Aves > Passeriformes > Passeridae > Passer > Passer domesticus. Next base: position 20,830,160 of record NC_087478.1, read on the forward strand.
TCTGGAGAGAAATGGGATCTTTAGATATCATCCCTTTTGTCTGTGTTTAGACATCTGTGAACCCTGTAATGTTATGCCAGACCTTCTGGTACAATGCTTTTAGCATGTGGGAGTACCTAGGCCTGGAATTTCCGCTGCGTGGTAAATTCCTACCATCAGAGCTGCAGGGTCTTTCTGAGGTCTGTCCCTGAGTTTTCCCAGCTCCTTGCTTTATAAAGGGCTTCTGATGTCTGTATGCCACAACTACTTAAATAATTGATGGTTTAAATGGAAAGAATGAAATAGTTTTTAGGATGTGTATGTACATGCTTTCAAATATAGTGGTTTGAGAATTCATTTAAGGAGACCCTAGTGAAAACTGCCCTTGGGAGGATTTCTTTCCCTCCCATCTCACTGTCCCCCCTGCATAGCCAAGCTGTGAGCCAGGTTTGCCATAGAGAGATAGAGCAGGTTGTTTCAATTATCCATTTTTTGTTAATTTTCAGCTGGATCAGCTCCTTGATTTATATGATTGAGTCATGGAATTGAGATAATCAGCAGGCTTGAGTCAGCTGCCAGATAGCCACTGAACACTTGATGAGAAATTTGGGCAGGAGGTGTTGGCTGCCTTTGGATGGCTGCCAGTCTCTGATTGTCATAAGCATTTTTTGCTCAAGACTGCTTGTTTTTCATAGCATTTTAATAATTTGCAGGAGAAATTGAATTATAATATTATTGACCTTGTTAGATGTCATTATTTAGGTGACGGAGCTGGTGTTAATGCCCACACAATAATTCAAATTTCATAAATGAAAGAACTTTAACGGTAACATGAAAATAATTTGACAATGCTTCTTCACCTTTTCCCCAGCATTCTGTAGTGTATAAAACTTTGTCCACAGATTGCAATTTCCTTTTTTGATAAAAGATGATGCCCCACTCCAAGCCCTCTCCATAATTTTTCACTTTTATTAGATATAGATAATCACGATTCTGTTGTGACACATGAAGAAGCTTTAATAGTATTTTCTTCATATCACTGTATCACACTTGTGGCTCGTAATTGTTACATAAGAGCACAAAGTGCAATGCACCCAATTAAACACCTGAAGGAGTAAAACAGGATAAATCAGGAGAGAAGCCATCTCTGTGTGGTTGGGGTACACATCTGTGGTACATTTATTTTCTAGTCCTATTTGCACAAATTAGAAAACATAACCTTTTTTTGACACTGTTCCCAGAGTTGTCAACTAGATAAAATGAGAAAAACTGAACTACTGTCTTCTGATCCCAACTGAAATATCAGAAGATGTTACCTAAAAAGGTGAGGAAGTCAACAATAGTTCCATTGGGTTTTAGATTGATAACATTGACTGTGTTGGAGTCAGAAGTTCATATTGCTTATGTAGCATTTATGTGAAGTCTCTATGGTGTTATGGATTGTTTTGAAGCTGTTTCCAATCCTTCAGTTTTTTATTCTCTAAATAAAGCTGTAGAATGGAAGTCCAGCCTCAGGTTTACTCTAAAACTAAAACCAACCAACCAAAAACCACTAAATGAAATGTAGCATAATATACAGAATGTGCAAGAAAATTAGGATTCCCAGGTTACTTCTGGGCTGGAACCATGCCATATATATGTATATGTATGTATGTAACAAAGCTGCATTTTTTCCCTCAAATTGTTACTTTCTTGGCTGTTAACTCAATGGGTGTGGTGTTGAAAAATGGGTGCTGTTCATAAACAGTGTTTCTGATAAAGAAAACAGTGCATGGAGGGTTCTTTTGATGAAGAAAACAGTGCATCCAGTTTAACACCTTTACTCAGTTTAGTGTTAGTTCTGAATATGTCTGGGTAGCCATGAGAAAGGGGTCTGAGCCATGTTTCAGTGGCTGCTGCACATGGGGTCAGGGGAGGCCATGGGTGAGTGGAAGATGTATCTTCTTGGATATCTCCTAGGAATATTCCAGCAGGGAACATTCCCAGTCTTACAGGCTATAGAAAGGAAAATTAAGGGTTAAAAAGGTAGCATCTTGCTTTTAATTAAGTATTGAGAAATATTGGCAACTAGCATGAACCTTTATTTGGAGTAAAGCTAAAATATGGTTAAATTTCAGTGTAAATCTGTTTCTGTTGCTGGCATTGAGACGTAACTTCCTTTTCTGAAATTTTAATTTAGGCTTTTTCAAATCTAGAAGTGGCTGTTTAGCTTGGCATTTTTTGATTCCTGATGTCAGTTGTTCTTTGCATCACAAAAGATCAAAGCTTGTACATGACAATGAAGTTTTCCTGCCTTTTGACAATGTGTTTATGAACCTGCCTCTATGATGATTTTGCTGCCAGTTTCTTACTTCATGACATTGCAGCTCTAATTTCTTCTGGATTGCATGGCTGGAGCTGAACTTTGCTCTGTGCCTGGAAGCTCCAGAGTTTTTGGTGTAATTTAATGCAGACAGATTACAAATGCAGCCTGCCAAAACACATAACAACTTGAGATGTTGAGCTTGGCTCTGTCAGCATGTGAAGAAGTGCCTGCCAAAACCAACTGGATGTGCTGGGCAAGATCGAGGGCAGCTCCAGGTAATGCCAAGGCAGCATCCTGGTATTTGCTGTAGCTTCTGTACGCTTCATGGATGTGAGCATCTTCCTAGCTGTGTCTGCTCCACGAACACGTGCTCTGGGAGGTGGCAGAGCTGCTGCACAGCTTTGCACCACTGTGTCAGGCTTTGTAGTTGAAATCTGGTCTTGTAAAAAATCTTTTCTCCTTGACTTGAAAATAGAGTTCACTTTTTTGGTCTTGTTGGGCAGATGCGTACTGACTTTGTGACTGCAATGAGTATCAGACTTACCTTCCATTAGTGTGTTTCTTGTTATAGTTTTTTTCCTTTTCTTAATCTTTACCCCTTGCATGTCCAAATTCTCTAGCCTTTTTCCTGTTTCATGTTTATGGGCTAAATTCCTAGTGTGAGGGTGAAATTATCTGAATTATTTCACTGAATGGAGCCATGAATTCTGAAATGACACCACAATACAAATTCTAAGTACATGCTTACTGCTTCTATTAGAACAGATTTTTTTCAGTATTTAAATAGTGATCATGATAAATATGCAAATTCTACAGTAAATTAACCTGTCAGTAATAATAAAGGTGCAATCATTTGTAGAAGTGGCCATGATAAGGAGGTTGTTTCTGGCTGTCATAAAATTTATGATTAAAATAAAAAACCTTTGGGGATTATTCTGGGCTCTTCAGACCATCAAATTAGAAAATCTGTGTTAGAAGATGACAGAAGGCTCTTGGTATGAGTAATATGTTTCAGAAGTTGGCAGATGAATACTGCAAATGTTTCCAAATAGCCTGACGCAAAATTGAGTTTCTTTTTTATAAAAACTACTTAGATCAGTGTAAGTCTGCTTCTTAGATAAGTGGGAAATATGATTTGAGAATAGTCTAAAAGAAGCTGTAATAAAAATGAAAAATCTTATGCACTAGTGGAATTATGACTACAAATTGAGTGGAATGACAGTACAAAGACTAATATTAGAAGAATTTTCGACCAGACTTTGGCTTTGCAGTGCTCAGGTTTTGGCCCTGTGGGTGACAAGAGATATGTGGTCTTCTCTCTGGGCATTATGTGTTATGTATTGTGTTATGTATTATGTGTTATGTGTTGTGTATTAAGTGTGTTATGATGTTGACTAATAGGCTAGTCACAATAACCAAATAACTTAAGATTTATCTTGGTGTAAGTAAAGCTGGTTTTCCAGCAGAGGTGTAGTGCTTGTTTACATTTGTTTACATGCTTATTACATTTGACTTGCAAACCATTTACATTTCTTGCCAAAGCTCTTGACTGGCTTAGCTTGAAAACATTTTGTAAGATAGGTGGTACTGTCACTCAAGAGACAAAACTTAAAAATAAGCATACTTTCCTGTACATTTCTGGTTTTTTGAAACTGGATCCCATTATGGGAGAAAAGAGAAAGAAGTGAAGTCTTGTTAGGGTGAATTTGAAACCAGACTGGGCATACACTGGGGAAGGAGAACTTTTCAAAATAATGAAGGTATTTTTTTTTTTTATTTCTTTTTCCGTCCTCAGTTCTCCACACTGTACTTGTTGCTGGGAGCTGTAAAGCAAAAAAGTTCATGACTTTGGGATTTTTTTTGGGAGGGGCCCTCAATGGTAAGAGCTCTGTGAAGAATTGTTTTTCCTGCTTTTGTGTGTAACTGTGCTACAAAACTCTGTAGGATCTTAAGTTACACTGAGTGGGTAACTGGGGTTTGTCCCTTGGTACACAACCATAATTATCTCTAGGCAAGCAAGGTTCCTCTGACTGTGATAATTTCTGACTGCCCCATTAATTACAAATGAAGTTTCATAGATTGGTCTGCTGTTATCAGCACCTCCCTCTGGAAGCCCAGGAAAGAAAGGTATGGTTGTGGAAATGCTGAGGGAGGAGGATAAAGGCATATGGACAACATCTTCCCCATCGTCCCAGGCTGAGTGCAAATTTTCTTTCCTCACCTTACTATTCTTTGTGTCTTCAGGCATTACCTGAGCATTATGGATGCCATGAAGGTCTTGGCAGCAGGAGCTTGACAGGCAGCAGTTGTTCCTGTAAGAGGTAGAGCAATAACTGGCTGGTGTGGCCAGAGAAGAGCTTACTTTTTGTGTCTTAAGTTAAATTTAAGACCCAAAATAAAATAAAATCTTTGTCATAGAATAGTACTAGCAAGGCAAAATAGTTGATGATTGTGTAAAATTATTTATAAATAACTAAATAAATTAGAAATTGAAGGTGTTTCATGAGATGATATCTTGAAAGGTAATCTTTAAAATGGTCTAGAGAATGTTGAAGTATAGTGAATTAATATTTTCTTAATCTTAAGTACTCTAAATAGAGAGAGTAAACTATGACTAAGAAACCTCAAAGTTACCACTAAAGCTATTTGGACCTTGACATATAATTGGAATGCGTAAAAATAGTCCAACTTGTAAAAGTTTGCATTCTGCATACTAAAATCTAGAGGGATTAAACAGCAGACCAACTGTTCATTAATCTTCCCATTGAAGCATTGCTGTCTGAAGTACAGCCAGCTGGGTGATTATTAAATCTAAGGAAGGATTTAAGATTTAGAATGCATTTTGAAGGTCTCTTTTTGTGTTATAACTTTCCTGTCGACACCATGAATTGATCACCCTCGTGAAAAATTAATCAAGGAAAATGTATTGTTGTTTTTTGACACACAAAGATTACACTTAATAAAGATGGAGAGAGACAGAATGTATTTATGATAAAGGCTGTTTTTTTAAGAAAGTTGTATTGGAATAAAAATATTTGTAAGACTACAGTTAGCAGCTAAATCTGACATGCCAATGGCTTAGTGTCTGCCAGTCCTGAATATCCTTTATAACTTTCTGATCTAGAAATGCATTCTAATGAGTGATGAGATGGTGTTGCTGTTGAGAAATGTCCACACAAATAATAATGCATTCTAAGTGCAAAGACATAAAAAACAGTTTCCCAAGCACTCCCATTTTCATGATGCATTGTCCCTGCCTGCATTTGCACTTATATTCCATTGTTCTTGTCTTCCTCTTAGAACAGAAACACTTTGAACTACAGATTGTCCTTTGGGAGAAGCAAGGAAGCAGTTTTTGTAACACCAAATACATTCTCATCACAAAACTCGTATTATCTATCACATCAGCTCCCAATTGAACTCAACTGTGTTGTTCCTTCCTGTTTCTCCCCAGATTATTCAAAGTCTTCTGTTGTGACTGTTTAGAACTTCTGGATGGCATTCACACCACTTGGCTTGGGATCTTTGGTAGAACAGTCTGGACAATGAATCCTTGCAAGCTTCTCTGTCCTCATTGCGGCAAGAGAGGTTCCTCTAGGGAGTGCTTCAAAGCAGAGCTTGCATTAGGAGCTCTGGGTTGTCCTCTGGAGCAGTGTACCCTTGCCCAGCATTTGGAAAGGGATCTAAAATGGGCAACTTGCACAGCTAAACATGGGTAGTAAGACAATTTGTACTTCTTTCATCTTCTAGTCTTTATTTACTTGACTCCAGTCAGGCATTTGCAGATACCTGTGGCAGTTGTCACGTTCTTTTCTCCTCTTCAGCCTTTGTTCTTACTTCCCTATTTTAGTAATGATGGGATTATTTTTTAAACAGTTGTAGTGACCTATCCTAGCAGCTGTTGGCTCATGCAGGAGGCAGTTGGTGCAAGCAGCCTTTTCTGTTTGGCTTTGGGATGCAAAGTACACAGCTGAGATTGTTCTCATAGATCGTTTGCTCTGCCACTTCTGTACACTACATCAAATTCTCAAGAATACTGTTAAACCTATGTCACCCTTCATGGGGTACAAAAGAAGGTTTTTCTTAGATGGAAAGTGACTGCATTTTCCCATGTGTCTATTGTTTCCCCAAATCCTGGGAATCACAGTAGGAGAAAGGTGCCATATTTATAGATAGGACATCATCAGTAAGCCTTCAAAGGCTTTAGAGGATCTACTCTTGCCCTTGTTTGCCAGTGAGTACCCAAATTTTGCAGTATTTGTGATGCGTCGGTTCTTTTCCAGTTTCCTTAGGCCACAGAGTGAAGTCAGAGCTTTAACCTGTATCCCCACCCAACAGTGCCCTTTATATTCCACCGAAAACAAAATCCACTAAAACTAATTAGTACAGGGAAAGAAAGTGGCAGGTTATTTGCTTAAGTTGTCAGTTTGCTGGCACTTTTTCAGTTGCTAAAGCAGAAAAATAATTATGTTGTGAGACAACATTTCAGGTGGCTTCAGCCCAATTTCTATTTGTTCATGTCCTTTTCGAGCATTCAGCTGCAGTGGCAGAATATATAAACTGGAAAGGAAAAAGTGGCATTGATCAGTAAAAGCACGTGTTCTGAAATTGTGTCCTCACTTTGCATGAAAGTATTTAGGGTGCTGGTGGGTGATAGGGCCTGAAAGGATCTCAGCAGACCTGGTCTGACTGTAGAGTGCCTGGTATTATATTCAAAAATAGAGATATAGTAGTATGCTCATTTGAACTAAAAGCTATTAATCTGTACTCAGGTGAAAATGGTTAATGCAGAAGCATATTAATGGTAATAGGGAAGTGAAATAGCCAATTCTTTTCATCTCTGACAAAATGAAGCCAGTGCAATACCAATGATGAAAACTGTCACTTACATAACTTCCACTTTCAGTCAAGTGGAATAAAAACTAGAACCACAAGTGACTGCAGAGGAAAATTTAGAGAAGTAAAGGACTATTTTCCCTTCTTTATTGTACTTGCTCATTTACTTCAATTTTTCTCACAGTTAATGCAAGAAATTGGGTTTTATATTTAGAAACATTGTATCCTAAGGTAGCACTATGATAAGAGATAAAGTGCTGGGGCTTCTTGTGTTTTTTACAGCACCAAAAACACGAAAAAGTTAGAGAATTGAGAAGTTCCTTAGCAAGGCAAATAAAAATATGAGTTACTGATTTCAAGCAGGTGTGTGTTTTTGTCAAGTTTGCAGGTACCAGCGGTAGTTTTGTATAAACTAGTCGTCATCTGTTGATTGTGAAATAGATAAATATGCTTAGTAAATGGTTCTTTCCTAATCCTTTTTAGTAAGACTCTGTTTGCTACCCATTATTTCTGTGTAAATATGTTTCCTGTTTGAAGTTGTTTTTTTTTTTTTCAATCTTTGGTTTCTTCCTTCTGCTTTATTATTTTTTCAGCTTTTGTTGTCCTTTGTCTTCTTCCCTGATAGTCAGAGTTGGACATCTTCCTTATGGAATTTGCTGGAAAATAGGGACCAATTGTGAGGCGGGAGTGAACCTTTTTACAGTGACATCACCAAGGCATGCTGTATTACACGTTCAATTTAACAGCCTTTTTCAGTCTTACAGTACCTAAAATAGAGCCTTTGAAATTCTCATAACCGGGAACTTTCCAGTGGTCATCAAAAGGAGGAGTTCTGGTCAGGCAGAATCAGTGTACTGGGGAGCAAGCTGTTAGCTCTCTAATAACATGCTTCAGCCTGAGCAATGGGGCTTGGTCAAAGGGGAAACTGCTGTTAAAGTGAAAATCAAAATGCCTCTTCCAAGTGGAGGCATAGCAAAAGTAATCCACACCATGTTCACGTAGGCAGCAGTCTATATACTCTGTCTCACTAGGGTGCTGTTATTATTAACTATTGCTGCTGTTACCAGCCATGAAAGGAAGACAAATATGCTTGTTTCAAAAGGGTAGCTGGTTAACTGTAATAAATTAACCCAGGAGAAAACACTCCTTCTGGGTGAAACACTTTTGTGGATTTTTTATGGTGATTGTCACTATACCTCTGTTTGTTCTTGTGCCCAAGGCAAGAACATTGCAGTACATGACTCTGTGAAATGTGTTGCCTTCAGGAACAGCAGTTTGGGTAGACACTGGAAATTGCTTGTGCATTTTGAAAAAGCTGGAAAAGAACAAATCCCAGTGCAGTGTTGTGTAGTGTGCTTACAAGGATGTATCCCTGGAGCTGTAACAGACATTTTAATTTTCAAGAGTTTGAGTTTGGGTGGGTTTTTTTTTACAGATAGCTGGTTGCTAAGCTGTGGTAAATGTCCAGTGTGCTGCTGTTGTGCCCAAAAGAGTGAAGAAAGCAAAGTACATCACCTGAAGATTTCAGCTTGTGATGGTTTCTGAACCATTAATCTTAGTAAGAAGAAATCATAGCTTGATGTGCTCAGGAAGGGTAGTAGCTATATTTAAAAAAAAAAAAGGAAAATATTGAATGAGTATGCCTCTTTGGATGATGATGATTTCCTACTTTAAATTTTGCTTCCTTTTTTCACCTTAATGTAATGTGCTACTTTAGAGAGGTTTTAAAACAAACAAAAAACCATGACCTCACTGTTAGCCAAAATTAGATTTCTTTTTTTTTTTAGATTTCTCACCCCCTCAAATTTAAGGAAAACTGTACAATGTAGCATACTTCTAAGAGAAGTAACCTTTCATTAACAAAATAAACATGGAAATTCTGAAGTAGAGTAGTCAGACTTTACAGGTGTGATTTCTTAAAATATTTTGCTTTTACCTGAAGGTGAGGACTGTTCTGATGACTTACATAGATTTAAGAATAGGATCCTTTAACTCTGATCATTTCATTGTAAAAAAATCAAAATTGTGCCTGGAGGATATTCCTAGGGTATGAAAGAGAACAGGGGAGGAATAAGACCTGCAAGCAATTCCTAATTTATTTTTTTCTAAAAATGTGAAAAGTGCTTCTGATTTCAAAATACTGAGCAAATCTCATTAACTACCTCAATTTCCACTCATGTTCAGCAGCCAAGAGTTATTAGAAGTACCTATTAAAATGCATAGATAACTACTCTAATGTCTTCTTCGATATAAATGCTACTTCTGTAGGCAGTGCAGTAATTTTATTCAAGGAGCATAAAAATAATTATATTACTCTTGGATGTATGATGCTACTACATTAACTATTTATTTTTGACCCAAAATTATCTTGTTCTTTTAATGTGCTTAGTTGAACTAATCTAAACATCAACTTAATAATTTTGGTGTGGTTCTTTTTCTTTCTTTCAAGACTGTGGTAAACTGCAGTGAGAACATCATATCTGAAAGAATGTTTTTTTCTTCAGCTCCAAGGTATAGTAGCAGACAGTACTGGTCATTATATATGTTAATCACTACTAGGAATAAACCTTTATTCTTAAAATGTGTAGCTGTGGAAGCTGCTCTCCAAACTGTCAGAAGTTTTTGCACCTTCCTCAGACTAGCCCCAGCTCCTGATGGGATGCATTCTGTGGTTTCAGTCTAGAGTGGAACAACTGGGGGCTGTGAGAGCTGGTCCCAGGCAACATGGCTCACATTAATGACTGAAATTGGAATAATTTTTATTCCTGTGGAACAGGGAGGACGTTAGGTTGGTGAGATCTCTTGACAGTGACTTCGAAGAGCTGCTGCACTGGGGCTATTTAATATTACACAGTAAATGTCTTATGCTTTGTTTTGCCTCAAGTAAGGCTTCTAGTACAACATGATGATGCATGTCACATCCAGTTTTTAAATAAAAACTTGTTTCAATTCCTTTTAGTTTGCAAGATGAGAACTATTGTCTTTAGCAGATATTTTAATGCTCAATTTAGCCTGGAAAATTGCTGTCTTTTTCAAAAAAATTATTCTGTAAGTCATAAACTCAAGAGTTCTGGTAATTGTACAAAGCACAGCAGGAGCTTGAGTACAGAACACATCAGAACAGTATATCAGAAACTTAAAAATCTTTCATAGACTTGAATATTCCTTGGACTTCCATCAAAGTCCTTTTTGCCCTTGTTCTGTCTTTATCAAAGAGGTACTTATGTTCATTTTTATTTTTTAATTGACAATTTCTGATATGACATAGTGCCATTAATCTTAATATAGTTTCAGCTTTGCTTCTGGTAAGCTTAAAGTGGAAGAAAATTCCTTTAAAATAAGAACACATCCATAAGAACAAAACATTGCTCTCTGTAGCTGTGTATCTGTGTCTGAGTGATAGGGTACTTCTGAAAAAATCTCCAAAGGGAAATTTCTTTAGGCCTTATATGACAGTCTTTTTCCTAAGTCATATAAAAAGGTTTTGTTTTAACATTACCATGTTTTAAGGATGTCCCAAATATCAGTTGCAGCACATTGTCCTGAATAAACACACTGGAGATCTAGGTGGTTACCTCTCTGGTTCATCAGTCACTGTGCTGCTGTAGGAGGGCATTGTTTGGCCCTTGTGCAGCAGTACCTTTACAATTCTGTCAGCCTCCGGTGGAGTTTTTGGAAGAACGTCACCATTAAAGAATCTGTTTGCATTGCTGGTGCTGGCCCAGTGGCCACACTGTTCTTGCAGCTCCTTAGCAAACTTCTGGAGGCCAACAGAGACCTGCATAGTCCTAATCAGGACATCGTGTACTTTCACAGGTAAAATAATGTGCAGCATCAGTTGGAGTAGTTTATGCAATCACTTATGAGTGCTCAAGTGTAGGTAATGAAGCATTTCCTATGGTCTGCATCAGTGCATAGATTCCTGTTACAATTGTTTTATGCTTAATTCAGAATGGCATACAAGTAATCATAGTAATAGAAGGAGGAAGGTATCAGAACTCCTGGGTGACCTATTATTTAGAGGCCCTGTGTGCAGTGGCTGGGGTTTTTATTCCACCTTGTCACGAATGCATGATTTAGATTTCTTAAAGAAGCCTTGTGAAATGTATTAGCAACAGCATTTTGAATATGGTGTTGTGAAAGTGTGATTTATCAAGGTTCAATGTCAACGTTCACTCTGTTATTCTGCGGCACAGTTGTTTGAACAGTGATTCAAAACTACAAAGGCATAAGTAAAGCTACCCAGGCACAAGTCAAAGTTATCATACTAAAGGTTACACACAATATCAGTTACTTACCAAAGATCTGCCATTGCAAAGGGTCTCAGCCTTGAGAAGCTCAAGGAAAGATCACAGCTATGCAGCCAGGCTGTTTAGCTGGGAGAGCGCAAAGAAAACTCACTTCATCTTTCATATATATGGAACACAGTGATTGGCTTTGATTAAAATTACATGCAGTGGGAGAGGTATTAGTGAGATTGCTTGTACCCACAGCCTTCTTTGTTCCTCAATAAATGGGTCTTGGAAAAGCCACCTGCTGTTCATGTGTGAATCGCCTGATCAGTGTTCCAAGGTCACCAGTGCTCACTTGGGTCCCTCTGCTCCTTTGTGGGTTATCAGAGAACATATGGGAACTAGAGCAGTTCTTGGCCAAGCTGTGGCCCAGGCCATGACCTCCACTGGAGCCTGTACCACACTGCTGCTAGTTTGGTCATGTGGCTGAGTGCACCTGTCACACACTTCTTACTGTGTGCATGGAGCCAAGGGTTTGCATCCAGAATTTAGCAGGAGTGAAAAAAGCTGTTATGCAGCTGATTATGCAGCTGATTGTAAGAAAGGTAATAATTTGATTCAGGTGGTGTTTAGTATGTCTAGCTGTTTGCTGTCCCAGCGATGTGTGTGCATTTTGAGCTGCCACAATATTTTCCATGAAAGATGATGCATTGAGCCCTGACTGTTAAGACATAGGACATGTCTAAAGTGTAAATGTGATCTCCTCAAAGCTACAGGAACAGAAGTCACCATCAAAAATGAAGAAAAGTCCTTAGTGGCCCTTATGGAAGATGGCAAATGAAGCTCCAAGTTCTGCCTTGCTTAAAGAGGAGGAGAATGTTGGTGCTTTTGCACTACTAGGTGTACAAAGGCCAGATGAACAAGAAGCTTTCAGAGGTTAAAAATTCATTCTTGTGGTCCACCTATCCTACTGTATTTGCTTGAATTTTCTTCTTCCTAAGCTTTACAGTAGAGAATAAGATAATCATGTTTGTGTTGCCTAATTGTATAATTAGTTAAATTTGGTATGATGTCCAATAAATAGAAAAGTTATTTAAGGAGTATGTTCTAGAAGTGAAAATCACTTGTTCTCCTAATATTTCTTACATTTTCTTAAGTTGTAGACCTGCTAAATAATGATTTTTCATCTTTAAACAAAAAATACTTTAAGGTAATTATCTAGTGCTAAAGACTATTTTAATTAAGCTTTTTTACTAGCATTTGCAGTAGATGAAATTGTGTATGTGTAATGACTGGGAAAAAAGTGAATTTAAACAGTGCTTCAGTAGATTACAATTGTTATTGGGGTTTTTTTTAAAAAAATGTTATCTCACCTTTGAATGAGTTGAACTTTATCCGTCAGAAACTGAAGGTGTGGTTCAGTCCAGAAGTCTTCAGGAGGACTCTAAATAACATGAATTGAAAAAATTCCTCAAAGTGGATATATATGGCCCATCAAAACCTGTATTTGAACAATCTGTTTTCTTCAGAATGCATTTTATTTGTTAATAGAGCACTCCTTTTTAGTGTTTGATAATTTGTTAGCAGTAAGTAACATGGACAGTTGATGTTGATTTGTGGGTTCAATAAACTAGTAATGATACTAGACATTCAAATGCTGACTGGCAGCAGTGTCAATCCAGAATGTCTTTGAGGAAGTCTGGAAAATGTTGGTAGTAACAGGAAGTGCTTCATTAAAAACTTTGAGTCTTGCAAAGTTTTTTCTGAATAATGTGTGGATTTTCAAAAGATCGTGGCTGATCTGCCAAATCTAGTTCCATGCAGAATTAAATTTCTTTGTGCCCAAATAACTTTTTCTGATGTTTTGTATTTCACACTCAAACCTCTTAATTTTCACCTCCAGTTCCTCCCTAATTTTGGGAGACTTGAGATAACATTTTACATTGTAAGTTTTTAATAATTATTTAATTAGAACCAAGTCTAATGATCAATTGAAATACAGGAATGAAGGCAGTAAGAACCAGAGATTTAGTGAATGTACTTAATTAGTATTTTGCTTTAAAGATAAATATCAATAAAAATGTTTCCCTCGTGGGGGATGATTGTGCTGCTCGTATATCTTTGAAAGCTCTGAAATCAGCTCATTCAATCAGATGAATCTCAAGAAGTCTCACTGAAGCAAAGGATTTTACCTTCAACATGAAGTGTACCATATGTCTTTCAGGAACAGGATTAATGAGACACTTAATAGCTTTTTAATGCATCTTAGTGTTTTAAATTTGTGACACATTTGATACAGTCCTAATAGAATTTCTATTCTCTTATCGTTTTCTGTTGCAAAGAAATCCTTGGATATGAAATAGTTTTGCTAAAATGTTATTATTGCTTTTTAATTATCTTAAATGCTTTTAGTTTATTGTAAAGATGATGTTACTTTTTTTTTCTCCCTCAGGGAAAAAATGGTAAATTTCCACTCGAATAGCAGTAGTATAATAAGAGCTTTAGGTCTGGTGGATTCCTTTGCAGAACAAACCATGTTTTTCATACCCTGTTATTCACACCTTGAGTTTATATCATATCATATCCATTGTATCCTGAAAAATAATTACCTTGGAATAATTTTTGAAAATTTAATAAAAATACAGTTTGTGACCCAAAACACATCATAAGGGAATATTTTAGAGAAAAGAGCACATTCATATTGTACTTCTCTTTTTGTACATACCTTTTGCTTTGTCCAACATGAACATGCCATTATTTTGTGATTATTACGTGCACCAAGTGTTGCAATAGTGCTTCCCTTCCATGGTTAAGTGGTCAAAAACATGGAGTGGGTTTTTCCTGGAAAAAAGTCTCTTGAAAATGAACTTCAGAATCCCAAATAAATTTTGAATTAGTATGTCTTATAAATCAAGGAAAGTGCTAGCAGCTTTACAGCCCTTTCATTCCGGATTAATAATTTTGAATAATATGGAAAGAAGGTAATGCAAGGTGAATGATATGCTGATGTTCTTACAGTGTGTATTTTGCAGGTTTGTAGGTTTTGGGTGTATTTTTTGGTTTTTGGATTTTTTTGGTAGAATTTCTTGTTTGTTTGTTTGGGGTTTTTTTTGGTTTGGTTTGGTTTTGTGTGGGATTTTTGTTTTGTTTTTACAAGACTGGTCCAGTTATAATAGCAATACATCCGTTTGTGTAATCTTGCATGAATATGAGATTTTGGGTGGGAAGTGTCTATAAATATTCTTAATTTCTCACTGTCTTCTGCATCTGCTTTCTCTCGTTGATATGCTGGCAAATGTGATGGAAGATTAAATATTTTTTATGGACAGTACAAAGTAGCTGAAATAAGTTTGAAGTAATCTTTTTTTACCAGTGAAGCTGTTAGAGGAATGAATCATTTGTAATTGCAGACTGTTAAAACAAGGCAAGATTTAATATCCTTGTACCTGTTTGTATGAATAAGTTTTATTGCTGAATAGAATTTCTGACTATTAGTTGTTTTGAAATTAGATTCAATATTTGTGTAGTCTTTTGAGGAAATTAATGTACATTAATTGACAGTAACTGTGTCAAGTCCCATTATGGGTAAGAATTTACCCTTATATGCTCATGTTTACATAAAAGGAAATGTATTATGGTACAGATAGAGCATAACATGTGATTAGCATATATTGGTAATGGGGTGTTTTTAAATAATCTCTTTGGGCAAATACTTTTAGGTTTAATCTGCAGCATTTCTGTACAATATCAATTAGGATATCTGTTGAAAAATACATTTTAATAGTAACTGCATTTTAAAATATGCTACAAGAGAACATGCATTAACAAGCACTAAAATTTTAAAATTATTTTTTCTTGATCTGCTTGCATCTGTGTACTCCTCTGCTCAGTTTCTCTCTTACTCCACTTTTCTATATTTTCAAAGTGAAGCACAGTGTGTTGGGTTAGGTTGGTTGTTAGGTACGCCATCTTCTAACATGACCTGGAGTCAGAGCTCTCCTGTGCTATCATCTCCATTCACAAAATTATATATGATTTCATAGCTCTTGGTGACTGCAATGACTATCTGAAAATGCGTGCTAAATTCCCAGATCATACATCTGACTGAAGAGAGCAGTCAGAAAGGTCATGCTTCTCTTTCAACTTTTCAGTATCTCATCTGTTCCTTGCATTTCTGCTGTGCTTGGGATGTTGGTGTGGCACCCAAGCAGCTGCCAGCAGCTGAACCATGCAGGGAGGAGGGTCTTGATTCATCTCCCTCTTCTGCAGAATTCAGGTGGTTCTCCCTGAGTTATCCTTTCAATGGCATGATGCAGTTTAATCCCTGTCCAAGGCACACATCCATTGTTTACACAGGTGATTGTGCTGCATTTTTATTGGTTGCATCTTGTAGAGAAACAGATTCATGACACTTGGTACTATAAATGAGCTACATGCAGGCCACATATGGTGTCTGGAAAGATTGACCTTGACAAGGCCCTTTTAAAAGAAGAGATGAAAACAACCATTCTTGAGCACTGAAAAGTTTTTACAGTATGCTGGAACTGATTTAATTAGTTTGTTGTTGTAATTTGACTTCTCTTAGAATATGAGTAGTTGGGAGGGGCTTTTTTATGTTTGTCTTTGGTGATTTTACACAGAGAATCCCATACTGTATCTCCAGTATTGTATCTACAGTAGTAGAAGGAGCTCTGTGTCTTCAAGTCTATCTTCTCAATTGTTAATATTGATTGGTGTTTCTTTAGTTTTTTTGGGTTTTTGGGGTTTGTTTTTTTTTTTTTTTTTTTTTTGTTTTTTTTTTTTTTGCTTTTTTCCTCCTGGATTTCTGTCTCATTGTGGGCAAATTTTAAATTAGCTGCTGTTAATTCAAAGTTCATCTAGTCTAGCTATTCTAAATTTATGCATAAACACTTAAACTACTCAGTTTAAGTACTTGTTCAGTGTGGAAACTTGATTTCAACATGGTCACTTGTTTATTTGTGAAAAAACATAACAAACATAACAAACGATAACTCTCTCATATAAAGCCATCTTGTGTAGGAGCAAAATACTATCTTGTATTCCCTTACACAGGGATTGTTTTGTATTTTTGTTCATGCCTAATTGGTTTTGTTTCTTTCTTTTTCTCTTCTTTTACTTTAAAAGGTATTTCTCAAGAGTGACCGGGTTGCAAGAATGGTCCACAGTGGAGGATGTTCTGCAAGTGACTTTAGAGATGTTTTTAAGAAAAACATAGAAAAGAGAGTCCGAAGTTTGCCGGAAATCGATGGATTAAGCAAAGAGACAGTGTTAAGTTCTTGGCTAGCCAAATACGATGCCATATACAGGGGAGAAGAGGACTTGTGCAAACAGCCGAACAGAATGGCTTTAAGTGCTGTATCAGAGCTGATTCTGAGCAAGGAACAGCTCTATGAAATGTTTCAGCAGATTCTAGGGATCAAAAAATTGGAACACCAGTTGATTTATAATGCCTGCCAAGTAAGTATTGGTGTCATTCGGTTTTGTTTTGTCCAGAATATCTCCCCTCTGCCAGCTGGTGCAGTGCCTCCTCCCTGTGTGTAGAATCGTTCAATTTTAGGTACATTTCTGCAAGGAGGTGAGACTGCTCAGCAAGGAATCTTTGCATGATCTGATTGTTGCTGAGCACTGGGATAAAGGGTATGCAGAGAATGTGGTACTTATGCTACAGGGGTCTCCTTTCACAGTGTCACAGCTCACACCATTTGAGTGATTCTGAGGAATGTGTCATGGTCTGTACACCTGCATGCCCTTGATAAATTACATATGCATGCACATACATTTCTGAGCATGTGTGTTAATCTTTAAAAGAAATTTGCTGCCATAAATAGATGACAGGTGATTCAGGCTCCTGTTGGACATCCAGTGTCTAGAAGGTTTGTGTGTTAGAACTAAATGTGCTTCCATTCAAGCATCCTCTACAAAGCCAATTTTCACATTTCTGCATTGTTGTTTTGTTGGATAAATGATTTTTCCTGTAAATTACTGAGGCCAAGACAGTCCATTCAACAGTCATATTTAGATTTATGTTTATAATCTCCTGCTAATCAGCAATATATTTGGTATGTAAAAATATTTTATTAACCAGTGTTCATAGTGATGGAAGTATAAATTAACATTTACTTAAGGAGAAAAAACCTGAAGAAAAATAAGGTATTTTTGCTAGTCTCACGACCAAGCGGCATAGATAAAGCATTTAAACTAAGACCCCACAGCTTCTTATGCTGTCTATAAAATAGTCAGTCAGATTACAGCTAAATTGTTTTTCATTTATTATGCTGAAGGCTGGTTTGTAGTTATAGGCCATCTTAATATAGGAACAAATTATATATGTTAGTGTAGCATGAAATCATGTATCTGTTATGTGATTGAAACATCTGCAGTAGGTAACACTTCTGCTGCATCAAATTATGAGCAGTGTTTTGAATTAAAAGAAAATATTCCTTCCTCTTTTTCCTATTTTTCCCCTCTTTTTCCTTTTGCCTCTAAATTGTCAGGTAAATCACTAAACATCTGGGATATGTGGGTTCATAATGAGATGAAGAAGCATTGAAATCTGGGGGAATAATTCTGCTTAATTTTGGGAGGGTTTTATATACAATAGAACGTAGAGGCATGGGAGGAAGTTTGGATAAGTCCTCCAGAGGTCCTTCAGTGACCTCTTCCTGCTCAGAGCAGGGTCAGCTGTGAGGAGAGATTAAATTACTGAGGGCCTTACCAGGCAGGTCTTAAAACTTGCAAGAATGGAGACAGATTGTGCAAACTGTATGGGTAACCTGTTCCATTATCTGAAAACATGAAAAAAACCACGGTTTTTTGCCAAGTAGATAACTTATTACTTATAGTAGAAACTCAGTATGGATTCCTCTCCCCTCTGGTGTCTGGTGATTGCTGAGTCTTGCTTTGTACATTGCTGTGGATGGTCAAAATCTGCTGTTAGTCTTCATTGGGCTAGAGGGACACAAAAAAGTGTGACCTGTAGAACTTTGAACAATTAAAGAAGAAAATTGTTCCCTTAGTCTAGAAGTGGTTTTGATGATACATCCACTAGCTTGTTGTATCTGTATCCTTGAAGGCCTCTTTGTTTTGGTTCATATTTGTATAAAATTTGATGGACCAAAACTCTTTGGCAAATATCAACAATTTTCTGTCCTAAATTCTTGGTCCATAACCCATAGAGAGACTGAAACATCCCAGTGGCTGATTTCTGTTTTCTAACATGGCAGAATTGTGACCATTGAATGGTTGTCTTTTCTTTTTTTTTTACTTGCAAATTAAAGAGAAAACAACCTTTTTGTGGGTAAGAAGGGAGAAAGATTGACCACCCTGATGTGTGCAAAGATGGGATTAAGAGAAGGCACTTCTCTTGCTCTTCCTCCTTTTAAGCTCTGAAGTCTGTAAAATCTCCTGTGCAGGTCTCTGAAGTACACAGTGTTTACCCTGGATTCATGTAAGTATTGGAGGATGGGAAGTAAGGAAAATCTGCTTCTTCAGGAGCAGATACATGAGCACCTATGTACTTGAGGCTGGAAAGAATGGAGAGGGGAAGGCTTCAAGGCTATACCCGTGTTTGGGGTTCTAGCTTTCTGCAGATTTTAGTTTTCTGAGGCAAGGATGAAGTTACTTCGCTAAAGCAAAAACTTTCATTATGTACTCCAACACAGTTGCTACCACCAACAGTTTTCATATCCTGTTCCTGTGGTCCAGTCAAGCACATAATAGACCAAAGTTATGAGGAGAAGTCTGTTGCAAAGAAAAAGACAACAATCATACCTAACCTTGCCAAGTGCAGCAACCAGTCTCTGATAATGTAATACCTTTTCTCCTTTGGTGAAACCCCTTATTTCTCATTATAGTTTTAATAAGATTTTAGTTTAGGCTGTATCTTATTCCTTTGTATTTACAGTGTATTTATAGAAGTTGAGATGAAGTTAGGCTCTGTTTTCAGTCAGCACCAGCGGTTTTCATTCTGCCCTAGAAGCCTCTATCTATCTTTGTATGGAAATGCTCGCTTTCATTTCCCTTTGCTGCTGCTGTTTAGAATACTAGAGACATGCAGATAATGATAATCAATAGTGTCTGGGAGCAGTGAGATAAGTCCAAGTCCAAATAGATGTTAAAATTGTATTTTTGATAGAGGTTTGATTAGTTTGGCTTCTAGCCTGTGCTTCTAGCAGAGAATCAGATATATGAAATTCTGTATATTTTCCAGCTCTGAGAAACAGCTGCCCTTAAAAGCAAATCTGTACAATTATAATTTGTGCAGAAAACTCTTTTTTCTTTTCCCCATTTTTTTATACCTTCCAGTCCTTTGGAAATAGGAAACAGAAAAATGTCATACAATGTTGATGATAAGAGTAAATTATCCTGCTCCTACAGGGCTGCTAAGCAGACATGGGTGCTCTGTATAACTGTAGGAGGTATTGTCTGCCAGCCTTCTCCTTGTGACTTCCTCATCATTTAGAAACTTTTTATTGGATTTCAGCAGTTTCGGCTCCCCAGCCTGTTCTAAATGGAGCATTCCCTTCAGCTCCTAAACCATTGGTATCTTGGTATCTCAGCCCAGCAGACCGTTCTGCTGGGTGTGAGTGCCTGCCTCTCCACACTGGCTGTCGTTCTCCATCCTGTGTGTGTGATAGCAGTGAGAACCAGTGTTCATTCAACCAGCAGGAAAACCTAATCAGAAATAAAGTGGATAATGATAGATCAGCTCTCTGGCACTGACAGAGTCCACATAGCTAAGAGAATTTTATGTGTTTTCTTTGAAGAAGAACTTTTTTTCACAATCTTTTAACATGCACTAAATGCCTAAGCTTGTACTTAGGTAGTAAACATTAACAAAATGTTCACATTAGGGTGGTGAAGACTTCTGTGATCTTGTTTTTGACTTCACAATTTAGAGAATGGCCAGCAACTGCTGTTAACCACCCACAATTTACATTGTGTTGCCTCAAGCTGTGTTATATGATAAAGAAATCATTGCCAGTTATCTGGGACTTAATTAACTCCTTGACTTGCGTTTGAGATGCTTGGCCAAACTGTTTCAATTTGATTTACAGAAATCAAACATGGTACTTTTTTCCTTTTTTTTTCTTTTTATTCACTGATACAGAAGATAACTTTGCAGTAAGTCAAACTGAAAGTCAAACTCAAAGTGATTTGTGGTCATATCCTATACACCACTATATCAGAACTAGAATTTCTTTGTCAGGTAAATTGTAATTCCACCCAGGAGTTTATTTTATTTTGAAAATACCTTTATAGGGTTGCCTTTTTTGGGTGATCTAAATTCTCTTCTTGGGTGACCAGAGCAGAGAACAATACTTTTCATAATGAAAGAATGCAAATCACATTCTATTTTGTAACAAGCAATAAATAACTTTCAGTATAATGTAACAGTTCTTAAGAAGAAGTGTTTTAGTCTTGACAGTTTTGGTAATCAACCACAAACTAGTTCTTTTGGAAATAGCTTTAGATGGTGCTTTCCTACAAGATATAATTATCTGCTTAAAATCCTTGTATTGTATCTGATTCTTTAGCTTTTGCAAGATATAACTTTTTTTTAGTAGTGTCTAATATGAGAATGATGGATTATATTGTCTCTTCCATAATAAATATTTTATTTTTAATTCTAAGAGTAGTTTCTGTCAAGAATTTCTTCTGACTGAAGCCTGGTTATGGTGCTCAATACAATTGCAGTCTTTCACCCAGCACTTTTCTGAAGTCCAGTCAATGATATACTTTTGGAAATGTCAGATTAAGGGCAATTTAATTTGCAGCAAGGCCTTTGTGAGTTTTGCATGTGTGTCGTTCTGATCCTTTCCTTGGTAAAATGATGAGAAATAGAGTTATTTCACAGATTTCAGAATTTCTCATATTTCTGGATATTTTCTGTAGCAACTTTCATACCCTATGTAAGTTATGAGGACAAGTATGAGTTTATGAAGCACAAAGAGTAATGAAATCTTTGTACAGAAAGTATCAGTATAGTGTTGGTTATTTTCTTCTTGGAGTAATTAAACAAGTACTAAGATTCAGTTTAGTTTTTAGACCAAAAGTTAAACAGATTCATTTATTCTTTAAATTGAGGCCTGGCACAGGAAAAAAAATTGGTTTGGACTGTATATTCTAGAACTCATAAACATATATATCTGCAGGGTTTTTAGTCACAAGAAAAGACACTGACGTCTGTGAGATGATATAACAGACCAGGGCTTCTGTTAAACCAGTGTATTTCTGGTGGTCACCAGTGACTGTCATTCCTTACTTCATTTCAAGCACAATTATACCTTGCACAGCAAAGTGACCATTGAAAAATATTGGCCAGGTCCATTGCTGTATTTTCAAGGTAACATCAGGTGTTAGCTAAGACATCCACTGATGTCTTAAACATTCCACAGAGCTCAAAATGTCCTTTCACCTTGTCCAAGATATTTCTATTGCCCCTTTAAAAAAAAAAAACAACCAAAACCCCACACCACAGTCCTGTTCTCATCACCTGCTTTTTACAGGAGAGCTGCTACTTTCAGGCCTTACCTGCTAAGAGTTTACTGCTGGGTAGCTGATGCACAGCCCAGCATGGGGCAGGGTTTTTTGCTCTCTAGATAAGAGACATTTTTGCAGACAGTGCAGAATGGATGCAGACAGGACAGGAGTCAGGGTAGGAGCTGTCAGGCCTCTCAGTGGGCAGTGGTATGAGAGATGTCTGGGGAGAGGAAAAGCAGTGATTTTGTGGGAGTGTGGGAGGCTGTTGTAGAGTTATAGTTAGTATTCAAGTGTTGACTGAATTTTTTATATGCTAAATGTGAGTCTAGAAAGTTTCTGCACATTGTCATGGGATACTAGCAATGTCCTTCCTTACAGAACAGCTAGTCCTTTAAAATTGTCCTATATGTCAACCTGAAAAATGTATCATGCCTTTTATAGCAGAAAATTCAAATAACCACACTTCAGCCTTATTCACACATCTGCTTTTAGTTTCTAGTACCTGTAAATACCAGAATATATATTCCTTCATGCTGTCCTCCCCAAAAAAAAAGTTTGCTTTCTGATTGATTTCACCCTGTTCAAGGGGAAGAAAGATCTGCTACTGTGTTCTTGAGCAGAATAATTCAAAGAAAATACTTCAATGAAGAAATAAATTGTCATTTCCTACAGGATTTTGGATGTTGCCTTTTATTCATGAGATGTCACTCTTGATTACATGCATATAGGATTTTAATATGAAGTTATTTCAGTAATTATATTTTCTTAATGATATTCTTCATTAGTATTGTACTTCCATTCAAAGGGTTTGGAAAGGTTTTGCTCAAGACAAAAAATTCAGTGCTTTGGGAAATAGTGCTGCAACCTCAACTATTCCTCCCAAGATTACTTCTGTAGTCCTCTTGTCGAAATTCAGAGCTAAACTGAATGGTGTTTGTCAGGCCAGTTTGGATTTTCAACTTAATAGCATCAGTTCTGAAGAAAATGGAAGTCTTGTAACCCCAGGGGCATCAGTTCTGTTAGCATGCAGTGATGGTATTTAAATAGGCTGGAGAGAGAGTGTTTTAGCTCCTGTAAACAAATGTTTTTTTTCTATAATGACAGAGTTTACTTTGGGAAAAAAGTGTCTGATTGGCCCAAAGGTTGTTGATTTGTTCTCATTTACTCTAATGATAGAAGAGTGTTGGAAAGAATATTAAAACATCCTCAGAAAAGCAAGTTACCTTTTTACCATGCTTAAGTATGTGACTCTGAACAATGTTTCTAAGCCCTGCAAGCTACATAATGAAATACTTTGAATTATTTTTGTTTGTAGCTAAACCAATACTGAGAAAATACCATGGAGAAATGGTATGTTGGCATCATTAATACATTTGTCAGTACTTGAGGTATTGCAGTATCTCTCTTATGCATCTATTGCACAAGGAAAATTGGCTTTGACATACACATTTAAAAGAAAAACAAGTGGATTCTTCTGAAAACCATAAAACTATTCAAAGCTTTTTTTGTCCAATATAACCATTAGGAAAAACTCTGAAGGATAGTTTTGCACCTATAATTTTAAGATGAAATTTGCATGTGGATTTTTCTATCATAGAGCTCTTTATGCCTATGTAGCTTCTGTTTTGCATCTGCATGAGGGAATTTGACATTTAGGGTGTCTAGTAGACTGAGAGAGTACCAACACTCATAGACTAGTGGATTTACCTGTGTTTTCTGAGTTGGCCTGTTCTGTGCATCACCTCTCTTGTCATGAGAGGCCTGGGTGGGAATCAGCAGAGGGAAGCTGAGAATCAGTCACCCATCTACCCTGCTCTGTCTTATGCCTTTTCTGGGGATGGAAATCATGGACACTGGGATTTTGGCTGCAGATCTTTCTTTCAAGCTGCTTTGTTTTCTAAGACTGCCGAAACATTCAGTGTGAAGGAGCAGCAGTAGAATGGCTGTGTTAGCACAAAGAAATAAGGAAGTTGTTCTGGGCTTTATAAAAGGAGATCCTCTAAGCTTTTAATTTTACCTTGCCTGTGTTTCTTCCCCTAAATACTCTTTTGGAGCTTTAATGAAGTAATTAATGGTGTTTTGACATTCACTTGAGTTCTAGATCCAAGGGAGTTAAGCTTGCCTGAACACTCAAAGCCAAATATATCCGGCATTTAACTTGCACTTATATTAAAATCACCCGTGCACTTGACTCATCATGTTTTAGGTTATCAGATGAGGATAAAATTTGTCTACTTTAGTACTGAGGAATAAAAATAAATCTTTCCTACCAAAGGCTGTTGTATTATTAATTTATTTTTTTAATCTTTTTAAAGGAGAGTTTGTATGTCTTCAGGTAGGTGAATACAAAACAAATCATTTTTACAGCCACATTTCCAGACTGATGATTAAGTTTATTAATGTGTCTGACTGCTAGCTTATATGTGCATTTGAATGAATCCCTGTGAGCAAACTGAATAAGTTAATGACCCTTAGCATGAGTTTGTTACCTGTACTTCTTATGGCATGATAGTATTTTCTATTTCCTCTTTATCAATTTGAAGTAAAGAAGTTTTGCGTAGACAATTACTTGTTTCTCTGCAGCATTTTTCGTCCTGAGATGTCTTCAGCAGCAACTGTGAGGCTACTCCTGTGGAAAAGCCACAGGAAAAGAATGACCCTGTTTCTCTATCTCTCTGGCTCACTGGTAGTGAATTTTTTGTTCTGAAGCTCGGCTGCTTTTTACCCCATTTTTTTAATTTTTGAGGGAGAACCTTCTTAGCTCTTCCTTCTTCAGAGGAAGTTTCTTTGCAAAGAGCTGCCAGGACAAGATCCTTAGGGATTCCTGCACCCCAGTCACTCCAGAGGCAAAGATGCAGGTCAATGTGGAAACAAGCTGTCTCTTTCTCTCCCTCTCTCCCTCTCTCTCTCCATATATATATATATGTATCTATATGATAGATATATATTTTGGCCATAAACTCACTGTCAGGAAGAACTTCTTTATGTTGAGAGTGGAGACCATCAGAAAAGGCTGCTCAGGAAGGTCCCATCTGGACACGTTGGGTTTGACCCTGCCTTGGAAGGGAGGTTGGACTAGATGTCTTCCAGAGGTTTTTCCTCTCTAACCATTCCTGTTCTGTGATATTTTAAATAGAAATGTAATAGCACCTCTGTAATACAGGATGGACTGCCCCATTGCAAGAATAATTGTTTATGTTAAATGACTGAGAAATCTACAGCTCTCTTGTAATGAGCGATAATTCATGTGTTTATTTTTTTTTGTCCTCCAGGAAGGCATTTCTGTGCCTGTGCTAAAAATGAGAGAGCTCTCAGGACACCTTTTCAGCTGTCTTCTCTGCTGAGGCTGTCCTGGTCTCTAGGATCTAATCTCTCAGTCTCTGAGCTTTCAGGCTGTCCGTCCCAGATACCTTCTCACCTTGAAAGCAGATTGATTCTCGCCATCACAGTGCCTGGGAGATGCTGCTTGTCCTTTCATTTTTTCCCATACTTTGTGTTACAAGCCTCAAGGATAGTTGCTCAGATGCAGTCTGGTATCTGTGCCAAAGCTGTCTGATTTGTGGTTAGATATTCATAATTTCCAGCTTCTGAAATGTTTACAAGTATGTGCCTGTTTCTCTCTCTAAGTCTTCTATAGATAGGTGAATTATCTTCATTTTAGTGCTATAGACATTATATTAAAATTCTCAAACCAATTAAAATAACCTTGGTCAGAAACATGAGTAGATATTTAAAAAAAAAAAAGTAACCCTAGGACTAAAAGTTTACAGCCTATGGATAAAAAGTAAGAGAAGAGTAAAAATAGGATTTATCTGTACTTTTTCCGTATAGGAATCTGTTTCTTGAGATAATGAATAA
Organism: Passer domesticus; assembly: GCF_036417665.1. Classification (NCBI taxonomy): domain Eukaryota; kingdom Metazoa; phylum Chordata; class Aves; order Passeriformes; family Passeridae; genus Passer; species Passer domesticus. Next base: position 20,855,873 of record NC_087478.1, read on the forward strand.
ATAAATTGACTTCCAGACATTTTAGCTACAAAGAGGAAAATTCTGTAATAATATTGAGGCTATATATTTAGTAGAAATGTCAACTTCTAGCTGATGTTAAAAGGAGGTGTTGTATGGTAAGCACTCTGGGGCTATGGCAGGAGAAATATCCCTTGCAGATGATGTAAGGGAAGAGTCAATCCTGGTATCACCTTGGAATAAGCTGTCTTCCTAGCTGGTCATGCAGTGCCAAGGTTTTTTAATGTGGGAACACTAAATTTCCTGTAAATGAGGGAAAATAGTACTGAACCATGCCTGAGAGAGCCTCCAAGGTATACACAATTTCTGGAGAAGCTTTGTTTTATTCCTAGGAGCTCTGTAAACTCATGTTCCAGTCAATCTGGCACAGTCTTCTCGCTGTACTGTGTCTTTTCTCAGGGGGCTGAAGACAGCAGAATCTTTCCTGAAACACCTATGCCTCCTTTGGGAAACTTTTCTGAATTATATTCCATGTTTACCATACTAGAGTAACTACTTTTCCTTAAAGGTGGATAGCAGACTTTTGTGAAAACTAGTGTTTTCACACATGTTTGATGTTAGCAATCTCCATGTTTCCAGAAGAATAGAAACTGGAAGTTTATAACTTCTAGCAGCAGGAGAAAGTCCCCCTGTCCCTCTGCAGTTGTTCTAGAAAACTGATTCAGGACCCTGACTGCAGAAGTGGATGAGTGAGTTCTGTTGTGGAAAGAGTACATGCTGGACACTTCAGGCCATGGGGGTGGGATCAGAAGAAAGACAAAGCAAAGTGTTATTAGTTGAGTTCACCCTGTCCTGGACAAAGGCTCCCATCTGCTGGCCAAACCTTCATACTTGTTTCTGGCCTGCGTCTGTGAGAGTGCAAAGATTCCTGAGGCCCTTTTAGCCTTCCAGCAACTGCCCTTAATCTGTGCGGGCACCGCTGACATGACCTTGATATCAGAGGACTCTGACAACGAAGATGGCCCAGGATGACACATCCAACATGGCAAGAAAGCAAAGCCGTCATTGTGGACAGGATTGCTAACCTAACATGGAGGATTTTAAACTAGATTTTTAGGCTGAAGTGCCCTAAACTGTTGTCTTTTGGGCTTCACTCCATAGATCAGAACCTTCATAGACAGCAAAGTCAAATTCTTATGGTGCAACACAAATCTGAAGTTTGCCTTCTCATACATTAACTTCTGGATTAAATCTATTCTTCAGTTCTTACTCAGCTATTTGGGATTTTTTTATTTTGTGGATATGTGTCTATACATCACACCATCACTGACCCCTAGAAACAGTGGAAATACAGAACATTCTCCAGCTTATGCTATAGAATGGAACAGAAAGGGGGGAAATTGGATTCCATTTCTACTATTACCTAGCTTCTCCACATCATATTTACACAAAGTTGTCAGCTTGAAGTCTGTCTAATAAAGTCAACAATATTTAATTATTTGGAAAAAATACTGACATGATATTTAAGGTGCTTTTGCTTAGTTAATGCAATTCTCATTAACATTTTTTGACCTAATTGTGTATATTCCCTTTGGTTTCAACACCCCAGAGAAATTCTTACCAGTGATTAGTAAGGCAAGAAAATATTTTGCATTATATTTTTGGAGAGTGAGTAGGGTAAGCAGAAGGAGAGGGGATTTCCTTATGAAGCAAGGATGACTTCAGGAAAATAGAAAACACTGTGAGCCACTTTAGGACATAAATATGCATATAGCAACAAGGTTTGCATGATAATATTTCCGTTGTCTTGGATATGGTAATCTCTGTGCAGGTGGTGGGAGAGGAGGAGGGTGGAAGACTTTTCTAAGGAGGATCAGGACGTGAGTCATAACTCATTTAAGGCCCATCACTTCCTGCCTAGGGTGGGTGTGGGAGGGTATTCCCTAGGCAGAACCTGAAACTAAGTTGTATTTAAGGTGACAGCCAGTATCTATTTCAGCAGGGTCTGGGGGAAGGTGAGAGAGAGAATAAAAACACCCATTTCTTTGATCCTCTTACTCACCAGAGATTACAGTGCAGCTGGGACTTCCACAGTATTCATGGTAGGCGTACAGATAACTGCTTAAGCACTTTAAATAACTCTGGGGGCTTTTCCACCTCTCCATTGATTACCTAGGGACCCTACATTTCTGACTTAAAAGATACTTTATTTAGATGGTTCAATAGGCTCTGCAAATAGCTCTGAAGCTTTTTGCCCTGCTTAGGTGTAGGAAGAACATTCATACAAATAAGAAGACAAAGACTTGAGTGAAAAAGTATAAGTAAAAGTTTAGTTATTTTGTATTCATAGTTTTGGTGGCGAAGTTGGGGTGGAAGGCATTTCCATAGTTAGCAACAACTGAGGAGTTTGATCTTTACAGTGAGGAAGACAGCACTGTGATGAGTGTGAGAAGTCCATCTTAATGGTATCCCTGAACTCCAATAAGCAGATGTGAAAACCAAGATATATTTAGATTAGTTAGATTTAAGATGTTTATGGTATGGCATATTGCAGACTTTTTTTTAAATTTCTGTTAATAAAAAATGATGCTTTGCATCCATGTCCTGGATTTATCTGAAGGATGTATTCTTAGTATTTATTGTGACTAAATCTGTAAATAGCTTGTCATTGTTATCCTTCCTTCTGTCACAGCATAATGTGCTTTCCTTGTGTTTTCATCCTGTCTGGCAGTGGTGGCCAAACATTGTACGTTCAGCAAGTAAGAAGGGTAAACCTGGGTTTTGCCAAATGATCTGTTGCATTGCAAATGCCAAAAGAAAGAGAGGCAGAAAATTCAATTGTTTTCAGTGACACTTCTGACCTGTGCTAACATCTTTTTTCTCCTCTATAATCCCCTACTGATTCAGTAATTTGAATCCTAATGTGATTCTAATCACATCTAATTGTGCAGTTTAATATTTATATTTGTTATTTAAAAACAGTGCTGCTCTAGACACCCAGTGGTCTGACTCCTCATCACCCCATGATACTTTTTTCTGAATGACAGTCTCTGTGGTAGCAGTATTCTTATGGTACAGTCTTGATGTTTTCAAAGGAGGTTTTGGTAAAGGTTTCTTATGCTTTCCTTTTGATTGGTTCCTATGGAGTTTAAGTGTTTTTTCTGTCTGGTTCACTCTGTTTAGGAGAACTGTTGCCTGTTTATTCAATATATTGTGTCCTGGAAAAGGCAGTGTAAGAAAAATCTCTGACCTTACAGATGAGATGAAAATGTTTTGTCTACTCTAATGTTGCTTGAGCTGCAGGGAACTCTGGGAGGATCTCACAAAACTGCATGGGCAGAAGTGTGACAAGATGTGATTTCATGTAGCTCTAATGTAGCTAAGCTAAGGTGCTACATCAGAGGAGAAATAAACCAGTGCATGGCCAGAAGATGCTGAACTGAGCATGGGCAGTTACAACTCAGAAAGACACTTGGTTTCCGTGTGGTGAAATCATTAGCTCTTTATACATCAGTTCATCATTTTCCTCCTGTGTATAACCTTCTTATGCCTTTACATTCAATATTGTGTGCAGCTTTTTTCTCCCTCTCTGAAGGATATAGGGGACGTCAGTGAGGACAAGAGGGTGGCATTGAAAATCATGGAATAGCAGCCTTTTTGCAGAGAGGCTGAAAGGGCTGAAACTCTTCAGTCTGCAGCTGAGAAGGTTGACAGGGAGGAGTATGGTTGAAGTTTACAAAGTTATGAAAGTACTGGGTAAGATGAATGTGTACCTTCACTTGATACATGCCACACCACCAGAAACTAGGACAGTCAAGAAAATTTATAGGAGATAGAAAATGGAAGCAACGCTTCCATGTACAACTTCTGGAGAAATTCCCAAACCTTTTGTCACAGGGAGTGATGAGGGCAGAGATTGAAAAGGTATGGACAAGTTAATGGAGAGCAGGTCCATAATTTGACATTACTAGGATTTTGCCTGGGTGTACCTTTTAACATGCCACACATTTCCTCAGGCTCTAACTATCATTAGGGATGTTTGCTTTGGAGAGCAGTCAGACCTCAGCATTTTACCCAAATAATCTCCTCTGCTGTCCCACAATTCTGGTCTATGTGGACCAAATTCTGGGGGAATTTAAAGTTGTCATTTTTTTTTTCAAATTTGTTTTTTATTTGGGCTTTTTTTCCCCCTTTCACAATCTGCTGGTAGTAATGTCCAAGTATCATAATGATTCCAAGGCTAAGTAGAGTCTGTAATACTTACAGACACTCTAGCTAAAGACTATTAGATGTCTAAATATATGCTGTGTCATTTTTCTCTCCTTGTTGCCTAAACAGACTGCTGTGAATAAATAAATATTTTAAATATCTCTATCTAGGTCAGAGTATCTTTATCACTGAATGCTCACATTGCATAATGAACAGCTTCTGTGAACCAAATAAAGCATCTTTGCATCAAGTCAGAATTAAAACTAGTAGCAGACTCAGTATTGAGGTAGTGATTTTCTTTGTAAATATGAGGTCTTAGCAGACTTTCTTCAAATGGTGTTATCCCAATATCCAGGGAAAACAGTGATATGTGTGCATTATTGAATTATCTTTATTTGTTTACATACTACTTGCCATGATTTTTTCAAGACAAGAAACTGATCTCAGCTCTTGGAATTTAGGTTATCAGAACACCAACATTCCCATAAAATATATGTTTTATTTGGGCAAGCAGTGCAGAGAAATTATATGACTGTTGTGGAAAGGACCATGCCTATAAATTAGTGAAAATCCTGCTTGGGAAGCTCTAGTTTCTTTTCAGCTCTCATAGACAAGAATGCTTCTGGGGTCCTGTACAAATCCAAACAGACCAACAAAAACCTCATTCTTAACTGTGCAAGGACATTTGCATTACTTTTCTGAGTGTCCTGTTCAAAAATATGTATTCAACTCTGTAGATCAAAATATGCAATAAAATATTGAAGACTACATTTTAATTTTGTCTAGAATAAATTTTGAACTGTTAATTTATTTTTTAGTTTTCTTCAGTAATGGTAATGTTAAGTAGAAGAATATTAAATGTCACGTGACATTTGGGACACACAATAAAGGCCAAGGTTGTCTGGCAAGGTTAATCAAGTTCACTGCTAATAAAAGGTTTTCGACTACTTACAGTTTCTCTGAAAGGTTAACAGCAGTCAAGTAGGAAAGATGATTGATAGGGAAGCAATTATTGACTGAAGTTGCAGTGTACAGCTGCACATCACAGTACTAAATAAACTTTTCTTGATAAAGATTTCCTCGTTAATACATGGTGTGTATTTATTTCTTCAAATGTCTTACCATTTACAGTATTGGCAGTGTACAGTGAAAGTTTGACCTGTGTACATGTACTGAATGGAGTGGATTTATGTTAGCTCTTCCCACTGTGTTCATTGTGACTAGCTTGAATATTGTATGTGCTTCTTTTCCTGTTCATTTTCAAGTCTTGTCATAGGTTTTACTTGTGATTTTGGTATTGGAAGTCCCTGAAAAAATGAATCAGGAGAGACATTTTAACCAGTGCTGAAAATGCAAAACTGCATATACTTTTATTTTCCAAACTTGAATGCAAGAAAAGGCCATATTAAATTCTCGGCTTTGATTATTTTGGAAATTGCCTAAGGGTCCATCCTCTGGTTGATTAAAAAAAAAAGTATATATTTTAAAATTTTATCGTTTTCAATGTTGTTTTTGACAAGTTCTAATTATTTTTTAAATTAATTTAATTATTTAATATATTCATTACTCTAGATTTTGGGTTGGTTTTAATCGTAAATAAAATAGTTTATAAATCAGTATACAGTAAGTTTAATTAACGAGTACAAGCAATTAGTATAAATGATATCTTATAAATCAATATTGGAATCAAATAAACAGGTTCAGAACTTCATAAAAACATTTCAGAGAACAAAGTATCTCATTATCCGAGATTGTACATGATTTATTTAGAGCTTTTAGGTTGTACAATGATTGTAAAAAACCTTTTTTTAGTGAGGTCCTATACAGATTGTACAAATGTATACATTAAAGGTCCTCAGGCACAGTTTTTGAAAACACTGATTTGATTGGATTTTTTTTTCTAATCAGCTGAAGCCAGTGTACAGTATTTGACTGTTGACTGGCCTTGCTCTTTACCTTCATTATTATTTGTTTTTAACAATATTGACACACTGCAGAGAATGATATGCTAATTGCGTTCTCTGATCATCTAAACACCTTCCATCCTAATTTCAATATTTATATGATCATAAAACTGATGCTTACCATCCCCCCCCAGAAAACTGTTAAAAAAAATTAGCAGTCAGTAAGACTTTTGACTAAAATTAATTTTCACAGATGTTTGGGCTCTGTGTTGCCAGAAAACTGAGTGATCAGCCTCGCCAGTTGTCTGAGAGGCAGTCTTGTGCTCTGCTAGAGCAAAATCAATACAAAAAGCCTGAGAGGCCTGATGGTGCATTGGGAGAAGTTGTTTGAACACCTAATACGACTTTTGGACCTGCACAGCTTTTTAAAGTCTACTTACTGCAGACAAATGGAAAGCAAAAATTATTTCAGTGGTAGCTGAGTTTTGTAGTATTTTTTTTAAAAATGTCTACTGCATTCTACATGAGAAATAATTTCAAAAGTAGGTGCATTTTCTTCCTCTTTAACTATTCAGATTTTCTCTCTCTTGACACCCTTTCCCTTATGTTTCACTAGATTTTTTTTTTTTGTTGCACATATTCTAAAACAAAATTTTCCATATATTTACCCAAAACTAGTGATTTTTGACAGATTTGCTTATGTTGACTGGGGAAAGGGCTGAGTTGGGAAGAGCAAGATATAGAAAATGAGTTTTTGAAATTTGTGATTTGCAGAATTCTGTGAGAAATCCAAAGGATTTCACTACCACAGTTTAGGTCATCTGTCAGCATAGTCATTTGCGTAATACATGATAGGAATTTTACAGCATGCAGAGAATATGAGAGTTTTAAAATATCATTTTATTGATCTCTTTTATGAATCATAATTAATCCTCTGTGTAATCTATGGACAAGGAAGAGAAAATATCTTAAAACTAAAGCTAAATGACACGGCCTCCACTGAAATAGAGTGATGACATTTTCTTTACTTTTACAGCTGTATCTTTCTTGCTGTGAAACAGGAGGCAGGAGGTTTATCAAAAGGTCCAGCAGTAGCTTAAGAAAGCTCCACACATCCTGCCCTTTAATTAAATCTGTTTTTTACCTCCTGTATGATGTGGAGGCAATTTACTTTCATCACAGTCTCATCCTTCAGAAGTTAAGTCCTGTTGAATTCATGTCCAAAAGCTATTTCAGTCATGAACTGGGTATGATCTTCTCTTTTGGCCTGAACTGAAATTTGTTGGTTCTTCCACTTTCCTATATTTAGTTAGTAATCTTGGTACACAAACTTGGGAACCTTTGGGAATCTCTGCAGGCCATTTGTGTTCAGTGTACAGTGCCTCCTTAGCACTGCAGACACCTTTATTTTTTTCCCAGTCTGCTCCTTTTAAGCAACTCTGCCTGTGTAAAGATAAGCACAGGAACAAATACTGCAGGCCTGAGAGGTGCCAGGTCTGTCTGAAGCAAAACTCCTTTTTTTTAGAGTCAGAGATAAGAGTACCAAGGACAGTGATCTGAAAACTGCCAGTATTTGCAGCTAGTACACCCATTACCTGCCTGCTGCTTTCTTGATTGACAACCAAAGTTGAGTGCTAGAACTTCCCTGTCTTCTTCCAGCTTTGATCCTGGATGCCATTAGTTGCTTCCAGAAAACCATTTTTTTCATTACCGTATTATCTCAACAATTTAGATCCAAGTCCTTTGTTCCATTTGGTTTATGTTGGAAGTTTTTACCTTGGCTGTCTGGCAGTAATCAGGGATGAACCCTGCAGGTTACTTCACAGGGGCATCTGCAAACAACCTTTCAGCTCAGCAGGCTCAGACTTGGTTATGTGTGACAAAAGGTAGCTGTAAAGGAAAAACAAGCATTGCTGTCACACAGAATGAAAAAATTCTTTGGATTTCATGTTGCAGAAAGAAGAGCAAGTACTTAGATATGTGTAGCATCATTTTAGTCATTACATGTAGAGAAATTTATAATGCTGTGGGCATATATCTGTAGTTTCATGTTGATGTTACTGTGAATTAGAAAGCTGCACGGAAGCTAACACAGCAGTAATAAAATAGTCACGTGGAGGAACTATCAGTTTGAGCATTGTGAAGGTAAAGAACAATAACCTGCAGCAGTTTTGTATTCATCTATACACAAGCTGATCTTGTTTCTTGGGCATAGAGTATCTGACTTCATGTGTAGGGTAGTGTAGGTGTGTGCTGAGGCTTTAGCACAGCACCTTCTGCCAGCATCAGTACCTTTTATACCTTAAGTTGCACATTAACCAGATTTTTTTTCTAGTGTACATTTTTTTCTTTTGTACCAAAATACACTGCTACATTACAGCCTTGTAAGTAATTTTAAAAGAGAAAAAAATATTTCAATAGGAATCACAAAGTATGCTGTCTTTTTCCGACCTGTTTAACTATAGAAACATTCATTTATTCAGAGGTATTTCTGTTCTGTGGTGTTCAGGCATACAAATTAAGCAAGTTTGTCAAGTAAGATAGCATGATGTTTCTGAATAGTAATTTGTAACTCTGATAAGTTTACAGTCTTACTTAAATGATCAGATAAACTGAGGAGCATTGACTTCATGCAGATTCAAGACAGAGGGCAGCACAACCTGAAGATGTGTCTGAATGCAGTTTGATTTAGCCTTTGGTAGTGGATGTTTGTAGCTTGAGTACTGCAAAAGTGATTTTTCAAAGGTTCATAATGTGATCAGAGTTGAGCTGATTTTCTCAGTTGGGATCCTGCTAAATGTCAGATCCTTACTTCAAAGCAAGGTACTCTTCAACTCTTTGACGAGATGGTCACCACTTTTCTTATTACTGATAAAGCAGTGTATTGTCTGTTGTCTAGCATGGTCTCTTCAAAAGCAAGGGAGTGTTTTGGCTGAAATCCTTAAAACAGAAATTTGGAGTAGAAAACTTCAGTCTGTCTTTCAGAAGTGGACACTTACATAAGCAGCTGTAATCCTCTTAATAAGAATTGTTGGGCAGCTTGCATTTTGAGCATGCTCCCACTCTATCTCCAAAGATGATTGTACTTTTAAGAATGAGAAAAAATAAAGGCAACTGCAAGCATTAAGGAATAAAAATACTTTTTAATTAATAGCTTGACATCTGATGGTGGTAAGCTTATTTTAGAAAGCTGTTTTAATTTAACACCATTGTGGGGATAAAAAGAGATGATGATCTGTCTTTTTTTTTCAAAGTAACTTTTTATGCACTCAAGTGTAGTCACTCATAAATACTGACTTTTCTGATGAAGCTTTAAAAATCACTGTCATCTTTGCAGAACGAAAACCTATCTTACTCATGCTTTTGCTCAGTTGAGAATGTTCCAACTGAATTAACTAGCCCTCGAAAGGGGAGTCAATGTCTGTGCCTAGGTTTTACAAGTTTTTGACACTGTATGTGGGGCATTTAGGGGAAACGTTGGTCTGTTTAGTCAGGACTTCTCATGTACCTGATTTACTGAAAACAGGTCTCTGGTGTCTGTAGAGTGTTCTATAGTGAGGTCCCCTGCTGCTAAAATACAAACTGGTTATGTGAGGTTTAAGTGAAAAGGGAAGCATCTCTAGTATTGATAAAATCAGTGAATAGCTATGGTATGGTACATTTCTTGTTGCAGCAAGCTAAGTTTCTTATTAAATGGGATTTCTGTATACCCTCTTTTTCAATAATCTCTAATGCTGCAATTTTTAAAAAAAACTTTATATTTAAGAATAGAAAACATTATGTGTGATGTCCATGTAAATGTGAATTGTTCTCAAAAAAAACCCCAAAAAACCATTTTTTACAAAGCCTCTATTATAAATCCTTTCAGATCAATGGTTTCTTTTAACCAAATTTCAATTGCAATACTGAGAAGAATCTGAGTAGTTGTTCTGCACTGTTGCATTTATATTAATTTCTATGCAGTGGCATGCTTTTCTAGTTTTTATTTAAGTTTGAAAATTACTCCAAGGGTTTTAATAGCTTGATATCCACAGATGTCTTGGGTCTAGATCTGATCCTCAAATATGGAATTAAGGAAAAGGGTACACTTGATGTTAATGGTTGTCACTTCTCCCCACTCATGTGATGGGTCCTATCCAGTGTCTCCCTATGTAAAAAAGTGGACACAACTCAGAAATTCCAAATTCTTACATTTCCAGAATTTTCTCAATTTTACTGATGTTTTCACTTCATATTCAGTAGATAAATAATAATTGAGTACACATTCATAATCACTCCAGTGCGTTGCTTGTAAAGTTGTTTTTTCATGTAGTTTTTTGAGTTTAGAATAAAACCAAGCAAAATGACCTTGCATGGAATGAGATATCAAGGTTACTGTTTTTCTGATTATAACTTCATTTTGCATACTGCAAAAATAATAATATCAACAGCTTTATTTCTTACTGGGACAGATGTGAATGACCTACCAGTGATTATTACCTTGGCTCTTTTATGTAAGTAAAGCAAACTTCTTTGCTTTTCACCTCTTCAGCTTCTTTCCATGCTTTACAAAACATCATTACATACAAGCAGCAAACTCATTAGAATTTTAAAGTATTTTGGGAAAAAGACTGAAGTTTTAAAATAAGTAAGTAGGGAACTCATCTTTTAAGCCCTCAAGTACAAAGAGATGATGAAAAGCAATGCAGAGTTAAGAAAAATGCTAAGATTTTCAAAATTAGCTTACATATTCATTAGCTTGAATGATCATTTTTTAAAATGGAAAAATAGCTAAATATTAGTCTTTAAGTAAAATCTCTTACTTCTTCAAATGAATTAATAATGGAGGCAGTCATTTAAGTTGTATTGACACAGGAAAAGGTTTTAGCTTTATTCCATTCTCCTACACTCTTCTTTTTGCAGAAATCAAAATTCAGTCATAGAAATTATTTTCAAGCAGATATTTTCAAGCAATTGCCTGTCATGGCATATATTATTAAAATAAGTTTGACCTCTTAGCAAAAAAAAAAGAAAAACAAATTAGTTTTACTTATTGGACAGGCTTTCACAGTGAGAAAACAAAAATAAGTACAAAATTATGTGGTATAATATTAAAAAAGTAGAAATATTCTCAGTGGTAAATTCAATAAGTCTCTCCTTTTGAGAAATGGAAGAATACAAACTTTGTATTGTATTCAATACAAAGTTTTGTTTTGAATGCAATAACTGTATTGTATTTTTTGAATACCATAACTGTATTCTGAAAACTTAAAACATTTTCTGTCATGAAGAACAGTTTTGTTGTTTATGCTCACAGTCAAGTTAAGCTTCAAGTTAGGAGGAGATTTATTGACAGGCTTAGTGGGAGAACCTTTCCAGTCTGGGCCATGATCCATCTTCTACTCTCTGGTATGAACTTGAGCCTCTTTTGGGTGTGCCATCAGCTTTTGTTCTCTATCTTTCTGGTAGCCTGGCTGAGTTTCTCCAAGGATCTTGCAAGATGCCAGATTGCACAGGTGACAGATTCCATGTTCCCTATCACTTCTCTACTAGCAGGAAAACACTTTTCATCCTGTTTCTAGATATGGTCAGATTTGCATTAAGCACATTGACCTGTAAGCACTAGATAGTGCATTTTTAATTGTTTTCTTTAGTTTTTTTTTTCTTTTTTATTTTATTTGGAATCCTAATTTTTCTGAATGCTTTGGTTTAAGAAGCATTGGATTTAAATAAGCATTGTAAAGGAGGTGGTGTTACAACGTTGGTGTGATACACTCAGAGTAGCAGTCTTAGTGAGAAAAACACTGAAAAACTTCAGTTTAATGTAATGAATAATTTCCCAAACTAACTGTATGTTCATAAGCTGGAGATCTGATTTAATTAAAGGACCAGTTTATGCCAATTTGCATCACTAGTCATTTTAAGTTTTCTTTTAGTTAAGAGCCACTCAGGTATCGTTAAACATTAGCTATATACTAAATGCGCTACAGTTGATTCAGCGTGTTTGTGTTTAGCCCTAGGGACAGAGAGAGCCCTCTCTGGCAACGCTGTCTTTGTCTTTGTTTGGCAATTACTCAGGTGAGATGGCGAGATGTGTCACTCTTTTTTCCTCTTAACCAGCTGTGCAGGGCCATGCATTGAGCTGAAGCCCCAGTCCACCTCCCCTCCCCTCCGCTGCCCAAAAAACGTAAACAGGTGAAAAATGCGTTGGGCAGTCTCATTCCTGTTGAGACCCAGCTGTTCTGTTGATGTGAAGAGGTATGTCCTTCCTCTTTGCCTCCCTGACAGAAGTCAGACATTTAGTCCTGACTATTCTGTAAGTATGAAAATTGGAAGTTCACAAATTGGACATGCCTTGGTGTGAGCAGTTGGGCAATACTGGGAGAAAGGAGCTTTTTGAGTGAAACAACACTATTCTTAGGAGACATAGTTGCACAGTTTTATTCCATATACCTATATATGCGTATACAGGAACTCATGGAACCAAAGGATAAATTTCCTTGCAAACATTTTCTAAGCCAATCTGTTATTCCAGTTTTCTGATTCATGGAGAAATTATTTTAGCTGCTATTTTTACAAATAAATCATACCTTTTCTGTTTAGTCTGAGTATTAAAAATTCAAGGGAGCACTGGTTACCCTTCAGAAACCCTGACTGCTCTGACTGTATGGTGGCCATTATATTTCTTTCATCTTGGTGAGCCTCAAAGCTGTGTATTTGTTTAGTGTTTCACTAATTTTAAGATTAAAATTAATTTCTCTTGTTTTTTTAGCTAGATGGCTTGCTATAAATTTAAAATGTAATGCGTTTCTCACAGTTGGATTTATTTTTGTTCTCTTTCCAAGTTGGATAATGGAGATGAGCAAGCAGCCCAGATAAGACGTGAACTAGATGGACGACTGCAACTGGCAGAACAAATGGCAAGGGTAAGTGGTTGCTTTCTTGCATCAAAAACGTATCTTCATATGAGATTGAGTGGCATGATCCATAAAGTGTGTTTCCTATTTCTTATTCTAAAATGAAGCAGAAGATTGTTTGAAAACAGACTGGCAGATGCATTTCTTTCTGCTCTGAAGAGTGTCTGACAACTGGGCTAGGGAGAAAGCAAAACCTGGTTTTGGAAAGGCCTATCCTGTGTGATCCGACATGTCGTTCAACAGCAAGTTCAATTTTCCTCCTTTTTTTTTTTTACACTGGATAGTAACAGCATCTTAGCAATTGGAAAGATATTTTAAGAACACAATAAAAGTCTGTTTTATTTGTCTTCTGTGTGGGCATATTATTATTTGAATGATCCTCACAGGATATAGTACAGTTTGAAAAACAGAGCTAAGGTTTTGGGGTTTTTTGCTAGACAACTCTGAGCCTTGGCCTGTGTTTTTAGTCTCTGACTATAAATTACTTGTTTTTATTTTTAGGGTTTTTTTTAATATGTCATTTATTGGCCCTGTCATGCTGGATGAGCCAGTCCACTCAACTTGCTGCAGGACTTTTTGGTCACTGTCGACTTGCTTGGTCTTTGTTATTGAAACAAAATCAACTGTAAAGTTTTTAATATAGGACATTTTATGATGGACCTTATAACACAATGATAAAAATTGTCCAGTTTAGGAGCAAGGTGCCTGTCTTTGAAGACAATATATTAGGATTGGTGTTTGTTTTTCATTTATATGTGAAACATATATTTTAGAATAATTTACATTTTTTGTTTAATCTTGAATGACACTCTCCTAAGCATCCAGTATTCAATATTTGGAGAAACTGTGCATAAAATCGGCTTTGTATGGATTCATATATGGACTACATGAGTACATATGTTTTTTCTTTGTGATTATTGTTATAAACACTATATTTAAATACTATTGTCTAACTTCTACAGAGGAAAAAATTGATTATTAAGTTATCTGTAATTTTTAATAGAGGGATTATTATTTAAAGTAATTATTTATTATTATTATTAAGATTATTATTTAAAATAAAACAATGCATTGTAAGTAAATGTTACTTTGAAAGTGAATGACCCATTATAAAAAATAAAGGTAAGCAATGATAGGAATTTCTTGTCGTGGTTGTAGTTTATTAGCTTTATATTAGAAGCATGAATATGATAGACTTATTATTGGTAGCATGGGAAATAGATGAAGTAACAAAACTACTAGTGGACAGGTGCTTTTATAAATGCCAGTTTATAAAATATTGAAGGTAACCTTAAAGGTCTATTATTAATTACTATGCTTAAAACACCTGTAAGTAGAAATGCCTAATGTGTGGTTCTTCAGTTTGGGTTTATGGCTAAATGATTCAGGGACATGTGCAAGGTTCTATTTTAATTTATTTCTTCTTTCCAAAATTAACTGTTCTGTGTTTATGGGAAAGGATTCACTTTCTATTACTGTTTTGAAGACATAAAAATAGATAGACACTGAAATTATGACTTATATTCTTATTTATTGTCTCTTAACTGAAAGCAAGTTGGTAAATTAATATGATCTGTAATGTGGGATTTTTTTTTTTCACCCTAACTTTTAAAATTTATTTTCCAAGGAAAGAAAATTCCCAAAATTTGTAACAAGGGAAATGGAGAACATGTACATAGAGGAGTTGCGGTCTTCAGTGAATCTGCTGATGGCAAATTTGGAAAGTCTGCCAGTGTCTAAAGGTGGGCCAGAGTTCAAACTGCAGAAGTTAAAGCGATCACAGAATTCTGCATTCTTGGACATAGGAGATGAAAATGAAGTTCAGCTGTCAAAGTCTGATGTGGTTCTCTCCTTCACATTAGAGGTAATTGCAAATTTCACAGAAAACTCGTTGATGGCTTAAATTGCTAGAATACCTGTCCTGACACTCTTTTTTTATTAGTCCTTTCTTAATATTTTTAGAATGTTATGTTGAAGAAGTTAAATATGCTCTGTATCTTTGGTAATTAGGATTTAGAATACAGCTGGATGATGCATTTTCCTCTTGCAGCAGTAGTTGCATTTGGGCCCACACAATTGTGGGAAGTTGAATCTGCCATACAAATGTAACTTTAAATGAATTCCAATTTATTAAATAGCTAAGTGTAATTCTAAATGTTAAAATGAAACACTGTTATTATCAGGAATGCCTTCCTGGAATTTTATAAATTAATAGAGTTTTCTCACTAGAAGCGTTTAGATAAAACACAGTGATTTTTCTTTACTGGTGATCATAGCAGTTTTTTATAAATTTCTGCATTTTCCTCAAGAATCTGTCTTGTTTTTTCTGAGATTATGCAGGAAGTCTGGCCTGTAGGGATACAATCCTAATCTGTATAGATTTCAGTTTACTTGAAGAGGAAGCCACAAATACATTTGGTTATTAAACAATTCTGATGACAGAATAGAATCATAGAATGGTTTGGGTTGGAAGGGACCTTAAAGTTCATCTAGTTCCAGCGCCCCTGCCATGGTCACCTTCCACTAGATGTGATGGATTAAAGCCCCCTTCAGCCTGGCCTCATAACTCAGGTCCAATTCTGCAAATGTGCATACCAAGAAATGCTTATCTTGCTTTCAGTAATAGTAGAATCAAAACATTACCACGGTGTGCATTGTGTATTTGTTGGTCAGAAGGTGCCATACTTGTATTATGCACTTGAAGTGCCTCTAGTTTGTTTAAGACAGCAGGTAATGTTATACAATGAATATTTCAATTGTTAAAGAGTTCAAAAGAAATAAAAATTGTTTATCTTTTAAATATTTTTTTCTCAAGTGAAACGAGCATCTGATTTTTTTCATGTGTTGAAAAGTCAGACAATTTTTTCCCATGTCATTCTTAAAGATACGGAATAAAAAACATCAAATATGGACAATGAAGAAATTTCAGTTCTTTGTATAAATGAGAAATTACTTATCCCAATATATGCAATTTTAATATTGCTAACTAATAATGTAAAAGCCCAACAATCAGCTTTCAGAGAGTAGTAAGATCCATCATTCTATGTGCCAAAAAGTTTTAGTTCATCAAGCATGTAAAACTGGAGTGCAGTCTTTAGTGTTGAAGTGTATGAGAAGATGAAGTATTTATAACTCCTGTACTGAATCTTGTATGCCTCCATCACATGTGCCATGTCTGCCTCAAGGGGAATACCAAGCCTGGAATGGTCCATAAATAGCATTTACAAGAGTAATTCTGAATAATCTAAAAAGTACCATAAAAAGTTTGGCAATAATATTTCTGGTCTTCAAGAAAGTATGCTTGGTGATAAATGTAAGAGGAGGAAAAGCCTTCTCTCTCCCTCTTGAGACAGCTGTTATGGGCTAGAAATAGTGATATTTAGGGCAAAAGCACAGTAAAAGTTTGAAACAATCATTAAATGAAAAAAGACAGGAGATATAATTTCTGGTAAGTTCATAGCAGGTTTGCTTCATTTATAGCCCCTCCGCTCTTCCACCAGATATGTAGACTGTTAGGTCTGGTGACCTAAGGTTTTTTTGCCTTTTTCCCCATTAGCAATGAAGATATTTGCTGCAAGATAACTAATCCACAGTTCATCCCGTGCAAGGCAAAGAATTAAAGTATTACTCTACATGAGATAGTTTTTTAGTAGGGCAGGTTTTCATCAGAGACATGATAGTTACCATGTAAGTTGACTCTCTTGCCAAACAGTGTGTGCATCTTTTGCTCTTGAGAAGCAAAATCACAGAAGGTATAAGGGCAAAAGGAAACAGTTGAATTGATATTAATGAAGACTGAAATATGAAAGATATGATCTTTTTCTATGCAAATGGCCAAATAAGAAATGCTGATTGCATTTCCTAGAAGACAGAGTACTTCCTTCTTTGAAAATGTGAGGTCAAATGAACACGATTTCACATGTTTTGAATAACAGATAAACATATCTATGTCACATCTTGTGTGGGGACTCATTTGTAGGGTAACCAGCAGAATCCCCATTGAGGGCTGCTGAACTAGCACCTGAATGAACAGGAAGTCTACATCATGTAGGACAGAGTGGAAGAATCCTAAAATTTCTAGATGCGGGGTAAAGTGGCCAGGGTTCTTCCTGTCACTGTGCATTGTTATTATAAATAGTAGAACTTGCTAGTAATATTAACAGTGTTCTAGTGGGAGTAGACCTTACTGACTAAGGTCAGAGACATTCCTGAGCATCACTGCAAGCAACAGCCACTTTTTTTTTTACAATTTGAATATTTCCGTAAATATCCTATTTGCAGAAATTTAGAAAAAAAAAAAAATTTCCAGAAATTTACAAAAACCCCATAGTAGTAGGACAAGACTTACTTATATTCTTCAGCTGTTAGACAGTTTCAAATGCAGACAAGCATTTAGGAAGTTGTTTATCAGCTAATGAGCTAATACATCCACTAGTGACAGTTTCATTTGGAAGGAATGAAATGCAACTTTTTTCCAGTGCTGCATTGTTACCAAAGACAAGTGTACTGTGCAGTTAAGTTGGAAACTCAGGAAAAGAATTATCAACATAAAAATGAGTAAACATGAAGTCAGTATTTAGCAAGGACATAATGTTTACTATGTGGAAAGACCATATAGGCAGTATTACCTAGAACGATCTTTAGTGCTATCTAAGTGCTTGAATTCCTGAATAATAGATGGAAAAGAGGGATGACTTGATCATTCTCCCTGGATTGCTGTTATTATTTATGAACCATAATAGGCAGTGTTGATTATTTATGGGTAATATAAAAATGGTCTAAATGAGCAATGACTGTGGTCTCACTGTAATATTTACAAACTAGCAATTTTGCAAGACATGTGTCTGTTACTATTATTCTGGGAGATTTAAAGAAATAAGCATTTTATAGCTGGGGGTGAAGTCTGGTTTAATTTACTAGAATTGGAGCAAAGTGACACACGTGCAAAGAAGTTTAGTAGCAACATATTTTAGTAGTTGCTTGCTGACCTAAGAAGCCTATTGACTATAATAAGACCAAAAGTAGTCATTGCTTCTGGCAGCTTTAAAATAAATTAAACAAATGTTGGTGTACATGTAAGGCTTGGTTGAGGTCAACTTCTGTTGATAGAGTACATTTTTCTCAGTTTCTTTGCATGGGCCCAAAGGGACCTGGCAAGAAAAGCAACTTTTCCAAAGAAACCAGGGGAACATGACTGTGTTCTCAAATCTTCTGAATTAGAAACATCTGAAATGCAAAAATTCCAATAATTTCACACTGTGACAAGATTTAGAGAAGGCAGAGAGCATTTAAAATAGAGCTGCATTTGGCTTTTCTGAGCTAGTGTAGAGTAATCTAGAGAAGGTGAAAATCTACATGATCTGCCAAGCTGAAAATTTCCCTGGTGAGGAAAACTTGCAGGGCACAGCTGGTAGTGGTGGCTTTTTCTATTTCTCTTCTCCCTCTTCCCCATATGCATACTGAACCTGACTGCAAGTACTGCACTGGGAGAAGGATGTGCATAGTGGGGAAAAAACTTACAGGAGCTGATACCAGTGCTCTGACCTGCCTCTTGCTCAGCACAACACCAAATCCCTTCTGAGGTTCAAGGGTTATAACCTCCAGAGACACAGCACCATAATTTACTTGTCTAGATATGATCAATGTACTTACTTGTTTACCATCAGACTTAGTAACCTATTTGTTCTATAAATATTCACTTAGATGTCTGATTAAAAGATACAGTTTCTCATGCATATTTAGAATTATGTTCAGACAAGAGTCTCAAATTGTGCTATTGGCATTTAAATTATGACTGGAGTGAGTTTTTGGTCACTGCCCAAGTAGAAACAGAGCAAAAATTTCAATTCCTTTTAGATGTTGTTGAAAGTGGAAAAAGAAGATCAAAACTCTGTTCTGTCTTTTTGAGTGAGTGGACTTTGGGATTTTGGGGATTCTTAAATCTTTTTTTTAATCTGCACAGAGCTTAATACTGCAGTAATTGTGGTGTGTAATTTTTTCTGAAGGATAAACTATTTGCTCTCTTTTCCTCAGATTGTTATAATGGAAGTACAAGGTTTAAAGTCAGTTGCTCCCAATCGGATTGTCTACTGCACCATGGAAGTGGAAGGGGGTGAAAAGCTCCAGACAGACCAAGCAGAAGCTTCCAGGCCACAGTAAGCTACTCTGCTGTTGCTGCATCAGTATCTCTTTTCTGTCATGGGAGAACATGTCTGGTTTTCTTTAAAATTTTTACAATTAGCTTAGTGCTAGCTTATGTGATTTTTTCCTTGAGTAGTTATCTCTAATTCTTTCTGAGAAGTTAAAATATAAATAATACTTAGGTTGAAGAAAGTTCGAAGTGTGGATGCTGTCCAAATGAAAGCCATTGAATGTACAGGTGAGGAAGAGAACTAGAGACTGCATCCTCCAAAAACACAAACCTCTTGATAGATGTTAGCCTGAGGTGATTTTATGTATTCTAGGTTAATGTGCAGGTGGCCTTGTGGAGTGTAACTTCTACAATTGGAGGGAAATCAATACTCAGTAATCAATCTTGACAAAGCTTGCTCACCTGCTGAGCCTATTTCATTTTAAATTATAGGATCCAGTTCTTTCAATTAATTTTTGATGGAGCCAGTCAGCAAACTGACTTGGAGGTGGATAACATCATGCCATCTGTAGTTGAACCAGTTAGTGTAGCAGAGAGTAAGAAATTAAATTGGTTGATTTGTTTGACCTACACACTGTCTTCAGACACTTTTCACTCTGTTAAAATGTCATTTGGAATCTTTTGTAGATAACTTTCCAGACAGTGTGTTGGGGTTTTACTGGCACCATAGTGTGCCGTGTGAAAGACAATTTAAAAATTGCTGTTGTTACAGTATCTGATAAAACATCTTCTATGGAATTGGGATGGTAGTTTCTATTCCATTCGGACCACAAAGACAGAATTTTTTTAGACAAAATTAGAAGTATAATTTTATCTGTCTCCTCTACAGTTGGGAGTAGAAGGAGATCTAATTTGGTGGACTTTATTCTGGCTGTGGCAACTTTCCTTGGCAAATAAGCCAGCAGCATATTCAAACAGCTTTGCAGAACACTAAGTATGTGGGACAAGATGTAAAATTCATTTGTCACAGTCTCTGGCTGTGTTCCTTCTCCAGGGTATTGGAATGCTTATTCTTATCATTTCCATGTACTATGAGGGCCTTCTAAAAGGAGCTATAATAAAAAAGACACGCAGATGTACACATTGAAGCAAGGTCGTAAGTGGGTATTCAACAACACCTGCTTCTTTCTTGACCTTTTGGAGTGTTTTCTGGTGGTTCAGGGTCCCATGAGACCCACTAGGGTTTTTTATGGAGGGCACATCTCCAAACTGTCCTTTTTCTTGCTGTTGTGTGGTTCCCTGCAGCATGTGTCTACAGCCTTTGCCTGTTGACACAGCCAAGGTTCTTGTTTCTTCTCATGGTGTATTGCTCTTTTTCCTCACCCTTGAACTTGTTCAGGTCTGTTTTAAACACTTGGTTAACCTCTGATGTCATTGGTATGAGTTTTTAAATCAACTAGAATACACAAGTTTTTGAATTTTGGACATGTTGCTCTTCCTTTCAAAAAGTAGTCTGAGGATGTCAAGGATTTTGTTTTCTCTAGCTATTTCCAGATATGGTGAACAAAACATGATAGGGATGGCTCACAATCAGTTCGTGGCTTACTTATTTCATACTGCAGGTTAAGGTAAATGTTATAAAATCAGTCAGAAGTATATAAATGCATCAACTAAAAATTACCAAGAGATTAATTGATTTTCCTACTTGTAAAGGTGGAAGCTTTGTGAAAAGGAAGCTCTAGAAAAGATGGAGTCAATACAAGAACAACTGAAGTGTTTCTAGGAGAAGGTGTAATGTTAGGACCTGCTCCAAGCTTGTAAACTTATTTAATGAACTTCAGACTCAAAAGGTATGAGTTGATTGAATATGGGAGAAAGACAGATTATGGGCTATTCCATCTAAGTCATGTTGTACAAACCAAAAATCATATGGATTTGTTTGCAAAAAATTATGCATTTTTAGAAGAATTTTTGAGAAATGCCCTGAACTGTAGTCTGGAAGCACAGAAATGGGAGATACTGGTGCTGTTGACCTGCTGACTTGTAAAACAGTGTAACTTTAAGGGGCAAGGATTATAGAGCTCTGAAAAGTATCCTAGTTCTTGTGCTTCTCTGAGTTGTGCTCCTTTCCATTTCTGGCAAGAGTGATTAGGAGACATTGGCATGCAGTATGATTATGAGTATTTAGAGACTTAGCTTTTGAGCACAGATAAAGACCTCATTTCAGGCAATGGGGGAGGATATTAAATTAGACAAGCATGAAATTAGCAAATTACGAGCAAGCAGTAAGAAGATGGAGGAAGCTGCCTATGGAAAGGGACATGCTTTCTTCTACAGTTTAGTTTTTCTGTTAGAGCCAAATCAGGTTTTTTGGCAGGAGCAGTATTGCTTTTATTGATTGGTGGTGGAGGCAACCAAGAGGGCTTAGCAGAGTTTAATCAGAAATTACACTGGTGGAAGAGCACTGGTGGGCAAGCACAGCCAGACCTTCTCTTTCCTGATACAGAAAAAACAGCTGTCAGATGCCTGAGGCTGCTGCCTGCCTGCTTTGCCTGCTCTGGAGCTGGCTTTTACTGGTATAATTTTCAGTACTGTTTTCTGATATGTAGGAGAAGTAGCAGTGAGGCTGGACGAGATCGTAACTTCAGATTTTAAGTAGGATGTGCAGCTAGAAAAGGGTACCAAAGCTCTCATACTAAGCATAGAATGATGAAAAGTGAATGATTACCACCAGCCTGCTGTGGGGACTGCTGGCTGGAGAGATTTTTCTGTTGTCAGTTTATTGTTTTGAACTGTTGGCTACATTTATGGGAAAAAAAAACAACAAAAAACCAAACCAGTATAAAGAATTATTTATGCCTATTTTTTTCATTTTTGAAACATTGCTATATGCAGTGCAGTGCTACTACTCAGAAAATTGAAAGGCTTTTACAGTGAAAAGGTGAAAATAGGGTACCCAGATGAATGTTTCAAAATGCCACTGCAAGGCAGTGTGATCTTAGACATGAGTCAAGTGCACACCTAATTCACAATTTATCCACTATTCCAAATGCTGAATATTTCCACAAGTATTTTTATTCATGTATATAAGTGTTCCTCTAAATCCCTGAGTGCCATCTTAAGAGTAAAACAAAAACTAGAAGCAATATTCATTCTTAAAAGGAAGATGCCTAATTAAGGTCCCTTGAAGGGGCTTTCAGTTTTCATCAGTAGTAAATATTTTCTGGTTTTTTAATGCATTTAAATCCTGTTTTCTCTCCCTTTGAATAATAACTTTGTAAGTTTATGTTTCAGTGCTTCATTTTCTTCTTTAGCAACCTAAATGAAGTACTGATTATATGTATCTTACTGAGTAACTAATGGTCATTCTAAAATGCAAATGCTATAGAATGACGTAGTTTTACTGAGCTTATGTCTTGGACATTTTCACAAACAGATCAGTTACACAGCTTCACATGCAAACCCAATAAAATTTTTATAACTGCCTGGGAAATATTTCTTCATTCCTTCCAACTGTTCCCTGCCTTTTAGCCCCGCTGAAAATCCCTCCAACATAGCCTGTGACCTTTTCTACCGGAGATCAGTAAGCAGTGCCCTCAGAGGGCCCTTTTAGTTGTGTGAAGCTTTGCATAACTTTGTTGCTGTGATGCCACAGGGGGTCATCTGCAGAAATCCAGTGCTAATTTCATTTTTCAAACGTTATTGAAGTTGTCTTATTTTTAGTCTTTTAGAGTCTGGTGTCCACATTTCTTTCTTATCCTTGATTATTATAAATTCTGCATATTAAATAATGTGATTTCTTGAAAGTGTCATGTTTTAGGCGTGTAAAATCATGCCTAAAAATAAAAAATGTGAACTATCTTTTAGTACTACACGTGACATTTTCTTGTCACATACTTATGCAATTGGAAAGGATCATATCTTGATGATGATAAAACTTTAATAGAGAAGGATATTTATTCTTCATGTGAACAAGACAAATAAGATGATCATATTTTACTGCCAGTGATTGTAGAATCTTATTAAAAGGGCTATTAATATGTTAGAAGTATGTGAAGAATGCATGAATAAATCTGACTAGAGGAGGCAGGGAACCTCAGTCAGTACTGCACAAATATAGAAAATGCTGCTCACATTGTTTTCATGCCATATTCTACCATCATTAATTCCATAAAGTATTTGAAGTATGAGAACTTGTGGATTAACTAAAGACTGTATAGAAAAACTTCCATAGAGCAGTTTAAAAACTGGAGAAAAAGCCTGATTTATAAAATTTCAGACTTTCTTAAATGACATGTTCACTCATAAAAAAATAATACTTTTTTAATGTGATGTTTTGAGAATGTGGCCTAAGACATATTTCTGAAGGGAAAAAGGATAAATAACATTTATAATGTTGAACTATCATGTTCCAAACATCTGAAATTTTTCTTTCTTCATCTTCATCATAGTCCCTGTATCTTAATAGGTTTTTTTTTTTTTTTTGATTAAGGGAAACAAGGGGACAGTAACACTTAAAGCTGTCACCTAGCTTGTGGTTGACAACACAGATATACAATGTAAAGAAAGAGAAAGCACACCTACTCCTCATTTCCCACATGCTACTGCTCTCTGTCTGATACATGTGCATAAATGAAGTTTGTTTCATTCAGTAATACTTAATTATACTGTTCGTTTTCTGCAGTCATTCCTCATATTGTTTTCATGTGTAGGAATTCATGTCCTTGCTTTTGCACAAGAGAAAAGGTAAAATGAAGAAGTTGTCCTTGCCTCATATTGCTTGGATTCTTAAATAGAAAATGAGAGAATGTACATAGGAAGAAAGGTGGGACAGAAACACAAGATTTGGCTGATCAGAGAGGCAGTAATCAAACTCTTCTGTTGCTGGCAAGCTGACTAACTCTCCTTACAGTGTTTGCATGGTTTTCTGTTCTTTGTTTGGATGCTTTTTTACTGAAATAGGTAATTTGAGCATGGGATTTTCTCAGTGGGACTATTAAGACTGCATTTTTATAGTTCCTGATATAACTGTGCTTAGCTTTTTGTTCATATGCTTCCTATTGTATCTTCTGAGGATACATTTTCTTTAGCATTTAGCCTCTTGATCAGGGTTTTTTACTTTTACCTGTTCTTTTGACTGTTTATTACTCCTGAAAGATTTCTACTTGCTAGGTGCTGCAAAATCCAGTGTTGATCTCACAGATCAACTACAAAGTAGTTCATTTTACTTTTGGCATGCAGAGTTATTTTCTTTAAGTTATAAACACATTTTAGGCAACATTTACAAAAGTGAGGTTATATGTTAGAGAATGTCTGTGTATTTTAGTAATATAATTTCACAGGCTTAAGTTTGAGAGACGTAATTATGCTAATGTATACAATGCTGAAAACCTGGTGAAGATGAGCATGATCCTTTAATGGTATTTTGGAATTTTAAGGGGACTAGTGGGGATCATGACAGGAAACAAAGTGTGTCTGTTTTCATAAACTAGGCTTGACTGAGTGGTGTAAGGATTGTTATAATTTTCTCAAAAATTCACCTTTGTATCTCTGAAGTAACAATTCCATCATTGTGTTCATCTTGTCATATATCAGTATGTGTTCCTTTTTGGAGCAATTCACAAAATACAGTGAAGAAACAATCTTTAAAAAAATTTGGCGCATTGATTAAATACCATCTATGTTTGTTATCCAGCTGTTAAGAGAAAAAAAAAGAAATTAACAGTAGGAAATTACCTGATATTTCATTGGTTCTCCAAAGGAAATGATAGAGAAGAAAAAGAATACACATTTATCCCAGTTTGCCTTCTGGATTAATGATGGAAAAATTTCACAAAAGAGAGTTTCACCAAGTTTTACTTGGTGCCTTGGTTTTATCAATCTGTCATTGATTACTATTTTATATTGTAGAAGAAATTTTTAATCTCTCTTATTGCAGAGAAATATGAATTATATACAGACACAATATTAAAAGACATTTGAAACTCCACTGGATAATAACCTGAGCAACCTAATTTTAACTGTTCTTGCTCTGCACAGGTTTGAACTAGGTGACCTCTAGAGGTTCCTTTCAGCCTAAATTTTATGGTGATTCTGTGATTAACTCCCAAAATAGTCTAAGTCTGTTCTATCAAGGGACTTGTGAAAGCCACTTTTGTTAGAAGGGAATATTCTGTTTTCAGATAAAGAAACATAGCATGGAAGAAAATGGGATGAAAGGAGATAATTAAGTTTGGTTGTATTCCTTGCACTATTTGGATAGTTAACAATAAACATAATCCTTATGTCACCAAGGCATATATTAGGGTATATAATACATATACCCTATATAATACATATAGCATAAAGAGAGAGTATTAACCCTCCTCATACAGAGGCACCACTGGAAAGAATAGCTATGTGTCTGTCCTATTTTAAAATGTAATATTATGTTACATTTCTCTTTCGAGACTGAAACCAGTTTTATTTCACAGTGCATTTTCGAAATCTTTGGGTTTGAAGATGCATGTCCCACCCATGCCTTTCACTATAACAATCAGAGCTTGGAGGAAGCTTGATGCACAAGTTGTATCTGTTTCCATCCTCATTCCCACCTGACCCACAACAAATGCAACTAATATCTTACAGGCAGGTATAAACTTTCTATAACATCATGCTAAAGCACATGCAGATGTGTGATCCAGCTTAAAACTGGAAAGCCTTTGGCTATGAATAGCATGGTGAAGCCAAAGCTAATTAAATCTTGCTTATAAGCAAAATGGTTTTGAACAAGATAAGCCTTATTCTAATATATCTACCTCGTCTCTGGCTGGGCCAAGCTGAAGGCAAGGGCAGCCTGTAAAGTATCTTCTAGAGGGATGTGGTCTGTCAAAGAAGGTGGGGTTGAGAAAGATTACCTCAAATTTTACCTCCCTTCTCCTCCTGGAATACCTCAGTAGAGTGAATTTGAAATTTGTATTTCAGAGTGGTCTGCACCTGTCTTACCTTGTTCAGTTATTGTTTGTGGGCAATAGTTGACATGAAAACAATTCCTTTGGATTCTTCTTGAGTTTTGATGCAACCTAAATGTCCAGTTTTACATTTAAAGAATATCCTGTTCTTGTATCTTGATTTGGAGAGACCTTTCAAAAATTT
Source organism: Passer domesticus (assembly GCF_036417665.1). NCBI lineage: Eukaryota > Metazoa > Chordata > Aves > Passeriformes > Passeridae > Passer > Passer domesticus. Next base: position 20,882,065 of record NC_087478.1, read on the forward strand.
GCTTATATGTCTTGTAAGCAATATGACACAGATACATTCAAATTAACTGCTAAACATTTTATTAGATATAGTGTTTGAATTGGAACATGTTTTACAGCCTAATTTAGTTTAGGGTTCTTGTTTTGAGTAAAGAGAAATCTTGAGAAAAAGGATTTGAAAGAGATAAGTTTCTGCTTTTGGATCCTGTTCAGGCTAAGAATACTTTATACATCTCAAATGCTCATGACATTCAGGAAACTGTTTTTCACCCCACTATGCAGACTCTTCTTTGCTGTCACTGTGTTAGTATGTCCATTGATCCTCAGAGGTGTCAAGAGGTCCAGTGCTTCTAGAATGCAGAATAGTTCACTGAACAGATGAAGAAAATATATTTATAGATCCTGAAAGTTCTTAATAACTACACATCATTTAAGGTGTGAGTCTACAGGTTAGTGTGCCTATTTAAAAGCAATACCAATGGACTGAGGGTAGGAGGACAGCAAAAACAAAGGCAGGGTACTGTGGACAGCTGATAAGAGCAGTGCAAGTCAGAAAGAGCAGGGTTTCAGAATAAAACACACCCATTGGTCTTATGCCAACTGGAATACTGACATTTTCTGATTTTATTCCTGGCTCTTTTCCGGATAGACTCTGCAGGCCCAGGCAGGTCAGCCTAGTTTATGATTTGTTTTCCCACATCTTTAGACTGACATGACAGCATCTACCTGCTTCATCAAAGTACTGTGAGTTTATCAATGTTTGTACAAGATTTTGAACGTTTAAAATGTCACAGAAATACAAAGTAACATGAAGTAAATCGGAGTTGCAACTTTTAACAGTATTTTGATGGATTCATAACTATCTCTTTCAAGGAAAAAGTGAAATAAATATTCATACAGAAATTTTGAGACCATGTCTTGCCCTTGTGCCCATCATCAGTCTCCAGGTGGGTTTGAACCTTGGTGAGAAACAGGAGGTAATGCCTCTCATGAATTGTTCACTTAATATGTAGCAGTGATTGCCATCACCTGGCAATGTGTCAGTCTAGATACACACCCACGAAAATTTTCACCCTGACTTGTGTCTTGGTTGCCTGTATTGAAAGTGAGATAGGAAAGCAAGACTAATAATTTATTCATACTGTTTTATGTTTGTAATGACAATACTTGTCATAATAGCATTCTATACTGTTAGAGTGCACTTTTCTTCTTTTCAGTGTAAGAAGTCTAAATGAGTGTTTTTACTTAGGTGCTTATTATGCACGGGACCCCTCTTCTGGTTTGCTTTTCTGGTTTCTATTAGATACTTTTTTGTTTGAAAAAAAAACAACCAACCTAGACATAGTTTTCTTGTGCTTTTTTTACAAGTAATTTTTTCATATATTAATTTTTTTATGCTTAAAAATAAATACATGTTTGTGCATAGATCATTATTAGCTCTCAGATAAACAGTAATTTTGAGCTCTGTTAATTCCTTTATTTAAAACAGTTGTTATTTTACCAAAAGCAGATCCTGAAAAAAGGAATCTGCATACTAACAGATTATTTTTTGCCTTTCATAATAATCTAGCTGTGTAAAGGAACATTACAATACAGCATATCCATCAAAACATTGTATCCTTGCTGTTGCTGAAATTACAATTTGGAGCTTTCTGTTCCTTGAGAAAAAAGTTCCAAGAAGGGATTCCCAGTGTTTTGTTAAAGTCACCCTGAAACACCTTAATTTTGCTGCTGAATCCACAGAAAAAGAAAAAAATTCCCAAACATTCACTTTTTTTTGAGTGACTACTCTAGATAGTGACTCAACAATGCATTCAGAAATTAAGCTGCAGGTGCTGGACACAAATTTTCTGGAAGGGAAGTGCTGAAGCGATGGTTTGTTAGTCTGCATTTCAGACTATTAGTGTGCTGGGTCAAAAGTTCCCATATAGACAGAAATAAATGATAAAGGGTAAAAGGCAGTAGTGTAGACTCTGCTTAGGTGGAATCAAAGGTGACCTTTAAAAGTAATTGCATGACTTTCCATGCTTATACCAGGACTTCCCTTTTCACTGTACTTTCCCTTTCTCCTGTCATTCACCTCTGTAGAACAATTTGTTGTTCTCCTATCTACATTTTGTAGCTTTGAGGAATTCTTTTGGAACCTCAGGGTGAAAACCATTACCATTGTCATTCTCCTTCAATAGCTGACAGTCCATAAGGTAGTAGCTAAATAGAGAGAGCATTTATGCAAAGTGTCAGTGTTTCGTCAATAGGGATGGTAAAACAGTGAATCTGTAGTTCTCCTCAAAATTTGTGCTTAAAATAGTGGAATCACAGTAACACAGGGAAGCACAAAATATTAGGTGAGGTCAGTAATGAAAGGACAGACACATGGCTAACTCCTGGTTCAGTTTGCCTGAGCGTGGGGCTTGTCTGTGCTTCTACTGTGAAAGGTTTTTATTATTTGTTTAGAACCTTCTTTATGCCTTGCTTTTCAGCTGCGGTTTAATGTGCTTGCTCTGAGCAAGGAAATTATGCTCCTTGTTCTTCCATTAAAATAAATGAGTAATTTTAAAGTAAAGAAACCAAGAAATATTTTCCAGGAAAAACAATTACAATGTAAATCCCATTCTAAGCATTACAGAAATACAAGCTCTTTCCCTTGAGGTTCCAAGCATTAGTTCCAGATCTCACTGATGTATTGGAGAATGCATACCTAAATAAATAAATAAAAATAGTCGTTGTAATGTTGCATATAAGGAATGGTTTTTACCCTATTAAATCCTTAGTGGTGCACACAATAAACTCTGTTCCATGTGCAGTACTTTTGAATACCCTTTTTCAAAGGGAGAAGCTGCAATGTTCATATTATTTTGTATGGTAGTCATAAAACAAAATAAACATGCTTTTGGGCTGTATGAGACAGCTGTTAGAGTTAAATCTGTGATTCTAGTGTAGCATCCTGGTGTCAATCATTAACAAATGGATGGGTAATTTTGTGCTCAGAAGAGAAAATGAAATGCTTGTGATATTTTTCCAAGTATCAGCGGGGAAGAACAAGTAGCAATTAGCACCAACTAATACTCTCTTTAGGAGTCTCAGTAAAAACACCAAAATCAGATAAGTATGGATTTAACTCTATTTTTATTTGTGTGAGTGGAGCCCCCTCGTCATAATATAGATTTATTGTCACATTGCTGTGGGGTGACTTGCACTGCTGGTACAGCGCCTGGCTCACGGTCTCACATTTTCTCTCTCTGTATCTCTGCAGTTGGACATAGTAATATGCTACACTTCATAAATTCCACGCTCACACAATCCTTCACTAACAACAGAAGGTTTTTCAGACCTGGATTTGAAGCGCTTCAGTGTATCAGTGCACTTGGATGTGTCAGGGGGTGCTGAGCCTCCTCTGTCCTTTAGTTTCCTGGTATTTCCTGTGACTTGCACTGTGAGTGTGATTTCTAAACTGAGGGTTATAGATACCTGTTTTTATGCAGTTAAAGCTTGTTTCTAGACAAAGTAGAAACAGCAGAGGTGGTAAAGGTTTTTGACATAGTTGAAACACAAATATATTGCAGAAGCCTCAACATAGTATTTCCAGTCCAGCTCCAAGATGTGCAAAGATGAAGAGCTGGTAAATCTCTTACTGCTGTGGAGCAGTAAGATGCTTAACAAACTGGCTTGGGTGGGTCTTCCTAATCATTCCAGCTCTGTCCACATACCTGTTTGGATAGCAAATAAGAAAACTCTTCCAGAAGGCCTCTTAAAGTAATTTAATTAATAATTAAGAAGCATATTGAGGTTATGTAGAAGACTTAAACCCAAAATCAAACCCAGAAAGATGCAAAAAATGGCACCAAGGAGACTGATCCTCGTTTCAAAAATGAGGTTTCCATATTCCTGAGGACAAAAAATGGTGTAAAAATTCTGTAGAGTTGGTATTTTATCAGAAATAAAATATTCCAATAAATAGGGCTAAAATAAAATTTCTAGATCTTTGCTTAGAATAATAAATTTTATTACATTCACTCCCATGATCTCATAAAAAAAGTTTTGACTAACAGAGAGCATGAGTTAAACGGAAAACCTGAGAGAAAAATTTGCTGCTGTTTCCAGTGTATGAAATGTGTTCTAAACTGAAGTAGAAGAATAAATTCCCTTAGAGGGGTTTCTGTGACACAGTGATAAATCTTCAGCTGAAATAAACATTCACCTTCTTGCTGGCAGTAGGTACTTTTGCAGTGAAGGGAAATAGACTTTGGCAATATATTTTGTCTCTAATTACTGTATCAACCCACGTACCTCTGACAGCAGCAGAGAAATATGGTGAAAAGACTGTGGCTCGTGGTTAAAGATGAACAAACATCAAATCACTGCAGTTTCTATAGTAAAGAGAATGAGTAGGTAAAAGCAGAAAAATTATTTAAACAGAGGAAAATTATGTGGCGAAATGAGAGCCTGAAGAGGCAGAATTAGGGGTTTTTTTTAAGACTTAAAGTTGGTAGTTTTAGAGGTATCCAGTGTGCTGCATGGGCTGCAGCTAACAGTGCTGTGAGCTCACTGCAGCAGTTAGTATTGAAATAATTGTTACTTTCAACAGTTTATCTAGCAGGATTTAAACAAACTAACAAACAACCATGCTATAATGGTAGTTATTTAATGTAAATATTGCATGAGATCCATACTTGTTTTGTCTAAAATTTTGCACTTCCCATCTGAACACTTTCAGCACCAAAATTTTTCACATTAACAAGAATCGTTGGACCAGTTCTCAAAAATCAATGGCTCCTCCAAAGGTGTGGAGGCGGTTGGTTTTTTTGTTTCCATCATTTGCATACATTTGCCAGTTAAACCATATGCTATTACAAACATGAAGCATTGCATTTTTCTTTGTAGTTAAGATTTACTAAAGGGACAATGTTTGCAAATAACAATTTCATAAGATAGATGAATTAATTCGCTTGATCTTTCATCCTTTCTTCCATCCTTCCTTCAGGAGCTCTACAGCAGAGCAAGCTGTAAATAAATTATCTGCAATATGCTTTTGTGGCCGCAGCTCTCTTCACAGAGAGCAGCAGGCACAACATTCCCAGGAAAAATCCTGGGGAAGGCTGTGAGAAAGCTCCGACAAAGAAGAAAAACAATTCTTATCTCTACTTGCTGCATCTGTTGTTTGGCACATGTGGAATGTCTTATGGAGATTGTTTACCAATAGGTAGTTTCTTAACTGGACACTGGTGATGGGTGTTTTGGATTGATTGACCAGTTAGGTCAGAGCTGTGTCATGACTGTCTGAAAGGGTCATGGGTTTTTTTGTTAGTTTAGTATTAGTACAGTGCAGTATAGTGCTTAGTATAAATTAGTGTAGCTTAATAAAGCGTTTGTTCAGCCTTCTGCAATCATGGAGTCAAAACTCATTGTTCGCTGGCTGGGGGTCACCTTGCCACTATATACTTTGACTCAAACAAGATCAAAATGGCACAAATGAATTGCTTCTGTTTTCACAGAAAGCCAGGTTTCAACCTACAGGTTCACCTGTATGAAAAGTAAAAGTCAGCTGTAAGATTTATTTTCGTGCAGAAAACATTTCAGTTATTGATGTTGAAAGTTAAAATATAAAGAAAAGCAGCATTTTTTTATTGAGCATTCAGATTCTGGAGACCGCATTGTTAGTTCCTATTTAAAACAGAAAGTAGTTCAATAAACAATTTTAAAGTTTTTGTCTTGTGAATAATGGGAACAATCTTTTGTATGGTGGTTGACTTCGATATCTGTGTTTCAGAAAAAATTTTTTTTCTGGGAAGTACTGTGTTTTCTGCAGGAAAAATATCAGGGTGCGAACCCAAACTTGGCATTAATTTGTCTGACCTATACGTAGCAGCTTAGCTTTTAAAAGCCATGTTACTCCCATTCTCATCAGTCTCTCACTGTGTCTCTAAACTGGAGAAGGAGCAAATTCTTTCAGCTCCCTGGGCAAGGCTCATGTGTGCCCCACCCCTGCTGGCTGTGTCCTACAGAGATGGAGCCTGGGTCTCCAAAGAAAACTGCACCACTTTCCAGGAAATCCTTTACACTTGATGCTAGGCTGCTCAAACCCCAGCAAATGCTGAAGCACACACCTTCTGCTCAGCTTGAAGCAGCTGAGTTGCTGCAGGTGGTGCTCTCTTCATTGAATGGGCTGTGTCTGTTCCCTTCAGTCAGCATGACCTCTTCTTTCTCTTCTCTTTTGTATGAATTGATGTGACACTAGACTTTTGTAGAGAGGGTTTGGGTTTGTTTTGTTATTTTAATGGGAGTCTCTCTTGGGGTTTTTTTGTGTGGTGCTGTCCAATATGGCATGCACAGGTTAATGCCTCTGGAAGCTGAGGGACAAAGAAACCTGACAACTGAGAGAGAGGGTGCAGCTATCAAAGTGCTTAGATTAGATTTCCAAATTCAAGGCAGCGTGCTTCCTGAATACTGGGATCATGAGGCTAAACTAAAAATACAACTACCTCATCTTTTATAAAGGTGCTTTCTCCTTGGAAATTTCATTTCTGTATTGTGACAAAACCTACCCCTGGCACCACCACTGGGAAAAGCAGTAGTGCTAGGCATTGTCTTATTCTGAAGCCGCAGCATCTATCATCAGATCATAAACAGGTTTTCTCTCACTCAGGAAGGTAATTTCTCAGAGTTTCTATTTCTATTACCACTTTGCTGAGGCTAAAGCTATGCACACCACAGACAGATTACGCATCTACCTAACTTCGTCAGAGTGAAGAATTTAGTGCAAGATTCAGTTAATTTGTGGTGAACCTCACTTGTGGAGTCAGGCATGTTCAGCCACCTGTAGGACTGGTTTATACAGAACTGCTGCTTCCTTAAAGCTTTTTGGTTTTGATTGCATATTACTTTCTAGACTTGGTCTTGAAGTTTGTAACTTATGCTAATTGAAGCATTTTCTTTTGATTAATAGATCCCTTTGCTGGACAATTGCTATTCTATGTTCACATTGCAATACTGGAGAGATTGTGTATTCTTGAATGTAAATGAAAATTATTGCTTTTTCTAAATGGGGGTCTAAGATTTTGGCTTGTGTAATGCATCAATTTATAGAGCATAGTCTTAAGGTCATCTGTTTATTTTATTGGTTTCTGATAATTGTAATATCTCACATAATGGACAGAAGCAGGAGAAAATGGAGCTGTGCTTACTTTTTGCATTTTGTTTGTACCTAATAGCATAATCACAAGCAGTTTACTTGGTTAATGCAATGAGCTCCATGTGCCTGTCCAGGATAATGGAATAGATCATTGAAGAAGTTGCAACCTAGTTTGTTTAACTTTTGTTTTTTGTGTCACTGGCACACAGGGAGGAGGGGGGAAGGCTGGCAAACCAAGTGTCTTAACTAAGATAAGAGATTAACGAGTAGAAATCTGTCTGCCTAATTAAGGTTCTCAAAAGCATGGAACCTACTGGTAGTAATTGTTTTGCAGAGCTATATTCACTTTGATAATATTTTTTTCCTATTATTTGCATTTGTGTTTCTGTTTTTCCTACATTCTTAGTTGTAAAATATATGTAATTTAAAATATATAATTTTCTCTGCCTAAGTCTCCTAATGTATTCACGATGCGGTTGCCTGAAGTGAATTACGACATGGTTCTTTGCTAAATTAATTTGACTGGTGTGCAGAAGATAGTGAACATGTTTCATAGAAAATAGATCTTGCTTTATTTGCCTTCTTGCTTGGTTATTTTTCTCTATGAAGATATAATTTCTTTTATTTTAGTTTTGCCATTAAAATTTTTTTGATTGATATTTTATGACAAAAGTCATACAGAAAAGCCCTGATTTGTTTTATCATAGAGAAAAGCCATTTTTTCTATGTATATATTTGATCTTGGATGTTCAAAAATGTACCTCCCTTTTCTTTCCCACCCTGCTCCTCCAAAAGCTTGAAAATTAAGTTCTAAGAGTGCATTGATAAATATTCTACAAAAAGATTAAAAGTCCTATCACTCTCAGGCCTGTACTCAGCCCCTGTTCAATTTTGTTGGTTTTTTCATTGCAGATGGGGAACCCAAGGGGATTTCACCACTACTCACCCTCGGCCTGTTGTCAAAGTAAAACTCTTTACAGAAAGCACCGGGGTGCTGGCACTTGAAGATAAAGAACTGGGAAGAGTGAGTATTATGTGCAGAGAAGAGAAATATGTGAGAAATGATGGCCAGAAGTGTGAATATTGATAAAATGTGCCATAAAATGGTATAAGGCCTTATTACCACCCTGTTCTGCTGTGGCTCTATCAAACAGTGCTTTTTTTTTATATAAGAGGACTTTTACCAGTGTTCAAAACATGGTAGGTTGACTTAATTACCTTTCAGAAACTTACATCAGGCATCCATGGTGGTTCTCTTTGTCTTATTTAAAGCATTAATTTCAACATGACATATCAATGCTTTTAACTATTCAAATTAGGAGTGAAAGGGATAAAGATAAGACTTGGCATGTAATAAATGTAGTAAACAATGGGGGTAAGGAAAGGAAGGACTTAAGTGCTGGAAGGATGGAGCAGAATGGGAGAGGAGTGAGGAATAGTATGTGAGAGTAAAGTAAGAGCTTATTCTTGTACTCCTTTAGTTTTTCCTCTGTTTTTGTGTTTTCCTTTTGTTGGCAGGATAATCTGATATTGGCTCAGTTAGTCAGAGGACAGGGCTAATAATGCCAAGGTCAGGGGTTCGATCACCATATGGGCCACCCACTTAATAGCTGGATTCAATGATCCTTCTGGGTCCCTTCCAACTCAGACTATTCTGCAAATTCTGTAAATTTATCCTTCTTAAGCCAAAATCAAGAGCTAGAGAGTGCAATGTATTGTAGAAAGAAGAGGTTAAGGTGAATAGAGGCTCTGCAAATCTCCCTCTCTTCTCCTGTTGAAATGTTCCCCTCTGACATGTAGCACATGTGATAGAACTATAGAACAGTTAGCTCGCATTATGTGATAGCTCTCATTTTAATGATTAGTTCTATAGTCAGAGTCCTGGCTGTTTCTCATTCAAGCAAGCACAATTTTTTGGAAACAGCAGGGCTGTTCTGCACTTTGTGTTCTCTGAGCACGGGTGGTTACGCTAAGACACATTGTCCCATGCATTGTGTCACTTGTTAAGGTCGGGACTGTATCTTCAGGATTACTTCTTGCCTCATCTCATATCCTTCTAAGGGGCTTCCAAGGTCAGGGTGTAGGTGGGATCTGCATGGGGAAGGTTCCCACGGGGTTAACACCCTGGCAAGAGCCAGGCAGGCAGTGTGACAGGCACAAAGGTGCCACAGGTGTGCAACTGGGCAAACAAGAGTCACCAATATCTGGATTCAGAGCAATAAAAGAGACACTGTAAAGGTAAAATTGCAGGAACTGCATGGTGTTACTAAACACAAAGAAGTTTTGTCTCAGTCCCTCCTTTCACAGTCGTTTCAAAGAAGCAAAGGGGAAGTGCCAAGGTGAAGGACAGTGGAGGAGGGACTATGTGGCCATTGTGAACAGTAGCCAGCATACTCATTGCCAAGGAGTCAGAGAAGAAAAGAAGCATCATCAATATAAAGAGTCTAAGTATCGCAGGTTTTAGCAAGATCCTCTGTTTCTGCAACCTCAAATAGCCAAAGTTCAGGTACCAGCCTTGGTCTGCTTTCTTATGCTGCAGCTTGTCTAAGTTTCTAGGACAGGAAGTTAAAAAGATTTCAAATTTAATTTTAAAGAATAAATGCATTTCAAATGTAAAATATTGAATATAACTTTTTCCTTTTGTGCCCTGTGGCCAAGGATGGTTGGTTTGTAGGCTTTTTACTCTTTCCTCTCCGTGCACACTCCTGGCTGCCTCATGACACATCTGTGTTTGTCAGCTGGTCAAAGCAATTTAAAGAAAGTACCTTGGTTGGAAGGGATGAGGGGAAAGAGAAAAAAAAAAAAGATAATTGAGAGGGGATAGTGACCTCAGTGCCCTGTTGTTGGAGTCTGACCCAGCTTTCCCAGATATAAAGCAAGATCTATAAAAGATGAGATAGGAAAGAGCAATCTTCTGTTTCTGATTATTACTTTCCTGGTATTTGTTGGGAGAGAGTCTGCTTGCTTTTATCAGATGCTTTGAGATTTGGCAGTAGCAAAATAAGCCTATTAAAATAATTTCTTTTTGCTGGTTTTTTTTTTCCTGCCTTGAAAAAGTATAATGGCCATCACCTTTTTTCCCCTTGTATGAAAGCTTGTGCTGAGGTTGGGAATAGCAAATAGGAGTATCCAAGAGATGCCTGGATACTGCTTTTCTATTTTATAATACACTCCTGATTTACCGAAAATATCCACACCCTTGCCAAAGAATACCTTCTGAGAAAGATAAGTCAGTGAAAGATAAACCTCCCACAATGACCTTATGTACTGCACATACTTATGGTCCTTAGCTGTGAAAAACAACATAAAAAGGGTGTGTTGGCTGTGCAGTAGCCTGTTCAGGTGTCTACCATTCTGCACCTCCCAGGTCTGGTAAAACCTGTGGCTGCTGACAGGCAACTTCCAGCTCATGGGGTTAGATCCTTAATTCAGGAGAAAAATAATTATTCCAACTTACTTCTCTGATTGAACCAGAGTATTTGTGAGAGGTGGTTGCTAGCCTCAGGGGAAGTTGGGAGAACATTTGACAGAATTTTTACCAAATAATTTGCAGTACTATGTACTCTTGTGGTACACATTTTAGCTTTCAAGCTCTTCTTTTGTTGGTGATGTCTTTGTTTTCAGGTCTGAGAGATTTAAATTCAAGTAGTATTTGAAAATATGTAGGATCCCACTGGATAAGCTTAATTTTTATAAAGTTTGGCAACTTTATGCATGGTCATTACAATGCAGTGACTTGCAGGAGTCCATCTGATCCAGCTGGGTTTTTTATCCTTGGGAAAGATCTGAAGATAGTTCCTACTGGTATTTTTCCTGTACTTAATAATTCAACTCAAACCTACCCCTTCTGAGGTAGGCTTACTGTGGACATTAATTTTCATCTGTCAAGTACTTTCTTAACAGTGTGTCTTGACCTGATGCCACTTTTCTACATTACTGAAGCTTGCAGTTATCTTGAAGGTTTTGTTCTGTTTAATCTATAATTAGAAATAGAAGGCAGCATCCAGTTACATTATTTGAATTTTGAACTTCCATCACATACCAAAAGGTTTCTTCTACCACCAAGGGGTCAGTTTTTTAGGAAAAGAGATCTAAGATATGAAATAGGGAGCCAGCAAAGGTGTCCCCAGTACTGCAGAGGAGAATGTGTTTCCATTGAACCCATCAGTGGACAGTGATATCTCTAACTTATGAATAGTTAGAGATATCACTGATATCAGCAGGCCCCTCATTTGCGGAGAAGACATTGCTTATTTGCAGAAGTAATTAGCTCATTGGGGAGCAGAGGGGATGTAGGCCAGAGAGGACAGATCATACTTGCAGCTTTTTATACTCCATGTTTGAAAACTGGGGTCTTACAACCTCTGCTGTGGAAGCCACCAGGTCAGCACCAAGTAATAGAAGGGCTGATGTTTGTACTTAACATCTTTTCCCTTCAAAGCATTTAAGACATGATTAACTGAAAGGAAGTAATACTTGCTATGTCCCTTGTCTGATATGGCTGTCTTCCTCCAAAAATACCAATAAATCCAGTTGTGAATCCCAAGAGAATATTTTACTTGCTGAAGGACATTCTTCTGGCTCCCTGCTGAACACTTTCAAACAAAAATAAATCTTAACATTTGTTCTCTTTTCTACACAAACTGGAGAACAGTTGTATAAATTCAGTTTTTCACTGAGATTAAAAACAAAGATGTGTGCTGCACAAAAGGGGAAAGGATGTTATTTGGATTTGGGTTCTGCAGAACATGAGCTTTTGGAGTGGTGTGTGTCTCTTTGAGCAGACCTCTACATACAGTGAATTGAACCCCTGACTAACTTCTAGAAAATGAAGCAGCTGCATCTTTGCAGCTAAACTTAATCTAATGAGGAAATGTTAAGAACTTACTTTAGTCAAATATCTTTGAAATTTCTGGTACAGATTTTATGTGACTGATACTGATGTGGCCACTTGAATAATTTTTGTATGTGCATACGGAAAGCAGAATTGATGTTTGCATTTGTACGTGCAATGGCTGAGAAAGTGTGAAGAAGCCTTCAGAGTTCGGTGTAACTACTTCTGAAAAAATCAGCCTGGTGATTTCTGAAACACAGGGATCTGGCACCCCTTTTGCTTGTTCAGTACTTTGTGTATAAAGATGTTCAGACCTAGTAAGTAAATTCAAAGTGACAGCCCTTGTGCGTGCTCAGCACACATGTGGATACAATGTGAGAGCAGCAGGTGGTGTTTGATCGCTGATACTTTTTAAATATAAGAATATTTCAGCCTTGTTGCTCTGACTATTCAATTAAAAGAGAACTATTGTCTCACAGCCTGCTTGTCACAGTCAGCTGCAACCAGCAATAATTAGTTGTGCAGCTATGATTTGGGTTTTTTTCCTTCAGTGCTGTTACTCTGTGTTTGATTTAAAATTGTAAAATAGCAGTACTGACTAGGTACCTATACTCACAGGATTGATGGGTTTCTGGATGTCATCTACACGGGGCATGTTGTTTATCTTCTGTGCCACATTCAAAGAGCCCCTGAGCAGAGACAGTTTCATTCTGTGACTGTTAATTTAAAGCCTGCCATCCTGGGGATTGTGTTTCTCCTTCGCGCTTTGAAATTACTGCGGTTTCTCAGGCCTGAGTTGTTCAGTCTTTCTTTTTTAAGTTTGGAAAATTATAAGAGATTGCTTCTACTCCCACTTTGTCTCTTGATCCCTGGTTTGCCTGTCAGCGCTCTGTGATGTCTGAGTGTTATTGTTTCCATTCTAGCAGGGAGGTTCTCAGTAGCTTCTTTGAGAGTGCCTCTCATTGAAATCCTTGAGATACTTTGCATTCAGGCCTTGTCTGTCTCTCTTAAATGTGGGGGAGAGGCTCTTTGGGAAGGACTCAAAGACTACTTTCATCAATTGCTAAGGCCTGTTAGGGTTAGTGTTCAGACAGCACCATCAACAGAGATTGATTGTATAAATTGTGAAGTCTTCCCAGTTCTTTTTCATCAGCAGTATTCTAGATAGCTCCCTCACCACGTCTATTCAATTTCTGTTGTTTTTTGTTTCTTTTTAACCACCTGTTACCCAAAGCCTTGTCTTGGTGTTTCAGACATAATGCAATCATAGCCAAAAAGCAAGAGATCACTCAATAGGTGAGGTGTTGGAGCTTGCATAGAAAACTCATAAACTCCTTTGGTGATTGAACTCTTATTAACCCATTTTTTAGGGGTTCCCAAGGTGATAACTTTTGTAAGGGAATTACTCTCAAGAGAGACATCTCTTCTCCCCTTTCTACCTCCAATTTTGAGTCTCTTCTTTAACTTATTTTTCCTTCATCCTCGTGGCAGCAGGGTATCATGACAATGCTCAGGGAAGGTGAGTGCAGTGCTGTGCTTGGCAGGCTGCTGCTGGGGCATTTGACAGAGCTTCTTGTCCCACTGACAGCGGCTTCTGGCTTTCTGACATTAGCCAGTCTTTGGGAACAGGGCTGACACAGAACGGCTCCAAACTTTTAAGTTAGGGCAGAAGGTACCTTGACAAGAGTCAGTAGACATTTCTTTCAAAACCAGATGTCCCAAAAGTGAGGCTGGGGCCAGAGTTCACTAACAACATAACATTAAAGGGTTTCTCTAGTCATCTATTTAATATCCCAAATCAACTTCAATAATTTTTGTTCTACAACTATTTTCAAATCATTGAAACAGCATATTTAACTTGGAGATTTTTCTATGATATTTGTTCAGAGGATGACCAGCAGTATAAGTTTGCATGTGCCTAATAATAATGAGTACTTGCTTCATAACTTAAATGTTGCCTATCCTTTTTGTTTGCACTGGCATCTTTTCAAATCATTGCATTTTAAAACATGAAAGAAAATGCTTTTATTGTATTAATTAGTCCTGTTGCATGATGAAAGCTTCAACAAATGCAGTGGATGGATTGTGTGATCTTATGTGTCCAGCACTGTTTTTCATAGCTTTAAATAATCACAAATTGAGGTAAAAATGTCTCTCATAGAGTATGAGAGTTAGAAAGCTTGGTTTCTGTAGTTCATTGTGCAATTTGTTGCATGACTAGGAGTGTGTTGTTTATTCTAAAGAGACATCACAAAGCTCTTATGATTAAGACCACATGATGTATATTCAGTTCTCAACTGTTTGTAACTTAGCCAGACCTTAAGATATGAGGTTAAAATTTTTCATTCTATGTATGGAATAAGATAAAAAAATGAAATGCTCTTTTGGTCAGCAGAAAAAAACAGCATTTGTAGCACCATTTGTATTCTGAAAGGGCACATCAGGCATGAGAACTTTTGTCTCAGAAAATTTTCCAGCTTTTCTGTTGGAGACTATAGAGTTTGAAGAAAGGATAGGAGGCTGGATGCCAGAAGGAGGAGCAACTCCCTGGGGTATCAGGGCACAGGGCAGGATTGGGAGACACCAGGACAGCCCCATGCATCAGTAGCATCCCTGGGGATGGGGCTAGGCTGAGGTTTGGTTTGTTTTCTGAAGATGACCCAGGCTGCATTATGAAGAGGAGACTGTGGATAGGCTGCATCTTTCTCTTTTTTACAGTTCTGTCTGTACTGAAGGCGAGATAACAATTTTCTGTAATAGCATGCTAAACATCACCTGCCTCTTCAGCCAGGCATTAAGATGCAGAACTTCTTCACTTTGATCTCTTTTGCTTGTGACAATGAGCCAAAACTCAGCATAGTCAGCTCAGAATTACCGTGATTACCAAGGTCTGGTGCTCAGACTAAGATCTCAAAATTTGTCTTGGATCATCCCTACTTGAAAAATCTTTCTCATCTCAAATACTTGGGTCAAAAGTGTGGGTAACTCCATCACTTGGGTTTAACTGTTGAATATCATGGGGTTTGGTGGAAGTAGGGGACTGGGGGAAGCATCCAGAAGTGAGGACATAAGTTGGCTGACAGGCAGCCACAGGTGTCAGGTGGGGGAAAATGTAGAGGATATCTTGACTTGATTTTATTCACGGTCTTGTTGGTCTCTTTTCCTCTTGCCTTCATGAGTCCCTTTTGAAGGCTGCATATTTTTTTTGACGACAGGACAACTGGAGCCAGGAATGGTTAACTTGAGAGCTTTATCTCAATATAGGAGTACCAGTAGGAGATACTTCAGTGCAGTACTTTTGACTCTGAATCTTTTGTTCAGTTATCTTGTATAAGAAAGTAAGAATGCCCCCAGTTTTTTTTGTTCAAGCTTTTAGAGTGCTTTGGACAACTCAACCTTTCTTTCATACCTTTAAAAGAAGATATGATCAATGGGCCAAAAATAAAATTCATAGTTGCTTGTCCGGATTGACTGTTTGGCTCAGGTGTGCTTAAATTAACTTCTTCTATTGTGACCCAGCTGGGGACCTAAATAAATTAATGGAATCACAAAAATGGTGATTAGTTTAGTTGTCAAGTGATACTAGCTTCAAAATCTTTCTACCTGTGAACTTTTAAGATAGAGAAACATTTTCAGTCATTCACAACTAAGAAACAATATTTTTGAGACTATCACTTGGCACAAATGGCTACAAGTGATGATCTATAATATTTAAGATTTTTGTGTTTATTTTTTATCCAGATGAGGTTCCTAAGATGAACTTGACACTTTTTCGGTTACAGTGTAGTTTGAGGAAATATAATGCTAGATATAATTGAAACACATGGTTAAGTATTTTTTAATGATTATGAGATGATTAAATTTACTGAATTATCTCAACCCACACTGTTCTGATACTATTAATTTGCCTTAAATGAGTTGAAGCAATGCACAGCAGCTATGTTTGCTATGTAGCTTTCTAGTCATTAATAGTTCATTATACTTTTTAATGTCGATTACCTGTTAGTATGATTATGGTAAACACTTTCATGTACTAAAAACTCATAGTGCTCTGTGCTGCTGCTGAATAAACTACCATGGTGTTACCCACAGGTATATGAACAATAAAATAAATCAAAATAAAATAAAATAAACTTCAGAAATATATGATGTAATACAGAAATACGTGATTCAGTAGGAATTCTATTAAATTTATAATAATTTTAGGCACAGTGAGGCTATCCTCTAGGTGATTCTTATATCTGCCAGAGAAGGCATTTGAGTTGATACCATTTCATTTTTTAAAGTAGATTATGAAACAACCAGAAGATTAAATCCTTAAGAAAATATGAGACAGAATAACCTTAGGAAGTTTCTCCATGGACAGTGGCAATGACCTCACACTGCAGTGTTTCATAGTGGAGAGAATGCTTTTAATAGAAATTTCAGCATTTTTTTCCTTTTCTTATCAAGGAGAAGTTGCCAAGTGTTTTGGTTTCAGTGATTTTGTGTGAGCTTGCAACTTGTGCCACCTGATGTACATAGTACACAGTAGCTATCAATGTCCTTAAGGGCAATATTAGTATGAAGGTTATTGCGAAGATAGTTAATGCTTGTCAAATGCTTTGTGTGTGTTTTGCATAACAAAAAGTTTAATTACAAAGTTCTTTCAAACTCTTGTTGTTTAAAGCTAGAAGGCATGACAAAATGTAATACAAACCCAGCACAGTACATATTCAAATAGTCTGACAGATATTTATTCTTTGCGAGAGCTTTGAAATTGAATCTCCGTGATACTCCTTATAAAATTCAGAAAAGGAGTTGTCACTACCGCAGATATAAATTAATTATACTCTTGTCTACTTTTATTTTCATCAGCATTCTGAAAACTCAGGAAGTTGACAGGAGAAAGATGTCACTTGAGATGCATGAGCTGTAATAAGCTGCTACAGGACAACAGGAACTACAGACTGTAGAACAGGAAAAATTCTTAGCATTACCTACAGTCCCTATGTGAATGCCTAGTGATTAAATGCGAGGAATGTATAATAATTCTGCTTATATAACCTTGTAGTTAAAGGGATAAATAAACTAAAAATAATTTCCCTCTTTATGCATCAGAACGCAAAGGTTGCCATGCTCATAATGTTTTTAAATGTTCTTTAAGGAAGGCCTTTTACTCAGAATGAAAACCAGAAAGAAGGAATAAGCTCTGTTATAAGTAGTGGTTTCTGTGCATTTGCAAAAAGAAAAAAAAGTAACCTGGTTTGCTAAAATCAGAATTCTTCTGCTATTGCTTTAAAAGGTACTGAATGTACTCAATAGGTCTGACAGGTTAATTCTTCCACTGGTTTTACAAAGGTTGCATATTTGATTAGGAGTGATGCATCATATTTCTCTGCTTGACTGGAGCTCCTGATATTAACAGAATGTGCTTCTGCAAAATATTGAGATGAGAAACTGAAGGCCTTCCACTTACACCATCTTTCAGATGATTAGATCTGAATGACACTGTTGTAATATTTTTGACTTAATAACATCTGTTACATTTATACTTGCTTGGACAGTTTTGCTCAAATCCTTAACTTAACCTTTGTAGTAACACAGAGGACAATATATTGTGTTTTTTATATATGACACAAGTACCATGTGTAGGAAATTAACTTGATGGTTAAGATAATGATTGATTTTATTTTTCAAGAAATGAAAGATGCAAAGAATGATGCTTTTTGGAGTTTTGTTACTTCTGAAATGATAAAAATAATTCACGGTAGTTGTAATTCAGAACTCACTGAATGTTATGGAAGTCTCCCAAGTAGTACATTTAGAATACTTCAGAGTCTAAATTCTAATACTTTAGAATACTTTGAAGTCCAGATTCAAAAGTAGTGTTTATAATAAGAATGAAAGGAAATTATGTTTCAGCAGCATTTAACTGCTGAACATGTCACTTTGGGTAAGGATTTGATGAAGCAGGAATTATTAACTGTACTGACTATAAATGGATACACTTTTTGGACAGTAAGTAAATATTTAACAGCTTGTGACTTACATTAATCTAAAATTACTTGTTAATAAAAGTTTCAAGAAATTTATATAAATGTTTTAAAAATTAAATATTTAAAATTCAATTGTTTGGGGGTTTTTATGTCTATTACTGTGGATTACACAAAAGGTTTGTGTCATATCACATGTGAATTGGACATAGTATCTTACATTGATTATATTCCACTTGAAGCAAAGGTGCTTTGGAATTCATCAACAATTTCTGTGGTTTTTTACTAAAATTGATTTTTATTGATGCTATTGATCAAAAATTGGAGACAGTAACAAGACATACACTTTGGTTATCTTCTCCCAAGCAATGCCACCCCTGAGGGCTGATCCATTGCATAACGCTACAACAAATGGCTTCAAAAGGGTGTTTCCAGCAGAGCACTGAATAATGTAAAAGTTTACGTTCCTATTTAATTGTACATGACCCTTTTGAAATGCCAACTGTTCCTTTAAAAAAAAAAGTTCATTCAAAATGTATTAACAGGAGGAAATTTTATTAACTCATAATATGAAAATTCCCATTTGTAAGAGAAGGAAGGAGTTAATTTTTGAAATTGGTCTGTTACAATGAGATTGAGTCAGCTGGTTTATTAGATTTAGGAAATCTTTTTTAGTCATCTTTCGTATTGGAGGAGATGCAACAAGAATCTTCAGTGCTTAGATGTTTCCATTAAAGATTACAAATAGTTTTTGTAAATCAACTTGCTGAACTTTTTCTTTTCATGACTTGCAGGTTGTGTTATATCCAACGTCCAATAGCCCAAAGTCTCCTGATCTGCACAAAATGATAGTTCCCAAAAACAGCCAGGACAGTGACCTGAAAATTAAACTGGCAGTGAGAATGGATAAACCACCTCACATGAAGCACTGTGGGTAAGTGTCCATTTCCTGGCTGTCTCTATTTTATTATTTTGTCTCGCTGTGCCTGTGTTTTAACAAAGTATCTAAAAAGTATTTAACAAAGTATCTAAAATCATAATGTTTGTAAAACATTGTAAATGTCTAAAACATTTCCTGTACTGTGGTATTGTGTTATATCTTCATTTTATACAAAAAGTTTGGACTAGTCAGGAATAACGTTCATTTCAGATGTTCAGTGATGTGTAAATACAGATGATGAGCTACATCTAAAATGCAGAACTAAGAGTACAGTCTCATTTATGTACTGGTTTTGAATGTTACAATTTATGGCATTTTGTTAAAAAATATTTAGGAGAAAAATATTTTCCCAATAAAATATCATTAATTATATACCTGAATAAAGTGGTATCTGCCACACAGTCTTCCTTTCTCTGTCTGCTGTATGGTCTTTCTCTTGAAAAAAATTTGTCTATGAATGCTAATTTTAAGGATGTTTTTCTGTCTAACACCGAAACTGTGCAGAATAGATTATTCATAAAGACAGCTCCTTTAATCAACTGCTGCCACTGTTCCTCAGCCCTCCTGCAAAAACAGGTAGTGTTGCTGACAGTACGCAAGTTTGTGTCTTTTGTTATAAAGCAATCAAAAAGAATCAATGCTATATAGGTTTCTTTTTAGTCTCCTCCTGTTTATATTCTGCCCATTGTACACAGGCAGTAATTGCCAAAATTTCCTATGCATTATGCTTTCTTAAAAAAGCAACCAAACTGACTTAAGTTTTGTCAAAGTGTTAATCAGTTGGACTCAAATTTCCCAGGTGTCAATCATATCCCTCATTTTGGTTTTGCAAAACTTAGATACAAATTATTAGGACTGCAACAATGGGACTTGCTGCATGGAGACCTGTGGCTGGTGACCAGGAGCTGTGAGGAAAGGGAGGGAAACCAATCATGGAGTCAACGGGGGACTGGAGCTACTGTGCTTGGAGACTGGAACTGAGAGAACTTTCAAGCAGGGCAGCAAATACATAGGGGAAATGGGATAATGTAGCAGGAGAAAGCAGGAAGACTCAAGTGACACGAATAAGTTGGAGTAGAAAGCAGAGATAAGTGTTTGTGTTAAAGCATGATGCTGTCCTGTGAGTCCCATCTTCTGCCCAATTCATTGGCACTCACCAAACACCTGTGAAATGGTTTGGTGGTGGTGGCACATCTTTGTCTAGATCCAGCCCACTATCATGGATTCAGTTTCCTGCTGCTGGAGGTATCCAGCTGCTGCAGTAGTGCAGGGAGGCATGGTGCTTCCTGCCTGCCCTCTTCAGCAGCTTTGTCAAAAGGCAGCCATGGAGGCTGACTTGAAGCACATCAGCAAAGAATGATGTCCAAGAGCTTCACCTGCACATGACCTGGTTCAATTGCAAACTTCCACCCTAAACACATCAGGGGTGTGTTGTGCTGCCATGTTGTGCAGCCATGCACCTATCCCAAGCAATGACTAGGAGAAGTTCCAATTTTTAATCAGGTCACTGATAATGTTAGGGTCATGCTGTCTGCAACCCCAGTTAAGAGTATAACATGCAACTGGATCCAGCAACAAGGAGAAAACTCCAATGTTTCCTCTCATCATGCTCCTGTGTTTCCCCAGAGGCTTTCTTGGTAAGGAGCTGTTCTTCTGGGATCTTCAGAGGGTCTTCCTAACCTCCCCAGTTCAGTTTTCCATACTGGTTTATATCAGTAGTCTTGTTTGACCATTAAAGAACCCAATCAAATATTGTTGTCAATAATTTAGTTCAACCATTATCCCTTTTGTCTGCTGCTGATGGTTGCTTCCTCAGATTGATTTTGAATACTCATCTCCTGGCACTGTGTTTACTTCTACATTTTACTTCAGGGTCATTGCTGTGACTATTCTTCAGGCAGATACTGTAGCTCTTCCCACCAAAAATGCTCTAGGTCAGTCATCATTTCCTTTTCTTTGTAGCTATTAGCTATAATGATTATTGTGTAGACACTTGTTAAGGAAAGTTAGGGCACCAGCAGAGGTGTGGACTTCTGCACCATTAACATATGTGAAATAAAAGAAAAACTTTATCATTCCTTCAATAACCATTGAAGAGATTGATGAGGTACTGTAGGAAACACTGGAGTTGCAGTGAGAGGAAGGAAAAGGTTATTTATTAGGAGGGAAAAGAACACCTGCAAGCAGAATTGTTAGTGTGTACAGTCAGGAACTATTAATGTTATGAAGAGCCATCATCCAGGCACTCTCTGCAGCTTTCTCTTGACTTCCTGGGTAAGTATAAGTATTAAGTGGTCATTTGATGTTTTTTCAAGAGGAATTCCCATCTGCTTCAACACACATATTAAAGCTGCTCTGGTTCTGAACTGATGCTGCGTTATCAGGGGTATCTGCATTAGTGAAGAGAGTGGAAACGTGGTGGATGAGAGGCAGTATCATCAGAAAGGCAAAGAAATATTTCACAGTTAAAATAGTTGAGGGTTGCTTGAAAGAAACTGACTTTTATCCCTATTTTATGCTGCACAGAAAGACTTCCTTGTAAGACTTCCTATTAAGTAACTGATGGTATGTTATTTGTTTCCTGTATCCAGTTTGATAAATTGGAATCTGATTTCGTAGAGGTGCATGCTACTAACAGCTATTAGCTGAAGTCAGTGGAAATGGGGCTTTAAATAATCATTGTGCTGTTCAAGTACAAATATCCTAAAAATTAACGTTTGAAAACTTAAACTTTTAGTATTTCAATTGTCTTGTTGTTGAGGGAAAATAGTACCACCTCCCAGGATCATACACATATGAAGGTGAATCTTAGGAAGCATCTGGTAGAAAATGTTCCCTCACTCTGGAGGAGCTGTGGAAGTGGAGGCACTGTCACTTTGCTCAGCCAAAGGTTTGTGCTCTGCTGAGCAGGGTTATAACAGTGCTAGGCTCTGCAATTCCCTGGAAAACCTGCACAATATGGAAATTCAAGTCTCTCTGTAAAGCAGGGTTTGCATAAGATATAATGAAGGAGGCCGTAGGATAACATCAAGTGCTGAAGAGCTCAAAGGCAGCTGCTGCTATCCTGAGTAGTGAAAATGACAGGGAGATTTTGTCTATTTTTATTTTATTTTATTATTAGAAGGTTGTCATATATTTTAGTACAGGGTCATAGAGTACATAAAAGGAACAGATACAAAAGGATGACAGAATGTGATCATCCTTTCTCCTGGAATTTCATCATGTCAGCAAGTTGAATTTTACAAGCCTTATAGTAGACGTCTAGTGTAGTTAGTGTGTTCAATCCAGCTAATTTATAATTCTTTATTGTATTTTTGGAGGCATCTCAGGCCTTATCCTTAACCAATGTTTGAGCTAGACCACTTACATTTTCTGTATGTCAGAGTTAACAAACTAACATACAAGATTCGTTGTCTCTCAAAGGAAAAGAAGGAAATCTGTTGGCATTACATAATGTTTTTCAGATGAGAATCTGAAAATTTATTCAGAGTTGAATTCAAATTTTATCCTACAGCCAATTGCAGAAGGATGAGTTTTAGTAGGTTAATATTCTATCTAAGATAATTACAGTAAGAGACAGTTTTGTAGATATGGGAACTGTGCCCAAATATTTCAGGTTCTGCAGGGTTGGCAAAACACACAGGCCAAGTCTAATGGTGGTTTTCAATTTTACCTCTTGAGAAAATTTTCCTCTTTTTAAGTCTGACTTTACTTACTAATACAGGGGATATGCTGGAAGACTTCAAAATTTGTCTTGCATTTATGCTTCAAGAATATTCAATTCTACAAATTATACTGTCTTGTACTAAAGTCACAAATAGAATTCTGGACTGCAGCACCTTCATGTTCTCACTTTGATTCCCACAGTCATAACCAAAAATTATATTTAAAATTAGATTATAAAGGAATTTTTAATTATTAATTATAATCTTTCTGAGAGCAAGAAATAAAAATCTTTATAACTCAATGCTACTGAGAATCTCAATTGCAGTTCATTTGTACTTTTCCAAAAAAGAGGTTTATTTTTATGTTGACACATTAATACAGTCAATCTAGTGTTACTCCACTAATTTGACTTTAAAAAAATCTAAGGAAATAATTCATGGTTTTTCTGTGTATTCTGTTATATGCTTTAAAAAATGGAACACTATTATACATCTTACAGTAAACATAATCTTATTACTTATTTTACATTTTTATTTTTATTTTTGCATGAAAGGCTCTCAAAGTGGGAATTAACTTGACTGATTGATAGATAATTATCCTGATTGATAGATAATTATCCTTTTGTATCTGAATCCTGTCGATACATTACAAGGCAAAGCATTCACAACTAGTCTGAGTAGTGACAAGGTAAATATCGCTCATTAATAGGGATTTGTAAAACATTCCAATTATTGACAATTCATGATAATCCAGATTCCTTTCTCATAATTTGTATTGTATTTACTTTCTCACAGAATGTGGTAACTTTTCCCTTATCTATAATTATGACCACATACCAGATAATTTTAAAATCTCCTTTACTTAGTAAAGCAAACATCCATATAAAAGATTTTTTTTTAACATTTCTGATATTTTTTTCTGTTGCAATCTTGAATCTAAAACAAATCATCAGAAGAAAGAAGTAAAATTTGAGCTTAAAACTTCCTCTATAAAATGCTAAAAGCCTGTTTATTTCTGTTGAGTTACAATAGCAGCATTAAGGAGGTACTGTTTGCTTCAGGAAGGCTCAGTTGGATCTCCTTAATTCATAATTTTGTTAGGGTTTAAAACCCCAGCAGGACAGGTTAATTGACTCAAGATATGTGGGTTACTCTAAATATCTTCTCTAATGCATAGGGGGTTTTTGATGTGCCTTTGCACATCTGCGTGCATTTAAATCATGCATTATTTTAAAAAGTAGATTGAGTTGTATCTTAGCATAGCCTAGTGGTTACTAAAAGGTATTATTCTGTTGCTTCCAATCTAGAAATAAAAAAGGAATACTGAGGGGTTTTTTTAAAGCTTGCTTTAAAAGGATTAGCAATGCTCAGTGGTCTTAACACACACACACAAACAAAAAGGAAAATAAATAAAGTAAAATTAAATTTTACTAATTACAGCCTGAACAGGACAATATTACTAAGTGGTAGTGTTTGGGTTTGACTTCCAAAGTAAAACATTTCAGCCCCACTCTTGCCCTGAACTTCTTCCAAGATTTGAAGGGCAAAATTCTTTTATGTTCTGTTCTGCTTTCTTCTATGACATGTTGCATATGGAACTGATATACCTTTAATTTCTTAAACTTTTGCATTTGGAATTAACATTCTAGGAGCATTTAGCATTTTCTCTCTGTCTCTCATCTGTAAAGAAAGCATTTTGGTGACTTCTTGAAAATTGTCATCTCCCTAATAATAAAGAATTTGTGTGAAATGATTTTTCTGTCACAACTTGTTGATGTTTTGGGTTTTGTTTTGTGGTTTTTTTGTTTATAATTGTATTTTGAGAATACAAAGATCCCCATTAATTCGCTTATGTTTTGGGGCTTTTTTTCTCTCTCTTGCACTTGAAATTGTCTGAGATGTTCTTAGGAGATCATTTATAAACAGTAAATATAGGTACTGGTTCCTGAATGTGACTGAAGAATCACATTTCTCCTTCTGCTGCTGTAGTTTGAGAACTAAAAGAAATCTGTGAGATGAATGCTCTGGTTAGCAGTCTTCTCAGATGTAGAATTAGAGGATAAGTAATTTTTTCCTCTCGTTTTTATGACACTTGTCACACATCCTTAGAGAGGAAGATGAGTATAATGTGGTTTGCAGCTGAGTGAATGAAACACAGGAATACACAGAGATCACCCAAGGTCACGTGCAGTTTGGTGACAGAGCTGAGGATGGCACTGGGGTCCGTGGCTTCTCAGTGGTGGGGCTGTCATGTGTGCCTGTCACCTGGATAGACCTCAGTCATTGCTGCTACTGAGCTCATAACTCAGCTGAGAGGAGCCCCAGGTCACTGAAATCAGCCAGAGTGAGGGTGGTGCCAGCTCTTATGGGCTGTTTGTCCATGGTCACCTGGCAAAGAAGGGCAGGATGAGAGAATTAACTTCACAACTTAAAGATGTGCAATCTGGGTTTGTGCAATCTGATGAGATCTGCTCCCACTTTCATTACTTCAGAAAAATATGCAAGGTGAATACATAGGAATTACTCTATTGCAACTCTGGGTTACTTGTACAGATAAAGTAAGATGTCAGGAATACAGTCACACTTCTCTTAGCAAGCGCTGCAAGATTCCTGTCACAGATAAGCCTTCATAATTTCAAATGTGTTATTCCTTAGTCTGAGCCAAAATATACAAATATGTCAGAATAACTTAAAAAATTGCTTTACCAACAGTAAAAGGATGAAATAGAAAGAATTTTTTGCTAATTTAAAACTTCAAGTTTAATTTTTTCTTAAATGAATAGGTGTAGAATTGCTTCAAAGTGAAGGAAAGTGTTAGAAACCTAATAATACTTAGGGTGTTTCCAACATCTTAGAAAATCCTTAACTAATGCTTGGTATTATATGGTAATATGAAGCATAGACTTCTTCAATTAGTGATATGTTCTATGAGATAAAACTTTGTATATTACTTTTCAACAGTTACTGAAAACCTGTTTCTCCTTAATGTTTTTCTCTTTTAAAAGCAAGAGCAGATTATCTGAGATTCATTTCGCTTTTTCATTTCTTACCAATATAGCCTAATTTCCTGAACCAAATGTTAAAATACTCAAATACTTACCTAATTACAGCATTTCTTCATCTACACATGTAAACTCTTCTGGATCCCTTTATAGTATTTGATTCATTTTTCCAAGTTTGTGTGCTGCATATCTGGTTGTAATCATAAAGTCAGCATAGTAGCACCATCTAGCTTTCTGTTTGCTGCTGTAGCATTTTTCCTTAGAAAAGGGTAGCAGAGCAATGACTTCAGCTACTGCCTCAAAGAGCAAAGTTCTCCCTTGTCCTTTGGTAGAATGCTTATTTTTTGGTTTGTGAATTCAAGACCAGGAAGCATAGAAGAAGTCAGATGGAAGCTGTTGAATTTGTTTGAATTTTACAAGCTTTACATAACATCAGATAGTTTGCATTCTTTTCTGATCATTTAATCATATTGCCTCACTATAGCAGCCAAAAAATTTAGGTGTTTAGGCTATGTAAGCATTCTCTGAGTTTTCTCAAAGCATATACTAGGTAGAGTGGGGTACCTTGACACGTTGGTTTATCAGTGCTAAGACACTGGCAATTGAAAAACAGAAAAGGTGCACTGGAGGTACTAAGGTAAACTTTTCTCTATATATAGAGAAAAGTTGCACTCAGAACAGTAGCTAGTATCTTTGTCATTTCTACTACAATTATTCCTAATTAGTCTCAAATAAATTTAGAAGGTAAATCTTTCTAAAAATGCTTGAGAGATTGCCCACTGCCAGCATTTTTTTGAGATGACCAGCAATCCATATACAAATGGGAGATTTTTCTACTGGCTTTGCACCCTTTGAAATGCCTCTGTGAAAAGATAATCCTCAGCCATTCTTCCTCATGTGTAGGAAAGGGATGATTACCACAAAGTAAAGATGTGTTCTTGATTCACTAACCAAATAACAAAAATATTTCTGATTCCTGTTTGTCGCAGTTGTTGCCTTGTGAAATCTTGCTACTTGTTGCAGCACTGTGGGATGCAGCAGTTTGCTGCAAGATGATCCCTTCACAGGAATTGTGTGTATTCATCTCAGCTGGGTCTAAGTAAAACTTAGTCTCTCCCTCTCACCATGACTGTATGTTGTTTGCAGTTTTTCTTGAATGTCCTGGTATTGGCTAATGGGATGCAACAATGTTTGCTCAGTCTAGCTGGCCTTTAGCGCCCAAGTTGTCCAAAGAACCTCATTCCCATCTACTCACACTGAGGAGCTCCTTTCCAAAGAGTACCTTATAAGCTAATTGGTATGTCTGGAATACAGAAAATGAACAAAAGTGTATATTTCCAAAGGGAATTGTCTCATAATGAAACTTATTTATGAAGCAAAAGGGAGGTGGAGGTTTCTTTTATTCTGATTGAAGAGGTCATGGGACTTGCTAGCAGAGATGTGGAGCCATAATAGTTGGCCAAAACGCAACACAAAACCCAGGCATTGACACAGTGATGGCAGTACCTGCACTACAGAACTGTTGGGGTCACTGACATGTTCACAACGCTTTTGAATTAGAGTTGGCTATGTTCAGAGTCAATGCATGGACAATGTGACCATGTATTTACTTGCCATATACTTTTGAGACACTGGGCAATAGATTTCATTTTAATTTCTGACAAGAAGGCATAAAGAAGTATTAGAGTTCCAGCTGAGTTTATTAGACTTTAAAGACAACAGAAGAGTGAACTCAAAAGTTTCATTTCCCAATCCATGTTCAGTCTAGACCTAGCATGACAGTCTCAGGTTTGATCAAGGCAAGAACAGTAATTGTATGTGCCTCTGTAGTGCTGAAGCAAACTGTATTAATGCAAGGTTTTTACCACTCATGGAAGATATGTTGTGTGGCTGATGAAATAGGCTTTATTTGAATTTCAAGCACAGTGGACTGTTGAAGAAAAAATGTGGGGTTGGTAAAAAAACACAGTCAGCACCTGAAGTATGCAGCACAGCAAATACCACTGCATATTCAGGAATGCCTGCTCCTTACTTTACATCAAGGTGTGCCAAAGTGTCATCTAACATCCAGCACCACAAATCTACTTCTAGAGCACATTTTCTTTACTCAGTGAAAAATCCTGGAGAAGGATATGTCACAAACTGCTATGAAAATATCCTGGCTGCAAACTTCAGAATACTTCATTGAATAATACTTCGTAATACTTCATCTGCTAGAAAGGACTGGCATGGTTGATCTGTAAGTTAACTACAGCATGAAGTTAACATGATTCTTTTGAAACTGTAAGAGCTTTTCAAGAAAACTTATGAAGAGGGGATAATCTTTCTTTTCGAGAGTAAATCACAGGCAGTTGCTGACTCTGAAGATCCAAGACTCTGAGACCCTGAAGACAAGCACATGAGTATCCCTTTCTGCAAGATCAAACTCATAAATCCCAGCACAGAGTAAACCCGAGTATTTCAAGGACCTCCAACATTTGGAATGAGAATACTGAGAAAGTAGCAGAAAATGTAAAAAAATAACTAGTGGATTTCTATTTCTGCAGAAATATTGGTCAAATTTTGGTCCGTAATTAATAAACAATTAAATTGGGTTTAAAAGCGATGGTGTGTATTTTTTGTTTATTTTGTCAGAGGTTCAAAAATGTCCTTCATGTAGGTGTAACTTTATCTTGCTAAATTCTGGCAAACCTGTCCTCATTTTAACATTCATAAAGGAACATGCACTTGTATATATTAAGGTAAACATTTCCTATGTACGTTATAAGCTGCACTTTTAGTGATGTATGAAGGTGTTCCTATTATTATACCATGGTGTCTCATGGGAGTATTTTCTGTTCTGCTACTTTGTGCTTAATGCTGGTATCTCATTGTGCTAAATGAATGTTAGCATCTTGTCATGGAGAGAAGTGCTAATGTGATAACTGTCTTCATTTAAATGATTTTACTATCACACACTTTTACAAAATCAATTTACTATAATCAGTTACTTTTTAAAAATTAAATTGAACTTCATGAAAAATGACACATTAAAATTGCATTAATGATTGATTGGATAATGATAATGGGTTAATTCAAAATTACTGTGGAAGAAAGAAGCAAAAGTGTTTATCCTGCTGCTAGATCCTTAGAGAACAGATTATAGCTATGAGCCTGATTTTCAGCCCTTCGCACAGTAATTGCTTCTGAGGAGGCACAGGGAATCTTTGAAGATCTTAATGATATGCCACTGCCACTTTAATTGCTGAAAGAAGCCAAGAGAATCCTAATTGCCAAGGGAAGCATTACTAATTAAGGTGTCATTCTTCATTTATTCCATAGAAATTAATCTGAAATATTTGTAAAAGCTGTGAGATACAAATTTAGATCCAAACTCACTTAGCTTAATCACAACAGACTTCATGTGAAAAATATCTGTGGGTTGATCGTAAAACTTAAAATATTTCTTTTCTTAGGAAAAAATTTTGGTTTGCTTTTCCTCATAACTTTCTTAAAAATGAAGTAAAATAATTGAGAATAGATTAAATAATCTGGTTTTATTAATATGTAATTTATATTTAAATTGTGATTCTACCCTCACATTAAAAAATTGTTACAACTGTTTACATAGGGTGTTTCTTTTTTTATATTTCACCTTAAAGCTCCATATTTCTGAAATGTTAAGATGTGCTTTCTTCAGCTCTGATGGGCAGAGTGATGCAAGTTCAGTTGTATAAGTATATTCTTAAAATCATAACTGTAGCAACATTTGTTCAAAATCTCCTTGCTTTCACTAGCATGGAGTATGCATAATTGATTAGGTATAGAAAATCCCCATGATCAGTACTGCATGTGTGTCAAATCTTTCTTTGGCTAGCTTTGCTCAAGTCCTTATTCAACCTCACAAAATAAGCAGTTGGGGTGAGAGGTCATGCTGGTACCTGCTGGTCCATTTCCTGCATACTGGGTTTTGTACCTTGTTCTTTTGTCAGCCTTCTTTAATACAGTTATTCACATTCTCACTGTGTCCTAAAGTCGTCTTCTTTTGGCATGGATTGTCTGTTGTGGTTGACCTTAATGGTGCCTTGTATTCATATATAAATGCCAATTCTTTTTCTTCTTGTTGTGTAACATCTCAGAACCTATGACCAAACATCTCAGTGACCCATAGAACAGCTAGGTAGACTTTTCTAGTTGGTACTATCCATTTGTAGTTCGCAATTCTTAACTTTAAAGCTCTTCCCCTCTCAACCTCTTCGTCATTGTGTGCATGTGTTAGGAAAAAAATTAGTGAGAAAATCTTTGGCAGCAATTCTCAGCTCGTCACAAAAGAGAAGAGATCATTTCCAGGCCATATAGACGATGATGAGCTGTGCTGCAGCATCACGTAGGACTTGTCATCATAGTTTATGGGATTGACTGCAAATTCCCTGTCTTCTCCATATGGGCACGTTTGAATACAGTATCACTGCTGAGAAAGCCTGGTCATCTGGGTACCTTCTAACAGTAGCCACTTGTTGCAGCAGTGGGGTGAGATTCAGCCCTGCACCAAGAAGGCTAATTGCATGTGATAAACCATGGAGAAAGAAGAATTAAAGAATTAATTGTTCATGGAGTGGAACATTGGGCTTGTCTGAGGCACCTGTGAAGGATTTTTAGCGACTGATGGCTACCAGAATTATATTACCCAATACAAAGAGCTGGGAAATCTGGAAGACCTGATCTCTGTTTGGCATTTGTCTTCTTGACTACAAAGGGAGCCAAGTGTGAAGTGTGCCCAAACAGATCTGTACAGAAACTCAGTGATTGCTGGGGATCTCATAATCACCTCATGTGCATTTCTGGTGATGTGCTTTAATCTCTGTCCTGTCTTGTCCTAGACTCACAGCACCTTAGTGGCTGGAATATGTGAGGTACACTAGCTGAGCACCACAGCTGATTTTGTTTAATGAAGGAGGAATCTAGTTCACCTGCCATGGATCAATTCTGCAGTGTGAACTGCTGCAACTCTGGGGCAATAAGGGGATTTTCTTCATAAGCACACTCCTTACTCAGACTAATTAACCAATGTAGATAAATCCTTTTTTCTTTAGGTATTTGATTTGAGTACCTGAAAGGTCTTGGGCCAAACTGAGCAACATTTGCAACTGATGCCCATGACAAGGGCTCCATTAAGGCTTCAGTCCTGGAAGTACATGAAATACATATTGTGTAAAATCTTGCATTTGTGCTTGTAAATATTTGCTTTAGTGGATTTTTTTAAAATAAAAGAATTCAATCGAAAAAGTTTTGCCTGGTACTGGAAATGCTCAAATCAGAACTTTGGAAAGTCATTAATGTGCAAAAATTGGGGTTTTTTCTATTTTCATTAAACATATCAAAGATGTTGGTAAGTTATAAGATTAAATGATCCACTAATATTTTACTGCAAATAGACCTTAAATTCGTTAAATTTTAGGGGAGGAATTGAGAAAAAACTTTGATTTGTAACTGGGATTTTTTTTTTCTAAAACTCTTAAGTAATAACTTGAAAATTTCATTTGCATGTGTTTTTTTCTACCAAGCCAAGTAAGTAGACTAGATGAGCTGACCAGTTGTTGTGGTTTGGCCTGGAAATGTGTTTCTGGAAAGGTCTAGGCTGGGCCAATCAGTGGCCAAATTCAAAATTGGCATGTGATGTGGCCACTGAGGAACTGGATACGCCTCTGAGAACACACGGGGGTTAAAAGCAGGAGATTCCCAGAGAACTTCCTCTTTGGGAATCCGGCATTGGTGAGTGGGGTCTGACCTCTCCCCTGCCCAGCTGCGTCTGGGTGGGGGAGGGGGAGGCCATGACAGGGAGGAGGCCGGGAGCCTCAAAAGGTGCAAGGGTAGAAGTTGTTGGACCGTGCAGGGGTGGCAGAGACTTGAGATGTCTGGGCAGCCCCCCCTGGAGAGAGAGACAGAGATTGTGCTGGCAGCTCGGCCGGGATGCGGCAGCTGTGGGAGTCCTTGGGCAGGCAGAAGTGAAGATTTTAACCCCTTTGTAGACTAATGGAAACCTTACAAATACTGAATCCTCCTGAATCAGAATGAGGAGAGAGAGAGATGAGAGATGAAATGGGCAAGCGTGAGGAAAGCTGGAAGAGGAGAGAAAAATCCTGGGTGGAAAAGATGATGGAGTGGCCTTGGGCTGGACTCTTTCTTGTATAGCCATGGACAGACCCGTGTTTTTTCCCTGTGACCCAGAGACTGTATTTAGGGGGAGGCAACACCCGAGAATCAAGAGTAAAGCAGTGGTGAGAACAGAGATGGCTGAGGAGGGTGTGAGATGCCCTCTGTCTCCATGGGGAGGAAGATCTCTGCTCATTAAGCCCCTCGGCTCCAGGGAGTGAAATCTGGGGGGGACTGGTGTCCCGAAGTTGAGAGACTGCTGTTTCTAGAAGTGGGTGGAGCATCTTTAAACGGGGAGCCCTAAAAGCAGTCCTGGCCTGTGTCCAGTGGTGAGAGCACTGAACAAGGGGAGAGAGAAGTCATGAGGGCCGATGTTCTCTGAATGGGGCCATGGGTGACACGGAAGCACAGGAAGTTTTAATTGTGCTTCCGGGAGAAGCCTATGAGGCAAGGGAAGACTTCTCTCTCTCCATGGTGGATTTGAAAGTTGGTTATTTGAGGGGTGGTGAATCTGTGGAGAAAAGGGAGGGGGAGGAGGAATGTATTTGGAAAGTTTTCATTCTTAGCTTTGTATGTATTCCTTTCTAGATTTGTATGAATAAAGTGTTGTGTTTTTCCCTCCATCCCCGAATGAGAGCCTGCTTTGTTCTGTTCTCGGGTCACATCTCACAGCAACCATTTTAGAAATATACCCTTCATGGAGGCCCTGGCATTGTGCCAGGGTCAAACCATGATACCAGTCAGTGCTATCTGGATTGAAGGTAGTGTTAAAAATGTACTTGTTGTCATGCTGTAGCAAAAAATGCATGCCTTATTAGGTCCTCACAGGGAAAACCATGATCTGAGTAATTTCATGGACGGGAGGTGAAATATAGGCAGGACTTTTTTTTTTTTTTTGACTATGCATCATTAGTCTTACTAAAAGGAAAGCATAGAGGAGGCTGCTTATTTTTAATACAATAAATTATGAAGAAATTTATTATATCAGAAGTGCTCTACAATTTGCAGTAATCAGTTCAGATATCAGGAACTTCACAGTAACTCTACAACGTATTTGAGGAGTCTCTGGTCTGACTGGAAAGTTCAGGCTGGCTTCTGCTGAAATTTCTTCATGCTATTGTTACACAGTTCCCATAGCTTTGGAAAAGAATCATTCGGAGCAAAATCTGACTTTTAGTTTTGGTTGAATTTGCTGCTCTGTAAATGCACCCAAAATATACTGACAGTATTATTAGAATGAAATCACATTCCTGCTTCATAACTTATTCCAGAATTGCATATGGTGGACTCTATGTGTTATTTTGTATTATATGTTTTATTTATTTCAGATTAAAATTTTTAACTTTTTGCCATCTAAGTTTCTTTTGAAATTTGTCTAGCAACTTCCCTTACATGTATGAGTCTGTAGTAATGGAGACATAACTTATTATGATATTCAGAACATTATGCTGTACATAGTCATCTAAGCAACATTCTTATTTTCCCAGACTGCAGGACCAATCATCATTTAAATAGTTGTTTCAGATTTTGTTTATATTTCTTTATTCTACTACAAATAAACATATCACAAAACATATCACATAAACATATCACAGGTGAAAGATGCAATTTGTTTATTCACCTTTCTCATCAGGTGGTCTGAGCTGTTTCTTGATACCATACATCTGTGACATCAAATTTAAGAGTTATTTTCACCTGACATACATTGGCACTGCATTTGGTCTGGCCTGGCCTGGCATTATTTCTATACTCAAAGTGCCAGTCCTATTAACTGCAAGGATGGGGGCATGTCACCTACCGCTTATGTCCTTCTGTCTTGTGCTGCCCATCTGTTACTTCTAGGAAGGTAAAATTCACCTAATTTTTGTCTTTTGGAATAAGCCTTTACAAAATCAGATGTACTTATGCAGCAAAATTATTTTCAGAAACTAGAAGTATGTGACCAATCTTATCCACCCTCTGTGTCAGAATGCTGCCTCAGCAGCATACAGAGTTATGCACTATTAACTCACTCAATCTTTTTATTTAAATAAAAAACTGTAAAAAACAACTTATCCTGCACTACAAATGGTCTTTTTTGTGTGCTTACCATTGCAAATCTGTTTTAATTTAATCCCATCTTAAATTAACTTTGTGCTTGCTCAGCAATGTTGCTCAAATCACCATCTAGTTGGCCTTGAACTGTTCCAGGGATGGAGCATCCACAACTTCCCTGGACAGTCGTTTCCAGTGTCTCACCACCCTCACAGGAAACAATTTCTTCTTAATATCTAATCTAAAATTACCCTCCTTTAGCTTAAAGGCATTCCCTCTTGTCCTATCATTACATGCCCTTGCAAAAAGTCCCTCTCCTCTTTTCTTGTACGTTCCCTTTATGTTCTGGAAAGCTGCTCTAAGGTCTCCTGAAAGCCTTCTCTTCTCCAGATTGAGCAACCCCAAATCTCTCAGCCTTTCTTCATAGGAGAGGTGCTCCATAGCTCTGAGCATCTTTGTGACCTTCCTCTGGACTCACTCCGGAAGATCCTTGTCCTTATGTGG
Organism: Passer domesticus; assembly: GCF_036417665.1. NCBI lineage: Eukaryota > Metazoa > Chordata > Aves > Passeriformes > Passeridae > Passer > Passer domesticus. Next base: position 20,916,258 of record NC_087478.1, read on the forward strand.
GCGTGCCAGGGACTGGACTCAGTGCTCTGGGTGGGGTCTCAAGATATATGCATGTATGTTAATCCCTGCACGTGTATGTTAAATCCTGTGCAATGGCCAGCAAAGACCTCTAAGACTGCCTTTCATGCTGCTGTTTGTATGGACTAATCTGGGGACAAATTGGCGGGGGAAGTGCTCTGGTAGGGGTAGGTTTGAGTTCCACTGCTAATTCTCCATTGGGGTCAGACCAGCTTCCCTTTTCTTCTACATGGAGAGCTTCTCTGACAGTGTTAGAATATTGCCAGCCCAAAACTGTTGTCTTTTTTTTCTTCATAAAAGGTGACAATCAATATGGTTGTGATGAGAAAAATGTACCTTCTCCAAAATACACAACTAGTTGCCCTTGCTCAGTAAATCAGTGGCTTAGAAGTTAGCGTTTTTATCATGGCTTATTACATTTGTGATTTTCACTGCTGATTTAAATTTTGAGATCGTTTCAGTTTCTGAAGTAGAATGCACTATGTAGAAAGTCTTAAGTAGAATGTACTATGTCATAGACCAAGTAAAAGAGAGTAAGAAACTTGGCTCAATTTTTAGTAGTGTTCCTGTAGAGAAGTGGACAGCAGCAATTCTCTTTCCTAAAGCTGAATGTTTGTAGATCTCTAACATTTTCATCTGGTTTAAAGTCTTAGTTTTGAAGGGCAGGGTAAGATCTGAAGCAAAGGTCTAAAGATTAAGAGTACAGAATAATTCTTTTTAGATTAAGGGAAATAGGCTGGGCATGGGATGTCATTTTACAGATCTTTTAGTCAAGCCATTTAGAAACACATTCTGAGTAATGAAGACATCCAAATGAAATTGGAGTTATGCAAGCAACACATCTGGGACAGGTGTTAAATATTGCAAATATTGCCAGTAGCTGAGAACACTTGCTAGGCTAAGATCTCTAGAAATAGTATATGCATTGCAATTGGGGGTTTTTATTTATTACTGATGAAAGTAAAAAAAAAAAAGCTTCCGAGAAGGGAAACCAACAATTTGTGTAAATACAGCTTTACCATTGTTTTGTATATTGAGAACAATGGATCCAGTTTCAAACAGAAAATAACTGTGATCCTTAGGTTAGAATTGGATGATTAAGTTAATAATCATGTAATGTAAAACTTTATTGTCATTATAGAATGTAAATGTTCAACTTCACCACAAATACTACATTCATTTTTAATTGAACTGTATATAGTCTCCTGAATGGAAAGCTTGTTTTTTTTCCTTGCACACTCAATATATTTTAATTGAACACCTGATTCTTGCCATCAACACATTAACATCTGGACACTATGTTTTATGCATATAGATATACTGATTAAAACTCAGCAGAGAAGCAGATAATGGGAAAATAAAATGACAACATTATAGAACACTTTCAGCCTTATTTTTTATTACATATTGAGAAGCTTTTAATTACCTTATTTCATTTAATTAGTCCCACTGCTTAGGTCATTTGTTTTTTATTGATATGGCATGTCAGCAACTTTGCTAATTGGCACAAAATGGCATATGACTAAACTGTTGTGTCTAGTTTGGCCCAAAAGAATTTCTTACATTTTTCACATTCCTGAGACTTCTTATTTATTTCACAGTCTTTTCAACAATATAAAAAATATTTTGACAGAGCCGCTGGATTCAAAATTTAGCGTTTCACTTTTCTTTATTGTTTCTGAGTTAAAGATTTTTTTTTAAAGTGTTTACTTCCTAATGTATTTTAGCATCAAAAAATAACACTACATTCTGTAGCTTTTAAAAATTTTAGTCTTTCTTCAGACAGAAAATTAATTTAAAGCATTTTTTATAATTTAGACTTTAAGCACAGTTTGTCAGCGTTTACAAATTTAGTATGAAAGAAAAGCAACAGTCATGTGCCATTCCAGCAGTTGTACTTTAGGTTTTTAGAGGTCTGTTTTGCACTGTTCTGTTTTAAGACAGTGATTTGACAAATCTGACCACTCTTCAATATTTATGAGCTCAAGTTATTTAAACATTTTAATGCATAATATTAATTTCCTATTGATTAACATACCTTATAACAACAGATATTTTATGTAAGTGATAAAATAGTGTAAATATAAGTGATAAAAAAAGATTTTTTTTCTCCATGAGAGAATTTCTTTGAATAATTGATAATAGATCTCTCCTAATTTTAGATTCTTCTGTTCCAAACCATCTTTTACATTTTTCTTTGAAGATGTAACTTATTTTTTACTCAATAATTTCTAAAGATGTGTGTAGTATCTCTGTACCAGGCAAAAAAGATTAGTTTAACTAATTAGCGTTTTTTGGTTTACCAAATACTAATACTTTTGCAAATTTTTTCTATGCTTTTTGAGTTGCTGGATAATCTTTATAATTAATGTGTTCAACTGTGTTGGCACTTCAGCAGATGAAGTAACTCATCACTATGCGATGAATGTTCTCCCCCTAATTTGAGAATAAATGTATTATTAATATGTATGACACTGTGCTCCCACAGATTCATGATTTGTGGAACAATAAGAAATTCTAATAATTTAAAATACTCATTTCAAAACTATTTGAAATACAAGTTTCACACTCCTTGCCCTGAAGTTTAATGTAACCACTTTTTGTGATTACACAGTAGCATTTTTTTCCTCTTCAAGTCTGTCACAAACGGGTAACAGGGATCGATTTGAACTGGATTTTTTTAGTCGTTCAGTGGCATTATACATGTCCTGACATCCACAGGAGGGCAGCATGGTTAAATCAAGGGAGAAGATGGCAGGATGTTCATAATACAGCTGAATTAATCTCACTTTTGATTGTTTATATTGTCTTGTGAAAGTGTTTATAATTGAAAAAGTGCATGTTTTCCTGGCCAGTACAGGTAAAGGAACTGCATGTTAATTTTAGACGTTTCGAAGTGTAGCTTCTTAGTACCTATAAACATTAAGTTTTTCTCTGTATGATCTATTTTGGAAGAAGGTTTTAAAATATTTGGTGTGGGAGTTATTAAAGCCTAGTTGAAAATTTAGCTCTGTAAGTTCCAATAAATTGTGTTATAATATTGTGATAAATAAAATATTTGAAGAGTGGAAGTAGCTATTCTTGTATGTTTACAGGACACAGTAACTGCTCTATCCTCTAATACTTGACTGAGCTATAGCAGGAAATAAGTCATTTTATATATGTGTCTAAATATATATATGAATACATATATATACATACAAATAAAAATCTGTTTGGGGAAAGAGATTAAAAATCTTAATTTCAGATTTGAACAATAATTATTAGTAATACTAAAAATATTAATGGTATTTTTTTAATTGATCACCCAAACACCCATAGAAGATATTTTATTCATTTGGGTTATTTACAAAAAAATGCCATTTTTCAAAAAGTTCTTCTAAAACTTCAAGTAAGGAGAAGCTTTACTTCTTACCTTTTCTCGCATCCAATTCATCAGCACCACAGCTTCTATTTTCTCTTAGATTGTATGGATTTAAGAAAAGATATTTAATGGCAGTTTTGTAGGTGACTGTGGCATTGAAGTTTGGGAAGACAGTTGTCACACAAGTCTGTGCCGCAACAATGCACTGACCCCAGCAGATGGCTCTGATGCTCCCTCACAGGCAGTATTCTGTATTCTTAAACTCCTGCAGTTCCAGTCACAAATCGGTTCCAGTTTAGTAACTCCAGTGGGGGAACAGCATTTGAATGTTTTGTTTTCTATGTATTTGTTAGGATAAAGAACTTCCAACAAAGAGCAAATTCATGCTGTTTTTATAGACTTGTATCTTTATTGCATAGCTTTTTTTTTCCCCCAAAAAAACCATCTTAGGATTTTCTTCCTAATTATATCATTCAATTTCTAAAATTCTAAATACCATGAAGAAATGCATAAGGAACTTTCTCAAAGGGGATATATTTTTCAGTGATGCATTTCTGTTGTTTTCTGGTGTAAGACCTGCAGAAATCAGTTTGCTTGTGTGTGACATTTCCAGGGGTAAACATCCAATTATGTTAATGATTCTAAAATTCCTGTACACTGAAGTTTGTCTCTTGCAGTGCCACAAAACAATTGCTGAATAGTACTAGTGGGTGCCAGTTTCAGTATGAACTGTACGAGCTTCTTTCAGGCACAGCTAGCTCAGATGTGGAACTGTGCTAGTGGGTGTAGATTTTAAAAGTTTAAAATGGTTGATAAAATCATTACGGAGATTAATTTAAGCAGAAATCCATTCAAAAGTTTCAAACACAGACACACCATTTCTAGATGAAGAAGCTTCTAGGGACATATCATATGTGAGTATATGAGGAATCTGTGGGAATATGTACCTGCATGCTTCCTTCCATGTCCTGTTGGGAACAAGGCACAGGCCTGAAAGTGCTTCAGAGTGTCCACTTCTGTGTTCTTTTGGAGAAGTTTCTTCCAAAGTGACATAGAGTCAGAAGTCTATTTGTTTATCTAGCATCTTTAAAATTCTAAATGTATTCTGTATAAAAATGTTTTTAAAAATTGATGTTTTCAGGGAGCTGTTTTGCTGGGTCATACTATGAAATCCTTCTTCCTTGTTTTTACCCTTGTATTGTCATCAAAAGATGGCCAGTTTTTGATGAAAGGATCACCTACAGGTGTCATTTTGCACCAGTAGGTTTTTTGAGGCAGAATGATTCCATTAGAATATTAGATTAGCATAACCGTCTTGGACCAAATGTTCATCTTATCTATCTCCACTATGGCCAGCATCAGATGACTTAGAAAATTTTTATAAGAGTAATTATCAGTATTCTTTCATACTCCATCCGTCTGCAGATGAAGGACTTTCTGAGCCAGATATGGTTCTTAGCATATGCAAACATTCATTGCAATTAAATTTCTCTTTTGCAGCCTGTCCAGTAATGCCTAAAATGCACATTGAAATGTAAGTGATTTGACTTCATGGAAACAAGCCTCAGCAGTGGCACTGCTGTGTAAGAGTGGAAATTAATGTGTGGCACTGTTCCTACATTCCATAGAGGTGCTCAAGACATGAAGGAGGCAGTCCCCACCACTGATACACAGGCAGTGTTCTGTTTTCTTGCTGCTGTGTGCTGGGTAGAAAGAAAAGTGGTATTCATTGGATCCAGAGTTTACATGAAGTCTGCTAGGTTAGAAGGGAGTTTTCCAGTGTATGAGAGCATGAAGTGTCAAAATTTCAGTCCAGAAGAAGATCATGTAGTTCCCAATAAAAAGCATTTTATTTCTGCAGCATGGGGAGAGACTGTTATTTAAAAGATTGTGTATGAATTCCAAAAATGTAACTGCATTTTTGCCACTATTGCTTAAATTGTACTCTAGTGCTTTTCATTCTGGATGGTTCTGTAGTTGCACAACTTAAAAGAATTGTTTTCTGCCAAGTGTGCCAAACATTTTGAAATCTCTATAGTCAGTGTCATCTCTATTCATTATTAGCTAAGTTCAGCCATTGCATCCACAAAAGTTTTACCTCATAGAATTGGCTGAAAAGAGCAAACAGGTTTATTTTTCCGAATTGTGGTTTAAAATTAATAATTTTGTCAGGCAGCAAATAACAAACATTTTCTGTGAATGTTGCATGGTTGACTTTTCATGATTCCTAGGTACAGAAAACCTCCTTCATATCATCTCTTTTCATGCAGCTAATTACACAGCTAAGTTATGAGTTTTTGCACTGCAGGGATCTGGGATTAGGGAGGCAAAAAGGTGCTTCCAAAGGGTAATCTGCAAAGTTCTGAAGAGGAAATATACCCCATGCACTTTACACTGGGTCCCTACAAAATACAAAGGAAATGTGATCACTGAAAGTGGCTGAGTGGAGTTGCAAAGACAAATACATTTAATTTGCTGTTTCCCTTTAGAACAATTTCTTTTCACTATATTTTTTTTAATCATAAGTGTGTTGCATGTTTTGACACACAGTTAAAAGGCTGAACAGCTTTACAAGCTTCTGAAATGCATTTTCCAACTTCTGGAAGATAAGAGCTGTTGTAAGGCTTTCCTGAGTGTTTCTTCTGGTGCACTAGGACCTTAAGTTTTGAACAAGTCTTGCTCTTTTCCACTTCGGTTTCTCTCCCAACAGAAATTAATGTGGAAATACTAACCTCCTGCACTGGACATATTGTGAGGAGTAATTGCTTGGTTTATAAAGCACTTGACTAAGTGTCAAGTAATGCTCCTATTACGAGAATAATGCTATGTAAGTGAGAATTTGCTAAACTGATTTGTTTCAAAGCTTTGGTAATGTTTTTAAGTGGTGGTTTTAATTGAATTCCTTTAGGGTTTGGTTTTTTTTTTTTTTTTAAATCCAGCTATCAAGAATTTTTAAAAATAGTTTGAAAGCATCATGTCATTCTGAATAAACATCTTGTGCGTGCACACATTAAAGGAAAGTGCTAGACTTATTCATTATCATAATTTCTGTCCTTCCTTTCAAATCACAAATAGCGATACCAAGTTAAACATGCATTCCCATGCCTTTGCTAGTTTAGATATACCACTTTATACTAATTCATAGGTACTTTAAAATACTTACTGATAATAATTACAAGAAATGTTATGAAAATACTTAGAATTTACTGTCTTTAGAACAAAATGTATTACATGTATCTCATTCTTCTAACATGTTTTATTTTTTAAAAAACAACCCTTTGCTGTTGTCTGTATTGTTTATGAAATTAAAATTAAATCAATACAAAAATGGCAGTGAAAAGTGAAGTACATAACCAGTCAGAGATAATCAAAGCCAGGTATCATTCCTGGAGGAGCTCTCTGCTCTTACTATCCTCTACCACCAAAGTTTTCAACACCTTTTGATTGTTTCCATCAGTGGATGTGTATGACCTAGAAACAAAAGTAAATTTTTCATGCAAACAAGCTCTCAGCAATTAAGGCTTTCTAGATCACAAAAAGTATCACTGCCTGGCTGGAAAAAAAGGTCATCAGTCTTTTCTATCTGATTGCAGTGCCATGTGCTTCCAGTGGCATGGAGAAATGTCTAGGCTGGACACCCAGCTGCTTCTGGGTGCTCAAGATGCTTGCAAGTTCTTTAAGGTCTGTCAGCGTTAAGAACTGCTTCCACAGCCAAAGTGAATGCTCGAGGGAGAGCAGTGCAATTGAAATTTTTTTCTGCTACTTCAACATCAGAATTTAATTTTAGGTTTTCCCTTTGAAAACCAGTCTCTTAGCTTCTGCTTTCTGTGATTTTGTGGTCAAAGACTATTTTCTTTTTTAGATTAAATTAAAACAAGAGATCACCTTCAGGGGTGTGCTCATATATTCTGCAAAACTCTAGTAGCTGTTTTGTCCATGGGTTCAGTTTAGAGCTAGTCCAAAGTAAACTGCTTCAAAAAGCACAGAGGGTGGATGTCAGCTCCTCAGCACCAGCTGTTTTGCAGTAGTGCTGCATTACCTGTTTACATGGCAATTAGATTACATTAGAATCAGAGTGCTTTCTCAACATTTATGTTGCATCTGAAGGATTTCATTCTTTTATTGCTTGGAATTCTCTCAAGGCTAAAGAATGTTTTTCTGTCTTGACAAACACTGACATTTACATGCCAAATAGGTTTCATGGTATGAAATAAATTAGATTAATAATTCTCAAGTTGCCATTGTAGTTACCTCTCAGGTTCCATAAGTACTGGCATGCATATTCACAAATGGTGAAGCGCTCTAGAGTGCACTAAAATATCACTGTTAAAGAATCTAGGGATATCAGGTCGTCCAGCAGTCTTAAAACCATTTATACTGTAAGTGAAAAATGTTAAGCAGGGAAAAAAGCCACACATTTTCCTGTTCATGCGAAGAGTATCTTGCTTATTGGAGTAAATGGAACTGTTTTCTGTGGCTGTGATGTTTTTATTACTTGACATTCTTCGACGTTTCTTTATTCTTAGCAGGCATAATTACAGTAGTTTAGGCTGGTTGTTTTTCATTCCATCTGTTGAAGGCTTATTTAGTTCTCTTTCTCAAGAGCACAGAAAGGACTAAAATGAATTTGAGAATGTTTACAGCTAGGTTTCTTATGACCCAGGTCATATTGTTGTCTTGAATCAGTTTTCTCCTCGTCCTCAACTGAAAACAAAAAAATTTCTTAATCTTGCAGGGTTAAATAAAAGGAGGAATGCAGTGCAAGGAAGATTCCTTTTATGCAAGGCTCGGGGATGACTGAAAGTGCCTGTGGGCATTTGGTCCCCATTGGCTCTCTCAGCGAATGCAGTGATGCCCACGGATAGCCTGTATTGTTGTCAGTTAAATGGGATCATGAGTGTCTGAAAGGTGTTTGAGAATGAACTGAAAATCATTTTCACAAGTGGATGATTACTTCTGCCACATGTTAACCGAACTCTATCAGAGTGGCCCAGATTTTTGAGACTGCATTAATTGCTCTTTCAACCTTGACTGAGGTTTCTCTTTAAGAAAGGCCTTTGCTGGACTAAACTGCTACATGTATTGATTTTTCTTTCTATATTTTTTTCATTGTTTGTGATAAATGAAGCCTTTTACAAGTAGAGAATTTATCATTCAAAATGTAGATAGATTGCTTCATTCCTTAGAATAAAAAGGCTGGTCTAAAAATGATCTCTGTAGAAGGAGTAAGTCCATTCTCATTTCTCCCTCAGTGAATAGCTCTGGTATTCCGCACACAATTATGCTTTTTCAGCTATTCATTAGTGCTGATTTTTTTCATCAAAAAGTGGAACCCTGCACTCTCGCAGTGAGGTGAGGACTTAAAGCAAATAAGCTGCCATCTTCCCTCCTGTGTATGTCATCACGTAACTGAAACTGAACTATGATATTTAGCGACATGGTTTTGCATTTTGGTAGCACATGAAATGTACTTTGAGAGAAATTCAAACTTTATGTAATTACAAAATGGTTATGCCCAGACTTTTGCAAGAAAATGTTTGTTCATTTTATTTGTTCTGTTTCTGGAGAAGAAAATTATACTGACTGAGATGATATATAAAACATTTTTATCTGGGTGTTTCTGTGTTTTGTAGTGGAAATGTACTTTCTTGTAATTTTATTTGTTTTCCAGGAAAAATAACTTTAAATATTAAATGGGAGGTTTTTTTTGTGCCATGTTGTAAGCAGTGAGGTATAATAATGTAATTCCGTGACTTCATACAAATACAATTTTTGGTATTTTGTTTTTTCATTTGGGAGTGAGTGAAGAGAAAGAAAGCAGTATTAAATAATAGAAGAAAAGATTGTGGAACTGTTTTTAAAAGGAAAAGTCTCAGAAAAGTGATTGCATGGTTTGTACATTTAGTTGCATTTTCATGGTACTACAAAACATGTTAGAAAATTTTCACATTGGCGTGACACTTAATGACTTAACATATTTTCTATGTGATTAGTAAAAGCAGTTTATTAGTCCTAAGTTAGTGGAAATTATGTAATATAAGAAAACTGAAGAAGGCAACCACACGTGTAGTAACTATAAATATACTTTCTGATGTGCATATGTACAGACATAGATGTTATATGTATGTATCTCATTTATTGTATATTTTTTACAGAATAGAAGTCTGTAATCTATGTATGTTTCAATGTACATGAAAACACCAATCTTTTCTCCTTGTCAGAATAGTTCTTAAACATTCTCAAAACATGATCCTAAAGAGAAGTCAAAACAAATCTAAGCAGTTACTCTTATAGTGTTCAGATACAGGGGCAGTATTTCAGTGTCTTCTTTCCCTGTATATGGCTGAGCTTTATTAACTGAAGAATTATTTTAGATTATCCCAACTTTGGAACCCAGATGAGAGCAAGAAGAATTTTTAAAAATGATGTGCTTAGTATTTAGAGATATGAAACCGGCACTTCTGAATATCAGTTTCTTGTTTGTATTGCACGAAATCTTTTGCCTAAAGGTACAGTGTTTGAATGGTGGTTCTGTGTTTCTTGTTGCTGCTGAGGATGTTTAAAATAGTCTGAGCAACTGATGCTGTGCATTTTGTGTACATTACTTTGTATGCAGGGGGTGACTGTGGCTTCTGGGTGAATGCAGACACACTTATGGGTGGAGAAACAGCAGACTGCAGCTCTGTGAGTTCGTGACTGAAAGATTCTGTTCTGGTTTGCAGTACTGGCCTTCACCTGAGACTCAGGGACGCATTTGTCCATCTTAAAAATAGAACATTCTTCAGCTTAGCTCTGAGACTTAGCTCACTTCTGAATCTGTTAACCTGTTAATTTTCTGCTCCAGTTGTGAAGCCCAAGTGTCATTTAATTGTGAAAACTGGCTACTGTAGATTTTTTTCCGTTCTAGACCTCAACAGCAGTTTCTACTGATCCTAGATGTTACTGTCTATATATAGGAAGGTTCTTGAAGATTCTTAAGTCCTTTGCTTCCCTTTTTTTCTTTTTCTTTTTTTTCCCCTCCAAATAGAAAACGAATGAGAAAGGCTCAAAGAATACTCTAGAAGCCTAGGTGGGTCCTTCCACCTAAAAATGTTAGACTCTTGACTAAGAATTAATCTCTTTATCTTTCAGGAGCAGACACACTTAAGATGAGCACAGGATATATCCCTTGTAGATGGCTGAAACTTTAGAAAAAAATTGGTACCATTAGAGATGGCACTGGAAGAGGGATTAATAACATAACTGTGTGTTTATAGTGATTGGTAAAACCAGACAGCCTAAGTCTTTGCATTTCTATACTAAATCCCAGCTTTGTGTAATGAATATTATTTTCTGTGTTACCTGGTCTTATGTAAGATCTGTGAATTTTAAATTTAGGTAGTTAATGTTCTACTCCTTTGTTTCCCAAGAAAGCTCTTATTTAGTGCCATAGTTGGAAGTGATTTATAGGAGGAATAAAAGTGCACATTGCTATTTAATTTCTTTTTGCGTGCTTTATTATTTTATAATTTTTAATTTACTGTATCTTATATTATTTCTGCCTGTATTGCAGAACTATAGATGGTATATCTTAAATGAAGAACAGTTTAAAAGACAGCCAAGTGATATAAAAACATCATATTTTCTTTGATAAAAAATGTTCTTTTAAGACATCTTATTTTAAAAGCACATTTCTGGAGCAAGATCAGTTAATAATGAAAAAGAATTAGCGTAGAGTTTCTAAGGTTGGGTTACTCATTCTCTGATGTGCAATAAGCAAGAAGTGTTTGTTAATCTATGGTTTCTATACAGTCAATTAAGAATGCCAAGAGGGTGGGAACATGGTCAGGATATCTTTGTACTGTAGTTTCAGAGGACTTGGTATTTGCAACTGGGTTTTCAAAATACAGTTTCAAAATGGGGCAGTTACCTTCTCACATATATCAAAAAAACCTTCACGGTACTCCAGGGGATGCAGGGGGATGCAGTGGCAGAATCACCATGAAGAACAGGGCAGTCCTAGGACTGAGAGAGACCAAAGGCCTGTGAACTTTTTTACTTTTCTGCCTCCAGCCATTAAGCTTTGAGGTTATGTGAAATTCATAATTTAATTCCCCTCCACCCTCTGACAATAGTAAAGAGATTAGCATGGCAATAGCAATATTGTGTGCTTTGGGGAAAGCTAATGCTCTGAAACATATATGAAAACAGTTTGTGTTTTGTAGGAGAATGTGTGACCATAAGGCTGTGAGGTAAATGCTTCCTTAGTTGCAAAAAATTATAAATTTTATAATATACCCTGGTAGGTCCTCTTTTTTTGTACCCTTTCTGGCATAACTCTTACTCCTTTATTTTCATTGAATTTAAAATAGTCATAGATTTAAGAAGTTAAAAAGAGTGTGGCAAGATATGGACTATTCACATAAGGCTACATCAATTGGTAATTGTGTACACAAAGGCAATTTTTTTTTTCTCATACAAATGAAAAGAAGTGTAACCAAGTAAAGTAGACCTTCAATACACGTGTAGCAGAAGTTGAAGAGTTTCTGTTCTTCTGTTTTCATAATAATAAGGGAACCACTACATAATCTGACAAACAGCAATTGTAAGCAGTACACTGAACATTTATTTTAGACATAAATTTGTTCTTTGTGATTCCTAATGAGAAAATGTTCTTGAGAGTACACCCAGGACAGGTGTAAAAAAGTTTTTGCCTTTATCTTGCTTAGTCATTTCACATAAGCTGTTGGTTTGTTGCTCTGTTTTTTGACTGAGGTGCAAACAGGCAGAAAAGCCACAGAAGTGAGTAAAGGGCAGCAAACCATATTCTCTTACCAGAGAGGCCCATGTGCATCTGACCAACCATCTCTCATCCTAATTATTATAGCTGCTTCAAAATGTGTGTACTGGCATCCTCTGGAGAGTGCCCTGTGAAGCCAGCATCCCCTGGTCTGAACAATCACTGTTCTGCTTTGACCAGCCTAAGCTGTACCAGATGTCCTTTACAGAAGCTGGCCAGCCAGAAGGGACTTCTCATATGTAATATTTTGCTCTCCTGTCAGGTTTTAAGCAGGAGATCCTTACCACTCATGGGCTCTTGCTTACAATCTCACAGCTCATCCTTTTCTTCTTGCTGTCTTTGTTAACAACAGTGCAACATGACCACGGGGACAGAAGAAGTGTTGCTGCAATGCCAGAAAATTCACTCCAAATTCTTGGGTAATGAGTGTGCTCTCTCTACCACCAAACAGCATCAGCATCTGTGGTTTTCTCTTCTCACTGGTTGATACTCCTGATTATGTTCTCTGATTCAAAGCCCGGAAATTGCTAAAGTGACAAGGAGTTTTTTTAATCTAAGAGCCTTTATAGTGAAGTGCTTCTGTTTGGGAAATTAGATTCTACTTTACTCTGAAAAAAATTTAATCTTGTGTGTCTGCTGACATTGTGTTATATGTGCATTTTATCACACTATCTCTGGGACTGACTTCTCACAGACTAAATAAACACTAGCAAATCTGTGGAAACCAAATGGAATAAAAACTGTCAGGAACGTCAACTTTTATTACAATAAGTATTTCTGTGTAGTCAAGAGTGTTCTACTTTAAGCTACTTTTGATAAAATTGGTGAAATAAAAAGTGATAATCAGGTTAATCTTTGCAAACATGAGATCATTTGTTTCTGATTTTTGTCTTAAGTGAAAAGGAATGTCTCTTTGAATTTTTATGATAAGAGTAAATAGAAGAAAAATCACTTTTTACATATGACAACACTGAAGAAACAGCTCAGTAGACAGAGTAAATTAATACAGAGATTTTTGTTTGGTCCTTTTAATGTCATGCTTCTTATTAATGGAAAACCACTCTCTTTATTATTTCTGTTGCAGGTATTTGTATGCTCTAGGACAGAAGGTTTGGAAGCGGTGGAAAAAACGCTATTTTGTCCTTGTTCAGGTTAGTAGCCAGCCATGAAATTTCTATAAAATATTTCTTGGACTATAAATTATGTATGATTTCTGGAATAGTTTGTAAATCAGTATCTTCAGGCAACACGTGCAGTACTACTCCAAGCTTCTTGCAGAACAAAGGCATCCACATTTTATTTTTTTTTTTAATTTGTAGACCTAGTAAACAGAAATGTTACCGAGTTTTACAGATATATATAAATGGGTCTCTACACTGAGCAATGTTTCAACTGAAACCTATAAATTTCTGGATGAAATTTTTGTGAACTTGTAATAGTCTGATGACAGCTTTTTACCAGCACTCAATTTGAAATAAAGTCATATCTCACAAAATGGGTTGTACTTACTGTTTAATTTATTCTATCTCAGCAAATATTTCCTGTCTTTGAAATTAAAGCAACAATACTTATATTAAGAACTTTTTCTGATTTTTTTTAAATAATGCTAATTTTTCCTTCCTTGTAACACTAAATTGGGTAAAATTATATAATTGTTACATAAAATATGGTGCAGTAGTTGTTCTTGGCCACAAAAATGTGCCATGCTCATATTTTATAACTTCTTGTCCAAACCCGAACTGTTAGTATTTTCACATGCTATTGAATGCTGATATTGACTTGAGATAAATAGAAAAGTAAATTTTGAATGGTCAAAACAGAGAAATTAATGATTTTAGGGAGTCTTTGGGAAAAAGTAATTGTTTTCAGTTGGTGTTTGTCTTCAGATTGCATTTGATGTTCTTCACAGTGAGTTCAGAGAATACTCTTCTGTCTCCTTTGTTTTATTGACAGGAAACTCTTAAAGTCTGAGTCTCCATAAGTATCATACAAAGGCTGAAGTCTGTTAATGAGGCTTTTTAAGAACAAAAACTTCTAAAACTACTTTAAAAAAAAGAAAGCCTCATTTCTTTATCACTCCATCAGTCACACTCACTTGGTCTCCTAATATTCTTAAGTGATTAAAATCATAAGGTTGTAAAAAAAAAAAATTACTGAACAAGTGCTTTATTAATGTTAACAGCCAAGAATATTTGAAGGAGATTCCGTAAAGTCTACAGAATTCATTTGGGTTCTGATTTTACTAAGGTCCTGTGTGAAGATATGAGGACATTTTGCGACTGTTAATATTTGTTGGGAAGATCTCTGTATAGGATAGCTGTCAAGGCATGGCTGTGAACAGAAAATAATTTCAAGTTGCAAAGAAAAACAGTAAGACTACATGCTCCCTTGTCCTTCATGCTTTTTTCAACACTCATCCTACTTGTCAGTCCTTTCACAGAAAGAATGAATTTGTTCTTTTCCTCTGAGCCACAGGTGTCATCTGATTTTTAAACTGTACATCTAAAAGAGACACAGAGTCTTTATTCTTGTGCAATATGGAACCATCATCTGGGAGACTGGTTTATTCCAGTCAAGTTAATTTTAACTATTTTCTACTCTCTATGCTGAAATTGAAATACTGGAGGAGACTATTACAGGAATTTTCCTACTGTGATGGGATTTAGTCATCTATTTCATTTTAAAACAGCTATCAATTCAATAAAGCTATATAAAAATACAATGTTAAATCAATATTTACTGTCCAGACAGCTCTGACTCATTTATATAGTCCTGCTGTGATACATTCACTGGCAATAAGCTGAAGTCAATACATGTGAAATAAGCATTCAAAGCATTCAGTAATGGACCAGTCTGTTGTATTGATATATTATTGACATATTGACAAGCCCTCCTCTATATATTAACTTCTAGCTTACAGTAGTAAAACATCAAGGGCATGAAATTCAGTGCTAAAACAGAGGTTACCAGTATGGTTTACACACACTTTGAAAATTTAACTCAGTTGTGACATTAGATGAATAGTGTTGACTTTTTCAGAGTGTGATGTGAGTAATGTGCACCTTCATTATTGCTGCACCTTTTACAAGTTGTTAGTGGCTTCTGAAGGAACAGATCAATGTTATAGAAAGGTTACAGTATCTGGAAATTTTAACCTCTTCATTTTATTTTATTTGTATCCTTTAGTATCCAGTCACTTCTCTAAAAGGTTATTAATTTAAACCAGAAAAAGACAGGGACATAACATGGTTGGTAAAAAGCCTCCATCAGATCTGATGTGTTTTACTTAATTTATTGTCTGATATCTTCCTCCAGTGATTGGAATGCAGATCCACTACTGTCCTTTTAATTTCACCTGATCAAATGTTTGAAAAGTCAGTCATTTGTTTCATGGGTAGTTTTTTTCTAAACACACAAACTGCACGGGGTAATTCTAGCTGCTGGACTCCTGGAGTGGGCAGCCCAGTGATGGCCTGTAGCAGACACCACAGCATCAGCTCCAGGTGTGCAGGGACTCTTCCTCCCAGCACATTGAACAGGGCCTTTGTGCCCCGTGGGGACAGCCCTTAGTGACATTCCTCGTAAGTCACAGTCACACTTCCACATCTATCTGTCTGTCATAAATGCTTAGGTTGTTGGTTTTCCCTTTTGTTGCAATACAGGTAGTACAGCTGGTAGTCAGGTATTTGGACATCTGGAAAGTAACAAAATTCAAGTTAATGCAGTTGTAGGAAGAGGATTGCCTTTTATTCTGTCAAGATTACCCCTAAAGAGGACAAACTGAATCTGGTTTTGGCTGAAAATGTGTTGTACATAATCAGGAGACTTTTTAGTACTCATTATTCTATGAAGTATTTATGCTAATTTGCTGAATTCTTAGGCAAAGCGGATTATAGCTCCATTTGCTACTAATAGTACTCTTAAACTCAGTCATGATTCTATATTTAAAAGTGTTATTTCAGACTGTGCTGGTGATTCTTCTTGTAGCAACTGAGAGCAGCCACTAATGACCATAAGGGAAAGGGTTTAGGAAACTTCAAGTGTAAATAAATGAGGCAGATTCTGTATTTCTTTGTTCTGTTGAGACTTTTTTCCCCAACAAAATTTTCTTGAATTTTTTCTATCTTTTTCTTTGGTGAAGAAAGTTCAAATTGTCTCATTTTCAACAAAAAAGATGAAGTCATCTATCATGACTGATTGTTCCTTTAAAATAAGAGAACATATTTGCAATATGTTCAATAAAATAAAATCAGCAGCATTATAATGTCTGTTTTGTTACAGTGGTAAGGTTAAAAATTAATAAGGATACATAGCCCAGATCTTACAGAAGTTTTTCTTCAAAAACATTCAGTAGTGAAGAAATCTGAAAAATATTGGCATCCTATGCATTTCCATGATTAGAGCTTACTAGCTTCCCTTTTGATGGCTGAGATTGCCTATACAGTGTGGTTGTGTGGAATTGTTGACATGAAAATGTGAGAGATGAATGTGGGTCCTTGCCAGCTTATTTCATTCAAGCAAATGGAATAAATTGAAAAATGTTTTTACTACAGTGCCAAGTATCAAAAATTAAAATTGTAGATTCAGTTTACAGAGAAAAGAGAAGAGAAGAGAAGAGAAGAGAAGAGAAGAGAAGAGAAGAGAAGAGAAGAGAAGAGAAGAGAAGAGAAGAGAAAAAAGAAAAGAAAAGAAAAGAAAAGAAAAGAAAAGAAAAGAAAAGAAAAGAAAAGAAAAGAAAAGAAAAGAAAAGAAAAGAAAAGAAAAGAAAAGAAAAGAATCAGGAAGCTGTCATTAAATATAATGCTAATTGCAAAGGATTTAGAATTGTGTGACTAGCAAACAGCTCCTTCCATGCTTGTCCATGACGGCAAATGTGGCTGTGGGACAATAAGCAGGGAAGTGCCAAGCAGTGTCAGAGGTGATGCTGCTGCCAGCCTAGAGCAGAGGGCATAGCATAGGGATGAGCCCCATGTCAGGGTCCCCTCCCAAAGGAGACCACCAGCCCTGGCTGTCTCTGCCCACAGCCCAGACTCCCATTTCAGCCTCCTGGGGTCATCATCCCCAGCCCCAGAAATGCCATGGCAGGGCTAATCTCCAGTTCCCCACATCCCAGTCCATCCTTGGCCTGTGCCCAGGGCTGGGGCTGGGGCTGGTTCTCCTGCTCGCAGCTGGACCCTGTATTCAAGGCACAGAAATTAGACTATAAAAATCAAACTGAAGGTTTTGATGCTTACCATCATTAGCTAGAATTGGCCAGATTATACGTTTGTTTTTGCAGTTTCATGGTAATTATGCCACTTGTTCTGCAAACATTACTTTTATACATAAAAGTTCTTGTTTTCTCAGTTTCTTGGAATGTAGTTATTTTTTCCTCTTGCAAATACTGAGTAATTTGGTCAGTACCATAATACTAAGTATTTTCACTACCAGAATCTAAATGACTTCCCTTCATTTTTTCATAAAACACCAGCCCAAAATGTATTTCGTGAAACTGCGGAGAGGCGTGTTTGTGGGTTATTTGGACTTTTTTTCCTTCATTTTGGCACAAAGGGGAAAGGAGAAGAAATTTTACACTGTAAATACTTCTGGGAAAGGAAAAAAAAAAAAGGTGATTTCTTAATTCAATGCAAATGAAAGCTAATTTAAACCATGGTACATTTGTTATACAGTTCTGAAATGAAATTCATTAATTAAGAAGTCTTTTCTTATTCAGGTTAGCCAATACACATTTGCAATGTGCAGTTACAGAGAAAAGAAGTCTGAGCCTCAAGAACTGATGCAACTGGAAGGATACACTGTGGATTACACAGCTCCTCACACAGGTACTTTCCATTATTTTGAAGTAGCACAGTGTATTTGTGTAAAAGAACTGTTTCAATTTGCTTGTTTTGATCTAGCAGCAAAAACTCCCAAGGTTCTTCGGCAAAAAAAAAATCCCAAGATTCTTTGGCTATTATTCCACTAGGACATTCTGATGTGAAAAATCATGCTTTTAGAAGTAAGTTTGTTGTAAGACTAATGAAAAATAAACTTTACACTAAAGTTTCCTGAAACATTGTAAGATCACATATAATACAAGGAGAAAACCCCTTTTCTCTTTTTGAGGGTGATGGCATGTGGCAGTATACTGTGAAGTATATTCATAAATAATTTAGAAAAGAAGACAAATTATGACAATGCCTGTGAAAGACACGTTACTCATAGTAATCAAAAATAAATTTGGAAATATCAGAAAAATCTCCATAAGTTCATATTAAAATGGAAGAGGGATATCACATGCAGAGAAAAACAATTCTGCCTATGCAGCGGAGGACTACAAAATTAGGAGACTTCTGAGACATTAAAGATTGATCTTTGAAAATGTTATGTCAATGTTTAGAATAATGGAGAAAGCAAACAATGATCAGAAGACATTTGGAGAGACGGAACAATTCTGTCATAAAAAAAATCCCAGCACAGCCATGTTGACTGTTGTGTCCTGTTCTCGTTACGTGCTCTCAGAAAAAAACACTGGAATGAGAAAAAGGACTAAGGAAGAGCAGCACTGATAAAGGATATGGAGCTGTCTCTGTTCAATAGGAGATAAAGTTGAGAGGGATTTCCAGCTAATAAAATAATACCAGGAAGGAGAATATGTTAAAAAAAAGCAAAATAGCATATGGCAGAGAGAAGATGAATAAGAAATAAGTTGGAGCTGAATTTAAAGTGGAGTCATGTAAATATTTTCTCCTGTGATTTCTACATTTATTCTACTTATGTTACTTCTATGTATTACCATTTGATCCTTATAGCTCTATATTTATCTTATTTCTAGGTGATAAATACCTATAAAATGTTTCAACACACCCCTCCACACACACACATACTATGAGTAAAACCAATAATGTAATACACATGATGGTGATTTAGAAGTAGCTTGTATTTATCAAGATTACCTTCTTATTTACTACTTCAGGTCTTCAGGGTGGTCGGATGTTTTTCAACGCTGTTAAAGAGGGTGATACTGTGATATTTGCCAGTGACGATGAGCAGGATAGAATACTCTGGGTTCAAGCTATGTACAGAGCCACAGGTCAGTCCTACAAGCCTGTTCCTGCAAGTCAAGCTCAGAAGATGAATCTTAAGGGAGGCAATGCCAACACAGATATATCCCCACTTTGTAAGTTGGCTTTTCTTTTCTTTTGTGGCATTGGTTTTGGTTTTTGCTGGTAAAATATGTAGCAGTTCCCTCAATGAAGTTTAATTAAGTAGAACTTATTCACTAGGCAAATGTGTCTAGCCCTTCATTGTTAGCCAGAAGCTCTTTAACTCAGATTATTATTAACAACAAGGGAAATCCTGACTTGCAGGTCATTATTTTTATTATAATCCATGAAAATACAGCAATTAGCTTCATATTCCTTACAATTGACCCATATATTACCATGGAGACGGTGTTTGGTTTGCATTATATTTTTCATTAGTCAGCCAGTGTAGTGTTGAATAGAAAAGCGTCAATCTATTCTCACAATTTTATAGATTTAGGTCAGCTTTATCATTCATTATATGTATTAGTTACCAAAAAATTGCTATGCAGACTGTACATTGTGAGTTGAAAGGCAATAGATGGGCTCCTGGATTTTTTTTGGCACATACTGTAATATTAAATTACATATAAAAAATTCTTTAAATTATTCAGGTTTAAATTTTCATCACCATTCTTTGAGGAAAGTATGGTTTCAGAGAAATTGAGGTAGATAGCATATATTAAACATATTTTAAATCTTCATATTATCTCTTTGAAAGTATTCTGTCATGTAGATATCTGCACAAAGGAAGCTTTTTTTTATGTTGTTACAGAGGCTGAGTGCAATCCAATGACCTTTTTAGTAGCCATCAGATTTCTGGAACATCATATGATTATTATACAATAATCCTTCTTCATTATCATATAACCATACATGCATAGTGTTAGAAGGGAAACATGGTTTAAACTAAACTTGGTTTAGTGTCTTCAGTCTGTGGCAGGTTGATCCAAACCCATTCTCTTCCCTCAGTCCTGCTATCACTCAGTCTCATGACCCTCTAATCTTATATCAGTTTGCTTTTAGAAAACTGTAAAATGTGCTTGTTAAACTTAGTAATATTTATCTAAAATCCTGAGGAGCTCTCAATGTCATTGAGCTTTTCAATGTCAAGATAATTTAAAAAAGTTTAATCTCACAAAAGCACTGATACCTGTTTTTCGTCTGAAACAATTTGGAAGGGCACTTTGTCAAGTAATCTTTCATTATGGGGACACTAAGGTGAAGTAGGATGGAAGTAATATTGCAAAAGCAAAGGTGGGGCAACAGCCAAGTGCTTCTGCTCACCTCTTCCCAATTCCCTGGATTTGTGCTGGGTGGTGGGAGTTCACTGTGTTCCTGCCTAATGTCCCTACTTCATGTGTATCAATTAGAAAGTACAAAAGAAGTGACCACTGACAGCAACAGCCAGGGACCTGCTCCTGGTTTCGGACACAGTGTTTACCTGGAAGGGAAAGCAGCTAGGAAACTCTGACCACGGGGCAGTGAAAATTATAGAAAGAAAAAAGTACAAAAAACAATCACAAATTTGGATATGCTGAAAGTGTGTTTTCAGAGATAAAATTATTGATAATGTTAAAGAATTAAACAGCAAGATTGTCACGTCTTGATATTATTTTAGACATTATTTTAGAGGTGCTACAGTTCTTAGGTGGAAACCACAGAAAAAGTAAGGATTATTTTAAAGATGTTTTAAGGGAAGCTCAAAAGCCTAAAATATAATGTATTAATCTGTCACACTTATGTATCTATTTGCATAAACTCACATGACAGAACTCTATGTAAAGCAAATTCTCTGTTTAAATTATTATTTTCCTTTGGGTTTAATATACTTCAATGCTGATATTTTGTAATAATTCACAAAATAATTCATAACTTATAATAATTCATAAATTTCTTTGCAATAGAGTAGCTTGTGGAATTTAATTTAATGTGATATTTAGAACCATTGTTTGACTGATTTCTGTAATACCCCAGTTCTCCCTAGATGAGGAAATTCCGTCTCTTATACTTGAGGTAGAAATGGGCATAATCAAATTAATCAATTTTTAAGAAACTTCTGGAACTGAGGTTTTCAGATATAATCTTAAATAATTTTCTAAGCGTCCTACTTCCTTTAAATATATACTGTGCTGAGTTTCTTGAGGCATAGTTTTACTACTAAGAAGACTCTATAGCTGACCTTTTGTCACATTTAAATAGATTCAGTTTCACGAGAAATTAATTTTCTTTTCCCCTAGAAAAATGTTTACATGAAGCTAAGTGTCCTTTATTTTTAATCAAGATATAACACCACGTGCTTGAAAGATGGCATATATATTAAATGAAATAAATTTTCAAGTTTTTCCTCTTTACTGTGGTACATTTTTAGTATTAGGAAATACAGTTTTGAACAGATAATTTGTCAGTTACTATTTTTATGATTTTTAGTTTCCTATTGATGCACAATTTAAGCATTTCCAGCCAATAGGAGATCACATTGTTTTATTTTCTGCAGTATATCATGCAATGACATCTCCACATACAGAAAGCAGAAAACCAGCTTGGGCTTTGCAAAACAAATGTCAGTTAATGGCATTCAAACCTCAAAAGTCTGTCTCTATTTTCTTTTTCCTCTAAGATGAAAAATCAACTCACCCTGATAAAATGTTCCAAAAGAATTTTCAATAACTTGGAGAAAATTGAATATCTTTAAACTGCAAGATGTAGAAAAAAGTCAACTTGAGGGGAAATGTTTCAATATTTTTCTGTATTGTACTTAAAAATATCTTCTTTCATCCTGAAATTTTCTTGATAGCTGTAGAAAACATCTGAAAGTGGTATTTAACAGAATCAAACTACTGTTGTACTTGTCCAACTTCTAAAATGTATACCAGTCAATTTTTTCATCTCTAAGTAACTTGGTATTGCAGTGTTGTGGTATTAGGTGACTCCAAAACAAAAGTGAAGACAGGCTAATGTCAGCAATGATCAAGAAAAGGACACTGACCTTCAGACCCACTGTTCTGCATAAGCATGTTGAATGAAAGAATAGAATCTTTAAGGATGCATGACTGTAGAATAGCCAGAAGTTTCCCAAGGACATTAATGTTTCAGGGAAAGCACCAATGAAAAACAGATTAATTTAAATCACATAAAGGTTCAGGAAGTGATCCCTTTTTTAATGAGCAACGTATTAGGAGATATATTCATACAGTTGAAAAGGCTGCTGGAGTGCTTAGCACTGCTAATAACTTGTTCGTAGCACAGGAGTTAGGAGCAGCACGTGAGGGGATTGTCATGTCTTAATGCAGAAATACAAAGCCAAGCATCATTCTGAACCTACAACCTCATGAGTTCAGAGGGGTGAAGAGACAATCACTTGCAATTAATTTTATTTTTAGAAACAAAGAAGTCAAAGCTATTTTTTTATTTGACATAGTTTTCTCGGCAGGTTTGGCAGCTTTATGTCTGCCATACCCTTTTGCCATTTGGAAGACTGGAGTAACTCCCCACTCCCTGCATGTTTCCCCATTCCCCTTTATGTCCATTTCCTGCGTACCTCCAACCATCCCCATCTCCCTTTTAGAAAGAAAATGTTTACACCAGCCCTCCACCACCTTAGGCAACCAGTAAGTCATCTGTGTTTTCTCTTCTGTACTAGTCAGGAACATGTAAAAACTATCTGCAATCCTCTTCAAATTTGCCTTTCAACAAAATACTGGCAGTCAGTCAGTGTGGTGTCCCCAGCTTGACAGTCAGACCATATGGGCCAGCTGCTTTCTTATTCTCTGCCACTTTCTCTACAGAAGTTATTTCATGGCCTGATACCTAAATTATAAAGTTCTGGGGTCACAGATTGTCTCTTTGGCCTGTGTAGTACTTTGGAGTCCTGGTCAATGATCAGGAGTCAAAATGTTCCCAGTGTAAGCTGTCACCATCTGTCTGGAGTGGCACTTGAAGGAATGTAATGCATGTCTTACCACTGTCTTTTCCGACCAGTTCCAGCCCCTTCTGGAACAGAGTCACGGTTCTTACCCTACTAGTCTTAGTCTTTAAATCTTTTTAATCCCTACAATACTAGATTGCTTGCCTCTACCTTCTCTTCTTTCCTGCTTGCCTGAGGTAGTTCAAATTGCTTTTACAATGCTTAAAATCAAGCAGAGATGTTACCACAAAGAGGAGTGGGTCACCACTCAGCAAGGCCAGTACCTGTAGTTCACCCTAGCACAGAGTAGATGATGCAGGAAATGTGTGTTTGCTTCCAGGCTGGAATGGGGCAGAGATGTTGTGCAGGATGCTAGAACCACTTTGGAGTATGCCTTAAACACAAAAATCTTGGCAGTTTTAATTCAGTCAACTCTGTGTGAACCAAGTCACTGAGGATGGGATGATTTTAATGCCTTTGCAGCTGGACTAAAATTTAAAGTTTCTTGCAAAGATGCCAAAAGGCATAATTAGAATGCTGTTCTGCCCTAATGAATATGTTTGTCTGAAAGAACACCCAAAGAATGTGCTAGAACTCCTGTAATAGCTTTTGTTAGTTTTTAACATCACTTGAAAATATATTTATTTGTCCTACCTTGATTTAAAAAAAAAGGGTAGTTTCTAAAAGATGAAATACACAGCCTGTAACAGGCTGTGCAACATGGAAATAGCAGCCGATGATTTTAAGTTAAAGGCAACATGGAGAGAATGGCAACAGATTTGATTAAGAAGGGAAGAAAACCTAATTGTGAAAAAGCAAGAAAAACATCTTCCCAATAATTTCGAAGATTGAGGAAGTGTAGTGAAAAAATGAATTTAACTGTACGACAATAGAGCTCCTTATATGCCTTTTGCATTTGCATGTTGTTTGAACAGGACATCTAAAGCTCATTTATGTAAGAATTTGAAAAAAGCAATCACTCTAACAATTTTTAAGGTAGAGTCTTGAGTAATTTTTTTTATTCACAGTCATATACCATTTATGAATTCCTCATGATCTTTGCTCAAATTCTTAATTTTTTTAAATTCCTTTTTGTTTGAAAATATTTGCCAGTTATCTTGTTTTACATCATAGCAATAAACAAAAATGTAATGTACTACACTAGATCTATTTTTCTGTTATTTCCTGCTTGCCTACAGCTGGCAAAGGTAAGTTTTTAGTTGTTTTTCTGTTGCTTAAATATATTTGGTAACAGATCTTCTGTTACTGTTTGACAATGTTATTTTTACTACTTGATTTACTCAAAAAGATTATCAGTCATGGATCTTTCTTTTAGAATTAAATCTAGCAATTATTTATACTTTTACATCAATATTTTTGCTTATTTTACCCAAATTATGTAATAGTAAATTCTGCCTTCACAAGCTGTATTGTGTTCAATAGGTCACATTACTCATTATGATCATCTGGATACTGTATCAGTGTGCTGGATCTGTTTCATTTGCAGCATCCAATCTCATGATTTCAAAATACTTAAATTACTTGTCAGTACTTACACCTTCTCTCTTGAAAAGTGAGATTTTTTTAATATTAGTGTGGTTAACCAGAGAAAAAAACAAAAGGTTATTTTAAGAATGATTCAGCTCTTTATAATTTTCTAAATGATGGCAAAAAGAAATATTAATACTTTCTCTTTTTGTCATATGTCTTACTATGAAAAATGTTTGTAGTATATGATAAACCTGATATAGGAGGAAGACTTATAAGAAATGCTGAAATCAGTCACTTTCACATTAAATATAATCGATTTTAAAAGAGTTTTATCTGTGTTTGGATATTTTGGAAGCTACAGATAACTTCATATGTTGTTCAGTACTTTTGGTAATGTAGTTGTGTTGACGTCAGTTGTTTATGTTTGAATTAATGTGTTTAAATACAGTTAAATTGCACTAATTAAGAGAGAGCATTTCCTGTACCTATGTCAAAAATATGAGCTAGGTTTGTCATTAATGATAGGCTAGTCTAATGCCCATTGAAATATTGCTAATCTATGTAATCACATATACTATTTCAAGCATTTAAAATACGTGCTGCTGCTTCTCTGGGGTGATGGTCTCATACCTTACACCATCGACATATTGTCATACTGTTTATTTGCTACATCCACCTTGGTGAAATCTGTCACATGGATGTGACTCTTGCTTTGACAATGCAAAGCCAAGTGATATGAATTAGTTTCTGCATCTTTCTAGGATTTGATGTTGCAGATCCTTCAGCTTGAATTAAATAATTCTCCCATCCACAAATACAGCTGAAAGTTGGACTTGACATGGATCAATATGATCTGGGGCTAAATTTCTAAATGTGACTGATTATGTTAGCATCATGCCCACAGATCAATATTGAGTTTTATTATGAACCTGACTCTATAATTGGGTTTAATCAATAAACTTTTGTCCCCTTTCTTTAGAAATTTTAGATTTCTACTATGCAGGTTTTCAAAATTGCATTTAGGATACACTTAGATCTATACTTTTCTGGTAACGAATATAAAAAGACCTGGGTTTGAATCTAAAGGAACAAAGAGCTAAGACCCTATTGAAAGGGGAAGTCAATTTTTAAGTTGATAGGACTGTTCACCCCACTACAGTCTATAGAATCCAAGACAGCTAATGTGCTAATACGTAACTAGTCCTTTTGGGCACTGTAAGGCTTTTTCTGTCCATACTAGATAGATAATTCACATTGAAGACTTTGACAAAACATAACATTAATGAAAGCAATCACTAGAGCTTCTCTTTTGATAAACCCGCGGGGTTTAAAGGCGTTGAAAAATGCAATCTGTGAAGAACAATAAATTTGGGCCTTTGATTGAAGTGCCATTTGGGATGGTATGCTTTCTCAATGTATTTACACAAAAATGCTGCTCCCTTTTTCAGTACACTTTGCTGGAAGGAGCTCTTTGCCATTACTACATTAAGGTTCGTCTCATTAAAAGCTGAGTACAAAAAGAAGGCTGGAAATGACCTAGCTCAAGCCAGTGTGTTCATTTCTGCTCCAGTTTGCCATTTGAGAAGTAGGCTTCAAGCCATGATGAATATTTCTATTAAGCGGTACTTTGAACTGCAGTAAAGATGCTCTTTCTTTTCTGAAGAAATAAATGCATAAACTTGGAGTTCTTTTTTTTTTTCTTTTCCTTTTTTAAAATATTTTGTAGTTATTTTGGTAAAATTAGAAAGAGAGACATATTAAATCAGGAAATTACAGAATATTTTTCATTTCTACTCATAACATTGTTTTTAAATTGAAACATTTGCATAGCCCCCTAGAAAACAACACTTTAATACTTTTTTCATGTGCTGTGTTATGTTTTCTGGCAGCCTTTCTAAATTTTGGGTTCTCTGTAAGTGGGTAGTAATTTTTATTTCACTGTTACACTCCATAAATTGGTATGATTGATAGAAAAATAATTCAGTAATAATATTTTCAGATTAAAAGATCAAGATTCTATAATAATTCACCTGCAAGTATCTCTCTATATGAGTTATTTTTTTGAGATATTTTCAAGAAAGCTTAAATATTGAGACTTATATGCCATGCGTACACTGATGTTTGTAAGTCTGAGCACACACTCACATGTATTGTTCTGCACATTTTTCCTTTGTATAACAGATACAGACCGTGGCCAGAAACATGGCATGGATGAGTTTATTTCTGCTAATCCCTGCAAATTTGACCATGCTTCCCTCTTTAGACTGCTTCAGAGACAGACCTTGGATCACAGATTGAATGACTCCTATTCTTGTTTGGTGAGTACTGGCTGGAAGATAGATATAAAGAAGTGAGAAATAGTTGTTACAAAGTAGTCCTTTCTTCCTTTTTCATTCAGCAACTGCAGTTGTAGGTGGAATAAAGGGTCCAATCGATTGGTTTTAAATTTGAAAATTGCATACTTGCAAGCGGCTGCTGTGCCACTCAATAGAAAGCAAAGAGACACAAACTGTCTTCAATTTTATCAGCTAAATTTATCATGTTCTCTGGGGAGTTTGAATAAAAACAGAAAGTTTTGACTATAGCAAGAACTCCTGTGGTAGAATTTACTGACACCTGTACAGGCATTTTAAGGTCTGAATGTAGTTGCTTCGGCTCAGACAATTTCACCTGTCATATAATTCTTCATTCCACTCCAGTGTGAAGGAAAAGCACCAAAGAAGGGAGGCAGACCCATAAACAATATAGATACATGGGCATATATGCATTACCTGAACTGCAAGTAACAAAGGGGAGTATAGTCATTAAACAAAAGCAAATAGAATGTGATCTCTGTATCAAAAGGAATGTTTTCCACATTCAAATACCATCATTACCATTGTAAAAGGCAAAATGTTTGCTGCAGTTTCCTTTTTGTACAATCATTTTCTGTTCTGTGCTTTGTGAACTAGTTGAGGATGGGGCTACTTCAGATTTTGTTGTCATTAGGGAAGAAAACCAGCAACAATCTCATGGAAGTTCATCAGATTATACACACTCGTTAAACAGGTTTATATGGGGCAGACCTCATGACTTCCTGAGGCTTTATTTTTCACCTGATATTATATTATGCCTGAAATAGTGATCTCTCACTAAGAATCTAAAACACCTCACAGCACATAATTTTTTTTCACTTTAATGTCCCAATAGCAACAAAAAAAAATAGTGGGGATTTTCACTTATTTTTTCCATTGTTCTGACTAGTCTTGTAATACAGAGATAATAATTTGAATGTTTAGGATTATTTGCAGTTGTTAAAAAGGGGGGAAATATATTTTATGCAGTTGCCTCCATTTTAAAATACTGCCAGATACATATGTATAGAAAAGTTAAAGGACTCATTTTCTGTCTGTGGGTTGCACACTGTATCAAAGAGGCCTGAAGGTACATCTGTACAAAGTAATTGGCACTCAAAGAGAAAATGGTTAGCTTTCTACCAGTACATTGGGGTCAAACTCTTTTTTTATAATAATAATATAGTAAGACACTTAATATAACCTTGAAATCAGGAACTTTTAGAAGAGGTTAGGTGAAATGCACAGTGCTATAGCAACCATAAAGCAGATGTATTTCTTACCGTTCTTTTTTAAATTCAGCTTTTAATAAGTGGAATGGGTGATTTTTTTTTTTAACTGCATATTTAATGACTTTTTTATTTTTAAAAAAATTGGGAATGTCAAGATAACAATAGAATACATGGGCATGTAAGTGTGATTTTTCTTTTCTCTAACAGCTCATTTCCCATAACCTTTTCAAAACAATTCATCCCTTATTTCAACAAATATAGTATAACCACACATATGACTTGTAAAAAAAAAATTTAAGTGTAGGAATTAATATTATGCAAAGTTCTGTTATTTAAAAATTAATCTGTTAATTATTATGTAACCTAAATTTCTTCAGTTCTACATTCTTCTTGGAACAGGGAGACTATTGTGGAGGTGGGGGGGTTTTGGGGGATTTTTCAATTATGAAGTAAAAAAATATATGGTTATCTAATACCAGTATTTTGTAGGACATAGTTACATGTTTGAGCGACTTGTGCATGATGTGGGATTGAACAAGGGCAAGGAACGTACACATTTATATGAAAAACAACCACACAAACAGATATTTTAAAAGAGACTGAAGTTAAATTAATCAATTCTTTAAAATTTTGTATTCTTGTCGCAATTATATCTTCTGAGAATGAGCAGAAATTTTAATAGTTTGCTTTTGTACTGCTAGACAATGATATGCAACATTTTGTTATGTTTTCTATAAAAACAGGGAGAGATAAGTGACCATGACAACATATTGGGAGAATATCAATCACAATAACCATTGTTGATTATATCTAAGGCTAGCATACATATTATTGCAAAAATACAGTTAAAATCCCTTTTCTTTCTTCTTTCAATAGAACACCATATTTTGCATCAAACACTTTGTAAGCTATATGAGGCATTGCAACATTATCAGATACTAGATTAACATGCTGAGTGTTTTTCTGGGTTCTAAAGCTAAGTGTTCTCTAGAAATAGATGAAACTCCTTAAAGGCAGTGGAAACACTGATTTCAAAGGAATTAATTAGGAGCAAAAATTATTAAGTAACATTGAAGTGTTCTTGTTTGAAGATAGTGTGTCAAATTGAAGAGTTTGGGGAGAATATAAAGCTTGAATTCATGTCTCAAACAAGTATTTTAGTAAAGTAAAAAACCACAGATTTTTAAAACTGATGTGGATATATTTTTTTGTTCAGTAGTATTTCTGGTGATACTTTGTACAAATATTAACCATCGGATCTTGCAGAAGTGTTCACAGACATTAGGGAAATATTGGTCTTCAGCAGCTATATTGGTGTTATAAATTCTTTATTTTGCAAAATCATTTTGCTTAGCCAAGTTATTTATATATTTGAGTTCAGGTATTCCTCAGTCTCTCTTAAACATTTGATGAGATTGAATAATGAGAGATGATGAGAGGGAAATATCACCATAAGCAAAACAAGAACAAAGAAAAATGCTTATGTAGAACAGCTGTGCAGCATTTGTAGTTTTCCAAGGTTTATGGTTTTCTCCATGCTGCTTTTTGGAAGCTCACTCTGCTACTTCTTGTCATATTTCTGCATCAAGACTCAATTATATTTTTTACACTCTGGATTCACTCAAGAACTGTTTTTATCATGTGAAGGACTCTGTACTTTGCTCATGTGTGTGTCAGGGTTAAGCTGTTCTCATCAAGACTCTGACCAAGAAATCTCTCAGTAAGCTTGAAAATATCTCATAATTACTTAAGGTCAAATCTTACTCAGGTGGCTTATAACAAACTACCTATCTCTTTACTAGTGAAAGTTGTTTAAAGTTGGTAGAAGTGCATGCATGTTACATGGATAAAGGGTTGAATTGTGGTGAGAATGTTAAAGTTGCAGCCACAGAGAACTGACCATCCAGAAACTGTGCTTTAAAGTCCATGTTAATGTCCCTCAGCATTTCCCAAATTTTAGTTTTTGTCTTATGACTGATTACTAAAACAAAATAAATTATTTTGAAGTGTTAGTTTATTTTAGGTTTTGATATATAACTTAATCTGTACCAGACTTTTGATATATTAGCATGTTTTTTGTAAACAGGGTGTTTCATAGTAGTGGTATCTCATAACTGCAAATAGTTTCCTGACATTCAGTCCTTTCAGTAAGAGGTATTGTAGGGTCTAGCTTTCAGTGCCGTCAGCATTAGTCAGATGGAATCATTCTAATATAAAAAGTTTATGTAATGGACATAAAAATCTATGTTTCTATTCCTTGTTTGATTTAAAGCTGAGTGGGAAAATAAACCTCAAAATGCTGTGTGTTTTTTGCCTTTCAGGGCTGGTTTAGCCCGGGTCAGGTCTTCGTGTTGGATGAATACTGCGCTCGCTACGGGGTGAGAGGCTGCCACCGCCATCTCTGCTATCTCGATGAACTGATTGAATATTCAGAAAATGGTTCTGTCATTGATCCAACCTTGCTCCACTACAGCTTTGCATTTTGTGCTTCTCATGTTCATGGTAACAGGTAATTTAATGATATATTTTTTAATCCGTAGTATTTAACTGTGCAGTCTGAAAAGTTTTTATGGGCTTTTGCATTCACCAGATAGGGAGCTGCACACAACAGAAATCAGTTCATGAAAATTTCTTCCGGAGTACTGGAGGTTCCATACAGATTACTGCTAAAAGAAATCTCCTTTTAGCATTTACTGTCTTATTGCAATATGTTTTCAAGATAAAAAACTGTTAAAAGGGTAGTCTTCTTCATTCTGCATTTATATTGTGGCACTAAATGGTGTTTCCAGTAAACATTTTGAACAATTACGCAGTTTAAGGGAAATTTTGACTCTTTCTGCAGTCTGTAGCTTGGGAACTTATCATACTATACTGTGTTCTTCTGTCTGTGCTATCACAGAGAGCAATAACATATATTGAGAACTATCTGTAAGCCCCAGCCAGGAAGAGTTAGGACACTTCTGGAATCCTTTCCACTAGACAGGTAGACTACTTCAGGAGCTTTTGGCCACAGTGATTATCTTGGGATGATATCTTCATTCCACTTGCAAGTGAAAGACAGAAAAAAAAAGTTGTTGCTTTGCTATTTTTGCACATTCTTTAAAGGAAGCGCTGCTTCATCTATGTCTTATTCCAGACTGTGAGAGGACAAGCTCTGCTGCTGGAGAGCACCAATTGCAGATCAGATCATTGGATAGCTCAGGTCAGGAGGGACCACAGGAGATCTCTAGGCAAATTTCCCGCATGAAGCTGGGTCAGTTATGAGGTCAGACCAGGTTGCTCAGGGCTTTTTGCAGTCAGGACTTACCCATTTGAACCTGTTTAATTTCAGTATAGTTGTATCTATTGCCTGCTGTCAGCCACCCAGTACACCCAGAGAGCCCAGTTCCCTCAGCCTCACATCAGAGCATGTGCTCTGGTGTCTGACCATCACAGTGGCAATTCAATAAACTTGCTCCCTGTCTTCCTTGTTTTTGTGTGGGCAGTGGGGCTGCCAGTCTATCAAATTATAGGAGAACATGCATTTATGTCTATTTTGTGCACTAGAGTTGTAGACTGCTGTATGGAATATGTTTAAGAAGTCCAAAAATAACAAGGAGAAACCCAACAGATCCTCCCAACTGAGCCAATCCAGCCACTAGGGAAAAACATCACAGTCCCAAAAGGAAATTACTCTCAGGAAGTCCCCAAACTGAATTTTGATTAGGATTGGAAGAGAGATTTTCTGTCCAAGATGTATGCTTATGTTGCTTTGCTACCAGTCAGCCACAGAGGCTGTTTTACTTGTCCTCAAGCCAGAGAAGAAGAGCTAATCCTTAGGAAGGATATTGTTTCCTTCACTGGCTCAGACAAAGCCTCATGTGGAGTTGGGGATTTGTGACCTGAGTGATTTCATAGTGGCAGACTAACAATAATAATACATGATAATAATACCAAAATTGAAATGTTTTTGAATGTGCTTGAAATGCTGTCAAGAATCTTAACATTCATACCAGTAAGTTAGGAGATTTCTGGCTTTTATTTGGTAACCTATTCTCTGTAAAAGCATGCTTCTTCGTCAGTTCCTCAAGAACCTGACACATTCATATTTCCTATTGAGTCCAAGTCTTTGTTGTTTCTCGCCTTTTTATTATTGGATTCAACCTAAGAAGATAAATATATGTGATAATTGCTCAAACTTATTTCAAGAATTCAAAAGAAAGGTAGATACATTTCTTTTTATTTCATAATTTGAGTGAAGGACAACTGTGCACGCAGTGCATGAAAATATCTCAGAGAGCACATCATTTACACAGTGGTAAGCACTCTGTATTCTGTCTATTCCTACAGTACAGATATTCTCTGAATAGCATTATGAGTGTTTTAGGAATAAAAGAAGTGTTGAACAGAGAGGGTCTGACTAGAACTGAGATATTGTAAAAAGGAAGAAAAAAGAAACATGAAAAAAGAAAAAAGTAAGTCAAGGACAGAGGCAGACACACTCACTCAGAATGACAGACACAGAAATACGGGCACATAATATACCCACTCATTCATTTACCGCAGCACTAAGAAATAGTAAAAGGTAAAAGAGAATTTCACAGACAATGCACGACAGGCCAAAGTTCTAGGCTGGTCCCTGGCGTTACACATTTTTGTTTTGTAAGTCAGTCTGGGAATCAGAAAGACCACAGAACAAAGGGCTTTATACTCTGGCCGTGATGTATTTAATTTATATGTCACCTTTGCTTCACAGAGGGATCTTAGACCCTCCCCAAGCCTGAGAAAGATCATCAAAATTGATCTTGAAGTCAGGTGGTGGAGGGGCATGTAGAAATGCAGCCATATCTGTAGTTCATATTGTCCATTTCTTTTATGTATGAATTTTAAAATAACAGGCAATCTAGTG
The DNA here is from genome assembly GCF_036417665.1 of Passer domesticus. Classification (NCBI taxonomy): domain Eukaryota; kingdom Metazoa; phylum Chordata; class Aves; order Passeriformes; family Passeridae; genus Passer; species Passer domesticus. Next base: position 20,949,334 of record NC_087478.1, read on the forward strand.
ACATCAGTCAAACAATCAGATACAGGTTTCTCTCACCTTCATTTCTGGTGAGGAGAATCTAAATCTGAATCAGCTTTGGCTCTTTCCACCCTTCATATATTTTCCAAATTCTTCCAGCATGTCTTTGAACCTTCAGGTGTCCCCTGTGCTGTTTTGCTGCACTGTAGGACGTGAAACATTTTTCATGCTGCAGGCTGTAATCTTTCCAATTTTAACACAGTACCGTGGGATTATTTCCAGACACCTGGAATAAACATGTAGAGGTTTTGTTGTCGTAGAGCTTCGGGGACATTTGGAGCACAGAAGAGACCTGAACTGAGCTCCAGTTGTAGGCTGTATGCACCAGACCTTGTCTACTGATCTCAGGACTAGAGAACAGTCCCCAGCTTCTTTTTTCTCTTTCCTGAGATGAAGATATAGACAACAACTTCTGCAAGATTTATCAAGCATACTTGTACTTTGTGTGTCTTATGCCAGTGTTGTTGGTTTAGGAAAAGAAATGTTTACTTAGGGTCAAACACAATGTGCTGAGTCCTAGACTGAGAAATTCAAAGCTTATTTGTCCTTTTCCTTTCCCGTTTGTTAGTCCATTATAACTGCTTATGTAGAAAAGGTATTTCTGCTTTTGTAGATGATAGTCTTAAGACATTCTCTTCTAAATAGCCAACAAGGAAAATATTTCACAAAAAAATAGCTGTGCTGTGTTTAAACAAATATACATCCTTGGTTTTGAGTCAACTATTTTATTTTCTTCTGTAAATAAAATCATCTTTCATTGTACTTCTGGTGCTATGTGGATTTACTGTACCATCTCCTTTGGCTTCTTATCACCATGATGATTTTCTTTTCAAATATTCAATGTTCATTCATATGAAATATTCTATATAGTCCTCATCAATATATAAGTTAGTTCACAAGTAAACTTTTTGCTCTGCACTTATGCATAAACCCATTGCTGGAGAAAGTGAAATGGGCAGAACAGGGAACTATAGGACATTCCTGAATGATGACTTTTCAGTCTAAACAGTCCAGGTAGGAGCTATTGTTTTTTTTCCCCATCATGTTCACTCTTGTCTACTTTTCATGCTGTGACTTCTATTTAGTCCCTCATGTCTGAAATGAATGCTGGTGGGTATCACATGAAGTGTGAAGTGACTTCTTTCCACCTGCTGGGTTACAGACTGAATTGAAAAATTCAAAATTCAAGCATATTCCCTTGTTACAACTTTTCTTATTCAGAAAGATATCTGATGAAATGGAAGTTCAGATATGAGAAGTGAATGTGAAAGTAAGGCTACAGAAATCAGTATATAACTAAGATGAATAGGTTGGGGGTTTTTGTCTTTATTGTAAAAGCTTCAGCGCCGGTGTGTTTCCGTAGAAAAACAGTCATATTGAGTCAGGGTTCTTCTAAGCCAGTCACTCACCTGGCTCCAGCGTTGACCTTCTTGGAGTAAAAGAAGAGCAAGCATGTGCAATATTTCCTCTTTCCAACTCCCAACTCTTTGCAGCTCAGAATATGCCCTGTTTGGTAACCTGGAGTGAGTCTTTATTTCAAATACTTGTCCATTGCACCCCTGAACCCCTGTAAGCCCTTTTCACCCTCAACACCTCTGGCAGCAAATTCCACAGCTCAGCCTCCTCTTGCTTGAAGAACTATTGCTTTGAACTTGACTCCTACACATCTCATTTCATGCTCTGCTGCTATTGGAGAGGTAAAGAAGAAAAAAGAAAAATTCCTGTTCTGTCTCTTTGCTATTTAAGATTCAAGAATTGTAAGTGAACAATACAATGATTGGACAGAAGTTTTCTGCTAGTTGCTTATCCTTTTCTGGTGTTTCCCAGTGTTGATTTGCTCCTTTGACTGCTACTGAACAGGGACAATTTCATGGAATTATCCATCAGAAAACCAGGATCTCCATTCTGAATAACAACTGTGTTTTCCTAACATTTTTCTGTGTTTGTCATTGTTTTCTGTAGTATTGCTACCTGATTTCATGGGGTCTTTCTGGAATTCCACACTGTGCTACATAGCTATCATTAAAATGACATTTTCTATCACCTCAGTTCTCAGCTGTTAGCCAGGTAATTTATAAATGCTGTAAAATAGCTCAAGTCTCAGCACAAATGTGTGCAGAACTTTACTGATAACATACCTTCACAGCAGGTACTCACCTCTCTAATTTTAAACATTTTACTCAGATGCTGTTTAATTGCCTTTAAAGCCTTTGATTAGGGACTGTCAAAAGAGCTTTGGAAATCCAGGTATTTCATATGGCTCAGGTCACACTCATCCACCTGTTTCCAATCCTTTTAGAGAACTCCAAGGTCAGAAGGTAGGACTTCTCTGTCTTACGGCTTCAAAGCCATAGAGACTTGACAATAGGTAATATTTACCAAAATTCCCTTACTTTTATCCTTAAATATCCTTATATTATAGTTCCTTCTAACTTTCTGGGATGCATGTAATACTTACGGGCCTGTATTTCCCTTGGCTCCTTGGAGACTTTTTCTGATATTTATCCTCCCATTCTGATTCTGATCTCCCATTCCTCAGAAGTTCTTGATGAGAACTTTCACATACTCACAGGTAATTCAAATTCAGGGCCAGGTGGTCCTGGCAATTTACTGCAATTTACTGCTGTGTGTTTTTCTCATTTGTTCCATAAAAAGTTTTTTTTGCTTTCATTTTTTGCTTTCATTTTGCTGAAAATCATTTTCATAATTTTCAGCAAATATGTTTAAAAAATGAAAGCATTAAAAAATGCTTTCATTTTTTAAACATATTTGCTGAAAATTAAGAGTCCTTTTGCTATGGACAAAGAAGGGTTCCAGCATGGAAGTCTTCTTCATAATAATTTACTTCACAATAATACACCAGTACAAAAGATCATTTTCTATTCCTGTAGTACCTTGCCCTCTCTGAAAGCTACTTTTAGGTCCTTGCCATCATTTGGCGGTGTAGATTCTTTCTCTGATAGGCTTCTTGCTTTGATTATGCTTGGAGGAAATAGAGTAGAATAAAGGGTTTCACTTCACAAGAGAAGTGAAACTATGGAAATTTTGGAGACTGCTATGCATTCATATATTTCTTTTCATTTTTCAGTGTTTTGTGGCAAGAAACATTTATTTCAATTTTACATTTTGTGTCAAGTCATAAAAGAATGTTCAGAGAAATCATCCCTTTTAAATCTGGGGCAAGGAAATTCATGAAAATAAAGAAAATAGTATCATTACATTGCTCTGTCTTTTTTTTTTTTTCTGGAACTTCTGAATAGGTATTTTCTTCTCTGCCTAACTTAACTTTAAAGTAAGATTGTCTATATCTTGATAAGCTCTCCTTCATTTTATGTCATTCATAAACAATATGGAATATGACTTAAAATAAAATTCCAGAACTTAAGTCAGTACTTTCACCATTTGTCTGCACATGGTCACCATCTGATGTGAAAGCTTTTGTCCAGTTGATCTCATCCCAGGGGTGCTATGTTTTCACATGCACAGTTTTATATATAAAATATTTGAATATCATGTAGACTTTTTCTTAGATGGTTTTCCCAAAAAAATGTTACTGACAGGATTTTGTGGAACATTTTGGTTTTAAGGACTTGAAAATGCTTCCTCTTTCTGCTGTGTTTCTTATTCACTCTCGATCCTACATGTTCTACCTGTGTTGTAATTACAGCAGGTGCTGGGTCTATTTCTGCTGGTTTTTATTGACAATTGGACCTTCTGCTTTAATCCTAGATCTGTTCCAAGGCAGATCTAGGATTCCTCCAACAGCTGGAGGAATGAGCCTGAGTTCCCTTACAGTGTGGATCTTTTAGCGAAGTGTGTAACACCAGTCTACTAGTCTCTCTCATGTTTGGTACAGCATCTAGAGATGTAACAAGAATTTATTGGTTTTTGTAGTTTGTCTCATTTTTCTATCAGTCATTTATAATGAAAGTGGTGAGAGTGGATTTCTCATACTTAAACCCATGGTTTCATTCAGAAGTCATTTGGTATCAGTCACTATTTGCCCAGAACAATGGAATGAGAAAAAGACCTTTTGGGATTGATATGCTATATGAGTTTGTGCTGCTAAAGGAGAAGCAGTATTCTCAGTAAAAAACTATCTATCTTCTTCCATGTGAATATAATCCTTCCTTTTTTCTGAGGCTTGTTGGGCACTGTTGAGAATAGAAATTTTTCACTAGGCCCTGTGTCAAGCATCTTGCATCATCCAGTTCATCCTTCTTTTTTGGAAGCAGATCATGTCCAAGGTATATGAAGCACAGAGGAAGGCTTACCACCCCTAAACATTATACAGTATTTTGTTATTAATTTCAACTAATTACTGCCTTTACAGAACCTTATACATTGGGTAAAATGACATTATATTAATACATGCTTTCCTTTTCAGTAGAAAATATAACTGCATAAAAGATTATTAAAATCAACCTAATTTATGATCTTAATGTGTTTTAATGACCTTCAAAATTGGTCTTTTTCGTTCTGTTGTGAAAAAAGGGCATGACCTGTAACAGGTGTCAGAGCAGCCTGAGAACTGCATACAGCACAAGGTTCTATTGTGCCAGTTTTATGTCAGAAATATTCAAAGAATAATTAATAAAAACAAGAAAATGCTCAGTGTTGAAGTGTCTGTTGGTTAAAGCTGGGTTTAAATTTCATGCAATAATACACTGTCTTCATTTTCTGTATAAAAAGATGTCTGCTCTGTCCTCTTATAAGCTGATAGTGGAAATCATCATTCTTACATTTCTGTAACATAAACCATGGACTCTGCAAAAGCCTTAATACAGATGCATTTTAAAGGAAAATTTCTGTATTTAAGTTCTTGAATATAAAGTCCCATAAAGAGAAAAAAAATTCTACATCAAATTCTAAAAAATTTAATCTTTGGTTTTCTAAGAAACAAGCAGTCAAACAGTTTATCTTGCTGATTAGAAACTTGGCACTGTTCTTTCGTTTGATTGTACATCCTGCTGGATAGAAAGACAAGTACTTTCAGAAAGCACTGAAACCTTTTAAAACAATTTGTTTCTAGAAGAAAGGATGCCTTTTAAGTTTGGTTTTGTTTTTTCTATGTCCTTGAAATGCAGTTTATCATAGAAATGTCTTAAAGACGTTAGCTGACGTTTTTGGCGGTTTTTTAATTTTGTTTTTCATAATAATTTCCTATCTTGCTCTAGCAAGATGGCAAATTCTTTTTGTCAGCCTTACTGTTCATACCTGTATGTATGTTAGAATATCAATCTGTACGTTACTCTCCTCATAGCCTTTTTTTTCATGACACACCAACGTGATGGTCTATGTTTTTAATGAGGAAAGCATGTTGAAAATACTTTTATAATTTTTAAAACATGTAAAGGTGCAAAAAAGCACCATTATCAATGGTGTTCCAGTGGAAGAAAGTCAGGCATGTTCAGTTAGTATTTCCAAGGCTGTCTTAACAAAGCAGTCTTGCTTAAGGTAACAATTCTCTCTCCAAGAGGCCACTAGGAGAAACTGTTTCCAAAGTTGAGGGCTGGAAACAATCCACAGCCAACCCAGTGTCCATATCTAATTCCTGTTGGAACAAGAATACAGTTTTATCTTACCTGCTGTGGGTCTTCACAATAATTTAATCCTACAATCCATCAAGTGACCTCTTCAAATTATTACAGGTTTTAAGACCTCTAGAGATCAAAAATAATTCTAGATGATGCTCCAATCCTTAAAGGATGATGTAATGTGAGGAAAGCCAATCCATTGCAACAGGAAAACAAAAAACCACTGCCTAATCGGTCAGCTTTTCTAGTAACTGCTCTCAGAACAACAATCTTGCAAGATTTTTGCAGTAAAAAATAAGTTCTAAAATTCTGGTCAGCCTTTACTTTCGGTTCATTATTTAAGTGGATCATGGTTAAACAGCTACTTTCCACTTGAATTTACTAGCTCTAGTTCATGAGATACTTATTTCAAATCTCTTTTGATATTTAAGTCTGGGTGAATTAAACAATTTCACTTGTGACGAGAGACAACATTATATCTGTGCCAGTTAGACTGTGATCTAAGCAGATAAGACAAGCAAATCCAAATCCAATTGACAGAGTCCTCAAAAAATGGTAAACTAATATAAGTGAGTGAGAGAAGGCTATTCAGGTTTTGAGTGTTCACTCTTTCACCTGGTTCTCTAATTCTAAAAAATGTTGTGAACAATAAGGACGAAAAAGAGTTTGGACACAAGGAAAATTCACTCTCCATTACCTTCTTGAGAAGATGATGTTAAAATGAAAACTCTTCTTAAGACAGTCCATCACTTTTCTTGGCTGAGTTCTTGTAAGAGAGTTCCCAGGCTGCAATATCGAAGCTTAGTACTAGTTTTGAATTGAAAAAAATCAAGTCCATAACATTTGAGACAATAGGAAAGACACATTTGTTGTTGCTTTTATTTGCAAAATAGTTCTAGCATAGTTTATGGATGGCCTAAACCTTTGAAAACAAAACTACTGTATGAGTCTGATTTTCCTTGCAGGCACTGTAATCATAAATAAAAGTAACCAGATTAAAACAGTACTATTTATTTTATTCAGTCTTCAAAGTAAATAAAGAAAAAATATCCAGAAGATTAAATGAGTGGAAATATTGAAGTATTTATCTATTTTTAATATTTCAGCTTATCTCAGAAACTATTTCTTTTTTTCCATGGATTCTTTTCAAATCAGTAGTAAATATACATTCCCTAAAGTAGAAAAATTATCACCAGCATGATATGTCTCAGGACTGTGTTGCATTTTTATATCATTGTTGCAATAAAGTTTGCAAGAAGAAGAGACAACATTGTGGTTTAGACTTCGTGCTATTTTCTAAATGCAATAGAATAGCACAATGTTTCTGTTTTCAAGAGATGAATTTTTCAGTGCTATAGGTGGTCATTTTCCAAAACCTTTTTGTGTACTCCTCCTTCTGGGACATCTGCTTCCATGCAAACGTATATTTAGCAGTTCTGAAAATTGTAGTAGTTGTCAACAAGGTTCCTTATGACAACAAACTCAGTGAAGTGACAGGTCCCTGGTACTTAGAGATCCTAGCCTTAGTGCAGGGTGACAGACATGACATCCTACTGGCTCACCTTTTTCACTTGCTGTTATCTGGACGCCTAGGTCTTTCCTGACATATATATGACATGCCTCAGCGAGGCTTAATATGACAGAACTATTTACTTTATCAGCCCAGAGCACAATCTCTCCTGACAATGAAAGCAGACAGTGCAATTTACTTAAATTTGAGCTCATGCCGTTTGTCAGAAGGCGGAGGTAAAGTATCCTGGCATCCATCAAAAGAGAGAAGATAAGTTTTTTGCTCTTTCACATCAAATTTATACAATGGTGCATTGATGTGCCTCACTACTCCCATCCCCACCATATCTGATTTTTTATTGTTGTCTTCACAATAATTTAAGGGAATCAGCCTTTCTTTCCACCTTGACTTGACAGGTCACAAATATAAGTGATTTAAACAGTGAGAGAATTGTTTATGTCATGACCAGGTAGCAACTTCTCCCTTCTGGGTTTAAGTATAGTGCAGAAAGTTAAAGTGACAATTTAGGAAAAAGATGCTCATAGAATCCTAGAATGATTCTTGTAACATTCAGAATGTTCCAAAAAAGAATGTTGTCTTTCTTTATGTCATTTTAGTACAATTTTCTCAGTTCTAGAAACACTGAGATAGTTTTGGAGGCTCTGGAGAAGATACAGGGTAGAGCTACACATAATGTCAGGTTCAGAAACTCAGATGAGAAACAGTAGCTGATTTGTTTTCTTCAAGCTGGAAGTTAAGAAAGTAACAGGAACATTTCAGATACTTCTTTCTAAAGTAGGCTGTATGTGGGGAAGTTGTGACTGCATGGCAAAAATAATATTTGGGAGCTATATATTTAATTATTTTTTTACTTTTGTCATAATTTTAATATAAATACGTTAGTAACACCTTTAGGCTAAGATTTTAGACCAAGTGTATGTTTAACATACTAAATATAAGCTTATTTTGAATTATTGTGACTTAAATTTGATGATTAAAAAATGCCAATGCTTTTGGTTTTTAAAGACTTTTTCGTTGCATCTTTAATGCTGCACCTATATGGAAGTCTTGATTACATGATGCTATTTGTCAATATAGGATGGGGAATCAAACTCTATCCTCACTACACAAAATTCCTAGGTGTTCTCTGCTGTGGCTTTTCTCACTGTAGTTTCCCTCCCACCTTTACTTTAAAATCACTTTTAGCTATATTGTGCCTCTATGAAAATAAATAGAAAATTCAAGGAGGTGAAATTTAGCAAGATTTCAGTAGACCTCTCTACTCTGACAATAGTACTAATTTTCTTGAGAAAAGATACTGTCTTTTGAAAGGATTTGGAAGAATTATATGTTAACTTGTGTTCATATTGAGATGATGTAGAAACTTAGAAACTTAGGACTTGAATTCAAAAGTTCAACTCAAAAGAGAAATTATTTGTCCAGCCTGTTCTTTAGCTATATTCATAAGTAACTGTTTATCCTTGGAGGCATTGAGAAAGAGGAAAGGGGAATTAACACTCATGTTAAATGAAAACTTTAGAAGTAAAGATCATTGTTCAAAGACAAATCAGCATGAAAAGATATCAATGGATATGAAACATTTGTTATTACAGGCCAGATGGAATTGGAACAGTATCTGTGGAAGAGAAAGAAAGGTTTGAGGAAATTAAGGACAGACTTTCCTCCCTTTTGGAAAACCAAATAAGCCATTTCAGGTGAGTGTATAATTTATTAAATGGAAGAGTTTTCTCATGGTGTTTCATTTTAGTCTTGAATGAGTGGAGTGAAAATAAAATGGTCTGCTTGCAAAGGAATAGCTTAAATATGAAATAATTTATTTACCCAGGTGGTTGTACTTGAAATTTATTTGTGTAATATGTGAATTGATAGATATTATAGAAATTATTATGCAAGAATACAGGCCTTGATTTTTTTTATTTTTTTCAAAGTTCAAGCTTTGTGTAAGTCTAACCAAGAAAATTGTCTGAATGAAAGTGACTGTGCCATAACTATTTCTGAATTATTATGGATCAAGAAAATCATAGGAGTAGAAACATCTTTAATAGATGGCAGCTAAAACTTTTCTTTATGTCTAATGGAATTTTCTTGGTTCCGTGATATACTTATCTTTCTTAAGAGTCATCATTCTCAATAAGGAGTTTGTCATACTGAGGACTGTCAATACCAGCAGAAGATGTTTAGAGAAGGAGTATGAGAAACAGAGGAAACATGGGATTTCCTGCTATTTTGCAGCAATTGATGGTTTATGAAATTTAGTATAAAAATTGCAGACAGACCACCAAACCTGTTACTTTGTCACACTAAGCCAACCTATCTGCCACTATTCTGTCAGTCTAATCCTTTTAGACTGTATGTATAGATTAGTTTTTTGTCTCTGTATAACATCATAACAGCCAGTTCCACAGTTTAAATAGTTCTTTGTGAAACAGAACTTTTGTTTGGCAGGGTTGACTATGAGTTTGTTGAATGCCTCTCTGGTTTGGTGAGGTAAATATCTAGTATTCAGTAGCATCATAGGTCATTGGGGATTTTTTTGAGCATAGTGGTCATAGCAGCCTTCACTTGGGACTTCATATCCATATTGAACTAAAGAGAGCTAGAGCTCTCCTTGGAGAGTATTCCTTTCAGGAAAAAACAACAGTGTTTCCTTTCCTCTTTCCTTCCTTCTATGGGAACAAAGAGCTCTTGCAAGAGAAATGACACAAGTGTTCCCTACCTTCAGGCCTTCATGTGCATGAGGCTAATTAGAAAATGTATAATAAAGTCTAAATGATCTTTTGAGTTGGAAAAAATAAAAATCCCTGTCATGCCTGCTAACCTACACATTAGAGTTGCATTGGTGAGGTTGGTCTACAACAGTGACCGTAAAACCTTTCTGCCTCAGTCTTGGTGGATTTTGAGCAAATTTAAACAGCATTAAAAATTCCTTCTTAAGAGCAATTAAATGTGTCATTCAAACATGAATGATTTCATCCTTCATAGGACTCTAAGGTTTGCCTTAAAATCCTATTTAATCAATACAGAAAAGCTGTGTTCTGCCAGGTGAAAAGTAATTACTATCTCTTACTGTGAACAAATATTAGAAATAAAATAATAGGTGAAATGTCTGGATTTAAACGAGGATACTGGCATAATACTGGAAGAAAGAAAAAAGATAGTTTCTTAGAATCTGAATTTATAAAGCATATAAACTCACAATATAGGACATCCTGGCAAAGCATCGGAAGTAATATTTTAAATAAACCTTGACTCATGACATGTATAAGGATCACCGCTGCCGATTAACAAAGAATAACCTTGGCTGTCAGATTGCTTTCTTAGGAAAATATGGTATTAAAACAACTCCATATTTCAGTCCTTCAGAATTGTTATGATAACTGTGAAATGCAGACTGTTTGGAAAAATACATTCAACAGTAAGGATTTATGCAGAATATACACTGAATTTCTCTCTTTGGCCTTACTGTCCTTGAATGCCCTGTATTCCTTGTCATCAGGTAGTCCCACCATCTCCCAGCCTGGTTTCTTGCTTCCACTGTCCTTTCTTCTGTCAGTTTGGGCATCCATGCTATTTATTTGTTATATTTCCTAGAATGTTTCAGGGTCTTTTGTGCCTTCCATGTTCAGACAAGGTTTATTATTTTTAAATGCCAGATTCTCTTAATCTTCCTCATGGAATCACAGAGAGGGTGTCAGAGTGTTTGTTACCACTTTGGTTTCTTAATTGTGGCATGTATTTGGCTCCTACTTTTTTGAATTTTACCTCAGGCTGTTTGTAGGTTTCTTGCTTTTTTTGATTGTATCCTTTGCTTTTGTTTTTTAAGTTCTTCATTTATTTCACAGATCCCATTCTTGAAATTGTATATACATTTACTAAATGTACATGTACTGAATTGTTTAGCCTGTTCTCTTTTGCTACATTATTAAATTGTATTGTCTTATGATTATTACTACAGAGCACCTCTTCTGCTCTGCACCTCTCAAATTATGTCCTCTTCACATTTGAGACTGAATCTAGAATAAGGTGGTTTTTTGTGGGTCTTAAATTAGCTGTTCAAGGAAGCAATTCAAACCTGTGTCCCAAAATATATATCATTATGATATGTCATTATACCTTGTCCTAATGAGATATCAGTCAAGTGTATATGTCTAGAGCTGAAATCTTGAATTTGCAGCTCCTCTAATATCATTTAACATTTTGTAATCACAGTGATCATTATAACTAGGGGATGAGTGGTACAGAGTTTCAAGGATCATCACCATTTTTTTTCCTCTGGAATATGTTGATACTTATTCTAAGCTTTGCCCTCTCTCCATTGCTTAGTGTTGTGTGCACTGGTCAGCTGTCATGGACAGTTTAATTGAAGAGTGCATGTCTCTCCCTGCCTTTTCAGAGCAGCTCTGAACATTTGCTGTGTCCACTTAAGTGACTAGGTCACACCCATGTGAGAAAGATGCTCTCCCTTGCCTGCCAACTGACCTGCACCTTCCAGTTTTGATACCCCCCTATGGCCTTTTTAATTTTCATTTTCACTGCTGTTAGCCTGGTTCCATTATGATTAACATGCAGTCAGCCCATCCTGTGCTAGTGGCTGTCATCTAAAGTAGTTCTTAAGGTACTTATACCTTTCCTCTCTGTCACCTTCTCTACCCACTGAGACTTCTGATCTCTGCCAGCCTCTCAGGCATCAAATGTGGAAGAGACAATATTTCTGAGAAAGCTGTCATGAAGGTCTTGGGCTTTAACCTCTTGCCTGGCTATGTGAATTTTATCTCTGGACTCTTCACAGAGATAAAAGTAAATACTGGAATTCTCACTGCAGGAAATCCTGTTTTGACCTCATTTTTAAGGCTTTATTTTGGCTGACCAAAATGTAGATCTAAAATTCGCTGGTCTGAATCCTTTTATCATTAGAAAAGATTTGACTAGTGGAAAATATCAGAATAGGAGGCTACTGTTCTTGGTGAGTAATAACAAGAAAAAAATAATCTCAGCAAAGCAAAAAATCCTATTTCCAATTGGGGATATCCCAGTAAGATTTTATAGACAGGATTAAGAGAGGTTACAGTTGTCTGAGCATTGTATTCTCATTGACCTGCTATATTGCATCACTCAGCAGACAAAAATAAAAAATAAAGCCATGAATGCAATCACTTCTTAATTTACGTGATTTTAGGAGTGGGTATGGTTTAAGTTGTAGCTGATAAAATTTAAGATAAGTGCTTTTCCAAGGTATTTTTAATATAAAAGAAAAAACCACAGAATATCTGCCAGCATTGGCAAATATCTAGACATACCAGCATTGATATCTCTAGAAATTAAAATATTTGACCTTTTATCATTCTCTTAATCCAATTTTAACATAAAATACAATGTACAGAATGCTGCTTCACAGGTCCAGTGGCAGTCATGGCTACATGAGAAATAGTACCTCTTTCCATGAAGATGACAATTAAGCTCATCAGAGACCTTTAAATATCCTTCATAGTTTATAATTTGGAAGTGATGCTTTCTGCCTTTTAGAGTTTTTTCTGCACTTAGGCCTACAATCAGCTGGTAGGCTGACACTGCTGTTATATGTGTGTACTCCATGGTAGACTACTACAGAGGCTTTCTGCTTTTATTGGTACTTCAGGTATGGGAGTCTTCTGCTAACATAATGAAAGTTGTATGCAGATAAATCTTAAAGTAAATTCATAAAGCAGCTTTTATAATTCTGATAATTTTATGTTCACCTTATTTTTTTCTTTCTCCTTTTTTTTAATTTTATTTTTTACTTTTTAAGATACTGTTTCCCTTTTGGACGTCCCGAAGGAGCTTTAAAAGCCACACTTTCATTACTTGAAAGGGTAAGTTTGAGAACATATTTTAAGTTCTGCTGAGCCTGCATTTTTCTTTTGCGTTCAGGTTGTTGAAAGCAGACTCATGTTTTTACTGCTGGTTTGTTTTAACTGCTTACTGGAAGGATGGTTGTTTTTGTTTTTCTCTCCTTGTCTTCTACTGAGGCAAACAGCTGTTTTCTGCAGGACTTTTTTACTGGACTTTCACTTCAAGCCACTGAATTGTAGTCAGTGATTCTGGTCCTTTTTTATTTAACACTTAGGCAGCATTACCCCTAAAGTGTTACAAGTTTATTCTACAGCACCCCATTTCCTGCTGTTTATGCCTTCTGTGCTGCTGATATTGTCTATACTCATCTGTAATATTAAAAACATCTCTATAACTAAAATTATATTCAATAAATGCATAATCAGAGTCAACTTAAGAAGCAAAAGCTATACACGGCAAATCTGACATGGGCAGCTATAAATGTAAACTCGTTCTCAGCAAATCCTCTTGTATTGACTGGAAAGGAGAATGCCTCATAATAAAAGCATCTCAGTCGTCTCTGTGGAAAAAAGACTTTAAATTCCAGTAGAGATTCCAAAGGAATTGTATCAGCAGGAGTCTGATGAAGTTATGAATTTATAAAAGGATAGGCTGTGTTGCTTTGCCAGAATTTGAGAGGTTTGGTCCTGGCAAATATTGGTTATTCTGCAGTGCAGAACACTTCATGGATAGAGATTCTCTCTTAGAAAACCTCTGCCGTGTTCAGAAAACACAAAAGGAGTCTAGGTATATATGTTTTATTTCTCTTACCATCTCAGTGATTGTAGTGCTGAGTAGGTTCCTTTGTGCTTTTTGAAACATCTATTTCTTCTCACCATTCCTGCTGTTACAAGCAGTAATGGTGCTCAAGCTGTCAGTCTTGACTGGGAATAAATGTGCTTTCCTACGTTTGTGAAGGCAGAACAAGTTAAAACCGTCTTATTTTACCTGTCTTTGTAAAATTTGAAAAAAAAAAGTCCAAGAACGAAAGGTTTTGAATACTGTCAATTCACTTGTTGATAACCAGAAGCTATTGATTAAGAAAGCAAGTAAATGCAGATAGAGAAGTCATATTTGTGTGCAGGTATTCTAGGTGTCTGCTTCACAGCAGTGTCTTCCTAATAGCTTCTCTGTTGCTGAACTTCTTTCTTTTCTACCATGTCCTTCCCTAGAGTGCATCTCTTGCTTCCTCCTTTTAACAGTAAGATTTAGATACATAAGGGTGTAGCTTGTCCAGGGATCCACTTGAGAAGCATTTTTTTAAAGGTTTTGAGTTATCTGAAATTTTATTATTTACATGAAAATCTGATAAAAACAAGTTTTGTTTACACTTACCTGTTGAAAGTTAATGGAGTGCAGAATTAAATTAAAAATGCAAGTGAATTATCAACTTTTTTTTTAACGTAGCAATCCAGAGTATATTCTGCTGCATTCATATAAAGAGGTCTGGATTCTTGGTTTACCTCACTTGCAGTAGGTGAGGTAACAACTCACATGTTTTGAAAACATTTATATGGACTGTTCTTCTACTTGTCCATAATAAAATGTTCTGCTGGAAGTTCAGTGTTTTCCCTGCCCACTATATAGACAACATTTTTTTCACAGCAAGGACATATTGAATTTGAATAACTTCACCCTGTTGAAGAGTCCATGGCTCTGCAATGGTGGAAGCTTTTCCACAGCTGAGAATCAAGCCAATTTCCACAATCACATCTTTAGTGGTAACCATGATCCACCCATCCATGGAATGCTCTTGTTCTACTGGTCTCGATGCCACCCAAAGACTGACTGGCATGCTGCAAGATGGCAAACAGGAGGGATAAATATTGTACAGGCAGTCAAATCAGGGCTGAACAGAAACCTTCAAAGACAAAGATCCACCAGCTGAAATAGTTCCTTTTCGATTTCTGCCTGTAATCATTATCAGATCTGTAGTAACTTTAGGATACTTTTATCCTTTTCCTCTGGGGTTTTGGTAATAATTGTAACGAAGTGATATAATTGTCTCTGACACAGGTTTTAATGAAAGATATTGCCACTCCTATACCAGCAGAAGAGGTGAAGAAAGTGGTTAGAAAATGTCTGGAGAAGGCTGCCTTGATCAATTACACTCGACTTACAGAATATGCCAAAATAGAAGGTTAGTACAGCAATCAGCTGCCGAA
Organism: Passer domesticus; assembly: GCF_036417665.1. Classification (NCBI taxonomy): domain Eukaryota; kingdom Metazoa; phylum Chordata; class Aves; order Passeriformes; family Passeridae; genus Passer; species Passer domesticus. The sequence continues at coordinate 20,964,453 of NC_087478.1, forward strand.
GTGGCTGTAAAAGCCAGCAATGCCTATTAACTGCATATTCCGTGAGCAGCCTTTTCCCTTTCCAGAACAAACCCCTTCCACAGCAAGGGGAAATGTCTCATTAAAATCTCAGCTGGTGAACTGTGGAGCTTTTTCCTATTCATTGCTTTAATATGCCTCCTGGGACCCTGTTTGAATAAAAGACTAGGACTTCCTAATTCAAGTTGCCCTTTGTTCTTACTTTTGAGTTCTTCATAAATTTCAGAGGTTGTTTATGGGTTATTTTTTATTTCTCTAGCTATTTCTAGTGATTAAACTACTGACAGGAAATTCTTTCCTTAACAGCAGTGTCACTGCCTTGAAATTTGAATACTGTGTATATATTCTTTTCTGAAGTATTTATAAGGCAGACAAATAGATAAACGCTGTTTATTTTTGCTGCTCTATTGTCAGATGTATAATAATAATCTGATTATCAAAGCCTTAATTACATCCTGATTTAATGTATTAAGGGGACAAAATACTAAGTTTGAAAGTAATCAGGTGTTTTTCTGGAAGTTTGTTATGTTCTATAAAGTATATAATTAAATTAACTAAAATTTTGCTTAAAAAAATCGCCAGGATACACAATGTCATTTTACTATTTGTAAACCTTATGTAGAACAACAAGGAAGTCATAATAGTAAAGTGCCTTGTCAAGACAGACTTTTATTCTCCATAAAGTACAAAAAGCTAGAGATACTGCTGTCCAAATGTTTTCAAGAACAGAAAGGTGTATGCACTGGATTTTTGGAGCTAGAATTAATCTCAGGAAAATATTGTAGGATTAATTCAGTTTTTTTAATAATACAAATTTTATCCATATTAATTTTTAATAGCATGTATTTCTAGCAATACACCAGAAGAAATAGAGCTAGCTTAGGAGCAAATTCAAGAAGCCTCAAATATTTAGCAATACTACAAAACCAACTTTTTTCCCATTTTTATCTCTGCTCACATTCTCTGAAAAACATGAGTTAACCGATCTCACAAGTGATTAACAAAAGATTCATCTCATCACTATAGCAACCAGTATTATATCATGGAAGTAACAACATGAAACCATCCTAGTAACCAGTTTATCATAATTAATTATGATACCATGTTGTGTTAAAGAAAAAAAGGATGAATATTAAATCTATTCTGGAAAATGAAAAGGAAAAAAATAATGCTTTCCTTAGTTTTTGTATTTCTGTATTCATAAAGGGAAATGTTAATGTCCAGTATTTAAGTTGTGTATCAAACCTGTTGAAACAATGAGTATAAAAATAGAAATGTTTTTGTAATATGAAAAAAGCTTGCAAAAGATACCTGAACACACTGACAATAAAATGGATTGGAAAGTTTTTTGCTGTGATGCAAATGCATCTTATTCCCAGGATTTTTTACTGTATCCTAGAGAATTGTGGGACTTCCCTTGAAGTAGCAAAGTTTGCACTTTAAGATATTCACGCTGTTAACACCAAGTAAGCTGGAACAGCACATGAACCTGACTCCCATATTTCAACTGCAGTTTTCTTTTTTGGATTTATTGCGTTTTGGTTGGAACACAACTAGATTTATTTAAGTAGTTTTACACTCATGTATCTGTAAACTCAAAGCACAACACATCATTGCATATATAAAGAGAAATAGGTGAAGCACTTTTCTGAGAATAAAGTACTGTTGAAAGTGGAGGGCTCCAGCATCATAACATCAGAAAATTCAATACACTGGATTTCAATGGCAATGAGACCTGTATTGATATCTTTTGATACTCTGGTCATTACAAACATCCTACTTTTGTACCAATATAAATGTAATATTTTTCAGCAATAAGTTTCATCCTGCTCCTTTAGGTTTATAGGAGCATTATTGTGCCTGTGCACTGAAGTTACATTCTTCTCTTGAAAGTAATTTATGTTAGTGTTTGCATTAAATGCTTACTCCTCAAATTGCATACAGAAAGCATAGAGTCCTTATCTTTATAATATTACTGATGTCCTCAAATCTGGCTGGCACATCTTTTGGAGATTTTTGTCCTTTGACTATTTATTTAGTGAACAACATCATATTAGTCAGTCAAAATGTAAATATGACAGGAAAATATCAGCTATAGACCAATAGCAAATACCTAAAAAATAGAGATACAAAGAAGGTTCTAATGCAAATAATATTCTCATATATGTTTCTGAATTCCCTTGCACAATATGGATGCAAGCTTAGTGCCTGAGCTTGAAATAAAGACTATATAGGGCTAGTAAATGCAAATATATTCATCAGAAATATGCACCATTTCTCCCTCACATGAAAAAAACCATCACTTGTGTAATGTACTCAAGATGTTAAGAAGCTATTAACTCCTTATGTGGTATTTATTCTTCTCTAATTGTATGAGTTTTATTTCTGTAATGATGTTTTTCTTTCCCTGTTTTTTCTTATTTAGCAACAGCGGAAAAGGACTCAGGTGATTACTGTTTGTGTGCATGTCTGCATGTTTTACAGATGTAGTGTGTTGTGTCTTGTTATTCTTTTCCTGTATTTGAACAATACCAAGATACTGACCAGAACATTTGTGAATACTAAAACTAATTTTGGTGTACTTTAGTCCATGTATTTAAACTGATACTTAATTATGATGTACCTATTTATTAGCAGTTTAGCTAACTTTCTGTTTTGGAGTATGATGAAGTTGTATTTTCTGCGAAAGGGGTATAAGTAAATGATGCAGAAAAGTTTAATTTTGTTAAATTCAAAAACAGTTTGTGTATTTAGAGAAATGTAATTTCATAGTCCTCTGCAAAAATTGCATGTTTCATAACAGAGTTGCTCCATTCATTAATGAGGATATTGCTAGAAAAACTAATTTTACAAAATTTTTGCATTTCTCTGATATGGCATTGTTTAGTGATGCATTTCTTTTTCTAGTTATAGCTGAGGGTTACATGGATGGTAGTTCTTTGTGTTCCTAATGTGTTCCTTTGTGTTCATGATGATATGGTGTATATTCTCCAAAAGTACAGGGAGGGGGTTTTGAGTTCTTATATCCCAGTATTTAAAAATCATCCTACAAAGAGCACAGCTGAAGTGGTATTTGCAGCTGAGCAGAACTGGCTGCATAGAAATGTGAGGCATTGTGCATATCTAGACTGTGAAATAGAGCTGTGCACTGCTTTGCCTTACCGGACACACATACCCAAAGAAAGACTGATTGTGGTGCTTTGTGGGGTTTCACAAACAATACCAGCCACAGTTATGGCAAGGGGCATTGAGCTGGTAGTACTCTCGTGATGAACTAATTTTACATGTGGAGAGACATACTGGTGTGATGACAACAAAGTTGCATGAAGGTAGTTCAAAGAGAAGATCCTTGCCGATGAGGGGCTTGAAAATTACTAGCAAATTATTAAGCCTAATTTTTTAAACAACTGTGTCCATAACTGAAGTAAAAAACATTCCACTGATTTCCAAGACTTCCACTGTTTTTTGTTTAAAAACTTTAAATGCCCTGTAAATAGGAGATCTTTTGGAATTTTTAACGAAGAAAGGAGGCAGTGTGCTGGTGGAATGGATATCCATGGCACAGTCTGTTAGGATGAGTTGGTGGGAGCTCACATTGTTCAGATGATCTGCTGACCCCTCCCTTCAACAGGAGAGGTTCCTTAGGCAGGGGACTCCGAGTGCTCTGAAGGTCCTTCAACAATTTCTCTGTGCAAAGCCAATCTCACAGCATCAAATGCAAAACACCCTAAAGACAGTTTCCCTTCTATATAAGATACCTAAAGCTAGATAGCACAAATATTCATTTTAATATTTTTATGCCTCTAGGTATTAAAAAAAAATCTCTTGAAATTAGAAATTCAGAAACAATTAATTGAAATTAATTGAAAATCATTAGGGAAATTTTAGAGATTTTTTTCCTTTCACCTTGCACTCCAAAACCTCACCTGTGCATTTTTATACAATATGTATCACCTCAAGTACAAATCTTCCTTGTGCCACACATTTGCTAATCTTAGTTTTTCTCAGGCTCTTTATGTAGGAAACCAAAACCATTAAGCATAGATGATATAGTTACAGACACATAAATAAGTAAATAAACTGCTGTACCTGATTTTAATCATTTCACATTAGGTTTCTCCATGCTTTGAAAGAAACCGTAGCCCTTCTTAACACAGGATAGCGAAGTTGTCCCTTAAGTGACCTGGCAAATAACTAGATTAGAGAATGGATGAGAGGAAAGCCTATCACATATAGTGAGTAAGTGCACTGTCTGAGTTAGCTGAAGCTAGAGGTTTATAGGCTGCGTTTATAATTTAGTTGCTTAAATACCAGCTCTGACTAAAAATGCAACTGAAAATTAATCAGAAACTCAGGAAAAAAAATCACTTTATTGAAAGGAGTAGATAGACTGTATTCACTGGCATCTTATGAAGCATTGAAGGTGTTTCTCTGATGCAAAAGACAGAGCCACTTAGACAAATCCCAATACAATGATATTTTAAGGCCAAATCCTGCTCCTAGCTGGATTCCTACAGACTTCATAATGAACTTGATGTTCAATATGCTTAGCCCTAATAACATATATTATACCTTTGTGGAAAATGAGAAAAACTATTTCTCGATAACTGTTATTTACCCTTTAACTTATGCACTGAATACTGGTAATGAAGCTTGAATTTCAGGAGTGTCCTTGTTAGGTAAATGCAGAGGTGAATATGCAAATTCTTCTTGTTGTGAGAACCCTTTCTTGGCAGTGTGGTTGCCAGGTTCCCAGGTCTATTCCCCAAGTGCTCTCATTTTCACAGTCTCAGCTGAACAAGTCTCTGAATGTTTTCCCAAAGACAGTGGTTACTTTCTTAATGTTAAACATGGTGGCATAAGCAGCACTTCCATCAAAAATATTTGTTTACAGTCAGGATGATGTTTTCTTGAGCATCCCTCATCATTGTACTGTTATGAATATAGAAAAGATTTTTTAACAAAAATTACATTTGCCATGGCAATTATACAGGGTTCAGCATGTCATTCCTTATTACATGTACAGCTGAATTTCTCATGGAGTAGCTAATCTGCTCAGTCAGTGTAATTACCATTATGAAGAGAATAGCAGGAAATCTACTATTATAGTTTTGAACTATATCTAAGAACGCTCATATAATGTCCTGGTAGCTGGCAGCAAGGGTTTATAATTTGTCAAGGATATGAATCACAGCATCAGTACATGAAAATCTCTTTTTTAAGTACGATCCATTTTCATTTCAGCATATGCTCCCTTTAGTGATTAGGTAGTGATTTCACTACCTAAAAGTACTTTTTAAATTGTGTTCTGTATGGCATGTATTCCTGTCTTATTCAGTATTTAACTTACATTAACTCTTCCTATAGATAATGTTGAACGTAAATGGACCCACCATATTCTGAGGCCAGAGACAAACAGCATTCTTCATATGCTTTTTATATACTTCTTGTGAGGAGCCTATAGAAATTTGCAAGGCTCCATCACCTACCTGTTTTATCTCCCTCAAAAAAGATGGCTTTCCTCACACAGACTTCTTATTTTTTACTTATATTTTATACACATCCATACACACAGAGTAATAAAATGCATTATTTATTCCTTCTCATAAATTAATCATTTTCCTGCTTAAATGTATTAGAAATCTGAATGGTTGAGGACTAATTAATTCTGCTATTGCTGTTGTTATTGCCTGAGAAAAGACATAAACTGACATATAAATACATTTTTGACCACAGAGGCATTACCTTGCTTTGCAGATATAAAAGGCATTAAAGTAGTAAATGTCTGTAAAGCAAACAGGGCAGTATTTATCATTGTCCATGGATATTAATTTCTGAGGCAATAGACAGATTGTAAAGATTTGAAATATAAGTTCAGTTGTCTTTTAACTCATTTTTTTTAAAGTTCTGTAATAACTCAGTATACTGGGCTCCTTCTGCCAAACAGTTTGAATAAAAAGAATAGGAATAAATTCCATTGAAATTGGAGCAAATAGTTACTCTGGAGTGTACAGTTGTTCAAAGACAAATCAGTTGTTGTGCCAAAATTTGTTTCTATCAGAAAGAATGCCAAAGGCTGAATAAATGTTAACGCCATACAAGAGAAGGTCAGGAGAAACTCAGAAGTTTGCTGGGGTTTAAGACATCGATCATTAACATACTCATTACATACAAGTTTCTAAAGGAAGGGTAGTATGTAAATGCCCTCAGGGCTCAGAAGGATCTGTCTGGCTTAAAAAGGAAGAACACTACAAGCATTATTGAAGCTGAGAAGGCAAGTGGAGAGAGTCATTGTACGTGGAGAGGACTTGATTAAAGCTCTCCATGCATGTTCATTTCACTGAACAAACACAAGTGGGTTGCACAGCAGCATAGCACCTTCTTGGTCTCTGTTGTGCAACTGAATGGAAATGAGGATATGGGCAAACATCCCTGATTTCAGTTTTGGACCTGTAAAAGAATCTCCAGACTGCATCCTGATAATCCTTTGTAAACATACCTACATCCTCCTTTAACAGTAGGGCTGAGTCAGTCTTTGTCACTGTGCTTCCCCTTTTCAGGCCCTGCATCACCCACAGGAAGGTCATTTCAAATCCTATGTGCTGTACAGGTGTATGATCACCTTACAGTTCCCAAACTAGTTCCCAAACTTAAGCATGCCAACCTCGTCCTGTATCCCAAATGAGGGAGGGATAGTTCCATCCTTCATTAGCATTTCATCATCTCCAGTTCCTCCATGCCCTGTGATGCATTTTTAGACAAGAGTTTAGTACTCATTCATCCTAGGCTTTCATCACCTTGTCTCAGAGTAGCTGCCTGTTCTTCATTTCTATCCTTTCAGGTGTCTTTCTCTATTAAAGTTTGAATTCCATCTTCTTGAACATTGGTGACAAGAGCTGTGCAAAGTCATCCCCATTACATGCTTTGCACAGTATTAGCAGTGCTGTTACAGCAGAAACATTTTATCTGATATAGAAACGTTCTGATGTCTGTACCATGCTGGTGTCACACAGCCCTTCTGTGAAAAGTTAATTCAACCCAGTCATAGAGTTTTGATCATTTTAAGATTACATATTCCCAGTTTACAGGAAATTTTTATTGCTGTTCATGTGTCAAAATGTATTGTCTCTTCTTAAAGTACTTTAATATGTTTTTCTTTAACTCTTGAAGATATTTTGATCTGTTTCTTTCTCCTATTCTTCAGAATTACGGAATTCGTGTTACTGCCTTTCTATTTCTCATGTTTTACACATTGTCAGTGTTCTTCTAAGATTTATTCTAAAGTCCCTGTTGAAAATAGTAAGGAATCTAAGATGAATCTTCAAGGAATATCTCAAGAATTTTTTTTTTTGCACTTTCTCAGCACTGCTTATTCCCTTTCACTTTTGAAAGGGCAAATCTTCTTGAGGCATCTTCTTTATACCCCACACAGTTTCTTTTTTAATCCTCATTTTCTTCAGCTTAACTGGTAGTTTTCCCATGAGGCACAGTATCAAATGCTTCATTAAAGTCAGACTAGATAAAATCTACTGAATTTCTTTTATACAAAAATATCATATCTAGAAAGGCATATGTCTAGTTCAACCTACCTTTGCAAATCTGTGTTACATTTTATTTTATTTTATGTTCATTTTATGTCCTCAGCCAGTAATTTCTTCAAATTTTTTTTCAGCTAATAATTTTCAATGTCTCTTTTGCCTTTCTCTTGCCTGCCAGCATTAGATTTTTTGTTTTCATTTTTCAGTAAGGCTCCAAAATATAGAATCTTCAAATATTCTGCTTTTTAAAAAAGTACTTTTTACTAAGTCTGCATTTTCAAGAGTCAGTTTTGTCTCCATCTGATAGGTGAGTTATTAATCTATCCAGTTCTCTTTATTCATGAAGCCTTGCAGTTTGGCATGTTTGTTATCTCTGAGTTTTATTTTACAGTATCAGGAAGTGCTGAGAATATTAGTTCTTTCCCCCTTTGAAGTGAAATTAAAAGTAAGAAAAAGAAGGAAAATGCCAACTGCTTCTGTGTTGCCAAAATCAGAATACAAAAAAAAACCCTTATATTAAATGCATTGATGATCAGCTGGCAAAAAAATGAGATTTTTCTTCTGCTTTTACTTTTTTGATTTTGTTATTTTTCTGCTTTTCAATGAGCCAAGATTACCTTTACAAAACAAAACAAAAACATGTGATTGCCTCATGAATGCAATTCCATTGAATACTATGATAAATTTTAAAAAACAGAAAATATTTTAGCATGACACACTTAATAAAATGGTAGGTCTGGAGTAGGAGATGTGAACTCTTAACTTTTTACAAATCTCACAATCTTTCTGTACGTAGCTAGTAATGGTAATTAATTCTATTTTCCCCCCTATAATATAAAATGCTATTGAAATTGTAGAAAGCAATTATAGAAAGACTGTTTTCAGCTTCATAATTAAAGCTAAATTCCACTGCTTGTATAAGGCTGGATTTTTTTAATGTGAAAAATATAAAATGTCCTTTCAGATCTACCTCCTTATTTTTTCATGCAGAATTAGTTCTGTGAGAAATTGCACAAAAATTTAGCACAGTGAAATCTAAATTATCTGTGGGTAGATTATACCAGTTTTGTGTTAACTCTTCAGAGTCAGTTCAAGTTTAGTAACATACTAGCTTCAAACAATCTTGCAGGTTTCACATGTTAAAAAGCCCAAATGAATGGGCCCTACTGGAGCAGAGTTGGCTCCCTAAAGCTCAAATTATGATGTGTCTGTATGGTCAATTACATTGTGTCCTGCTTTGCTCTAAGCCCACTGAGGCTGTGAATTTGGGAACTTCTCAGCATACTTGCCTTTTTTCCAATACCTCTGCCTGGAGACAGGTTTGCTGTCTTGAGACACTGGTTCTGGATATGCTTGTTGGAAGAAAAGGGGGAAGGATGAAAAATGAGGCAGGGAAAAACAGTAAGGGATATATGCTGTGTCACTGAGGGGGAGACTGGCAGGCCAGAGTCAGGAGTCTCCTAGTTGTATTCATAACCAAGAAAAAAAAATGCCTCTTTAATGAGCAGATTCCTGTGTGGAGCAAATGTCAATGAGAAATTAATCACACATGTTTAACAGCTTACATGCTGGGGAGAAAATGAGAGAGGTGAATTGTGCATTTGTGTTCAAGGATATCTTCAACACTCTTGTGGAAAGAAAACTTAAGGTGGGTTTTAGACACACTGTTGTTAGGTTTTAGACATCCTGATTGTCTCGAAAAGGAGGACTGGGAAGAAGTTCCCTGACCTGTGTGATGCAGGAGGTGAGACTGGATGATCTGACAGTCCCTTGTGGCCCGAGGCTCTGTTGGTTCATGAAGCAGTCACTTTTTCATTTCAGTAGCACTTCACTCAGATAACTTAGCTCATTTAAAAATATTGCTCAGTACCTATGTGACTCACTGGTAATGCATACTTGAGAAAGCATCCATTATTTGCAAAGCCTGGCTTGCTTTTTCATTTTGGCAGGATGTGAAGCTGGAAACAGATGATTGATGGCTTTTTCTGTTTATTTTCTAACCGATGTCAAGCAGCATATTTACTGACTCGACTCCTGCTGCAACTTGTTAGTTTGAGCAGTGTAAACACATCTTAACAACCTTTAGTAATTGTGGGAAGAAAGACATCACAAATATAATGAAAACTGACAGCACTGCTTTCCATTCCTGTAATTCCTTTATGCTTACAAAGACAAGCACAGTATTTGGCTCAGGTGTTTTGGAGGTTCTAAAACTTCCAAATATGAATTTATTGTTACTCATATTTCATATATACTACTTGCTTGGCTAAAAAAAAATTAATTCTTTATTTCTCAAATTACTTCATTGCCCCTTGTGTATATACGCATCTAATTGGTGGATGTCCATAAGACATATTCCCTAGAATTTGAAAGGCGTTTAGTTGCAGAGAAAAATGGCTAGGTGGTGAGGTAACTTGCATATGGAAAAGGAGGCTTTATATGAAGCTTAAGTGAAGTGTAGGGAAGTCTATATCGTGCAAAAGAAATAGCATGTACTGATTTCTTCTGTGGATAAGTAAACAAAAAAATTAGAGAGATTTGTGCAAGGATACAGACAGTACAATTCTCTTCCGCCTTTTCTTATGAACAAATGTTCTAAGAAAATAATGATTTTGGATATATTGTGAAAAGCTGGAAACATTAAGGGTAATTTGCATATTTTTAGTTAGTAATAAGTACTTCCAGTGTAAACTAGTAAATAGCATGGTGAGTCTTATGGAAACATGAAATTGGAATTGATTCAGTCTAGTATAGCACACATGTAGTCATTCCTGCTGTGAAACATCAATTAGAAGCCTGCCATACTCAACTTAAAGATGCATTTACAGTTTTCATACTCTTTCTCCTCCTAAACGTGCTAATCCTATTGAAAAAAAAAACTGTTCCATTTTGTTTTAGTCCCACAATGATTAAAAACTTCAAAATGTCTAGTTTAAATCATTTGTCATGACTGATCTATTCTTCTGCCAGCATCATCCCTGATCAAAGGTAGGTCCTATCCTTCCCAAGTGTTTCCACTTTGGGAACACTGTATTCCTGCATTGTCTGTGTGTGAACATTTCTGATTCTCACTTTCATCCTTCATTTTATTAGGCTTATGATGCCTTTCAGACAAACACAGCAAAAAAAAAAAAAAAAAAAACAAAACCAAAAAAAAACCACTCCTTTTCTTTTCTGATCAAAATCCATCACTTCAGCACAGGTGACCAGAACTGTATTTCCTTAATGCCTTGTTCAATGGAATTGCTACTTGCCCAAGACCATATTTCTCTTCACTGTGATCTTATCACATTGCTGGAGCAAGACAATCTCACAGTTGGGTGGTAGATGTTTTTTCTCCTGCTCTCCCTAGTGATAATGATATCTGTTCAACAGCCATTTTTAGGCCATCTTGAGCTAATTGCAAGTGTGGAATAAGTGAGTTTATTCCAGAGCAAAAATGCAACATGAGATTCAACATAATTATTAGAATTACTTTCTTAATGATGTAGAGAAGCCTTATAGGGTATAATTATACCCTTATAGGGTATAATTTCTGAATATTCTACAGCTTATTTAGTTTCATTAGGAATGTATGCAATTATGCATGCAATTATTTTGTTTACTGGTTAGTGGTGAGGTAATGAAAATCAGGCTGAGTTTGCAATAAAATGAGTTGTTTATGCTGAAATCAGATGTTCCAGTCATGCTCTCTATTCATATCACTGGTTTATTCCTAAAACTCATTAACATCAGTGACACTGCTCGTGATGCATATTATCTGTATGAATTGTACTTGCTATGTGTTCAGGAAGGGGAAGACACTGACCATTAGGAGAAAGAGCAGTTTCAGTCCAGGGTAAGTCCACTGGTTTGGTCTGAATCCAATAGTAGGCATACAGAATCCTAAATAATAGGCACTTGGCTGATCCTTGCTAATCTCTCTTGATTCAATATGTTTGTTGTTATATTCATATAATCATTGTACAGTATAAGAATGGTAAAGACAATACAGTGCGGTATTGAAAACAGTGATCTTGGAATTATGAATGTATTTTTGTGCCTTGTGTGTGCTTTGTGCTTGACCCATGTTCCTACACTTAACTCTTTCTTGAGCTAAATTCTGGTTTTAGAAAAAAAAAAAGTATTTCAACATATCAGGTTATATGGTTTCTTTTAATAAGATTTGAAAAAATTCTTTGTAGTTGCTTCAATAACTAGTTTTCCTGCTTGGTTTTTGCATCAAAACAATATAGGGTATTAGTCACTGTGAAGTAGATGTTTGCTGGAGATTCTAATCCAGTGTTTCTTCAAAAATTGCATCAAAGCTATATATTTCATTGCTGTAATATGCATTAATGTGTTAATGCTGGAGAACTGGACAAGGTCACCTGCTTTTAAAAGGTCTGAATGTTGCTTTGACTTGCTGGAAATGTTAAATGTTTAAAATATTTATTGCATGTAGGTTTATATTCTTTATATTCTTACTAACACCAAGGAGATTATGTGAATTGTTGAATTAATCTGATAATGGTCTATGTAATGATGAATGCAAAGTGGGAAGGAAATGTCAGCAGAATTTTCTGCATATGAAGATGTGTATTCACATGATTTGCTGTCCATGTGATCCATAAACTTGCGCAAAAAATGAGAAAATAGATTTCCTGAAACTCTCACTAACCTTGTTATCAACTTTATAAGTTCTCTGCAAACCTGGTTAATGTGACCATACATTTAGGCTTAGCAACAAGAGCTTTTTTAAGCAAACAAGCTCTAATAGCTAATGCTGAAGTTATTCCTAACAATGCAGATTATGTAGTTGGACAAGATACTTTTACTGATTAAAATGTTTGTAAAAAAATTCTGTTGGACTCTTCCCTTATCTCCTGTGATTCTTCCTGAAATCTAGTGCTATGATTTTTTTAATTGCAAGCTAATTGTTCTTTAATTTCCCTGTAAGTATTTTAGTTACATTTGGTTTACGTTTGCTGTTTCCTTTCTTTTTGAAGTCTCTGGGTAGAATAAGTGAGTCTTATGTAATTTGTAAATTTTGCATTTGTACTTCTTTTAGGTGGAATTTTTTAGTAGGCTTGTATTAATTCTGTTGTAAGATCTTCATTTCATAGTGCCTCTTTTCACTATGGTACTGAAAATAATTCAGATTCTCCTTTACTGATGAACAGCAGGTAGAAAATTAGTTATTTGAATAATGAGTTACTAGAAATTGGTTGTATGCTTTATTGTGGATTGCATTTTTCTTATTTTTAAATATGCCTAAAACGAAATGTCTTTTTTTGATTAAACGTTTGGAATTTTTCACTGCTGCAGAAGGTATGAATTTTGCTGATGGTAATGAGTCAACTGGTGAGAAGACATTGTACTGACAATAACAAAAAAGGTTTCCACTATCTGCTGTCTTTGTATATACGGCCTTGAAGAGAAAAAGAACTTCCTTATTGCAAAAGTTGAGCATCTAATACACTGATGCACCTGTTATTTCTCACATAATAAATCAGCTAATGTTTACAGTGACCACTGATGCACTTGTGAATTATTTTCTCTTTTTAGTAATCTGGACATTCAGCTATGTTTATGTGTATTAAGTCATTACCCTTAACACTTGAAATTTCTTTTTAGAAGTTTGTCAGTTTGCAACATTCCCATTAGTTTCTGACATAATTTTCTCTTACTGTAAATCATATTTGTAACTAAAACAATTTTGGTTTATGTTTTATATTCATATAGAGACGATGAATCAAGCAACACCTACAAGAAAACTGGAAGAGGTTATTCACCTTGCAGAACTCTGTATCGAAGTATTGCAGCAAAATGAAGAGCATCATTCAGAGGTGAGGCTGTAATTGCATTTGCTGTAGAGAATGGTTTGTTCCTGGATTTTCGCTCCTCTGATGCGAAGGAAGTCTGTCAAGAAACATTTTAGTTTTCCTTTCTGACATATGTTTAAGGCAGTTCACATTTACAGAGGAATAAGAGACTTGAAGCTTATGTAAAGTGAAGTGAAATAAACCTCTACTTCAATTCACTTGAATGAACTGTAGGTTTAGAAACAAAAATTAAAGAGCATAAAAAAGAGAAAGCATCTTTGTGCTGGAGGTGCTGAAATGGTATGGAAAACATTCATAGCCTTACACAGTTTTTCCTTCCAGCTTTTCACCTGATGTCCAACATAGGAAGAAAATATAACTGAATGCGGGTTTTCATCATGCTGTATAGATCTGTATTCTAGATATAAAAATAATTATAGGTATAATAATCTCATTTCCATTGCCCTTTTGTTGATTGGAAAAGTATGCTCTTAAACTTGTGCTTTTAAAAATGGCATTGTAAGGTAGAAGAAATGAAATAAAACAATTTTATGTTTCTTATTCTCACATCTTTTGCTTCATGATACAGAAACCATAATAGCTAGAATTCTAGCACCTCTTATGTCAAGGAATTACAAAACTTAACTTGGCCAGATACACCTGTATATATTATTGAAATTTAATTAACAAATACAGTTTTCTAGGGTTCAGGAAGTTGTTTTTTAAATGTTCTCAAAAAACTCAATAAATATTTTTTTGGAAAATATGCAAAGGGATAAACATTATCCAGTATATATAGTTATAAAATATGATCATTCAAAACATCTGGTTTTATATCACACTATGGAATCTGGTTTTTAGCTTACATCTGTCATGTGTGAACTTGTTATAGATGTTTTATCATATACTGAAGAAACAGCTGTTTTGATGATTTGAAATTAATTCCCTGGAGGTCCTGTTCTACACTACTGTTGCCACTGTGTTACAGTGTAATGATTACTTAATAAAATGTATATATTGTGGTCTTTGTCTTTTGAGAACCTGCATGACTATAAGAAAATTGAACTTCTGTGGAAAAGAACACAGAAACAAAAACCCTGATCAAATCATTCATATATGATTAAGCATCTCTGTTCAAAGATTGCATTCTATACTACTTATTTGCAGTCAGAGTTGTGGTGTTTTTTAGAAGGATAAGTATATTGCATATGCCTTCAGAAAAATTTATTCAGCTAAAGTTTGCAATCTAATCTAAGGTACCTTGAAAAGAAAAATGATAATGCTAAGGTTATTTTCCCCTTCCTTCATTCATGTAACACATGTTCAATTTCACTGAAATTTATGGGGCATACAGAATTTCAGTATTAAAATATATCTGAGAAAAAGATTGCCAAATTATACATTCCCTACTCAAAAAAGATTATTAAGTATGGTGACTTCACATCATAATGTTATGCAAATGTTCAGTGTTTGATGCTGCAGTTAACAAAAAGGATCAGTAATCTGTAAAATAATATATCACATTTTTAACACTAGATTTTTGTTTTCTTTTTTTAATTCATAACATTTTCAAATTTCGGGGATCCCCAAAGGGAAGAGAGGTATGTGATTCCTGATGAACTAAGCATTGTTTTGCTCTGCTCATAGCATGGAACTGTGCATTGAACATGTAGCATAAACTGTTTTGAGATTTCTGATGTTGCATAGCCACATTTATGTGCCTTCTAGAATCTAAGAACTCCATTCTTCCTTTAATCCAGGCAATGTTTCTTTTCTCCTAGAATGTGTGTCACCAATTGCTGATTGCTTTTAGCCTATTATTATCCATAGCAACTGTGCTGTTACATTTAGCTTTAACTTTTTTTTTCTATTCTTCTCTCTTGCTGCCCAAGTAATGATGTATAGCTCTTGAGAGAGAGTCAGAAGAATTTCAGTCTGGGTTCTGAGTGTCATTTACAACAATGAAGAAAATGGAGAGAAAATGTTCTCATTTTCTAGTTTTGGTTTTGCTTTGTTTTCAAATTTTGGCAATATTTTCTGAAAAGAGATTTGCTTGCTTAGAAGGGTCTCCTGCTTGTGCCTATATTTTTTTTTTATTTGCATGTAGTTATTTTCTAGAGTAAGGAGTCTGTTCCTTTAATTAACTCCTACTTAAACAGATTCATTAATAATTTCTTCAGTTTGATGAAAGTGAAAGACTCCATTTCAAACTCTTGCCAAAATTTTTGAAGCCTCATCTTTCCTCCTCACTATGATTCCAGTTGCCATCCTTCAGTCCTACCACTGGAGTGCACAAAGGACTTTTCAGTAATAGCAGGAGATGCTCAGCATTTCTTTAAAACCTTTTGCCAATCTCCATTTGCCCCATGTCAGAAATAACAACAGGAAGTCATCAGAAAGTCCATGATGCAAAAACACATTTGTAGACCACTTTACAGAAGTTGTCTTTTATTTGATGACTTTCAGACCTGATTACATAAGTCTACACCACCCAGGGCCTGCGTTTCATAAACACAAGTGAACATTTCTCTGAATTTATTTGAAGCTGGGGGGATTCAGCTCTTGTGCAAATCAAGTTACACGCACTGGCAACTCAAAAATATTCAAAATTATATATTCAAAATGAGTGGCATAAGTTTGACAGCAATGACATCTTCCTGTGTTGCATGTGTAGGCATTTCTCACTGTGATTTGTTCTGAGCAAAACACTCTCAGCAGGATTCAATGTTCATCCTGTTTCGTAAACTCCCTCCACCTTCATCTTTAACTCCAGGATCACAGAGCTCCCCCTGATCCAATGCTCAGCTCCAATATTGACACCTCAAAGCCTAGATTTATGTGCTGGTGAAAAGGTACAATAGTTATATGTCTTTAATGAAGAACTGGCTTTACTTGCTGATGATATTTTTCACAGATTTCTTCTCTTCTATAAGGATTGCTTAAGAATATAAATTTTTGCAAGAGAAAACTGTTCCAATGTGTTAAGTTACATGTTAAGACATTAGTGAACTTCTAAAGATTTATAGCATTTGTACAAGGAAAACTGGATGTCTTCCTCAGAAGAAGCTGACATCTTTAAGGCAAAAACAGAAATTAAAATCACTCTCTAGATGTTAAAAAAAAACCCCTCAGACTTCAAGGAATAAAATTTCACAATAAACCATCCTTTTTGATTACCAAATGAATGCAAAATGTATTCATAAAGATTTAGTTTAAAAATAAATTCATCTGCCCTAGAATTTAATGAAATCAAAAGAAACACATACAGTCATTTTTTTCAAGGGTAAGGCCTTCATGCTTTTCTTTGCTCTCTGGAAAAAAAGGCATTTATATTCTCTTTTTCCATTTTTTGGTGTTATATTTTTATTCTAATCATATCATGTTTCCCACAATAATCTGTTTGATTTCTTACTTTTTTTGATGCAAAGTTTTATAAAATATTTTCACATTTTTCATTTGGCCCATTCTTCCTCCCCACATGAGACAGGACATGATGTGACATACTCAGACGTATCTGCCATAGACAGAACACATCTCATGGCTTTGGCTCATGTTTAGTAATTCTGTTTTGTTTTGTTTGCAGGCGTTTGCTTGGTGGCCAGAATTGTTGGCTGAGCATGCAGAGAAGTTTTTGTCTCTGTATTCTGTTGACATGGATTCTGCACTTGAGGCACAGCCACAAGACTCCTGGGACAGCTTCCCGCTTTTCCAGCTGCTGAATAATGCCCTCAGAAATGACAGTAAGACCTTAGGGTTTTTTTACATACCGTTTGTGTAAGATTTTTCAATGTATCCACACCTTAGAAATGTGTTTCTAGACAGGATAATGCTCAAAATAAAAGTGACAATGCCTGTTTTTATGATACATGTCCTGGTGTTCCATTTCCTGCAAGCTGAGCAGTTTCTCTCTATCCTTGCACCATTTCAGTCTTTATTCTGGCAGTGCATTAACCTTGGTATTCACAAATTACTCAGTCTTGAATCAATTATGTACAAGTAATATAAGATGTATTGATAGTTTGCATTTAGTCTATATTGCTTAAATAAAGTTATAGTTTATATTTCCTTCTAAGCCTTTTAAACCACTTTCACACTAGTTATGTCTATAAAGATATAGTAGTGTTAGCATGAATGGAATAAAATACACACAAGAGATGTTCTGTTTTGGATCCTTTTTTGGGAAACTGCAACTTCAGAAACTTATTAAAATTGTCATGATGGCAATTGAGAAGGTTGCTGAAAAGGGTGCAGGAATTTTTCAATCTTGCTGCAGATCTCAGAAGAGCTGGGCTCCTGAAAGGTGGATTGTGCACTACTTTAAGTGGTGTCCAATCATCTAAAATCCAGATTAAAGATCTGAAGCCTATATTCAGGTGGGATATTCAGTCTATTTTCCTACCATCACACATTTTCAGTTTAGGGAACATATCTCTAGTTGTGGGGTTACAATTCTTTGGTAAGAATTCTTCGGTTTCTGAAACAATTATTTGGTTTCTGAAAACTGTGTAGGTCTTTTAAAGTAGTCTAACAAGAAGGATTTGTGACACCAGTTTTAACTTTATTGTTGTGTCATTTGTGTTCCTTTGAGCTTTGGTTCCAACCTGAGAGAAGTGTTAGAAACAAACAAGGGCTGTCCTCACATGCAAAAGATTGCTAACAGGCTGCTGATCTTTCTTTCCTTACAAGATTAAATATATAACAATGCTAAATTACTAGAATAGGCAAAAGAAAGACGTTTTATGAAAACTTCCATGTTAAAGCAACTATTACAAATATTGTAAAACTTCAACTGAAAGGCATGAAACAGCTCTTGTATGAAATATCACACCTGTATACCAATTTCAGTAATTCCCTAATGGTAATAGATATATTAGATGACAGTTTCTGGCAGGTGAAAACCATCTGGAAAATTACACACTTTTTCTTTTTCCAGAACTACTGGAAAGAAACCATGGAAATTAGTCATCTGTTAATCTATGGACATGTTAGCACGTGGCAAGTGACCGTTCTACCAAGAAGTAATTCCCAAGTGGAACGTACCTCAGTGCTTATTCTTTAATTAACAGCCTTTTCACCTTATAACTGCATTAAAAGCATTAGCAAGAGCTTCCCGTGCTTATATAATCAATTTTACAGTCTTCCAAGGTAAAATAAATAATTCTGACTTTACCCTAAGTGAAAATCTTTTTCTGAAAACTATCACCTTCATAAAGACATATTTAGAAAAAAAATCTAAAAAGGGAAAAACTGGAATGTGGTCTCATGAGGATAAAAAGGCTAGTGTTAATAATTAACAAGGAGAGTGAAGTGGAGTAAATTAGCCATAATAGAGCCCACAGTGACTGGCAAAGTCACCTCTCATTATCAAAAAACTCATTAGGAAATGAAGAGGTGGAAATCCCACTGGGTTATTCTCACTCTCTGGCTATATCAGAGATTACTTTTCAGACTTCTTTCAAATGAAGAACAGTTAGGTCACCATATTGCATATTAGGTTAATCTTCACTGAAATTTGGAGGACTGACACCTGCATGTTATTCTATCTTGAGATCATTAAATGAGCTCTAAATCTTCTATGCATGCATCAGTTTTCACATAAACCTGACATGAGAGAACTCCTAACAATAAAGAAACAATCTTACATTTACAGCATTAAAGAAAACTTGCATGTAAAACTATTTTTATAACTAGATAACTAAAGTATAATAAAAAGAAACTGAGAAAATGAAAATTTGTATTCAAATAACAGTGAAAGTGCTATTTTACACAGTGTAAAAAACATTGTACAAGATGCAAGGCGAATGCTTCAAAGTCAACATTCAATTAACAGTGAGAAAAAAATGCATTTTCCAATATGGTGTATTATTTCTTATGAAGAGAGGGGAGGATGGGGAAGTCCTGACTGAAGCTTTTAATTTCTTTCATGAAGAACTCCATTTTGTATAACCTTAAGACTCTCCTTTTTTTCTGACCTTATTCTACAAGGAAGAGTACATCAGTGGTTGCATTCCCATTTAGTCTAAATGAAAAACTTCAAAAAACAGAGGGAGGGAGGAGGATGATCTTCCTGCCTTGTAAAATATTTCAGCTGTTCTCTTGAGAGAACAGCTCTCATGAGAACATCTAACTGCTAACATCTAACATCTCTGCTAACTACAGAAAGTTAATAAAGAAATTATATTCACTGTGAAGATGAATAAACAGATTGAAGACAAATTTCTTTGTGCTATTTCAAATTGTAAATATTTTTTAAAAATATCATAGTTGCTTTTATAATATACATTTTAATGATCTCCAGAGTTGCTGTTGTCCACACACAATTATGCCTGACTCTGTAAAGCTTTGCAGACTGTATAGAGATAGCAGTACTCAACATCTCTCTAGGACAGCAAAATTATTTTTTCCAGAATTAGATATTCGTAAAGGGAAGAAGAACATAGTTGTCCCAGGATTGTGTCTTATTTTCTGTAATGACCATGTTGCTTTTTTTCCAAAGAGCCTATAAATTATGTTGGAAGGGGCCTGTTTTGGAGAGCAGTTTACATTCTATAGTTGTTTGATTATTTAGATTAATCTGGTTTTTAGTGCCCAAAAGCGAGACATATTAATTCCTCTCCATTTGATGTGGTGTAAGAGGTATCTTTTAGAGGCATATGCCTAATTAGATTAATTTTCTGCATATTTTGCTTGTTATAGAGTATATATATTTTTTTTTTTTCAATATTCTGATCATTTCCTTACCAAGTTTTCTCTGCAAGTGTCACTGACACTTTGTCCTGTGCTGTAGCTCAGCACTATTGCATTGCTGCCTTGGCATGAACCAGTCAAAACCAGGAGTGTTATAGAGGTGACTCGTAGCCTTCATTCTCCCTCAAGTATTACTCAGTGGAATGTCTGTGCACCTGCTCTAACTCTGCCACAGTCTGCTCTAAAGGCACAGTCTGATAAAGCTGATTTAGAAAAAGCAGCATGTTGAGTTTTAGCCTTTTGAAAGCCATTGCCATAATTATGGTTACTGACTTCAAACAGGATACACTGATACGCTGTTTTCCATGATTGTTGCTGGTAACAGAGTGGCAAACACCACCAAAGACAGAATCATCACTTTCTTCCTTTGTTACAGACTGTGTACCACTTTTAAACTAGAATTCATACAATAAAATAACATTGTACCCTTAACTTCTTAACTTCTTAAACTAGAGGGCAGAGTTAGAAAACAACTTGGATTTAAGGTAATCAGAGCAAACTATACCCACCCCAGTACCTCAAACCTTACACTTCTGATTATTGTAGAGGGTATCTTTTCTCAGATCAGGGACTCAGTCCTATTAGGAACTGCTTTGAAATCATAACCTGACTTCAGATAACAGCTACATGTCTTGGTTACTGATACTGAGACTTAACTCAAGCTGCATTATTCCTTTACAGAATATCCAATAATCATTTTTCCTAATGGAACTTTTACACAAAGGTAAATTGTGCTATAACCTGTTTATGTCACTCTATCTTGTAAAGATCAAATGAGTTTTAACCTTGCTTTCACAAAGCAAACCTCTACATTTCACTTTTAAAATATGTCTTATATGTAAAAATACAAGATAATTTCCCTATAAATTGGGACATTTGCAATTTTTACTGCAGTTTAACTAGCTGATTAAGTAATCCTCTGTGGAGGCAGAATATAAACATCTAATGAACAGGAATATAAACTTTCTTTTCACGTGTCATTGGTTGAGTTTCAATTGCTAGAAATATAATCTGGACCCTCAACAATATTTCCTTCTTGAAATATACTCTTTCTTGTTTTGGATTTTAAAATATACCAGAAAATTCAAGTTATCTTTTCTGTAGAATCCTATGAAGTGCAGGATAATTAGAGACTCTGCCAGAGTGCTAGTTTTGTCAAGGGAAAGGAGACTCATGTTAATCTATGTCATGCTTGCCTCCCTTCTGCAGAAGCTCTCTAGGACAGCATGACATGCTGGCTCCAGGAAAGCTCCTGAGATGTGCCTGTATTAGTAAAAGCAATAGAAGCCTCTCCACTTCTGTGGCACACAGGCACAGCAGACTCATTTCCTACTGTTAGAGATGAAACCTCATTCCAGTACTGAATAACTAGACTTTAGTTTCATCTCTGATATTTTCTTGTCATATTTTGATATATTTCAGCTAATATATTTCCTAATACAGAAAAAAATGTAATCATTTTCTTCAACTTCAATATTTCAAGAATATCAAGTTCAGGATTCTGTTTCAGTTCCCATAATGTGTTTTCCTTTAATATTGCCTATACATTACCTTGATCTGGCATAGGCTTTCATTTTATTGTTGCTTGTGTGAATATGCATGGCTCATATGATGGCTCATATGAAGAGTGTGTGGGATATATTTAAAAGACAATGGAGAATCAAACTACATAGCTTTGAAGACAAGTGGTAGTTGAGGGGTCTGAAGCTTGACATTTCCTGAAGGATCTCTTGTTTTCTGTCTGTTTTGATGCACAGGTGGTACCTTTTGGCAAGATCAATTTTAATCATAGGGTAGAGTGCCATGAGTCTGATTCTGATGATGATACTCAGCTATATCACTTATCTCTGTGCTCTGAGTTCTTTCCCTGCCCTGCATTAATCCTTGATTGAGATCTCCAGATGGGTAAATCAGAGCTGCCGAGTCCTGAACCCTGGGAAAACAGAATGCTCATGGAGCTGTTGATCCAAGACACTTGTCTTGTGACTGTGTACCCACAGAGGGAATTCCGTAGAGGTGAAGTATAAGCCTTGGCATAATTTTGGAAAATTTCACTTCCCTGTAAGGAGTGGTGTCATGACGTTAGGAAAATGATTCGGCTTTTGAAGTTGAACACTTTTATTGCCTGTGACTTCTTAAAATTTCATGCTGTCTTCAAAATAACAAGTCACCTTCCTGCCCATGAGGCTTCATTACTGCAATTCCCAGAGCAGTGCTTGTACCAGACCATTTCTGAGGTGTGCTCAGAAAACACTAAACTACAAGCTTACCCCTTCAAGTAACTGTGATTGCCTGATTAATTACAGTTCTTCACTGTTTCACTATAAACCAGCAAGATTGATTTAATTGGCATGGTTGTATTCTTGCTGTTATTTTTCAGCTCAAAGTTGCCTTGAAAATTCAGTCTAATGTGCAAATGGATACCATCAACCTTTTGTTTCTCAAAGGCAGTGCTCATCATCTGTTTATTGTGCAACCTTTGTAATATCCAAGTCCTCCTCAGTCATTTTTGTTGCTGATAAAAGGTGCTATAGTTTTAAGATCTATAAGACAATTATAAATAGAGCAAAATAAGACTAGTTTGAATTCCTGATATATAAATAATAAGCCAGAGCTAACTAGTTAACAGTTATTTTGAGGAGCAGTGTAAATAATGGATCATGTTTGTAACAGACTCACAGATATTCTCAAGGGTGGATTCTCAAGTGTTTAATAAAGCGATGATCCTACACCTCTGCCTTTTTCTCAGTGGAAACCCTAATAATCTCTGCCTGCTACCTAGCTGCCTGTTTTTATAAAACTTCAAGTATCTGATATCTCCACCCCTGTGTCTGAAGTGGTTGGAAATTAGCTGAAAGTTTCAAAATTCTTAGCAAGAAAGGCACAAAACACAAAACCAGAGAAAGCTGATCACATTGTTTCCTCAGGTAAAGGTGATTGATACAATATTTGCTATTACTATTATTATATCCTATATTAGTATCCTATATTATTTCTTATATATTTCTTATATACATTTCTACCCTATATAATATCCTATTATTATTTCTTTACAAGGATGTTTTCAAGAAAATTGTTTTTTGCTATTATATCATTTTATTCAAGGAAAAAAGTACCATAGTGTCCAGCAGCAAGGACTTCTTTGCAGTACCAGTAGAAATAGGGGACAGAAACTTGATGGCATGTTTTCCCCATAGACTCCCATCTCTCCCATGTTCAGTTTGGGCTGGACAACATTCAGGATTGGAAGGCAAAGTAGTTTCTGGAAGTTATAGAAATTATTTTGACATGTTAGACATGGAGTGGCATTGATAGTACAACAAAAGGGATTGTAATTTTAAAGGATGTTGTCCACGGTGAGCCCTGTAATCCAGGCTTTTCTTCTTAGGAAGAGGAGGAAGCCTCCTCAAAACGTGGTTTTGGTGCCCATCCAGTTACACAAGAAGCCTGCATGCTGGAAGATGTGGGAGGAGAAACCCACAAAAGGATTTAAAACAACTTCTATGATTTCCATATGCACACGGGTATACTCTCATAGGTTCTTATAACAGTGCTAGATTAAAGGGTGAACACAGACACATTCAAAACATGAAGCATATATTCTCTTGGTGGGACAGGACATTAGTGTGCTAAGAGTTAGCATTTGCTGAGACAGCACTTCAGCAAATACAGGGACAAGCAGGGGTGATGGGAAACTAATTTTCAGATTTTGAGCATGTTCAGTTTGCATGTGTATGCAGTTTTTCATGTAGCAAGTCCCATCTGTGAAATAGGTAATATTCCATTGCTTATGAATGGCATTCTAATTTTTTTTCTTTATTCAGGTGGTTTTATCGCAATCTTGCTATAGAAGTAATGAACAAAATTGCTAATGTTTAGATTCAGCAAATCATATTATTAATTTTAAGAAGATGCAAAAAAGGTTCTGGTTCAGTAAAGAATTTCAGTATGTACCTAGTTTTCATTACACTGACAGTTTGAAATGTACTACACTGTCCTTATGGAACACTTCATTTATCTTTTCTGAATTGTATTTCCTACAAAGCTAGATCTTATTCTTATAATGCCTTTGTGTACTAAAACATTTTAAGATACATTTCTTCCTGTAACAAAAGGTCTGACATTTTTGTATCTTGTTTGTTTTTTAAAGCGCTTTTGTGCAATGGCAAGTTTCACAAGCACTTGCAAGAAATTTTTGTTCCCATGGTCGTCCGCTACATTGATCTCATGGAATCATCAATTGCTCAGTCCATTCACAGAGGTCTTGAACAAGAGTCATGGCAACCTGTCAAGTAAGTGCTTTTTACAAAATCTGAACAAAGCACCTGCTTATAGCTTTCTGTGTAATAAGGGGTTCTCCCCTGTTGTCCTCTAAATATTCTATTTTTTATTGTATTCCTACATTGTTTATTTCTTCACAGGAGCATCACCAACAGTCTTCCTAATGTAGCTCTTCCAAAAGTTCCAAGTTTGCCTCTTAATCTTCCACAAATACCTAGCTTTACTACACCAACCTGGATGACTTCTTTGTATGACTCCACGTGTGTATTCTTCAATAACTTTCTGACTGTATGTCAGCTCTGCATGGCCTTGCTAGTGTTCTGTGCAGCTGTATTTGGATTGCATGGTGTTTATTCTCTTTTAGCTGGAAATTGTTGTTTCTTGGGAGTGAGCCCAGCATGGACTGTTAGTGAGTTCTGCTTTCTAGTGCATTAAAATGTAGCAGTCTTAAACCTGATAACTTAGAAAATCAACTTTGCAAAGGTCTCTCATAGCAGGAATGATGTTTAATACTCTAAACAACCTAATGACTCTTTTGAATTAATAAGCAGTGGGGAACCTTTTGGATGATTGATTTTAGATTGTGGTTTTGCAAAATGAGGCAGCCCATTATATTTTTTGCATGGGTTTGATTAACTCATTTTATATTGGTTTGGAAAGTCATTGATTGTAAATATTGTCATCAGATTAAATATCCATGTTACAGGAAAATAGTAAAATGTTATTAAGTATTAAGGGTAGAAGTACATCCCCTTCTTTGTCTGCTTGAAAAAAAAATATTTCTTTATGATTTTTCCCCAACATTTCAGTGCTCTGTGAAAATATTCCCATAGTTATAGGTCTGATTTCTGTGTGAGAACACATTGGTATATATCAGAGAAAGGCTCATGAACCGTACTTTAGCCAAAGTTATATTAGGAAAGCATAAGTGTGAAAGACTTCAAAAACACACAACAAAAACACATATGTTGACAATGTCATTTCAAGATATGTCTTTCAAGTCTTTTCAAGTTTCATGACAGACTCCTAAATAGCATTAGATCTATTAGATCTATTTCTGCAAGAGTTAATACCATCATAGAATACCATGTTAAAGGGACCTCAAGGATCATCTCATCAACTTTTCTTGGCAAAAGCATGGTCTAGGATGGCCTAGTGCCCTGTCCAAACAAATTTTAAAAATGTGCAGTGTTGAAGAATACACAATTTCCTCTGGGGGGATTATTCCAATGGCTGATGGTCTTCATTGTAAAAAATTTCCTCTACTTTCTAATCAGAAACTCCCCAGAACTAACTCGAACCCATTATCCCTTGTCTTTTTCATGTGACTCCTTGTAAAAAGGGAGTATTATCATTGTTGTTCTGCTGTTAATTCCCCTAAAAAGTGACAGAATTCCTCTTAATCCTTGGCTTTTGTGTTTACTATAGTAATGCTAGGTTTCTCCTGATGTGCTTATGCAAGTCATTTCAGCTTTGAATACAAACTAATTGGTCTTCTGGAACTCAAATTCCTTTCTGTTATCCCCAGGTTTTCAAAGGTCACTTTTTTTTTAAAGAATAGCTTTCGGAGTTAAGAGTTGCTAATCTTGGATGAGCTCTTTTAGTCTGCTTTCTAGCAGCCCCATCCAGTAAAAGTAAATTGTATAGATGAAATTTCATATACTTTGAGTACTGAATTTATAATGAATACAGATTCTGGTTGGAGGATTATAGTGATAGATCTTTCATAAATGAAGGGGTTTGTGCAGCAATATATCTAGGTTCTGTTGTCAAAACATGTGCAAGCATAGTAAAATTCAGCCATGGGCTCATCCCCCTTGCACATGTTCTTGTATTTTGTTCATGGTATATATGACGCAGTATGCATACGATCCTAAACCAACCAGTGAGGTTTTCATAGCCTTTGGTGAGCAGTGAGGTTGACATGCTGTAAACACTTGCCAGAAGTGGCTGTCGTTCTGCTGCCTTTCAAGAGAAGTGGGGGTGAGCAGTGTCTCTTACTGGGGTTGTGACCTTTGTAAGGCCATCACCCCCTTTCAGACACCCCACACAGCTTTCCTGAAGAGATCTGCCATGGTGCTGGCTCTGATGGAAGCACCTCTTCACGGTCTTTCCCCAAAACATAGAGCTTTGAGGCTATGTTTATAAAATGTGCATGATTTGATAGTCTTGATTGCAGGCAGCATTGGATTACCTTTGTAAAACTCTGGTATTCAAGAAGTATTTTAAGAATCAGCCTATCTGCATTCTACTGAAGAGCCAACTGAATTCTCATCTCTCAAAATGGTCATGTATTTGGGTTTTAAAAAAAAGCAAAAGCACTGCAAGACACTTGTCCTTCCTCCCATGCTAAGGAGTTTCCTTTTTCCTCCTGGTAACAGTGGCTCAGTTTCTCACAGAGGAAGTGGATCACTTTTGCTATTATGTAATAGAAAGGAGGAGGGTTTTATTTTCTCCCTCTTCTCCCATCCTGTCTTTTTCAGGAAGAACACACTTAGTAGCCAAGCTCTTCAACAAGGGGTAACACAATATCTTTGCTCCAATACCTGCTAAGCAAAACCCAGAGCTTCCTGACAATTTTGACTTTCAATGTGATGAACACCCCAGCTTAGATGGACTAGAGGGGTACACGGAATTATACATACAGTCAGCAGTCATCTTCTTCAGGAGTGCGAGTGGACTCCTTCTACCACTGCTTCCCCCAAGTCTTTCTTTCCCAGTTCACTGTGCTCCCTCCTCCTGGACACAAAACTGATGGTTTGGCAGGAAGATGACTTTGTATATCACAGAGTTCTGCAGGACTTTCTTCTTTCTCCAAAAAGTGGTGGTTTTGGCCAGTTAATCATTATCAATTTGAATTGGACAATGAAGACTCTAGAGTAAAAATAATGATAATGAGTAGTCTGTGGGCCAACTGTGTTAAAGGTTTGCTGAAGTCCCGTGTCTCTTTTATCTGTAATAGAGAGATTTATTATTCTCTAAACTTTACTAAGGTTTGTGTCCATGCTCTCAAGATCATGTTTCAGTAGATTCATATTCAAAAGAGCTACTATGTGCCTACCTAAGAATTTTACTGAAGAGAAAGAAGTGAAAATGTATTCACAGTTGGGCATCAATTTGTGTGCTTTATTGAGGAAAACAGATTTTCCCCATTTTCACTTTAAAGTTGCTACAATTCTCTTGAACATTACTAGCAAAGATTGTTTATATTTTTTAATTAATTGTTTCCTTTTTTTGTCCTTGATCATTTGTTTTGGAGAAATAAATATATGCTACTTATAACCACATTTAGAATGATCATTATGTTTTTTCCTCTTCTTTTTGGGCATTGGAAAGTGAGATATGAAAAGGGGAAATTGTTATGAGTAATGGTCTGTTTTTCTTGATTGGTCTCTGGAGAAGATAACTCAGGAGACAGATTGGCTAGACGTGCAGAGCACTGTGATTTACTCTTCCATTTGGCTGAAGATAATCTTAAAGAGCAAAAGTGTTTGAATATTCTGTAAAAGCTTTCAATCAGCCACAATGAGGAGTTTTTCCTTACTTAGTCATTCATTCAAATATATTTTAAATGGCTCTTCATATTTTAATTTCTTTTTTTGCGTCTATTGGACCTGGGTTTTAAGTTAAATATGTGGATGATTTTAATTGTTTATGGTTTAATTTATAGATTATTCTTTTTAGTGCAGACATAACATAGTGTCATTAACCAGAAATATTGTAGATACACACCTGAGGTTGTCTGTTGCCATCTGGTGCCAGGAGAATAATCCTGTCTTGCCTTCCACCCAGAGGAAGCAACACCAAAGGAAATGTAACATCTGTATTCTTGCTGTGGCTCAGCTGTAATGAGTGATGAGAGAGACAAGGCTGGGGCAGGCACAGTGCTCCAGTAGTGATATGGAGAGAGTTGGACTGAGTATGAGCTCCTGTGCTGGGCCTCTCTGTGTGTCTGTGAGTGCTGAGGGAGTCAGGAGGTCATCTTTCGTCTCTGCTCTGAGGGGCTGTGTCTGCAGTGCCACATCCATTCCTGTCATAGAGCTTACCTCCAGCACATGGTAGGAGGCCATGGCCTGCATTTCTAAGGTGGGTATAAAAGTATAGCCATAGGACTGATGGCATAGTGAAATATGCCCCATCTGCTCTCTGTGGAATAAGGAGTTTTGAATAGCTAGGTCCTATTGAGCATTCTGGAAGACAAATTTATATTATGGGGCAAATGTCTTTCCTTCCAAAAATATGCAGTAAGAAAGAAGACTCAAGAAACTTGTTTTGGTTGCTTGATCCTTAGATTGCCTCAGTCTTGAGCTAAGAGAAGTCATGGGGTGGCTCTTTGTCCCTCCAGTTTCTTGGAGGGACTTTACACTAACTGATGCTTGCAAAGGTTCTGCTCCATCCTTCTGCCTCACCTGCTGGTGAAAAGTAGAGATGGGGCTGAGTGCAACTGACATTGAAATTATTGAAAATCCTTTTCTGTTGGAGAAATTCTCAATTGACTTTCTGGGCCCTGAACATGTATTTTGAGGCAGCATAAATAATGAAAAGCTGGAGTTCACAAGCTGGGGGCTCACAATGGATGTAGTGCTTGTGCCATGTTTTCTAAATGGTCCTCACAAAACGCAAGTGGGTAGTATCTCAGTAGTAACCTTAAAAAACATTGCAGTAATTTGTAAAATGACCTTCCCTGTCCTTGGTAGATTATAGAAGAAATGAAACCAGCCACTTTTGAATCTTTGAGTTGATTGATAATATTCTTAGATATTAAATACTTGCATTTTCATATCCCAGGCCACCCTATGGAGTTTCATATGTAGGCAAGAAATTATTCATTCTAAATCTACTCTGAAGTCATGTACTGGAGTAGCTTGCAGTGTACTTTATTAGTGTACTGTTTGACTAATTGCTACTGCTTAGGTACCTGGCAAGCCCAGTGGGAAGCTGCCTCTTTCAGCTGTCAGTGAATTAAGGCTGCATGCAATTCCTAGATTTGATATGCTACAGGTTCTTGGAAAAACATTATGTCTTGGATCTTATTTTTATGCTGTGTTCAGTATGATGCAAAGCATAAAGCCATAAAATAATTTAAAAGGGACCTCTGGAGATACCTGGTTCACTCTCCCAGTCAAAGTGTGACCAAATCCAAAGTTCCGCAAAATTCCCGTTAAAATAAATGGAAATATAACAGAATGTGCATAATATTTGCCTCTTTTAATCCATGGTAATCTTCTCTTACTGCCGTGAGCTGATTAATAAGAATGGACAACTAGACAGTACCTGAAAGGTTAAGTTTTGGCCAGAAAAGCAGTAGAGTTTGTGATTAATTTAAAAATTAATTTAAAAAAATATAATATTTAAAGAAAGAATGTCAGTTCCGTTTCCTGGTAGACCAGTATTATTCCTTTCTTTAGACTGAAATACCTCTACCATGCACATTCAAATAAAAACTTTTCAATAGCCAAGAATGTGTCCTGTCCCTTCACAAAAAAAAAAAAGGTTCTCAAATTATGGATACAGATTCAGTCTTGACTTCAATGCAGGAATTGCTTCTGTGCCAGGAAGACATAAAATCTCAGTTTACCTCTTGTTTTGCAGCATTTAGCAAACAAATTAGACATTTGTGTTAGGATGTGTGAACCAGGAACAATTTCTGTTATAGCACTTTATTTTCTTTCTTCATCTTATTAGTACAATAAGTTAGTCAAATTCAAATGTCATTGGACAATGCTGATTAAAAAATTGAAGGATGAAAACTCAAAATTATATGAAAAGAGAAATGAATTAGTTTCTCACAGAATGAATTCTTCCATGAACCTGTGCCTGTTATTACATTTATTATAATTGTGAAAATTTATTTGGTAGTCTAATTAAACAAAATTAAGTGGCTACTACAGTATAGTAGTAAACAAAGTAGTAAATGTGCATAAGAATACATTTATGTTATTATGAATTCATTAGTCCTTCTGAGTCCTAAAGGATTTCCTTTGGAATTCTATCAGGAAAAAAAAAGACAACTACGGGAGAATAAAAAATTGTTAAATTTTATGATCTAATGATGGGAATTATTAGTTTTGTTTCTTGACAAATTTTGGGTTGTTTTCTAGAAAATATGTGTTTTTGTCAAGTTATATAAATTCTGAGATTGTCACATTTCTGTCCCCATATGATTTGTCTTATTCTTTTACCCCAATCATCTCAAAACTTGATTTAGTCACTTTTGAATAAGATAAGGTCAAAACACAGCATCTGCATCTTCACTCACTGCCAACGTACACAGCAAATGCAATGGTATCGTCAAGATTTGTTTGTCATATAACTTATAAAACAGTCTAACAGGATTATAAATTTTCCAGAAGCTTTGGTTGTTTTTTCTTTCTGTTCCTTAATTAAACTTAGTGTTGTGTGAAAGTGGTCCCTCAGCAGGTAGAACCCCTGTGCAAGCTGTAACCTTAGCAGGCCCATGGGCCTTTTTCCTGTTCCTGCTGTTTTCTTTCAGGACCACAATACAACACAAAATCAACAATTACTGTGTAACATAAGTGGGGAAAACATGCATAATATTGAAAAAGCCTAAACTAAAAAGTGTGTTGGGGCTGTGGAATACCCTGCTATGCACCATGATGGAATCAAAACCTGCACCATTAAAAGCAGAGGCAGAGCTGGTGGCTCAAGGCAGCATTTCCCTCAGGCAGGAGCCCCTGCTGCCAGCCTGTCACTGCCCTGCTGTCCCCTCACCTGGCCCGGGCTGCGCTGGGCACCGAGCAGCATTGCAGAGCACAGAGCTGGCTGTGGCAGCAGAGGAGCAAGGGACAGGGGATGGATGCAGTGTGAGACTGAAGCAGTGCTCCTGCTGCAATTCAGGGCCCTGAATGTGAGCTGTGCTTGAATTCACCTCACTGCCACTGCCTCGGCTCCCCGGTGGGACCTGGCGCTGGTGCCACTGCCCAAGGGGTGCAATAGGTGGGCAGCAGATATTAGAGGTCCTTTCTGGTTGTTTCGTTCTGAATCTGACCCTGCTCTGTCCTGAGCACAATCAGTGCTCACTGATTCCTTCCATGAGAGCTGGGGTCACTTAACACTTTGATAATTCTCTTCTTTAGTCATAAGGCAGAAGAAACAAAATGATAGAGGAGATGTATTTAAACTGTTTGGATCTGAATTTGGACTGTCAGGCTGAGTTTTGGTTGGTTGTGTCACTCACATCCTGAAATCCAATGTTGCATAGTGGTCTCTAATCTGAAATGGTAACTCAGGCATTGCAATACAACACATCATGAAAATGTAATTAATCTGTATTGACAGTGAAAGTGTAAATTAATTTGCTGCTTAGATTAAGTTGTTGCATTTTATCACAAGCAATTGTATTTAAATTTAGCAATCAAATCAGGGTGGAAGAACTTTAAAACATTATGGGCAATCTGAGATGGCATAGAGCCATATTAATCTGCTGGTTTTGTTTGTACACAAATTTCATTAAATAGTTCTCTTCTCTTTTTTTTCCCACCCAGATCTGATGCTATTCCCTCAGTTGGAATTCATGACCATTTATCAAGGGGCTATTTTTCTGGTTGTCTCTTTTACAATATTACTACTAGCATCCTCATTTCTTTGGTAGACTATCTATCAGAGTTATGAAGGCAAGAAAATATATGCACAAAATCTTCACTATATTGAAAATATCCATGCTGTTCCTCTACCCTATATTTTTCCTATCTTGATCTGAAACTTGAGCTATTTAATTTTCCATGCTACCCAACATCCCAGCTACCTCCCTATCTGGCCATATTTCTCAGCTAACAAATGAGAAATTATTCACTTTTTTCACCCTAAGGGGATGTATTTTAAGTTTCCCGCTACCATTTTCACATTTTTTAACTAAAAGCTACTGTGATAAAAGATACAGGGAAATGAAGGAGGAAGGTGATGTGATAAGGAAATCTTATTACCTTAATTATCTGGCAGCTGGGATAGACATCCATACATTTATCTTCTGTTTCTTGGGGGCTTTGTTTTGTTTTGTTTCTTATAGCAATGGATCAGCTACATCAGAAGATCTTTTCTGGAAACTGGATGCTCTGCAGATGTTTGTTTTTGACCTTCACTGGCCAGAACCAGAATTTGCCCACCATTTAGAGCAGAGACTTAAACTCATGGCCACTGACATGATAGAAGCCTGCGTTAAAAGGTACAGTTGAAGTGATCACTTAAAAATTGGGAGAGATTTCAAAATTAACACAGGAGGGCTCATGCTGGCTTGCAGAGGTGTATGTATACCAGAATCCTGTCACTGGAATCGGGACAGTTCTAAAGAGATCATGACTTCTGTTTATTTCCTGTATCTGGCAATCAGCAATTTGGCAACATCTGGGAAATACCAAGGAGAATTTCTGTATTGTTGTGAATAAACCCTTGGAAATGAATAAATCAAGTTTGGGGTTTTTTCTATTCCATGTTAGTGGCAAATATAAGCAAAATTCAGAATTCTGCTAGAAGAAATCTTTTTGCACATTTCTCTCTTTCTTTACTACATTATTCTTCATGTTCAGTTAATAGTACTATTTAACATCAATTTTAGAGTACTGTCTCTGAGAAATATATTACATACATAGAGTGTGCAATATTTCTGCACTTATACAACAAACAAAAGAAGGCTGGCTGATAGTCATCCAGCTGAAATTAAGTTTTATAGTGCTAAACATCTGAAAATTACAGAAAATTTAGTGGTGTTTTTCCTTGAGCTGTATCTTAGCATTATTGGTATATTCTTTTAAACTAATTATAAGTGATCTGAAAAGACCTCTGCCATAGCTTTCAGTAAATATCACTGAATTTAGAAGAAATATCTGTATGTCTAGAAAATTTACAGAGATCTGCAGTTAGGTGCTTCAGAAAGCTTAATCTGGACATATAAAAATACAGACTTAAAAAAAAAAATGAATGGAGGAAAATCATTTTTGTAGATCATTTAATTGTGTTAATCATAAACTGTACAATATAAATAGGAATCTTTACAGATGACGTAGTATTGCATTATTTTCTCTAAACACAGTAGGAAAAAGTAGAACCTCAAGCTAAGGATATGAGCCTGTTCCTAGAGCTAGAGTGCTGAAATCATGATTAAAAAAGCAGAAACATTTAAAAGAACTTTTCTATTTTATTATGAAAGGGCTGTGATACAGGGAATGGAAAAAAAGTTAAAGCTCTAACAAAGAAAGGTGGGAAACACTAAAATTAAAGCAATCCATCTGTCCTAAAGAATTTGTCATAGAAGCTCAGTCAATTACAGTTATCTAAAAAATCTTAGAAAAATGGTGAAATTGTAAAGGACTGGAAATGTAATCTTAGTCTAAAAAAACATAGAGTAGCAAAGAGATTCAGTGCTACTAATACGTGGATTATATTGATTTTGAGCTGGAAAAAGAAAAAAAAAACTTTACTGTCTTATCAACAAGACTTTAAAATATATTAGTATTTTAGGCTTAATACGTAACAGGCCAGTCTTAATACACTAATTATGTTTTTGTGTGGTCAAAGATACTGTATGTCAGGTAATAAAGATTAGAGTAGCAACGCAGAAAAAATTATGGAATTCTTCTAACTCTTCTTGTGATATTAATATGATCATAAGAATTTTTTAAATGGGAATAGGATTCTTCTGTTCCCTTCTAAAAATATTATGTGTGAATTTTTGGTACCCATATTTAAAAATAAGGGTGGAAATAAAACATTTTATCTTTAGGTATGTTGATTTACAGTTTATTTCAGTGACATTGCTCCTTATTTACACTGTTGTGAGTAGAAAATTGTGGGGTTATATTATGCGTCTCCTAAAATTCCCTTATTTTCAAAATAAAATTAATATTTTCTTAATATTAAACTCATTTTTTTATTAAAATTTTCTTTCCTTTAAAGATTGAAGAGGAACTTCTCATATTTCTTAGAAGCAAGAATTTTATACAAAAAAACTGCATTACAGCATAGAAAAGCTGGAAAATAAGGGGTATTTTCATTGCTTTAAATTAAACACAAGGAAGCATATTGTTATCTCGAAAGCAAAAAGATAATACTTTTATTGTTCAACTGAATTCACTAAAGAAGTGCAGAACCTTGAGATTACCATCAGTACAATTGTTTATTGAAAGTTTGATATTCTGAATTTACATCATTTTAATTCTAAAATGTTCTCATGCATATGTACATTTTTAAGCCAACATGTTCAGTAAGACTTACATGTTTACTGTGGTTGTTCAGAATTGTAAGAGATACTCATATCTCAATTGTGTTTTAATAAACAGAACGAGAATTGCATTTGAACTGAAGCTGCAAAAGACAAACAAATCAACAGACTTGCGTATACCTTCTTACCTGTGCACAATGTTTAACGTCTTAGTTGACGCCAAGAAACAGACAGCTAAACTCTGCATGCTGGATGGGGGGCAAGAGGTAAGTGGAATTTTGTATGTTTAGTTCCTGTGTTTGGTTGATCTGAAACATCTCATACTGCAGACTGTCCTTAGATTAATTTCAAGCTAACCGAGATGCATCACATAGCTCTGTTGGTACAGAAGTGTGCATCAGCTGATCCCTAGCAGCATCATGCAAGACACAACCCCTCATCTTCCACCAGAGAGCACACAGAGTGCTTCTGTAATTTGTTTGCTTTGACCTGTGAGTGTGTTGAACATTCAGAGGATTTCTTGACTCACAGCCCCTCCAGGAATTTCTCTCAGGCTGCAACAGAAAAAGAGCCCACTTCAGGACTCCTTTGTAATTGTAAAATAGAGCCAAAATATTGTCCTTTGCAGACAGGTTTTAATTTAGTAAGGTTTGGTTTTAAATGAATTATAGACCCAGCATTCATACCTAGGAATATACTGAAAATAGAGGAAAGAAATAATCAGGCAATTTAATGGGGTTTTTTAATTTGGTCTCCAAGGACAGGGACCGTTTTGGCAGTAGTCTGCTGCCAGGACTGTACGTACTCCACAGTGGAGCACTGATGTGCTTTTGAAGGAAATGTAAACTTCACTGACTTCCATCACTCCCGTGTTGTCACTCTCAGCAGGATTAATCTCTGAAATGAAAAGAGTATGCTATGTAGATTGGTAAGACAACCAGCAAAAATTAAACTGTTCTCTCTGTGCTAATGCATTAGCATATAATTTGGTATGTAATTTGGTTTGTAATTTGTTTTATTTGGTTTTGGAGAGACAGTAAAAACATTTTTCAGAATTTGGCAACAAAAAATGTATGTCTCCTTTAGGTACCTTCACAATTACACTATTTGGACGTTCTTTTTCAGTTGATTTTTGCATTTCTATACTGTGTTCTTCATTTCATTGACTGATCTTTTCAAGTGAGCATATTCAATGTAATTGTCTTTCTTTTTCCTAATTCAATGAGACATTCATCATTTTCCTGTTCCACCCTGTCGTCTTTATTTTTCCTTTTGATTATCCGTGACATGAACCAGTATGCTAGTCAATGGGTAAGTGTCTTTTCATTGTTTTTTAATTTGCATTTTTTTTTCATTGAATATTAACAGCCACTTTTTATTTTAAATGGTAATGTTGCTTTTCATGTTAATTTGTTAGCCAGGCCCTCAGAATGCTTTCACAGGCTGACTGATCATCAGCTTCTCAGTTTTTTCCTGGAGGGTTCATCCTCCAGGACAATTCCAGATGAAGTCTGCACTTTTCTGCTTTTCAGACTCAGTGTCCTGTCTTACCAGGTCAGAGTTTTGGATTCTCTCCTCTCTCAGTGAGGCTCATCAGAAGTAAACCACAGCTATCAACTCTTGCTCTGGGCTGATGCTGCCATTTCCCCTTCCTTGTGTGTGCAAGCAGTGACTGCAAACACACACGAGCACGTGCTGCTTTGGGGACAGGCAATGCCAGCACCTCTGTAATGCCCTGCAGACAGATGGCACAACCCCCTTCTCCAGGATGTGCCATTCCTCTTGCCTGCTCTGGGTTATTCCTCCTGCACAGTCAGCCAGTCCACTAGGAGCCAAAGTTCAGCCATCTTCTTAAAGCCCACAGTCAAATCATCTTCCACAAGGATCTGAAGTTTTGTTTTGCTGAGGGTGACTGTTTTAGTGGAAATTAGCACTGAAGAGGAGTGGGTTACAGTATTTATGATCTCGTGGTTTTCAAAATAAATAATAAAAAAAATCAGATTAAAGTAATTTGAAATTATTTCTAAAGAAATGTCATGGTTTTTGAACTTTGTAGTTTTTGAAAAGCTTGATTCAGTTTTTTTTTTGCTTTGGTCAGTGTTTATACACCATTTCTACAAAATTATATTTGCTTTGTTGTGAGAAAAAGGAATAAGAAAAAAAGAAAATAAAGGAAAAAAAAAACAAGGAAAAAAACTCACAAAAGAAAATAGGAACTGATCTTACATACATAAATCCATTAATTTAATGTACTGTGGAGATAAAGTTGCAGATACTTTCTGGGAGAGACAACTGATTCTTTATGGATCACAGGAGTATATACAGTTTTGATATTCATCAGTGGGAGAATAATTGTTTATGGTTTCCAGAGAGTAAGAAAGCATTGCCTTCTGAAGGCTTGGATGTAAGCAATGGATGTCACACTCTGTTTGGGGTGATTAGACCCCTTAGCAGATCAAGACAATATTTTATTGGTCAAGACATTAATATGGTTGGAATGTAATAAATATGAAAATGTAGAAAGTTCTTTGATGTATTTCTATTATGCTCTTTTACTGTTCCAGTGTGACCAGAGCTGTTTGTGTGAGTTGTGTATTTACATTTTTCAAGTGTTCTTAAATGTGAAAAGAAATCAAAAGCAAAAATTGACATTTGGTGTTAGTACCTGTAGCAGACACATCTACGTGGGCAAACACATCTCATAGTTTATTCTCTCTTAATTTAACCCAAGTTCAATATCTGTGCTTTTTAGAAAATCATTCCTAAAAATATTCAGCAGATCAGAATTAATGTTTTGATCTGTATGGCAACTCTAAAACAGATGAAAAATGCCATTAAAAACTTAGAACTCTGAAAACTATTCAGCTGGCAGCTGCTAAGTTAGGCTGATGTTTACACTGACCTCAGTACTTTTATTCCAAGCATTATGCTGTTCGCTGTTCCAAGTAGCCTTGAACTAGGAAGATAGGGTTAGTCTTTACAAGTCACATTTTCTGTGAAGTGGCTATTGGGGACAATCTTTACTGTCAGATAAATGTTTCTAAAGGAAGAATTACTGTTTAAATTGATGTGCCTCCTTGACAGAATGGGATCCCTAGTTCTCGTTAATTTCAGAAGGGAGCTCGGTAGGATTATCTAAAAAGTCTTTCGGATTTATTTTAAAAGCATTTACTTAAAGGCACCTTCTTTATGAAAAATCAAAAGAAAAAGTCTATGGAGAATGAAGTCTGTTTTATTATGCCTTCTATGGCCTATTAATTTGTTACCATCTATTCTGCTTTGTTGATGAAATTTTAATTTTGCCCTTGCTTGAGCATATTGTAAGATTTGTATAAACTGAAGCTCACTGTGGTAACTGAAAGGCTCTTTCAGGATGAACAATTGGAGCTCATTTTATTTCTAGAGGACATTTAAAATAACTTATGAATGAGAGTTGTCAGACATGAAATGCTGTATTAATTAAATCTTATTCTAGTCTTTTTGCTTCTCCAGCTAAACCAACCCTTTAGAAAAAAATACATGGCCACCTTAATTATAGAGGAGAAGACAAAAACTATCCTTCACATTCCTTTGCCTGAATAAGTATAAGAACTCAATTCATCTAAATAATAACCCCATTAGCTGCTTAACTCAACAGTGTACATGGGAAAATTTCCAGCACAGAATGTAAGAAAGTGTTGATTGGGTGGATCATTTTCAAGGGTTTGTTCTTCTGATGTTCAAAATGATAATTTTAAGTAAATCTGATCTGGCAGGGTTATCAGCTTTGCACCATTTATGACTTATGACAAAAGTGTGTGTTTATATACGTGTTAATGCTTTTTTATCTTTTGAATTACAGCAACAATACCAT
Source organism: Passer domesticus (assembly GCF_036417665.1). Taxonomy (NCBI): domain Eukaryota; kingdom Metazoa; phylum Chordata; class Aves; order Passeriformes; family Passeridae; genus Passer; species Passer domesticus. The sequence goes on from NC_087478.1 coordinate 21,002,868, forward strand.
TCAAAAATAGATGATTTGATTGAAGAAACTGTTAAAGAAATTATTTCTCTTCTTGTTTCAAAGGTAAAACTATTTACATTCTAATTTATAATACAGCAGAAAATGGTTGAACTTTGGAGATGTATTCAAATATCACATCATTTTCCTATATGCAGGAAAATTTTAGGGGACAACATGATTTGTAAATATTATTTGTGCAACTAATACTGAATTTACAAAATTAAATTTTATAACAATTGAGTAAACAATTTCTGTGCAGCCTGCTATTGAGATAAGTTTGGCTTCTGTGTTTCTCCTGTAGATAGGAATTTCTAGAAGCTAGTAGAACTGGTAGGACTAAATTTTGTCAATACTGTCTTTCATAATAACGTGTTATTTTTTGTTGAATTTCTTACATGAGAACTTTCTTCCTCTCATTTAGTATTTAAATTTTGTATTTAGAGGTGGACAACATCCAGAATTTCAATTTAACTTTTTAATGAGACTTTGGTCCACAAACTATTTAATTTAAAATATTTCATAAGTTGTTATTTCTTTAAATTTATAGTTTAGGCTTTTATATTTAAAAATAAAATGTATTTTGACATGATATAAGGATTTGGAGAATAAATGAAGAAAACTTGAACAATGTCTTGTCTTTCTGTAGCACCTCTATTCCAGTAAAAGTCTTAAGTGATTGATATAAAAAAAAGTTTCCATCCCAAATAGTTTAAAGGACACAGCATATAATGACAAAAAAGAAAGATTATATAAGAAGTTTATAAGAAGATTTTTTAGAAGTTATCTGTACATTGCAAACTACCCAGAAATATCTGATTTTCAAAGTAGAAAAAATAAGCCCTATATACACAATTAGTGAGTTGGTGACAAAAAGTGAGACTGGTCATATTTTTATCATTCCTTTATTTTTAGTTGTCACTGCTTGCTGAGGGGGGATGGGGGATAAGAATCTGCTTTTTGGATTGACACCTACTTGAAGAGGAAGGCTTTGTAGAATCATTATAGAAGTTTAAAATAAATGTGTCCATTTATTGATAACTGTGTAGAAGCCAGACATTTTTGGTCTAAAGTGAAGTTTTGATGTAAACATAACCTTAAGCAGTTCAATTCAACAGTTTCAAGTTTTACATATTGCCTATCATAGCTCCCAAGTAATCTTCCAGTTTATGGTTTTAGTGTTACTGGAAAGGAAGAGGAAGAAAGGGGAATTTAATCAGAAAAAATCGTGCTATTAAAGGTTAAACTTTTAGCCTTTTTTTTCTTAATATCTGAAACTATAAAAAAAGGAAGAATATAATCATATTCCTTCTGGTGTATGTGCAAGAAATTCTAGAAACAAGTGCTGTCAATACAGAGGGATTTGCATTATTAGTTATCACAGTAATATCAGAGGCTGAAATCTCAAAACAGAAAGCAAATATCCCATGTCATTGGCTGATCACTGGAAGCTTAACCAGCATCTCCTCACTTGAGATGTGAAATACCACAGAAATACATCCTGATTGCTTCTGTTTTAAGGCAGAAAGCTTGTGAGGGTACAAAGGAAGGCTGAGATTTAGCTCTTGGTTTTGGCCAGAAAAAATGCACATCAATGTGCGTGATAACCCATATGCATTCATCTTTTGTATCTAATATATTTTCACTATTTTCCAGCCTTTACCTCTTTATTGCCTCCTTTGTGTTTTAATGGAATAAGTGTTTCAATCATTGTTTTTAGCTGCAAGTCACTGATGAAACTGAAAATAATACTTCACCTTCAGTGAGGTTTTATTGTTAAGAACTTTACTGGGCGGTTTTTACCCAAGACACATCAGTTTAAAGTGTTCAAGAATTCACAGGAATAGCACAAAACAGTGAAGCAAAGCACATGTGTCTCAGGGTAACCAATTCATAGAATGTGAGGTATGTGCAGAAATGCTTTTGCAGTTTCACAAGTCCACACACTGACATCTCAGAAAGCAAGTTTCCAGCTACATAATCAAGCCTTTTGTTTAAACAGACATCCTCGATGCTGAAATGTTTTGCTCTCTGTTATTTTGTGTCCCTCTTATGTTGGATTCGTATGTTGGCACTGTGGACACCATGTTTATGAAATCAGCTTTTTCCTTAGCCAATCTTTGCACAATAAAGTTGGACAGTCTTCTGCAGAAAGAATCCTTGTCAAGCAGATAAAATGAGTTGAAGTAGGAGCAGCAGCTTCTCACAGGCATGCACCTGCAAAGCAGAAAGGTGGTATTTGGTCTGATAAAGCAGGTGCAGAAACAACTGCCACTCTCTCTTGTGATGTGGATTTATTCTTTGATTGGCACCTATGTACCAGTGTCTTAATTAATCACTGTAAATATGACAGGTTAGATTGATAAATGACAAATGTAGGTTTGCACTTGCTCCTGCTCCTTGAACTGTTAAGAGCAGGGCTCATTGTAAAGTGATGATCTCAGTTCCTCTGGAGGTGACACTGTTGTGACACTGTTACAGGGCCCATTAACAGCATGCCAGATGGAATTTTGTTCTGTCCTCACACTCATAAAATGATACTCTTGGTTGTGGGAATTACTGTTTTGGGAGTAAGGAATGACTTTTAAAACAATCTTTATATAAACTGGAAAGCAATTTATATGTGTAAAGTAAATGTGCATGAATACAATGGCTGACAGATATTTTATGTTATATACTGTGAATTACTTGAGCAACGTAATATCACAGAGGGACGTGAAAAGGGAATTTGTTTGTTTTAAGGTAAAATTGGGGGAGTTTCAACATTAAAGTTGTCATTAATGCACTTAACAAGATTTTTTTTTTTTGGGTCAGAACAAAATTTTGTCAAAAACTCCTATTCATACCTCTTACTGAGGAGTCATGCTACTCAGACAATAGCAAGTGAAAGTCCAGGGAAGAGAAACCACATCATACCAGAGACTTTGGACATACATTTTCTTGCCACCTTCTTGGCCATGGAGTAGTCCTTAACAGCTCATGCTGCTGACAGAAAATCAGTGCTATTACACTTTCAGCTGAAATCAGAGATGGTTTTCTTTTTAATAGCAAAAATAAAAGAAACATGATGTCACAATCACCACCTTTAGCAATTGTGCTCCATCATCTTTGAAACTGTGGTCCTAGAAAATAACATGTGATTTCTACCCAAAATACATGCTCGGTACACACACTGCTATATTCAACCATGTTCTAGAGGCAGCAGTATTGTGCTGGAAGCAGGCTGCCTCAGGAGAAAATTTGGGTTGGATTTCTATTTCTGCAGTAGTTCAGCAGTTTCCATCTATTTGATCAATAAGTGAAGCTGCAGAAAGAAGGTTATCCTTGATTTCAGCACTTTGTGAGGTGAAGAAAGTGATCATATTTACAGTTCATGTTGCCCTGCTGATCAGGACAAATATGAGAAAGAAAAATTCACATTCTCATTCCAAATATTTAATTTTCACACTGTGCATTTAGCTTCTTCTCTGTGCTTTTCCTCCAGGTTGTTTCAGTGTTAGAAGGTGTGCTGTCTAAATTGTCAAGATATGATGAAGGTACTTTCTTCTCATCATTAGTTTCATTCACTGTAAGTGTTTGGATTCTCAAAGGTTCTGTTCTTCTTTCTGTGCATAATTCTGAAATTGTGTGCAATTTGTAGTAATAAGTACTTACTGTGTGTTTTATGCTTAATTTTCTAAAGGTAAAAGCAGCTGCCAAATATGTTGATGTTCCGGTAAGTATAACCCTTTTAGATTTATTTATTCTATTGTTCATAATAATTCAGAAATTAGGGGGGTGCCTTAGCTCACATTTTTTATTGTTGACATTTTGCTTTCCTACAGAGATTCATTACAGATTTACATAGAGTATTTAAACAGCCACTCCAACCCTGAGAGGACGTTTCATTTCCCTTGTGCAATAAGTAACTCTCAAAGCAAACTGTGGAAAGGTTATTGGCAATGCACTTTTTCAGTTGTGGAAGAGTGAGGATTGTAACTTTGACATTCTTTTGTGGGGATAAATTGTTCAAATGTGTAGTATAAGCAACAAGTAAAAGCATCATACTTGAATATCCATTATTTCTTGATTTCTGACTTCAGGACTCAGGTCTGTTTATTTAACCCCTTGCTTGCTCAATCTCTATTTGATTTACCATTGGTTGTGCAATATTTATGTACTATAAGTAAATTAAAACTGTTATTATAAGTAAATTAAAACTGAAATTGTTGGAGTTCTTTTATACATAAAGGCAAAATTCAGCTGTTAAAATATTTTTGTTAGAGTATGAGAGTAGAATATCTTTTCTTTAAATAAGCAAAGTTATGTAATATTGTCATTTTCACTGTCAATATCGCTTGTTCTCTCATAAATCTGCTTTCTCATCCCTTTTTAATGCAGTTCTAAAAAAATCTTGTTTTCCAAGCACAGCAGAAAAGGACTAAAAGTATTACATAAGTGACAATTATTATGTAAATGAAAAATATTAAATAAAATATAGATAAGTGCCAGATGTGCTAAACTGTGTGGTGACCAGCAAAACCTTCAGCAGTTCTATCCTGAAAAATGCGAGCCTAAATAACTTTTTTTTTTTTTTTTACTAAATTTTTTTTTCAGTTCATGCATGTTAAATAAAAGGAAAAGTCTCTGTTTCTGGAATTTGTTATTTTGCTGTCATTATATTTGTTTTATTCATAAGATAAATTGTAACATTTTTGTTGTTTTCAGATGATGTTTTCAGACTTTTTTTTTATTTTTTGCCCAGTTTTTTTTTACCTTTGTAAGTGCTCTTTTATTGTATAAAAAAGAAAAGAGTAGACTGTCTTTCTTTCAAAGGAGTGACCTCATATTAAATCCCGTTAATTTAGTTTACCTTTTGTTAATATATTGTGCTGTGTAGCTGCTACAAAAGGTCCTTGTTGAGGCACCTAAGACCCAAAGGCCTAAAGAAAAAATTAGTGGACAAACTAGAAATTCATTAGCTTCTTTCAGGTAATATGGAAAACACTCCAAATTACATATCTGTGAGGAGGGGACATCAAAGTCTTTTACCATTGGTCTGGATACACTGATGTTGAAATTCACAATAAAAAATGAGACTGAAAAATACCTTTTCCACAAGCTCTGAGGAATATTACAAATCAGGTCTCACAGGGATGCACCCGCTGTCTCAGAGAAAGAGGGAGGCAAGCAGGGAGATGGTTGTTGGAGCCCATTGCCCTTCTCACAGTCACTGAATGGTGGTGCTTGGCTTGAAGAAAGGACCAGACTACTGACAGGCTGTCGAGATCCTTGCATTATTACAATGTCTTCACTTCCCAGCTTTCTCACACACCTTTCCCACAGCCAAGCATTTAAACTGGACTGTAGTTCCACAGCTGTAAATTACAGATGTTCCTTGCTTTAGGGAAGCTGTGGATTTGACCACAGATTTTCAAATTCTGGAGGTCTTTTTACCTGGATTGAAAGGTTTTCATAGGCAGGGGGTTGGTTTTGCTTCTTCACATTCTTTTTATTGTGAAGATGCAGTTGAGGCCAAGAGCCCTTACTGTCACAACTGACAGCAACTGTCCACTCTGAATAGGGCCTAAAATCACCAGATGTCAAAGCAAAAAATTCCAGCTGTAAGAGAAGGCTGAAAGTCGTCACATCACAAGGTCATCACCTGGGCTCCCAGCTGAAGTGTGAAGTGGAGTGAGGGGCAGCACACAGGGAGGAATGTGAGCTCTTGGTAGTGTGACAGTGATCTAGCGACCCTGCACTGAAGTTAATTAAATGCCTCATGGTTTTATTTTGACCTAATATGTTGTAAAATTTCTTCTTATCCTTCCCTACCATATATAGCTGCATGCGTGAAAGTTACTTAACTTGGGCACAGTCAGCCCTTTCTTTTGATGTAGTTGCAAATATGTGCAGACTTGCATGTGTTTGACAGTGGCATTCTGCCCCTGTGCCCCACCTCCATCTGAGTGAGATCACTTGGTGCATCTAGGGAGAAGGCAGGGGGGCTGGGGGGCACAGAGGGGTTGGGGAGCATTGTTTGAGTGTGTGGATTTGACACAGTTTTTCATCTTTGACTACCAGGATTTGGCAAACAGTGAAAATAAGCCGGTTTGTACTGAAATATAAAGAAGCTAACTAGGCGAAAAAGGTGTTAGAAGAAAATGAAGGTAGTACTGAGAAAAATGTTTTAGAGGGAGGATAAGAGGCAAAGGGATAATTTCTTAGAAATATAAGGGAAATAAAAATTTCTTAGAAATATAAGGGAATAAAAAAGTTAAATAAAAGTAAATTTAAAATAGTAAATCATACAAAAGGAAGGAAAACATTCCTGGATCATTTTTAGTCATTTTGAGGAACAGGTTAATTCTATTAATGTTGAGAGAGGGTTTAGACAGTAAATAGTTGGACACAAAGGTGCACATTCCCTAGACAGCATCTGTCGATTTCTCAGGACCAGGGTGGGAAAGATAGACACAGACTTGTGGTTCATTTGGCTGATAGGTTAGTAAAAATGCTACCTACCCTTGCTGTCTACCCCTCTATTCATTACTCTTGCTAGAGAATTGTGATTAATTACATCCCAGTGAAGAAAAAATAAAAGTGGTTTTGTGAGGTTTTTTAACTGTTTAAGAAAACATGCAATGTAAGCCTCAATTTTTCAGAGTGCCCTTCAAGAAGTGGGGCATATGCAGTGCCAAGGAGCTCTCACTGTTTTCCACAGTTATGCATAGAGAGCTGTATGGACACTACGTATGTTTTGGTAATTGAAACCCCACCAGAAATAGTAGCAATAGTGTGAAATTACCCAGACTAGGAAGAATAACAATGATATCTTGTTATTTCCAAAAAATAATAATAAAAAATCTAGTTGCTGTTATGCTCTTCTTACTGGTAATTGTCACAGTATGCAAGACTCTGCAGTGGAAAAAAATGTGGCTGCTGTGCAGGTGGAAGAAACCAAATGTTTGGAGGAGGATAACACAAATGTTACAAGCAGTGCATGAAGGATGCCATTAGCTCTCTTATTAATGCTGTGTTTTGATAACTGGGAATGGAGAAGCTGATTTGAATACACAGCTCATCTAAATCCACTATAATCCTTTGTTAGTTTCTCTTAAAGTCCAAGCAATCCATAGGAGATGTAGAAGTACAACCTAATATATTTCCTTTTTTTAATATTCTGTTCACAAAGCCAGTTAATTAATGAGAATAGGGAAAGAATGCAGTAAAATTGAGGTTAAAAAAAGTCATGTTGTTAATCTCAAATGGTTATTGTTTCTTAATCATGTAGGTAATTTCATTGTGTTCAATTTCTCATCATGTAAGTCAGTCTTGCATACAAATAATTGTGTCTTTGGCTGGTCATTTCTACACACATTTGCTGCATTGACAAATTCAACCAGAGCAATTACTCATCCAAATTGAGCATCCAGTTACATGCTCATGTATATACTGCTTTTTGTTCAGAAAGGTATGTTTAAATCCCTTTGTAGGAGCCAGTAATCTATGCCAGTTACTTAGAGGGCACAGAAGGAACCTAATCCTCCCTCTCTTCATACGGGCCACCTGTCATAGCAAGTGCAGAGAGGCCATTTGAAGGAGCCAGGGCTGACAGCAGTGCACAGCTCGCACAATGCCAGCCCTCTCGCTCCACTCTTGCCTTTATGTGGGGATCAAAGGTATGAAAAGGGGCCTCACACATGTGCCAGCATTTGACTTATGGGGTCTTGTAGAGGCCAGAGAAGGAACTCTGCCTCCTACCAGGCAGATGCACATGGGGATCTTCCAGATACCTTCATTTTCAGATATCACATTTGTACTGCATGGCCTCATTTAGCTGATTTTAAGAAGCAAAAATCTTTTTGAGAGAAATAAGTATTTATTCACCTGTGGCCGTACGATGCTAGTCATTTTTAAGCTGGATTTTCTTTTAGAACTCTTTTTTTTTTTTTTTAAACCACAGAAGGGGTATTATCCTTACTCTTAGTGCTTCTCCTGGCTTCCTCCTCCTCTGTGTACCCAGACCTGAGAACTGGCCCTCCTGTTTTCCAATCTGTGAAAACAAGCTATTGTAGAATTGGAGGGAAAGCCCTGCAGCATCTGTTTTAAGTCAGCAGTATTTTTGAGATACCTCTTAAATGGCAATCAGAAGGATGATTGCTAATCAGTAGGAAAGCTAATATAGCATAGTAAAATACAGCTTTATGGAGAAAAAAAAAACATATTTTAATACCAAATTTTGTCATGGGGGCTTTAGTGGTTTGAGGACCTTTTGCACTAAGAATCAAAATCCTGATGCAGACATTTGCATGCCTGTGTTTCCCCATAAATGCAATGGAACTATATGTACATGAAAAGGTGTTTGTGTAAATGCTTGCAGAATCAGTTTAAATTTTCCATGAGACTTCTCAAAATACTCACATTTTCTCTTTGCCAAAGTTGCTGTTTCTTTTAAAGAAGATGTTTTCAAGAGAGAGAAAATGCATTGCATTTTTTCATTTAAACAAAACAATTTCTTTATAACCATGTGAAATTAAAATGTTACCTTTATAATAGACTGATTACAGAAATGGTGCACCTTCCTCCCTGGCTTATGTATTCAATTTTCTAAGAAATTATGGGGGTTATGATCTAGTCATGGATACAAGTTGTTTTTATTCCAAAAGTATTTTAATGATATTTTAATTTTGTAATTCCATAGCCCAACGATGAGCCTTGCAGTATTTAGAGAAGAACTTTCAGGCGGTGAAATTTTCCAACATGCTCTTTCATTTTGTGGTGGACACTGAATAAGGAGTTCCTGTGTTCCTTACAATAGCCCCCTCCAGCTCATCTCTCCTTTTCATTGCATTGTTACAACCATGCTGTAGTTAAAATTACTCCCTCCAGGATGCAAGGGAGGGGAAAGAAGTGGAGAGGAAAGCAAACACAAAACTGGATGGATTTTGTTATTGTATAGTTAGTCTCTAGCATCTGTTCTCATCTTTGAAACATTAATGCCTCGGCAGGAGAGCAACTCCGTAAAAGTTGTGTAGTGGGTTGAGGCTGGTTTCTTGGTTTTTGGTAATATAAGTTCATTTAATACGCTCTGATGCTAAGAAATGTTCTCTGACAAATGCTAAAGTGAGAATAAACATAACTCAATTATTACAAATGTACATGATTTTCACTGAGATTTATGCCAAACTGTTGCATTGCAAAATGCTGTTCAGAAACTTAGGTGTGCCTCGCCTGTAGGAAAATGCCTAATATTAGTGGCAGCATTAAACCCACTGCAATCTTTCAGCAGCAAAATATTTGAATTCCTGGAAATTAAGGCAATGCAGCATTGCTTTTCACTAGGTGCTTCAGGCAAATATTGCCAGTGGGAGCCATGCATGTCAATCATAAAACAGCTTCTACAACATCTTGGAAACAAATAATGTATTTTAACATTTGCCTTCATGTTAAATAGACACCATGGTACTGTTTTCCTGTTCGAATGGGGAAAATAAAGCTGTTTCTTCTTTATCTGAATTTATTGCTATGAAAAAGTGCCTGGCAGTCAGGACCCACCTACCAGTGAATAGTAAGAGACAACCTGCACCTGTGGGATTAGGTGCAGCAGCAGGAAGTAAGAGCACTTGCAGTATATAATTAACAAGGATTTTAAATTTTTTTTTCCCCAAACAGCATGTTCATCTTGCCAGGTTAACTAGTGATTAACCCTAAAAAAGAATGTGCTGAAGCCTACACCCTTGTTTAAACTCATTCACTCTCCAGTGTATTCAGTTACTTGTGTAACCAGCGACAAAGTAACCCTATTTACAACTCTTAATTTCCTGGTGTTTTATTTGATGTCTTTGTGTTTCCAGTTTCTCTATTCATCTCTTTGTCTGGTTCTCTTTCATTTTCAGATAGGCAAAACAGCTTGTCTGCTGTTCTGAATAAAACAAACTTACAATAACTTTCTATCTATCATAAAAAACCCACCTTTTTTCTTGGGGAAACTTTCAGACAATATTTTTTATACTTACCTGGATAACATACCAGGTTAAATTTTTCTCCCAAAGATGTGAAAATAACTCTCATTAACTTCAGCAGATGTTCTGCCAGAGATTCAGAGATTTTTTTTTTTTTTTTTACTGAGTATGGATGTGGAAATGGGAATGCTTTAGTCTTTTCAATTAAATGCCTCCTGTTATTTAAAATATATTTCAGTTTCTATTTGTTTGTTTTCTAAGGTACATAAAACTTCTTGCTGTTGTTTGTTTGTTTAATTCTGTGTTAACTTGGGTTTTTTCTGATGCTTAATAATTTAAAACAGATCAATAGGGAATAGTGCTATCAAAGGTTTCCAAATATTACATAATCCCTAGAAAAAAAAGTTGAAACATTAAATATACAGCATTAAAGCTATTTTGCTTCTTGTAATAGTTATCTTTTTTTTCCCCCGTGTTTGGAGAAAACAAATAAATTCAATGCATGCAGTATGAAGAGGTGATGAAGAATTTGATGCATTTTTGGTTCATTCAGTGTTTACAGTGTACTTTGCCCACCTTGAGCAATGATTAACCTTCAGTGATTTTGGTGAGGTTTAAAGCAGACATACTTCAGAGTATTGATAATCTGCCTTACCCAGACTTACTTCTACTGAAGTCAGACACTGTTTAAAAGGAAAATTAATTTTTTTTTCCACAGCAATTTCAAAGATAATTATCCTGCACACATTAAGAAAGATGAAGTGTTTAAAAGAACTGTAATTCTAATTGGTAAATGTCACCAGCTGTTGCAGTTACTCTTACTTGTGTATATTCTTTTAATGATTACACTCCTGTGCCACAAGCTACATGAAAATATATTCACTAGGTGTGAAATTCCCATATGTCACAGCTTCAAGACTAGGTAAACATCTCAAAGATAAGGGAGTTAATGCTGATGGGAAATGTTACTTTTTTTGCTTTGGCTGTCTGCAAGATGAACACTTTTTATTGAACTTAGTAAAAGAAAATATTGTATTAATTGCAGAACCACTAGGTTTTAGAATTCAGTGGAAGATGCATTAATAGCTTCAAGAGCTATAGAGAGCCTTTCATTGACTAGATTCTCTCCTTCACCCATCTCTGGAGATTTCAAAATATTCAAATATTTCAAAAATATTTCAAAATATTTTTCCATTGTTCCTCTAAGTTAACTCTAGTCCAAATCCTATAAATTCTGTATCAGGTTTTAGAAAGTTCATAAGGTTTCAACACTGATTGTATTCTCTTGTGCCATCACAAATGAGTATGCTACAGTAAAATATGGAGTTTTCTGTTTTAAATCTGCTTCACTTTATGATGTCTTAAGCATTTCTGTTACATTTTAATGAGGTACTTTTTTGTGAAGGAGATCTATTGATTTCTGTCAGGTTTTCCAACAGAAAAGGTTTTGTCTATTGAAGTCTTAAATTTTTTATTCTATGCTTAGGATTTAGATGTGTGATGCAGATATAAATATCAATGGTCCTGCTTTCCTCTTAAGAGTTTCATCTAAGCATATATAGATGGGATAAGTTTTTTTCATTGCCTCTGGAATGACCAATCCAAATGTAGGAGATATTTCAGTTTTTCACTCTGAGTTTTGGAGATGCTACAAGCATGAAAGCTGGCCATCATTCCACATTTAGTGGTTACTTTAAAAAAATTAAACTGCCATATATGCACACGTATAAATAAAAAAGAAAATCTTTTTATTTTGGAAAATATTCCTCTCTATATGGGTGGTAGATTCAGGGTAAAAAGAGTTGAGCCTCATAAGCCAGGAAGTTTCACTCCCTGCAGCTTTGAGGAAAGAATGCTGCCATACTGTTACTGTTATAGGATGACAGCAGTTTCTGAACAAGTTTTAGTATGGGCATGCTCAGACCTGTTCATATAAATTACAAAATATTACATACATGATAATAAAAAATAAGAAAAAAATAAAGTTGAATACTCACTTGCAGACTAGAAAGTAAGCCTTAATATGAAATAATATGTTAATATTTTAACTATATGAGCATGTTCATGCATACAGGCTTTTAAAATATGCTAAATATTTTACTGTGTTTTTCATATCCTATTTTCAGACAGTGACAGTTTCTGAGAAATAGACATGTCTTATGCTTGGGAATTCAGGGACTGGGTATAACTGTTTTTGTCCTCCTTCCTCAGAACTCTTAATTATTCTGTATGGAGTCTTAGCAAAATCTGGATCCTTTATAAATATTAAGGCCTGTGTTAAAACTATAGTACTATACTGTAATACTATAAAACTAATGCTATAAAGTATTATAAAACGTAGCCTTCTTTTGCATGCCGGGAACATTACAAACTATTGTTTGGGAGTAAGTAATACTTTAACAAGCTTGCTCACACAGAGGGCATTTGCAGAAGACTTTCCAAAGTGCCTGTGTGCATTCTTGGTTCCTGTTCCAAAAAAAGTGAACTCCTTTAGCAGCTCTGCATACACTGCCAGTAAAGTGCAAGTTGCAGGCTGTTGGGAGTGTTATTGGGGAACAACTTTTCATGACTACAGTGATCCAGAAATCACAGCTGGATTCTGGAGTGATTCAGAGGAGAGAGCAGTTTCAGCTGTACTGTGCCTGTACAGCTGTAGTGCCACATACACACAACATGTCCTAAGGGGTGTGGCATAAAAATTTCACCTGCTCTGCTATACATACAGAACATATATTGGTACAGGAAGGGAAAAAGTTTGGTCCTTGCTCCTCCCCTAGCCATCCTCTGGGCTGACTGCACCAGTGCAACAGTTGACAAAATAAAAGCATACAGGACTACACTCAAAACTGCCTTTTTATGCCGTTGCTCTCAGGGATGTGCTTGAGCTTAGTTTGAATTGCAGTTAGTTGAAGCTAACATCAAGCACAAAATTCAGCTGTGCACTGGAAGTAAATTAGAAGAAATCTTAGGCAGTGGAAAAGGAACTGAATGCTTTTCTAAGTATTTTCTGAATGTGATAGCAGGATTTGGATCTCCACACTTGGGCTGGAGTGGCTATCTATGAAAGCCTCTCTGTCAAAAACAGGGGAAGATGTCCGAGTTTGGCACTGATGTTGCCAGAGCAACAGACTTGATTCAACTGCATATGGCAATGTAGATTTATGACTCAGAGCTTCCATAAATTAAAACATGTAGAACTGCATTGATAGTGGAACCTCATGAACATGTTAACTAACCCAGAATTCACAGCAGGTTTTGTTAATACAGTTTGTACATGTATGAACATTATAACATTTGTTTTCATTATGCCTACCTTCTTTTAAGTCTCAGTTGCTGAGGGGTTTGTCTTTCCATTCCCATTACTTCCTCCCCTCACTCTTTTTCTCCACAGAAACCAGGAATGGATCTAGCAGACACCTACATTATGTTTGTTCGGCAAAACCAGGATATTCTTCGAGAAAAGGTCAATGAGGAAATGTACATAGAGAAGTTATTTGATGTAAGTAACTGCCTTGCAAAGTGTGCTGGTGTCACTACTGCATCAGAAGGGATAAGCTGAACTTCGATGGTGTTCAGCAAGCTGTTTAGATATTCTTCTCTTTTGATAATTTTTTCTTTTTTTCATTCTTTACAACCTTCAGCTATCAAAGGTGGCCTTTCTTTAAATATTTTCTGCGTGAACTTTTAAGTGCTAGAAGACAAATAAAATCGGTAGAATATTATTATTTCAAACAGTAATTTTTCCACTGTGAGTAGTCCAATTATATTCCCCCTTTTGATTTTAATTTTTTAATGGAGAGGATTGGATTGGTGTGGTTTGTGGATTCCATTGCAGACCAAATTTTGCTAAATTAAGAACTACATATCACCGTCTGCTTGTATACAGAAAGACTACACAGATGCCAGGTACGTCTGTGGGTTTGGCTGGTACTTCTGTGGAATGACTTAAAATTTTGTTTTATGGATTTTTCCCGTTTAACATTTCTAATTTCCTGAAGTCGACATTTATAAACATTTATTGAATTTTCAAACTCATTTTCAAGTTTCTAATGTGACTTCTGCAAGTTCAGAGTAATCCTCAAGGTGCACGCAGTAATTTTCTTCAGTTTTGATAATAACTTCTGCAGCCTTCTTCCATTCATTCCTTTGCCCTGATTCCTCATCTTTTTGTTAGAAATGATCACATTTCAGTTCATTCAAGTTCTGACTACTAATTTATGTCTATGTATGTCCTTTTCCTAATTGGCTGAAGGGGAAGCTGTAGGCAGCTGAAATAGTACCTTCTGTATAAATTTAAAGCACTACACATGTAAAATATATGTAAAATAAAAACGATTTAACTATAAGTTGGGACCAGTTTACATGAAAATTGTCTCAGTCACAATTACATAGGAATTTAAACAGGAAAAGAAGTCATCTCTAGCACTGTGAAACGGAATTTATTACAAAACTAATTCTGGAACATAATACAGACTTTGAAATGTATTTATTTGTGTCATCTCCTAAGTATTTTAGAAAGCTTTGCTGGCAGTTTAATTTAATTATGCAAGTTACAGCAAATGTTTTCATAACAGCAATTCACAGCCTTTACTGTGACACTACAGTTGTGGCAGTCACAGAAGGTCCCATAACATAGACTCTCAGCCATGGTATGTCATGTCAGTGTTTGTTGTTTGTTAGGCTGGGTGGTCAAAATAAGACTTAGCTCTCAGATTTTATATTTCCAGACACTCCCAGGCATCTTTACAAAACAAAAAAAAAAAAAGTATCATCTGTTTTAATAAGCTAAGTGCTAATATGTGTGAAAAGAATGATTTTATAAGAGCTTTGATGCCCTGCAGGGGTAGAAAAATTATCATCCATCCAGCTGGCACCTTCACAAAGTACTAAAACCGTATTAGCAACTTCTGCTTCAGTTTGCTTTTGCAATGAATCTGCAAGCATATGTTTCATTTTCAAGTTTCTATTTTTTTGTTTTTCTTTGGGGTTATTTTTGCTTATGTTGTCATTTCCTGAATGTTAATAAAATTATCTGCCTAAGGCCAAGTCTAACTCAAGATTTTCAGACTGCATCCATATGGGGCACTGGCCAAGGCCTGGGCATGGGCCTGAGAACTGTCAAGGGATCCTCCACACTGTTAAGTCACCAGCACAGTTCCTGGCATGATTTTGGGTTAGCACTAGCACAGGGACAGGGCTTCAGAAGGGCTGGGTTAACATGGCTTCAGGTCCTCTTCTGAATTTCATTTCAGCAATTAAGCTTTTCAGCTCAAGAAAACACTCCTGTATGGACACAAGTTCTGATACAGCATTTGCCTTTGAGTTTCAAAATCCTTTTCTGGTCCCTTTTACTCAGTAATATACATTGTATGCTGCTGTGACCAATGCTTGATCTGTAAGAGAAGAAAAAATATATACATAGTGTGTATTTTGTGTATCAGATATCTAATTGTGTCTTTATTTTTCTTTCTACATGCTGGTGTCACATTTCTATGTAACATCACACTGGGAGATATTATTGATTGGGCAGATGCAGCAGTAAAGAAGCATTAACAAATATGGAAGCTCATAGCACGCAGAAATGTAAAACAAAGTCATCTCACTCTGTTAGTTTGCCTTTTCTGACATTAATTCAGATTTAGAATATTATGACTGACCAAGATTTTTCAAATTATTTTTGAAGGGTTTTTAAAAATTTTTGTTATTATTATTTAAGAAAACCTAGGTACTCTTTTTATAAATTCAAATCTATCAAGTTATATGTCAATATAAAGAATAAAATATATTCACTTTTTAATGTAAATGTACTTGAAGCCATTGCACTGGCTAGAGCTGTAGATCACAGTTGCTTTCCTCTTCAAACACATTGAATTAGTATCAGCTAAGTAATCATCAGCATAGTGAAAGAGGAAAAGTACACTTTCCTGTGCTTGAGCCAGGAAATGCCTCATCCAGAATATCAAAAACCCTGACTTTTCTGTGTGATAGAGGTCTTAGTTATAAATATAGAGAAGATCAGGCCTGAGACACTATTTTAACCCCACAAAAATGCATAATTGCAGACTATTTATGTCCAGATATCATTGACTTGATCCAGGGCTGCTGTATTCCAACAGCTATTACAGTGACTAGGTGAACAGCATGTTTATCACACAAGTTATGTGAATAACAAAAATCATTTAAATTTAAGAATAATGATACACATACAAATGCCTGCCAGTGAGTCACAATATGTTAAGACTAGGAGTTGTAACTCCTAGTCTTTAATCTACCTAAGTAGTTTCAAACTGGAGAGAAGACAAAAAAATATGTGGTGTTTTATAGCAGTGTTAGGTAAGCCTATAAAAGCAGTGCCCTGCTATACAAAAATATGAAAATAATTAGAATGGAACTTCAGCTTGTGATATGAAACCTTAAATAGGAAAAAGGTTCAAATCTCCAGTGGCTGAAAAAAGACTGGGCTGGTAGTTTTTTCTGCACCATTTTTAAACCATTTAAATCTTGTGCTTCAGTACATCTGCTGATCGTGTAGCAGAAACAAGGTGGAATTTTTTTTCCTTCATTTCCACTGAAAAACTCAGCTTCTGGATACATTTCATTATTAGGAATGAAATTATTCAATGATAATTCCTTCATCCAGAAGGACTATGGACAGCAGGCAGGGTAATATGTCCAGGTGCTCCTGGTAGCATTGGTCTCTCCCAGGTCAGTGTGCTGCCTTCCTGTTCTCAAAACTAGTCAACAGGTTTGAACTCACAAAGATTTTTCACTTTGTCAGTTTATCAAAGACATGGGAATTTTTGTCTTCCTTTGCAGTATGGGACATGGTCTTCCTAAAATTGGCTGAGAATTTTGCTTGTCAAATTCCTTCTGTCACAGGGATTCAGGACATTTATCTCCTACTCTCGTGAAGTAAACAACTTATAGTTGAGGGCACAAAGGGGATGAAGAGTAGTTTTTATTGTTTTTAATATCACATTTCTTAAAGAGCACTTGAAATGTTTATAAACTATTGCATATGATTAAGCTCTGCAGTAGCTTTGGGTTAATGTGTTAGAAACAGTATATTACTTTAGTTTTATTTTTTTGTAAATAATTTTTAAAATACTTGTTTTCAGAAAAGACAGTAAATCAAGTTGGTGAATGGAAAAAATATTTAAAATATCATCGCACAAAACTAGAATAAATAGGGAATATTACTAATTATTATTAACACCACACTTATTATAAAGATAATCCATTTCATAGATAATGTAAGAGCATCTGTACAGCTTATCAAAATGCAGTGCTGTGTATCTGATCACAAAAATAGCAGGTTTTAAAAATTCCCATGGGATCTGATTTTTCCTTCTCAAAATCAATAGGCCTTTTACCATTAATTTTAATAAATGCAGTGCTGTGTCCATAAACATGCCAGGTTATTCCCTTTGACTAGACTCAGATTCATGTTTCTACTATAATTTTTAAGGTGGGACTAATAAGTATTGAACTCCCAAGCATTTTAATATACATCAGACTTGTAAATTAAAAATTATTTCCTTTAAAAAGAATTGGGTTTTGTTGACAAACCTCTTGGAAATGCATTTTTTAATTTTACATACAGCTCTGTTAAAACATCGATGCAATTCTTACTTTCTGTAGTAATGTCTAGTTTTCCTAAGTGCCACCTGGGTAGATTCTCACTTTCTTGTACCTGTGAATTGCATGTGAAGTATGGATATTCAAAAAGAGTCATTCCGGACATTTTTGCTTTAGATTCCTTCTTGGTGTATTTGCCATTGAGAGTGTTATCTAACAGGTTATATTTGTGTCTGTTGTGGAAAACTTATGGTGTAAATAGATGTATGATTACAGTTTTATGAAGACTATATGTGCAATGAAATCTTTATGCAATAAGTGATTGCTGCTCTGAGAAATAAAGAATGGTTTCAGAGAACAGCTTTAATGCATCCATGTTCAGCCATTGATACAACTGAAAGGGTTTCCAATTTTTTTTAGACTATCATTTCTGGGAAACCTCTTCCCAAGTGTACCATAAACACATCAAATAGTCAGAGTGCACATCCTGGAAAGCTGAGCTCTGGCAAAGTGGTGCCCACAGTTACCTTGTACAAGATGGCACCTGTGAGCAGATGTTGCCCGTCTCCTCTGGGTGCTAAACTGCTGTGGTGTGATGCAGTATTCCTGCTGACTTTGCAGGGACTGCCCATGTGGGAGGACTTCCTGGAGGCTTTGGCCTCATGCATGGTAGCAATTCAACAAGCTGTGTAAGAGTTGTGTATGCCAGGGAACTCATACAGCTGTCTTTGGAGTGCAGAAAGACTGAGCGTCTTCTTAACCAGTTTAAAAGCTTAAGCACTCCAGATTTACATAGCTGGTTTTGGCTTTTGTATTTCAAAGGTTCAGATGTAATGGAATATTCTTTTTCTGTTGAAAAACTGCTTGTCTTTTGTGTGGAATGTTTATTAAATGCTAGTGGTGTTCCCATATCTCAGTCATTATCCATTAGTAATTTATCCCATTCCAGTCATTTTCCATTAGTAGCAGGGATGTAACAATTCAAGTTCAATGATGTACTTGAGATTATTTGAGGTCTTAATTATTGTTCAAAGATTATTATATGTGCTCTGCTTAGTGGCTAAATGGAGATATGAAGCATTCATCTGACTAATTTCTGTTTGCCATTCATTCTGTTTGCAAATACTTTATGCAATTGCCTAATTTCTATAGATTTTCTGACCTATTACAAAAAATGTGCTTAAAAATGTGCAAGTTGTGGTGTTACACAGCTAAGAGGAGCACTTAATTTAAATTGAGTTTTCAGTAGTACCAGCTCCTTGTGCTGCTTATGTCTACCTCAAAAGCCCTATTTTTGTAGTATTTAGTATTCAACAATGTTTTTCTAGAAAATTTCAGTTGTGGGGTTTTTTCCTTATTCTCAAATTACTTCCTGTCACGCTAATTTTAATAAGTAATCTTCACTTTTGTTGTTATGTAATTATTTGCAAGTGTGTGATTTGACAAAAGGTCTACTTGGTTAAAGGCCATATTTGAATCAAAAGCTGTGTTTGTATTAACCTCTGAGAAACATGAGAGGACCGTACCTAATTACTTAAAAAAATACTCAACAAAAATAGATTGTAGCTTGTTGATCTTCTTATTTCTTTGATAACTCAGAGTAATCTTCAAGAAATATGTGGGCTTCTTTCTCAGATTCTTGAAATTTGATCACAGTGCAAAATTGTCCTTTGGCACAAACCCAGAAATACGCATCTTTGCATGATGCACCTGGACATATGTGGCAGGTCTGGTAGAATCAGCTAATTAACAACACAGGCTTAAACAGGCACCTCATCTGGCAGTGTAGTTAGTTGCCTGATGGTGCTCAGCAGGATTTGGTAGTGCTTTTTATTTTTCTATCCTAATGGTCTGCTGCCCACCTAATTTTGCCTTATTGTCAGCCACTACTTACCGCAGCTTGAGGCCCTCCCAGGAGGCTAAATTATTATCAAAGGATTAGGGAGATGTAGCCTTGCAGCTCTGACATTTCTGATTACTTGTCTATGCCAGAACAGTAATTAGCTGTGACTAATTAAGAAAAATGTTCCTGCCATAGAAAACCATTTAAAAGAACCGAGAAGTATAAAAGCAATTGAAAAGCTGAGCAGTGCTCAGATTTGCCGATGCTCTTTAGATTTTCACCAAAGTCTTAACTCATCTTTAATTACGTCTCTTATTTTATAGGGCAAATAGAAAGCTCGTGATATGAAAACCACTCTGTAGCTGTCTCATGATCTAACAGAATTTTTTGTCATTTTGAAACAGTTGTTACTTTTTTGGTAAAAGAATTTTAAAGAAAACTGTAGGCAGTGTCACTGAAAAAGTAAGTTATATTGACATGCTCAAATATAGGAAACTATTCTGAAAGATGGAAGCAATGTCTTGCAAACTTACTGTTCAAAGTCTTTTTAAAGTTCACTAAATTATTCCTGATGTTTTCAAATAGACTCCCCTCATTTTCAAGGTAGCAATCTCTATAAAAGAAAAAAAGTTCATTTGAAATCTGAAAAATGTAACCTCATACTATTATCATATAGTGTAGAAGTTTTCTCTGATTTTTTTTTCTGGATTATGCTGAGAAAAAAAAGTGCCCACTCTTGGAGGGTACTGGTTATGCTGCTATGAGTGCAGCAAAGCTCAGTACTGTTGAAATCCGTACGACCACAACACACTTAAAGTAAAGCATGTGCTTCAGATTTTCCTGCTTCAGGATCAGAATATTCAGCACTTTGTAAGCTGTTTTATACTGCAGCTGATAGTGTTTTCTCTAGAGAAACACAATGACATAATATGGCTGTATTTCATATGGCTTTGATATGATACACTTTCACATGTCTTCATTCTTTATGCCATTCTTAATTCCCGAATTTCCACTTTGTTGTGTACCACACAACTCAAAAAGATACAAAAATTCTTTTCCCAAGATATTCGATAGCCCATAGTCCAGTCTGCATTTAGTATTCATGGAATGGATGTCTGACACCTTTTTCACACCAATTCAGTCATATTAAATTTTTCCAGCTGGGAAGTAAGAAACTATGAAATAGATATTCTGATATCTTGCTAAAAGTGCTCTCTGGGTATAAAAGGAAAATAGAAGATTATTTTTAAGGCACTAAAACTCATAGCCTGATATTCAGAATTCCTTACATGCCCTACCCCCTAAGTTCCCTGACTTGTCTGAGAAGCTCACTTTTTTGGAAAGGAAATAAACAGTGTATAAATTGCTCTTAAAAAGCAATTTTAAATGGGTGTTACAAGTCACAACAGGAAAAATTAGGAGAAAAAAAAAATCCTAAACTTAATATTTTAAAACCCATTTGATTTTTTTTCCCCTGAGGGAAGTTTTTTAATCAAATAGAACGACAAGGGGTTTTTGCTTGTTTGTTTGGGGAGGGTCTGTAATACTGGGAGCTTCCAGTACAGTTTCGTCATATGCATTTCTGGTATATACTGTTCATTCATTTATTAACTTGGTTATATGGATCTATCCATCACTCACAATATCCATTCACTAAAAACAATAACAATTCTACCTAATAAAAGAGAGCTTCTTCCAACATCCAGGCCCAATTTAGTCCTTTAACCTTTTTATCCCACTTAGGCATAAAGTAGCAGCATCTCATTCCAGGCACTGCACTTTTTCTTCTTACCTAGATGGCTTGAAATGTGTCTAGCAACTTAATAGAATCAATTGAGCATGGACAACTATAAAAATATAAAATAGCACCGAAACTTTAGATGAGGCTGTCAGTAAGTGTTAACTGTGGCTGCAGCTTTCACATTCTACACAGTCAAGGGAAATCAATAAGGATTGTACCATTTGTATTGTCTTACCTAATGTTTGTTCACCATGAAGTGCCAGGCACAAGCACCATCTAGGGAATATTGATTTCTTGATGTACTGTAATTCACACACGTATAAACAGCAGGAGAACCTTGTGGCTTCTCAAACCTTACTTACAGGTTTGGTGTTTATACTTGTATTGCATTTGGGTCAAGCTTTGTTGAAAAAGGAAAGTAAAACAAAACTCTTCATTAAGTGTCCACAAATAGGCACACAACCACATTGTTGATCACATTACAAGGGAAATAGTGCCAGAAACTATAAGAATAATCTGGTTTTACTATAACGAGTCAGACATAACAGAAAGAGGTTGCTATGTTACAAATCAAAATAGATAAGGATGCTGCAGAGTGCTCTGACACAGATTTGCCAGTGGAAAGAGCTTCTTCACCTGTTCAGTCATGGGAAGCCAAAGCTTTAGTGCTGATTTAAATGTGCAGAACTATTGAACCATATAGAGATGATTTTCTTTAAATAATTTTCAGGTGTTTCAAGGTATATTTTCCTAATTTACATTGCACTGACTTTCTTTTGCATTATACTGCACTAAAAGAGCAAGGAAAAAAAGTAAAAATAGTGCAGATAAAAATCAGCTCAAAAAACCACCCCAACACAGCTTTAAAATTTACATAGCTGAAAGAGTGTTCATGGGCAACAAGGTCCAGGATGCAAAGGAGCAAACCAGGCACCTGCCCAGTCCAAGGACATTTCATCCAAAGAGAAAGGGGAGGAGAGAAGCAAGAGGGAGGTAGGAGGCTGGACCTCTGCTCCACATTAGGGCAGCCCAGTGTAGTGCCCAGTTGCTGTGGTGTAAGAGACGAGTAGCTGCAGCAGTGTGCATCTCCCTGTCAGCTTCCCAGCTACATCCAGCTCTATCACAGGGCACTGCAATAACATAAAGAGTAAATGGATGAGTCAGGATTGATGAGGTGGAAACAAATGAGCTGCCTGTAAATATTCACTCAGAAGAACTCAGGATGGTTTAAATACTGTAATAAAAATATGTACTTGACCTCGCTCCACAGGGAGCAGGGAGTCTAAGTAGAAGATTCTAGGACAAAAAGTACTGAAGCGAGTGTAAAAGCTACAGCACAGATTCTGACTCAGTTTCAGCCTATCTTACTTTTGGTACTGAGATGAAGAATATTCTTACTTTAAGGGAGGAATGCAGCTAACGGGAGGTCTTCTGTGGTCCCTGTGATGATATCTCACTCCAGGGAGTGAGAAGTCCCCAGGGAGTTCTGGATGAGTGGGCTAAAGCAGAGATGGGTGTTTTGATTGCATACCTTACAGGCAGAGTGAACCCAGACCTTTAGCCTTACTGAGGGCCACAAAGATGATACAAGGGCTGGAACACTTCTTCTGTGAAGACAGGCTGGGAGAGCTGGGGTTGTTCAACCTGGAAAAGAGAAGGCTCCAGGGAGACCTGAGACCTTTGAGCAGCCTTCCAGTACAATAAAGAGGCTTATAAAAAGGAGGGAAAGAGACTTTTTATAGAGGTATGTAGTGACACAACAAGGGGCAGAGGTTTTAAACTGAAAGAGTGTAGGTTTAGATTGGATGTTAGAAAGAAAGTACTTACTCAGAGGGTAGTGAGGCATTGGAACAAGTTACCCAGAGAGGTTGGAGATGCCCCATCCCTGAAAGTGTTGAAGGTAAGGTTGGATAGGACCTTGAGCAGCTTGGTCTGGTGGGTGGCATCCCTGCCCATGGCAGGAGGATTGGAACTAAATTACCTTTAATTTTCCTTTCCAACTCAAACCATTCTATGATTATATAATGTTAGGCATTTACTTAGGAAGACTGCTTAGAGTTTGTACAGCTAAATACATTTGTAGGGCTTTTGAAAGTAGAGCCTGATAGCAAGAGGCAAGTGTTATAATGAGTAACAACTTGGTCATTTTGCATTATGTTAATTTGTTTATTTTGAGGATCCAAGCTGGCTTTCATTTCAGGGTCACTCAAGTGATGTTCCCCATTCTGTGCCTTGGAGGATGTTTGTGGATATACCCAAATTGCAACACAACACAGTATAGCAAGACTGACAGTGTTTCCTCCACTGAGTTTAGCACCAGAATAACCTATGGAAGTTTTGTTCACAGATGCAGTGCATATCCAGAGTGGAGCAGAGAAACTGTTTACACTGTTAGTCTCTCACAGTCATGAGCATCATGCTAGTACCTACTGTTTAAAATCAGAACTGTAACATTACATATGTCCAGATATGGAAGGAAGTTACATGTGTCTGATTTTGCAAACTTCCAGTTTTTCAGCTTATCTGCCATATGTGAAGAAGCCAGGAAAAAAATGAAGGTCACAAACATTATAAGGTAGCATAAATAGTGTAAATTTATGTTTGACAACCAATATGAAATACAGTACTGTATATGAATATGAGTACTGTATATTTTTCATTAAAAGTGTATTTTTATTTGTGGATTGGCAGCAGTTCTATAGCAACTAGCCATCTTCTAATTAGAAGCCAAAATTATTTAAAAATTGCTTTCTTTCTAAAAAATAAGCTTTTCATACGTTAGATGTTCTTTGGTTTTTCAGAACTATATATCCTTTTTGATCAAGAATTTCAAAGATACTTAATATGCTTTTAAATGAGCTATGGTTTTTCTTTTCTTCTCGTTATTGATTTCTGAAAATTAATTTTGTTTCCTTTTATCATCAAAATATTCCATCCAACAACTGTTCATTTGTTTGTTGTCAAAAGTCTTTCTGAACAAGGTCTTTCCATCAAGGTTTGGGTTTCTTTTTCTGTTGAGCTCCTTTCCCTTTCCCCTGATTGCTTTGGGAATGGCAGTGGGAATCCTTCATTCAAATAGGCAGCAAAGAGACTGGCTAGAGACTAAAGTTCTTAAGAAAAACAAAATGCTTTCTGAGCTTCCTGGGAGGTTGGAGTAATGGCACAAAAAAAGAAGGAAAGGCAAAAGAAAGCCAAAGGAAGCATCCCACTAGAAGAAAGAAAACCTTTCTTCCTTGGCCAAGTAGTGTGTGAGAAGCAAGTTCTTAAATGTACTAAAATCAGATTTTTTAAAAAACCAAAAACAAAAAAACAGGGGTTGGAGAGTGGGGAGGGTAGGAAAAAATTAAAAGGGGGAGGCACGAGTACCAAAGCATAGTTTGTAATTTTAAATCACTAGACTTAGAAAAACTTGTATCAGAAGTATGAGTGTTGAAGCAGACAGTGGTGTCTGATTCCTTTCTCACCTCTCCTTTCCTGATACATATACCTGTAATTTAGGCTGTCAACATTTTTGCACATTCCTAAGACAAAGTTCAAAACATGACTTAGCATTCCAGACCCAGAGAAGGAAGCAAAACACGGAAGCTGGATGAAAGCCTGAGATGTTTCCAGGAAGGTTCCTGGATAAATGGGGCCAAGCATTAGGATTGTGAGACACTGGTGAGGTGAAAGAGGAATGTGTCAGAGGCTTGGAGGAAAGGAGGAGCTCATGAGGGAACACAGGAGCATTGCAGCAGAAATACGTGACACAGCCATGGGAAGACTTCTGGACAAGTCCTTGAATGAAAATGTAGAAAGGGACTGTAGCAAAGTGGGAGATAGAGATTTTGCATTTGACACAATATTGATTTAATCATTGGCATTTTCCAGATCAAGGACTTTTAAATATCTGAATTTTTTTTCATATAGGGAAAAAGCTTCATTTGTTTGTCCTTCCTGCTGACCCCGTGGTTCCAACAAGGTCAACTCCATGGATTTTCCACTCATACTTATTTTAATTTTAATTTCTTTTAGTTTATCTTAAATAGAAGTTCCTAGGGGGAAAAAAGATGCAAAAGGAATAAATGTGGTGGCACCATGAGGACCCCCCCTTGACTTGGGTGGTGCTTTCAGAGTTACCATGACTTGTTAGCTTTCAGAAGAGTGTATGAACTCATCACTGCTGAGGTAAAAATCCTCATTTAAGTGGATGATATCTATACCTAATTTGAAAATACAGCTATAACTTCTAAATCTCTGAGTATTTTCAAAAACACTATGAATGACATTTGTGTCCCTCATTGTCTTTAACATTCAACAAAGGCAGCCCGTATAGCTACTCATATTTTGCAAAAAGGGAAATAAATTATGAGACTTAAATCAGAACCTTTTTTCAGCTTTTGCTGTTTGCATTTTTAAGAAATAATTAATTTTTTTTTAATTTCCTAGAAGTTCCATGCTTGTAGTGTTCTCTATCATAAACTTGAAGCAATATAACAGCATTGACCTTTAATAAAAACTAGGCATTTTAGCACTTAAGTTTTAACATGCTCATGTTTTGTCTTGTATTAGCTCATTATTATTTTCTCATTTTATCTTATGCTGCACTTAGTGTTCAGTGTCTTTGGTGAGAAATACACTTTTTGTTACTGTTTCTGGTAGGGCAAGTAAAGCTGAAGGAAGTAGAAACATCCTGTTGTTGTCTGAGCGGCTAAATTCCTGATCAATAGTGCAATAAAGGCTTCCGCAGGAACATAAAATGCACTTCCTAGAAAAGCTGTTCCCCTGCTAAACTCAGTGGAGAAAGCATTATGACAATGCCCATTTATCAAGAGCAGTCAAGGTATAGAAACTCAACGGGGTCTTGTGGCTTAGGCGTTAGGGATACCAGCCCTAGAAGGACTAAGCCATTGTGTATTGCTATGTATTGAGCCTCCTTCCAGGTGGCAAACAGCTGCACCTTTTTATAAATCTTCAAAAATAAATTTGAAGTGCTTGCTTTCAGCCAATAAGTGTTATATTTAATTGAACCATTCTGCGAATGTTATAGCTCAGGCACCCAGAAAGGTGGTGAATATTTATTATATTTGTTTTGTATTTCCACCGGTCAGCAGAATAATGAAATTCCTTAACTACTTCTCTTTAACTTGCCTGAAGAAAGCACGGTATGTTGCTAAATCGCTTTTCACTAGCCCTGCCGAGAAACAACTTTAATCCTTGTTAGAAAATTGCAGAGTCTGGGCCTGACAAAGAGCTCATGCCTGGTGCATTGTGAGCGCTGGGAGCGGGGCGAGGGGAGCCCTTTACAGCTGCGTGCCTCCAGCCCGTCTGAGCTGGACTATTTAGGCGAGGAGGTTTGTCAATTCCTCCTGACAATGGAACGAGTTTTTCAGTGCCTGTAGCTGCGCCGAGCCCCGTTGGGGATCAATGCTGGCCATTCAAGCTGCACCCTCTTTCATTGCTTTGGTTTGTTAATTTAAGACTAAAGGTCTGCTGAGGGGGTTTAGGGTGTTTAAGAAAGCTGATGAACTGTTTAAGAAATCTGATGAACTGAGAGCGTTTATAGCCCTGGTGTGGCAACTATTGGCACTGAGGGAGCTGTGTCCTTGTTGACCCTCTTGTTATTAAAAATGCACAAGTGCTGCGCTTCTCAATATTTCAACACTCTTTCATTGTCAATACCACCTTCTGAGCCCTTCAGCTTGTTGCTTGCTCTAAAGATCTTCTTAGATTGGGTTTGAAAACTTCACCTTAAACACTAGATTAGACTGATGTTCTGTTTTCCGTGCTCCTGTTGATTTGTTGAACCTTCCCAGGGCTGGAAAGCAAGTAGCAGCTTGATGGGGAGACGGGCTGCTAATATGATTTACCAGTGTACAGTCATGCACAATAAGTGTGAATAAATACAGGGGTCTCACAGAGTCAACCCTAGCCTTTCCTTTTCTCTTATTTTTTACTTTGAAAGAGGTATCTCAGGAAAATGAAGTGAGTAATGCATGCCCTTACAGGAGCTGGATGGGCTGTGAATAAGGAGAGACGAGGAAATAGCGAGGCAAACATTTTTGTTAAAGTGGTTTGCTGCTGTTATCTGCTGATTTGGAAAAAATGTATAATAAGCACTTACTGCTTTATTCTTGCATAGACAACAGCAAAGAATGTAGCAGTAGTACCAAATAATGAACATCTGCAAGAGATGCATTGTGCTTTCACTGCTATTGTTACTAATGGGAAAGTTACTTTTTCTTAAAACTGCTTAAGAGCAGTTGTTGTTGTTGTTGTTGTTGCTGTTGTTTTAACTGGGTGATCTCAGGACAATTATCCAGTCAATGAAGTTTTGGGGTTTGCAATAGGTTCCCATCAGTTACAAGAGATCCATTTCTGCCTCTCTAACATGCTCACGGTTGTAAAAATGTGTGGCCTTGGATTCTCTGAGAGGAATTTGCAGTGCTGTGCTTTTTAACAGATTCAAAAGAAAGTATAGGGAAATCTTTATTTTCTTGTTATTGAGTCCAGCAGATTTAACTTTATGCAGCTTCAACCTACACTAAGTCCTCAAAACTAGTGGATATAAGACCATTCATTAACAAGAATCCTACCCACAAGTACCTCTGGGAGAATTCTACAAATATACTGGATGTGATTGGTATTTAAAATACTGTTTAAAAAAATAAAAATACTTTTGTTCTAATAAAATAGCAGTCATATTTTTTTCTGAACAAGTTATGTTGACAGAAGAGCAAGTACTGTAGTATCATTTCACAATGACCAAATTTAACATTTGTACTGAAAGTTTAATGCATTGAAGCTAGTCAGGAAAACATATTACATTGCTTTCATTCATGAAGTTGAGTAGAGAATTAATTTCCTCCAATGTCTTAGCTTTGTTTTCAGTGCATGTAAAAATATCACGGGTATGTAGAGTCAAAGTTTGATTGCATCCATCTTAAACAATTTTCCTGGTTGGGCATTAAAACATTTTGCCAGAAAACTGGAACAGTCTATTGTCAATAATCTGTCACTGTTCAGTATTGTTGCATGGGAAAATCAGTCTCAGAATTTTCAATCCTGTCTGTACATTGCGTGTCTGAGCAAGTTTGAGCCCATTCTGCATTCTACTTGATACAAACAAAATACATAACAGATACATTACTGGAGAATATCAGTTTTTTAAAAGCTCCTCTACTAAACTAATTCTCTTTACCAGGATTGTGTTTACAATTAAAAACAGTAGCGTCTGAGTAATAATATAATTTCTTGTCTTATCTTATTGCATTTGGGTAGAATGTTTGATGTAGGAATTTTTATGTTTATTTAGATCAATAGAGTTCCCCAATTAATAAGCACAATTGTATTTCATTTTCTAGACATCTGTATACATACAACACCTGTCATATAGTTTACCACTTAGTAACAAATCTGTCACATTAAAAATATTTTGCAGGTATTTACAAAGGAAATCAATACCAGCATGCATGTTAGCGATTAAATAATGTAAATAGGGTAAGAATGTCATTCAGTGATCTAAAACCAGTATTTTATGGATATCTAATCAGTCCCACAATTTAGTGACTAAATCAAACTACTTTTATGAAATATGTAGCTCTCTGCCTTTTTTGTAGTACATTTTTCCCTTTTGTAAAATAGTAAATTAATAGAAGAAACTCTAAAAAGTAAATGTAATTTATTTTCAGTGATTTATAATTAAAATATAATTTAACACATACAAAAAGATCCAAAAGAATTATTATATGAATATCTAATTTCAAACTTTTCTTAAAACTGATAGTTCTAATGTGATGAGATTGTCCCTGTAAGGAAAAGGTATTTGTAGTTACTTACTTATGTCTTTCAAGCTTTTTACAGAGAGCTTACGTTTTGATGGAAGAATTCTATTTCTTTATTTTGTTACATCCAGTAGCAAGTAATTTGTCTTCATATTTTCAGTATATATTTTATTTTATTTGTTCGTGCGGAGGTGGATAATGAGACATGTTAGATACGTCCTTTGAATTACTCTCACAAAATATACCTTGTCTAACATACTACATTTTTAAATATGCATGATTTCCTCTGTATTTTGCAAAGACACAGGAAATAATATTAGAAAATAATTTAAGCCTCTTTCCTGCGGGAAAAGAGACTAGAAACACAGCTATGACACAAACTCTTAATCTCTCACTGTTAAAATTTAAAAAAAAAATCCCTTCTTTTTTACAGTTTGACTAAATGACATCTGGTTGTGATTTTACAGGAGGGGGAAAAATGCTACAACTATATTTAGTAAAATCTCTTCTAATCCAGTTAATGTGAAAGAACTATTAGAGTAGCTATTTGGAACTGAGCATTTTTTTACAGTAACATAGACACCAACAGCAGAGGGCTTATTCTTAACCCATCCATTTGTGATGTGTTGAGTGAAAACATACCCATGCCTAAGACACAAAAAGGAAATAAGGCAGGCTGTAATTATAATTAGTAATTAATGTAAACCAAAACCTTAATATGGTTATTTTGAGAAGGGTGGAGTGGTGTCTTGATCATATTTAAAAACAGTTTCCAGGGATTTTTTCTATTTTTTACTTAATGATTAAGTGATTAATTTTTTTTTTTTTTAAGAGAAGAAAGAAAATAAAAAGACAAGTTTCTTGTTCTCTGGTACCGTTTTCCTGTCTGGAGTGAAAAATCTGTGTATTGTAAATTCTCTCTCAAGATACCCTACCTGTTTCTATCCTGGCTGTTTTAGCTGTCAATTCTCTCCTGTAATTGTATCTTTAATATCCATTCTCACTGACAGATAGCAAAGTGCATAACACTATTTTGCTTGAATATGTTGTAACTGAAAGATAAAATGGCAGGTGCTAATTCATGTAAAGAACGGTTTAGGTCAAGTTATTTGATTTCCTACTGACCCATGCAATTCTCATAACAGGAAATTATATCATTGTTGACTTCAAGTGCTGATCTGTGATCATTTCGAAGTGTTTCATTACCTCTCATTACCAAATCTGTTAAATGAATACTGCAGGGTTATTTGGTGGTGTTTGTTGTTGGTTTTTTTTATCCTTTTTTTCAGCAATGGTATAGCAACTCCATGAAAGTCATATGCATGTGGTTGGCTGACAGATTAGATGTTCAGCTTCACATCTACCAGCTGAAGACTCTCATCAAGATAGTGAAGGTAAATAAAATATGTTTGCATTAGACTGCATAGTACAGAAATAAAAGTAATAAAGTAATAACATGGATGATCAACCCAAAACTTAGAAAATGTGTGGGTTTAGGTTTGTGTTTTTTCCCCACAGTTGTAGCAAATTCCAGGAGTAAAATAACTCATTGAACCACTTAATATTAATTATATGTGCACTTGTATTTGTTATAAATTCTAGGCTTGGGGACAATTAAGATAATTGCAAGGAATTTTGCAGCTAGCTGTACAGCATTGCTGTATGATTATTCTTACTAAATTATTATTTGTCTTGTTACCAATTTTTTGTTTTACCTGAATAATTTCAATAGTGTTCCTTCTCCATTTTCCCCTTTCTCCTAAAAATAGGAACTGTTTTCTTTTCTGTGCACATGTAATTACTGGGCTCAATTGAAAACAGTATTCAATGTATTAAATAACATTTTCTAATCTTTCATACTCAGGGATAAGTATCAATGGAAATACCAATCCCTTCTCTTCAGTCCTCAGTCATTTACATTGGCCAATGTCAAATGCTTCCAAGCAGAGTGTAACATGCCTTGCAATAGGCAATTATAGGTTAACCTACATAAAAGAAAGTTTTCTCCTAAGTCCCTTTTCAGATCTTAGTTGATACCCTTAGGCAAGAGAGAGAAAACCATTTCATTTTTTTTTCCTTTTAATTCTGTCTTGTTTAACTGTGGACATTCTTGTTATCTGTACAAATGTGAAATAAGAAACACCTGTTTTTTCTTAAAAAAATTCCTCATTAAGTTCATGCAAGACTATAAAGTCAGAAGCATCTTAATTCGTGGTCACTGGAATTGCAACTGCAGCTTTCAGGATTCACTAGCAAAAAGGAACGGAACAGAGAGAAATGCAAGAAAACAGTCATAATAATGATGGCTCCCTGATGCACCCAAGCTTAGCTTTGCTGGTTTTAACCTTAACTGATTTCTCTGGGTGCAGGATTTGGCTCTTCACTTGATTGTGTGCCCAAATGGCAAAAGCAGTTTGCTGATCCTTGTTAAAATGAATGGCTCTTGTGAAGAGTTTAAAGCTATTCTCAAATGAATCACAAAATCATAAAATGGTTTGGGTTGGAAGGGTCCTTAAACATTATCTAGTTCCCACCCCTCTGCCATGGGCAGGGACACCTCTCACTAGACCAGGCTACTCAAAGCTCCACCTAACCTGGCCTTGAAGGCTTCCCGGGATGGGGCATCCACAGCTTATCTGGGCAACCTGTTCCAGTGCCTCACCAGCCTCACAGTAAAGACTTTTACAAATATCTAATCTAAACCTACTCTCCGTTTGAATCCATTCCCTCTTGTTCTATCACTGCATGCCCTTGTAAAAAGTCCTTTTCCAAGGTAGCTATTGTCCTCTGAGGAAGAAAATAGGTGTTAGAGGATCTAAAACCTGTGCCCATGAGATCTAAGAATGGGCAGGCTAAATTGTACAAGAGAAATATCACTAGGGAGATTAAAGGAAAGTCTTACAAAACTGAATTTCAGGTGAATGAGCAGCACTGCCAACCTGCCTTCTTCTGCCTCCTGGCACACTGGTTAGCCTTGTTCAAAAGGGGGAGGCTCCTGCTGGAGCAGTGCTTCTGGCAGTGGCCTTTCTGTACCCACATATATATATACCTGGTTTGCTCTGCATGTGAATTCCAACTGTGTTATTGCATGGCACCTTCTGTGGATGTTAAAACACTGAAGAAGATTATGTCAATCATATTGGTTCTGGAAAACAGAAAGTTTTCGTGGGTGAAGATGGAGCTGGTGAAACAGGAACTCAGCAGACAAGAGTCTGTTGGGAAATACAAAACAATGGTTCAAGAAGAGTATCCTAAGAAACTTTTCCTGCTGCAGCCCAGCTGTAGAGAGACATGGGGAAGCACACTTTTCCTCCAAAGTAGAGTGAATGAAGGCATTTTTATGTTTGTTTTAGGAAAAAAAAACCAAACAAAACAAAGAAAAAAAAACATAGGAAGCTGTATTGCTCCTGTCACCTCTTAAAAATATTTTTTTAAATAAAGAAAAGGAAAAAAAAACAAAAACAATAAAACCTCAAATAAATAGGAGGTCATTTTTGAAGGACACAGGATGAGTAAGAGAAATATAATTATTTCAGATTTAGATGCAACCAGAGTAGTGGCCTTATAAAGAAAGACTAGAAGAAGAAACATTGTTCCCTTTATTCTCTTTAAAGGCTTATGATGGCATAAGGGTTTCATTAGCTGTCTGAGACACGTGCAGAGGGATGTGACTAAAGAAGGGTCAAGGACCAAGAAAGTTAGGGAGAAATGAAAAATTAAGCTTGGAAGTGAACATTATTATCCCGCAAAACTATGTCAAGAGAAGAGCAGTGTCTGAACCCCAGAGTGCTGGTCTGAGAATGGGAAGAATACAATGTAAAAGTGAAGGAAATTGCTGTAGGACCTGTTAACAGCATCAAAGCAAATTGAATGCACAGTGTTATAAAAAGGGAATGCAATGGTGACACTTGAAAAAGACCAGGCGGGGTACTCGCAGGAGTGTGTGAGCAAAACATGAGCTGCATCCATTGACTCTGACGTTGACCTGTGAAAGTCAAATAAATCTCAGTCGCAGTGACTCAAACACGGTTTAAATAATCATCACTGTAGCAGAAAAAAAAAATCTTCCATCTGAATATTACCCATTTTAAGAGTGGTCTTTTGCAGTTCTCTGAAGTTTGGAGTGAAATATTTTCTTTCTCTAAGGGTTGTACGTGGACTCCTCCTCAAGCAAAGGAATGGGCCTGATAGCCCTTAATTATCTTCCATTTTCTTTTCCCCGTATTCTCTCCCAAAACACTGAAAATTAGTAGTGATAGCATACACAAAACATGGAACTGCCTAGATCAACTTGTCCTTTTTAAACCTTTAAGGGTAACATCAGGAAAGATTATTTCAAATGTGTTACAATTTAAAAATAGAGTACATAGGTGATTTTTCCACGTACTTACATGAACATAGCATTGATGAATAATACAATTCCACTCAAAATTTTTACATGATGGAAAAACAAAGAAGAAAGAAAAGATGAATACCAGGAAAACAAAATTTTCTGAAATGAAAAAAAAGTATAGATGTGAATCAAGATGTAGAGAACTTAGAATGTAAATTAACTAGGTAGTCACCTCCGAAATTCTGACACTGTAAAGTATAGATCATAATCTGTATTCATTATTAGAGTATATATTGTATTATAATGTAATATATAATCATTATTTGTCCACATTTGGCATATAAATGTATAGAGAAATATAAATAAAATTACACTATGGGGAAAAGGTCAGGCATTTTCTATGAAGTGACAGAACTGAACTACCTGTATCCAGATTCACATTTCAATAGGTATTTAGAAAAATTGTCAGCTGGTGTTGTATTGAATAAATGAAAGAAATGGAAGTTACTGAGAAATCAGCAGTTAGAGTATGCTGCAGCACAAAATACAATCTCTTAAAGAAATTACATTCAAATTAGAACCTCTAGAGTTTGTAGAAATCTCATGCAGCCCAAAAACTAAGACTGCGAAAGCGTTATCAAGGTGATTGGTCCTTAACCTGCAGGAGGAATAAACGTGTGCCACTGGCATGCTAGAAATGGCCAGTGTATCTGTGAAAGAGTACTCATTGCTGGAGTCCAATTCAGGATGTTTTACTTTTGCCACAGAAAACCTACCGAGACTTCAGGTTGCAAGGCGTGCTGGAGGGGACGCTGAACAGTAAAACCTACGACACCGTGCACAGCCGCCTGACTGTCGAGGAGGCCACAGTCTCAGTCACGGATGCAGGAGGACTTCAGGGCATTACAATGAAAGACAGTGATGAGGAGGAGGGATGATTTTATTTCACAAAGCATTCAGAGCTGGGGGGTGATGGTCTGAGGGTGGGGTTTATCTTTGCCTTGGGGTTTTTTGGCAACTTGTCCTTGTAATTGCTTTTATAGTTTTGCCTTATGACATCGGTGCAGAAATGTAACTTGCTCCATTAAAAAAAGAAAGTAAGATTATCAGAGGAAAAGTGCCAAGGACTTTTTGAGAATAATGGTTGTAGCATATTTTTATGTATAGCTTTGCTTAGGGCTGCAACAACAATGGCATGGAGTTTGAGTTCCACTTGTGATTACATTTCTTTCCCTTATGTTTGCTACCATTTATTCTTGTATCTCCATCTGATATTGATGTCCTGTGCAGAAAAAGATGTGTGTCTTACTTAAAACATAACTATACAGGAAATCATCCTTGGAATGAGTCAATGCCCTCAGTAAAAAAAATAGTGTATTTTCAGGATTACAATTTGTTCACCTTTTTTGTGTTTAATTTTACATTATTATGTGATGTGCATTAAAAATTTTAATCTTGCTTCTTTGTATATTGAGGTTGGTATATAAGCAGAAGATCTTCAAGGACAGTCAAACACATACAAACTGCTTAGGAGTGTCGTGTCTATTCATTTTGCAAGTTTAAAAATATCTCATCCTGTTGGATGTCAGTAAGCTTGCCATCTATGTTTGTATTTCTGTGAAAATTTTCAGGCAATAAGAACACATTTTGTTGTGGCCATTTATGTATCTACCCAAGTTTGTATAGAATTCTACAATTAAAAGATGTTTTCAGTATTTCAAACAATTTGAACCGTTGTATGATTCCTCATGAGAATTAGGTTTTTTAATTACTTCATTTACATAGTGATTTATAGCAAATATGTTTCTTTTATAGAGCAGATATATATTGCAAACAAGTACCCAAGGACACAATGTCTTGATAAAGGAACAAAGCAAACAAAAACCTCTCGGTAGCAGATGAACAGATAGGGCCCACTGCCTGCTTTTTGATGCCCTCAGGATGAACAAGAAAGAACTCAAATTTTCATCAGTCAAAACTCACACAGCTTACAAAAAACACAGCAGCCTTTTTTTGTTGTTGTTTGTTTTGTGAGAGCATGACTAAATCCTGAGCTTATGTACACAAAATCAGAAAGAACACAGATGACACCCAGAGAAGTAATAATAGGTTGTCAAGGTTCTTGTTGAGCCATAGCATTATACCTAAGGCACTTTACTGAGGAACTGTTGTGGGTTTACAAGGTTGAGGTGAGGTTTCTGTGCAAGAGCAGTCTGTAGGATTCCAGGGGTCTATTGTAAGCATGCAGGGCTGCAGGAACTGAGAATGAGAGCTGCAGGGAAAACTGGCTTTCGGCGCACCTGGAAGATCAGCCAAGCAGGGAAGGACAAGTTACACTTCCACTAGGTATCTTCTAGGAGAGTAGTTGCAACTCCTGAGTGGCAAACCAGCCTAATCATCCCATGAGGTGAGGTGAATTCAGCTCCAAGGAAGAACTGGGAGCTGGTAAGGTAGACCATTCTGCTCAGTTTTTCATCACCATCTCTGCTGGGCTGAAGGAGGCATAAGAGGCCCAAGCATTATTTTTCCCTATTACCAGGCTGCTGGATGGCTGATTCAGGTTTTGATAGCAGTAAAATAATTGCATATTCCTTTCCTGTCATTTGTCCTAATTGTGCTGGTGTGTGGAAGCTGACGATGCTTGAAGGGCCATTTGGGGCTCTGCCTGGGACCCAGACTTGGTAAAGGATAACCTGCCTGGGCAGGAGCTGCAGCCTCAGCCCCAGACTGGCTGTGGCAGGCAGCAGGGTGCAGAGGAAGCCAGGCTGTCCAGTGTAAAACCCACCTCCTAAACCCAATGAAGCACAGAGATCAGTGTCAGTCAGGCACAGAGGGAGTTTTGTCTGTGAAAAAGTCTCCCTGCTTCCCCTCTCCCCATCCTGACATTCCTCAGACCCTGCAGAGGTGCCTGTAGAGAAGCTAGGTGTAAAGAAGTAAAGGCAGATATCACTTCAGTGGCCCTGCAATGCTTGCCAAGACCTCCTAGTGCGGAGTGTGCCAGGTCTGTGCAGGGTTTTCACCAGAAGGCATTAGATTTTTTAAGTTCCAAGGTAACGCAAGAGTAGGAAGCAATATCCAAATTGAACACTATCCTTAGCAAGCCACTAACAGTATAGAGCTGGAGTGGGACCTAAAAACACCAGGACAGAAGTGCCTGTCACCAGCACAACCCAGGAGGTAAGAGATGGGTCTGTTTCCTTCAACAGAGTGACCTAGGATTAACCTCTCTGCCCAGCCCTGCTATCCAAAAGCCCTGGGGAAACAGTGATTTGCACTTACCTCCCCTTGGGGCTTTTTGTCTGTCCCAAGCTGCCCCCGTGGCAAGAAGAATTTCCTGATAAGGCAAACAACTCTCCCTATCAATTTGAGTGATTACAGAGCAGGTTATATTAATTTCACCTGTCAGGTCCTCAAGAGCCTGTAGGCTATCATGGGCCTCACCTGGGACCCCCAGCCACAGCCTCTGTTCAGGCTGCTAGCTTCTGCCCCAGTGGTGGAAGAGGAGGGCTGGATTCTCACCTCAGCTACAGCCCCACGTGTGCTTGTTTATGGGCCCTGTTTGTCTAGAACCTGATCCAGAGATTGACTACAGAGCCTTGTGAGCATCACAAACATGTTAATGATCTGGTCTCTGAGTTGCCACCACCTCTTCCTCTGCCCTGCTCTCCCTGGCTGGGTGTGGTAGGACTGGCCCTGATGGTGGGACCTTGTCCAGGCAGCCAGGGGAGTCCCCCCCAGCTCTCTGTGCCTTGGGGAGCAGTTAATCCTGTCTACATCCTGACATAATTAAAAAAAAAAAAAAAAAAAGAAGAAGAAGGAAAACCCACCTGAGCAAGCAAGACTTTTTGTGGCTTGAAGTGGGCCCGAGTTACTCAAATTTCACAAAGCATTATACACGTACACTCCATATGTCAAGTATTTGCTATGCAATTTCTTCTATATGCAGTACTTGCAAGATACATTTATCAGTAAGATAGAGATGAGTAAGGAAATCCTAAACAAACAAACAAAAATTCAAAACAAAGATGATGAGAATTTAAAAAAAAAAACACAGATTATGTAACCATGAAGAAGTTTCAAGATGTTTGGGAAGTCACAAAGTATAGGATTGTTAAAGACACAACACAGCAGATATCAATGGATGACAGGTACAGAACAGTGCTTCAGATGCCCTTTAATTTCTTCAGAATGTAAATAATTTTTTTAGTACCTAGATTTGTGAAACCGTGAACCAACATGATGCTTGAGAAGGCCAGTGAGTACCAGCGTGACACTCCAGCGTTAGGCGCCGTCGCCTCCGGCAGCGAGGGCAGTGCCCGGTGAGGGAGGGCACAGGGGCTGCCTCTACATCTTAACTCGGCGTTTAAGCGGGGCTGCGTGCCCGTCCCGAGCGGGCGGCATCGCCCTGAGCTCCCGAGCGAGGCAGCCGGCGGGGACCGGGGCTGGGGGGCTCCGCGGGGACCTCCGCTCTGCCTGGGCGAGCGCGGAGTGCAGCGAGCCCTTAGGAAAGGGGCAGTTTAAGTCGTTCCCCTTGAGTCTTAGTGGTATAAGCGGGGCTTTAGAAGTCGAATCAGAAGCCACGACCAGGTGCCCGCCGCCGCTGCGAGCGGTGCTCGCAGCTCTCCCGCTCCGGGCAAAGGGTGCCTGGGAGCCAAGAGCTCGCTGCCCTCGGCTGTCGCTTACCCCAGACAAGGAGGCGATAGGAAGGCAAGGCAGCGGCTGGGGGAGCACCGCGGGCACTGAACCTCCCACCTCCAGACAGGCAGAGCGGCCGCTCAGGCCGCGCCTCCGAGCCCACACCGGCGCTCCGGCCGCCGAGACTGGCGCTTGTGGAGCGGCCCCTCCCTTCAAACCCGACCCGGAGCGGAGGGCAGCCCCCGCGCAGGAACCGGCACGGCTTTGGAGGGACAGCCAGAGTGAGAGGGCGAGTGGCTCCCGGGGCACCGCTGTTCATGGAAGGCGCCCAGGGGAGCGGCCTCCCCGCCTCTCTCCCTCCTTGGCCCTGTGGATATGGCACCCACAACAACGCTTCGTGGGCTCCCGGCTGATCCTGGGTCAGGTGCCGGATGTTTCCAGGTTTTGGGAAACTCCTCCTGAGACCCACCAGACCCCGGCGCAGAGCGCGGGCGGGGCAGCAGTGTCAGCTTCGGAGTGGACAGCAAGTGCGGCTCCACGAGGGACATGGCGATGAGCGCGGGGGCCGGGCGGGGAGTGTGAGGCTGTGAGGCGGGTTCTCGCACAGAGAATGCCCCTTAGGCACCTACCGAAGGGGGTTGAGTCAGATGTTTGACTCAGCGAAGGAGCGCGGAGCAGGCGGCGGGGGCCGCACGGGGCGGGCGGGGAGCGCGGCTCCCTCTGTGTGAGGGACGGAGCCCGGGACGCCTCTGAGACCCGCGGAGACAGCGCGGCCGGCCTCCCTCCGGCACGGGCGGACCTCGCTTTAACAGAGATTGGGGGGAAAATGCAGCTAAACAAACAAACAAAAAAAAATCAATCGCACACACACAAAAAGTTTGTTTTTGGCCTCAGCAGGTGTATTGTCGTGTCGCGCCCACCTCTTCCTCCTCCCTTCTCAGTTCCGAGGGTAGCTCAGTTGTCCCCTGTGTCTGTTCCCGGGTAGGGGCGCCGAGCGAGCAGCCGAGAAGGTGGGGAATCCTCCCCGGGCTCCGGCCAGCGGCGGCTGCGACAGGGCACGACTCCTACTTTCGTTCTTATTTTCACGTTTCTCACTTGGTTTCTCCCCCTCTCTCAGCAGCGGCGCATCGAAACAGGCCCCGCCATAAACGGGCTGGGTTTTGTCCCGCTCCCTGTCCGGCGGACACCTTCCTGTCGCCATGGCGAGCCCGGCATATCCCGGTGCCTAGAATACAGCGCACAGGCGTCCACACAGCGACCGGCTCCTCACTTTGCTCCAGGTTACCTCCCAATACACCCACAGAAAATGGAAACAAAAAATAAGTTAATTGCTCCTGATCCTATTCAGAAATCTTAAAAATAAATAGCTTCCCCCAGCCAAAGAGCGCATGGCGTTCATTTAGCAGTAACGGGACTAAACATTTGTTGAACTGGGAAAGGAACAAATGAGAAAGTGTCATTCATGGCTCCAGCTGCCGCTGGCCTCTCCCAGCCACTTCCACCAAGGGCCCTTTGGAGTTGATGACACCGCCGGGTCCCCTCACAGGCGGACTGATTAGATTAGATGTGATAGCTGCAGTCCACGTTCGGAGCTGGCACACTTAGCCAAATCGCTCGCATGAATTACGGGAGGGCCGGAAGCGCTGCTTTAGAGGGTCACTTGTAATTTCGTTTATATGTGATTAAAGGCTTTATACATGAAAAGGCTTAATTTGCACCAGTTTGGTTTTCCATTTAGGGGGGTCTGTACGAAATGTACTGTACTGCCAAACTTTATTTTACCTCCAGGAGCACTTGTATTTTGCGGGTCAGCGTTAAATGTTTTTCTTTTGTGATGGATTCAGTTACAAATAGCAATACTTTATTATTTTGCTTGCGGTGGAACTGCTATAGAAGGACGCCAACACACCCTCACTGTACGGGAAGATTACACGTAGTCTCGGAAGGTATATACACACATGCACGCATATATTTATATTACTTTCTTCCACTGGAGAAATTATCAGTGGAGAAAACGCCGAAGTGTTACAACTTAAGAGCTGAGAAAGGCCAAGCGCCTTTGCCCACGCTCCAGAAACCTCGGAGCCCGAGGCTGCTGCGAGGTGTACCCGGGCTCTGCGGCCCCTCCGCAGAGCAGAACGGGGCCGGGGCCGGGGCCGGGGCCGGGGCCGGGGCCGGGGCCGGGTGGGCCCGGGAGCCGCGTCCGCCACCCCAGCAACCAGGCGGGTGGCGGTAGCAGCAGATTCCCAGCCAAAAGGATGGCCGGGATCTCCCCCAGCGTCGGGTGATAAACTGTGACGGCGGCTGGTCCACTTCCCCCCGCTGTAACTCCCCCGTTCATATTTTTCACTTCCCTTCAAAATGCAGTAAACGACAAGTTCTGAGTAGGAATGAGCAGCGAGCCCTCCAGCACCGCAGCAGCCAGGGGCTAGCTCCGAGCCGAACAAGCCAGGGCCGCGGCGGGGATGCGGGCGGCGCTGCGCCCGAGGGAGCACGGCGTCCCTCGCCTCGGGGTAAGCCACCTCTCCAAAAATCCTGCGGCTCGGCGGGGAACGTCTTGGACTGATACGTAGAGAGAACAAACCCAAGCTTTAGCAGCGAATCCCGACAGTGTCACTATTAATGACGACTATTGCTACAGTAATAATAGTTATCAGGGTCTGTCCAGATGCCGTCGAGTCCGCTGATGCCGTGGCCAGAAGGATGTTTTGTGACCTCGCTGGTTCCCTGCACGCTCGGGTTGCCCAGAGGCGTCCCGGAACCAGGAGGGATGTTGCCGTCCCCGGCTCCGGGCGCACAGAGGGAGCAGCTCCATCGGGCAGGAGGGTTACAGTAAAACACTCCCAGGAAAATATTAATACAAGCAACAGAAGGTTAGCGGAGTTATTATCCTTTTCAATTCATTTTTTACTTAAAAACGCAATGGAATTATTCATTTTATTAAGGAGGAAGAAATTAAAGATTAGGCTCTAAAGCGGTATTTTACCTCCCTCTAATCGCCTCTGGGATCGGATTGAAGTAATCCTGACGACGAGATGAATTCGCTGGTGACTCGGATTTTGAATGCATATAGAGATACGTTATGATAATAATGCAAGTGAGCAATATCAAGAACATACCTTAGGAACGAATGAAACACAAAGCCGATTATGGGGAAAAAGAGAACAGCAGCTTTCCCGGGCAGAGCACGAAATCAACTCGAGGCAAAACTTTTGCCCGTAATTTCTGCGACAGTTTGTAACTGCGGGAGACTCGCGGGCAGGTCCTTCCCCCGCCGGCCCCTTCTACTGGGACTCGGTACGTGCTGCCAGCCTGGAGGGAGCCCGGGCCGAGAGGTCCCTTATTGCCGCTTTCAGAGGCTGTAAAATCTCTCTGCCTTGGGAAAAAACGCTGCACCGGCACGAATGCAGCATATTTGCGGCTCAGCAGATACGTAAAGCTTTTAAAAAATGCTGTCCGAGAGCAAGGCAAAGCTCAGGACAGAACTAAAAGGATATGTCGAGGTTGATTTTAGTAACTTTATATACATTGCAACACCAACACCTAGCAAGGCTCCATCTCTGAGGCAGAAGAGGATGACGTCCCCCGGCCCCCCCTCCCCGAAAAATTTTGCCTTCAGATCGCTACGAAAAATTAGGCATTTACATAAATTATCGTGAGAGGTACCGAAAGAAAGGGAGGTATATTTGTAAGGAAGTACTGAATAATAAAGCTATCGCTTCTTCAAAAGTGTATCTCAATATTGAGTAGACCAGTATAATTGCAATGGCAGGGCTGTAATTGCTGCTTTGGGATATTTACCCTGCTCAAATGACACTACATATTTTACTTTCAAACACTTGTCAAAAAGTCAATCCAAAAAGACCAGTTAAGAACAAGCTGTTAACATATTAAGTATATGAGATTTGAAGCCTCTAAAACCCACTCAACAATAATTCCCTTCTTCAGCACCAATCAAGAGGAATTTTGCCTAGATTGAATTAAATGTAAATTGCTCTAAAGGAGGAAATTCTCCTCTGGCAGACGCAAAGTACGAGAGAGAGACTCCGACAGGGCGGAGAAGCGGGCAGCCCGAGACAGCTGCCCCTCACGGCTCTGGGGGGGCCCGGCTGCGTCCCCCCTCGAGTCCACCATCCTTCCTTCCTTCCTGCAGGTAAAAGGCGGGCGGCTGCAGCAACCCGATCCGGGACAGCAATTACGGTCCTAAGGCCCCGACCCGTCTGCCGTGGGGAATTGCGGGGGAGAAGCACGAGAGCGGCGCAGCCCCGGTCAGCGGCCCCCAGGCCAGGGGAAAACGGGGAGCAGGGCCGGAGCGGGGCATCGCGGCCGGCGCGATCCCGTCCTTCCTCCGCCTCACGCTTGCCCGCACGGCTGTGTCCATCCCGACACGTCCGAGGCCAGCCCGGCTCCTGCCTGAGTTCCGGGACACGGAGGACGGGGCGGACACGGAGGTGGCAGGGTGTGCAGGGACTGGAGCCCTGGCCACTGCCCGTCGTTCGACGTGTGCCCTGGGGCCCGCAGGACATTCTCTTCCTCCGTGCCCCGCATGGAGCTCCCGGCCGCGGAGGTAACGTCGTGGAGCAGCCGCTGTCTCCCTCTCCTCGAAAGGAGCCGCGGTGGCTTGAGGCCGCAGCCGCCAGGTCACAGCTCCGGGGACAAGGATGCCTCCCTCCACCCCTCCTTCTGTCTCCCCATCTCTCTGTCCCTTTCTGCCTGGGCCCCCAGCCCTTCCTCCCTGCTCTCACTTCCTCGCAAGACTTCCTCGCCGTCCTGGGCCGGCGGCTGCGGGAGGAGACCCTGCCTTTTGCCTGCTCCTGGGCTGGCACCCGAGCAGTGGGGGTCGGGCCCCCCTGCCTCGCTGGATGCTTCTCTCCATTAGCAAAGCCGAGACCTCCTGCCTCTCTCCCCCTGCCTCTGGAAGGGCAGTGCTGGGCCTCTGATATGGAAGCTGCCGCGGGGGTCCCTCCGCTGAGGGACGCGGCCTGGCCGCTCGCTCCCGGGGGTGCAGGGACGCAGGGACCCTTGGTTTCTCCTGGCTATTAGCGGTAGCGGCCTCTCAGTCACCAGCCGAGTGAACCCCAGGCCGGCGGGAGGAACGGGACCTTGTCCTGAGCCCGAACTGTCGGATGTGGGGTGGGCGGGAACAAAAAGTCCCGTACCCACTGCTGCCCCTCTCATCTCCCCAGCCTTGGCTGACAGGACGAACACCCGCTGGCGCTGCCCGCCCCGAGCAGGGCCGTCAAGCTTCTATTAAATACACGGGGATTGCATCTGTTTAGTTGCATATGTATCTATAAACAGTGTGTGAGCTGTATATTCCTTCGTGTATCTGTGTCAGCCCTGAGTTTTCGTAGTGAAAATTTGTGTAGTGAGTGTATTCTGTAAGGACACAGAAGCTATATTTAGCGTATATGCAGGCTACATTTGTATCTATATACAAAAATATAGAAATATATAAATAATGTTTTGGATTTAAAAGACACTCCTTCTTCCTACCTCCTTTTTCTTCTCTTCCCCTGCCCCAGGTTTTGAATCATCCTTTTGCTCCCAAGCACTCGTTCCATTTGGCCCGGGAGGTTCCTGCATCCCCACGCGCTGGTCTCGCCGTCTGCTTGTTGCAAGTCCCCCGCTTATTTGTCTACCGTGTTTTCCAAAAGCTCACCGCCACCTGACCTTGTTCTTTAAAGCAGTGAGCAGTCCCAGGAGCAGTCCCAGGAGCAGAGCAGCCATTTCCCTCCCTCCCTCAGACACACACACGTACGCACGCACAAAGAGAGCTCGGGCTGGAAAGTGGCAAGGAAACAAACAGCTTCCCCTCCAGCCGCTTCTTCTGCAGCACCTTGTTTGACAAACACCCTGGCGCTTGCCCTTGAATTGGGTTTCACATCCCTATTTAGCACTTGGACAATGATTTTAGATGATGTCATTTAAAGCCAAACAAGAAAATTGATCTCGGATTTGCTTGGCCTCTAAAGCCTGGTTAAGCAGATTGCAAATAATAATAATAAAAAGAGAGAGGGAGGGAGGCAGAGGGGAGAGAGGCGAGAAGGAGGGAGGGCCACCTCCTTCCCTGGGCGGGGGAGGCGCGGGCGCCAATGAAAAGTAGCCGCTTGCTGGGGGGGAAAAACTTTTCCTGTTGACTGTTGGAAGCGAATTGAGCAATTATCTAGTTTACCTTCTCCTCTTGGAAGTTAACGATTGGCGAGATCTTTGCTGCGTTATTGACACAACACTTTCTATTGATAGAAATAAGTAGCGATTGTCCCGAGTCATTGGTGCGCCAAAGTAAACTGTGATGGGCTGGCATGAGTCCACTGGACTGAGAAGGCTGGTTCCGCCGGCGGAGGCTGTGGTGATGGTGGCGGCGGCAATGCTGGTCTTCCTCCTCGCAGATCAGTAACAAGAAAAGGGGCAGAGAAAGTGAGAGAGAGAGGGGAGAGGAAAAAAAAAAAAAGAAAAAAAAAAAAAGGAAAAAAAAAGAGGCGTCTACCAGAGCGGCTCAAACCGGGAGAACAAATGCAGTTCAGCCATGGACAATAGTGGCAACCACACGGCGACCAAAATCCTAGCGACTCCTCCGTCCAGAGAAAGCCTGTCTGCCAGGAGCAACATGATCAGCACGCCCAAGCCACTCGCCTTCTCCATTGAGCGCATCATGGCGCGGACTCCAGAGCCCCGCTCCATCCCCGTCCCGCAGCTCCTCCATGGCTCCGTGGCCAAAGGCGACCCCAAGCATCCGCTGCACCTCAACTCCTCCATCCCCTGCATGATCCCCTTTGTCCCGGTGGCGTACGATACCCTGCCCAAAGCAGCGGTGGCTGGAGCGGAACCCAGGAAAGCTCACTTAGATTCCTCTTCCTCGCCCTCCTTTAGCTGCGGCGATC
The DNA here is from genome assembly GCF_036417665.1 of Passer domesticus. NCBI lineage: Eukaryota > Metazoa > Chordata > Aves > Passeriformes > Passeridae > Passer > Passer domesticus. Next base: position 21,047,586 of record NC_087478.1, read on the forward strand.
TCTTGAACTGTGCCCTGAGCTTGAAAGGAGATTTCCCCCGCGATGCCCTGCCCTTGCAGCAGTACAAACTGGTAAGACCCCGAGTGGTCAATCACTCCTCCTTCCACGCCATGGGAGCCCTGTGCTATTTCAACCGAGGCGACAGCCCCTGTCACCCGTCCTCCAGTGTCAACATCCACCCGGTGGCTTCTTATTTCCTCAGCTCTCCCTTGCACCCGCAGCCCAAGGCTTACCTGGCGGAGCGGAACAAGCTGGTGCTACCGACCGTGGACAAGTACCCGGCGGGGGTGGCCTTCAAGGACTTATCGCAGGCTCAGTTGCAGCACTACATGAAAGAAAGTGCTCAGATCCTCTCGGAAAAAATCGCCTATAAGACGTCGGAGTTCAGCCGCGGCTCCCCGAGCAGCAAGCCCAAAGTTTTCACGTGTGAAGTTTGTGGAAAGGCAAGTAGCACCGTAGCCCGCCTCCCTTCCCCAGCCTCCTGTCCCTGTCCGTCTTCCCGCCTGCTGTCTGTCGCTTGCTTGCTTGATTTTTAAACGACGGCTCCCCCTTGGCACTCTCGCCTTCTAATCGCAATTTTATTTTATTGTCTCCTTTCTCTTTCAAGGTATTTAATGCACATTATAACTTAACGCGCCATATGCCGGTGCACACGGGAGCCAGACCCTTTGTTTGCAAAGTTTGCGGGAAGGGCTTCAGACAGGCGAGCACGCTCTGCCGGCACAAGATCATCCACACCCAGGTGAGCCCATCCTCTGTCCCTTGCTCCCTGCCCAAGAGTCTCCGCTCACGTTTTCCGGGGAGCTCGGGTTTGTCCCGCAGCAGCGGCCGGGGGCGGTCAGTCGGGAGCCGCGGGGAGATTTCGTTTGCCCCAAGCGCGGTAGGTACGGCGGGGTGCCCCGCGCCGGCACCTGCGAGCCCTCAGTTGAACACACAGAACGCCACAAATCTGCTCAGAAAATCCCACTAAACAGAACACAGACCCCTCAAGACAGCCAACAAGCTGTGACTTGGTGTTTGTTTCCCTCCAGGAAAAGCCACACAAGTGCAACCAGTGCGGCAAAGCCTTTAACCGGAGCTCGACCCTGAACACGCACACGCGAATACACGCCGGCTATAAACCATTTGTCTGTGAATTTTGTGGCAAAGGATTTCACCAGAAAGGTACCAGTCTCCAGCACCCTCTCTCTTCCCCGGCTTCCCCCTCTCCAAGCCAGGTCAAGTGTCGGGACAATTTGCGACAGGGAGGGTGGTGGGGAGTTAATTTTGCGTTCAATTTTTATTATTAGATATTTAGGCTAATTTTAAGTTTGGCTAGCTCCAACACATGTCCTGCTCCACGAAGCGGGACAGAGGTCTCTGTCTGTGGGAACGGCGTCTGTTTTCCCTCCACCGCAACATGCAGCTTCCAGCGCGGTTCGGCAAACGAATTGTCCTCTTATTTCCCCCTCCAAATACAAGGATTTAGCTACTTTTTCTTCCCGGGCTGCTGTGAAGTCTAAACCATGGAGTTTTATTTCCGCAATTGTCGTGATTTTGGTTTATTCGATCCTTTCTTTGTCATTTGTAAAGTGTAACAGCCGCGGGGAGAACGGAGAGAAGGCGGGAGGTTTGCGGTCGTTTCATCCTGAAGCCGAACTCTGGTGATGGGACAGAGTTTGGGTGGATTTTTTATATTTTTCTCGTCTTTTCATTGTCCGTCTTTCAAATCCAGGTCCATTTGCCTTTCTTTTCTCATTCCTAGGCAATTACAAAAACCACAAGCTGACTCACAGCGGGGAGAAGCAGTTCAAGTGCAATATCTGCAACAAGGCTTTTCACCAGGTGTACAATCTGACCTTCCACATGCACACCCACAACGACAAGAAGCCCTTCACCTGCCCCACCTGCGGCAAAGGCTTCTGCAGGAACTTTGACCTTAAGAAGCACGTCCGTAAGCTGCATGACAGCGCCCTGGGACTGCCCCGGGCCCCCGCCGAGCTGGGGGGGCCGGACCCGCCGCCCCCGCCCGGGGCGCTGCTGCAGGGCCCGCCGCCGCTGCAGCCGTGAGGGGCGGCCGCCGGCGCCGCCGGGGCGAGCCCCACCGCCCCTTTGCATGCACCTGTTAAGCGGTTTTGTGTATTATGCTCTATATCGCCACTAACGTTAATGGACTGATCGTTTCCTATTTTTTTTTTTTTTTTACTTTTCCCTTTGTTCTTTACAGACTACTTTTTATTTGTTATCGTTGCATCTCAGGTGGAGAGATGGTTAAAAACAAAAAACACAAAAAAACCAAAACACAAAACGAAAAGCGCCAAGCCAATTTCTGCTGTATTTATTTGGGAAACTGTATTACTCGAGCCGGGAATGCTGCACCACTTTAATTATTTCGATGTATATATATTCCCCCTGTGTCGATCCTGCCCTGCCTCCGCTGTCTGCTGGTTATCCTACCCTTCTTGGTTCCCTCCTCTCCCTCTCCCCCTGAATATCGTATCTATATGGACACAACTGTTCGCTATGTACGGATTTGAATTTTGCATTGATTCTTGCACGTGGAGAAAAAAAAAAAAAAAAAAAAAGAATTCTTTGACCTGATGGAAATAAACCTTTGCCAAGGAGTGACTGCGGCGGCGGGGGCTGCGGCGCGGACGGGAGGGCGGGGAGCGCGGCGTTGGCGCTGCCGCACGGCAAAGCTCTCCTCGCCCTTGCCAAAACACTGAAGCAACCGCTAAAGACTTTAATTAAGAGGGGTAATTAGTTCGAATTGATCAAAGCAGGGTTGTTATGTTATTAGCTGCTCAGCAGACTCTGCCAAGCCGAGCCTTGAAAGCGAAGCCCGCCCGTCGGTGGGCGCCTGAGGGGCGGCGGGAGGGGTTTCTGGGGTTGTACCGCTCCCGGGGTAACCGAACCAGGCACGGAGGATGGGCTCTGCCCCCGAGCAGGGCAGGCAGGCCCGCTCATCTCCCTCTGCCCTCTCAGGGCTGTGCCCACAGCCCCCCTCCAGGCTCGGGGGTTCTTTTCGGACAGGGGGCCGGGCCGTGCTTTATCCCGGGTTAGAGCCCGAGGACGGCCCGGCGGGGCGGTCCGGGGAGAAGCGGAGGGCGTCCCACGGCCGCTGGGGATGTGCTCCACTCGGGGGACCTGTCAGGAGCGCCTGCGGGTCTGCCCCAGAGTGACCCTGCAAGAACGGGTGGTGTGACATCCCAGGTCTCGCCCAGATCTTGTACACCTGGAGCTCTCCCAGGGTTCTGGCTTTTGGCGAGGGGCGAGGTGTCGTGGTGACAATCGTAGCTAACGCGTTACACCCAAGAGAGGGATATCGCCTTGCGGGCGGCGCTCCCGCCGCCCCTCCTGGGACGCCCCTCGGGGGTGCCGCAACCAGCAGGTGTGGTCCTCAAGCTGGGGCCGGCAGAGTGAGCCTGTGGAGGCGGCGGAGAGGGGAATCGCGTCTCTCTCCTTTCACACGTGTCGGATTACCGCGGTAATCTCCTGAGCAGGCGGCTCTGCGTGTAAAAAGCAAAGCAACAGGTCAGATCCACAGCGCGGGCAGAGCCTGCGGCACCCCGGCAGGGCTCAGCCCCTCGGGGCGCCGCTTTTCCCCCGCTCCAGGGGGGAGGCGGCCGAGGGTTTGGATGGAGGGTCCTCGGTACAGCCGCTAACAAGCGCTGGCTGCAGCGGCGTGGGCCTCCCTCTGTGCGTCTCTCCTTCGGGGGCTTTGGGGAAATCGGGAGCCGCTCCCCAGATTTCCCAGGGGTCTGCAGCAGCAGGGGAAGGAAGAAGGGGGGTTGAGACAGCCTTCAAGTGACCCCGGTAAACTAGAAGTTGGGATGAAGCAGGGCGGGGAGGAGAGGCAGAACCGTGGTGATAGAGCAAGTGTCCTTTGAGGATCTGGCCCTATGCACAGTTCTCTCCAGCTCTGCTCGGATCCTGGGACTAGAAGAGTGTCATTCTGGCTTCCACACAGATAGATTTCTCCCACATCAGGTGGCTGCAGTGTGTTGCTAGCTAAAAGGAAAACTTTTGTGACATGTAATGAAAGGCAAGGAGTCCAAAAGGTCCCACTAATTTGATGCAAGTATGCCATTCCTCTGAGGCTCTGCTTGAAGGACATATTTCAAAGCAGAAGCCCAGAGCTTGCTTGCTTCTGCTTAAATAAGCTTGCTTTCTTATTTAAGCAGAAGTCCAACTTGCTTTTCTTATTGCTGAGCAAGTGTGATAGTCCAAGGTACTGAAGCTATACTTGGCCTTGCTAAATATTGTAATTTTACAAATATTTTAACCAGTTAAAAACTATTCAAGCACCGATATTGGATCAGTCCTAAAAGTATTTTATATCATGACAAATGGATATGAATGTAAATGTCTAGAGAAACGAAAGGAGAATATAATCTGGAGAATATAAACTGTCCACTCAGCTTCAAATCAAGCACATACATGAGGACTGAAGATACTACTGGAGATTATGTGCACTGGTTATCCAGATGCATGTGCTCAATTTTGTTTCTTCAGATTATTTTCCAAATGCCAGGAGAAATGAGGCCTCAGTCCTCCCCATGTAGAAGCTGTAATTTCTCCCTTTTTTATAGGTAGAGGAATGAGAATTTCTAGTGTTGCTTGACCACAGACCATTTTCATGTTTATAAAAAATAATTTTTTTTTTTTTTTTGCCTTTTCTCCTGTAAAAGATCTGCAGTCGCTGCATAATCTGGATTCTTCTATGTATTCCTGGTGAAGAACAATATTTTGCTAAGGAACACACATGCAGGGGTGACCATATTTTGATATGGAATGGAAATGAGGCACTCTAACTTTATTCCAAGGTGAAGCAGAGAAAGCCAGTGATGAGCATAGATAAGCATTTCTCTTCCTAGATATCTCAGAGTAAACACTACAGACGTGGGACTTCACAGGGAGACAAGGATAGCTCATTTGTTATTTCACTATATAAAACCATGTTTGTGTCAAAGACTGGTATTAATTCATGTCTTGGAAGGCCTGCACAGAATTACCTCTCATTTCCTCTCTTTCAAGATTAATCTCAGGTCAAGTGAATTTCTGGTTAATGGTCAGAGGCAATTCAAAGCTGGTGAAATCATCATGAGAGGCAAAAGCTATAATTTTATGTATATCCAAAGTGTAGAACTATTAACAGCTCTCCTTACTACAGATAAGATTTTAATTTTTTTAAAAATGTGAATAATTTTGATACGAGAAATGGAGCCATCTGTACCTAAAGGAAAGTTTATATGTTCCCACTTCTGTGTGCCAATCAGCATCATTGCCATATGATCTGTATTCGTTGTGGCAATGGTCAGCCTCATTCTACCAGTCCCTCATGGATGCTGAGAGAAGAACCTTGGTGTGTCTGGACCTGCTAAAATCCAGAGCTGGGCATTAGCATCCTGACACCAGTGTAGCCCACCTCCCACCGATGACAACAGCTTCACTGCAGTGCTGAATGAAGGGCAGGCAAGCCTGGTGCCTGTGGGACCCTGGAGCAGAAAGCCCTTGTGGAGGAGGAGCTGTTGCTCTCTACCTTCATCCCCACCCAGGATTTCTCAGATGGGACTGAATTTCTTCTGTGCTTGTCAGATACTACAGATTTGTTAACACGTGCCAATACTGAAAGTGTTATGTATCTGAAAGAGCAACCAGAATTACCAAAGCTGTTGTATATTGCTGTAGAAATAAAATACAGCACAGCAGGATCTTCTCACAGCATCAAAGTTCCTTCTGAAGCTGAAGCGGTATTGACTTTCTTTTGCTAGTGCTTTATTCATGATCAGACATTTCTCAATAGTAGCAAAAAAATTCTCCTCCCAAAGAAAGGAAAAAAGGAGAAGGATATTAGTAAAAATGTTTGTGTGTTTTTCTTGTTGGGGGTGGGGGTTAGAGGGGGTTTGACTGTGTGTTTTTGTTTTTCTAAAAAAATCCATGCATGCCAAAATGTAAACTAAATCCACAGCTTTTTCATAGCATCCAAAATAATTCTCTGCTTCATGGGAAATTATATAGAAATCCAGCACATCTCAAAATACCCAAAATGAATACTAGACAGTATTTAGTCAAGGAAGTATTTTAAAAATAATTTTTATGATTTTTAATCACTTTTTGCTCCCAGTCTTTACAAATACAGTGGTGAAAATGGAGAGATTAAACAAAATTCGACAAATTCATCCAGAAGCATCTCAAATGAAGACATGTTAATCACAGCTTAGTACCAGAACAGTTTATTTGGACAGTGCTTGACAACTAGCAATTAGAAAATGCTCCCAGCTGTGTACCTCCTCTGCCATACTTAGAATGGGACAGCCACCATTTTGTTCTTTGGAACTTGGTACTGGAAAAAGTTTTTTTTTTGCTCCTGGGGTTTTGACATGTTAGTACCAGATAGTTATAACTCTTTAATTATGTAAATCTTTCCACCCACGCTCTGTTTAGCTGCCAGTTTGCTCAGGTACCGTCCTTACGGAGGGAGAATTGTGTTGTACCTTGCTGGAAACTGTAGCAGTAACTATTTAATGGTAACTCCCATATCTTCCATGAAAATAGTGGTAGCTCCAGCTCCACTCCATGCTGGGTCCTCCTTCTCTTCCTGGCCCAAGGGTACAGGCTGCACGACTTTTGGATGACCACTAAGGGGCTGCATAGCACACTGAGACCCTTTGTACTCACCCTTAGTCTTGTGAGTTTGCAGAAAGTCCTTTTGCTTCAGTAATCTGCAACTCTTGAAACAATACAAAAGTTCTCTTTTTAAAACTTCTCATTGTATTATGAAGTACAAGCTGTGTCTCTCTTTTGTCCTCCTTTGAAACTTCCATGCAAGTTATTTAATGGCTTCACTGTTCAGTCACTCTTGTAGTCAAATCCTTGCCTATTTGATTAGGCACGGTATTAAATCCAATAACCATGCCCATGGAAATATAAAAAGACTCCTCCCTCTTTGGGTTTGAGATGGTTAGTATTTCACCGCCATTATTACATTAATTGTAATAAATCATCCTCAGTTACCAATGAATTAAAATACATAGCGAAGCTGCTTTTCTTTTTAAATAAATATATGACAAATTTATACATAGTATGTTTTATTTTGTGTAGCAAATGGAAGAACAATACATTGCAAATGTAAGCCTGAGCAACTTATTTGCAACCATACAGGTAAGTTTTTTTTTTCAGGGATGGGGCTATAAGATTTAGTTGCAGACTGACACAACATGAAAGAGAAAGTCTGATTCACAGTACTTTAGCTTATAGGGATTAAATACAACAGACAGCACAAAAAGAAACCTTTTCAAAATATTTCTAAGCTCCTTGTTAAACTCTTGCTATTACCATGAAACATCTGAAGAGTGTATACCTCCACTTAAAAAAACTTTGTCAAACTCAGATTTTATAAAAATAACCTTAAAAAAGAGCTTTCTTTCTAAACAAAAATAATGAAAAACTCTTGGATGATAAATAAGTTCAAGTGAATTATTTTTCTGAGCAAGTAAGAATTTGTAAAGCAATGTCTGCTGAAGGAGTTAAACAAAATCTGAATCACAATTTATTTAGAAATACATTTAGCTTTATATAAGAAACACCTCAATAAATTGGGCTTTTTCCCTGTGTTTTCCAGAAAATAAGAAAGAAATGGAAATCTTATTTTCTAACCTAGTATATTTAAAAAGGAACTATATATAAAATGAGGAATCCAGGAATCACATCAGCATTTGTTCCTTTTTTTTTGCCAGCAAATACATTAATCTGCATATCATAAACAAAAATATGTTTTTTAAAACCACTTTTGGCTGCTTTAACTGATTACTAAAAGCTGAGGGCCAATGGTTGCTTATGTCCACTAACGCTACCTCATGGCATGAAGCAGTGCAAGAGAGACAGTGAATTTAATTTACATGACATTTTCAAATTCATGGCATACATTTCAAATTTATCCAGTTTGAAAAGATGCAGTAGCACTGGCTAGAACCTTTAGGTAAAGACCAAAACAAATTCTTAATTACTTTTGTGGGCAACGTGTAATTATTATGATTTCCTATAATTAAGTCATGGACTGTTTTGATCTGCAAGTTCTAAGAAGCAGAGACACCCTTCTCTACAAACAGTGTTTCTTCTGTTCTTGTCGAGTGTGCTGATGCTCACATACCTTTAGAAATGCAGCGTGCAGTTACATTTTCTTTGTTAAAATATAAAAGGATTATAACTAGAGCAGAAACTGAGTTACCCCAAAACAAAACTGCCACAAGACAGGCAGCTGAGTCCTCCTCAATGTAAAACTCCTGTTTCTTGAAAAAGCAGTCAGCAATTGTTCTAAATCCTGCCTGACACTGAATGTTGTTGCACTGCAGACTGTCTTGTGAAAGTTACAGTGTTTGAAGAGCTGCTTTAATTTGTGCAAGAAAAGGAGTACAACACAGCCGATTTTCATTTACTAATTTTAACTTACTTCTCTCTATATACTAATTAAAGAGGGTGTTACTTTATAAGATTTTTTAAAAATAATTTTCTGGAGAAATTTATTTGACAAATCAGCATTTATATATTGCTGTAGAAGTTTACAAGTAGATGTTGACAAAACATAAATACGAAAACTTGCTCTATTGAGAGGAATTTTCTTCCAACCAGAGATAACCTGCTTAAGGGCAAGGAGGAGACTGCTGGGTTGGGTTCTTGCCTGTGGGAGCTGTGGTCACATTCAAACATTCTATTTCACGTGCTTTCAAGCACTCAGGAGCACCTGTCCCATATTATTAAATCAGAGTATCTGTCCCTGCTTTCCTTGGACTGCTTCTCTTTGCATGAATGTCAAAAAGTTGTAAGATCAGGGAGGGAGTTGGACATTGGATGGGGGTCCCAAATCTGCAACAAGTGATTGGCTCTGTGACATATGTTCAGTATCTAGTTTGCAAGAGAAATGCCTTTTTAGAGGTGGCTTAATTAAAAATTATCTTACTATGCTTAAGCAACTCATAGGCAGGTATGAATAATTTAATTTAATTTAATTTAATGTGGGTGGCATACATCTCAGGAGCCTTCCTCAGTCCCCAGGTTTTTGATATTCCTGATTTTGGGATTTAAGTGTCAGAAAAGGACTGCTGGCTACTCAGAGTGGGGCTGCAATACTTTTGAAAGAGCTTGGTTTTGCCCTAGTGCACAAATTAAGATAATTTCTGGAAGTATGAGATTATTTTTAAACCAGCATTCCTGCTTCCCCAGCTAGTTTTTTTTTTTGGACATGTTCTTTGTTCAAGCCATCTGCTTCTTTTACAGATCTCTCTGGCTTTTTTATTTTCATTTCCTAAGGAGCATGTAGCACCAACTTCTAAAGTGTCCCACTGTTTTATCCAAGGTTTAGATACAGTTATCCCCTCACCACTTTTCATAATCAAGTGGTAACTTCATGCCACATGAAGTAATTAGGTTATGAATAATTTTGTTTTCCAGATTTCTTTTTTCTTGTTAGCAAATTTCAATTCAGAAAAATCTTGCTCAAGGTATGAGTCAAACCACCCTGTCTACTTTGGGCAATGTTTATGACTTTGGGCACCTTAATAGGAAGTAAATGAACATAAATGTCTGTATTTTCTACACCATTAATGGAGAGACATAGGTGCCTCTAGCAGCATGAAAGAGACTCAGTTCCATGTTAGATACTACCATTAGTGCAGAGAGTCTGCAGTTCTAGCAGCCCCCTGAAACAATCCAGTTCCTGAAGCATCATTCTCTATGATGTCTTCCGGGTGAACAAGGAGAAATCCCAGCATATGGTGATAGTGACCACTTTTTGTACAGTAATTTGGTGGTAAGGTTACTGATCCACATAGCCAGGAGTTTTGTGTTCCTGACTCACAGCACCAACACTGCATTGTAGAAGACTATCCTAGTCCTTTGGTCATGGAGTATGTGGAGTGAAAGCACTCTCCAAGACTCTCAGTTTGCTCTGTAGCTGACATGAAAACACTCATGGGCTGGCAGAACAGTGAGCAAAAAGGACTCTTTCCCCTGCCCTCTTGGGTCAGGCAATCAGAGGGAACAGAGCTGCTGTTCTAGCTGGGTGCTGTGGAGCACACATACAGTTTTCAAGCAGCTTTGGAATCAGGGATGAAATCCCAGTCCTGCTGCCTAGTGAGTATGTAGTGTAATCATTGGCAGCTCTGTGTCTTGCATTCCTGGCTGCACAGTATCTCATTTTAGAGAGAGGAAAAATACTGTAATGTAAAATATTGTGTGGCTTTCTTGTTTTCAGCTTTTCCCTTGGATCTGTGTATAGTCCATCTTGTGTTGTGCAGATTAAGATCTTCTTCCTGCTGGATGAACTGAATTCTTACAATTGTTAGATTTCATTGCCAAATGCCATTTTTGCTTGCACCAGGTAGATTTTAGGAAACCTTGAGCTCCCATCAATGAAGGCTGGAATTACTTTTTCTGGAACCCATGACTGTGTCTGTATTCTACTGTGAAGACTTCCCAGCCTAGTAAAGTGCCCGGGCAGATAAGCTGTACCTGCTGCAGGTAATGTCAAAAGAGCTGTTATTTCTAATAACTAGCACAGCTGAGGGAACAGAAAAGTTATGGATTCTTCAGTGCAGAAAAATTAAGTGTATAGGAGATTTCTTCTATCTCTTTAAAAAATATACCAAAATTAATTTGATTTTATTGAATTGTTAAAACTGTACAACTGTTTGGGATAATCAAGAAACCTGTTCTTGGTTTGCTTTCAAAAAGAATCTATCTGCCCTGGAGAAGAATTTGTTTTGGATACCTGTATCTTTTCATCAAAAATTAGTATTTGAAAGTAACAGCACTGGAGAATAAGCACTGTTACCAGCGAAGGCACTTACCCAGTGAAGGCTAGCATAAGAAAATATAACTTTATAAACTTCCCCATATTTCCCACTCAGCATATGATACTTTGGATTTTATGAATTTGCATAAAAGGGAATGCTTCTTGCTTTATACGTGAAATAATTGCTACAGGTGCAGAGAACCTTCTTCACAATTGGATATCCATCAATTTCTTCAAATATTTGAGAGCTACCATACCCTTATATCCACCCTTGGGAAGACAAGAGGAGCCTCACGGTGATCTCAGGACTGCTGGGGCTGATCAGATGTGAAGTTGAGAGCGAGATGAGATGGCGGTGATGACTGCAGACACACTCCTGCTTTCTTGTCTCTTCCCTGCACTGAGGAACCTGAATTAACTGGCAGCCCATGTGCCAGGGTAAACTCACTGTGAGTCATCTGACACCTCCTCAATGTGGCAGCTGCACTTGTAGGCTGCGTGCTGCCCTTGCAATGAAGAGCTGTATTTGGAGACCCTTGATCTCAAGCACTGAGGCTTCTGCCAGGCTGTGGTAGTGAAAAGGCAATGTAAAATTATATTGTGCTGATCCCACTGAGTGTTTCTGAGGCTTTTGTGTTGAAGATTGGTGTTTTTTTTTTTTTTTCCTGAGATTGGAATTTAAATCCTATTAAATGGAATGAAAAAAAAAAAAATTCCCAACCCTTCTCTCCTTCAAGCCCAACTAGTTGAATAAAATTTTTTTTGGAAGACAATTATCCTGTGTTATCAGGAATCTAAAAAAATAAAAAATTGTTTATGGTACCGCAGTTTGTAACTAGTAATTTTCCATTTCCAAAGGGCTTTCTGAGTTGTCAGGAACACCATATCCAAATTGATCTGGATCTTCTTAAGTATCTTATAGCTTTTACTCTGCTATTCTTTCTAAAAATCTGGTGACACACTGCAGTATTCTGTGTTATTGCAAAATGAATTATTCAGAATGAGCAGCAGAAAATGTTCACCATTTAGATACAGATTTTTAAAATCCACTTCTTAAATTTTATATACTTGTATATACAATTGTATTGTATACAATTATATATATGTATATCACATGTATCATATGTATGTGATAATGAAAACTGCTGTGCATTTTTTAAATAAAATAACTTACTTTTATTAAAACTTCAGACAGAAGCTTCATGGAATTTACATTTTGCCACCAACTTCAATTGAATCAGTGTGAGACATGGGTATTGGAAAGATGATAATACAGATATGCTGAAGTATTATCCACTTTGGTATGTAATAGTTTTGGGAAGATGTTATGTTAATATCCAAATATATATATATATTTCTGAAGACAGAAAAAGAGAAAGATGAAAGTGTGTTTCAAAAAATCTAAATATTCTATTTATATTGGTAAAAATCACAGAATAACTTGAGCTGGACAAGGATCACCAGGTCTGACTCTTAAATGAATGGCCCATTTGGTTGAACCCACAACCTTGGCACTATTAGCACTGTGCTGTGACCAACTGAGCTAAAATGGGCATCAACAATTGTTGGAATAATAAATAAGGGACACAGTGTTTCCCACCCATAAAATGTTACCATGATATAGTCTATTTCAGAATGTGCTGCCGAATAAATATTTATGGCTAATCCTTCATTTTTGGGGTTAGTAGTCTGATCTCTTCAACAGATTTCTGGGCAGTGTCATTCCACTGCAGATGTACCATGCAATCAGCCTCATACTCACAGTGGGATGCTGCTGCTAATTGCCACAGTCGTAGCTCAGAATAAGGCAGCAGCTTCCTAGTGAAACAGAAACAAATTAAGGTTTGAATGAATCAATTGTAAAAAATATCCCAATTCCACAAATGTCTTTTGCTTTTATAGTTCATTAGCTATTAACACTAATAACACTGTAAAGGAATTGCTAATTTTCTTGGGGCATATTGTACATGCTATTATCCAGTAAAAGGGAGTGTTTGAAACGTGAGTTGATCCTTTGGAATCTAACTCAGGTAGTCTTTGAGCTTTCTGCTGAAAGATTCCTCAGTATTCAAGTTTTTTGGTGTGCATGTGATCCTCGGGAGTGAGCATAATTTCCTTTTGTTTTGTTTCTTTGCTTTCTCAAGCCAGGAAATTTTCCTGGTCTTTGACATACAAAAATAAGCAAGAATCCAGAATCTATGAGTTGAGAAGCTATTTTGTTATTGGTTTCTTCTGACATGAACCTTTATCACACCAGTGAAGAAACCTGTTGTCAAGGAAGACAGATGGAATCCAAACTATGGGTTGATTTTTAAATCCCACTCTGACCCCTAATGCTATCATTTTCTATTTGTCCATATTAAAGACAAAAGTGGGTCATAACAAGATATCCCTGAATGCTAGACTATCTTAATTAAGAGGAGCATGCTCCTCATGATGATGAGCTGGGGGACTAGAACACCTGTTCTAGCTATAAAACTGTAATTATAAAACTGTAATACAAAACAGACCCCTCCCTGCTCTGGAGGAACAGTCCTGTGTTAGGCTTTTGCACTGGAATTACACGGATCGTGTCTAAGACTGTAGCTAAGCAGAAAGAAACTTGGCATGTAAGACTAGACACAGGAAAAATCTTCATTGTTAAAGTTACTGACAGATCCTGTCATCTCTGTGAAATCCAATTGAACTAAACCTTTGCTTGTTGATTTAGATGTGAAGGGCAGAGATTTAAGCAATTGTTTTCTGTGGCTGGTAATTGAAAGCAAACAGTGGAAATTTAGCAGGAGGTTTTTGGGAAAACCCAAGATTAAAAACTTGTTTTTCTCATAATTTCCCTTTACATAAGTAGGTAATTTTTACTCCCCACCCCCTTTCTCCCTCACACAAACATGTAGAGGAAAAAAGTACTTTGTGTATACTCATTCAAGTCTGTAGCCATACAGTAATTGCTGGATGCTTGGTCTGGAGCTTTGTGCGTTCCTGTAGAGACCTGTGTCTCCCTCACTACCCAGCCTGAGTCCCTGGCTCTGTCAGGTACTCTTGCACATGAGCCCTTGGCTTGCATGAAGCCCTCCTTCTCAATGCAGCATCAGAATAGAAACTGTTCATAAACAACACTGTCAGGCAGCCACAGACCCTCCTTTAGCAAAAGGAAAACTCTGTACAGGTTGTGTACAGAACCATGAACACTGGATAGCTCCAAAATAGTTGAACAGATCTGGGGGAACACTCTTGGTCTCTGAAACTCAGTTGTTAGTCCGATCACTAGTATAAGGGCCAGACAAACAATTCCCAAACACAGTTAAAGATTCATATTTATTAGAGACCATTCCCACTGGGAAGGCTGGATGCAGCTACTCAGTTTTTGAAGAGTAAGAAAATTTAATAATTTAAATACAGGTTGTTTTTTGTGGTTTTCTTGCCAGCTAGGTTAAGTGCTTGCAAAGGAGCTCAGTGTGTGTTTTATTCACTAATACAGAGGCAGCTAGTGTGCACACGTGTGCTTATGCAATTTAGGTGGTGTTTGTATGGAAGGGTTGGATGTATTACACAACTGCAGGAAAAAATCCTGTGCTGGGTGTATAGAGCATGCCCAAGGCTGCAGTCCACTCCCTATTTTTCTGAGCAGTGTTGAACTGTGTGGTAATTTAAAGAAGTGGCAAGTAGCTTGGACATCTTCAGCAATGTGGTCCATTTAGGCAAAGACCATGTTCTTGATGCTATATGCTGTGATAACCCAGGCCTGAACAGCTTCTAGAAGATTGTTATATTTATTTTTCAGTGTCTTCACTTCTTAGTATTTAGTGTCACATTTAATTAATTCTATAAAAAGTGGTGGGCATGACTTAACATACTGTCCTGGATAAAAGTGCTTGCAGCAAGGGGAAATAACTTAGAAAGATTTAAACTAAACAAGTGTTACAAGCAAGACTTCAAAATACATTAAAATTTTAGGCTATTTTGTCTAACAGATACAGAAAATAATTTCAAAACATTTTTTCTGATGTTTTGTCTGACATTAATCTTTCCTAACAGAAACTGTTCACAGTTCAATTGTCTAGACTCCTCTTAAAGTCACTGAAGAGAAATAAACATCTCTAAAACAGATTTAATGAACTTTGCTTTAGGTGTGCTTTTTCTTTCTTTTTTTTCTTTTGTAATTGTGTATAGAAGGAGTGCTGATAATCACTTGGGTTACGTGCCTATAGCTGAAAGAACCCAGTGCTAAACTGGCTGAGTAACACCTTCCTGTGCCTTTGTGGTAGGCACATGGTCACATGCACCAGTTATCTAATTCCACCCACATACTATGCATTCTTCAGAAAAAAGATGACACTCAGAAATGTTATGACTAATTATTCTTACTAATAACAGCAATACCCTCTCTTTTAATTTTTTTTTTTCTTCCAGCTGTGTGATGTCCTTTACCAGTAGGTGTTTTAGCAAACACATCAACCTTTATGTGCTCTGTTTGCAAGCATGTCCTCCTGTTTGGAAAACCAGATATTTCCTTTGGTAGAATTTTCTTTCTGTGCCTTCTGTGTTATATGCCCTCTTAATCAAACTTTCCAAAACATAATAATCTCATAGCATGACCTAAACTTTATCTCCCTTATTTCTCAACAGATGCATATTATTTTCATTTCAACGTCTATTTTAAATGTCTTTTTTCCCCCTAGATCTGGTGAGATATTTGCATATGCTTTACCACAAAGCACTTCCTAGTGCTTTTGACTTGTTTCTCTGTATGTCTGGGAGGGGTGCAAATGTAAAATGCTTTGCTTTGTGTCACTTTGTACATAGCTTCCCTAATGGGATGTTTCTTTCCTGTATGATGTAACCTACATCTGATAAAAAAATATGAAATGACTTGGCCCTTCCTATTTGGTTCTGTTTCTACATTAAAATGTCTGGTGCCATACTGGTGCATTTTGTATGTGCATAATTATTTGCAGGTAGGACCTTTCTGTTTATACCATATGTTCAACTGGTGCTAGTATGTCTCTGCTCTTCTGAATAACTTGTTATGGGTTTCCAATGATTATTTTTTCTAATATGAAGTTGTCTTATGATAGTGATTTCTTTTGTATTTCTTTTGAGTGTCACCCTCCTGTGATCTTTATCATCACCATGTCACATTTATCAGTGAAATATCTATCTTGTTTCAGTGGGTATAACTGGGTCACCCACTCACTAGCTGCCTCTGTGGGCTCCTGTTTCTCTCACACAACACACTTCTTTGTATGAAAGGCCCTTTTCTTGACAAAAAAAAATAAGACTCAAATGACATAAACAACCTATCTGATTTTTCCCTCTCTGCTTCAGTGAGCTTGCCACTTGAGCCCCTTGCTCTGCCAATATCTCTGTCTTTTTGCCCAACACTCTTCAGAAATGAGCAGCTTCCTGAATTGCACACCACTTAGCTGCCTCAGATCCTGCACAGATTAACATCATTAACTCTTTCCACTTCATGTCTCTTTAGTTTCTGTTTTCTTAAATCCTTGAAGAACACATTGCTGGCACTAGTCTGCATAAGACTCATGGTCAGATAATTTTTTTCTTACTGATGCTATGACATCTTGATGAGATCACTTAGAGCAATGGAGAGTTGTAGACAGATACTCTGAAAGGCCTGTGAATAATCAGAAACTTGAATATAATATAAGGTTGGAAAGACCTGTAAGATCATTGAGTCCAACAGTTAAAAACAAGTTTTCTCTGACCTGGGTTCATGCCTTGGTTCATAATTCAGGGCTTAAACTCCCACTGGAGCCCAAAGTCTCAGTTCATCCCTATTGCCCACATGTTGAGTATCTTCTACACTTTCCTTGGACAGGGTCAGCTAGCTTCCCATCTGGGAGAGGTAAAATGTGGGGGTATCCTGGTCATTACTGAGCTTTTCCACTATAGTTAATATGGATGCAAAATGGCCCAGACCATGTCTCCAAACTTAGACTGGCATTTGGCATCTAGATCTGAGTGTGGTTACTAAAACAATATCAGAAATATCCTTTAACAAAAAGTGAGCAAAGCAGTGCCTTACAGCCAGAATAATACAGAATCTAAGCAGAGACAGAATTTCCTAGTAACTTCATAACAATTAAACCCAAAGAATGTATGAAAAAAAAGAGGCTATGCATAGGATACTTGCAAAATTATTTGGCATTGGCATGCAAATTTTCTCTTTGTTCCATGACTCCATTTCTAGTTTAAAATAATTTTTAGTCATAAAAATGACATGATGCAGAATTTATGTGGAGCAGAAATAAATTATTGCTAAGACATGAGAGATAAATCATGAGTATGTTGTCAGGACACTACTCAGGCAAATGTAGTTGTTTGAATATGGGAGGCAAAAAAGTAATTTTGAGTTTGGTTTCTTTTTGTTTGACATTAATAACTTCTGGTTTAATTGTGAGTTAAGACTAACGTGACCAACAAAGGTTGGTGCCTAAAAAGAAGGGAAAAATGAAGGGTGTAAGTGAGATTAATTAGCCCATGGAAAATGAGTTTGGCTGTCAGATCTCTGTCCTAAGGGTAGTACATCTGTTAGTTAGACCCCACACAGCTCATCAGAATGGCAGCACTGGAGTGTATGCTGGGTCTGATGTGCCCTGCCAGGATCTCTGCTCCCAGAGAAGCTGCTCTGGGCTGGATGCTATGTAGCTGGAGTGGCTTGGAAAGATGCTATGGTGACAGGAGTTTTCTTCCTCTGTGTGAGGAAAAGAGAAATATTGCTCACAGCTGCTTTTTTAAATCTCTAATAAAGCTCTAGCTAGTAATGATTGCTATTAGTATTTCCCAGAGGCAGAAAGGAGGTTCATGCTCTTTTCACAGGCTCTTAGATTTCCTCACCAATTTTTTTTGTGTTCTAACAGAAAATGAAACACCAGAAATGTCATGTAGTAATCGAATAACAGTAATGTGCAGGGAAGAACACAGAAGAGCATTAAGTAAAATGAAAAGGTGAAAGGCTTGGGTTTTTTATAGTTAGTTGAAATGACTGATTTCTGTTATTAGACAGAAATTTAAAAAGACCATTTGCTTAAAATAATAACTGAATATTAATGAATAGTACTGTCCTTACATGCTTGTAGGACTGAACTTTCTTCCATGCTAGTCTTCTAGAATAAAAAGAAGGAAAGGCAGACCATGACATATTTGTTTTAGTGACTGGGTTCAGTTCCAGGTCCAAGAACCCCAGTTACATGAAATATTCATATTCTCAGAGAGGGGTTTTACCTCAAAAGCAGGTCTCAAATGGAGCTAAGACTCTGTGGAAATCTCAACATCCAGGACTGGGAAAGTGGCTTACTTTCTCACAGTAGAGAAAGAAATCTTGTGGAAGTTAAAGTTGAAAGATACTTCTGAATAAGATAGGAAATCAGTATAATTACAAATTTGTGAACTTGCAGAAGATGATCAAGATGTATTGGATAATCTTTAAAATCTTATAGATCAGAAGAGCAATTCAGAGGTCAACGCAGAGAAGTCTGGATCCTGAAAGCAGGAAAAGAGAGCAAGCAGCAGAAGGGAAGGGAGATTTGTAGATGAAAGCAGCCTCTACCTAGGCTTTTACATAGAAGTACTCTTCCTTATAAATTAAGTGAGACCTTTGGATATCTGGCAGCCTGTTTGTGGCAAGGACAGTAGCTTCAATCATGCTGCATATCTGAACATCTAAGTGACAGTACATACTTGTGTATGCACAGAGAAGCTTTGTCACAGGCACTTGGTAAATGGGATGTATCTGGGAAGTGTCAGCCCTGCTTTACACACTAAGCAGTCAATTTGCACCTGAGCAATAAATGCAGCAC
This sequence comes from Passer domesticus, assembly GCF_036417665.1. NCBI lineage: Eukaryota > Metazoa > Chordata > Aves > Passeriformes > Passeridae > Passer > Passer domesticus. The sequence goes on from NC_087478.1 coordinate 21,066,174, forward strand.
ATCCTAAGGGCTCTTCTACTGCACATATACACAATATCTGTGCAGAGCACACATGGCAGACTCTACTCCTACCTAAAAATGCAGCCTCTGGAATTACCTTTACCTAGTACCCTAATTTTGGATGAGGACATGCACAAAGCTGTTCTGCCCCTGCTTCCCAATTCTCTCCCTGGACAGAACTGTTCCCCTCATCCTTCCAAACCCTAGTGCTGTACCACATTCTCTGTTTCATAGACAGAAATATCACAGATATCATTATGTGTGGCTAAAATGCTTGTTTGCAGTTGTAGAACCTGAATGGATGGTTCTGTACATCATTCATGCCACTGTAGCACCTGGGAGGTTTAGTCATGAACCACACCACCCTCCCTTCCCCTTGCAAGTATTGCACAGACACAGAACTCAGCCCTGCCTCACCCACCTTACTGTTGCAAGAGGAGATGAGAGACAAGAAATGGATGTTTGCTGTAATCTGATGTTATCCACTCTACTGCCTATTGCTATCTGGTACGTTGTACATGGTTCTGACCATTGCCTGAAGCTTGTGAAATCCCCAGGAATTGGACAACTATTGAAATGACATTCTTGTTTGTTTACACTCCTAGTGCCTACACAGAACAACAAAGCAGAGTTTAAAAGTAATTTTAAAGTATTTAAGGCTATTGGAGAATCACTAGTCAGTAATTAATAATAATAAGCAACAGCTAATTTAGGGTAAGAATCAAAGTTGGTACTTAGCCCTTAAAGAATTGCCTGTTATTTTGCTATGATCTGTATTGGTGCCTTTCTTTTTTAAAACAAGCAAATGCATATGGAGCTTCTAGGATTGGGCCAGAAACAAAATTTATCTTAAAATGTATTATTTATCCACATTCAGAAGCTGGCTTATAACGATATGATAACATAAACTTTTCTTCACTGAAAGAAGATACTCTCTAAGCACTAGGGAAAAAATAGGTAGTTTGAATGACTGTCATTGTCAAATAGAAGAGTTAAAGCCACTCTAAGAAATTCACTACCATTTTTATAAACAAGTCCAGATATTTAAGAAAAGAAATGTGCTCAGAGAAAATATAAAATGAATAGTTTTTCCAGATTATCTCCTCAGAATTCAAAATCTCATTAAAGAATTATTTTGAGCTAAGGTTAAAAAAAAAATCTGGTGCCATCAAGTGGAAATATTCTGTATTGCTGAGAAGAGCTGGCAAAGTGGCAGCACGTGGATTTTATTAGCTATACATTCCAGCACTTTCAACTATTGCAATGGAAATGCTTTCCCTGTCATAGACATTATATTCTGGTTGAAAACTGGCAAGAAGTCCCATCTGTCAACATGTTTTAAGAACCAACATCCTTCTCTCTTACACATGGGAAACATTTCTTTGTTTTTGACAAATCCTATTTATGGCTGCCATTAAAGACTATCCATAATTACCTTGCTAGGAACGTTGCAGTGTGCTGCTGGCAAGAATTTTGCCTATTGCCAAATCCCCATTCCAGAGCACAGTGGTCTCCTTGAGGGAGCTCTTCACCAGAGCCAGCCAGCAGCCAATGCTATGTATTGAATTTGTTCCAATGTGCAGGGATTAAAAGTCACATTCCTTTTTATTTCTAAATTTCTCAAGTAATTTTTTTTTAAGCCAGGATCATCTGATAGAGTTGAAACTCACTCCGACAAGTTCTTTTGCAGTGGTCCTCTGTGTTTTACCACTTTTCCTGGAGAACCTTGCTTTCACACCGGAACTGGCAGAGCATAGCATCCCTTGGTAATGCTTGACACTGCCTCAGCTGCTTGTTCACTGAAAGTCATTAAATTGGCTTTATGTTAGGGAGGAATTGCATGGAATGAACTTCAGTTCAACATAGTCAGATATTTCCGAGACCTGTCACTTAAATAATAAATTTCCTGCCCTCTGGAGACAACTTTTTCAATATTAAGACACCTGGATTAACCTGAATAAGTCAGATTTGGTTTTATTTTTACTGAGTTTTTCCATGGCTATCCCAGATTATCTTAAAACCTAAAAATTTAGATATTTATTACACCAAAAATCTTCTTATAAAATGAAGTAATTTTATTTTGGAATGGTAATAATAATTCAAAATAAACAAAGAAGTTTTGATTTTTTTTCTGAAGCAAGATTATTTCACGTTGAATTATCAAAATCTTTGAACTATTCTGTTGAGAAACATTGGAAAAAAAATTGAAAAACCCTTCACTTTGGAAGTTTCTTTTTTTCCATTCTATTTCTGAGCAGTTATTATACAAAAAAATGTTTTTTTCTGTTATATTCAGGAAGACCACTCTTGTCAGTTATCACACATAAAGTATAATGTATTATCATGAATTTTTTCCAACCTAAATGATTCTTTGATTCTGTTGTTAATTACCATGATTTCCTTCAGGAAAGCAAAATTGGTGGATTGCATTACTTTAATAACATTCAGAAGATGGACTCTCTGCATGCACACACTGTACACATACACACATATGCATGTATTTATTAAAAAAACTACTCTCCACCATTTCTCAAATCTTGCAGAGTACTCTCCTAAAGCATTACAATATTCAGATGTAGACCAAAATATTATATTATACTCTGTTTTGGAAAACAAACTCTAATGTGTCATGCCATGTTTTCATCCCATCTGGTACATAGTGATAGGGTCCCACTGATGCTTGTCACCCACTGATGCATGTCATCAGGTGTCACTGATGCTTTCTCACCATTAGGTTTGGCTCCTGCTATTTTTTTTTCCCCTCCATGATCATTATGGAGAAATGAACAAATTCTCCATGATCATTATGTACATGTATAAAGCACTCTGCATGAGGCTGGAAACCAGAGCAGAGTTCTAGATCACCAGATGCCAAGTACGATCCTGTCAATGCTCCTATGCCACTTCCCACCTGCTGCTCTGTCCCCCTGCACAGGGTTCTGGGGAGAGGGAGGCTCTGGGGCTCTATTGCAGTAGTGCATCAGGAAAAGAAACTCCTTAAACAAAGGTTATTTTCAGAGGGGCTGTTTTTATACATTTGAAGGGTTTTAGAAGCCCACTACATTCCAAAGTGGTTGAAGGGATGCAGATGTAACTGAGAATTGTGTCCCTTGGATCTCAAGGGAACAGTATGACTCTACTTGATACACTAATTTTCTGAAGCATTTTTTTGAGTGTTGTATGTGGAGGAGAGACTAACTATAATGTGTCTGTAGGTATTTCAGGAAAAGGAACAGATAGGACATGGTTAAATGCTTCAAAGAGCTCATATGAAGTATGTTTAACTGTGTATTTGTTATCCTCACCTTCAGTATCTTACAGATTGAAGTCTCCAGGGGTATTGCTGTAAGGAAAGCATGTAGAGCTTTTTTATGCATATAATAACAAATATGTAAGCTGTAAGTTCTTACATCTGAAGAACAATGCACTCTTCTTAAAAAGGATTGTGAAGTTTATTGTTTAATTCTTTGGAAATGTGGCTTGGTTACTAATATTTAAAAGAGAGAGAGAAAATGGTTCCTGAGAATTTTTTTACTTTGTTATTGCCCATTAACAAGTGGAGTTGCATTATGCACCTTGATTTTGATTGTTTAGTAGAATCTCTTTTAGTGGTAAATAGATTTCCTTGTAAGTCAGTAAATGCCATTCGTGCTGCTGTCTCCATGTTCATCTCCCTAATAAGTGAGTGTTTTCTTCTATTTTACCATAAGTCAGACACAGTAGTAATTTGAATTCTATATCTATGTTAAAACAGTACCCCAATCACTAAAAATTGTTGAGGTCACTCAGAATGTTACTTAGAAGCGATTTGAAAGCCAGCTGGCCCTTGAATATACTGTCACTCTGATCACATGCAGGAGTACATGGAGGATCTATTTTGGGATATCTGGTTGTTCTTGGGTAAAATTTTTCTTACATCACATGTTTCGGGACCTGCCACAACATGTACTTCTAAATGGATGTCAAAGCCAACCATACTGAGACAGTAATCTAACACACTTTTTAAAAAAATCAGCAGTTGTGGCTTAAGCAGACATCTCCTTTTACTCTTCCCATCCCTATACACTTCGTTCTTGTGCCTGCACACACCTTGTGCTGTTTAAGTCTGCTGAATGAGAAAGAGAACTGAAGAATGAGAAGTATTCTTATCAAATAAATAGCTGTTTTTTAAAAGGCAACTCACTTCTATTTCATGCTTTAGAGATAGTTTTGCTGGTCTAGAACCTGTCACTATACATGTTATATATTTTCTACTATTTTCACGGTTGTGTTAAAATAATTTTTATATCTCTGATTTTAAAAATCCAAAAGAATCAAGAACTCTTGCAGAAAAAACTTCATTGAAGAAGTCCTGAATATCTGGTCTGGCACTGGTCTGAATGTGAATTGCATGCTGGACCATAATTTTATGCCATTTTTATCTGCTTTAAAATGTGAACAATACACATGCTCCTGCAACTGAATTGATAAAGACACTAATGGTACAAAAATGGGGGAAAAAAAGTTGAGTTTTGTTGTGTTTTTTTTTCAGAAGAAGTTCAGCTCTTTCTGACAAACCTCACTTGCAGGAGCTAGGGCAGTGATAGGCATTGCTTGCTGAAGGAGCCTAAAGAAGCAGGTTTGCACTTTTAGCACAGCTATGGCATAATTGCTTTAATGGGCTCTTCAAGCAGTAACCCCCGATTCTCTCAAAACAAGGCCCCAGTTTTGATTTTATTCATTCCATGGATCCATAATTAATGGTAGATTGTTATTGACTTGAATGGCCTACTGGTGTGAGCATCAGTAAGTCTAATTACTAGATTAAATGAAGATTTTAATGAAAGTATGTCAGGGTATTTTAGCTGACCTGCTGTGGTTTCTCGCGGTGAACCTGGTACTTGTCTTCTAATCAACCAATTCACTAATTTGCTGAGTAACCTGACATCACAGGCTGTAATTTTCTTCTGTGTTTAGGTTTATTTACAGAGCCATTTAAAAATACTTACATGGTGCCTCAAGGATTATGAGAACGGCTTAAAAAAATCTCAGTTTGATGCAGCAGTCTGAGTATGCACTGTGAATGCAAAAGACAAAAGTTTTACAGTGAACAGGAATGTAAATGATGCTACTGTGAGTTCTGGTGTTTACGAATGAGAACACACATATCCTACATTTGAGGTCTTACTAAAATTAGAAGTCTTTGGGGATGCTGAGAAGGCAATTTTCCCCACTGGGCAATAGGAATGTAAATATACTCTCTACGTGATTGTAGAGAACACAACACTGTGCTGTTCAGTGATGTCTAGTACTCTGCTGGGAGGTCAGTATTCACAGTGGCAGTCAACAGCCACTGCAGGTAGTGGCTTTTCAATAAAAGGTCATGTTTTTCAATAGCCTCATTCTGACTGAAAGCCTGAAAGCTTCTTGGAACTTCTTGATCTCTGCAGTGTAAAACCAGAATTAAAGGAGAAACAAGAGTTTGAGAGGTAAATGCACAGTCTGCAACAATGTCTTCAGGACACCAAATCCTTTTTTCACTTGAGACCTAGAGAGAAGCCCTATTCCAGCAGAAGTTGGTGTGAGTTTTTCACTGACTTCAACAGATTCAAGATTTATACGTGATAGACTAAGAACAAAATCTATGAAGTCCACCTCTCTCTATGTGTTCTGGGAGTTCATTGTTACCATAATGGAAGTCAGCACTTCCCCCACAGTGCTGAGTAAAAAGCATTCCAGCTGAGTAAGAATTAGAACTTATAATTAGGGTTTTTCAGACAAATGGAATTACAATCCACACAGACCAGAAGGTATTTATTACAGAAAACAGCTCTAATTCCAAATTAGCATGTTTTGTAAAGTCAGAATTCCAGATTTTTTTTCCTTCTAAGCCATTCAGTCTTCCATGTCTGGAACACAGTACAGTGCAGGTTAGATTCACCTTAGCTGGCTTTACATTGTCACAGCATGACTCCATGCTGGTTGCTTAGGCTTCCTTTTTCTCTTTGAAGCATAATGGGCACTTTCTTATATTCTCCAAATATAAGAAAATTCTCCTGGTCTGTTTTGTAAGCAGGAAGAGATTCAAATGGTGCTGATAAAATTCTCTCAATCTCCATTTAGAGGGATGGCAAATCTGTGGCAGAAATCAACTCTCCAAATGGCATTTTGGCAGTATCTTAGTCACGTCCTTATTTGTTCTGCTCTTCCTGCTTGCACACAGATAAGGTTTTGCTGCTAGGTAAAGCCAGTCACCAAGTATATCTCTGTGATTAAAGAAGGATGGTCTTTGGTTTGCTGACTATTTTGGCCCAGCCTGGAACTTCAGTTCCTAGAAGAACATTCTAAAACATCAGCAAACTAAAATGTACAAACCTCAATAATTTCAAATGACACAACATATGCTTTACCCCAAGCAAAGTAGTGTATATAGAGTTTTAGCTAAAAGTGAAGTCTCTTTTATATACACATGAAGGAATCTTTAAACATTCTTGCAAACAGAAAAATATTGAAAATGAAATGGTTTGGTAATAAAAAAAAATATTTAGCTACTGTTCGGTAAAATACAGTTTTGCAGAGCTACAGCCCTACATATATCCATGCATCCTCTATAATTTGGAATCAACCTCTCCTTCTCATGTACAAGAGTCGATCCTATTGGTGTCTAGACCACGTCTTGGGCCTCGAAAAAAGGCAGCAGGAACTTTAAAAAATTTTTTAATTACCATCACAGTAGTTAGGGCATTCAGGGGTGGCTCAGATATGAGACCCTTCAGTTACAAGGAGTCATATACAGAAAGTATCTTCCAGTACAAAAGGCTGAAGGAGCTCGCCCTGGAAACTCCAGTTTGCTCGTGTTTATGCTTTCGACACATGTTTTCAAGTCAGCGTTTCAAATTACACTGCGACTTCGAAAACAGCCCTCAACTTTCGAGTAGAGTGCTCTAAGCAGCTGGCTCGTGGCCGAAGCAGAACATGCAACATCGGAGACAACACAGGGACACGTATGTTATCCCTGTAACATCTCAACTGGAGAGACTCGTGGCTTAGTAAAACTCCCAAGGAATATTCACAGCCGACAGCTCTTGACAAAGAAAGTCCTCTCCTCTGCGGTCAGCATTAGGTTCAGGCAAGTGCCTCCTCCGCTGGCTTGCCGGGACGTTTCCTGCTCAGTTCCCATAAAGGGCGCATTTCCCCGAGGCGCGAGCCCGCGGTTGCCCGGCCATTGGCGGCCCGGGAGGTGTATCCCGAGGCCCGGGAGGTGTGTCCCGCGGTCAGGGAGGTGTATCCCGAGGCCCGGGAGGTGTGTCCCGAGGCCCGGGAGGTGTGTCCCGAGGCCCGGGAGGTGTATCCCGCGGTCAGGGAGGTGTATCCCACGGCCCGGGAGGTGTATCCCGCGGCCCGGGAGGTGTATCCCACGGCCCGGGAGGTGTGTCCCGCGGCCCGGGAGGTGTGTCCCGAGGCCCGGGAGGTGTGTCCCGCGGCCCGGGAGGTGTATCCCACGGCCCGGGAGGTGTGTCCCGCGGCCCGGGAGGTGTGTCCCGCGGTCAGGGAGGTGTATCCCGCGGCCCGGGAGGTGTGTCCCGCGGTCAGGGAGGTGTGTCCCGCGGTCAGGGAGGTGTGTCCCGCGGTCAGGGAGGTGTGTCCCGCGGTCAGGGAGGTGTATCCCGCGGCCGCCTCGCGGTTGGCTGCGGCGCGGGGCGGCGGCTCCGCCGGACCTCGGCCGGAGGAGGGACCGGGGCCACAGGCCGTGCCTGCCGCTGTCCCGCTGCCCCGCTGCCCGAGGTAGGTTCGGCGCTGCCCGGCGCTCCGGGTGTCAGCGAGCGCTGCCCGCCGCCCTCAGCCCCCTCACACCTCTTCCGCCCCTGCCCGCCGCCGCCCCTCTGCCTTTCCCCGCCGCTCTCCAGGGGTTTTCCCCTCAGCGCTCGCCCCTGCCGGCGGGAGGCCCCTCGCTGTGCTGCTCGGCACTGTCCCAGCCCCAGTGATGCTGGCGGCGGGGTGAGCCGCTCCCAGCACGGGCCGGGAGGGACCGGCGCGGCCCGGCCCCGCGGTCACTCGGCGCGCTGGGGCCGGGGAGGGCTCCCAGCGCTGCAGGCTTGGAATGCTGAGGTTAGTTTCACTTTTACGACGGGATGTGGATATCGCTGTGGCTGAGCCTGAGCACACACAGGGAGGCATGCAGACGAACTTCTGGCCTGCCAGAGGTCACCCGGCTGTTTGCTCCCTGCCCGGACACCCACCATCCCAGTGCACTCCCGCTGGAAGGCGTCGCTTCTCTCCTTGTGCAAGTCCTCTGCGTGAGGGAAATTTGCTTCACTGCAGGCTTGGGTACGAGGTGTAGTGTTTTAGTACAAACTGCTCTCATTGTTACGTTTTAGTGTGCATAGATAGTGTTAGAGATAGTGACTTGGTGTGACAAGGCTTCCTGTTTTTTGAGAGGGATCATTATGCGCCTTGACAACCCTCTTAGCATGCTGAGAAGTGCCAAAATACCTCCAACTTCAGTACAATAACCTTTGCTGGTGGACAAATGTAGCCATGGTAGGAAGGCGACACTTGGAGCTGTTGTAGATGACTGTGTGCTTTCCTTCATGCCATCTTTTCTGTGCTAGTCCCTCTGGTGTTAAGGACCTGTGAAGTCTTTAGGTATATAGAGATTTTACAAGTTTAAGGCATGAGGACAAGCAGGATTTTCCAAATTATTCAGATACAGAGATTCATGTATTATCTGTTAAAATTGTGTTGGAAACAAAGTTCACATTTTTGAAGCCTATCTCTGAGATTCACATCTTTTAATCACATAAGTATCTGAAGGCCTTAGGCTCCTGGATACTTGATGCTGGACCTGGCAGTGTCCGTGCAGAAATAAGCAGTGGCATGCAGGCTTCACTGGGAGTAAAGAGGACAAGATAGAAGATAAAGGGGTTTTTGTTTGCAGTGGGAATCTGTCCTAGTGAAGCTTTTCCATTTTGCAGAGAATTCATATTAGGGTGAAAACCTGTTGTTCCTGGTCACACATATGCTCACTGCTACTCAGTAGTTATCTTCCATTTTTGGCCTGTGGAGCATTAGTTATATACTTAGTGCTGAGCTTTCTCTTGTAATCAACTGCCTGCCATACAGCCAGTGTTCTGCTTTATTTCTGTGTGTTTGTTAGTTCTGACCTTGATGCAAGTTTTGATGGTCTTTGCCTGGTTTATGGTGGCAAATGAATATAATTGGAAAATTTACGTTTCCAGAATTCTTTTTAAGCCCTGTAGTTAAACACTAGCTGCATTAAAAGCCTTCCTTCACAATAATCAAAACAATTACTAAAATTGAAAATTTGTCTCTAAGGAGAAAAATCACAGGAGACAAACTGTCACCTCATCAGACCAAGATGTAACAAAATTTACTGAAATTGAATTGTCTCACAACAGTAGGGTGTAACTAGAGTATGAGGTATTTGGTTTATGTTTTACAGCAGATGCTAAAGGAGACCAGAACTTTTGCACAAACAGTGTCTGAATTGTGTACGTACCTGTATTGTTTTATTGCTTTTTCTTTGCTGCCATCAGGCTTTACCATGCTCCGAGCCTTTAGTCACACAAACGGTAGGTGCGTGTTCCACCACGCTAAGTGTTGGCACCATCGTAAGTCTGTGCTGGCCATCAGGAGGGAAGATGTCAATGCGTGGGAAAGAAGAGCACCTCTAGCACCAAAGCATGTTAAGGAGTTGACAAAGATGGGGTACAAGGTCTTGGTGCAGCCATCAAACCGGAGAGCCATCCATGAAAAGGTAAGATCCCATTTTGAGAGACACAAGCAAAATCATCGTGCAGTTGTTAACCATAGTACAGGAAAAATAATATTCAAAGGCCATTCATGAGGAAACGTATAAAACCCCCAGAAACATGTAAATTTTGTTGCTAAATGAGGAGTCGTGCTAGTAGAAAGGAAAAGGAGTAGTTTGTTTAGCCTTTTAATGTAATATTGGCACCATGGTGGGTTTTTAGTGTTGTTTTTCTTAATTTCATGTCCTGTCATTACTCTACCTAGAAGTTCTAGTTTCTCTTGAAGTAGAATCTTGGGAATTTCTTTAACATTGTTTTTTTTGTCTTCTGATTGTGAGAAGGCAAAGACTCTAAAAAACCCTGTATTTTTTAAAAGAACAGGAAAGATGAATCTGGTGAACTCAACTCTTGCTTCAATCCTATTCCTCATGTGAAATGAGGAGAGTTTTTTTCTTTAATGCTGTGAGCTTCAAGACAGAGCTTTTACAGTTTTTGTAACAGCAGTAATATTCTGCTGTAAGATAACTGAGAACACAGATGAAAATTGAAACAAAAGTAGGGAATTAGTCATTACTTGCACATACCACCTTTTAATTAAAACACAGTGCTTTTTTAATCAAAGTGCAGATCATACTATCATATTTCCTTAGAAATCACTCTTCAGCTTGGACTTGAGCTTATACAATTTTATAAAATCAGATGCCATCAGTTTTCATATTTTTGAATTTTTCATATTTCTCTAAATTTATTTCCAAGTATTTGAACATCTGACAAAGTGTTTATTGTTGCAATACTGCAGGATACTTCAAATTTAGTAAAATATCCTTTTTGTAGTCTTTAAATGTAAGATGAAGTACTTTACTAACACATAATTATAACTTGGCCTCATATAATAGGACAATAGCATGGTAATTCAATTTGATACTTGATACCTCTTTATCAAATAATTTTGTGAATGTATCACATGCAGTAACTTGTTTCTGCTTGGTAGAATTATATATTTTCCCTCTGTTCTACCTGCTAATATGCTGAGATCTGAATAAGAAAAAACACAGAAAAATTTTCTTTGATTTTTCTCTTTCATAGGAGTACGTCAAAGCAGGTGCCATTATTCAAGAAGATATTTCTGAGGCTTCACTGATAATAGGTGTGAAGAGACCTCCAGAGGACAAATTAATCCCTAAAAAGAACTATGCCTTCTTCTCTCACACTATTAAAGCCCAAGAGGCAAACATGCCCCTTTTGGATGAGATTTTAAGACAGGTAAATGATGTCATATTGAAGATCATTGTCAGTTAACATGGAATGGAAACTGAACTTAAGTGTGATCGCGAGCTTGCTGCCTAGTGTGGTTATTTCCATACTTGTGAATGGCTAACGCGGATAGTTCTCAGTATCCTTTCCCAAAACTGAGTATTTCTTGCTCAGAGGATCTTATGTTTGCAGTGTTACTCTCTTCATGTGCATGAGGCAGATAAGTTGTGAGCATGGTGTGCTCAAGGGAGGCTCTTTCTCCCTGAGCACAAAGAGTTGGAAAGTTCCTAAGCTGGAGTACATGTTGACCATTTCAGAGGAAGGCAGCTATCTGACACTGAAATGAGCAGCCTCTTGGCAGAGGATGTGAATGGGCCTGCAGCAGCTGGAGTGGAACATTGGGGAGCTCTGTGCAAAGAGGGCATGGGCAGTGCAGACACTCTTTCAAACAAGAATTCAGTGCAACTGTTACATTTTTATTTTTATACTTTAATCTTATTACAATATATAAACCCATCAGACTCTATCAATGAAGAATGACAAAGGCATGTGAAAAGGTAGTTCCTGGGAGAGCAATGTGCCACAGACTGCATTCACTGAAAATTTTAATACTCAGTTTGCTGTGTATTTTCAGGAAATTCGACTGTTTGACTATGAAAAAATGGTTGATCATAAAGGAATGCGAGTTGTGGCCTTTGGAAAGTGGGCTGGTGTAGCAGGTATAGTGTATAAAGTAAAGGCAGGCTTGCAACGAGTGACTTCCTGTAATACTTCTGGTTGTCTGTCCTTCCTGAAAGTTGAGGCTTGCAATGTGTTTTTAACTGCATTTTGAATTCTTGCTTTTAACAGCCTTTTTCCATTCTGGTTTGTGCCTCCCACTTTCATGAGACGACATGTCAAATAGATTCCTGTGGATTCCTCACAAATCTAATATTTTATGCTGTTGTCTTGAAGTCCTGTTTGTCCATTGAACTATCTGGAGCAGACTACATATCAAGAGATCAACTGATTAGGCTTTTGATAAGAAAAAGGCTGCTGTCAGTCCCGAGAGCTTGAACAACATCTGTTTGTCACTGTTATGCATTTAATCTGATTCTTGTGTGGCATGGTTCTCATTTCTTTCTACTGAACTTTAACACTGTTTCTTTAGGAGACTCTTTTATTTCCTTCTTTGGAATCCGGTGCTGTGGATACACCTCATAAAAGGATATCTGAATATTAAATGGTGCCTAAATGCATAAAGTGCCAAGAGCAAGTTTAAGGTCACAGATTGCTATTAAATTTCTCCTTCTCTGGTTTTATGTAGACTTTCTTTAGTAGTAAAGTATTAATATAAAAACATGGGGAAGATATCTGGGATAATTGGTGTCTTCAGTCAGTCTCTGCAGTTTTTAACTGGGCATATTTGTAATTAAGACTGATGGTCAAATTTTCTATTTTTTTTTTAACAACAGGAATGATCAACATTCTGCATGGACTGGGTTTGCGATTTTTAGCTCTGGGTCATCACACTCCCTTCATGGTAAGAGTATGTGTGTATGTATTTGTCTTTAGCTAAATAACATTTTGGTATCTGCTAGTTATCTGTATTTGAATATGAAGAATATCTTGATTGGTCTGTGCCTTTGATTTCAGCACATTGGGATGGCACATAACTACAGGAATAGCAGTCAGGCTGTGCAGGCAGTACGGGATGCCGGGTATGAAATTTCACTGGGACTGATGCCAAAGTCAGTGGGGCCCTTAACATTTGTGTTTACGGGCACTGGTAATGTTTCGAAGGTAAGAATTGTTTTCAAAATGAAATGCTCTATAATTGTTAATAGACATTCTTGGCATTTGATCTCTATCAGGTTGAATGGGTTGATGGGTTTATTTTGTTTGCTTGCACTTCACATTTTCCTTTGCCAGTAACAATTTTTAACTACCGTAAACTAAAATGTTTAATATGAGGTCATGCTTAACGAGGCTGACATGCTAACTTCTTATCAAAGAACATGGATTAAATCTTACTGCTTCTCTCTCCTTTCCAAACTGCATGTTTTCTTTCTCCCTCTCTCCCCACTGTTGACTCTGTGCTCACAAGGTAAATTAATCACTCCATTAAACTATGGGGAAAATAATTATTTTTTCCAACACCTGCTGAGTTTTTATGTCTGGATATCATTGACTTGGCTTATAAGTGCTTGACTTCAGGGCTGTTTTCTGTGACACAGGGAAGAGGCATACCCCTGGTTTTGGCCAAAAGATCTGTTAACAAGGCTCCAGCTATAAAGTGAAGTCACTGCCTGCATAAGTTGTTCTTTCTAGCCAAAAGGATGGTGTGTCTGAAAATCTTGTGGTTGTGATCACAGCTCATTGGGGAAGTCATCTTGTAGTTCCTGGCCTTTAGAGCAGACTGGTTGATGAAGAGTGGCTTCAGGGATCTTTCCTAAAGAGAAACTGCTCCTCAGAGTGGCAGCAAAACCCTCTTGTGGCTGAGTTGAGGCCTCCCATCTCAGCCATTAGAAATGTGAACCAGGCATTGGATTGTGGTTTAGGCATTCTGCAGTAGTGGGGAATGATGTAAATTCCTTGCACATAACACCCAAGTGGCTTAGTTTTGTGTGAGCAGGAGTATGTGTGAAACAATGTGTACATCTCTGGAGCTGTTCTCTGGCAGGGCTGTCAAATTGTATGTGGCATTTCAAATTTGTTTTCAAACACCAAATGAGCAGTGTTACATTTATGGTCTACTAAATCCTACTTCATGATTTCAGGGTGCTCAAGAAATGTTCAGTGCTCTCCCATGTGAGTTTGTGGAGCCACATGAGTTAAAGGAAGTTTCCAGATCTGGAGGTATGCAGTGACAATAGTGATAAAAAACACTGAAACCCTTTGTGTCCAAGTATAAGAGCTAATTTTTTTTTATTTTTGTTTTTGAAATTTAGACCTCAGGAAAGTCTATGGAACAGTGTTGAGTCGTCACCATCATCTCGTGAGGAAACATGATGGACTATATGATCCAGTAGACTATGAGAAACATCCAGAAAATTACATTTCTCGCTTTCATGTAGATGTGAGAATCTCTTCTGTTCTTTTATGAAAGGTTTTCCACAGAGTGTTTGTACTTTTCCATATTCATCATTTGAGAGAGTATTAAAATACTAGACCAGGTGCTTTCAGCTTCTTAAAGTACTAGGTGAAAACATCAGGCATCTGTAACTGTCTTTGCAGGTTGCACCCTACACAACTTGTTTAATTAATGGCATATACTGGGAGCAAAATAGTCCTCGCTTGCTCAGTCGGCAGGACACTCAGAAGCTGCTGGTGCCAGTTAAATCTGCTACTGGTGCAATGGATGGCTGTCCTGAATTACCACACAGGTAAGACTCATTTCACTTGTAACAATTCTGCACTATGATTAACTTGTAGTGTTAGGCAGTTTCACCACAGTACACAGTAAATTATTCTGTTTATTTTACATTGTCCCTGTAGCATGTTTTAAAGTGCCCCATTGATTTAGCTCATCTTCTTTTGTGCTTTGCAATCTTATTTTCACAGTTTGGAGTTTTTGAAAACATCACAGTAGAAATGATTTACAGGTATCATCTGTCTTTCTGCAGAGGTAGTTCTGCCACCGATTTTCATACAGAATCCAATACAAACAAAAGTGTGATATCTGGGAATGTACCTGCTGCACCAGTATTGGTAGACTTTTCTATGTCTGAGCAGAGTTTTAGGGAAAGTTCTTCCTACCCTGTCATTTGGCATGTACAAGTTCAATAACCTTTCCTTAGCACCTCTTATTTCTGCAGCAGGTAGTGCTGCAGAAGCCCTGAATGCTTCGCAGCCCTGAATAGTTTTAAGGATAGAATGTGGGGTGCAAATCAAGGGTTAGTCTCCTTTCAGTGGGGATGGGAGCTACCCTTTCTCTCATAGCCCTGTCATAGATTGGGGAGGACATGAAAATATATCCGAGTGAGGAATCTGGTCTTTGTCTCTTCTCTGTCAGCTCTTGACACCTTTCTTTCTCTCACATGACAAATAAAGAGTTGAAGAGTTAACCTTCAGTGGAGCCAGAGGCTGTGCATTAGGCTAATGAATGCTTCACCTGCACCTGCTGTGAGCTGGTAGGAGGCAGCTGCTGCTTTAGGCTTCCCTTTAGGATGGGAAGTTAGTTTAATGCAGGACTGAGCAGGCACAATCTGAGGAAATTGGTAGATGGAAAATGAATGGGAGGTGTTGGCAGCACGTGGCATAGAGAGGAAATATCATGGGTGAATGGATTGTGCCAGTCTTTCCCTGAAATTGGAAGCTGTTGATAGGAATGCAAACTTGATGACTACAATAGGGCCAAATATCCATTATATTTCTGGATACAATATTTTGTGTTTTGTTGACTTCTAAATTGGTTGACATGAAGAAATCTACAAGTTGCATAGATCTTTTCACATTTCTCTTATTTTCTGTTCACTTGTGACCATTTATACCTGTGTTTCTTAGTAATTTATATAATGCTCTATTCTGCTGTCTTTTTATTTTAATTGCTTTAGACTTCTGGCCATATGTGACATTTCAGCAGATACTGGAGGATCTATAGAATTTATGACTGAGTGTACAACAATTGACAACCCATTTTGTATGTATGATGCTGACCAGCATATTACTCACGACAGGTGGGAGAGCCCTTACTTTGTACTGTTTTCCATTGTAACTCATAGAGTGAAACATTATATTGAAAAAAATCATGCATTTATAACACTTCTGAAAGGTGGTACCTCTCAGGTACTAAGAGGTAGTTTAGAAGAGCTGTTTTCTCTCTTTCAGTGTTGAAGGCTCAGGGATTCTGATGTGTTCCATTGACAATCTGCCAGCTCAGCTTCCTATAGAAGCAACAGAGTACTTTGGGGATATGCTTTTCCCTTATATTGAAGAGATGGTAAGAGCTTATGTGTCCGACAAGAAGGTAAAAGGTTCAGAATTTGGTCTGCTTGTTTGTTGCTTTTCTGGTCTCCTGTATACATTTAAAAGGAATCTGCTGTAGAACATAACTGACTTTGTACTTCAAAAAAAGAAAAAAACTTTTGAAGTCTTGAGGCAATCCTTTGAAAAGGAAACATGTGAATGAGACATGAGTGACCTGGATGTCTTAGGGATTTGTCAAGAGCACTTTCTGTAGGCAGAAAATACTCTCTGGTAGGTAGTTCATTGCTTCTGGACCCTGCACCAGATGTAAACATCTGATTTTCTTGGGCACTCAGCAATCCCTTACAGTCAGACTGTTGTTTGAATTCCTGTATTTTCCTAAAAGTGATCAAGTGATGCTGATTGCAGCCAGAAGTATTTCAAATATACCAGATATTGGTATTGTTGTATGCATTTAAATGTTGCTCAAAATCTTAATGTTTTACTTTGAGAAATATTTGGTAATAAAATGACCTGATTTGAAATAATTTATCTCCACAGCTGGTATCAGAAGGCTCAGAACCTCTTGAAAAACAGAATTACTCGCCTGTTGTTCGAGATGTAAGTTTTGCAATTTTGCACCCTTCTTGTCTTCCCCTGCTTTGAAATATACAGACACATAAAGCCCTTAAAATCTTTCATATATTTCCAGGCAGTGATTGCATCTAATGGCTCACTGACACCTAAGTATCAATATATCCAGAAACTGAGAGAGAGCAGGTAATGTATGCTCTTAAAGTTTATTTGATTCAGGATTTAAAAAGCCATCCTGTCTGCATTCTGTCTCCCCTTTTACATTAATTTATTCTTGTGTCTTGGTGGAGTGCATCTATACTGCACTGTGTCTAAATGCCTTCTAGGTTGATGATCTCCTTATTTCTTCATGCACATTGCTTAAATCATTAACATGTGCTGTTAGTAACTTATATTGAAGTTGAGAAAGTGGTCATTTTTCTCTTTCTTGCATTATGAAAACTGTTTTACCAGAGGCAGAGAACAGTTACATGCTACTCTGTTACTCCTTGCCCTTTTGAAAAGGATGTAACACACAGTCATTTGAAAGGAATGCCTGAAAGCAAAAGGCTCTTGAATATTCCTTGAATCTAGTTACTTCTTGTATGGCTCAAGTGCTGTGCTGTGTAGCATTGTTCTGTGACTGGATGTATTGAGGAGACTCTGAGACTTTTTGTTATATTCATGCACCTACAGCTTCAGCTACCACTTCATCCCCACCCTGTCACAGCTGTTATGTGCCAGTGGTAGCCTAGAGTGAATTAAGCTAACAAAAGTATAAATAACCTGTACATCCCTTCCATTCCCCTTGCCCCCTTACTATTAACAAGTATCTATAGTTTACACATGAAAAATGTTAATTTCACAGTAAGTGGGTTCATGTTCATAGTCAGTGACAGCTACACTATACATCTTACAGAAATTTAAATTGGTCTGACCATAAGCACTGCATGCACTATGCACTAAAAAGTGTGTTGACTTCTGCATCTCAAACCCCTCCAATTTTCTTTGGGACTTCTGGTTATGAACTTGTGCATGATGAGCTATAGGTGAATTTTTCACACTAAGTAATGTGCTATTTGCCTCTTAGAGGCTTCAGCTCACAGTGATTTTTGTTCTGTGCTCTTTGCTAGACCCCTTCAAGAGGCTATTTCAATAATAATTTTTTTTATTCCTCACACAGTTCAAGGATATATTCATTTTAGCTTCCTCCATAATCACTTGCATGGTCTTTTGTGAACTGCCATGGAGACTTAATTTCCAAGGGTGGTTATTTTTGCGTAGATTTTTGATATTTCTTTACATCTGTGTGCTGCATGTGATGATCATTTGTTCAGTGGTGTTATTCACTTAGCTGTCAGAAAAGTAGGATCTGCTAACAATACCCTCCTTTATTTTGCAAACTTCAGAGGTGATGCAAATGAGAGAAGGGTTTTACTGCTTAGGATGTGATGGTTTAGAGATGTGCTCTTGTTCAGGCCCTATAGGAATTGTGTGGCTTGTTTCCACTCTAGAAAAGCATTATCCTACATCCAGTTTAGTTTCTGAGGGTTCTATTTAGACTAATTGCCAATACTCCTTCAAGTCTGTGAACATTTCAGACATGGGACAGTCAGACTGTATGAGCTGAACTCTCTTGGGTGCCACTAGATTTACCAAACAAACTCATCTACGTGTTTGTACCCTTACTTGCTTCTTAAGTCCTACTGGTTTCTCACCCACAGCTGTAAAGGCACATCACATGAACAATGTAGATATTATTTGTAACTGAATTATTAAAACTCATTTATAGAAAGTAGGCATAATCTGGAGCTGTGTAGATTCTGTTTTCATGCTTGATGGGTCATTTGGCAGCTCATGTTTTTGCCTGTCCGAGAGTAAACATGCTGTGTTTGATTCAAGTGGGACTTCATTCTATACACTAGAAAAGTTTTGACTAAATATGACAAGTTGGATTGCAAAATCCAGCTTGCTTTCATATAAGAATTTCTCTTTCATCAACACTCCAAATTACCTACCACTTCTGTTCTCTAAAGCATGGAGAGGAATTCTCTTTCTCTGCCTCTAAGAGTGCAGTTGTGGAAGATGTTCTGATAGGAGGAAGAGGAAGAAAATCTTTGGATTTGCAATATAAAAGGATATGATGGGCTTGGGCGACTTTCTTTGAATGTATTAAATAATGATTTAACTTTTTTAAAAAAATCATTTTAGGAAGGTCAAAATTTACAGTAATCTATAGTAATAATTTAGATTAGAGAGTTGATACATTGGTACATACCATTCAGATTTAATTATCTGAAAAGAATAATTTTTTTAAAAGGCTCTGAAATAGGAGGAAAGGAGGATGGAACATCTGAAATTTTGGACAGTAATTCAAGCTTTACTACCGATACAGTAGGCTGGAATGTGCTTCAGTTGTATGATATAGATGTATTTGGTATTGATTTAACTCTCTTCATTCAAAAGTGTTTTTTCAGTGGCATTATTTAAGGCCTTGTGCCCCTAAATGTAGTCAAATACTTCCTGCCATGCTTTAGGTTGGGCAATAGTGCTCTGGTTTGTCTTGGTATTAGGTGTTGCTCTGGCAGACTTTTACACCATCTATCATTGTTATAGCCATTTTTGAAATGAAAAAACATAACCGAGATACTGACTTTTGGCTGCCATGAGAAGCCTCAAAAACATCTGAACAAATACTATTTAGTAAACATATGGTTGGTCCTCTTCTAAGGTCAGCAGGGTTCAGCAGAGTGGAGATCAGCTAAAGGTCAGGATTCTTTCTGAGTCATAATCTGCAATACTGGTATAAACTCTTAGTGGACAAAGGGGAAACTGAGGCTCTTGCTTATATGCTTATGAAGATTCCCATGAAACTGTATCTTTGAAAGTCCTACCTATTTGTTGTAATTTATTTTCAGGGTATGGGATAAGAAAAGCCAAACCTCAATCTCCATTAATTAGATTAAACAGTAGAGCTGTGAACACCTTTCTTCAAAAATAAGAAGTGCTTTAAGTTTTTTTTCTTTTGGTAAATAATTTTTATCTGTGTAGTCATACGTTAGTTTCACAATCCTGATTTTACAACTTAATGCAAATTTAAGCTAAAAGGAAAACTAATTATAAACAACCAAAATGTGTATTCCTGTTATGATTTATGAATTTCTGAGACCATATTTAAACAACTGCTGAGTGCATTATTCTGGTTGACAGAAAGAAATGCAAAATCTGATGTGAATACATCTTATATTGAAAGTCAACGGGAGATTAACTTAAATTTATTTACGGGAGTAGTAGTAGCTAGGTTGAAGGACTGTGATGGTTTTCAAATCTGAGTCCTTGTCTGCAGTGCTGATTTCTTGGTTGGCCATTAACTTTTATTTGACTTTTATTGACTATCATGTTCCTGTGATGAACTAATATGAACCTAGTATAATTTACACAAAACACTCTTTCACCAGAATGATTTAATGTCCTTTAACAGTTACTGTGATGTAAAGGGAGCAAGGCAGAGCCTGGAATCCCTTTCTGACAGCCCAGCATGACATTGGTGGCCCTTGAATTGCCAGATTACAGTAATTTGGCCACTGGGAAAAATACAACTGAGGAAAGTTTTGATGAACAGCTAGAAGAAATTGGAAAAGCAGTGGGAATTCTGATGGATTTGATGATGTCTATGTTAGAGGAAAGGAGCTATAAGCTATGCAGCAGAAGAATGAAAGCAGTACTAGATAGTCCTGGATCGGGTAGCTAAGAACTTGACTCTTGGTCTGAATAGAGTTCTTGGTTTGTAGACTTACTAAAACATACTTCTTCTGTTAACCTTGTCAGCTTACAGTTTCCTTCTGTGTAATTTTAATTTTGCCTGTAACACCTTCTAGGGAACAGGCTCAGTCACTGAAGATGGGTGATGAGAAGAGGGTTTTATTGCTTGGATCTGGCTATGTTTCTGGCCCTGTGCTTGAATATCTCACTAGAGATTCCAACATTGACATCACAGTTGGTATGTAAGAATTTGTTTTCATTACAGTATTATGTCTTGCTGAAGCATGTGGCAGAACCCTTTTCATAAATAATAAATGGATGTGGTTCTGAGAAGAGATAAAGGAAATCTTTGTTATTATGCATGGCAGAAAAGGATTTTTTAGCTTTGTGAGCATTTTGAATTTAAATAATTGACATAGCCATGTTAAAAGTTAACTGTTTGCATGTGTAACCTGAGGGAAATTAGAAATATTTTTCCTTCTAACCTGCTTTGGGCTCAGGATTGGTTTTGTAGATAGTCAGTCACTTTTTTGGTCTTTGGCCTTGTTTTGAGCCTCACACAACAAGAATATGAAAATATTTTTATAGACATCTCTATGAGTTAAGGAGCTGCTTTTCTTATAATGAGTGTCTTGATGGTAAAACTTCAGACCCTGGCTTTCCCATGAGCACCAAATGCCAACTTGTTTATTCCTCTGTTTTGGTTTTATCTGTAGCATATTTCAGGCTGGGCATCTCAATAATGCTTTTCTGTACCCTTAATGATGACTTTACCCTGATTTTGGGACTTCAGATTTAAAACTCAGGCTCTATTGCCTTATTGCCTGAAAGATACTCTGCTGAGAAGTGGTTTCCCTTAGAACTTACAGTTTTATTGCCGTTGGTTTTTGTTGTTGCATTGTTTTTTTTTTTTTTTTTTTTTTCTTCATGCTACTTTCATACTTGGCTCTTGGCTGCTTTTTCTACCCTTCATGGTCATAACTATAGTACTTTTAACCCCTGGGAGAAGATTTACTAGGAGGAAGAGGGGAAATCTAGGAAAGCTGCACCATTGTTGCGAGCACGGCCTGAGGTGGTGGAGAGGGAAGGATTACAGCAATGGGCAGTGCCCATCCCTTGTAACTACAGAGGTGACATCCACTCCCTGCAGTGCAGTAGCAGGAAGGGAAACCAGGTGAACTGGAAGATCTGTTTTGCCAGGCACTGAACAAACATAGTCTCTTATCTGGGTAGCTTAAAAACAAGCAGTTTCTACAGCACACATGCACACAAATAGCACAGAAGGAAAGGGACATGAAGATATTACTTGTTTAATATTTTGATAGCAGGCAAGTAGGTGCAGAAAACAAAACACACATCCAAGTGCCATGTTTGGCTTTGTGCTGTTAGGCTACACCACTTTAAATCCAGATGATGAAAACTTTAATTGGGAAAGCTTCATGTAATAAACTTTTTTTTAGTTTGAATTTGTAGATGATTTTGCCTAGCTCTTTTCCCTTAGCACAATTTCATTTGTAGCGTATAGAGAAACACCTTCTGGTAATGTTTATTTCCCACTGCTGTGGAAAGGCCATAAGGGAATAGGGCCCTAACTCAGAGGCACAGATGCTTTTAATTATCCATAACCTTGTGCCCTTCCTGCTGCCTTCTTTGACCGTTCCTTTTTCCTGGCTGTGTTCTCCGGTTTGTGCTGGCAGCATGGTGACCTTTGAAAGGAAATTAGTCAGATGTAGCAAATACTGGTTGTGTTACTGTCGTTCTCTTTTTCAGTTCTGCTTTCCTTATAAGTGCTGATGCCTTTTAATTCCCCAGAAACTTGTGCCCCATATGCTGTCTTCTTTGGCCACTCCTTTTTTGTTCTCTCTGGCTTGTGCTGGCAGCATGGTGAGCTGGATGGGAAACAATTAGAGGTGGCAAATACTGGTGGTATTGTGGATCTCTTTCAGTTATTGTGGATCTCTTTCAGTTCTGCTTTCTTTGTAATGGTAGTTTAGTGAAGGCAAGCAGAGACTGGGTTTATTCCATTTAGTTATAATATGGTATTTGGGATTGGGAGGACTAACGCTGTAGGTAAATACTAAAAGTAGTCAGTTTGAACCTTTTACTCTCACTTGACCTAAGCTAAACTTAACGTGTCTATCTTTTTCAGGTTAAAAATGGTGATTGATATGAATTGGTTTTTGCTTTAAGCTATTAAGCTGTTATTGGCTGTAAATAGGAATTTTGTTAAAGTGTGTTGAAAGAGAGTTTCAAAATATTTCTTTATAAACATGTGGTATGAGGGATAGAGTAAGTTTTTCTGAACACATTTGTTTACAAAATGCCTGATTTTTCTTTAACTGTTAGTGAAGGAAAACATGCATGCAGCTGTTTCTCTTTGGGAAATATGGCACAATTATACATGGGTGTGCTTTAGACTTGGCTTCATCTGTAAGTAACGGTTTATTGTTTTAATTTTAAAACAGTATCTGACATGAAGGAGCAACTTGAACAACTGACAAAGAAGTACAGAAATGTTACTCCAGTTCATATGGATGTCCTTAAGCATGAGGAAAAGCTGTCCTCTTTGGTGAAAAAACACGACCTTGTGATCAGGTCAGATTTCTGTGTAAAACATGATAGGCTCAACCCTAAGTCATGCTGCTCCTTTCTTCTAGCTGATTGACCTAAATCTACTTATACACTTGTTTTCTAATGGCCAAGATGTGGGGTCGTGTTTGTGTATGTAAGTAGTTGTAACTGGCTGCTGCCTTCTTGTGTAGCAGGGCATCAGAACTTTAAAAGGGGTTTTGACTTCTTCAGAAGTGTTCACCAGTTAGGTGGATTTCCTTGTTAATGTGAAGGGCCAGTTGCATCCACAGCCTTATGTGTTCCTGGGATCAAATTTTCTTGTTCACAAGAGGAGGCAAAATTCTGGCATCTTGGAAATTTCTCCTGAATATCCCATTAAGAAAGAACTCATTCCAGATATTGATACAGGGAAGGGACTTCATAGTCCTTGCCATTGTTTCTTTTGCCACAGCTGTCATGAATGTTGCTTCCGTTCCATGTAGAGCTTGCTTTTCACAAAGTAGTTCACCAAGATCATTGTAATGCAAGCTTTCTCAAGGACAGTTTCGCAGTTTTGCATCTTCTAAACCTCCAGCATGCTAGTTTAGAAGATGTCTTTGGAAAGAAGTCAGTGGTTTGTGGTTCACAGATAAGTGTGATCCTCTCTCAAGAATGACTTCCCTATTATTAGATGCCCTGTTCTGAGTGCATACAACAATGCTGTCCTGATGGGGTACTGTTTCACTTTCATAGGTATGGAATTGCTCAGGGCAAGGCAGATATGACTGTTTTTTTAAACTGTTACTGAAGCTCTTTTGTAGGCATTCAAAAACTTTTGAGTGTCTTTCCAGTGACAGGATAAGTCACTGGTTGAATTTTGATGTTGCATGATTCTCCTTCCTTTGTAGTTTGCTGCCTTATTCAGCACATCCTTTTGTTGCTAAGAAATGTATTGACCACAAAGTGAACTTGGTAACAGCCAGCTACTTAACACCAGCCATGAAAGAACTTCAGGAGAGGTAGGTGTGGAAGTAGCATCTCCCTGGTGTTGCTTCCTTCTTTAGTGCATTATCTGAATATTTTGCAGTCTGTTACACCTGCAACACTTATTGTGAATTACTGCTTTCTGAATTCTTTCTGCTTCTCTTTCTGTGATGGGAGGACCAAGTAACTTTCCCATAGGTGCATGTTGCAGAGTGGAGCAATGAGTGCATACCCCAACCTGGTTAGACTAATGCTGTAAATAATGGAATGTATTTTTCTGCCTGTGTCATCCTATTTCATGTTTATGTGCCTTTTCTTCTTCCCTCAGACCTGTTAAGATGTTTGAGCTGGGCTGATATTCAAGCTGAGTAGCTGTGCTGTCATATTCTACCAGCAAGTTTGTTTGTCATCCTTTGCCTTCCCATAATAAAAACTCCTTCTTGGCTTATTGTATATACAGTAATTTCCTCCTTCATGCTCTTCTTTTGGACATGCCTACTGTATAATTTTCAAATTGGTGACAACTCTAGCTAATGTGGCTGTTGTCCTCCTTACTATGCTTGGAAGTTGTTTTGAGCATGGAGCTTCGTCTAGGTGTTCCTCTGAGTCACAGTATTGGAAAATCTGAAGTGCATTCAAGTGAAGAATTGTACATGCTGTGTCTTTACAAAAGATAAAACACAAAAAGCTAGACTGGTAGAGAATCAGTGTTGCAGAAAGTGAGGGATATTTAGGATCCTGTCTTACCACTCTTACTGAGAGTATAGCATGCTCTCAGGAAAAAAAATAAAAAGGGCACTTCTCATTTGTCAAAAGGCAAACTGATTCTGAAAATAAAACAAATCCTTGGTTTGTGGTGATAAGTGAACTCCTCTGGGACTGTAGGCAACTATTAGGAAAAAAACCTCCAAATATTTGTAGTTTTGGAAAGCAGGCATTTTAGTCTCTCTTCTGAAATAACGTGTTTTGTAGGAGCTCTTTAGGACAATTATGACTAGCTTTGTGCTGCTCTCTGCATACCACCTTCCTGTGTTATAGCACTGTCCAGGAGACTGTGGGATATGAATAGCTGGTAGAAAATTATTTTTCCACCAGCACCTAGGTGCAGAGAAGTAAGAGAAACAAAGGTTAGAAGGCTCTTAGATGGGTGTCACTTTTCAGGGTTTAGTATCTGCTTTTGTTTCTTTATTCCCACAAGCTGCAGACAGAACGCAGAATTTATTGTGTTGGAGAAGGTTGACTGGGCAGATTGGACAGATTTATGGAATAAAATGCCAGTAATAGTGAATATTCTGAGTCTCTGTGTTTCTATTATTTTTAGTGTAGAAGCTGCTGGTATAACAGTTGTCAGTGAAATGGGCTTGGATCCTGGTCTTGATCACATGTTGGCAATGGAATGTATCGACAAGGCGAAAGAAGTTGGTGCTACGGTAAGGTTGCGGGTAGTGCGTAGATCTGCCAAGATTATGTTAGCAAAGTTGTTCTTTTAACACCGTGCAGGTTTTGAGCATGTCACTGATGTGTAACAGACTCTGGACATTTTACTTTTCCTGATGCTTTGAATTTCATAGTTACTAATTCACTTGGTGAGACCATCAACTAAGATGGCCCCGCTCCAGTGTATCTTTTGGTTTCCTCTCCTTTACAGGCAGTGCCTGCAGTTTTCCCCTCCCCACTGTAGATCCTTCTCATCTAGCACATTTGGGGGATAACAGAAATTTTAGGAACTGATGGTGATTCTGCAGGGTAGATCTCTATGCATCCTGATCTGTCTTCTCTTCACTTTTTCTTTCCTGTGGATAAATCTGACAGGTTATATCATACACTTCTTTCTGCGGAGGCCTACCAGCTCCAGAGCACTCTGACAATCCTCTGAGGTACAAGTTCAGCTGGAGTCCACAAGGAGTGTTGCTGAATACAGTTCAGTCTGCTACGTATTTAAAAGATGGAGAGGTGAAGTAATGGGAAAAATTTCATTTAAAACCAGACAAAAAACTGTGGTATTTGGCTAAGGAAGGAACTGGGACTTGTAAAATGTTGTGTTTACTTTCAAGCCAGCGGCAGTCAGTTGCCTAAGCTAGTTGCATAAATCACTTAGTCCTGTATTTGAAGCATGATGATACCTAGCTGCTGCCAGCTTAATACTTACTATGTAGAAACTGATTGCCAGGAAGGAATTTATTCTAAAGACTAAAGCACTGGATTGGAGTTGATTTTTCTGGGTTCAACTTCCATTCCTGTTGGGTGTTGCTTTTGCTATTTAATTGCCCTGTCTTTGGTCCTGTGAAACAAAGGTGAGAATGCTTGTCTATCTAGTTTTGCTGATAAATCGAACAGCTTCATTTTCTACTTGCACAGTGCATAACAGAACTCTTGATTCCTTTCTCTTTTGGTGCAATGTGTAATACCAATAACCCACTGAGTGGGTTTTGTGAAATGTTTTTGGGTCTATTTTATCGAAGCTCTGTTTTGCTGTTTGTGCAGGAGTCATTAGACTTAACCTTACAAATCACTGCTTCTGTTTTATGTAAACATTGTAATTGATTTGTGCAAAGCTATTGCAAGCCATTATCACATTTCTGCTTTCCAGCACTATCTATTTCCACTGTCACTTGCTCACAGTAACTGCAATTGTCAAGGAGACTGCCTTGTATAACCACTGTAAAGTTTAGCTAGTTACCTAAAACTTTTTGATCTGCAAAACTTAGAAATTTTTTGAAATATAATCTTTTATGTTTTATGACATTTTGGTGCTCTACTGTTTTTATGGAAGTAAGAAAGGAGAAATGCAGGGATTGTATGTTGGATCATTATTTAAAAAGCAATGAAGTATAAGTTTCAGATGAAAAGGGTTCTTGGAAAATGTTGAAATATTCTATTTCTGATCTGGTTCATCCGTTGCTGGGAAAAATTAGATCATGCATATGAATGAATCATTATGTGAGCACTAGATGAATTTGTCAGTAAATTTTGCAATTTCTCCTCCTTGCCTCTAAATACTTATGTCTTTGACCATTGTGTAGGATTCTTTCACACACCTGTCTTACCTGGTAAATACAACAATATCTTTTGGTATTGCTGCAGGCTTCGCTGCTTTAGTGTTTCTTTTATAGGTAAACCTTGTCCCTTTGCTCAGAAGTCAGAACATGAGTTTTTATTGATGCTGCGTAGCAGATCTGGGCTTTAGCTGCTTGAAGGAAATAGGATTCAGGGCTATGGTTGGGAGTGGTAAGAGAACTAGTCACCAGTTTTGTTGTTTTTCTTCTGTGGTACTTTGTAGCTTCAAGTAAAGATACACATGGACAGTAATTTTATGTACATGTGATATCACTTGATTTATTTTTATATTTTTTTAAAAAAAGGAGCAAACATCCATAATTTTGTTTATATCTGCTTTCTCTCCCATATAACAAACACCAAACAAAACCTAAACAAGATAATAAATTATTTGACCAAAAAGCAGAGAGCTCATGGGTAGACTCTCCCATCACACTGGTGCAGTTAGAGGCATGCTCCAAAATGACATTAATGTAAGTGAAATGAGAACGCGCCATTTTAATATAAGAGCAGCAGGAATTAACTGTGAGTGTGAAAAGAACATGGCTTGTTTTAGCCCTTTGATGGCTGACACACTGCATGCTCTTCCTGCACCAGGTATGATTAAATGGCTTGGGCAACTGCTTTATTTAGATTGGGCGTTTGTTTGCACTTGAATGCCAAACATGTTTTTCCTGTTTTTGAGCATACTTAATCTTTTCTGTTCTAAAATAAGTCAAATACAACTGCACAAAAATAATATTAGCTGTTCTTTCACAAACTTTAGATTATCAATATTCCACCTGGAGGAGCGTTACTGGATTCTGTTACTCCAATGGATTTTTTCCCAGGATTAAACCTTGAAGGTTTTCCTAACAGAGACAGTACAAAATATGCTGAGCCATATGGTATTCAGACAGCTCGCACTTTGCTGAGAGGCACCTTAAGATACAAAGTAAGTTGTTGGTGTTATTATTAGTAATTATTGCTTTCCTCAAGAGATGAGTGTTGTAATTTCAGTAAAAATCGTATTTAAAATTCAGCCTTTTATAGGTCTGCACTTGCTGTTCATGAGCTCCCCATTATCCCAGTTGAGAGACAACTGAAAGCAGTTATCCTTTTCTTTTGTTAATGTAGCTTTACCTGGTGTATTCAACAGGTATTTGCTGCAAAATAGAAAAATAGTTTTATTTGTTTTAGACAGTTGGTCAATTGTCTTGCATAGTCTGTGTTTCCTCTTTTTATTCTGGCTCTGTGTCTGGTGTCAGATCAATAGAAGATTAAAAAAAATTAAATACTTCCATTTTCTTGTATTCCCATGAAAAACATAATGTAAAAATCTTACAGAAAATTATGATTTTCTATCAATCTGAGAATGTTTTTCATTAAGTAACTACAAATCTTAAATTTGAGAAGCTTTATAATTTTGGTCAGCTAAGTAAAATATTAAGAGATAAACGTTTTTTTCCTTCTAACTGATCAAGTCTTTTCCTTTCATTTGTTAGATGTCCAAAGCAGAATCAAAATGTTTTGATGTTTTTCTGTCAGATTTTATTTTTATTTTTTCAATCAATATACATTAAGAAGGAATAAATCTAGAACCATATTGAAGGTTTGAAAAAGCTTAATTATGTCTGTTAAGGTTTATGCTAGGGTTTAAATTATTGTTATTTGTCCATAGCCTGAGGAAGTTGTATGTCCTTTTTGTCTTAATTCCCCTGTTGCAGTACAGCAGCATTTTTTCTGTATTTCTAGGAGGGAAGCTTGCTTAGATAAAGGCATAGAAGAAGAAGGAAGGCCAATATGGGGGGAAAAGGGTTATAAATTGCAATAGCTTTGTTTCTGTCAGTGTAGATACAATCTCTTTTTCAGAAGAGATTGTAAAACTGTGTGGGAGGTGTCTATATCATAATGGAATCCTAATATGACAATATCTCTTCCATTCCATTTGGTGCCTGGTAAACTTTCTTCTTTTGTATGGGCTAGCACAAGGAACTGCGAAAGTGTCAGGATGACATGCCAAGTGGATGTCAGTGTGCTGAAGAATGCTGTTCCTGTGGTTGGTGCTGGCTGTTTTCTTAACCCCCACGGCAGGGCCAGCACTTTGGGCTGGGGTGGTGTTGGTAGGGTTGTGGGGAAGGGTTTCCACAGCTCTACCTACATGGTGCTGGCATGGCAGCACAGGATGCTGAGCAGGACAGAAGTTAGTGTTGGCCCTTTGCACATGCTGCTGTGCTGCAGAGCAGAAGCCAGTCTGTTCACTGAGGAGGCAATCATCTCCTAAAAGTGCCTTTTAGAGATTAAGTTAGATAGCTAATGGAGTCAATTTAAAAAGAGGTGTCACACAGAAGGATTGCAGTGCAAGGCCATCTGAGCTGATAACCTAGTGCTCCAAATAAGGGACTACTAATTTAATTAGTTTTCTTTCAGGGTGCTTTATTTCCTCAGTTCTGCTTTTTTTGTGTTTCTAGTCACTTGCATGTAAGTGCTCTCAGGTATTCAGCAGGTGTGTGGGAATGTTAATGGGATACAAAGAGAAGTAAGCAGAAATCAGTTGAGACTTTTATTGTGCAGCCTAATGCAACCTTTGCCAGTTCCTTTTAAACCATTCTACTGCTTTGTCTGTCTGATATTCCTGAAGATGAGAAATAAGCACACAGGATTCTTACCTTTAAAAGCAGCCTATGTGATGTCCACACAATCCCAGTGGTGTGAAGCTGGGTGAGCAGAGTTCCTCATTGTGCTCTGTGTATTCAGTAGTTTGTTTATGGGCCAGCTGGCTGATACAACCCCACACTGATGGGCTGGGATTTCAACTAGTGCTGGCCAGCTGAGCCCTTTCATCTCAGCAACCAATGGTGCTTGCCATGGAAGTATTGATGACAGAAAAAGCCATTTAATAAAAGTATTGAAAAGTGGGGAAGGGAGGAGAGGGGCTGGGGAAGACACTGCTCTGTGGCAGTAACTTCACTGGCATCAGGTTATTGTGGCTGGCTTCCCAAGGGAATAATTATGGTTATGTCTATCACTACATTCAAATCAAGGAGAAATACCTCAATTTCAAGTGATTAATATATTTAATGGTGTTATTCTTTTATTTCAGGGATACTCTAGGACCATGGGGGGCTTTGTAAAACTAGGATTAATTAACCCAGATCCTTATCCTTTGCTAAGCTCAACTACACCACCTCTGACCTGGGTGAGTTACTCTGCTTACCCCGCCTTCTTTCCTCTGTTTTATTGATGGCTTTCTTACTGCTAGACTTGGGTGTACTTAGCAATGAGAATCTTCTATTGCATCCCAATCTTTGATTTTTTTTCCTGGAAATTAGGAAAACTTTCTTCAGTGGGAATGGAATAAGGTACTGGAACAGGTTCCCTGATAGATTCTGGAGTGTCTGACATTGGAGGCTTTCAGGTCTCCGCTAGACAAAGCCATGGCCAGATGTTTATGAATTGTCTTATGTTTTGTGTTAGTCACAGTCTAGTCCTCAGTGCTCTGAGTTTGCGGTGTCTATATTGTTACTGAGGGCTTATGAGGGTCAGTGTAAAAGCATTTTTCAGGGCATCAAGAAGTAAGAGATTGTGCATAAAGGAGTATATTATATTTTTTCTATCGAAATTCTGTACAAACATTTTTAGGTCTTCTGTTATGCAGCTTTTCTGTTTTGATTTCGGGTGCCTTACTTCATCTTTATCACCTCCAAGACATGAGATGTGCTGCTGTTACATTTGACAATCAATATTTTTCTCTGTAGAGACAAGGTATTTCATATTTCAGTAGGGGTTGGAAAGAGCTGAAGAATGTCTTGAGTATTCTCAGAACAAAGAAAGAAAGTGAAGAGGCCACAGTCTTGCTTGTTTCTGACTAACATATAGTATTAGGAAATGAGCAAACTCTAGGAGTTTTTAGGTGGCCATATGGGAATTACTTTTATTTTTTTCTTTATTAAAGTTTTTTTTAAAATTTTGAGATAATTTTTTGTCTACTTTCAATTTTAGGGTTGATATTTTCAAGTTTCCTTTGTAAAGATGGCTGGAATTTCCAGTTCTTCTAGCCTCAATGAATAAGTATACAGTGTTATGTAATCTGTAAAAATAGCTATAAATTCATTATTCTCACTGCAAACATTTTTTAGCGATGTTTTTACATCTTTATCTACTCTGTCAGGAAAGTAGAAGAGAAAGGCTAACATGAGCTTGTAGACTCTGCAGTTCTTGCTTATTTCATATCTTGCTCATAGTTCTTTTCATTATCCACATTGCTGTGAATGAAGCAAGCAATAATTAGCATCTAAGTGGCACAAAACAGCCTTCAGATATGCACAAGTATCATGAGAAATCTCTTTGGTAACACTCACAGGACTGCCAGAGCCTTTTTCATCTTATTGTTCTGTTTCCTTCCTTTTGAAAGGGACATTCTCCATTTCTAGACCAATTGAAAGATATCCTGTCTCCAAATTTTCACTCTGTCAGTCTCCAGGTGGCTTCTCTTTCATCCCAATATCCTCCTTGTGTTCCTTGTTTATTCAGTTTCTATATTCTTTCTTTGCTGCTAGAGGAAGGGATAAGACTAAAATATGGGGGGAAGTAGTAGAGGGGTGGGGTACAAAGTCTTTTAGGAAAAGATAAACCCTATTTTCACCTGTTGTGATTAAAATTCTCAAACTTTCTCACTTTCCCAGTACACATAAGCTGTCTTTGAAGTCCTGGATTTTAACTTACAGTAGCTGGTTCTCAAAACCTTGATTGAGATGGAGTGGGAACAGATGTCAGGCCTTCACAAACCTTTTTTGTTTTCAAATAGAAAGAGCTCATGTGCAAACTGGTTGGAATTAAGTCACCTGCTGAGCACCATGTTCTTAAAGAAGCTGTATTTAGCAAACTGGAGAAGGACAAAAATCAGTTGGAAGCAGTGGAATGGTAAAATTTTCCAATGATTTTGAAAGTTTAAAAATGAAAAAAATAAATGTTTCCAATTCTAGCCATTTTGGTTCATGTTAAGACTGTTAAACTGGTATGCTGAACAACTGGATATTAAAAAAATGAGATGAAACTGCTGATAGGCAATGATTTAAGACTTCCTCATTTCTTCTGTCAGGTTAGGTTTATTGGGAGATGAACCAGTTCCAGCAGCAGATTCCATTGTAGGGGCTCTTGCAAAGCACATGGAGATGAAGCTGCCCTTTGGTATGTGAAAAATTCTTTTTTATGGGTTTGGAGGGAATAAGGCAATATCTTTTATTATCCTTAATTGGATTAGTTTTCTCCCCTTCATTAATAAAACTTCATGATAGGTTTTTTAATGTATTATGATGTTCCCTACTTCCCCAATTTATCCTTTTCTTTCCTGTTACACTTTCAGTTTGATCTTAGAGTTCTGTCCTCCTTAACAGTCCTTGCCTTCAGTCACTTCCCTGATATACATGCTGTGTATCTGTAGTGCCTGGCTATTCAGGAACCTCATCTTGATGTGACTGAAATACAAGTAATGAATAGTTTGTGTGCTTTTCTCTTAGGCACTGGAGAGAGAGATATGATTGTTATGAGAAGTGAAATAGGTCTCAGGCATCCTTCTGGTCATTTGGAAGACAAATTTATTGATCTGGTTGTCTATGGGGATAACAAAGGATATTCTGCAATGGCTAAAACAGTAGGATACCCCGCAGCTATTGCTGCTAAAATGGTTCTAGATGGTAAGTGGCTATTCCAACTTCAGTAACAGTATTTCAATCTTCTTTATCTTCCTGCCTGTAGAAAGTAAACATATAGTGTCTCTTAAGTATATTTATGTGCATTTCTTTTAATTTGTCAGACACTTCCTGTCTTCTTTACAGGAATTTTTAATCTGCATATTTGGAAGTTCGGACGTTCAGTGACAACTCTTAATTTACTGCTTAATCCTTAATCTTAAAAACAAAGACTTTTAAGTAATTTAATATTAAATGTTACACTAGTATAGACAAAACCTTTAGCATGATAAATTATAATTGATTATGTGACAGGGCTGAATGAGTCAGCAGTTCCCTGCACCTCCATCTGGCAGTGTCCAGCACAGCAATCCCCACAAAAACCCCACTGTGAAGCTACCAAAGCTTTCTCAAATAAACCTGATAGAGCACTAACACTGTTTTTAAATGCCTTTATTTCAGGTGAAATAACTGCCAAAGGCATGGTCATACCTTTGACAAAGAACGTTTACGGGCCAATACTTGAACGTGTTCGGGCAGAAGGCATTATGTACAGTACTCGCAGCATTATCAAACAGTAACTGAAAGCAGTGCATTTAATCCGCTTTTGGCTTTTTTTGGTTCCCCCATCTCCCCTTTTAGAATCTCAGTTTGGACCAGCTAAAGGGAGCGCCTGCCATTTCATATGCAAATGTTGCCTTCTGTAAAACCTGCCACCAGGCTGGATGTAGAAACTTGATACTCACAGATTGTGATACTTTCCTCTTAAAATTGTTAAGCTTTTCATGTTCATGTTTCAGCATCAATCAGATCTTTCCTTATATCTTTTCTAAAATATCTCAGAAGGTTTTTGGTTTTAGTTATTAGAGTTTATCTTCTAAGTTTATAGGGTTATTATTGTGACAAATTTGAGCTGAAAGAGAAATCTATTAGTGGATTATTTTGTGGTGGAAAAGTCTGGGAAATGAACTCCATCAATGAAGTTTGATTGTTCATGTGGTAAAACTTATTTTTCAGAAAAATGAAGATGGACATGATATTTAAATTTTAAGTCTGGTTGTCCCTTTCACTTTAGCAGTGTTCATGAATGTTTTCACAATAGCAATATGAAAAAATAGTTTAGAAATTATGCACTACTAGCAAATAAGTTCCTGTTAAATCTTGAAAATGTTCACTTCTGAAATATTTGAGACCTAGATCTTAATATTTGTAATCACTTTATAATGAATGTAAATTTGAATTAATTGGAGGAGGAAGGAAATTCAAAGCAAACTTCCCCCCATAACCTTTCTTGTTACATAGTGGAAGCTGGTTGCAATATATTGAAATACCTGCTGTTACGTGTTGCCTTGTGCTGTGGAGAGAGCACATTAACATTTAGCTCTGCAGCTGGAAGGGCAGTCTGAAATACAACACAGTTACTGTGCTTAGAAGATGCTCCAAATGACATGTTTACTCTCCCCACTTACACTGCGTGCCTCATCCAGGTTAAGTACTGTTACAAAGGGAATACATTGTGTAGTATATGCAGCTTTGAAATGCACTAGGTTTAGAGGTTTAAATTGCCACTTTTTGAGTTAGCTTCTGTTCTGCTAGCATGGGTTTGAAGCATTCACTTGGGAAACCATGCCTGTTACTCAGTACCGTGTCACTTTAGCCTGATGGAGTTTGCCAGCTCATTTGCTGGTGAGTGCTGTGCTGTCAGATGTGTCAGCCCTGCTCTAGCTGCAGTTTAGCCACATCAGTCCACAACTGAACTTCAGCCCAAGTGCAGCTTCTCTTTAACATAGTACCAATTGCATCCTTTTGTTTCAGGGCTGCTTCTCTGGCTTTGCTTAGAGATTTCTACACTACCTTGCAACTCTAAGCATGGCTTAGACTTCACCAGTCAGGTCTGTGAGGTGTAATGCTGTGGGCAGGTTGTATTTGCACTGGTACCTGTGCACCTGCCTAGAGCTTTTCTTTTCTAAAGCTGAATACTGAAGCAGGAAGCTGTCCGCTTTCAGCTTTGCTCACAAACGCACTTTGCTGATAAACGCCTTTTCCTTCCTGAGAACTGGTGCTGTTATCACAGTTCAGAGAGGCTGGAATTCCAGGTGTTGTTTTGCATGGTAGGAAAAGAAGCCATAACAATAATTCAAGTTTTGATCTTCAGCTTTTGCTACTCAGGATTTGGATTTTCTCTGTGCAGATGCAATGAAGAAGCAACTGCTAGGGAGTTAGGTGAAAGGAGCCAAAGGGAGAAGGGAGAATGAAGGGCAGACAGCATCAAATATCTGTTACTGTGAAAGAGAAGGACCTTTTCTACTGAACCAATGCTTTTTGTAATGTAATATCAAATTTGCATTCTGTTACACTTCTATGCATATATCACACAAAATCCTGTCTCCACCAAGTTCTTCTGCTTCTCACTGATCTTACAGGCTGTTTGTTGGTCTGTTATCTGGCTGGTAGATGCAGCTGGATGAGGATGGAGCCTGCAATGATGTTCTGCTCTCTGCTGCCTCCTCCTTCTCCAGGCAGATTAATGGCCTACAACTAAGGGTTAACTTATACTTGTACCTGCTGGTCCCTTCCAGTCCCGTGCTTGGTGAGACCAGGATTTACTTGAGAATTCTCTGTCCCCTTCCTTAGCCCACAAATACACAACCACGGAGTCGTTCCTCTGTATGTATGCATGCACTGTACTTGCTTTTCTGCCTTGGAAATGCAGTATGGGATGAAAATCAGATTTTTTTACAAATATCTAATATTTTTGGAGCACTAAAGAATGAGAACTGCAGTGTTTTCATCAAGAAAAACTGCTACTATTTTTGACACATTTTATATTGGAATATATTTCTAATTCCCAGTGCAATGTTGCATTGTGTTTTCTATGTTTAGACTCAAATGAATTTATTGCTTATCTTTTTGTATGAAGATTATACTTCTCAGTTCTCTTTGCATATTACTAGAAAGATAATTATATCTTATACATGACATTGCTTGAAAAATAAATCTGAACTCCTCTGTTTTGTTGTCATGTCATCTTTACAGTCTAATGATAGGATGTACCTGAATGGGATTTTGTTTTTCACATAGATGGTTACATTGAAAGGATGCCTACACATGGACTTTTCTATGTACATGAAATACCTCTGCATACTTCTTGCTAGACTCACAGGAGAAGACTCTTCAAGGATTGTTTAAACATGCCCATCTATATATTTATATACATATATATATACATATATATATATATATGCAGATATATAGGTATATGTGTATCTAGATAATTTTCAGCTATAATCCTAGGAGTTCTTTTTTTCCCAGCACATTTTGATCTTGGGCACAAGGACAACTACCAAAGTGCTAAGCTACAGAACAGTAGATGTGTGATGTCTCCCTGTGCCCCAAGAAAGCATGGAACCTTGGTGTCTCACAGCGTGTCTCAGCTTGAGGACCTTGCTCAGCTGAGCACATTGCTTCTGCTATCACTGTCTGTGCTGAAAGGCTTTCAAACTCTTTGTTCATATCAGGCTTCAAGGAACAGATTGTTTCACTGTGTGTCTCTAATTTTTTTCATTTTGGAATTTATGCTAATGCCAGATCTTCATGACGTGTGAGATCATAATTTCTTTTTGAAATGGACGTGCTTGAGCCCCATTACATTCACACTGGCTTCTTTGCCTCTGTGTTTTCCACTCTCTCAGCCCCAGATTTTCCTACAGGTGAGAATTATTTCCCTTGGAGGGACTGGAGTACAAAAGTGACACTGCTGGAAAAGGGTGTAAGCTCATAGCAAAATAGCTGTTTATTATAGCTGGGAGGGAAAAAAATGGGCTCTAGTGGTTGTGATTAGGCTGGAAAACTAGGAAGACAGAGAGAAAAAAGAAATTTACCTGTGTCTAGCAAAATTTGTCAAGGCAAATCAGACCTTCTCAAATAGATTCCTACTAACCTACTGTGTACAGGTTGTGACTTTCCAGAAATGAAGAAACTAATTCCATGAGCTATAAGAATTCCATTCCATAAGAGGGTTCCCCCCCTCCCCCGACTTGTTTTGGCTTCAAAAAGAAAGAATGCAATTTGAAGTTGGAGGGGAGGCAGACATGATGTGGCCAAATATTGTGAGAACACTTCTCTTTTTTCTTGTGCCTTTGAAACCCTATTCCATCAAAGCACAAACCTGTGAGAAGTGGATGGTCAGGCATGGGCCTTGCTGCAGTGAAGTAGTGAAAACTGAGGCTGAAACCTATGATACCTCAGACCTAGGGCAGCAGTGGGGCCTTTGTTTCTGTTTCTAATCCCAACAAGACAATATTGCTCCTCTCCTCCCCAGCTGTGCTTTGTTTATGCTTCAGAATGAGAGAGAAAGGAGTTTAACTTTGCTAAATTCATCTTGAAGTAAGCATTTACCACAGACAATTTCATCCTGTCTGAAATTACTCACATTATCCTAGGACATAGCAAAGAATTGTAAAGCCAGGTAAAGCATTGTGATAAAACATTGCTAACAAGTTTTGTCAACTGATTTTTGAAGTCCAATGATTTTTTGAAGTCTTTAGCTGATTTGTTGTTGTACTGATAGTGGTGAGTTTTTATGAATTTGGTTCACCACTTACTCCTGATCCTTGAAAAGCTTTTCCATAGGTATTAAATCTCTACATCACAATCACTAAAAAGTTGGTGATAGTAAATGACTTGTTTCCTTTTTTTTTAACTCTCAACTCTTCTATCATTCTGAGGACTAATCAAGTTTTCCCTGTCACATATGACTTACAGCTTTGTAAAGAAAAAAGCTTAACCTGATGTTGTTTATTAATGTCTTACTTTTTGCCAGAGATACATAACATCTTCTCCACACTTGACCCAGTTTGAATAGGCAGGCTATATGTCTTTTGAGTCTGTGGCTTGGATTATAAGAAAAAAATTAATTAGAATATGGCCTTTGTCTGAGAGAGGAACTGACACGCATTTATTAAAATCTGTAATCCATCACAGTTGAAGATTATGGAAGATTTTTTATGATTCTTATTTTTTTTCTAGATCAGAACCAATATGTGTGAGTAAAGAGATTATCTTAAGCACTTATGTTTTAAATAACTTGTCAGCATGCTAAGATGATGAATGTGATTACAAACATCTCCGAAAGAAAACTTTGAATGACAGCTGATTCCTTGGATTACAATTTTAAAATGTCTGCAAAAAATTTAGGTTGAAAGGAACAGTTATGTCAAGATGGGATTTTAGAAAGGAGGATTCATTTTTTGGTTTTGGTCCATAGATGCTTGAAAAAACATAACAGAATTAATTGGTCAAAAAATTACTTTGTATATACAACTATATCAAACTGTAAATACATTAGCAGAAGTTAACTTTATGCTTGTTATTTGATATATGAGACAACAAGCCAGTTTTCCAGAAGAAAAGGCTGAATGAGTAGCACGTGAGATGCTAATGTGGTGAAGTGCAGAAGTATAGTATCTGCTAATAAGGTTATGGAATATGGTTTGCAATTGGCCATAAAATCACAATTAACCTTTCTGGTATGTGCACCCCTAGAGATTAGGATATCAAAAAATTTTTGTATATTTTTGAATAAGTAGGGGGAAGTACGTAATATTGCTGTCCTTGTAGTCCCGATGTGCAAATGGAGTCTGTCAGCAAATCTGAGTGCTTTAGAAGAAATAGTAAGGAACCCTCAGGACACCTGAGAAAGAAAATAATCCATTTTGCAAAGCACAACCATTACACAACTTTGTATGCATCAAATTTATGCCTGAACACTGTGAAAAACATATATGTGTAATGCTTTAAAAAAGTGCATCACTTGGGGCAATGCACCTATTATGTACATTTTAAACTCCTGTCAACCCCTAAACTTTCCAATTTAAAATAGTTCTAGATCCTATTTGTTCACAGCAGTTAACTCCACAAGTTATACATTGCATTTTTGCTTGCACTTAGGAGTCCTATCCCAGTCCTGTTCTTCCTGAACTTCAGAATTACCAATTATGCAACCATAGCAAGAACCACAGGATTAAAAAAAAAAGGGTAAAGCCTGAATAAAGATGTTTTAGCCCAGAAAAGTAGGTTCCCTCTGAATTTTTTAATGAACTAATTATATCTTTGAACTAAATAAATGAATACTGGTATCTGCAGGCACATGGCTGGCACCCCTGGCCCAAGGCTGAGCTACCTGCACAGATCCTGAGAAACTTGCTGGAGAGAGTGAGAACGAGCAGCTGACAGGAGTTAGGAAGAGTGCCATAAATTCTTGTGGTGCTACACAAGCAGTTCATGGGAAGCTATGTGAGGGAAGGCCAAGCTCTGGGGAAGACTTTTTGGAAAGAAAAGCTTGTGAACTAAGAAGTACCAGGGAAGTTGATAACACTGTTGTGGCTGAGATGATCTAAGCAGCAGCATCTGAGGTTTCACATTTGGGTATGGGGTGGCAACCTACCCATGAAAGTAATTAGGTAGGAACTTTTTTACCTGCAAAGAGATAGACAAGGTTGGAGAAGCAGAGGCACTAAGGAGAACAGGGACTCCTTAAGGAATAGGAACAAGGAGAGAAGAGGAGTGAAAGGTGCTTGCATGTGTATGTCCTGGCTGCTGGCCAGTACCTTCACCCATTCATGCCCTGTGTCTGACCATGGCCCTCGTCCTGCCCCCTTCTTAAATCCTAGTCCTATTCTCTGTGTCATGAATCCTATTTCTCCCATCCTGTGTGTGTGTATGCACGTGTGTCTCCCTGTGTGGAACATGTGCACTGCACATTCCCAGGGCCATTGGGCTGACAGGGCAATCATCCTGCATACAGCTCTGGTGGATGGGGAAAGGGAAACCTCCAGGGTCCTGATTAAAATGGATGCAACGCTCCATAACCCCTGGGACTGCACTGCTGTGGCTACAAACAGAAGTGGTCAAAGGTAAAAGAGAATTCAAACACTCTACTATTTTAACACAGTTTTACAAACACCCCTATGTTACACGATCTAGATGACGTTCAGTAGTCCCTTCCAACCTTACATCGGCCCTGTGATTTGGTGATACATTATTTTGTCTATATGATTATTTTTCTTGTAATAAAAGAGGATAAGAGCATAGAAATACCTCCTTCACTGCTAGCTATTTTGACATTCTGTGCCAGTCCATCTCCTTGTCTAGGACCTTCATGCTCATTTCATGTATCAATAGTAAGAGGATTCTTTAAAGATTCTGCTGTTTAGATTCCTCTAAATCTCAATTTATTTTGGCTTTGTTGCAGCTCCACCACTCCTCAGTCCCACACTGCTGAGGGGTCTAGATCTATCTGCTGACACAATGAACTCCCTTACATATGGCTTCTCTAGCAATCAGTCTCCAAGGCTCACATCAGGCCTGTCTTTTGCCATGCTTAGATTTCATCTCAGATAGGGTCCATTATTTTCTGTGCATTCTACTCCAGAACAGTATTTCTGCTTTTAATATTTTTATATATATACTGTATAAAGTGAGAAAATAGTTGGTCTTGCTGCCTACGCTTGTTTTAAATGAACATTTTACTCCAGGCTCCTCCAGCCCCTCAGTGGCACAGCCTTCAGTACAATCAGTATCTTTTTTTCCCAGTTCTGAAGGTTACAGAAAATGGTTGAGGTCAATTTGAAACATTTTGGTTTTGTTCTTGCAGAGACCGTTTGCTTTACTGCTCCCAAAGTTTGGCTGCTGCTTTGCCAAAGGAGGCAGCAAAGGGCTCAGCAGCTGAATCGATGATCTGAAGCCAAGCCAGCACAGAGGTGTCTTGGGAGGGGGTCAGCTGAGAAAATTGGGACACCTGGGACAGTCAGACTGGGAGATGTGGGAGGAAACTCTAAAAAAGGAGCTAATGTGGACATGTACGTATGGGTAGGAACAGAGATTAAAAAACACAAAAGTTTTCTATAAATGTTTCCTGAACTCGTGGATTCCATAGGAAGAGCAGCTC
Source organism: Passer domesticus (assembly GCF_036417665.1). Taxonomy (NCBI): domain Eukaryota; kingdom Metazoa; phylum Chordata; class Aves; order Passeriformes; family Passeridae; genus Passer; species Passer domesticus. The sequence continues at coordinate 21,106,610 of NC_087478.1, forward strand.
TCTGCAGATCAGCCTTAAGTCCTTGTTCTTGTAAGTAAAAGCTCTCCTGCATGACAGTGCAGACTGTTTACTCTACGTGGAAGACTATTAAGCACAGACTGGAATATTTATATTTATTTTTGCAAGACCAGGGTAAAAACAATTTAACAATGCCAAGTACAGTGTTAGTCTCATAAAAAGTTTTCATTTCAAAACAAATGATTTCTAGTTCCCACAAAAAGTTAAAATCACATGCAGCTATATGAAGGTAAATTGCTTAAGATGCACAATTGTATATCAGAAGACTTTGTTAAAGTAAAAACATACTGACTACATCATTTTAACAAGGCAATTACACAGAACTAGAAAACTGACTCTGTAGTAAAATATAAAAATCTACAATTATAAATATAAATTTGGTCCATGGATCACTACAGAAGTAGCAGTATTTACAGTAAGTATCAGATTACTATTCTAAATGTCTAATTGAAGTCTTAAAATGTTGAATGTTATGTAGAACAGTATCTTATTTACATTCTACTATATTAAAAGTTGCATTTCTAGCAAATGTAAATTGTTATAAATACAGCGAATAAACCAAATACTAAACCCATGACATGTTTGTAATTGAGAATTCCCTAACATCTATAAATATGGTAATTTTAAGTTAAAAGTAAAGCCGGATAAATCAAAAAACCTAATACTGAAAAAAACATACCACAATTCAATTATTAGAAACACTGTAAAAGTCAATCAAGTTAGTCCAGCTGTAACAATGTATTACAAGAAATCTTTCAAGAAAAGGCACACATTGTTAATGATAAAAGTTCCACAGTAAAGTCGTAGATAACAGAAATGACCTGGTTTGAGCAATGGTTGGGGTCTGATTTTATACATAGTGACTGCACAGATTTTCCCCACCCAAAGTATAAAACTGAAAATAATAAAGGTAAACTCCAGGTGTGATTGGTGTGATGCTGTGATGTGTATGTTTGATTTGATGTGCTAATTAAACTAAGGATTCTAAACTTTCAGCTGCATTTCCATCAGGTAAAGCTGAGCCATTACTGTCCATAGATGCTGAAGGGTTTTCTTCTTGTCTTGTGCTGACAAGGCTGAGAATAGCTTTGTACAGAAACTGGTACTGTTCCTGGAGAAAAAAAGAGGGTACACTCAGGATGTTGGCAAAAATAGTTATTTTGTTGCTCAAAATTAATTAACAGCTGATGTGTCAGTCTGTAAATGTACTGTGCTCCAGAATTTTCTGTGTTACTTAGCAGCTTTATCATTTTCTGACTAATGGCTCCCCCTGTACACAATGTAAAGCACAACAATAGGGAGCATAGTAAAGGTAGGGGAGAAAACTGTATTTTAAAAGAAATATAATATGCTGACTCAGACCCTTGTTAAAGTCAATTGCAAATTTGGGGACAGGGTTAGGGTTACTATTTGTCTGTTGGCTTTTTTCTCATTTTTTTGTCATCTGAATTCTTTCCAGGAAGATTTCTTTTTCTACAGCACCTCTGGAAAAAAGTTTTGATAAATTCATGCAGAAACTAAGATGCAAAATAGTTCAGTACTGTTGCCCTAAGATCTAATGTCACACATAGGGGAACAAAGTGCACATTTTGCTTATTACTTACAATGTCTGTGAAGATTCCAGGCCTCATCAGATTTATCATCTTTGCTACATGGTAAACATCCACTGAATTCTCATTTTCCAGTTGATGCATCAGAGTTGTCAATGCACAGAAAGTGCCTGCTGTCACCCCTCCATGCCTTTGTAAAGTAAAACAAAACAAAACAAAACTCTAGAAACTGGGCCAGGTTTTACAGCTGTAAAAAATACAAATTCTGGGGCAAACTGGTAAGATCAATCTCTGTCATGTGATATTTACGATATCTGAAACAGGTCTCCCCAGCACTGGCTTAAAAAAACTTTCACAGCACCTAGCTACAACTTCTTAGAGTTATTTCTCTTAAATCCTCTAATAACGAAATGCTGAAGGCTTTGGGTCCTTCAGTGTTTCAACATTTTGTTATTTTTTGCCATTATTGAAAATCTGGAGAACAGTATGGTGCCTCATCTAAACAGGTATTTCTTTCAGTAAAAGGCAATGAAATCTTAACTGGCTTCCCCTCTAGTGACCTCCCTGATAGCCATCTAGAGTATCAAAATGATAAAACTGAAATGAAGTATGATAAAGTAAAAAATGTTTCTCTTGTTGATGCAGCTGGAACAGAAGCATCACTACTACTGTTAAATGCAGACTTTGTGCCTTGTTTCAGCTGCTTTCACACAGCGAAAGGATGGTTCTACAGAAAAACATCAAAACAAACAGAAAAGTGCAGTTCTTACTCATCATGTACAATCATGGGTCCATCACGGTTGGAAGCTTCCTCTTTGATGATGCTGATCAGTTCAAAAGTTTTACTAATGGGACTATCAGGATTTGGCCACTTTGGACACTGAAAATGCCTCACTTCAAGTACATAGTCATCCTAAATGATTAAAAAAAAAAAAACCAACACAAAAACAAACAAACAAAAAAACCCCCATAAATCAGTTTTGTAAAAGGTTGATTTTCTTTATTCTTTCCCTTCGCCTTGTTCCAGCTCCAGCCTCCAGATGCAGAACCCCACTGCTGTGGAGGTTGGATTACCCTATTTGCTGTGTCATCGTATTACCCACAGACATTACTCCCTCCATGGGTGTTTCTAGGGCATGGATATTTTATCAGTAATTTAGCATTGAAAATGTAAAAAATGTGGGTATTACCTTTAAAAAAATCAAGTCCTGAGATATGTTTATGACAGTGTTACCTGTGTAGCTTCTAAAATAAAGTCTTGGATTATGAGCTTCTCCTCGTTAGACAGACACTTGTGTTCTTCAGCAATCATAGTGACTTTGAAACTCTCACAGTTTATAGGCTCATCTTTGTTTGGCCAGTACACAAATTCATCTTCAGCCTTCAGGAAAAAACCCAAAATTTGAGTCATAAAAGTAAATAATGTTAAAATACAACAATATAAATTAAAATACAAAAATACAAATAATCTTAAAATACAAAATCCAACATAATAAATAATGTGTCAAATATAATGAGTTCAGCCATATAGATTTAAATTGACAAATCAAATTTTGAGTGGGATAACAAGGAACCTGCAGTGCTGCATAGTGCCACACATCCAGCCTGTCCTTTGGGTTGTGCTGTACCGAACATAGCCTATGGTCATGTGATAAATTTAGCTGGTGTGTTCTAATGTGTGTGTGGTCTTGGGATTATGTGAAAGTGCAGAAAAAAGTTAATGGCCGCATCCTTTCTGTCTGACAGTAGAAATTAAGAGAGTTTTTTTTTTTTAAAGAAAATCCTATAATAGTTTGAATAACCAAAATGGTCAGATGGATAGGGAATCCTCCTTGTCATGTGTCCTGCCTGCCTGTTGTGTGTGTTTCAGGGATGGTGGGCTGGCTTGCAGTTGTGGTGGATGCAGAGCTCAGAGAGGCCATGGCTGTGTGCTGGGTGGGTACCATTGCTGCCTGGTCAAGCTGCCAGGGCTTCAGTGCTCTTACTCCCTCCTGCAGGAACTGATGCCCCATGCCCTGTGTGCCCCCCTGCTGGCAGTGCTCCTGGCCACTCCTGCTCCCCACGGGCCTCTCTCATGTGTGAGGAATGCTTGGCCACTGGGGCTCCTGGCCCTGCCCAGGTCCCACCAGCTGCTGCTGTGAGAAATGACCTCACACTTCTGCCCTTACCTAATAATGACTAAGAAGCCATATTGCAACTAAAAAAGTTATGGAGCAAAAGCTAACCTTGCATAACGGTTACTTCTGCTGTTTGCCTCCTCGTATAAATCGTAAAGGACTGATTCAATACATTTTCATTCCAATCACAATCTGCCTAGACAAGGATTTCTAGATTTCTGCTAGATGACTTCAGGATTTTACACTCAGCTTGGTATTATTAATTTTAACTGTTTTTTGCATATTCCAAAATGGTAATACTAATAAAGTCCGTACATAAATTCATTACAATCAGCCACAGAACTCACCATGTTCTGACTATCAGGAAGCATGACTATTAACTGGGCATTATGGTCCCATATCATTCTCCAGAAATCCTTGATAGTGTGTAGTAAGGGATGCTGAGTAATAATGAATTCATTGCTTTGATAATAACCCTGCCAAAAAAAAAAAGTACAGATATGGAATTGCTGCCCAACTATTAATGCTTAAAGGAAGATCCTAGTGGACAGAGTGAGAACCTAGAAAATGCATTGCCACTTGTTCCTTTTTTTGGCTTCCTGCAAATATTAGAAAAATATAAAACTTGCACTTAAATATTTTCCATGTGAAAAGAATAGACTTAATTGCATTGAAAAAAATATTAAGACTTAAAAAAATTGATAAAAAGGAGAAAAGAGATCAGAGAAGACTCAAACAGCCAACTCAGAATAAAAATATATTATCCATAATTCCAGAGGAGGTGACTACCTGACCAAATAAAAGAATATTTGAAAGATCTGCAAAATCCCAAGCAGTTTCTTAATTTGTACACATATCTCAGATCAGTCTCTTACCGTGAAAGAGTTCCTATGCAGTAATGCACCTAGTAGGTCATGTAAACATACCACAGCACAGAGATTTGCCATCTCTTCCCTGAATGTCCAAGAGGCATTTACTCTTCCCACTCAGCTATTCAAGGGGGAGAGTTGAAAAAAATCCAGAGAGCAAAAAGATAATGGAAAGCTGATGAACTATGTGATCTTAGGCTATGCCACCTACAAAAGCACTGTAAGATGAGCATGTAGGAAGACAAACACAACTTTTAAAAGCAAACTTGTTAGTTAACACATTTAGACATTTAGTTAATCTCAAATAATCTTTCCATAAAGCATTTAGCTTTACCAGGTTTTAAAACTATGATGTGATTTCTGTTTCTACAGATTGTTAAAATAAAATGCACTTAACCAATCTTAAAAGCAGTAATAATGGTAATAGTACTTCCTGAGGGAAGTAACTCTTTAAGGCAGAGTGAATTACCAAAGAAAGAAGCTTTCAAAATCAGGATTGTGCCACCCTAAATTAACCAAATGGCAGCTCTGAAAACAGCTGTTCATTGTTTTTCACCAATATATTAACTGACTTACCATAATATAGGAAGCATTGATGTAGTCTGTGCCTTCACCAGATAGTGATGAGATACCCACTCTAGATCTTTCCACTGTAAAAAAAGTTATGAATTCACATGCATGTTGCAATGACTCTTATAAAATTATAGCAATTATCTCACATCTCACACATCTTACAACACTGTGTTCCATCAATTGGGACAGAGTGCTATCCAGCCATCTATTTTGTTTTTCTATGTGTAATTCGTAATTCACTTCTTCGCTGTAATGTTCTTTACAGAGCATTGCTCCAAACTGTGGGAGCTCAGTACATGTGCCGGGGTCGGCACAAACTAATGCTGATGTCCTCAGTTCTTGTTGAGGATTTGAAGAAGCTTACCAGGAATGATAGATGATGTTCGGTTCTTTTCTCTGTTACACTGTTTGAGTGCAGTTGAATAATCACATTGCTGTGTGTTAGACTGGCTCAGTAACTGAAACAATGAAGTTAAAAAAAAGTCAGGTAACTGCAGAAAAGCCATTCATTCATAAGCTGCATTAAACAAAAGGGTGCATATATTGCAGGTTTGCTGTCTCACTTAACTTTAGTTTTCTAGTTATCTGTCTAAACTACTTAGCAAGCCACCGGAATATTTTTTCTTCACTCTTCTTAGCAGTTCAAAATATTCTTGAACCCTAGATCAATCACCATATCTTTGAAGGTGACATATCTGCCAGAATGGTATATTTCCAGACTGCTGTTTTACCTTTGAGATCTTCCTGCAAAGGCATGTAGTTAAATTGTCCAAAATCTACTTACTGTCCTATTTCTCATAATTTCTTTTTTGTGTATTTTTTGGGCAGATTCCTTGTTTAAGAGTATGCAAATAATTCTGTTCCAATTGACTGCATTAATTTGATAAATTTAATCTTAATTTAGGCTCAGCATTTAAATTTTAGGTAGAGAAAACTGATGAAAGTTGTGTTAAGATACTTACTTTTAAGTCATTCACATTTACAAACCTAAAGATCTTCACACTACTATCTCAGAGAGCTCACCTTGAATTGTTTTTCCAGTCTGGTCTTTCCTGTTGGTCCAGGTATCAAGAGAGCATTAACATAGGCATGAATGTGAGTCTCAGGGACTTCTGTTTCTTTACTGAGTATCGCTTCGACCAACGCATCATGAATGAAGATGTACTGCTCCTAGGAAAACACAACCAAACATCTGAGCTCTCACGATTTTCAGATTCCCCTGGATACCTCTGGGTAAGCTGTCACTTCTGATGTGGTCAGTATTTTTTCACAGGGGTTTTCTCAAATGTGATGCTCTGTAGCGAAGGCTGTCCCTCTGCAGTTACAGTACACGCATTACAAGCACAATTGGACAATTACACTTGCAGTACCTACATACATATATATATATGTATAATTTAATACCAAATCCTCAATACCCGTGATATCTCACATTAACAGAATTGAGGTAAAAATGCAAGCACAGCCTTGAGTAAAATTTTCAAGCCAGTCCTACCCCTGGTTCCTACTGCTATTCTCTATTTTCCCTCTCACATCCTTTGGAACAAGCGCCTTAGCTGTTGATTAACTTTTTTCCTATTGAAAGGCACTGGGGAATCTAACCACCTGTTCTTGAAACCTGAAATAGACTTTCAAATGCCCTGCTGTTGCACTTATTGTTTTCTCTTGGTCTTTCAATATTCTATATATAATCTTCAGCTTGAAGCACCTATATACAATTTTCTGTCTGAAATAGCTTTTTTAGCATATTTTATTGCCTAATATAAACTGTTTGATGAGGTTCAGTGCAGATCTGAATGCCTGACAATGGTGCTTCTTCACAAAGCTCCGTGACAAAAATATGAGTCCTGCCAAGAAAGCACTGCTGTAGGAAGCATGATTTATACAGGCCTCCTTCTGAGTCCTCCTTAATAAACAGACAAGAGCCCAAGGAAAGGTAATTTCTAATGCACTGCTCTCAGTGTGCCTAGAAGGATGTCTCTATAAAACCAAGGGAAGCAAAAGAGAAAATCTAGTCTGGTGGCTGGTTTCTGTCTGTCTGGTGGTGCCAGAAAGAGGATTGCTTTATCTCTTCTCCTGCAAACAGAAAGTTTGTAATAGTTTCATGCTATTTATATTTTATTCTTACCTCAGTCTGCACCAAGTAGTTCCTTTGGGTACGTATGTGTTTCAAGAATCCAAATATGTTGACTGTCCCTTCATGCTGAATTTGCTGCAGCATGCTGTCTAACACTATGTATGTGCCTGTCCTTCCAACACCAGCACTATAAAACAAAAAAATGGTCTTGAGCCTGAAATAAAACTCTAATGTAAAAACCTTTTTCATCTACATAGCTTTTTCAACAAACTTTTGCATATGGAAGCTTTTTCTTTACAAATGAATTTATTATATGATATACTTTTTTAAAGGTTCAAGGCTGATAGCCATCTTTTTCTCTGTACAAGAAGAGACGTAAAGATCATTTTCTCAAATGGTTTTTAAATTGTTGGCTGAAATAGAACTAAGGGATTTCCTGAAGATCTGCAATTTTCAGCATTCTGATATTCCTTAGGATACTTTGCCAGTTACATCTAGATAAGGTGGTATATGTCAGCACTTGGGCACAGTTAATATGTTCAAATTCTTCTATGCTGAAACCCCACTTTAAAGCAAAAGTTGCATTATGCAACCCACTACAGTACAGGAGATTTCAAAGATAAACCCCAGGAAATGGCAGAACTGTTGAGAGTATATCTGTAAAAGAAAAAAACCTTAGTGCTCCTTAGACAAAGTTAAGATGGCAAGCAATTTTTGAAAACCTTTTTAAAAATAGGAAATGGAGAAGAAAGTGTTAATCAACTCATTCCTGTTATGAACTTGGATTAACGTAGCATAAAACCAGATGTATCATAAAAAACCCTTTTTCTTTTGTAAAATATCTGGGTAGGAAGTACAAGGTCAAGAGGTCAGTTTTTGTTTTCTAGTGATATATGGGAAATAGTCCATTGTAATTCCCCTCTAAGATATGAAGGAACATTATGTATACTGTACATGTAACTTGAGAGCAGCACTGTGCTGGGTCTGCATGGTCCCCTGTGGGCAGATCCAGCTCAGTCCAAACATGCTAATTCAGTCATGTCATTTCTGCCACAGAGGGGGCACACAGCACTGGTAGAGTGAGATCAGATTGCTGTAATAAACTGTCTAAATAAGTATAATATGAAACTCAAAGGTCCAGGTTGTTAATACCCTGTTAGACACAAAGAAGTACAAAGATTACCAGACACCACCTCTACTTGTTATGAAAAATAAAACATGAAAAGTACCAAACAAAAATAGCTACAATAAGTTTTATGAATCTCATAATTTGTGTCTTCCATATAGCCTGTAAATATAAATAACATTTATATTTCAAATATGAGATGATTCCTTTGAAATTCCATAGTGCATGTGGACAGTTTAGCTAAAAACTGTACAAAACTACCTACAGACAGAGGTGAATTATACCTGTGACCCAAGGGAGAGGTCTGACTGAAGCCACACAACTTACCACTGTTCACTTCTTAAAAACTCAATTTAATTGATTCCTAATGTATTGCCAATATCTCAGCAATTTCAGACTTGAACTTTTGAATTTCCCAAGAACAGCCAGGATGTAAATAGCAGTAGAACAACAAGATATGGAATTTTCATTTTCCAAGCTAAAAACAGATGTCAGTCAGATTAGATCATCCCACAAATAAAATATCTTCATTTGCAGCATTTGTGAGGTGACTTTACCTGTTGGCTTTCTCAGTGTCAGCTCCAGAAGGACAGAATTCATGAGGAGGTTCTCTTTCCAAATGTTCCATCAAAGGTGAGGTACTACAGTGGAAAACCAGAACCTGCTTTACAATATTTTACAATAACCCAGTCCTTCATGGGCATTGTGAAGTCATTCCAGGCCCTACAAGCCCTTTTCAACCAATTTTCCCTGAGCTGCCAGTTTTAGAGAGCACTGACAGAACACCTGCCTGCACACTGCGGCACATGCAGACCTCAACCGTTCCCCAGAACGCTCCTCCATTGCAAGTGACTGCTAGAGCCCAGAGAATGTTAAAAACAGCAGAGTTGTAGTTCAGCCAGGAATAGAGTGAGTCTTCTCTTGTGCACAGAGCTCCTCTTAGGATTACAGAGTATCCCTGCACCAAAGAAAGCATGAGCCAAAAGCATCCTAACAATATATTTGCAGAAATGAAACAATTATCCCCACACGTGTATCTGGTAAGTTCATAGCATTCAAGATAGCAGTATAGAAATGCGAAAAAAAAAATAGAAGTAAAAGCAGTTTAGCCAAAAAGAATAAAGAAAAAGAACATAGTGCAGAGCAGCAGCATCATCTTGTTTATGGAGATTTACAGACTTACAGAAGTGGCACAATTGATTAGTTGGCCTTATGAAGGAGAGAAATATCAGATAAGAATATCAGCTAAGAAGTTAATCTTACTCCATCAGGAATCGCTAAATGCAAGAGTGAAATTTTGCTTAACCCACCACTGAAAAATTCTTTCTTCTTCTGCAAAACAAAAGTGGAGTGAACCTTACAGCACTAGAAAGCACACCTGCAATGAACCACAACAGGCCCGACAGCGTGGCGCTTGGCATGCGACGCCTTCCGCACGAAGGTGAGAACGGGCAGGGTATATTCTGGAACACCCATGTCAGGCCACTGGGTATAATGGTACTGAGTCACTATGCGCCCACTGGACCTCCCTTTCTGGGAGCCCTGCAACAAAAAAATAATTCCACATGTAAGCAGCCCAGATCTTCCTTCATTTTATTTCCATACCTGACAGTTGTTGAACTAGTACTATCCCTATTTAGTTCAAAGCATGCCATCTGGCTCTAGTATTCCAGCCTTGAAAGAAAAGGGGAAGGACCGGTGCTCCTCTCTTACCAGCTTGCCCACAGAGTGGAAAAATGACCTGACACTGTCTCAGAAAGCCATAGAGAAATATTAAGAGCACTGGAGGGTAACAAATTACTGCTGCTCTGAAGAGTCACCAGCTCTTCCTGCCACTTTGCTCCTCTGTTGAGTGAACAGAAAGAGCAGGATTCATCTCACCCAGCTTTAGTGATCTACAAGGTAAGTAGCCTTGTGTAGGCTGCTTTTCTAAGCTCCCTTCCTCCATGGCAACTCAGAGGAAGGGATGCCTTCAGAAAGGAGGTAATATCATTCAGAGATTGGTTCCTAAAATAGGCAGAATAAACTAATTGATAGTAAATACTGAACATTATGTACTAATTATGCAGGAAGGGTGAGAGGCTAGATGTCTCAGACATTTATGTGGCTGGAATAAATTAAGTTTTCAGAATTCTCCTCAAAGTAGCTAACATCACTCTGCTGAGATGAGATCATGCTGGTTCTGGTTACAATAAAACAAAGTGTGTATTCACCTGTCTTTAAAAAGGAAAATGGAGAGATGAAGTGGGTAATTTAACTCATACCACATCTTCTTCAAGTGGCTCTCTTTCTGAAAATGTATCTTCCTGCTACCCAGGCAGGCAAAGTCCACATCAGCTCTCCAATGTGATCACTGCTTTTTCCCTGATGGTCCTACAGTTTTCTGAGTTTGTATATCTGGTCAAATTAACTAAAGTTCACAAGCATCTTGGCTGGCTGAGATCTATAGGATTCAGCTTCACATATACAGCAGAAAAGAGTTGCCAATGGCCTCAAAAATATTCTGAGCATCTTTTAACACTTCCTTTTGCCTACTTTGTTTTTAGGATGTCACAAACCTTTTTGATCTTGGTGTTTCTAAGAGTAAAATTCCTCACAGTGTAATAGGCAAGTACATGAACACTCTTCTGAGTAACCAAGAAGTTCCCATATTCTTCACTACCTTCAGCAGGCCAGTACTGGTCACATTTTCTCTGTTAGAAAGGAATTTTCTCTGTTAGAAAATTTCTCTATAAATAATAGAGAAAAAAGCTGGAAAATGTCAAACTAGTAAGCCGAAATGTTCAAACTTAAGAGCAGAGTAAAGAATGAAACTCTATTGGGACTGTCAATATACCCAGTTTATAATAGACATGATCTTCTGTGCAGAAGAACAAATAACAGTTATTTTGTGCTGTAGAGGGATAGCTGTTCAAAGATGCTCTTTATTTGGAAAACACAAAAAAAGAGGTTTGAATCATACTATCAGAGTTAAAAGGGTCCAATGCTGTGGAATTTTCCATTTTATAGACACTCTAAAACCTAAATAAATAACATGATCTATAGGAAATATAGGAATACATCCAAATCAGTGGAGTCATGAGTGGCTTCTGATTAGTTTACAGTATGGGCAGAGTATATTTGTTAGAGAGGGTAAGGCTGAGCCTGTGTATGGCTAGAATGTAGGAGAGAGCTGAGGTATGTCCAGCATACCTCATACAGGGAGCAGGCAGCGAATACCCAGGAAAGTTTACTTGAACTACATTCTTCTCCTTTCCAGGGTCCAAGGCAACCCAAAGTGCATGATGGCAAGGAGAGAAGCAGATTGGTAGCAGAATGCGGGCACAAAGCCCACAGTCTGTCCACTTATATTATATATAAGTAGTCTTTTTTTCAGTACGTTTTTTATTTTTGTGGTCAGAACATGGTATTTTCAAGATTTTCAATAATATTTTCTTTAGTTTCATGCTACAAATCCTCAACTGTATACTTCTTAGCCAATCCACGTACAAGCAACTACTAAAAACTATTGCTTTTTGCTCAACAATAGACTACACTAAATTTAAAGAGAAAGATGGGACTTTGCTACAGGTAGATCTTCCAACATTAGAGAAGCAAAAAATGGACAACAGTACTCATACCCTTCCTTTCTCAATGAGATTAGTTATCATCACAATAACTTCCACGTTATGTTCCCATATCATTCTCCAGAAATCTTCTGCTGTTGATTTTAGAGGCCCTTGAGCTGCAATATAGGCTTTTGGTTTGTTGTAGCCCTAAATTGAAATATAAGAAATGACACTTGTCAAAACACTGTCCATGAGCAAAAGAATTTTGGGAGGTGTACATGACATTTCATGTATTTTTTTGTAAAGACTCTGAAAAGCTTTTAAGTGCTTTTAAATTTTTAACTGTCAACATTGCGGAAACCCTGTGGTATCAAACGACATAGGAATACAACTGTTATGTCAATGTTTATCATTCCAACAAATAGGATATGTATGTTCAAATGCCCATGTTTAGGCAGAATATTGACATGATAGTGATTAGGAGACACACAGACATGCACTGCAAAAGTGGTTTAAAAAATGAATAATGATCATTCACATGTAAATAATTATGTAATGAAAACTGGTAATGGTATCTTGGTGAGGCTCTGAGCCAAATGGCACCTTCCTCTCATGAGATTACCTCAGATGGGAGAATTAACCACTCAGATGAGATATACTTTTAAAATGACTCAGATGTGACAGGATATTTTTTCTTTAAAAATGCCCTTTGTCAAGCTGCAGCTGCTACAATATCAAGATGGATTCAAGAAAGAATTGGCATTTCATCTTTGCTTTAATTTTGTAGGCTTAACTTAGACCACAAAAGATTTTTTAACAGAATCTCTAATATTGTGATACCTTTTTTGAATTAAATCTCCATACATAATTTTTTTTACAGAAAAGGCTGACAGATAAATAGGCCAATGGATGGAAAAAGGCACTTACATCGACGTAGTTTGCATTAATGTAATCAGTCAGTTTTCCATCCTTTTCAGCAAGCTGTGCTAATTTAACCCTAGTATGATCATCTGCAGTAAACAAGGGAGAAAATAAGTAATTTTTGGTAAGAATGATATTCTTTCTCATAAAAATAGTGAAATACATTTTTACAATACATAAGGCCAATATAGTAACAATCACAGAGTCAAACACCCCCTCCTTAGGTATGAAGCAGATAAAAAATTCTAATTTGCAGAAAAATAGAGAAATGAACCCAAAGTTTGAAGGGATTCAGAATCTAGTGGTCTGAATAGCGGCACCTGGGGTCATTTTAGCCACTATGACTTGCTTCCCCTATGGCCTCTAGCTGCTGCTTGTAAAGGTGTCTAGGTCTTCCATAAATCCTGTGTCATTCTATAAATCCTGTGTCATGACTGCTAAATCTGCACAGTGAGATGTCTCAAAATGACAGCAGGCACCAGTGTTGAGGAACTTTAATTCCAAGTTAAAAGAGTGGACTTTGGAAAGCAATGGATTTTGAAAATGCTGGTCATCTGAAGAGTCAACAGTAACTACATCAGGGTGAGCTGAAGTGTTCTGTAGTCTGCACTGATTGTTAGAACTACACTTGAGTCACTTATAGAGGACAATTCTTGCCACTTCAGCTGCCCTAAGCTGCCTCTGCACTGCTTTTTATTAAAACAACTCCTGGGCTACCACCTCTATGATCAGGTACAAAACACAGAGGCAGAGGAAAATCCCTGAGGTTTTGTCCCTTTAGAGACATCTTTAGCCAGAGGGATTGGCATTTCTTGTTGCTGGTTTACATTGTCTTCTGCCCGACAGTTGACTTGGTTCTGACTTTTTTTATTAAGTTTTAGTGACACTGAATGCTGAAGATATATTTAATTTAGACCTTTCTGGTAATAAGAACAAAGTTGAAATGCTACAGAGAGTTAAAAAAAAGTATTGAGCTACCAAATGATCAAAAACCCAGAGGAAATAGATTGAAAAAGAGATTAACAAAACTGAATAGATGTGTTTCAGAGCAGAAAAATCTGGGAGAGTGATACAATGGGCAAACAAGTGTACTGGCTAATGAAGCTGCTGTATTACGTTGTTGCCAGGCATAACACAACATAAAACCAGAACATTTATGTTTATATTTGACAGTAAATTTATCCTGGGATTTTGAATCTCATGGAGACAATAAATCACCATTATTCTAAATCAAAGATGGATTAATTTTGACAATCAAAGCTTCTTTGGCTTTCTAATGGCATTATAACGAAATCTCCCAACTCCCTTTGGGTCATCGCAGAAGACACAAATATATCTTGCTAACACATGCTCACCAAAGCAGCAGAATGTCAGAGGACTAACTTAAGGAAATGTGAAATCTGATATTAACTCCTCTCCAAGGAGCACTTTGCTGATCAGTAGCTGGAGCTTTCAGTGTAGAAGTATTTTTGCTCCCGCTAATGCTATATAAATCTGTACTTGTTTATAATGATTTCTCGCACAAGACAACAAGTGATGCCTTTACTTACAAGCAACAATGTTTATATATCGATTCTTATTCTTGTTGTCAGGGTGATTAGAGCTGTCTGATGTAATACCTAGATCTACAGTACAGCTCTGGATTTCCTAAAAAAAAAAAGTATATCAGAATTAAGTAACTATTAAGATACATAAAGTGTCTTCAAATACTGTAAGCAAGCATGAAAAGAACCACAACCTTATACCCAATTATCTATGATATTTTACAACTACTTCATTGCTAAAAAAATTGCAGTGAAATAATTCCTTACCTGATAAAACTCTTTCAGTGTCTAATGAGGGAATGAATGCAAAAAAAGTAAAAAAAATCAAATTCCACAGCACAGAACAAATGGATAAGTGTTTATATAAATTACAATTACTATATGGAAAACAGTTATGGTCATGCAATATATCCATAATAACAACAAAACTGCATATTTTGACATAATTGCTAAAGGAAACAAGAGTTAAAATGCTGGTGTCTCCTTTCCTATCTTTATCTTTAATGTTAGACTTTAAGCCAGTGAAAGATTGTACATATGAGCAACATCACAGACTTTAGCCACATTATCTATATATGTAACAGTTCACTGGAATTTTTATGTGTCCTTATAAATGCATTAGTTTCTCTGGGGAATGCTTTTGTCTCTTTGCATTCAGCTGCAAAACCTCCACTGAAGCAGGACTGTGTGCAGTTCAGCCAGCCTCACAGCACTCTGGGGAAAGACAGAGCTACAGCCCTCACTCAGGCTGCCAGCAGTTTCACAGTGAAGCCAACAATTTTATAAAAAGAGAGACAGGCTTGACAAGACAGGCACAAAATCTGTAAGACTCACAAAATTAATTCATTTTATTGATTACTTTAGCTGACAGAAATCTTAAGCATTTATAAGGTCCACACTTTTAAGCAGCAAATATATGGTCAGAACTAAAAGAACTAATGGTGTTTCCCAACACTTTTTAGAATTCATTTTAATGTCAATAACCTTAATCTACTTAAATACATATATGAAACATTGTTTTCATTAAAAATTAGATTTTAAATGAGTTATTTTGTAGTAATAGAAAAAACAATTTGCAACCCCCACCAAAAATAAATATGCTAACTCTGCAAAGAGAATGACTATATTTCAGTTTTCTCCAATCTTCTATGTTCTCTATCATTAGAGAAAAGAACTGAACACTGCTTCTGGAGTAGTCCATAAAGCCAAAAAAGATCTCCAAGAAAAGATGGGGAGACTGATTTTTTTTGGTAATAGTTAAAACTAGCATGAAATATTTCAGACCGTGCAGCTGTAGCTCAGTGACATGCACTATATTTGGTCTTTAGATTACTGCTGTAATTTAGGAAACGCAAAATTGTAGGAAAATATCAATTTAGAACGAACAATCTGATTTCTGTATTGGTGTACTGACTAATGCTGAAAGAACTTTGTATCCATTGTATTTACATCCAGTCCTTCAACATCTGCTCTTATTAATAGCTAGTCAGGCTGGAGTCCAGTTCCATCACTGCATATGCCTATGTGTAATATATGAATATCTATTGGACATTCAAAAGTATTTACAAATTTGGTCCACAATCGAATGGATATTCTGAGTGTTAAATGAATTCAAGAAGAAATGCTGATGAAGAAGGTTATGTGAAGGACATGGAATTTTTGGTCAACTAGATCACAATACATTGGCTGGGGAAACAAAAGTAAAACCTGAAGATGCAAAACTCTGAATTTTTATTTCATTATTGTTTTTGCAACAGGAATATTACTATTGTATTTTACCTTAATATAGATCTACTAAAATACTTGTTTCCATCCCAATGGATTGATTTTAATAGAAATCTCTTATAAAAATTGCTAATGGCACAGCTTTAATTAGGTATTTGGGGGTTTTAATGCTTATATTAATTAAGTTAGAACGTATCCGTATTTAAATTGATTGCAATACTTGAGTGGGAAAAACAATGAAGATCATTAATTACATATGGTGATAGTAACATTATATGATTACAGCACCTTTCAACATTATGAAATACCTCTTATGAATGATATACTTTAGGAAAGAAACTGCAAATCTTTCACTACCACATATGAAGACTACATTAGCTCCCCTGTTAATCAGAAGTCTTTCCACTTGTACTCATTATTACTTCCATTTTATTTTCTCTGTAAATATGAGTAGTTTCTGCAAAATTCAATTTTCATTAGTATTGGAAAAGCTTTAGATCTATCACTGCATCTGATAAACCATTGTACTACCTTTGCACAGTTTTTTCACACAGTTATTCAGTATAACAACACAATAATAAACATACCCATTTGTATTCCAGTCCTGATTTTAGGAATGTCCCCAGGCTTTATGCATCAACTCCGTACAGGGCTCAAAGCAATCACATTTACATGCATTCATGAAACTAGTGCCCAAGTCAGAATGTAATGCCCCAATTTTTGTTTGCAGGCAAACAAAAATTTCTGTTTGTTAAACTTAACATTATTTGTACGTGCTAATAAAAAGATTACATCATAGAGCCATACCTCAAATTCTTCAGAAAAACCATTACTTGCATGTAAATCTGCAACATGTTTGGGAAAATGCTTTATTGGAATTGCTCCAACATCATCTTAGGGGTGGGAAAAGACAAAAAATATATTTATGTAGAATAAAAAGACAGTGACATATAATGCAGTTTATATGTAGGCAATCCACAAAACATCCTGAAATAAAATTCTTGTCATGAACTTTGGATATACAACTCCCAAAAAAATGCAACATCCTTTGATGCCATTAACATTTCTAAAATAGTTACCTAACACTTGTACATTTCTAGATTATTATTTGGAAAGAAGATAATGAAAATGCCTTGCTAGGTCTTGCTCTGTCTGTAAGCCCCCCAAATCAAGGTGCTGATTCTGCAAGATCCTGAGCTTGGTTGTAAATAGAAGAACGTACAAAATTCCCTGTGAAGTCAAGGAGACGTGGGAGGATTAGCTCTTTGCTGCAAGATGTTCAAAAGGAGAGAGCACAGCTCTGAATAATGCTGATAAAAGTAGGAACAATTAGGCAGAGTTGTCTGGGTGTTCCACTTTGATTAATGTTGCACTTGAACTTGGAGCCACATAGTTCCAAGCCTACTAAATTAAAGCAGCATTATGCCAGTATTTTCATATTAACTGACACTTGCATGTTTTCATTGGCATCTAAAAGAAACAGGAATTAATTTTCATATTTTACTGCATTAATGTCATTAGTGACTACCTTCCATACAGAATTTTCTCCCAGCTCTCCTTGTGATTCTGTGATTACCTATTGATAATAATCTTATGTCTGACCATGGCACTACTGACCACAGATTTTCACATCAGGCTTCATACTTCAAGTTTTAAATGAAAGATTCATATTTAAGACTTTTTGGCTACTCACAAAGAAAACATCTACACTCTTGCAGAATAAATACGATTAAAGTGACATCTCCATTTTACTTTAGACAAATACAAAAAAAAAATTGTGTGGAATATGCATCAGGAATAATAACATAAAAAAATCTTTGGGACTTTTAATCTTCTCTTTTCTGCAAATAT
This sequence comes from Passer domesticus, assembly GCF_036417665.1. Classification (NCBI taxonomy): domain Eukaryota; kingdom Metazoa; phylum Chordata; class Aves; order Passeriformes; family Passeridae; genus Passer; species Passer domesticus. Next base: position 21,124,529 of record NC_087478.1, read on the forward strand.
GCTGTGTAAACAAAGTCATGTGTTTGGTAATTATCTGCTAAAGGATAACATTATTTCACTTAGATTTGGTTCTGAAGAATAATTTTGTTGGATTTTTTAAAAGCCTTTCATGGTTGAAAAATGTTTATTTCACAACCTGTAATTTCATCACCGTTTCATATGTGAACAAAATGTCAGAAACATTGAACGTTGTTTTCAAGGACTTGTTATTCACATCAACAGATGTTCAGTATTTAGCTCACCTAATAATTTTAGCTTTCAGTTACCAAGATTTTGTTGATTCGTACTAAGATCCATCTGGTCTCCCACTTATATGACTGGATCTGAATACAAAAAGTGAATTTATCCAGTCAAGCCTAAGAGAAGCTGAACAAATGTGTAACACAATCTTCACACTTTGGAACTGAAACCTGGCATGAATTGTTTGTCCTAATGGTATGCAAACTCAAAATCAGAAGGGGAGGTAAATGACCTAAAGAGTGAGTACAATAATGGAGAAATAAATCTTAGGTTTTATTTCCTTCCCTGTGCACATCTCTCAATTTGATCACTTCTGAACCCAGGAATGTATTTTATATCTGGATGGCAATTATCACTTCAAATTACTTAGAGTTTGATAGTAGATCTGAATCCTACCCTGTAATTCATTAATATTTAAATGCATCTTTGAATTGTGCTGTGAAGAGCCATGGCATTTTCTGTGAATAACTGCAGATCTCCTATCTCTGCCAATGAAAGGAAGGAAAAAATATATAATGAGATCTGTGGAATGTGCTTTTGGTCAAAGCCATAAGAATTAAACTTAGCAGTTGCAAAACACTCTTCCCACCTTACACTCTTTTCTAGCATTATATTGTAATTAGATGCAATTGTAAAATTACACTGTTGAAACATTAGTGCAATAGAAAACACAATAACTGTCCACTTGACATCTGTTGCATGCAAAATAAAAGTATTTCTTCAGTGCTTGCAGCTTTTTCCATAAAATATTTCTTTCTATCTTCAGTCACTGAGAAAAAAAAAAATCTCTTTAATATTTATCACCAATTCAGAAGGAAAACCTCCAGTTTCAAAAAATGCATTTTAGGCACTCAGAATAACTGTAAGTGCAATTATGAAATGGAAAACACTTTCCCCATAAGGTGAGTTGGTCAGGAAAAATTATAAGAAAATTATACAGTTGTAGTTCAATACAGTTAATGATGGAGATTTAAAGCAGAGATTTCCTATGATTGCTGCTTGACATTCATATACAATCATGTTTTCTGAAATCAAGCCATAGCTCTGCTTTTTAACCATTTAGTAATAGGTTATGCATCCCCTAATAGCATCAATCCATACAAGATGCATTGAAGATGTCTAAAATTCAGTTACAATGGAAGTCCAATGTCTGGGATTTATTTGTGTTTACTAGTTATTCACACAAGGGCTGATATTCTTCCTTTAGTCATTCCATGAAAATCCATCTTCTTGTATAATAGCATAATTTGCAAAAAACATTACTTGTGGAACAAGATAACCTTGTCTCATAGGTGAGAATGTGGCTTAGGATCTGCTTCAGAATCAATCACTTTTGGGTTTAAGTAGATGAATGAAATTAATCCATTTCATTCTACACAGACTGAAAAAACTGGAAGGCTGCATGTGCTTCTGTGATACTCTTTGAGAAAAGAAAGGAAACAGTTTCTCCAAATAAATGTGGTGAATATAGAATCAGAAGATGCTAATATAATATTCTGAACTTCTGTATTATTTTAATAAGAGGTTTACATAACTATACCATAGTAATTATGCTAGTAAAATATTTAAGTGTAAGAACACGCTGTAATTGCAAATGAAATGCAGACAGATGAGGCACATCCTTATCCTGCTGGTAAAAAGAATAGGACACGTTCTATATACAGGTGACAAATCCAATTAGAGGCAGAAATGGAACAGAATCTGTTGCTGGTGTAATCCTCTCGAGCTATTTAGTGTTGCTCAGATGGCTACATGAGCAGCCACTCTAGGGAGGCTACAAAGCACAGAGTATCCTTGAGGAAACATTGTAAACTGAAGATATGTCTCTTCTGTGCCACCTACAGAAGAGACTTAATAACACGTCTGCCAACATCAAGTGTACCCGTTTACACAGATTTGTACAAGAGGTTACAAATCTCTGGTTTACAGATGTTATAGCATTTGAAGAATTCATATTGACACATATAAAGCAGCATCTTCCAACAGTTAACACCAATCCACAGAACAGTGGAAATACCTGAGACTGGGAAGACTGGAGCTGGGGGAGCAGAAATCACTCGAGGTGATGTATTATCTTCTAAATAAAAATGAGCAGTCTGGAAACATTTCCTAGATAGGAATAAATATACAAAGAATTGGAAAAAAAAAGAAAGAAAAAATAAACCACCAAAACATCACCAAAATATTATCTGAGATGATTTAGAATTCTGGCACTATTGAGTCAGAAAGAAAAATCATGGTTCTGAAAACCAATTTTCATGGAATGTCAAATACTACTGCTACAATATAAATATTCCCCCAGCACATAGCCAAATTATGCATACAACATGAAGACACTACATTACCTAGCATAATACATAGTTCATACATCTTTACCTATACCAGAGGCATAAGAAGGAGACACATCAGACATAGTCACAGCTGAAAGAGAAAATCTGCATCAGGAGCAACTGTAGATGCTGCATAACTCCAAGTACAAAAAACCATCACTGTCTTCCTTGCTTATCCAAATTCACTTAAATAATTACTGTTCCCTTTCATGTGATGGTGTTAGCCTGAAGATGGAGCAAGTTTGAGATCAGTTGTGGTGATTCATTGATAGATACTACTGCAGACACGGAAATGCAATAAAAAACAATGTGCCCTGCAACAGTCAAAACAGTGACTCTAGAACTACTGTGATTGGGGCTAAACAACTTTACATAACATAACAAACATAACATAACATAACATAACATAACATAACATAACATAACATAACATAACATAACATAACATAACATAACAAACTTTTTTTGCAATCACAACACTGAGGGACACCTTAACCAAGGAGGACTTCCCAAAGCTGATAGACAGAAACAGGGAAATTTCTAATTCCAGAAGAACTCAGCTTTGTTGCAAACATATTGAAGTATGAATGAAAATAGAACCAACCTTAACTATGACTCTCCCTGTTATTTGTATCTGTGCTATAATCCAGATGTGAAGATAATAAGAATAGCATCTGTTAAGAATTCAAGCTATTCAAAGGAATGAATAACCAACTGCTGCTGTAAGCATTTCAAATCCTCTTCAATTAAAAAATCTCCATATGATTAGACATGCTAATAACAATCTTAACTTTGGGTCACTTAATCTCTCTGAAATATTATTCACTAATCATTAAATTTAAAAAGAAATATAAGAGTAATGAAAATACTAATCTCATTTTATATTTACATAATTCTGCCTCTTCAAAGCTGTTGGCTGCAGCTATTGTATGATTGTTTGTTACTTTGTGTAATCACTTTAATTTTAAATTTTGTATCATTCCTGTATCACTGCAGTCATAAAAACTCTCATATAATTGTTATAAACAGAAATAAATTTTGAAGATATCTTGAGAAATAGATAGGGAATATGTGGCAGTTGTCATTCTTTCCACAAACATTAATATAGATAATAAAGATTTTGGTAAGCTTATTTGAATTAAACCTCTGGGAAACATGCCCATATTGTCAGAATGTGTTGAGAATTTTCTCAGTGTACAATACAGATTCTCTTAAAACAGAAGAAAAAGCAGACTGCTACCTAAAAGGGAAAACTGAGACATGCAAAATAGTTCTGCTAACTCACATGACAATGAAATCTGAAGTCCAGCTAGAATTCTCTAAAAGTGTATTTGTGATGTTCACAGAGAAACTTTGACTTTGCATTTGATATTTGGAGCAATACTATCTGTTATGTATGTGTTTTTACTTAGAAATGGCAATTTTGGATGCAGATCAAGAACCTACTCTGGAGGAACCTGGGAAGACCCTTCTAAATTTTAGAGTCTCTAGCATCAGGGTTAGTGGCTGCTGAAGTGAGAGAGGCTGTCTCCATGCCAGCACAAAACTCGAGAGTATCAGAACTGTGTGTGAAACATCTGTGAGATGCAGGCAAGTCTCCAAGTCTTCAAATCACTTTGGAAAGTCTGGCCTGTCTGCTGGGCACAGCAAATGCTGTATTGTGTTTTTTAAAAACTGCACCAAACAAACATGCCAAGCAGCCTGATGTGAAAGCTCCAAACCCAAAAACTGTCCTTCCCCCAAACATCTACTGCTTGTGAACAACTGTCACATGTAAGGTTTATGGGCTAACGTTGTCACCTATTCGCTTGAGAAAAGACTGAGCTATAAAGAATTTAATTAGCATAATGACTTTCACATCTAAAGCTGTACTTAAAATGTTCTCATATTATGCCATACACTCATTATCCCTCACTGAGCCAATATATTTTTAATCTTTAAAAATTAATTGTGGCTGAAAATAAATTACACCCTTAGCACATTCGGGAGACAAATTCATAGCAGTTGACTTAACCTGTAATAAGACTCATAAATAGGCACTCCATCTGCTTCTGCATCAGCACTGAAAGCCTTCATGACTAAACCTAACGTTAATACTCACATCTTGTTAATTATCACTTGTTGTTAATGAAAAAAGTGATGACTATTTCAAACTTCCAGACAAAGGTCCCATCACTCAATAACCTGATTATTTAATTTACACCTTTCATCACAGCACTTAGATCTCCAACCTAAAATTGTAATTTGTAATTTAGACACTGCACTTGTTCAAACACACACTTTATATATGGGGGCATTGCTAAAACCACTAAATTAATTACAGTGTCTGGATCTGTACAGCAGCAGCAGCAGCAGCACTTCAGTCTGACAGGAGGGATACTAGATCGGAATGAACACTTCAATGGCAACCACGTGAGACTACAAGACTAAACCTCAGACTGTGGGGGACATAGATTTTCCCGCATTTGGGCCCCTGCTTCTGCCCCGGGGCAGGGGCTGCTCGGAGCCAGGCTGGGATTGGCGCTGGGGCTGGCAGGGAGCAGGGCACCCTGTGCGTGGGACCGTGCCTGTGTGCAGAGTGATCCTGCCCAGGGACTTGGCAAGGGAGCTGAGCTCTGCAAGTCAGAGGCATCTGTGAGAGGATGTGTGATGCTGTTGAGTCAGGGATGGAAAGAAGACTCCAGTCTGCAGGTGGATCAGAAGGTAAAAGTGTTTAATGAAAGTAGCAGGTCTTTTATAATGTGACTCGCTAAGGTGATATGTGATTGGTCTCAAAGGAGAAATGTCTCACACTATTGGTGCACTATGAATAGCACACTCTGGAGAACCATATCTATAAACAACAGTTACAGAAAGAGAGATAATAATTGCTTTAATTCTTTCCTCTAAGATTCCCAGGCTCAGCCAAGGAGAAATTATTTCTGTTCTTTCTTTGACTGAACTGAGAATATCCACAGATGTGTTTGTGCTTCTGCTGCTCATGCACAATGGTCTTAGAGGCATGATTACTTCTTTCTCTGAAAACTTCAGTGTCTTTTGATCTCAAAGGATTATCTGCCAGTAGGTATTCTCAAACACTTACTAGATTTTTTAAAAATGTACAGATAATTTAAAGATCTGGTGAAGCCAAAGGATCTATAAGTGGATCCTCAATGGATGCTAATTATTCAGTTCTGAAATAGCTGCAATTAATTTTTATGTATTTTTTCAAGTGGAATTTTAATTGTCAGATTTTATTAAGACTTTTATTTATGACATGGCACACTGTTCAGAAGTTTTTCCTTTATGAATGGATGAGTATGGCCTCTGTATATTTAAATCTGGTTTAATTGTTTCTGCATGTCCCATAAACAAATGCTGAGTTACAGGACTCAGCATTTGTTCAAATCATGGCTAAGAAAATGAACATTCTCTGACAGGTGTAGTTCAAATTATATAGGGTGGTAGAGGAAATTTAAAATTCAAATAACTACTCAAGGTGTTTGTCATCGAGTTGGTAATTTCTGAAGTGTTGCTATCATGAAATGTCTAACAGGCTGCATGACAGGCAGCTGACACTCAGTATGTCTACAGGTGCAAATGGACCTGGAAGTGCATTAGCAGTTTGTGGTTCATATCATCAGAGCTGGTCTTTTACTACAATTCACATATATTTGTTGAAAAGAATTTTGAATGGTATAAGGCCCACTGATAACTGTTACCATGTTACTATTCTCCAAGCTCTTCTTACAATAAACATTATAAAAGCTGATCTGTACAAAATATGAATAATTAAGCAAAATAGTAATAATGAAGCCATCAAGAAGAGAGCAAGTACATTCAGATATTCCTGCCACATGTCTGCTGCAAGGACTCAGAAAGTAGACAGATACTGAAAGAAATGGATAGACTCTAGATTTGGACACAAAAAATCTCTATAAAGCTGTTTTTAAAAGTCTATCTGGACAGCAAGGCCAGTAAACAGGGCAAAGAACCTCCTTGTTTATTCCACTGTAATCTTAATCATGCTGAAGAAATGAAAGGAAAATGACATTGCTTGAAAATTGCTTGAATTAAAAAAGACACACAAAACCAGAGTAGTTAAAAATTGTGTCTTTTCCTACTGATAATTATTCAATCTTTAGACAATATTGCCATTAGAAGTTTTAATCCCTGTCAGAGAAATAAATATCTATCAAAAAAAGATTTAAATTGTGCCTAATGAGATAGTGAAGAGATTGAGGAATTTCCTCAAGTGCTGATTAACAATTTCATTAAAAAAAAACCCAAAACCAAAACCCAAACAACAGATGGTACAGAATTATTTTTCTGGTACAAGTCATTAAAGTGAAGAAATAAATAATTTTGCCTTTCTTAAACCTTGAGAGACTGTAACTTGTTTCTCTTGGTAGCTATTTAATTTAAAATCAAATAACACACCTTTTGAATATTCAAACAAGGAGCTAATAGTGGAAAGAACCCAAAGCATTATTTATTCATGTGACCAGCTGAGATAGAGCAATGGTTTTTCTGGACTAGCATTGCGAAAGAAATATAGAATAAGTTCTTGTAAACCTAAATGTTTTTATGAACTTTAATAAGTGAAAATAATTGGCCCAAATTATGGGGGAAAAAAAGATGCAATATAAAAAGAAACATTAACATCTAAGAGCAATTATTTAAAAAAAAACCTCCTGAATCTATTAGAAAAATCTTACAGGGTTTCTGCTAATATTTTCCAGGCTTAATGAAATCTGCATAGCAATGAAGTTAATATTCTGATTCTTTTCCAGTCTTTAATAAGAGGTGAGTGTTTTGGCAACTTTGAAAGAGGGCTGTAAAGTCCTATCTATGATGATAGCCTTTATGCTGCATGCCCCTGAAATAAGAAATTGTTACTGGTGTTATCATAATGCCAAAGGAATTTTGAGGATTAACAATAAAAGAGCTCCATATTTTATTTTGTAGTACACAAGAAATACAGAAAAGATTAGATTCAAGGCAAGAAGATATTCTTGCTAACGGGATTTTTCTTTCATTTTGAAAGACGTGTTTTACAGAATTGTTCATTCCCAGAGAAAGAATACAAAATGAACACAATGTTATTCGACAAAAACAAGCTTGTAACGTGTAGGATTATTAGAACTGCATTGTACAATCTGGGTCTTTAAATGCATGACCTTCTTTAGCAAATAGATTTCAAATACTGTTCAGCATCAGGGATGTAACCTTTGGAAGTTGAATTTGAACAATCATGTTGCATAACATGAATGACAGAAAAGGATTCTCAGAATGCAGGTGGCTATCTGGAAATCCTGGGATGGAGAATAGAATTATCCAATTAACATAAACTAAGAAATTACTTTTGCAATTATTATGGCAATTAACTACTACTTTGAAAAGGAGAAGAAATCTTTCTCAAGGTTCATCAGTCAAGTGTTTTTCATCATGGCAAAGGCATAAGCATGATCCTGACATCACAGTCTAGAGATTACAGTAGTCAGTAGTTTGGAAAGGGCCAAAGTTAATGGTTCTCCACCAATTTTTTTCATTTTAGATTAAGCAGGATTATTTGGGATGAACAAAGAAGAAACAAGCTCTGGAGGCATCTGAAAGAAGATATTTGGGCCTGTCTTCCCAATTCTTTGTACAGTCCTTGTAAGAGCAAGGTCCTATTTTTGGCTGCTAGTTTTTGTGTTAGCACAGTGGAAGCAGGATCAGGTTCCTGACAATCACTGAAGTAGAAGTATTTGCAACTTATTTCCCCCTTCCAGCCCATCACAGCATTTCCTCCCTGACAATCTAAACACTTGAGAAAGTCTTAGGGCTGTGCAAGGATTTTGTGAGCTTAAGCAGGCATGTCCCTAGGAGGACTGACTTTAACTAGAACCAGTGGGAGAGTGCCAAAGCCTTGAGCATTGACACATACTGCCATGTGGCTAACAAGTATCTTGGTACATTTCTAGTTCAGGCAAACTTGCAGTATTTCACACAATGCTTAACACAGTTTGGGGTTAGCACAGGGCAGAGGCCATCCCCAGTTAGCAATGGGAAGGCAGCCACTCTTTTTATCCTCTCTGAGGGAAGTAATTTCAGCTGTATGGAAGAGATCTGTGCCATGCTAGCTGGTCTGTTTTATTTCACAGTGCATAAACAGTTTTTTGCTCTTACTGATTATGTTATAATGAATTCTAATACCCATCAATTCCCTTTATCCTACTTTATTTTTTTTTACTGGCTTATTAATTTGTCCAGTCACAGAGAAACACATCCATGAGGAAACCTGAGCACATGTGCACATGAAACACATCCATAGTTATCCACTAAAGCTTTGAAAGACCAGGGCTAATTTTAGTTTGTCAGAATCACAAACTAGAATGACTTTTTAATCACAGAGCATCCTAAGAGCTACTCAGTAAGTGATCTTCAAACAGTGACACTATTACAGTATCATTAAACTACCCCCTTTCTGTCTTCCACACAGTGTCAACAGACTCCTACAGTGCTGTATGAATTGCTTATTTACATAGTCCTGTTGAGGACAATAGATTCTCATTCTAAATTGATAACTACCTTTTTTTCATGGGTAAAGGATTGGAAAGATAGTAAATAGCCCCATGCCATGATGCCTATTTTTCTTCTCCCTCTTGTTTTTCCCAGTTTTCTGTTTAGCCACTTGGTTTCTAAGCATCAATCATGAATTATTGTTTACTAAGGCCTATCAATATGGGAATAAACTGTTTGTAGTGGTTAAACCCTCTGCAAAAACAAAAAAAAATGCATCTGAGTATTTTGGACAAAAACCACTTTATTTTGTCATCTTTATGACACTGAGCATTATGAAGGCAAGGTAAGAGATAAGATCCAGTCTCCCTCCTGTAAACCAGCTCAATAATGCCCATCACATTTTTCAAATCATACCTCTTTAGAACTGAAAAAAGATCAACCAAAATACAACTTACCTCCAGTAAATGAGAATACCCACAAGAATCACTAGACAGATAAAAGTCAGGGCTGATACGACCACAAGTGGTATAACTGTCTTCTTCTCTGATTCCAGACTCTCAGCTAGACCAATACGAGACTCATGGCTAATATTACTTGCCTCTGCAGTCAGAGAAAATTGAAACAGTCCAAGTTTAAATTCTGAGAAATGCACAGCACAGGTGAATGTGTCTTATAATGAGCCTACTTAATATCACTTACCTCTATTTTTTACTATGTACCGCAGAAAGTTTATACATTTGCAAACCAGCTTACAGAAGATAAGCAGATAGAAGGTAAAGCAAAGTGTTCAAGCTTATGTGACTCAGCCCTCCAGCAGTGGAGACTCCTCTTTGTAAGAATAGCAGACTGTCGTTAAAATTCAGAAGAAAGTTTTTTTATTTTAATCTGTTTTATTAGCTGAAAGCCAAATGAGTTAAGAAGTCTGAATACAGAATATTGAAATGTGCATTGGAATTGATATTAAACTGTCAGTCATATAATGCAAATCATTTCTCTGGCTAATAGGTTAATATAAAAATTATCTTGAAAAAGTCTTTATGTGCTTGCTGTATTATAGTTTAGCTTTCTGTATTTTTATCCATTGCTCATTCTGTAAACTGCCTTATAGCTACACCCTGCTTCCTTTGAATCCAATTGCCTCCCTCAACTATACTGGAGCCACAATTAAATCTCCCACCCCAATCTTTACAGGTGCTCAAATTATTATTTAGATATTACTTTGGTTTCATATTTCTGTGAGCCATATACTATTGGATGACAGAAATATTTGGACATGGGAATCTGTATGAAGATTAAAACAAAATATTTTTAATTTTGTTAAAGAAGGAAAACCAATGGTGGACAACACCAATACTTTATTTTCAGCTTTGGTCCTATCTCAAGAAGTAAGTATTTTAAAGTTGTGACTTTGATGTAAAACAACTGACTTATTTCAATTTGTGCAGTTTACTGTGAGCATTATTTAAGATGCAGAAATAAGCACTTTTGTGCTTTTTACAATTAAACCCCTAGAATGTTTTCTGCTTTTGCAAAGAGTCCTAATTCAATGAATTTTCTCTATAAGAGCAGAATTTTGCTGTACAGAAAACATCTGCACTCCATTGGGATTTCAAGAGACAAATTCTACATGAATGAAAAGCTTTTACACAAAGGGAGGAAGGAATGGAGTTGAATCTGGGGGAAAAAAAAAGACAGCAAATTACATGCTCTAAATAGGATGTCAAAAACCAAATGGCTTCACACAGTACAGATTTCCAGGCAGCTCTATTTTCTTCCATTTTCTTGAGTTTAGAGGCTTTCAGGACTTTATGTGCAAAAAGGTCTAGGCTCTAATTTTGCAGATGTCTTCTTGGTTTAAATTCAAAATACTCTTTAACACCCATGTGAATCACTTCTCTTTAAATTCTGCAGCTCAATGGGCAAAGTAATTGAAGGCAGAAAGTTGCTTCTGAAAAATCTCCAAGTGTCTGTTGAGTAGGTTTAAAACTGGTACTTCCTATTTACTCCAGAGAAAAACTATGTGTATGCATGAGAAAGCACAATACGATCCCTTTGAAACAGTCAGAATTGCTTATCCAACTCTGGCCTAATACACAGCATAAAATCCAATCCTATCTGTGTGATGACAGGGTTCCTTCAAACTTCATGACCATGTTCTATCAGGACTCCTCCTATGGGGAATGAAGTGCAGGCTTCTCCTGTAACAGAGGGTTTCTTGCCTACTTCATTCACTCCAATGATGGCAGCTGAAAAGGCAGTCTCAGCTATAGCAGGTTTCTTTGATTTCTAATAATTGATGTGTTTGGATCCTTTGTATATTTCTTTCTGTTAATCTGTCTTAGTTTTTCAATGGAAGTTGAAAAGTTTGGGTAGTCATAGAGGTCTTATGGAGAAAATCCTTGTTCAGAACAAGCATAGTTATGCATCAACAGCTACAAGATTGGGAAAAGTTTAAATGACTTTTTTCTGTAATGGTCACAATGAAAAGACATTTCACCAGTTTTTGCAAAATCCACTACAATGTATAAGTAAGTTCTCAGGTGAGAGATTAATTTTTGTGTTTGCTGCATTTCTTTGTAATTTAAAAGCAAATATGTCTTTGATTTATAGGAGACCATGTTAGACATGCTGAAATTGAATGTTCAGCTTATTAAAATCCAGAATTTGGCATTGTGTGTTGGAAAAAAAGTAATGAGCGTGAAATGATACTGTAGAGTGTCTTTCAATAATATCTAGAAGACAAAGTAAGTCTGTTATACTACTCCTCCAATACTGTATAATCCTTTTTGAGTTACTATTGGTAAAAATTCAAATCACACTCATTATGTAAACTCTAGAATCTTATGGCAGCACTCATTCACACCAATAACATAGGTTTTGAAATATTAATGCTATCTTTGCTTATTTTTGAAGGAATGTTATGCATTTTACAGAAAGTGGTAACTACTTACCAGTAAACTAATTCACTTATTAATTCAGTTTTGTAACACCTACCTTGTTAAGACTCTTAGTAATTTCAAAGTTTTTTATTCTCTTTTAATTTTCATTTTCTATTTTTCACATTGTTCTAGCCCCAACTATATCGAGTGTCAATTTACCACCTTTTCATATCAATATTCTCTTGCTCACGAGAAATACAACCTTAGGTAATTAAACTGTGTATTTATTTGTAGGACTGGGCCGAAGCCCTCCCAAGCTTTGCGAATTCCATTCCTTAATGGGTTTAGTTGAATGATACTGCCCTCTACAGATGATGCAAGTACATAACAGAAGTTCAATTTATTTTCTAAAATACCAATTCCACTTTGTTTGTTGTTTGGGTTTTTTTTCAAAGGTCATAGATTATTTTTGACTTGATGCTTTGATTTTCAATTCTCTAGCACAAGAAGGAATGAAAATTATGTGTCTGAATACTTCAGATTTTCCACAGTGCATTTTTAAATACAAAGGAAATGTGTTATGAGTTTTGACTTCTGACTTCATCCTTGGAATCATGGGTTGCAAATACTCTCACTGAATTTAAGAGGAATAAATGAGAAAGTAGCATTGAATATAAACATCTAGAGGAAAATCTGGCTCTACTTTGGGAATACAGAAATCTGGCACAAAAATTCTGCATCTCACTGAAATCTGAAAGTGGCATACACAGAATAAAAATGAATGTTTTTATGAATCAGAATAAAACCAGCATCTTCTTCCTCATTCAATCTCTTAGAAAACACAAAAAAAAAGGTGCTGCCGTAAGTTTAAAAGAGAATATCAGAGGCATGTTTCCTCTGGCAGAGGCATGGTTTCCTCTGGTGTTATTTCCATAAGGGCAGCACTTGTCTTTGTGCAAAAAATTCAACAGAGAACCTAAGTCCCTGACAAACCTTTAAAAGTAAAAGCAACAATTACCACTGAAACAATTCTGGTTTCAGATTTTGCATGACTCAACTTCTGCTGACAGTATGCACCTATCCAAAAGCAGAGCATCAGTCATCTTACTGAAGAATATTTCAGGTGCAGTTTTAAGTAGCCAGAAGTAGCATTCACAAGATAGCCAGCTCAGTATGAACCCCCATTCCCCAATGCTTCCTTAATCACACCCATTGGCACTATTATGTTCTCCCTTTATTATCTGTAGATAAACCTTCTCATTCTCTATGGCAAAAAAGTATCCCCTCACAGCTTCCCATGGTATTCATTAGACTTATCCATAACTAACCTGCCTCAGAGATGTTGAACACTGATGAATGATCACTAGTAACAGATGAGGCTGATGATTGTGATGATCCAGGAGTTAATTCTGAGTTACCTGCTTCAACTGCCCCTTCAGTGTCTCTCTCATTATGGTCAGGAAAACTGAAATCTGTTGAAGTTTCGTTATCGTTAAGGCTATCTGAGGTACCTTGGCCAGAACCACTTTCTTCATCACTTGTCAAAACAGCCCAAGACTTAGATTCTGATGTGTTTTGTACTTGGACACTAGAAGTCTGAATGTGGTTCTCCAAAATTTTCAGGTTGTTGTGCTTCTCAGGTATCACATTCGCTGTCAAAGTTGGTGTGGATGTATAATTATGTCTGTCCATGTCACGGTTTATCTGAGTGTCAGATGCAGCAGTAGAAAACTTCTCTTCTTCAGGTTTCTCAGAATGTGTACTTATAATTAGGTTACTCTGATCCTTGTTATTATTTACCTTTGTGTTTTCATCCTCTACTACCACATCCTGATCTTCTCTATGGGAGGTGCACGAGATGCAGTTACTTACAGGGAAGGCATCATCATATTCATCGTAGTCATCCTCAACTACAGAAGACCACAAATCAGTACTGGACATGATACTGGGAGACAACCCAGAGGATTCTCCAGAAGGAACCAGCAACCTATTCAAAGTTACAGGGATCTCACTTTTGGAAGGGACAGCCGTAACTGAAACAAGTGTATTTGGTAAAGGAAGAGTGTGATGAATGGACACATCAGAACCAGAAACAATTGCAGGCATATGAACAGGATCAAAACCAAGTGTGGAACTTGAAGAGACACTGTCAGCCTCAATTCTTTCAAAAACACTTGAAGAGATATGGCTGTCTGTAGGAGTAGCTACATGTGATGATGTGTCACCTGTTGGGAAGGGAGTTGTTGCAGCATTCGCTGCCTGGGACGGAAAGGCATTTGTATTTTCTAAACTGGTCAGCTGGAAGGAAACATCGCTACTGTACAATGAAGGCATAACCTTCTGAACATCTTCACTGTTAAATAAACTGGATGAAACATATCTCTCATTTGCATAAGAAAAAGATAAAGCTTGAAGTGATGCTGTGGGCTTACTAAAAGTGTTTGACATCGTATCAGCAACAGAAGGTGCAGATGTAGAATGCAGCTTGCTTTCAGTTGTAGCAGAACCTGGTGCCATTTGATGCAATATTTGGTCAAATGCAGAACTATCTTTTTGAACCCTTGAGCTTTCAGCCAATACAGGATCACTAGGCACAACTGCAGCTGTGTTAAGCAGAGTGCCATCGCCAGAAGACTGGAAGGAGGACTGCAGTACTGCTTCGTTATTTACTGTAGCTGAGGTCTCATAAAAGTACAGCTGAGTCGAGGATAACATTTTGCTATAAGCAGGGACAGAGAGAGCTTGATCTGAGCTTGCACTAAGCATAGGTTTAAGCAAAGTGTCATCAAAGGCTGGAGTTGTAACATGCAAAGGCTGAACAGAAAGGTGCTTTTCTGTAAGTGTACTAATATCATTATCAAATATCTTAGTAGTGGGAAAAGCAAGAGAGACTGGAAGGATTCCCTTTGTGCTAGAAACAGGAAGTGGGCTTTCTTGCAGAGACATATTCTGCTCAATTACAACATTATTAGAAACAGATGTAGAAAGTTCATGTATCGCTTTACTTTCAGCACTGGAAGCCATGTCACTTAAAGAAGAGGAAATTTTCAGTTCTCTCTCATCTCCATATATAACATCGCCTTTTTGAAGTATCTTATTAACATCACTAAACCCAGATGATTCATATGGAATCTCATCAACAAAATCAGAGGAAGAAACATTAAGTACGGTCAAAGTATCTGTGTCAGGCAAAAGGGACTCACTACCAGAGTATGCTTCAGACCAATCCGTGTCACTAGATAGAGAGCGCGTAGGCTGCAGCAAAATATCAGCTTGTGATATTACAGAAGAAGGTTTATGCACCAGTACATTGTTATAGCTGCTAAATAAAGGATCTTGATGAAATACGTCAACAGAACCATGCACAAATTCTGCAGAGTCATAGGAAACAGTAAAGCTTTGGAGGGAGCCCACATTACCAGACAAAGCATAAGGAAGTTCAGACATTGTAGATAGTACATGCATATTTAAATCACTGCTGGATGGTTCAACTTGAGTAAATATGTGAGTTCTATTATGACCAAACATCAGTGTCTCCGAAGCAGCATGAGTGGTCTGATGTGACACCACATCAGCAAATTGAGCAAGGCTTGGCTGTATTAATGGATCACCCACTGCCAACGTCAAAGAAGCATGCAGGGACACCTTATCGCTTGCAACAGCTGGAGTAGCACTTTGTGGAAACATTTGAGAAACTGTATACGAACGGTGAAACATTTTACTACTGGAGGAAGCAGAGGAAAATGTAAGCAAAGGTACATCATCATAGGAAGACAGGGTGGGTTCAAATGACACATCAACACTGGGAAATACAGGTGTAGCATGCAAGGTCACATCACTATCTGATGTAGCAGGGGTAGTGTCGAGCATCTGAGAGTCAAACAATAAGGGGGTGACTAGAGGAAACACTTCACTACTGTAGGAAGGTTGAAGAGGTATCTCACCATTATAGACTGGCTGAGTTGTCTGAGAGAGTACCTCACTGGCAGCAGAAGCAGAACCATATTCTCCAGAGCTTGAAGAGATAGAGTGAGGTGATAATTCAGCAGAGGAGAAAGCAAAGGTAGAATAATGTGGCAATTCTAAATCCACATCTGAAGTGTCTTGTAAAACCACTGGGCTGCTTGTATAGGGCGTTGTAGTTGGCTTTAATCCCTCTACATAAGCATCAGTATAACTGGCCTGAGACAACTGCCCGCTGGGTGATGTATCAACAGATTGAGTTGTTGGATCTGAAGCATTATGAAACCATAAATTTCCATCAGTGGAAGAAGTATGCTTTGGAGGCTCATCGGAGCTTGAGGGTGCTACGACTTCTGAAATATATCTAATGGAGCCTTGGGAAAGAACATCATGCACACTTATATCTGGACTTCCTGAAGGAAGGGCATCGTCTTGGGAGGCCTCCTCTGTAACCAGCTGTGATGAAGAAGTGGTAGGAACTGAACTCCAAAAGTCATCAGGTTCCTGATGAGGTTTAAAAGGAGACAATAAGAAATCTTCATCACTGAGGCCAGTGGTGGTTATTCTTGTTGGCTCGGTGCCTGAAGAAAGATATATAAACTCGTCTTCTCCGCCTTTGGTGGAGTCAATGAGTTGAGGGGGAATTCCAGTAATTGTTTGGGATTCCAAAAAGGGATCTTCCTCTTCAGAATTTTCACCAATAGGTGGAGAAGTAGCATAATAAACTGCTTTGAAAACATTATCCTTACCATGCAATTCGTCTCTTGTTAGGTATCTATTTGTTTTGGCTTCACTGGGTTTTGTTCCCTTTTTTCCTTGACTGTAGCTGGATGTAATCACCTGAAAATCTCTCCTCAATTGGTTCATTGTACTGTCAGTACTTGGAACCACTGCAGTTTCTTCATCCACCTCTGTTTCCTTTTCATCAACTTCATCCTTTGAAAAAACATCATAGCCGAAGACAATTAAAAATGTTTATAGACTCTGAACATGAATGAAAACTAAAACTGCAATAACATATTTTCCTGGATCGATAAATCAAGAAGGGTAAAGCAAAACAACACTTGAGAAGACTGTTGGTCTTAAACTAAAGTATTAACTGCAAGAACAGGTTTTTATCTTTTGTCTTAAAAACTATTATTTATTTGCAATAAAACAGAAAAATGCTGTGTCGCAACAACTTCTTCAATATTGCCTTACTTAAATTGTGTTTGAGAGCCAAAAATCACTCACAGTATTTATTTACTTTATTAAGGAGGCTCTAACCCTTTCCTAATAAAATGCAATTGTATATGCAATATGTAGCATAGATTGTCTACACTGCAGTGAAAAAATGGTTTTGCTCTCAGAATACCTCAGAGGTTTGCACTAATATCCTGATGGTAATTAAACTGATTATTAACAACCGAATTTGTAAAATATATTTGTGACCTTAATTCTGCTGAATTGTCAGAGTTTTCTGGAAGAGTTCATGATCCTCAGCAAGATTCAGAATTTCACAAGTGCTGTGAGTCATATCCCTTAGTCCTGTTATGACCCTTTGTTTTCTGAATATGAATGACAATAAATAACAATAATTTGTGCAAAATCTGTGATAGAGTTTTGCCTTTTAAGGACATATCCAAAAGAGGAAAAAAAAAAAATGTGCCTAATGCAATCAGGATTTAGGCAGTGTTTGAGGATCTAAGGTAAAATCTTTTCATCCCCTCTACAGCTTCCCCTGCACGAAATCAAAAAACATATAATCGAAGCACCTAACTTGCTCAGGAAGCATTTTTGTTTGTATTTAGGTACAGCAGTCCCTGCAGTTCTGTGTTGTGTCCCCATCTAGTGCTGCACCAGAGTTGAACCATTGAACCTCTCCCAGCCCAGCTCTGCCATCTAGATTGAGGCAAACTTTCAGTTTCTGAAGGAACCTGATTTGACAGGCACACATAGCCCTAAGAGACAGAGCAGCACAGAGACTCTTGCAAAACAGGTTGGTTTTTTTTTTTTTTTTTTAAAGATCTGGCTTGGTGATGTGGTGGAAATGCCACTGTTTGTTATTCAAAAGCATAATGCTGAGAGAAAACACGCAGTAGAGAGGAGATAGGCACAGTTATCAATCTAACAACTCCTCAGTTTCCATTATAGTTCAGTTTGAGTAGATCTCCCATTCCTGCATTGAACAGGGCACAGCAGGGAGAATAATTTAAAAAATCAACAGCTTTTGAAAGAATGTGCCCAAGATAAAGAGCTGCTGAGTATGTTTTTGACTGAGGCACTCAGCAAACAGGAGTTGTGATCTTTTACCCAGTCTCACCAGAACAAGGGCTTTTCCCACTAGGCTAGAGCTGGGCTTCACTCTGCAGTCCCTCTTTGAAACAGGAACCCCTCATGCACTCACACAATATAAGGTACCTCAGATGTCACTCTCAGGTTTGGATTTCATTCTAAGGACTAAATACCAAAACTGTAGGGACAGCAGCACCAAGACTGATTGCCTTCAAACCTGGGCCAGACTGGACAGGCCCTTGTTTCTATTTATGCAAGATAATGTATGCACTTTTAAACTTTCCTAGTTCAAGTAAAAATCAGTTGATGTTCACTGGCACCTAACAGATGCAATATAATAATCTAGATACATAGCTTACAACAACAGAGAAAAGACTGTATTCCTGGTTACTCAGTGTCCACAAATGCAAGGGAAGGTAAATAGATAGGTGAAGCACAGGCTGTGCTATTTAACTAAAAGAACTTGTCATGCAGTGAGAATATTGTGGTCATAGTCTGAAACTATAAATTAAAAATTCTGAGAGATTACTTGATATTACTTGATAAATGTCTTACTGAAGTAACTATGTTGTACAATTGGTATGAGAGACTGTTAAAAACTTAATAATGGTATTTTTACATCTCTCCTTGCTGCGACACCAGAGACCTAGTTACTGAATATGAAGCCTCCAAGTTATCATGAGATCATCAAAAATTTTGTAAAACAGAGCTATACTTTAAAGTCTCACTTGAGTTCAAGAAGCAAATGAACCTCCAAGAATTTTTGAATAACAGTTAAACCAACAGCACACTGATTGCAGACACACTTGAATGTCACTCTTCAACACAACTATCGTCCTCCCTTACTTTAATTTACTACATCATAAGACCATCACAAGTAAGGACAAATCAAACTTCTCTAACTAAAAATCCTAACACTAGATGGCAGCTTTGATTCTGCTAAATGAACAATTCTGTCAGACTTCACAGAGGGGTGACTGTAAACTGATGCCCCATTTTAAAAATAGTTTAGGAATATTCTGTGATATCCTTTACTTCACCATGTACCTCCAATCCCAGAGAAATACTGAGGTATCTCCAGAGTTCTCTAGGGAGAAATATAGCTCAAAGGCTATATATGCACATACATAGGCATATGTATACATAAATGCAGATAATACGCTCAGTTGGTGACACAGTTTTGTAAGTTTTCACAGAATATAATTTCAATCTAATTGAAATATATTTATTTCAAATATTCTCTTAAAAACAAATGAATGCTATACCTCATATTCTTCAGCTTCACTCAGTTCAGGAATGAGGTCAGCCTCTATAAAACAAAAATACACACTGTATCATCCACAATTTTAAATAGACAGACTTCTGAATTCTGCAAGGACTCAACTGCCTAATTAATATGGTTATTGAGACAATGTAGAAGATTTTTTGTAGGACTGCGTTTGGAGAAGTGGCCAACCCCCTGCATCAAGAACTAAGGGTAGCAATGCCCACTCATCTAGGCAGGACACATTCATTCAGCCACTACAGTTTTGTCTGGCTCTATTTTGATACCATTGGATTTTCACTTTTGGAGGAAGCACATGTTGGCTGGGGAAAGCCAAGTTTACAAGAACGTTTTCAATGAGAAATACAGTTTAATGCAAAATACACAAGTGAGAGAAACAGTAAGTCTGGGGATTAACTATTTCTCTACATTAAATCTGAAAGCTCTGAAGATATTTTTGAAAAATAATTTGTTCTACAATTTTCATCTAGAAAATTCCTTGTTTGTGCACCCAGGCTTGGACTTAGGTACTATAGCAACAGCAATGACATCATACTCAGCATTTAGCAGGCTGCATGCTTCCAGCAAGTCAGACCAAAGAGACCCACCCCTCCCAGTGCTTACAACCTTTTTCAAACTCCCACCCTACTTGATTTAATGTAACGACATGTAGCCAGTTTTATCATATCCCAGAAAAAGTCCCTAATGAACAGGTACTGCACACTCTGTGAAGAACTATTCTAGAGGCTTTTGAGGCATTCCTAATTTTCAAAAATAAAAACCCAGTTGAAATAGGTTGAAGAAATTAATTTCCTACAACCCAGCTGAAAATCCATCTCTCCAAATTTAGAGGTAATCTCTTGCCTTCTTTCTCTCTTTTCAGCCAAATCCAATGTTATACTTCTGATGGTGGTCAGCAAGAGAGGCTTCAAAGAAGGCTGAAAGAAATATCCACCTCTCTGCTAGGAATTGGCACAGGTCTTCAGTGAAGAAATCTAACACCCCTTCCAGAGCACTAATGCAGCTTATTGCTCCTTTGGTCCACAAAAAGGCCCATTTCCATCCCGAGTCTTTCTAAGGCTTTCTCCTAAGCCATGTTCTAGCACATATTCTGATTTGCACTAGGTGAAAATGCCAATCTCTTAGCCTGGAGAGCAATTCTCACAATACCGTCACACACAGCTCCACGTCTGCATTTCCTCCACAATTCCCAAATGTAATTTGTTCAATGCACTAGGATAAAGATTCCATCTCTATATTTCTCTTTTTTGCTAAGTCAGGTAGAGATCTGTGACTAAATTTGTATTCTCTTTGGTCTATCCATATCTACCTTTCAAAACAAATTAAGATGTGCTATATGCAACATACACTAGATGAAGATTATCAAACTAATAAGATCATACAGTATTATCTGTAGGTTATAGCATGCAAACAAATTTTGACTAAGCACTGCTGCACAAAATCTTCACAAATTGTCTTTTAGTAACAAACATCTATAAATTATCAAATATGGAACTGACCTTTAGATAGATAGATAAAAAAATTATCTTACCTCTGACTCCTGAGGCCTAGGAGGCTCTGGGACAGGGTGGGAAGGGGAGTGGAGGGGAGGAAGGGGTGGATAAGATAATGATATTCCCTGGCTTCTCAATGATACAAATCAAATATTGACATTAGTCTGAATGCTTTCCCATAATCAACCCACACCATGTACTAGGTATTCAACAGGCTTCTCTGAAATATGTTTTTAGTACAGAGGAATTCTATCCATACTTTTCTGTGGTTACTACTCTTGAGTTGAGCTCTAATCAGACTAAGCCAGAGAAACAAACTGTAGTGATTGTGCTAGAGGATACAGTAGGGTACATGCTCTCAAATTTCACCAGCAGGAAACTACAGTTTCTTGCTGTTTTCTCAAGGGAGAGGCATTAACATACATACATTATATATATATATATATATATATATATATAAATAAATATATATATATGCATATATATATATGCATAAAGAACCTCTTTATTAACAAAAACAGTAAATATCCAGGAACTTAGAAGAATATTTAAATTTAGATGGCCATATAAAATTTATTTGGCAAAAGTATTAGAGACACACACTTACAGAAATTTTGTTAATCCTGCTGCTGAGCTTTTGATTTGACAGGAGATTACAGAAATATAATAACATCCCCCATCCAAGGTGAACAGCCACACCCTCCAAAAGGTTGATGAACAAGCTTGTTTATTTTTTCTGAAACTACATATTGATTATTCTATAGTATACATTTTAAAATAAAATCATTAGAAAATTAGTTAGAGTTCTTTAGAGGTCTTTTCCTAGTCCATTTTAATGACGAGTGAAGAAACAGTAGAACAAATACAGAGAAGTAACTATTTCCCTACATTTTTTCAATGGAAATATTAAAAAATCTCTTTAAAACAATGTGATTTATAATCATAGAATAATGCGCACAACATAAACTCTTTTCATTTCTGTACTGACACGTAATAAATGGCATGGCAAGAACAAAAGTAAAGCCTGCTTCTTTTGATGAAACTAGTTTTCAGATTTCTACTTTTATCAGTACAAAATTAGAAAAAAGCATCCCCTAAATCAGACATTTAACATTTGCTTAGTGCTTTCTAGGACAAAAATCTCAAAGACGAGTTACAAAGAAGTTGCATAGTTAGACCCTCACAAAGCATTGCTGACAGCACAAGCTGCCAGGCAGGAGACAGCATTTGAGAACTATGCCCCACCATGCTGGGTTTTTTTTGACAAACACCAACTGAAGTCTACACAAAAGAATAGGAATGGGGAGTAATATATTTTTCCTTTCCTGTGTCAGCAAAAGCATGTAAGTACCACCAGGATTAGCTACACAACAAACTACTGCACAACCTTTGGTTCTACACAAATGTTATCTGGAGTCGAAGCACACATTTACACAGTTATTCAAAATCCAATTCTACTAACAAATGAAAAATCTATAAATAAAGGTTGGATTTTTATCAAAGCTGATTAAAATACATTGTACATGATTCCCTAAATTTTCAATGGAAATTTTGTAGCTACATCAAGTAGTGCATTTGTTGGCTTTCACTAAGTGGAAACGTACTGGAAAAAATTTTGAACCTGCACACAGACCGTATTACAAGATGAAGGGTTGCAATTCTGAAGAGTTCAGGAAAAAGCCAGAGAGCAGAGGTCTCCACTGTGGTGGCTTGCCCAGTGTCATTACATTACAGCTTCTGAGGCTTCCACACACTGGAGCAGAGACCATGGCCCCAAAGAGGTCCTTAATCTTACAAAACATTGCTGAGAACAATAGCCTTGGATCTGTGGGTCAGTAGAGCCCTCACTAACCTCATGGCAAGCACCAGACTGGGTGGGGAGAAGGCATGAGAAACACTCTCTTGCAAGTATCTCAAAAAGGAAAGTCTAAAACAACAGTCTTGAGCTTTTTGAATACCAGAGTTCATTAGAAGTGGCCACTCCAAGGACAGAATTCTTCTTGGAAAAGGGCCCATCTAATGGCTCCACATGACTCATGCCTTGCTTTGGCTCTTAACAGGAAGACTAATTGATCTGGAGGTGACTGGAGTGAATTTCATCTTAATTAAACTGGATTACTCAGAGTAATTCTTGAAAATGAAAGATTTAATTTATGCTTTATGTGTGTCAACTTTATTTCATGTCTTCACGGTGAAGATAACTTTTCTTTCATAAATTCCCAAGCAGGAGCTCCAAGAAATCCCCTTTTGCCTCAAGATCTATAAAGCAGATCACAAAATCAATTTGATGTTATAGTTGTAATCAGCAAGCTGCTCTGAAGAAATCTTTCTTATTAGATATCTACATTCCCATATATGTTATCTAATATTAGATATAATTAAATAAGAAAATATTTGAAATATTTGCAACAGTTAATTCAGGTATAAACAATTAGTAAAATTAATTATGCAAATAAACATTAATGTTAGAAATTAATGGAAGATTTTTCCTATTTTTAAATTGTATCCAGAGTTGACACAGCTGTAATAAACTTACTTATAGAGCAATGTACACTCTTAGAAATCAAACTAATTACATGAGAGGAATTTTTCCCTGAAATTTCTTTATTCAATGCTTTCAGATGTATCACTGGGAAGTGCCAAAAGAAAAGAACCAAATTAGATTTAATAACTTTGTGTCCATTTCAGATAAGAAGCATGTGAGTGTAACTGTTTTTTTTTTTAAACAGGCAAATATTCATTTCAGTATTTAATTTTCATTTAAAAACTTCGGTCTCCTTTTATTTAAATTTTTTAAAATTTAAAATATCAAAGTAAAAATTAATGATTTACCTGTGTAAAAAGGCTTGAAAGTATCAAACCTTCAGTCTGATATGTAACATTTATTAAACAAATACAACAGTCTGAAATATAACATTTATTGTACCAAATTCTCTTGTCTGGGCATACAAACCTCAGAGAAATTTCTGCTGGAAGGTGACATATGCAATTTTCCAGTATGCATTTCCCTCCCTCTTCCTTCTGCTGGAATGAATGCAAAGGCCCTGTTCTGCATAACTTCAGCAGAAGTAAGCAGGGCTTACTTCTGGCTGGTGGGACCCGCACTGCTGGCCAGGCACAGGCTGCCCAGTGCCTCATCCTCCCCTTCAGGGGCTGCTCCCCAGCAGCACAGCTCGTGCCACAGGTGCACTGGCACTGCCTGCCCAGCCCCTGTCTCTGTCCCTGCCTCTGCACCCACGTCTCCTTCCAAAGGGGATCACGGACCACAGCAGGGTTGGACGCAGCCCATCCTTACAGCAGGGATACAGCACTAGCAGCAGGAGGGTGGTTTAGCCTCTGGATATCGCCTACACTGGACTTTGCTTTGCAATATGTATTTTCAGAGGTTTTACAGTTGTGATGGCAGCACAGTACTGACTTGATTTGTTGTTAAATGATGATGACACTATGCTGCTTATTTGTCTTTCCATGTAAAAATGGATGTGGGGTATGTAGATGAACTCTCATCTGAGAAAACTCTTCAAACACAAACCCAGCAAATTCTGGAATGTAAGTGGAAGAATATACTCTCTAAGAGATGGATAAAAGGTAGACAGAAGAGTGAAATGTCAGGCAGAATGTCAGAACCTTGTTGTGGACTTTTTAGAAAACTAAAGAGAAATACGAAAATTCTGGTAGATACTAACTTAAGACCCCAAAATACATTATTATACACTGTGTTTGAAAGACAAGTTAAATCTTTATTAAAAATGTGTATTTACTATACCTGATGCTATGTCTTCCTCCTACAGAGAAACCCACATTATTATAAACTTATTACCCTTATTAGTCCAGAATTCATGTGGAAGAGATGGTAGAGAATCACATTCTCTCTCACAGTAATGGAAAGTGGCTCCTTTGAAAGGAAAAACTGGCCTGTTTTCCCAAGTTCACCACAACATCACTTACGACCTTGATATAGCTAAACAAACATATGTCACTATAATACTGAATTTACAGAATAAATAAACAAACAACAAAATCCAGGCCCTTAGATGAAAAAAAAAAAAAGCTCCTAACATGATAAAAAATTCTGATTTTTTTCTATTATTAATTACAGTATACTTAATTAAAAACACAGGTCTCACTCACTTTCATAGGAACTGAATCTGATGCTAAAACCTGCACCAAATTTAAGGAATTATTAAGGATAAGATCAAGCTTCATGCTACAGCTTCAAGTTATTTCATATTTACCAGCAGGCAGAAGAAGCAAATCTGGCTGTGAAATAATTAAGATTTGTTTGTTAGGCCTTTTGATTTTTTTGCGAGGCAGCATTAAGAAGCAAGGGAATTCCATCATCACAAGTCTTTTGAAATCAAACTCCAAGTATTCATAAGAAATCAAATTTCAAAATCATGAATATAGACTTACAAATCATGTAGTGGGGTTGTATTTTTGATTCCTTAATACTTTGGCAGTGTGGATTAATTTTGAGAGGATCCTTGAACCATAGAGAAATAATACCAAACATGGTTTTATTTCCCTACACAACTAAAAGATACACTTGTGAGATTTGTGTGAGATTTGAAATCAAGTAGGTGCTTTTCAGAATATTCTTAGAATTAAAAAAAAAATTAACATGCAGTTTTTATAGGTAATGCTTACACGGAATTATATGATGTAAAATATCATTAGCAAGGGACATGCTGAAGGTTAACTGGAGTGATTTTGAAATTTCATTTTGGCATAATTTGGAAGTAATGCATTTCAACTGGTTTGCAAATAAACTATTTCAAATACAGATTTTTCAGCTAAAAGAGATCACTAAACTCAAAAGAAGACCACTTACCTGCATCCTCTAAAGGCATATCGACAATGACTTGGTCGCTGTATTTTCCATAGAGACCATTAGAGCAAACAGCAACTATCTGAAGAACATAACTTGTATTGGGCAGCAGATTGTTTAGAATAGCCCCCTAAAAGAAAAAAAAAAGCCATTTAATAATTTACTTGCAAATAAGTATCAATAATTTGAAAATGTTATTTTTTTTAATAACATATTTCTCTTATGAAGCACAAAGCTCCTTTCTTCTAGCATTAAAATGTGTGCTTTTTTATTTTATTGTCACAAATGGTTTTCAGTCAAATTAAAAAAAAAAAAACACTTGTGACTTTTTACATGGAGGACAACAAACCAAAAAACTATTTAGCATTGAACACAAGTTTGGGTAACATTATGTCTGATAAGTCTTTAAAGAGGGTTAGAGGAACAGATCTCACTAGTAAAATACCATGAAGCTGTAATCAGTAACTTAGTATTTATAGCAGCATAATTGTATTGAATCTCATTCATTGCTTGTGTAGGTAATTCTTTCACATCCATGAGCAATGAATTACAGGTTATTATTAACTGACAATTGGATTTTATGGCAGGGAGCTCTGTGATTGACATGCTCATGACAAGTATAGGCAAATCAAAACAGCAATCTGTAGAGTTTTTCCATGTCCTAGACAAGAGAAGCTTTTTCTTTTGTTTTAAATGGTCTTTGTGGCTTTATAGCCAAAAAACGAGATAATTTCTCTTCAATCAGCTCCCAGCTACAGTTTAATCCATCACAATAATTAACAGTGAGTTGTTCCACCATCATCCCTTTTTATGAAACTTGAAGAGTTTACAGTTACCAAGTCCTGATACCCATCTGTCAGAAACTCGTGCTTAGTCTGGTCTTCTCCATCCAGCTGTTGATAAAAGACAGCAAATCTCTCTATTGAGGTGTCATATACAACACGAGGTCTTTCCCAGGTAACAAGAAGACTGGTATAATTCTTTGGATCAGACTGAACATTTTCAGGTTCTGAGCTGCAGACTGGAAGAAAGAAAAGAGGAAAGAATATAGTATTTATCAAACGGTACAAGTAACTAAAATCTTGAGAGACCTCCTGAGAAAATCAATGAAAGTCTTTTTGTGTGCCTCAGTTTTAGCTTTCTACTAAAACATTTGAAATGCCATGCCATTGCAAACAGAACCAGTATTTAAACACTAGACTTCCAAAAGCAAGTAATGTTGAAGACTGAGTTTCCTCTCCCTGCCTCTTACAACATATTTTGTCAAATATTAGTATCCAGTTCCTAAGAAATAAAATATAAATGATAAAACATAAGGATTCTTATATCTGTCCTGGGAATCAAAAAAATCTCAACAATTCTACTTTTATGGCTCTATGAAACTAGCATTAGAAGAGCTGCATACTCTTGCCCTAGCTATAATAAACTAATCTACAGTAGGTTGTTTTTAATGGTCAAAGGTAAACCTATCACTTGAATTTCCCCTCAAGGCTGTTTGAATCTTTTTATAGTACTTAAAGAAGAGAGAAAAGGCAAATAAGAAGAAGCTAAGTATTGCATTAGTAGTAGTAATTTCATGTTATTAGATTTCAAGTCTTGTTATTATATTTTTAGCTTGAATTGGAATAAATGAGGAAACATTTTTTACATCTCATAATGTGCTTGGAGCAACATATGTACATCTAGAAAAGAAACCAAAAAACCCCTATTTAGCTTACTAAGAAAAAAGGTGCAGATCCCTTGGAATTTTCTAAATGAACACAAGATACCCCAAGGCTTTGGGGGACAAAGTTGCATTTTGAAAGAGAAGTCATTCAGCTTTGCATTTCGCCACTTGAACACAAGGGGACACTCAAACTCCGTCAAAATATTTGTCAAAATGATTTCTCCCGCTCCCCAGGGAAGGTGGGAAGTTCTGAGGAGTTTCCGTCTGAGTGAACCAATGGAAAACAAGCAGCACGGCTTTCCAAACTTCTATGTTTGTCTGTGTAAGCTAATAGCAGAGGCAGCGTTAGTCTGTGTAATTTAGGTGAATTCCCTTTCTGCATTTTGAATCTACTGTGCTATATAACTGATACATTATTGTATTAATTACACTTAATTATTTTAACTGATGCAGAGAAAGAGCAAATTTTAAAAAAATCTCATGTTGTGTCCATTCCATTCCATTCCATTCCATTCCATTCCATTCCATTCCATTCCATTCCATTCCATTCCATTCCATTCCATTCCATTCCATTCCATTCCATTCCATTCCATTCCTAAAATGTGTCATTCCTCTTCATTTCCACCAGATGGCAAGGAGAAACCATTAGACTAGCCCTTTTCAATTCTGAGCATGAACACAGATGATTTAAACAGATTTCATTATTTTTCAATGAATCTAAAGACTCCTCAGCTATTTCTTCTCAAAGGTGTTTAAAATTCTTGTCAAAACACTTTTTTATAATATAAACAACAAGCTTCTCTGTATTCCAAATTCTTCTCTACAGTCTTTTTTCCTCCCTTCATCTTTTTTCTTATGAGTGAATTTGGTTCTGAAATCTCTGCCTGTATTCAGACTCATAGAGCAGTATTATAATACTTTTAAAGGTACAAGGATGGTGCTTCCAGTGTTATTTCTTTGTTGTCTTTTTTCCTTTTCCAGATAGTTCTTCTATTTTTTTCCCAAGAAAAAAAGTTTTCATGTTTGTTCTCCTCCTTTTGATGTTCATCTCAGCAATGACTGACAATATTACTACATGACATTCATGTACGTATTTCCCCTCAATTTCTTCCCAAAATATTTTCTCTTGCCCTTTTTCTGCTATTACTTCATAAATCATCCTGCTTATACCTTTTCTTTCCTACCAGTCAGTAACACAGAAGTACTTTACTCTGCTTTTTCCCATTTTCCTTCTCCAGAGACTAGAAAGGAGACCACATGAAAACTTACCTAATTAAGTACTTCTGCTGTGATACCGACTTTTAGAAAATCTGAGCAAAGAGACTGCAAGAAAGGGAGTTCTTGAATCTGTTACTAGTCTGAAGACACAAATGCACAGAAAAATTTGCAAAAAAATTCACAGGAAGTCAGAGGCCTACTCAAACCCTGGCTAAACTTGAAGCCAAGTCTCTGCTTTCTCCAGGTGAATACTTGGATTCTGGTTTTGCATATCACACCATGTTGTAGTAATGCATCTATCTAGCTTATTCTTCTGTGGAATAAAATGCTACCCATGTAACTTAGGAAATTTTCATCTAAACTTAATTGCATCATGGGGAACCAGTGGGGGTACATCAGCTAAATCATTGCCAGAAATTATCTGGGCTATGTTTTTGACCAGAAGACCTTTATAACCTGCCCAAATTTGGCTTTTTTCTCTCCCACCTTTGTTGCGTTCTTCTACTTTAGTTAAATCTATGTTTGAGATTATATTTTCAATTCAACTTTTCAATTGTTGAAGCCATGAAATCACTTAATTTACATTCAGATATTCAGGGGCTTTGTAGATCCCTGCAGTGTGTGGAAAAAAGCAATTTTTTCTATATGCCAGGTCTACACTCTCTCTGTAATGGAGGTGGAGCAGCACAGCAGATATCTGCTGGGCTGACCTTGGCTGGCCACCAGGTCCCCACCCAAACACATGCCCACTCCCCCTCCTCAGCAGGGCAGGGGAATAAATAAGATGAAAAAGCTGATGGGTCAAGGTAAAGACAGATTGCTCTCCAACCACCATCACAGGCAAAACAGATTAGACTTGGGGTAATTTATCACCAATAAAAATAGAGTAGGATAGTGAGAAACAAAACCAAAACTACGAAACCTCCCCACCCTTTGCTTCTTCCCAGGCTCAACGTCACTCCTGATTCTTCCACCTCCCCACTCTCGGTAGCACAGGGGAATATGGAATGGGAATTGTGGTCAGCTTATAAAACTTTGCCTCTGTTGCTCCCTCCTCATGCTGTTCCTCTGCTCCAGGATAGAGTCTTTCATGAATTTTTCCAGCCTCTGGACAGTTTTTTTGGAACATATTGCTACACTGTGGTTCTCTCTAGAGTCAGAGACTCGACAGATCATCTGTTCCTGCATGGGCTCCTCTCCACAAACCACAGCCAGCAGCCTGCTCCCGCATGGAGTCTCCACAGTCTGCCACAGGACAGGCTGCCTCACCATAATCTTCACTGTGGGCTGCAGGGGAATTGTAGCAGGCCCAGGACCTGTAATGCCTCCTTGGTGGTCAGCAGCCCAAGATAAGAAATGCCAAGTCATGATGACTGGGCCTTAGACGCCCCTCTCTTGGCCTTTCAGACCCTTGCTTATCTCTCTGCAAGACTATAGGTCACTTTCCTTTGACTCTTACTGTTGGACAATTTCCAAAAACCCTGTACAAACCCCTACTTCTGCCCAGTTTGGCAGAAGAGCTGTCCCTGAGAACCTTCATAGAAGACCCCAATAAAGACTTCCCTACGGAACCTCACACTGCGCTTCTCCTCTCTCTCCCCACGTCTGTCTGACACTCAGCAAGCTAAAAAGAGATGAATTCAAAGAGCTGATAATCGCTAAAGAGTTGAAATCACTGAGAACTGATCTTGCTAAGGTTGCCTGCGAGTGAGGAGCTGCTTGGGAGCTCAGACAGGCTGTGCTGAACAGGACTGCACTATCCAGCCCACCAGGCATATCCCGGCGGAGGCTGCATTAGGGAATCTCTGCTCTGCTACTGGAGCACCTCTTCCCCTTCTTCCTTCTCTCACCTGGGTGTGACAGAGCAGTTTCTCATGTCTCCCTCACTCCTCACTGCTGTGCAGCTTTGTTTTCCCAGAGGTGCTGCCACCATGGCTCCCGTGCCCTGAGATGGGTGGGTTGGAGCCAGCTGGAACTCTCTGGGTCTGACTCGGGGCAGCCCCGGGCTCTCCTCACAGAGGCCCCCCCTGTACCCACCGCTGCCAATGCCTGGGCACCTGCACCCCACACACTGTGCCAGTGGAAGTGTCCCACACACATCTGGGAATTTGAGAATTCACACTGAAGTCACATGGACTGAGGAACGTGAAAGGGCAAAGGCATGAGTCCTGACCCCATGTCTCACAAGAGAATTTAACTGACACAGCCACTGAACTTTACAGGGTTGTATTTCTCATGGGAAAACAGGTTGACCTTTTATCAATATATACTGTCAGTCTTGAATTTTAAGGACCCATTGTTTTTTATACCTTACTAAATCCAGGAAGATAAGAGTTAGGTTTCAGCCCTTATTTCCAAGGCCTTACCAGAAGGGTGGAATGGATGGAAAGTGACCCAATGTGCCCAGCAGCCACCACAATGGTTCTCAGGTTTACAGGAATAAACAATGATTTTTATTATAAATGGATTTGCATGCCAGCTGAGGTTGGTGGAGATTAAGCATTACAATTTCAAAACACTTTTTTTTTAGATGAATCCTCAAGCATGGCTGTAAGGATTATCTATTTTAATCTTCTTAAATTGCTACATACATATTGCATAGGGAAATTATGTATATCACTAGGCAGGTTTGGGGAATGAAGCATCTCCCATGCCCTTAGTAGGACTGTGCTTGTACACCAAAAATGTTGGGGATGTCACTGTTAGACAATTCCTGAAAATATTTTGAAAATTCCTGAAATTACTTTATAATGGAAGAGAAAGATGTTTCTAGCTTTTCTAAGAAAACTTAGTTCTACTTATGAAATGTCATGTATTAATTACAGCAGCAAATCAAGCATTTAATCCTACTGCCTAATGAGAATCTACACTGAACGCAACAGGAGATAATTGGGACTCTAGGTTTCACAACACAAAATAATTTTTCAGTTATCTACCTGAGCAATAATCAGTCTTGGCATTTCTCATACATCCTCTAAAGGGATTAAAAAGATTAGTTTTTTTTCTGTTGACTACTATGCAATATTAAACATGAATAAGCCTATTGACTCTTAGAGACTTTGGCATTTGTGTTACAGCTCTTACATCTGAACATTTAAGTTTAATGGTTCCTAGGGTTTTTAAATTTTGTCTTAAAATGGAGGTGAAAATATAAACGCTTCTCTAATGTTCTACATTAAACAAACCCCATAGTTGCATTTGTGTGCATCTATATACATGTGTGACCATATAAATATGCAAAAGTATGAAATCACACTTCTAATCTGGAGAACACCTTTAGCCTGTGCTTAAGTCATCTGTTGATGTCTAATTGAACACAGTGCAGTGAAACTGAGTTAAAGAATCTACATGTATTTTTATCCAAGTCATAACATAGTGCTTCCAGTTTAGAAGTTTTC
The DNA here is from genome assembly GCF_036417665.1 of Passer domesticus. Classification (NCBI taxonomy): domain Eukaryota; kingdom Metazoa; phylum Chordata; class Aves; order Passeriformes; family Passeridae; genus Passer; species Passer domesticus. The sequence goes on from NC_087478.1 coordinate 21,156,589, forward strand.
TATATATTATTTTGTGCTTAGTACAGGAATCATTAACCTCCATATTTAGTGCCACATCTTCTTTCCCACTACATAATGTATTTTTTTGGTCACATAACCTTCTCAAACCTGCCTGAAGTTTTAGGTAAGACCGAGAACAGATTCTGTCTTCTGGAATTTTCTCCATCCATCACTTTCTAAGCAAACTACATGAAATTAATTTGGTGACAACCCTCCAGTCTCTGTTGAAAAAGCATCCACACTACATGATAAAGAACCAAATAGGGTTGTAAAACAAAATACTCTTGTAGTCTTTGAAAAGGCAGCTTTGTTGAAGTCTGAAATACATTAAAAGGGCACAGTAAGGAAACTTGAACTGACGTGATTTTCACTGAATGCTTGGTCAAGACAAGCATTTAATTTTCCACTCCATTTAATCTGACATGTTTTATGATTGCTTTTTTTTTCACTGAAGTGATAGATTTATGACTAATAACACAGTGTGCTACTTTCTACACAATTTAAAATGAGTAACTGCATACTTGGATGAATTTTTTACTGAAAATTGTCTTTTAACTTGTGAAGAGAGGAATGACTATTCAGTTAAGTACCTGCTTCATGAATTTCTTCTTGTCCAGTGTAAGAGGAAAACACTTGCCCAAAGAACTTATATTGCTGTTCTCTGAAGTTGTTTTGCAGGTAGTCCATCAGCATAACATAGCCAGACTGCTGCATTGTAAGCACTTCACAGAATACAGCTAACTAGAAGACAAGAGGAAAAAAATAAGTTAGATGGCATAAAAATTGACCAGATTCTGCTGATAGGCAAAAAACTCTGGGGAAAATATGTTGGAAAAAATCTCACAATGGAGTTATCCTGCATGGCACTTATCTTTTCTTCTGTTCTATCAGTATATCTGATGTTTTACTCCACAAGTATTTTTCAACCACTCAGCTGTTGGAGCTATGCTCTGCTCAGCATAACCATGTGGCTGGGGGAATATCCAAAAGTGTTTTGTACTCCCTTTTATCTGAGCTTGAAGTCTGGACAGCCTGAACATATATTCTTACCCTATTTTAAGACAAGAAATTGCTCAGATTCTAGTACTAAACTATAAAAAAAGTAAAAGATAACACAATTAATATATATGCTTTCTAATTTAACAGCTGATTAAAAACTTCTAACTAGAAAAAAGAAAAGCTATGTTGTTGGGCTGGCAATGAATGCCATAAGCTTCTACTATACACATGGCAATTTCTCTTTGGTATTGTGTATAATTGTTCAGTTTTACTACATTAAACAAATTACCTGATTTTCAGAAATACTTATGGTATCTTTAAACACAATCCATTCAACTGTTTCAGAGCATGGAGGAGATGATAGAGACCCATTGTAAGTGTAATATTTGTCTGTTGCATTTGGTAAGAGATTCAGCAAAATAAATGGTTCTAAGGCGGCCTGTTTTCCTGAGAAAACGAAAAAGAAAACGTCAGATAGTTAAAATACTACAGAAGTAATTAATAAATACAAATCACACTGTCCAAAAGAACCACCATTATAGGAACATGCTAATTTAGAGGCTTTTCAAAATTTAATCTCCAGAGAGACTAGCATACAAGTAAATCATGAAATCTTCTATTTTATTTCAAAAGAATAGCTCAAACCCAACTTTGTTTACTTTGGAAGGTGTAGTAAGTTTCTCCAACAACAAATAGACTAATTTTAGTATATTGGAGTAAGTTTCTCCAGCAACAAATAGACTAATTTTAGTATATTGGTTCACAAGAATTTTCTCACTGTAAGCTTACATGCAAGGTGCCAAACATTTGTCTCACTCTTGAATTTCAAAGAAAAAAAATTATTAAATCTTTGTTCTTGGTCTTATGACATGGCTTCAAACTCCCGCAATTTAATCAAGTTGTTGAGTTTTTTGCAGAAAATCACTGCCTGGGGAACAGTCGCCATGCAAGGCCTGAGGGTTAATATTACTCATGATTGCAGAAGCAGAATTTCTGTGGATCAGGATTCTTTTTAAAATGGTGATAATATAGTGAAAAACTGCAACAGTTTTACACAAATCAGCAAATGATGCAAAGACCTCCTCCAGGAGAACACATTCTGTAAAATAATAAAATAATAATGTGATAATATGATAAAAATAATATCACATCTTTCAGGTCAGCAGTTTACTGGGTATCTTGTCAGCTGGGAGTGAGCATGAGGGATTGCTGGAAGTCCATCCACAGAAAGCTGTGTCTGCTGGTAGGGCAGTAGGGTCCAGCAACAGCAATTGGCATAAATGGTAATAACTTCAGCAAGGCAGACTTTTCAGTCTGTGACAATTGTCTGCTTTACTGTCTGGTGCAACCAAAATAATGCTGCTTTTCACACCTTGTAATAGTGTAGATCCTTATACAACTTACTTCAATCTAAAGTTACTAATTTCAATTTCCTCCCAAATTGATAAGTACTTTTGAATATCTAATGAACTTTCAGACTGTGCATTAACTCATTCTTTTACAGGTATGTTACTTCTTCAGCCCTGTACAGATTTCTGATCTGTCTTTGAGGGATTGATGCCTTTCTTCTCTGCAGTGACTTCTCCGTTGAGTAAAGGTTTAAGAGCTGACTCATCCCCTCTCTCTCATTCATGTATCATGAAGAGGGAACATTTAGCAGTGTAGAGCAAAGCACATCCTTCCATTTCTCCTGTCAAAATGCTAATCAGCCTTCAGACAGAAGCTATGATTGCTATCTGGTATGTGTCTAGTTAACACATTTGTCCCTCAGCAAAAATGAAGTCCATTTTATATAGATGGTTAGGGACATGAAACTAGGGACATGAAACTTCTCATTCATAATAAGAATCCTGCCATATATTTTGCAAATTTGGATTTTAGAACACTCTAATGAGACTCACAGGCTAGATTCTCAAAATCAAACACCTATAAAGAATGATGAAAACCAGAAAGTTTGTCTAGAAGGAACAGGACAGCTCCTCTGCAAAACCTGAGAGCTCAGCAGCTGTGATTCAAATAAGCACAATAGAGATATGACTGACAAGGAGAGATTGTGTGCTTTTCTTCAGAAGAAACAACTTGATTTGGTTATGACCTGAATTTCCTGAGCTCATCTGCATTTCATTCAGGAAGATTGTATTCTAAGCATTGTTGAAGTGCCATGTAGTGGCTGTATCTTGAATCTTGTTCTGATAGTTTTACAGCTCCTTCCAAGGCCGTAGGACGGTATCTGTCTTGATGAATTACTAGTTCTCCTTTTTGTTTCACAGAAGATGACACACAAAAGTAATGAATCTTAACTACTTTATATTTCCACCCCCTATGTCTTTCTAACTTACGAAAGGTGTTCCCTTTTAAATTTGTTGAATAGTGTTTGTTCTCCAGGGGGAAAAAAGAAGTCTTGATTTCAATGTTACACTTTTGAAGCCTTTTAAAACAGCTTTTTACCTTCAAGCACCATTACATAAAGGAAAACAGACAAGGTTTCCTTAAAGTCATGGACGTGATGTAAGACTATATCCCTGTTCAAGACAGTGCTCATTCATATTTATTCATCTACAAAGACACCATGAAACTGAGTTAGAAACATAGCCCAGATCTCTTTGTGCACACTGAAGTCATGTCTTGATTAGCAACCACTACCAATACAATACATTTGGACTATTTTGGATTTACACAGGAGCTACTGAAAGAAAAATTTCACTCCTCTGAGTCTACTGAGCACTAATGGTCTCACTCTTGTAAGACCCTTCCTGGATACTTACAAGCGTCTTACCTGGCTTCCAACCAAATACAAAAATCCTGACATGCATGATTAAGAAGACTTACATAATAAATCGGATATATCTGGATTTAGCATTTAAGCAGTTACAAATTTCTCATGATAGTTATATTTATTCACTTTCATGTCTGTTGTTACAAATATTCTTGGGGTAAATTAATCAGAGAAACATAAAATATCTCAAGTTGGAAGATATATGTGAGGATCATCAAGTTCAACTCCTTGCTCCTGACAGGACTACCTAAAGCTAAACAACATGACTAAGAGAATCATCCAGATGCTTGGTGCCATGACCACTTACTGGCAGTCTGGGGAGCTTGTTCCCAGGCTGTCACTGATCACTATCCCAGTGAAAGGTCTTTTCTACTGCCCAGTCTGAACTTCTGACACAGCTTCATCCCGTTTCCTCATGTCTTACCACTGGTCAGCAAATGCTTCTCTGTCGTTCCACTTAAAGAAGTTGTTGACTGTGATGAGGCACCCTTCTCCAAGCTGAATAAAGTGACCTCAGACACTCTTTGTCTTCAAGACCTTTCACAATCTTGGCTGCCCTTCTCTAGATGCAGCCAAATAGGCTGATGTCCTTCTTACACTGTGGCACCCAGCACTGCCCCAGCACTGGAGGTGAGGCTGTCCCAGCTCAGAGCAGAGCAGGACAGTCCCCTCCCTTGCCCTGCTGGCCATGCTGTGCCTGATGCCCCCAGGACAGGGTTGGCCCTCCTGGCTGCCAGGGCACTGCTGACTCAGATTCAACTTGCCATTGAACCAAACCCCAAACCTTTCTCCAAAGGGGTGCTCTGCAGACTCTCCCTCCCTGGTTTGTGTATATAACCAGGATTACTCTTTCCCAGGAGCAGAATATGACACTTGCTAATATTACATTTCATGTGGTTGGTGATTGTCCATTTCTTATCTGTCCAGATGACTTCTGTAATTTCTAACAAAATAGACATGACTGAGCAATACAGAACCATGTTCATCAATGTCTTAAAGGTTTCATAATCACACTGAAGTAGAATTTAGTTAATCAGTAATCAATAAAAAATGGAGGAAACTTACCAAAACGACTAACACTATCTACTCCATTAATGATTGGATTATAATCCGGATTATCATCTAGTCCAATCTGTTAAAAAGAAATTGCATATTTTAACAGTACAGGCTTCACAAAAAAAAAGATTGAAAGCTACAGTTTACCACCAAAATTATAGATTATTTAAACCCAAACAAACTTATTTTTCCTATTTGCTTTTCTGCAAGAATAAATTAGAAAAAGAGATGAAACTTTTTAACTCAGTAATCACACATTGGAACCAGTTAAATTCAGTTTGAACATATGCTGTGTTTCAAGGCTTATTAAATGACACAAAGATATATTTTGTTTACCTCAAACAAAATTGATAAAGCTCTTAACTTTCCATTTCCTTTAACTGCCTCTTCAAAATCTGTAAACCGATCTGCATCATAGCAGTAGATCTGCATCTGCGATTAAAAATATATTCAAATGTTATATATAAAAAATTGTAAACATTCAACAATACAATTATTTATATTCCCATTCTGAGGAAAAAAAAAACCTCCCAAACAAAAAAAATTAAAAGAATGCAGGATTTTTTACCTCTCTTGTTTGTGCTATCTGAGGATGCAGAATGGAATTCCTCAGCAGTTAGCTATGTAAAAACAACCTCTCCTGGACAGCTATTATGGATGTAGGAATTACTCTTTCAAGGAGCACAGTGCTTTCCATGGATAATACAGTAAGCTGAGATACCTGGACACCTGACCTAGAGTACTTGGTGAAATCAATCTGTACATCAGTGATAAAATATGAATAATATATCAAGATGTCCCTACTGCATCTACCTTGCAGTAAGTGTAGAAAAGCATTAGTCATATAAGATTACCAGGCACTTTGAACCCACATCTGACTGCTCTCATGAGAATTGGTTTTGTTGCACCCCTTTCTCTCTTTCTCCAGATGCAGCTGGGAAATCTCCTCCAGTGCTGGGTGACCAACACGTATGGGGGAGTCACTGCTCCTACTAGCTTTCTCTGTCATGCCTTGTCAGGACAGCTGAGTGTGATTGGGAATTATTAAGTGGCTAGTGTGGTAAAAGAAATGACACTGTCCTGGGACTGCTCCTCGCTGACCACTCTTCCCCATGTATAGCCCTGGCACTATTGCTTTGCTTTCACATAGAAGTTCAAAATGCTTGGAATGAGGAACAGCACAGTTGCCTTCCACAGCTGCCTCTTTTGAACTGCAAGATGACACAATGCCATGTTGAGGGAAGAGAGTTTGGCCTTTTTGCATCCCAGGAAGAGCTGCTCCTCTCCTCCACCGCACTCCTGTGCTGCTGCAACCCGTTCTGCCAAACCAGCCAGGGAACCCTGGCTTGGCTGCCTAGGAATGTGGCTGCAGCCAGGACCTGCTCACATGGCCCTTGGCACATCACTGCCAGCTCTTTCCAGCCCATGCTTTGTATCTGTAAGGCCCAGCAGCTCCCATGGGCTCTCAGCATAGCCCTGACTTTGAAAAGTCCATTTCCACTTTGAACAATGAACTTGTGGAATATGATGGGCCAAATTTGTAGGAGCTTAACATTTAGTGACAGTTTTTTCAGGTTAACAGAACTGACATCTAATATGATCTTAGAAGATGGGAAAAATGCAGTTTAGACATTCTTAACCTGCCACTAACACGTTACACTGCCCTTCTAAAATGCATAATTTATTCTTAGTTTGGATTTAAGTGAATGCTTATATTTGCAAACAGATTAAAGAGATAAAAAAGGAATTCTGTAGAGTAGTAATGTTGCAGAATGTCAAATTGTTGAAATCATCAAAATCAATTCTATACTTTACCTCAAGAGGGTATTTTTGTCCTTCTAGACTATGTTCTGATCCGTCTGATGATGCGTTGCATTTTCCCCAGTGGAAAGTGATCTTGCTTGCTTTGAAGATGGTGTCTAACCCACCTCCACTCACATAATAATCACTTGTCAGGTTAATTTCCACTGAAAAAATTGAGAAAGGGAAAAAAAAAAGGAGTGTGAATATAAAATCCAGGCAAGGTATCTATAACTTTCATATTTCACTTTTAGGTGCTAGAAGTTAAATATGATATGCTTATTTTTCTGTATTTCAAAAGCATTTGGACAGGAAATTGGTTACTTAAACTAAGTAACAAGTGTGGTAATTTACTATTAGCATGGAGAATATGTTTCATTTCATGCTGTAGTTCATAAAATACTAATTTAATGAAGTGCACTTTGTTTCCTGTTATCTGAAACTAGACACAGAACTACACTAAAAAGCTCAGAAAGCTGGTTGGTCTAGCCACCAGCTGGCTGTTTAAGAAAATAAATTCCTGAAGTACATACCTTCCTGATAGGGTCTGTGTTTCTAACGAAAAGGAAAATACACACCTGTCCCCCATCTTTACCACAATTCTATATACAAATCATGAGGCAACATGACAAAAGAATATTTTAGCCAGCTGTCCTGATGTAAGACTCCTTAGCTGTGGAGCTGTCTCCTATGGGGAAAAAGCAATGACAGGTCTTCAGCTGGACATAGCTGTACACAAACTGTAGTTGGGACAGAGAATTTGTCTTCTGGAGAGAATGAGCAGGATGGGATAGGCTGAAGCCCCACATTTTGTTTTTCTCATCTCCAGCAACTGCGAACTGCTTGACCTCTTGATAAAACAGCACTAATGGTGTTCATTTTCCCTACATTCCTTTCCTCAAAACTTTGAAGACCATTTAAAAAAGCTTAGCAGTTCCTTGAAAATATCCAGATTGCTGAAGATGAGAAAGACCTCAGTGCACTTTAAGGACTTTAAAGAACATTTTTTTCAGGGGCATTTTGAAAATACAAAGCAATATTTATCTCAGCTAGTAGGGTAGGATGGAAGTAAATGGTTTGTGTAGTGGTATGTGGGAAGTACAGGACAGAAAGAACAGAAATTAGGAACAATGATGCTAAACTGAACTGAACTGAACTAAATCAAACTAAACTAAACTGAACCAAAAAGGCTGATCTAGGGGTCCCACTGGGAACTGGTAGAAGGTCAAACACAATTGTTAAGAGATACCTTCCTCCACACATATGCCTAAGGAGCAAGGAACAGTACTTCTAACAAGCGGCTTTTAGTTACTATGTTCCTGGATTTATAAGTGATTGTAAAAAGATTTGTCTGACAATTTAGATGACACCATAAGCTTTCTTCACGGCTGGGAAAAATAGGCACTTGTAGGTATAAATCACTTTGTTCTAAAATGTATTTCTATGATTGGTAAAACAAATCAGAACACAAAAGCACACATTTCTCTTCTTTGACTGTTAGGAGGCATCTATGTGAGTAATTCAGATGGAAGTTTCTATATTATATGTGTCTATGTGTAGGTGAGATAAATCCCAGCCTGAATTGTTTGTAACTTCAGTTCATCTATGAAGTGCTTTCAGATGAGTAGGTAATTTATTTGTACTTTTAAAAAATCATTTTTGCCTACCCATTACAGATTCTAGATATACAGTAATAATTACCATAATTTCACAGCAAATGCCAGCTTACTGTTTAGATTTAATGACATGCCCATGATGGGATGATAGTCATGATGTGATTGCTTCGGCTTTATCTGTCCATGCACATAAAAATTTGTTTGTGTGATTTCTGTTTTATTTAGCTACTGTCATCACTGTTGTTTTGTTTATTTATTTAATAGATAAACTCAGAATGCATCTGCTAAGTGAAATGAAAATGATTCAGTAACAGTTCTTGGTTGGTTGTTTGTCCTATATCACTTTTCAGACCTCTTAACTCCAAATGTGAGATCTCATTTTTTTTTACCTGTTTTGCCAGTGTTGCGAATGAAAGTATCTTCCAAAGTTTCCTTTTCCCATCCATGGAATTTAAGTTTCTTCAGATTCACATTAACTTGGGTAAGGTCTTCATCTATATTAATAGGCGATTGTTTGGCACCATTACAGGCAGAATATTTCTTGCCCCAGTTCTTTTGGTTCAAAGTTCCTAGAATTCAAAACATGTGGGGTAAATACATTTAAATGCAAACTGGCATCCATACATTTTTTATTGTGGTAATGTTAAAACACAGTTTGCAATCTGAGATCAGAGTACTGGCCCCTCTTTTAGACTTTGTCTGTAGCAATATTTAGCACACCTACCACTGATTCCTACCTTCAGCAGTTAAGTCATACTCTGAGCACTCTAGACATCAACACATACATTCTTATGAATCTTCAAGGAAAGCATAAAACAACAACAAAACCCTCATGAACAATGTACATGAAACAAAAAAAAAAAGCTTTCAGATGAACGGAATCAACATGCAAAAAAAGGTGGGAACTGCTGGAGAACTATCCTACCCAAATAACTTTTAATCAAACCAATGTTAATGTTCCTTTTGCCCAATGAAGTCATATCCAGCAAGGTTTTTAAATATAAAGAAGCAGTAAGATGTTTTGAGAATTTCTTACACAGAGGGGGAAAGGTAAACTGTTTTTACTCTGGAAAAGGAAAAGCCATGAGTGATGCTGTATCTGAGAGGCTGGCTGTATGGCCCAGCTGTGCACTCCACTGCAGCCATCTGCCTCCCTCTGCAGCTGCCCGGCAGAGAGGAGCTCCTGTGCTGCAGCAAGCGCCTTCTCCAGGGCACAGGCTGGTGTAGCATTTCACTGGGGCCAGTCCAGACACAAATCAGGGACACAGACAGTGTGTGCTTCACCAAAGACTTGATTATTTTCAGGAAATGGACAAGTACTCCACAAATCGGCATGATGCAGTAGCATCGGCTCTGACAATCTTTTGTTTATATAACATACTAATATAAATGGAACAACATTTTGTGTATGCTAATGTGTTTGAAAACATATAGATATTTTTCTTGACAAGGATTTCTGGCAATACTTCAAAATGCTAATTAAAACCAAGAGTTAATGATACATATTCAATAAAATGGAATGACTTCAGTTAACTTCCCACTTACTAGCAGTTAAGAACTAATATTAGTGTATGCAGTGCATATATTTGAATTCTACTAGTTATGTTGAAATAAACCAATGCTCATTTACAGGCCAGTGTGCCACATCCAAGTCTGTCAGTGACAATTTTCTATCTTGTACTCCAGGCAGGGACAGCTCTCCTACTGCACTCAGAAAACTCATAGGGGGAAGAAGATATGCAGACAGTCCTGTAACCATGACAACAGGCAGTAATACAAGATGCTCACCTGGACAGCCAGCTAGAAAGAAGCCTGAACTAAATTATTGAACAAGTACAAGTCAAGCCAGTTACCAGTATCATCTTACTGCATCAGAATTACTGCAGATGGTATGCAAACACATTTACTGCCTTCAAATAGCAACAGAAGGAACTGACAGGCACAACAGTGCAACAACCCAAAGGGAGATCAAGCCACAGGCTTATGAATGTCAGCATCCTACAGGTGGGCACTTGAACCCTGTACCAAGCAAGCACTGGTCCCTTTGGAAATAGCACACTGGTTAAGCTTTCAGCTCCTCCTCAAGTCAGACTTGTCCTTTAGCTGTCAGTTTTAATTTATCACCTGGAAAAATAATGCAATATCGTGATTTGTAATGCACTTTCACAAGAAAAGAGTGGCTAATATTTATTTCATAAGTGTCCCTCAGGAAATTCTCATTTCAAGTCAACCAATATTTGGATATTAATCTGCTCAAGTCTTCAACAGAGAATTTTCTAACAAATATTGAAGGTTTTTAACATCAAGAAAGAAATTTAAAAAAAAATAAAATTAGATTAGTTAACTTTTAAACAGAAAAGCCTCCAAATGGGGTCAGAAAGGACATGAATAACTCTCAGCTTTCCCTGTGTATCATTGCAAACAGGCTCCTGTTTCCAGGTCTGATTTCAGAGAGGTCAGTGATTTTCCAAGCTGCAGGAAACTCTTTAAAGCTCCCTCTCACAGGTTTCTGCCAGTTTGGGTTGAGACAGCTGCCCACGGCCATCCCTTGGAGTTAAGCTGCACTCCCTACTCCATGCTCTATTTCTTTTGCTCCTTTTGCCAAAGCCAAACACTTCCCTAGACTCCTGCAGTTGCCTCAAGGCAGTAGAAATCTCTATTCTCTTAAAACTGACATACCCAATCCCATAGCTCACCTGCAGTCTCTCCTTCAGAACATCATATTTTTTTCCCAAAATGCATTTCTGTTATTCTGCTTTTCCCATCACTGACATTAGAACTGACTAAAAACACTACTCTTTTCTTTTCCCCACTATAGTGCTTTTGGAAAATTTTTTCCATGCTTCTTTTGATGAAAGACATTATTGCATTTTTCATCTTGTCTTTAAATTATGTTCAGTGAAAACAAGTAATTAAAACCAGAGAAACTATAATCTCCTTCCAACTTCCATAGTTTTGTATTTCGTGGTTTTGTATGTAGAACTTAAGTTCTACAACTTGGTAGTCATTACTTGTGGCTCAGTGTGTAATAAAGTCCTAACATGCATCTCATGATAAAATTTCTTCTGGGATGAGCAATCTTTGCTCATCCCAGAAGACATTGTGTAGCTGTAGAATTGATAATAAACTGTGGAATAAAATATACAGGAAATCAATGGCAGGGTCTGATCTGGGGCAGAAACAAGGGAAATCCCCTAAGGAATGGAGTCTGAGAAGGAATGGAGAACTGGAATCTGGTCATGATGACCCAAATTACATTACAGCAGTAAAATACACTTTTATGCGTGAATTCTGCAAATGTTGGAGCAGATATTGGGTGTGTATATTAGCAAATAGTGCAGAACAATACAAGTAGCTTTATAGAAGGAAACAGTTGAGGTTGAGGACCAGATGTCCATACCAGATGTTTTTCAGAAGGTTTTTACCTCAGTCTAGCTCTGTCTGGTCCCCTGGGCTGAATGCCCATTGGCTGCTGAAGGGTATAAGGTACTCTCCTGCAACACAATTCCTGTTTGGTACCAGTTAAGAGGAACCCATGCCACACACAGTGAGACAACTCTATCGCACAAACCAAAACTTAGTAAGTGGGGTGCAGACAGGAGATTTGATCAAAAGTCCACTCCTGATCTGAACTAAAATGTTAACATAAATTCATCTGGTGTAGGCAGCAGGTGGTGGAACTGCTGTAGTTTATATAACTTGCTGAAAACCAAAGTAAAAATGAAAGAACTGAATGTTTTTAAACAAGAGCAGATTGTTTTACTCTAGGTGTTATGATGGAAATCATAAATCAAAGCTGTGCCAGCCATTTTGAAAAATATTGTTGAAATTGAGCTTTGAAAATGAATTCTCCCAAACTGTCCTTTAGAAATCTGAGGAGAACAAATATATGAACAATATATCTTCAAGAGTGCACAGAGGAAGAATGCTTGTCAAATATGTCAGACCTGAAAAAGTAACTGGCAATTCACAAAGAATGGAAATAAAACCAAACAAAGTAGATTAAATGGAGGCCTGCAATACCATAACCTTTACCACTCTTGTCCAGAGCAGAATGTCTGAAGAAAATTTTTCTAGCCTTTCTTTCTAAGAAATGTTCATATCTAATTCTGCTCCTCAACCTTAGTCCCTGTGATTCCACTCCTATAATGAGCATCCAGTTCTCCTTTTGGCTTCCTCTTCAGCTCTCATTGAAAGAAAGAAATAGAGGTGCTGCAGTGTGTCCAGAGAAGGGCAACAGAGCAGGTGAAGGGTCTAAGTCCAAATCTTCTGAGGAGCAGCTGAGGGAGCTGAGGCTGTTTAGCATGGAGAAAAGGAGGCTCAGGGAAGACCTTTAATGAAATGGATGTGAATCCCAGGGTTTATTTTATAGATGAAAGACAGCAGAAAAGAGAGATGGATTCTTTACTTCTACTTAATTTTTCCCCCTCCATTTTTCATCAGCATTTGCTTTCATGATTTTAAAATTACTTCTATAAATATAGATTGGACACACATAGGAGATTAAAGATAACCCCTCTGTGTGAACTGCTAATAATGGATTTGCCTTATCAAAAATGTTATTGACTTATCACTTTGAAGTGTTAAGTGATTTCAATTATTTATTTTTAGCAAACATGTTTTATCTAAGATATGAAAAACCAGAAATAAGGCCACACATAGATATGCGTACTTACACTGGGACAAAGTTTAAATTTAGATGCCAAATCAGTATTGCTCTGAGCTCTAGAATATAGGATCATTATACCAAAAGTTGCACAATGCACTCCGTAATCCTTCAAGGCAGAAGAACGATTTTAGTTCTCAGTCTGGATGAGTGCACTACTGGCCCAAAGAGAGAAATTCTGCCTATATGGGTCTCGGGAATCTTGCCACAGCTCATATTCCAAGGGCTATAACACAACACTTTGCATTCTAGGGAAACATCATGGTCATCAAAAAATAGATGACTTAAGTTTCACATATTACTGAGTAGAAGGCAATGCTTCTGTGTCATCTTGATCTTCACTGAAACGGTTTTAGGGTTTTGGTTTTTTCCCCTCCAAAAGCCCCAGCTACTCGCACAACTTGATCATGATCAGTCTCATAAGTTTATAAAAATTCTTAAGATTGTAAAATTCGTGAATTTAATGGATAAAATTACTTGCCCAGACAGAGTTGTAACTACAAAGAAGGAGTTTTGGCTTCCAGGTTTGGGCTTAGCCATTTATTATGCCTTTCTCAGTGATGCAGTTGCTTGGAGGTTTTCCAGCACTGGATTTCTTGCCAACATCTCAGTCAAAGTTGTCAAAAATAAAATTGTGCTGGTTTGGTTAGAGAGAGTCAGCCCACAGGCTAGATTTAGAAAAATTTAATAGCACTTAAACCCTCAAAGTTCAACACTGATAGAGTAACTTGCTTATAAATGAGCAGAAGTCAAATCATATTTATCCCATGGACTTTTTTTGTTACTCATACAGAAATTAATTCAACACATTTTCTTACTGTGGAGTGTAATATTTCAAATAAAGCAAACAGAATCAACAGAAAATTCTAGCTGCTTTGCAACCAGATGCATTCATATTAGCCAAATAATTTAATCTCTTATTCCATTTAGCACCTTAGTCATCATTTTTGTACCTAAATATCAGTTTACCTAGACCGTATCTTGTGCATTGTGTCTATGTGCACATAAACATGGATAATCTGTGAGAATACCCTGAAAGACAGCACAGCACTAATCTGTAGGCAGCTGAACCCTATAATCTTAATCTTTCCTTCTCCTCATTTAAAATGTCCTAGGCCCCTTACCTCTTATTAAAATCTCTCATAGAAAATGTGTCAGGAAAACACTGATGAAACATTTTGCTATCTTCAGACTGTAGCTATTTTTTCCATTTTCGTTTGCTTGTTTTTTGAACATAAACTGTATGCTTTCTTCATATCCACAGCCACAGAGACATTGCTCAATAAAGTAGTCAAAAACCAACCAAGTAAGAAAAGATGTTTTGTTTTTTCCACTTTATCCCCAGATAGAATAAACTACAGTTGTTGAGATACAGTGGAAAACTAATCAGTTCTATTAATACAGTGACTGTCATTTTTTCTTCCTGGGACTCAGTCTGATGATTCATAGTCAGACTAAGTGAATTAGTGAGCAAAATGCATAGGAAGATGAATGCCAGTGGACAGCTTTCTTTCATAACAGCAATTGTTTGCCATTCCTCTTCTTTCATTGCCTAAAAGATCTTGCCATTGCAGGCTAGTTAGAAAATATACAATCAAATACTTCTGTGCTAGAGAAATACAGATTATCACGGATGCTCTATCTGCAGGGCACTTAACGGGACAGCTGTTCAGACTAGGAGAAGGATTATGGGAGAAATTCAGTCAACCTTTTAAGGCACCTCTTTTTTATTATTCTCATCTCATTACTGCTGAATCTGCATATAGATGCAGCTAGAGAATTGTGTAGTTATATATAATGAAACTTGCCACATAATTTTTTATAATTACTGTAGTGTTATGATCTAAGCAATATTTTCAACTAAGTATTAAGGAAGGAAGTTTGGTACAGTGCCAAATGAGAAAATGTCTGATAAAAAGTAACACATTCTTCTTCCTGCTTTATTTAATTCTTGACAATATATGAAGCCCTAATTGGGCTTCATAACTTTTAACCTTGTTCCAAGGAATTCAGATTGTAGCAGTTATTTCCTTAACTTTCACTGATACTTTAAAGCATGAAACTGAATACAACACTGTTGAGTGACAAAGATAATTTCAGGATCACAAATAACCAGGGCTGAAAACAGAACAACAGAACTGGAATACATAGGACTGACTCACTTTCAGACTAAGAAATAAGCACCAAGAAACATGGGCTATGGCTTATTTTCCTACAACATACATGCATTTTAATTAGCTGTCAATGTGTCATGGCAACATTGGTCTCTCACACAAGAGTGTTTGGCCTTGCACAAGATGAGGATTCCCCACCTGTTTTTCAGCTGTTTCACATGCTACTAGCAGGGAAGGAAGAAGAAAACAGGACAATCATAGGCTTTGTCCCCTCAAGCCAGCCCTGATTTGGAATATAAAAGCAACGTTTTTTAAACTTGGTGCAGTCTCATTGGCAGTTAATCTGCACTTCCTAGAAGTAGAGCTTACTCCCAAACATATGGCTACTGTATGTAGAACAAGTGGATGTTTAATGTCTTTCTCTTGGTGAACATGGGCATAAATGAAGTTTATGGCAGTATCTCCCTCTTCCCCATATCATGCAAGTACCATTTTATGAGAAATGGAATGGCTGCATATGAAAGAAATTGTGTAGACACAAAGGTTACGCCAATTTTAAACAGGCCTAAAAGATGCACTTTAAAGGATTCTCAGCTTGAGCAAAGGAAGAGGAAGCTATAACCTACTTCAAGCACAGCATTTAGCACCTGCCTGACAAGTGATAGTTCATGCAGTCCCAGGAGATGAGCACAATGAAACTCATCTTCAGCAGCAAGAAACCTCATTTTTGCTGGAGTACAAATCACCGTCTAAGTCTAATGACTCGCATTATGGCACTGTGTTAGTCTTCGCTTTTCTCTCCTCATTATTACAAAGCAGACTCTATTGTATTTTTGAAATTATCTTGCATGACAGAACCAGGCACTCCAGGCACACTGTTGTAAAGAAACAAAATGCAATGATGAATTTTAGAATAGAGTATATAATCTCCTTCTCAGCTCAGCAGATCTAATAATATTGGCTTTCACTGAGAAAATCAGTACAGTCTCCTTTTCCCTTCTATTCTGCTATGACCTCCCTCCTGGCCTCTTTCTTTCTTTTTTCTTTCCCCTGCTCTCTTCCCTTTATTCTCCCTCCCTCTTGGACCATTAAATGTTAACAGGCAGTCTGTTTAGTTCCATGAGAAGCCCTGTTGTGGTATGGCATAGAGGCACTTTTTCCTGTTCTCAAACACATGCATTATTATGTTGCTACCACCTAGGAAAATAACTTGGGTCAGGACAAGCCTATCTAGAAGAATAATACATTTCATAAAGGCCACAGTCATGAGTTCTGATCCAAAGCCTGCTGAATTATAAAAATAATCCAAAGTAGGTTCTCTGGGCTTTGAATCAGATTGGCTGTGAGCATATAAAACATCAATATTGAACAGCAGTAGTGGAACTGTGAATGGAAAAGTCCCACAAATAACCATCAAAAAGGTCAGCATTTAACTATGAATAGCAAAAAGGCATTTATTTCAGCTGTAAAGAATAACATAAAGATTATAAAAAGCAAGGACCTAGATCGATATAAATCAAAGCAAGATAAATATAAAAGACTATTGGATTATATCACTGACCAGGCAGTCCCAGAAGCTGTCTGCAGAAAAAATTAACCTAATGTCCAAAATTACATACCAGTAATTCTGGTTCATTGCTCCCTAGGTTCTCATTTTCACACAGTTTCAATTTTTGTAAAATGAAGCTCCTAAATATCTGCAGAAGAACATAATACCATAGGAAATTTGGCTTACTTTTAGCATATTTTAGCAGGATTTCATATCACACTTCTATGGGAATTTCAATACACATTATGTTTACATAATCGTAAGGATAAAATGAGGTGACGGGCAGAAATATGTTGTACAGAACTATATTGAACTATATGGATTTCTTACAAAGAGCCATAGCTTATGCATGTTTATCTACACAACTTCTTCACATATTTTATTTTCTGCTTTAGAAAGACAATTCTAGTTCATAAAATGGCCTTTTTGTCAAGGATTTTTGACTACAATAACTAAAAACTTTAATTCTCTTTCCTTTACCTCCCCAAAATAAAGTCCTTTGCAAAATGTTAAAAATCAACCCCCTCCTAACATTACACAAACCTTCCTTCACTAATGGCATTATTTTATTTGGACTAAATATAATTTCAGCATTACCATTATGTTTACATTTTGTTCAAAAATTCATACAGATAGTTTCACAACTGCCATAGCAATGTCAGTGGATATACAGAACTGTTCTTCTGATAATCCATGTTAAATTTAAATAATACTATACCCTGATTAGACTTTTTTGAGATTATCATATCCTCAAAAACACTTTTTCTAAACTCTTCCACTGAGCGATATCTTACCCAGTCTTGATGCAATAACGGCATTACGTAAAATACACAGCAGATATTTCTTACAAGAACTTTTTGCATAAACAAGTTGTGCAGATCTCTCTTTTTAATTTTCAAATATATAAAAAATCCTAACCATCTTTTACAACCTTTTAGTACTAAGAACTCTCGAAGTCACCTTCAATGCTGAGTAGTTATTCTCAAGAGTGCAGAGCTAAAAGCTATTCAGAAGTAGGGGCAAACCACCTCAGATTTGGAACTTGCTGCCATTGACAGGATTTTCTTTCACAACTTTTCTATTCTCTTCTACAATAGAAAATGTTTGAAATGAGGATGGAAGCAGCATCAGCTGGACAGAGGTACACAACTCATGCATCTTTGGGCAGCTGTGGTCTCACATCTATCTCACTCAGCCAGTAAGTTCTTGTACTTTTTTAGCTTCACTGTGATAAAACTTACCTAAAAAGTCTTGCTCTGCTTTTAGGAGCACAGCTTTTTACTTCATATTTTCTGAAATGAAGAATTCATTGCACTGCTTGTATTCAGAAACAAATAAAATCTGTTGCCTACCTACTCCACCTAAGACAAAAGTTCAGGGTGGGGAAGTTTTCATATCAATATTAACTTTAAATTCACTAAACTCTTAAACAGTTTAGTACTTGTTTGTTTTGGTTTTTTGTTTGGTTTTTTTTTTCAAATCCATGGCTAATACACAGAACTACACAATCCAATATAAAATCTTCTTCCATGAAGATTGATATAATATTTTTTCTTTGATATTTCTCCATGAAGAAAGTATTTTTTCATATACACATAGGAAAACAGGAGAGGACTTGAAGATCATGTTTCTTATTTTTGTCACATTATTACCTAGGGATCAAATATATAAAGTACACTTTTTACACCTGCAAATATTGCATTTTTACTTTTTACTAAATAAACTATTTAAGCAGGAAGAGATCTATCATACTTTATCACAGTGGAACAAATTTAAGCAATGACTCTTGGTCTGTTTATCTACCTTAATCAAGAAGTTATTATGGCAGGATCAAGAGTAACACATGGTATTCCTGACCCAGTAACATCACCTAATCATCAAGTGTCTCTCCAGTGCAGAGAAGTAATTTTCATCTGCACAGAATTATGTTATCACTCACATAAAGGATATTAGTGAGTCCCCAGAGGGGAATGAATGCACACAAGTAACTTCGGTACCAAGTCATCCCCAGCACTGAAGAATCCAAACTAGGGGGAGATTAAATTTTAATGAAATTTTATTTATCACTGCTTCTCCTTTCATTCTTGCGCTTGTTGGGAAGTATCACTTTATACTCAGGAAGAAAATTATACTACCTGAAACATCTTATCTTGAATTTAAATATTTTGAAAACACATTTACATTTACTGAATTACTCCAGAGTAAAAGTTTTCAGACAAGAATCTTGTCCATTAGTCTGCAAAGAGTTGGACAGCCATAACTGAAACAGTCCTGCAAGCTGCTAGGACAAAATCTCCCCAGCAGATGTCTATTGTGCACCTAACTGAATTGCAGTTAATAAAAGTAAAGAGAGCAAGCCACATTACAGTTCATAGATACCCAAATTTTTACCAAAAGCTCCCCTAAATATTCTATCACTTTTTGTACCCTAAGACAGTGTCTATTTGACTAAGCTGAGGAACCAAAATTGAAGCCCGTTTTGGATCATCATCCCTTGCCACAGTCCCCCAAGGCGCAGATCCAGCTGGTATGGGCCTAGTGACCCTCAGAGCACACAGCCAACAGGACCAAGGGGAAAGCAAAGCCCTGCAGCTGCGCCTCCTGCCCTTCAGGGCATTCAAGGCAATGCCCATTTTACTACAATATCCCAGCAGTTACAACCAGGCAGTGTATTTGGCACAATGTGATTATGCTCCTCAGCCAAAAGAAAATCATTCACCATCCATATTTTGCATTTTCCCTGATAATGCCTAAGAATAGTTAAAAGGGAAGGAGAACAAGTCATCTTCACTCATTCTGCCAGTGCTGAGACATGGAGATGCTAAAAATTCCAGCATCATTGGGCCTTAAGAAGATAAGGAGAGGGATGGCTGAGTTTGTAGCCCAGCAGCTGAAGCATTCAGCAGGGAAAGAGCAGGGATGACACAAATGGGCTGAAGCAGGCACCTTTCTGCTAACTGGTGTATTCTGAAGAAAATAACTCCCCCTTGTGCTATTTATGTGCTTAATGTAGGTGCCTAACTTTGAATTGTGAAGTTTAGGAAGATACACCTTCTCTACCATCAGCACTATTATAATAGATACACTAAACCTTTGTGCTCTTGAGAAATCTACACAGAACTTACTGCAAAATTCCTCATGTTGCTTCAGTTGGCACACATAAACCCTAAACCAGTGTCTATTTCTTCTGTAGCATTTCTCTGGTGTTTTGATTCTTTGGTAATTTGAATTAGGTCTCAGCCTCACAACCAGATCGATGTGTACAGTCAGCTATTCTGGTCACAGAACATACTGATGGCCACAAAACACCTCATGTATCTCAGTCTGTTCATATAAATAGAACATATTGTTAAAAGTTATTAAATATAATCAATTTCTAGTTGTTTTATAGTTGCTATTCCAGCTCATTGGCTAATGTATGTAATATGGCAACAAATAGCACTGTACCCATTTAAAGTTTTCCTGACACGGTTGCATAGAACCATAGAATGCCAAGTTTGAAGGGATCTCCGTGATCACCTTGTTCAATCTTTCCTAGCAAAAGCACAGTGTAAAAAAGATGGCCCAGCACCCTGTCCAGCTGAATCTTACAAGTGTCCAGGATGGGAAGTCCACCACTTCCCTGGGGAGATTATTTCAATGTCTGACCATTTTCATTCTGAAAAATTCTCCTCTTGTGACCAAAGTAACAAAACCTCTACTCACCTAAATTTGCATGAAATCATGATGCTTAATTACTATATCCTCAAACAAGAAACTCAGATTGCATATTATAATAATTTAACAGATTGTATATTGTCATAATTTAACCCCAACCAACAACTAAATACCATGCAGAGGTTTGCCCACTCCCCACACCCGGGATGGGAAAGATAATCAGAGAAAGAGTAAAACTCATGGGTTAAGATATGAACAGTTTAATTGAAAATTACAGTAAATTACAACAGCAATATTAATAATGTTAATGAAAACAGTAATGAAAAAGGTGAGAAAAAGAGAGAGGAATAAAACCCAAGAAAAACAAGTGATGCACAATAAACTTGTCATCACCCACTGACCCCGTTCCCCAGCAGCAACTGGCTCCCAGCCAACTCCCCTGAGTTTATAGACTGAGTCTGATGGTGTGGAATACCACTTTGGCCAGTTTGGGTCACTTGTTCTAGCTGTGCTCCCTTACAGGTTCTTTGCACATCCTCACTGGCAAACAGAAAAGCCCTTGACTTAAGGCAAGCACTACTTTGCAGCAACTGAAACATCAGTGTGTTATTAACATTATGCTCACACTAAATTCAAAACTCAGCACTATAGCAGCTAAGAAGCAAAAATTTAATTGTTTCCAAGCCAAAACAGGGACACGTGAACTATAATCGAGAAAATTAGAGAAGAAACCTCACCTAGTTTATGCAAAGTATAAACCAACCACTTACTGGTTTGAAATATTATTTTTCTGTAAGAATTTCTCTTTTGCTTACCATGTGTACTCTACACCACAATGTCTCAGTCTCTCCTCTCTCTCTAATTCTTTGAGGACCTGTGTATGACTTCTCCCTAATTAGGGTAGCTGTGAATGACTAATGTAGGCATTGATTACAATTAGGGTGGAAAAAGTGGCCAAAGCTTATGATCATTAAAGAGAAGATACAAGACCTGATTTTCTAGCTAAGGCATATCACACAGGCAAGATACAGAGAAGTCCAGGTACTGAATCTTTATCTCTTGGTATAGTTTTGAAGATATCAAAAGATTAATTATATTCTTGAAGAACTTGCGCAACATTTACACAGAGATTTCAGTCTAAGGGACTGATCAAAAAAACCCTATAGGTAAATTATACTATTCTTCTGCATCAATTCTAAAATAGTGAATAATGTATTACATTAGAAGAAGGTGGGAGCTTGGGGGTGGGAAAGCAAGGCAAAAGAACAGTGTAAATGAAAGTTTCTGAGAAAATGCAGAGACAGATTCTTGCATATGTAATTGTGAAGTCTTTGAAAATAATTTCTCTGCTGTAGGCCACAACAACTTTTCTCTTCATGAGAACAAGTTCTATCTTGGAATAATACCCAGAATCTTTTGTTTCTAGTACAGCCTACCTCCCTGTGGGGTAAAATCAAATCTAGAAGACTCAGTGAGTGGAGTTTCCATGGAATTGTTTCTGCAAAGAACAGATGTTTTTGACTTCACAGAAAATACTGCCAGTTTGTGACTGTGAGTCACAGGAGATTTGGTGAAAACCATTTTTTTTCTATATCGCCTGTACTTTTGCTAATATCCTGTCACACTGCAGTTCTGATAAATAGTTCCTTGACTCATTGTTGTCTTTGAAACTCTTATTCTGTGGAGATTTACCATTGCAAACTTTTATTGAGACTTACCCTTATAATCTCTTAGCTTGCCATGTTCTTTTATTTCCTTCCTTCTCTGGTTTCATAATCATCTGCCTTTTGTGTGAGATTTCTACTTGGAATCACAGAACCACAGAACAATTGAGGGTGGCATGGATTTCTGAGGCTCATCGTACAACACCCCTGCTCAAATCAGGTCATCTAAAGACAGTTGCCCAGGACCAGGCTTTTGAATATCTCCAGTCATGCAGATTCCATAATTCTGGACAACGTGAGTCAGTGCTCAGTTCCAGTCACAGGAAATAAAGTACTTCCCAAAGTTTAAAGGGAACCTCCTGTGTTTCAGATTCTGCTTCTTGTCTTCACTGGACTCACTCTAATCACAGAATCAGAGAATCACAGATTGGGTTGGGTTAGAGAGGACCTCTAGTCCCAACCTCTCTACCACGGACTGGGGCACCTTTCACACAGACCACATCACTCAGAGCACCATCAATACATCCACGACTCCTGTACTGAGGAGTCCAGAACAGTACTCCAGGCATGGCCTCACCAGGGATGAGAACAGGGGAAGGCTCACCTTCCCTTTTCTGCTGGCATCTCTCTACCTGGTGCAGCCCAAGTCAACATTAACACTTTTTTTTTGTGCTGCAAAGACACGTTGTTGACTCATGACCACCAGGACTCCCAGGTCCTTTTCTTCAAAGCTCCTTTCTAGCTGGCTGTCTCCCAGCATGTACTAGTGCCTAAGGATCTTCCTTCCCAGGTGCAGGACTTTACACTTTCCTGTGTTCAGTTTCATGAGTCAGCCCATTTCTCCAGTCTGATGAGGTCCCTCAGCACTCCTCAGAGTTGTATATCATCAGCAATCTTGCTCAGGGTCCACTCTGCCCCATCATCCAAATCACTGACCAAGAGAGACAGTATTACTCTTTTCCAGTATTACTCTTTTCCCATTATGCTGAACCTTGTAAAAAAAAAAAATACTTGTTAAATCAAATCAGAAAGAAAATGTCTTCACCTGAACTGCATAAACTCTATCAGAGCTAAGAGCTCCTGAGGTATTACAAGTACTCTGCACGGCCATCCTGGGCCCCTCTCATTTGTGAGATGAGTTGAGCACACTACTCCACAGCTTGGAAAATCATATTCCACAGGCACATTAGCAACATCACTAGGCATAGCCTGAAGAGCACTCTTCCTGCTTCTGCACTGTCAACCTGTAATATTACTGCTATTCCACCAAACTGAAATACCGAGGGACACTCTGAGGGTTTCATGATGCTGGCATTCAGCCTCATCAAAGAGGGACTTTTGTTGACAATTGTGTTCTTGTCCAACTTCTTAGCTGAGCAGAATTTAATTAAAACATGTCTCCTGAGAACACTTGATCAGTGTTCAAATAATCCTCAGCTTGCAGACAGAGAGCACTGAGGGAGCTTTACTCCCTGCCCTTGCCCACTCTGCATTCCCATGTCCTTTGACATGGCTGCAGGTGTATATCTGCATAAACTCCCCCCTTCAGATTAGGTCTGACAACTCCCTCTTTGATAATAAGTAGAGCCCATTGAAGGACTGTAAAGCTTGATCTAACCTTTAATTTGGTACATAATTTAATTTCATATTAGGACAAACTCTCAGTTGCATAAGATAAATATTACCATTACACATACCATAATGGTTCTCTTGTTAATGATGCTGCTGATGATTGCTAAAAATTTGGCAGATGTCCTTCTCCAGATGTGCTACTTAAATAGCCATTTAGGATAGAGAATTTCCAGTCCTCTGCATTATAATTTTTACAGTTCTCACTCTCTACAGAGTGGGCATTTTATGGAGCACAAATATGTAAGAGCTTACTCCATTTTAACTGGTTTTGAAAACAAAATGTTTCTTTACAAATACTGCAGGAAATAAAGTGTCATTGGCAGTATACTGTTGTCTCTTTTGTATCTGGCCAGGACTGAAATGGTGGTAGCTGACACTGAAAGCAAATTTGCCATCAGCTGCACTGGCTAATGAGTGCTTAAGGGATAACTTATGAGAGAGCTAAAGAAAGGGAGAACTTGCATTCAAGGAGGGTGATTAGTGTTGTGGGTCCCTGTGAAGCATTAACTTCACAGCCATGTTCAAGTCAACAATATTTTTGTTCCCTCCTCCCTACTGAGAGTATTGTACTAAAAAGGGTCATCAGTTTGCAAATCTGGCATCTACTTACATTGTTTAAAAATCTTACTAGACTCCCATTAGCATAATGGGTCCTGACATATATTTCCTAATTTGCTGTATGAAATAACTACTGTGGACAACTATAATCATACTCCAATTGCTGCTTTCAAAAGAGGTTTTTAAAAATTGCTGTATTGATCTGAGATGTAAAATACATCTGTGATGGTATAAACAATATGTCCTGTGGGACGACAACATTAATATTTTATTACTAACTTCTTACATAGCCTCCTACATGAGCTGTGGAATGTAAAAGCAACCTTCATTGAAGCAGAGGAGAAAAAACAAAAGGTGAGTATATACATAAATTCTGAGAAATATTAAATCATTTCAAGATTGCATAAGCTGCCTTTCTGCTTAAGATGTTGGCATTTAAACTGCAGGTTTTCTGCCCTGCATAGCATTTAAAGGATGCTCATTGCAAAATCAAAACCTGGGCAGTCATTTCCAAGAAAATCAGATTATTTGGTTTGAAGGAGCACATTTGTCATTTGACATCACATTATCTATTTTTAAAGGATGCTTTCTCATGAGCATCCATATGCCATTGTTTTACTCAAACCAAAATAGGAAACTGAGGGGTAACATGGGCAGAAGTTTCTGGCCATCTCTCTGCAGCAGTGCACAGGCTCAATGCAATGTATCTAAAGCATCTAGTAAAATATGCTACGCAGCCAAAGGCAAAAGGACTTGAAGGGGAGTGTTCATAAATTAATTGCCTTTTTCTCTTCACTGGCTGTATTGAAGGCAGGCACCTTTCAAAGGTCGGTCCAAATGTCCAACCAATTTTCTCTCAATGGCAATGGGAATGATGGCCACAGATCATATTCCACTGCAAGCGCACTAGTGATTAGAGCACTGGATGAGGAAGCAGGGACTTGAATTTTTAGGTTTATTCTTCCTAAAAGAGTTATCCCAAGATATTGACAAAAGGCCTAACCAGTAAAAGAGAGAAGTGTCCAGCCTTTCCAAGGAGGCTGGGCTGCTGAGGCCTCTGGGCAGCAAAAGACCTCTGCCCTCAAGCTGAAAAGAAGCCTGACTTCACCTTGTGGTTTCAGCATTTAGGGTAGGGGAAGGAGGACAAGAGAACATTCTGAAGTTTTGTGTTGCCTTTTAGGTCTTTTTTTTGCTCTGAGTTAATATAATCTGAGAGATGAGGAAGCTTTTTCTGGAACCTCAATTCCAGTAAGCTGTGTTAATTTGCAGGAAAATTGCACCACACTGTGGGAAGAAGAAAGGAGCTGTACAAGGTTAGATAAGGCTAGTTTCAGTTCATGTAAATGCCTGCCACTTTGTAGACTCAAATCTGCAAATTTATGTGGAATGTGCAACATGGAGAGCACAAATATGTAAAAAGAAAACCAAACGTATCCTTGAGGGGCATTTCTAATGGAAAAGTATTGCTTGATTGTGTATTTCATTTCACTTTAACTAATTAATAGCAGTGGATGCCTCATTTGAAAATAAATAAGGGGACAAGTGATACTTGAGCATGATGAACATGATGCCCTTATGGAGAGATAGACAACCCTGCTCCTCATACACACCAGCACTTCTGTGCTCTGCTGACAGAAAGTACCCCAGTGATTCCTGACAACTAGAATAGTCACTTCATGGGTTATAAAAACACATCAGAGGGAAGAAGAAAGATGTTTTGGAAGTGACAGAGACATTTTTTTCCTGACTGCATCTCTTCCTTCAAATCAGCAAAGTGCATGGGCCTGTAAATCACAGTGCCTTAAGTTCCCAGTAACCTCAAGAGACTGCATAGCTAGAATCAGGTCCTAAATTCATATATAAATGTATCTTAGGATAAAAGAGCATCTGCTTACCTCTACTCCTATAATGTACCTGTTTGCAACAAAAACACGCAAAAAATTTACAGTGTTAGCATGTTAGTGCTCTGGGCTGCTCAGAAAACAGGAAGTAGCGTGTGTTTTTAAAGAACATATACAAAAAGTTTGTGAGGATATGTGGATGCAAGCCTGACATTTTAAAAAGTTACTACATTGTTTTTTCTACATCTGCTATTGTTGGATTGGTTTGGTTTGGTTTGTAACTATTCCATCTCTAGGCATAAGTTCTGGCTCCATTGCAGTATCATTATGATACAAAAAAGAAACCTAACATTATCCTCATAGGGACATGGATTCATCATACTCCCCACTGCAGTTACCTCAGGGAATATTATAAGGAATGTTTCAGCTAGGCAGACAGCAAAAGAGTGTGACATAAAAGAAAGTGATTCACCAACAGCAAATGCGTGAGCACCAGTGATGCACACTGATACTGCTGAAGAAAGCTGTTGAAGGCGTCCTGAAGCTGGAAAATGTTGGAAAAGCTGATTTCTCATGTCATGTCATAAAGATAAAATGTGAATGCTAGAACAAATACAAAGCAGCCACTGGAAACTACTAGTTGAGTGAACAGGTGACTCAACTATTTGTGGGCTCTGTGAAATAGGGCTCTGCTAGTCCACAGGGCACACAAATGCAGAACAGGAAAAAAGCAGTACAAATGCAGACTACTCAGCCCTCGGGCTCCTCTGACAATGAAGTCAATACATTCCAGCTGCTGACAGTCCAGATGATCTGAGCTGCTCAGTGGCAGAAGAAAGAAAATACTGCCTGCCTCCAGTGTTCTGACTGCAGGCTTGCAGTAGTCCAAGAGACAGAAAATTAAATAAAAATAAATGCATTTAATCTCAAATTCTCTGCAACAAATGTCCAAAGAAAGGCAAATTAATTTGGATTTCAAAAAGGCATCCAAAAGTTTTGGAAGAGTAAGTGATTGATTAAAACCCAAAAAAAGTTATGAACTTAGAGTTACAAGAAATCTTCAATGTTAAATTTGAATTGTAGGTGCAAATCAGGCAAGCTCCAGAAACAAGTCTGAGTGACTTAAAAATTTACTTTTCTCAGACAGAGGTCTCCATCCTACAGGATTCTACTGCAATTCCATTCAAAAGAATTACAGTAGTCTAGATCATCCAGGTAACATTGAATTATTTCAACAAATATTTTATGTCAGGGCACGGTGTCAAGAGCTTGCCCAAGAAAAACTTGCCTTATACAGAAACTGAGTAGATAAAATAAAAACTACCTCATCCTTCCAGAATCCAGATCCAAAATAAGGACATATCAGGCTTTCAGAGAAATGTTGTGCCTTTTTTTTTTTTTCCAGAAGAGAGAACTTGCACATTTTTCTGTGTCTCTTTATAAAAAACTTGATAATTTTGTCTGGAATACTCCCTGCAGCCCCTCCTCCCACAGCCTCAAAATGTCAAAATTGAGGAAATCACCCAGCATAGAAAACAATTTTCTTAAACAAATGTTTAATGATTAACAAAGTTGTGAAGGTTTGAAATTCTGGGTAATGTCAGGAATGGTTGGGAGTATTCTCTTTGTCTAAGCAAT
Organism: Passer domesticus; assembly: GCF_036417665.1. Taxonomy (NCBI): domain Eukaryota; kingdom Metazoa; phylum Chordata; class Aves; order Passeriformes; family Passeridae; genus Passer; species Passer domesticus. The sequence goes on from NC_087478.1 coordinate 21,184,155, forward strand.
GACGTAGACACGAGGTGCTGTTTGAAAGATGATTAAATTGGGTCTTACATTGCCCCAAAGCATCACAGATGTGCAAGACTGAAAGGTCATCTGAGTCCTTTCCTTCATTACAGGATCAAGTTTAATCAGATTTAATAATCTCTCACTAATACTTGCCTTCCCCATTTTTTTTGAAAGAACTTCAGTAAGAGGGATTCTACAGCCTTCCTAAGCAACCTCAATGGAGCTATTTTCACAGTTATATTTTCCTATTATTGCACCTTGGCCTTTTCATCTGCAGATTAAACTGATTCAACCTTGTCACTTCAGTGGAATCAAGAACAACTGACAGCTTTTAAATATTTGAAAAATATTATCCTAGCCCCCTTTTCTACACTAACTTATTTCCTTCAGTTATCATCCAAGGATTTTGGGCTTCCTTAGACACCAATCATTGTTTTTGGTTCTTCTCTGCACCTTCTCTCAATTTGTCACTGTCTTTTCTACAGCGTGCAGCCCAAGGATAAATACAGAAGTACAGCTGAGATATTCCTAGCGACAAGTAGAGCAGAATAATTGCCTCCCATGCCTTATACATCATTCCTGCTAATTCACCTCAAAATGGGACTGCCTTTCCTGCAATGACAACATATTGTTAATTCAGATGCAGTTATGGCTAATTGCCATACAGCCACCTAACCAGCCAGTACCCATTTTGCATCTACGTGTCTGATTTTCTTTCCTGGTGGGAGTAATTTGTGCTTGCTGTTATCACTTTATTGAAAAATTCTACTTGATTAATTTCAGAATATTTCTCAAGTACATTTTGAATTCTTACTATGTCACCCAAAATTCTTGCAACTTCCAGCATGGTGTCTCCCATGATTTGCAAATGCCCCCAATTCTGTTGCCTGAGATGTTAGTGAAAATAGTGAAGAAGATCACATCTAGGAGGATTTATTGCATATGTCTTGAAAGGATTTATGAAACTATTTTCTATTCTCACATTACCATAAACTTTGTAAAAATCTACATCATTCTTGATTGTGTAGAAAAAGCTGTATTTGCTTGCATTATTTTGAATCTTGTACTACCACAGACTAAAACAATAGCTTTGGCAAGTACAAACTTAGCTGTTCTTCTCAGAGAGGTGCCAGATACGAAGTTTCATGACAATTTAACATCAACATCAACTTTCACTGATGATTGACTTTGCAGAATAAAGCTAATAAGCTTGTAATTTTTCTTGGAATGTAAAATAATGAGGGGTCTACATGGCAACAGCTAATTGTCGGGTGTTATGAAGTGATTCCTCACCTAATTGCCAAATACTCCTAGTTTTTCTACGATAATTTTTAAATTAATTTGATAATTTTTAAACACTGAAAGTAGAACAAATTTTGCACCTAATTTCTTAGTATTTTTCCTATCTGCTCCATCCTTGCTAAGATCCACACATAAAATTTTGCTTAGAAACATACTCCACTGTTAATGTGACATAAATTGGTCATAACGATAAGGTAGGACTGAACTGTAGTTTAATTTTATGTTAAGGGATATCTTTTTCACTGATTTCTGTTGGCTTTAGTTCAGGCAGTACCAATGAAGTTTGAAATCTGAGTATAGGTAATTAGTAGCTGTTGTAGAATTTTGTACCTACTTAGCAATAATTTAAATTTTATTTACAGTGGAATTTATCAAAGATATTTATCTGTGGGTGATAGAATAATAAAGGTACAAACTGTATATTATGTATTCATATAGCCATTCATTTTTAGACTATAAATCATTGCAATTTAGTGATGCTTGAACACAAAATAAACTTACAACATAAATGATATTTCACCTAGGATATAAAACATTTTATAAGCCAACTTCCTTATATTGACTTACGATTGTGAAGGCAGTGGAGTTAGAGTGAGGCTGAATGTGCCTGCAGAATTTGAATGAGAACACAGATGACTGTTTAGGTGATTTCAAAATTGAGATATCGTGGAAGAAAGAAAAGAAATAAAGAAAGGGAAGGGAGAAATGGAGGAAGGAAAACTAAAAGTGTCTGGAAAAGCAGAAACTCTCCAATTTTTAAATTGTGCTGAATACATCAATAAATACAAATTGTTTCCATATTATCCTGTTGCTGTTATCACCCAGCTCTAACAGCTCAGTACTTGCACAATGAGAAAAGAAGAAAAATAGTAAGCAGCAGTACATAGGAAATACTAGGCTGTGTGTGTGCAGGAAGCTCTGCAGATTCTCAACTTTGCTAATTTCACCCACTGATGACATGACATGTGAAAACACACCATCACAAGGAGGTCCAGTACAGCACGTGGGAAAAACAGCTGACCTTGAGAAAAATAGTATTAAATATGGCATGAAATTCAACAATGCAATTTGTAAAGTGATACATTTAGACAGCAGTGGGAGTTTTTGTTACTAATAAGAATCTCAACGTAGGAAAAACATGGGGGAGGAGGAGAATCAGACCGTGTCTGACAGTCTCAGAGGGCTAGAAACTGATGGAAAGGCAAGTGTGTACTGAAGTTCTAACCATGCAACTCCTAGTAAAGATAATGAAGTATTAATGTCTCTGCAAAAAGTCCTGGGAACAGTTCATGTAGGATATGTGCATGAGATGCTGGTTGAAGACAAAATAATTTTAGATGAAATATAATTGAGCAGAAAAATCTAGTGCATCAATCAAAGGGGGGCAAGAGAGAAGATTATTGTGGTTTAACTTTAACTTAAAAAACTAACAGGAAATGGATATCAGTGCAGGTAAATTTTGCCGATAGAAAGAAAGTCCCCAAAGAACAAACAAAACAATCAATTCTACTGGAAGAACCAGATTATCTCAACACTCCACTAATACAGCTAGCTTGGAACTCCAAATTGGTTTGGCTGGATGACCAAGTACAAAAAGTGGTGGTGAAAGGTGTAAAACCCAGTTGGCATCCAGTCACAAGTGGGGTTCCCCAGGGCTCACTACTGGGGCCAGTTGCATTTAAGATCTTAACCAATCATCTGAATGAAGGGCTCAAGTGCACCTTCAGTCAGTTTCCAGGTGACACCAAGCTGGGCCAGATTACTGATCTGCTGAGGGTCAGCAAGGCTCTCAGGGGGATTTGTACAGGCTGAATCAATGGGCTGAGGGCAACTGGATGAGGTTCAGCAAGTCAAAGTGCCAAGTCCTGCCCTTGGGTCACAACAACCTCATCCAATGTTCCAGGCTGTGGCCCAGTGGAAAAGGACCTGGGGGTGCCGGTTGACAGCCATCTGAACATAGTCAGCATGTGCCCAGGTGGCCAGGAAGGGCAATGGCATCCTGGCCTGCATCAGAAATAGTCTAGTCAGGAGCAGGTGAGGGAGTGCCCCTGTACTTGGCACTGGAGAGGCCACAGCGGGAATCTTGTGTCCAGTTTTGGGCCCCTCACTACAAGAAAAACATTAAGTGTTGGAGTGTATCTAGAGAAGGATAACGAAGCTGCTGAATGGTCTGGACCACAAGAGTGATGAGAAGCAATTGAGGGAGCTGAGTGTGTTTATTATGGAGAAAAGAAGGCTGAAGGTAGAACTTATCACTCTTCAAGTTCCTGAAAGCAGTCTGTATCCAGGGGGAGGTCAGTTCCTTTTCCAAGGTAGCAAGTGACAGGACAAAATGAAATAGCCTCAAGTTGCATCAGGGGACGTTCAAATCAGAAAAATATTCCTCATCATGAGGGTTATCCAGTACAGGAAAAGGCTACTCAGGGAAGTGGCTGTGTTACCATCCCTGGATGCATTTAGAAGATGTGTTATTTAAGGGACGTGGTTTAGTGGGGGACTTGGCAGTGTTGGGTTAAGAGCTGGTCTCAATGATCTTAAAGGTCTTTTCCAATGTACATAATTCTATGATTTTATGAAAACTCAAGAATGGGTTTTTGAGATAGTCTTTCAGTGAAACTATGAAGCAAAATATTACACCTATTTTTAAAACAGATTTCAATTAATTTTTGTAAGAATTAGATGGCATGATTGTCTGTAGCATGTGTTGGAGTTGGGGAGTTCATATATGGTACCAAAACCAAAACCCTGAACATTCAATTAAAGGACTGGAAAATACCACTTCATTCACAACAACTAAAGCTGAGCAACTGAGAGAAGAATATTTTGTTTCTATAAAACATTTATCAAGGAAACAGATCAAAGTACACTGTAGTTCAGAGCTCTTATTTTATGATCACCTGAAATGGACTTGCAGCAATCTAACCATTTGCTTAAGAGAATATGACCAACTGAACCTGAAACAAGTGACTGACTGGAACAAAACTTACTAGTAGCTTATTATTTGGAACAAAGGCAAATTTTAGAAACATCAATATAACTCAGTTGCATGGAATTTCAAAATAAACTTTAAAATCTGTTGTCATTTTAAAAAGCATTTTGTTATTTCAGCTACTAATCTATCAACAGATTACCAGTTGTGAAGCTGAGGTTTAAAAAGTCATGTTTTCCAATGGCAGGATGCAGCATATACTTTATTTGTATTGACTTTCATGTCAGGAAACTATATTGATTGAAAGTTTCTTTCGCTAATAACAGTATTTGAAGTTGAATAATAAATTAAAAGGAAAAAGAAAACACCCTAAAATCTTTTTATAGAAGACAGTTAATGAATATAGCACAGTATAAATCTCACTGTTCTCCAGCAGCATTTACATTTATGACCTGTTCAGCTGGCACTTCAGCAGCAGGTTTATGTATGTAACTTGTAACACATCTATAAATGTACCACTACCCTCACAAACGGAGGGGCAAAGAGAATATCCTTAATTGATTGAATGGGTTTTTGGAGCCAATCTTACACAGAATATGCACCAAGAAGTACCTTCTGATACGTTCTATTTAACTGTGACACAGCAGGGCAGAGCCTTCCCTCCTGGTACGCTCCTATAAAACGTGCAGTGGGTGTGCTGGCTCTGTGAACCCTTGCAGGCATGCCAGCTGAAGGCACCATGGTAACCACGCTGGAGAGTGGCTCTGACATTTAGGAAAAGGCAGCTGGGAGAGACTGCAAGATAGTCATGGAAACACTCAGCCAGCTCTTTCTTCTTTAGTTACTCAGAAGCAAAGTTTTTCCTGGAAACACAGGAGATAAAGTGGCAAACTGACAGTTACTTCATGCAGCTATTAAGAATGTCAGGAAGAAGTAGGCAACAAAACCCTACATGATTATTTGATAGTGGGAAAAAGGAGAATTTTGTAATGCAAAAGGGAAACAAGTCGCGGCTACAGTCTAAGAGAAGAACTAAAGCAATATGACAAAAAGTAAAATGGAAAGGATAGGAAAATTTCATTTGAGAATGGGATGAAGTGAGCAGACACAGGAAGTCATCCAGAAAAGCTCTTTTTAGCACATGCTCCACAGCTTCTCTAAGGAAAAAACAAATTATTTCAAAGGGAACTTCAAATGTGTGATCAAGCTACTGCAACAGCTTATCATCAGTTGCTTTCACACAGAGGAGAACAAGTACTGCTCTCATTTTGATCAGATACACATCACATTAGGACTGGCAGGTGTACAGATCTCATCTTGGTGGCTAAATGTGTTGGTAAAGACTAGCCATGATAATGTGCTGAATCTGTGTGAAGTGGGTACTTACAGCTGAAAAAAAAGAATGCTTGCCTTTTTTAAAGTATGTTCCTGCTACTTAAGAATGTGTATTACATATTGTCTATTGCCTGTTTGTGCTGGCCACTTTACATCTCTTTTGGATACTTGGAAAGCAAATGAGACACAGATTAAACAGGTAATATGCTAGTGTTCCTCTGTTCACACACACCACAGCCTTACTTTGAAGCCAGCTTTCATGAAATTACATTTGAATAATAATAATAAAAAATCTTTTAGCATGTAATTTTTCACTGACTAGAACTCTAACCTCAAATAGTTGCTTTCCTGAAAACAACAGGAAAAAGTATAACAGAGATTGATCATATTGTGTATATGCAAAGTGGACAAAACATGTACACAAGCAGGCAGAAAATCTATTCTGTTCTGAAACAGGAGAATTTATTAATCATTGTCCCAGTATTTGTAAATACTCCAGCAACAGTATTTTTTCAAATTTTCCCTTTCAGTTACTGATGCAGGGTAATAAAAAAATTGGGTATTTTTTGTTCTGGGCTTGTTCACACCACTAACACAGTAAAAATTATTGCAATCAGTTTATAGCCATGTACTCAAGACCTGAATTGGGTCGTTAAACATCTAAGGAAATATCAGAAGTTGGGGGAAAAAAAATCCAAGTCCTTACATGTAAATGATTCTTTCCTTTTTCTAGCATTCAACATATTATCCATCTCTTTGCTTTTACATTTTTAATACCTTAATTTTCATAACTACCTTTTGAAAACACCTCTTGTTAACAGAGTTTTCATCAGCTAAAGTGCACTGACAGAGGAACCACTGACAGAGGGAAAACAGCTTAGGTTTCAAATGCAGCATCTATGATAAAGGATGAAAGAAGACAAGTCAATTGTTTCTGTGGCTCCTAAAACAGGATCATTGCCAGGCAATATCAGATCAAGCCACAGTTTACAGTCTTATAAAGAAAGCTCTTGGAAGAGAGCAGAAAGAGGCCTCCACAGCTTGTCTACAGAGAAGCACAACTGTTCGAGTATAGCAGGAACCAGCTAAATATGTATGCAGAGACACCCAGCTTTTCAAAAAAAAAGGGCTTGTGCATTTTTCACAGCTGGAAGAAATGCTCAGAACTGAAATTCCGTCATTTTGGCATTCAAATGATTGAAGGAACAGTTCAACTGATAAATCTAGTGGCAAATGCTGACTATTCCAAGACAGAAATGCTGATGGTTTTCCCTAGTTTCTCAAATTGAAAAGTTTTGGATTTTTTTTTTATTTTTTTTTTTAATTTTTTTTTTTTTTTTGGGAAAAGAAGTTATAACATTCCGTGGTGCCCTCCTGCTCAGGATTCTTCATTGTACCCTTTAGCTTCCTTCTCTCACAGACTTGTTTAATCCTGCCCTTTGGGGGGGCTGCTTTAATTCTTAGAGGTTAAAGAACATTACATGATATGTTCAAACAGAAGGGTTTGATATCTATTGAATTAATGAGATACAGCAAGATCATCAGGAATGGCTTCAAATTTTTGAGTAAATCCCACAGAATTATTTATTAGTTATCATCACACTGCGCATACTGAAATGATTGGGGTTTGAATTCATCAGGAAAAAACAAAACCTGCTATAAACACAGCAGAATAGCCTTGGAGTAAAAATGTCAGTAAGGAAGTCCAAAACAAATTGGATGGAGCAGATAATTAAATATGGCCTTCTGTAAACATAAGCATTGTGAGAGTTATTTGCTGGGTTCTAAACCTCACAAACACACAGATTATTTTTATATGGAGGTGATGACCTTAAAGTAATAATCTGTGCATTTGGTAAGCACCAAGAACATAACCTTCCTACTGCAGCATAGATTGAATGCACTTGTAAATAGAGAAATCAATCAGTAGTATGTGCATAAAGATACTTTTATGATCATTTTGAAGGGCAAAGGGGCTTAATCAGAGGCTGCAGTCTGCTGCGAGATATTCAACATTTGCTTTTTCCATCTGACTTTGGTATATTTCTGAAGACAGCACTCCTAAAAAAGCTTTTAATTTCCAAATGAATTTCCTTAATGGGAAGTTTCAACATCTTTTGACCCCTGAACAGACCTTGGCATAACAGCAGTGCCACACAATGCAAATATCTCACATTTAGACTTCTATACTTCAGAAGCCAACCTTGCATTTGAAAAATCTGGATGATGCTCAGAACTTGCTGTGCACTTTGTGAAAATGGTTTTCTTTGTAGCATGAGAGGACTGAAATGGAGGAAGCTACAGTCTTATCTGAGTCTCTTCAAAGGAAACTTTGGCAAATTGATGACCTTAATATTATTTGAAATAAAACCGCTATAATTTAGCAGTGATGAGACAAATATTAATATCAACATGCTATTCTTCAGACCTGTCCCACAAGCATCCAACATTGAAAATTCCATTAATCTGGGGTCCAATTCTCTTACTTCCTCCCCCAAAATCCCTTGAAAACTTTTCCACTCAGTTTACCCTGGAAATATTACTGAATAAAAACTAAATAAATTCCACTTTGCTGCCAATAGCTTTCTACTGCTCAAAGATCAGCTTTCTTCATTGAAAACAAAGCTTATTAAAAACAGACTTCTGAACCATATAATTTTATATGAATTCAAAATCTGGAAATATACTGAATAGACATCTTCTTTGTGTTGAATAATGTGCTTTGTGCTGTTGATTCAGTACACTGAGATATCTTAAAAGCAATTTCTTGATGACCAGAAATGCCAGCATGTGGCTTTTCACTTGAGGACACCTTGTACCTTTGGCGCAAACAGATGCATAACCATGTAATTTCTGCTGTGGAATCACAAGCTTTCCAAAACCAGTAACAATGTAATAGGCTTTTAATTAGTGATCCAGTGAATTTAGTGATGAAAGACTGGAAGCACAAGTGGCTGTGTGATCTGGAGCTTATAAATACATGTAATGAGCTGTCATGCAAGAAAAGGTGTGACAGTCTCTCTGAAGCATAAGGTCTACTAAAAAAGAAAAGACCCCTGCAGAACTATTTTATGAGTTAATAAAAGAAAGTATCTTATTTTCATTTCTTATGCTGCACCCTTTATTGAGGGAACCCACACAGCCCAAGAGCACAGGCTTTTCTTTATTATCCACAACTGATATTGCACATCAGTTATGACTATACCTGGTGAACACAAAGCACAATGTGATGTATTTGGCAGGAGGTCATAAAAAGACAACATCTCCTCATGAAGTTGTGTCAATACTGCTATGGTAGTTACTTTGCAAGGAAAAAAATTGTATTTAATTTGGCATGCATCATCTTCCCAGAACACAGGTTTATCAAGCCACTGAAAGCAGAAGGTTTCATCAACTCTTGGCCGGGGCTCTCTTGGAGACATTTCAGTCTGGTCTGGCAGAACTGTCCATTAAAGCAGTCAGCTCAGCAGGCAGCTCCTCGATCCCACTTCCAGCAGGCTCCTGCTGGTGCATCCTACTCTTAGGCTGACTGTCAGCATTTGGCTCACAAAACAGCTCATCTATCATGCTGCACCCCAGGAGGTGATGGCCCAGGCCCAGACCCCTGCCCTTCCCTCCTGACTCCCTTTGCCCTGCTCCGGAGCTGTCTCACAGGCAGCGTGCACCATGCCCACGCTCACACAAGCTCAGCAGCACAGCGTCTCCTTCACCTCAGCTGCAGGGCAGGGAGCAGCACCTGCATGCCCCACCTTGTCCATGCTCCCAGCACATGGCTGCTGAATAGAGTGACAGGGTGAGGATGAGGGGAAAGACTCAGATTTTCCACTTTACCCAGACTGAACTGGTGGGTAGCAGAAGCAGCAGACATTTTACACAATAAGCAGAGTTAGCTACCTGGCTAGAGTTAAAATCATTCTGTTAAGCCACAGCTGAGATAGCGTAGATCTTTGCTCACTTTTTAGGCTGAGTGAAAAGCAAAATACACCCATGCATTGTTATGCATATAAGCAACAACAAGCTTTTCCATAAACTTAATGAGAAGTGACTTTGAAATGAAATCTCCTCAGTATTGAAATATGGGAGCATTTGAAATTAAAATATTAGCTCTTGTTTGGGCAAGAAAAAAAACCTGCATTTTCTCAGTGCCACTGAAAACAAAGGCCATTTTGATTTCTGAGCCAAACTACAGGCATGAACATTTGAAGCAATCACAGCACATTTATAAGACTTGGGAAGGCAAACCTAGCCTTTCAAATACCAATTGAAGTTTTGTCTGTGTAGCAACAGTAAAGGGAATGATAAACTAGGGGAATATCTCCAGGAAGCTCTTGAATCAGACACAAAAAGGTAACAATTCCAGGTTTAACAAGATTAGTTCAATTAATTCAACAGGGGAGCAAAACAAAAAAAATCATTACATTTAGGCATTGCTACTGAAAGAAGTATCGATGCAAGTGCCAGAAGAGCACCATCATTATACATTACTACCGAAAAACATCAGATATTAAAAAATATCTGAATATCTTAATTAATAATCCTGATGGAATGAGTTATGTGTGTGTCAGCAGCGTGACTCTGCAGTCAGGAAGACAAACACTGTCCTGGGCTACCTTAGCAAGAGTGGAGCCAGCAGGATGAGATGGAACCCAGTACGAGATGGATATTTACAACCCAAGGGCTGCTGAGGTGCTCTGGGGGCTGGAGCACACCATGTACGAGAAGAGGCTGAGGGACTTGAGTTTGCTGAACCTTAAGCTGAGAGGGAACTTAGCTGAAGTCTACTGCTCTGTAAAAGCAATCTACAGAGCAGTGCACAAGGAAAGAGTGAGAAGCAAGGGCCACAAGCTGCAATAAGACATATTGAAGCTGAGTAAAAGAAAAGAAATGTTTTCTAAACAACAACAGAACATTGACCAAGCTGCAGCACCTCTTTCTTTGGAAAATTTCCATACTTTTCCTGTTTCAGCTTTGAAGATCATTCTGGTTTGAGCTGAGGCTGGAATCACATGATCTCCAAGGGCCCCTTCAAACCTAAATTATAATGTGATTCTATGATTCATGATGCTTTTCCCCAGAGAGAAAGGAAATATTATTCAGATTCTAAATGCAAATAATAAAAAATGTTCTTTGAATATCTGGAGACCAATCAATTTATAACAAAATTACCCTTTCCTCAAGATCAGACTTGTCATTATTTGTAAAGCAAATGTGTAACAGGGTATCACATAATAAATGGCAGCACAGGCTGAACATAACACTCCTACATGGTGAGGCAAAGAACATTGATCTGATGATAGTATTATTTACATAGAACATTTAATTTTTGAAAATTTTTGAAACCCTTGGCTTTGCTAATTCCTTGAAGACTGTTCAGAATCTCTTGTTTTTAACAAATTTCAGCTGTGTTTTTTCCCCCTAAAGCACACAAATTGTTTGCTGTGAACAAGAACCAAAATCCCAGGAGTGAAACCCAACAGAAAGACATTTCACTGGGGACAAAAAAAAAAATAAAATTTGTGATATCACTTGCCAGTTTTACATGTGAACTTTAGACTTGGAATTTGACGGACTAATATCAACCAGCCATGTTAAAATAAATCCCAAACATCAGAACCAGAAAAAAAACATTATATCATTCCTTCTGTCAAAAATAATTCAGACAAGCAAAGCATCAAAAAAAATTTAATCTTACACTTCTATGACAGAAAGTAACTGAAACTCATATTACTTGCTTAACGCTTTGAAGTAATATGTGAATGACTAAATTTAGTGGTACAGTTAAATATTGTCTAAATGACCTCTGCCTATCAATTAGTATGTAACTGATTCAAGGAAATTGAATTTTCACAGTACACCAGGGTTTTTCTGCAACAAAAACTGGGTGGATTCACTTTTTGCCATATGACACCATTTGAAAATATTTGTGACATTTAAAAAAATTTCTATGACTGCTTTAATGAAAAGTATAATGAAAGGTTGTTAAAATAAAGTATTTTTTACAAATAGGCTAGCTTCCCCTCATTCCAGAAAACATTGGATGCATCTGTAACAAGAACTCCTACCTTCCAGTTCTTTAACATGGTATTTGTTTATGCAAATACATGCAAAGTTAGGACACAAAAGATTAAATTAATGCATGCAAATGCAGGTTTTGTTCATGGCTTAAAACAGAGCTCTTAAAAGTATTACAAAATCTTTCCAGCAGTATTTATGACTTCATTATACACTTATCCAAGAGTCAACACCTGATGGTGACTCATTAATTTCCAGCATATGTAATTACTTTATTATGAAACTTCACCTTCAGAAATTGGATGATTTTAGCAGGTAAAACTCTCTAGGTCCATTTTACTTTCACCTCACAGCACCATCCCAGTAAAGGAGTATATTGACCCACTGTGGCTAATGTATCTGAAATTTCTTATTTGATATAGAGAATTACATTGCACAGACTCAGGTTAATTTACCAAGCTAGTTGGATCTCTCTTACCCATGGTGGATTAGACTTTATGGTTCCAGGATCCCCAGGCCCATTCAAAACACCTCACTGGCACATTGAGTCTAATTTTTCACTTTCAATAAAATTTTTCACTTTCAGTCTTTGAGTGAGAAGGTTATAAGACAGTAGAATATAACTGGTGTCTGAGGAAAAAAATGTACTGGGAAAGCATTCATCCATACAGAAGTGTGCATTTTGGTCTATGACTCACAACCATAAGCCTGTGCTAGGTACAGTGCTCATACATACAGTACCTGATATTGCTTGCCTCAGGAATAAAATAATTTAAGTTATTATAAATGAAGGAGATCAAAACCCATATGCTTCAGTCTCTAGACCTTATGCCTCCAAAGCACAATGCCAAAAGCTGTAATTTTTTTCCACATTCAGGAAGGCTGTCCTTTTATCAGTGAAACTGGATTTGTGTATGCCACCTCACTCCATGAAACAATTACCTGGTATTTTACCAAAGCATCCCATAACACTCAGTTGCTAGCCCTAAGCTCCGAGTGCCTGATCTACATGCAGCCTTCCCCAAAAGCTTTGAACATCAATTTTTGACCACACAGGCTGTTTAGGAATGCTGGGGGTGCACAGAGCTCGTGCAGCAGGGGGCCTGGTGAGGCAGCAGGAGCAGGGTAGGATGCAGCTGGGGTGGGTGGCTGCAGGAGCAGCAGGATGCTAGCCAGGGCTCCTGCACAGGTCTGAATGGGCAGACAGGCTTTGCCTGCTAGGGAGTCACTGGAGCAAAGCATATGAATTGAGATGACAACACACACGTATCCATCACAGGTTAAGGGAGAGAAACAACAGGTATGGATCAGCTGACATGCCAATTCTGTGCTATTTTTCCTTGCAAAATATCCATCAGTGTGAGCTATGGATGCTGCAGCAGCTGCGCAGTGCATGGGTGCTCTGTGCAGCCTAGGGAAGAGCTATATCCTCTGATATCCTAAACAAAACCTATTTGCTATCCTTTAAAGATTGCCCACTGGTCACCAGGAATCCAGGAGGTTTATCCCCACAGTCATCTAACTACAATATTAAAAAATGGATCAACTTTGAACATCAAATACTGTATTGATTGATCTTATGCTTGAATTTTGCACTACAATCTCTGTAAGTGGGAGTTTTCATTATAAATCTCATTTTGAAGGGTTTATGACTAGCCTGTTTCAATTCTCTCTAGATTTAAAACTTGTTAGCTATGTTTTACGCTAGAAGATAAAAATTGTCTTGAAAATGAGAAAGAAAGTTAGAGAAATAAAAAGAATGGTGCAATTTTCCTTAACTACAGGAACATATTTTGAATCAAATTTATGAAAAACTGAAATCTGACAGTCCTTATTTTTCATAGTTTGGTATTTTTGAAACAGTAGCATAAGCAATTTAAAATGTAGGAGCCTACACACATCCATAAGAACTCACTTCCTACATGTTGGGCAAAAGACACCAAGGACAAAATTACCTTTTTAGTATTACTGAAATCACTTGACTTATACACAAGAACATAGGAAGCTAATTGTGAATTTTCCATTGTTCTTTAATGAGACAATGGTCATGAAGAATTTCGGGATGTATCTTCCTTACTCATGTAAATGAGAGACAAAGTGACTGAGTTTTTAGGAGAGTCAGGGTGAGACTTGGCAAGGATGCTCAAGTGCTCACACGCACAGGGTAGAAGTTCATATGCAGTATATGGACAGGTTCTTTTCCATATAACGTGCTGTGCCTTGTTTCAGCCTTTCTGACTGCTTTTCAGATTGGCTAGAACAATAATGTTGAAATGATTAAAAAGCACTTAACAATTTACTGGCCCAGCCTTCATCAAATAATTCAGGTTGCAGGCTGAGCTTTTAAGGTTAAGGACTTTCTCTTTCCAAAAGTAATAGATGTAATCTATTACTAAGTAGATTGAAATACAAATCTAAATAGATGAAAATACTCTCCTATCGTAAAGTTCCTGTATTTTTCAGATTCCATTTCCTGCAGTTTAGTAATTGTTTAGGCATATGGTAAGTGGTATACAGACACATGAGGCTCTTTAAATTGTAACAATGAACACACAAATATCAAAGTGAAACAAGTTATTCAATAGAGAGTTGGATGATTTTCTTACCTGTATATGACCAATCAATCTCTTCAATCAATTTTCTCTGTTGTCTATAGTATCCGTACACCAAATCTGCAAAATAGTAATAATTTACAATTAAAACCAGAAGCCTAACAGGACCTTGAAGTGTTGATGACACCTCTGCTTCCAACAAGATAATCATTCTTTTAATTAATGATAATTTACTTTGTCCCTGTCGTGGACCTCAAATGATAAGTACTGGTTAAACAGAATCTAAATATCATTAACATCATAGCATATTAAGGACACAAGCAAAGCAAACAGAAGATTTCCAATCCAGCCAGCTATCCTGCCATCCTTAAGGATTGTAGAAGAATAGGAGATAGTGCTAATGGGAATCTCACCCCTGAGGAGTTGCAGCTGTACTAATTACCAAAGATTAGGAACAGGCCTGCCCTTAATAGGCCACAGGTATACCCTATGAGGCTGAGTTTTATAAAAGGGTGAGCTAGCTAGTTGATAGAGCGTTGGAGTTAGCTGCTGGTGCTGGGGAAGGAGTCAGCTGGCTGTGAGGAGGTACCCATGAGAATTCACAAATACAATACGAAAGTTTTACAGTAAGACAATGACTCCTTCCTTCCTTCCCACAGCCATTCCTCCTCTTTTAAAATTAATACAACCCTCCCATGAATAAATCCTGGTTTATCATGTCCTTTAGAAGAACCATTCTAGATAATCAGGATGTCAATAGCAGTTAAACTTTTGTTTCAGTGTGGTCGTAACTTCAAATGTTTTCTGTAACTTTTTACTACTGATACAAGATAAATGTTAAAGATAATGAATAAAATATTATAAAATGATTCAATATTTGAATATGAATATTCTAAAATATTAAAATAATTTTCATTGTGTTACATAATTGGCATAATTTTATATAAAGTATTAGCTGTATGTTCATATATTTGATGAAGAGAGAAGGTTAGATACTAGTTACTTTTAAATGATGTTAGGTTTGTCTAGAGAGAAATATCTAAGTGTATAAATGCACATTGACTTACTTTGACTACTGAATAACCTTCACTGTTATTCTTTTTATGCCAGTCCTAGGGTAATTCTAGCAACAGAGTGATATGAGTAAATAGATGACTATGCCCCCTAATAATTATTAAGGCATGTAAATTGCAGATATGTGTTTTTTGA
Source organism: Passer domesticus (assembly GCF_036417665.1). Lineage (NCBI taxonomy): Eukaryota > Metazoa > Chordata > Aves > Passeriformes > Passeridae > Passer > Passer domesticus. The sequence goes on from NC_087478.1 coordinate 21,199,497, forward strand.
GATCATAATTTCTAATGCCATAATATAAAATGTCATTACTGATCTAGAGAAGTAAAATACAACTTATCTAAGAAATATTTGCCCTCAAGCATGTTGAACACATATATGGATTGCTTCTGTGAGAAAATGCCACAGAATTCAGCTCATAACTCTGCAATAAATAATTTAACGAAACAGTTTCATAACATTCATTTCTTTATCTCTCATGCGGGAATGTAGTACTATTTACAGGACATTAAATCATAATTCCTATTTGCAAGCTTACACGTTTATGTGTCTTACAGTGACTTTCTGCTAGCTATCTGAAGCCCATGTTTTATTAACTTCACTAGACTTCTACCTCCTCCATGAGATGTGATTCCCCTTTCATATTTTTCTCTTCTCCTTCTCCCTCCCTGCCAAAAAATACCAAACTATCCCTTGTAGCAATTCACAACTTTCACTCCTTACTAAGATCAAATCTCACAGGTAAGTAAAGGCAGTGGAAAAGGATTGATATGCATCAAAGGTGTCTTTGGACCACATTTCCAAGTCAATGTGCATTGTGTCTGGTCATTCAATTAATTATGGACAAGAAAGTTGTGTAAGTTGTGATTCACAGCTGTTAGATAATGTCTCCAGTTTCCTCCTTTATCCACTGTCCTCCTAATTGTTACTTCCTGAAATCTGTTCAACAGTCACATGCAAACTAAGCAGGGCCTGAGCATGAGAGCTTCCCACTGCTTTTTAAATTTTACAGGGAGTTCTGATGAACAATGAGTGACAATTTCAACGAATAAGGGAAAAAAAAAAAGGGCAAGGTTCACTTTGTTTGGTGCATTACACACTTACAAACCCAGTAAATCTTACAGAAAGTTTTTAAAGATTTCAGGAGGTGTCAGGAGTTGATACGCCTCCTTTCCTCTGTTATTTGCCAGCTGTGTGTCCACAGCCCCTCCACAGCACACTCAGAGCCATGAACCTTCTTGCATCTGCAGGGACTCAGTGGTTTTGTCTTGTCTCTTTGCACTTTAAATACATGGCAAAACTAGAGAAAAAAAGCAAATTTCATCTGGGAAATGACTGAAGATTCATAGCTAGCATGAGTGGTGGAGGAAAGTTCTGTGTGAGTGTGAGGTCAAGCCATGCAGCAATTCTTCCTTTGAGCTGCTGATGTAAATGGCCCTGGGAAACACAACCATGCGTTCTATTGCTGTGTAAAATGTCAGGTTAAACAGCTAACAGTGTAGAGACCAGCTGGAAAGAAATGATTTTACTTTTTAGTTTTATTTTATTTAAAGCTAACAAATCACCATCTCTTTTATCGATGATATATGATAGCAGGTACTTCTGTTTAAATATTGTATTTAAATTCCTTGCATTTAATTTAAATGAAGATGGGAAGAACATCTTCACAAAAATAAAAGGCAAAACTGATGTCAAGTTTATGGTTTTATGCGTGAATCTATGATACTGATTGAGCTTGATCAGCTTGACAGTCTGCATGACTCCTGTGACACTGACTGACGTCTTCAGCCAGTGCCTAAAATAGTTTGAATTTTATTGGATGAGGTGCTGCTTTATGAAGCAAAAAATACAAAATATTCTTTTTTGTTTCCAGGAAGCATTTGAACATGTTTCTATAAATTGATTTATTCACAGAACAGGGAAGCTTGGTTTTGGGATAATGTTTTTACAGTTTTATAGTTATCCTTCTATGCCTATTAAGGAGACATGCAAGATACCATTAAATGCTTTCCCCCCCCCCCCCGCCTTTTACTTCTCTCCTTCAAAGTCAAATGTTTCTGTCTGAGGCTGTAAGACTTGTTTCTTTTTATATTCTGTTGAAACAGTATGTGCCCCAGTGCCCAAGGCCCATGAAATCAGAAATAATGGTGGCAAATGCTCCCTGCTATTCACGGGTAGCAGGACAGACTGATTTGTGACTGACCCTGTCTCATGTTCAGTCACAAGGGCAAAGACAGAACATGATCTCTGGTTAAAGCATAGTGTTAGGAGTAATACAATCTTGTAGATACTTTTTTCTGTCTAAAAAGTATAAATAACCAGATTTGTACTTACTGGCCTCAGTTGCGTTTCTTTTGATTTAGTCCTGTGAATGAAACCTTCTAATCCTCAATATCTTTATGCATATCTATAGGTGAAAAATGATTAGCTTTAATGATTAACAGAAAGAATTTTCTGTGAGGGGGATCCTGTTGATTTGACACTCTGTGCCAGAAAAAAAGAGCCAACAATAAACCTCTGAATTCTATTGGGGAAATTCCTGTCAGAGATGCTAAGGCAACAACCTCCAAGTATCCACCAGAGATCCCTCTCCTAAGCCTTGGTATAAAAGGGCTTTCTAAGGACAGTGCTCGAGAGGCTAGGGAGGCTGTGCTCCATGTGCTGCTTTGCTACAAAGGATACAAGCTCACGTGTAATCTGGGACTGACATTTATACCCAGGATACTATAATTTTACCCTTTATGTCCTTTGTGCCACAGCAGTGTCAAGACATACCAGCTACCAGACTTGAGAGGAAAAAGGGACAACCCCTTTGTGGTTTTACCTCAACTCAGCCTGAACTTGTGAGCGGCACCTGCAGTGGAGCTGGCATTTGAGATTCTGACACCAGAATGACTTATTTATGGGACCTGGGGCACATCAAGTAATGTCAGCATTAGTGAGATCTGTCTACAAATAGGACACTGGTGTATGTGCAGTATGGGTAGACATTTTATGAACTATGCATTTAGATTACAAACATGACTTGGTCCTGGAATACATGGTCCATTCAATATTTTCCTCCTAAAATCTCATTTGAGAGCAAAGAGGACAGATTCTAAAGTCATAAGCATTCATCTGGTATAAGTGGATAATGGCAATGCAGTATAGTCATGGAGATAAAGGCTTTGTCGGTATTAAAATTCCAATTTACATGGCAAAGAGTCAATGCATGGTTCTTAGGCCAAGGAAGTACACAGGAACTCTCAGAATAGCAGCAAGGATGAGGAATCACTGAAAGCTGTGATAATCTTCTCTTTGAGGAACGTAGAGGCTCTTGTTTCAAGTCAGTTGTGTCTCATGAGAGCTCAGCTATGTACACTGGTATTACTGACTGAAGAAGCTATGAATATCAGAGAATTACACGTTTGGAAATTATTTTAAAATTTGTGAAGGAGAAATCCACAAACACTTCTTAAACACAGTGACACCACTTTTAGCTCACTAAGTCTACTGATCAAATTGGGAGGATTATATTAAGAAATTCTCGTTGCATATCTGCCCTCTTTTAATCCACTTGCCTTGTCAGTTGGCATTGGTTATTAATAAAGACAGGTTATCAGGCAAGTAGCTTATTTGTAGATTAAGATATACATATATTCACTGTAGAAGGATTAGGAATTGTAGAATCAATTAAAATGGTAGGGTAACAGCCATGCTTATACAGGGTAGCTGAAAGAGAATCTGTGCATGGCTGGCAGCTAAGAAGTGGAACACCAGACAAAATTGCTGCAAAGAAGTCACAGAGAGGAAGACAAACTGCAAAAATGGCATAATAATAAACTTTAAAAAAGAAGCGACATGTAATTAAAAAAATATATGCTTGGTGCTTGTCAAATATGAAAATAATACAATTAAATAGATTATTGGATGGAGTTTTATTATACAGATTCTGCTTCTGAGAACGTTAAACAGAGGTAAAACTGTGCAAAATCACATCTGATGATAAATGGATTGCTTCTCCCACAATTTTAATTTACTTATTTTAGCGTCTTTCATTTCTGTGACAGGATTGTCACAGAATCCACTTCTATATCTTTCATCAGTCTTATGATGGTGTAGCTTCATTGCCTCGACTGAAATAACTCTAATTTATACTGACAGAGGAAATGAGAAGATTCAGAACACAACCTGGTAACAGTCTTGAAGTTTTAAAAGACAGTAGCTAACTATAAATTGCTTTAACAGAATGATCTACATTTGCCTGAGTAAGGCCTCCCTCTTCTTATGAATGTATTTCATTCTGTAATGCCATCTGTAAAATTCTTAACACAAAAATACTTTAATAACCCTCCTCTACAATTCCACATATTCTTTTTCCCTGAACATTAAAGTGTCTAAGTCTTCTGTCAAGCCCTGTCAGAACTCTCCCACCCTTAGTGAAATTTAAATTTATTTTTTTTTTTTTTTACACACAGTTTGTGTGTAGGCTTATTTCAGGCTTTGGTACATGATCAGGTGTATATAAAGAGAATCAGTCTCCTCCAACACGCTTGAGTGTAGGCTGCTCATTCCAATATCCATTGACAAGTGAGTCTTTTCCTTCACTAAATAATAAGCCAAAATAAAACTCTTCTTACAATTTGGCCATTGTACTGTTTATTTACTAATACAAATTGTGTTTAAGTTAAAAAAAATTAGAAGAAAAAGATTGACTATTTAAATTTAAAACTAGCTATTATTAAGCACCACAGTATTAATAGGCACACTGCTTACTTCACCTGTCACAACTTCATAGTGACTAGTGCCATGAATTAAAAATATAATACCTATGGCATCAGCTAAGATTTATAAATCTTGTTTAATCACAATTTTCAAATGCACTTGTACATGCAAAGATAACATGGACTCCAGTTTGACCAATTTAGGTTCTACTCCTCTGGAATTTTACAGGTTTAGAGCGGCCCTGAAATTCCTGAGCTGCCAGTGGAAATTGGGAGGGATACTCTGGGGCATGATTCAACATGGTTAAATTATGGGCTGCCACCTTCACTCTGACTACAGGCGAAGTAGGAAATGTTAAATATCTCCTTCCACTTGGGATCTTGTACACCCAAATGGTCTGACAGAGTTCAGCCTCCCACACAGCCATTTCCCAACAGATGGAGCATTACCTACAGCAAGCTTTAGGGCTCCTCTGGTCACCAACATAGCATTGAAGTGTCTGCTCACTGAAACCAAGGTAACAAGACAGCTTTTAGATGGGAGAGTGGTACCTACCAGTGCTCATCTTTGAACAAGCACAGGTAAATTAAACTAAGTGCTTGTGAAGACCTTCGGCTAAACACAAAGATTTATCAATAATTTAAAGACTGCACAATGAGATAGCCTTGCAAAACTACAAGACTAGATTGCTGCTGAAGCACCTAAAAATGTGTTCAAAGCCAAAAGCAGGAGGGACTTAGGAAGACTCTAATTCCCCAAAAATGTTATATCATTCTGCCATGTATGAACTGAAATGGTGTTCATGACAGAAACTGGAATTGATGTTAAAAAAAACCCAAACAGGTACCAAGGAGTGATTCCTAACAGATTTTTATAACTCTCTTACTACCCAGATTCTTTTCCCCATACCCAGAACCTGTTAACACAACATGGAAATTCATGGAATCATAGAAATAAAAAGTACATCCAGACCAGATATGAACAAACAAGAAATGAAACAAGTCAGGGACACTATGGCCATTTGATTTAAAAATTAATTTATTTTTCTTACAGCAGTACCAGGGAAGTAAGAAGGAGATAAAAACAACTAAGCTTTGTTTAAACATAAATAGTAAAGGTAAAATAATTTTATTTGCATAATCCTTTTCAACATTCTAGGCACTCCAGTAACTCAAATGATCCCAATTTCTAGTAAAATCACGAGTCAAGTACTGTAATAAATATAATTAAGAGTGAAGACTACGAGTGCTGCTTCTTATATTTCACACCTAAGTGTAAAAACATTCACAATTCCCTTTCCAGAAAAAAAGAAATATTGTGATAAAAGTGCAAAGAAAAATAAAACAAATTTAAGTCCTATTTCCAAAATCCCAGAGCTCACATTTAACTGGTTTTTGGAATTTTTTTTTTTTTAATTACTATGTTTCTTCAATGCCTCTCTGTCTGTTAATATTAGCAGCTAACAACCAGTAAAGCTCTAAATCTTTGGCAATATTTATCTGAAACTCTTGAGAGTAAACCTTATGCAAGCTGCCTCAAAGGAGCATTTACTGAAATAAACGATTTTTTAGCACAGTACGGATTGTGAAGTCAAGCTGTTCAAAACTTTGTCTTTTGCAAATATTTCAATGGCTAAAATCATTTTGGGGACCTGAATGAACAGCCTTAGACTGAATATGCTGGTGGATGGGATATTGAGAGAAAGACATTCCTTACTGGAGGAATTAATTTAATTATTATATATTTTCCTTTCCCATTTATTTGATGCAGGAATTGCAAATTCTACTCAACCATTATCCCTCCAGTCATATTACAGTCTCAATGAAATTATTTTCCAATAACCATGGGGAAGAGACAGGTTGCTCTGGATGATTTTCCTATAAGTATTCAAATAAGTCTAGGGATTATGCCACATACCTTTTATAAAACAATACCAACATCATTCTACTCCCTTGAGGAAACTACACACCACAACATCAAGACTGAAAAATTCCGAAGCTCATAATGAAAACCCAATAGAAACTGCACATCTCTAAAAATATGTCTCTATTTCATAAAATATATATGAACATAATGAAAAACATGATGAAAACATAATGAAAAACAAAACAAATAAAAACATGTAAACCAATACACAACCTACCGTTTTTTGACAGATCCTAACAATTATATTATATACGTGCATTAGTATGTCTGCATAAATGTTCATCTGTAAGGATTTCTCAAAAAGGGGTATTTAAATGCATTCACACACATTGTTCTCCCTTATGATAACATCATAATTAAATGTCATGTTTACCCTTTCCATTAGCCATTTCCTTATTGCAACTCATCACAGAAACACATATTTTGTAAAAGAAAACAGTGTCTCGTGATTGATAGAGACAACAGGGAAAAATGTGACAAACACTAGCACACTAGAAACACAAACCAAAGTCAAAATAAAGACATGTACTTATGGGTTTGTATTATGATTTTTAAAGAATTTTCTATTTTTTACTAGACTTCAGCAGAATTATTAATATAGTGGCATAAGGGAGACTGCAGATAAAATAATCAGAATGATGCAATTACTTTAAAATTAATTCATGATACAGTATTTAACAATACACTGAATCGATACATAATCTGTGCTGCCTTTTGCCCTTCAGATCCTCAGTTCCCCTCGCCACGAGCACAAGACAGCACCTTCCCTCTGCCCCTGCAGATGCCTTGTCCTTGGCTTTTGTGTGCTTTTAAGGAGCAATTGCCCCACAGATTCACCTCTCCCAAGTCAGAGGAAGAAGAACCTGTCTCCTGATATTCGTGGAGTTTTTTCCTGATATTTGTGGGGCCAGTAGGATGCGGTCAAAAGGAGAATTGGAGTCAGCAATAGCTTATATGGAGCTTAACACTACAAATGTGTATTTTAACCTATTCTGATATTGTTTAATTTTTATAGAATGCCTGAAATATCATTAATTTTTGAAATTAGTATGTGTTAGGTATGAAAAAGACTCCAGGCAGCTCCTTGCCATCCAGACTAAGAAATTTTTAGCAAACTCTAAAGCAGAATTTTAAGCATTCAGGAGACTTTCAGGGGAAGAAGTGAAGCATCTGTAAAGTCAGGCATTATTTCTTAGCATTTTCAGGACTTTGATAACTTTGGACTTGGGTGTCTGTCTTTTGCCTAAGTGTCACTTTTCAGTCTGACTCCTGCTGTATAAAATTACAAAATCCTTTGGAAACTCACTGTTGAATAAGCCAAACCACACCTGTTGATTTTAAGTACAGTCCTAGTACTATCTCTGAGATTTCACCACAACATATTTGAAATGTATATTGAATTTAACCTCTATGGCACAACCTAAACCAGGAAATTACTGGAAAAAAAGAAATATATGTCACATAGATCAGAAAAAAAAATTAGTGCACTCAGCCAGAATTTCTCCCAGATCTTGGAGCTTTGCTCAGAGATGGCAGAACCTGGAAGGGGCTGACTGATGAGGAGGGTGTGATGTTGTTGGATGGGGCTGAGGTTCCCATAATCCTCATCTAGATTTTACAGCTACCAAGGACTGTAGCTGTAAAAGTCCCAAGTTTAATTAGTATGGCCTCTGCTTTTGGTGGGATATCATTCTATTATTTCACTTCAGCCATTTAGAAGTTCATTTCAAAAATTTAATAGTCAATATGGACAGATTAAATGACATTGCTTTAGCTTCTATTATTACTTTGGAAAGTCACATAAAATAAAAGAGTACCAAAAAAAATGGGGATGGCTTGAAGTTCCAGAGGATGGTCTGGGCTTTCCTCTGTGCTTTGCCAACTCCTGAAACATGAAGGTAGGGTGCTGCACCACTGTTGTCATATAGTCCAGGCACTGAGATCTCACCACTGTTGCCATATAGTCCAGGCACTGAGATCTCACACTAGACTTTTGTTGACCAGCATGTTTTACTCGTGTTTTAAAAAGCAAATGCTCGGTATCTGGTCCCCTACTTTATCAAATATACACAAATATGGTGTAGTGTTCTACAGAACAATATTTTTACTTTCACAGATTGCTGAAAACAACATGGTGTACTGATTGAGCCTGGATGTGATTGTTTAGCTAACTGCAGCAATATTGACACTTCATTTTTTTCTTTTCTCATACAGATTTAACTAAAAAAAAAAAAAGTGTGTGTGGGGAGGGGAATATAAAATAAAATAAGGTCAGGCAGGCCAATTTAAAAACTATTTTCTTCACATTTGTTTTTTTGACTCAATTTTTAATTCTCTGCAGTTACTTGTTATCGACTCTGTAACGACCATTTGATATAGTTTTAGGGTCAAAGTCTGTCTCATGGTTTATGTATAACAAAGACAGTACCATGGAGGAAATAGGAATCTCATCCTAGTCCTGTAGAAATCACCTAAAAAACTGGAACTTCAAAGACAATTTTGGAATTTAGATACTAACAATATTTGGAAGTAGAAAGATGTTTTGATCAGATATTTTGCATGATCTAGATAGTCAATGCATCCTGCTTATTTGTATTTAATCAATATGCTCTCCATCTTGGAGTGGGATGGTAAATCTTACTGGGAAGAAATATAAGACCCATGTGAATGCAGACAGAGCACAAAACCACTATACAGTGGCATACAACCATCACCTACCCATCCTCCTAATGTCTACTTTATGCATATTTTACATAACAGTAATAGCACACAATGCAGATTTGTGATTTCAGAAAAACAAACCCACAAGATTATTTTGTTAGTTCATATTCTTTTAGTTCTAATGCTGGTTCTGTCAAGAGACATAACCTGAGCTAAGCAAGATTTGACCCCAAATGTGGAAATAATAGCCCCATAAAATGATGGAAACATGGTTTGAAAAATCATGTAAACATGAAATTTCACCTTCCTGCAATAACCATTTCCCCATATAATCCAGTCTTTCGCTAAGGCAGTAAAAAGCATTTTCACAGGTCTCAGGTGGTGGTGGCACTCCATGAAAAGCCTTAATTTGTGCACTGAACCACAAAATGGAGGTTCTGACCTCTTGTTACTTGCAATCCTACACTGAGTGTGTAACACAGTTTGAACTGAGAATCATATTGCAGAACCCCTCCTAGGCTCCCATTAGTTCAATACAACTGAAAGTTCATACTTGTGGCAGTCAGCTGTCAAAACTCAATAAGCAACTGCAAATTCACTGTGACTTTCTAATAGTGAGAAATTAAATATTTGAAATTAAAATCTGGAAGGCTGGGACTGTCACTGTGATTCACAGGCAAATTTGTATTACAAACTAAACACTGAAATTTGAAGTTAAATACAATGTACCTAACTAGAAAAACATGCAATTACTTATGTACCAGGATTGAATTATTCTTATATCCAATAAATTTATTAATTAATTGCTCCATTAATTAACGGCAACCAGAATCCAGAAAACATTATCTAAAAATGTATGGTAAGTTAGTAGCATGAGCATGCTTGAATCTTGTACTTAGGTTTCAATGCATTAAAGAGGCTTGTGAATTTACACCAGGACAGATCAAGTCATTCCCTCATTGGGAATTCACCTGCCTAAACTCCTTGCCTGTTCAGATCTCAACTTCCAACAGAGCTAAGAGGTTTTGGCTCTTCAGTGATAAAGAATTAGTACCAGAAGAGGATTTTAACACTGAACTCCCACTGCAGGCTCCCCAAATCCTCAAAGCCCTTGATAAACACATCCTGTCCTTGGTGTAGGTGTAGAGCAATAAAACCATGGGTAAAGGCATTAATTAGCAGCCTGTGAAGCATGTCTGCCTGTCCCCCTCTCTCTTATGAATATTTATATAAAGAAAAACTTCAATAGGCTGGATTCAGAGTGTCTGCAGTGAGTACTCCTTGGGCACATAATTAGGGCGCTTTGTCCAAGGGCCATTTAGACACTTCTGCCATTGTGCTCGGGAGGAAGCCTGACTTACATATCCCGCCTAGCAATGCAGAGTTGTGAATAGGGAACAGCCTGGAAGTTTACCTATAGCCTTAGAAGAAGCTCCCTCTCTGTTTTCTTATAAATTCTTCAATTTAAGGGTGTAGGCCCAAACAGACAAAATGAACAGAGTGCTAAAACACTTTGAGTGAGCAAAGAAGGTTTAAACTTCTGGGAACTGGAGACTGCCTTGTGAAAAGTAAAACTGCTGAGAGGACAGGCACATGCAGCTAACCCTAAAAGAAAAAGCCTTAATAACGGATATACTGTGTGTATGAAGAACAAGTCTGAGCCTTAATAACAGATATACTGTGTGTGTATATATATATAATGCATAAATATGTATATATGGGGCTATGTCACAAAGGCTAGCAAATAAAAGCAAATTGAATTCCTAGGGGGAGCAGGATGAAATAATCAGCACAATGTAACAAACCACTATGACATCAATGGCTACATTTAAAATGGGTAAATGGCCCAGCAGGACAAAGCTTAGAGTAACACTGCTGGTGCAAATCTGAAAAGTACCTCTTGAACACAAACAAGCCAAAGCCTTTCTCCTAATATGCACAGCAGACAGGTTACCCAGTGAACAGCAGATGAGTCATTAAAGAGTGATGATGGCACCATAATTCAAATTGACATTCATGGAACAGCACGGGTGGCAAAATAGTACAATGACACCTACATTTAGTAATTAAATGCACAAGCTTTTTAAAGAGTTCCCCAAAATAAAAATATTTCCAGTTTAAATAGCAATGCAACATTTCTTCAAATTGTCTACTAATTTTCCAGAAAGTAAAATGGTTATAAGATCCAAGAGGACATGGCAAAATGTGATGCACTGAGGTTTCATTTAATCAGATTAGGTAAGACTATGGTTTCAGGAAATTCAAAGAGCTGTAACAGGCAAGGAAAATGTGTAACATTGCCAAATGATGATTAGCTTTGACAGAAGTAGCAGCAAAAAGTAATTTTAAAAAGCACAGAAAAAAAACTCCTGCTTTTATTTTGTTGGGTTTCTAATTAATTTTATCAGCTGATAGCACAGACCAGGGCATCTGGACAGCTAAATCAAGTTCTTCATTCAATCTATAGCTGGAGACTGAGCCTAAATTTGGAAATATTTGAGAAATGGTAAAGAACAAATATTATTGCCCCTTAAAACAAACCATCAGTGTGGTTTCAATAACTAAGCACAATAACACGGGCGAGAGGGAACATTGATAAAAGTGGCCACAGAAAAGTTCTAGATAAGGAGAAGGAAAAAAGTTAAGAATGCTTGTTTTGTAAAGAAAACAAATATAAAGAGTAATGAATGTTGCTAAGATGAAAACTGGGAACTTCTGTTCCCCTCTCTTTGGAAGAACAAGAACATCTGGGGTCATTAATGAGGAGGCTGAAAGTAAAAAAAAGTAGTGAAAGGATTCACTTTATTCACATCTGTCTAGGCAATTATCACTGCAAGAAACTGCTAAGGTTAACAGTTTAATGAAGACTGAAATAACTGTAAGGATATCAGGAATACTTGGTCTTATCACAACACATTTTGAAAGGTAGCACAGATGATAAATATGAGAAAAGATTGGGGAGTATTTAACTTCTACCTACTGTATGATTTCATACCCATTCTTCTGAAACCTCTGCACTGGCCTCTGTCACACAAAACTGAATTCAGAGATGACCCAACATGGCCATTCCTGCTACTTGCATACCACACATGAATGATCATGGTGTTTGAAACAGTGGCAGCATTTTGCCTAGATAAAATAGAAGTACTATTTAAACTTAAAATAAACGTCACTTACTGTTCTGTTATAGATAATTTACTTTTATGTCCAGCTAAACAATGAAGTTAACTTTGAGAGGATTGCTGGAGAAAGTGATATGACTGACTCTTCCCTTGCTTCAATTCAGGAGTATGTCCCTAAATGCTCTTAAGCAATGTGCCCCTTAGATCTCTGAAATTCCATCAGGGAACCAAAACATGACTGTGAAGTGAAATACCTAAAAAAAGGAAAAATCTCAGATCCATCAGCTGCAGCTACCTTATAGAACTGGGATCACATGATGCTTACTTTTGTATTGCAATCTTTGTTCAGAGAGCAAATGCTGGTTTTAGACAATACTGTCTTTCACTACCCAAGTAAAAGAATAGGGTAGAGCAGATTTTGGCCTAACCAACACTGCAGAGTACACCCTTTATGCTGTGGACAAGAGCATTTCCAAATTCTGTGATTCCTCACTGTACAGTTCAACTCAATTACTCTACAAAGTTTTATTTAGGTAACTATTATGTTAATATTGCCTTTCCCCCTGAATAGTTTCCAGAAATTCTGCTTTATCCAATTGTGTTTGATGTGGAGAACCAAGAGAACAGCCTGATCTGGCCACTCATCCTTATTTCCTCTGTAAAAACATCAGAGATACTCCCTAACAGCGTACCTCTGCCTATGCTCTTATCTTTTGTTGCGACTTTTAAGGAAATCCTTGCTGCTATTGTCTGCTCCAATGGAGAAAGAAAACTTAAATTTCCAGTAAAAATGCAAGCCATAACAGTACTTAAGTGTTTTTCCTCTGGCTGGATGAGATTATGTTGCTGCTTACACTGTGATTGTCTTCTCTCTTACACCTTGAGCAGCTACCATGTTTCCCATCACAGTTTTAATGTTAAAACATCTCCACTGCTGGACATGCACAGGCACAGTAGCTCTTATGAAAATAATGTTGTGACTTTACAGCTCTTAAATTGGATTTGGGTAAGTACCTGGTGTCCTTGCTGTCTTAATTCAGAGTTCTGCATTGAAAGATCCGCCTCTTCCCTGTAAAGATGTAAAGCTCTTGGGTAATGCCATTTTCAAGGAAGGCCCAAGAATGTAATTACAATGCTCTCTAAATACAGCTTTATGCAACATAAGGGAAATCTATTTAGCTAACATTGGTAATGTGGAAAATGTTCAAGTAGCACTTGATAGGTATTGCAAAAAAACCTTGCATGAATAACAGAGACTGAACTGTTTATTTTCTTACATTATTGTATTTACTGTTTTTAACCTTGTCATCCTTCTCATCATCAAACACAAGCCATCCTTCATACAAATCTACCTTTAATCTCTGGAAATATTCTGCAGCAGATTAATTAAGATATGAAGCAGAAGAATCACTAGCTGGAAGAAATGAAGCTGAGACAAGTATTAGTCAATATTTCAAATTAAATCTTTGCTGAATAATAATATAGATTAATTAATAAAATGCTGAAAAATAAATATAGATTGCCTAATGATACTTCTCCTAATATTTCTACTGTAATTTCATTTAAATGCAGGGAAAAACCACCAAATGTCACATGATTTCTTTTAGTAAAGACAAAAGAGAAATATAGATTCAATCATTTTATTCTTACCAGGGCTGTAAGCTGTACCACACAAAACCATTTTGTCTGAGGTGAAGGACTAGACTTGAATTCTTGTTATGTCCTCTGATGGCTGATACAACTCTGAACTCCCACATTTGCTCAAACCCCTCTCTCTTGCCTATCAGGTGTGCTGGCCAGTCCTGCCCAAGCAGAACTCCCACCACAGCCAGGAAGTCAGCGAGGAGAAGCACAGCTGGATCCCCATTCCTAAAGAAGCACAGTAAGAATTAACTCAGCTGCCCGTGGTTGAAGGCAGGTAATGAGCCCTGATAGCTGTGGCATTTTCATGATTCTACATGCCCATGTAGAGATTCTAAATTACTGCAGGACTTTTTCCCTTTGTTTCAGAGATGTATCCATTCTTCAGCTAACTGTTAAATTTTTATGCCCCTTTACAGATGAATGATGTATTTTGATTGTAGCAGGTGACCAGCATTCAGCTCTTTCAAAGAGAAACCCTTATGGAACAAAGTCCAGCTCTGATTAAGTTGACTATCTGAATTCAAAGCATGTCTTGACTGCTTTCCATGAAAACAACTGATCCTTTTCATGGGCTCAGGCCATTGTAACTTCCTTTACACATTGAACAGATTACCATGGACACAAATTCAAACTCCTTCCATTCACACAAGGTCCCTGAAAATTTACATAAGTCTGCAGAGAAAACAGGCAGCCAAGCTTTCAGTGACGTGAATATTGTGATGAGAGTTTCAAACAATACATACTTTTATCTCCTAAAATATAGTTTACAGTAAAAAACCTGAAAATTAGTTAATAGGAAGGAAAACCAGTATTTTCGGTAACTGTTTAAAATGATCTTTTAAAATAAACAATCACTATCCAACTATCTTAGACCAAGCAGCTGCAAAATGTAAACAGTTTGGAATACCCTATGAACAATAAAATGCTAGTCTGTTACGCCATAACAGTGAACTTTTTATGTCAAAAATTACTTTGCAAGTCACAGCAGTACATCTGTCAGACATAAACCAAAATGAAGATGCAATCCCTTCCTTTGACCAATAAGGTGTCCTCAGTGCAGTCTGGCTTGGCCAACCTTGCCAGAACTAGACTTACATTCTGTTCTCCTCAGACCTTTTGTTTGTTTGTTTTTTGTTTAAAACACACCACTGAAATCAGTTTTGGTCTACAAGACATCACTACAGTTTTGCATTCAAAACTCGGAAAAGGCCTCCCAGATACTGGATTTACAATGTTAATATAGCATTATTAGGAATTAATTTTTTAGAAAAGCTGTTGGGAGAGTCAAGACTTCCAAATCAAAATGCTCCTACTGTAGGATTTTGTGCACTTAAATGACATGAATCCTTTTCAAAACATTTTCCTGTAAAGCAGCAATACACCTGCTGGTTTCACATATCTCTTGAGGAGAAAATCAGATCTTTAGGAAGAATCTGGGCTAACCTTCTGGCCAAGGGTATGTTACAGCATGAAGGTCAGTATCTTACCTGAACAATCTCTTACTCCCAAGGAACTGAGGAATGCACAGTATGTCTAAAATGCTACAGTTTGTTGGCATCTTATTGTAAAGGTTTCATACCTTCTCAGTGATATCTCATGGGCAGCTCCTCACAGCACTGACTCTTTCTCCTCCTCTACACAGCCATCAAACACCATCTCACCTCTCGACCAGCCAACCTGCTCTTTTACAATACCCCTCTTAATTGGATCCAGCTGTGACCTATTAAGGGCAAGCTTGCTCTTCATGCTTGATAATTAGCACAGCTGTAACTCTTTAAGGGTGAGATTACCTTCACTACTAACTCTATTCTCCTACCTTCTATCAATCCACAACAGTTTATATTTCTGAGTTTATTGTCATCTAATCTTCATTCTTCCACACCTCTGAATCCATCTAGGGCTAATTGACATCACATCTTCCCTCCCCAAAACCCTCTCTCTGCTGGTTTCCAAACCTTTTTCATCAGCTTCTGCACCTAAAAAACCTTTCCTATGACTCTGCTATGCGCAAGTGGAGGAATTTTCAATAATGAATTATGTATTTGTGGTTTTTTCCCTAACAAAATCACACTGAGGTTTTAAACTGAACAATATTTTCATAGTAATGGCCTTTCCATCTAAAACTACTCATGGGGTTTAATGAAAGGAAATACTTTTCTTTATCTGGAGCCTATTTTTTTAGAGCATAAGGATAACTACAAATGGAAGAGATCTCTCTTTTGTATTTAAGGATTGAAATTTTACAGACTTGAGAGTTAATTGCTAGATTCTTTGACAAGTCCTGAGTACTTTTAAGTCAGACCACCATGCAACAGTTTAAATGGTAAAGCTCCTTCTTCTCCTTCTTGTCTCCCTTATGCACCCAAGCCTCTCTACAACAAACTGCAGCTCCATTAAAGAAACAGAAAGTGTTGCCACAGATTTTGAGGGGATCAAGTTCAGGTATGATCTGAGAGTACAAAAATTTATTATCTAAAATGTCTTCAAATACATTGAACACAATTTCCACAAATGAACCGAAAGAATTTTTTTCCCTTACCCTATTCTTCTTTAAAGCACCTGCTATGCTCTAAATTATCTGCTTATCCTGATACATGGTATAAGAATGATTTCCAAACAATAAAACACATTTCTTAGTAAAGAAAAATAGAGAATTTAGTAAGAGGCATTGGGTTCAACCATTTATTCTGTGTGTGAGAGAATTCTAGAATTCTTAAACTGAAATCAATAATCATGCATGCATATACATGTAGTAACATCTGTCTGGGGCTTCAGTGGTAATCTTGAAGTTGTACCTTAAGTTCTACTCTGAAAATTAATCTGGAATGAAATCAAGTATCTTGACACTCATCTGAAAAAGATGGCCTTTCTTCAGCCCATAAATACCATATCACTAATAACAAATACATTTCATATATCCACATAGCTTTCTGCAATTCAGCCTTCAATACTTCACACAATATTCTCTGGTACTATGTATCATTAACTTGTAACTTCAGTTTTACCACCAGCTTCAAAGGACTCACATCAGAGTAAGTCTTTCCATAGAAAGAAAATAGCTTTTCTGTGACAAAGCATTATATAAGTAATATATGGTTTCATTTATAGGAAATGCAAATTTTCCAAGCAAATGTTGATTAGCTGAAGTTATATATAATTTGTGATGAAGATTACTGTCCCTTTCCAAAGCACAGGTTCCTTCATAAGTATACCAAAGCAAAATAAGAAAAGAAAATGAGAAATTAAACTTCCCCTACCCACCACCCACTCTAAGAGACTGGCATATGAAAGAAGCAGGAAGTAAACACTCTCTTTAGAAAAGTAAGGAACATTTCTTGGGGGTGTGCTGGCTACATACAACCTGTGCAAGCAGTGCCTTTTCAAAGTTCTCATGAGGCACACATTATAGGTAACTGAATTCAACAAGAAATAATAACTGCATCAAAGTCTGCCTTAGAAAAGAAGTTCTAATCTTCATCCCAAAGGAGCATTTTTGGTCCTTGAATGGTTAGAATATATGGATCAGCATTAACTCTCCCTTTTCTTCTACTCTGAGGCACAACAGGGGAAAGGGCCCATCACAGCATCAATCAAACACAGCTTACAGCTGAGATTAGAAAGAAAAAAACTAAATATGGTCTAGACTTCTACTGTAAATTACAAATTTTACATAAATGTATCTTGGCCTTCTTAGACGATTGTAGCACTATGAAAGGATTATGGCTTTTTATAAATACCTGAACCAATTCACTTTTGAGGCCAACATGCAGAAGACCAGTGTGTGTATCTGCCCATTTTTATTTCCTTATTGGTAAAACTTACTTCTGGGCTGAAAATCAAACCAAAATCATCATACCTTTCCAAAAGGGGACACAAGTGTTTCATCTCTCTTTCCAGAAAAAATGGAATCAAAACTATAACATGTGTGTGAAGATTGAAGTACAAGAAATCCCCAGAGCTTTTGTAAAAAAAACCCAGAAGTCTTCTGAAAGAAGTTCTTTGTCAAATCAGAATGGGACCCAAAGATCATTCTGCTGTCTTCTAATTTATTTTCTTCCCTTCCTTTCATTCATAATTTTTTCTGTTAATTTTTTTATATTTTGCAGCTTGAAAGTTTAAGTTGTCCATTTAACCTTCCTGCCAACTTTTACTTCATTCACACCTATTTCCAGATTCCTAACGTTTAATTGCTCTTTATAAGCTGCTCCATGCACTAACCACACGAAGGGCAGCATGGTGCAGGGGCCCATACCTTCACGTGCTGCTGGGGCAGGCTCCTGCTGGCAGGGCTGAGGGGTGGCTCAGCTGCCAAAGCATTCAGATGCCCTTCCTAGAGCCATCCTGGGCTGACCAAGGGCTTCCTTAATGGCCACATTGATTTCTCTGGTCCACTCCTGGTGGCCCTCTCTGTCCCAGAGTGGCAGACACCTATCTGCGTGCATGCTGGGTGTCAGGTGAGTGCCAAAAGCCTGATTGTGGTAGCACCAAGCTTCTCAGCTCCTCTCAAAATGAACAGCTAAGGGCAGGCGGTTGCCATCAAATTAACTCCCCAGGGAAAGCAAGCTGTCAGCAGTTAACTGAATGATGGATGAATTGTTCTCTGAGGTCACATATAACTTACAGATCATTTCTCAAACATTTCCTTTTTCTTGTATCAAATCAAAGCTTGCTTTTCACCTATACATTTGTGCCTCAGCCCACATCTCAGATTAGATTTACATCATTATCTTCCTAGTCCCCAGGGTCTCATTTAGATTTTGTAATTTACCTTTATGGTTGTCTTTTCTCAGCATACTCCTCTTACACTGGTAATTTATAGGTTGAGCCCTGTCATCATCGACAAAGAAAAGTCCCTCATGTCTAACCCACTTTTTTTTATTCATTGTCACACACTTATTTTGTCAAGGCTTGTCATTATTAATTTTGTCATAATTATATTAAGGGTGAAGGAATATCTTATATATGCTGAATGCAACTACAAAATAACACTCTAACATGACCATGTTTTTGGGTTTTTTTTTTGTAAATAGAGGAAATCCTATTAGTATTAATCCTGCCTACTATATAGATATGGAATAAAAGAATTTAGGGTACTAATATGGAGAAATCACATACTGTACTCTGCCTAGTGCATGTTTCCTAGTTTGATGTCAACTAAATGCTAAATCAAGCAGTGATGAAAGGGTTGCATTTTAATTTATCCAGCAGTGCTTGGCTTATTGCCAAAACAATGGGCTTACTGCTCTTACACAGGCAATATAGTATACATTTATATTAGGATCAAATTTTATTAGTTCACTAAAATGTGTATGGTTTTTTATGAACTCTATATTTGCACTCAAAGGAAAGGCAATAGCAGAATATAACTGTAGGAAAAATATTTTTTTATTTTATTGGTATCTTAATATCTACTTCTATGTAGAAGTAGATATTAAGTTCTTGAGAGGCTACATTGGTGTACACTTAATAGGTCATTCTCATGCAAACACTGCTATGCCACATTTTTGGCCATGTTTTGGATATTTTTATACATCAAAGAAAGCAGATGATCATCTGTAATTGGAATCAATCCTCTTAAAATTTAGCTTGCTATATGGTAACTTGTAGCAGCTAATTTTTTTCTAATTTCTTTCCGAGCATGCAAGTCACTTAAACGCAGGAGAAGCTCTTGGACACTAGTTCTTACTCTATGTCCTGGTTTGGGCTGGGGTGGAGCTATTTTTTTCACAGTGGCTGGTATGGGGCTGTGTTTTGGGTTTTTGCTGAACACAGGGTTGATAATACAGAGGTGTTTTTGTTGTTGCTGGACAGGGCTTGCACAGAGCCAAGGCCTTTTCTGGAAACTGGAGGTGCATGGGAGGTTGGGAGGAGACACAGTCAGAGCAGGTGATCCCAGCTGACCAAAGGGATATTCCAGACCCTATGACATCATGTTCAGTATACCAAGTGGAGGGAAGAAGGAAGAAGAGAGGAATGTTTGGAGTGATGGCATTTGTTTTCCCAGGTCACCATTAAGTGTGATGGAGCCCTGCTCTCCTGGGGATGGCTGAACATTTGCCTGCCCATGGGAAAGGTGGGAAAAATTCCTTTTTTAGCCTTGCTTGTGAGTGCAGCTTTTGCCTTCTTTATTAGTCTCTCTTTATCTCAACCCACGACTTTCCTCACCTGTATCCTTCTGCTTCTCTGCATGATCCTGCAGAGGGGGAGTGAGCAAGTGGCTGCCTGGGGCTTAGTGCTAGCTGGGGTTAAACCACAACACCCCAGTATTGCCCTGCTCTAAGAAACTTATTTGTTGTACAATGTACATCAGAAAATAGCATCACCTAGTAGATTTACATCAAAAATGCAATGGGCACACTTTAGAACTGAGCAGAAGAATTTTTTTTTATCAAGATTTGCACTAGTATGCCTCTTCTTCTGACAAGTTCTTTCTTTACTTAATTTTGTTTTTCTGTAGGTAATTACAGCTTGTTTCCCTTCTGATTTTTTTTCCATGGAAAACTAGGATACTTATCACAGCCATCATGGAATTCTGGCATGGAGGAAAATTAATGGAGATTTTCTCTTTAAAGCAGCAAGCAGAACATCAGTTTTATTTTAAAGAGTGAACGCAACCCAGTCAAGCACATGTTCTTTCATGACTAGAGCCTTGGGTGGATTCTTAAAATAGTACTCATTACAGTTATTGCATCAAAAAGAATTTAGAGCTGTTTTCTCCAATTAAAATAATTGTGAAATTTAGCTGAAATTTATTTCTAAATATTGTTTCTCTAAAAAAAAAAACTTACTGCCATGCCAGCCTGTCTGTTCCCTATTACATGCTAAAACTTTTCCCAACATGGTCCTTACAAGTCCAAGGCTCTTAACTCTCCTTCAAATGTTTCTTCACAAAGAGCTACTACCAAAGGTCTGCACATTTTGGTGAAAACCAGTAGTCCTGTTTAATCTGTAACACACACGGATGTCCTGTCCATAAAGACAGCAGTGTGCCATCCTTAGGAAGTGAGTTTTACCCTCAGATCCTGGGTTTGAATAATGTTCCATGAGGCAGCATTAGTTTAGGATGTATTCATTATAAATGAAATGTATTATTCCAACCAAATTACCTTTCAGCATAAGAACATACATTTCTATTTGAAAATAATATAGCTCCTTGGAAGTTTTTAGATTACAGTGGTCATTACAGCCTGAATAGCACTGTCAATGCTCACTCTTTAACAACTATTTCAATAATTGACTTGTAATATTGACAACAAATCCACAGAACTTGTGCTGCATTGAGACTGTATGTAGTACAAGTAGAATAATCTCAGATATGGATGCTTGCCACAGGCAGTGACAATTACCCAGAATCTGCTTTGCAGTATTCCCTCCTACCCTCAGACAAAAACTGTTCTAAAAGAGTAGGATTTTCTGGAGGGAATCTGGTTCACACCCAGATGTGGGGCTGCAAAAGAGAAGGAGGAGAATGGGAGTGCATACAGTTCCCTCTGAGGAGGGAGAAGAGAAGAGGGGCTGAAGGCCAACCTCAAAGGTCAAGGCAGTGTGGAAGTGTGGGTAAGTGGGCAGGAGGTGGCGTCTCTTCTTTCCCTACACCCATCACTGCTCCTCCTTTTTTTCCTCCCTCTCTTCTTCACTTCCTCCTTCCTGTTTCTCTTTTTCCCTTTCTTTTTTTTTTTCCTTTGCTGTTTTTTTCTTTCATTTACTCTCTCAGTTGCTCTGGGATTTCTACAAACTGGGAAAACTAAAGACTCTGGAAACTACCATTAAGTCTCTTCCTCTTGTTAATAGGACCCACCACTTTTCTTACTGTTTGTCCCCTCACAAGTTATCATTTGCCAGAAGACATCAGAAATCTGGAATGGTTGTTCAATTAATTTTTAACACATGCTATTTTTTTAGAGAGAATACAAAGAAATGTAGGCTTTTATCCACTGCACCTGTGCAATTTAAAACTTTTGTCCATGTCAGTAGTTGGCCTTATGGTAACAACTTAGAAGTCAACATTTATTTCTGAAGTAAAAGTAACAAATGGATACAGAGTGTCACCTCCCTGAAGTCAGAATTGCAGACAGGAATGTGTCAGGACGCTGCAGTGGTAACTGGCAGCAAACACAGAAGCCTGCAGAGTGACCCATGAAGAGGCAGTATGGAGGGCATAAGAGTGAAAAGCTGTACATTCATTCAGCACCAGGCACCACCTAGAAAATGTGGGTTGCAAGACCTTGTGGAACTGAAATGGCAGCTAATGGAAAATAGCTGCCAACAGCCACCACCCCTATACCTGTGCTCACATGCTACCTTTGTAGCATGAAGAATGATACCTGAAGAAAAATTACACAGGATAAAGAATATAATTATTTTTATTATCATCAAACATGACACATGGACCCAAGCTTTACTGACTGCTACACATGAGGAAAACCCAACTTTCAGTGTGTTTGAGTGTACTACATGCTTCATATGAACACTACATTACAGCAATTAGATAAAATAACATCAGTGGCAATTGCATTCAGTGCAATTGTTCCTTTTGTGAGATGTTGGAGCTTTGTTTTACGCAGCAAATGCGTACCTGATATTCCCACCTTTCTCCATGCTGACATTCAGGGACCATGAGGTACAAGATCTTGCTGCAGCCCATAGCTTCAGGGTAGCAGCAGGTCACACAGGGTGAGAACCCCCATTTAGGATTATGATCAGAGACAATCCACCACTAGATAAATGTTCAGATCAGCTGTTTTGACTCATGTTTTTGGGTGTAAATGTCCATGCAGTCTCCCCTAAGTGAAGTCCTACACCATTAGGAAGGCTGAAAGGGCTCCCTTTTTCACGCAAAGCAGCACACATCGGCTGCTCACACACCTGTGGGCACACTGTACTATGTCTGCACCTCATAAGCATGCAGTACTTTTGCTCCTGAACCAATGTCAGAAAGTTTGGGTATATCATCTCAGCTTTGCAGAAAGCAAACAAGTAAAGAAGGTGAAATTACATGCTTGAGTTGATACTGCCAGGTTCAGTTCCAAGATCTCATGATTTTCAGCTGCCTATTGAACCATCAGGATACAGTAAGTCTCCAGGTGAATGCTTCTCCTCACCTCAAAGTGCTGCCTGGTGCTGACACAGCACGAGGGGCTGCACCAGGGACGCCAGAGAACTGCAAACAGAGCTGCCTTCATGTGTGCCTTGGGTCCTCAGAGGCTGCAGAGGCTCCCTGCACAACCTCCTTTCAGTAGGACACTGTCATCTGTGACTTCGAGCCAACCTTTTTGCTCTTCAAAGAGCTTCAGAAATGAACATACTCATGTTCACACAAAATACATTTGAGTAAAGTATTACTACCTCTACCTTACAGATGTAGAACTAAGACCTCTTCAATATGTCTTTGAAAACTGGTACTCTTAGGAACAATTAGAAAACATGACAAATTGCTGCTTCGCCAACTAAACTGCTTTTTATATTAACATATTTATTTTTCTTAGATGTAATACCCATTTTCTCTGTCCTCTCAGCTTCTCTTTCTGTATTACCATAATAGCTTAACTTCTCTTTCTGTATGCTATTTTATTTCTAAATTCCTTAGAGCAGGTGTCATATTCCTGCTCTGTGTTCATATGGTACGTTATGCAATGAAACCCTGGTCACTGACAGATGCACATAAATGTTGTCAATACATAAATAATAAATGGTAGCAATTGCCTGATTATACAGCATCTCCACATGTCAGTTTAACCTGAGGTCTCTTTTTTTTATATCCAACACATATAAAAGCCCAGTTAAAGGATTCATCTGTGCATGCAATGAAATAAATATATTGCATGCAATGAAATAAATACATTGTGTATTTTAAATGGGTGTGTTTCCAGTAACCAGTTATAAGTTTCCCTAATGTTTGTAAAATTTTGGAAGTGTACTAGTACTGCATCAATAGGCACAGTGCTAACATTTAATCCCTCAGTGGAAAGCTTATGGACAATTAGAGAGAGAGACCTTTCTCCCCTCTTTTTACTTGGATGTAAATTTATTTCATTATGATAAAAACCCATCACAATAAAATTTGCTCTTTCAAGAAGCAAATTGCAGCATTTTTCACTTAATCAAACAGCCATTAGGGAGAATTTATTATGCAATTAATCACAGTAAGTAAAATGTTTCTGAAGATGCCTCCAACAGGTGCTTATTACGTGCAGGTGACATCAGTACAGTAACTTAAAAAGACCCCATACATCATTAAAGCAGAGTCTTTTTAGAATGCATTTTTATTTTCTTAAAATGTTCTTATTTTCTCTCTTCTACACATTAATAACTGAGTTATTTGAGGAAGAGTAAAAAGTTTACAAGCAAAAACCGGACTGCTTTATACCTAAGAACCTGTTTAATTTTAATGATCTCATTAAAAATTGAGTAAGTTAGGAAAACAGTTTGGTGAATGGCATTGCTAAAGCCACAACAAACATTAGTCAAGCACAGAAGATAGCCTCACATGTTTTGCTCTCAGAAAACACCACAGCAAAAATGAAGCTTCTAGACTGGAGCTAGTTAGTTTAGTTAGTTTCCCTGCAAAGTATTCCTATTGTTGAGCAGAAAACAACAGGCTTTCAGATATATTTAACACCTTTTTTTAAAAATCACATTTAAGTACCTGTGGCAGAACAAGCCAGATTTTCATTAGGTTCACTTCTAGAGCTGTGTCAGAATGTAGCCTTGTAATTGCATAGGAACTAAAAAAAAAAAAACGAACAAGACATGAAAGCAAAAATTCTTCAATTTAGTTTTATCTTCAGACTGCAAGCACATGCAACTGCAGACCTCCTTGGACTTTCACAATCATTTATGCAACACAGAAATACTGAAATGACTTCAAATTGAGTTTTGGAAGGAGCAACAGCAAATCTTCCTCTGGCTCTCTGCCATGCCACTGTATTTCACAGTTTGCTGCTGTTCTGTCACTGAATCACTCCAGTTTAAGTCATGCATTTATTTCCTGCTCTGGAGTGATCAAAGCTTTTCCATGTAAGACAGAACATTATAATTGCCAATTTTAAAGGGTTTTAGGAAGTTGCTTCATAGATTTAAAATCATTAGCAACAGACTTAGTGCTCATCCAGTGAGATATCTTCTAAGTCTAACAAGCATTAATTAATTATAGGTTTGACTAAGCCTTTAAGGTTTTGACTGTACTGGGAGCAGCATAACATGCTTCACCTCAGCTGAAAGCCCTGGAGATGAGGGTCTTTAGGGAAGCTCAGTGACTCACCAGGGAAATGCATCTTCTGTCTCCATGCCATCTAAAGCATCTGATTTGCTACAAAAAGGAGCACATGTTGTATTTTCTTCCAGGGCACTGCACAGCTGCTCATTCAGCTGCCATACCTGCCTGTGGCAGAAAAACCTCCTGTTATTCCAACAGGGGTGGTGCAAATGCACTTCTTACACAAACTAATGACACAGCTACATGCTTTTCTGGGAGAGTTAAAATGCACTTTTGTGTCCAACTGGTTCGCCTTCTGCAACACAACAAAAGCAGCAGCTGGTCCAAGACTAAAAGATTCAGAGACTTCATGGGTGCAGGGTAAGCAGGTGGCTATTCAGAGATGCCCAGAAGACTTAGATAAGCACCAGAATGAGCACCTGACTAGGAGATAACAGCAGCATTCTTCATCAGGGTTCAAAACTACAGGAGACAACAGTAATCCTGCTGGTTTTATATTGGATAGCAGCTAGATAAAAGACAGGGTTTGGAATTCCATGTATCAGT
Source organism: Passer domesticus (assembly GCF_036417665.1). Lineage (NCBI taxonomy): Eukaryota > Metazoa > Chordata > Aves > Passeriformes > Passeridae > Passer > Passer domesticus. Next base: position 21,225,042 of record NC_087478.1, read on the forward strand.
ATTTTTATGACAGACACAACCCAGCATGGGCCAACTGCTGACCCAAGCCTTTAAACCAACCTACAGAATGTATTTTCTTGCCCATTGCCCATGGCAGAGTGGCCCCTCCAGCAGTACAGGCTGCCAAATGCACATTTATGTCCATTCCAGCAGAGAGATCCCTAGTGCAGCCACAGAGTGACAGTGGTGTGGGGGTGTAGAGGGGAAAGACAGCAAGGAGCCACAGCAGAAGGAGGAGACCAGGGATTTGCTGCTCAGGATTTGCTGCTCACAGACAGCAGCAGCTGCTGCTCTGGAGCAGGGTAGTGCAGTGAAGAAGAGAGGGCAAAAATCTAGTCTAGTACCTGGAAAAGCTACACTGAACCACCTTATCCCACCCATTGGACTGGATAGTTTGGTTTCCTCTTTCAAACTTTTCTACAATTCCCATCTTCAGCGTGGTACAGATCAGCAGTGTTGCCCATCCCCAGCTGCTGTGCTCTGTCATGCTGTGGATCATACTGCCCTCCACAGCTGTGGTTCAAATCTCAATATGTGGGAAATGTTTAGGATTGCCATCTCCTGTTTCTCTGGCAAATATTGTATTATTAGATGAGGATGGAAGTGTCCAGTATCAGCATCATACAGCTGGTTTAGGGGTAGTAAGATCAACAATTATGAATTCCACATATCTAGCCATCTAAACAAGATGTGTCAGCATAATTATTCCCAATGTGTGTCCCTAAGAAGCATGTCCCAGTTAGTTATTCTTTTCACATTTTGATATCTACACTGATCTCTATTTTACCAGCCAAGCTTGCATGTCCCAGTAAAGAGCATGCTGGCTGCTGTGAGTCCCAGTCTATGTACACCTAGCATTTTGAGTTCCACTGCAAGATGATGAAACATCTTTGGTTTAATCATACTCAGAGTAGGTTGAATTTCCTGTTGCTTTCAATTGAACAGCAGATTTCAGGGTTACATGTGTTTCGAAAAGCTCTTGCACATCCAAGAATTATTTACTAAGCAAACCATGAAGCAAACCATGAAAACTTGTATTTCAGTTTTTTTTCAAATGCACTCTTTACAGTTGTGATAGAATATGTAGATCATATTAGAAAAAGCTGATTAACTCATATTACCTTATTCACCAAAAACAGGACTTGATTTTCTGGCTGCTCCATATACAGTTTCCTGTCTTTCACTTGACTGCACGTAACCTGAAACTATTTCTTTTTCATCACTGTCTTATTAGCTTCAGCAGATTCAGCTGAACCTGTCTTCTTCCATTCAGCAGGGCAATAAGGATATTTTTAACCTGCTCTAAAGTGCACTTGCAATATGTTTTACTATGATGAATCTCTTTTTCTACAGTAAACCTATAGTTGCAAAAGGTAATTGGGTCATATAAGATTGACACATATTCCTAACAATAGGGCATATCTGTTCCTATTACCATTTTTTACAGAAACACAGAATCCTTAAGGCTGGAAAAGACCTCTAAGCTGATCCAGTCCAACCACGAAGTCCATCACTTTATCATACCCCCTAGTGCCACCTCTACATGGTTTTTTTCTCAACACTTCCAGGAGCAGTGACTACTCCACCACTACCCTGGGCAGCCTGTTTCAATGCCTGACCATCCTTTCAGTGAAGACATTTTTTCTAATATCAAATCTAAACTCCTGTTTTCATGAGGACAGCTACTGCTCAGACAAATCATTACAAGATTTTGTGTCACAGTCTTATCACTCACACAAAAAAAGTTTGGAACTTCCCATACAGAAAGAGATGACTACTGTCACATGGAAACATACTTTGTCTGCTGATTCATGAATTACAAACCACGGTGGATAGCAAAAACCAGAAAATATTGAAAAAAGACTCTGATTAAAAGATATCTTTGCATAATTCTCAGGTATTTTTCATGGCGGTATTTTTCTCTAATGGATTAAAGGAATAATTTCTAGTCTAAGTATTCCTGGAAGAATCCTGTTGAATGTAATACTGTCTTGACACTGGTCAAATACATACATAATTTCTAAACACAGAAATCTTTTCTATCTCTCATCAAGATATACCAAAAAATACACCTTTGAAGCTGATCAGGCAACAGTGCAGAAAATAAAACTCACAGAGAAACAAAATAAGGAATTTACATTTTTTACCTAGTGTAAATCAATATATATTGATTTATGTTTGCTTTATTTTTTACCATACAGAGAAAGCAGAAAGCAAAACAGAAATCCCTTTTTCTTCATCCCAAAATAAAGGAGGAGGAACAAACAGGGAAAAAGAATTGCATCAGGTATGTAAGAATTACACTTTAAAAGGGGTGCAGAAACCAGGCAAGGAGAACCCTGACAAAGCACTACCTGAGTCATCCCACTACATCACAGCTTTGCTGGTGCACCATGGCTTCCAGCTCTTCTTGTGTGTCACCCATGCTGCGTGCATTGCTATACATGCACCTCAGCTGGGCTACTGATTTCACTCCTAACTCAGGCTTACCACCCTTGGGCCTGCTTCCAGAGAGCCCAGCTGCATCCCCTTCCCCCTTCAGACCTAGATTAAAGCCCTTCAATGAGTTCTGCCAGTTCATGAGCTAAAATCCTTCTGCCCTTACAGAGAGATGGAGCCCATCCAGTTCCAGCAGGCCAGGTACCAAAAACGTTGCCCCATGATCAAAGAATCCAAAAGTCTGCTGATAACACCAACCCTTGAGCCACATGTTGATAGCGTGGGCTCTCCTATTTCTTTCATAGTTTTTCTCTGCCACCAGAGGGACTGAGTAGAACACTACCTGAGCTCCTGCCCTATTAACCATTTGACACAATGCCCTGAAGTCCCTTTAAATTGTCCTGATGCTCCTCTTTTCAATCTTATCATTGCCAGCCTGGAGTTTCAGCAGTGGGTAATAATCAGAGGACTGAATCAGCCCAGGGAGTCTCTTGGTAATATCTCATACCCGGCCCCAGGAAGGTAAGAGACCCTCGACATATGGGGCCTCTTGTTCCTCTCAGAAGGGAATCACCCACTACAACCACCCTTCCTTTCTTTTTAATGTCAGAGGTGGTGATCTGTCTGACACATGAAGCGTGGCTGGGAGGCTCACTGGGCAGATAATTTTCTCCTACATCATCTGGCTCATCCTGTGGATTCAGGGGCTCATACCTATTCTGAAGTGGCACCTGGGTTGGAGATGGGGGTTGGGAGGAATTTTTGTTACATCCCTGAGTAAGGACCCATTTCCAATCCTCTTCATCCACCTGCTGTCCTCCTCCTGCCTGACACTGGGAGGCATGGGAGTCCTCTGACTCCTGGTGGGTGTCCCTCAAGGACAGAAGAGCTGAACTCCACCAATCTATTTCTGTTTAAATTTCCCTATTACACCTTTGTCTTTCAACCTCCTCCCTAAGCTCAGCCACCAGTGAAAGATCATTCACCTGTTCATGCCTCAGGCAGGCTTCTCCTGCAATGCCCCCTGGTATCACAGAAAGGCTCAAGCACTCCATCACAGGAAGGAGTCTGGACAGACACGTCCTTTTTGGAGGGTTCTATTTTGCTATGCACACTTTTACTAACTGCAGTTTTCCATTGTGTAAAAACCATTACTAACAAAAAAAAAAAAAAACAAAAACAAAAACAAAAACAAAAAAACCCAAAAGCAACCAACTAACAAAACACAACAAACAATAAACTAAAAATTCCACTAGCAGGAGGAAACCTGCAACCCTGCCTGCCTCCCCTGCCTGCTCGAACTGCTGTGCCGTGTTCTCAGAGACATGCCATGCTCCTGTTTGCCGGCTTGGCATAATTAGGAGCCTTCTTTGAGTTGTCAGGATAAATTTTCACATTGCCAGTTTATAGTAATTTGGATTTGTGTTAGCATTACCCTAAAACTTGTATAGGTCTTCTGGAACTTCTTCTCGCTTGTTTTTTTTTTTTTTTTTTTTAACACAAAGTGTATTAGAAAAAACCCAAAAAACAAACCGAAAGTCAGTTTTTCTGCAACATTGCAAGATAGATGGCATACAAAGGTAGTGACCAAAACTCAAAGATATGAAGAAAGAGGTAGGCACAAATTACACAAGACTCTCCCCAAACTCTGTGCAAATGACAGGTGGATGGGCTGTGTGGCCAGTGCACCATTTGGAATGACTTATCACAGACAACAACTGGAGTGCTCCAAGAAGCTGGAAGACAGCTCTCAGGACACCCAGGAAGTCCCAGCCTGACAAATTTGTTAGTTATCATACTTAGACATGCCTATCAGAATAAGACTTACAAAAGGTACTGAAAGAAATAACTGGCATACACTTGACACTAAGAGACTCTTCTAAGGGACTAGAAATAGATCAAACACAGTTGGTCAGTTTGGGGATGGAGCCAGAAGAAAAATTGCCCAGAGCAATATTAGGTCCCTTTTATAAAGCCAGCTGTTACTCTGATCATTAGCTATTTAGTCTCAGCAAGCAGATGTTTTTCTTTTTGGGAACTTCTGCTGAAATCATGGAGTTCAGCCTATAAAGCAATTGAAGAATCAAGTCATTTTTTTTAAATGCTGATTTTAAAGGCTTATTTTTTCCTCAAAATATTTGCTGTAGCTTTCAAAAAGCTTTCTGTTTCTTCAGTATATGCTGTCCCTGCAGAACGTCACAAATTTATCTTTTTTAAGGATTTTTTTTAAGCTTTTAAAAATGCCATTATTTTTGGAAAAGTGTATTTTGAAGTATTATGATACAACCCAGTCTAAATCTCAATGAATTCAATAAATCCTTCCATTTTCTTTAGGAAAATATTTCATGTGGTCTGGATAGCTTATTAAAAAAAAATCTGTTCTAATTAAAGAACTTATCATGACAAGAAAATTTTAAATGAGTCAGGAATTCTTTGTCACATTCTGTTACAGAATTTACCAACCCCTGTCTTTCACTAAGATACATTTGATGTGATTTATTTTTATGCAACATTCTTAATTTATAACATTCTTAATTTATAAGATTTTGAAGACCAATTTTTGTAACATGATTTTAACACAAGTACTCTGGATGTCTCTTATTTTGCCCTTTCATTGTCACTGTTTAACCACCTCTTCCCTGCTTTACTCTTATCCTATCTCAGCAAGGAGATAAATGAGGAAGTGAAAATGGATAACTTTTCAAATGTTACCTACTTTATATTTCAGCCTTCAGGTAATCCAATATTTAGCAGAAATTTTTTGGCAAGGAGGACAACAATTCCCAGCCAAATTACTAACAGATATAGTGCTCCCAAAAACCCCTAATGAAATATCTCACTGGTCAGGTGAGAAGTCCTAGTAGCTTCATGTAGAAATATAAGTTGCTGAATGCTACCTGCACATTAGGATCTTTAATATTTCAATATCACGGAGAAAATTTCAAAGTAACTACATTTTTTACATTTAGTGAAATATAAAGGATAGTAAAAAAACCCCAGACATGTCACCTTGTATGTATAACTGGGTGCTGTAAAAATCTAGATAAGGAAATAGTGCTTTTTATATGGCAAGTAGCCAAACCACATCTAGCCTATTTTTTAGCTGCTGAATCTGAAACTGTGGTGCAAAAGATATATCCAATAGCCTTGACTTAGAAAAAAACTCAAGAGCAAGACAGCTTTAAGAATTACCCATGTGCCAGGCAATAGCAGCAGGCTCCAGGGCCTTGAAGTTCAGGCTGCTCCACTGCCTTTAGGGGATCTAAGCAGCTGAGTGCAGTAACAAGAAACTGGCTTGCCCAAATGGTGCTCAGCTGACCAGGACAGCTGATGTGAAATGCTGAGTTGGTGAAAAGACATTTGAGCTTTGCTCACTTGTGAGAGAGGTTAGTCTTTCAAAAGTGCAGCCTAGAGTTCCCTTCTTTAAATAAGTATCTGGAACTATTAAATGAGCAAAATCTGACCTTTTTTAGAGTACAACCAGTACCAGGGGTAGTGATTTCTGCATTGTATCCAGCAAGTAGGTAATGAAATTCTGAGTAGAAGGAGGCATAAGAACTCATATTTCCTATCTTGCTGTAGCATTGTACTAATTCAGAATCCTTGCTTCAGAAGCCTGAAGTGGATGCTTAAGGAACAGTGAGAAAAAGGCAAACTTATGTGCTAGAAAATTTTCTTGCAAACTTTTCCAGGTTCCATTTCCGGCTCCAAAATCTCCTGAAATAGATATGGTTTCCAACTGCTTAGCAACCCTCTTTCAAGATTTTGCCCAGAATCCTCACAGTTTTTTTTTTTTTAATTTAGAAGAATAAGCTAAATTACCTCATATTACACAAGAAATATGAAAAGTCTTCTCATTTGACAAAACCTAATGTTTGGAGACAGACGACATGGTTCAAATCCCTTTATCTCAGATCAGACCTTCTCTGTAGACTGTCTGGGCAAAAGGCTTCAGTGGCTGGGCTACAACATGAGAAGGTGGCATAGCCACCACCTTGTCCTTCATCCTGAAGAAAAGTAGCAGCAGCCAGATCAAGACACCTGATTCTGTCAGCAGATATTTAGGGAAGCCTTACTGACTTAAGGTTCAGGAAAGTCACCTGAAAGGACATTTGCATGTGGATCCAATGAGACTTTGGAGTGAAAGAGGCACTGAGATGCACACCATAAGGTTAGGTAAGGCACATGGGGAGAGCCACTATAGCTGCCTGAAAACTTCCTGGAAGCCATCAAGGTATGAGCTGAGTCAGGAAACTTTTGGATTAAATTTTTGGGTTTAGACACCTAAGTTCCACAGGCATCCTAGTTCCATTGCTGAGTGTTCCTCAGCAGAGGTAGGATAGTACTTTCACCATCCTTGTGACTTTCACCACAATAATGATTTCTGAAATTAACTAACTCAAACAACAGCTCCTGGGGTCTTCAAACAGTAATGAAAAATACTGATTTGTAGGGTGAAATATGGCTACTTCCAATGGATGAAAGAAAACCAAAGTCAAGTATGGCAAAGATGTAGAAGGCAATAGGAGCTTTTGAGAGAAATCCCTCGTCTAGAATAATCTGACACTCTCGCACCCAGTCTGCTTTACTTAAAAAGTCTATTATTTCACCTCTATCAGACAGCACCATAATTACCAGCCAGTGATGCAAATAAACCCTCACCTTGTATCTAAAATTTCCAGTTATTTCCAGTTCAGCCTCAACACTGAATGGACCGAACATCAGTAATTTGTATTCAACAAGCAACCTGCACCATACCTTCCTACAAAAGTACTCTGCCGCCAACAGTTCCTCAACAACCTGCAGGAGCCAAGTTTCATTTATAGTCCCAGCCTCTTTGAAATATTTGCTATCTTTCATTTAGTGGATCTTGTTTATTTAATACTGTAAGTCCTTTTCTTCCTGTAGATTCATCTTTCTAATACAGAAGGCTTGACATGTATTCAAAAAGGTAACTTTTGTCTTTATGGGAAAAGAAGCTTATTGAATAGCCAAAGGATGTCTTGTACAGGAAAGCCACATAAATGGTGCAAGAAGCTGTGAGAACTGAGCTGTTAAATGGGAGCTGGGGGCTCCGGAACTGCCACAGACTTCCAGGCCCTACGGGGAATACTGAGAAGCACAGCACATTTGAAGAGGAATTGAAATCGTCAGGGAAAGAGCAGAATCTGTTCACCCTTAAATTCCTAATTAGAGATCTCATAGTGGGAAGTGGTCACTTAAATGATGAGCACTGAATATTTAGGGAATAGCCTTCCTTAAGAAATGGGCAAGTACCTATTTTCATAAATTAACATCCTAATTTACAATACAGATTATAATGATAATATTTTCAAATTATCATCTTAGTTTTATACATTAGTTTCTCTCCAGGAATCCAGATAGAAGGATAATATCAGAGACTGAGTAAGTCCAAATGCAATTAAGAAGACTCTCCTTATAAATTGTATTGATTCCATGTTGAAAACTACATCATTATTTTAGATATGTCTTACAGATGATTAGTGTGCTAAGTAAATATTTGGCTAAACTGACATTAATTTTAAAATGCCATTAATTTTGTCACTTTTCATACCTACCAGTATTTGAATCTAAAATAAATCCATACTGTATATTTATATTTTGATACATATAAATCTCTATGGTACAAAAATGAATTACATATATATGGCTGCAATATAGGTGGTTAAAGTAGAAAATAAATAGGTTCTAAAATTCTTGGTTTTCGTTTTAGCTCTTATGTTTTAGTTATGGCAGGATTAAATGTCTCCATAGGAGCTATGTATCATCATCCACAGGAACATATAGTCTTAAGCATAAAATGTGCTAAAGCATTAGAAGTAGTATACATTAATATTACTGTAATGTAATTCAGTTTTAAATGTGCCAAATAACTGGCCTACAAAAATATTGCCAAAATAAGAGATCAGTGCAAACAAGAAGGATCTGATCCCACAGTCCTTTAATAGTCCAAGGGCTTACTGAGTCTAAACATGTGGACATGAGAATGAAACAAAGTGTGATAGGATTTAGCAAGCCAAAGGAATGCTGTGCTTTAGATTCTCATAATTTTTAGTAGTTGTCCTCCAGTTAACAGTGCAGAGAAGTTGTTTTCATGTTGATAGTAAGGTGCATGCTGCCTGACAGCTTGGAAATAGTGTCCTGATGTCAGTTGTGTAAGAAAAATAAGAATATTTAGGGAATTATTACCATCTTTGTGCAAATAAAGTCATGGCACAGGGATGCCAGAAACAAACTAAAAGCAAGAGACCTTTTCTAGATAGTGAGAAATTAAACTGAGACACAACTAATTAAGCAATTCATAGATTAATGAGCTGCATTTTGAAAGGCAAAACCCTGGTTCAGGCTGGGCAGTGACAGCAGTAAGATGCAGACTAGCTAATTCTAGAGACAGTTTTTACTTTTTTTGGGGGAAACTACCCCTACATCTTGCTAATGAAAACATGCAATATTTTTAACTCTTGCCTAAATATTTACACATCTTTGACTCAAATTTAACCACAGTTACAGTCTAATTTGTTAAAATATGTTCCTTTTTCTATGAACATTTTCTTGCCTACACAGATTCATAAATAGTCTATTTATTGAAGAGGCTCCAGATATTATTTCCATAGGAACAAAGCAACAAATGGCACAAAAAGGGCACACCTCATTGACTTTCAGGTTATATGGAACACATCAGCAAGCCAGGGCAGATTTTCAAAGAGTATCTTCAGTCTGAGATACATGCAGGCTGAAGAGTACAGATTCCTAAATTTCTCATTAAAAATAAAAATGTAAAAACCTAAGTGAATTGTCCATGTAGGGTTGGGGGTTTTCTTCCTTTAATCTCAGTAAAAGAAAGAACTTAATAGGAAATCTCTAACCTCACAGGAATGTTCACAAACAATGGCATAGGATTTCTTATGAGCTCTTATTTGTGGCTGAATAGCATCTCACTCCACAGGTTTCATTGGACTTCACTGAACAGCACTCACTGAGAGTACTCAGATAATACCCTGCTCCATAAATAATTACATCAGTACTTGATGCAATCAAGTTCCTTGGCTTCAGCAACACTGTGAAGGAAGGTGCTGTTCATAACTCAGCAAGGATATTAGAATTAAGCTCCTAAGCATTTCTTCAGTAAGGCAAAGAATGAACTGTCACTGTCTTGTCATTCCCAGAAGAACTTTCTGCCTCCATCTGCTCTAACAGTTTATTCCTGGGTGAGGCTGACTTGGCTGCCTTGTCTTTTTGGACACATATGAGACAGATTTCCCTGTTGAATCTCCCAATGTCAATAGCAAATCTCCCAATCAGATTTCCTGGGAAGGGCCACTGATAAAGCTCTGTACCAGACCAGTTAAGGACTCAACAATGTTTTTTGAAACTGCAAGCAAATGAGGCTGGGATCTACACGTTGCCTAGCCTCACACTAATAAACATAGACTCCACCATGCCAAGGCAGATTGCCATGCTCTCCAGCACCAATCCATTCACAGAGCCCTGGGTCTGGTTTCTTCTGCACCAGAAATATTTCATGGTAAGAGCCAGACAGTCCCATCCAGTTCTTCACTCTCACCAAACCCTTGGAACCATTCCTTGGTGGTATGCAATAATTTATTTTATATTTTATGAAAAAACAAACAAACAAAAAAACACAGAAGAAAATGATATCAGGATTCTAAGTATTTGTTTCTATGAACTAATGTTATTGTATCATCCCATATATGTTACAGAGAGGTAATCAAACAGGAACATATTCAAATGAAATCTGATTGATTCAATCTAATAGCCTATACAGGCTATTCATTCTTGGAAACAATCATACTGCTGAGCACACTGACAAGTCTAGCTCATGAGTCTTCAGAAGGCTGCACCACTGAGACCAAATCAATCCATCACATCTAGAAAGGGGGTCCTCTCCAGGTCAGGTTTGAAACCAATAGTGTATCTGTCTAAAGAAACAAAAAGTAGCTGCACTTAAATCTTATGTATGAATAGAAAACCTCTTCCCATCCTGTCAGATCTTGTAAATTCATGAATATAACATACAAATGCATGACAAGTACCCAAACATTATACTATATATTACATAAAACCAGCTTATTTCTAATAGGATTCTAGATGAAATTATTTAAAACAAACAAAAAAGGGTATGAAATTATGTTTATGTCTTGCATTGCTTTCAGTGTGATAGGATCACCTGAATAGGGAAGTTCTTTCCAAAATTTAATTGAGTTGTATTACATTATGATGATATTATTGTACACTTGATCTGTTCTCAAACATTTTCATATATCTCCACACACACGTAAAAGTAACTGCTAATTTTTTTTCCTTTAAACAGACTTGGGAGTACATCTGATTTTAAGAAATATGTTGTCAATGTAAGAAAGACATTATTAAAACTTATTAAAATTTTTATAACAGGCCATTCTTTGCCATAGTATAAGACAATTATTTGAAGTAAGAGAATTGGAGCAAGAACCCTATTTTTAGGAATAGGTTAGTTGAAAAGTGACATTAAAATGTTATTAATGCCCTTACGAATATGATACATTTTAACTGAAGATCAGTTACATTCATCACGTTTATAGTTCAACCATTCCACAGTATTTTCTGAAAAGAGGCAAAAGCATTTTTCCCATAAAATAAAAAAGTAGTTTTCCCTAACTAGCAGAACTTGGTACAAAACTGCTTCCACTGAGAGTGAAACCTAACCCCGATCTTTGTTTATAGAGCTGCATGGTTTCAGAAGCAGCTCCACCTATTGGGTGACAAATGTAGGTTAGTGACTACTTTGTCACCGCAGACCTATTGTAAGACTGGTTTTATACACAAGGAGGTAAAGCTCCCAAGTTCTTCATACTTAAATCTAAGCAGCCAACTGGTATTTTCTAGTGTTCTATTTAATTAGAACGTACAAATTCAAAACGGTCCTCCAACAGGATAAAAACCCGACCACAAAAGCTGCTGGTGTTTATTTGAAGCACTCTAGCAGCATTAAGTGACTCACGCTGGTTATAATAACCATCTTATCATGTAACAGGGAACTGCATGATTTTTAGGATGCGCTCCAGTTGCACAGGTCTGCACGAGCCGAAAATGAATTTGGTTATGTAAGCAGTCCTACTAACATCTATATATGAATCCATATTCTGTTTGCGGGGTCCCACGTGAGTGAACGACTCGTATTTTGCATGGTTCAGGGCAACCACTGAGGTTACCGGTTCAGGGAGAACGAGCCCTTTTTAAAGGGAAATTTTGCACCATCCCCTTCTCTTCGGAACAGTTCATGCGAGACCTTAAAGTAACATCTCACATCGCACGTCCCCAGAGATGATCGATATCAGCATTGCTGGGCATGGATTCCCTCTCTCCCCCTGTCACCGGCGCACACCCGGTGTCCCCCGCGGGTGCCGGCAGCCCCGCGGGGCCGGACCCCGGGGAGGGCTCGGCGGGCACGCTGGGGGAGCAGAGGCAGCGCGGGCTGGCGAGCCCCGCTCGGAGCAGCCCGCCAGCGCCCGCGGTGGCGTGGGTACCGCGCATCCTCGGAGCCCGGCGGCTGAGTACACGGGGTAGGAGAAACGCTCCCACCCGTGGTGTTGACAGCGTGTTTTCGCCGCGTGGAACAGGCACGGACTGCGCCTGCATATCTAAGTAAAAGGGATCAGAGAGACCAAAACCGGAGCCCACCGGAGCCCGGGGAGAAAAGTTGTTCCGAAGCCCGAAGATGAAATCATGCAGAGATCACTCACCCACTCTGAGGATACAGATGAGCTGGATGCAGGCAACCAAGCGCCCGAGAATGAGCATGTCCAAATCGTCCCTCGTCTCCTTCCCACTGCCTGCCTGCCTGTCCGGCTGTCTCAGCCTCCTGCCCGCCGCCGGCCTCCGCGGGCTGCTGCGCCTCTCGCTCGCGGGGATCGGCTCCGCGCCGCGACCGCGCCCGGCGGCCGCCCCCACGGCGCGGGCGGGATCAGCGGCGCTGGAGCTGCGGGGCCGCGGCTCCGCTCAGCGCATGGCGGGGCCGCGGGCGGCTGCGGGGGAGCGCGGGATGCCCGGGCGGGTGCGTGTGCGCGGTGTCCGCTTGATGTGTCTGTCGCGACTGTTTGTGTGTCGTGTGTGTCTGTGTGTGTGTCTGTGTCTGTGTGTGTGTGCGCACGCCGTGTATGTGTGTGCGCGGGGGGCGGAGACCGCGCTCCGCTGGGCGGGCGCGCACGTGTGCGCGCCTGTGAGAGTGTGTGTGAGAGTGTGTGTGTGTGTATGTATGTGTGTGTGAGTGAGTGTGTGTATATGTGAAAGTGTGTGTGCGAGAGTGAGTGTGTGTATTAGTGTGTGTATATGTGTCTGTGTGTGTGTGCGCGCTTGTGGGTGTGGATGGGGGGTGCGGGGCTGGGGTGCGTGTGCGGGGGTGTTGTGCGGAGCGAGTGCGGTGGCGCGCACCCGCGGGCGGGAGGAACAGAACCCTCCTTCGCCTCCTGAAAAGCAGGAGGGAGGGAACGGGTGCTTGGGGACCGAGAGGGGTTCACACCGCCGCGGGCAGAGCGTGGCCCCGGGGTCGAAGACTGGGAAGCAGCTCCGGCGTTGGCTGAGGAGCAGCCCCCGCCGACACCGCCAGCCTCCCCTTGCCGTGGGAAGAAAAGTTTATTTCTTTAACAAGATCTTTATAAGAGGCGGAGATGGGGGGTTGTCTCTGGGCTTCTTGATGTCTCCGAGGTCAGCGAGGTGCGCGGCCGGTCAGTGCAGCCTGGAGCACCCGGAGCGGCCGAGGAAGGGCCCCGATGGCAGCGGTGGCCCCGGGCACGGCGAGGGGCGGCCGTGGGAACGGGCGCGGGCACCGGCGGCGCTGGGAGCGGAGCCGCCTCTAAGGAGGTGCCGTTTGCAGGCTGCTCCCTGCCCCGGGAACCGGAGGGTTTGCGTGTTCCCTGGGAACTGGAGTGGCAGCGGGGGAAGGGGCTGGAGCCGCGGAATATCATTATCCGGCGGAGAAGTGGGTCAGGGCGCAGGCACTGGCACCGTTTTTTTGCGGGAAGTCAAAACAAGACCAGAAAAAAAGAAAGCAAAACCCACCCAAACCAGAAGTGCAACATGAAGGCAGACACCAGGTCCCGCGTATTGGGAAGTGCGGGCCGCCGGGCGGGGGATGCAGAGCAGCACGCGTGGGCCCGGTGCGGGGCCCCAGCTGAGCCCCCCTTGCCCTGCACGCACCCCGACCCGGCGGGGGGGGCACCCTGCCCTCTGAGTTGTGCCTGCCTTCCCACGGCCTGCCCGCGCCGAGCTGAGCTCTCATGGGAAAAGATAAGTGGGGGCTGGAAACACCCCTGGCAAACACAAGAGATTTTGGGAGCGTTAGATGGTACACACGGTCCTCGGCTTCATCCCAGGCTCGCCGAAGTGCAGCCCAGGAGGCGTGTGAATGGTCTCTGTGTTTGTGATACTGTTTGCATCCGAGTGAAATGGTCTATTCTGCACGGATGTGATGCGACTTTTAATGGTGGGCAACTTAAGTCTAAAAACACTTGGTGCTTTATAGGTACCTTCCTCTACTGAGCCTCTCAGTCCTCAGGCACAGGGGCTGCATCTGCCAGCTTGTCCTTCGAAGAAGACAAAAAAACCCATCCTGTGTATTTCTGATTTCAATTTCCACCTGCTCTACCTAGCTTTTTTGTTATGAGCTATCTTGACATTAAACAAAGTAGAAATTTCAGAGTGAATAAAAGTTAGAGGAGAAAGTGCCAAGATGCTCAAGCAGACAATTGTATTTGGAAAGCAGACTGCAGATGTGTCTTCTCATGCAAGGTCAGCATCTTTCAGGGTACTACAATGTAAATACAATAGGGGTTGGTTCATTAGGAGAAAATTTGAGTGACAGTACGTGCTAAATGGACTTTTGGCATCATGGGAAGAAACAAGCTTCATGTGCTGAGCTTCACCAATAGAAAACTATTTTAGGATTGTCCTAAGGGAAAATGTTAAAGATTTTAATCAGCTGATTTTCATTTTACTGAATGAACCTAAATGCCAGGAAAAAGCTATAGTGATTTCCAAATCCATGCATAGACAAGCATGCAAAAACACACTGATACACATTTGGAACACAAGATACTAATACAAATAATATATTTGAGATAAACTCCAGCTCCAACACCATTTTGCAACTGGCTTATTTTTTAAGTAGGAGTAAGAATAATACAATATTGCATAGTGGTATGCAGAGGTATTATTGCAATGTACAATATATTGTAATATACAATATATCATTGTAATGTACAGTATAAAGCCAGAGCCTGCAGTAATGCCTGACTCTCAGACTATTCCTCTGCTTGGCTTTTCTCTCAAGATGATAAGTAGATGTAACTCAATTGTGTTGCTTCTAAGTATGCATGAGCTTGCAGCAACTTCTAGGTTCCTCCTCTATCCATGTTAGAACAAATTTTTGATGACTTTTTAATCACCAGGTGCTCAGCTGTGGCCAGCTGCTCCCTGGCTCGTGACTGCCTAACAAGACTAAAGGACCTCCTCTTAACAGCTGCTAACATGATTAGCTGCTCAGGTACATGCTGGAAAAGCTTTAGATAGGTCAGTGTATTTCTTTCTTACGAGGTTTCTTTAAGAATTCCCTTTTATTTATGCCATGGTTAAGTTACCCATCATGAACACATCCACAATGAAGGGTAAGTCATTCACAGCATTCACAGAGGGCACTACTGTTTCCTAGTTTTCCACAGTAAATTACTACACAGGGAGAATCTGGACTGACATAGTTGTTATGCTGACAGTTAACTTTCAGTAGGTAATACACTATAATATTTTACGAGGTGAATGATAAACATTTAAGACAGATTACTGGTGAATGTGTTAGAATCTCCATAACTTCAAACCTTTACATCAGAATATAGTCTCCTTAAAACATGGCCAAAGATGCCTACCCTAAGCAATTCAGCTGCATTTTTGTAGCCTATAATATGGAGATAATTAGGATGGATTAGAAGGTTCATCTCTGGCCTTTCATTGTGTGTGCATAGCTGGTCAAAATAAGAATTAAATTGTAATATGCTGTTATGATTATACTTTACAGCTGCTTTGAATAGGTGTCAGTGGTTTGGAAAATACACAGGACAGAGGCCAAGTACTACAGTTCCCTCGGGTTCTTGAGCTGAGGAAAGGCTGGGGAGAGAGCTCTCTGTGGAACAGGAAGCACTTGGCTGTGGTAGGGTGATGCTTCATCTTTGCCTTCAGCTGTCAGTTCATGATGTTTTAGCTTGTACTGTTACAAGCCAAATTCACAGAAATTAATTTGTAGATAAACAAATGTGTAAAGAAAATAACTAGCTCAAAACATGATTTGTATTACTGCTTCCTCTCTCTCCTCTATGAAGTAAATAACCCAGAACATGTCACTGGAGCAAGCAGATATGAAATGGACTTGTAGCTAACATTACAGATTTGTTTCTTTAAAACTTACTATTCTTATTGATGACTTAGCAATGAAAATATGACTTATTTTCCTCACTGTACTGTATAGTAGATATGTTGGGGATTTTCATAAAGCTTTTTTTAGTACACAATGTTTCTACTTGTACTTTTATGATTAGCAAATCTTGATGAGAAACTGTTCCCTGTTTAGTTAGTTTAAAACTTTTCTTCTTTTGAAAGGCCTTTCCTTTTGTTTTCAAATTTCTTTAATGTTCAACTTTCTTTTCCCACCTGATGTTAAATATTTTCTTCAAATCTGTTCTTTTTATCAATTTCAGCATTTTTTGTTAGGCTAAATGATCTTTTTCTCACATTGACATTGTAGTTTTCTTTGTTTTGTGACAACCTTGTTAATTTCCAGAATGAGTCATTCCATGCTTCCTTCAGCTTTTAATATTTTTCTAGCTCTGAGGGCTTTATAGGTGCTTTTTCACAATAATGTCAATTTCTTGTAGCATTTATCATCTATTCTTGTTTCAATTTTCAATAATATCTTTGATATTGGTCAAATCCATTTTTGGGTCTTCTCTTCTCTTCTCTTCTCTTCTCTTCTCTTCTCTTCTCTTCTCTTCTCTTCTCTTCTCTTCTCTTCTCTTCTCTTCTCTTCTCTTCTCTTCTCTTCTCTTCTCTTCTCTTCTCTTCTCTTCTCTTCTCCCTTCCTCTTCTCTTCCTCTTCTTTCTTCCCTGGACAAACCCACATGTACATTCAAAATATTAAAAAGGTGTGTTAAAATGTGTTGTCCTGGCAGTGTCTGTCCCTACCATCATTAGGAATATCATTCAGATACACAATACAAAACCAAACCCCAAATTCATTAGGAGTTGTGCTGAAATAAAACGTGTCAGATCTGTCACCTTGAAATATTGTTTTTTTTTCAGAGCACTTGCTTATTGACATGGGTGTTTAATATTGAATGAAATATGTGGAGAATTCCATATATGTGGAGAAGTGTTGGCACAGGATCTCAAACTTTTGCTTTGTTAATATCAAGATACAAAATGAAAGTAAACCTACTATTTTTGTCCACCTCAATTTTGTTCGGCATGTTAGAACTTCAAGGTTATTCAAAACCTATTAACAAGTAAATACTTTATTTTCATATCTTAAATGAATTCCATTTTCGACCTCTATCTACTGTTACTTCCATTTTTTAATTCGTCTGAGGCATTACTTTCCCAATTAATCTGCCTCCAAGAACACAAAAATACAAGAAAAATGATGACTTTGAAGCCCTTTCTCATCCCTTTCCTGAAAGAGAAGATGTAACCCAATTTGGTTTTCAAAGCTAAGCAAAAGGGCAGTACATGTGTATAATTTCCTCTCAGAAAAAGATCAAAACTTGACACTTTGACAGGAGCCTGGTACCATCAGACTCTTGGAAGGGTTGTGTGAAAGACAAAGTCAATTCACATAATCTGGTTTAATTTTTTTACTTCCCTGTAAGAACCAGTTGAAAAAAGCTGAACTGTTAGATGCACTAAAAAAAGCAGAGTTTAAACTTGTTTTTTTAGACAGGTATCTGTCTGGCCTAGACATGGAAAAGGCTTCAACACCATGTCTTCTGGCAAAGCAAAGCAAAGTTTTATGGGTTAGAAATCTTATATATTGTTTTCTCCCAGCTTTACCAGGTGATTGTGAAATAAACTCCACATCCCCCTACAAACTCCGTCTTTTCTGGCAAAACCAGTCTCTCCTAGCTGATACTTTAAGTGCCAAAACAGCTGCTCTTTATTAAGTCTGCTGAAGAATGACCTTCTAACCCCACTATGTCTTGGAGCAGAGCGATTATCGAGTGTGGGAAGTAAGCAATGATGGATTGAAGGGCAAATTTTGAACATTTTTAATATATGTTTATGTACACACATATGCATCCATGCATGAGCACTGAGTCAAATTTGTCTACATTTCCTTCATACTTGTTTTTGGCTGTTTGATCACAATTTACCCCTTTGTTATGTAGCACTCAACACTACTGCTTGACGCCCACTGCTACTACTCAACACCTCTTATGAACAAGTGTTTCCAACATATTTATTGAAGGTTGATTCTGTCTTTTATACACAAAACCTCTCTGTGAAGAAAGATGCACCACTGGCTGAGTTTCTGACTATATTTTCATCTCTGTGGGAGCCATGGCCATGTTGTAAAAATGTTCTTACTCCAGTTGCAAATCTCTTCCTATGTTCTAGACAAATGGATATGCCTCTAGGGATATTTGGTTATCTTCCGTCCTGCTATGGAACAAAGAAATGGAAGGAAGAAATGAAAATAATATTTCATACTCCGTTTAACATTCCCATTAATTTCTGCTTGGATTATTAAATGTAAAGCTGGAAGCAGAAAGCACAGCTTTGACCACACTATTATATCATCTCACTGCCTGGTTACCTGTTAGCAACACAGTAGTTTCCCACAGAGACAGATAAGGCTAAATCCTGAAATGATAAATGAAGAGTGGGCAGGAGTGAATTATTTAGCATCCAATTCCCTTCCAGTCTCCAAACACAAGGTAATGTGTCCTCCTGGGAGGTGACATTAACTTTTGCTGAACTTTCTATAGAAGGCCAGGTAGAAGCAGGTCTGCCTTACTGCTGGGGACAGTGGTGGTATGCAGAGCTTCTCCCAGCTCCTCTGCAGCCTACCCAGGCATGGAATTTGGCCCTCCACTTTGAGACACATAAGGCACCCACTGTCCTTCATGTCAGCCAAGCAGTGAGCTGTGCCTACACTTTCACATGTCCCCTTCTCCTCCTGTTCTTACTGTGCTGGTGTAGCTGTCATTACAGAGTGTAAAGAGGCATTTTCTGTGCCAGTGAAGAAAATTCTCTCAGTCAGTAACTGCAGAATAAGGCACTGTTTTCAGTGGTGTCGATGATTAAAGGGCTCTTTTTCTGCTGCTTCTTTTAAGGATAATGTACATCCTGATAGGAAATTTGGACAAACAAAACAAAAATGTATACTTTCAAAAACATCAATCCAAAATGCAAAACTCCAGTGCATGGTTAAGCTATGTATTAAAGGCATGCATATACTTAAACAGTTGATCATGCAGAGTAGAACCCATTCCTACGTTTGCAGCAGGCTTTAATAATAGCCCATTTAATGGTAGTAAATAAATAAATAAATAAATCTCCCTGGAACAAGCCATTAAGCTGATATCTGCTAGGTCAATTCCAGCCAAAAGCAAGCTGGCATATTCACAGATCTTATCAAACATTTTTTTCCTATGCTGATGTCACATTTATCATTTTTTTTCTCTTTTATTTGTGAATTTGGTGGCATTCTTCTTACAGCAAGTGCTGACCTACAACTACAATAGATATGAACTCCCTGGAATAATTTATCATAATCATCATGCTCCGGTAAACATTGTTGATGTTGCTGCACAGAGGAGTTTTCAAATAACACATATTGAATGGTAGGAATAATTCACTGCTGGAAAATGAAGCATAGGAAATTTTTGTTCTTAAATGCATGTTTATAATTTTATTCCCATTTTTTTTTCTTATAGCAGTTGTAACACATTTACAATATGAGTTTCAATTTTAGCTGGAGTAAGAAGCTAGTTAGATTATGGAAATGAATTTGCATATTATGACTGCTATTATTTTCATAGCTTTAAAATATAAATATATTTGAAATCTATTATTCAACTGGGGATAAAAGCACACAAATGACAACAAAAGTATGCTGATATGCCATAGCCCATTTGAAAAATAGCAGCTATTTGTCAGTATTCAAGGTATCCACAAAATAAATTCACCACTCCTCCTTCTTTTGACAGTACCACATGTTGCTACTTCATTGATAAGAAAAATAAACAGAGGCAGATATGTTGGTTTCTAGTACATAGAGACAAAATGCCCAAGTTTCCCAAGTAAGGAAAGGAATAATTAAACAATATTGCTTCTTAATTCTAAAAGCATTTGTGGCAGTCATTACATTGTAAAGACTTTTAGGATCTCAGAACCTCTGTTGTTAGAAAAATAAACTTCTGATATTTGAACAAAATATTATCAGAAAACATAGACTTAGTTTACTACTAAAACTTCAGAGCTGCCTATCAACTGTGGTAACTGAAGTATAAAAAAATTAATATATATAAAGACATAAGTGACACATGTATAGAAAAGAATTCTATATCTTAAAGGAATATGATGAGATCTGAGATTGCTCTTGCCACTCACTATTTGGTATTTGGGGTTATGATAGACAGTTGTATGAAAAGTCTTGACAGATGTCCAAAAAATGGCAAAAATATTCTTAATAGAGAACAAAACTGAGAACATAATTACTTAAGTCACTCTACAAATCCTCTCTTTGCTTGATGCTTCTAATTATGGCCAAAAGAAAATTCCTTCTTGAAAACTCCTTAGGTTCTGTTTGGGGTTTTTTTCCTCACCACACACCTTCAAATACCAAAATTTTCTTCTCTTAAGGACAACAACCTTCTCCAGAGAACACCTCAAAGATGAGGTGAGATGTCTTCTATGTTTAGGGAACAATAAGGAATACATTTGAGGGGGGAAGAGTCTGAAATTCCTCAGTTTGGAAGAGAGACATCCCATGACCAAGGTCTGTAGAACCAGATCAGACCATGGAGAGCAAAGATGGGAACTGCTCACTTGGCCAACAGGAAGAACTGTTGCTGGCAGCAAATGAATCCAGCATGAGCCAAGTTTGAAAAGACTCCACCCCCAAAGTTCTATCAGTGATTAGATTCAGGCCTGTCAAAATCCTTGGCAATGGTGTTGTGGATTCAAATGTATTGATGAGAGTTCAAGGACTGGCCAACAAGAGTTTAGAAGTTTACTAAACGCACATGTACCATCAGTCTTAGTAAATCTGAATGCAGGATTAGTCAGTGGTTGCAGGTTAGCTGGGGGAAGTATTGTGTACCAGTCCTCTTTTTTCTCTTTTGTGGGGACCTACTAACCACTGGAGAAAGAACAGGTACTTTCTGTGAGCCAAATGATGCTTTTGGATTCCACTGTTATAAGTTCACTCTTCATGGCCAGCTGAGACCTTTAGAGGTCTTGTGATGACAGGTATGGCCCTGGCAGATGACAGAAACTATGGTGTATTTAAATATGCTGGGATAAGAAAGGCAATAGTGGTGTTTACCATCAGATCATCAAAATATTCTGACTGCAATAAAAGGGTGTGCTATTAGGTTATGCTTTTATCAAATGTCATTTGCTTATTTTAAAATGCATCTGAAAAAATGTAAACATGTCCATGGAACTAAATTGCAGGAAAAAGCTAAATCCTTAAGTAAGTTTTATCATTAATTAAGTGAAAGCTAAGCAGCCAAGGGTAAGGTGTGCAGGGAGATGACAGAGCCCAGGCTTGAGGTTCAGCTAATTGAATGTGGCACAAGACATTTTCTTGTGGGACATAATGAATAGCAGAGTGAGAAGCTGTCAGAAGTTAGAAATAGAACTCTGAAGGTTGGCTGTGTTTCACAGTTGGTTAAGGGTAAGTTACATGAGTTGATGGCTAACCAAAATTCACAGTAAGGAGGGCAATAGTGGCATCTTTTGGGGAGGGGAAATCTTAATGTCATCAGTGCCTAGGTAACAGTATCCATAAACTTTTGTAAGGTCAAGACTACCTAGGTAACTATCAAAACCACCAAATATGAATACATATATAGTAAAACTGGGACAAATGGGGAAAAATAATTGAGGGTTGGTTTATTATCTAGAGGAAGACCAGAGAAGAAAGGGAAGGATCAAGGAGGATGGGGAAACATGCTTGGGAAAGTATTGATGAGGAGCATAAATATGCTTGCATATGTGAGCAGGTCAATAAGTATTTTTTCTTTGATCAAGCTGACTGAAACATTCCCAGTTCGCAGTATGAATCAGCACAAGTGTGCAAAGACCCATGTGATTTCCCAGATTATGACTTCTATTGTGATCTTTCACTGTTTTGAAATATTGAATAAAATGATTTGGGCAAGTAGTTGGAGTCAATCCTTAGTGCCAGATTACATTATTTTATCCTACACCAGTAATCTTCCTTGTTTTGTGGTTATCCTTGTAAAGCTCATGCTGAATTCTTGGCTCTGTTTTTCCATCTTATATTGTCTTGATGGGGATGTTATAGTTTGAAAGCAAAGACATGTAAATGTAAGGGCCTCCAATGTGACTCTGCTCCCATTATAGGACAAGGAGAGCTGGCCAGTGCGTTCTGACCAAATATCAACAAATACTTTGCAGGATATGTTGAATATCTATCTGAATGCCATTGCATGGCTCAGTTAGGATTTGACTGTGAGAACTTAGAAAACTCACATATAGGGAGAACTCTGAGGGCTCAATTCAAATTCCTAAATATAGGCATTTAGTGCTATTTGAGAATCTGAGAATCTCAGTGACCTGCACTCTGTACTGTTAGATTGGCCTCAGGACTTGGATGAGACTTACAGCTGTGAGCGTGAAACTCATTCATAAAGCATCTTGAGTGTGATCAGATGCCTATACATGAGTACATGTGCTCAGTTATCATCTTCAAGATGAGTAGGATTTATCACCTGGTTTATCACCTTCCGGGAACTGCTAGGAGCTAAATCCCCAAAGGAGTGTTAGTGCATGGGTGTTGAGTTTCATTCCATATTGCCTCCAGAGGTCTGGCTGTTGGAGAAAGATTCATGGGCTGAGTTCTACACCTCTCAGAGGTTAGGGATGGGCAGACATTCCCTCTTTCTCCAGATAAGTACCTATCCTCCCTGCAGGACTGACTGACATGTTGTCCATGCACAGTCAAGGTTGCAATCCTTCCATGAGCTTAGGAATGTGTGTGCTTCTGTTCGGCCTCCTCCTTCTTCCCTGGTGGAGATTAGGAGATATCTTTCATCCTGCTTGGCGTGGTGCTTGGCAGAGCAGGATTTGGGCACTTATAAGACACCTAGGAGAGAAAGCAGGTAGTCTGATTTAGCCAGAAATAGGAGGATGGAGGAAAAGCAGGCTTTCTGCACTGTTCAGTTTGGGGACTGACTGTATAAATACTGTCAGTCCCCAAACTGACAGTGAAGGGGACTACCCTGTATGTAGTGGAAGGGGGGCTACCCTGTATGACAGTGGAAACAGATGTCCTCAATGAGATGATGGCAATGTGCTGGGAGAAAAGGAAAGATGGGATACTTTAAAGGAAAAGGAGGAAGAAATGGGCTATTCTTGGACTTGGAGCAGAGAAGCATAAAGTTTTCTCCTTACGTGATGAAAGAAATTGACTACTTACAGCAGAGGTGAACAAAGCTGTAGCAGGTCCTACAAACATCTGGCAACCTTGGCTGCCAAGGCTTAACTGTCTTGTGTAAATCATCTCTCAAGGCACAGACAATTAGCTCACTTCTGGAAACAGCTGAAGAAGGAAATGGCCACTTTTTGCGTACTAGCTGAAGCTCTCACTTAGGCAATAATAGGACACTCAAGTCCTCCACTGCTTTTGCAACATTTGCTGCCTCTTTTTATTGCCACAGCTTGCCTGGAGGTCCTGAGACCCATTAAGTTGCATGAGTAGTTTTGTGGATTCCACTTCAGTGTTTTTCTGCTGTACAGGTTTCTGTCTGCTCAGGAGAGATACCACTGCTAATCTACTCCCATGGGGATTTTTGGAGGTGAGCACTGTACAGACAGCTCAGTAGCAGTATTTCAGACAAACACAGCCTGTGCAGCACTTAGTGTCGTTTGTGGCAACTCTGAGCTCTATTTAGATTAAAGGCTTTGTGAAAAGGAAGATTATTATCAAGATACTATACCCATATCTGGTATAATTATATATGAAAGTAGGAATACTCTTGTTGAAACATCTCCCATTTAGCTAAATTATTATTAATAGAAGACAGGGAGGCTTAATAAGTGGGATTAGCACACATGAGTGGCTACACTAATGAACTGTTAGCATAAATGAAATACTTTGAACTTTCATCATTTGGAACAAATAAGCTTGTTCATCTCCTGAGTGATTTTTGAATATACCAAAAATACCCTTCACCCTTTGATGTGCAAGATAGCTACTTTAGCATGGGAGGGTGGAGAGAGAGGTGGAGGTTTGTATGTGTAAATGTGTGTGTTTATCTGTGTGTGGTACAGCAAGCTCCCACACTATTTATTTGTTTTTGAATTTTTTAATCTCAAACTAGATTTCAGACTCCAGGAACAATCAAGAATATGGAAAAAAAATGTTTAGACAAAACTGCACATTTCTTCACCTGTGGCCAATGTCACTGGAGTGGTGTGAGCTGCCTTTGCACTCCAGTTCACTCTGAGGGATGCTGAGCAGGGCAGTCAGTCTGGAGAAGGCCTCCCCATCTTCTGACTGTCCTGAAGTTGGAAGTAGCCTTAAAGGACTTGCTGTGTGTAACAGTGAGAAAAACCTCCATAACTAGAATAGGTATGAATGAAAAACAGATCTCTTTTTCCCATACTTTTAGAGTACATACTGAAAGCTTCCAATTAAACCAAAGGCTGGAATAACATCCCTGGTTTACTCTGCCAACTTCTCAAAGCAGCTGAAAAGGCACAATTTACATTGTGCAGATATCAGAACTCAGAATATCAGAAAACAGAGTCACACATCCAGTACTTTTTATTAAGATGTAGGTAAGTCTTACCACCAATTTTTTATACTGATGAGCATATTTATCATAAAATTAATGATTTTTTGTAACTCAGATCTCAAGGGGCTGGATTAAGTCCAATTGACACAGACAACAAATGTGCTGTAGCTGTAAAACATCTTGGCTTTTTACTGAAATAACAGTTTCAGATTTTCTTGGCATACACTGTAAGTAAATGACTGAATTTGAAATATTTTACATTCAGTTTCTTTGAACTCAGAGCATTAAATAACTGAGGGTTTTCATCTCATAGCTGTTTTTGTCCTCCCCACTTTTCTAGGGCATACATGGCTGCTGTACTAGTCAGATGGCTGAGAAGCACTACAGCAACATAAACTGTGATGCCTTAAAATGCAACACTACTGCACTTTTGTAATATAGGTGAGTTCAAATTTAAAACATAATTTTGTAGCATTGGACTGTGCCTTCCCTACCTTAGGACCTGCTGCAAATTATTCTGGGAGGCACAAAAATTATTCTGCCTCAGTACAGATGGATTTTTCTGAACTGAACTGTACTGTGGAAAATTAAAGGGCCTGGATGACGGATGTGTGATGTTTACAACTAGCTGAGTGTTGTAAAATCCAGCAGCCCTTCTGGCATAGGCTTTGTAGAGCTTCCTCTAAGTCAAGCCTTGAATCAGAAGGCCTTTGAAAATACATATGATCTTTCTCTTCCTAACATTTCCTACATTATCTACATAACCCCCATAGAGCCACTTCCTTGTGAGGAATGTTCTGACAACATTCAGGTAGAACAGTGACAAGGGTGGGAGTCCTTTTCCAGTCCCAGGGTGTATGCACCACGTTTTAGTTATGGGATTGACAGTGCTGTTGCACTAGATCTCCTTCCTCCAAAACTGTCTTAGTTTCCATTCAGATAAGAGTTTTGAGTCTTTACAGAGGGAAAATTCAGGCTCGGATTGTATTTATAGATCTTTTATGGGATACAATGAGGATGAAAGCCTGGCCTCTAGCAGAGTCAGTGGTAAAATTCCCTTGTTTTTGAGAGTTCATGGTTTAATCTAATCCCCTGTACTTTATAAAATACATTTGTGTACTACAGGTTAAATTTCTCTGGTACTTGGAGACTCCTGTTGAGCTTTGAAATTGTTAGTAGAATTGGTGCTGCCCTTATGCTTTTAAATGCTGTCACTTCCTTCTGGCTTTGGCATCCATGTGGAAAACAAATGTTTTTGAAAGGCAAATAGAAGATGCAGAGAATAATACATAATAAGATATGTTGATTTTTTTTTTTAACAGTGATAAGTGAGAAAGATTAGAAAAAAACCACTGGTGGAATGATTAAAACATGTATCATCAAACATAACCTGACCTATGTCCCCCCTAAAAGTGACTCTTTTTTTTTCTCCGCTATCTCTTAAATACCACAGACAAAGAATTCTATCAAGTTTGTTTTGGGTTTTGTTTGTGTTTTTGTTTGTTTGTGGGTTTTTTGTTGTGTCTTTGTTTAGTTTGGTTTTGTTTTTTTGTTTTTTTGGTTTTGTTTTGTTTTAATCTAGAGCCATGCCTCTATTATTGTGTCTTTAGCTATGACTGGATTCTATCTACAAATTACTGGAACTGTATAATGACTTTCCAAAACAATTCTGGAAATCCTCAAAGGAAATATAGTCTTGAATTGGGTTCATGCATTAAAACATGGGATTACTGAAAGAGATGAGGTCCCTGAAAGTTTACTCTGAAATGTCTGACTAGCTCAGTACACATTCAGGCTTTGGGGTGTAATTTGTCTGGCCTACATAATAGCTTCAAGGATATTAAAAAGAGGGATATTCCCCTCAAAAAAGGAGCTCTTGAATCAGCATGTTCCCTCTACTTCCTGAGAAGCTTCAAAAAACATATCTGCATCATGTCACTCTAAAATCCTTAGAAGTTTAGGAAAGAACTAACTCTTAGTGAAAGAAATAATTCTTAGTGAGTAAAGGAAAGCCTTCTGTCATTTATTTTTACATCAAGAAACAGATTTTTCTCCTAGTCCAAACTTATTAAAGGCAGCTTTCATCCAAGAATATTCAGTTGTTGGTAATACTGGTGCTGTTTCTCTATACATGAAAGAAATATTTCAGGATACCTGTGAAAACTGTGCACATTTCAGCAACTGATTCCAAATTGCAATGAGTTTTAGAAAGATTGGCTCAGCTTTTGAGGAATAAAATATAGCAGATGGTGATATATTTTTTTTTAATTTTAGAGTAAAAGTTGTATTCTATAAATTGAACAGAATTTCACTCCTGTGTGAACAAATGCATAGATAAAACCTCACATGCAGGTACTTAATTTGATTTTCTTTCAGCTGGGTAGTCTGAATAGAATTAGTATTAGTGAGATGCTTCAGCTGAAAGTTGACAAATGTGTATTTTTTAAGCCTACTGTCTTACTAAAGGCCAAACTATGCAACCCTTTCTCATGCTAATGAGAAGTTGAAGTCAATGAGATTTGACATGTAAGTGCTCAACAACTTCATAATCTTGCCCTAAATGCTTTTTCTTTGATAGATCTTGTTGTCTTGCTGTCTCTCTGTCTTTTGAAAACAGGTTATCTATAAAACTTTTTCTGGTGATACATTGTGAAAAGAGAGCTTGGTAGGCTTCCTGCCACTTTTTGAAAGCCTGTTAACTGTACCTATTAATTGCTGTTTGTTCCCAACTTCATTGTAAATATAGTTCTATGCTGATATTTCAGTTCCATCTGACAATACTAAGCACCATAATATCAAGATATCTACAGCGTCCATCAGCATGACTGGCACAGATTAGACAATTGTGCTTTTTATCAAAGAGGTTTCTGTCTCTGAAGACACTCTCAGTGCACTGTAAAACCAAATAAAATGGAAACAATACAGTGGAGTCTACTAAACCCCTGGAAAAAAACAGTGCTTCAACATCTCTTTTGTGCATTTTTTTTCAAAAGAGAGACTAGCTCTTGGATCTCCTTAAGGTGGATAAAGGTTTTAGTGGCCAAGGAGAGTCCTTAAATAAGACAGGATCATTCTGGCCCTGGACCTGATGTTTCTCCTGCAGTGATATCTTATCTATGGGTACCTGAGATAATAACAACTTAAAAATGAAACTCAATAAAATTCACACAATTAGATAGCATGACGCTTGTTTACTAGATGAGACTGTTCTGAGCACAGGGAACCAAGCTTGGTTGTGTTTCCTGAAGGGCAGCTCAGTCTAGCTGACTACAACAGTGAAAAGTTAAAGTATTTTCACTGATACAGCCTGGTGCTGTATCATATGCATCCCTCCTTACCACACTGCTCATGGGCTCATGTTCAGTTAGCAGTGCTGCACCTGTGCACCAGGAGCCTACAATGGATGTGTTTTATGAGCCAAATTATCAGTGAAAAGGCAATCTTTAATTTTACGGCTACAAATGGGATGTGTCTGTATTGTATGCTCCGCACAGAGTGCTCAATACAGGGACTGAATGGTATTTGTGATATCAGGAAAAGGTTTTTCACCTCAATGAGATTCAATCTAACCTGCAAATGAACTCTGGATTCTTGGCCTCTCTGTTTCTCCCCTTTCTTTGTGCACATAGGAACCAGAAGACCAGCCATGACTGACCTTGGACCAGGGTCATTGTAGTGCTGTCACTGTCAGTCCTCTACCACTCTCTCCACAGTATGGAGCAGCACAAGGGACTCCCACAGCATAACAGAGCAGAGCCTCTCCAGATATGGTAATTCTTATTTGCTTCAGCAGTGGTTTGTTCTTCGCTGAAAAGCAAGGGTTAACACCCCTATCTCCAGCTATGGTACTCTCCCTGTCCTGCTGAAGAATGTATGGTCAAGCCCTGGGGACACAGAGCCCATACAGTAAATATCTGAGCATATTGCATCTGCCAGAGGGTGAAGTGAGAGGTGAGCAGGGCTGCAGCTGATGCTCAGCAGAATTTCCAGGCTGATGCCATTCCCATGCTACACATCTGCTGCAGGCTGGAGCTGCTGGGGATGGAGGCATCACAAAGAAATGAGATTTAAGTATTGGTGAAATAACAGTCTGGGCTCTGTCTCACCAGTGCCTAAGCTGTGCTTCTTCCAAACCAATTTAATGTCCAGCCCTCACCCAATCATTCATGTGTTGTGCTGCATTTGTACAGACATTGACGCATCAGCTACAAAAGAAACATGCATTTAATAGACTGAGATGAAGATATGGGTGAAAAGCCTTTACAGAAAGGAGAAAAAGTACTGTGGGCCATGATGATTTCTTCTTTTAAAACAGACATATCTTTCTACCAGTTCACACACGAAAGACGAAATCATGCTAATTTTTTTCTCAAAATAAACAAGAAATTACCTCTGTTAACTCTGCAGTAGGTGCTCTTTTCTTGTGCACTTGTTGCTGCAGAAGCTCCCTCACTTCACTAAATGTATGGAAGTTCAGCCTTCCCGGCTCACCAGGGAGGGCAAAATATCTGCAGGTGAAACCCACCTGCACAGCTGAGCATACTTTCATTCTGTATTCCATCTTATATCCCAACAAGTCCAGTTGTCCTTATCCTTTTCCCTTGGTGAATATCAGAAGACTTCTGTTGGTTTTCAAGGTAATGTATCTGTATTCTATACTTATATTTCAAATAAGAAGCTGATTAACTAATTTAGTAACATATTAATTTGCACTGAAGTAGCTTCAGGATGCTACTACTGAAATAATTAGATTTATTCCACACAAACACTATCTGATCTGGCTGCATAGTTTTATTCAAAGAGGGTCACATGTGGAAAAGCCAGGGTAATTTCCAAACACTTGTAAGAGTCC
This sequence comes from Passer domesticus, assembly GCF_036417665.1. Taxonomy (NCBI): domain Eukaryota; kingdom Metazoa; phylum Chordata; class Aves; order Passeriformes; family Passeridae; genus Passer; species Passer domesticus. Next base: position 21,254,385 of record NC_087478.1, read on the forward strand.
AATGCCATTCTCGGGTACCATATAGTCTGTGCAAACAGTTGATATGAAAATAATGAATTTAAGGAAAAAAGAGCTATTTTTGTTTAGAAACAGCATAAATCGAAGGGGTTTCGAATCAGTAATATTTCATCAGTTAGAGAAGAAAATAAATATCTAGTTCCTATTTGCTTTTTCAGGATGCAGAGAATGCAAGATAGCTCTCTCTAAAACATTTTGTTGAAGCCATGGAGTACAGTCAGCAGCAAGACACTGGCTTTAGCTGTGTCTTGTACCAAATCCACACAGTCTGCTCTGCATCAAAGACTTACATCTTCACTTCTGTTAGAAAGAGACACCCACCAGGCTACTCTTCTGGACAGAGCTGAGATAGAACCTCTCAGCTGCAGAGGCAAAACTGAGCGCTTCTTTTCCAAGGATGAAGGGCTGGACTGCTCCTCCTCAGGAAACAGCACAATAAATCGGTTTGCTGCTCCTGCAGGGAAGGACCAGGGAGGACAGCAGATGCCAGCTGCTGCCTCTTCTCCCCACCGCCACTGCCCGGGCCAGTATAACCTGGCTGCTTTCTGAGAAGCAGAAGCAAACTTGGCTTCTTAGAGACAGAAAAGGAAGCAGCAGAGTTCTGTTCATATGCTACCCTTTGTAATTACCTGTTGCAAAAAGCTGTTTACATGTCCTTTCCTGAGTTCATGCCAAGGTAAAATATTCTCTGTTTCAACCAGAAACTCTGTTTTAAACTTGGGAATCTTTCCAAAGTGTATCTATAACAAGACAAGGTATTGTTAGACTGACAGCCTGTAGTTTTTATTTGGAAAAGTAATGTCGGAAGAAACTCCTATACAGCACTGAGACTCATCTTTATAAGAAAACAAAACCAGACAAAAATAATGCTCTTCTACTCTATGGGCTTTTCTGAAATTTTGATTCTGTCAAGAGATTTGAAGATCTAAAATAGGACCACCTGAATGTCCTGAGCATTGAATAATATCTCTAGTTGTTGAATATTTGACTCTTCCTGAATTTAGGATCAATGGTAACTTTGTCGATAGCTCAATAGAAAATATCAGAGTGAAAAGCAGAGCCAAATCATGAATATTTTTATTAGATTACAAAAATAAAACTTGCCTCATCATTTCACCAGTCACAGATCATCAGTTATATTTCATTGGCCATATTATTTTTGAACTGCCTCTAACAAAATGCTACAGACTTTTGACTTGTGTTTGTAGAAATGAGAATAATTGAAAAAAAAGTATGTGAGTCATTAGAGAAATAGTACCAGTCCAAGGGATTTCCCTCAGAAAGTGAGCTTAGGTGGTATATAATATATATTTATTAATTCAGCAACTTAATATTTGTGTATAGCTCAGTTAGAGCTATTCCAATGAATTATGTTGCACAATAACTTCAGACATCTCTACTAATCCTACAGAACATCAAAAGCAATGCTGGCTGCTATTCAGCACTGGGTTCAGTGCCATGACAACAGATGGAATTCATGGCTGAGGAGTAAAAAAACACACTTCCATCCCCCTGTCACTTTTTGTAAGAATCCCTAAAGAGAAAATTATGCAAAATAGTCAAAACTGAATGTAGAACAGGAATGCCTGTGACTGTGTAAATCTGCATTTACACAAAACCATTTATTTGTGAAACAGAATGTAAGTGGTAAAAGTAGATATGGAAATCTTATTTAAATTCCTGCAAAGGACAAAGAGGAGGAGGAGGGAAAATGGGCTGGATCTCTCTTCCTGTGAGTTCATGGAGAGCAGACTGAAATTCATAATATTATGGTCACAGGCAGATGACATGAGAATGATTTTTTATGTTGGTAAATGAATGTTCCTATGTTTTGTGAAGAGATCATTCTGAGACATTTTATCTAAATCTGTACATTTTGCAGTACAATTTAATTTGGCAATATTCTGATAACAGTAGATTGAACATTTTGGACATTACTGTCCTGTACTTAAGAAAACAATAAATGAAAACCTGACAGTTAAAAGTGCTTGTTGGTTTACATTACCCATTAAAAAGAAAACTATTCATATGTATGGGAATTGTAAATGTGAAGGAAAATAGGTCTTTCACTTATTTTTGTTGATGATTGTTTTGTTTTTTTAAACCTAGTTAACATCCCACGGATATGGTGATGAGTCAGATGTGTCTACTAGGCAACTGCTAAAGACCACTATTACTTCAAAAGACCAGGCAGTCAAACTTACAAGTTTACAAGAAAAAATAACTATATTGATGCTCAAAAAAGGTCAAGTAACAATAGGCTCAGTGTTACAGGTAGAAGTGAGAATTCTGGGAAGTGAGATGAAACTAATAGAAAATGTAGTCTTAAGACTGGATGCAGCAATGCATTTTTCAAAGATTTGCTAAGGATTTTGCATGAGCAGATAATACATGTGCAAAGGAATATAAAATAGAAATGGCAACTCTTTTAAGGTACCCTCTGGCTACTTATCCCTCTGTCTAATAGAAGGACAGTGCTCCATAAATAGATTTTCAGAATTGTCTTCACATTTTTCTAGGCAGTAAAAATGTGCTGTCCATCAGAACCATCTGTAGTACAGAACAGAAGCAGGAGCGATTTTTTCCTGCAAAACTCACCATATGGTTCTGCATTCATTTTATTTTGGAATGCTTGTTTAGTATCCTGGTGATTGGGTGCTGCAGGAAAAAACGGAATGTTTTAACATTTCCTCACCTAGCTACAATGTCTGTAGCAAACTAGCAGTGGTTTGCCATTGACAGAATACAAAAGGAGTGAAATATATGACTTGCTTGACTAAATATATTATGCCTATATGGTTGTCCTTTGAAGAGCTTTGACTCCAGGTGTTCTTGTGTTGTAGCCTTTTCTATGTCACTGAGTATTTTTTAATTTCTTTTTTTTTAAACATATGGTGAAAGCAAAAGGCTGATAATAGCTGCAAATTTTTTTTTTTATTATTTTTTGACTTGTTCTTTAATTTATTACAGTAGTTATGACTCTGAAGTATCACTGTAATTTTTTTCCTGGAATACCTGATGTTTGTGTCCGGGTCTTTGGTCTGACCTATGACAAAGAACAAGCACAGTTATGAAAGACTTCTCTGCTCAAGCAGTGTGACTAGACGCTCAGCTGTGCATAGTTGCATTCAAGGGTATTCAGTTGCAGATTTTAGATTTGAGGGGCATTTTGAAAATATGGTCAAGAGTATGTGTCAGCTATGTGTCAGCCTTGTTTTGGGGTCCTGGTTCTTATACTACAAAAGCATTTATTTGGCCTTTAGTAAGACTCCTTCACCTGATGTTTTACATAAAATTTAATGTATGACTAAATCAGCCTTGTTAAAGCTCCACATCACCTCTCTGGAGACAGAAATTAATAATGATAGAGTTATGTCTTTATAAGGCTAAGGAGGATTTTAATGTGCTCATTAAAAAAGAAATTCACTAACAAAGTTAACATTGTCATACAATAGAAAAATTCCTAATTTTGTGGTGCACAATGGGGCATCCAATTTAGGAAGGGTCAGTGAGCTTCAGAGGTCCCTTTCCTCCTTTTTGGAATGAATACTTTCTTTGGAAATCTACCTTTTGAGGAGAGGGTGGAAGGCAGCAAGACCTTTTGAGATGACAATGAGATCAAAAAAGAAGGAGTGATTATTCAAATCCCTCAGAGAAATAAAAGCCTGAAGTAAGAAGAACTGAACCCAAAAAGGACCAGGCAGGGCGGGTAGCGGGCAAAGGGGAATGAGAAGCAGAAACTGAATGCAGAGGGCAAGGCCTGAATGGGAAGCAGTGAAAGAATTAGGAGTTGAAAAGGGAAGGAGGAGGGGAAATTAGGGCTGAAGAAGAGAAGAAAGCAGTGAGAGGCACATCATGGTGAATGAAGCAGAGATGGAAAGTTTATTCTTCTCAGCCCATAGCAGTTCTTTTGCATACTTTATGTGATGGATCTATTTTGCTAAAGCACAGCTTAATTGTGTTGCTGGTCCTGAAGTCAGTTTTATTAAATTTTCCATTTTTGCATCTGTTGTCAGAGTGGGCCACACTGGTGAGTGGCAGGTACTGTAAAGTTTCAGAAGGCCATGAGACAGCACATCTAGTCCTTCACTTGGTTGCTTAGATACACCAATGAATTGTGTTAGGAATTTTTCACCTCACATTTTCACTCCCCTATGCTTCAACTATTGCATTTTAGATAATAACATGAGCAGACTCCAGGCAGGCAAAAAATAAATTATTTTTATGAAGAAAGCTTCTTATAGCACAGCTGCCATAACAGCAAGCCCTACTAGATCAAGTAGACTTTCTCATAATTTTTCTAAAATTATTATTTTGCAACCTCTGTACTTAACATCCCAATTAATTAAACTTTAAGTGAACTTCCAACTCTTAAAAAATTAAAATCATTGTCCTTATTAGACAAAGAAAAACCTAGATTTATCCTATAGTAATTTTCTTCAGGATTTGAGAATAATAGTCCAGCTGTAAGTGAAGTTTCCCTTTCAGTACTGGGACGTAATAAGACAGAAATCAGTGTCATCTCCAGGCATGGCCTGCAGCTTTGAAAGAGTCAGCACACAGAAACCTTGTGAAGAGTTATCTCCTTTTCTGTCATTTAGCCTATTTTATAATTTGGCTCACATTGAGTCTCTTTCTGGCTGCTTAGAGATCTGGGAGAGCTTCATGGGTCCTAGACATAAATTGAGTCTAACCTCTTTGAGAAAGAAAATAAGGTGAAGCAGGTGTCAAGGAGGGAGAGGGAGAGGAAGAGGATGATGAGGGCAAGATCAAGGAAGATGATGAAGATAATAATGAGAACAAGGAGGAGGAAAATAAAGAGAGAGAAAGGGAGGGAAAAAGCAAGAGAGGAAGAGCGAAGGAGCTGATTATTAATGAAGTTTAGCTAAGAAGTTACAGGAAAGATGGTGGATTTCTTAGCAGTGAAAAACCTGTTTTACAAATATTTAAATGCATTTTAAATGTTTAAATATTTTATTTCATCCCATGAATTTAAGAAAAATAATTTCAGAAATAAAGAAAGTGCACTGAATCTGGCTGTATTCTTATTTTTTTTATTTATGAAGAACAACCAATGCATGACACTACACTTTAAGAAATTAGACGTAGATGCTAAATAAATTGAGTATATAACTGTGGAAATAATGAGATATAGTGAAGTATCTGAGTAAGTGCAGTCTCTGGAAGAATAAAATAATTTGAGCATCCTGTTACAATGGTAAGAAAGAAGTTTAAAAATTATGGTTATTAAAAAAGAACTGATTTACTGCAGGAAGAAATAGAGAAATAAAATATCCCACTAAGAAAGTAAGTCACTAACTGTTATTTTAAATCAGAATAAAATATATTTTGCCATAGACAAAAGTGCATTCTCATGTGTCCTGTAAGTTTTGGTTTGGTTTGTTTTTTTCTCCAAATTTATTTAACCTGCCAGAAATTCTGTTGTACATTCAAATTCTACACAGAAATATTGGGAAGCTTGTGCAAGGACTCTGTCTCTTAAAGTCCTGAAAACAATAGAAGATGGCTACATCTGCAATGGTTCTGATTTCATTTATAGCCAAGTGCAGATATCAGGGTATCACAAGGGAAAGTGTGATTCAAAATACACCAAAGATTAGCATCTGCAGACTTTCTACTCCCTTTTAAAGGAGGTGACCTATTTATTAATAGCATTTCCAAAGAAATAAATTGGTTTCTATTAATTGCCCTGCTCCCCCCATATGAACGCTGTCTCAGTGCTCCTATGTTTCTGTGTGTTCATGAAACCTTAAATGGAGAAATCTGACAGGGAGTCTAAACTGAGTTTTAACTACTTTTTCTTAAAAACTTACTTTGACATATGTTTAGAGGAAGCCATTGCTCTCAGCAAAAAGGAAAAAAAAAACTTTGTCCAGGCATTCCAGTAAGTCTTTTTCCCCCCCTTTTTTTAGCAGGGTGTCAGGGTGTCTTTATGGTTTGTAGTAATTAATAAATGAGACATGTTTGCAGACATTAATTGGTAGTAGACATTAATGAATGATTAACTAATACTTTCCTCCAAAGAAAAATTCTCCTAAGGAGAATTCCACATGAAAAAATCATTGCATTCCAAAGAATTCTGCATGTGCCAGGTATAAGACTGTTGAGCAGTCACTCTGCAGTGGCATCAACTACCCTTGAGATGCATTAACTGGATCTCACCAGTCCCTGCAGGTTTGGTAGATCCTATGCAATGAAGTCCCTTCTCTTTCTTCTGGCTAAAAGGTGTACGCAAAACACTTTGATACTCTACTCAGTTGACATTTGGGGTCTTTGCTGAGCTAGGGAACAGTTTAAATGGTCCAACTTAGAGGCATTCATTAAAGGTATTATGACTCAGAGATTCCACAGCCCATCATGTCATTATATTTTACGTTTCACCAAGCACTGGCTGAGTGTCAGTAGTTGCCTATACACTTATCCTGAAATACCAGGGAAAAGAAACTTGAGTTTGATTAAGCCACAAAGAAAAGGATGCAATCTAAGTTGAAATACCTAATGTTTACCCCAGGATCAGAACACGCATCCTTATTAATACAACTCCTTGACTGACAAGTGAAGACCTGAGCAGCTGACGCATCCACTATGTAATTGCAAACTCTCAGAGTGATTATTGTCTTCCAGTCCCTTCTTGGTTCTTGGAAGGAGTCCTCTGTGACTTCAAAGGATGCAAGGCTGATATGCTACTCTGGCCACTGACAGGTAGATGAAGGCCATTTAAGATATGTCCTTGTTCAGCCTGCTCATCCTTCCTGCTTCCATAACAAAGAAGAAGAACATCGTGGTCTACTGCAGACCTGGACTTAAAGCAACATACATTAAACAGGATTTTGATTCTCCAGTTGAGCTAGAAGTTGCCTTTAACTTGCAGAAACTTTCTAATATATTTTGCAACAACTTCTATAATTTGATTGCCTAAACATGCTTATTAAGTCTTGATTATAAAGTCCTTGGAAAATCCAGTTTTACTACTGGATAGGGCACACATAATTGTCAGCATTTGGAAAGACATGCTTAAGCACTGTGTCGAGCTGTTAAAGAGACTTGACTCAAAACATATGGTTAAGAACTGAAGAGTAGGTACATATTTATCTAAACAGTGGATATTTGCAAACTCAAAGGAATACGTATGAGGACAATCAAGATTTGGGAGAGAAAAAATTGAAGTAAAATTTAAACAGTCATTTGGACAGAAAGGGTGTATGAGAAAGAAAAGCTCCAGAGGAATGAAGAGCTATTTTTGTCTCCATTTTATAAGATAGACAACTACATGTGACAAAATATAAGTGGGTTTTTTTAAAAATAATGTACTCCTGGCAGGGTTACCATGTGAATAAGGTATATAGCAAGTAATACAGTCTGTCTTTCTTGAGTGACTTTCATAAAATCCATATTCAGCAACTCTTGCTTTCGAGCAAACAATGGGACATTCAGCTTATATGCGAGGGGAAAGGGCATTCCAGTGAAAAAGGAGGGCACAGAATGGGCAAGAGGAGCAATATTGGCACAAAAGAGTCAAAGAATGCCAATTCAGAAGGCGAGTGTGAAAGTAAAATCTGCTTCCATGCCTGCTACAGCATATATTACACAACTGGCACTTACTTGGCAAATCATCCACTCAGGCACTGAACTTGGCAGCACCACAGGGATAACCTCTATGTGAGGAAGGACTGTTCCTCAACAATATCTCTAAAATATTTGGCACCAAAGTACCAAATTTTTTTTTTTATTTTTTTTTTAAGAAAGCAAGTATTTCTTTTACTTCATATTTCACTTGAAAATGAACATTCTCTTTTGTCTGCAAGGAGACATCCTGTCAGTGACTTTTGGTATATTCTTCATATGGTACTTAGGATTACTTAATATTGTGTACAAATGCCATTGCACAACCATCCCATTTTGTAGAAGTTCCCATGTTAGAGAGCAATGGGTGTATTCAGAGACTTGCTCAGTTTAAATGACTGCCTTGTTAATTATTTGAGGAATTATGACAGAGTGCTTGGGGCTGCAGTGCTCTGGTAGAAAGTCTACAGACGGAAAAATAAAAAGCACTCAAAAGAATGGTGAAACTGAAATGTATTTTTTTCCAGTGACATACTATCTTCTGCACAGTAGTGGAATAAAGATTTGGGGCATTAATAAGAGGAACAGTCTTTTTTATCTTTAGCAAAGTAAATCTATTCACTTTAATGGTTGGCTGCAGGTTATATACTTAAATTACATAGTCATGTAGAAAATTAGTGGCCAAATTCTACAAACATGAGAGTGAATGCTGTTAATTTGTGCAACAAAAGTCAGGAATATGTTCAAAACATCCCAGGTTACAGCTTTTGGATAGTTGCTTTAAAGAGGGATGGGGTCACATGTTTCCTAGAATGAGATAGTGTGTTTCCAAGCACACTCCAAATATAAAAAAAATCAATCTTCTGGATAAGAACCTAAGACTCTTGAAGAAAGCAGGGGTTAATTTTTCGTATGGATGGAATTATGATTGCTAGAACGAAAAAAAATATGTTAGTCTTCCAATTTCAAAGAAACATGAAAGTGAACAGAGGCAAAGGTGTTTATTATGATGCAGATGAAATTAATTCTTACAGACTTGATTTTGATTTACATTTAGTCTCTAAGGAATAACTGAAGTTTTTCACTGAAGTTAAATAATAGAATGTCTTCTTGCTGTGAACAACAAATTCAAAGATTTGAATCACCAGATTCAAAGTCTTTGAATCAGGAGAATGAAAGAATGAAAGTCATGTACAAATACACGTAGGCATTGTAAGGTATTTACACTCTATTCAGTACCTCCCACAGAAAGCCTGTTCAGGTGGAACATGGACATTACTTTTGAATAATGTAGGTGTAAATGCCATCATGATCTTTAGAGGATATAATCATTCTGAGAATTATTCTTGCTAGGAAAGATTGCAGCAGTGAAGTAGCAGACCTTTGTAGGTAAACATTTTAAGAAGCCTAAACAGTGTTTACCCATATCCCCATACTTAGTAGCAGATGGCATAAAATGGCATCACGTGTTGATCTCTCTCTTTTTCTCTTTCAATTCCACTGTCACTCATTTGATGAATAGAGGGTCACAGCCAAAATGACGCACACATTAGTGCCTGAGGCCCAGATGAGGAAACAAGACTAATTTCAGGTCTGAAGTTGACCATTTTAATGATGGTGGGAAGAGACGGGAACTACATCTGATCAGATGGGATAATCAGCTGACTTTCACTGCCTTCCTGACCTGTAATGGGCATCGCAATATTTGGTCTGGACAGGACCTTTGCCTTCTGTCCTTCTGTGTCTCCATGCTCTGAGGCTGCAATGTGTTCTATATTGGGTGCTGGCACTCCCAGAATTCTTATGCTAGCTTTGAATGTTCATCACAGCTACACTGGGTACAGATTTTCTGAAGGACTTCACACAATCTTGATTCCATTATCTTCAAAAAGAACATCTCACTTCAGAAGACCATGAATCATGTAGATGAAAGTATCTTTTAGAGGATGAGCAGCACCTTAGAGAAAATGGGCCACAAGACCAAAATGAAGGAAATCTTAAGCTCCTGAGATTGCTAGGTGAAGATTTTCTTTGTAGTTGTTGGAGAGGTTTTTAGCAACTCTCCCTCAATTTGTCTGCCTTGGATCTGAGATCACAGGGAGATACAGGATCTTCTCATTTAAATGATCTCTTTTTCCACTGCCATATAATGCCATGGATTCAACAGCAGGAAATTGCAAATTCTCCTTTCCTGTCCAGCATATTGTAAGCCCTGCTTGTATCTGAGATCTGGTGGTGTCTACTCCTGTGTGCTAGCACAAACACTACTTGCTGAGTAAATAAAAGAGCTTTCTCTCTCATACCTATATTGCTGTGGCTCATATCTTGCCCAAAGGTCTTAAAGTAGATGTCTCTCCTTTACCCAAAATAATCACATTCAGCTTTTGAATTGCAACTGAGATGGCAGCTTCACAGCCTAACAGTCACAGCAAACAAAACAGGATCATAGGAAATTCAGCAAAGATTTTTGATTAAGAGACATCAGCAGTGACTGTAGATCTGTGAACACCAGGGTTATTTAAAGTTCTTGGAATCCTTCATTTATAGTCATTTCTGTGACTTGCCACTGTGCTATCTGAGTGGCTCAGAAAACTCCCATGAGCAAGGCAAAGAATGATCCCAGTTGTGGGAAGAAGAATAAGAAGGCTGAGAGAAGTGGCAGTCACGCAGAGCATTTGCAGTACAGCCAAGATCACACTCCATGCTTCCTCCCCTTTATGAGTTTCCCATCCTTCCTTCCTTTTACTAGACTGTTGGCCAAATAAATATGTGCCTTCTATCCAAAGGTCTTTCTCCTGGTTTTATCATCGTGATCAAGCTAATTGGGAGCAGGAGGGTAAATGAGGCATAGCTGATGCACATGGCATGATGCCCAGCTGACGCTACTATTAAGCTGATGCCGGAAAAGTTAGGAAACCATAGCCTGGCATTGAATAATAGGCCTATTGCAACTCAAGTGTGGGGCAGAGAGAGATTTTCCTGCAGCTGGCACCATGTCTACAAGTGGCGTACAAGAGAAAGTAATGAATGACTTGGGTCTTTATGTTTCCTAGGTTCAAATCAGCACAGTTCATCACGCAGCCATGAGTCTGACTGATGACTCCATGTAGAAAGCAACAATCATTTCCCTTAAGAGTGACAGATGAAGAATAAGTTGCAGCTATAATCTCCCATTTAATGGGTTATATTGTCAATTTAATGGACTGTATTTAATAACTGATTTAAGTTCCAGTTCTCTGTTTTTATATCTGATATGAATACCTATAAATTAAACATGGCTTGTGATGAAGGATAGCAGGTAACAGCTGACATAATAAACAAAGTATGCTGGAGACAAACAAAACTTTAATTTCAGAATGATTTTGCTCCATCAGAACAAGGTACTGGCATCTTGCTCAGCACTTTTTCCATTAAAAGCCCATTTGCCCAAAGGGGAGCATCTGTTAAGATCACTGCTGCCACATGGAAGCCTTTTCCCATATGGACTACATAAAAAATGAAATGAGGACATAATTTTTCAACACAAATGAAATGTGTTTTTTAAGCAAAAGAGAAAAGCAGCTATATAAAATTCAAACTCTGCTAGTAAAATTGGGTGAAACCTGCCTTTATCCCCATCTCTAGTCTGGTTATCCAAATATGCTAAGCTGCTTTGAGTACCTGACTTTGGAAGGACAAGGTTGAGTTTCTTCAATTAGATACTCAAATCACCAAAGATTTTTATGAAACTCTAGAGCTATTATTGAGTGTGTTTCTGCTTGGTTGGCGATGTTGATGACTTACAGGAAGGTTGTGGGTAATTAAAGGCTTTATAGAGTGGTAACTATTAAAAAACAATTATTTACTATTGATTAGCATATTATGATGGGGCTAGTTAAGCAGAGAAACAACTCATTCAGTGTTTCAATGGATTTGCCTTTGATGGGAATTTTCTTGAAGATAAGCTGCTTTTCTAAAAGGCTTGGGAACATTCAGACAGAAAATCATAGCTAAAATTCTCCTTTTGTAAGGGGTTGTGTTTTAATTACCATAGTGTTTCCTTCAGTTTTTTTCCTTCTACGGCGCTAGAAATGTAATAGGTTTCTATGTGCTTATAAAAGAAGCTATTGCAATGTTTATTTGGGTCGAGCAACAATCTGGTAAAACGCTGTTCTTTGATATTTGATCTGCATGTATCTCCCTTTCCCCCTCACCACAAGTAGGTGCAGCCAGGAGGGACTGAAGAGTGGAGATGAGAACTGACTAGAGGCTCCTTTGCTCTACTGCTTGTTGTGTGCCACACCTAAACCACCTCCTAATTGCAGAGCTATACATAGGGAACTGTTAGATTAAGTACAGAACTGGTTTTACAAGGTTACTTTCCTGTTATAAGAGCACAGTAGGCATCTTAAGAAGGATGGAGGGGCACAGGACAGAAACATGGCCAAGAGAGATGAGAGGTTCTTGTGGGTCAAAAGAGTCATAACAAAATATTCCTATGACCTTGCATCACTCCATTGCAGTGTCTAGCAGGAATGTTTAACCCATGTTCAGAAATCTAAGAAGAATTATAACTGCATGGGCTTTCCCAACATCATCCTATTTTTTCTATTCCAGGGCTTTTATAAGGCTTTGCTATTCCTGAGTCCCTTCCAGCAGCTGCTGCTGCTGTTGTGGATTTGCAGCTGCTGTTTCTGTGTGGGCTTTGCTGCCATATGGCACCATAATTCCCACTCACCACAGCTCTGCCCACTCTCCTAATATCCACAGTGTTATTGAATAGTACATCACTTTGTTCTTTGAAGAGAATGTTATGTGTTCTGGCTGCTAATCATGAATCCTAGGGTTTTAGTCCACAGACCTGAAGGCTTAATTAAAGTGCTGCAAGTTTGGTTTTTTTTTTTAATCAATTACCCTCATTTTCTGTAGTAGGTGAGAAATATTCCTCTTTACACCCATCCTTAACTGGACTGCAAAGCTCTTATCAGTGGGCAAAAACATGTCACCAAACATGCAATCTTTGAAAAGTGCAGTTTTCAATAAAGCATACCCTAGAGAAATATCAGAGATCGTTTGTTTAACTGTTCTGGGAAGGTTCATTCAATATGATGTGCCATTAAATCAAACAAGCTGGAGGTCACCTGGGCTTATCTTTCAGTCTGTCTTTTTTCTGTTTAAAACCTGTGATGTCAGGGTGTTGTGGGCAGGTGGATGTGTTGATCTGACTCTGGGCTTTCAAGCTTTTCTTTAGTACCACAGCACCTTGAGTAGAAGTCCCCCAGAGATGAGAATGAAAGAAAGGGCAATTTGATTTTTTTTCTCTCATTCTTCTACTTTTTTGTTATTGTGCCTTGCTATGTTTGCTGCATGTACAAAAATACCAGTGAGCTGTAATGATGTCTCATTTCTCCTGCCAGTACCCTCCATTAACAACACAACTGGATCAGACACATGGGTACATGGTTTTGGCTGTCAATGGAAAGTAACACTTTTCTCAATCTCATGTAGCTATGTTCTTTTCTAGAACAAGAGAGAATTTACTGTTTAGATATAATGATATCATTACAAAAATGTAGCCTATTTTTAGACTAGAGAATTTCTTGTGCTCATTTAATCCTGTACTGTAAACTATTTACCAGGCAGCAAAAGCACAACTGAGCAGGGAGCAACCTGTCTGAAGGGCATGGGATTGAACAGTTAAACTTTTAGATCCAGAGTTGCAAGCTGTCAGCTGATAGCATCTTTGCTTTCTGCTTTGTTGCAATGTGAAGGCCCCATAGAGAAAATGGGGATGGCATATGAATAATAAATATTGCAGAGAAACAGCTGGAGTTTCTCAGAGTGCCAGTGTTCCTGTCTGTAAAATGCTTCCCTGTATAATTTACTAGGTGTCTCTGATTAAAGTGGAGACAGTGTATACAATTACACCTAACAAAGCAATACCTCCAAACAAAAAGGGTCATTGTGTTGCCTGGAAACTGGTAGTTTGTCTAAAAGTGAGCACCTGCACTTGCAGACCAGTGTTAATTTGTCCTGCTTTTGGGCAGGAGCAAACATTGAATTCAACCCAAGAGCAAGACACTTGTTTGTCCTCGGGAGGAGCCCTGCCATAACAGTGAGGGTGTCCTCACTTCACAGGGAGCATGGACAGAGTTCCATGTTCTGTCAGCACTGGGCAGAATAAATGGCATTTTACTGCACACCATGAGGCTGCAGTGTGGGAGTATATCCCAAAATCTCTATCTGTAAGAGCCAAGGAACAGCCATACATGCTTCTGATCCATTGTGGATAAAACATGGTTGTTGTGACGTGACTCTGGATTCTGTTCCTTTCAATGTGGGCATGGCAGCAAATTCAGGCACTGAGCATGAAGCAAGGGTTTAGCTTGAGGATAATTTTTGTGTATATATTAATATGTTTGTTTCTTTGCTTCCCTGCTGGAGGAGCATTATGAACTTTTTCCTATGATGTAATGTCACAGTTGTGAGAGCCATTGAGCCTGTTATAAAGGACATTTCATGCTGTTGTATTTGCTGAAAAATTTTTCATGTTTCCAAGAGCAAGAATATACACCCAATTATTCATAAAGTGCTGATTATCTCCATGTGGATTTAATTAGAAAATTACTAAAGAGAAAGTAACGTGCTTTCTTTTTACAAACACAAGTTTCAGGAAAAAAATTGCATAAACCTTGCTGTCTTGGTAGCCTTTAAAATGATAATAATAATAACAACAATAAAATCTTGTTCTCAAAAGGCCAGGAAAGCATTTGATGTAAATAGATTCAGCTCCATGGAAGCACATGGATTTTTGCCAATTGATACCAATTTAGAATCTCTCTTGACCTTTCATGCAGGGATATGAAGTAGCCTTATGGCAACTGCAAATTTTGAAAATGACATAGTTCTTTTCAGACACATTTTACAGAATAATTGACCCTTAAAAAGAAGATTTGATAATAAAAAGTCTACGATAAGTGGGGGGTCTGTTTTGGTTTTGTTTTTTGTTTTTATTTGGGAGGGTGGTAACACAGTAAATCATATTTTCTTGAAGACCATGACTGTTATTCTGGGTTGTATTGAATACAACTTCAGTATGTGAGAAAATTAAATTGATTTTGATGGACTTGTTCACAATACAAGGGGATTATTCAATTACACTTAAGTTGTTAGAATTGGATCTTGGCATAAATAGAAATAAAATTTTATTTGTGAAAAACAGATGGAACAGGGTTACATCTTTTCAACTTAGCTAGCTACCTAGCCCCTTAAACACTAATCTTCCTAGACATGTCATTGAAGGAAAGCTTGTAAAAACTTCTTGACACTCACCTACCCTCATACTGAGGCGACAGGTAACTGTTTCCCACTGAACCTCAACCAGCAGCCACGTCCTCTGCATCATACACTGCCATTTATTCTTGGAAAGAGGAAGCCCTGAATTCATGTCTTCTTTGTCTGAGGAAGATTTGATTTAATTCAGACTGTATTGCAGGCTGACCAGCCCTCCAGTGCTCTGGTGTCCTGGATACCAGAGTACTCGGCTCCCTTGAAGCTGCATGGTGCAAAAGGCTGTGCAGTGTGCAGAAGGCAAGCGAAAATTATGTTCTCTGGGTAAAAGGACAGACCCCTTCCCCTTTCAGGAGTTCCTCTTCTTCTCCTTCTTTGGCAGGAGCCCAAAGTGGAAGGGCATCTATGCCTGAATTACATGTCTCAGTTGGGTTTGTCATCCATTAAAAAGGGCAATGGGATCCACTCTGTTTCCAAACAGTATATTAGCCCTCCTATGTCAGTATTTGAGGGGAGCTGTGCGTAGCAGAGAGCTTCACATTGTTCCTCTGTGTCTTGTCATCACATACCAACACAGGTGGATTTCTGATCTTTCTCCTACCTATTTTGTTTGTTTTTCTTGCAGTAGAACACCTTCACTCTCTCACTTACTAATTCTGCCTCAGCCTTTACCTGGGAATTTCTGCCCACATCTTCTCTCCTTCTGGATAGCACACTTCTTGTTTGTCCCACTCTACTAAAGCATCTGAGAACAGCAGAAGACCTGCTTTTTAGCCCTACTTTGGATACCTCGCTGTTCACGGGGTAACATTTGACTGTGCTTTGCAAAGTGATTTGAAATCATAGCCAGAGGCACTATGAAGTTTTTTCCATGGATGAAAATTTCCATGTCTGTTTGATGTCCCTTCACTTATCGGTGGCCATGCTGAGACTATGAGCTGGAGAGAGGTAGTCTTAGTTTGCTAATCATTCTCATCTCACATAGAGTAAGGAGGCAAGAACACCTCTGGTACAGGTCTAATTGTCAACTTTTTTCTGATTCCTGGCTAGACACACAAATTATCAAGGATAGTGTCTGAAACAAATAATGTAACCCACAAATTACCTACCTCTTAGTTTTCAGGCTATAAATACAAAACCTGCAAAAGTGCTTGATTAGAGGAGCAAAAGAAAACCAATAGGATATATTACAGAAAAAGTCTATTTTAGCAGCTATGGCATGAATTGCAGAACAATTAGAATCAATTTGAATGTTCTGTCTTTTAGATAAATGATGGAACTATAACTGAATGGAGTTTGGACTTAAGAGGGAATCGAAATCTCTGGAATTTGTTTCATAGAGGTGTGCTGGCAATAAGACTGGGATGAAGCTGAATATAAAGAAACCAAATAAGGCAAGTTCTTGAGTGATGTTTAAATGAGAAGAAATCTTGTTTAGTACTTAGACTGCAACAAGTGAGCAACATTATTTGGAGAAACACACATGGGAAACACACATAAAGGGGCTGCATTGCTCTATCACTAGACACTACTGTTACTTATCAAAAGAAAGATAATTCATTACCTTATCTTACCTTTTGTAAGTATAGTGAATAATGCTGTACATTTAAAAAAAATCACATTAGTGAAGCTAAGGTATTGAAGTAGAGCAGTGGATTTATTACAAACCAAGGAAGATATAATTAATAAAGTAAGTAATACAAGGAATGAAAAATTAGTGTAGTGCTTCATAGGTAAGCATTGATTTAACTGGCTCCATCTTAACTCTGCTCCAGAATTAAAAAAAAAAAAAAGGAAAATAATCAGATCTTTATACATGTAGACATGAATGTAATTTAACAAAACAGGCTGAATCATGGATTTAATTACACAGCAAGTGCAAGTAAAGTGTTTGTAGTGCTGTTATAGAAATGTGTCTGTGATAAACTCATTCACATTACATTCTGTTTCTAATTCAATTTCCACGCACAAGCCCAAATTGCTGGGTTTTGTTCTATCACTATGGTTATAACAAAACCAGTATAAAGGAGGACATGTTTTGTCAGCCTTTCAGTAGCTGGATATTAAAAAGCTATATCTTCCTTCCTGAAAAATGCCATTCTTACAGTTAAGCAAAAAAACCCACAATTTTATAGCAAATCTATTTTATGTCCATGAATTATATATACTACATTAAAATAAAATTTGAAGCATCCACCATAAAATTGTACATTAAAATTCATACTGAAAATGAAAGAGGAATGAACTAAAACAGGATCTTTGACATATAGCAAATTTTATGGAAAAAGAAAATTGAATCCCTGCCTGAAATTTCTGCTTTTCATCATTATCACAGTTTTGGTACACCATCACTTCTAAGCTATAATTTTGTTACTAATTATGTTATTAAGGTATTAAGATGGGTCTACATACTTGTTCTTTGCCCCTGTGCACTGCATGAACTGCAATCCCTACCTCTGCCTATCTTTGATTTTTGTTTTAGTTTTAGAATGAACAGTTTAGGGATCAGTTGTCCACAGGGCATAAAATTGTCCTAGAATACCCATCTTTTTTTTTGCCAAAAGACAACACTTTCAAGCGCTTGCATTTCCACACGCCCCCCCCGCCCCCCCGCCATCTCTTGCAGCAGTTGAATATACAACCAAGCAATTTCCTGCTGAGAGGGGAAGAGCAGTGCATCCCTGGTAAATAGCCATGTGCTTATTTTTACCCACTGTTTTTATGTGTAGAACAAGTGTGGACAAAAAGGACTGCAGATTAACTAGGCACTCATGGGAAAGAGCTGATATTGGTGAGCCCTTCCCTTGAGTTGATTTGTCTAATGATATTCTGGTCATACCATCACAGGATCCCATCCAGAGCCTTGGTGTTGGAGAGTTTGGTAAAAAAACTTAATCGCTTTTGATTTGTGTTCTACAAGATTTACAATCGGCTAAATAAAAGTCCTGATTCCTTGGCAATGATGTCTGCACTGTTGAGGTGTGGGACTCTGGTGCTGCACGTACTTTTGATGCCAATATAAAGCTTCTGCACTACAGTAGCAGCAGGAGTGTTGTGCTGAGGATAATCTATACTGTGATTTGCAAGAAGAAAAAGCACATTTAAAATGTTTCCTTAGGACCTGAACTTGTCAGGATCATAGCCTAAATAATGTAGTAACTTACCCAGTGGGAGAGCAATGCATGGCCAAGTTTTGCACCAGAAGAAACCTTTTTTAACAAAAGGAAACATTTGGGCTTTGATTTTGTTTGACATTTGGCAGTAGAAACTGTTCTGGTCAAGTAAACATGATGGAAATGGTGTACCAAAAGTAATTTTTATCACTTACCCAAGATCATGGCTTGGGACTATCCTCATGAAAGATTGCATCAAGGTTAGCCTTTGACTAAGGCAGGAATAGGTGTAGGCCAGAGTTACTATCCCTTGGAAAGGAGGAAAAATGTAAACTGAAGACCTCTGTGCCTATTCCATTCCAGGAGTCATCCAAAAAGACAAGAAATAAGCACTGTACCCTGAAAAATGCATTATTGCCCCTCTTTTCTGTGAATACATTTGCTGTAGTAAATATGTGTTGTTTATAGATGGAATATAATACATGAAAAAAAAATTAAGTATTTATTTTGATTCCTGTAGCCATTTAGCTTCTCTTTGGATAAATTAGGCTTCTGTGCATTCACCACCTTAGCATGTCCACCACTGAGTCAGTTATGTATTTCCAAAGCAATCTGTTTAGATATTTTTGCTTGTTCTCAATACAGAAGAAATTTAAAATGAACTTAGGCAAGCACTAGATAAAAGAATTTTTATTATGCACCTTATCTCACAGCTGGTGCAAAGGAAGTTAAATAAATATAAGTGACATGGGGAGATGTTTTTCTTCAAACTAGTCTTAAAAACACCATTTAAAATATTTAAAAATCAAATATCGAAGAAATTTGTTTCTCAGACCTAATTTTTGTGTATGAAATTCATCATTGCATTTGTACTTCATGATTCCACCTTGCTCAAAGTTGAACTTAAGCCAAAGATTTCAGAAGTAATTGACAGACTTTTAATATAAATTAAAAGATTCTTTCTTTAAGTTACTTCAGTCTTTTAAAAAGGATGAACATTCATCATGACTGCTTCAGGATTCACTTTAATACATATTTGATGAGATTTGAAAGAAATCAGACTTAGAAATTCTCTTTTATTTAGGCTTATTCTAAATACTGAACTGGAATCAACCTTGGATTTAAAGGAATATTAGCTCTCTCCTCACATATTCTGTCTAGTCTTGTGAGAGCTGCCCATTGTGCCCAAATACAACAGTTTCTTTAGCAGTGCTGAATTTTCGACACTAAAGACAGCCTCTCCTCAATGGGGGTTACTACAAGGGGAAAAAGAAATTTTCAGTGCGTCAGGGAAGGGACAATCTAATCCTCTTTACTGGTACATCTGCTCTGGCAGTTTTGCTCTACAAATCAAAAGGCATCCCATTAATTAAAGTTCCTTTTGCTTTCATTTTTATTCAGCTCAAAAAAAGTGACCACTATTCAAAAAAAAAAAAAAAAAAGGTTTCAGCCCACTTTATTCATAAATATTCACCACAGAAGTGCACACACTTTGTCTGGTTTCCTTTTTTCTTTTTTTAATTTCTTTCTTTCTTTCTTTCTTTCTTTCTTTCTTTCTTTCTTTCTTTCTTTCTTTCTTTCTTTCTTTCTTTCTTTCTTTCTTTCTTTCTTTCTTTCTTTCTTTCTTTCTTTCTTTCTTTCTTTCTTTCTTTCTTTCTTTCTTTCTTTCTTTCTTTCTTTCTTTCTTTCTTTTTCTCTCTTTTCTCTCTCTCTCCTCTCTCTCTCTTTTTTCCTCTCCCCTTTTCCTTCTCCTTTTTAATAGAGAACCTTTCCTTTTGGCAAAGTGCAATACATTCAAAGAGTCTTATAAAACAAAGCTTTCAGTTCTTGGTCAGCAACAAACTCATCTTTGTTCATGCAGCTCTATTAAGGAAAGAAGGCCAATTTTATGCAGGTTTCTATGGTCTGCAGCACAAAGGCATCTATCTGCATGCAAGCTATCTGGCAGCCACACAGCAGACTATGAGATCATCTATTTTAGCAATAGCCAGCTGCAATGAGGAACTGTAAAAATTATAAACTGGTTTATATAGTGCTTTGTTTTTTCCCAAACAGGAGGCATTACAGATTTATGTATTGTTTTGTGGACAGATAACAAGTACAGCTCATGGGGTGCCTTCACATCTAGGTCTCAGGAGCTGGTCTGCATTTTCCCTGTGCATCTAGGTCTGTTTTCATTGGACACTAATGTCATCTATCTTAAGCAGGAAGTGATGCTCGACTGCTTTATCCCTGGGGTTTTGACTGTTGTCTAAGGAATTCTGGCCCTTTATTTGATGGACTTTTGCTGTGCTTTTTCTACCATCCACTATTATTCCACAGTGGGTGGCCAGCCATTTAACACTTGCCAGTTGCATCATACACTGCCCATAAAGACCACATACTGTAATTTCACAGCATGAAGAAAACGAGAATATTTCAGAATTTCTTCTAGTGGAAGAGAAAGATGTTTTTAGAAGGGAACTTGAAAGGAATTGCAAGGGCTTTTATACAGAAAGATGAGTTGTCCAAGGCAGGATGCATACCCTGATCTAAAACAGAGTGAAAAGGCTCCCTTTCAATCCAGCTGGATTTGAACTGGATCTGTGCTGTAGATTGACTTGTAAAAATGAAGGGTCTGGGCTGCATTTGGATACGTAGTTCAGTGTGTTTCCTTGTTTATTAGCATAGGTAGAGGAGAACCGAATATCTGAGTAGAGTCAACCAGAAAGTAATTTCCTGAAAGACAAGTTTTGCTGTTGTGCACAGTGCCCACCTTATGAACAGATGAGCAAGATACCATAATAAGGTATAGTGGGGAACTGTATTATGTCAACCCTTGTGCAAAAAACTCTTTGAGCTTGTTTTTATAATGCAGTGACTGCCAGGAGGACAGTGTCTTATTGAAGGAGAATGCCCCAGGCTTGCTTCTCCATGTAGTTAAATTAGTACTTCCCTAAATTTGAAGGCTAAGCATACTGTGTCAGAAGTATTCTCCTAAATTTATTGATGCAATTCTAAAATGGTAAAGCCATGAGGTTTAGAATTTGTTTTTCCCATATCATTTGAATATCATGGTTTTGGTGGTTTTTTTTGTTTTTTCTTTTTTTTTTTTAACTTAAAACACCTAAAAACCTTAAAAGAGAGTGGAAAAACCATGATAACACCCATGCTTCCTATTGTGTGTGATATGTATTTACCTGAAAAGTAAAACCCATATAAGTTGTTCCTTTTTAAGTGTGTTTGGGTGAGAAATTTATTACACAGGAATAGAAAAGATTTACAAATTTTTGTTATCTAGGAGCAGCATTTTGGAAACAGTAATATTCTGTAAATATAGAATGCTGTATACTTTTTATTAAAGCAGGATATTCAGTTGCAGCTAGTTTGACAGAAAAACTCACCATGTCCATGAGAACAAAGTATTTAAATCCAGCATATTCTGACTTAAATAGTGTGATTCTGCAATCAGTCCAGTGATTCTTCATTCATGTGTTTTGGATCACAGCATCCATTCTGTGGTACAGAGCAATAGATGTAGAACAAATGAATGCATCATATTTACAGAATCACATTGCAGCAGAGAAGCAGAAATTCTACAAAGCATGATATTTGCTGCTGTAAAAAGGTGACTGTCTTCTTTCTCCCCCTCCAGATGAAAAACAGTCTTTGCCTTAGGTTATACACTTGTGAATCCCTAAGCTTTATTACTTTGTATTATTGTATTATTGTATTATTGTAACACATTATTACTTTGTATTATTAGCAATACTATATCTTTAGTTCTTATTAACATTACTGTTTACTAGCCTCATCCCCCAGCAGGAGATGTTGTGTAAATGCTTGTGGGAACTCTGTGTGTATTTGAGAAGATGGGTTCTCACATTGGTTTTAGCATTTCTTACAAAAGCCAAAAAAATAAGCCTTGTTCTGTTCCCAAGTATGAAAGAGAATTCATATCTTCAGTAACACCTTTGTGAGTGGGTGAGAAGTGAGCTATATTTCAAATGAATTATTTAGCCACCCACACACAGATTTAGATGGATGATTAACCCGTTAGTGTGTCTTTTCTTAGTGCATTCTTCACAATTTATAGTTGTAACACACATGTGTGTGCATGTACCAAGAAACTCAGCTCCTGGAAAACTTAGGTAACCCAACAAAGGTAGAAGAAATGAAGGAATATAAACAATCACAGACTCTCAGTAAACATTCTCTTTGGAACTATATTAAAATACACACCAGTGTGTAAGAACATTTGGAATAATATTTCAGAGAATTGAAAAATCTATAGCTATTTCTTAGGATAAAGCAAGGTTTCAAGAAAATGCATTCACATGCCTATTCTGTGAGCTGCTGTGGGATTGTTGGAGGAACTTCTGGGTGAAGTTCTGTTTAGGCTATGAGTCAAAAACCTCTCATGAGCTGAATTTATATATTCATAAGCTCTGAGGTCCCATGATTTCATTTGCTAATCATGAATTACTATAACTTAATCTTCTGCCACATGTCAAGTAGGCCTTCATAACAGGCTGCCTGCTTGCTACATGGGAAGTAAGAAAAATTTGACTGTTCATAACCTACAAAGGAAGAGCTATTTAAGCCTCATATGCAGATCTTAGGAGGTTAAGTATAGCAGTTATTGCTGCTCACCTGCAATGAAATAACTATTAGGCTACAATAATCATAGGGCTTCTATTTACTTATGTTTCTCAGTGTGTATGTCATTTTTGAAAATGGGACTTCAACAGCCTAAGTAATTTAAGCACTTCTGAAGATTTTATCTTAAGCAATGATAATTCCTTCTAGCTTTACAGGAATCAATCTATCCTGGGATTTTAAATTGTGCTGAAGGGTGCATTTTCCTATTGGTTCTCTACATGGTGAAGACCTCACGATAATAATCCCTAATTATTATTTGCAATGTAGTATCTGAGAAAGAAGAAAAAATTCTTCAGATAGAAGGAAGTCTTCATTTCCCTAGGAGTTTTTAAGTGATAAGTTAAATTTCATTGGAATAGCTAGTCAGGAAAACAGACACATAAATCAAGATGTTGGATATTTCTAATCCAGTGTCTGGAGCCCAGAGATCAGTCGAGTTTGCCCTTTTTTCCTCTTTGCAGATGCCTTTCAATTTGCAAAGAAAGGGTTATATACCCTGTAGCCAGTGGTTCTCTTAGAATGTTAGAGAGAAATATACTATTTGGATATCTAGATATTGGTATGCACCTCATAAATTATGTTCAAATAGATGCAGACTTTGGTTAGGACCAGTAGTTTCAAAGTAGTTTCTACATAGCTGCTCTAAAAATGTAGATCTAATTTACCCATAAAAAGAAAGGCATTTCCAGGCTGATTGTGTGATTAGGCTTCTGCTGAGGTCTGAAACAATGTTATGTTAGTCTTTAACAATCTGTTTTCCCTTAGGTGATAGAAATTGTTACATCATGGTGAAGCTTGGAAAGAAAAAGGAATGAAGGTAATGTGTCCAAATGAAGTCTTAATTTATGCAAGCAATTAGTTGTCCTTTGTTTTAATAGATGAAACAATCTGTTGTAGTGTAGTAGAACATAATTTGCCATTTCTTATTTAACACCAGATGTTCTGTGCTATTTGGAAAACTTATGTCAAGCACAGAATTATTTCTTGCCCTTCATACACAGGAAGTCAAACTGCCTGAACAGGACAATGTCTACTCCTGTTTTGTGTTCTTTTAGAGAATAATAGTGTCTATCTTTTACCTCACACAAGTTTTGCATGTCTTATAGATTTAAGGAAGTCATTATGTCTCAAATCTTGAAGAGACCACATCTAGAGATCAAACAGCATCAAATTAATACTTCCTTTTGAGTAGAAGAACCAGCAAAAATTCTTCCTCTCAGATTTGAACTTTATTGTAAGACCAGCCTTTCAGGGGGTGTAGGTAGGTTTAAAAAGAGGCTCTCACAGGATCTCCATGAGAGATCTAAAAGAGAAGTGTGTTCTTTATTGCTTGACAGATATGACTGTTTCCAACAGTTAAGGGCAGAAATATGATCCAATTCTGCTTTTAGGTGACATTGTGAGAGGCTTTTTTGCGCTGTGGGATAAGTTTTCATGCTCATATTCCATTAGTCAAAAGATGTGTTTGGATGCCTGGCTTCTTAAAACTAGGGTGGTGATTCTTCAGCTGGTTTGCCTCAGCTGAGTTTCATGATGCCTTCACAGTAAAACTTTCTCTTTCCCCTACCCACAGCACTGTGTTCTGCAATGGTCACATTGCAGCTCAACTGTTATTTGGCCAAAAATTCCTCGTTCCTTACTGTCACATGACAGAGCACATATTTATAGAGCAGCTTAATGGCACTGCTCAGGGAGTTGGAGGCTTTGATGTGCATTTGAAGGAATAAAATGAAAAAGACCTTTTTGATCCTATTAAGGGCTGTTTTCTAGAGTTTTAATTGCTACCAGTTGAGCTAGATGTAAACATTAAAACTTCCATTGCAACAAATAGGGTATGATACGTCTATTTTTATTTTCTAAAAGTAAAGACATTACATTAAAGCAGATTACACCTGCCACCTCTTATCAAAAAAGTAAGAATTTATGAAGTGTTCATAAGTTACAGTGAGGTAATTGTTCATAATTTATTCCCATGATCAAAAGAAAATCAAGATACAACTTAGATACTTATAAAAATAGAAACATACATATGTACATTAAAAAAAAGATCAGTAGATGTAATCAGTCTTTAATCTGGCAGGCAAAAGCCGTTTCTAGAGGTTAAACCAGATAGTTAGATAGAGGGTATCTATTTTTAGCTTTTTTTATGTGTTAGCTGGAACAAAAGTTCTAGTGAAATGACACCTGACTCAAACTTCAGCCCTTGCTGGTATGATTGAGTCAGATTTATTCACTATAGTGCTGTTAGTGATCTGTTGTTTCTCTTGGTTCTAGAGCAAGGGATTCTATATCATCCATTATACTCTATATTATTTTGCCTATCCCTAACTTTCTCACCTTATTCAACAGGTA
This sequence comes from Passer domesticus, assembly GCF_036417665.1. NCBI lineage: Eukaryota > Metazoa > Chordata > Aves > Passeriformes > Passeridae > Passer > Passer domesticus. The sequence goes on from NC_087478.1 coordinate 21,279,362, forward strand.
GGATACAAGTTATTTATTAGTTCTCTATCTGTTAGGAAAAGGATCACTGGATAATGTTCTGTAGTCTGTGCTGGGCAATGGGTCAGGCTGCTTTGTATGTCTCAGATTTCATGATGTCTGAATGACAAAAGCTGTAATCCATCCTAACTTCAGACATCTGTAGTGTTGTGTCTATGCTGAAACTAAATGTCCATGACTCTACTTCCATCAAGTAGCTATTTTCAGGATGGAAGTCATCATTCTATAATGAGAATGAAAGCAAAAATGAATAAAAATCCATAAATGCAGAACATAATGTAGTGAATTTTGGAGAAGTATATGTGGTCACTGGAAAATTCTGACATTTGATGGTTTTCAATTTTAATTTATGGCAAAATTACTAATAGAATGTCAAAATGTGTTTGAACTTTACGAACTTGGTGTTCAGAAATGCACAATTTTAAAATTAATTGCCATAGGACTTGGCAGCTGTTCCACTTGAAAGAGGGGCCTCACATTATCTTCAGTGGATTTAGGAATGCATCATGGATCTGAGTTTTGAAACACACTTTACTCATGCAGTTGCCATCAACTTAAGTCATATCTGACATGCACCTCTGAAATATGATTTGTATGTTAGGATGCAATTCTCTCACTGACACAGGGGCTGATAAATGAATGAGTAGGATGTATTGTTCCTTCATTTACACCTCACACCACTTAATAAGCAATACCTGCTACACATTTAGATCACCAAAAAAAGCAAGCAGTTTCTGATTCAATCTTTCTACCCTAATGAGACTTCAAAAATTACTTATGGTCAGTATTACTCATCATTTATGATAGAAAAGCCTTCTGTGTTTTACATCAAGTAGCCTATAAACCAGATTTGAAAAGATGATGACAACCTTTTGATATTTTTGTGTATGTGTGCATACTGAACTATCTTTAAAATGAAGATGAGTCATAAATTCAACACACTGCAACATCCATAGAAACACAGTCACATGGAAACATCAGTATGATTGTAGCAGCAGGGTAAGATTCAAGGCAGATTTGAATAAAATACTGAAGAATTGTTTGTTTACTTAAGTAATTCATAGAATTCAGCACCTATCTGGTTGCAAATCCTGTGGAAATATAACTTCTGAATTTGCTTAGAGAATATGAAGTTCCTTAAGCTGAAGAGCTATTAGATCTTTTAAAGCAGAGTGTTTGCCATTCCAGTGGAAAGGTAAAAACCGAGACAAAAAGCAGGGCACCTGGATGTGGACGTGTATGTCCTGTGAAAGTTTAATGGGAATACTGTGAGCCTTGAGAGAAGCCAGCTGTATCCTGGGCTGCATCAAAAGCAGTGTGGACAGCAGGTCAAGGGAGGGGATTCTGCTGACAGGAGAGATGCAAAGGGACTATCTTACAATAGCATAGAGTGAACACTATTCATTGGGGGGAGAATGTCTTCAAACTGAAAGAGAGTAGGTTTAGATTATATATTAGGAAAAAATGCCTTTATTGTGAGAATGCTGAGACGATGAAACAGGTTACCCAGAGAAGTTATGGATGCCCTATCCTGGGAAGTGTTCAGGGCTAGGGTGGATGGAGCTCTTGTTGCCAGATGAAAAATTGTTCCCACCTGGTGGAATAATACAACATTTATTCTTCATAAACCACTAGCCTATGGATCTGTACAATGCTTATTCTGTAGGATGATGTTAAGGATTGAGCAAGAAGAACCAGAGAGTATCCAGCCCAGTTATTCCTAATTTTTATCAGTTGACTAGGCCATCAAATATGACTTTGGAATCACTGACCACCCAGGACTACCAAAGATATCTCCAGGACAGAACTCATCACCATAAGAGAGGGAATATATATTAATGGTATTTGATAAAAGTATTATCATATTGATGTTTATTGCAAGAAAATTAATTAATATGTATGTAAATACAGTATGTAAACAGAAGCTCTTGCTGTACTCAGGATGAATGATATTTCAGAGGAGATATTCTCTTGTGCATCTGGTAGAATAAAGAATGCCTGCTTATTAATGCTACATTGGTGTTAAGGAATTGTATTTCTACCTATTTTTGATAACACTCTGAGCAACATAACCTTGTAAAATGTGTCCTTGTGCAAGGCAGGGGAATTGGAACCAGATGATCTTTGAGGTCCCTTCCACTCAGGTCATTCACGATGCCAAGAGGCAGGTGTGGAGGACAGGGAGGAAGAAATACTTTCTGAAGGTCACTGCCAAGTAGTGGTGATCATGAAGCTATGTCTCATTTTATTCACTGGTTGTATAGCCTGAAATCCAAATTTACTTGGATTTTTGATCTGAAAAGGAAGTTAGAATTATTTGTTCCAGGGAACTGAAATGAGGAAGCTGACTGAGCCATGTGTACTGAGAGCAAGGGCTACAACGCCTGTCAGAAGTACGATGTGGAGCTAGTGAAAGCTGATTGGTTCAGAGCCATGCTGATGATTGGGAAAGAGGGAGGTTTATTTCAATGTCTCATAGAGCATGTCCTTATTATGAGCTCTGTAAACTTTAACAACATCACTTTCAGCTTCCATTTACTATAACTGGAAGTTATTGTCCAGGACATGAAGCCACCTTCCTTGTATGCTCCCTTCAAAGGCTAAAATAATACAGTCATCTGAATAGACTGCTCAAAGCCCAAACTGTCAGGTTTAGTGCTAAGCAGTATCCACAAACCCACAAATACCTTGAATTGAAGGGTAATTAAGATGTCATGTTTCACCTTGCAAGTTACTACTACTCTCTACTGCATTATCATAAACATGGCATTTCTGTTCTCCCATCCTGAGTGATTAGAGATTCCTGAGAAGAAACTGCCTGGTGTTCCATCTACAGCTGTCAAAGGGACAGAAGTACAGCTTAGTAAAAAGGTGCACTCCACGTGCATTCATGCAGTTGCAGTTTGGAACTTTAAGATCTTAGAAACAAAGTACAAATGTACTCTTGAACATTGTAAATAAACTATCTAGAAGATAGGAAAACATGAAATGTGATTTAATCATGTCTTGAAACTAAAACAATGTTGAGGTACATTTTCCATCCAGCAGTTTGGGGTAAATTCCTCTTCTGGTTTTCTTCAAAGTCTTGTAAAGTACCATGATTTTAGTAAGATAACCATCCTTATTTTGCTGCTTTTGGACAGAAAACATGTTCCTAAATTTTCAAATTGCACAGATTGATTTTGATTTCCAAGACATGTAAGACAATGTTTTGCAACTTTTTGATGAAGAGTAATAGATTAGCAAGCATAAATTGAACTGCAATTCAAGCAACAAAGGGATAAAGTGATTTCACTCCATATTCCAGCCATGGATTGCTCAGCAGTGTCAATTGTAAACTGATCTTTGCTTCTCTGTATTTTTTCTTGGAAAGATTTCTGTACATTATTCTGTAGTTTAGTTTATATTTTCCTATCTTTTCCTTAATTCTTAAATACTGTAAAGTCTTTTGCATGCATTTTATAGTCTATTCCAAGAATGGTGTGTTTTTTTCACTGTATTTCTTTCTCTTTTGCTGGTTCACAGCTGGAGAACTCTCTTTTCCTCTGCACTCCTTAGGCACCACAGGTTGAATTGTTTAAGAGGAGAGTGACTATGCAGTTGCTCATACAGAAGCAGTTAAAGGCAATTAAATAAGGCTGCTGAATACAAATAAAATATTTGACAGCCCACAGTATCAGTATGTCTTTGAGTGCAGGGAGACAAGTGCAGGTTCTAAGTCTTGAACCTCAGGTGTTCTCAAAGTTTACACCCATCAGACAAGTTTCTGTATCCTGTGTGAGGTGAAGGTTTCACCTTGCCTCAGTATCTGGACCCAAGCAGGAGAAATCAAACATGTGTGGCTGTGACCGTAACCTTTTGTAGGAGGTGGAATGTAGGGGTTTGGCCAGAAAAGATGGTAGAAGATGTTTAGCCACCTTTTATTGTTGGTTAATTCAGATGGAAATGTGTTTTCTCAGTAAAATCCTAGCTCTTGTCTTGTCTATTTCCATTAGATGCAACTTCTATTTGAGATAGCTGTAGAGATCATATTGACCAAGTTCTTTCAGCAGCAGCACAGATGAACAAATTAAAAGAGTGAGAGCTGTAAAGATATTTTAAATTCAAAAAGGATCAGTTCTGGGTTCCTTGAATATAGCTTGCTTTTTAGAAAGGTGAAAGCTCAGGTAACCCCTCGAGGATTAAAGCCATTATATTTTCAAATAAATAAGGCCATTCTTTTGGGCATATAAAACTATTTTTCCTCATAAAGCCTTTGTTCCTGCAAAACTCCTTAACTCTGTAAGCCTATTGTGATCACTTCAATCTTAAAAGCAATTATTTATTTTGTTACTCTCAGTGAAAAAAAAGGTAAATTCCTAAACTGTCATTGTAAAAAAAACCAAATCAATACTTTTTTTCCGCAGTAAAAGTGAGTTCTGCTTATTTAAATACGCCAGACTTCCTTGAAAACTATATGGCTTCACTATAGTTTATAATGGCAATTTTTTTCTCTATAGTGAGTACTTTGCCTGCTATGTCTTTCCTATGGCTGTGGGAATGCAAGAGGGAAAACAAAATGCATAATGAGTTCTGGCTTGATTTAGAAGAAATCCTGTATCTGTAGACCCTTCTTTTCCCTGAAAACAGACTTGGTACTCTGCAGGGAGAGATCCTGACTGATATTGATACTAGAAAAAGACTAAAAATCCATTGGGGAAATCAAGTGAGACTCTGAGGAGCTTCAGAATAATAATAAGAGTAGTTATGAAGGAAATACATTGTTTAAATTTCTTTTAATCCTGCTTTTAATTGCTCCATTTGCACACCAGTGCCTCAACATTTATGCTTCAGGGAAATTTTAGACAGAAGAGATGTTTTTCATGAGAAGAGATTTACGTGCAGATCTATGTTTTAAATGAGCTTAGTGAAAAGATCTCCTGTGGTGCTAATGATACCTGGAAGGCTTTGCTCTTTGGTCTTCATAATTGGAGTCTGAGATAACATCTAAGTACTTTGTTCTGAGTGCTTCCATTTAACTCCCATTTTCCACTCCCATTTTCCACTCCCATTTTCTAAAATTACTGAGAATACAATAATGGGTTGATCTTTCTGAGACTTAAATTTATTATCTTTCCAAGTCATATTGAGGTATTCAGAGAGAAGACCTGAATGAAGCATCATCTCTTCCTTTATTTCTGTGTAAATAACACAGGATTTTTTATGCCTTCTCAGTAAAAGCAATTATTAAAGGAGTTTTTTTTATCGTGTATCATATAGATTTTTATGTGGGATCCCACAGTCACACAACTTAAAAATCTATCCAAGTTTTAGAAAGAATAATCCTTCACGATTCATCCAAATGATAGTAGCTGAATTTCAGAAGATTTCAGAGAACCTGAATGTTACTTTCCCTCATAAAACTTTACCAGGCTTGATTTGAATTTCCATTTCTCAAGGAATTCTGAGAGATAAAATAGGATACAGAACCAAACATTTCAGAATTCATGAAAAATGAAAAATTCAAATTGATCTCCATGTAATGTTTCATATTTATACATGGAAAATGGTCTGTGTGGATTAGATTAAAATGCTAATTCCTATGCTATGTCTACTAATAAAACCAAATAATTGGTTTTGACTTTATGATAGAACACATTTTAATATTTAGTATAGGATAATTATTGAAATGATGATATGAAAATGCCTTTTTTTTGCCTTTGATCAAGAAGAAATATATTTCAGATCTGTTAAAGTGGGTCTTAGATAATTTTGGAATTGCATTGAAAGTAGAGGAAAAAAATTAAACATTTCTACTACACTGTGATTTACTTTGATCAGAGCTACACTCTTGTTCTAATTGAAGTTTCTTGGATGTATCTTTTGTTTGCAAGAAGAAAAGAGAGTGATTATTCCAGAAAGACATTCATGTTTGTGTGAAGCATTTTACATAAGCCGAAATCAGCATTTTTTGGAAAGAATATTGTTCCTTATACAGTCAACTTTGAGCCCTCAGAAGCCACATCAAAACCACTGCTAACTGAAGTGGGGTGATAATTATGATCATTATGTCAATAAATAAAAGCATGAGGCAAAATTTCAAAACTGCTGCCTGAACAGGTGTGGTTCAAGTGAACTGAACAGATCTCCAAACTTTAAAACAACAAAGTTAAACCAGATTAATTGCAACCACAATTAGCCTGTAAAATTACACATAGCTTGCATCTGATGAGTCAGGCTGATCCCTGGATCTGGCAATGGAAAGATGTCTCGCCTCCAGGTAAAATTACCTGGGGATGGCTACCTCAAACATAGACATTTACATTAGAGACATCTGAAGTGAGGTGCACAGGATCCCATCTGTGGGAGACTTCGTATTTCTTGCTCTTCTTCCTGTCTCTTGTAGAGGAGTTGGAAAAGCCTTGGTGCCATTCCCAGTCATCAAGGTTTTTGCTCAGAACCTAGCTAGTTGTCACTGCCATCATTTTACTGCCTCTTGAGGTTTTTTTATACCTTTCCTTAGGTGGCTTTAGTAAACATGAAGAGAAGAACTTTAAATGTATGTGATACCTTTATATCATGAGTCACTTTCTCCCAAAGTTTCTAACACAGTTTTAGTGGCTGTTATAGCAACTAACTTCATTGCAGATTTTTAGCATCAACTAAAATTATTTATTCATTTGAGAGATTGAACAGAACCACACTTCTCATGTTCCAGATGCTTACCAACTCCTTTTCACGGTGTTGTGAGAATTGAATGTAACAAATAGTAGGGACACACTGGGTAAGGAAGAATAAGTCCTACACCAGCAAGATCCATTAATTTTCCTTTTCTTAGCTGTTTTATTCAAAAGTAAGTAGCTGTGTAAATGCATGCAGGTATGTATACATGGCATATGTTATTTGTATACACACACACACACACACACATACATGTATACTTATATCTAAAAATTGTGTTCTATGTCTTGTAGAAGGAGACCTGAAAAGCTGTACTGTGTTCAGCTCTGGTGTCCTCAGCACAGAAAGGACATAGACCTGATGGAACAAGTCCAGAGGAGGCCATGAAGATGATTACAGTGATGGAGCACCTCTCCTACTAGAAAAAGCTGGGAGAGTTGGGATTGTTCAGCCAGGAAGAGAAGGTTTTGGAATTACCTTATTGCAGCCTTCCACTACCTGAAGGGAGCTTACAAGAAAGACATGTTGTGATAGGACAAGGGGGAATGGTTTCAAATGGAAAGAGAGTAGGTTTAGACAAGATTTTAGGAAAGCATTCTTCACTGTGAGACTGGTGAGGCAGTGGAACTGTTGCCCAGAGAAGATGCGGCTGCCCCATCCCTGGAAATGCTCAAGATCAGGTTGGGTAGGGCTCTGAGTGACATGATGGAAGGAGTCCCTGTCCATGGTAGGGAGGTTGGAACTGGATTATCTTGAATGTCTCTTCCAACCCAAACCCATAACCTATAAACCAGGATTACAGCGTGGGAGTGAATGTTCTGTAAAACCTTCTTGGTGCTGAAAGATTAGTGCATGGTGTCCCATGGGGTGATGGGATCAGATTGTGCAGCAATCCCTTCAGGTGCTGCGTTTGCATGTTTCGCTCATGCTGCACCACTCCTAATTAACGAGAAGGGAAACTCTCAAACTGCTGCAAAAAATTCATCAACAGACACAAAATGGCAATGGCTGATACCAAATTATGGAATCAAATTAGAAAAGATCTTGAAGATCATTGAGCCCAAAAGCAGCATCAAGAAAGCACCTAAAGTCTGATATTGCTTTAGCTTCGTGTGACCTCCATTTTGGCATTGAAGTTGCTGGGCAGAGAGTGCACATTACCACCTCCATACCCCACATTCAACAAGACACTCATGTGAATTTAAACTGAGTTACAAGCTTCTGTCCTACTGATAGGAGTTTTGTCATTAACTTGAATTCAGGTATATGTTTAAGCAGTCTGTTGCTTAGCAATGAACCTGGGCTTCTGCTTATACATTTTGGTGATCAAAGGATGCTGTGAGACAGCAGAGAGCACAGCAGCAGCTGTTTTGAACATTTAACAACTTTTTCCTACTGTTATGCTGTGAAAAGGACTTAGGGGCAAGAACAAGGTCTCAAAGCAAGAATGATTCTTCTTTCCTGTCACAGGCAGCACTGACCCATGACTTGCAAGAATGTTCCTGTCCTCAAAAGGTCTTTTTCCTCTAAAGCTGATGTTTGTCTTTTAGTACTGTGCAGTTAAGTTGTCTCATCTTTATAACTCATTATCCAATTCTTTTCCCAGCTCCTTTCTCCTTTGCAATTTGCCTGGATCATAGATGTCTTTTCACTAAAATTTTAACATTCTTTTGTCACCCTTACCTTATTTGCCTGGAGATCATAACTTCTTCAGTGACTGCTTCAGTGCAGAGGATCTCTGCTGGACCAGGGGGATCCTTTCTGGCAGACCCAGCCTCAGGATGGGGATTTCTGACAGCAGTAAGCTTGGGTCATCACCACAAGGAATCCTGGAGTCCAAGCTTATGTGTGGGTGCTGCTCCTGCTCTCTGCAGGCCTCAAACACCACCAGTTTGGGGGACAGCAGGAGGCTAAGCCTGCCCTGCCCTGCTCTCCCTGTGGGCAGAGCTCTACACAGCCAGAGATAAGCCAAAGATAAAACCAGCCTGTGGTGTACAAATCCTGTATAGCTGTCCAGGTAAACTTAGGACACTGGATTTCATTGATGATTTGCATGATTTCATTTACCCTAGTAATCTTGCCACCCTTTTCCCTACCACAGTTTTTGTGTGTTAGCTTCAGTTCTATATTTTTCAGATTTAAACTCTTTGAAGGGATAGTGGGAATTGAATTTACTGATAGTTGAACTTAAAGGTAACATGATGAACCATTTGGTTTATGTAATTTTCACTTGTAGAATAAGGTCTTTCTGTTTTGGAAAATAATCTTGCAACTTAATTATACTTTTCTCCTACAAAAATGTCAGTCTGTTTGCAATAAGCCACAGATTTTGATGCTAAAGGTTGTTGCCTTTCTCACTTGTATTTTTGCCTGCAAAAGATTCTTTCCATCATATTGAAGGAATTAAAGGTGAAGCTCATTATCTATGTGAAGCTGATTTTTTGCTATGATTATTATGTGTTAGGGAAAATTTTCACAGTAGAATTGTAGTCGGAACAGATAGAAAAAGCCTCATTTCCCCTGCCCTTCTGATGTCTTTTCAAATGTCATTTCAAAACTCACATATATTTTGTCAGATATTTCTGTCAGATATTTCTTTCAAAGTATTTTCACTCTGCTTCTTTTAATGCTGCTGCCATTTGTGTATGTATTCATTTTATGTGCATTGATTTTCCAGTGAAGACTATCAGACTGATAATCTAGAAGTTGGAGAAAAGTATTAAACACCTTGGGAAGATACAATTTTTTTGTTGTTACATAATCTCTGGTGAATATGACTCAGACCTTACTTGCAAGGTTGAGTAAAAGCATCAGTGACAGATGTCTCTCGGACCTCCTTTCAAAAATGATGCGTGAGAAAGCTGAATGCACCCTTTGCCTTTGATAGAACCTCATTGTGCAGCATCTAGACTGGGATCATTGTACATGGACGCTACAGAAACTCATCTGATCCTACTTACTCTAACTCTAATAGAAAATTTTATTTTTTGTAACACAGAAATAATGGCTAGATTCTGTCAGCCTAGCTTACCTTAACTAGCTACTCTTCAGATCTAAGCCTATATGGCTCTAAATTCAAGGTTCAAAGTATCTTCACTCACAGAGTCTAAATGCTTGGGCTATCTTACCTGACAGAGTAAAGCTGTTGTGAAATAAAAGGCCATGGATTCATAAGGTACAGCTGGAACTCTCAGATTAAGACATTTAAACCTATGTGTTCACAGATAAAACTTTACTAGGTGTTGAATCTCCCAAAAGAGTCATTGTAGTTTCAGACAACAGCTGTAGAGACTAGAGTGGTTTAAACAGACCTGTATTTAGACAGGGACCATTTCTGCTTAGGTCTTCTATACCTGAACTTGAATAGACAGAGGGGAGAAATAGGAACTACCCACAGAGCTGGCAGAGCAGATAGCAAGAACTGCCTCATCCCTTTCCCAGGAACAGGGATTTCCCAGAATGAATATGATGATTATCCTTCTGAAGGGAAGAGGAGGCCCAGTTTGCCAAGAGCAGCAGCACAGAAAAGAGGCAAGAGCAAATAAAAGAGTCAGCAGCAGGGGACAGGATTCTCCAAAAACAGGTTTTAACAAAGGACTCTGGATCTGGCTGTGATTTCAGTGTTCTCAACTGAAGTTCCTCCAGCACACCCTAAATAAAGGGAAATGTTTTTACTCTTGTCTTTAGCTACAATTCCTGAGTAACTGAAATAAGGAAAAGTGCAAAGAAATGGAAAGAATATAGTCATTTGGACAACTTGTTGAAGCCGTATTGCAGTCAAGATCCCTCTTAAAAAGTCCTGGAAACTGTTGATACCAGAGGCAGCAGAGATTGCTAAATAGTTCATTTTATGTATTTTTTTTTCTTCCTGTTCTTCAGCTTATTCATTTTGTCCAAGTGACTCAGTCAATTTTCCTCAATTGCTCATACAATGAATTACTATCTTACTACGTATCTCCTGTTTTTTTCTTTTTGGTGAAGAGTTAGCTACTGGGGTGATGGTGGGATGTGAATGGTCCACAACTCCTCAAACTGGAGGTTTGCACTCTGGGAATGCTCAGAAATCCTTGTTCACCCAGATACAGAAGCTGCACGCTTCACCTGAGTCTTCCTTGTGTCTCATCTAGCCCATATGGCTGGATCCCATCCATGCAGTAATTAGTGTGGGGAGAGCTCTAGAGGCAGGGACAAGCCTGAGATAAAAACAGCTTGTGGCAGAAGCATTGATCTAGACCTTGGAGATCAGAAGCACCCTGAGGAATTCTCTGTTTAGGAGTCAGCAGTGCAGACTGGGAGCTTACAGACTGCCCTCAATCACTTCTTTGGAGTATGGTAACGAGAACCTCCACAGGACAGAGAGGATTTTGGAAATATAGGGAAGTTACTGCACAGTTATAAGAGGTAAAGGAATGTAGGAGTAAGCTGCTCAAATGATATTGAGCTAATTCAATTTTTTTTTTTTACTTGACCTAGTTTTCAAACAGAAATACAAATGTCTTCTCAGGTTCCTTATCATTAAGGGCACACACAGGTTCTTTGCTGATTCAGGACCCTGTGGTAGTGAGAGTTACATTGCTCCACTTATATGTGGGCAGAATTAATTCTAGTAATGTGAATTTTGGGGGGAAAAAAGTAAAAGCTTTCAATAATGGAGATTGTGCCTGCATTCAAATTAAAATTTCATATGAAGGAAAAGGCTTTAGGTCTACCAAAGCATTTTTCAAACTTTGGGATCAAATTTCAATTTTTTGAAATAAAAATGTATTCCTTGCAGAAGTCAAATTCTCCTTCATTTATTAAGACAAAAACCAACCAAATACCAAAAAAAAGGCAACTACAAAATAATTTTTGGAAATGTCGAAGTGCTTTAGCACCAAATATTGTTAATGCTGCTTTTTGTGTTAACAAAAGAAGTTAGCAAAAGAAATCAGTTCAGGTTCATCTGGAACACATTAGAAAGTATTTTTTAGGTTCAGCCACCAAACTGAAAAAGCAATTATTTTCTCATGTCTAATTAGGATTGTAAGAAAAAGCTTTAAAGAAGAGGGGTATGAACTATTTTCCACCGCTCAGTGTTCTCTCTCTTTTTTTTTTTCCTGCTGTATTCCTCACAGGCCTTGCTGTAGCCCTTTCTGTTACAGTTAGTTATGCAGGCTCCAGTGCACCTTTTTCAGTTATTAGCAATACACAGTATCCAAGCTGTCTCTCCTTTGGGGCCCATTACTGGACACAGAAGGGATCTAAGTAGCTCCTTTGCGCTCACAGGCAGGAGGTAATTTTGCATGCACGGCTGCCTACTTTCAGTAGGTGTGTGTCTGTTCTGTGGGTGATAACCTCTCTGTGAGTGTATATTTCATGGGTAAAATTTAGCTTCTGATGTTTCACTATAAAACACGCTTAACTCACAAGTTCATGACTTAACCTGGGCTGCTGTTGGATTAAAAATATCAGTTTAATATTTTATCAATTACATGCCAGGGTACTCAGGTTACTTGAGCTGTTTCCTGATGCTAATATTCTTGGGCAATCTCTTTTGCTTAATTAGGACCTTATGGAAGACCTGTACCTGGAGCACTATTATTTTCAGCTAGGCCTTTTCACTTGTGATACTTACCATTTCAAGATGGAATTACCATCACTTTGGCCCTATGTTCTGCACTCGAATCTCTTCTATGTAGCATGGATTTTCTCTCCACACAGTTGCTTTCTGTTTCTTCTAAATGAAGTTGGGTTTCTTGTTTTGGCAGTTGTTAGAATCTCTGAAAGGCTTTACTTAAAAGTGCTTTCAATGCACGCTTCAGTTTTCTGTAGCCTGGTTTCCCCTTTTTTCCCCCATGATTTTGAATGGTAATGGTGTTTATTTTACTGCACAATGTGCACTTTTTCATAGTACCACACAAAATATCAGATAAGCTCTTAAAGAGAATCTCCTTTTGATAATATTGGTGGTATCTGGTTTGTGACAATCCCAACACATTTCACATAATTGCATTTAGAGAATATAGAGTTCAGGCTTCTATTTTAACACTAACTTAACATGGGACTGAATACCCTGATAGTTCCTTTGAGTTACCTGTAATGAAATGCACTCTCCTTCTTTACATCTAGTTTCTTACATTAGAGTGGAATACAAACATTTTTAGGGACATGGGAACATAAGGAAATATGCACTCCTGTATAAGTCTCTTCCAATGTGTTTTCATTTTTTGCACGTGTTATTTTGTTTTCAACCTAAGAAAGAATCTAACAATAGCTATAAAATAACATCAGGGCAATTTTCACCTATTTTTGAGTATAAAATAGAAACTCTCCCCACATCCTGTTTAGCTTTTAACTCTGAGAAGAATATCAGGTTTCAGACTGCCGTCTCCATGAAAGGTCCATTAAAGCTCCATGAAAACTCCATGAAAACATTTTGCCCTGGCAGCCAGCTTCTAGGCATTAATAATCTCCTCCAAAGCCTGGGTCTGGGCTTTAAGCAGAGTTTCAAGTAGTTTTTGCCAGTGACCTTCTTGAGGTATGAGCCTGACAGAACAGAGCCTATTCTGTCAGTGATAAAAACTGAAGTTTTTACTTGAAGTGATAAAAACAACAGCATAGCTGCAATGTGTACTGGAGTGAGAAAACTACTGGATAATGTCCAGTACCTTTCAAAACAGGTAGAATAAACCTGTATATTACAGCATCTCAGGTCAGAGGATTGAGTAAAGAACAAATTTCATGGAATTTATTAGATTAAAAGAGCTGCTCCTTTTCTTAATTCTCATGAAAACACCGTCTATTGCATATTTTACAGTAGTAGCCACTTTGCAGAAAGTGTTTGTAAATATTTTTTTCAAGTACAGTCACACAAATCAGTACTGTCCAACATTTTCTCTTGGTTAATTTAGTTTCAGCCCTCTCTCCTGTTCTGGAAGATGCTACATTTTCCCTTGAAGCCATGGACTGATTTGAAAGGGTCCCCAGGAGTCTGCTGTGAGGGGTCTTTCTTTGTTACCTGATCCTGGAAGAAGGGGTGTACTCTGTGTCTGCCAGGAATAATGTTTTCAATAGAGTGCTTGGCACTCCCAGGCCCTGGCTGACCCTTCCAGCTTGGCTGAGAGCATTTAGAGTGCACCGTGTTAGAGTGCACCTCATGGGGGGAGCGTTAGACTGATGCTTGCACACTTTACCTCCAGAGACAGAACATGAGCCAAATTTGTCAGCTTCCCTTGGCCTCAGCTGTAGCACTGGAAAGATGATGGGGAAAATTAATGAAAGACCAAAAGAAAATCTTAAATTCTTAATATCAGGGCTGGAAACAGAATGTCAAAGGTAAAAAAATGAAACAGCAAGATGTGATTCTAACTCACCTACAGCCAAGTTCTCATGTCTCACATCTCTGCCCACTGACTTCTGGAGAAGAACTTCAAGGTTCGAAAGTCATGCACAGCAGCAGGGTTTTCCTCTCTCCTTACCTCTATCCATTTTTATGTAAATTAGGAATGCATTGCTTCCTTGAGGATGTCCCTAACATTCTTCAATTTTTTTTCAATGTTGTTACAACATGTCAAGCCTACAATATATCACAAAGAGAATTAAATGCATTTACATTCCTATATACCAAGCTCATAATTATCTTTCAAGGCCGTGTTTTGTATTGGAGCCCTGTCATAAATACTTTACATTTTCTGTTAATTTGGGTCTGGAAGACCTTTGTCCACAAGGTTCAGGTAAGTGAGGTTCTTAAGTGTCTACTAAATTTTAGGCCCAAGAAGTGTAGTACTCTCTTGCAGTATTTTGTTTTCATAGGGGTAATGTGAAGAAGGTTTCAAACTGGTCTGTCACACTTGTGTAGCTGAAACCTGCATAGAAATAGATGTCCTAGCTTGAAAAATCCTACATAAAGTGTCACAGATCATGCTGAGACAGAGGACAGAGGACAAGGACGTGTGCTTGGACCTCATGTATTGAAAGTCAGTACCTCCAAAACTTCTGGTGCCTGCCTGCACCTTGTCACCCACAACTTTGTGAACCATGAAAAAATATCATTATGAAAATAGCTGTAACAGTGCTTTGAAAGAGAATTGGTTTTCTAGGATCAGTTATTAACAGTAATTGTACTGCAGTCAGCATAATATTTAAATGTAAATACATGGTCCTGTATCACATAGAATTAGGCCAAATCCATAATAACATATAAGTGGAATAATGCTCAACATGGATGGATGACAGAGTACAAGAATGCCCAATCTCAAAATAGGCAGCCCCTGTTCTCCTTGGGACAGTATGCCATGAGGGCCACAGATTTCTGGGGTTACTATTTCTTTCACTACTCAAACTGCACTGTGGGAATATTGAAGAAAGATATGGGTGACCCCACTGAGGGCATTCAGTGTTATCTAACCTAACCAAGACACATGAGTCCAGCAGGTAATTTAGTATAAACAAGCCTGAAGTTCTTAGCCTCTTCAGAGAGCTTGTAAAGAAACCACTTTTATTCCCGTTTCTTACTTCCCATATAATCAGTCTCACAACTTTGTCAAAATACATACATTTAAAATTTTGAGTCCTTAAAATGAAAGAATAAAGTCAAGGCACTCTTTTACAATCAGTCATATCCCAGAGTGCTGGCTGGCCATCTGCTGCAGTGTACTGCAGGAAGCACAAGTCTGGAAAATGGCATTTCCAGGAGTCCTTGAGGGAGGCTTTGCTATATTGGGGTCAAACAGGTTTTTTCTGCCTTCACGCAGATTATGAGTACTGAGGCATACCATGGTTGTAGTAATTACCAATTAGTTTTTGTTTAAATCACAAACATCTATGTGTATGCATATATTGTATTGTCAATGTGAGAATCCAGAAGCAGATGGCTTCTACCTCAATTTCTACCTTTAGGCAGTTACATTCCTCCACCTACATGTAAAGAAGGTATTTTTTTCAGGAAAGTGAATTCACCCTGCACTGTGAGGTCTTGTGCTGGTATTGCACAGCTAAAATACACCACCCATTTACGTAGCACCATCTTCTGAAGAGTACTCAGTATCTTCTCTTAGCTGGAGAAATATCACTAACATACTGGTCTTGGTAGCAAAGTCCCCTCAGATTTTACCATGGCTTCTCATCTGCCGGGGTTTTTCTTTTCTCTCCTTTACTAGGCTTGAGATAGACCTCTTCCAGCAGTGGTTTGGAGCGGCTTCCTGTGAAAGCCCTACTCAGGAAGGGGGGGAACTGGATTACCCCAGACATCTATACAATCTTTCTCCTCAAAGATCTCAGTGTACAAAACCACAAAACTAAAGCAGAATGCTTGATTTTTCTTTCATTCTTTCCACATATTTGTACTCTGCAGAACTTGAAAACACCTCCTAAATCCCTTCTGAATAATTTAGCTTGAATTGTTTACCCTTTGACAAAAAGGCACAAAATAACTAGGAAATACAAAGTCCTGAAACCATTCCCAGAGGCCACCACTGCATACACTGTCTACTTCTTTCAGTTCCTTTATGCCAGGCAAGACCTTATGCTTTCTGTTCAGGGCACAGGAGAATACAAAAGACACTCAGCTTTCCTTCCTCATGGGAATGGGAATCTCAACAGAAGAGAAAGAGGACCAGTTCACTGTGCAGGAAGTTACTTTATCTTACAATGAAAGTAATTCTCCAGTGTGTGCCAATAGATGTTCAACATAGCTTCTCTTTTCATATAAGGAGAAAGTTGCAAAACAGTACACATTTTTGATTTTCATTTTTAGTATACTCATGATTTTTATGATGATTAATCACTGTAATCTATAACACCACCTTCTTATGACACAAGAATCTCCTGTTCTCTTTCGTGTATCTGAGCAACAGGCTAAATAGTAAAGTCAGAAAACACATAGGATGTAACAACACCATAGATAAAAAATGAATAGGCTTAATGTGTTGGCTTCCAAGAAACCAAAAGCCAATCTGCTAGAAGTTCCTGGGGATGGATAAAAGTAGAAGTAATCTGTAATGATGCAATTGAGCCAGGAGGTTGAGGTACTTGAGACGCATTATTACTGTTAAAAATTTTTATTAAAAATTGTTACTAAAATTAAAAATTTTTACTAAAAATCATTATGAAAAATCCACCTGATTCAGAGCATACAACAGAAGGTGAAAGGTTAGGTGACTAATGAGAAAACAGACAAGAAGAAAACCTTCTAATTATATGTTAGAAATAAATGAAAATGAAATGAAAGAATGAGCTAAGTCCTTACCAGGAAAGGGAAGGAAGTAATGAGCAGAGAAAATCAGTCTTTTTTATTTCAAGTACAGCAAAAAATTAGTTATTTTATACAGTCAAAATAATTAAAATTAAAAACAGATGTAAAAACCTAGGCTCAAAACCCTTTGAGAATATTTCAGTCATTCTCAAGTTTGGGAGTTCCTGATTAAGGAACTCCCAAACCTGCGGTGATTTTCTTCCAGAAATGACAACATCCAAGGAAACCTGATGGCAAAGATATTTCACATTTTGAAAAGGGTAAAATGGAATTATAAGAACATGCCATTTTGATAGCCTGGAAGAATCAGAATCAAAATATTAATAGCAGTTTGTAAGTATTTAAAGGATAACAATGAAATGAGAAAAAAGATAACTGGTTTTCCAATAATTAAAAATGAATCCACTGCAGTTTCTTTATTCTCCAGAGAAAATCATGTCACATACAGAAAAAGGCAACAGCAGGATATGTCTTGACTTTTGGCTTTTGAGATCTTTCCATATGGCACTTTCTCTCAAGGAAGTCATGTATACATGATGGTTTTGGCAGGTTCACAGCTAAAAGCACACATCTTCTCTAGAGATCAACCATTTCCTATTATGTCACACTCCCTAGGGCTCTGTCCTGTGTTCAGTATTCTTCAATATTTTTTAATAGATTGAATGAATAGTTTTTAGATAGTTTGGAAAGAACTTTAATGAAAAACTGAATGAGTGAAGATGGTAGGCAAGGTTCACTGAATAAGATCTTGACCAGCTGAAAAATCATCTGGTATAAAAAAGGGAATTTCAATAAAGGTGAATTTCAATATATTGCTAGTGGTGTTTTCATGCAGAAAAGAGCATGAATTGGCAGAAACCAACAGAAAGGGCCTAAAAGTTATAAGGCTTATTAGGCTAATTCTGAATCAACTATATCATGCTGTTGTGAAAAAACATGTAATTTTGTGTTGTCAGGAAGGTCACTCTTCTGCTGTATCTGCCACTGGTGAGGACTTACCTGGAGTACTATATTTAGGTAGGCCATTATATTTTAAGAAAAATGGAGTTGAAGAAAATCTAGACAAAAACAGGGAAAAAGAGTTTTATAAACATGACCCATAAAAAGTTTGGAAAGATATGGTCATGTTCAACAAACATATGAGCAAACAAAACAAAGGAGGAAGGACATGAAAAGCCTTCCAACCCTTTAAGAGTTTTTTTTGTTGATTTGTTTTTAGCAGATTAATTCTGTTTTGCACTCCAAGTACGCAGAGGGTAGGGCAAAAAATAAATATATTACCTTACGCTCTTTTTTATTATTTTTATTGTCATTGTGCAATTTTAATACCTAGAGAATGACAGGTGTGTTCAAATAAACACTTCTTAAGAATTCTCCATGTTCACTTGATCATGTTGTAATGAAGGTATCCTTTCTCAACCTTTGTTTCTGACGAAAATTCTTTTCATGTTCTGTGTATACAAATGGTTAGCAACAAATGTAAGATCATCATGCTTCATTCAGCCCTAAAGACATCCCAGTGCCTGCTGGGTATAGATGTGGAATTTGTCCAGACAACTCCCTGTAGGTCATTGCCTTGCTGCAGGCATACACAGGCTGGCAAATCTAACAGCCAGGAACTGTCTTCTGCCAGCCTTCTTCAGACCCAGCTGTAACCCCCCTTTTTAGTGGGCCACCCACAAGGCTCTTTCATGCCTCTTATAGACTCCTTTGCCAGAAACATATAGTTTCTCGTGCCAGCTCTGAGCCTTTCATCCCAATATCCAAGAACCAATCTCTCTTTCTACAGCCAGATCCCAGTCTATTTAACTTCTCCCTGCTACTCCGAAAGCCACATAGCCTCTGGGTTTCTGCAACTGTTGGTGGTATTTCCTTTTCTGTGCTGGAAAAGGTATTAAATTTTCTCATGGATATGCAACAAGATTGAATTAAGTGAGTCTGGTGGCTCACAGGTCATTTTGGTGGGTGATTTCAGAGAAAACCGCTATCCCCACTACAGACTAGAAATTGGTTGGGTTGAGAAATTGTCTTGGTGGGCTAAAATTCTCCTTTGTCAAATTGGGCACCCTAAATCTGTTTACAGATAACAAATCTGATTTCTTAAAGAGCCTAGGACTACAGCATTGTAGCAGGTAACTTTAATGTTAAAAATAGATGGTTTTCAAGGAACTGGTGCAAAAAGCAGACTCTTTGGAAACAGAGCTTTAGAATAATTTAGATGTCCTATTTCAGATGCTCTGCATAGGTAAAACTTTCTTGAAGGCACTAGAATTTCCCATTTAACATTAAGCATGTTTCATGGCTTTAAGTTAAATGGAGGCTTCAGGTAAGAGGTCAGTAAGCAGAAGTGATAAGCAATGACATGAAAATCTGTCTTTTGTTTGAAAAATGAGGTCCTCACCACTCTAAAAAGCTTTGAGAATAAAGATGTTGATAAGATGAATGCTTGTATTTAGTTTAGCAAATTTTAGTGTTAGTAAAGCAATGCAACTATAGAAAAGATAAACTAACATACATCCTAGAGATGCCTTTTTACAAAAGCAATATTTTACTGTTATTTTATATTACAATAAACAACAAGGCAGAGAGACTGAGGGGAAGAAAAAGGATCTTAGAAGGATACCTGGGAATCAGGAAAATCCTGTATTAATATGGCAAGAAGATTATGTTAATGTGTAATTCTAAAGCCAGTAAATTATGATAAAGCACCAAAATAAAAACATTTTGGTTTTAGTCTCTATGCTGAGGACTGTAACTCAAATTCTTAATATGAATTTGAGACCTGACCCATGAAATAGCTGGGCCAGGTCTTATATCAGAGCTCCATTTCTCCCCACCCCAGAGTTTTCCAGCCTTGCCACAGGTGTACCTGAACAAGATGTTCATCCCCTTTGCTGTCAGCGAAATCAGTGGGAAGGCAAAAGTACTAGAAAGCTATCAGCTATTGATGCATTGCCCTCTTCCCTCATGTATGGATTTTTGATCAAATATCCTGCATATGAAGGCTTGAATTCACTGGCCTGAAACAAGGATGACTCTACTAAAATTGCTAGCATGAAGCTCATTCAGCTGAGATGGGAGGTAAGCTGAGTATATTAGTGTCTACATATATTGCATGTTTTACATGCTGGGCAGGGTAAAGAAGAATTTAGAAGCCAGTAATTGTTGTTGAAAAGCTTTGAAAATGAATTGGGGAAAACTGTTAGTTGGATTCCTATAACCAGAAAATTCTTCTAACCTACTTGCTGTAGCATGTGTGTTTTACAGTGTTTAAATCTTTCCTCCTGTCCAAAATGGAAAGGGAAGAGGGAAAGTAATTCTACCAAATCACATGAGAAGTAACCTATGTGAAAACGAACAGAGCACTTTCCAAATGCAAAGTGTCCTGTATTGTTACTTCTTTTTGCTCTACACTTCATATGAGAATAATCACACATGCACTGACATCGAGGAGATGGTTTTTTTCATTATTCAACTTGATGATAAGTTCTGGTTCTGCTAATATGGTTACACGTTTTTATTTGTTCTTTTTTAGAGCTGAAAGTGTAGGCTGTGAGGTGAGAAGGTGTGTGAGACAGAGAAGGGAGAAGATAATGACAAATAACAGGAATGGTAATTAGGAGGACCTGTGACCATGGATTTTATTCAGGGGTTGTGCAAACCATTTATTCCTGAAAAAGCAGGAGTAACAATGTAAAGCTCAGCTAAACTTTTTTTTTTTCCTGAGGCAATGCAGCAGCTTTTCTCTTGTGTGTTGCATTTCAAAATGAAGATGGAAGATGCACATGTATGCTCACAGATGTGCCTTCCAGTCTTCTTCCTATATGTCAATACATATACTTCAACAAAAGCTGGCTTCAAGCAGGCCCAATAAGTCCATATCAATTTCTATTTCTCTGTTCCTCCTTAAGGAAGGAGTAAAGTACATTGCTGGATTTTTTCTGAATACTGAAAATGAATGAACATTTCTGTGTGAGTGCTCATTTGAGTTAATGACTTTTTGTCACTCTCTGAGAATTTTGAAAAGACAGCTAGCACTACTTAAATACTTTCTTGATATTTCCTGTGGTCAGTGTCAGATATGGCTGTAATTTTACAGAAAGACCATAGCATTGGGTGAAAGGAGGGAAATACACAAGACAGGAATGGCATTGAAATATGATCAGATTCTGGAAAGATTTGAGAGACATTTCTGCAAAGGAAGAGATAAATTGTCACTGGTTGGAAAATTTATCCATAAATTCCACAGAAATGAGAAAGGCAAGGATTTTGACATGCTTTAACCCCAGTTGGTGAGTGAATGCCAATTTGTTCACCATCCTTTCCTCCCCCAGTGGGATGGAGGATAAGTAAAAAAGGAAAAATTGTGGGTCCTTGGCCACTCCCTCCAATTTATATTCTGGACATGATGTTTTATGGTGTGGAATATCTCTGACCATTTCAGGTCAGCTGCCCTGGCCATGCTCCCTCCCAGATTCTTGCCCTGCTCCTCACCAGCAGAGCACAGGAAACTGTATTAGGGTAAACACTCAGCAACAACCAAAACATCAGTGTGTTACTAAAATTATTCTCTTACTAAATCCAAAACACATCACTGCAGGAGCTACTAAGAAGAAAATGAACTCTATACCAGGTGAAAGTGGTATAGTTTTCAAAAAAGAAATATATTTTCTTTCACAGCAGCTAGTAAAGTGTTTCAAATAATTTGTAGAAATACACAGTTGTAACATGTCATGCTATACAAGTTGTGACATGAAACACTAATTTTGATCAGCTGGTTTATCGTGTGGTATTGCAAGATTTGCATGTTGGAGAAAAAGAATCAATCAAGCATATTACGTAAGACTTACATAGGACATGCTGAGACACAGCCAGCCCAACCCAGGAAAGCTTGTTGATCATCCTATAGAAGCAAAACAAGAAAATTGCTTGGGCAAGTTATGGATGTGCTGCTTATCAGTATAGCCTGCCTGGGTTTACAGAAGCTAACAGCAGTCTTGTAGGAAAAGGATCTTGTGTGTCTCAACACATAGAGGTAACCGAGGGCAACCATCAAACCTCAGCCAAAATACAAAGAGTAGATTTTTTCATTATCTTGCTGAAAAAGAAGGCATTTCATTACATTTTTCAGGTGGCTGAACCACTCAGGGGGGACACAGGCTCTATTCCCCTCAGTTCCTCCTAGAGAGCAGTGTGGGGAGCTCTCAGCCACCTCGCCATAGCAAAAGGCTTCACACATGTCCTGGGAGTGTGCTTTACCTCTCCACAGGAACTCTTCTTCTCCAAACAGGAGGCATAAGAAACTCAGTTTTCCCACACCAACATTTTTAGCATTCTCAGCTGCAATGTCACTTTGAGAAAAACTATTCCTTCTTCTTCACCAAACCTACCAATTTTAACCCTGTCCTCCCACCAGACCTTTTAAGTAATTTTTCAGCTTTTAATACAAACATTGACTTTTGAAAAAAATTATCATCCTTATAGCAAAGTCATAAGTAACTAAAACAGCTCAAAAAAACTTCCATTTTATTTACACACTTGCACTTCACTAAGAAACCAATCAATGCCATCATTTGACAATCTGAAACTATCTGACTTTTTCCAGTGTCTGACTGTGATATCTAAAAAACATTGACTGCATTCTTGTTGAGAATTACTTATAAAAATATCTTAAATAAATCTAAATAAGTACTCCTCCATTAATAATTTGGTTATTTCAGCTTTTTGTCATAGTCAAATCACCCCAAAATTATTTATGAGCCTTTTTCCTATTTTAAATTTAAAAATTAAAGCTTTTTACAATTCAAATTTATTCATCAGATACATTTTGTAAATAATTTTTATATGTAGACTGCTGGCAGGAATATGCTAAATCTGAACAGCTAGAACATGCTTATCACGTGATGCTCTTTTCTTGCCCAAGCTGAATGAGTAAAACATAGAAATAGCTTTCTTCACAAGGAGAAAAACCTACATGTATTTGTTAATACTTCATTAGAAATCCATAGTTTAACTGATCATTCTTGTTTGAAACTGCATCTAATGGGAAATAAATAAAAGAAAAATTAGGCAAAGAATCTTGAATCTGACATTTTTAATGAATATGCATAATAGAACATGTTTGTTTGTTCCATTCTTGCACCTGGATTCAGCAAAAACCAGGGAAAGACAGTGAAGGAAGCTGCCATTACATTACATTCATGTAGACTTTAGTCACTCAGATTAATTGCTGCTGCTTCTGCAGTATGTTTACTATGAAACATTGAATTGAGAAAATCTCTGCATCCAGTTTGGCTCATAAAATCCCTCTCATGCTTCCTTCTAGGACCCATAAAGACTGACATTTGCAATACCCTCCTCTCCACAGCATCACAGTAATCCACCACTGACCTATTTTTGTATTGTGTTTCTAATAGCTGGACTGCCTTTCATCATACAGAATAAGAATGTTTACTAAAAAAAAAAAAGATGTTAAATGACAGTTTTCAACCTACCTCTAATTACCTTTTAGTGTAAAACTACCACATATGATGCTGTATGTCCCTCCTGTCAATGAAATTCTATTTCCTTATAGGCACATCTTCTGTTCTCAGGCAGTTTTGAAGTAGAATATAACAATGTGGAAGATTAAGTAAGAACACCAAAAAAATCCTTAAAAATCTTCCACTAAGTTTTTTTTTTTTTAATAACATCAATAGAGGCCAATAAAAATCAACATATATTTTCTGAAAGGCAGACTGTTGCTTTTTGACATATAAATAGAAATACATGAAACCCTGTTCTTTTTGTGATTTTTCCCATTGCTCACAAATGACTCCCTGAGCAATTTAACTATAATGCTATAATACCTGTGAAGAATTTTCTATCTAAAATATGAAGTAATTATAATTCAGTAAACAATTTGATAAAATATGGTGGCAAAGGTGACAATTGCAATTCTTATTTGCTGTTAGAGGTAAATTTTTAAACCATGGTAAACTGAAATGAAGAAATAGAAAAAGATTTCATACTTAGAAAATGAATTTATAATGAGTCAGAAACACACAGCCATGTCTGTGTACTGCCTGTGACCTAATCTAAGATACATGGGCAGTGGAGTCTCTGTTCCCTCAGAATAAACTCGAGCACCAGCACATGATGGAGGCCCTGGCTGGAAAGCAACTTTGCCAAAAAGGAGCTGTGCATCCAGTGCTCCATGACTGAGCACTGGGCACAGGTTGCCCAGGGAGGCTGTAGAATCTCCCTCCCTCCTTGGAGGTACTCAAAAGCCATCTGGACAAAGTCCTGGTCAGCCTGCTCTAAGTGATTCTGCTTGAGCAGGGAGGTTGGACCAAATGACCTCCAGACATCCTTTCCAACCTTAACTGATCATTTGCTATGTGAAAATATTAAAGAAAAAGAAAAAAAAAATTAGCATATTGACTTAAATAAGAGAAAGGGTACACATTTTGGGAATGTGAAATATATTTAAGTATTCATCAGTCCCATGTGAAAGAAATAAATGGCTGCTATTATCTGCAAAAGCTAATTATTTTTTAACAGATATTCTAAAACCAGTGCAGAATTTCACATAAATAATTTCTTAAAAGAAAGGGTTGTACATCACAGAAACAGACAGAAAAGGTTTATGTATATAAGAAAACATATAGTGGTGGTTGATAGCAGAGGTGTTAGTATGAATTTTGGTGTATTGTGAAAACTTTTGGAAAAGCATGTAACAGGGCTACACTTTCTTACTCTTTCTTACTCTTTCTAAAAGCAATAAATGCAATTTGGTTCTCAAGAGGTCTTGTGGTAAGTCTTGCAATAAATAGGAAAACAATCACTGTCTATGTTTATTGTAATGAAAACACCTATTATCAATTTATTCAGAAGAAACTACTGGGTTAAGATATGTGAAAATGCTAATTTACACTTAAGAAAATGTTGAATATGCCTAAATGCAGATTATAACACTGATGTGAATTTGAGACTACCTATTTGTGCCATGTCCAGACTGAACCTTGGCTTGAATACGGGGATTTTTTCTGCATATGTACCAGAATGGTATCCAAAGGGTTGGTGATACAGGTAAAAGAAAACTGTTTGGCCTGACATAGATGAATTAAAGAGAAAAATATTTTTCTCCAAGTGTTCAAGAGCAAACCAGCATTTGAGAATGTTGGATTTCTCCATGGGCAGAACAGCTGCCATTGATAACTACATAAGGGAAAAGTGGTGAACAAGAGGGGAACTAACACTGATAGAGGAATGCCGGACAGCAGGGAAGGGACAGGAATTCTTACAACACAAATTTATGCCTCCTGTTAAATTCAAATCATTCTCATGCAGCATGAACTACATGGATTTAATTTCTTTCTCTATTTCAGGTTTTGCATCTCCCACTGAAGTGATTCATTAGATGGTTTGATAAAACCCCTGATAGTGCAGCCAGAGTTTGCCAAATTTACTTCAGGTGACTTCGCCATTAGCAAATTTTCCATACACAGAGTTGATATCACACCACTAAACTGTACTCATGTAGTTAATCACAGCAGGTGAGAAAATCCAGGGAAGAAATACAAGTCCTTGCTTGACAGTAAGAACAAGGCCATGAGTGTGGTGGGAGATTGCATTTTAATCATGAAAGATCCTGGATTTCTCAAAGGACACAAGCATATGGAATGTTGAAAAGAAGGCATCCTAGGTGGGGGAATTCTGATAGATGTGTTATTATTTTTTCTAAATCTGTGTATGTTTCCAATACATGGAATATATTTATTTTTTGGAAACACTGTAAAGCCTTGTATCTACTTACTTCCAGTTATTGTGGTATGGTCAAGAATAAGTCCTGAGTGTTGGATAAGGAATAGAAAAAACTTTATTCTTTTCATACCAGGAAAGCTTAAGAGCACTCATGACTTATGTTTAACACTGATATGTTCCCAAGCTGCAATTTTGTGTGATGGCAACACTGAGCCATGAAAATCTGCTGGTCGACTTTGATACTTAACTATTCTGAGTTACCTAGGCAGAAAAGTATAAATTCTGGTTTAGGAGTTCAACACCAAACCAATCTCACTTATCCAGAATTGCAATCAGGAAAGAATAAAACCAGAAAATATGTTGTATAAGGTGATTGATGTTGATGTAAAAATTTCCGAATCAGATCTCCATCAGAGACTCTAGGGAAGGAGGTTTTGTTTTCCTCCTCCCCCTAGAGGTAACTGAGTAGATCCAGACATTAGTTCTAGTGGCAGCAATTGTTATACTTTATAGAAAACGCTTGTTATCTCCCATTATAAAAATCACATATGACATGAGAACATAATTATAGCATGGTAACAGTCAAAAGTCATTTGCTTCATGGCCCTTCAGCATCACATTTAAATGTCACTGCAGTACCTACTGCATACTGATGATTAGTTATTTTTAACATCATTGATAATTAACAGTTTGCAAAAACTGGGAAAGAGAATCATAATGATTCAAATGTTCTTCAGTGCTATACTTTTGGTATAACGGAAGAGTTACTCAGGTCTGAGAGTGGGGGGTAAAAGATGATTCAGGATCTTAATCCTTGCTCCAGACAATATGCAGGCTAAGTCAAACAGGAAGCTAGAGTGAACTATTACACAAACCTTTTATCTTGTATGCAAGATATGGAGAGAAAAAGTGTCACATCCATCCTTGAAGGTCTACACTCTTTTTCAAATCACTAGCAAACCTTGAACACAGACACATCTAGACAAATCTGCTTTCTGTAAAGATATATTAGAAGATAAAGACACAGAGGTGAGTAACTGAAATATAATTTAACAGCACAGATATGATCTCTATGGTGCAATTTGCTCTCAAGGCCTGAGAATGTGACCAAGAAGATGCAGCTTCAGTCACCAGAATGGGAGGTAGAGTAACAACCCTGAAATATAGAAAGTAGTCCTTTCTGTATATATAAAAGCATAATTTTTCAGAATTGTAACAATATTTGGAGTTAGAGGTTTTGCCTTTGCAGAGGAGTACACCCATCCCTACACACAGCTACTCTTCATTTGTGGCTTACAGAACATTGCAGGTGTGTTTAAAATTCATTGTGTATGATCTTTAAAGGTCAGCACACATATTTACAGTTTTGCTGCACAAAGATTTGTTGTTGGATGTAATTTTAGGTCATAGTACTAACACTCAATTCAGCTTAGGTCAGAAAAGAGAAAGAATTAACTTGGAGATGCAAGTATTATAAAAAACCCGAGTTTTAAAGAAGGCAAACTTTTTATTATTTATAAATACAAAGGCAAAACACAGAGGCATTGAGTCTGAAAATAGAACCTTTCAGAATATTATAAGCAGTTGGGAATGAGGTTAACATAGAAATCACTTTTGAAACTTAAGTATAGCTAAAGTAATAGGGTAAGTAATTTTAAGAATGTTTATATGTGGAATATTCACTGCAAAATGTCTTTTTTCTTTGTAGGTGTTTTTCTATGATAAATATAGTGGGGTTTTATTTTATTCCATGTTGCATCATAGAATGCTATTCAATATAAAGTTACAATGGCTATTTAGACATTACATACCAAGCAAGGCTCTTAAGGGAGCCACATGATTTTAATAGCATCTTAACTGGAATTGTATAAGTATTTTCCTTTATGTAAGCTAAAGAATCTAAATGTCCCTCTTGAATACATTTATAGTAATTAATATGTAAGTTTCTTGCCATTGTATAATTAATATTCTCATTGTGTGGTTGGATTTTCCTCATTGTGTTCCACATAAGCACAAGGCAGTGCTGTATTTTAAAATTTTGGTGCTTGGGTTAAAGTTGACTGGATATAATAAAATAGATACAATTCATAGGTGTAGCATGAAAATTACAGGAGCATAATGACCTTTTCCAGTGAAGAGAGTTCATTTTTAAACCACAGGCAAACACAAAAATATCCAAAAGACAAAGATCAGAAGGAGAACGTTATTTTAGGTACTAGCTGACCCACAACATTAAATTTTTCTCTCCCTCTTAGGAATATCTATTTTGACCGTAACTCCCATTTATGCTCATGTTCAAGCTATAGGGAAAAAAAAAAATAAACACAAAGAAAAACAGAGGAAAAAAAAAAAATCAGTTCAAGTTACATAACACAGGAATGTGTTGTGTTCATGTCAGAGAAAATGTTTATCATTAGTTTGTGGATCAGATTCTTCAATACTGTTATTCACACTGGCATAAATGAGAATGGAATTTTATTTAACAATTTCAAAAAACTAAATATCGACTCCTGGTCTCTATTTAGGAAAAGATATGTTAAACCCACATGATTTATCTGAGGATGAATAAAACTTATGTGTGGCCATCTCAGTTCCAGGTCAGTGAGTTTTGCAGTAGCTCCGCTCAGTAGGAAAATTCATATCTTTACCACAACAGCTTTTTGGTTATCTAGGCAAAATTAATTGATGGTCTCCGTCTCTGGAAAAACACGTACGGAAAAGTTGCTTGACTCTGGCATTGCACTTGTACTCCATTAAAGCTGGCATTGACAGCTCCTGGATCAGGAGTGTAGCACTGAATATAACACTCTTTGCTATGGAGGTGGTGTGTCTACATGAATGAGCCGAGGCAAGTGGCACAACCGTGTGGATTTCCATCCCTTTCTGTGTGCAGTTACACACTGCCAGAGCAGAGGATTTCTGAGGTTCAGCTGACTGTCAGTTCCCATGCCAGAAATCAGCTGGTTCAGCTCTTTATAATGAGTTTCACTTGTCAGTCGAGTCCAGGCATGTTTTAATTGATCCTCCAGAATCTATCTCTTGAGAGAGAAACACAGGAATCTCCTCTGTGCATCTGCAGCCACAATGAGACCTGCATCGACATTCAGCACACATCCATGTGTTACAGAAACCTCAGGGTCAATTTAAAGGCCCCTTCATGGCTTTAGTGCCTGAGCGACTTCTCCAATTATTTAAAAAAATTTTGGTAAAGCAGAAACTTCAGTGACAAGCTGAATCTGCATTCAAAGTTCATAATTTTGCTCCACTTCATGAGGATTATATTTCATTTTAAAAATACCTATAATCAAAAACCTTCTCTTTTTTAAAACTTTGGTGGCTCAGCACTTTTTGCATGCAGTTTGTGAGTATCTCTGTTCACCTTCATGTTAATTTCATAGCAAATTACCATTTCAGAGGGCATTAAAACAGACAATATTTTCCTTTCCCACCCTTTCAAGCTTTTCTGCACTTATTGTGAAATATGTTCAAGAGAAGAGACAGGTTCTGCTGCTTAAATATGCTTAAATAAGCATACTTTACTTCTTGGGCACTGTTATGTTCTTTGTGCCTGTTCAGTGATACCCCAGGGTTCTCTCAGTGACAACAAAGTCTGTGGTCTGGCAGGCTTCTGTTTGAAGAGGGTTAGGTTACTGCAAGCAAGAAAAGGTTGGGAAAGAAAAGAATTTGACAAGAAAAAGCTTGTTTCATATAACCAAGTGCAAATTGCCAAGGCTTTGCATTCATCTTAAATTTACGCTGGTTTGAGATAGGATGCACATACACATCTATACCTCTATATGTATCTCTTTATGAAAAAAAAAAAAAGAATAAAAATTATGTATTTTCAGGACAGCTGAATTCAGCTGAAGTCTAAGCACAGATCTTATTCTGATGAGAACACATTTTCCTGGCATTACCTACTTCCAAAACACTTTCCTCTTGGAGTAAGTTTATTAATTTGGATTTTTTAAGGTAAGCAATCACAATAGAAGTCTACAAAGACAGAAATTATAGATACCTGTTTGTGAAAATAACTTTTCCTTGATTAGAAGCAATGGAATATTATGCACTACAGCTTAAGAAGCATCAGAGTGAATAGTACATTTAAAAGGTGGAGTAAATGTATTTTAAGAAACACCCTGTGGGATAAGTTCAAGGATCAAAACCTATGGAAATTTGTATTTATCTTTAATTGCAAGATAAGTCTAAAGATGTTAATGCTGAAATGCATCCAGGTATTAAAACATGCTTATTGACAATCACTGGTTCTGGGATTTAGTCACCTAAATACAAGCATTTGATGCATATATTGGTAACTGTATTATTTGCCTATGTAATATTAATTGTACAGGGAGCTGTGGGAGTCCTGTCTGGAGCAGCAGCTGGCAGCCAGTGCATCTCAAATGACAACAGCTACCTCTGTTTAAGTGACGGAATCTCTTGCTGCATAAAGGAAGCTATGCTGTCATGTTCTGATTAAGAAATTATAATATGTAACAATGTAGTCTAGTTTCTTTGGAAATAAAATACAAGTGACAGTGATCCAGTTTGGCATGGTCTTAGATTTCAGCAGAATGGCTGATTCCATCAGTCTCTGAGTGGCCTTTGACTGCTAGCTAAAAGCTCTGCTTTTCAGATTGTGGTCTCTTACAGCTTCTCACACCACATGTCTGTTTGCATTGACTCTAGTATAAAGTTGATATGCTCTGGGGAGCACAGTCTGGCCAAGTGTCCACAAATTACTTTGTGTATCTACTTTTAAAGCCAGTCTTTACCATCTCTATGAATCAAATGTTAAAGCTGATTTATATTTAGACTTCAGTTATTTCTTATGTACACATATTTTTACTGATATTTTGATAAATTAATAATTTATATATTTTTAAAATAGATGCTCAAGAGGTATAACGAAAATTATTGATGTTGCAGTGTGTGAATAGTTTGAAACTACATCGCTGTCAGTGTAACTTAAAAATTTGATATTTTGTTGTAAATTGTAATTATAATATAGACTAAAACCCATCCAGTTGTGACAGCTGCTGTCCTAAACAAACTGGATAGAGTTATTCTCTATAACTGGAATTTTCATTGCTGTTAAATTAACCTCAGGAAGGAGGAACATATCTAAACAGGTCAGAGCATCCAATGGAAGATGTGCTAGCACATGAAAAAAATTAAACAGATGGGGTGAGGGCAGAGTGGGCAGGGTCAGCACCAGTCCCACACTGGACAAACAAAACAGTGTGGACAGAGAGAAGGAGGAACAAGCAGAAGTAATAAATGCAGACCCAAAGTAGTGACAGGGCCTTAACACACTACCAGACCACAGAGCCCAGCAACTGGGAAGAAAACATGGAAATGGAAGAGCCTTAATGAGACTGTGATGACTGGTTGTTTACTCAACTACAGCACAAAGCTCATTAGTATCAGCTGGCTGCCCCTGTGGTGTACTGTGACAGACCTCACCTAATTGCCTGAGTTCCTGGAGATGAAAGATCTCTTCTCTTGAATAAGCAATGATCTAATTAGTGCATCTCTGTGCAGTATTTCTGATTCTATATCTTCCTCATATTTTGGCAACCATATTATGTGGTGACAGAAGGCAACAGCATTGAACTTTTTGGACACATATTGTATTAGGCTTTAAAAATGTGTTTTTTTCAGAGCTGGATGACTATGAGACATTTTAATTAATCGAGGTACAGATTTTATATTCTGCTTAGCCACAAAGGTGTTCAGGAAGCTGAAAATGAAATAGGTTCCTAGCACAGCATTTCTTTGAAAACAGTTGGACTGGTAGACTATTTAGGGAGAATCCCACACAAAATATGAAAGAACCAGAAACCTAGATAAAAATGGTTTTCTCAGTGTACTTGGCTTCCTTGCAATAGAAGAGTAGAAGAATTTATGAGATGCTCTCTTAGACTATCTACAATGAGATTCAGATATGAATTTATCTAGGATTGCTCAGGTGCAAAATATTATATGTGACAAAAACTGGCAAATGTCTGATTTAACAATTAGAACAGAGAAAATGCAGGATGAATGTCAACAATAAAAAAGGGAACAGGAGAAACATTATTTCAGGTGGAAGTGACTGATAGGATATACTTGATATGTATATATGAAGCTTTTTTTTGCTCTTGCTTTTTAACTCATCTCACTTACTTTAGGGATGTTTTACACACCTAGGTACATTGGTGAGTCATTGGGCCAGTCTGAACTTCAGCTTCTTCAAAGTAAAGAAAGAAAAGAAAAATACTTCCCTGTCTTGCTAGAATGCTACCACTCAGAATTTCTAAAACACTGTGAACTCCAAGGTGGTATAAAGTACATGGGAATGCAGAAGATGGTCATTACTTAATTCTTTGTGCTGTGGGTGTTTTGCCCAGACCTATCTACCACAGGTATTCCTTTGATAAGCTTATTTGAAGTGGTATGTCAGAATGCCTTCCAGTTTGCAAGAGAGACTATTTGTATGCATTTTGGAGCATGCCAGAACATATCTGAAAAAAGAAAAAAAAAAAGGCATTTTCCAGGTCATTTCAGATCACAGAGCATCTACACAACACATAGCTGCAGTACATACATTACCTTTTCACTTTCAGCCCAACAGAACACTCTATTATCTGTTAGCAGGGGGACACAATGAATCCCGCCCAGTTTCCATGGAGCAATAGACACATTGACTGGTGAGGTCCAATGGATAGGGTGTGTGGCTGACTGCAGCTGAAGCCTCTCTACAGCCCCTGTGCAATTTGCCCATCAGTTGGCAATTCTCCATAGCTGGTGAGAGGGAAGGAACCTGCAGGAGCTGATGGCACTTGATACCCATTTCTAATTTGTGTGTTTTCCCAAGTGGTCTGCTCCTGCCCATAGAATTTCTACACACAGATGCAAATCATTAAATCCCTCCCTCATCTGGATCAGAAAATCTTAAATCTTTTTACTTCCCAATTTATACTCACTCTACCAAGCCTTGCTCTCACTGAATTTGTCACAGGAAGATCTTTACCAACTACATCATCTTTAACAGATCTTTACACCTACAGGAGACTGAGGAGAAGTTTCCATATCATGACTAAACACTGGCTTTCACATACCTTTAAGAACTTTCTCTTGTCCCTGACTTAGATGTGTAGAGGATGGTTTACTTGTAAATGTGGTCCCTTCCAACCTTTATCATTCCATGATTCTGCGTGACTGTTATCCTCAGTTGCAGATAAAAAAACATCTTCAAAAGAGAGTAACTAGCACAGTGACAATCTTGTCAGACAAGTCGTAGGCTTGAGCAGAAGAGCTTGGACAGCTTTTATGCAGTAAAAAGCACTAAGTACACTCCCTGTAGTAAGCAATAAATTCTGCTTATTCATTAAGAGGGCAACCACATACCACTTGTGAACTGTCTTTGGATTCTGAGGAGAAAAAAAAAAGTGTAAAAGTGCCAGAGACACTTAAGTATTGCTGGAGTAAGATTACTCAGACTTGAAAGCCTCAAAAAAATTGAAAAGATTCTCATGCTTGGGGCAGAAACTGTGTAAACTCTATTCAGCCAGATATGGAGTCATGACATCTTAGTAATACAGTAATTCATTACGGTATCAAAAGTTATAAAAAAAGAGAAATTTTAATGTGAAAAGGGGGGATTTCCTCGACCCTTAATAATTGATTTGTCTATCAGTGCCTCAGAAATGACAAGACCCTTGTGCCTGACCAGGTGGTTGGTGTCCCATTATGGGCACCCCTCATGAGCAGTCCTGCTGTATCAAGGGCA
The DNA here is from genome assembly GCF_036417665.1 of Passer domesticus. Classification (NCBI taxonomy): domain Eukaryota; kingdom Metazoa; phylum Chordata; class Aves; order Passeriformes; family Passeridae; genus Passer; species Passer domesticus. The sequence continues at coordinate 21,312,790 of NC_087478.1, forward strand.
GCTCGACTGACCTCTTCAGGGAAATGCACCAACAGCATAAGGAAGACCCTTCAGTGGGTCTTCCCACTTCATGACCCCTCAGCAGGTCTTCCTCTGTAATTATGATCTCTGCTGCCAGTGCAGTGTACTCAATAGCCAGTGCCTGTGAGGGACTCACACCACTGGTTTATGGAATAACACTCTTTATTAATATAATTGGTGGTGATAGTATCTGACTGCAAAAATGTATTCAAAACAATTTACAGAGAAGTTCTAATCCCCAGTAAAAGTATTCATCATGCACAGAATGTTGTTATTATCCAACAGGTGTCCCTATGGGGGAAGACAGGTTCAGCCTATCAACTGATCCCAGCAGTGACGATGGAGTCTTCCCTAAATTTGTCCCCATTCTTGACTTATTTTAACACTATTTCTTTATGTTTAGATGGAGTTTGAGTGACTCTAGTTGTGCATACTTTTGTTACTGATTGGAGTAAAATTCTCTCCCTTCACTTTTAAAGATGCAATCAAAAAGAATATAGAGCCCATGCCCAGTGAGGGGTGGTCATACCTTGGAGTTGGGTAATGTTGGGATGGAGGTGCGTGTTAATGTTACCATCAGGTTTTAGTGAGCCATGTTCTTTTGAGGAGAGTGATTTCACCACAGCTGTTGGCTCAGCAGCAGGACATCCTCCTCTCTCTGCCCTGGCTGACAGGTGACACATGATTTATCAGCTGCAAAGTACCATAGAGTTCCCCTCACTACAAGGATTTCCAGAGCCTGGCCGTGGTGTCTCAATTCCATTCCATCTCCCTTAGCAGGTGCTTACTGTTGTGTGGGGAATCATTGTGGTGCATGCCAGCCACATTCCATTGAGGGAGCAGCAACTGTATTTTTCTCTATAATTTCCATACCTTCATAACTTCAGTTTGATTTTGTGAATATAACATCTCAGTTTCCTCTACTTTTACTCCCAGCCATCCTTCCAGGAGGTCCCCAGACATCTTTTCACACATTATTTTTACTTACTCCTCATGTATTAAATCCAAGCCATTGGTTGCATGGCATATACATAAAATTCTTACAGCCGGAGGAGAACTGAATCCTTCTAAACTTGTTGCATGCACTCCTTTCTAACGAGATATAAACTAACAGCGGCTACTTAGTAGTGACTTGAGTTCATATCTCTCTTGATCATAGGTGTAACAGATGATTAAACCTATGACTACACAACAGCTAAGAGGGACCCTCAAACACAGGCTGCTCTTTCTTTTTTGGCATGTTTGTCCAATCACACTACACAGTTTTATCCCTCCATCTAGCACTTGTGATATAAGGCTTATGTGATGATGCTGCCAAATGCCACTGTTTCTTCATCAAACAGGCATTTGCAGAAAAATATCTACCACATTGTTTCTCAAACATTGGAAAAGACTGAAAACTGTTTAGGCCTCTTAAATTAGAAGCACTCATTTAACAGTATTTTTCAGCCATAGAAAGGTTTGGATCCAAGTGGGTCATTCATGGAGTATTCTCAAAGCATAAAGCTGTGCCAGGATGAACAATGGCTAAAGTACAGTGAATTTTTCACAATGAATGGTGGATGTTGGTAGATCACAAAGGACTGTGAGCAGCAACTGGAAAGCCCTGGCTGAGTGATGAGAATTAAAGGACAAGCAGATCTTCAGTCACTATGGTATTTATTGCAGCAAACTACATTTTTAAAATTGCTTGCTATCCTGGGAATGGCTGTGGATTAGTCAGGCTGTCAGTTTTATTAAGGTAGGGGCACTGAATTCATGCCTGTTTTCAATGATGTGAGAAAAATAGAAGGCTGTCATCAAAAATGTCTCCAAAAGGAAATGAGCTGGTTATCACAATGAAAATGGCTGTTTTGTCTCTCTGAATTCAGGTCCGAGAAGCAAGCTTTCATACTGATTTCAGGTTTCAAGGCACAGATGATTTATGCCTGTCAAGATTGGCCTAATTGCCTGATGTGTTCATATGTCTCAGTCAATGGACTGCCACTTTACAGCAATTTAAAACTATGTCTTTGAACCTTTACAATAAAACTGAGGAAATGGAAAAACAAATATGACTTACAGGAGGATAAATTACCACTCAGTCCTAACCCTGAAATTTTTCCTTAGTGAAAATTAATTGAAAAAGTATTTTGACCACACCAGTGACATTGAAGAACAATTGCCTACATTTGGTTGGAAGTTTAATGAATTTCATTTTGACAGTATAACTAATGGAGTTTTGATTGTGTAGCATTTAGCACAGATGACATCCTCCAAAATGACTTTTCAGGAAAGGAAAAGGAAGCATGATTAAATTATGATGTGACAGTACATTCAGTGTCCTCAGAGTCTTTTGGCTGAGAAAAAGAAGAAAGTTACCGAGCTTGATATTAGACTTCAATCATCTTGATACCTTGCACATATTATAGAAACATGGGGTTTTTTCTTTCTCGTTTTATCCTTTACCATAAAGTCTACCTTCTCGTGTGCTTGCCTAAGAAGGAAGGAATGACAGCTTCTGACTTCTGAGCTGAAGAGTAGTTTGAACTCATAGATCCATTTTTCAGGAGGCTGGGAATGTGCACCTGGAGGCCAGTGATCACAGAGCCAAAAGAGGATGGGGCATGAAGAAATGCAATGGCAGCCCAACGCTCAGAGTACTCCTATGGGAGCAGAGCACTTATGTGCTTGTCCCTCAAGAGCAATCCTTATACTGAAACCAGACTCCCTTTAGCTCTGTTAGGTGTCTTGGTATCTGGAGTAGACAATGTATCTACGTTCCACTCATTTCAAAATTACAGTCTATTTCTGATGGGACCCTTGCTCTGTGCTTATCCCGGATAGACACAGTAGGTTACAAAGTGGTGTTGGTTCTGGCTTTGGTTTTTTCACTTATGATGCAACATCACCCAGTCACATCTGCCAGACTTCTGTGCCAAAGTCCAGTCCTTGTGCCTGGCTTTTGTTTGGCTGTTTTGTTTTCTTTTTAAGTTTGCTACCATGTGAAGTCTCCTTTGTCTCTATTTAAGAAAACCAAAGCAGTGATGAGTGCAACAATACAGCTTGAAGTCTACTTGAATATCTGTGGTGGAGCTTGAAGCCAAAGTGAGTTTTCAATTTAGCATCAGCTAGGAATTGTTCATGACTGAAGAGGAAATAGCAAAGAAAAGGAGCTACAGTACCCTCACTTCATCACATAACTGGCTATTTAACTTCATTGAAGCAGAATGCTCCTGGTCTGCCACTGTTCAACTCTGCAAGGACCAACAAATCACAGTGAGCTCATCCAGATCAGAAATGCCACTTCTGACAAGTGATGTCTTCAGCTGGGCTTACCTCCCCAGGAAGCTAGAATTCAGACCTGCTACACTCTCAGGATATGGCTCTTATTTTTAACAGTCTTCAGACAGGCAGAACAGCAAAATGTTTGCACAAAGGGCAGTTTCACTCTGTGCTTTTCACCTAATAGATGGGAAAACACTATTTTGGTTTTCATCATATTTATGTATATTCTTAAAAGCTGCCCCTGCTCAAGCCTTCTCAGTGCCTTGCAAATGAAAACAGAATAAATTAAAGCACAAAAAAGCTTTCTCTGTAATAACTTAATGGAAAACAAAAGGGTAAGTCTGATGTAACTCTGTGAATGGGATCAAGGATTAACTGACCAGAGGGTCATATAGTGTTGTACTGATTTTATAATGTGAATATTCTCTCAGCTTTCTACAGTATTTATGTAAAGGAATTTGGGGATATATCTCAAAAAATTGTATGTTTTCTACCAAACATAAGCAGTGCAAATGCTTGAGTGAATGACACCACATTTCAGCTTGCGCCCAATTATAAACTTCAAAGACCCTTCAAAGATTCTGAAATCTGTGTTAAGACAAAACCCCTATTTGAAGTTGGTACCTATAGGGAATTTGAGGATATTTATATTCCAAAAAACACACTTAAATTATAAAAGGAATGGCCTATTTTATGCTTGAATGCAGCTCATTAGAGAAATCTCTTAATGAATATTTTTCAATCATCTAACAGAGAAAATCAAAGCACATAGGGCATACTATAGGATCTGCATGGATTGCTATATACTCCAGTGGACATGTACACTGCAAATTATGTGCCGTTAATAGTTTTGTGCTCATTCATCAGCATATCATTTAATAATAATTTCTGTAGTGAACTTCTCTACTATGTACAATATGAAAGAGAAAAAATACATGAAAGTAATCAGCATCTCTAAAATGGCATCTAAGACAGTTACATAATTAATGATACGATGATTTTTACATATGCTAATGAATTTTCAACATCAAAATTCCTTAAGTAATCTTGTGTGTTTCTCTGATTTATTAAATTTCACTGTACAGAATTTGATTCCCTATCTTCTCTGATTCTGAAATTTACATATTTTTTCTTTAATAATCTAGCTTCAAATAAAAAAGGATGAAAGTGAATAGTAGTCTCATGGCCCTTTTCTTGGAACTGGGCTCTGTAGGTTTGAAAGTTCTCAAGGCAAGGGAAATATAAAACATCTATGGATGAGTCCCTGACGAATGAGATATATCCATATAGGGCAGCCTAAGGCATATTAAATTATACTAATTTTGCATTTGTTTGAATAATATCTACTTTAGGTGTGCTCATTGCAGAGAGGATTCTGAAGGACACCTGTGTGAGAGGACATTTATCAAAACATTCTGAAAGCAGAGAAAATAAAGACCAAGAACATTTTGAAAACTCCTTAGAGGTTTAGGCTATGTCAGTTTTAGGTTTAATTTCAACTTTCAGAAAAAGCTGAGCTCCTGAGTTTCCAGCTTAGATACTCTGAGACATTGGAGAATCTAGGAACCGACACAGAGCTTCTCTACGGCATAATACCTTGTCATGTGTAAAAAGTTGGCATGTCCTTACAGGGACTGTAACATGGGACTTTGTTGTTTGTATTGACTGTGACTTCCTCTAAAAACCTAAAATTTCATGAGGGTAGGAAAGATATGTATCAGCACATATACACATGTGTAGTGTGAACCATTACTGCTGATACAGTTTCCCTTTAAACTACCACTGAAAGAACAGTGGGGTGTTTGAGTTTCTTAAACTTCTGTGTGAAACAAGCTCTAGATAGCTGCTGAACAACTTTTTCTGTGCACTCTGTAGCATGGGATGTATAGCTGTATGTGGGGGACTAGTTGAAGATGACTAAAGTACCTATCTTCCCATGCTGCTGTAGGGGAGAATCAGCTTGTTTCCCACACAGTCAATAGACAGCAGTTAACACTAGTAACAGTGTAACTTCAAATCTTCCCTTCAAATTGATTCATTGATCAGTTGGTTGGGAGAGGAGGCTGATGGCTTGCTCCAGAAAGTTGAGGAGAAGAGGTACTGAGGACACACATGCTGCTGCTGCAGATCCCCATCATATGGCTGGGAATGTGATCTGTGCCAGCAAGGATGGGATGAGCGTGGAAGAACCCTGTTTTCACTCTTTAGTCGTCTATTTCTCCAATTGAAAGAATGGAAACTAACACACCAAATATGCAGTACAAGACTATTGTCTCTCCATGAATTTTTTTTTGCCAAAACCTATTAAAGATTACTTAACATTCTATCTTTTAGGGAAAAGTAATATACACAAAATTATTTTGACTTATTTTCTGCTACCTACCTCCCCAGCAAACAAATCAAAGAAGTGTGTGGCCAAATAACCTCTGGTAGAGTGGACAAGCAGCATTCTCATCAGGGGCAGATCTCCTCTCTCCTTCTCTAAAGATCTAAATTCCTGCACTAACTAATTTGAGACTTTCTGCTCACATTCAAACCTGTTCTGAATACTCAGCAGACTCCTCATTCTCTGTGCAAATCCTTTATCACTGCCTACTCTTCCACTGTTTGATGCCAATTCTAAGTGACACATGATCTCCCAGTCTGTCTTTGCATATTGTTTAAGGTCACCAATTGCCGCTGTCTAATGATCCCCCACATGCATTACACCTTCTCTTATATTCACTTTCATAAATGCCTTCCTGGATTAGCCTGTTGCAGGAATTATGCTCACTACACAGTTTTTTAATAATAAAATGACATCTAAACCATTTTGAGTTGGGTACATCATCTGCTTAGTCAGTATATTTGTTGTCTGGACTTCTCTCACAAAATTAGGGCCTGCCTGGGGTGGGTCATTACTCAGATACTGAGGCTGTGAGGGCAAGGAGATCATAAAGGATAATTCCACATGAGGCAGTGCAGCATATCCAAACTGTCTGCAAATGAACTGACTCAAAAACTGCCAGGGTTACAGCCATGTCAGAATGATGCATCATCCCAACTTGCCCCAGTGGAAAACTATTAATTTATGCTTCTGGGAGCCAAGCTAATACCGCTGCAAGACAGTGCACTGTCCTATTTAAATATATTTGTTTATCTAGGTGTGCTCTCACTCCAGGACATAGTGTAGTTCTTCACTACCTTAGACCCAGGCTGGCCTTAAATTGCACAGTACAACTCACAGGTTGTTGACTTCATAGGAAAGTGAAGTTTTCTGGCTTTTTCTGTTTTGTACAGTGCCAAGAACACCAAAGGCTTCCATAAATAAAAATGACAAATAAAAATCTCCCAGAGTTTTGCTACGGCTGCCAGGTTCTGTGCTTGAATGTGATTTTACAGGATAGTTATGAATGGTCTTATTTTCTCATGGAATCAAACAGATCTTGCAGCAAAATAAAATATAGTGTATGCCTAATGCTACTTCCACTCTGTCTGCAAGAAGAAAATTGAATTTGCCATTAAAAAATCAGCTTGAAAGGAACTATCACGATATGCACAATTTCAAATAACCATGAGATTTTGTTCTCTTTGTTTCCTCACACTATTTACTAGTTCAATTTCTTGTGAGACATAGGAAAAACCAGCTCTTAATAAGGTCAACAGAAATTTTTCATTCTTTTCCACAGTCATAAATATTTTCAGAAAACTAAAATGACAACTTTCAGTCTGGTAGGACCTTGACACTTGTGCTTTTACCTGTAATAAAATAATAAAAGGGAGCTGAAAAGAGTCTTCACTGTAACCCACAGGCAGACTTGGTGGGAATAATGGAAACATCTGTGCCCTCCCTACCTCTCCTGTGTCTGTTTCTTGAGGGTATGGGAGGGAGTTTGAATATCATGGCTTCAAAAGGAGCCAGCAGCATGACATCTGTTGGTGGGGAAAAAGAAGAGAAAGTGAGATTTCTTGGCTTTTCAATTCTACCTTGTATGTAGAAAATGAAACAGTTTTAAGTGCTGTGTAGTGGTTGGGGGTTTTTTGTTTTTGGTTTGTTTTTTTGGTTTTTTTTAATCATGAAAAACATTGGGGAGGGAGATTTGCATTTGCATTTTCTTCAAACTGGATTTAAAGAACAATTCTCTTTTTTTAATCTCTGTACAAATCAGGATTGGCTTTGTATTTTCTTGTTAAAATTTTCATGTTAAATGTAACAGGCTTTGCTCTGCAAAGAAGAGATCTTATCTTTTACTGTCTATTTTAAAGACAATAAGCATACTATATATGTATATTTAACTTTATAGTTAACTTCTATATTGCTTTTCTTTATTTTGTTGGTGTCCTTGACTGTATAAAAAATTTCTTGTAGTGATAGAGATAGACAAGTCTGTCCAGCTTGTATGGCCTAAAATCAGGTAACCTGAAAACCACATCCTCTTTCCATTTCAACATATCACATTTTCTATTACTTTTCTTCTGTGATTTCAAGTCCAGCTGAAATTCCAGTGTTTTGGGTTCAGATTAGCTTTGAAATCTCACTTCATCTCAATTTGGAGTTAAATTTAGGCTTTGTCTTTGCATTGGTTAAACAGGTGATCTTCCCCTCACACCTTCTATATTTTGAAAAGTTTTTTTTTGGGGGGAAAAAGTCCACAAGGATTATCTAAGTTAAGCTTTAATTTCAGATCATATTGCTTCAAGTTTGTGTTTGTGTTATTCCTGCATTAATCCACTACACTCTCAGGAATGTACAATTGGGTGTCAATGAAATTGTGTATCCCACCATATCATGCCATGGTAGCATTTTCATTAATAACACTTCAATATTATGTACTATGAAAGATGTTAATAGTAGTTCCTAATTATGGCAGATTAATGACAAAAACTTGCGGTGTCTCCTGGTCTTAAAGAATTTAATGGTTTCAGCATTTAATTTTGTTTTCTGTTGAATGCATCATTTCATCAGAGCATAAATGGAGCTCATGTGGAAAATAATATGAGCTGTGATTCACAGTCTCTGATGGATTTAACTACAACGGCAAAAGAGGTTACTGCCTCCAGCTGTCCATCCTTTTCCTGCAGGAAAGATTAACAACCCACTGCAGAGTGGGTACAGCATGCAGCATGTCTGCTGCTGGCAGAGCTGCACCCATGAAAATTATCATCATCATCAGAGTTAACCCTCATTTCTGAAGAGGTGCTGAATTTGAAAAGGATTGTGAACCACAGCTCTCAGACAGGATTTTTGAATTGTACTGACAGCTGCCCTTAATGTTTACTAATATTTTCTGGGCATCAGTATTGAATGTTATAGTTCTGCCTCTTGATTCATGTGAGCCTGTGAGAAGTGGGTCCATGTGCACTCCAGGAGCTTTAACAAGGCCAAGTGCAAGGTTCTGCACCTTGCCTGGGGCAACCCAGGTGATACAGGCTGGAGGATGAAAGGGTTGAGAGCAGCCCTGCCGAGAAGGATTAGGGATACTGGTGGATAAAGGCCTGGGTATGTGACAGCATTGTACACCCTCAGCCTGGCCTGCACCAGCAGCAGTGTGGCTAGCAGGCTGAGGGAGGGGATTTTGTTTTTCTCCTCTGCTTTCTCAAGACTCCACTTCCAATACTGCTTCAGCTCTGGGGTCTGCAACATAAGAAGGTTGTGGCTGTGTTAGAGTGAGTCCAGAGGAGGCCACAAGGTAGTCAGAGGGTTGGAGCACCTCTCCTATGAAGACAGGGTGAAAGAACTGGGGTTGTTCAGCCTGAAGAAGAGAGAGGTCCAGGAAAACCTTAGCACAGCCTATCAGGACTTAATAGGAGCCTATAAAAAAGGGTGGGGGGACACCAGGGTGAATTTTGCTCTTACCTGGATGGTTCCTAGAGGGTTGTTTTATTTTAGACAGTGTTTCCTGCGCTCTTGTACTCCTGCCAGCAGCTGGATAATGGAGAACTGAGAAAAAGGAATTGTAGTGAAGAATTTTACTATTTAACAGACCAAACAAGCTAAAACAGTTGAGGTTTGTTGGTTTGTTTTTCTTCCAAGAAGGGAAAAGGCTTCAGAGTAATAATACTAGCCCCAGCACAGGAAAGGCTGAGATTTCTGTGTGTCCAAAAAGCACGCATCCAAGGCCAAGCAGTGTCTATGCTATGGTTTTCCCTTATGCTCAACTAAAGGTCAGGCAGAGTACAGGCTTGTTACATAAAATGAGCTGTTGACAAAGACTGTTAAGCCCAAATGTTGACATTAAATGTCTTCACTTGAAGAATGCTTAAATCTGTTAGACAGGGTGCAGTAACATTTGCATGTTGATGGTGATAGCAAATCCTTTCCCCCCTTCAGAGTAAATAGAAGAGGGCTGTCTCGATCTGCCAGGAAAAAACCATCCGGCTGATTTCAAAAGACATACATGTTAGCTGATGCCCTGCATCTCCCAGCACTGCTCTAAACCATTTTGGTTGCAGTTTTGCCAGTACTTAGTGTGTGTGGCAGAACTTCCCAAGGCATCAGCATGTTGGGAGACCTGAAATGCTCACTTGACCTCCCCATTATGGTTTCAAGAGGATTTGTTAGGGCATTTCAGTTATGCAGAAACCATATCAAAAGGAAGAGCACAGTGAGACATCTCTTAGACGACATGCCAGTTTATACCATCCACAGGCAGTCTATGAATAAATCACATAAAGCTGCAGTCCTATGGCTTGTTTTGACTGTTACTAAGCCAAGCAAATAGATTGTCTCCCTTCCTTTTCATTCAGCTGGTAGAAGGCACATATAATCACTCCCTGACCCAGTTCAGTCAAAATGATCCAGGTTAGCTCACACACTTTAAATAGTAGGTTTTTTTCCTAACCTGTTTCATTTTGATTGAATTGGGTTAGAGAACAATTATGTACACATATCAGAGGGGGAACATGGGAAGGAAACAGGGGGGTTAACCTTTAGAGAATACAGTGAGAAGCAGCTGGGACTAGGAGCCTTTTTGATCCAGATCAGTTGAACCTAGACATGCAACAGCAACCAAACTCTGGCACAAGAGGAAATTCCAATGGGATTGGTTTTTCATCTGGTGTGAAACATCTTAGTTCCTTTGAAGTTGAGAGTGATACATTCATTTACAATACTAGAGATACTGTCTCCTGTATATATCTGAATGGTTGAAAAGTGTTTTTCAGCCATTCAGACAGGCTCTCAGTACTGAATTCTTTTAACTGTTGTAAATATCTGCAAACAGAAAAGATTAATCTCAGAAAAGAATCCCACCAGCTGGTCTCTGTGGGCTCACTTCTTTCAATCATCAAGAAATTCTACTGACAAGATTTCTTCATTGAAACTAAAGATAAGCTCAGCTTTCCAGTCTGCACTATTCTTCATTAACTAAGAACCCAAAAAGTTATACAGTAAAGGAAGAACAAACAAAACCAAAGAGTGTTTCTGAAGACTGGAGAATTAAACCCTTTAAGCTTGCTTCTTCCTTGTATTTTTTTTCCACAAACTCCCCAGTAAAAATTAGTTTAAGGGTTTGCTAAGGGTTAAAGAGTCTGACTGTAAATTTGTGAAGTGCTGTACATGAACTGACTACAAATATAGAAAACAGAAGAAATAGAACCTGAAATCTTATGTTTTTATGTGAATAAGTAAGCTGGCATAGCTTGGCAATCCTTGCATTTCTTGCCTGTGGGAAAGAGATGCCTAAGCTCTGTATATTTGTCCACAAGGCAAGGAGATCCTTCCTTCATTCAGTTCACTGGATGCCATGGACTCTCTCACCTTTGAATGGTAAATTAAAAGGAACAGAATTATGAAGAATGGAGCAACTCTGATTTGTGTGGTCAATCACTGTGCTAGAAATGTAAGTGAGGCAAAAAACTCCACTCTATAGCATCAACAGTCCAGCTTATATTGTTTGATATATGTAAAACCAAGGATCTAAATAATCTAAATCATTATGGAGTTGCTCTTATGTGGGTGGAGGAGGATGGGCTGAAGTTCAGGCAACACAGAATATGGTGATGTTTTTTCAAAACCCCCAAGTTCTCCCCTGGTTTCAGTCATCTGAACTGCTCAATTACACTAATATCCTTGGGGTGTATTTAGCTTTCAGTGAGCAGGGAAATAGTACTGAGATGGAAGTTTTGTTGGAATGCAGAGGATTTCGGTGTAATGAATGAGACTGAAAGGAGAAGACTTAACTGTTGTGTAGAAAAGGGGGTATAGAAAGGAGAGGGGCAATGTGAATGCACAGATGTGATTGGAGATAGAAGACATAGAAAAGTTTAAGAAATTGGTTAGTGAAGTTTGAGAGACAGATGAGGTAGAACTGTGTTGCTGTAAAGAAGGGCTGCAAAGAATGTACCTCTCCTACAAAAATTTTGTGCGATGAAGTGTACAGGGTCTAGAGACAAGAGATGAGAATAGTGTTAAGAGAATAAGATGAATCCCCTCATCAAGAGGAACAGTCAATAGGCAGCAGTCAAAGACACATTTCATAAGGTCATGGGCAAAGGATTTCGGTTTTTTTCCTGGGGCAGACAGGGAAGAGTGAGCTTCAAAGAAAGACTGCATTTTTGAGAGAGATTCCACATGATGAAAATTACATCATAAAAGGAGCAGGGATGGGAAAATGGAGTGCTAAGTTGAATTATGAGCGCTAGAGGTGGCATCCACACCCACATTATGCTTTCGGGATAGGAAATTACCGGGTACAGCCCAGCATGCTCTGCATTATTAACTGACCATACTGCTGACAGGAGAAGTTTTTATTTTGTCAACAAATCCCACTCACTGATAGGGCAAAGTTGCTGAGATATCAGAACAATTCTGTGCATGTTCTTTATAAGGTATGGTAGAAACAATAATTTTGTGCATGTTCTTTATAAGGTATGGTAGAAACATTTCTGGAATGATTCATAAAGGTGTTTGGATCAGGCATGCTGCATTAAGGGATAATATCCAGAAGTTCTTTCTCTGACTTTTTCCAAAGGTCACCACAGCATCGTGTTTGAAATGCTGACAAAAGCATGTCGACTTGCATGGCCTCAGGCTCCTCCTCTAAATGTATTCTAGATGTAATTAGGAGTGCTTGGTCTATAATTATGTCTCTGATAGTGTCTTTCTGTTACTGATTGCCTTTGGGTGAGTCGCTTAGCTTCCCTACCTTTCCTGTCTTTTGGTCTTTCAAGTTTAGAAATAGATATGGTAATATTTACCTGCTTTGCTTGAGGCATCTTTAGGAGATGAATGCATGGCTGCTCATGAAACTCTCTGAGGATGAAAATATTATGTACATGCTAAATAATAGCTCTCTGGGTGTGATGTAACAGCCCAGCCTCACTGCTGACTACTCATATTCTGTTGCAAAGCATTGCAATTTGGACTACTAACACACTACAGAATAGGTTGTATACAAAATGAATGTAGTAGTTTTAGTTATTTATGCTCACATTACTGTACCTGTAACTGCTTAATTGTTTCACATGATAAGTACATAACTGAGCTTCTGAAATCTCTGTGATAAAAACAAAAGGAATACGTTAAACTTTCTAGGGGAAAATGTTTTAGGAGGGATTGCACTTACAGACAATGGCAAAGTCAGAGATGAAGACCTCCTGAGTAAGTTTTTAGAGTTAAAATTTAACTCATATTTCTATGTAAATTAATTTCCAGTATTTTTAGAAATACCCACAATTTTTTAATCTCTTGTTTAATTATAAGGCAGAAATATTGTTCTCTTTAAGGTCATGATCCAGTAAGAAAAGCCCTGTTCTCAGCTAGTATCCCGTGGGAGCTGTGAGCAGCTAGTGGACAATCACTTGCTGTACCCTTCTCCTGGCATCCTTGGCCTCTGATGATCTTCAGTCCAGGAGGCCCCCTGCGTAGATTTTGTAGTCTATAACAGACCTCTCTTCAAGTTCTTGTCTCTCCTCTACAACCCAAGCAAATCTTTTGTATCTGTAAAGAACATGTATCCTTTCCATTGAATTAACATTGTCCCAGCAGCAGTCTAGCTACAGCTGCACCAATTTTCCCCATTACCTCTGCATGAGCAAAGATTATAAAAAAGAGGAAAAAGAAAAAAAAAAAAAAAAAGAAAAAAAAAACCCACCCATCACAACAACCATGAGAAGGATCCATCAGTAAGTAAACTTTTCTTGCATTGTTCCATAATTGTTATGTTAAAGGGGCCACTCAAGAGTGGGAGCAGGCCACAGTAAGCCCCCTGTGGCTGTTTGAAAAATTCTTCTTGAAAAATAATTTCTTTCCTTCTTTCTTTCCTGCTACTTACCTTTTAAGAGAAAAGGAAAGTCTTTTATTTGTCAAGACAATCATCACTAGTCACACATTTTATGGCATTCTAGCTTCCATGTAAAAAAGTAATTTTGCAAATAGCATGAATCATGTTCCATTTTGTTCATTGATCCTTCTCTGAGTGAGGGGAAGATGTGCAGCTTTGCAGATTTCAAAAACAGATTAGTATACTTTCATATTAGATTAGAAAAACGGAAGGCGTGAATTTATCTGCTTTTTTACTCTTGCACATCAAATTCAGTAACTGAGGCATCAACCTCTTGTGCTCTGTCACACCAGAGTGAAAACATACAAGTAGGCTGATGACAGCTTCCATCCCATTTCCTACATGATTTTCTTTCTGCTAATGCACTGAGTTATTAGTGCAGTACTAATGAAATCCAGTTATAGGCTGTGTTGTCCAAATAGTTGCCTGGGCTTCTGACATTCTATTCAGTTCCATTTCTACAAGATTAGTGGCTTGTTAATCAGTGATAACCACAATTTGCAGGGCAAACAGCAGAGAACTTTTAAATTGCAACTAGTCATGGAGTTAGGCCAAAACACAACAGCTTCTTCTCTGTCTTAATTGAAAGGAAGATAAGAAGAAGAAAAACAAGAAAAATTACAAGAAAAACAAGATAAAATTATGCCCAAAGAACAATAGGTATCCAAAAAAAGATTCTTCACTGTGTCTTTCTTTTTTCAGGTGCATCTTAGACATAATGTAATGTAGAAAAGTATCACGTCAGAAAAATGTGATTATCTTTTGATTGGAATAAGTCACTTCTTACAATTGCAGAGCAGTTTGATCATTATATGTATTGCAAAATAGGCATTTCAGTTCTTTCTTAGTCAATTCTGTTATTCTATGGCCAAATGGGAACTTGCTTCCTCCAGGTTCTCAAACCACGCCATTTAAAAAGTTACATTAATTCTGTGCTGGTTGAATGCTGTATGCTTAACTAGAGTGGTTCCCCCTGAATCTGTAGGCAACTTTAAGAGATGATTCAGATTGTTGATAATATTTGTCACTCATGTTGCAGTCTACCCCTGCTCTTTTGAGGCTGGTATCTTTAATAGAGCTTTGTGATAGTATTGATAATTATCTTTAGTGTAACAGCCTAGCAATTAACAAAACTGCCCAGAAGACAGCATGAATTAGGTGATGGGTCTGTGCTCCCCCAGTATGGGTCCTCTAAGAATACCTGAATTCACAACATTCCATGATCCAAAAATTAGGGCATGCCCTGTCCTTTGGTCAAAACTGAACACTATGCTTCTGGGAGCAAAAGACAAGGAAAGTCTGGATCTGATCTCATGGTTATGGGTGCCTACAGGAACATGCTTAACCTTATTTTCAGCCTTGGTTTTGTACCACCCACCGACAGTCCTCTTAAGGTTGAGACAAATGGCCTTAAATTGAGCTAGGGAATTTTCAGATTAAATATTAGAAAATAACTTTTCACTGAAAGAGTGGTTAGGCATTGGAATAGATTGCCCAGAGAGGTGGTGCAGTCACCATCTCAGTAAGTGCTCAAGAGGTGTCTGGATGTGGCACCTGGGGGTATGGTTTAGGGGTGATTATGATACTGCCAGGTTGATGGTCAGACTAGATGATCCTGAAGGTCTCTTCCAGCCTTGATGATTCTGTGATTCTATGATCTTGATAAAGACAAGTGAAAGGTGAAAGGAAAAAGAGCAGCAGCAGGCCAGGAGAAGACTGCTCTTATCTTTGAGCACAACTAGCTTTCCAGGCTGCTGTCAGGGCTTAAATGCTGCCCATTTGAATGAACAAACTACCAGGCAGTAAAGCCCCAGGTAGGAAATAAACATTCCCCTTCCAGGTGCAGGAATTAGTGTCTAAGAGATTTCATGCTAAATAATGAGGCATACAATGAAGTTAAGCTCCTCCAAATGCAGCTAAGTGATGGTGTAAAGAAGTTGGATATTGTCAGACAGAACCCTTTCTCGTGGGAATTTTGTTAGATTCCCTAACATGTATTACTTTTATTTCTGTCTGGGAATAGAGGCAGTTTATCACAGTGTCTTTGCAAACTACTGAATTTTTAATAGTTAGAAATCTAGAATATTTTGATTCATTTTCCTCTTTTTGATACTTCAGTGTATTGGTTTTCAAAAAGTGTCCCTAGAGGAAGACATGCAACTTCTGCAGGTATTAATTATCCATAAGAGATAGAATTAAGATAATATAATAAAGAAATAATATAGAATTTATTGTTATCAGATACATTTTCTTGCAAAAATCTATAGCCTTACTTTCAAATCAGATACTCATGGAGATTCATCAAAAATATTTCAATGGATTGCTATCACAGATCACTCTAAAGAAGCTGGAAGTCCATTGTAAATTACAAAGCAGATA
Organism: Passer domesticus; assembly: GCF_036417665.1. NCBI lineage: Eukaryota > Metazoa > Chordata > Aves > Passeriformes > Passeridae > Passer > Passer domesticus. Next base: position 21,328,719 of record NC_087478.1, read on the forward strand.
CTGCAGGAGGGAATACTGTACATCAGATAATCACGGGAAGTACATTTTAAAAGATGCAGATTAAGGAAAATTGCTGTTTTCCATTTGGCAGGAACAACCACCCAAAGCAATTGAATTAACAGAGAACAGAGCTACCTGAAAAGAGAAAAAAACTTGAAGATGTCAAGGATTTAAAGAATAATTTGAGATTTTCAGACTATTTAACTAAGAATAGATATATAGTAGCTACTGCCAATTTAGTAGCATGTCTTTCAGACACTGATGCACACAAAAGGTCCTGTTATTTTCAACATGACTAATCAAAATAAGCAAAGAAAATATCTCAAGAATATGGGCCTTTTAAGAGTTTTCTGACTGATAGGCAGCATTCAAGTGTTCATTATGATTTCCTTAAATCCTATTCTGTCTTCACATATGCACTAAGTATTTGATTTATTTTAAATGTGGTCCTTTTAATGCCAAGTTTAACATAATCACTCAGTGCTGTCAAGCTAACATTAGAAATCATGAACTAAATCGACTTCTAGACATGAAAATAAAAGGCTCCAAGGAAATATATGGAGCATTGACTTAAAAACATGTTTTGATTCTGTAATCTCTTGTAGGAGTATTAATGCTTAAGCTTGCAAGCTCTTCCATAGCATTAAGGCTCATCCTTTCAAGTTTTCTTCTTCTAATTTAAAATAAACCTAGAATTTTTCCTTCACGTAAGCCTTTTTAGGTTCAACAAATTTCTGTAGATACAGAAAAATACAGGAGGAAACTTGACTTGAACTTTCCCAAAGGAGACCAAAGGGACTTTCAAATATAAAAAGCAGTATTTATTATACAAGTAAATCTAATTTTCTACACAGAGAAAACACAAAATGAAGGAGTCGGGAATAGAATAAAAAAAGGGTGTTACACCCAATTTTTGTTCTACCCTGGAGCTGTCCCTGCAGGCAAGTCCTTGCTTCCAAGTTTAATTTTGCTGAGTCAGACTTTCTGAGCTGGAACAACTTTTCCCAGGAAGTTCTTCCCATGCCAGCTGAGATGGGCTGGCTGTTCCCAACTCTTGAATCAATATCTCTGAATAATGATGTTCTCTCTTTGTGATGTTTCTCTTCTGTCATGTGCTGCTCTATGTATGTATTCATATATGTAAAAACTGAGCAATGAGGTTTACTGGTAAATTTAATATTGAAGGAGGGTTCTCTGTTCCCTAAATGTCCTTTGGTTACTTTTTTTTTCCAGTTTGCCTTTTATAATGTCTATTCAGAGGAATGATATGAGGGAAAGGTAGTAACCTCTGAGAAAGAAAGGCCCAGATGGCAATAGAGAATGAACAGATGTTTTTCCCTTTTCCCGCAGCAGAGAGATGCTTGCAGAATTCCTACCTAAACAGGAAGATGTATGAACACTTGTTTTCATTAGAAGTGAAATATCCATATCAAAGGTATTGTCCGCATGTTTTACGTAAGGTTAGGTGAGGAAACCAGATGAAATCAGCAGAAAAATGCATTGAGGTTAAACTCATGAATTTCAGAGGAATTAGACTTCTCATTCTTGCTCTCATTCATGTTATCCACTTATATCATTGCAGCAACTGTTTTTATACTTGAAATACACTTTTCTCCTTTTTGATGACACTTATTTGGACTTATGCTGTTTTAGTACTTCAAATGGGAGGGGACTTCACCTCAACTTTCTTACTGTCCTGTTCATCACAGTTCACTCCACTACCAGACAGCATGGTCCCAGTGGATCCTAACCCTTCAGGGCTATCCCCACCTCAGGCTGAGCCCAGAAGCACTTTGAGTCAGAGTCTCTAATCTGTGGGCAAAGGAATACAAATTAATTATAGAAAATATTCCAGGGTAATTTAATATGCTTTCAGATAGAGACTACAGGTTAAGAGAAGATGCATCTTGAACTGGAACTCTTTCCTGAGAGGTCTTTTTAGGACTAAAGGGGAACTAATGGTCTCTTGTTCCAAAAGTAAAAGATTATTGCCGTTGCTTTAACTAATAACACGGTAATTATAAAAATCATGTTTTAGTACACAAAGAGATTTCCACTCAAAATAAAGTATTTTTGCTATAAGAAAGGAGGATTTCACTCCCGTTGTGTTTTGAGTAACACCTACATCCTGCACTGCCCTTCTCCCTGGTGTTTGTTGGCATGTTTGTGAGTGGTGCTCTGCTTTAGGTTGAGTTTAGAGTCAGGATTCAGGATGAGAGTAACAGAGGTGGATTTTTTAAATGTCGACATTCATATTCAATTGGCTAATCATAAATATCTAGTCTTGTGCATGTCCCTACACTAACTCACCTGCTGCCCATCTACCCATCTGGAAGGGCATAGGTCTCTTAATCTTGCAAGAGACATGACAGCTCTGTAGAAGTACGTTGGGTAACCTGGGGTATCTGGGATATCAGCTGGTACCCCCTGAGTTCCTGCCTACATCTGTCTTAATTGTAGTGGAGAGTCAGACACTCTGCGAGGGGCTCACCTTTAAATTTTAACACTGGAGACAAGTGCACTTGGGAGCCTAAACTGAAACATCTCTTATGTTGCTACCTGATCAGGGGGCTGAACTGGATTAAAACTAACCAGGATTTTGTGTATGCTCTTTACTTGGGGTGGGAGGGGTTATGTGGTAGTGGGGGAGGGGATGAGGGGGACACATAACAGATGGGAGTTTTTTTTTGATTATCTGAATTGGGTTTTTTCCACTTTGGTTCTAATCAAGTGGATTCTCTGACCCCGTGTATTCAGACCACTGCAACACAGTGAGACAGGTGCTCTAAGACAGGTATTTGATATGATGACTGACCTGTGCTGTCCTGAAGTGCTCTTGGAGCATCAACCTAATTGAAAAGTTTCATGTCATGATTTTGCATCCAAAACCCTCAAATCTGAGCAGGGGATGATTATTTTTCCTAGCTTTGCTGTATTGTCTAGCACCGAAAAAATTACAGACCAGTAAGTTCATTTACATGTTTCTATTGTATTAAAAAATAGTAAAAGGGAGTTTAACCACATTCCCTCCAATGCTTGCTTAAACTTGATCCTGTCTGCAATGTGAAATGTAAGACTAGAGTGAAACAAAATGATAACCTGAAGGTCTATGCTCATCACAACAGATGAATAAAAAGCAAACACATTGCCAGGAGCAAGAGTGCAATACTGGGGCTTTTTTCAGACTGATTCACTTTTAATAAGGTAGCATTATTCGTAAAGCTGTAAAGGTTATGCATTAAAGTTAATTTTGCACTGAACATTCTTAAAACATACACGTTAAAATTATGAAACAAAGTAAAAAGATTGGATTTGTTTCTTCCAATGCCCCAATGGTTTTAATTAAAAAATAATTGAAATAAGCCATTAGTAGCTGACAACTAATCAAAGACATCCCTCTACGTTTTCTAATGCACTGTCTAATTGTTCCAGTTACAAAGTTATAGGTCTGCTTCAATGATTTTGCCATGTTAACACTTAGGTATCTGGTTCTTTTGGCAATGTTTAGTCCTGACTGAATTTTACATACAATGAATGGAGGACTAGTCATATAGAAATCAAGATTTAGCTGGTGTAAAGTAGGAGGATAACATACGAAAACCTAGAGGGAAATTTATGTTTTAAGTTTTGCCTCTCTTTTGTATATACTAGAAACTGCAGTTTTATGAGCTCTGTTTTTCCTCTCAGCACAAACCAGTGCCTCCTTCATGCCTCTGTAACATTGTTCATGCCTTGAAAATACTCCAGTGGTCACAGCACCCTTGCAAGCATGGCAAAAATCTTGTCTTTCAGGCCTGCCACAGGCTCAGACCCACATAACAAACATCCTGGACAAGTTTGCTACCCTGTGGATAAGGCTGTGGTGTCCCATGCTGAGCATGTGATGTGGTAAATGGGAGTAGAAACCCTGTGGAAGTAAGAGGATTGTCTGGTAAGGGATCTGGTGACTGGGACACTGCTGTACCTTATGCACATGCATAGCAGCAAAATCTTATCTTAAAACAGCAAAATTCAAAACACTGGACCATGTTATAGAATGTAATTTGAGCAGTATTTTCACCTTACAATCCTTTGTTCTTCTTCCTCTCTAAATTAAGTGTAAAATCTTGAGTGTAGGAGTGTTCTTTTCCTAGACAGCAGTTTTAGAGTCGCAGTAAAGGTGCCTTGATTTTTTAACATGTAAACAAGATATAAATGGACCAAGTGCAGTCCCTTGACTGATACAAGTTGACTAATTCCTTATGTTGTTATTGCTGTTCTCATTTCAGAGCCAATTGCCTAAGGAAAGAGAGATAATCAAGTCTGAATGCTAAGTATCTGAGTTCTTAAGGTAAATATTTTAACCACATATTGCAGCTTTTCTATAGCATCCAGAAGTGTGTTAGGTACTGATAAAAGATATAGTTCCTACTACAAAGTATTTATATAGCCTGATTATTCATGAGAGATCAAGCCAAAAATCAAAAGAATGGGGAAAGCAAAAGGAAGCAAGACCAAAATAAAATGTGTTAATGTGTTTCTTTTTCTTTTGCTTCAGAAGTCTTACTAGTTTGAGCATTGTTCATACCTGTGTGCATGTGTTCTGTAAAAAAAAATTTGAAAAACCCAATGTAGGATGGGAGGGTATGTGTCTGCACAGAATACATACAGTAGGGAAAGGGGATGGCAAAGCAAAATGACAATAAAGTGAGAGCAATGAAGAAAGCAAGGAAAGGTTGAGGAACCAGTGCCAGGATATAAGTCAGACTGTAAAAAAGATGAGGCCAAAGGGGGGATGATGAGGAAAGGTCAGTTGCAAGAGTCTCGCAGAGAGGCTCCAAAGGTGATTGCTCATTGCTTAGCTCCAAACAATCTGTGCTTTAATGGCACAACCTGGTAACATACGTGGAAGGTCAAAGTTATACCACAAAAAACAATATGTACCGTTACAGCCTGGAAGGGACCAAGTTAACAAATCACAGAATCAATTGAACAGTAAAAGACTTCTGAGATCATCAAGTCCAACCTATGACCCAACACCACCATGCGAACTAGACCATGGCACTGAGTGTCACATCCGATCTTTACTTAAGCACCTCCAAGGACAGTGACTCCGCCATCTCCCTGGGCAGACCATGCCAGTGTTTAATCATACTTTCTGTGAAGAAATTCTTACAAAACCTCCCCTGGCACAGCTTGAGACTGTGTTCTGTCATCATTGTTGGTTGCTTGAGAGAAGAGGCCAAATGTCTAGTGGCTAAAACCTCCTTTCAGGGAGTTGTAGAGAGTGATAAGATCACCCCTGAGCCTCCTCTTTTCCAGGCTAAACACCCCTAACTCCCTTAGCCAAAGTTCTGAAATCTCTTCTCTTGCTGAAGATGTGCTGCTCCTAAATTAATAAGGTAAACAGAAGCTGAGAGTTTGCATTGTTAGACTGTTTGGGACCTGTAGGGTATGAAGTCTCTTTTCAACACCGGCTAATGAGACCAGAAATTTTAGAAGGTTATCCTAACCCTGTCATTACCATGAAGAATTGGAGGCAACAGGTACTAGTGCTAGGGCATGGATTCTCAGTGATGGATCTTGAACTTTCTCCCAGCTGTTGCTGTGCTGGCTCAGTGCATGTTACCTTCATAAGACTTCACCATTATACAGAAGCATTTACATTTTCTGAGAGTTACTTCTAAATTACTGATGTCAGTTTGTTTCAGCTAAATATTTATTACTTGTCATATCATTACTAACATCACCACTTTTGGAGAAGTTATTCAGCATATCCTCGACCTTAGAAATATGCTTTTAGCCTCTCCACACTAATTATTACATATTCACAACTTCCATATACTTATTTTGATGATACAGTCCCCATGTGCACATTAAATGATTGTCTCTTCGATGATGAACTTTTCTTACACAAACAGCTTTTGCAATCAAATCAGACAGCATGAAAATACCTGTCCTGTCAGAACAGTTCATCACAAGAAGTTGATATAACCAATTAATCACTGCATCTGCTTCAAACATCCCTTAGAGGCTTGCATTGACTGAGCCAATTGCCCTTTAAGAGTTTTTCTTTATCCGCAGGCACTTATGTCTTCATTTGATCTGCATCTAATTAGGTGCAGAAGAATGTGAAAAGCAAGTCATTAAGACAATAGAACACAATCATCAACACTGAATTTTATAGCACCACCCATAGCAGAATTATCCTAGGAATTTCAGAGAGCAGGCAAATCCCCACAGGATAGTATTTTCAAAGCAAAGAACACTGTTGTAGTGAATCTGGTTGTAGAAAGCTGTTTCAAATTTGAAATACTGAAAAAATGGTCTTCAGATTAAATTTTGAAACAAAGAGGGAACAGGTATATATTGTGCTTTTGGGACAACTGTAGCAATTTCTGTCTAGTTTTTCAAAGAATGAAGTAAGGGACAGGTAAGCCACTGTTTGATGTTTGCCATGCTTGTAGCAGCAAGGAGCTTCCATTTGAGTCACTATTGGTTCCATCCCTGCATACAAAGAATGCTTACTCAGAAGAGAGCGTAGTGTGCTTGACTGCCATGGATACTGACATTTCTTCTTTCTTCTGCTTATCTCTTTTATTATTAAAATAATTATATAGATATCAAGATAGGGTTTTCTCAATACTATATATTCCCCTTTCACCAGATGTTATCAATACATACACCTAGACTGATAGATACCTTGTCTAGACTCACTTTTAGCTGCAAATGTGCTGGAATGATGCCTTCCATGTGAAAAATACTTCACAGTTTCAGACTGACTACCAATATTTTAATCCATTCTAGGTTTTCTAAAAAACCTTTATGCACTACCTTTCTAAACTCATGTGTGATCTTTTAATTCTAATGACTGTTCTCCTATCAGTTGCCAAGAGGAGAGAGGTGAGGTGTCTGATTTGATAGGACTGTAGCAGAACGGATGGGATGAAAATCCCATGAAACCTTTAAAAATGTCACAGACTCAAGAATGACTAAGTGCTCCAATCTCTATACAGTCATGATGAAAATCAACAATTATATTTTCTAGTTAATTTAATTATGTTTCTTAACCTTTGGGACAAAACACATATTAAAAGTCAATCAAACCCAGAATGAAACAGCATAAAATTCAAAAAGCTAAACATCAGATTTTAATATCTTTTTGTCCAAAATGCTGCTCTTCATCATCAGCCTTTTTAATCAGAAGCCAAATGAACTGGAAGGTGTTTCAACATGGTCTGGAAATTAAGAGCTGCAGGCCACTTGCCAAGGGTTAATGCAAGTGTTAGTCAAATACCCTTCTTTGAGACCACTATGCCACCAAGATTCAGGCATTGCAGCTGAGGTAGGGTTCCATTAGGGCTCTCAGCTGAACTCAGTAGTTGTAATAGAGTGCAAAATGCAATTGGGAAGGAGGAGGGGGTGGGGTGCACGGTTTAAAGGAGTTCTAGACTTTTGATCCAATTTTATGTGAGATTTTTGTACCACTATTTGAGTTCAAGTAACAGTTCTTCTTTCAGAACTAACATTCTGCCACTGATGCCAAAATTAACTTCACTATTACCCCCAGAGCAAGTAGCAAATTATTCTAAATCCGCCAAAGACAAAAGCACGTGTCACTCCATGAACTACAGCTGGCCACTGGTTACAGATGACCAGGGAGTCAGGGTGCTCTGCACAGTGCACTACACTGCACATCGTTGAGGAGGCAGCAGGCAGCTGCCTTCTGCATTTTGAACCAGCTAAAATCTGTGGTCGTGTCTTCAAATTCACATCAGAGCACAGTACTCTCATGGCACCAGGTCAGACACATACACAGCTTTGCTCCCCTCTGTACTTAAGGCACAAGAGACATTGGGTGGCTACTTTCATTCTGACTCTGTCTGCTTGGGCTAGGGTTCAAGATGGATGTACCCATTCTGCCAACCAAGGCATAACCAGTGTGTGAGGCAGATCTAGCCTGGGCATGAGTTTTCTTGCCTTGTCTCATTCCAGATGTGAGTCAGGGTGTGAGCAGGTGTGTGGGCTCTGGGCTCACATGACAGCTCAGGCTATGAACTGAAATGCCTGTAGTTAGCTCGACCACGCTTGAGTCATTTACATTCATTACTGCTTCTGATCCCTGTAGGAATGTTACAGTTTTCTTCATCTGAGTGATGTCTGTGAGATTTAAATAAAATTCTAGAGGTCTTAAATTCATAAGACACATTGAAAAAAGGTAATATTAGGTTTACAGTTATTTTGTTATTAGGTTTACAGTTATTTCAGGCTGCTGAAGCTGTTGAAAGCTCAGTCTGCAGAGTACAGCAATATTTCATCTATATATACAAAAATAGAAAAAACCCTCACATGCAGTCAGCCTTAGGCATGCAAAACCTCTGTAATTATTAGAGATAAAAGTAGGAATTAGTTATATTTTTAGAAAACTAATAATATTCTACAACTTTCCAATATATAAAGCCAAGCCCTTGCTATGGTGAAAAATACAATATATTTCTAGACATGAGAGTGACCTAGTTCTGCTTTCCTGATGCTGTGCACATCAAAGTCGACTTCTGTTCCAGAAATCTCATCATTCGGTGCAGAAAGATGTTATGCTGAGTACACTGATGAAAGCCCTTGCCTCAGTCTTCTTTTCACCTATGCTCAGTTACACAGACTGAACTTTTTACTTAGGAGGGAGTATGAAGCCAGCAGTACAGGGGCAAACAAGGAACAAAGTGATCTCACTGTTCAGCTCCTCTTGTGAACAGAGTAAACACCACATCACCTAGAGGAGACAGATGGACATTGTTCACCCATTAGCCATGGAGTGAAGATCAACCCTTATGGTGCTCTCAGGCATAGGAGAAACCACAGTCTTTGGGGAACAAAGTTTGTGACATATTGTTAGGGGGCTTTTTTTTGCTGTAGCAGGGTTCAACTTCTCACAGCAAACTTTGGCCCTTTTTTTGTAAAGAAGCTCCGTGGCACACTTCCTTTTTGGGTCAAGACCAAAATTTTTGGCTGAAAAAATGGTGGACATTTGATTTTGAATTCCTTCCTTCCTTCCTTCCTTCCTTCCTTCCTTCCTTCCTTCCTTCCTTCCTTCCTTCCTTCCTTCCTTCCTTCCTTCCTTCCTTCCTTCCTTCCTTCCTTCCTTCCTTCCTTCCTTCCTTCCTTCCTTCCTTCCTTCCTTCCTTCCTTCCTTCCTTCCTTCCTTCCTTCCTTCCTTCCTTCCTTCCTTCCTTCCTTCCTTCCTTCCTTCCTTCCTTCCTTCCTTCCTTCCTTCCTTCCTTCCTTCCTTCCTTCCTTCCTTCCTTCCTTCCTTCCTTCCTTCCTTCCTTCCTTCCTTCCTTCCTTCCTTCCTTCCTTCCTTCCTTCCTTCCTTCCTTCCTTCCTTCCTTCCTTCCTTCCTTCCTTCCTTCCTTCCTTCCTCGTCTCGTTTTTTCTTTCTTTTCTTCCTCTCTCTTTTTCTTTTTTTCTTTTCCTTTTTCTTCCCAGATTTGAGTTTTGTGTATTTCATTTCCCTTAGCCAGTCTGACACTTCACTCGGGACGGTCCCAGAGCTCAGAGGAGCCCGCGGGAGGTGCCTGTCCCACGGCCCGTGTAGGCATGCCAGCAGAGCCCTCTCGTGGAGATGCCATGTGGAGCAGCAGCACTGGGGGTTTTCCTAACCACGCAGCTCACACAGTTTTCCTAAAAGAGCTAAACAAAATTCAGAAAATGCCCACTCTTCATTTGACAGGTCTACAATTGGCGTTTGGTGGTGTAACCGAATTGCCTAGGGGGGATTCTGGCTTAGCCAACACTTGCTATCCTGGCTAGAACTTGTATGCTTTTGGCCTAAGGTACTCAATTTAAACTGATGTAAGTAGTGCTAAATACTGCTGCCATAGGTGTGTGAACAAATCATGTCCTCTGTTTCACATCCTTATGCCAGAAAGGGCTGATGGAGGAGTGCTTTCATTGGCAAAGGTAACTTCACTAAGCTGTGCTGGTGGGTCTGGCTCAACAAGGGAAAACATCTTTCTTGAGGCGGTGCCTGTGCTTCCCTCAGCTCTGATGTATGGATACTGCATAAGCAACAAAGAAGGAAAATTAAGGTACTCAGTTGCTCAGACTGTGTCTGTGAAGTCTTAAATTAAATCTGTAACATTGGCATTAAGTTATGAAGGTCTTTGCCAGTCCATTTTTCCAGCAGCCTCAGTACTTTGTAAGCTCTCAATTGCTGGAATAAACTACATCTCCCATGAAAAATAACCATGGTGATGGAAGGACAGGTATGAATACATAACTGGTTTTGCAATAGAATTTCTGCTGTACAGCAGGAAATCCTGAAGTGTAGTCTTAAACTTAGACTGTAATCCTTTGTGGTTTTATTATTTGCTGCCTCTCAAGGAAAAATAGCACTAATTAGATTATTGACATTTGCATTTATCACTGATTATATTTTAATACCACTTACTTTGTTCTTCATCTCACTTGGTTTAATTATGAGTTCAAGGATTTGATGAAAAGTCAATAGCTACTTTCATCAGGACCCCTCTGGTCCTTCTTAGGATTATTTTCCCCAGTAATCCTGTGGAAGTTGCCAAAGCTTGCTCTCTGAACACCGCTGGGTAATTTCTGTTACATTAAAGGTTTAGTTCTTATGAATTTTGAAACCACTGAAGAAACACAGGTAAGTAACCTTTCACCTCAGAAGGGAAATGTGCTATAGGACAGCGAACTTCTTGCTTTCTGTCCCTTTATTTGCTGCCATTCTTTCAGTAGGACTTAGTCTTCATGATGAATGATTCCTATGCTAACTTATAAAACTGCCTGACACCCTGTACTTTCATATCCCCTCTCTGAACATATTACTTCCTGATCTCCCCTTTTACAGCTTGTGCAAGGGCAATTCACTTTTGTGAGGCTACTGGCAAAGCAGCCCAAAGAGGTCATATGGCAGTTAAGCCTTCTCAGTGACCAGGGAATGGGATCCCATTAAAACTGTATTTAGCTGGCATTAGTCCAGCCTGGTGAGCCATGACAGCAGTGTTTCTGTGAATGTCGAGGCAGCAGAATCAGATGTGGGGCTTACAGAGGGTCTGTAGCCTGTACTGCGTTTGCAACTGCATGTTGGTTTCTGAGACCAGAAATCCACATGAGAGAAAAAAAGAAAGATGCAGAAACTGAGGCAGCAAATCTATTAACTGCCTATATAAACTCCAGAGGTTGTAACAGTGAAACAAAAGGAAAGTTAAGCAAGGAAACAGAAAATGTGAGCAACTTCCAAAAGGACTCAGTGATAGCTGTTTGTATCATGATACAGTCTTGTATCAAGGTGCTGAAGTGGATCTTTGGACATCCCACTGTCATGAGTCATAGATTTTTCTTGGCTCCTACATAGTCAGAGTATCAGATCATCATTGATTCTATAGGATCAGGGATCCTGAGAGAGGGAAGACAAAGGGTCTGAAGACTGCAGGCAAAAACAGTCATAATCCTGTGCATGCCTACTTGTAGCATGCCTTGAGAGCAGAGAAAATTCATGTTTATCTATTGTTCCCCAGAGGTTATGGCTCATGCTGCACATACTAAATTACCCATGCTTGTGTTGTTTATCACTTGTCTAACATTCCTGATCCTAAAAGTACCTAATGTGCATGCTGCTATCACTTTCTTAGTCCACAAAGTTCAAGGATACCAGGGGTATCTGCCAAAGGGTTTATGTCAGCTGTCTCTGTCTGATGTTTTGCCTCTATGACCATGCTTTCTTGGGGTTTTTGTTTGGTTGATTGTTTTGGGGTTTTTGTTTGTTTGTTTATTTTGGAGTTTTTTTGGGGGTTTTTTGAGTCCAGGGGGAAACATGGTACAAGACAGGTGCGTGTGATAAATTCGGCTCAGAATAAACTGGTGAGGAAACCTAAAGAACATCCCCTTGAGTGACCTGCCTTTGTGAATCTGAAGTCTTTCCTGGAGACCTGCTTAAATTACAAACTAGAAAAAGCACAGAAGGGAAAGAGGGTGCTAAAAAGGTGATTAATTTGTGAGACATCTGGGATTGCTAACTGTATGGGCATCCTTTCCCTTTGTTATTGCATCACCCCAAATGTACCTCTCATCCTCCAGTTTTCTCCCTGATCTCACTGGATGGTGCTTCATCTCCAGCTGGGCTTAAAATCAGTACACTGTCTAATTCCCCAAGTAAAACAGGGAGATGTGGGAGTAATCTCCAGTTCCCCTTGGCAGAGGTTTTTCACCTCGATTCCAAGTTTTTCAAGGGTCATTTGTGTATGAATGCTCTCCTTTGGGTCTTTAGACCATACAGATTTATGTAGCCTTTTCCAGGGTAGGGAAGCATATTCATATTTCTGAAGATTCCTAATCCTACAAACACTAACCTTGTCCCCACCTCACTCTGGAAAAAGACTGCATTTTGGAGCAGACTCATTCAGATGCCCCTAAGAAGCATGGCAGCAGGTCCTAGCCTAAGGGAATTCTTAGGGAAATTCCAGTCTCTTCACAGAAGCACAGCCACATTTCTCTGCCATCAGAGAAACAAATAAGTGCATGAGGAAAAAGCTAACACAGATTTTTACCTGAAATTACCAGTAACATACTTGTCTCTGGAACAGATGAGAGGTGCTTAATAGACTGAGTGAAACACAGCTGCTGAAAACCTCTGAAAGGTCCATGCCTTTCTGGATCACTGGCCAGTGGCAATGTGAGATATCATAGAGCATCTCAAATAGGTTTTGATTTTTATTGGAGTGGGCATCTGATAGCAAACTAATGGAGTTTGTCATCTTCCTACTCCCAGGGCAGCGAGCATAAGGGAGTCCCTCATGTAAATTGGTTTTATTAATTTCTTTTATTTGCTTGCAGACTTACACAGCTCTCTGACAAAAAAACAGGATCTTTTTAGCTCTTGCATCTGCATTCTGGGCTGAGATCAAGGACTTTTTTCAATGTGATTTGTAGGGTGAAGTAACAAAGAATAAAAGAAAATATAAGCAGACAAACAGAAAAAAGAAATAAAAGATCCATAGATAAAGATACCTGTGATTGTAGCACAGTCATTTTAGCCATGTGGATGCCCCAGCATTAGCTCTGCCTGCATAGGGAGCTAGAGATGAAGAGAAGTAAGGAGCTGGAATGTCACAGGTGGTGAGCATGGAACACTGAGGTGACACTTGTGCAGCAGTCATGGACCATCAGAAGGAGGAGAAATGAAAGAAAATATCCCAGTTACCTTTGATTAGCAGACAAGTGCAATGTTAATTTGGCAATTGCTTTGCGAGTCCTGTTAAGGCTGTTTCGGGCTCCTGCAGCCTGTTCAAGCCTTGTGAATCTAGGCAGCCTGATCCTGTACATCCTGTATAATGCAGGAGTGCTGCGTCACTCCCAAGTACTAGTTTGTATCAGATGTTTCCTGAAACCTCAGTGTTTTATTCACTTGGTTTTACTGCTAACTTAAAACATTAAATACCACAAGTTCACATGCCATTCAGTAATGGATGATGTCTACAGGAGTGTCCACTAGCAAAATTAACGCTCTTCTTAATAACAGTATTAATAAGATGTTCAAATTCCTGAAAATTTGAGCAAAAACAAAAAGAGGAACAATTATCTTGCTTTAAACAGTAAGTCTTAAAATCAATTAATTTTTATGCCTACAGGTAAAATTTCTTCACAGAAGTCCAAGGAGGTCATGGAGACACACAAGGGAAGGTTGCTATTATGCTACACTTTATTACTTATGCTACACTTTATTACTTTATTACTTAGGAACAAGGTACCACCTAGTCCTTCATACCATGTCTATCTATTTTTTTTTTCTAAAAGCCCAATTAACCTTTTAAAGCCCAAAGTGTACCTCTTGCCCTAAGCATGACATTAAGCTCAGGTGTAATAATAGATGACTCATTTAATTATCATGGTAATTGCTATAATTTTTTATAATGCACCATGCTCTAACTAGCTAAGAACTATAGTTTAATGAACAGTCCAAGTTCACTATAGGCAACACTCTTAATGATGCCTGTAATTCACACTACTGCTTTTGCTTTCTTCAATTGCCAAATCTGAAGTATTTAAGCATATGTCCAATCCTGAATGGTAACCTAAAGCAATTTATTGTAATTTCATGTCCAGTCATTTCCAAAAACAAAATTAAATTATAATATATTCTGAATTATAATTTTTTATCTGAAAATCTCCTGCATCCCAATTCTTTGAGACAAGTAATCAAACTTGGTGGTTCACTTATTCCTGTGAATGTGCCCATTAAATTCTAGTGAAAATCTTCCTAGAGATACACATAACTTTGAGAGATGACAAGCAGTGTTGACTTTCCCAATGTATTCATAATTACCAAGGGCTAATTTTTCATATTAAGAGAAGTTCATAGCCAGGAGAATTGCCTATGCTATGAATTGCCTATGTACATGTATGTTGGAGTGTTAAGTGAGAGGAGGAGACAAGTAAGAAATATCAAAAAGCCATCTCCTCATCCTCTAACACTGAGCAGTCCTGGGGCACTGCAACATCCTTTCCTTCTCAGTTTTATCTATTCTTGCCAGGAATACCTGAGAGAGTAAGAGTTTCTGTTAACAGATGCAGGTACACAACCTATGTAAAAGTCATTAAGGAGGTCTTTCAGGAGAGGAACAAATTCTGTTTCATTCCAATCTAGTGAGCCAGATGACATGATTTATTTGTATTTATCTTGATTTTTTAATAGGAAGAATGGTGTGACCCTTAATATGTAGAACCGTAATATTTTTCTGTACCTTTTAATATCTGTGAAGCCTCAACTGCTCTTCACCACTTAGCACATTGCTAATAAGACAGTTAATTAAGTTATTAATTAACCTAATTAATTGGGTGAATATTTAGTGTTTGGGTGCACTTCTACTGCAGTGAAGAGTGGGAGGGGTTCTCCCTGGGTGAGAGCCCAGGGGAGTCAAAGCTGAATAGTGTGTTCAAGACTCCCAGACACCAGAAGTGTACAAATTAACTGGATGTTCCACAGTCACTACCAAAATTATCCTTTCTGCACACTGGTAATGTGCTCTTCAAAGATCATTGTTTCTTCCCAAACCTCTTTTTCTCTGTTTGCAGTGCTGGAATAAAATAAGTATAGGGGGTCCCTTATAAGATTATAACTGTTAGGAGCATACTATGCAACCTCTTAATGAGTTCCATTTCCCCAGTGTGAACTCAATAATCCATTTAACTTGGATGCTATTAGAGATTTTTGCTACCCATCTTGCTTCTGCTGCAGCCTATTTCAGACAAGTGACTTCACTATCATAGGTAGACACCTGGTGCCCATCAGAGCTGCTCTATCACTCCCCTCCTCAGCTGGACGGGAGAGAAAAAAAAAATGAAAGTCTTGTGGTTTGAGTTAACGGCAGGGAAGACCACTCACCAGTTACTATCACAGGCAAAACAGACTCGACTTGAGGAAAATATTTGAATTTATTGCCCATCAAATCAAAATAAGATAATAAGAAAACCCCCAAATTTCAGAACACCTTTCCCCCACCTTTCCCTTCTTCCTGTGCTCAACCTGACCCCCCGGTTCTCTATTTCCTCCCCACAGTGATGCAGCGGAATAGGGGGTGGGGGTTATGAATTGTGTCCTGTTCACCATGCATTGTCTCTGCTACTCCTTCTCCCTCAGGAGGACTCCTCATACTTCCCCTGCTCCAGCATGGGATCTCACACAGGAGACAGTCCTCCGTGAACATGAGTCCTTCCCACAGGCTGTAGTTCTTCATGATCTGCTCCAGCTTGGCTTTCCCATAGGTCACAGACTCCTTTGGGCATCCACCTGCTCTGGCATCATGTTCCCCGTGGGCTGCAGGTGGATCTCTGCTCCCCATGGACCTCCAGGGGCTGCAGGTGGATCTCTGCTCCCCCATGGATCCCCATGGGCTGCAGGTGGATCTCTGCTCCCCCATGGATCCCCATGGACTGCAGGTGGATCTCTGCTCCCCCATGGATCCCCAGGGGCTGCAGGTGGATCTCTGCTCCCCCATGGATCCCCATGGGCTGCAGGTGGATCTCTGCTCCCCCATGGATCCCCATGGGCTGCAGGTGGATCTCTGCTCCCCCATGGATCCCCATGGGCTGCAAGGGTACAGCTGCCTCCCCATGACCTGCACCACGGGCTGCAGGGGAATCCCAGCTCTGGTGCCTGGAGCACTTCCTCCCTTCCTTCTTCACTGACCTTGGTACTGCAGAGCTGTTTCTCTACATGATTTCACTCATCTCTTCACTGCTGCTGTTACACAACAGTTTTCCATTTCTTATATCATTTCCCACCATCACTGATGGGCTTGGCCTTGGCCAGAGGCAAATCCATCCTGGAGTTGGCTGACATTGACTCTGCTGGACATGGGGGAAGCTTCTGGCAGCTTCTCACAGAAGCCATCCCTGTACCCTCCCCACTACCTAAATCTTGTCTCACAAACCCAATGCAATGGTACTTCATATTAAGAACAGATTGTGAGAGAGGTTCTAACCTCTCTGAACACTAAGCCCAAAATCTAGCCCAAGACCTGGTCTTGGACTGAACCTTATTCCCAAACAGGTATAAATGGCCTAGACATTATTTTAAACACCATGGTTTGCCAGATTTCTAAAGTTTGTCTTTCTCCTAGCCCTAACCAAGGGAGTGGGCTGAGCTTTAGCCCAAGACCCAGAGATGTGTTAGAAAGTGTAAACTTGGGAGAGGCATGTGTAAGCCTTACTTATGTGCTTCTTATGTTATTGAATCTGATGTGTTTACGTTTTTTGTTCTGTTTAAAATTGCGTATTTATGTGTCTGCACAGTTCTGACTTTTCTCTGTACTGTTCTTATTTACCAAATTTATGTTGTCAGCAAATTGCATTAACAAAGTGTTATTTTGCTGCCCAGATTATTAATGAAAACATTAAGAACTCACTGCCAATGATTATCTTTAGAAGCCTAAAGAGAAGAAACTCAACAACTCATTCTTCAGCATGATTCACAGTGCTCCAAACAGTTAGATCAGTTTCTGCTCACCTTAATTAAATAATCTTAATCTTAAAATCATTAACCCCTTTGTTTCCTTCCTAATTATGATTGTTTCCATCTCCATATCCTCATCTCCAATGACTACATTATCTTTGTCCCTAGGAAGAGAGGAAAACAAGGTACATTGTGATTAATTGTAACATAGCAATACAATGTTATTAGTTTTTAAACATAAGGTTGATCCAAAATGGGTTGGCCAGAGTTGCTGTGGACTCTTCATCCTGGAGATGCTCAAAAATCAACAAGACATGGCCCTGAACTACTTGTTCTGATTAGATTTTTTTTGAGTTGATGGAGCATGGCATGAATAGTGGACAATGAACTCTGGAAGTGCATTTCAAATGCAAATATTTAACAATTTTCTTTATAATCACATGATCCTTAGTGAAATCAGAGGCTAATGCATCTTAATTGTTTTTTATTTCTATTCTGTTCTCCTATCACAGTTGTACTTCCTGTTATCCTTCATGTATAAGATTGGAGTGCTTGTACTGTATTTGAAGCATGGTTTTGCTTTCTTATTTTTAAATTGTGTGGAAACAAAAGTACAGTTACATGGGCATTGTGTGTTCATAAGACAGTACTTACTAAATAAGTTACAGCAAAATACTAGTTCATGAGGTCAGAACTTGAACCAGTTCTATTATTTATATAACTACTATTTAACCAGTAGTTAAAATAATTCACAAAAAGGTAAGGTTTAAAATAAAAGAGTATAGAAATAAATAATCCTTCCATGTCATATAAATCAAACTTCTCTGGAAAATCAGACTTATACCTGTATGTGAGTCTCACTCTTTGCACAAATATATGCAGAAATGCTTAAAAGATAATAAAGGCTTCTGTGAAAGAAAAGGTCAAGAGACCCGAAGGAAATCAGTCATACAATATATTGCACTTATTAAATCCTGAAACTTTTTCCCAGAAGCTTTGACTCTCTATGATTCTACAGACTGCAGGAGGAGCAGAAATGAAGTTTGTGAAAATATGACTAAGCAAATGTCCTTGTAGTTTTTCTTGTTATCAGAAGTACAAAATGAATTTAGGAGTTTTTGAGGTAGTCTGATAACAAAAAATGGCAATTATTTCTGTTAACATCCTGTAAAAAATCCCAGCAGGCTGTTGGGCTCTCAGAATTGGTGCTGAATAGCTGAACTTGGCTCTGTCTTGTCAATCATTTACTTTAATTTGTTGTCCATCAGTCTTCCTCTGACTGTTCCCCTTTGTAGCAAAATTATGCCTTGGGAGATTTTACCATAATCTCATGGAGCCAAATAGACCTGCTTACAAAGAGATTGCTACTCTGCTGCTATTTAGAAAATTGACAGTTCAACATCATTGCAACCAGCACAAATCATCTAAGACTATGACTGACTATTGAGGATACAATACAGATGTTCAGCTAATTTTCAATTACCTGCAAGCATTTAAAGAATTGGGCCAAAATATTTTTCTTGCACAAAATATCCTTCCAACTAATCATGCTTATTTAAAACATGGGCATATGTTTACAGAGAAATCAATTTTTTCTTGTCACATCTTACTTAGCCTGAACTTTAACTATGAACATTTTCACAGCTCCAGGGAGAATTCTCTTCTAGCTCCATGACAAATTGAAAATACTTACTAGCAGTTTCATCCTTCTATAGCCTCTTAGTTATAGGAATTATCTTTTAACTTTATTCTTCAGCTTGATCTATGTCCAGAAAGTTCTTTCACAACCATCTTCCAGTCAAAATCTCACCATCCTTTCAAATTCTTCTAAAAAATCTGTTGATGTCACAGAAATGTATTAGATTACCTCAGAAAGGACCTCAAACTATCATGGTCAGATACAGATATGTTTGAGTCCATTATGAAAATATAAAAATGCCATCTCTCTTATAATCTTTTGCTTCTGAATATATTTTCCCATCAATCAGAGTTATTAGTTCATGATCAGGCACTTGCAAAATTAATTGTGATAGAGGGAAAAATGTCAAGAGCTGGATTTCTTTTGCCAAAGTTCTGCTTGTTTACAAGAAATGTACATGAAGGTTTTTCTTGCTTATATTAAGCAGGCAATTTCTTTGCTTTCAAGTGTCACATCTGAAAGTTTTGTCAGTCTGGGACAGAGAAGCTCTAATTTTTGCTGTTTCTTGAAATCTGTTTATTTTCTGAAGGATTGTACCATTGTCTTCAGCCTCAAATGCATATGGATAACCAGAAGTGTAGTGTCCTATAACTTCTGATCAGGATCCCATTGCTTTGAATGGTGTTTTGTGTTACTCTCTGTGGGCAGACTTTATTGCTAGTTCCATTGACCTAACACATCCACCACCTGTGAATGAGCCTGTTATTCTGCATTTACCCAATGACCCACTGCATGGAAGCTGTTATTACCTTTCAACACTATTTTAGACAACACATTACACAAACACAGCTTTTACAATTAACTCATTCAAAACATCTCTTTACCTGACCTGAGGCCTGAGTCTCATGGAAAATTTTTCCACCCTCACTAGGTTACTGAAACCTCTGTAAACAGCAGGATAGATTGAATGAGTCACTCCAGTTTAATCCCTCCTGTGAAATGTTACACTTCTATGCTAATTGTTATGAATAATTTATTTCATTCTTTTTTGTGCCAACATGCAGTCACTGATAATTCAACAGATACTGAATTTCACTGCAAACTAAAATGGAACTGCATCGTAAAAAATCTTTCTGTTTCTCTGTTAAATTAATCTAGGTTCTGGTTCAGAAAAAACTAAGTTAAAAATGATTGCCCATAATGTTCAAACATTTTATGCTTGTAGATAGATGCAAATTCAGCAGCTAACCCGAGTAGATTTTGCCAGCTACTACCTTCCTTCACTTGCACTAGGTTATGTTTTCTTAGTCATTTCAGACAGTGTGATACAGTCAATTGGCCAGCGTTTATTTAAACAACTTGTGAAGAAGGTTCATGTGACTTGACATGACTATGGAAGGATTTATCCTGCCCAAACCCTGGTGTATGGTGGCCAGCTATTACTCAATACACCCCAGAATTTATTAAAAACCTAATAGGGCATTTTTACTTCAAATGTGTCTTTCAGAGCAATGGATAATTTTCTCATGTTTTATCTAATTTATCCAGCAAAACCCACAACACATCTTCATTTGCTTTGTATAGATTACAGACATTTTCTTTCCCCTCATTCAGCTATTTTTAAAAATTCTGTTATAGATGTTCTAGAGTCCGTGAGGATGTTTAGAAATAAGGGTACATAGCTATGTGTAAACAGTAACAGTCCATAATTCAATGTATCAGAAAAGTTTCTTGTTTCATTGTATAGTTTAATGGAGAAGTTAGAATATTTTTGTCTCCTTTCCATCCTCTGCTAATAATAATAATAATTTAAAAATTTATGGAAACAGCATAAATTTACTCACAAAAATAAAAAGGGGGATTTTTTCCTCATAATGTCCTCAGTATCATAAATCAGAGAAAGTTACAATGTCACAGAGAGATTGTGGTAGGCACTGAGTTGCAGTGCTCAGTACAACCCCTTAAGTGCAAGAGCACAGCAAAGTAATGGGGTGTAGAAGCTGCAACAAGTCAGCAGTGGTGGAAATGATAGAAATGTTTCACCAGGGGCACAAGCACAAGCTCCTAAGGAATAGGCAGGGAGGGCAATTCTACCCCATATTTGTTGTCTATGACAATTTGTGCAATGCTGGGATGTGCTAGAGAATTCCTCTTATGGTTACGATAAGAGCATTCCTCTGAGGAGCACTGGATGGCAATGCACATCTCGACCATTCAGAGGCACAGTAATGCCCCTAGTTACCATGGCAATCAGCAAAATACTGTCAGCATGGACTTGCTTCTCCCCACTTTTAGGAGCTCTGCTCTTGCTAGACACCCAGCACAAGTGGTCATAAAGAGCCCTGAAAGTGACAGGCAGAAATGCAGCACCATTTTGAGAGGCCACTGGTCTCTTTGGGACTTCTCTAAATCCAGGGAAAAGTTACTCAAAAACCTCTGCAACACTACCTGTGTGAGAACAGGAATATGCTGCCACTCTAAACCACACCTTGGACTGCTCCTTGAAACTCTCAGAAATGTTACACTGTTACTAGATGGAACAAGTTTATTAGAGGTCAGGTGCTGTGTGAAAAGGGAAATTATTAATCTCTGAACTGCTCTAACACAATGCTATTGCTGGCATTCAAATATTGGCAGAAACTGAGAAACATTTGCACTATTTAAATTGTGTAGTGGAGAACTGGTAACCATTATCATCATAATGTAACACTCTGGTCAATCCCAATTTCCTGAGATGTAAGATTATGTTGCTACTTCTACTGAAGAATGGCAATTTTATTGACTTTTTAGTGGTACAAAATGGTAGTCCTGGAGCCTTAAAGTCCCACTTAGTTCCTACACACTCTTTTGTTTGAAGTCTGAGTAAACTCTGAAATTTTTCAATAAAGAAATGTATAATAATTTCTCAGACTAAAATTTTTAAAGAAATCTGTGGAGAGCTTTAGTGCAGCTGGTGTGAATGAAAATCTTTCTGCTGATGATGGTGTGATCTAGGCAGGATGCCAACCTTGACTTTCTCCCAGTGAGAGCTTTACCAACTTGTTATCAAAACTGGTCTCTACTTAAGCCAAAGCTTCAGAGCAACAATTCCATCCGTGATTTGAAACCCTGACTATTCATTTAGAGCTCAGCTGCAAAGTGATATGGAATAAAACTATTAAAACCCTCTTTTTCCTATTACCCTCTCACCAAGATTAACAGGCAGCCAGGCAGCCAGTTGATTTGACATTCATCTGCACATCTTGGGGACCCGAGAGTCACTGATAGGATTTCCCTGCCCTTGTTCTGCACTGCTTTCCAGAAATCTCTACTCTCTCAGCTGTTCTGAATCAAATGGTTCTGTTCTAGCTGATGGAGAGGAACAAGTTGAAGTTGCAGAGGGAAGAAGGTGAAAACCACTTTAAATAGCAGTAAAAAAGCTTTATTGTTTATTACCATAAAAATATTGATCAAAAGCTAGGTAGCACTTAACAGTCCTAAGAAAGATATAAATAATTATAAATGAAAAATAGAGAAAATATATTATTTGATGTCTCTCTGAATAAGGGGATCTTTTCCCCAATATTAAATATTAGCAGATATTTCTAATGTTTCTATTAAATCAAATAATAGTAAGATTTCAATTAAAGATAATCATTAGAAAAAAAGCAGAACCTATTCTTGTACTGCATGCCTTGAGGTCACTAACATTCAAATAAAGAAAAAAAGTAAGACTGTCACTGAATTGGTTAGTATATTTGAAACAGAACTTATTTGCAGTGCAGTGTGTTCTTCATTGACATTTGTTAGGGGACCTATACAACCAAAATAAATATTGAAGAAAAATGAAGGGATGTAAATGGTCTTGAACACAGTGTCTGAACTGGTTTTGGCAACCCAGATTTCAACATATCCAATAATTTGATTTTAAATTGCATTTAACCCCTTTTTTTTTTTTTGTTGGGTGCTGGTGGCGGGGAGGGGGTGGGAAAAGGAGAGGATATTTTTTTTTTTAAATTACTGATCTAGAAATACAAGCTCCAAAGGAAAAAAATTAGTCTGTCTCACTGTGTCCTGGGAAGGTTTTTGTGATGGCCATCATTCACGCAGCAGTAAGCGACGACTTACGCTGCTCACACACAGTAAAAACTTTGTATTTTGTCTCTGCAAGGGAGCTAAATGAGAGCTTTAATCCTCTTCTGCTGTAGTGCAACAGTGGTAGTTATTTATAGAACTGCTCTGGTGATGGGTGGGCATTACAGATGGCTCTGTCTCACCACAGAACTAAATTAAGTAATTTGTTTCTGAAGGGGAGGTTTATTTATTGACCTCAATAAAGTTAATCTTGCTTTTGCCTAGAGCTCAACACACAAGTCTATTCCAATGGGCTCATTTCACTTTCTCTATGATTTTTCTATCTTTAAAACACTGGATTTGTTTATCTTTACATCCTTTATATTTAAATGTAACTCTCATTTCAGACCCCACTGCCTCAGGCATATTTTTTTGGTGTCTTTTTCCATGGGTGTTTTGATTTAAGTGCCTGCTAACCAGTCAGAAACCCTTAAATGTAATGGAAATAGCCTCGTGGATTAGCTCCTCTCACCAAAGAGCCTGTTGCATTGAAAAGGAGGATGGAAACAGTCCTACCACCCCTGGAGACCTCCAGCACTGTTTTCTCCTACCAGCTGCTTTGGTGGTGTGCCTTCAAGCACTGCTGCTGAACGGTGCCACGGTCCCTCCTGTGACCAAAGGCTGCTCTTGCAAAGTGACGTTGTGGCAGCCAGGTCTTCTCCTGCCCTGCTGAGACAGGCAAATCTGATCTTTTCCACACCTTCATGATTCTGACTGACGTCATGGCATCCATGGTGTTGCTCTGCATACTCCTAGTGTCTCTCATTTACCTTTTTAACTCCAGGAACAGAAAAAATAAAAATTATTCCTGAGCCACTATCCAGAACAGCATGTTATCATACAACACCATGACCCAAAATCCATACACAAAGGTCATTAAGGAAGGAAAAAAACACCACACTTTACTAAAATTTCTCACACTATGTATTTCTTAATATCACACTACAGGTAAATCACATGCTGACTAATTAAACATTTTTGTACCAAGTCTCAGGAATTGTTCTCTACAGCAGAAATTCAAGTGAAGTGAAGATGGCTTGAGGAAACAATAGGGCCTCATTGCTGCAGGTGTTAGTACAGTTCTTGATGCAACCATGACAAGTTCACAAAGTTCATTGCAACATGGTTTGCAATCAGTTGCTCCTAGCATAAAGATAAAATTGTATTTCATAGCTCACCAGAACTATCAGAAGTGCTGCCTTCTTACAGAAAAACAATTTCACAAAAAACTTTATTGCAGACTAATCTGAAGCTGTGAGACATACTTATGCCATGCAGAAACTTGAGCCCCTTATCTAGTCTGTTAACCAAATACTGCAGTTGCTGAGTACCTGGAGATATTAATTTCTATAGGTAATATTCCAGTCCACATTTAGATACATGTATTCAAGATATTTCTGGGTTTTTTCCTCTTTTTCCTTTTGAGAGAGTATTTGTACAAAATGCTTAATTCTGTAATCTTGCCTTACATATTAAACTCTTACTTCCACAATAATTTTTCAGGTCTTCTGTTCCCTGTAAAAATTAATTCAAGGATCTATTGAACGTTTAAAGGTATAGCAGGGAAAGCAGACCTTTTCTTTTAGTAATATTATGACCCCTGAATCTAGGTCTTCTGTGGAAATTTAATCTAGTCCTCATACACCCAGCAGCATTTACAGGAAATTGCGTTTTTTATTATTTTTATGATTTAGTTTATAAAATAGTACCAGCTTTTTTTTTATTTGGTGGTAATTTGTTGACACTCCAGGAAGAACCAGGAATTCTCTATATTGTTAGCAAGACACTGATGTCTGCAAAGAACAAATATGATCCACAATCTCTTCTATTTTTCCAAAGCCCAGGAAGTCTCTAGCACGTAAAATGAGATTCCCTTGCCCACTGCAAGAAGAGTACTTTACAAAGGTACCTGTTTTTCTCCAGTAGCTGTGAAAGGAATGTCACCTTGCTCAGCTTAAATTCTAGATGTCAAAATCAGAGCAGAAAAATCTGCTCCTAAAAGTACAACAGCTCAATTTTTCCAAGAGCCAAGAAGAATTCCATGTGTGTGCTTACAAAGAAACATGTCTTCTGTATTTTTCTATATTCTAGTTCTATGTTTAACCTCTTACCTCCTGCACTTCACAACACAAAATGAAAAATATTTTTTAGTTGTTGGAAATAAATATTCTTGGTTATTGGGCTATATATAAGAAATATAGTTGGTTTTGCGTTGTTTTTGTTGGGTTTTTTTTTTTAAATTTTATTTTAAGTGATCACTGTGTTGCTATGAAAAATGCTTTTTGTGGTTGAATGTGTTTGGGTGACACACAGTAAGCAATTTCCATTGCATCTGTTGTTAATCACTCATATTTGAGCTAATTCCAGACAGTCTTCATACCTTCATGTAGTTTCTAAAGAAAGGATGTTATACATGATTAAATTATAAAAACTATAATGTGGTTTAGATATTACAATGTTTGAATGTTTTGCTGTATTGGTGACTTGTTACTGCCATACTAGAATGAGGAACAACTAGAATTTTATCCTACCTTATTAAATTTATATTTGAGATGAGTTTCTACTTAAAAATTATTTCTATTGGTGCTATAACAAACCCCACCATTTTTCCAAGTACACAGAAGCTGTTAATTTCTATTGAGGATTCAGGAGGGTATTTATGTGCCAGAAACTGAATGTGGCCAATGAAAACAGATAGTTTCTGAGACCACATATTTTTGTTATATTAAACAGGAGATTTTTTCTGTTCTGAAGATCACATCTGCTCAAGACACAGACTACCATGGCCTCTTATGCAATAGCATAAAGTCAATTTTGCCAGAGGAAAAATGAATCAATGTTGTGTTTTACATATTAATTTTAGTCATACTTGTTCTGCCATATAAAAAAATGTAATGTGCCAATCATTTATGTTCTGATTGCTTAAGTGGAATCCACTTAACCCTGCCAGTGATTTTTAGTCATGGTCTAGCTATTGTAAAAATTCCCAAATACAAAAATGTTGTCTTGATCACATATAACCAGCATAATTTTTTCTTATAAATATTGGATAACCATAGAAGAATATTTGAGTAGAGTATGTATACACTTGAAGATGTTTTTTAGATTAGGTGGAGAAATTTGTTGGAAAATGAAAAGTAAAAATTTCAGGTGAAAACTGAAATTTTTGGGATAATTATTTCAGCTGCTTTTTCTAATGATGTTTACTACTCAAAACTAACACTGGTGTCAGTAGAGCCTGAGTAGTTTTGCTTGGAAGTGAATTTTGATTCTCAAAGACTTGCCCTCAACTTTTGTCAGTAAATGAAGTCCCGGGATGGGCTGTAATGAGAAAGTACATATGTCCTGCAGGAATCACCCAAACCTTCTTCCAATCTGTTCTCTATGGATTTTGATGGCCCCGTACAATTCCAAAAAGGCCATTTTTCTGCTGACCATGAAATTGTGGTTGAACAAGTCCTCCAGCTTAGATGGTGACAACTTTTACTGGCACCTTGCAGTAGGGCACCATGACTCTCTGTCACTATCTGCTCAATATTATTTGTTCCCATCCTTATGAGAAGGATTGTTCTGCTGAAAAATAAAAGAATTCAGCCAGCCTACATGGTAATGTAATTTTCACATTGCTTGAGTATCAAAATATAGATAAGTAGATTGTTCCTGGGAGGCATTAATTAGATTCCTGAGATAGGTACCATGGTTGTACTGAGAGCTTTGTTCTCTATTTATTTTTTTATTTATTCTGAAGTTCCTAGTTAAGCCTCAAACATTTTCTCTGCAATCCTCTTGTGCATAATTACATAGTAATAGATAATTCCAGAGCAAAATCCTGGTCCCATGGATGTCACTCACAAAAATTAGGTCAATTGCCCCAGTTGTCAGAAAGCCAAGCTAAAACAGCCTGAGCCCTGAGCTTTTGATCTGGACCTAGATAAGCTTTTAACATCTCAATATATTTGCTACTTTCTATCTTCATCAGCATCAAATAATAACCAAAGGTGGGCTGAGTTTGTGGTTCAGGTGTGAGATCCAAGGGACACTCAGCAATCTGGCAGGTGCTCAGACTGCTCATCAGACCTCCTCATGGGCAGCTGCTCATGGAAGAAGACTTGAGAAAGTGGAGACGAGATAAATTGCAAGATTTTACAATGGGATTTTCATCTTCTTTTCCTGGATTTGATACCTAATACTTTGTATCCCCATAATAAACACGTATTGACACAAGCTTTAGAGGATAAGTGAGTTTTCAGAAGTGAAGGAAAGTAACAATACTGGTTATTTAAATGCACTTGTGCTTAAGTTTCCTTTAAAGACTAGGGAATATGAAACACCATCAGATTATTCACATATTAATCAAGTATTTTGCTTATCTGATGTTTGCAAGGCTTAAATCTAAAAACAAGGGGGAAAAGCCGCAGAATGACCATTATTCTCATGAAAGACTTTACAGAATCACTTCAAAATATGTTGTTCTGGTAGGAAGTCTACATCAATAATGAATTAGCTAAAGAGATAAAGAGTTTCTTATTTCCTGCTGTGATATTTGGACATGTACCATTCCCTATATAGAACATTGTGAAGGTTGTGGAACAAGCTTCTCAATAATCAGCAAATTAAAATAATATTAGGCTTTTACAGAAACATACACAGTCTCTCTCCCCCTAAAGACTGATACACATTTTCTCTATCTTTCCTCCAAAATCAATATTTACTGGGGCATAAAAAGATTATGTTCCTATAATCCATGGCACACAATTTTCCTTCAAGCCCACTCTACTGTCAGATGCACTGTAATCCTTCTTTCACTTTATCAAATATAATCCTACTCCTACATTAGATACCAAAATGCAGCTGTGCTGCTGCTGGTGCTGCTAGGACACAACTCTCTTCTCCCACCAGCTTCATCTCTAACACAAAGGAATCTCCTGGCAGCTGTGGCACAGGTTAACTCTGCAGCCCACATTTCATTTTTATCAGTTGGACCAGCTCCAAGCAAAACAGATCAGCTGAAACCATGTTTATATTCATTTAAATGAACCAGACCTATGTTTCTCTGTTATTTACATTTCAAACTACCTGGTTTGTCCTAATGCAGAGGAATTAATGCTTTCCATAGTACTTGTGTTTTGGATTTTGTTTTGTTGCTATAAATTGCAGTAAAGAGTGCAAGATTGAAAACATATGCTCTGCTGTAATTTAATATGAAGAGTTTGCTGTCATTCACAAACCATTAACGTTGAATTCACTGTATTAGCAGGTCATCAAAACTCCCTAGATTGAATTACCATCCAATATTCAATTTTCTATCTCAAGTTATTCTTTATTAAAATATGAAGTGAATCACTGTACAGCAGGCAGTTTGCCAGTCAAGAAGTTATTAAATCAAATGCAGGAGGCATAGATTTAACTGTACTAGCCTCTTTTGTGCTCTGATTAGTGGCAAGATTTGTCAGAACACCTGCTTCAGCTATTCATGACTTACAGCCCAAAATGCTCTCAGCCCCTCAGCAAGGTTTCTTCAAGATAGCTGCTTTTCAAAGACATCGGACTTTTGTTTGTTTTCTTGAGACCTGCAAAACTCCTGTGCTGCATTAATTTTTACGTACAGAAATGGCAGCCACCTTCAGTGCTGTCAAAAAGATATATTCCCTGTCTGACTCAGAGCATGGCTGTAATAATGGGATTTCTTATTTTTTAACTACCAGGATTTTTAGGTGAGGATCCTGTTATGTGCTCTGCCTGCTTGATTTCCTGCTGCAAGAGAAAAATGGCATTGAGTGTTTTCCTTTCTCAGAAAATTTGATTACATTATCCAGAACTTGACATCACTGAAACAATTTGCTCTAATCAGAACAATCACTTCTGTCCTTATGTTTTCTCTGTTCCCCTTGACTTTAGACACTGCAAGCTGAAAAGTGTTTTATGCTTTACTAGAGGGCCCAGGGACTACTGAAATCCAGCCATTCAGTATTGCTGTCACGTTTCCTGTGAAACAGATGCTAACTGTCAAGAGGGGGAGCATGGCATGGGCAACAGCACACTGACAGAAAAATGTGACAGTAGTAGGAGGATGTCTTTCGGTTCCTTCAAGTCAAAGGAGATCCACCAGTGAGAAATCCATAAGCAAAGTAGCAAAAAAAGCACCAATGGGGTCTCTGTGACAGACACACAACCAGGCTATGAAAGCACCTCCATTAAAGAGCCAGACTGATGGGAAGAGCATGCAGAGAATGCAGATTACTTGGAAGCCATAGAAATGGAGAAAATGCAAATTTTGGTCATTGTTGGCCATAGTCTGTTCAGTGGTGAGTGGCATGGAAAGAGGACTCTCTTCCAGTGTAGCAGCTAGATGGTAACAAGGAAACAAGATGGTAGAGGTGAGCTTAAAACAAGTGATTTTTTTCTTCATACACGAAGAAGCTGTAAATCTCCATGCTTGAGGATGTTAAAGTATTTTAGGATGTTTAAATGTTAAAAGTTTGTATTGATTGAAGGGAGGGTTTGATGGGTATCTGAAGAGTAAATAATTTGTGTTAAAATTAATATAGAGAAAATAGCATAAACAGTATCTAAATGTGAATAGATATTAGAGGGTCCTCGAGAAACACATTGCATTGCTCCTCCCACTCTTATTAGTCTTTCATGAGCATCAATATGTCTTGTGTCAGCAACAGGATTCTGGATTTATAGGAAAATTTAATCTGGTCCAAGAGACCAACTTAATCTTCTGAATATGGACATCATAGATGTTTACTATGGATTTCAGAAAACATGAAAGACTAATGAAACTTAATTAATTTCATAAAACATATTCACAAAAGGTCTGTTTAGCTGAGATGCTGGTCATTTCAGAAAGCAATCAAATTCAATGAGTTAACTGTAATGATTTTTCCTTCTGAAATGACTTTGGAAGTGTTAACTTTTTCATGTTCTTTTGAAAAAAATCTACATCATGCAAGTGAAACAAGGCTTATCTTGGTGGCTGTGATTAGCTGTGACAGGTTGAAAGTTAATTAGAAAGCTTAACTGGATTTAATAAATGTCTGCATTTCACCAGTTGTCAATCTTGATGAAACATTGATGTGTAAACCAAGTGTACTATTGAGTCATGCAGGTGACAGCACATAACTGTCACTGCCACTTACATGCACATTCTCAGAACCACCCATATTTAACAAACTTGTTTCAGGCCCTTGTCTCAGGTGCCCACAAGTGTTGAGGAGCACTGCACATTAAACAGGGTTGCCTTCAGTGCTTGTTCCTATTCTTCTTGCAAACCATCACCTGTGACAAGAGAATGAGCTGCACCTGAATTCCTGATGTGACTAACTTGTCTAAAACTGGTACCCATGTCACACCACCCAAGGCACACCCTGAAGTCACAGAAAGGCAACACAGAGATGCTGCTGTGCTACCCCATTGCTAAACCACCACTAGACAAGACCAGGGAATTTAGAATGGGAAGGTCTATGATATCATGGTCCCCATAGCCAGTCCTACACCATGCTTTGCACAGTACATTCTGCTCTTTTTATTGGGGTTCTCTGTTCACAAGAGATGTGCAGAGTTGTCATTTATGAGAGCAGAGCACCTTGGGTGTAAATGAGGTGAGGAAGGAGGAGAACCTCCCTTACCACAGGAGGTCTCAACACCTTCCTCTGCACCAGGAGGTGAAGTTCCCCACAAGGAGCATGGATGATCAGGGAGGTTAGCAGGTGTCCCCATCCACAGCCCTCATAAATTCCACTGGGTCTTGTCTCCACAAATGTTAACACTTCTGTTATGCTTGGTGCTAAGCATGATTCTCTTTGGAATTGTGTGCTGTGACAGAGCCTGATCATTCTGCCTTTCAGAGCTGCAGGAACATTTGGTCACTGATCATGTTTAGGGAAGAAGCTGAAATGGTCTCCTCCCCCATAATGTATCTCTCCTCTTGAATCAGATATATTGAACTTGCTTCAGAGGTCAAAAGAGAAAAGTCAACATTTCTGAAAGGCTGACCTAGATTTTTGCCAGCATTAAAGGTCAAGAGATACCCTTTTTAACACTGATACAGGACTGGACTGATCTGATGTCAATACCGTTGCTGGCCTGCACTGCCTCAAGGCTGTGAAATTGAGGCACTAAATTTCATTTTAATTTCCATTTGGTCTTGAAGATCAGCAGTACATGTAATTTAGTACATGTTGGAATGCAAAGGAACACATCCAAGAGGGAGGAATAAAATCCCTTCACATCAGAGATAAAAGAAGCTCTTTTCAGTCACGGTTGTTGTCTTGGAAGCTAGAAATAGAAAGTCATCAGTGTCTTTTTTGTCCTGCTGTCATAAGGCAGATTTTCTAAATGATGTGAAATTCTTCTTTTATATACTTTGGGACTCAGAGCCCCAATTTATCTAATACTCAGCTTGTCTCAGCATGTGATGTTGTAGATGAAATATAGATCTTCAGCATGAATTATTATTCTAAATCATAAAAAAAACATTCCTGTCAAAGGCAGTTTCCAAAGGCAAAATGAGAATGAAGATGTTGTGCAATTTTTACAAAAAAAACCTGTCAATACAACTTGCTTTGTTGAACATTGACTCAGGCTGTGGTTCTGCTTCTCTCGTCAGTTCATCTGGCAGATATGAAAGCAGCTGGAAATTCTTTCTGTTTTCACTTTGCCTTCCTCAGTGCTGTATCCCTGGCCCATCAGTGAGGTTTAGGTGTTGCAGGGGGAAAGTGATAATCTTTCCAGCAAGTTTTCTGTATTAAGCAGTCTCTTCTCCAGTCCACTATTTAGGAAATGAGTTCCTTTTCACTGTCACATTTAAGTCAATTGAGCTGAAATATGGTTTAAATATAATAGTGAAAGTAAGCTCTTTGCTAGTATGTTTATTTTTTTTCTTTACCAAGACCCAAAACTGTAGCATTTGCACAGATTTTGCAGAGGGTATGTCTTCACAAAGGGGTTCAGACACCACCATGCACCTCTCCTGCCCTACAGAAGCCAGGTATTCCAGCAGCCAGAGGATGGTGCTGAAGCAGATTTGCCCAGCTCAGCCCTCAGGCATTCAGGCAAGAGCTCCACAGAGATTCCAAGCAGGGCAGAGCAAATCTGCACTCACCATCCAAACAAATCCACTTTGAGAAATTTTATCAGTCTGCCAAAACCCAGCTTTCAATTTGCTTAGTAGCACTCTGGATTTGGATTGTGTGCACTGTAGAGACAGGAATTTACATTTCACATATTCTTTATTCTCAGTTAACAGAGACTTATTCACATCTAACTAGGGTTTGAAGATAAGATTGGAATACTATTAGTGTTAAAAAAAAACCTGGTTTATATTCAGACATTATAATAATACAGACTGAAATGACCAATTCATTCAGCAAGGCCTTCATATTTTTAGACAAATATTCTCTTTCAAATACTAAAATTGAGGATTTATTGCAGTTCACAAGGAAATACATGTAAGTATATAGAAAACCCAGCTATTGCATGTTTTAAAGATAGGCCTTGAACACATCATGTTAATGCCACCAATACAGACCTTAGGGTTTTCCGGTTCTGTGTGGAAGGTAAATTCCTTATCTATGTTTGGATCTGAAAGGTTTCTCTAATGAATATTTTCTTTTTTTGGGGGGGAGGGTTGTTTGTTTGTTTTGTTTTAGCAACCTAGTGTTTTCAAGGTGTCTGTGAAGACAAAGCAATGCATAGGGTAGAAAAGGAGGTGGGAGAAAAATCAGGGATTCAGGAAAGATGTAGGAACAGAACTGCAGGAGACAAAGCAGGTGGCTGCTGTGTCCTGCTTTATCATGTATGTGTGATTTCTGCTGTTATAGATGCTTAACAGAATTTAAAGTATTATTTATATTTTAAGAAGTATAGTATTGCCAATCTAAAAGAGTTTTTATTATTGAATATACTCATACACATATGTAATACTGTGAAAGAGTTATATTTCAATTCCATCCAAACATCACTAGATGGCACTGAGAGCCCCAAAATTCTTGATCACAAGATGGAGTCATTAAAACAATTTATTTAGGCTTTATTTTATAAATGTTTCCTTAAAATTTATAAGTTTTTTTTTGTCAAAAGCAAACCAGTTTTGAACACACATTGTCATGTTGTGACATATATTGGTTTCTAATTTTCTCAAATATTACCCTAGTAAATAAATAATTCATTTGTTGAAAGGATATGTATCATCCTTGCACTTATTGAAAGTGGACTGTAGCTCTTAAGTGCATCTCTAGGGTTCTTGGATTGTAAACTTGTTTAATAATTGTGGTATGTAGTAACATGATAGTTTGAGCAATAGAATAGTTTAGCAGAGATGGGATCACACTTTAATAGAAATAAAGAAAATGCTGAGGACAGAACTAAATGGCATCTTTCAAATCTGTTCCAGTACCAAGAGTGTCAGCTGTCAAAGGCCTGGTGAGGAGAGTCTGATCAAAATCCAGGTCCAGTTTCACCAAAGGAAATGATATGACGTTGGACACTTTTATTGGAATCTCTCATAGTTGCAGAGTTCACATAAGCTGAAAGTAAGATACAGGCTTCTTTTTCATCATCTTTCAATTTTCCCAAGCCAGAAGTTCACATATTTTTGGCTCAATTCTAGCAAATTACTCTCCAGAGTTTTGTTGACTTGAAGTATACATTTCATGTTGACTTCTCTCTTTTAAATAGCAATAAACATGAACTATTTGGGGAAGCTTTCACAAAAAAGCTGGGGAGCAGTATAAATAAAGGGTCATGACAGACATTTGTTAATAGCCAATTTTAAAACTTTTTTGAAAGATCAACTAGTGTGCAGAGAAACTTGAGTAACTAAGAGGTGTGTCTGAGGAATACTCTTGGAAATTTAACAGTCATAGGACTTCAGGAAGGAAAGAAAATTTTTTCTTAAACCACACCATGAGGAAAATGTGAAGCCTTTAGAAATATGCTAACAAATGCCCTGATATTGTCATGGCTTTTCTCTCTCCTGCTTTCTTCCTGCATATTAATTTTGCTTCTGACTTATTAGATACAAAATTTGAAATTTGTTTGTTGCAGGAAGTGTGCGGTTTCTGATATAGCACAGGTGTCGTGGCCAGGTTTTCTGACCTTTCTGAAGCTACTGTGACTGTTTGGGGACCTTTATGATTGCTGTCATTGAATGATTACCAGCAATTTTAAGGTGCAAGCTTTGAAGATCCCTTTAACTCAGCTCCTAGTTTCACTCACTATAGATAATAATATAAAATTATGATACAACACAAGGAGCCACTTTTGGTAATAATAATTTCTCCCTCACAAATGAAACAAGGTTCCATTTTGTTTAAAACTCACTATCCCCAGATCCTCCAAACTGGGATGACCAAAATATGGTTCAAAGATTACCAGAACATCTTGATTGTTTCAAAGATTACCAGAACACCTTGATTGTGAGGATTTAATATGTAGGAGATAATATAGGATTTCATACTTTCAAGAGAAGTAACTTTATTTAAAATGCTGTATCTTTATCATTAGTTAATAAATGTTTTCTTCATTTCCCATGGGTGTAAATGTGAAAGAACACATCATGCTTATGCTCCAGTGTCACAGAGCTCAGAATCCCCTTCCCCACAGCCACAACCAGACCCATCAGGTCACAGCTGCCAAGTAGCCTCAAAAAATCTCAGTGGTAAGGTTCTGAGGGGACAGGAGGGGTTGGGAGCAGAAAAGGGAGGGTGATATATGTTGATAAGGATTTAAACAGATATCCTTCAGGAAAACTATTTTCTGTGGAACTTATTCTGGTTCCAAAGTAGAATTCTGATGGAAAATTTAATGTATTCCAACACTCTTATTACCAGATATCCAGTACAAATTATACCAAATTATTTATGCTTACTATATGAAAGTATTTAGCATTCTAAAGTAAGTAAGTGGCTTTGTGCTGGAAGGTGCTGCTGAATAGTAAAGACCCACTATGGATTCATTCTAAGCTGTGAGTCTGACAGGGACTATGAAGCTTTTAGTCCCTCTGCATAATGAAGGGTATGTTTTGTAGTGTGGAGTGCAAGGAGATAATTCTCAGCACTTTGGATAAATGACACTTACTTCCTCCATAGCGGATAAATTAATTGGCTCTTTTTCTGTGATATCTTCTCTGCAGAGGGAATTACAGAGATGCCCTCTAAGTTTAAATTAATTTCCAGATAAGTAGCACTGCAATAGCTACTACTTTCACAGCCGTGTACATAACTGCCAGTATCACATTATTGGTGATTATTGGCCACTCATAAAATGACAACAGACTGTTTACACTTAGCCCTTACGTGGCTGTGACCTCTGCAAAAGGAAAAAGAAAATTCACAATTCCCACGAGGCAAAGCAATTACAAGGAAAACAACTAAAATGTAATTTCACAGTTTGCCCTGTAACATGCCAAACACCTGCTGGCTCCACAATGCTGGCTGCGGCAGGAGCTGAGTCAATTTGGCATTCTGAAGTGCTCAACATGTTTCAGGACAGCACCTGGCTGAGCCTGATACTCTGTATGAATAGACAAAATAACCAGTGATTGCAGTCTCTAAAGGGAAATATTGTCTTTCATTGTATATAGATCTTATCACCTAAAGTGGGTGTAATTAAAAAAATGCAAGTGGATGTAATCAGCTTGGAATGTGCATTGGGCAGTTCTTGAACCAGACTTGCAGCACTGACCCTAAGTTAAAGTACATGATGGAAGCAACTTAAACTGTCTGGATTAAAGGAAAATTGTATGTGCAATGATATGAAAATCTTGTATCTTGAGGTTTGTTTTGGGAAAGGTTTTCCCTGTCAGACTTTCTCTCCCATAATTACATTTCATGTAAACATTCAAAGCAACACCAATTAGTGAATTTGTATTAAGCAAAAACCACCACAGACACAAACCAGACATGAAAAACCCCATGTTCCCAGATGCTATGAACTACTCTTTCTGCTTTTCTTTCCCTTGTGTAAATCTTAAATTTCTCTGAGCTTTTGCTGGAAAGATTCCCCCCACTTGTACCTCCACAGATGGAATCTTCTGCTTTTTTTCAGGAAAAGATTAACAAATGAGGATTCAAATCTTAAAATTTTTACAAGCCACAAATATTGCACACACAGACAAAGTCTGACTACGCTGTTTTGGAACATTGTAACAGTATAATCAGCAATCAGGTAATGAAATGTTCAGGAATTTTTCCTTCCCATGGATTCCTACTCCCAATCTCTATTTATAATTCAGTTAATTCTTAACACTCATGCTATTTAGAACTATACTTCATTTAGTCACTATATCATAACATTTCATTACCCTTACCATTAATGGCATGTTAAAGACAAGCAGTGACTCTCAATACAATTTTATTTGTACTTTTCGATAACTAAGGCTTGTTCTGCTCATTTAAAAATTTTTGTCTGATACAATTTGGTGGAACCTATCCCACTAGTTCAAGACCAACTTACTATAGAGTTTATTTTGTTTTCTTGCATATTTTAACAAAATTTCTGGTGAATTCATTATTTCTGTAAATTTATAAAATTCCATGTGACTTGCTTGGGGCATTAGCATAGTTGGTTTATTTTATATATAATAGGCTTTTTCCCCAGGACTAGACTTTCATAGATGGCAGCAGCCAATAAGCACAGGCATCTGTTTCTTTTCTTTGTTGATACTGAGTTTTCTCTATCTATTTAAATCCGAACATATATTTACATTTGGACATTTGTGTAGTTGGAATGTTCTTTTATATTCCTGAGAAACTTTTGCTCCTATATATATATATATATGTATACATATATAGCAAAAGAGGATTTTATATATATAATATATATAAAATATAATATATATATATATTTATATAAAATATGTTATTAATATATATTATATATGTGTATTTATATATTTATACTTGTATATATATTTATACTTTTGAGTCCTTTCACTCAGAAAATGAGCAGTAGATGTGTCCTTCTCTTCGTCTTCTGTTTTTATATGACTAAACAAGTCTGAATTTTCATAATTGAGGCATTTAGAATGTGATGCCAGATAAAACATCCACCTAAGAAAAGAGGTCCTAGGTTTAAATTCCATGATGTCATCAAATCATTACAGGTAAATAGAAGAGTCTGTACTCTTTTCAGTGCTTTATGTGCAGGTCAGAGCACAAACTGGAGGCCAGGTCATCTTCCAGGTGCCTGAATCATCTAATCACTGACTCACACTCACAATCCTCACCTGTCACCCCACTGCTTTGTTGAGCCCACAATCTCCAACCTATAACCAGAATATGGGTGATTCCCCAGGAGTTTAGGCTCACAGCTTTAAACCCACTCCAGCAGAAGAAGATTCAGCGCCTTTTTTCCAATTGAATAATCATCCTTGAACAACTGCACATAAAGAAGGAAAATAGCATGGCCAGCAGATGCTCCAGACATGTTTGGAGGAGATCTGTGTAGCCATTACAACATCAGGTCACTCCTATCCGACCCTCAGTGTTCTGTCTTCCTCCTTGATTTTTTCCCCTGCTTTTGCAACATCTCTGAGGTTACTTTTGGCTTGTTTTGGCACTTTGCAATGCACCTCACGTAATCCTGGTCCTTTTTCTTGCAGTCACTCCATTTCCTAATTTTTTATTTTTATTTTTTCGCTATCCGTGCCATGGCACTCATATCTATCCATCAAAGCCGTGTCCTCCTCCTTGATGTTTTCCCCTGCTTTTGCAACATCTCGGAGGTCACCTTCGGCATGTATGGGTCCTTTGCACTGCACCTCATTTCCTCCCCGACCATTTTCTTGTAGTCCCAATTTTCTGGACTTTGTGGTTTTTTTTCAGGCGCATTTCATTTGATCCTATCTCCTTTCCAGAGCGCTTGTAAGTCTTTCTTTTCTGGGTCGCAAGATTTCGTTTCCCTTCCCGAAAGGAAATTTCATTTCCTTTCGGGAAGGGAAACGAAATCTTGCGGTTTCAATGGGAAGGAAGTAAGCAATCTTCGGTCCATATCCCAGCAGCTTCGGGCATCCCATGCCTTTTCATGGCTTTGACTTTGGCGATGAATTTTTTTTTTTTTTTTGGCATCCTTTCCATATTACTCTTATCCTAACCTCAGCGTTCTGTCTTCCTCCTTGATTTTTTCCCCGGCTTTTGCAACATCTCTGAGGTTACTTTTGGCTTGTTTTGGCACTTTGCAATGCACCTCACGTAATCCTGGTCCTTTTTCTTGTAGTCACTCCATTTCCCAATTTTTTATTTTTATTTTTATTTTTTCAGTATCCGTGCCATGGCACTCATATCTATCCATCAAAGCCGTGTCCTCCTCCTTGATGTTTTCGCCTGCTTTTGCAACATCTCGGAGGTCACTTTTGGCATGTTTGGGTCCTTTGCACTGCACCTCATTTCCTCCCCGACCATTTTCTTGTAGTCCCAAAATGTCCCAGTTTTCTGGATTTTGTGTTTTTCTCAGGCACATTTCATTTGATCCTATCTCCTTTCCAGAGCGCTTGTAAGTCTTTCTTTTCTGGGTCGCAAGATTTCGTTTCCCTTCCCGAAAGGAAATGAAATTTCCTTTCGGGAAGGGAAACGAAATCTTGCGGTTTCAATGGGAAGGAAGTAAGCAATCTTCGGTCCATATCCCAGCAGCTTCGGGCATCCCATGCCTTTTCATGGCTTTGACTTTGGCGATGAATTTTTTTTTTTTTTTGGTATCCTTGCCATATCACTCCTATCCCCCCGTCAGCGTTCTGTCTTCCTCCTTGATTTTTTCCCCTGCTTTTGCAACATCTCTGAGGTTACTTTTGGCTTGTTTTGGCACTTTGCAATGCACCTCACGTAATCCTGGTCCTTTTTCTTGCAGTCACTCCATTTCCCAATTTTTTATTTTTATTTTTTCAGTATCCGTGCCATGGCACTCATATCTATCCATCAAAGTCCTGTCCTTCTCCTTGATGTTTTCCCATGCTTTTGCAACATCTCGGAGGTCACTTTTGGCATGTTTGGGTCCTTTGCACTGCACCTCATTTCCTCCCCGACCATTACCTTGTAGTCCCAATTTTCTGGACTTTGTGGTTTTTTTCAGGCGCAATTCATTTGATCCTATCTCCTTTCCAGAGCGCTTGTAAGTCTTTCTTTTCTGGGTCGCAAGATTTCGTTTCCCTTCCCGAAAGGAAATTTCATTTCCTTTCGGGAAGGGAAACGAAATCTTGCGGTTTCAATGGGAAGGAAGTAAGCAATCTTCGGTCCATATCCCAGCAGCTTCGGGCATCCCATGCCTTTTCATGGCTTTGACTTTGGCGATGAATTTTTTTTTTTTTTTTTGGCATCCTTTCCATATCACTCTTATCCTAACCTCAGCGTTCTGTCTTCCTCCTTGATTTTTTCCCCTGCTTTTGCAACATCTCTGAGGTTACTTTTGGCTTGTTTTGGCACTTTGCAATGCACCTCATGTAATCCTGGTCCTTTTTCTTGCAGTCACACCATTTCCCAATTTTTTATTTTTATTTTTATTTTTTCAGTATCCGTGCCATGGCACTCATATCTATCCATCAAAGTCCTGTCCTCCTCCTTGATGTTTTCCCCTGCTTTTGCAACATCTCGGAGGTCACTTTTGACATGTTTGGGTCCTTTGCACTGCACCTCATTTCCTCCCCGACCATTTTCTTGTAGTCCCAAAATGTCCCAGTTTTCTGGATTTTGTGTTTTTCTCAGGCACATTTCATTTGATCCTATCTCCTTTCCAGAGCGCTTGTAAGTCTTTCTTTTCTGGGTCGCAAGATTTCGTTTCCCTTCCCGAAAGGAAATTTCATTTCCTTTCCGGAAGGGAAACGAAATCTTGCGGTTTCAATGGGAAGGAAGTAAGCAATCTTCGGTCC
Organism: Passer domesticus; assembly: GCF_036417665.1. Taxonomy (NCBI): domain Eukaryota; kingdom Metazoa; phylum Chordata; class Aves; order Passeriformes; family Passeridae; genus Passer; species Passer domesticus. Next base: position 21,368,283 of record NC_087478.1, read on the forward strand.
ATATCCCAGCAGCTTCGGGCATCCCATGCCTTTTCATGGCTTTGACTTTGGCGATGAATTTTTTTTTTTTTTTTGGTATCCTTGCCATATCACTCCTATCCTCCCGTCAGCGTTCTGTCTTCCTCCTTGATTTTTTCCCCTGCTTTTGCAACATCTCTGAGGTTACTTTTGGCTTGTTTTGGCACTTTGCAATGCACCTCACGTAATCCTGGTCCTTTTTCTTGCAGTCACTCCATTTCCCAATTTTTTATTTTTATTTTTTCGCTATCCGTGCCATGGCACTCATATCTATCCATCAATGTCCTGTCCTTCTCCTTGACGTTTTCCCATGCTTTTGCAACATCTCGGAGGTCACTTTTGGCATGTTTGGGTCCTTTGCACTGCACCTCATTTCCTCCCCGACCATTTTCTTGTAGTCCCAATTTTCTGGACTTTGTGGTTTTTTTCTGGTGCATTTCATTTGATCCTATCTCCTTTCCAGAGCGCTTGTAAGTCTTTCTTTTCTGGGTCGCAAGATTTCGTTTCCCTTCCCGAAAGGAAATTTCATTTCCTTTCGGGAAGGGAAACGAAATCTTGCGGTTTCAATGGGAAGGAAGTAAGCAATCTTCGGTCCATATCCCAGCAGCTTCGGGCATCCCATGCCTTTTCATGGCTTTGACTTTGGCGATGAATTTTTTTTTTTTTTTTTGGCATCCTTTCCATATCACTCTTATCCTAACCTCAGCGTTCTGTCTTCTTCCTTGATTTTTTCCCCTGCTTTTGCAACATCTCTGAGGTTACTTTTGGCTTGTTTTGGCACTTTGCAATGCACCTCACGTAATCCTGGTCCTTTTTCTTGCAGTCACTCCATTTCCTAATTTTTTATTTTTATTTTTTCGATATCCGTGCCATGGCACTCATATCTATCCATCAAAGCCGTGTCCTCCTCCTTGATGTTTTCCCCTGCTTTTGCAACTTCTCGGAGGTCACTTTTGGCATGTTTGGGTCCTTTGCACTGCACCTCATTTCCTCCCCGACCATTGCCTTGTAGTCCCAAAATGTCCCAGTTTTCTGGATTTTGTGTTTTTCTCAGGCACATTTCATTTGATCCTATCTCCTTTCTAGAGCGCTTGTAAGTCTTTCTTTTCTGGTTCGCAAGATTTCGTTTCCCTTCCCGAAAGGAAATTTCATTTCCTTTCGGGAAGGGAAACGAAATCTTGCGGTTTCAATGGGAAGGAAGTAAGCAATCTTTGGTCCATATCCCAGCAGCTTCGGGCATCCCATGCCTCTTTATGGCTTTGACTTTGGCGATGAATTTTTTTTTTTTTTTTGGTATCCTTGCCATATCACTCCTATCCTCCCGTCAGCGTTCTGTCTTCCTCCTTGATTTTTTCCCCTGCTTTTGCAACATCTCTGAGGTTACTTTTGGCTTGTTTTGGCACTTTGCAATGCACCTCACGTAATCCTGGTCCTTTTTCTTGCAGTCACTCCATTTCCCAATTTTTTTTTTATATTTTTTCGCAAACCGTGCCATGGCACTCATATCTATCCATCAAAGCCGTGTCCTCCTCCTTGATGTTTTCCCCTGCTTTTGCAACATCTCGGAGGTCACTTTTGGCATGTTTGGGTCCTTTGCACTGCACCTCATTTCCTCCCCGACCATTTTCTTGTAGTCCCAATTTTCTGGACTTTGTGGTTTTTTTCAGGCGCATTTCATTTGATCCTATCTCCTTTCCAGAGCGCTTGTAAGTCTTTCTTTTCTGGGTCGCATGATTTCGTTTCCCTTCCCGAAAGGAAATTTCATTTCCTTTCGGGAAGGGAAACGAAATCTTGCGGTTTCAATGGGAAGGAAGTAAGCAATCTTCGGTCCATATCCCAGCAGCTTCGGGCATCCCATGCCTTTTCATGGCTTTGACTTTGGCGATGAATGTTTTTTTTTTTTTTGGTATCCTTGCCATATCACTCCTATCCTCCCGTCAGCGTTCTGTCTTCCTCCTTGATTTTTTCCCCTGCTTTTGCAACATCTCTGAGGTTACTTTTGGCTTGTTTTGGCACTTTGCAATGCACCTCACGTAACCCTGGTCCTTTTTCTTGCAGTCACTCCATTTCCTAATTTTTTATTTTTATTTTTTCGCTATCCGTGCCATGGCACTCATATCTATCCATCAAAGTCCTATCCTCCTCCTTGATGTTTTCCCCTGCTTTTGCAACATCTCGGAGGTCACTTTTGGCATGTTTGGGTCCTTTGCACTGCACCTCATTTCCTCCCCGACCATTACCTTGTAGTCCCAATTTTCTGGACTTTGTGGTTTTTTTCAGGCGCATTTCATTTGATCCTATCTCCTTTCCAGAGCGCTTGTAAGTCTTTCTTTTCTGGGTCGCAAGATTTCGTTTCCCTTCCCGAAAGGAAATTTCATTTCCTTTCGGGAAGGGAAACGAAATCTTGCGGTTTCAATGGGAAGGAAGTAAGCAATCTTTGGTCCATATCCCAGCAGCTTCGGGCATCCCATGCCTTTTCATGGCTTTGACTTTGGCGATGAATTTTTTTTTTTTTTTTGGCATGCTTTGCATATCACTCTTATCCTAACCTCAGCGTTCTGTCTTCCTCCTTGATTTTTTCCCCTGCTTTTGCAACATCTCTGAGGTTACTTTTGGCTTGTTTTGGCACTTTGCAATGCACCTCACGTAACCCTGGTCCTTTTTCTTGCAGTCACTCCATTTCCTAATTTTTTATTTTTATTTTTTCGCTATCCGTGCCATGGCACTCATATCTATCCATCAAAGCCGTGTCCTCCTCCTTGATGTTTTCCCCTGCTTTTGCAACATCTCGGAGGTCACTTTTGACATGTTTGGGTCCTTTGCACTGCACCTCATTTCCTCCCCGACCATTGCCTTGTAGTCCCAAAATGTCCCAGTTTTCTGGATTTTTTGTTTTTCTCAGGCACATTTCATTTGATCCTATCTCCTTTCCAGAGCGCTTGTAAGTCTTTCTTTTCTGGGACGCAAGATTTCGTTTCCCTTCCCGAAAGGAAATGAAATTTCCTTTCGGGAAGGGAAACGAAATCTTGCGGTTTCAATGGGAAGGAAGTAAGCAATCTTTGGTCCATATCCCAGCAGCTTCGGGCATCCCATGCCTTTTCATGGCTTTGACTTTGGCGATGAATTTTTTTATTTTTTTTTGGTATCCTTGCCATATCACTCCTATCCTCCCATCAGCATTCTGTCTTCCTCCTTGATTTTTTCCCCTGCTTTTGCAACATCTCTGAGGTTACTTTTGGCTTGTTTTGGCACTTTGCAATGCACCTCACGTAATCCTGGTCCTTTTTCTTGCAGTCACTCCATTTCCCAATTTTTTTTTTATATTTTTTCGCTATCCGTGCCATGGCACTCATTTCTATCCATCAAAGCCGTGTCCTCCTCCTTGATGTTTTCCCCTGCTTTTGCAACATCTCGGAGGTCACTTTTGGCATGTTTGGGTCCTTTGCACTGCACCTCATTTCCTCCCCGACCATTTTCTTGTAGTCCCAAAATGTCCCAGTTTTCTGGATTTTGTGTTTTTCTCAGGCACATTCATTTGATCCTATCTCCTTTCCAGAGCGCTTGTAAGTCTTTCTTTTCTGGTTCGCAAGATTTCGTTTCCCTTCCCGAAAGGAAATTTCATTTCCTTTCGGGAAGGGAAACGAAATCTTGCGGTTTCAATGGGAAGGAAGTAAGCAATCTTCGGTCCATATCCCAGCAGCTTCGGGCATCCCATGCCTTTTCATGGCTTTGACTTTGGCGATGAATTTTTTTTTTTTTTTGGTATCCTTGCCATATCACTCCTATCCTCCCGTCAGCGTTCTGTCTTCCTCCTTGATTTTTTCCCCTGCTTTTGCAACATCTCTGAGGTTACTTTTGGCTTGTTTTGGCACTTTGCAATGCACCTCATGTAATCCTGGTCCTTTTTCTTGCAGTCACACCATTTCCCAATTTTTTATTTTTATTTTTATTTTTTCGCTATCCGTGCCATGGCACTCATATCTATCCATCAAAGTCCTGTCCTCCTCCTTGATGTTTTCCCCTGCTTTTGCAACATCTCGGAGGTCACTTTTGGCATGTTTGGGTCCTTTGCACTGCACCTCATTTCCTCCCCGACCATTTTCTTGTAGTCCCAAAATGTCCCAGTTTTCTGGATTTTGTGTTTTTCTCAGGCACATTTCATTTGATCCTATCTCCTTTCCAGAGCGCTTGTAAGTCTTTCTTTTCTGGGTCGCAAGATTTCGTTTCCCTTCCCGAAAGGAAATTTCATTTCCTTTCGGGAAGGGAAACGAAATCTTGCGGTTTCAATGGGAAGGAAGTAAGCAATCTTCGGTCCATATCCCAGCAGCTTCGGGCATCCCATGCCTTTTCATGGCTTTGACTTTGGCGATGAATTTTTTTTTTTTTTTTTGGCATCCTTGCCATATCACTCCTATCCTCCCGTCAGCGTTCTGTCTTCCTCCTTGATTTTTTCCCCTGCTTTTGCAACATCTCTGAGGTTACTTTTGGCTTGTTTTGGCACTTTGCAATGCACCTCACGTAATCCTGGTCCTTTTTCTTGCAGTCACTCCATTTCCCAATTTTTTTTTTATATTTTTTCGCAAACCGTGCCATGGCACTCATATCTATCCATCAAAGCCGTGTCCTCCTCCTTGATGTTTTCCCCTGCTTTTGCAACATCTCGGAGGTCACTTTTGGCATGTTTGGGTCCTTTGCACTGCACCTCATTTCCTCCCCGACCATTTTCTTGTAGTCCCAAAATATCCCAGTTTTCTGGATTTTGTGTTTTATTCAGGCGCATTTCATTTGATCCTATCTCCTTTCCAGAGCGCTTGTAAGTCTTTCTTTTCTGGGTCGCAAGATTTCGTTTCCCTTCCCGAAAGGAAATTTCATTTCCTTTCGGGAAGGGAAACGAAATCTTGCGGTTTCAATGGGAAGGAAGTAAGCAATCTTTGGTCCATATCCCAGCAGCTTCGGGCATCCCATGCCTCTTTATGGCTTTGACTTTGGCGATGATTTTTTTTTTTTTTTTTGGTATCCTTGCCATATCACTCCTATCCTCCCGTCAGCGTTCTGTCTTCCTCCTTGATTTTTTCCCCTGCTTTTGCAACATCTCTGAGGTTACTTTTGGCTTGTTTTGGCACTTTGCAATGCACCTCACGTAATCCTGGTCCTTTTTCTTGCAGTCTCTCCATTTCCCAATTTTTTATTTTTATTTTTTCGCTATCCGTGCCATGGCACTCATATCTATCCATCAAAGCCGTGTCCTCCTCCTTGATGTTTTCCCCTGCTTTTGCAACATATCGGAGGTCACTTTCGACATGTTTGGGTCGTTTGCACTGCACCCCATTTCCTCCCCGACCATTACCTTGTAGTCCCAATTTTCTGGATTTTATGGTTTTCCCAGGCGCATTTCATTTGATCCTATCTCCTTTCCAGAGCGCTTGTAAGTCTTTCTTTTCTGGGTCGCAAGATTTCGTTTCCCTTCCCGAAAGGAAATTTCATTTCCTTTCGGGAAGGGAAACGAAATCTTGCGGTTTCAATGGGAAGGAAGTAAGCAATCTTTGGTCCATATCCCAGCAGCTTCGGGCATCCCATGCCTCTTTATGGCTTTGACTTTGGCGATGATTTTTTTTTTTTTTTTTGGTATCCTTGCCATATCACTCCTATCCTCCCGTCAGCGTTCTGTCTTCCTCCTTGATTTTTTCCCCTGCTTTTGCAACATCTCTGAGGTTACTTTTGGCTTGTTTTGGCACTTTGCAATGCACCTCACGTAATCCTGGTCCTTTTTCTTGCAGTCTCTCCATTTCCCAATTTTTTTTTTATATTTTTTCGGTATCCGTCCCATGGCACTCATATCTATCCATAAAAGCCGTGTCCTCCTCCTTGATGTTTTCCCCTGCTTTTGCAACATCTCGGAGGTCACTTTTGGCATGTTTGGGTCCTTTGCACTGCACCTCATTTCCTCCCCGACCATTACCTTGTAGTCCCAATTTTCTGGACTTTGTGGTTTTTTTCAGGCGCATTTCATTTGATCCTATCTCCTTTCCAGAGCGCTTGTAAGTCTTTCTTTTCTGGGTCGCAAGATTTCGTTTCCCTTCCCGAAAGGAAATTTCATTTCCTTTCGGGAAGGGAAACGAAATCTTGCGGTTTCAATGGGAAGGAAGTAAGCAATCTTCGGTCCATATCCCAGCAGCTTCGGGCATCCCATGGCTTTTCATGGCTTTGACTTTGGCGATGAATTTTTTTTTTTTTTTTGGCATCCTTTCCATATCACTCTTATCCTAACCTCAGCGTTCTGTCTTCCTCCTTGATTTTTTCCCCTGCTTTTGCAACATCTCTGAGGTTACTTTTGGCTTGTTTTGGCACTTTGCAATGCACCTCACGTAACCCTGGTCCTTTTTCTTGCAGTCACTCCATTTCCTAATTTTTTATTTTTATTTTTTCGCTATCCGTGCCATGGCACTCATATCTATCCATCAAAGCCGTGTCCTCCTCCTTGATGTTTTCCCCTGCTTTTGCAACATCTCGGAGGTCACTTTTGACATGTTTGGGTCCTTTGCACTGCACCTCATTTCCTCCCCGACCATTGCCTTGTAGTCCCAAAATGTCCCAGTTTTCTGGATTTTGTGTTTTTCTCAGGCACATTTCATTTGATCCTATCTCCTTTCCAGAGCGCTTGTAAGTCTTTCTTTTCTGGGTCGCAAGATTTCGTTTCCCTTCCCGAAAGGAAATTTCATTTCCTTTCGGGAAGGGAAACGAAATCTTGCGGTTTCAATGGGAAGGAAGTAAGCAATCTTCGGTCCATATCCCAGCAGCTTCGGGCATCCCATGCCTTTTCATGGCTTTGACTTTGGCGATGAATTTTTTTTTTTTTTTTTGGCATCCTTGCCATATCACTCCTATCCTCCCGTCAGCGTTCTGTCTTCCTCCTTGATTTTTTCCCCTGCTTTTGCAACATCTCTGAGGTTACTTTTGGCTTGTTTTGGCACTTTGCAATGCACCTCACGTAATCCTGGTCCTTTTTCTTGCAGTCACTCCATTTCCCAATTTTTTTTTTATATTTTTTCGCTATCTGTGCCATGGCACTCATTTCTATCCATCAAAGCCGTGTCCTCCTCCTTGATGTTTTCCCCTGCTTTTGCAACATCTCGGAGGTCACTTTTGGCATGTTTGGGTCCTTTGCACTGCACCTCATTTCCTCCCCGACCATTTTCTTGTAGTCCCAAAATGTCCCAGTTTTCTGGATTTTGTGTTTTTCTCAGGCACATTTCATTTGATCCTATCTCCTTTCCAGAGCGCTTGTAAGTCTTGTTTTCTGGGTCGCAAGATTTCGTTTCCCTTCCCGAAAGGAAATTTCATTTCCTTTTGGGAAGGGAAACGAAATCTTGCGGTTTCAATGGGAAGGAAGTAAGCAATCTTCGGTCCATATCCCAGCAGCTTCGGGCATCCCATGCCTTTTCATGGCTTTGACTTTGGCGATGAATTTTTTTTTTTTTTTGGCATCCTTGCCATATCACTCCTATCCTCCCGTCAGCGTTCTGTCTTCCTCCTTGATTTTTTCCCCTGCTTTTGCAACATCTCTGAGGTTACTTTTGGCTTGTTTTGGCACTTTGCAATGCACCTCACGTAATCCTGGTCCTTTTTCTTGCAGTCACTCCATTTCCCAATTTTTTATTTTTATTTTTTCGCTATCCGTGCCATGGCACTCATATCTATCCATCAAAGTCCTGTCCTTCTCCTTGATGTTTTCCCCTGCTTTTGCAACATCTCGGAGGTCACTTTTGGCATGTTTGGGTCCTTTGCACTGCACCTCATTTCCTCCCCGACCATTACCTTGTAGTCCCAAAATGTCGCAGTTTTCTGGATTTTGTGTTTTTCTCAGGCGCATTTCATTTGATCCTAACTCCTTTCCAGAGCGCTTGTAAGTCTTTCTTTTCTGGGTCGCAAGATTTCGTTTCCCTTCCCGAAAGGAAATGAAATTTCCTTTCGGGAAGGGAAACGAAATCTTGCGGTTTCAATGGGAAGGAAGTAAGCAATCTTCGGTCCATATCCCAGCAGCTTCGGGCATCCCATGCCTTTTCATGGCTTTGACTTTGGCAATGAATTTTTTTTTTTTTTTTGGCATCCTTTCCATATCACTCCTATCCTCCCGTCAGCGTTCTGTCTTCCTCCTTGATTTTTTCCCCTGCTTTTGCAACATCTCTGAGGTTACTTTTGGCTTGTTTTGGCACTTTGCAATGCACCTCACGTAATCCTGGTCCTTTTTCTTGCAGTCACTCCATTTCCCAATTTTTTTTTTATATTTTTTCGCTATCCGTGCCATGGCACTCATTTCTATCCATCAAAGCCGTGTCCTCCTCCTTGATGTTTTCCCCTGCTTTTGCAACATCTCGGAGGTCACTTTTGGCATGTTTGGGTCCTTTGCACTGCACCTCATTTCCTCCCCGACCATTTTCTTGTAGTCCCAAAATGTCCCAGTTTTCTGGATTTTGTGTTTTTCTCAGGCACATTTCATTTGATCCTATCTCCTTTCCAGAGCGCTTGTAAGTCTTGTTTTCTGGGTCGCAAGATTTCGTTTCCCTTCCCGAAAGGAAATTTCATTTCCTTTCGGGAAGGGAAACGAAATCTTGCGGTTTCAATGGGAAGGAAGTAAGCAATCTTCGGTCCATATCCCAGCAGCTTCGGGCATCCCATGCCTTTTCATGGCTTTGACTTTGGCGATGAATTTTTTTTTTTTTTTGGCATCCTTGCCATATCACTCCTATCCTCCCGTCAGCGTTCTGTCTTCCTCCTTGATTTTTTCCCCTGCTTTTGCAACATCTCTGAGGTTACTTTTGGCTTGTTTTGGCACTTTGCAATGCACCTCACGTAATCCTGGTCCTTTTTCTTGCAGTCACTCCATTTCCCAATTTTTTATTTTTATTTTTTCGCTATCCGTGCCATGGCACTCATATCTATCCATCAAAGTCCTGTCCTTCTCCTTGATGTTTTCCCCTGCTTTTGCAACATCTCGGAGGTCACTTTTGGCATGTTTGGGTCCTTTGCACTGCACCTCATTTCCTCCCCGACCATTACCTTGTAGTCCCAAAATGTCGCAGTTTTCTGGATTTTGTGTTTTTCTCAGGCGCATTTCATTTGATCCTAACTCCTTTCCAGAGCGCTTGTAAGTCTTTCTTTTCTGGGTCGCAAGATTTCGTTTCCCTTCCCGAAAGGAAATTTCATTTCCTTTCGGGAAGGGAAACGAAATCTTGCGGTTTCAATGGGAAGGAAGTAAGCAATCTTCGGTCCATATCCCAGCAGCTTCGGGCATCCCATGCCTTTTCATGGCTTTGACTTTGGCAATGAATTTTTTTTTTTTTTTTGGCATCCTTTCCATATCACTCTTATCCTAACCTCAGCGTTCTGTCTTCCTCCTTGATTTTTTCCCCTGCTTTTGCAACATCTCTGAGGTTACTTTTGGCTTGTTTTGGCACTTTGCAATGCACCTCATGTAATCCTGGTCCTTTTTCTTGCAGTCACACCATTTCCCAATTTTTTATTTTTATTTTTATTTTTTCGCTATCCGTGCCATGGCACTCATATCTATCCATCAAAGTCCTGTCCTCCTCCTTGATGTTTTCCCCTGCTTTTGCAACATCTCGGAGGTCACTTTTGGCATGTTTGGGTCCTTTGCACTGCACCTCATTTCCTCCCCGACCATTGCCTTGTAGTCCCAATTTTCTGGACTTTGTGGTTTTTTTCAGGCGCATTTCATTTGATCCTATCTCCTTTCCAGAGCGCTTGTAAGTCTTTCTTTTCTGGGTCGCAAGAATTCGTTCCCCTTCCCGAAAGGAAATTTCATTTCCTTTCCGGAAGGGGAACGAAATCTTGCGGTTTCAATGGGAAGGAAGTAAGCAATCTTCGGTCCATATCCCAGCAGCTTCGGGCATCCCATGCCTTTTCATGGCTTTGACTTTGGCGATGAATTTTTTTTTTTTTTTTTGGCATCCTTTCCATATCACTCTTATCCTAACCTCAGCGTTCTGTCTTCCTCCTTGATTTTTTCCCCTGCTTTTGCAACATCTCTGAGGTTACTTTTGGCTTGTTTTGGCACTTTGCAATGCACCTCACGTAATCCTGGTCCTTTTTCTTGCAGTCACTCCATTTCCCAATTTTTTATTTTTATTTTTTCGGTATCCGTGCCATGGCACTCATATCTATCCATCAAAGTCCTGTCCTCCTCCTTGATGTTTTCCCCTGCTTTTGCAACATCTCGGAGGTCACTTTTGGCATGTTTGGGTCCTTTGCACTGCACCTCATTTCCTCCCCGACCATTTTCTTGTAGTCCCAAAATGTCCCAGTTTTCTGGATTTTGTGTTTTTCTCAGGCACATTTCATTTGATCCTATCTCCTTTCCAGAGCGCTTGTAAGTCTTTCTTTTCTGGGTCGCAAGATTTCGTTTCCCTTCCCGAAAGGAAATTTCATTTCCTTTCGGGAAGGGAAACGAAATCTTGCGGTTTCAATGGGAAGGAAGTAAGCAATCTTCGGTCCATATCCCAGCAGCTTCGGGCATCCCATGCCTTTTCATGGCTTTGACTTTGGCGATGAATTTTTTTATTTTTTTTTGGTATCCTTTCCATATCACTCCTATCCTCCCGTCAGCGTTCTGTCTTCCTCCTTGATTTTTTCCCCTGCTTTTGCAACATCTCTGAGGTTACTTTTGGCTTGTTTTGGCACTTTGCAATGCACCTCACGTAATCCTGGTCCTTTTTCTTGCAGTCACTCCATTTCCCAATTTTTTATTTTTATTTTTTCGATATCCGTGCCATGGCACTCATATCTATCCATCAAAGCCGTGTCCTCCTCCTTGATGTTTTCCCCTGCTTTTGCAACATCTCGGAGGTCACTTTTGGCATGTTTGGGTCCTTTGCACTGCACCTCATTTCCTCCCCGACCATTTTCTTGTAGTCCCAATTTTCTGGACTTTGTGGTTTTTTTCAGGCGCATTTCATTTGATCCTAACTCCTTTCCAGAGCGCTTGTAAGTCTTTCTTTTCTGGGTCGCAAGATTTCGTTTCCCTTCCCGAAAGGAAATGAAATTTCCTTTCGGGAAGGGAAACGAAATCTTGCGGTTTCAATGGGAAGGAAGTAAGCAATCTTCGGTCCATATCCCAGCAGCTTCGGGCATCCCATGCCTTTTCATGGCTTTGACTTTGGCGATGAATTTTTTTTTTTTTTTTGGCATCCTTTCCATATCACTCTTATCCTAACCTCAGCGTTCTGTCTTCCTCCTTGATTTTTTCCCTTGCTTTTGCAACATCTCTGAGGTTACTTTTGGCTTGTTTTGGCACTTTGCAATGCACCTCATGTAATCCTGGTCCTTTTTCTTGCAGTCACACCATTTCCCAATTTTTTATTTTTATTTTTATTTTTTCAGTATCCGTGCCATGGCACTCATATCTATCCATCAAAGTCCTGTCTTCCTCCTTGATGTTTTCCCCTGCTTTTGCAACATCTCGGAGGTCACTTTTGGCATGTTTGGGTCCTTTGCACTGCACCTCATTTCCTCCCCGACCATTTTCTTGTAGTCCCAAAATGTCCCAGTTTTCTGGATTTTGTGTTTTTCTCAGGCACATTTCATTTGATCCTATCTCCTTTCCAGAGCGCTTGTAAGTCTTTCTTTTCTGGGTCGCAAGATTTCGTTTCCCTTCCCGAAAGGAAATTTCATTTCCTTTCGGGAAGGGAAACGAAATCTTGCGGTTTCAATGGGAAGGAAGTAAGCAATCTTCGGTCCATATCCCAGCAGCTTCGGGCATCCCATGCCTTTTCATGGCTTTGACTTTGGCGATGAATTTTTTTATTTTTTTTTGGTATCCTTTCCATATCACTCCTATCCTCCCGTCAGCGTTCTGTCTTCCTCCTTGATTTTTTCCCCTGCTTTTGCAACATCTCTGAGGTTACTTTTGGCTTGTTTTGGCACTTTGCAATGCACCTCACGTAATCCTGGTCCTTTTTCTTGCAGTCACTCCATTTCCCAATTTTTTATTTTTATTTTTTCGATATCCGTGCCATGGCACTCATATCTATCCATCAAAGCCGTGTCCTCCTCCTTGATGTTTTCCCCTGCTTTTGCAACATCTCGGAGGTCACTTTTGGCATGTTTGGGTCCTTTGCACTGCACCTCATTTCCTCCCCGACCATTTTCTTGTAGTCCCAATTTTCTGGACTTTGTGGTTTTTTTCAGGCGCATTTCATTTGATCCTAACTCCTTTCCAGAGCGCTTGTAAGTCTTTCTTTTCTGGGTCGCAAGATTTCGTTTCCCTTCCCGAAAGGAAATGAAATTTCCTTTCGGGAAGGGAAACGAAATCTTGCGGTTTCAATGGGAAGGAAGTAAGCAATCTTCGGTCCATATCCCAGCAGCTTCGGGCATCCCATGCCTTTTCATGGCTTTGACTTTGGCGATGAATTTTTTTTTTTTTTTTGGCATCCTTTCCATATCACTCTTATCCTAACCTCAGCGTTCTGTCTTCCTCCTTGATTTTTTCCCTTGCTTTTGCAACATCTCTGAGGTTACTTTTGGCTTGTTTTGGCACTTTGCAATGCACCTCATGTAATCCTGGTCCTTTTTCTTGCAGTCACACCATTTCCCAATTTTTTATTTTTATTTTTATTTTTTCAGTATCCGTGCCATGGCACTCATATCTATCCATCAAAGTCCTGTCTTCCTCCTTGATGTTTTCCCCTGCTTTTGCAACATCTCGGAGGTCACTTTTGGCATGTTTGGGTCCTTTGCACTGCACCTCATTTCCTCCCCGACCATTTTCTTGTAGTCCCAAAATGTCCCAGTTTTCTGGATTTTGTGTTTTTCTCAGGCACATTTCATTTGATCCTATCTCCTTTCCAGAGCGCTTGTAAGTCTTTCTTTTCTGGGTCGCAAGATTTCGTTTCCCTTCCCGAAAGGAAATTTCATTTCCTTTCGGGAAGGGAAACGAAATCTTGCGGTTTCAATGGGAAGGAAGTAAGCAATCTTCGGTCCATATCCCAGCAGCTTCGGGCATCCCATGCCTTTTCATGGCTTTGACTTTGGCGATGAATTTTTTTATTTTTTTTTGGTATCCTTTCCATATCACTCCTATCCTCCCGTCAGCGTTCTGTCTTCCTCCTTGATTTTTTCCCCTGCTTTTGCAACATCTCTGAGGTTACTTTTGGCTTGTTTTGGCACTTTGCAATGCACCTCACGTAATCCTGGTCCTTTTTCTTGCAGTCACTCCATTTCCCAATTTTTTATTTTTATTTTTTCGATATCCGTGCCATGGCACTCATATCTATCCATCAAAGCCGTGTCCTCCTCCTTGATGTTTTCCCCTGCTTTTGCAACATCTCGGAGGTCACTTTTGGCATGTTTGGGTCCTTTGCACTGCACCTCATTTCCTCCCCGACCATTTTCTTGTAGTCCCAATTTTCTGGACTTTGTGGTTTTTTTCAGGCGCATTTCATTTGATCCTATCTCCTTTCCAGAGCGCTTGTAAGTCTTTCTTTTCTGGGTCGCAAGATTTCGTTTCCCTTCCCGAAAGGAAATGAAATTTCCTTTCGGGAAGGGAAACGAAATCTTGCGGTTTCAATGGGAAGGAAGTATGCTATCTTCGGTCCATATCCCAGCAGCTTCGGGCATCCCATGCCTTTTCATGGCTTTGACTTTGGCGATGAATTTTTTTTTTTTTTTTGGCATCCTTTCCATATCACTCTTATCCTAACCTCAGCGTTCTGTCTTCCTCCTTGATTTTTTCCCCTGCTTTTGCAACATCTCTGAGGTTACTTTTGGCTTGTTTTGGCACTTTGCAATGCACCTCACGTAACCCTGGTCCTTTTTCTTGCAGTCACTCCATTTCCCAATTTTTTATTTTTATTTTTTCGGTATCCGTGCCATGGCACTCATATCTATCCATCAAAGTCCTGTCCTCCTCCTTGATGTTTTCCCCTGCTTTTGCAACATCTCGGAGGTCACTTTTGGCATGTTTGGGTCCTTTGCACTGCACCTCATTTCCTCCCCGACCATTACCTTGTAGTCCCAAAATGTCCCAGTTTTCTGGATTTTGTGTTTTTTTCAGGCGCATTTCATTTGATCCTAACTCCTTTCCAGAGCGCTTGTAAGTCTTTCTTTTCTGGGTCGCAAGATTTCGTTTCCCTTCCCGAAAGGAAATGAAATTTCCTTTCGGGAAGGGAAACGAAATCTTGCGGTTTCAATGGGAAGGAAGTAAGCAATCTTCGGTCCATATCCCAGCAGCTTCGGGCATCCCATGCCTTTTCATGGCTTTGACTTTGGCGATGAATTTTTTTTTTTTTTTTGGCATCCTTTCCATATCACTCTTATCCTAACCTCAGCGTTCTGTCTTCCTCCTTGATTTTTTCCCTTGCTTTTGCAACATCTCTGAGGTTACTTTTGGCTTGTTTTGGCACTTTGCAATGCACCTCATGTAATCCTGGTCCTTTTTCTTGCAGTCGCACCATTTCCCAATTTTTTATTTTTATTTTTATTTTTTCAGTATCCGTGCCATGGCACTCATATCTATCCATCAAAGTCCTGTCCTCCTCCTTGATGTTTTCCCCTGCTTTTGCAACATCTCGGAGGTCACTTTTGGCATGTTTGGGTCCTTTGCACTGCACCTCATTTCCTCCCCGACCATTTTCTTGTAGTCCCAAAATGTCCCAGTTTTCTGGATTTTGTGTTTTTCTCAGGCACATTTCATTTGATCCTATCTCCTTTCCAGAGCGCTTGTAAGTCTTTCTTTTCTGGGTCGCAAGATTTCGTTTCCCTTCCCGAAAGGAAATTTCATTTCCTTTCGGGAAGGGAAACGAAATCTTGCAGTTTCAATGGGAAGGAAGTAAACAATCTTCGGTCCATATCCCAGCAGCTTCGGGCATCCCATGCCTTTTCATGGCTTTGACTTTGGCGATGAATTTTTTTATTTTTTTTTGGTATCCTTTCCATATCACTCCTATCCTCCCGTCAGCGTTCTGTCTTCCTCCTTGATTTTTTCCCCTGCTTTTGCAACATCTCTGAGGTTACTTTTGGCTTGTTTTGGCACTTTGCAATGCACCTCACGTAATCCTGGTCCTTTTTTTTGCAGTCACTCCATTTCCCAATTTTTTATTTTTATTTTTTCGATATCCGTGCCATGGCACTCATATCTATCCATCAAAGCCGTGTCCTCCTCCTTGATGTTTTCCCCTGCTTTTGCAACATCTCGGAGGTCACTTTTGGCATGTTTGGGTCCTTTGCACTGCACCTCATTTCCTCCCCGACCATTTTCTTGTAGTCCCAAAATGTCCCAGTTTTCTGGATTTTGTGCTTTTCTCAGGCACATTTCATTTGATCCTATCTCCTTTCCAGAGCGCTTGTAAGTCTTTCTTTTCTGGGTCGCAAGATTTCCTTTCCCTTCCCGAAAGGAAATTTCATTTCCTTTCGGGAAGGGAAACGAAATCTTGCGGTTTCAATGGGAAGGAAGTAAGCAATCTTTGGTCCATATCCCAGCAGCTTCGGGCATCCCATGCCTCTTTATGGCTTTGACTTTGGCGATGAATTTTTTTTTTTTTTTTTGCATCCTTCCCATATCACTCTTATCCTAACCTCACCGTTCTGTCTTCCTCCTTGATTTTTTCCCCTGCTTTTGCAACATCTCTGAGGTTACTTTTGGCTTGTTTTGGCACTTTGC